>NC_141689.1:1319709397-1322461897 GCF_964263255.1 Lissotriton vulgaris | reverse complement strand
CAGTCCAGCCCGAACTGCCAAGCCATGTCTTTCCTGGACAGAAATCAAGCATCCTAGGATCGGTTTCTAGTTATCAGCCGTCTTCAGCCAGGATAGATTGACTCCAGTGGTGTGGAGAGCATGGGACTCATGTCAGAGCATACCCATCCCACTCGGGGTGACAAATACAAAAACAACAATTGATGGACAGAATGCGGAACAATGTCATACATTCACCCCAGTACAGAGATCTGGGCCTAAATCCATCATTTTATTGCACTCCACACCACCCCAGTTCAGACATGGCCATATGCAAATCAGCCTTGACCCTGTGCCTCATGGGAACAGTCCAGCCCAAACTGAAAAGCCATGTCTTTCCTGGACCAGAATCTAGCATCCTAGGACCGGTTTCTGGCTATCAGCCGTCTTCAGCCAGGATGGATTGACTCCAGTGGTGTGGAGAGCATGGGACTCACTTCTGAGCATACCCATCTCACTCGGGGTGACAAATGCAAAAACAACAATTGATGGACAGAATGCAGAACAATGTCATACATTCACCCCAGTACAGAGATCTGGGCCTAAATCCATCGTATTTTTGCACTTTACACCACCCCAGTCCAGACATGGCCATATGCAAATCAGCCTTGCCCCTGTGCCTCATGGGAACAGTCCAGTCCGAACTGCCAAGCCATATCTTTCGTGGACCGTAATCAAGCATCCTAGGACTGGTTTCTGGCTATCAGCCATCTTCAGCCAGGATAGCTTGACTCCAGTGGTGTGGAGAGCATGGGACTCACGTCTGAGCATACCCATCAAACTTGGGGTGACAAATGCAAAAACAGCAATTGATGGACAGAATGCAGAACAATGTCATACATTCACCCCAGTACAGAGATATGGGCCTAAATCCATCATCTTTTTGCACTCCACACCACCCCAGTTCAGACATGGCCATAATCAAATCAGCCTTGACCCTGTGCCTCATGGGAACAGTCCAGCCCGAACTGCCAAGCCATGTCTTTCCTGGACAGAAATCAAGCATCCTAGGACCGGTTTCTGGCTATCAGCGTCTTCAGACAGGATAGCTATACTCCAGTGGTGTGGAGAGCATGGGACTCATGTCTGAGCATTCCCATCCCACTCGGGGTGACAAATACAAAAACAACAACTGATGGACAGAATGCAGAACAATGTCATACATTCACCCCAGTACAGAAATCTGGGCCTAAATCCATCGTTTTTTGCACTTCACACCACCCCAGTTCAGACATGGCCATAATCAAATCAGCCTTGACCCTGTGCCTCTTGGGAACAGTCCAGCCCGAACTGCCAAGCGATGTCTTTCCTGGACCGGAATCAAGCATCCTAGAACTGGTTTCTGGCTATCAGCGTCTTCAGACAGGATAGCTTGACTCCAGTGGTGTGGAGAGCATGGGACTCATGTCTGAGCATACCCATCCCACTCGGGTGACAAATGCAAAAACAACAATTGATGGACAGAATGCAGCACAATGTCATACATTCACCCCAGTTCAGAGATCTGGGCCTAAATCCATTGTTTTATTGCACTCCACACCACTCCAGTTCAGACATGGATATATGCAAATCAGCCTTGATCATGTGCCTCATGGGAACAGTCCATCCCGAACTGCCAAGCCATGTCTTTCCTGGACCGGAAAACCGCATCCTAGGACCGGTTTCTGGCTATCAGCCATCTTCAGCCAGGATAGCTTGACTCCAGTGGTGGGGAGGTCATGGGACTCACGTCTGCGCATACTCATCCCACTCGGGTGACAAATGCAAAAACAACAATTGATGGACAGAATGCAGAACAATGTCATACATTCACCCCAGTACAGAGATCTGGGCCTAAATCCATCGTATTTTTGCACTTTACACCACCCCAGTCCAGACATGGCCATATGCAAATCAGCCTTGACCCTGTGCCTCATGAGAACAGTCCAGTCCGAACTGCCAAGCCATATCTTTCGTGGACCGTAATCAAGCATCCTAGGACTGGTTTCTGGCTATCAGCCATCTTCAGCCAGGATAGCTTGACTCCAGTGGTGTGGAGAGCATGGGACTCAAGTCTGAGCATACCCATCAAACTCGGGGTGACAAATGCAAAAACAGCAATTGATGGACAGAATGCAGAACAATGTCATACATTCACCCCAGTACAGAAATATGGGCCTAAATCCATCATCTTTTTGCACTCCACACCACCCCAGTTCAGACATGGCCATAATCAAATCAGCCTTGACCCTGTGCCTCATGGGAACAGTCCAGCCCGAACTGCCAAGCCATGTCTTTCCTGGACAGAAATCAAGCATCCTAGGACCGGTTTCTGGCTATCAGCGTCTTCAGACAGGATAGCTATACTCCAGTGGTAGGGAGAGCATGGGACTCACGTCTGCGCATACTCATCCCACTCGGGTGACAAATGCAAAAACAACAATTGATGGACAGAATGCAGAACAATGTCATACATTCACCCAGTACAGAGATCTGGGCATAAATCCATCGTTTTTTTGCACTCCACACCACCCCAGTTCAGACATGGCCATATGCAAATCACCCTTGACCCTGTGCCTCATGGGAACAGTCCAGCCTGAAATGGCAAGCCATGTCTTTCCTGGATCGGAATCAAGCATCCTAGGACCGGTTTTTGGCTATCAGCGTCTTCAGACAGGATAGCTTGACTCCAGTGGTAGGGAGAGCATGGGACTCATGTCTGAGCATTCCCATCCCACTCGGGGTGACAAATACAAAAACAACAACTGATGGACAGAATGCAGAACAATGTCATACATTCACCCCAGTACAGAAATCTGGGCCTAAATCCATCGTTTTTTGCACTCCACACCACCCCAGTTCAGACATGGCCATAATCAAATCAGCCTTGACCCTGTGCCTCTTGGCAACAGTCCAGCCCGAACTGCCAAGCGATGTCTTTCCTGGACCGGAATCAAGCATCCTAGGACCGGTTTCTGGCTATCAGCGTCTTCAGACAGGATAGCTTGACTCCAGTGGTGTGGAGAGCATGGGACTCATGTCTGAGCATACCCATCCCACTCGGGTGACAAATGCAAAAACAACAATTGATGGACAGAATGCAGCACAATGTCATACATTCACCCCAGTACAGAGATCTGGGCCTAAATCCATTGTTTTATTGCACTCCACACCACCCCAGTCTAACCCAAACTGAAAAGCCATGTCTTTCCTGGACCAGAATCTAGCATCCTAGGACCGGTTTCTGGCTAGCAGCCATCTTCAGCCAGGATGGATTGACTCCAGTGGTGTGGAGAGCATGGGACTCACGTCTGAGCATACCCATCCCACTCAAGGTGACAAATGCAAAAACATCAATTGATGGTCAGAATGCAGCACAATGTCATACATTCACCCCAGTGCAGAGATCTGGGCCTAAATCCATTGTTGTATTGCACTCCACACCACCCCAGTTCAGACATGGACATATGCAAATCAGCCTTGACCTGGTGCCTCATGGGAACAGTCCAGCCTGAACTGCCAAACCATGTCTTTCCTGGACCGAAATCCCGCATCCTAGGACCGGTTTCTGGCTATCAGCCGTCTTCAGCCAGGATAGCTTGACTCCAGTGGTGTGGAGAGCATGGGACTCAAGTCTGAGCATACCCATCAAACTCGGGGTGACAAATGCAAAAACAACAATTGATGGACAGAATGCAGAACAATGTCATACATTCACCCCAGTACAGAGATCTAGGCCTAAATCCATCATCTTTTTGCACTCCACACCACCCCAGTTCAGACATGGCCATAATCAAATCAGCCTTGACCCTGTGCCTCATGGGAACAGTCCAGCCCGAACTGCCAAGCCATGTCTTTCCTGGACAGAAATCGAGCAACCTAGGACCGGTTTCTGGCTATCAGCCGTCTTCAGCCAGGATAGATTGACTCCAGTGGTGTGGAGAGCATGGAACTCATGTCTGAGCATACCCATCCCACTCGGGGTGACAAATACAAAAACAACAATTGATGGACAGAATGCAGAACAATGTCATACATTTACCCCAGTACAGAGATCTGGACCTAAATCCATTGTTTTATTCTACTCCACACCACCCCAGTTCAGACATGGCCATATGCAAATCAGCCTTGACCCTGTGCCTCATGGGAACAGTCCAGCCCAAACTGAAAAGCCATGTCTTTCCTGGACCAGAATCTAGCATCCTAGGACTGGTTTCTGGCTATCAGCCGTCTTCAGCCAGGATGGATTGACTCCAGTGGTGTGGAGAGCATGGGACTCACCTCTGAGCATACCCATCCCACTCTGGGAGAGAAATGCAAAAACAACAATTGATGGACAGAATGCCGAACAATGTCATACATTCACCCCAGTACAGAGCTCTGGGCCTAAATCCATCGTTTTTTGCACTCCACACCACCCCAGTTCAGACATGGCCATATGTAAATCAGCCTTGACCCTGTGCCTCATGGGAACAGTCCAGCGTGAACTGCCAAGCCATGTCTTTCCTGGACCGGAATCAAGCATCCTAGGACCGGTCTCTGGCTATCAGCCGTCTTCAGCGAGGATAGCTTGACTACAGTGGTGTGGAGAGCATGGGAATAACGTCTGAACATACCCATCCCTCTCAGGATGACAAATGCAAAAAGAACAATTGATGGACAGAATGCAGAACAATGTCATACATTCACCCCAGTACAGAGATCTGGGCCTAAATCCATCATCTTTTTGCACTCCACACCACCCCAGTTCAGACATGGCCATAATCAAATCAGCCTTGACCCTGTGCCTCATGGGAACAGTCCAGCCCGAACTGCCAAGCCATGTCTTTCCTGGACAGAAATCAAGCATCCTAGGATCGGTTTCTAGTTATCAGCCGTCTTCAGCCAGGATAGATTGACTCCAGTGGTGTGGAGAGCATGGGACTCATGTCAGAGCATACCCATCCCACTCGGGGTGACAAATACAAAAACAACAATTGATGGACAGAATGCGGAACAATGTCATACATTCACCCCAGTACAGAGATCTGGGCCTAAATCCATCATTTTATTGCACTCCACACCACCCCAGTTCAGACATGGCCATATGCAAATCAGCCTTGACCCTGTGCCTCATGGGAACAGTCCAGCCCAAACTGAAAAGCCATGTCTTTCCTGGACCAGAATCTAGCATCCTAGGACCGGTTTCTGGCTATCAGCCGTCTTCAGCCAGGATGGATTGACTCCAGTGGTGTGGAGAGCATGGGACTCACTTCTGAGCATACCCATCTCACTCGGGGTGACAAATGCAAAAACAACAATTGATGGACAGAATGCCGAACAATGTCCTACATTCACCCCAGTACAGAGATCTGGGCCAAAATCCATAGTTTTTTGCACTCCACACCACCCCAGTTCAGACATGGCCATATGCAAATCAGCCTTGACCATGTGCCTCATGGGAACAGTCCAGCCCGAACTGCCAAGCCATGTCTTTCCGGGACCGGAATCAAGCATTCTAGGACCGGTTTCTGGCTATCAGCCATCTTCAGCCAGGATAGCTTGACTCCAGTGGTGTGGAGAGCATGGGACTCACGTCTGAGCATACCCATCCCTCTCAGGATGACAAATGCAAAAAGAACAATTGATGGACAGAATGCAGAACAATGTCATACATTCACCCCAGTACAGAGATCTGGGCCTAAATCCATCGTTTCTTTGCACTCCACACCACCCCGGTTCAGACATGGGCATAGGAAAATCAGCCTTGACCCTGTGCCTCACGGGAACAGTCCAGCCCAAACTGCCAAGCCATGTCTTTCCTGGACAGGAATCAAGCATCCTAGGACCGGTTTCTGGCTATCAGCTGTCTTCATCCAGGATAGCTTGACTTCAGTGGTGTGGAGAGCATGGGACTCACGTCTGAGCATACCCATCGCACTCGGGGTGACAAATGCAAAAACATCAAATGATAGACAGAATGCAGAACAATGTCATACATTCACCCCAGTACAGAGATCAGGGCCTAAATCCATTGTTTTTTGCACTCCAAACCACCCCAGTTCAGACATGGCCATATGCAAATCAGCCTTGACCCTGTGCCTCATGGGAACAGTCCAGCCCGAACTGCCAAGCCATGTCTTTCCTGGACCGGAATCAAGCATCCTAGGACCGGTTTCTGGCTATCAGCCGTCTTCAGCCAGGATAGCTTGACTCCAGTGGTGTGGAGAGCATGGGACTCACGTCTGAGCATACCCTTCCCTCTCAGGATGACAAATGCAAAAAGAACAATTGATGGACAGAATGCAGAACAATGTCATATATTCACCCCAGTACAGAGATCTGGGTTTAAATCCATCATCTTTTTGCACTCCACACCACCCCAGTTCAGACATGGCCATAATCAAATCAGCCTTGACCCTGTGCCTCATGGGAACAGTCCAGCCCGAACTGCCAAGCCATGTCTTTCCTGGACAGGAATCAAGCATCCTAGGACCGTTTTCTGGCTATCAGCCGTCTTCAGCCAGGATAGATTGACTCCAGTGGTGTGGAGAGCATGGGACTCATGTCTGAGCATTCCCATCCCACTCGGGGTGACGAATACAAAAACAACAATTAATAGACAGAATGCAAAACAATGTTATACATTCACCCCAGTACAGAGATCTGGGCCTAAATAAATTGTTTTATTGCACTCCACACCACCCCAGTTCAGGCATAGACATATGCAAATCATCCTTGACCATGTGCCTCATGGCAACAGTCCAGCCCGAACTGCCAAGCCATGTCTTTCCTGGACCGGAATCCGGCATCCTAGGACCGGTTTTTGGCTATCAGCCGTCTTCAGCCAGGATAGCTTGACTCCAGTGCTGGGGAGAGCATGGGACTCACGTCTTGCGCATACTCATCCCACTCGGGTGACAAATGCAAAAACAACAATTGATGGACAGAATGCAGAACAATATCATACATTCACCCAGTACAGAGATCTGGGCCTAAATCCATTGTTTTTTTGCACTCCACACCACCCCAGTTCAGACATGGCCATATGCAAATCAGCCTTGACCCTGTGCCTCATGGGAACAGTCCAGTCCGAACTGCCAAGCCATGTCTTTCCTGGACCGTAATCAAGCATCCTAGGACTGGTTTCTGGCTATCAGCCGTCTTCAGCCAGGATAGCTTGACTCCAGTGGTGTGGAGAGCATGGGAATCACGTCTGAGCATACCCATCAAACTCGGGTTGACAAATGCAAAAACAACAATTGATGGACAGAATGCAGAACAATGTCATACATTCACCCCAGTACAGAGATCTGGGCCTAAATCCATCATCTTTTTGCATTTCACACCACCCCAGTTCAGACATGGCCATAATCAAATCAGCCTTGACCCTGTGCCTCATGGGTACAGTCCAGCCCGAACTGCCAAGCCATGTCTTTCCTGGACAGAAATAGAGCATCCTAGGACCGGTTTCTGGCTATCAGCCGTCTTCAGCCAGGATAGATTGACTCCAGTGGTGTGGAGAGCATGGGACTCACTTCTGAGCATACCCATCCCACTCGGGTGACAAATGGAAAAACAACAATTGATAGACAGAATGCAGAACAATGTCATACATGCACCCCAGCACAGAGATCTGAGCCTAAATCCATCGTTTTTGTGCACTCCACACCACCCCAGTTCAGACATGGCCATATGCAAATCAGCCTTGACCCTGTGTCTCATGGGAACAGTCCAGCCCGAACTGCGAAGCCATGTCTTTCCTGGACCGGAATCAAGCATCCTAGGACCGGTTTCTGGCTATCAGCGTCTTCAGCCAGGATAGCTTGAATCCAGTGGTGTGAAGAGCATGGGACTCATGTCTGAGCATACCCATCCCACTCGGGGTGACAAATACAAAAACAACAATTGATGGACAGAATGCAGAACAATGTCATACATTCACCCCAGTACAGAGATCAGGGCCTAAATCCATCATTTTATTGCACTCCACACCACCCCAGCTCAGACATGGACATATGCAAACCAGCCTTGACCCTGTGCCTCATGGGAACAGTCCAGCCCGAACTGCCAAGCCATGTCTTTCCTGGACCGGAATCCCGCATCCTAGGACCGGTTTGTGGCTATCTGCCGTCTTCTGCCAGGATAGCTTGACTCCAGTGGTGTGGAGAGCATGGGACTCATGTCTGAGCATACCCATCCCACTCGGGTGACAAATGCAAAAACAACAATTGATGGACAGAACACAGAACAATGTCATACATTCACCTCATTACAGAGATCTGGGCCTAAATCCAGAGTTTTATTGCACTCCACACCACCCCAGTTCAGACATAGCCATATGCAAATCAACCTTGACCCTGTGCCTCATGGGAACAGTCCAGCCCAAACTGCCAAGCCATGTCTTTCCTGGATCGGAATCAAGCATCCTAGGACCGGTTTCTGGCTATCAGCGTCTTCAGACAGGATAGCTTCACTCCAGTGGTGTGGAGAGCATGGGACTCATCACTGAGCATACCCATCCCACTCGGGTGACAAATACAAAAACAACAATTGATGGACAGAATGCAGAACAATGTCATACATTCACCCTAGTACAGAGATATGGACCTAAATCCATCATCTTTTTGCACTCCACACCACCCCAGTTCAGACATGGCCATAATCAAATCAGCCTTGACCCTGTGCCTCATGGGAACAGTCCAGGTCGAACTGCCAAGCCATATCTTTCCTAGACCGGAATCAAGCATCCTAGGACCGGTTTCTGGCTATCAGCCGTCTTCAGCCAGGATGGATTGACTCCAGTGGTGTGGAGAGCATGGGACTCACTTCTGAGCATACCCATCTCACTCGGGGTGACAAATGCAAAAACAACAATTGATGGACAGAATGCCGAACAATGTCCTACATTCACCCCAGTACAGAGATCTGGGCCAAAATCCATCGTTTTTTGCACTCCACACCACCCCAGTTCAGACATGGCCATATGCAAATCAGCCTTGACCATGTGCCTCATGGGAACAGTCCAGCCCGAACTGCCAAGCCATGTCTTTCCGGGACCGGAATCAAGCATCCTAGGACCGGTTTCTGGCTATCAGCCATCTTCAGCCAGGATAGCTTGACTCCAGTGGTGTGGAGAGCATGGGACTCACGTCTGAGCATACCCATTCCTCTCAGGATGACAAATGCAAAAAGAACAATTGATGGACAGAATGCAGAACAATGTCATACATTCACCCCAGTACAGAGATCTGGGCCTAAATCCATCGTTTCTTTGCACTCCACACCACCCCGGTTCAGACATGGCCATAGGAAAATCAGCCTTGACCCTGTGCCTCACGGGAACAGTCCAGCCCAAACTGCCAAGCCATGTCTTTCCTGGACAGGAATCAAGCATCCTAGGACCGGTTTCTGGCTATCAGCTGTCTTCATCCAGGATAGCTTGACTTCAGTGGTGTGGAGAGCATGGGACTCACGTCTGAGCATACCCATCGCACTCGGGGTGACAAATGCAAAAACATCAAATGATAGACAGAATGCAGAACAATGTCATACATTCACCCCAGTACAGAGATCAGGGCCTAAATCCATTGTTTTTTGCACTCCAAACCACCCCAGTTCAGACATGGCCATATGCAAATCAGCCTTGACCCTGTGCCTCATGGGAACAGTCCAGCCCGAACTGCCAAGCCATGTCTTTCCTGGACCGGAATCAAGCATCCTAGGACCGGTTTCTGGCTATCAGCCGTCTTCAGCCAGGATAGCTTGACTCCAGTGGTGTGGAGAGCATGGGACTCACGTCTGAGCATACCCTTCCCTCTCAGGATGACAAATGCAAAAAGAACAATTGATGGACAGAATGCAGAACAATGTCATATATTCACCCCAGTACAGAGATCTGGGTTTAAATCCATCATCTTTTTGCACTCCACACCACCCCAGTTCAGACATGGCCATAATCAAATCAGCCTTGACCCTGTGCCTCATGGGAACAGTCCAGCCCGAACTGCCAAGCCATGTCTTTCCTGGACAGGAATCAAGCATCCTAGGACCGTTTTCTGGCTATCAGCCGTCTTCAGCCAGGATAGATTGACTCCAGTGGTGTGGAGAGCATGGGACTCATGTCTGAGCATTCCCATCCCACTCGGGGTGACGAATACAAAAACAACAATTAATAGACAGAATGCAAAACAATGTTATACATTCACCCCAGTACAGAGATCTGGGCCTAAATAAATTGTTTTATTGCACTCCACACCACCCCAGTTCAGGCATAGACATATGCAAATCATCCTTGACCATGTGCCTCATGGCAACAGTCCAGCCCGAACTGCCAAGCCATGTCTTTCCTGGACCGGAATCCGGCATCCTAGGACCGGTTTTTGGCTATCAGCCGTCTTCAGCCAGGATAGCTTGACTCCAGTGCTGGGGAGAGCATGGGACTCACGTCTTGCGCATACTCATCCCACTCGGGTGACAAATGCAAAAACAACAATTGATGGACAGAATGCAGAACAATATCATACATTCACCCAGTACAGAGATCTGGGCCTAAATCCATTGTTTTTTTGCACTCCACACCACCCCAGTTCAGACATGGCCATATGCAAATCAGCCTTGACCCTGTGCCTCATGGGAACAGTCCAGTCCGAACTGCCAAGCCATGTCTTTCCTGGACCGTAATCAAGCATCCTAGGACTGGTTTCTGGCTATCAGCCGTCTTCAGCCAGGATAGCTTGACTCCAGTGGTGTGGAGAGCATGGGAATCACGTCTGAGCATACCCATCAAACTCGGGTTGACAAATGCAAAAACAACAATTGATGGACAGAATGCAGAACAATGTCATACATTCACCCCAGTACAGAGATCTGGGCCTAAATCCATCATCTTTTTGCATTTCACACCACCCCAGTTCAGACATGGCCATAATCAAATCAGCCTTGACCCTGTGCCTCATGGGTACAGTCCAGCCCGAACTGCCAAGCCATGTCTTTCCTGGACAGAAATAGAGCATCCTAGGACCGGTTTCTGGCTATCAGCCGTCTTCAGCCAGGATAGATTGACTCCAGTGGTGTGGAGAGCATGGGACTCACTTCTGAGCATACCCATCCCACACGGGTGACAAATGGAAAAACAACAATTGATAGACAGAATGCAGAACAATGTCATACATGCACCCCAGCACAGAGATCTGAGCCTAAATCCATCGTTTTTGTGCACTCCACACCACCCCAGTTCAGACATGGCCATATGCAAATCAGCCTTGACCCTGTGTCTCATGGGAACAGTCCAGCCCGAACTGCGAAGCCATGTCTTTCCTGGACCGGAATCAAGCATCCTAGGACCGGTTTCTGGCTATCAGCGTCTTCAGCCAGGATAGCTTGAATCCAGTGGTGTGAAGAGCATGGGACTCATGTCTGAGCATACCCATCCCACTCGGGGTGACAAATACAAAAACAACAATTGATGGACAGAATGCAGAACAATGTCATACATTCACCCCAGTACAGAGATCAGGGCCTAAATCCATCATTTTATTGCACTCCACACCACCCCAGCTCAGACATGGACATATGCAAACCAGCCTTGACCCTGTGCCTCATGGGAACAGTCCAGCCCGAACTGCCAAGCCATGTCTTTCCTGGACCGGAATCCCGCATCCTAGGACCGGTTTGTGGCTATCTGCCGTCTTCTGCCAGGATAGCTTGACTCCAGTGGTGTGGAGAGCATGGGACTCATGTCTGAGCATACCCATCCCACTCGGGTGACAAATGCAAAAACAACAATTGATGGACAGAACACAGAACAATGTCATACATTCACCTCATTACAGAGATCTGGGCCTAAATCCAGAGTTTTATTGCACTCCACACCACCCCAGTTCAGACATAGCCATATGCAAATCAACCTTGACCCTGTGCCTCATGGGAACAGTCCAGCCCAAACTGCCAAGCCATGTCTTTCCTGGATCGGAATCAAGCATCCTAGGACCGGTTTCTGGCTATCAGCGTCTTCAGACAGGATAGCTTCACTCCAGTGGTGTGGAGAGCATGGGACTCATCACTGAGCATACCCATCCCACTCGGGTGACAAATACAAAAACAACAATTGATGGACAGAATGCAGAACAATGTCATACATTCACCCTAGTACAGAGATATGGACCTAAATCCATCATCTTTTTGCACTCCACACCACCCCAGTTCAGACATGGCCATAATCAAATCAGCCTTGACCCTGTGCCTCATGGGAACAGTCCAGGTCGAACTGCCAAGCCATATCTTTCCTAGACCGGAATCAAGCATCCTAGGACCGGTTTCTGGCTATCAGCCGTCTTCAGCCAGGATGGATTGACTCCAGTGGTGTGGAGAGCATGGGACTCACTTCTGAGCATACCCATCTCACTCGGGGTGACAAATGCAAAAACAACAATTGATGGACAGAATGCCGAACAATGTCCTACATTCACCCCAGTACAGAGATCTGGGCCAAAATCCATCGTTTTTTGCACTCCACACCATCCCAGTTCAGACATGGCCATATGCAAATCAGCCTTGACCATGTGCCTCATGGGAACAGTCCAGCCCGAACTGCCAAGCCATGTCTTTCCGGGACCGGAATCAAGCATCCTAGGACCGGTTTCTGGCTATCAGCCATCTTCAGCCAGGATAGCTTGACTCCAGTGGTGTGGAGAGCATGGGACTCACGTCTGAGCATACCCATTCCTCTCAGGATGACAAATGCAAAAAGAACAATTGATGGACAGAATGCAGAACAATGTCATACATTCACCCCAGTACAGAGATCTGGGCCTAAATCCATCGTTTCTTTGCACTCCACACCACCCCGGTTCAGACATGGCCATAGGAAAATCAGCCTTGACCCTGTGCCTCACGGGAACAGTCCAGCCCAAACTGCCAAGCCATGTCTTTCCTGGACAGGAATCAAGCATCCTAGGACCGGTTTCTGGCTATCAGCTGTCTTCATCCAGGATAGCTTGACTTCAGTGGTGTGGAGAGCATGGGACTCACGTCTGAGCATACCCATCGCACTCGGGGTGACAAATGCAAAAACATCAAATGATAGACAGAATGCAGAACAATGTCATACATTCACCCCAGTACAGAGATCAGGGTCTAAATCCATTGTTTTTTGCACTCCAAACCACCCCAGTTCAGACATGGCCATATGCAAATCAGCCTTGACCCTGTGCCTCATGGGAACAGTCCAGCCCGAACTGCCAAGCCATGTCTTTCCTGGACCGGAATCAAGCATCCTAGGACCGGTTTCTGGCTATCAGCCGTCTTCAGCCAGGATAGCTTGACTCCAGTGGTGTGGAGAGCATGGGACTCACGTCTGAGCATACCCATCCCTCTCAGGATGACAAATGCAAAAAGAACAATTGATGGACAGAATGCAGAACAATGTCATATATTCACCCCAGTACAGAGATCTGGGTTTAAATCCATCATCTTTTTGCACTCCACACCACCCCAGTTCAGACATGGCCATAATCAAATCAGCCTTGACCCTGTGCCTCATGGGAACAGTCCAGCCCGAACTGCCAAGCCATGTCTTTCCTGGACAGGAATCAAGCATCCTAGGACCGTTTTCTGGCTATCAGCCGTCTTCAGCCAGGATAGCTTGACTCCAGTGGTGTGGAGAGCATGGGACTCATGTCTGAGCATACCCATCCCACTCGGGTGACAAATGCAAAAACAACAATTGATGGACAGAACACAGAACAATGTCATACATTCACCTCATTACAGAGATCTGGGCCTAAATCCAGAGTTTTATTGCACTCCACACCACCCCAGTTCAGACATAGCCATATGCAAATCAACCTTGACCCTGTGCCTCATGGGAACAGTCCAGCCCAAACTGCCAAGCCATGTCTTTCCTGGACCGGAATCAAGCATCCTAGGACCGGTTTCTGGCTATCAGCGTCTTCAGACAGGATAGCTTCACTCCAGTGGTGTGGAGAGCATGGGACTCATCACTGAGCATACCCATCCCACTCGGGTGACAAATACAAAAACAACAATTGATGGACAGATTGCAGAACAATGTCATACATTCACCCTAGTACAGAGATATGGACCTAAATCCATCATCTTTTTGCACTCCACACCACCCCAGTTCAGACATGGCCATAATCAAATCAGCCTTGACCCTGTGCCTCATGGGAACAGTCCAGGTCGAACTGCCAAGCCATATCTTTCCTAGACCGGAATCAAGCATCCTAGGACCGGTTTCTGGCTATCAGCATCTTCAGACAGGATAGCTTGACTCCAGTGGTGTGGAGAGCATGGGACTCATGTCTGAGCATACCCATCCCACTCAGGGTGACAAATACAAACACAACAATTGATGGACAGAATGCAGAACAATGTCATACATTCACCCCAGTTCAGAGATCTGGGCCTAAATCCATTATTTTATTGCACTCCACACCACTCCAGTTCAGACATGGATATATGCAAATCAGCCTTGATCATGTGCCTCATGGGAACAGTCCATCCCGAACTGCCAAGCCATGTCTTTCCTGGACCGGAAAACCGCATCCTAGGACCGGTTTCTGGCTATCAGCCATCTTCAGCCAGGATAGCTTGACTCCAGTGGTGGGGAGGTCATGGGACTCACGTCTGCGCATACTCATCCCACTCGGGTGACAAATGCAAAAACAACAATTGATGGACAGAATGCAGAACAATGTCATACATTCACCCCAGTACAGAGATCTGGGCCTAAATCCATCGTATTTTTGCACTTTACACCACCCCAGTCCAGACATGGCCATATGCAAATCAGCCTTGACCCTGTGCCTCATGGGAACAGTCCAGTCCGAACTGCCAAGCCATATCTTTCGTGGACCGTAATCAAGCATCCTAGGACTGGTTTCTGGCTATCAGCCATCTTCAGCCAGGATAGCTTGACTCCAGTGGTGTGGAGAGCATGGGACTCACGTCTGAGCATACCCATCAAACTTGGGGTGACAAATGCAAAAACAGCAATTGATGGACAGAATGCAGAACAATGTCATACATTCACCCCAGTACAGAGATATGGGCCTAAATCCATCATCTTTTTGCACTCCACACCACCCCAGTTCAGACATGGCCATAATCAAATCAGCCTTGACCCTGTGCCTCATGGGAACAGTCCAGCCCGAACTGCCAAGCCATGTCTTTCCTGGACAGAAATCAAGCATCCTAGGACCTGTTTCTGGCTATCAGCATCTTCAGACAGGATAGCTATACTCCAGTGGTGTGGAGAGCATGGGACTCATGTCTGAGCATTCCCATCCCACTCGGGGTGACAAATACAAAAACAACAACTGATGGACAGAATGCAGAACAATGTCATACATTCACCCCAGTACAGAAATCTGGGCCTAAATCCATCGTTTTTTGCACTTCACACCACCCCAGTTCAGACATGGCCATAATCAAATCAGCCTTGACCCTGTGCCTCTTGGGAACAGTCCAGCCAGAACTGCCAAGCGATGTCTTTCCTGGACCGGAATCAAGCATCCTAGAACCGGTTTCTGGCTATCAGCGTCTTCAGACAGGATAGCTTGACTCCAGTGGTGTGGAGAGCATGGGACTCATGTCTGAGCATACCCATCCCACTCGGGTGACAAATGCAAAAACAACAATTGACGGACAGAATGCAGCACAATGTCATACATTCACCCCAGTTCAGAGATCTGGGCCGAAATCCATTGTTTTATTGCACTCCACACCACTCCAGTTCAGACATGGATATATGCAAATCAGCCTTGATCATGTGCCTCATGGGAACAGTCCATCCCGAACTGCCAAGCCATGTCTTTCCTGGACCGGAAAACCGCATCCTAGGACCGGTTTCTGGCTATCAGCCATCTTCAGCCAGGATAGCTTGACTCCAGTGGTGGGGAGGTCATGGGACTCACGTCTGCGCATACTCATCCCACTCGGGTGACAAATGCAAAAACAACAATTGATGGACAGAATGCAGAACAATGTCATACATTCACCCCGGTACAGAGATCTGGGCATAAATCCATCGTATTTTTGCACTTTACACCACCCCAGTCCAGACATGGCCATATGCAAATCAGCCTTGACCCTGTGCCTCATGAGAACAGTCCAGTCCGAACTGCCAAGCCTCATCTTTCGTGGACCGTAATCAAGCATCCTAGGACTGGTTTCTGGCTATCAGCCATCTTCAGCCAGGATAGCTTGACTCCAGTGGTGTGGAGAGCATGGGACTCACGTCTGGCGCATACTCATCCCACTCTTGTGACAAATGCAAAAACAACAATTGATGGACAGAATGCAGAACAATATCATACATTCACCCAGTACAGAGATCTGGGCCTAAATCCATTGTTTTTTTGCACTCCACACCACCCCAGTTCAGACATGGCCATATGCAAATCAGCCTTGACCCTGTGCCTCATGGGAACAGTCCAGTCCGAACTGCCAAGCCATGTCTTTCCTGGACCGTAATCAAGCATCCTAGGACTGGTTTCTGGCTATCAGCCGTCTTCAGCCAGGATAGCTTGACTCCAGTAGTGTGGAGAGCATGGGAATCACGTCTGAGCATACCCATCAAACTCGGGTTGACAAATGCAAAAACAACAATTGATGGACAGAATGCAGAACAATGTCATACATTCACCCCAGTACAGAGATCTGGGCCTAAATCCATCATCTTTTTGCATTTCACACCACCCCAGTTCAGACATGGCCATAATCAAATCAGCCTTGACCCTGTGCCTCATGGGTACAGTCCAGGCCGAACTGCCAAGCCATGTCTTTCCTGGACAGAAATCGAGCATCCTAGGACCGGTTTCTGGCTATCAGCCGTCTTCAGCCAGGATAGATTGACTCCAGTGGTGTGGAGAGCATGGGACTCACTTCTGAGCATACCCATCCCACTCGGGTGACAAATGGAAAAACAACAATTGATAGACAGAATGCAGAACAATGTCATACATGCACCCCAGCACAGAGATCTGAGCCTAAATCTATCGTTTTTGTGCACTCCACACCACCCCAGTTCAGACATGGCCATATGCAAATCAGCCTTGACCCTGTGTCTCATGGGAACAGTCCAGCCCGATCTGCGAAGCCATGTCTTTCCTGGACCGGAATCAAGCATCCTAGGACCGGTTTCTGGCTATCAGCGTCTTCAGCCAGGATAGCTTGAATCCAGTGGTGTGAAGAGCATGGGACTCATGTCTGAGCATACCCATCCCACTCGGGGTGACAAATACAAAAACAACAATTGATGGACAGAATGCAGAACAATGTCATACATTCACCCCAGTACAGAGATCAGGGCCTAAATCCATCATTTTATTGCACTCCACACCACCCCAGTTCAGACATGGACATATGCAAACCAGCCTTGACCCTGTGCCTCATGGGAACAGTCCAGCCCGAACTGCCAAGCCATGTCTTTCCTGGACCGGAATCCTGCATCCTAGGACCGGTTTGTGGCTATCTGCCGTCTTCTGCCAGGATAGCTTGACTCCAGTGGTGTGGAGAGCATGGGACTCATGTCTGAGCATACCCATCCCACTCGGGTGACAAATGCAAAAACAACAATTGATGGACAGAACACAGAACAATGTCATACATTCACCTCATTACAGAGATCTGGGCCTAAATCCAGAGTTTTATTGCACTCCACACCACCCCAGTTCAGACATAGCCATATGCAAATCAACCTTGACCCTGTGCCTCATGGGAACAGTCCAGCCCAAACTGCCAAGCCATGTCTTTCCTGGACCGGAATCAAGCATCCTAGGACCGGTTTCTGGCTATCAGCGTCTTCAGACAGGATAGCTTCACTCCAGTGGTGTGGAGAGCATGGGACTCATCACTGAGCATACCCATCCCACTCGGGTGACAAATACAAAAACAACAATTGATGGACAGAATGCAGAACAATGTCATACATTCACCCTAGTACAGAGATATGGACCTAAATCCATCATCTTTTTGCACTCCACACCACCCCAGTTCAGACATGGCCATAATCAAATCAGCCTTGACCCTGTGCCTCATGGGAACAGTCCAGGTCGAACTGCCAAGCCATATCTTTCCTAGACCGGAATCAAGCATCCTAGGACCGGTTTCTGGCTATCAGCATCTTCAGACAGGATAGCTTGACTCCAGTGGTGTGGAGAGCATGGGACTCATGTCTGAGCATACCCATCCCACTCAGGGTGACAAATACAAACACAACACTTGATGGACAGAATGCAGAACAATGTCATACATTCACCCCAGTTCAGAGATCTGGGCCTAAATCCATTATTTTATTGCACTCCACACCACTCCAGTTCAGACACGGATATATGCAAATCAGCCTTGATCATGTGCCTCATGGGAACAGTCCATCCCGAACTGCCAAGCCATGTCTTTCCTGGACCGGAAAACCGCATCCTAGGACCGGTTTCTGGCTATCAGCCATCTTCAGCCAGGATAGCTTGACTCCAGTGGTGGGGAGGTCATGGGACTCACGTCTGCGCATACTCATCCCACTCGGGTGACAAATGCAAAAACAACAATTGATGGACAGAATGCAGAACAATGTCATACATTCACCCCAGTACAGAGATCTGGGCCTAAATCCATCGTATTTTTGCACTTTACACCACCCCAGTCCAGACATGGCCATATGCAAATCAGCCTTGACCCTGTGCCTCATGGGAACAGTCCAGTCCGAACTGCCAAGCCATATCTTTCGTGGACCGTAATCAAGCATCCTAGGACTGGTTTCTGGCTATCAGCCATCTTCAGCCAGGATAGCTTGACTCCAGTGGTGTGGAGAGCATGGGACTCACGTCTGAGCATACCCATCAAACTTGGGGTGACAAATGCAAAAACAGCAATTGATGGACAGAATGCAGAACAATGTCATACATTCACCCCAGTACAGAGATATGGGCCTAAATCCATCATCTTTTTGCACTCCACACCACCCCAGTTCAGACATGGCCATAATCAAATCAGCCTTGACCCTGTGCCTCATGGGAACAGTCCAGCCCGAACTGCCAAGCCATGTCTTTCCTGGACAGAAATCAAGCATCCTAGGACCGGTTTCTGGCTATCAGCGTCTTCAGACAGGATAGCTATACTCCAGTGGTGTGGAGAGCATGGGACTCATGTCTGAGCATTCCCATCCCACTCGGGGTGACAAATACAAAAACAACAACTGATGGACAGAATGCAGAACAATGTCATACATTCACCCCAGTACAGAAATCTGGGCCTAAATCCATCGTTTTTTGCACTTCACACCACCCCAGTTCAGACATGGCCATAATCAAATCAGCCTTGACCCTGTGCCTCTTGGGAACAGTCCAGCCCGAACTGCCAAGCGATGTCTTTCCTGGACCGGAATCAAGCATCCTAGAACCGGTTTCTGGCTATCAGCGTCTTCAGACAGGATAGCTTGACTCCAGTGGTGTGGAGAGCATGGGACTCATGTCTGAGCATACCCATCCCACTCGGGTGACAAATGCAAAAACAACAATTGACGGACAGAATGCAGCACAATGTCATACATTCACCCCAGTTCAGAGATCTGGGCCGAAATCCATTGTTTTATTGCACTCCACACCACTCCAGTTCAGACATGGATATATGCAAATCAGCCTTGATCATGTGCCTCATGGGAACAGTCCATCCCGAACTGCCAAGCCATGTCTTTCCTGGACCGGAAAACCGCATCCTAGGACCGGTTTCTGGCTATCAGCCATCTTCAGCCAGGATAGCTTGACTCCAGTGGTGGGGAGGTCATGGGACTCACGTCTGCGCATACTCATCCCACTCGGGTGACAAATGCAAAAACAACAATTGATGGACAGAATGCAGAACAATGTCATACATTCACCCCGGTACAGAGATCTGGGCATAAATCCATCGTATTTTTGCACTTTACACCACCCCAGTCCAGACATGGCCATATGCAAATCAGCCTTGACCCTGTGCCTCATGAGAACAGTCCAGTCCGAACTGCCAAGCCTCATCTTTCGTGGACCGTAATCAAGCATCCTAGGACTGGTTTCTGGCTATCAGCCATCTTCAGCCAGGATAGCTTGACTCCAGTGGTGTGGAGAGCATGGGACTCACGTCTGGCGCATACTCATCCCACTCGGGTGACAAATGCAAAAACAACAATTGATGGACAGAATGCAGAACAATATCATACATTCACCCAGTACAGAGATCTGGGCCTAAATCCATTGTTTTTTTGCACTCCACACCACCCCAGTTCAGACATGGCCATATGCAAATCAGCCTTGACCCTGTGCCTCATGGGAACAGTCCAGTCCGAACTGCCAAGCCATGTCTTTCCTGGACCGTAATCAAGCATCCTAGGACTGGTTTCTGGCTATCAGCCGTCTTCAGCCAGGATAGCTTGACTCCAGTAGTGTGGAGAGCATGGGAATCACGTCTGAGCATACCCATCAAACTCGGGTTGACAAATGCAAAAACAACAATTGATGGACAGAATGCAGAACAATGTCATACATTCACCCCAGTACAGAGATCTGGGCCTAAATCCATCATCTTTTTGCATTTCACACCACCCCAGTTCAGACATGGCCATAATCAAATCAGCCTTGACCCTGTGCCTCATGGGTACAGTCCAGCCCGAACTGCCAAGCCATGTCTTTCCTGGACAGAAATCGAGCATCCTAGGACCGGTTTCTGGCTATCAGCCGTCTTCAGCCAGGATAGATTGACTCCAGTGGTGTGGAGAGCATGGGACTCACTTCTGAGCATACCCATCCCACTCGGGTGACAAATGGAAAAACAACAATTGATAGACAGAATGCAGAACAATGTCATACATGCACCCCAGCACAGAGATCTGAGCCTAAATCTATCGTTTTTGTGCACTCCACACCACCCCAGTTCAGACATGGCCATATGCAAATCAGCCTTGACCCTGTGTCTCATGGGAACAGTCCAGCCCGAACTGCGAAGCCATGTCTTTCCTGGACCGGAATCAAGCATCCTAGGACCGGTTTCTGGCTATCAGCGTCTTCAGCCAGGATAGCTTGAATCCAGTGGTGTGAAGAGCATGGGACTCATGTCTGAGCATACCCATCCCACTCGGGGTGACAAATACAAAAACAACAATTGATGGACAGAATGCAGAACAATGTCATACATTCACCCCAGTACAGAGATCAGGGCCTAAATCCATCATTTTATTGCACTCCACACCACCCCAGTTCAGACATGGACATATGCAAACCAGCCTTGACCCTGTGCCTCATGGGAACAGTCCAGCCCGAACTGCCAAGCCATGTCTTTCCTGGACCGGAATCCCGCATCCTAGGACCGGTTTGTGGCTATCTGCCGTCTTCTGCCAGGATAGCTTGACTCCAGTGGTGTGGAGAGCATGGGACTCATGTCTGAGCATACCCATCCCACTCGGGTGACAAATGCAAAAACAACAATTGATGGACAGAACACAGAACAATGTCATACATTCACCTCATTACAGAGATCTGGGCCTAAATCCAGAGTTTTATTGCACTCCACACCACCCCAGTTCAGACATAGCCATATGCAAATCAACCTTGACCCTGTGCCTCATGGGAACAGTCCAGCCCAAACTGCCAAGCCATGTCTTTCCTGGACCGGAATCAAGCATCCTAGGACCGGTTTCTGGCTATCAGCGTCTTCAGACAGGATAGCTTCACTCCAGTGGTGTGGAGAGCATGGGACTCATCACTGAGCATACCCATCCCACTCGGGTGACAAATACAAACACAACAATTGATGGACAGAATGCAGAACAATGTCATACATTCACCCTAGTACAGAGATATGGACCTAAATCCATCATCTTTTTGCACTCCACACCACCCCAGTTCAGACATGGCCATAATCAAATCAGCCTTGACCCTGTGCCTCATGGGAACAGTCCAGGTCGAACTGCCAAGCCATATCTTTCCTAGACCGGAATCAAGCATCCTAGGACCGGTTTCTGGCTATCAGCATCTTCAGACAGGATAGCTTGACTCCAGTGGTGTGGAGAGCATGGGACTCATGTCTGAGCATACCCATCCCACTCAGGGTGACAAATACAAACACAACACTTGATGGACAGAATGCAGAACAATGTCATACATTCACCCCAGTTCAGAGATCTGGGCCTAAATCCATTATTTTATTGCACTCCACACCACTCCAGTTCAGACATGGATATATGCAAATCAGCCTTGATCATGTGCCTCATGGGAACAGTCCATCCCGAACTGCCAAGCCATGTCTTTCCTGGACCGGAAAACCGCATCCTAGGACCGGTTTCTGGCTATCAGCCATCTTCAGCCAGGATAGCTTGACTCCAGTGGTGGGGAGGTCATGGGACTCACGTCTGCGCATACTCATCCCACTCGGGTGACAAATGCAAAAACAACAATTGATGGACAGAATGCAGAACAATGTCATACATTCACCCCAGTACAGAGATCTGGGCCTAAATCCATCGTATTTTTGCACTTTACACCACCCCAGTCCAGACATGGCCATATGCAAATCAGCCTTGACCCTGTGCCTCATGGGAACAGTCCAGTCCGAACTGCCAAGCCATATCTTTCGTGGACCGTAATCAAGCATCCTAGGACTGGTTTCTGGCTATCAGCCATCTTCAGCCAGGATAGCTTGACTCCAGTGGTGTGGAGAGCATGGGACTCACGTCTGAGCATACCCATCAAACTTGGGGTGACAAATGCAAAAACAGCAATTGATGGACAGAATGCAGAACAATGTCATACATTCACCCCAGTACAGAGATATGGGCCTAAATCCATCATCTTTTTGCACTCCACACCACCCCAGTTCAGACATGGCCATAATCAAATCAGCCTTGACCCTGTGCCTCATGGGAACAGTCCAGCCCGAACTGCCAAGCCATGTCTTTCCTGGACAGAAATCAAGCATCCTAGGACCGGTTTCTGGCTATCAGCGTCTTCAGACAGGATAGCTATACTCCAGTGGTGTGGAGAGCATGGGACTCATGTCTGAGCATTCCCATCCCACTCGGGGTGACAAATACAAAAACAACAACTGATGGACAGAATGCAGAACAATGTCATACATTCACCCCAGTACAGAAATCTGGGCCTAAATCCATCGTTTTTTGCACTTCACACCACCCCAGTTCAGACATGGCCATAATCAAATCAGCCTTGACCCTGTGCCTCTTGGGAACAGTCCAGCCCGAACTGCCAAGCGATGTCTTTCCTGGACCGGAATCAAGCATCCTAGAACCGGTTTCTGGCTATCAGCGTCTTCAGACAGGATAGCTTGACTCCAGTGGTGTGGAGAGCATGGGACTCATGTCTGAGCATACCCATCCCACTCGGGTGACAAATGCAAAAACAACAATTGACGGACAGAATGCAGCACAATGTCATACATTCACCCCAGTTCAGAGATCTGGGCCGAAATCCATTGTTTTATTGCACTCCACACCACTCCAGTTCAGACATGGATATATGCAAATCAGCCTTGATCATGTGCCTCATGGGAACAGTCCATCCCGAACTGCCAAGCCATGTCTTTCCTGGACCGGAAAACCGCATCCTAGGACCGGTTTCTGGCTATCAGCCATCTTCAGCCAGGATAGCTTGACTCCAGTGGTGGGGAGGTCATGGGACTCACGTCTGCGCATACTCATCCCACTCGGGTGACAAATGCAAAAACAACAATTGATGGACAGAATGCAGAACAATGTCATACATTCACCCCGGTACAGAGATCTGGGCATAAATCCATCGTATTTTTGCACTTTACACCACCCCAGTCCAGACATGGCCATATGCAAATCAGCCTTGACCCTGTGCCTCATGAGAACAGTCCAGTCCGAACTGCCAAGCCTCATCTTTCGTGGACCGTAATCAAGCATCCTAGGACTGGTTTCTGGCTATCAGCCATCTTCAGCCAGGATAGCTTGACTCCAGTGGTGTGGAGAGCATGGGACTCACGTCTGAGCATACCCATCAAACTCGGGGTGACAAATGCAAAAACAGCAATTGATGGACAGAATGCAGAACAATGTCATACATTCACCCCAGTACAGAAATATGGGCCTAAATCCATCATCTTTTTGCACTCCACACCACCCCATTTCAGACATGGCCATAATCAAATCAGCCTTGACCCTGTGCCTCATGGGAACAGTCCAGCCCGAACTGCCAAGCCATGTCTTTCCTGGACAGAAATCAAGCATCCTAGGACCGGTTTCTGGCTATCAGTGTCTTCAGACAGGATAGCTATACTCCAGTGGTAGGGAGAGCATGGGACTCACGTCTGCGCATACTCATCCCACTCGGGTGACAAATGCAAAAACAACAATTGATGGACAGAATGCAGAACAATGTCATACATTCACCCAGTACAGAGATCTGGGCATAAATCCATCGTTTTTTTGCACTCCACACCACCCCAGTTCAGACATGGCCATATGCAAATCACCCTTGACCCTGTGCCTCATGGGAACAGTCCAGCCTGAAATGGCAAGCCATGTCTTTCCTGGATCGGAATCAAGCATCCTAGGACCGGTTTTTGGCTATCAGCGTCTTCAGACAGGATAGCTTGACTCCAGTGGTAGGGAGAGCATGGGACTCATGTCTGAGCATTCCCATCCCACTCGGGGTGACAAATACAAAAACAACAACTGATGGACAGAATGCAGAACAATGTCATACATTCACCCCAGTACAGAAATCTGGGCCTAAATCCATCATCTTTTTGCACTCCACACCACCCCAGTTCAGACATGGCCATAATCAAATCAGCCTTGACCCTGTGCCTCATGGGAACAGTCCAGCCCGAACTGCCAAGCCATGTCTTTCCTGGACAGGAATCAAGCATCCTAGGACCGTTTTCTGGCTATCAGCCGTCTTCAGCCAGGATAGATTGACTCCAGTGGTGTGGAGAGCATGGGACTCACGTCTGAGCATACCCATCCTACTCGGGGTAACAAATGCAAGAACAACAATTGATGGAAAGAATGCAGAACAATGTCATACATTCACCCCAGTACAGAGATCTGGGCCTAAATCCATCGTTTTTTTGCACTCCACACCCCCTCACTTCAGACATGGCCATATGCAAATCATCCTTGACCCTGTGCCTTGTGGGAACAGTTCAACCTGAACTGAAAAGCCATGTCTTTCCTTGACCAGGTTCTAGCATACTAGGACCGGTTTCTGGCTATCAGCCGTCTTCAGAAAGTATAGCTTGACTCCAATGGTGTGGAGAGCATGGGACTCACCTCTGAGCATACCCATCCCACTCAGAGTGACAAATGCAAAAACAACAATTGATATACAGAATGCAGAACAATGTTATACATTCACCCCAATACAGAGATCTGGGCCTAAATCCATTGTTGTTTGCACTCCACACCACCCCAGTTCAGACATGGCCATATGCAAATCATCCATGACCCTGTGCCTCATGGGAAGAGCCAGCCCGAACTGCCAAGCCATGTCTTTCCTGGACAGGAATCAAGCATCCTAGGACCGGTTTCAGGCTATCAGCCGTCTTCAGCCAGGATAGATTGACTCCAGTGGTGTGGAGAGCATGGGACTCACGTCTGAGCATACCCATCCCACTCGGGGTGACTAATGCAAAAACAACAATTGATGGACAGAATGCAGAACAATGTCATACATTCACCCCAGTACAGAGATATGGACCAAAATCCATCGTTTTTTTGTACTCCACACCACCCCAGTTCAGACATGGCCATATGCAAATCAGCCTTGACCCTTTGCCTCATGCGAACAGTCCAGCCCGAACTGCCAAGCCATGTCTTTCCTGGACCGGAATCAAGCATCCTAGGACCGGTTTCATGCTATCAGCTGTCTTCAGACTGGATAGCTTGACTCCAGTGGTGTGGAGAGCATGGGACTCACGTCTGAGCATAACCATCCCACTCGGGGTGATAAATGCAAAAACAACAATTGATTGACAGAATGCAGAACAATGTCATACATTCACCCCAGTACAGAGATCTGGGCCTAAATCCATCATCTTTTTGCACTCCACACCACCCCAGTTCAGACATGGCCATAATCAAATCAGCCTTGACCCTGTGCCTCATGGGAACAGTCCAGCCCGAACTGCCAAGCCATGTCTTTCCTGGACCGGAATCAAGGATCCTAGGACCGGTTTCTGGCTATCAGCGTCTTCAGACTGGATAGCTTGACTCCAGTGGTGTGGAGAGCATGGGACTCATGTCTGAGCATACCCATCCCACTCGGGTGACAAATGCAAAAACAACAATTGATGGACAGAATGCAGCACAATGTCCTACATTCACCCCAGTACAGAGATCTGGGCCTAAATCCATTGTTTTATTGCACTCCACACCACCCCCGTTCAACCCAAACTGAAAAGCCATGTCTTTCCTGGACCAGAATCTAGCATCCTAGGACCGGTTTCTGGCTATCAGCTGTCTTCATCCAGGATAGCTTGACTTCAGTGGTGTGGAGAGCATGGGACTCACGTCTGAGCATACCCATCCCACTCGGGGTGACAAATGCAAAAACATCAAATGATAGACAGAATGCAGAACAATGTCATACATTCACCCCAGTACAGAGATCTGGGCCTAAATCCATCATCTTTTTGCACTCCACACCACCCCAGTTCAGACATGGCCATAATCAAATCAGCCTTGACCCTGTGCCTCATGGGAACAGTCCAGCCCGAACTGCCAAGCCATGTCTTTCCTGGACAGAAATCAAGCATCCTAGGATCGGTTTCTAGTTATCAGCCGTCTTCAGCCAGGATAGATTGACTCCAGTGGTGTGGAGAGCATGGGACTCATGTCAGAGCATACCCATCCCACTCGGGGTGACAAATACAAAAACAACAATTGATGGACAGAATGCGGAACAATGTCATACATTCACCCCAGTACAGAGATCTGGGCCTAAATCCATCATTTTATTGCACTCCACACCACCCCAGTTCAGACATGGCCATATGCAAATCAGCCTTGACCCTGTGCCTCATGGGAACAGTCCAGCCCAAACTGAAAAGCCATGTCTTTCCTGGACCAGAATCTAGCATCCTAGGACCGGTTTCTGGCTATCAGCCGTCTTCAGCCAGGATGGATTGACTCCAGTGGTGTGGAGAGCATGGGACTCACTTCTGAGCATACCCATCTCCCTCGGGGTGACAAATGCAAAAACAACAATTGATGGACAGAATGCCGAACAATGTCCTACATTCACCCCAGTACAGAGATCTGGGCCAAAATCCATCGTTTTTTGCACTCCACACCACCCCAGTTCAGACATGGCCATATGCAAATCAGCCTTGACCATGTGCCTCATGGGAACAGTCCAGCCCGAACTGCCAAACCATGTCTTTCCGGGACCGGAATCAAGCATCCTAGGACCGGTTTCTGGCTATCAGCCATCTTCAGCCAGGATAGCTTGACTCCAGTGGTGTGGAGAGCATGGGACTCACGTCTGAGCATACCCATCCCTCTCAGGATGACAAATGCAAAAAGAACAATTGATGGACAGAATGCAGAACAATGTCATACATTCACCCCAGTACAGAGATCTGGGCCTAAATCCATCGTTTCTTTGCACTCCACACCACCCCGGTTCAGACATGGCCATAGGAAAATCAGCCTTGACCCTGTGCCTCACGGGAACAGTCCAGTCCAAACTGCCAAGCCATGTCTTTCCTGGACAGGAATCAAGCATCCTAGGACCAGTTTCTGGCTATCAGCTGTCTTCATCCAGGATATCTTGACTTCAGTGGTGTGGAGAGCATGGGACTCACGTCTGAGCATACCCATCGCACTCGGGGTGACAAATGCAAAAACATCAAATGATAGACAGAATGCAGAACAATGTCATACATTCACCCCAGTACAGAGATCAGGGCCTAAATCCATTGTTTTTGCACTCCAAACCACCCCAGTTCAGACATGGCCATATGCAAATCAGCCTTGACCCTGTGCCTCATGGGAACAGTCCAGCCCGAACTGCCAAGCCATGTCTTTCCTGGACAGGAATCAAGCATCCTAGGACCGTTTTCTGGCTATCAGCCGTCTTCAGCCAGGATAGATTGACTCCAGTGGTGTGGAGAGCATGGGACTCATGTCTGAGCATTCCCATCCCACTCGGGGTGACGAATACAAAAACAACAATAAATAGACAGAATGCAAAACAATGTCATACATTCACCCCAGTACAGAGATCTGGGCCTAAATCCATTGTTTTATTGCACTCCACACCACCCCAGTTCAGGCATAGACATATGCAAATCATCCTTGACCATGTGCCTCATGGCAACAGTCCAGCCCGAACTGCCAAGCCATGTCTTTCCTGGACCGGAATCCGGCATCCTAGGACCGGTTTTTGGCTATCAGCCGTCTTCAGCCAGGATAGCTTGACTCCAGTGCTGGGGAGAGCATGGGACTCACGTCTGGCGCATACTCATCCCACTCGGGTGACAAATGCAAAAACAACAATTGATGGACAGAATGCAGAACAATATCATACATTCACCCAGTACAGAGATCTGGGCCTAAATCCATTGTTTTTTTGCACTCCACACCACCCCAGTTCAGACATGGCCATATGCAAATCAGCCTTGACCCTGTGCCTCATGGGAACAGTCCAGTCCGAACTGCCAAGCCATGTCTTTCCTGGACCGTAATCAAGCATCCTAGGACTGGTTTCTGGCTATCAGCCGTCTTCAGCCAGGATAGCTTGACTCCAGTGGTGTGGAGAGCATGGGAATCACGTCTGAGCATACCCATCAAACTCGGGTTGACAAATGCAAAAACAACAATTGATGGACAGAATGCAGAACAATGTCATACATTCACCCCAGTACAGAGATCTGGGCCTAAATCCATCATCTTTTTGCATTTCACACCACCCCAGTTCAGACATGGCCATAATCAAATCAGCCTTGACCCTGTGCCTCATGGGTACAGTCCAGCCCGAACTGCCAAGCCATGTCTTTCCTGGACAGAAATCGAGCATCCTAGGACCGGTTTCTGGCTATCAGCCGTCTTCAGCCAGGATAGATTGACTCCAGTGGTGTGGAGAGCATGGGACTCACTTCTGAGCATACCCATCCCACTCGGGTGACAAATGGAAAAACAACAATTGATAGACAGAATGCAGAACAATGTCATACATGCACCCCAGCACAGAGATCTGAGCCTAAATCCATCGTTTTTGTGCACTCCACACCACCCCAGTTCAGACATGGCCATATGCAAATCAGCCTTGACCCTGTGTCTCATGGGAACAGTCCAGCCCGAACTGCGAAGCCATGTCTTTCCTGGACCGGAATCAAGCATCCTAGGACCGGTTTCTGGCTATCAGCGTCTTCAGCCAGGATAGCTTGAATCCAGTGGTGTGAAGAGCATGGGACTCATGTCTGAGCATACCCATCCCACTCGGGGTGACAAATACAAAAACAACAATTGATGGACAGAATGCAGAACAATGTCATACATTCACCCCAGTACAGAGATCAGGGCCTAAATCCATCATTTTATTGCATCCACACCACCCCAGTTCAGACATGGACATATGCAAACCAGCCTTGACCCTGTGCCTCATGGGAACAGTCCAGCCCGAACTGCCAAGCCATGTCTTTCCTGGACCGGAATCCCGCATCCTAGGACCGGTTTGTGGCTATCTGCCGTCTTCTGCCAGGATAGCTTGACTCCAGTGGTGTGGAGAGCATGGGACTCATGTCTGAGCATACCCATCCCACTCGGGTGACAAATGCAAAAACAACAATTGATGGACAGAACACAGAACAATGTCATACATTCACCTCATTACAGAGATCTGGGCCTAAATCCAGAGTTTTATTGCACTCCACACCACCCCAGTTCAGACATAGCCATATGCAAATCAACTTTGACCCTGTGCCTCATGGGAACAGTCCAGCCCAAACTGCCAAGCCATGTCTTTCCTGGACCGGAATCAAGCATCCTAGGACCGGTTTCTGGCTATCAGCGTCTTCAGACAGGATAGCTTCACTCCAGTGGTGTGGAGAGCATGGGACTCATCACTGAGCATACCCATCCCACTCGGGTGACAAATACAAAAACAACAATTGATGGACAGAATGCAGAACAATGTCATACATTCACCCTAGTACAGAGATATGGACCTAAATCCATCATCTTTTTGCACTCCACACCACCCCAGTTCAGACATGGCCATAATCAAATCAGCCTTGACCCTGTGCCTCATGGGAACAGTCCAGGTCAAACTGCCAAGCCATATCTTTCCTAGACCGGAATCAAGCATCCTAGGACCGGTTTCTGGCTATCAGCATCTTCAGACAGGATAGCTTGACTCCAGTGGTGTGGAGAGCATGGGACTCATGTCTGAGCATACCCATCCCACTCGGGGTGACAAATACAAACACAACACTTGATGGACAGAATGCAGAACAATGTCATACATTCACCCCAGTTCAGAGATCTGGGCCTAAATCCATTGTTTTATTGCACTCCACACCACTCCAGTTCAGACATGGATATATGCAAATCAGCCTTGATCATGTGCCTCATGGGAACAGTCCATCCCGAACTGCCAAGCCATGTCTTTCCTGGACCCGAAAACTGCATCCTAGGACCGGTTTCTGGCTATCAGCCATCTTCAGCCAGGATAGCTTGACTCCAGTGGTGGGGAGGTCATGGGACTCACGTCTGCGCATACTCATCCCACTCGGGTGACAAATGCAAAAACAACAATTGATGGACAGAATGCAGAACAATGTCATACATTCACCCCAGTACAGAGATCTGGGCCTAAATCCATCGTATTTTTGCACTTTACACCACCCCAGTCCAGACATGGCCATATGCAAATCAGCCTTGACCCTGTGCCTCATGGGAACAGTCCAGTCCGAACTGCCAAGCCATATCTTTCGTGGACCGTAATCAAGCATCCTAGGACTGGTTTCTGGCTATCAGCCATCTTCAGCCAGGATAGCTTGACTCCAGTGGTGTGGAGAGCATGGGACTCACGTCTGAGCATACCCATCAAACTTGGGGTGACAAATGCAAAAACAGCAATTGATGGACAGAATGCAGAACAATGTCATACATTCACCCCAGTACAGAGATATGGGCCTAAATCCATCATCTTTTTGCACTCAACACCACCCCAGTTCAGACATGGCCATAATCAAATCAGCCTTGACCCTGTGCCTCATGGGAACAGTCCAGCCCGAACTGCCAAGCCATGTCTTTCCTGGACAGAAATCAAGCATCCTAGGACCGGTTTCTGGCTATCAGCGTCTTCAGACAGGATAGCTATACTCCAGTGGTGTGGAGAGCATGGGACTCATGTCTGAGCATTCCCATCCCACTCGGGGTGACAAATACAAAAACAACAACTGATGGACAGAATGCAGAACAATGTCATACATTCACCCCAGTACAGAAATCTGGGCCTAAATCCATCGTTTTTTGCACTTCACACCACCCCAGTTCAGACATGGCCATAATCAAATCAGCCTTGACCCTGTGCCTCTTGGGAACAGTCCAGCCCGAACTGCCAAGCGATGTCTTTCCTGGACCGGAATCAAGCATCCTAGAACCGGTTTCTGGCTATCAGCGTCTTCAGACAGGATAGCTTGACTCCAGTGGTGTGGAGAGCATGGGACTCATGTCTGAGCATACCCATCAAATTCGGGGTGACAAATGCAAAAACAACAATTGATGGACAGAATGCAGCACAATGTCATACATTCACCCCAGTTCAGAGATCTGGGCCGAAATCCATTGTTTTATTGCACTCCACACCACTCCAGTTCAGACATGGATATATGCAAATCAGCCTTGATCATGTGCCTCATGGGAACAGTCCATCCCGAACTGCCAAGCCATGTCTTTCCTGGACCGGAAAACCGCATCCTAGGACCGGTTTCTGGCTATCAGCCATCTTCAGCCAGGATAGCTTGACTCCAGTGGTGGGGAGGTCATGGGACTCACGTCTGCGCATACTCATCCCACTCGGGTGACAAATGCAAAAACAACAATTGATGGACAGAATGCAGAACAATGTCATACATTCACCCCGGTACAGAGATCTGGGCATAAATCCATCGTATTTTTGCACTTTACACCACCCCAGTCCAGACATGGCCATATGCAAATCAGCCTTGACCCTGTGCCTCATGAGAACAGTCCAGTCCGAACTGCCAAGCCATATCTTTCGTGGACCGTAATCAAGCATCCTAGGACTGGTTTCTGGCTATCAGCCATCTTCAGCCAGGATAGCTTGACTCCAGTGGTGTGGAGAGCATGGGACTCACGTCTGAGCATACCCATCAAACTCGGGGTGACAAATGCAAAAACAGCAATTGATGGACAGAATGCAGAACAATGTCATACATTCACCCCAGTACAGAAATATGGGCCTAAATCCATCATCTTTTTGCACTCCACACCACCCCAGTTCAGACATGGCCATAATCAAATCAGCCTTGACCCTGTGCCTCATGGGAACAGTCCAGCCCGAACTGCCAAGCCATGTCTTTCCTGGACAGAAATCAAGCATCCTAGGACCGGTTTCTGGCTATCAGTGTCTTCAGACAGGATAGCTATACTCCAGTGGTAGGGAGAGCATGGGACTCACGTCTGCGCATACTCATCCCACTCGGGTGACAAATGCAAAAACAACAATTGATGGACAGAATGCAGAACAATGTCATACATTCACCCAGTACAGAGATCTGGGCATAAATCCATCGTTTTTTTGCACTCCACACCACCCCAGTTCAGACATGGCCATATGCAAATCACCCTTGACCCTGTGCCTCATGGGAACAGTCCAGCCTGAAATGGCAAGCCATGTCTTTCCTGGATCGGAATCAAGCATCCTAGGACCGGTTTTTGGCTATCAGCGTCTTCAGACAGGATAGCTTGACTCCAGTGGTAGGGAGAGCATGGGACTCATGTCTGAGCATTCCCATCCCACTCGGGGTGACAAATACAAAAACAACAACTGATGGACAGAATGCAGAACAATGTCATACATTCACCCCAGTACAGAAATCTGGGCCTAAATCCATCGTTTTTTGCACTCCACACCACCCCAGTTCAGACATGGCCATAATCAAATCAGCCTTGACCCTGTGCCTCTTGGGAACAGTCCAGCCTGAACTGCCAAGCGATGTCTTTCCTGGTCCGGAATCAAGCATCCTAGGACCGGTTTCTGGCTATCAGCGTCTTCAGACAGGATAGCTTGACTCCAGTGGTGTGGAGAGCATGGGACTCATGTCTGAGCATACCCATCCCACTCGGGTGACAAATGCAAAAACAACAATTGATGGACAGAATGCAGCACAATATCATACATTCACCCCAGTACAGAGATCTGGGCCTAAATCCATTGTTTTATTGCACTCCACACCACCCCAGTCTAACCCAAACTGAAAAGCCATGTCTTTCCTGGACCAGAATCTAGCATCCTAGGACCGGTTTCTGGCTAGCAGCCATCTTCAGCCAGGATGGATTGACTCCAGTGGTGTGGAGAGCATGGGACTCACGTCTGAGCATACCCATCCCACTCAGGGTGACAAATGCAAAAACATCAATTGATGGTCAGAATGCAGCACAATGTCATACATTCACCCCAGTGCAGAGATCTGGGCCTAAATCCATTGTTTTATTGCACTCCACACCACCCCAGTTCAGACATGGACATATGCAAATCAGCCTAGACCTGGTGCCTCATGGGAACAGTCCAGCCTGAACTGCCAAACCATGTCTTTTCTGGACCGAAATCCCGAATCCTAGGACCGGTTTCTGGCTATCAGCCGTCTTCAGCCAGGATAGCTTGACTCCAGTGGTGTGGAGAGCATGGGACTCAAGTCTGAGCATACCCATCAAACTCGGGGTGACAAATGCAAAAACAACAATTGATGGACAGAATGCAGAACAATGTCATACATTCACCCCAGTACAGAGATCTAGGCCTAAATACATCATCTTTTTGCACTCCACACCACCCCAGTTCAGACATGGCCATAATCAAATCAGCCTTGACCCTGTGCCTCATGGGAACAGTCCAGCCCGAACTGCCAAGCCATGTCTTTCCTGGACATAAATCGAGCAACCTAGGACCGGTTTCTGGCTATCAGCCGTCTTCAGCCAGGATAGATTGACTCCAGTGGTGTGGAGAGCATGGGACTCATGTCTGAGCATACCCATCCCACTCGGGGTGACAAATACAAAAACAAAAATTGATGGACAGAATGCAGAACAATGTCATACATTCACCCCAGTACAGAGATCTGGGCCTAAATCTATAGTTTTATTGCACTCCACACCACCCCAGTTCAGACATGGCCATATGCAAATCAACCTTGACCCTGTGCCTCATGGGAACAGTCCAGCCCAAACTGAAAAGCCATGTCTTTCCTGGACCAGAATCTAGCATCCTAGGACCGGTTTCTGGCTATTAGCGTCTTCAGACAGGATAGCTTGACTCCAGTGGTGTGGAGAGCATGGGACTCATGTCTGAGCATACCCATCCCACTCGGGTGACAAATGCAAAAACAACAATTGATGGACAGAATGCATCACAATGTCATACATTCACTCCAGTACAGAGATCTGGGCCTAAATCCATTGTTTTATTGCACTTCACACCACCCCAGTCCAGCCCAAACTGAAAAGCCATGTCTTTCCTGGACCGGAATCTAGCATCCTAGGACCGGTTTCTGGCTATCAGCCATCTTCAGCCAGTATGGATTGACTCGAGTGGTGTGGAGAGCATGGGACTCACTTCTGAGCACACCCATCCCACTAGGGGTGACAAATGCAAAAACAACAATTGATGGACAGAATGCAGCACAATGTCATACATTCACCCCAGTACAGAGATCTGGGCCTAAATCCATTGTTTTAATGCACTCCACACCACCCCAGTTCAGACATGGCCATATGCAAATCACCCTTGACCCTGTGCCTCATGGGAACAGTCCAGCCTGAAATGCCAAGCCATGTCTTTCCTGGACCGTAATCAAGCATCCTAGGACTGGTTTCTGGCTATCAGCCGTCTTCAGCCAGGATAGCTTGACTCCAGTGGTGTGGAGAGCATGGGACTCAAGTCTGAGCATACCCATCAAACTCGGGGTGACAAATGCAAAAACAACAATTGATGGACAGAATGCAGAACAATGTCATACATTCACCCCAGTACAGAGATCTAGGCCAAAATCCATCATCTTTTTGCACTCCACACCACCCCAGTTCAGACATGGCCATAATCAAATCAGCCTTGACCCTGTGCCTCATGGGAACAGTCCAGCCCGAACTGCCAAGCCATGTCTTTCCTGGACAGAAATCGAGCAACCTAGGACCGGTTTCTGGCTATCAGCCGTCTTCAGCCAGGATAGATTGACTTCAGTGGTGTGGAGAGCATGGGACTCATGTCTGAGCATACCCATCCCACTCGGGGTGACAAATACAAAAACAATAATTGATGGACAGAATGCAGAACAATGTCATACATTCACCCCAGTACAGAGATCTGGGCCTAAATCTATAGTTTTATTGCACTCCACACCACCCCAATTCAGACATGGCCATATGCAAATCAACCTTGACCCTGTGCCTCATGGGAACAGTCCAGCCCAAACTGAAAAGCCATGTCTTTCCTGGACCAGAATCTAGCATCCTAGGACCGGTTTCTGGCTATCAGCGTCTTCAGACAGGATAGCTTGACTCCAGTGGTGTGGAGAGCATGGGACTCATGTCTGAGCATACCCATCCCACTCGGGTGACAAATGCAAAAACAACAATTGATGGACAGAATGCATCACAATGTCATACATTCACTCCAGTACAGAGATCTGGGCCTAAATCCATTGTTTTATTGCACTTCACACCACCCCAGTCCAGCCCAAACTGAAAAGCCATGTCTTTCCTGGACCGGAATCTAGCATCCTAGGACCGGTTTCTGGCTATCAGCCATCTTCAGCCAGGATGGATTGACTCCAGTGGTGTTGAGAGCATGGGACTCACTTCTGAGCACACCCATCCCACTAGGGGTGACAAATGCAAAAACAACAATTGATGGACAGAATGCAGCACAATGTCATACATTCACCCCAGTACAGAGATCTGGGCCTAAATCCATTGTTTTAATGCACTCCACACCATCCCAGTTCAGAAATGGACATATGCAAATCAGCCGTGACCTGGTGCCTCATGGGAACAGTCCAGCTTGAACTGCCAAGCCATGTCTTTCCTGGACCGAAATCCCGCATCCTAGGACCAGTTTCTGGCTATCAGCCATCTTCAGCCAGGATAGCTTGACTCCAGTGGTAGGGAGAGCATGGGACTCACGTCTGCGCATACTCATCCCACTCGGGTGACAAATGCAAAAACAACAATTGATGGACAGAATGCAGAACAATGTCATACATTCACCCCAGTACAGAGATCTGGGCATAAATCCATTGTTTTTTTTGCAATCCACACCACCCCAGTTCAGACATGGCCATATGCAAATCACCCTTGACCCTGTGCCTCATGGGAACAGTCCAGCCTGAAATGCCAAGCCATGTCTTTCGTTGATCGGAATCAAGCATCCTAGTGCCGGTTTCTGGCTATCAGTCGTCTTCAGCAAGAATAGCTTGACTCCAATGGTGTGGAGAGCATGGGACTCACGTCTGAGCATACCCATCCCACTCGGGGTGACAAATGCAAAAACAACATCTGATGGACAGAATGCAGAACAATGTCATACATTAACCCCAGTACAGAGATCTGGGCCTATATCAATGGTTGTTTTGCACTTCACACCACGCCAGTCCAGACATGGCCATATGCAAATCAGCCTTGACCCTGTGCCTCATGGGAACAGTCCAGTCCGAACTGCAAAGCAATGTCTTTCCTGGACTGTAATCAAGCATCCTAGGACTGGTTTCTGGCTATCAGCCGTCTACAGCCAGGATAGCTTGACTCCAGTGGTGTGGAGAGCATGGGACTCAAGTCTGAGCATACCCATCAAACTCGGGGTGACAAATGCAAAAACAACAATTGATGGACAGAATGCAGAACAATGTCATACATTCACCCCAGTACAGAGATCTGGGCCTAAATCCATCATCTTTTTGCACTCCACACCACCCCAGTTCAGATATGGCCATAATCAAATCAGCCTTGACCCTGTGCCTCATGGGAACAGTCCAGCCCGAACTGCCAAGCCATGTCTTTCCTGGACAGAAATCAAGCATCCTACGACCGGTTTCTGGCTATCAGCCCTCTTCAGCCAGGATAGATTGACTCCAGTGGTGTGGAGAGCATGGAACTCATGTCTGAGCATACCCATCCCACTCGGGGTGACAAATACAAAAACAACAATTGATGGACAGAATGCAGAACAATGTCATACATTTACCCCAGTACAGAGATCTGGACCTAAATCCATTGTTTTATTGTACTCCACACCACCCCAGTTCAGACATGGCCATATGCAAATCAGCCTTGACCCTGTGCCTCATGGGAACAGTCCAGCCCAAACTGAAAAGCCATGTCTTTCCTGGACCAGAATCTAGCATCCTAGGACTGGTTTCTGGCTATCAGCCGTCTTCAGCCAGGATGGATTGACTCCAGTGGTGTGGAGAGCATGGGACTCACCTCTGAGCATACCCATCCCACTCTGGGAGAGAAATGCAAAAACAACAATTGATGGACAGAATGCCGAACAATGTCATACATTCACCCCAGTACAGAGCTCTGGGCCTAAATCCATCGTTTTTTGCACTCCACATCACCCCAGTCCAGACATGGCCATATGCAAATCAGCCTTGACCCTGTGCCTCATGGGAACAGTCCAGTCCGAACTGCCAAGCCATATCTTTCGTGGACCGTAATCAAGCATCCTAGGACTGGTTTCTGGCTATCAGCCATCTTCAGCCAGGATAGCTTGACTCCAGTGGTGTGGAGAGCATGGGACTCACGTCTGAGCATACCCATCAAACTTGGGGTGACAAATGCAAAAACAGCAATTGATGGACAGAATGCAGAACAATGTCATACATTCACCCCAGTACAGAGATATGGGCCTAAATCCATCATCTTTTTGCACTCCACACCACCCCAGTTCAGACATGGCCATAATCAAATCAGCCTTGACCCTGTGCCTCATGGGAACAGTCCAGCCCGAACTGCCAAGCCATGTCTTTCCTGGACAGAAATCAAGCATCCTAGGACCGGTTTCTGGCTATCAGCGTCTTCAGACAGGATAGCTATACTCCAGTGGTGTGGAGAGCATGGGACTCATGTCTGAGCATTCCCATCCCACTCGGGGTGACAAATACAAAAACAACAACTGATGGACAGAATGCAGAACAATGTCATACATTCACCCCAGTACAGAAATCTGGGCCTAAATCCATCGTTGTTTGCACTTCACACCACCCCAGTTCAGACATGGCCATAATCAAATCAGCCTTGACCCTGTGCCTCTTGGGAACAGTCCAGCCCGAACTGCCAAGCGATGTCTTTCCTGGACCGGAATCAAGCATCCTAGAACCGGTTTCTGGCTATCAGCGTCTTCAGACAGGATAGCTTGACTCCAGTGGTGTGGAGAGCATGGGACTCATGTCTGAGCATACCCATCAAACTCGGGGTGACAAATGCAAAAACAACAATTGATGGACAGAATGCAGCACAATGTCATACATTCACCCCAGTTCAGAGATCTGGGCCCAAATCCATTGTTTTATTGCACTCCACACCACTCCAGTTCAGACATGGATATATGCAAATCAGCCTTGATCATGTGCCTCATGGGAACAGTCCATCCCGAACTGCCAAGCCATGTCTTTCCTGGACCGGAAAACCGCATCCTAGGACCGGTTTCTGGCTATCAGCCATCTTCAGCCAGGATAGCTTGACTCCAGTGGTGGGGAGGTCATGGGACTCACGTCTGCGCATACTCATCCCACTCGGGTGACAAATGCAAAAACAACAATTGATGGACAGAATGCAGAACAATGTCATACATTCACCCCGGTACAGAGATCTGGGCATAAATCCATCGTATTTTTGCACTTTACACCACCCCAGTCCAGACATGGCCATATGTAAATCAGCCTTGACCCTGTGCCTCATGAGAACAGTCCAGTCCGAACTGCCAAGCCATATCTTTCGTGGACCGTAATCAAGCATCCTAGGACTGGTTTCTGGCTATCAGCCATCTTCAGCCAGGAAAGCTTGACTCCAGTGGTGTGGAGAGCATGGGACTCACGTCTGAGCATACCCATCAAACTCGGGGTGACAAATGCAAAAACAGCAATTGATGGACAGAATGCAGAACAATGTCATACATTCACCCCAGTACAGAAATATGGGCCTAAATCCATCATCTTTTTGCACTCCACACCACCCCAGTTCAGACATGGCCATAATCAAATCAGCCTTGACCCTGTGCCTCATGGGAACAGTCCAGCCCGAACTGCCAAGCCATGTCTTTCCTGGACAGAAATCAAGCATCCTAGGACCGGTTTCTGGCTATCAGTGTCTTCAGACAGGATAGCTATACTCCAGTGGTAGGGAGAGCATGGGACTCACGTCTGCGCATACTCATCCCACTCGGGTGACAAATGCAAAAACAACAATTGATGGACAGAATACAGAACAATGTCATACATTCACCCAGTACAGAGATCTGGGCATAAATCCATTGTTTTTTTGCACTCCACACCACCCCAGTTCAGACATGGCCATATGCAAATCACCCTTGACCCTGTGCCTCATGGGAACAGTCCAGCCTGAAATGGCAAGCCATGTCTTTCCTGGATCGGAATCAAGCATCCTAGGACCGGTTTTTGGCTATCAGCGTCTTCAGACAGGATAGCTTGACTCCAGTGGTAGGGAGAGCATGGGACTCATGTCTGAGCATTCCCATCCCACTCGGGGTGACAAATACAAAAACAACAACTGATGGACAGAATGCAGAACAATGTCATACATTCACCCCAGTACAGAAATCTGGGCCTAAATCCATCGTTTTTTGCACTCCACACCACCCCAGTTCAGACATGGCCATAATCAAATCAGCCTTGACCCTGTGCCTCTTGGGAACAGTCCAGCCTGAACTGCCAAGCGATGTCTTTCCTGGTCCGGAATCAAGCATCCTAGGACCGGTTTCTGGCTATCAGCGTCTTCAGACAGGATAGCTTGACTCCAGTGGTGTGGAGAGCATGGGACTCATGTCTGAGCATACCCATCCCACTCGGGTGACAAATGCAAAAACAACAATTGATGGACAGAATGCAGCACAATATCATACATTCACCCCAGTACAGAGATCTGGGCCTAAATCCATTGTTTTATTGCACTCCACACCACCCCAGTCTAACCCAAACTGAAAAGCCATGTCTTTCCTGGACCAGAATCTAGCATCCTAGGACCGGTTTCTGGCTAGCAGCCATCTTCAGCCAGGATGGATTGACTCCAGTGGTGTGGAGAGCATGGGACTCACGTCTGAGCATACCCATCCCACTCAGGGTGACAAATGCAAAAACATCAATTGATGGTCAGAATGCAGCACAATGTCATACATTCACCCCAGTGCAGAGATCTGGGCCTAAATCCATTGTTTTATTGCACTCCACACCACCCCAGTTCAGACATGGACATATGCAAATCAGCCTTGACCTGGTGCCTCATGGGAACAGTCCAGCCTGAACTGCCAAACCATGTCTTTTCTGGACCGAAATCCCGCATCCTAGGACCGGTTTCTGGCTATCAGCCGTCTTCAGCCAGGATAGCTTGACTCCAGTGGTGTGGAGAGCATGGGACTCAAGTCTGAGCATACCCATCAAACTCGGGGTGACAAATGCAAAAACAACAATTGATGGACAGAATGCAGAACAATGTCATACATTCACCCCAGTACAGAGATCTAGGCCTAAATACATCATCTTTTTGCACTCCACACCACCCCAGTTCAGACATGGCCATAATCAAATCAGCCTTGACCCTGTGCCTCATGGGAACAGTCCAGCCCGAACTGCCAAGCCATGTCTTTCCTGGACAGAAATCGAGCAACCTAGGACCGGTTTCTGGCTATCAGCCGTCTTCAGCCAGGATAGATTGACTCCAGTGGTGTGGAGAGCATGGGACTCATGTCTGAGCATACCCATCCCACTCGGGGTGACAAATACAAAAACAAAAATTGATGGACAGAATGCAGAACAATGTCATACATTCACCCCAGTACAGAGATCTGGGCCTAAATCTATAGTTTTATTGCACTCCACACCACCCCAGTTCAGACATGGCCATATGCAAATCAACCTTGACCCTGTGCCTCATGGGAACAGTCCAGCCCAAACTGAAAAGCCATGTCTTTCCTGGACCAGAATCTAGCATCCTAGGACCGGTTTCTGGCTATTAGCGTCTTCAGACAGGATAGCTTGACTCCAGTGGTGTGGAGAGCATGGGACTCATGTCTGAGCATACCCATCCCACTCGGGTGACAAATGCAAAAACAACAATTGATGGACAGAATGCATCACAATGTCATACATTCACTCCAGTACAGAGATCTGGGCCTAAATCCATTGTTTTATTGCACTTCACACCACCCCAGTCCAGCCCAAACTGAAAAGCCATGTCTTTCCTGGACCGGAATCTAGCATCCTAGGACCGGTTTCTGGCTATCAGCCATCTTCAGCCAGGATGGATTGACTCCAGTGGTGTGGAGAGCATGGGACTCACTTCTGAGCACACCCATCCCACTAGGGGTGACAAATGCAAAAACAACAATTGATGGACAGAATGCAGCACAATGTCATACATTCACCCCAGTACAGAGATCTGGGCCTAAATCCATTGTTTTAATGCACTCCACACCACCCCAGTTCAGACATGGCCATATGCAAATCACCCTTGACCCTGTGCCTCATGGGAACAGTCCAGCCTGAAATGCCAAGCCATGTCTTTCCTGGACCGTAATCAAGCATCCTAGGACTGCTTTCTGGCTATCAGCGGTCTTCAGCCAGGATAGCTTGACTCCAGTGGTGTGGAGAGCATGGGACTCAAGTCTGAGCATACCCATCAAACTCGGGGTGACAAATGCAAAAACAACAATTGATGGACAGAATGCAGAACAATGTCATACATTCACCCCAGTACAGAGATCTAGGCCAAAATCCATCATCTTTTTGCACTCCACACCACCCCAGTTCAGACATGGCCATAATCAAATCAGCCTTGACCCTGTGCCTCATGGGAACAGTCCAGCCCGAACTGCCAAGCCATGTCTTTCCTGGACAGAAATCGAGCAACCTAGGACCGGTTTCTGGCTATCAGCCGTCTTCAGCCAGGATAGATTGACTTCAGTGGTGTGGAGAGCATGGGACTCATGTCTGAGCATACCCATCCCACTCGGGGTGACAAATACAAAAACAATAATTGATGGACAGAATGCAGAACAATGTCATACATTCACCCCAGTACAGAGATCTGGGCCTAAATCTATAGTTTTATTGCACTCCACACCACCCCAATTCAGACATGGCCATATGCAAATCAACCTTGACCATGTGCCTCATGGGAACAGTCCAGCCCAAACTGAAAAGCCATGTCTTTCCTGGACCAGAATCTAGCATCCTAGGACCGGTTTCTGGCTATCAGCGTCTTCAGACAGGATAGCTTGACTCCAGTGGTGTGGAGAGCATGGGACTCATGTCTGAGCATACCCATCCCACTCGGGTGACAAATGCAAAAACAACAATTGATGGACAGAATGCATCACAATGTCATACATTCACTCCAGTACAGAGATCTGGGCCTAAATCCATTGTTTTATTGCACTTCACACCACCCCAGTCCAGCCCAAACTGAAAAGCCATGTCTTTCCTGGACCGGAATCTAGCATCCTAGGACCGGTTTCTGGCTATCAGCCATCTTCAGCCAGGATGGATTGACTCCAGTGGTGTGGAGAGCATGGGACTCACTTCTGAGCACACCCATCCCACTAGGGGTGACAAATGCAAAAACAACAATTGATGGACAGAATGCAGCACAATGTCATACATTCACCCCAGTACAGAGATCTGGGCCTAAATCCATTGTTTTAATGCACTCCACACCATCCCAGTTCAGAAATGGACATATGCAAATCAGCCGTGACCTGGTGCCTCATGGGAACAGTCCAGCTTGAACTGCCAAGCCATGTCTTTCCTGGACCGAAATCCCGCATCCTAGGACCAGTTTCTGGCTATCAGCCATCTTCAGCCAGGATAGCTTGACTCCAGTGGTAGGGAGAGCATGGGACTCACGTCTGCGCATACTCATCCCACTCGGGTGACAAATGCAAAAACAACAATTGATGGACAGAATGCAGAACAATGTCATACATTCACCCCAGTACAGAGATCTGGGCATAAATCCATTGTTTTTTTGCAATCCACACCACCCCAGTTCAGACATGGCCATATGCAAATCACCCTTGACCCTGTGCCTCATGGGAACAGTCCAGCCTGAAATGCCAAGCCATGTCTTTCGTTGATCGGAATCAAGCATCCTAGTGCCGGTTTCTGGCTATCAGTCGTCTTCAGCAAGAATAGCTTGACTCCAATGGTGTGGAGAGCATGGGACTCACGTCTGAGCATACCCATCCCACTCGGGGTGACAAATGCAAAAACAACATCTGATGGACAGAATGCAGAACAATGTCATACATTAACCCCAGTACAGAGATCTGGGCCTATATCAATGGTTGTTTTGCACTTCACACCACGCCAGTCCAGACATGGCCATATGCAAATCAGCCTTGACCCTGTGCCTCATGGGAACAGTCCAGTCCGAACTGCAAAGCAATGTCTTTCCTGGACTGTAATCAAGCATCCTAGGACTGGTTTCTGGCTATCAGCCGTCTACAGCCAGGATAGCTTGACTCCAGTGGTGTGGAGAGCATGGGACTCAAGTCTGAGCATACCCATCAAACTCGGGGTGACAAATGCAAAAACAACAATTGATGGACAGAATGCAGAACAATGTCATACATTCACCCCAGTACAGAGATCTGGGCCTAAATCCATCATCTTTTTGCACTCCACACCACCCCAGTTCAGATATGGCCATAATCAAATCAGCCTTGACCCTGTGCCTCATGGGAACAGTCCAGCCCGAACTGCCAAGCCATGTCTTTCCTGGACAGAAATCAAGCATCCTACGACCGGTTTCTGGCTATCAGCCCTCTTCAGCCAGGATAGATTGACTCCAGTGGTGTGGAGAGCATGGAACTCATGTCTGAGCATACCCATCCCACTCGGGGTGACAAATACAAAAACAACAATTGATGGACAGAATGCAGAACAATGTCATACATTTACCCCAGTACAGAGAGCTGGACCTAAATCCATTGTTTTATTGTACTCCACACCACCCCAGTTCAGACATGGCCATATGCAAATCAGCCTTGACCCTGTGCCTCATGGGAACAGTCCAGCCCAAACTGAAAAGCCATGTCTTTCCTGGACCAGAATCTAGCATCCTAGGACTGGTTTCTGGCTATCAGCCGTCTTCAGCCAGGATGGATTGACTCCAGTGGTGTGGAGAGCATGGGACTCACCTCTGAGCATACCCATCCCACTCTGGGAGAGAAATGCAAAAACAACAATTGATGGACAGAATGCCGAACAATGTCATACATTCACCCCAGTACAGAGCTCTGGGCCTAAATCCATCGTTTTTTGCACTCCACATCACCCCAGTTCAGACATGGCCATATGTAAATCAGCCTTGACCCTGTGCCTCATGGGAACAGTCCAGCGCGAACTGCCAAGCCATGTCTTTCCTGGACCGGAATCAAGCATCCTAGGACCGGTCTCTGGCTATCAGCCGTCTTCAGCGAGGATAGCTTGACTACAGTGGTGTGGAGAGCATGGGAATAACGTCTGAACATACCCATCCCTCTCAGGATGACAAATGCAAAAAGAACAATTGATGAACAGAATGCAGAACAATGTCATACATTCACCCCAGTACAGAGATCTGGGCCTAAATCCATCATCTTTTTGCACTCCACACCACCCCAGTTCAGACATGGCCATAATCAAATCAGCCTTGACCCTGTGCCTCATGGGAACAGTCCAGCCCGAACTGCCAAGCCATGTCTTTCCTGGACAGAAATCAAGCATCCTAGGATCGGTTTCTGGCTATCAGCCGTCTTCAGCCAGGATAGATTGACTCCAGTGGTGTGGAGAGCATGGGACTCATGTCAGAGCATACCCATCCCACTCGGGGTGACAAATACAAAAACAACAATTGATGGACAGAATGCAGAACAATGTCATACATTCACCCCAGTACAGAGACCTGGGCCTAAATCCATCGTTTTATTGCACTCCACACCACCCCAGTTCAGACATGGCCATATGCAAATCAGCCTTGACCCTGTGCCTCATGGGAACAGTCCAGCCCAAACTGAAAAGCCATGTCTTTCCTGGACCAGAATCTAGCATCCTAGGACCGGCTTCTGGCTATCAGCCGTCTTCAGCCAGGATGGATTGACTCCAGTGGTGTGGAGAGCATGGGACTCACTTCTGAGCATACCCATCCCACTCGGGGTGACAAATGCAAAAACAACAATTGATGGACAGAATGCCGAACAATGTCCTACATTTACCCCAGTACAGAGATCTGGGCCTAAATCCATCGTTTGTTGCACTCCACACCACCCCAGTTCAGACATGGCCATATGCAAATCAGACTTGACCATGTGCCTCATGGGAACAGTCCAGCCCAAACTGCCAAGCCATGTCTTTCCGGGACCGGAATCAAGCATCCTAGGACCGGTTTCTGGCTATCAGCCATCTTCAGCCAGGATAGCTTGACTCCAGTGGTGTGGAGAGCATGGGACTCACGTCTGAGCATACCCATCCCTCTCAGGATGACAAATGCAAAAAGAACAATTGATGGACAGAATGCAGAACAATGTCATACATTCACCCCAGTACAGAGATCTGGGCCTAAATCCATCGTTTCTTTGCACTCCACACCACCCCGGTTCAGACATGGCCTTAGGAAAATCAGCCTTGACCCTGTGCCTCATGGGAACAGTCCAGCCCAAACTGCCAAGCCAAGTCTTTCCTGGACAGGAATCAAGCATCCTAGGACCGGTTTCTGGCTATCAGCTGTCTTCATCCAGGATAGCTTGACTTCAGTGGTGTGGAGAGCATGGGACTCACGTCTGAGCATACCCATCGCACTCGGGTTGACAAATGCAAAAACATCAAATGATAGACAGAATGCAGAACAATGTCATACATTCACCCCAGTACAGAGATCAGGGCCTAAATCCATTGTTTTTTGCACTCCAAACCACCCCAGTTCAGACATGGCCATATGCAAATCAGCCTTGACCCTGTGCCTCATGGGAACAGTCCAGCCCGAACTGCCAAGCCATGTCTTTCCTGGACCGGAATCAAGCATCCTAGGACCGGTTTCTGGCTATCAGCCGTCTTCAGCCAGGATAGCTTGACTCCAGTGGTGTGGAGAGCATGGGACTCACGTCTGAGCATACCCATCCCTCTCAGGATGACAAATGCAAAAAGAACAATTGATGGACAGAATGCAGAACAATGTCATACATTTACCCCAGTACAGAGATCTGGGCCTAAATCCATCATCTTTTTGCACTCCACACCACCCCAGTTCAGACATGGCCATAATCAAATCAGCCTTGACCCTGTGCCTCATGGGAACAGTCCAGCCCGAACTGCCAAGCCATGTCTTTCCTGGACAGGAATCAAGCATCCTAGGACCGTTTTCTGGCTATCAGCCGTCTTCAGCCAGGATAGATTGACTCCAGTGGTGTGGAGAGCATGGGACTCACGTCTGAGCATACCCATCCTACTCGGGGTAACAAATGCAAAAACAACAATTGATGGAAAGAATGCAGAACAATGTCATACATTCACCCCAGTACAGAGATCTGGGCCTAAATCCATCGTTTTTTGCACTCCACACCCCCTCACTTCAGACATTGCCATATGCAAATCATCCTTGACCCTGTGCCTTGTGGGAACAGTTCAACCCGAACTGAAAAGCCATGTCTTTCCTTGACCAGGTTCTAGCATACTAGGACCGGTTTCTGGCTATCAGCCGTCTTCAGAAAGTATAGCTTGACTCCAATGGTGTGGAGAGCATGGGACTCACCTCTGAGCATACCCATCCCACTCAGAGTGACAAATGCAAAAACAACAATTGATATACAGAATGCAGAACAATGTTATACATTCACCCCAATACAGAGATCTGGGCCTAAATCCATTGTTGTTTGCACTCCACACCACCCCAGTTCAGACATGGCCATATGCAAATCATCCATGACCCTGTGCCTCATGTAAGCATGGGCGGAAAATCCGTTACGCTCGCGGATTTTGCGGATTTTCGGGAAATCCGCAATCCGCGAGATTTGCGGATTTCCCGCAAAATCCGCAAATTCGCACGCAGCGGATTTTTTTGGCGGCGCGCGGCGTTGGTGATACAATTTTTGCGGCGCGCGGCGTTTATCATCGTTTGCCGAGTTGTTTTTTTCGATAGTTTGCGAGTGCTGCGCCATTTTGGATCTTGCTGTGTGATCCCGCGGGAATTGGCGAGCGCGATTACGTCATCGCGGCTTGCCAGCGATAGTTTGTCAACGCGAGTACGGCGAGATCACGTCTCGCAGTACTTCGCAATTGCGAGATTTGAGATGCGGCGAGCGAAAATATAAATTTGCAATTCTGCACAAGAAATCCACCAGCAAGCAGCATAAACCTTCTAGAAATGATGATTTTTATGTGAATAACTCCTTAGTTTGACATTTGCCTGCACTTTTTTAGCGAGGAGTCCATTTTGGGGAGGGGGGCAGGGGGGTGGGAGGAAGGAAGTGCCCCATAGTCTTCAACTTCCTGTTCCTGTTCAGCAGGCTCCTCCCAGTGCTTTGTCCATCTCCTGGTCACTTTTCATTTGGATGTGGAGCTGGAATGATTACTTTTTGTGGATGCTGCTGGATCTTTGGATTTGAGGCCTTTTTGACTTTCTTTGGATCACTGTTGGATTAGAAATTTTACAAGTAAGTTTGTTTGGGGCATTACAGTTGCTGCAACTAAAATTTTGGAATTTTCGATTTTTGGGCTGTTTTGGGGCCTTTTGCCTAGGGGTACTACTCAGTGGTGGGTGGACTGATTCTTTCTGTGGGTTGTCTTGAACTTAAACATCATGGAGGCCATAGATGAATTGGGATTGTGCTGATTTTTCTGTGTTTTTCGATTTTTGACCTGTTGTTGGGGCCTTGACCAGGGGTAGTGAGTGGTGCATGGGCCTAGTCTTTCTGTGGGCTGTCTTGAATTTAAACATCATGGAGGGCATGGATGGAATGGGATTGTGCAGATTTTTCAGTGATTTTCGTTTTTTGGGCCTGTACTTGTGGCCTTTTCACCAGGGGTATTTGAGTCTAGCATGGGCCTAGTCTTTCTGTGGGCTGTCTTGAATTTAAACATCATGGAGGGCATGGATGGAATGGGATTGTGCTGATTTTGCAGTGTTTTTCGATTTTTGGGGGTGTTCATGGGGAGGGACATGCCATGTGGCTGGTGGCCATTTTGAGTGCAGCTACAGGCACTGGCCATGTGCTGGCAGGCAAGTGGCCATTTTGAATGCAGGCTTTGTTGTTAGGCCTCCAACCATTTTGCCTACTTTTCAACCTTTATTTATGCCCAGGGGTAGTGAGTCTTGCATGGGCCTAGTCTTTCTGTGGGTTGTCTTGAATTTAAACATCATGGAGGCCATGGATGGAATGGGATTGTGCAGATTTTTCAGTGATTTTCGTTTTTTGGGCCTGTACTTGTGGCCTTTTCACCAGGGGTATTTGAGTCTAGCATGGGCCTAGTCTTTCTGTGGGCTGTCTTGAATTTAAACATCATGGAGGCCATGGATGGAATGGGATTGTGCTGATTTTGCAGTGTTTTTCGATTTTTGGGGGTGTTCATGGGGAGGGACATGCCATGTGGCTGGTGGCCATTTTGAGTGCAGCTACAGGCACTGGCCATGTGCTGGCAGGCAAGTGGCCATTTTGAATGCAGGCTTTGTTGTTAGGCCTCCAACCATTTTGCCTACTTTTCAACCTTTATTTATGCCCAGGGGTAGTGAGTCTTGCATGGGCCTAGTCTTTCTGTGGGTTGTCTTGAATTTAAACATCATGGAGGCCATGGATGGAATGGGATTGTGCAGATTTTTCAGTGATTTTCGTTTTTTGGGCCTGTACTTGTGGCCTTTTCACCAGGGGTATTTGAGTCTAGCATGGGCCTAGTCTTTCTGTGGGCTGTCTTGAATTTAAACATCATGGAGGCCATGGATGGAATGGGATTGTGCTGATTTTGCAGTGTTTTTCGATTTTTGGGGGTGTTCATGGGGAGGGACATGCCATGTGGCTGGTGGCCATTTTGAGTGCAGCTACAGGCACTGGCCATGTGCTGGCAGGCAAGTGGCCATTTTGAATGCAGGCTTTGTTGTTAGGCCTCCAACCATTTTGCCTACTTTTCAACCTTTATTTATGCCCAGGGGTAGTGAGTCTTGCATGGGCCTAGTATTTCTGTGGGTTGTCTTGAATTTAAACATCATGGAGGCCATGGATTGAATGGGATTGTGCTGATTTTGCAGTGTTTTTCGATTTTTGGGGGTGTTCATGGGGAGGGACATGCCATGTGGCTGGTGGCCATTTTGAGTGCAGCTACAGGCACTGGCCATGTGCTGGCAGGCAAGTGGCCATTTTGAATGCAGGCTTTGTTGTTAGGCCTCCAACCATTTTGCCTACTTTTCAACCTTTATTTATGCCCATAGGTAGTGAGTTTGCATGGGCCTAGTCTTTCTGTGGGTTGTCTTGAATTTAAACATCATGGAGGCCATGGATGGAATGGGATTGTGCAGATTTTTCAGTGATTTTCGTTTTTTGGGCCTGTACTTGTGGCCTTTTCACCAGGGGTATTTGAGTCTAGCATGGGCCTAGTCTTTCTGTGGGCTGTCTTGAATTTAAACATCATGGAGGCCATGGATGGAATGGGATTGTGCTGATTTTGCAGTGTTTTTCGATTTTTGGGGGTGTTCATGGGGAGGGACATGCCATGTGGCTGGTGGCCATTTTGAGTGCAGCTACAGGCACTGGCCATGTGCTGGCAGGCAAGTGGCCATTTTGAATGCAGGCTTTGTTGTTAGGCCTCCAACCATTTTGCCTACTTTTCAACCTTTATTTATGCCCAGGGGTAGTGAGTCTTGCATGGGCCTAGTATTTCTGTGGGTTGTCTTGAATTTAAACATCATGGAGGCCATGGATTGAATGGGATTGTGCTGATTTTGCAGTGTTTTTCGATTTTTGGGGGTGTTCATGGGGAGGGACATGCCATGTGGCTGGTGGCCATTTTATGTGCAGCTACAGGCACTGGCCATGTGCTGGCAGGCAAGTGGCCATTTTGAATGCAGGCTTTGTTGTTAGGCCTCCAACCATTTTGCCTACTTTTCAACCTTTATTTATGCCTAGGGGTAGTGAGTCTTGCATGGGCCTAGTATTTCTGTGGGTTGTCTTGAATTTAAACATCATGGAGGCCATGGATTGAATGGGATTGTGCTGATTTTGCAGTGTTTTTCGATTTTTGGGGGTGTTCATGGGGAGGGACATGCCATGTGGCTGGTGGCCATTTTGAGTGCAGCTACAGGCACTGGCCATGTGCTGGCAGGCAAGTGGCCATTTTAAATGCAGGCTTTGTTGTTAGGCCTCCAACCATTTTGCCTACTTTTCAACCTTTATTTATGCCCAGGGGTAGTGAGTCTTGCATGGGCCTAGTCTTTCTGTGGGTTGTCTTGAATTTAAACATTATGGAGGGCATGGATGGATTGGGATTGTTCTGATTTTGCAGTGTTTTTCGATTTTTTTGTGCTCTATAACTGAACTGATGTTCCTCTGTCTTCCATTTTTTTTAGGTGCACAAGACTCAAGAGAACCACCAGTGCCAGGAAGAAGTCCTGCAGCGGTGTGTGTGTGCAGCATAACGTCACGCGACGTCACGTCTGGCCTCAGACAACTCTACAATTCGTGCAACTGCGGCCTGCTGTCTGACCTGCTCTGAAGAAGATGGCCCCAAAGAAAGTTCTCCGTAGCTCCTCTAGCAAGAAAGTTGCTAGTAAGGAGCAGAAGAAGCAAGTTACCAAGGAGGCTGGTGTGCCACCCGCCACTTTTTTTGGGAGCAAAAAAAAAAGTACGCCTGCAGCAGCAGGATCTGCTGGGGACCAAGCTGGGAGCAGCACCCCTGCTCCATTGGGTTCAGTGCCTCCACCACCACGCCAACTTAAGTCAAAGCCCTTGAGTGCTTCAGAGGCAGTCAGTGTACTTCTCCAATCACCATCGACCAGTGATGTTGGCTCATCGCAAGAAAGTAGCAGCAATGTCCCTGAATCAACACAGGTTGTTGTAACTCATCTGACAAGTGTTGAACAACCACAGCCGCAACAACAACACCATGTGCAAGTACACGCCCAAGTACATGTGGAAGGAGAGGCAGCAAAAGGAGATGCGCAAGCAAAGGTGCATGGAGGTTCACAAGTGCCCACAATAGTTGTTCCTCCCGAAGTAGGGGCACATTTGGAAATCGACAATGAAGCCGAGGTATCATTGGAAGCCACTCCTCCTGATGATCATTCATTGTCTTCCACATCCCTAGCAAGGAAAAGATCAAGGGGGGTGTCTACATCTTCTTCAAGCCCACCTCGTTCTGATGCAAGTGATCTGTCTTGGGAACCACAACTGCGGTCTGACAGTGAGGCACACCATGATCTGACACCGGTACCTAAGCGTAAAAGGAAGGTCGTCCAAAAACTCAAACCTATGGAGTGTGATGAGGCTCAACAAGAAGTGACAGATACTGCTGGTGATGAAGCCTCTCACGATGACGACGAGCCAGTCATCACAAAGGTCACTGCAGCCCCACCGGGCATGCAGCAAAGAGACATTTTGACCCTATCCCGAGAAGCTGCTGAGCGTGATGATGATGTCGGCGAGGAGGCAATGGAAATGGAATCATTAGATTTGGAGTTAAGTAGTACACCAAAACCTACCGCTTCCATATTTCTTCGCAAGAAGGTACCCACCTCGTCCTCGACCTCAATTCGTGGTGGTGAAAGTGCAAAACGTACTGAAGTTCGGCAATCCACATCCTCCACTTCATCTGTCATTAGCAGCAGGACCACCACCACCAGTATCGCCGCCTCCTCCGGCCCCCGAAGACATTTCAAGTCTCCAGTTTGGGACTTCTTTAGTGTTTGCCCAAAAAAGGAAAACGTAGCCATTTGTAGCCTTTGTAAGCTTCGATTTAGTCGTGGTAAGCTTGGTTCTAACTATGGTACCGGATGCCAGAGAGGTCATCTTGAGAGAAGGCACGCTGTCCAATGGTTTCCGCACCTAGAGGCGGTCAAGAAAGCCGGAATTGCACGTAATGAAAACGTTGATTTGTCATCTGCTGATGACGAGGAGGTAGAAGAAGACGATTCAAACACTTCACTTACACCCAGTTCCCATGTCAGCAGCACACCCCATGGGAGCCACACTAAGAGTGTGGGAGAGAGTGAGACATCAATGCGGAAAAGTTCATCAGCGAGCGTAACTGGGTCGAAGAGATCATCATCATCCCGTAAATCATTGGTCCAGGGCAACATTAAAAAGATGTTGTTTACAGAAGCGCAATATGAACGCAACCACCCAATGACCCGTCTGTATAACACTAAGCTGGCTAAAATGCTAGCTCTGGACCTTCTCCCTTTTTCTTTTGTAGAAGGGGTTGGTTTTCTAGAATTAGTGACAGCGCTCTGCCCTAAATGGAAGGTTCCTAGCCGGTTCTATTTTGCCCGAGTTGCGGTTCCAGCACTACATGAAGATGTTCTGAAGGTGATTGGGGCAGCTTTGCAGAAGAGTGCTGTTCACACTATACATCTGACAACAGACATGTGGACCAGTGGCGCAGGCGCTGATTACATGTGCATCACTGCACACTGGGTCTCTTTTTCAGGGGCTAAAGCAAAGCTAAACTCAGGTGTTGACACTAACATTGTTTTTAAAGGTGCTCGGAAACATGCAACACTAGCCATGTTTGGTTTGGAGAAACGTCACACAGCAGAAAACATTGTGGATGTCTTTAACACAAAGGTCCTTAACTGTCTGTCCCCACTAAAACGCAAGGTTGGTTATGTTTCCACGGACAATGGCGCCAATATAGTTAAGGCCATGAGGGACGGTTACTATTTCAGAGTGCCGTGTTTGGCGCACTGTATAAACCTGGTTGTCCAAAAATTCTTGGGTAATAAACGCAGTGCAGCGTACAGTGTATTGGAGACCTGCCGAAAAATTTGCAAGCATTTCAGGCATTCTTTTAAGGCCCGGAAGCAGCTGAGGAGCCTGCTATATCAATGTCAAATGCCAGTGAAAGCACTCATCCAGGAGGTGGTAACACGTTGGAACTCAACCTTCTACATGCTTGAGCGTCTGTATGAGCAGTATACGGAACTCGATCAATATTTCTTGAAAGAGGGTATAGAGGAGCTGAGGATGGGTGGGCCGCAATGGAACATAGTTGAAAGCCTGACACGCATGCTTCGTCCTTTTGAGGTCTTCACGCGTGCAGTCAGCAAGGAGGACTCTAATTTGGGAAAAGCTATCCCATTGTTGTACATGCTGGAGGACCAACTGAAGGAGGTGTGTTCTGTGTTTGGAAAAGATGACAAAAAGCAAGACTCTTTGCTTCTGGCTGAGCAATTATTAGAGCTCCTACAAGGTGATGAACGTCTTAAAAAGATCCACTCAGAACAGCATTACATTTGTGCTACTATTCTGGATCCACGCTACAAAAAGGCGCTGGCAGGCCAAGCATTCTTTCCTTTTGATGATGAACATGTTCCAAAGTACAAACGTTGGCTAGCCTTGTCAGCCAAGAAGTTTGAAACAGAACGGCTGGAAATTGAAGGAAATGGCAGTACATCAGCAGGCCATCCCCAGTCAAAACAATCCACTTCTGCACCTGTGGCTGTGGCACAAGTGACCTCTCAGCCGTTACAGACACCGGCAACCGGATCATCTGCACGAAAGACAACAGAAACATTGGAGGCTGAAGAGGATTGGCTAGCTCTGCGTGGGTTTGGTTCTCAAAAGGTCAGAGGCACAGCAAGAGCTAAGCAAAGTGGAGGAACCTTGGATGAGGACCTTGAGTCGATGGTAAAGGACTATCTGAATGACTCAACAGAGGTCTATGTTAATTCTGACCCATTGGCATGGGAAAAAAGAATTGTGGCCACAGCTCACCAACCTGGCTTTAAACTACTTGTCTTGCCCACTCGCAAGTGTGTCTTCTGAACGGGTTTTCAGTGCGGCTGGTGGGATTGTAACTTCTTTTTCATCCTTATTCACTTTTATTCCTGTGTGTCTGTCTTTCTTTGTTGTGCACAGTTAATATAATTCAAACTTTAATCAGATAATCACAAAAACAAGCCCATCAGCAGAACTGTCTTCACTTGTTTGCTAATTTATTTGAAGGTGCCGCAGTCTGCATTCCTCAGGTTCACAAGTTCAGAAGAACATGCTCCTCTATCCTCCTCCTCCAGACTCCTATTTCCATCAAAGCAGAGGGCTGGTTTACGCCCAATGAAGTAAGACTCAGCACTTGTGGGGGTGTTGTTCTACCTCTTTGCAGGTGAGTTGACGGGTCTGGGGCCATTGCTGGGAAGCACTAAAAGTGGTTTGGACCAAATCCGAGGCGGAAACTTTTTTGTGTTTTTGATGACTTGCTTGCCTTTGAGGTGCTCTTAGGGGGGGTTCCGTCTGTTTGTGGGTGAGTTTCGTGGTCTGGGAGCATTGCTGGGACACTCTAATCTTGATTGCATTTGCTTTTCAGGAAATCCGTCGTGCCAACCCCGACTTATGGCCTAGCTACGCAGCGCGTTTGGACCGAAGGCCCAGAAATATTGCAAGTATGAGATTTTGCTTTTGGCCTGTTTGGGGGTGTTATGCTTCTTGGCGGGTGTGTTGCCGGGTCTTGGGGCATTCCTGGGAAGGTCTAATACCGGGTAGAAGTGGTTGGGACAAAATCCAGGCCGATTTTTTTTTGGGCTATTTCTGACATTTTGCTCTATGTAGCGTTTTCGGGGGCCTGTTTGGGGGGCTTCCCGGTGTTTGTGGGTGAGTTTCGTGGTCTGGGAGCACTGCTGGGACACTCTAATCTTGATTGCATTTGCTTTTCAGGAAATCCGTCGTGCCAACCCCGACTTATGGCCTAGCTACGCAGCGCGTTTGGACCGAAGGCCCAGAAATATTGCAAGTATGAGATTTTGCTTTTGGCCTGTTTGGGGGTGTTATGCTTCTTGGCGGGTGGGTTGACGGGTCTTGGGGCATTCCTGGGAAGGTCTAATACCGGGTAGAAGTGGTTGGGACAAAATCCAGGCCGATTTTTTTTTTGGCTATTTCTGACTTTTTGCTCTATGTAGCGTTTTCGGGGGCCTGTTTGGGGGGCTTCCTGGTGTTTGTGGGTGAGTTTCGTGGTCTGGGAGCACTGCTGGGACACTCTAATCTTGATTGCATTTGCTTTTCAGGAAATCCGTCGTGCCAACCCCGACTTATGGCCTAGCTATGCAGCGCGTTTGGACCGAAGGCCCAGAAATAATGCAAGTATGAGATTTTGCTTTTGGCCTGTTTGGGGGTGTTATGCTTCTTGGCGGGTGGGTTGACGGGTCTTGGGGCATTCCTGGGAAGGTCTAATACCGGGTAGAAGTGGTTGGGACAAAATCCAGGCCGATTTTTTTTTTTGGTTATTTCTGACTTTTTGCTCTATGTAGCGTTTTCGGGGGCCTGTTTGGGGGGCTTCCTGGTGTTTGTGGGTGAGTTTCGTGGTCTGGGAGCACTGCTGGGACACTCTAATCTTGATTGCATTTGCTTTTCAGGAAATCCGTCGTGCCAACCCCGACTTATGGCCTAGCTACGCAGCGCGTTTGGACCGAAGGCCCAGAAATATTGCAAGTATGAGATTTTGCTTTTGGCCTGTTTGGGGGTGTTTTGCTTCTTGGCGGGTGGGTTGCCGGGTCTTTGGGCATTCCTGGGAAGGTCTAATACCGGGTAGAAGTGGTTGGGACAAAATCCAGGCCGATTTTTTTTTGGCTATTTCTGACATTTTGCTCTATGTAGCGTTTTCGGGGGCCTGTTTGGGGGGCTTCCTGGTGTTTGTGGGTGAGTTTCGTGGTCTGGGAGCACTGCTGGGACACTCTAATCTTGATTGCATTTGCTTTTCAGGAAATCCGTCGTGCCAACTCCGACTTATGGCCTAGCTACGCAGCGCGTTTGGACCGAAGGCCCAGAAATATTGCAAGTATGAGATTTTGCTTTTGGCCTGTTTGGGGGTGTTATGCTTCTTGGCGGGTGGGTTGACGGGTCTTGGGGCATTCCTGGGAAGGTCTAATACCGGGTAGAAGTGGTTGGGACAAAATCCGCGCGGAAAAGCCTTTAGTTTTGGCACTTTTTGTAACTTAGGGTTCGTTAGGGTTAGCCCTAGCAGCAGGATTGCATGTGTTTCAGGGTGTTCTAGATTTTTCCAACTGAGTTCTGGGGTCTTAGAGCACTCGTGAGAATGTGTAATTTTGGTTGCAAGTCATTTGAAGAAAATCCATGGTGGGAAAGGGGGGATTTGGCATAGTTAAAGAAAGCCTTTGCCACTATTCTTAACTTAGGGTTCGTTAGGGTTAGCAGTATTTCTATTGCATGTGTTTGAGTGGGGGGGATTTCGAGTCTTGGAGCGATGCTGGCTATGGCTACTTTTGCTTGGTTGCTTGCAAGTGGTTTGAATGCAATCCACGGTGGGTAATGGGTAATTAGGAAGGGGGTACTTCGGCCTACTTTTACTTTCAAAGTAAGTTTTGTCACCAGTTTTCTGCTAGGCCTCGTTTTTTGAGATTTGATTGGGGGTCTTCTACATTTTTGCGACTGGCTTTAGTAAGGGTCTGGGTGGGAGCACTGCTAGGAAGATCTAATTTTGTTCTAAAACACAGTTTACAGTACACCTAGCTTGAGGGGCAAGATCCGCTACATTAATTTGCCCATACTTATTTATCCTTCAAAAGGTGACTCAGAGTACGCACTTTCAAAAATATTGTACTGTCTACTAGGAAAATCAAATTGTGACTTTTTGCACTCCACAGCCTACATACCTTATATTTATTTATCAGTGGTGTTGTAATATTATATCACTTCCTGTTTTTCGTTGAATAATTACAGGCCGGGTTTCAGTCTCTGCAATGGGGAAAAAAGGATGGAGTCAGGCTTCACAGTAGCGAGCCACAATTCAGCATCAGGCAGGCAGTGGACAGGGTGTCTTCTGGTGACCAACATCGATGGACGAGGCGTCGGCTGCAATGGAGGAGTGCCGCTAATAGGAGGATTTTTTTTCTGCAGGCAACTTACTTACCACTTCCAACAGGACCACTACAACCACATAGATACAGTATCCCTTGCCTTTTTCTCTGACTGTGACTGCATTTCTTGGCTCTCTCTCGGCTTCTACATTGATCCCTTAACACATCACTTAGTCCACTCCACTATCACATCTGCACCACACATAGTCATTTGTAAGTGCTCCTACGTAATTCGCAAGTCGCAGCACGCCCCAGGCCGTAGAGGACTGGGATGGCCCCAATGATGAAGCATGTCACCAAGGGGCAACCCTGGTGAGTGAGGGGACACCTAGAAAAAAAGCAATTTCTCCTTTTCTATCTACTATACCTTCCAGACCAACCCCACTGAGTGTTGTTGTGAATGGATTTATAGTGACCAGCAAGGCTCTCGGGTATCTGGCTACAGAGACCTTATGTTGAATATCGTTATCAATAATTTACACATAGGCCCTTTACTGTTGCATTCTTTCTTCCACAGTTGTCGAATGTACTACTTACTTTTCACTGACATGCATGCAGTAGTGCATGCACTTTCAAAGATTGATGGATAGGTTTGTACCCAAAGAATTGTTTATGTTCAATTGTTTGTCTATGCTGTGCTTTTTTTTACAGGGTGTCTTCTGGTGACCAACATCGATGGACGAAGCGTCGGCTGCAATGGAGGAGTGCCGCTAATAGGAGGATTTTTTTTCTGCAGGCAACTTACTTACCACTTCCAACAGGACCACTACAACCACATAGATACAGTATCCCTTGCCTTTTTCTCTGACTGTGACTGCATTTCTTGGCTCTCTCTAGGCTTCTAAATTGATCCCTTAACACATCACTTAGTCCACTCCACTATCACATCTGCACCACACATAGTCATTTGTAAGTGCTCCTACGTAATTCGCAAGTCGCAGCACGCCCCAGGCCGTAGAGGACTGGGATGGCCCCAATGATGAAGCATGTCACCAAGGGGCAACCCTGGTGAGTGAGGGGACACCTAGAAAAAAAGCAATTTCTCCTTTTCTATCTACTATACCTTCTGTCAGGTTACGCAGCCCCTAAGCGCCTACCGTACTATGAAACTACATTTCCCATGAGTAGGCGGGAGACTTGCAGGAAGTTTATCTGGGGAACAGACGCGCTTCCTGTTGCGCGTTATTCTGGTTTCTGTTCTGCACCGGCATGAGAGCGGACGCTCTGCATGCTTTTCTATCGTGTCTCCTGTGGACTATCACCTTCCCCCCCCCCCCTGAGGCTCAGTGGGGAGCGCTTCCGTGTTCTGTCCTTGGCGGTAGACGGACTTCACGCGTCTTCAGGTAAAGCCGCTCTAAACTCTTCGGCCGCCCGTGCGGTCAGCTGATTACTGCCTGAACGGATTGTTAAGGGAGGTTCTGTGACTGTTTTCTAACAGAATTCTAGCTTTGATGAATTCCTGTTTGGTTGAATTGTGTGTGGCGGAGCACAGTGGCGGTCTATACCACGTGTTAGCGTTCACATCGGGGATCGTTTTTGTACTATTAAAACGGAGCGCGGTAGTAAGGACAACTACGCGTCTCCGTTGTATAACTGTGTATTTCAAAGGACCTCCATAACTGGGCATGTAGTGAGGTAACTACAGGCTACCCCAGTTCTCTTTGTGTAGTGCACCGTGGGGTGTGTTGTTGGCAGAATTCAGTGGTGGTCGCAACAGCAACTACGTTTTTCTGTTTGACCTTCACCAAAGATTCTCTACTGGGTCATTACTTAGAGAGCGCAGTGTTGTAGTTCTTGCTTCCTACACACTACCGTTTCCCTCTTCCTTTTTGTTGGACCATACATCTTTGCTTTGACTATTTGGAACCCCCTTTGTACATTGAGTCCTCTACCATGTTTGTGGTATGTTGTGAGTAGTGGGTTTGATGTCTTAGTATAACGCGAGTGTGTTTGGTGCGACAGGAGTGTGTTCGTTAACTATATGTTTATGTGTTTCTTAGGCCTTCCTCACAGATTGTGGCAGAAGGGCTATAGTATTTCCTATCCAAGGTCATGTTTTCTTGGTGCTCAGGTACTTGTCTACTTCCTTGGTTATTTAGTGAGACTATATGAGAGTACCCTTGTATGTTAGGACAGCACTTCACTGATGCCTGTCTTGTCTTCTGTTACAGGTATCCTTTCCCTGCTGACCCTACCTTTACCCATCCCACATTTTTTATTTTAGTTTGTTATTTTTCTCCCCCGCCTAATGGCTCGAACACCCTGTGTTTACACTTCTGGGTGTTGGTGACATTTGGAGGTGGAACCATATTTGCATCGACTGGATCACGGGGAGTAAACCTGACACCTTCCAGACCAACCCCATTGAGTGTTGTTGTGAATGGATTTATAGTGACCAGCAAGGCTCTCGGGTATCTGGCTACAGAGACCTTATGTTGAATATCGTTATCAATAATTCCACACAGGCCCTGTACTGTCGCATTCTTTCTTTCCACAGTTGTCGAATGTACTACTTACTTTTCACTGACATGCATGCAGTAGCGCATGCACTTTCAAAGATTGATGGATAGGTTTGTACCCAAAGATTTGTTTATGTTCACAATAGTTTGTCTAAGCTGTGCTATTTTTTCTTGTCTCCCAAAACCTTTCCCAAAAACCCCCGTACCCATCCATTTTTCAAACCCTAACCCTCTTCCCCCGGGCTGTGTGGTTTTGATTGATGTGTGACTAAATTATTATTACAGCAATAAATCCACACACTTGCTGGGTGGGGAGGATAAGGTGATAGCAACAGGCTGGTGAAGAAATCCGAGGATATATTCTTACTCTGCTTGACAAAGAACCATTGCTAATGTGAAAGAACTTCAACCAATTAGTAGTTATACTTTACCATTTGTTAGGCTACAATGTGGCACTGCTCTACTGTACTTCTGTCACCTGCTATATTCTCAGTTGTACCGTTGAATTGCTCAGGAGGACAAACCAGATTTCATTTTCTTTTTTTTCATAGGCATGCAACTGCCACTGTGTCACACCACTAGTAACACCGCTATGAGGAAATTTTATCCGACCAAGATTGCCAACCTTATTCGGTGTTTCCCGTGGAGCCAGCCCTGGGTCTAGCCCTACTTTCAAACACAAATTACAGGTAAGATAAGCGTTTGGTGGTTTGGGGGTATAATGGAGTATTAGTACGAGAGACGAGAGACTGAAGGTAGTACTACTAAAGTCCTAGGACTCTTGGATTCACTTCACTTAGTCTGTGAGAGGCACTTAGTGTTGAAAACATTTGCCATTTACACTTAAAGGAAGAAAATGGAACTAAACTTTCAGGAAAACAGTCAACGTTAAACCCCCACCCACCAGGCAAGCAGTAAAAAACAGGTATGCTCAGATAAAGTTTGAAAAAGTATATTTATATCCCTAACAAAATAATCTCCCGCAAGACCCTCCCTAACCCCAACGATTGTCCTTCAAAAGTCCCCAAAAACCCAACTCCCAATTCCCACCCCCCAAAAGTCTCTAAAAAAGGGGCAAGGGACACTATGGGTGGATGCTGTTAACTTTTTGGGCCAGGGCATCATGCTCCTCGCGGAGCAAGGCGAGCTCCTGCTGAAGGCGGGACACCATCAGGGTAGTGCGGCGCAGGCGTGCCTTCACTGCCTTGCAGGTGCAATGCCTGTGAGAGGCAGCTGTTGGCGTTGCTGCTCGGCGGTGGCGTTTGTCTTTGGCAGCCCGGCTCAGTCTGGGTGGACCACTGTGCTGGGTGGCAGCCCGTGGGGCCACGGAGGCCGATGCAGACGACGTTGTTGTAGTTGTCGACTGCACACTTTCCACGTCCTCCAGGGCCACCAGCCGCCGATATTCCGCAACAGTGGCCTCGATCCTCCGTTGCCGGGCCGCTCTAGCCAGCTCCTTCCTCCTTGTTCGTTTGGAAGGAGAACCTATATGAAGAAAGAAAGACATAGTCTGTAACCAATGCTCTTTAAGATTAACTCAATCATTCAGCAGAAATTTGTGTTGCAGTACAACTAGCAACTTGCAAGCGCATTACATAACTATTGAGGCCAGTATCTATCTAACCTCACACTTCTTCATCCTTGCTCTAACATTAGTGGGAGTTTAAGGAACAAATTCTACGAGCACTGTGGACTTCCATTGGAGTCGACTATGAAAGTACACCAGTCTTATTCTTCTTCTTATCTCTTGTTTTGGAAAATTGGTACGTTATTTTCTGCAAGCCGGCATAATGCCAGCGCAGTAAACTTGCACCCGAGAAAAAGAGACGCACGCCATGAGGAGTGACCTAGACTTGCGTTGCCGTTGCGTTACTGTACCCGTCCAGTACATGCAGGTGGTGAAGCTCTTACTTTTCTATTACGGGTGGCACTGAGAATACTCTGTTACAACTCAAGGGCTACTGCTTAATTAATTTAACTTTCACCCTACAGTGGAAATGAGTACTAGAAATGGAAAATTGAAGAAGATAAATAATCTGATTATCTATCACTTCACATGGGATGTTTTTGCTTATATATGGGATGACTTTAGGTGCTTTGCTTTTTATTGAGTGACCAGTGATACATCCACACATGAATGACTGAGTACTACTAAACTTATTAAGAGAGGTAGGGAGTGGCCACCATAATAACCGGATCTATGCAGTGCTTGCAATACAAACTACTGCTACTATTTATGGTAGTATTTGGACAAAATTAAAAGTTATTTTCCTTGCCTTTCCTACACTGGAACGGACGTGCGGGTGCAGTGTTACATGCTCTTCAAAGTTACACTTAGTTCATCCACTGACCGTCTACTCTCTCTAGATCATGGGTACTCACAAACTTTCTCTCAGGGGCTACATTTACAGTGTAGTTTGGGGCCGAGGGCCGCACTGGTGGGGGCGGAGTCAGAGGGGGCGGGGCTAAAGCAAAACGATAACTTGTGACCATGAGGTTGCACACAGGTCCCTGCAGCAGATGCCCTCATCCACTGAGCCACCAGACCCAGCATTTACATACATCTCTCTCCCTCCTGCTCTCCCTCCTGCCCTCCCTCCATCTCTCTCTCCCTCCTGCCCTCCCTCTCCCTCCCCCTCTGTCATCTCACTGTGTGTGTGTCTATCTGTGTCAGCCTTCAGCCCGGGTTGAGACCGCTTCCTCAACGCGCACACACAGACAACAACACCAAAGTACTTAACAGGTCTTTAAAAGACCATTAACATATTATTGAGGCTTTGTTTGTTTTAGCGCCCCTGCTTCTCCACCCTGACAATCACTGCTTGCCCGGCCCCACAGAGCAGAGGCTTTGTTCTATTTCACCTCTTTGTGGCCTTGCATCTCCACTCTGCTCTGTGGGGGCTGGGGGAGCAGTGATTGTCAGAGTGGAGATGCAGGGGCGCTAACAGGTGAAATACAAAAAAGCCTCTGCTCTGTGGGGGCCGGGGGAGCAGTGATTGTCTGCAAGGTCTGCGCACCGCCAAGGAAGGCTTGCCGGGCCACCACCGGCCCGCGGGCCGTACTAGGAGTACCCCTGCTCTAGATACACATATGCTATCTAAGAGTCAGATAGTAGCATGATCCAGGTATATGGACACATACAGTTTCTGTGTCACCCACCCAGGCTGTTGTCCTTCCACCCATCATTGCTTCATCATTCACCCAGCCATGCATCTCATATTCTTGCCTTCCCAGCTAGTCTTCAATCTCAATAAGTAAGGAATATATAAGAGCTTACCTCTGGCCGCCACCACCACCGTCTCAACTCTCACAGCCGCCGCCGCCGCCTCCTCCCCTGAAGAATCGCCCTCCGCCTCCGTGTCGAGCACCACCACCTCCACACTGGCCCCGCCACCAGATGTTCCACCTACAAAGTACATTTAAGAATGTTAGAATAAAGCACTCACTAGTCACTAGTATTTGGTCTAGGAATGAAGACATGTGAAAACAATGTAATTTGTGACTGTCTACGTTAAAGTTAAAAAAAATGTCCCTTTTTCCAGGGAAGGTTGTCTTGCTGCACTTTTTGGCACAACTGATGAAGGCTGTTTTTTTAACACGCACCATTTTTCTCCACACAGACAGAAGATGGACTTCTAACAACAAGATCAAGTTGAAACCAGGTGAGAGCTCGGCTCGACCACAAGAAATGTCTTCAATTAATCGTCAGCACTAACCACTTTTCCATTATCAGTTAAACGTTTAGTTTTATTATGACTTCATTTTAATAAATGTGTTTACTTTTAATAAAGCTTTTAAACTTAAATACAATCTGTGTTTTTTGGTCCAGACTAGAGTGACTGAGCGAAAGGTTTTGCAATTTTTGCAAGCATGAGTCCAGATAGAACACTTCAAAAGACATTATGGACAATCCCAGAGGACTGCACTAAGTTGATAGAGCTATTGCTGACTAGAATCATGGGAGTTTCGCCAACCGTGCAATCTTAGTTAGCTACACAGACAGACTAATAAGAATAATCTAGTAATACCACAGGGAGTCATAGTAGAGGCAGGATAAGAATTTAGATACAGTCTACAAGAAGAGCAAAGACAATTTTGAAAAAAATCAAATGAGGAACGCTAGGAAAAATAGGTACTAGTCTAAAATGAAAACTTACTGGGGCCAGCAGAGGAGCCCTCGCCTGCCCGATCCTGGCCCTGTTGAACAGCATCCGCCGCCTGCTGCTCCTGTGTCCTCCTCTCGCCCCTGGGGGGAGCTGACGTACAACATGAAAGAAAGAACAGAAAACATGGATGATTGTTGCTTGTCAATGTCAACCAAATCAAACATTTCAAAAGAACAATAACAAAATATTTCCGCGAAATTATATTGATTATGGTTACTTTTCATATATTTGTGGACCTGTGACTTCGAAAGTCACGTAACTCACTAAACAAAGTACTGAAACGTTCACCTAGGACTGGCAGGCAGCAGTCCGCAGGCAAGACGCAAAGTGACAGACAAACTCCATTGTGATTTCAGTCAGATCAGTGACAACACTAACAGTTGCCTGCTACATTACCAGTCATTTAAATAGTCTAACTATCAATCCACCGCCACTATTTTTCTTATTGTCAGGGTTACAAAGGAAGGGGCAGATTTAAGCCCTTGCGGCTCTTTTGCGCCGTTCTTGCGTGACTTTTGTGACGCAGCAGCTAAACAAAAAAGGGCGCCATGGTGCGGCGTATAATATTATAACAACGTGACGCATTTGGGAGATGCATCCCGTTATAAAGCCCTGCGCCATCAGGGGGCGTTCCGGCGCAAGGGAGGGCATTCCTGCGCTGGAACACATCCTAATAGTGGCTGAGGGAAATCTACAAAATATCAATCAGTCACCTTTAGGACAATGATGCGTCACACAAACCCTGCACCTGCTTGAAGCAGACGTACGGCTTGACCCAGCATTGGGGAGATAGGGTACCCCAGAGCATTGATGGAGCTGCGCCATCGTTGCGACGCAACTCCAGCAGTAAAGCTTCGGTGACGTTTTGGGCCCATGGTGCGCCGCATTGCAAATACGGCGCACCATGTTTGGTGGTGGTAGCGGGCCGCACAATTAATGGCGCATCCCTGCTACTTTGCAGGGATGCGACGGTAATTGCAATTCTGCCCCTTAGGGGCATACTTACTTACGCGTTCTGGCGCATCTCCAGAGATGCGCCAGATCAAATGCGTCACGCAAAACTACCCTTGCGACACGGCAGATGTGCCTCATTTACAATGCGGCGCGCCCTGGCGCAAGGGTAGGCACTTGCGTGACGCATCTCGTCACGTAAGAGCGGCGCATCGCTGGAGTCACGTCGCCAACGCAATGCAACTCCAGTAATGCTCAGGGCCACCCAATACTTAACATGCTGTGTCAGTCCTTTCGCCTGCTTCGAGCAGACATAAGGAATTGAATTGACGTAGCAGCGTCGCAGAAGTGCCTGCGTTAAATCTTGTACATTTCACGCAGGCAATTTTGCGAGGCGCACAGCCGCTGGACCGCCCACCCTGCGTAGGAACGCACCCATTGTGGTGCAGGCCCATGGCTTTATAACGTGACGCATCTCCCTAGATGCGTCATGCTGTAAATGACTCGCAGGGATGCGGCACGTTTACGCCGCTGTTGCGTCACGCAAGGCAACGTAAACGTGGCGCAAGGGGCTTGTAAATGTAATCTGCCCCCTAGTGTCTAGCATTACGCAGTTCTGTAAAGTACACTCATACATAATAGTTACTCAGGCCAATGAGACCACGAAATAGAAAACAAATAAGCATAGTAGCAACGCCACTGAGAAGGAGAGCAGTGCACCTGAAATGCACAGAAGATTTTGAAATATAATTTAACTACAATGTAATCGTCATCAGCGGCATTATTGGCTTGCTCCATGTAAAAAACAAATATTTGCAATACAACAACACAGAGCAGGAGAAAACATCATAGTAGTGAGTGATTAAATGGCTACTACTACTCACCAAGCCCGGGGATCTCCAAGCCGAGCTGGTCCAGCAGGTCGCGCTCGCGGTCCAGGAGGTCCGTCCAGCGATGGGTGACCTGGCTGTAGGTGCGCTGGACCCCGTAGAGGTGGGATATGGCCCAGCACACCTTCTCCCACCGCTTCCGGCGCTCCCGCATGTTGTAGCCGCCGGCCGCGATCCTGCCGCCTCCCGCGATGGTCCTGGGCAGGCGGCGCTGGACGAAGTAGACCAGCGCGCCCACTTCCTCCGGGCTGAAGATCTCCCGTCGCGTCACCTGCTCCCCCCTCAATCTCCCGCATGCTGTCCTGCCACTGGGTCCAGCACTACTCCCCGCCGCCGCTGCGGCCCTCAAGTGCCTGGGCAGCTTCACGGCGCCTGGCTTGACCATGGTCTGGGCAGGTAAGGTAGGAAGAAGTAGAAAATTAAGAAAGAATAGGATAGGGAAGAAGAAAAGAAAAGAGTTTAAAAAAGTAGTTTAAAAGTAAAGAAAAATAGCAGAAAAGACAAAAATATACAGCTAGGAAAAGAGAGGGATAGATAAGAAGCAAAATCGTAAAAAAAAAACTGAAAACAAGCAAAGGATGGCAAAGATACCAAGAGGATTAAACACCATGCCCAGACACAGGAAATGAATGAAAAACAAGATGGCCGGCGCCCGTTCACGAGCGCGAAAGAAAGTTCGCGCGAGATTTTCCTCGCGATCTCGTGCGAACCTGTAGATTTCCCGCGCGATCTCGTGCGAACCTCTACTCGCAATGCGCTTACTGCGCGAGATTATACATAGCGGGCGGAAACGGAAATACGTCACGGAAACAAAATGGCCGCGCCCGTACTCGACCTTGGGGTAAATTCGCGTGTTGCGCTGCAAGCGGCTCGCGAATACTGCAAAAAAACTCGCGAAACAACAAGCCGCAAAATAATAAAATGCTCATTCGCACGAATTGGCGGCTTCCGCGGTCGGTTTCGCACGACGCCGCGCCCCGCGAATAGCGCGAAAAAACCGAAACACGATTTCAGCAAAAGCAAAAGCAATGAGCAGGTGCAAAAGGTCAACCTCATGATTTGTAACGATTCTTTGTAGTGCTTCCTGAGGGGGCCCTCCAGAATTCGGTTGCCTGCTTGCAACTATTTTGTGTGACCCTGCTCTGACCTTAACTGTATGCCACAAAGGTCCTGATTTACAGCTAAAGGAGCAGACAAGCAGGTGCCAGGCTGGAAATTTAAATTCTTTCAGTGACACATTAATTAGCCCCTAATTCATTATTGTCAGTTGGGGCAGGGCAGGTGTTGTTAATAAACTAACCCCAAATTAATTCATGTCAGTTCAAGCAGGGCAGGTGGGCTTGCTTTTCCCCCCCATCTTCTACAGTGATGATGAACCAGAGGGTGGCATTGATGTAACAGAGGGTGGCATGGGTCAAAGAGAGGGTGCCAGTGGTAAAACAGAGGGTGCTTTGAGGCTGTGATGATGAACCAGACGTAGAAACAACATAGTCGCGACCGTTGCGAGCCGACAAGTAAGTTCGCAATTGCGAACTAGTACCAAATCCTCGCGAACTGGCAGAAACAATTGCGAACACACAAAAAAAAAAAAATCCGCAAATTCGCGGGAATTCGCGGATTTTGCGGATTGCGAGTTCGCAAATCCGCAAAATTCGCGAACGCGAGATCCGCAAAATTCGCCCATGCTTAGCCTCATGGGAAGAGCCAGCCCGAACTGCCAAGCCATGTCTTTCCTGGACAGGAATCAAGCATCCTAGGACCGGTTTCAGGCTATCAGCCGTCTTCAGCCAGGATAGATTGACTCCAGTGGTGTGGAGAGCATGGGACTCACGTCTGAGCATACCCATCCCACTCGGGGTGACTAATGCAAAAACAACAATTGATGGACAGAATGCAGAACAATGTCATACATTCACCCCAGTACAGAGATATGGACCTAAATCCATCGTTTTTTTGTACTCCACACCACCCCAGTTCAGACATGGCCATATGCAAATCAGCCTTGACCCTTTGCCTCATGCGAACAGTCCAGCCCGAACTGCCAAGCCATGTCTTTCCTGGACCGGAATCAAGCATCCTAGGACCGGTTTCATGCTATCAGCTGTCTTCAGACTGGATAGCTTGACTCCAGTGGTGTGGAGAGCATGGGACTCACGTCTGAGCATAACCATCCCACTCGGGGTGATAAATGCAAAAACAACAATTGATTGACAGAATGCAGAACAATGTCATACATTCACCCCAGTACAGAGATCTGGGCCTAAATCCATCATCTTTTTGCACTCCACACCACCCCAGTTCAGACATGGCCATAATCAAATCAGCCTTGACCCTGTGCCTCATGGGAACAGTCCAGCCCGAACTGCCAAGCCATGTCTTTCCTGGACCGGAATCAAGGATCCTAGGACCGGTTTCTGGCTATCAGCGTCTTCAGACTGGATAGCTTGACTCCAGTGGTGTGGAGAGCATGGGACTCATGTCTGAGCATACCCATCCCACTCGGGTGACAAATGCAAAAACAACAATTGATGGACAGAATGCAGCACAATGTCCTACATTCACCCCAGTACAGAGATCTGGGCCTAAATCCATTGTTTTATTGCACTCCACACCACCCCAGTTCAACCCAAACTGAAAAGCCATGTCTTTCCTGGACCAGAATCTAGCATCCTAGGACCGGTTTCTGGCTATCAGCTGTCTTCATCCAGGATAGCTTGACTTCAGTGGTGTGGAGAGCATGGGACTCACGTCTGAGCATACCCATCCCACTCGGGGTGACAAATGCAAAAACATCAAATGATAGACAGAATGCAGAACAATGTCATACATTCACCCCAGTACAGAGATCTGGGCCTAAATCCATCATCTTTTTGCACTCCACACCACCCCAGTTCAGACATGGCCATAATCAAATCAGCCTTGACCCTGTGCCTCATGGGAACAGTCCAGCCCGAACTGCCAAGCCATGTCTTTCCTGGACAGAAATCAAGCATCCTAGGATCGGTTTCTAGTTATCAGCCGTCTTCAGCCAGGATAGATTGACTCCAGTGGTGTGGAGAGCATGGGACTCATGTCAGAGCATACCCATCCCACTTGGGGTGACAAATACAAAAACAACAATTGATGGACAGAATGCGGAACAATGTCATACATTCACCCCAGTACAGAGATCTGGGCCTAAATCCATCATTTTATTGCACTCCACACCACCCCAGTTCAGACATGGCCATATGCAAATCAGCCTTGACCCTGTGCCTCATGGGAACAGTCCAGCCCAAACTGAAAAGCCATGTCTTTCCTGGACCAGAATCTAGCATCCTAGGACCGGTTTCTGGCTATCAGCCGTCTTCAGCCAGGATGGATTGACTCCAGTGGTGTGGAGAGCATGGGACTCACTTCTGAGCATACCCATCTCACTCGGGATGACAAATGCAAAAAGAACAATTGATGGACAGAATGCAGAACAATGTCATACATTCACCCCAGTACAGAGATCTGGGCCTAAATCCATCATTTCTTTGCACTCCACACCACCCCGGTTCAGACATGGCCATAGGAAAATCAGCCTTGACCCTGTGCCTCACGGGAACAGTCCAGCCCAAACTGCCAAGCCATGTCTTTCCTGGACAGGAATCAAGCATCCTAGGACCGGTTTCTGGCTATCAGCTGTCTTCATCCAGGATAGCTTGACTTCAGTGGTGTGGAGAGCATGGGACTCACGTCTGAGCATACCCATCGCACTCGGGGTGACAAATGCAAAAACATCAAATGATAGACAGAATGCAGAACAATGTCATACATTCACCCCAGTACAGAGATCAGGGCCTAAATCCATTGTTTTTTGCACTCCAAACCACCCCAGTTCAGACATGGCCATATGCAAATCAGCCTTGACCCTGTGCCTCATGGGAACAGTCCAGCCCGAACTGCCAAGCCATGTCTTTCCTGGACCGGAATCAAGCATCCTAGGACCGGTTTCTGGCTATCAGCCGTCTTCAGCCAGGATAGCTTGACTCCAGTGGTGTGGAGAGCATGGGACTCACGTCTGAGCATACCCATCCCTCCCAGGATGACAAATGCAAAAAGAACAATTGATGGACAGAATGCAGAACAATGTCATATATTCACCCCAGTACAGAGATCTGGGTTTAAATCCATCATCTTTTTGCACTCCACACCACCCCAGTTCAGACATGGCCATAATCAAATCAGCCTTGACCCTGTGCCTCATGGGAACAGTCCAGCCCGAACTGCCAAGCCATGTCTTTCCTGGACAGGAATCAAGCATCCTAGGACCGTTTTCTGGCTATCAGCCGTCTTCAGCCAGGATAGATTGACTCCAGTGGTGTGGAGAGCATGGGACTCACGTCTGAGCATACCCATCCTACTCGGGGTAACAAATGCAAAAACAACAATTGATGGAAAGAATGCAGAACAATGCCATACATTCACCCCAGTACAGAGATCTGGGCCTAAATCCATCGTTTTTTTGCACTCCACACCACCTCACTTCAGACATGGCCATATGCAAATCATCCTTGACCCTGTGCCTCGTGGGAACAGTTCGACCCGAACTGAAAAGCCATGTCTTTCCTTGACCAGGTTCTAGCATACTAGGACCGGTTTCTGGCTATCAGCCGTCTTCAGAAAGGATAGCTTGACTCCAATGGTGTGGAGAGCATGGGACTCACCTCTGAGCATACCCATCCCACTCAGAGTGACAAATGCAAAAACAACAATTGATATACAGAATGCAGAACAATGTTATACATTCACCCCAATACAGAGATCTGAGCCTAAATCCATTGTTTTTTGCACTCCACACCACCCCAGTTCAGACATGGCCATATGCAAATCATCCATGACCCTGTGCCTCATGGGAAGAGTCCAGCCCGAACTGCCAAGCCATGTCTTTCCTGGACAGGAATCAAGCATCCTAGGACCGGTTTCAGGCTATCAGCCGTCTTCAGCCAGGATAGATTGACTCCAGTGGTGTGGAGAGCATGGGACTCACGTCTGAGCATACCCATCCCACTCGGGGTGACTAATGCAAAAACAACAATTGATGGACAGAATGCAGAACAACGTCATACATTCACCCCAGTACAGAGATATGGACCTAAATCCATCGTTTTTTTGTACTCCCCACCACCCCAGTTCAGACATGGCCATATGCAAATCAGCCTTGACCCTTTGCCTCATGGGAACAGTCCAGCCCGAACTGCCAAGCCATGTCTTTCCTGGACCGGAATCAAGCATCCTAGGACCGGTTTCATGCTATCAGCTGTCTTCAGACTGGATAGCTTGACTCCAGTGGTGTGGAGAGCATGGGACTCACGTCTGAGCATAACCATCCCACTCGGGGTGATAAATGCAAAAACAACAATTGATGGACAGAATGCAGAACAATGTCATACATTCACCCCAGTACAGAGATCTGGGCCTAAATCCATCATCTTTTTGCACTCCACACCACCCCAGTTCAGACATGGTCATAATCAAATCAGCCTTGACCCTGTGCCTCATGGGAACAGTCCAGCCCGAACTGCCAAGCCATGTCTTTCCTGGACCGGAATCAAGCATCCTAGGACCGGTTTCTGGCTATCAGCGTCTTCAGACAGGATAGCTTGACTCCAGTGGTGTGGAGAGCATGGGACTCATGTCTGAGCATACCCATCCCACTCGGGTGACAAATGCAAAAACAACAATTGATGGACAGAATGCAGCACAATGTCCTACATTCACCCCAGTACAGAGATCTGGGCCTAAATCCATTGTTTTATTGCACTCCACACCACCCCAGTTCAACCCAAACTGAAAAGCCATGTCTTTCCTGGACCAGAATCTAGCATCCTAGGACCGGTTTCTGGCTATCAGCTGTCTTCATCCAGGATAGCTTGACTTCAGTGGTGTGGAGAGCATGGGACTCACGTCTGAGCATACCCATCCCACTCGGGGTGACAAATGCAAAAACATCAAATGATAGACAGAATGCAGAACAATGTCATACATTCACCCCAGTACAGAGATCTGGGCCTAAATCAATCATCTTTTTGCACTCCACACCACCCCAGTTCAGACATGGCCATAATCAAATCAGCCTTGACCCTGTGCCTCATGGGAACAGTCCAGCCCGAACTGCGAAGCCATGTCTTTCCTGGACCGGAATCAAGCATCCTAGGACCGGTTATTGGCTATCAGCGTCTTCAGCCAGGATAGCTTGAATCCAGTGGTGTGAAGAGCATGGGACTCATGTCTGAGCATACCCATCCCACTCGGGGTGAGAAATACAAAAACAACAATTGATGGACAGAATGCAGAACAATGTCATACATTCAACCCAGTACAGAGATCTGGGCCTAAATCCATCATTTTATTGCACTCCACACCACCCCAGTTCAGACATGGACATATGCAAACCAGCCTTGACCCTGTGCCTCATGGGAACAGTCCAGCCCGAACTGCCAAGCCATGTCTTTCCTGGACCGGAATCCCACATCCTAGGACCGGTTTGTGGCTATCTGCCGTCTTCAGCCAGGATAGCTTGACTCCAGTGGTGTGGAGAGCATGGGACTCATGTCTGAGCATACCCATCCCACTCGGGTGACAAATGCAAAAACAACAATTGATGGACAGAATACAGAACAATGTCATACATTCACCCCATTACAGAGATCTGGGCCTAAATCCATCGTTTTTTTGCACTCCACACCACCCCAGTTCAGACATGGCCATATGCAAATCAGCCTTGACCCTGTGCCTCATGGGAACAGTCCAGCCCAAACTGAAAAGCCATGTCTTTCCTGGACCAGAATCTAGCATCCTAGGACTGGTTTCTGGCTATCAGCCATCTTCAGCCAGGATGGATTGACTCCAGTGGTGTGGAGAGCATGGGACTCACGTCTGAGCATACCCATCCCACTCGGGGTGACAAATGCAAAAACAACAATTGATTAACAGAATGCAGAACAATGTCATACATTCACCCCAGTACAGAGTTCTGGGCCTTAATCCATCATCTTTTTGCACTCAACACCACCCCAGTTCAGACATGGCCATAATCAAATCAGCCTTGACCCTGTGCCTCATGGGAACAGTCCAGCCCGAACTGCCAAGCCATGTCTTTCCTGGACCAGAATCAAGCATCCTAGGACCGGTTTCTGGCTATCAGCTGTCTTCAGCCTGGATAGCTTGACTCCAGTGGTGTGAAGAGCATTAGACTCACGTCTGAGCATACCCATCCCACTCGGGGTGACAAATGCAAAAACAACAATTGATGGACAGAATGCAGAACAATGTCATACATTCACCCCAGTACAGAGATCTGGGCCTAAATCCATCATCTTTTTGCACTCCACACCACCCCAGTTCAGACATGGGCATAATCAAATCAGCCTTGACTCTGTGCCTCATGGGAACAGTCCAGCCCGAACTGCCAAGCCATGTCTTTCCTGGACCGGAATCAAGCATCCTAGGACCGGTTTCTGGCTATCAGGTTCTTCAGACAGGATAGCTTGACTCCAGTGGTGTTTAGAGCATGGGACTCATGTCTGAGCATTCCCATCCCACTCGGGGTGACGAATACAAAAACAGCAATTAATAGACAGAATGCAAAACAATGTCATACATTCACCCCAGTACAGAGATCTGGGCCTAAATCCATTGTTTTATTGCACTCCACCCCACCCCAGTTCAGGCATAGACATATGCAAATCATGCTTGACCATGTGCCTTATGGCAACAGTCCAGCCCGAACTGCCAAGCCATGTCTTTCCTGGACCGGAATCCGGCATCCTAGGACCGGTTTCTGGCTATCAGCCGTCTTCAGCCAGGATAGCTTGACTCCAGTGGTGGGGAGAGCATGGGACTCACGTCTGGCGCATACTCATCCCACTCGGGTGACAAATGCAAAAACAACAATTGATGGACAGAATGCAGAACAATATCATACATTCACCCAGTACAGAGATCTGGGCCTAAATCCATTGTTTTTTTGCACTCCACACCACCCCAGTTCAGACATGGCCATATGCAAATCAGCCTTGACCCTGTGCCTCATGGGAACAGTCCAGTCCGAACTGCCAAGCCATGTCTTTCCTGGACCGTAATCAAGCATCCTAGGACTGGTTTCTGGCTATCAGCCGTCTTCAGCCAGGATAGCTTGACTCCAGTGGTGTGGAGAGCATGGGAATCACGTCTGAGCATACCCATCAAACTCGGGTTGACAAATGCAAAAACAACAATTGATGGACAGAATGCAGAACAATGTCATACATTCACCCCAGTACAGAGATCTGGGCCTAAATCCATCATCTTTTTGCATTTCACACCACCCCAGTTCAGACATGGCCATAATCAAATCAGCCTTGACCCTGTGCCTCATGGGTATAGTCCAGCCCGAACTGCCAAGCCATGTCTTTCCTGGACAGAAATCGAGCATCCTAGGACCGGTTTCTGGCTATCAGCCGTCTTCAGCCAGGATAGATTGACTCCAGTGGTGTGGAGAGCATGGGACTCACTTCTGAGCATACCCATCCCACTCAGGTGACAAATGGAAAAACAACAATTGATAGACAGAATGCAGAACAATGTCATACATGCACCCCAGTACAGAGATCTGAGCCTAAATCCATCGTTTTTGTTCACTCCACACCACCCCAGTTCAGACATGGCCATATGCAAATCAGCCTTGACCCTGTGTCTCATGGGAACAGTCCAGCCCGAACTGCGAAGCCATGTCTTTCCTCGACCGGAATCAAGCATCCTAGGACCGGTTTCTGGCTATCAGCGTCTTCAGCCAGGATAGCTTGAATCCAGTGGTGTGAAGAGCATGGGACTCATGTCTGAGCATATCCATCCCACTCGGGGTCACAAATACAAAAACAACAATTGATGGACAGAATGCAGCACAATGTCATACATTCACCCCAGTACAGAGATCTGGGCCTAAATCCATTGTTTTAATGCACTCCACACCATCCCAGTTCAGAAATGGACATATGCAAATCAGCCGTGACCTGGTGCCTCATGGGAACAGTCCAGCTTGAAATGCCAAGCCATGTCTTTCCTGGACCGAAATCCCGCATCCTAGGACCAGTTTCTGGCTATCAGCCGTCTTCAGCCAGGATAGCTTGACTCCAGTGGTAGGGAGAGCATGGGACTCACGTTTGCGCATACTCATCCCACTCGGGTGACAAATGCAAAAACAACAATTGATAGACAGAATGCAGAACAATGTCATACATTCACCCAGTACAGAGATCTGGGCATAAATCCATCGTTTTTTTGCACTCCACACCAACCCAGTTCAGACATGGCCATAATCAAATCACACTTGACCCTGTGCCTCATGGGAACAGACCAGCCCGAACTGCCAAGCGATGTCTTTCCTGGACCGGAATCAAGCATCCTAGGACCGGTTTCTGGCTATCAGCGTCTTCAGACAGGATAGCTTGACTCCAGTGGTGTGGAGAGCATGGGACTCATGTCTGAGCATACCCATCCCACTCGGGTGACAAATGCAAAAACAACAATTGATGGACAGAATGCAGCACAATGTCATACATTCACCCCAGTACAGAGATCTGGGCCTAAATCCATTGTTTTATTGCACTCCACACCACCCCAGTCCAACCCAAACTGAAAAGCCATGTCTTTCCTGGACCAGAATCTAGCATCCTAGGACCGGTTTCTGGCTAGCAGCCATCTTCAGCCAGGATGGATTGACTCCAGTGGTGTGGAGAGCATTAAACTCACGTCTGAGCATACCCATCCCACTCGGGGTGACAAATGCAAAAACATCAATTGATGGACAGAATGCAGCACAATGTCATACATTCACCCCAGTGCAGAGATCTGGGCCTAAATCCATTGTTTTATTGCACTCCACACCACCCCAGTTCAGACATGGACATATGCAAATCAGCCTTGACCTGGTGCCTCATGGGAACAGTCCAGCCTGAACTGCCAAACCATGTCTTTCCTGGACCGAAATCCCGCATCCTAGGACCGGTTTCTGGCTATCAGCCGTCTGCAGCCAGGATAGCTTGACTCCAGTGGTAGGGAGAGCATGGGACTCACGTCTGCGCATACTCATCCCACTCGGGAGACTAATGCAAAAACAACAATTGATGGACAGAATGCAGAACAATGTCATACATTCACCCAGTACAGAGATCTGGGCCTAAATCCATCGTTTTTTTGCACTCCACACCACCCCAGTTCAGACATGGCTATATGCAAATCACCCTTGACCCTGTGCCTCATGGGAACAGTCCAGCCCGAACTGCCAAGCCATGTCTTTCCTGGACAGAAATCGAGCAACCTAGGACCGGTTTCTGGCTATCAGCCGTCTTCAGCCAGGATAGATTGACTCCAGTGGTGTGGAGAGCATGGGACTCATGTCTGAGCATACCCATCCCACTCGGGGTGACAAATACAAAAACAATAATTGACGGACAGAATGCAGAACAATGTCATAAATTCACCCCAGTACAGAGATCTGGGCCTAAATCTATAGTTTTATTGCACTCCACACCACCCCAGTTCAGACATGGCCATATGTAAATTAACCTTGACCCTGTGCCTCATGGGAACAGTCCAGCCCAAACTGAAAAGCCATGTCTTTCCTGGACCAGAATCTAGCATCCTAGGACCGGTTTCTGGCTATCAGCGTCTTCAGACAGGATAGCTTGACTCCAGTGGTGAGGAGAGCATGGGACTCATGTCTGAGCATACCCATCCCACTCGGGTGACAAATGCAAAAACAACAATTGATGGACAGAATGCAGCACAATGTCATACATTCACTCCAGTACAGAGATCTGGGCCTAAATCCATTGTTTTATTGCACTCCACACCACCCCAGTCCAGCCCAAACTGAAAAGCCATGTCTTTCCTGGACCGGAATCTAGCATCCTAGGACCGGTTTCTGGCTATCAGCCATCTTCAGCCAGGATGGATTGACTCCAGTGGTGTGGAGAGCATGGGACTCACTTCTGAGCACACCCATCCCACTAGGGTTGACAAATGCAAAAACAACAATTGATGGACAGAATGCAGCACAATGTCCTACATTCACCCCAGTACAGAGATCTGGGCCTAAATCCATTGTTTTATTGCACTCCACACCACCCCAGTTCAACCCAAACTGAAAAGCCATGACTTTCCTGGACCAGAATCTAGCATCCTAGGACCGGTTTCTGGCTATCAGCTGTCTTCATCCAGGATAGCTTGACTTCAGTGGTGTAGAGAGCATGGGACTCACTTCTGAGCACACCCATCCCACTAGGGGTGACAAATGCAAAAACAACAATTGATGGACAGAATGCAGCACAATGTCATACATTCACCCCAGTACAGAGATCTGGGCCTAAATCCATTGTTTTAGTGCACTCCACACCATCCCAGTTCAGATATGGACATATGCAAATCAGCCGTGACCTGGTGCCTCATGGGAACAGTCCAGCTTGAACTGCCAAGCCATGTCTTTCCTGGACCGAAATCCTGCATCCTATGACCAGTTTCTGGCTATCAGCCGTCTTCAGCCAGGATAGCTTGACTCCAGTGGTAGGGAGAGCATGGGACTCACGTCTGCGCATACTCATCCCACTCGGGTGACAAATGCAAAAACAACAATTGATGGACAGAATGCAGAACAATGTCATACATTCACCCAGTACAGAGATCTGGGCATAAATCCATCGTTTTTTTGCACTCCACACCACCCCAGTTCAGACATGGCCATATGCAAATCACCCTTGACCCTGTGCCTCATGGGAACAGTCCAGCCTGAAATGCCAAGCCATGTCTTTCGTTGATCGGAATCAAGCATCCTAGCGCCGGTTTCTGGCTATCAGTCGTCTTCAGCAAGAATAGCTTGACTCCAATGGTGTGGAGAGCATGGGACTCACGTCTGAGCATACCCATCCCACTCGGGGTGACAAATGAGAAAACAACAATTGATGGACAGAATGCAACACAATGTCCTACATTCACCCCAGTACAGAGATCTGGGCCTAAATCCATTGTTTTATTGCACTCCACACCACCCCTTTTCAACCCAAACTGAAAAGCCATGTCTTTCCTGGACCAGAATCTAGCATCCTAGGACCGGTTTCTGGCTATCAGCTGTCTTCATCCAGGATAGCTTGACTTCAGTGGTGTGGAGAGCATGGGACTCACGTCTGAGCATACCCATCCCACTCGGGGTGACAAATGCAAAAACATCAAATGATAGACAGAATGCAGAACAATGTCATACATTCACCCCAGTACAGAGATCTGGGCCTAAATCCATCATCTTTTTGCACTCCACACCACCCCAGTTCAGACATGGCCATAATCAAATCAGCCTTGACCCTGTGCCTCATGGGAACAGTCCAGCCCGAACTGCCAAGCCATGTCTTTCCTGGACAGAAATCAAGCATCCTAGGATCGGTTTCTGGCTATCAGCCGTCTTCAGCCAGGATAGATTGACTCCAGTGGTGTGGAGAGCATGGGACTCATGTCAGAGCATACCCATCCCACTCGGGGTGACAAATACAAAAACAACAATTGATGGACAGAATGCGGAACAATGTCATACATTCACCCCAGTACAGAGATCTGGGCCTAAATCCATCGTTTTATTGCACTCCACACCACCCCAGTTCAGACATGGCCATATGCAAATCAGCCTTGACCCTGTGCCTCATGGGAACAGTCCAGCCCAAACTGAAAAGCCATGTCTTTCCTGGACCAGAATCTAGCATCCTAGGACCGGTTTCTGGCTATCAGCCGTCTTCAGCCAGGATGGATTGACTCCAGTGGTGTGGAGAGCATGGGACTCACTTCTGAGCATACCCATCTCACTCGGGGTGACAAATGCAAAAACAACAATTGATGGACAGAATGCCGAACAATGTCCTACATTCACCCCAGTACAGAGATCTGGGCCAAAATCCATCGTTTTTTGCACTCCACACCACCCCAGTTCAGACATGGCCATATGCAAATCAGCCTTGACCATGTGCTTCATGGGAACAGTCCAGCCCGAACTGCCAAGCCATGTCTTTCCGGGACCGGAATCAAGCATCCTAGGACCGGTTTCTGGCTAACAGCCATCTTCAGCCAGGATAGCTTGACTCCAGTGGTGTGGAGAGCATGGGTATCACATCTGAGCATACCCATCCCTCTCAGGATGACAAATGCAAAAAGAACAATTGATGGACAGAATGCAGAACGATGTCATACATTCACCCCAGTACAGAGATCTGGGCCTAAATCCATTGTTTCTTTGCACTCCACACCACCCCGGTTCAGACATGGCCATAGGAAAATCAGCCTTGACCCTGTGCCTCACGGGAACAGTCCAGCCCAAACTGCCAAGCCATGTCTTTCCTGGACAGGAATCAAGCATCCTAGGACAGGTTTCTGGCTATCAGCTGTCTTCATCCAGGATAGCTTGACTTCAGTGGTGTGGAGAGCATGGGACTCACGTCTGAGCATACCCATCGCACTCGGGGTGACAAATGCAAAAACATCAAATGATAGACAGAATGCAGAACAATGTCATACATTCACCCCAGTACAGAGATCAGGGCCTAAATCCATTGTTTTTTGCACTCCAAACCACCCCAGTTCAGACATGGCCATATGCAAATCAGCCTTGACCCTGTGCCTCATGGGAACAGTCCAGCCCGAACTGCCAAGCCATGTCTTTCCTGGACCGGAATCAAGCATCCTAGGACCGGTTTCTGGCTATCAGCCGTCTTCAGCCAGGATAGCTTGACTCCAGTGGTGTGGAGAGCATGGGACTCACGTCTGAGCATACCCATCCCTCTCAGGATGACAAATGCAAAAAGAACAATTGATGGACAGAATGCAGAACAATGTCATATATCACCCCAGTACAGAGATCTGGGTTTAAATCCATCATCTTTTTGCACTCCACACCACCCCAGTTCAGACATGGCCATAATCAAATCAGCCTTAACCCTGTGCCTCATGGGAACAGTCCAGCCCGAACTGCCAAGCCATGTCTTTCCTGGACAGGAATCAAGCATCCTAGGACCGTTTTCTGGCTATCAGCCGTCTTCAGCCAGGATAGATTGACTCCAGTGGTGTGGAGAGCATGGGACTCACGTCTGAGCATACCCATCCTACTCGGGGTAACAAATGCAAAAACAACAAATGATGGAAAGAATGCAGAACAATGTCATACATTCACCCCAGTACAGAGATCTGGGCCTAAATCCATCGTTTTTTTGCACTCCACACCACCTCACTTCAGACATGGCCATATGCAAATCATCCTTGACCCTGTGCCTCGTGGGAACAGTTCAACCCGAACTGAAAAGCCATGTCTTTCCTTGACCAGGTTCTAGCATACTAGGACCGGTTTCTGGCTATCAGCCGTCTTCAGAAAGGATAGCTTGACTCCAATGGTGTGGAGAGCATGGGACTCACCTCTGAGCATACCCATCCCACTCAGAGTGACAAATGCAAAAACAACAATTGATATACAGAATGCAGAACAATGTTATACATTCACCCCAATACAGAGATCTGGGCCTAAATCCATTGTTTTTTGCACTCCACACCACCCCAGTTCAGACATGGCCCTATGCAAATCATCCATGACCCTGTGCCTCATGGGAAGAGTCCAGCCCGAACTGCCAAGCCATGTCTTTCCTGGACAGGAATCAAGCATCCTAGGACCGGTTTCAGGCTATCAGCCATCTTCAGCCAGGATAGATTGACTCCAGTGGTGTGGAGAGCATGGGACTCACGTCTGAGCATACCCATCCCACTCGGGGTGACTAATGCAAAAACAACAATTGATGGACAGAATGCAGAACAACGTCATACATTCACCCCAGTACAGAGATATGGACCTAAATCCATCGTTTTTTTGTACTCCACACCACCCCAGTTCAGACATGGCCATATGCAAATCAGCCTTGACCCTTTGCCTCATGGGAACAGTCCAGCCCGAACTGCCAAGCCATGTCTTTCCTGGACCGGAATCAAGCATCCTAGGACCGGTTTCATGCTATCAGCTGTCTTCAGACTGGATAGCTTGACTCCAGTGGTGTGGAGAGCATGGGACTCACGTCTGAGCATAACCATCCCACTCGGGGTGATAAATGCAAAAACAACAATTGATGGACAGAATGCAGAACAATGTCATACATTCACCCCAGTACAGAGATCTGGGCCTAAATCCATCATCTTTTTGCACTCCACACCACCCCAGTTCAGACATGGTCATAATCAAATCAGCCTTGACCCTGTGCCTCATGGGAACAGTCCAGCCCGAACTGCCAAGCCATGTCTTTCCTGGACCGGAATCAAGCATCCTAGGACCGGTTTCTAGCTATCAGCGTCTTCAGACAGGATAGCTTGACTCCAGTGGTGTGGAGAGCATGGGACTCATGTCTGAGCATACCCATCCCACTCGGGTGACAAATGCAAAAACAACAATTGATGGACAGAATGCAGCACAATGTCCTACATTCACCCCAGTACAGAGATCTGGGCCTAAATCCATTGTTTTATTGCACTCCACACCACCCCAGTTCAACCCAAACTGAAAAGCCATGTCTTTCCTAGACCAGAATCTAGCATCCTAGGACCGGTTTCTGGCTATCAGCTGTCTTCATCCAGGATAACTTGACTTCAGTGGTGTGGAGAGCATGGGACTCACGTCTGAGCATACCCATCCCACTCGGGGTGACAAATGCAAAAACATCAAATGATAGACAGAATGCAGAACAATGTCATACATTCACCCCAGTACAGAGATCTGGGCCTAAATCCATCATCTTTTTGCACTCCACACCACCCCAGTTCAGACATGGCCATAATCAAATCAGCCTTGACCCTGTGCCTCATGGGAACAGTCCAGCCCGAACTGCGAAGCCATGTCTTTCCTGGACCGGAATCAAGCATCCTAGGACCGGTTATTGGCTATCAGCGTCTTCAGCCAGGATAGCTTGAATCCAGTGGTGTGAAGAGCATGGGACTCATGTCTGAGCATAACCATCCCACTCGGGGTGAGAAATACAAAAACAACAATTGATGGACAGAATGCAGAACAATGTCATACATTCACCCCAGTACAGAGATCTGGGCCTAAATCCATCATTTTATTGCACTCCACACCACCCCAGTTCAGACATGGACATATGCAAACCAGCCTTGACCCTGTGCCTCATGGGAACAGTCCAGCCCGAACTGCCAAGCCATGTCTTTCCTGGACCGGAATCCCACATCCTAGGACCGGTTTGTGGCTATCTGCCGTCTTCAGCCAGGATAGCTTGACTCCAGTGGTGTGGAGAGCATGGGACTCATGTCTGAGCATACCCATCCCACTCGGGTGACAAATGCAAAAACAACAATTGATGGACAGAATACAGAACAATGTCATACATTCACCCCATTACAGAGATCTGGGCCTAAATCCATCGTTTTTTTGCACTCCACACCACCCCAGTTCAGACATGGCCATATGCAAATCAGCCTTGACCCTGTGCCTCATGGGAACAGTCCAGCCCAAACTGAAAAGCCATGTCTTTCCTGGACCAAAATCTAGCATCCTAGGACTGGTTTCTGGCTATCAGCCGTCTTCAGCCAGGATGGATTGACTCCAGTGGTGTGGAGAGCATGGGACTCACGTCTGAGCATACCCATCCCACTCGGGGTGACAAATGCAAAAACAACAATTGATTAACAGAATGCAGAACAATGTCATACATTCACCCCAGTACAGAGTTCTGGGCCTAAATCCATCATCTTTTTGCACTCCACACCACCCCAGTTCAGACATGGGCATAATCAAATCAGCCTTGACTCTGTGCCTCATGGGAACATTCCAGCACGAACTGCCAAGCCATGTCTTTCCTGGACCAGAATCAAGCATCCTAGGACCGGTTTCTGGCTATCAGCTGTCTTCAGCCTGGATAGCTTGACTTCAGTGGTGTGAAGAGCATTAGACTCACGTCTGAGCATACCCATCCCACTCGGGGTGACAAATGCAAAAACAACAATTGATGGACAGAATGCAGAACAATGTCATACATTCACCCCAGTACAGAGATCTGGGCCTAAATCCATCATCTTTTTGCACTCCACACCACCCCAGTTCAGACATGGGCATAATCAAATCAGCCTTGACTCTGTGCCTCATGGGAACAGTCCAGCCCGAACTGCCAAGCCATGTCTTTCCTGGACCGGAATCAAGCATCCTAGGACCGGTTTCTGGCTATCAGGTTCTTCAGACAGGATAGCTTGACTCCAGTGGTGTTTAGAGCATGGGACTCATGTCTGAGCATTCCCATCCCACTCGGGGTGACGAATACAAAAACAGCAATTAATAGACAGAATGCAAAACAATGTCATACATTCACCCCAGTACAGAGATCTGGGCCTAAATCCATTGTTTTATTGCACTCCACACCACCCCAGTTCAGGCATAGACATATGCAAATCATCCTTGACCATGTGCCTCATGGCAACAGTCCAGCCCGAACTGCCAAGCCATGTCTTTCCTGGACCGGTATCCGGCATCCTAGGACCGGTTTCTGGCTATCAGCCGTCTTCAGCCAGGATAGCTTGACTCCAGTGGTGGGGAGAGCATGGGACTCACGTCTGGCGCATACTCATCCCACTCGGGTGACAAATGCAAAAACAACAATTGATGGACAGAATGCAGAACAATATCATACATTCACCCAGTACAGAGATCTGGGCCTAAATCCATTGTTTTTTTGCACTCCACACCACCCCAGTTCAGACATGGCCATATGCAAATCAGCCTTGACCCTGTGCCTCATGGGAACAGTCCAGTCCGAACTGCCAAGCCATGTCTTTCCTGGACCGTAATCAAGCATCCTAGGACTGGTTTCTGGCTATCAGCCGTCTTCAGCCAGGATAGCTTGACTCCAGTGGTGTGGAGAGCATGGGAATCACGTCTGAGCATACCCATCAAACTCGGGTTGACAAATGCAAAAACAACAATTGATGGACAGAATGCAGAACAATGTCATACATTCAACCCAGTACAGAGATCTGGGCCTAAATCCATCATATTTTTGCATTTCACACCACCCCAGTTCAGACATGGCCATAATCAAATCAGCCTTGACCCTGTGCCTCATGGGTATAGTCCAGCCCGAACTGCCAAGCCATGTCTTTCCTGGACAGAAATCGAGCATCCTAGGACCGGTTTCTGGCTATCAGCCGTCTTCAGCCAGGATAGATTGACTCCAGTGGTGTGGAGAGCATGGGACTCACTTCTGAGCATACCCATCCCACTCGGGTGACAAATGGAAAAACAACAATTGATAGACAGAATGCAGAACAATGTCATACATGCACCCCAGTACAGAGATCTGAGCCTAAATCCATCATTTTTGTGCACTCCACACCACCCCAGTTCAGACATGGCCATATGCAAATCAGCCTTGACCCTGTGTCTCATGGGAACAGTCCAGCCCGAACTGCGAAGCCATGTCTTTCCTGGACCGGAATCAAGCATCCTAGGACCGGTTTCTGGCTATCAGCGTCTTCAGCCAGGATAGCTTGAATCCAGTGGTGTGAAGAGCATGGGACTCATGTCTGAGCATACCCATCCCACTCGGGGTCACAAATACAAAAACAACAATTGATGGACAGAATGCAGCACAATGTCATACATTCACCCCAGTACAGAGATCTGGGCCTAAATCCATTGTTTTAATGCACTCCACACCATCCCAGTTCAGAAATGGACATATGCAAATCAGCCGTGACCTGGTGCCTCATGGGAACAGTCCAGCTTGAACTGCCAAGCCATGTCTTTCCTGGACCGAAATCCCGCATCCTAGGACCAGTTTCTGGCTATCAGCCATCTTCAGCCAGGATAGCTTGACTCCAGTGGTAGGGAGAGCATGGGACTCACGTTTGCGCATACTCATCCCACTCGGGTGACAAATGCAAAAACAACAATCGATGGACAGAATGCAGAACAATGTCATACATTCACCCAGTACAGAGATCTGGGCATAAATCCATCGTTTTTTTGCACTCCACACCACCCCAGTTCAGACATGGCCATAATCAAATCAGCCTTGACCCTGTGCCTCTTGGGAACAGTCCAGCCCGAACTGCCAAGCGATGTCTTTCCTGGACCGGAATCAAGCATCCTAGGACCGGTTTCTGGCTATCAGCGTCTTCAGACAGGATAGCTTGACTCCAGTGGTGTGGAGAGCATGGGACTCATGTCTGAGCATACCCATCCCACTCGGGTGACAAATGCAAAAACAACAATTGATGGACAGAATGCAGCACAATGTCATACATTCACCCTAGTACAGAGATCTGGGCCTAAATCCATTGTTTTATTGCACTCCACACCACCCCAGTCCAACCCAAACTGAAAAGCCATGTCTTTCCTGGACCAGAATCTAGCATCCTAGGACCGGTTTCTGGCTAGCAGCCATCTTCAGCCAGGATGGATTGACTCCAGTGGTGTGGAGAGCATGGGACTCACGTCTGAGCATACCCATCCCACTCGGGGTGACGAATGCAAAAACATCAATTGATGGACAGAATGCAGCACAATGTCATACATTCACCCCAGTGCAGAGATCTGGGCCTAAATCCATTGTTTTATTGCACTCCACACCACCCCAGTTCAGACATGGACATATGCAAATCAGCCTTGACCTGGTGCCTCATGGGAACAGTCCAGCCTGAACTGCCAAACCATGTCTTTCCTGGACCGAAATCCCGCATCCTAGGACCGGTTTCTGGCTATCAGCCGTCTGCAGCCAGGATAGCTTGACTCCAGTGGTAGGGAGAGCATGGGACTCACGTCTGCGCATACTCATCCCACTCGGGAGACTAATGCAAAAACAACAATTGATGGACAGAATGCAGAACAATGTCATACATTCACCCAGTACAGAGATCTGGGCCTAAATCCATCGTTTTTTTGCACTCCACACCACCCCAGTTCAGACATGGCCATATGCAAATCACCCTTGACCCTGTGCCTCATGGGAACAGTCCAGCCTGAAATGCCAAGCCATGTCTTTCCTGGACCGTAATCAAGCATCCTAGGACTGGTTTCTGGCTATCAGCCGTCTTCAGCCAGGATAGCTTGACTCCAGTGGTGTGGAGAGCATGGGACTCAAGTCTGAGCATACCCATCAAACTCGGGGTGACAAATGCAAAAACAACAATTGATGGACAGAATGCAGAACAATGTCATACATTCACCCCAGTACAGAGATCTAGGCCTAAATCCATCATCTTTTTGCACTCCACACCACCCCAGTTCAGACATGGCCATAATCAAATCAGCCTTGACCCTGTGCCTCATGGGAACAGTCCAGCCCGAACTGCCAAGCCATGTCTTTCCTGGACAGAAATCGAGCAACCTAGGACTGGTTTCTGGCTATCAGCCATCTTCAGCCAGGATAGATTGACTCCAGTGGTGTGGAGAGCATGGGACTCATGTCTGAGCATACCCATCCCACTCGGGGTGACAAATACAAAAACAATGATTGATGGACAGAATGCAGAACAATGTCATACATTCACCCCAGTACAGAGATCTGGGCCTAAATCTATAGTTTTATTGCACTTCACACCACCCCAGTTCAGACATGGCCATATGCAAATCAACCTTGACCCTGTGCCTCATGGGAACAGTCCAGCCCAAACTGAAAAGCCATGTCTTTCCTGGACCAGAATCTAGCATCCTAGGACCGGTTTCTGGCTATCAGCGTCTTCAGACAGGATAGCTTGACTCCAGTGGTGAGGAGAGCATGGGACTCATGTCTGTGCATACCCATCCCACTCAGGTGACAAATGCAAAAACAACAATTGATGGACAGAATGCAGCACAATGTCATACATTCACTCCAGTACAGAGATCTGGGCCTAAATCCATTGTTTTATTGCACTCCACACCACCCCAGTCCAGCCCAAACTGAAAAGCCATGTCTTTCCTGGACCAGAATCTAGCATCCTAGGACTGGTTTCTGGCTATCAGCCGTCTTCAGCCAGGATGGAGTGACTCCAGTGGTGTGGAGAGCATGGGACTCACGTCTGAGCATACCCATCCCACTCGGGGTGACAAATGCAAAAACAACAATTGATGGACAGAATGCCGAACAATGTCATACATTCACCCCAGTACAGAAATCTGGGCCTACATCCATCGTTTTTTGCACTCCACACCACCCCAGTTCAGACATGGCCATAATCAAATCAGCCTTGACCCTGTGCCTCATGAGAACAGTCCAGCCCGAACTGCCAAGCCATGTCTTTCCTGGACCGGAATCAAGCATCCTAGGACCGGTTTCTGGCTATCAGCGTCTTCAGACAGGATAGCTTGACTCCAGTGGTGTGGAGAGCACGGGACTCATGTCTGAGCATACCCATCCCACTCGGGTGACAAATGCAAAAACAACAATTGATGGACAGAATGCAGCACAATGTCATACATTCACCCCAGTACAGAGATCTGGGCCTAAATCCATTGTTTTATTGCACTCCACACCACCCCAGCCCAGCCCAAACTGAAAAGCCATGTCTTTCCTGGACCGGAATCTAGCATCCTAGGACCGGTTTCTGGCTATCAGCCATCTTCAGCCAGGATGGATTGACTCCAGTGGTGTGGAGAGCATGGGACTCACTTCTGAGCACACCCATCCCACTAGGGGTGACAAATGCAAAAACAACAATTGATGGACAGAATGCAGCACAATGTCATACATTCACCCCAGTACAGAGATCTGGGCATATATCCATCGTTTTTTTGCACTCCACACCACCCCAGTTCAGACATGGCCATATGCAAATCACCCTTGACCCTGTGCCTCATGGGAACAGTCCAGCCTGAAATGCCAAGCCATGTCTTTCGTTGACCGGAATCAAGCATCCTAGTGCCGGTTTCTGGCTATCAGTCGTCTTCAGCAAGAATAGCTTGACTCCAATGGTGTGGAGAGCATGGGACTCACGTCTGAGCATACCCATCCCACTCGGGGTGACAAATGCAAAAACAACATCTGATGGACAGAATGCAGAACAATGTCATACATTCACCCCAGTACAGAGATCTGGGCCTATATCCATCGTTTTTTTGCACTTCACACCACGCCAGTCCAGACATGGCCATATGCAAATCAGCCTTGACCCTCTGCCTCATGGGAACAGTCCAGTCCGAACTGCAAAGCAATGTCTTTCCTGGACTGTAATCAAGCATCCTAGGACTGGTTTCTGGCTATCAGCCATCTTCAGCCAGGATAGCTTGACTCCAGTGGTGTGGAGAGCATGGGACTCAAGTCTGAGCATACCCATCAAACTCGGGGTGACAAATGCAAAAACAACAATTGATGGACAGAATGCAGAACAATGTCATACATTTACCCCAGTACAGAGATCTGGGCATAAATCCATTCTTTTATTGCACTCCACAACACCCCAGTTCAGACATGGCCATATGCAAATCAGCCTTGACCCTGTGCCTCATGGGAACAGTCCAGCCCAAACTGAAAAGCCATGTCTTTCCTGGACCAGAATCTAGCATCCTAGGACTGGTTTCTGGCTATCAGCCGTCTTCAGCCAGGATGGATTGACTCCAGTGGTGTTGAGAGCATGGGACTCACCTCTGAGCATACCCATCCCACTCTGGGAGAGAAATGCAAAAACAACAATTGATGGACAGAATGCCGAACAATGTCATACATTCACCCCAGTACAGAGCTCTGGGCCTAAATCCATCATTTTTTGCACTCCACACCACCCCAGTTCAGACATGCCATATGTAAATCAGCCTTGACCCTGTGCCTCATGGGAACAGTCCAGCCCGAACTGCCAAGCCATGTCTTTCCTAGACCGGAATCAAGCATCCTAGGACCGGTTTCTGGCTATCAGCCGTCTTTAGCCAGGATAGCTTGACTACAGTGGTGTGGAGAGCATGGGACTCACGTCTGAGCATACCCATCCCTCTCAGGATGACAAATGCAAAAAGAACAATTGATGGACAGAATGTAGTACAATGTCATACATTCACCCCAGTACAGAGATCTGGGCCTAAATCCATCCTCTTTTTGCACTCCACACCACCCCAGTTCAGACATGGCCATAATCAAATCAGCCTTGACCCTGTGCCTCATGGGAACAGTCCAGCCCGAACTGCCAAGCCATGTATTTCCTGGACAGAAATCAAGCATCCTAGAATCAGTTTCTGGCTATCAGCCGTCTTCAGCCAGGATAGATTGACTCCAGTAGTGTGGAGAGCATGGGACTCATGTCAGAGCATACCCATCCCACTTGGGGTGACAAATACAAAAACAACAATTGATGGACAGAATGCAGAACAATGTCATACATTCACCCCAGTACAGAGATCTGGGCCTAAATCCATCGTTTTATTGCACTCCACACCACCCCAGTTCAGACATGGCCATATGCAAATCAGCCTTGACCATGTGCCTCATGGGAACAGTCCAGCCCGAACTGCCAAGCCATGTCTTTCCTGGACCGGAATCAAGCATCCTAGGACCGGTTTCTGGCTATCAGCGTCTTCAGACAGGATAGCTTGACTCCAGTGGTGTGGAGAGCATGGGACTCATGTCTGAGCATACCCATCCCACTCAGGTGACAAATGCAAAAACAACAATTGATGGACAGAATGCAGCACAATGTCCTACATTCACCCCAGTACAGAGATCTGGGCCTAAATCCATTGTTTTATTGCACTCCACACCACCCCAGTTCAACCCAAACTGAAAAGCCATGTCTTTCCTTGACCAGAATCTAGCATCCTAGGACCGGTTTCTGGCTATCAGCTGTCTTCATCCAGGATAGCTTGACTCCAGTAGTGTGGAGAGCATGGGAGTCACGTCTGAGCATACCCATCCCTCTCAGGATGACAAATGCAAAAAGAACAATTGATGGACAGAATGCAGAACAATGTCATACATTCACCCCAGTACAGAGATCTGGGCCTAAATCCATTGTTTTATTGCACTCCACACCACCCCAGTTCAACCCAAACTGAAAAGCCATGTCTTTCCTGGACCAGAATCTAGCATCCTAGGACTGGTTCCTGGCTATCAGCCGTCTTCAGCCTGGATGGATTGACTCCAGTGGTGTGGAGAGCATGGGACTCACCTCTGAGCATACCCATCCCACTCTGGGAGAGAAATGCAAAAACAACAATTGATGGACAGAATGCCGAACAATGTCATACATTCACCCCAGTACAGAGCTCTGGGCCTAAATCCATCGTTTTTTGCACTCCACACCACCCCAGTTCAGACATGGCCATATGTAAATCAGCCTTGACCCTGTGCCTCATGGGAACAGTCCAGCCCAAACTGAAAAGCCATGTCTTTCCTGGACCAGACTCTAGCATCCTAGGACCGGTTTCTGGCTATCAGCCGTCTTCAGCCAGGATGGATTGACTCCAGTGGTGTGGAGAGCATGGGACTCACCTCTGAGAATACCCATCCCACTCTGGGAGAGAAATGCAAAAACAACAATTGATGGACAGAATGCCGAACAATGTCATACATTCACCCCAGTACAGAGATCTGGGCCTAGATCCATTGTTTTATTGCACTCCACACCACCCCAGTTCAACCCAAACTGAAAAGCCATGTCTTTCCTGGACCAAAATCAAGCATCCTAGGACTGGTTTCTGGCTATCAGCCGTCTTCAGCCAGGATAGCTTGACTCCAGTGGTGTGGAGAGCATGGGACTCAAGTCTGAGCATACCCATCAAACTCGGGGTGACAAATGCAAAAACAACAATTGATGGACAGAATGCAGAACAATGTCATACATTCACCCCAGTACAGAGATCTAGGCCTAAATCCATCATCTTTTTGCACTCCACACCACCCCAGTTCAGACATGGCCATAATCAAATCAGCCTTGACCCTGTGCCTCATGGGAACAGTCCAGCCCAAACTGAAAAGCCATGTCTTTCCTGGACCAGAATCTAGCATCCTAGGACTGGTTTCTGGCTATCAGCCGTCTTCAGCCAGGATGGATTGACTCCAGTGGTGTGGAGAGCATGGGACTCACTTCTGAGCATACCCATCCCACTAGGGGTGACAAATGCAAAAACAACAATTGATGGACAGAATGCAGAACAATGTCATACATTCACCCCAGTACAGAGATCTAGGCCTAAATCCATCATCTTTTTGCACTCCACACCACCCCAGTTCAGATATGGCCATATGCAAATCAGCCTTGACCATGTGCCTCATGGGAACAGTCCAGCCCGAACTACCAAGCCATGTCTTTCCTGGACCGGAATCAAGCATCTTAGGACCGGTTTCTGGCTATCAGCGTCTTCAGACAGGATATCTTGACTCCAGTGGTGTGGAGAGCATGGGACTCATGTCTGAGCATACCCATCCCACTCGGGTGACAAATGCAAAAACAACAATTGATGGACAGAATGCAGCACAATGTCCTACATTCACCCCAGTACAGAGATCTGGGCCTAAATCCATTGTTTTATTGCACTCCACACCACCCCAGTTCAACCCAAACTGAAAAGCCATGTCTTTCCTTGACCAGAATCTAGCATCCTAGGACCGGTTTCTGGCTATCAGCTGTCTTCATCCAGGATAGCTTGACTTCAGTGGTGTGGAGAGCATGGGACTCACGTCTGAGCATACCCATCCCACTCGGGGTGACAAATGCAAAAACATCAAATGATAGACAGAATGCAGAACAATGTCATACATTCACCCCAGTACAGAGATCAGGGCCTAAATCCATTGTTTTTTGCACTCCAAACCACCCCAGTTCAGACATGGCCATATGCAAATCAGCCTTGACCCTGTGCCTCATGGGAACAGTCCAGCCCGAACTGCCAAGCCATGTCTTTCCTGGACCGGAATCAAGCATCCTAGGACCGGTTTCTGGCTATCAGCCGTCTTCAGCCAGGATAGCTTGACTCCAGTGGTGATGAGAGCATGGGACTCACGTCTGAGCATACCCATCCCTCTCAGGATGACAAATGCAAAAAGAACAATTGATGGACAGAATGCAGAACAATGTCATACATTCACCCCAGTACAGAGATCTGGGCCTAAATCCATCATCTTTTTGCACTCCATACCACCCCAGTTCAGACATGGCCATATGCAAATCACCCTTGACCCTGTGCCTCATGGGAACAGTCCAGCCTGAAATGCCAAGCCATGTCTTTCCTGGACCGTAATCAAGCATCCTAGGACTGGTTTCTGGCTATCAGCCGTCTTCAGCCAGGATAGCTTGACTCCAGTGGTGTGGAGAGCATGGGACTCAAGTCTGAGCATACCCATCAAACTCGGGGTGACAAATGCAAAAACAACAATTGATGGACAGAATGCAGAACAATGTCATACATTCACCCCAGTGCTGAGATCTAGGCCTAAATCCATCATCTTTTTGCACTCCACACCACCCCAGTTCAGACATGGCCATAATCAAATCAGCCTTGACCCTGTGCCTCATGAGAACAGTCCAGCCCGAACTGCCAAGCCATGTCTTTCCTGGACCGGAACCAAGCATCCTAGGACCGGTTTCTGGCTATCAGCCGTCTTCAGCCAGGATAGCTTGACTCCAGTGGTGATGAGAGCATGGGACTCACGTCTGAGCATACCCATCCCACTCGGGTTGACAAATGCAAAAACAACAATTGATGGACAGAATGCCGAACAATGTCATACATTCACCCCAGTACAGAAATCTGGGCCTAAATCCATCGTTTTTTGCACTCCACACCACCCCAGTTCAGACATGGACATAATCAAATCAGCCTTGACCCTGTGCCTCATGAGAACAGTCCAGCCCGAACTGCCAAGCCATGTCTTTCCTGGACCGGAATCAAGCATCCTAGGACCGGTTTCTGGCTATCAGCGTCTTCAGACAGGATAGCTTGACTTCAGTGGTGTGGAGAGCATGGGACTCACGTCTGTGCATACCCATCCCACTCGGGTGACAAATGCAAAAACATCAAATGATAGACAGAATGCAGAACAATGTCATACATTCACCCCAGTACAGAGATCAGGGCCTAAATCCATTGTTTTTTGCACTCCAAACCACCCCAGTTCAGACATGGCCATATGCAAATCAGCCTTGACCCTGTGCCTCATGGGAACAGTCCAGCCCGAACTACCAAGCCATGTCTTTCCTGGACCGGAATCAAGCATCCTAGGACCGGTTTCTGGCTATCAGCCGTCTTCAGCCAGGATAGCTTGACTCCAGTGGTGTGGAGAGCATGGGACTCACGTCTGAGCATACCCATCCCTCTCAGGATGACAAATGCAAAAAGAACAATTGATGGACAGAATGCAGAACAATGTCATACATTCACCCCAGTACAGAGATCTGGGCCTAAATCCATCATCTTTTTGCACTCCACACCACCCCAGTTCAGACATGGCCATAATCAAATCAGCCTTGACCCTGTGCCTCATCGGAACAGTCCAGCCCGAACTGCCAAGCCATGTCTTTCCTGGACAGGAATCAAGCATCCTAAGACCGTTTTCTGGCTATCAGCCGTCTTCAGCCAGGATAGATTGACTCCAGTGGTCTGGAGAGCATGGGACTCACGTCTGAGCATACCCATCCTACTCGGGGTAACAAATGCAAAAACAACAATTGATGGAAAGAATGCAAAACAATGTCATACATTCACCCCAGTACAGAGATCTGGGCCTAAATCCATCGTTTTTTTGCACTCCACACCACCTCACTTCAGACGTGGCTATATGCAAATCATCCTTGACCCTGTGCCTCGTGGGAACAGTTCAACCCGAACTGAAAAGCCATGTCTTTCCTTGACCAGGTTCTAGCATACTAGGACCGGTTTCTGGCTATCAGCCGTCTTCAGCCAGGATAGCTTGACTCCAATGGTGTGGAGAGCATGGGACTCACCTCTGAGCATACCCATCCCACTCAGAGTGACAAATGCAAAAACAACAATTGATATACAGAATGAAGAACAATGTTATACATTCACCCCAATACAGAGATCTGGGCCTAAATCCATTGTTTTTTGCACTTCACACCACCCCAGTTCAGACATGGCCATATGCAAATCATCCATGACCCTGTGCCTCATGGGAAGAGTCCAGCCCGAACTGCCAAGCCATGTCTTTCCTGGACAGGAATCAAGCATCCTAGGACCGGTTTCAGGCTATCAGCCGTCTTCAGCCAGGATAGATTGACTCCAGTGGTGTGGAGAGCATGGGACTCACGTCTGAGCATACCCATCCCACTCGGGGTGACTAATGCAAAAACAACAATTGATGGACAGAATGCAGAACAATGTCATACATTCACCCCAGTACAGAGATATGGACCTAAATCCATCGTTTTTTTGTACTCCACACCACCCCAGTTCAGACATGGCCATATGCAAATCAGCCTTGACCCTTTGCCTCATGGGAACAGTCCAGACCGAACTGCCAAGCCATGTCTTTCCTGGACCGGAATCAAGCATCCTAGGACCGGTTTCATGCTATCAGCTGTCTTCAGACTGAATAGCTTGACTCCAGTGGTGTGGAGAGCATGGGACTCACGTCTGCGCATACTCATCCCACTCGGGTGACAAATGCAAAAACAACAATTGATGGACAGAATGCAGAACAATGTCATACATTCACCCAGTACAGAGATCTGGGCATAAATCCATTGTTTTTTTGCACTCCACACCACCCCAGTTCAGACATGGCCATATGCAAATCACCCTTGACCCTGTGCCTCATGGGAACAGTCCAGCCTGAAATGCCAAGCCATGTCTTTCGTTGACCGGAATCAAGCATCCTAGTGCCGGTTTCTGGCTATCAGTCGTCTTCAGCAAGAATAGCTTGACTCCAATGGTGTGGAGAGCATGGGACTCACGTCTGAGCATACCCATCCCACTCGGGGTGACAAATGCAAAAACAACATGTGATGGACAGAATGCAGAACAATGTCATACATTCACCCCAGTACAGAGATCTGGGCCTATATCCATCATCTTTTTGCACTCCACACCACCCCAGTTCAGACATGGCCATAATCAAATCAGCCTTGACCCTGTGCCTCATGGGAACAGTCCATCCCGAACTGCCAAGCCATGTCTTTCCTGGACAGAAATCAAGCATCCTAGGACCGGTTTCTGGCTATCAGCCGTCGTTCGCCAGGATAGATTGACTCCAGTGGTGTGGAGAGCATGGGACTCATGTCTGAGCATACCCATCCCACTCGGGGTGACAAATACAAAAACAACAATTGATGGACAGAATGCAGAACAATGTCATACATTTACCCCAGTACAGAGATCTGGGCCTAAATCCATTGTTTTATTGCACTCCACACCACCCCAGTTCAGATATGGCCATATGCAAATCAGCCTTGACCCTGTGCCTCATGGGAACAGTCCAGCCCAAACTGAAAAGCCATGTCTTTCCTGGACCAGAATCTAGCATCCTAGGACTGGTTTCTGGCTATCAGCCGTCTTCAGCCAGGATGGATTGACTCCAGTGGTGTGGAGAGCATGGGACTCACCTCTGAGCATACCCATCCCACTCTGGGAGAGAAATGCAAAAACAACAATTGATGGACAGAATGCCGAACAATGTCATACATTCACCCCAGTACAGAGCTCTGGGCCTAAATCCATCGTTTTTTGCACTCCACACCACCCCAGTTCAGACATGGCCATATGTAAATCAGCCTTGACCCTGTGCCTCATGGGAACAGTCCAGCCCGAACTGCCAAGCCATGTCTTTCCTAGACCGGAATCAAGCATCCTAGGACCGGTTTCTGGCTATCAGCCGTCTTCAGCCAGGATAGCTTGACTACAGTGGTGTGGAGAGCATGGGACTCACTTCTGAGCATACCCATCCCTCTCAGGATGACAAATGCAAAAAGAACAATTGATGGACAGAATGTAGAACAATGTCATACATTCACCCCAGTACAGAGATCTGGGCCTAAATCCATCATCTTTTTGCACTCCACACCACCCCAGTTCAGACATGGCCATAATCAAATCAGCCTTGACCCTGTGCCTCATGGGAACAGTCCAGCCCGAACTGCCAAGCCATGTCTTTCCTGGACAGAAATCAAGCATCCTAGAATCAGTTTCTGGCTATCAGCCGTCTTCAGCCAGGATAGATTGACTCCAGTGGTGTGGAGAGCATGGGACTCATGTCAGAGCATACCCATCCCACTCGGGGTGACAAATACAAAAACAACAATTGATGGACAGAATGCAGAACAATGTCATACATTCACCCCAGTACAGAGATCTGGGCCTAAATCCATCGTTTTATTGCACTCCACACCACCCCAGTTCAGACATGGCCATATGCAAATCAGCCTTGACCCTGTGCCTCATGGGAACAGTCCAGCACAAACTGAAAAGCCATGTCTTTCCTGGACCAGAATCTAGCATCCTAGGACCGGTTTCTGGCTATCAGTCGTCTTCAGCCAGGATGGATTGACTCCAGTAGTGTGGAGAGCATGGGACTCACTTCTGAGCATACCCATCCCACTAGGGGTGACAAATGCAAAAACAATTGATGGACAGAATGCCGAACAACGTCCTACATTCACCACAGTACAGAGATCTGGGCCTAAATCCATCGTTTTTTGCACTCCACACCACCCCAGTTCAGACATGGCCATATGCAAATCAGCCTTGACCATGTGCCTCATGGGAACAGTCCAGCCTGAACTGCCAAGCCATGTCTTTCCTGGACCGGAATCAAGCATCCTAGGACCGGTTTCTGGCTATCAGCGTCTTCAGACAGGATAGCTTGACTCCAGTGGTGTGGAGAGCATGGGACTCATGTCTGAGCATACCCATCCCACTCGGGTGACAAATGCAAAAACAACAATTGATGGACAGAATGCAGCACAATGTCCTACATTCACCCCAGTACAGAGATCTGGGCCTCAATCCATTGTTTCATTGCACTCCACACCACCCCAGTTCAACCCAAACTGAAAAGCCATGTCTTTCCTTGACCAGAATCTAGCATCCTAGGATCGGTTTCTGGCTATCAGCTGTCTTCATCCAGGATAGCTTGACTTCAGTGGTGTGGAGAGCATGGGACTCACGTCTGAGCATACCCATCCCACTCGGGGTGACAAATGCAAAAACATCAAATGATAGACAGAATGCAGAACAATGTCATACATTCATCCCAGTACAGAGATCAGGGCCTAAATCCATTGTTTTTTGCACTCCAAACCACCCCAGTTCAGACATGGCCATATGCAAATCAGCCTTGACCCTGTGCCTCATGGGAACAGTCCAGCCCGAACTGCCAAGCCATGTCTTTCCTGGACCGGAATCAAGCATCCTAGGACCGGTTTCTGGCTATCAGCCGTCTTCAGCCAGGATAGCTTGACTCCAGTGGTGTGGAGAGCATGGGACTCACGTCTGAGCATACTCATCCCTCTCAGGATGACAAATGCAAAAAGAACAATTGATGGACAGAATGCAGAACAATGTCATACATTCACCCCAGTACAGAGATGTGGGCCTAAATCCATCATCTTTTTGCACTCCACACCACCCCAGTTCAGACATGGCCATATGCAAATCACCCTTGACCCTGTGCCTCATGGGAACAGTCCAGCCTGAAATGCCAAGCCATGTCTTTCCTGGACCGTAATCAAGCATCCTAGGACTGGTTTCTGGCTATCAGCCGTCTTCAGCCAGGATAGCTTGACTCCAGTGGTGTGGAGAGCATGGGACTCAAGTCTGAGCATACCCATCAAACTTGGGGTGACAAATGCAAAAACAACAATTGATGGACAGAATGCAGAACAATGTCATACATTCACCCCAGTACAGAGATCTAGGCCTAAATCAATCATCTTTTTGCACTCCACACCACCCCAGTTCAGACATGGCCATAATCAAATCAGCCTTGACCCTGTGCCTCATGGGAACAGTCCAGCCCGAACTGCCAAGCCATGTCTTTCCTGGACAGAAATCGAGCATCCTAGGACCGGTTTCTGGCTATCAGCCGTCTTCAGCCAGGATAGATTGACTCCAGTGGTGTGGAAAGCATGGGACTCATGTCTGAGCATACCCATCCCATTCGGGGTGACCAATACAAAAACAACAATTGATGGACAGAATGCAGAACAATGTCATACATTCACCCCAGTACAGAGATCTGGGCCTAAATCCATAGTTTTATTGCACTCCACACCACCCCAGTTCAGACATGGCCATATGCAAATCAACCTTGACCCTGTGCCTCATGGGAACAGTCCAGCCCAAACTGAAAAGCCATGTCTTTCCTGGACCAGAATCTAGCATCCTAGGACCAGTTTCTGGCTATCAGCCGTCTTCAGCCAGGATGGATTGACTCCAGTGGTGTGGAGAGCATGGGACTCACGTCTGAGCATACCGATCCCACTCGGGGTGACAAATGCAAAAACAACAACTGATGGACAGAATGCCGAACAATGTCATACTTTTACCCCAGTACAGAAATCTGGGCCTAAATCCATCCTTTTTGCACTCCACACCACCCCAGTTCAGACATGGCCATAATCAAATCAGCCTTGACCCTGTGCCTCATGAGAACAGTCCAGCCCGAACTGCCAAGCCATGTCTTTCCTGGACCGGAATCAAGCATCCTAGGACCGGTTTCTGGCTATCAGCGTCTTCAGACAGGATAGCTTGACTCCAGTGGTGTGGAGAGCATGGGACTTACGTCTGAGCATACCCATCCCACTCGGGTGACAAATGCAAAAACAACAATTGATGGACAGAATGCAGCTCAATGTCATACATTCACCCCAGTACAGAGATCTGGGCCTAAATCCATTGTTTTATTGCACTCCACACCACCCCAGTCCAGCCCAAACTGAAAAGCCATGTCTTTCCTGGACCGGAATCTAGCATCCTAGGACCTGTTTCTGGCTATCAGCCATCTTCAGCCAGGATGGATTGACTCCAGTGGTGTGGAGAGCATGGGACTCACTTCTGAGCACACCCATCCCACTAGGGGTGACAAATGCAAAAACAACAATTGATGGACAGAATGCAGCACAATGTCATACATTCACCCCAGTACAGAGATCTGGGCCTAAATCCATTGTTTTAATGCACTCCACACCACCCCAGTTCAGAAATGGACATATGCAAATCAGCCGTTACCTGGTGCCTCATGGGAACAGTCCAGCTTGAACTGCCAAGCCATGTCTTTCCTGGACCGAAATCCCGCATCCTAGGACCAGTTTCTGGCTATCAGCCGTGTTCAGCCAGGATAGCTTGACTCCAGTGGTAGGGAGAGCATGGAACTCACGTCTGCGCATACTCATCCCACTCGGGTGACAAATGCAAAAACAACAATTGATGGACAGAATGCAGAACAATGTCATACATGTACCCCAGTACAGAGATCTGGGCCTAAATCCATCGTTTTTTGCACTCCACACCACCCCAGTGCAGACATGGCCATATGCAAATCAGCCTTGACCCTCTGCCTCATGGGAACAGTCCAGTCCGAACTGCAAAGCAATGTCTTTCCTGGACTGTAATCAAGCATCCTAGGACTGGTTTCTGGCTATCAGCCGTCTTCAGCCAGGATAGCTTGACTCCAGTGGTGTGGAGAGCATGGGACTCAAGTCTGAGCATACCCATCAATCTCGGGGTGACAAATGCAAAAACAACAATTGATGGACAGAATGCAGAACAATGTCATACATTCACCCCAGTACAGAGATCTGGGCCTAAATCCATCATCTTTTTGCACTCCACACCACCCCAGTTCAGACATGGCCATAATCAAATCAGCCTTGACCCTGTGCCTCATGGGAACAGTCCAGCCCGAACTGCCAAGCCACGTCTTTCCTGGACAGAAATCAAGCATCCTAGGACCGGTTTCTGGCTATCAGCCGTCTTCAGCCAGGATAGATTGACTCCAGTGGTGTGGAGAGCATGGGACTCATGTCTGAGCATACCCATCCCACTCGGGGTGACAAATACAAAAACAACAATTGATGGACAGAATGCAGAACAATGTCATACATTTACCCCAGTACAGAGATCTGGGCCTAAATCCATTGTTTTATTGCACTCCACACCACCCCAGTTCAGACATGGCCATATGCAAATCAGCCTTGACCCTGTGCCTCATGGGAACAGTCCAGCCCAAACTGAAAAGCCATGTCTTTCCTGGACCAGAATCTAGCATCCTAGGACTGGTTTCTGGCTATCAGCCGTCTTCAGCCAGGATGGATTGACTCCAGTGGTGTGGAGAGCATGGGACTCACCTCTGAGCATACCCATCCCACTCTGGGAGAGAAATGCAAAAACAACAATTGATGGACAGAATGCCGAACAATGTCATACATTCACCCCAGTACAGAGCTCTGGGCCTAAATCCATCGTTTTTTGCACTCCACACCACCCCAGTTCAGACATGGCCATATGTAAATCAGCCTTGACCCTGTGCCTCATGGGAACAGTCCAGCCCAAACTGAAAAGCCATGTCTTTCCTGGACCAGACTCCAGCATCCTAGGACCGGTTTCTGGCTATCAGCCGTCTTCAGCCAGGATGGATTGACTCCAGTGGTGTGGAGAGCATGGGACTCACTTCTGAGCATACCCATCCCACTAGGGGTGACAAATGCAAAAATAACAATTGATGGACAGAATGCCGAACAATGTCCTACATTCACCCCAGTACAGAGATCTGGGCCTAAATCCATCGTTTTTTGCACTCCACACCACCCCAGTTCAGATATGGCCATATGCAAATCAGCCTTGACCCTGTGCCTCATGGGAACAGTCCAGCCCAAACTGAAAAGCCATGTCTTTCCTGGACCAGAATCTAGCATCCCAGGACTGGTTTCTGGCTATCAGACGTCTTCAGCCAGGATGGATTGACTCCAGTGGTGTGGAGAGCATGGGACTCACTTCTGAGCATACCCATCCCACTAGGGGTGACAAATGCAAAAACAACAATTGATGGACAGAATGCCGAACAATGTCCTACATTCACCCCAGTACAGAGATCTGGGCCTAAATCCATCGTTTTTTGCACTCCACACCACCCCAGTTCAGATATGGCCATATGCAAATCAGCCTTGACCATGTGCCTCATGGGAACAGTCCAGCCCGAACTGCCAAGCCATGTCTTTCCTGGACCGGAATCAAGCATCCTAGGACCGGTTTCTGGCTATCAGCGTCTTCAGACAGGATAGCTTGACTCCAGTGGTGTGGAGAGCATGGGACTCATGTCTGAGCATACCCATCCCACTCGGGTGACGAATGCAAAAACAACAATTGATGGACAGAATGCAGCACAATGTCCTACATTCACCTCAGTACAGAGATCTGGGCCTAAATCCATTGTTTTATTGCACTCCACACCACCCCAGTTCAACCCAAACTGAAAAGCCATGTCTTTCCTTGACCAGAATCTAGCATCCTAGGACCGGTTTCTGGCTATCAGCTGTCTTCATCCAGGATAGCTTGACTTCAGTGGTGTGGAGAGCATGGGACTCACGTCTGAGCATACCCATCCCACTCGGGGTGACAAATGCAAAAACATCAAATGATAGACAGAATGCAGAACAATGTCATACATTCACCCCAGTACAGAGATCAGGGCCTAAATCCATTGTTTTTTGCACTCCAAACCACCCCAGTTCAGACATGGCCATATGCAAATCAGCCTTGACCCTGTGCCTCATGGGAACAGTCCAGCCCGAACTGCCAAGCCATGTCTTTCCTGGACCGGAATCAAGCATCCTAGGACCGGTTTCTGGCTATCAGCCGTCTTCAGCCAGGATAGCTTGACTCCAGTGGTGTTGAGAGCATGGGACTCACGTCTGAGCATACCCATCCCTCTCAGGATGACAAATGCAAAAAGAACAATTGATGGACAGAATGCAGAACAATGTCATACATTCACCACAGTACAGAGATCTGGGCCTAAATCCATCATCTTTTTGCACTCCATACCACCCCAGTTCAGACATGGCCATATGCAAATCACCCTTGACCCTGTGCCTCATGGGAACAGTCCAGCCTGAAATGCCAAGCCATGTCTTTCCTGGACCGTAATCAAGCATCATAGGACTGGTTTCTGGCTATCAGCTGTCTTCAGCCAGGATAGCTTGACTCCAGTGGTGTGGAGAGCATGGGACTCAAGTCTGAGCATACCCATCAAACTCGGGGTGACAAATGCAAAAACAACAATTGATGGACAGAATGCAGAACAATGTCATACATTCACCCCAGTACAGAGATCTAGGCCTAAATCCATCATCTTTTTGCACTCCACACCACCCCAGTTCAGACATGGCCATAATCAAATCAGCCTTGACCCTGTGCCTCATGGGAACAGTCCAGCCCGAACTGCCAAGCCATGTCTTTCCTGGACAGAAATCGAGCATCCTAGGACCGGTTTCTGGCTATCAGCCGTCTTCAGCCAGGATAGATTGACTCCAGTAGTGTGGAGAGCATGGGACTCATGTCTGAGCATACCCATCCCAATCGGGGTGACAAATACAAAAACAACAATTGATGGACAGAATGCAGAACAATGTCATACATTCACCCCAGTACAGAGATCTGGGCCTAAATCCATAGTTTTATTGCACTCCACACCACCCCTGTTCAGACATGGCCATATGCAAATCAACCTTGACCCCGTGCCTCATGGGAACTGTCCAGCCCAAACTTAAAAGCCATGTCTTTCCTGGACCAGAATCTAGCAACCTAGGACCAGTTTCTGGCTATGAGCCGTCTTCAGCCAGGATGGATTGACTCCAGTGGTGTGGAGAGCATGGGACTCACGTCTGAGCATACCCATCCCACTCGGGGTAACAAATGCAAAAACAACAATTGATGGACAGAATGCCGAACAATGTCATACATTCACCCCAGTACAGAAATCTGGGCCTAAATCCATCGTTTTTTGCACTCCACACCACCCCAGTTCAGACATGGACATAATCAAATCAGCCTTGACCCTGTGCCTCACGAGAACAGTCCAGCCCGAACTGCCAAGCCATGTCTTTCCTGGACCGGAATCAAGCATCCTAGGATCGGTTTCTGGCTATCAGCGTCTTCAGACAGGATAGCTTGACTCCAGTGGTGTGGAGAGCACGGGACTCATGTCTGAGCATACCCATTCCACTCGGGTGACAAATGCAAAAACAACAATTGATGGACAGAATGCAGCACAATGTCATACATTCACCCCAGTACAGAGATCTGGGCCTAAATCCATTGTTTTATTGCACTCCACACCACCCCAGTCCAGCCCAAACTGAAAAGCCATGTCTTTCCTGGACCGGAATCTAGCATCCTAGGACCGGTTTCTGGCTATCAGCCATCTTCAGCCAGGATGGATTGACTCCAGTGGTGTGGAGAGCATGGGACTCATGTCTGAGCATACCCATCCCAATCGGGGTGACAAATACAAAAACAACAATTGATGGACAGAATGCAGAACAATGTCATACATTCACCCCAGTACAGAGATCTGGGCCTAAATCCATAGTTTTATTGCACTCCACACCACCCCTGTTCAGACATGGCCATATGCAAATCAACCTTGACCCCGTGCCTCATGGGAACTGTCCAGCCCAAACTTAAAAGCCATGTCTTTCCTGGACCAGAATCTAGCAACCTAGGACCAGTTTCTGGCTATGAGCCGTCTTCAGCCAGGATGGATTGACTCCAGTGGTGTGGAGAGCATGGGACTCATGTCTGAGCATACCCATCCCAATCGGGGTGACAAATACAAAAACAACAATTGATGGACAGAATGCAGAACAATGTCATACATTCACCCCAGTACAGAGATCTGGGCCTAAATCCATTGTTTTTTGCACTCCAAACCACCCCAGTTCAGACATGGCCATATGCAAATCAGCCTTGACCCTGTGCCTCATGGGAACAGTCCAGCCCGAACTGCCAAGCCATGTCTTTCCTGGACCGGAATCAAGCATCCTAGGACCGGTTTCTGGCTATCAGCCGTCTTCAGCCAGGATAGCTTGACTCCAGTGGTGTTGAGAGCATGGGACTCACGTCTGAGCATACCCATCCCTCTCAGGATGACAAATGCAAAAAGAACAATTGATGGACAGAATGCAGAACAATGTCATACATTCACCCCAGTACAGAGATCTGGGCCTAAATCCATCATCTTTTTGCACTCCATACCACCCCAGTTCAGACATGGCCATATGCAAATCACCCTTGACCCTGTGCCTCATGGGAACAGTCCAGCCTGAAATGCCAAGCCATGTCTTTCCTGGACCGTAATCAAGCATCATAGGACTGGTTTCTGGCTATCAGCCGTCTTCAGCCAGGATAGCTTGACTCCAGTGGTGTGGAGAGCATGGGACTCAAGTCTGAGCATACCCATCAAACTCGGGGTGACAAATGCAAAAACAACAATTGATGGACAGAATGCAGAACAATGTCATACATTCACCCCAGTACAGAGATCTAGGCCTAAATCCATCATCTTTTTGCACTCCACACCACCCCAGTTCAGACATGGCCATAATCAAATCAGCCTTGACCCTGTGCCTCATGGGAACAGTCCAGCCCGAACTGCCAAGCCATGTCTATCCTGGACAGAAATCGAGCATCCTAGGACCGGTTTCTGGCTATCAGCCGTCTTCAGCCAGGATAGATTGACTCCAGTGGTGTGGAGAGCATGGGACTCATGTCTGAGCATACCCATCCCAATCGGGGTGACAAATACAAAAACAACAATTGATGGACAGAATGCAGAACAATGTCATACATTCACCCCAGTACAGAGATCTGGGCCTAAATCCATAGTTTTATTGCACTCCACACCACCCCTGTTCAGACATGGCCATATGCAAATCAACCTTGACCCCGTGCCTCATGGGAACTGTCCAGCCCAAACTTAAAAGCCATGTCTTTCCTGGACCAGAATCTAGCAACCTAGGACCAGTTTCTGGCTATGAGCCGTCTTCAGCCAGGATGGATTGACTCCAGTGGTGTGGAGAGCATGGGACTCACGTCTGAGCATACCCATCCCACTCGGGGTAACAAATGCAAAAACAACAATTGATGGACAGAATGCCGAACAATGTCATACATTCACCCCAGTACAGAAATCTGGGCCTAAATCCATCGTTTTTTGCACTCCACACCACCCCAGTTCAGACATGGACATAATCAAATCAGCCTTGACCCTGTGCCTCACGAGAACAGTCCAGCCCGAACTGCCAAGCCATGTCTTTCCTGGACCGGAATCAAGCATCCTAGGATCGGTTTCTGGCTATCAGCGTCTTCAGACAGGATAGCTTGACTCCAGTGGTGTGGAGAGCACGGGACTCATGTCTGAGCATACCCATCCCACTCGGGTGACAAATGCAAAAACAACAATTGATGGACAGAATGCAGCACAATGTCATACATTCACCCCAGTACAGAGATCTGGGCCTAAATCCATTGTTTTATTGCACTCCACACCACCCCAGTCCAGCCCAAACTGAAAAGCCATGTCTTTCCTGGACCGGAATCTAGCATCCTAGGACCGGTTTCTGGCTATCAGCCATCTTCAGCCAGGATGGATTGACTCCAGTGGTGTGAAGAGCATGGGACTCACTTCTGAGCACACCCATCCAACTAGGGGTGACAAATGCAAAAACAACAATTGATGGACAGAATGCAGCACAATGTCATACATTCACCCCAGTACAGAGATCTGGGCCTAAATCCATTGTTTTAATGCACTCCACACCACCCCAGTTCAGAAATGGACATATGCAAATCAGCCGTGACCTGGTGCCTCATGGGAACAGTCCAGCTTGAACTGCCAAGCCATGTCTTTCCTGGACCGAAATCCCGCATCCTAGGACCAGTTTCTGGCTATCAGCCGTCTTCAGCCAGGATAGCTTGACTCCAGTGGTAGGGAGAGCATGGGACTCACGTCTGCGCATACTCATCCCACTCGGGTGACAAATGCAAAAACAACAATTGATGGACAGAATGCAGAACAATGTCATACAATCACCCAGTACAGAGATCTGGGCATAAATCCATCGTTTTTTTGCACACCACCCCAGTTCAGACATGGCCATATGCAAATCACCCTTGACCCTGTGCCTCATGGGAACATTCCAGCCTGAAATACCAAGCCATGTCTTTCGTTGACCGGAATCAAGCATCCTAGTGCCGGTTTCTGGCTATCAGTCGTCTTCAGCAAGAATAGCTTGACTCCAATGGTGTGGAGAGCATGGGACTCACGTCTGAGCATACCCTTCCCACTCGGGGTGACAAATGCAAAAACAACATCTGATGGACAGAATGCAGAACAATGTCATACATTCACCCCAGTACAGAGATCTGGGCCTATATCCATCGTTTTTTTGCACTTCACACCATTCCAGTCCAGACATGGCCATATGCAAATCAGCCTTGACCCTGTGCCTCATGGGAACAGTCTAGTCCGAACTGCAAAGCAATGTCTTTCCTGGACTGTAATCAAGCATCCTAGGACTGTTTTCTGGCTATCAGCCGTCTTCAGCCAGGATAGCTTGACTCCAGTGGTGTGGAGAGCATGGGACTCAATTCTGAGCATACCCATCAAACTCGGGGTGACAAATGCAAAAACAACAATTGATGGACAGAATGCAGAACAGTGTCATACATTCACCCCAGTACAGAGATCTGGGCCTAAATCCATCATCTTTTTGCACTCCACACCACCCCAGTTCAGACATGGCTATAATCAAATCAGCCTTGACCCTGTGCCTCATGGGAACAGTCCAGCCCGAACTGCCAAGCCATGTCTTTCCTGGACAGAAATCAAGCATCCTAGGACCGGTTTCTGGCTATCAGCCGTCTTCAGCTTGGATAGATTGACTCCAGTGGTGTGGAGAGCATGGGACTCATGTCTGAGCATACCCATCCCACTCGGGGTGACAAATACAAAAACAACAATTGATGGACAGAATGCAGAACAATGTCATACATTCACCCCAGTACAGAGATCTGGGCCTAAATCCATTGTTTTATTGCACTCCACACCACCCCAGTTCAGACATGGCCATATGCAAATCAGCCTTGACCCTGTGCCTCATGGGAACAGTCTAGCCCAAACTGAAAAGCCATGTCTTTCCTGGACCAGAATCTAGCATCCTAGGACTGGTTTCTGGCTATCAGCCGTCTTCAGCCAGGATGGATTGACTCCAGTGGTGTGGAGAGCATGGGACTCACCTCTGAGCATACCCATCCCACTCTGGGAGAGAAATGCAAAAACAACAATTGATAAACAGAATGCCGAATCATGTCATACATTCACCCCAGTGCAGAGCTCTGGGCCTAAATCCATCGTTTTTTGCACTCCACACCACCCCAGTTCAGACATGGCCATATGTAAATCAGCCTTGACCCTGTGCCTCATGGGAACAGTCCAGCCCGAACTGCCAAGCCATGTCTTTCCTAGACCGGAATCAAGCATCCTAGGACCGGTTCCTGGCTATCAACCGTCTTCAGCCAGGATAGCTTGACTACATTGGTGTGGAGAGCATGGGACTCACGTCTGAGCATACCCATCCCTCTCAGGATGACAAATGCAAAAAGAACAATTGATGGACAGAATGCAGAACAATGTCATACATTCACCCCAGTACAGAGATCTGGGCCTAAATCCATCATCTTTTTGCACTCCACACCACCCCAGTTCAGACATGGCCATAATCAAATCAGCCTTGACCCTGTGCCTCATGGGAACAGTCCAGCACGAACTGCCAACCCATGTCTTTCCTGGACAGAAATCAAGCATCCTAGAATCAGTTTCTGGCTATCAGCCGTCTTCAGCCAGGATAGATTGACTCCAGTGGTGTGGAGAGCATGGGACTGCTGTCAGAGCATACCCATCCCACTCGGGGTGACAAATACAAAAACAACAATTGATGGACAGAATGCAGCACAATGTCATACATTCACCCCAGTACAGAGATCTGGGCCTAAATCCATCGTTTTATTTCACTCCACACCACCCCAGTTCAGACATGGCCATATGCAAATCAGCCTTGACCCTGTGCCTCATGGGAACAGTCCAGCCCAAACTGAAAAGCCATGTCTTTCCTGGACCAGAATCTAGCATCCTAAGACCGGTTTCTGGCTATCAACCGTCTTCAGCCAGGATGGATTGACTCGAGTGGTGTGGAGAGCATGGGACTCACTACTGAGCATACCCATCCCACTCGGGGTGACAAATGCAAAAACAACAATTGATGGACAGAATGCCGAACAATGTCCTACATTCACCCCAGTACAGAGATCTGGGCCTAAATCCATCGTTTTTTGCACTCCACACCACCCCAGTTCAGACATGGCCATATGCAAATCAGCCTTGACCATGTGCCTCATGGGAACAGTCCAGCCCGAACTGCCAAGCCATGTCTTTCCGGGACCGGAATCAAGCATCCTAGGACCAGTTTCTGGCTATCAGCCATCTTCAGCCAGGATAGATTGACTCCAGTGGTGTGGAGAGCATGGGACTCATGTCTGAGCATACCCATCCCAATCGGGGTGACAAATACAAAAACAACAATTGATGGACAGAATGCAGAACAATGTCATACATTCACCCCAGTACAGAGATCTGGGCCTAAATCCATTGTTTTATTGCACTCCACACCACCCCTGTTCAGACATGGCCATATGCAAATCAACCTTGACCCTGTGCCTCATGGGAACAGTCCAGCCCAAACTTAAAAGCCATGTCTTTCCTGGACCAGAATCTAGCATCCTAGGACCAGTTTCTGGCTATGAGCCGTCTTCAGCCAGGATGGATTGACTCCAGTGGTGTGGAGAGCATGGGACTCACGTCTGAGCATACCCATCCCACTCGGGGTAACAAATGCAAAAACAACAATTGATGGACAGAATGCCGAACAATGTCCTACATTCACCCCAGTACAGAGATCTGGGCCTAAATCCATCGTTTTTTGCACTCCACACCACCCCAGTTCAGACATGGCCATATGCAAATCAGCCTTGACCATGTGCCTCATGGGAACAGTCCAGCCCGAACTGCCAAGCCATGTCTTTCCGGGACCGGAATCAAGCATCCTAGGACCGGTTTCTGGCTATCAGCCATCTTCAGCCAGGATAGCTTGACTCCAGTGGTGTGGAGAGCATGGGACTCACGTCTGAGCATACCCATCCCTCTCAGGATGACAAATGCAAAAAGAACAATTGATGGACAGAATGCAGAACAATGTCATACATTCACCCCAGTACAGAGATCTGGGCCTAAATCCATCATCTTTTTGCACTCCATACCACCTCAGTTCAGACATGGCCATATGCAAATCACCCTTGACCCTGTGCCTCATGGGAACAGTTCAGCCTGAAATGCCAAGCCATGTCTTTCCTGGACCGTAATCAAGCATCATAGGACTGGTTTCTGGCTATCAGCCGTCTTCAGCCAGGATAGCTTGACTCCAGTGGTGTGGAGAGCATGGGACTCAAGTCTGAGCATACCCATCAAACTCGGGGTGACAAATGCAAAAACAACAATTGATGGACAGAATGCAGAACAATGTCATACAATCACCCCAGTACAGAGATCTAGGCCTAAATCCATCATCTTTTTTGCACTCCACACCACCCCAGTTCAGACATGGCCATAATCAAATCAGCCTTGACCCTGTGCCTCATGGGAACAGTCCAGCCCGAACTGCCAAGCCATGTCTTTCCTGGACAGAAATCGAGCATCCTAGGACCGGTTTCTGGCTATCAGCCGTCTTCAGCCAGGATAGATTGACTCCAGTGGTGTGGAGAGCATGGGACTCATGTCTGAGCATACCCATCCCACTCGGGGTGACAAATACAAAAACAACAATTGATGGACAGAATGCAGAACAATGTCATACATTCACCCCAGTACAGAGATCTGGGCCTAAATCCATAATTTTATTGCACTCCACACCACCCCTGTTCAGACATGGCCATATGCAAATCAAACTTGACACTGTGCCTCATGGGAACAGTCCAGCCCAAACTTAAAAGCCATGTCTTTCCTGGACCAGAATCTAGCATCCTAGGACCAGTTTCTGGCTATGAGCCGTCTTCAGCCAGGATGGATTGACTCCAGTGGTGTGGAGAGCATGGGACTCACGTCTGAGCACACCCATCCCACTAGGGGTGACAAATGCAAAAACAACAATTGATGGACAGAATGCAGCACAATGTCATACATTCACCCCAGTACAGAGATCTGGGCCTAAATCCATTGTTTTAATGCACTCCACACCACCCCAGTTCAGAAATGGACATATGCAAATCAGCCGTGACCTGGTGCCTCATGGGAACAGTCCAGCTTGAACTGCCAAGCCATGTCTTTCCTGGACCGAAATCCCGCATCCTAGGACCAGTTTCTGGCTATCAGCCGTCTTCAGCCAGGATAGCTTGACTCCAGTGGTAGGGAGAGCATGGGACTCACGTCTGCGCATACTCATCCCACTCGGGTGACAAATGCAAAAACTACAATTGATGGACAGAATGCAGAACAATGTCATACAATCACCCAGTACAGAGATCTGGGCATAAATCCATCGTTTTTTTGCACACCACCCCAGTTCAGACATGGCCATATGCAAATCACCCTTGACCCTGTGCCTCATGGGAACAGTCCAGCCTGAAATGCCAAGCCATGTCTTTCGTTGACCGGAATCAAGCATCCTAGTGCCGGTTTCTGGCTATCAGTCATCTTCAGCAAGAATAGCTTGACTCCAATGGTGTGGAGAGCATGGGACTCACGTCTGAGCATACCCATCCCACTCGGGGTGACAAATGCAAAAACAACATCTGATGGACAGAATGCAGAACAATGTCATACATTCACCCCAGTACAGAGATCTGGGCCTATATCCATTGTTTTTTTGCACTTCACACCACGCCAGTCCAGACATGGCCATATGCAAATCAGCCTTGACCCTGTGCCTCATGGGAACAGTCTAGTCCGAACTGTAAAGCAATGTCTTTTCTGGACTGTAATCAAGCATCCTAGGACTGTTTTCTGGCTATCAGCCGTCTTCAGCCAGTATAGCTTGACTCCAGTGGTGTGGAGAGCATGGGACTCAAGTCTGAGCATACCCATCAAACTCGGGGTGACAAATGCAAAAACAACAATTGATGGACAGAATGCAGAACAATGTCATACATTCACCCCAGTACAGAGATCTGGGCCTAAATCCATCATCTTTTTGCACTCCACACCACCCCAGTTCAGACATGGCCATAATCAAATCAGCCTTGACCCTGTGCCTCATGGGAACAGTCCAGCCCGAACTGCCAAGCCATGTCTTTCCTGGACAGAAATCAAGCATCCTAGGACCGGTTTCTGGCTATCAGCCGTCTTCAGCCAGGATAGATTGACTCCAGTGGTGTGGAGAGCATGGGACTCATGTCTGAGCATACCGATCCCACTCGGGGTGACAAATACAAAAACAACAATTGATGGACAGAATGCAGAACAATGTCATACATTCACCTAAGTACAGAGATCTGGGCCTAAATCCATTGTTTTATTGCACTCCACACCACCCCAGTTCAGACATGGCCATATGCAAATCAGCCTTGACCCTGTGCCTCATGGGAACAGTCCAGCCCAAACTGAAAAGCCATGTCTTTCCTGGACCAGAATCTAGCATCCTAGGACTGGTTTCTGGCTATCAGCCGTCTTCAGCCAGGATGGATTGACTCCAGTGGTGTGGAGAGCATGGGACTCACCTCTGAGCATACCCATCCCACTCTGGGAGAGAAATGCAAAAACAACAATTGATGAACAGAATGCCGAACAATGTCATACATTCACCCCAGTACAGAGCTCTGGGCCTAAATCCATCGTTTTTTGCACTCCACACCACCCCAGTTCAGACATGGCCATATGTATATCAGCCTTGACCCTGTGCCTCATGGGAACAGTCCAGCCCGAACTGCCAAGCCATGTCTTTCCTAGACCGGAATCAAGCATCCTAGGACCGGTTTCTGGCTATCAGCCGTCTTCAGCCAGGATAGCTTGACTACATTGGTGTGGAGAGCATTGGACTCACGTCTGAGCATACCCATCCCTCTCAGGATGACAAATGCAAAAAGAACAATTGATGGACAGAATGCAGAACAATGTCATACATTCACCCCAGTACAGAGATCTGGGCCTAAATCCATCATCTTTTTGCACTCCACACCACCCCAGTTCAGACATGGCCATAATCAAATCAGCCTTGACCCTGTGCCTCATGGGAACAGTCCAGCCCGAACTGCCAAGCCATGTCTTTCCTCGACAGAAATCAAGCTTCCTAGAATCAGTTTCTGGCTATCAGCCATCTTCAGCCAGGATAGATTGACTCCAGTGGTGTGGAGAGCATGGGACTCATGTCAGAGCATACCCATCCCACTCGGGGTGACAAATACAAAACAACAATTGATGGACAGAATGCCGAACAATGTCCTACATTCACCCCAGTACAGAGATCTGGGCCTAAATCCATCGTTTTTTGCACTCCACACCACCCCAGTTCAGACATGGCCATATGCAAATCAGCCTTGACCATGTGCCTCATGGGAACAGTCCAGCCCGAACTGCCAAGCCATGTCTTTCCGGGACCGGAATCAAGCATCCAAGGACCGGTTTCTGGCTATCAGCCATCTTCAGCCAGGATAGCTTGACTCCAGTGGTGTGGAGAGCATGGGACACACGTCTGAGCATACCCATCCCTCTCAGGATGACAAATGCAAAAAGAACAATTGATGGACAGAATGCAGAACAATGTCATACATTAACCCAATACAGAGATCTGGGCCTAAATCCATCATCTTTTTGCACTCCATACCACCCCAGTTCAGACATGGCCATATGCAAATCACCCTTGACCCTGTGCCTCATGGGAACAGTCCTGCCTGAAATGCCAAGCCATGTCTTTCCTGGACCGTAATCAAGCATCATAGGACTGGTTTCTGGCTATCAGCCGTCTTCAGCCAGGATAGCTTGACTCCAGTGGTGTGGAGAGCATGGGACTCAAGTCTGAGCATACCCATCAAACTCGGGGTGACAAATGCAAAAACAACAATTGATGGACAGAATGCAGAACAATGTCATACATTCACCCCAGTACAGAGATCTAGGCCTAAATCCATCATCTTTTTGCACTCCACACCACCCCAGTTCAGACATGGCCATAATCAAATCAGCCTTGACCCTGTGCCTCATGGGAACAGTCCAGCCCGAACTGCCAAGCCATGTCTTTCCTGGAAAAAAATCGAGCATCCTAGGACCGGTTTCTGGCTATCAGCCGTCTTCAGCCAGGATAGATTGACTCCAGTGGTGTGGAGAGCATGGGACTCATGTCTGAGCATACCCATCCCAATCGGGGTGACAAATACAAAAACAACAATTGATGGACAGAATGCAGAACAATGTCATACATTCACCCCAGTACAGAGATCTGGGCCTAAATCCATTGTTTTATTGCACTCCACACCACCCCTGTTCAGACATGGCCATATGCAAATCAACCTTGACCCTGTGCCTCATGGGAACAGTCCAGCCCAAACTTAAAAGCCATGTCTTTCCTGGACCAGAATCTAGCATCCTAGGACCAGTTTCTGGCTATGAGCCGTCTTCAGCCAGGATGGATTGACTCCAGTGGTGTGGAGAGCATGGGACTCACGTCTGAGCATACCCATCCCACTCGGGGTAACAAATGCAAAAACAACAATTGATGGACAGAATGCCGAACAATGTCCTACATTCACCCCAGTACAGAGATCTGGGCCTAAATCCATCGTTTTTTGCACTCCACACCACCCCAGTTCAGACATGGCCATATGCAAATCAGCCTTGACCATGTGCCTCATGGGAACAGTCCAGCCCGAACTGCCAAGCCATGTCTTTCCGGGACCGGAATCAAGCATCCTAGGACCGGTTTCTGGCTATCAGCCATCTTCAGCCAGGATAGCTTGACTCCAGTGGTGTGGAGAGCATGGGACTCACGTCTGAGCATACCCATCCCTCTCAGGATGACAAATGCAAAAAGAACAATTGATGGACAGAATGCAGAACAATGTCATACATTCACCCCAGTACAGAGATCTGGGCCTAAATCCATCATCTTTTTGCACTCCATACCACCCCAGTTCAGACATGGCCATAATCAAATCAGCCTTGACCCTGTGCCTCATGGGAACAGTCCAGCCCGAACTGCCAAGCCATGTCTTTCCTGGACAGAAATCGAGCATCCTAGGACCGGTTTCTGGCTATCAGCCGTCTTCAGCCAGGATAGATTGACTCCAGTGGTGTGGAGAGCATGGGACTCATGTCTGAGCATACCCATCCCACTCGGGGTGACAAATACAAAAACAACAATTGATGGACAGAATGCAGAACAATGTCATACATTCACCCCAGTACAGAGATCTGGGCCTAAATCCATAATTTTATTGCACTCCACACCACCCCTGTTCAGACATGGCCATATGCAAATCAAACTTGACACTGTGCCTCATGGGAACAGTCCAGCCCAAACTTAAAAGCCATGTCTTTCCTGGACCAGAATCTAGCATCCTAGGACCAGTTTCTGGCTATGAGCCGTCTTCAGCCAGGATGGATTGACTTCAGTGGTGTGGAGAGCATGGGACTCACGTCTGAGCATACCCATCCCACTCGGGGTGACAAATGCAAAAACAACAATTGATGGACAGAATGCCGAACAATGTCATACATTCACCCCAGTACAGAAATCTGGGCCTAAATCCATCGTTTTTTGCACTCCACACCACCCCAGTTCAGACATGGACATAATCAAATCAGCCTTGACCCTGTGCCTCATGAGAACAGTCCAGCCCGAACTGCCAAGCCATGTCTTTCCTGGACCGGAATCAAGCATCCTAGGACCGGTTTCTGGCTATCAGCGTCTTCAGACAGGATAGCTTGACTCCAGTGGTGTGGAGAGCACGAGACTCATGTCTGAGCATACCCATCCCACTCGGTTGACAAATGCAAAAACAACAATTGATGGACAGAATGCAGCACAATGTCATACATTCACCCCAATACAGAGATCTGGGCCTAAATCCATTGTTTTATTGCACTCCACACCACCCCAGTCCAGCCCAAACTGAAAAGCCATGTCTTTCCTGGACTGGAATCTAGCATCCTAGGACCGGTTTCTGGCTATCAGCCATCTTCAGCCAGGATGGATTGACTCCAGTGGTGTGGAGAGCATGGGACTCACTTCTGAGCACACCCATCCCACTAGGGGTGACAAATGCAAAAACAACAATTGATGGACAGAATGCAGAACAATGTCATACAATCACCCAGTACAGAGATCTGGGCATAAATCCATCGTTTTTTTGCACACCACCCCAGTTCAGACATGGCCATATGCAAATCACCCTTGACCCTGTGCCTCATGGGAACAGTCCAGCCTGAAATGCCAAGCCATGTGTTTCGTTGACCGGAATCAAGCATCCTAGTGCCGGTTTCTGGCTATCAGTCATCTTCAGCAAGAATAGCTTGACTCCAATGGTGTGGAGAGCATGGGACTCACGTCTGAGCATACCCATCCCACTCGGGGTGACAAATGCAAAAACAACATCTGATGGACAGAATGCAGAACAATGTCATACATTCACCCCAGTACAGAGATCTGGGCCTATATCCATCGTTTTTTTGCACTTCACACCACGCCAGTCCAGACATGGCCATATGCAAATCAGCCTTGACCCTGTGCCTCATGGGAACAGTCTAGTCCGAACTGTAAAGCAATGTCTTTTCTGGACTGTAATCAAGCATCCTAGGACTGTTTTCTGGCTATCAGCCGTCTTCAGCCAGTATAGCTTGACTCCAGTGGTGTGGAGAGCATGGGACTCAAGTCTGAGCATACCCATCAAACTCGGGGTGACAAATGCAAAAACAACAATTGATGGACAGAATGCAGAACAATGTCATACATTCACCCCAGTACAGAGATCTGGGCCTAAATCCATCATCTTTTTGCACTCCACACCACCCCAGTTCAGACATGGCCATAATCAAATCAGCCTTGACCCTGTGCCTCATGGGAACAGTCCAGCCCGAACTGCCAAGCCATGTCTTTCCTGGACAGAAATCAAGCATCCTAGGACCGGTTTCTGGCTATCAGCCGTCTTCAGCCAGGATAGATTGACTCCAGTGGTGTGGAGAGCATGGGACTCATGTCTGAGCATACCGATCCCACTCGGGGTGACAAATACAAAAACAACAATTGATGGACAGAATGCAGAACAATGTCATACATTCACCTAAGTACAGAGATCTGGGCCTAAATCCATTGTTTTATTGCACTCCACACCACCCCAGTTCAGACATGGCCATATGCAAATCAGCCTTGACCCTGTGCCTCATGGGAACAGTCCAGCCCAAACTGAAAAGCCATGTCTTTCCTGGACCAGAATCTAGCATCCTAGGACTGGTTTCTGGCTATCAGCCGTCTTCAGCCAGGATGGATTGACTCCAGTGGTGTGGAGAGCATGGGACTCACCTCTGAGCATACCCATCCCACTCTGGGAGAGAAATGCAAAAACAACAATTGATGAACAGAATGCCGAACAATGTCATACATTCACCCCAGTACAGAGCTCTGGGCCTAAATCCATCGTTTTTTGCACTCCACACCACCCCAGTTCAGACATGGCCATATGTATATCAGCCTTGACCCTGTGCCTCATGGGAACAGTCCAGCCCGAACTGCCAAGCCATGTCTTTCCTAGACCGGAATCAAGCATCCTAGGACCGGTTTCTGGCTATCAGCCGTCTTCAGCCAGGATAGATTGACTCCAGTGGTGTGGAGAGCATGGGACTCATGTCAGAGCATACCCATCCCACTCGGGGTGACAAATACAAAACAACAATTGATGGACAGAATGCAGAACAATGTCATACATTCACCCCAGTAAAGAGATCTGGGCCTAAATCCATCGTTTTATTGCACTCCACACCACCCCAGTTCAGACATGGCCATATGCAAATCAGCCTTGACCCTGTGCCTCATGGGAACAGTCCAGCCCAAACTGAAAAGCCATGTCTTTCCTGGACCAGAATCTAGCATCCTAGGACCGGTTTCTGGCTATCAACCATCTTCAGCCAGGATGGATTGACTCCAGTGGAGTGGAGAGCATGGGACTCACTAGTGAGCATACCCATCCCACTCGGGGTGACAAATGCAAAAACAACAATTGATGGACAGAATGCCGAACAATGTCCTACATTCACCCCAGTACAGAGATCTGGGCCTAAATCCATCGTTTTTTGCACTCCACACCACCCCAGTTCAGACATGGCCATATGCAAATCAGCCTTGACCATGTGCCTCATGGGAACAGTCCAGCCCGAACTGCCAAGCCATGTCTTTCCGGGACCGGAATCAAGCATCCTAGGACCGGTTTCTGGCTATCAGCCATCTTCAGCCAGGATAGCTTGACTCCAGTGGTGTGGAGAGCATGGGACTCACGTCTGAGCATACCCATCCCTCTCAGGATGACAAATGCAAAAAGAACAATTGATGGACAGAATGCAGAACAATGTCATACATTCACCCCAGTACAGAGATCTGGGCCTAAATCCATCGTTTCTTTGCACTCCACACCACCCCAGTTCAGACATGGCCACATGCAAATCAGCCTTGACCCTGTGCCTCATGGGAACAGTCCAGCCCGAACTACCAAGCCATGTCTTTCCTGGACCGGAATCAAGCATCCTAGGACCGGTTTCTGGCTATCAGCCGTCTTCAGCCAGGATAGCTTGACTTCAGTGGTGTGGAGAGCATGGGACTCACGTCTGAGCATACCCATCCCACTCGGGGTGACAAATGCAAAAACAACATCTGATGGACAGAATGCAGAACAATGTCATACATTCACCCCAGTACAGAGATCTGGGCCTATATCCATCGTTTTTTTCCACTTCACACCACGCCAGTCCAGACATGGCCATATGCAAATCAGCCTTGACCCTGTGCCTCATGGGAACAGTCTAGTCCGAACTGTAAAGCAATGTCTTTTCTGGACTGTAATCAAGCATCCTAGGACTGTTTTCTGGCTATCAGCCGTCTTCAGCCAGTATAGCTTGACTCCAGTGGTGTGGAGAGCATGGGACTCAAGTCTGAGCATACCCATCAAACTCGGGGTGACAAATGCAAAAACAACAATTGATGGACAGAATGCAGAACAATGTCATACATTCACCCCAGTACAGAGATCTGGGCCTAAATCCATCATCTTTTTGCACTCCACACCACCCCAGTTCAGACATGGCCATAATCAAATCAGCCTTGACCCTGTGCCTCATGGGAACAGTCCAGCCCGAACTGCCAAGCCATGTCTTTCCTGGACAGAAATCAAGCATCCTAGGACCGGTTTCTGGCTATCAGCCGTCTTCAGCCAGGATAGATTGACTCCAGTGGTGTGGAGAGCATGGGACTCATGTCTGAGCATACCGATCCCACTCGGGGTGACAAATACAAAAACAACAATTGATGGACAGAATGCAGAACAATGTCATACATTCACCTAAGTACAGAGATCTGGGCCTAAATCCATCGTTTTTTGCACTCCACACCACCCCAGTTCAGACATGGCCATATGTATATCAGCCTTGACCCTGTGCCTCATGGGAACAGTCCAGCCCGAACTGCCAAGCCATGTCTTTCCTAGACCGGAATCAAGCATCCTAGGACCGGTTTCTGGCTATCAGCCGTCTTCAGCCAGGATAGCTTGACTACATTGGTGTGGAGAGCATTGGACTCACGTCTGAGCATACCCATCCCTCTCAGGATGACAAATGCAAAAAGAACAATTGATGGACAGAATGCAGAACAATGTCATACATTCACCCCAGTACAGAGATCTGGGCCTAAATCCATCATCTTTTTGCACTCCACACCACCCCAGTTCAGACATGGCCATAATCAAATCAGCCTTGACCCTGTGCCTCATGGGAACAGTCCAGCCCGAACTGCCAAGCCATGTCTTTCCTGGACAGAAATCAAGCTTCCTAGAATCAGTTTCTGGCTATCAGCCATCTTCAGCCAGGATAGATTGACTCCAGTGGTGTGGAGAGCATGGGACTCATGTCAGAGCATACCCATCCCACTCGGGGTGACAAACACAAAACAACAATTGATGGACAGAATGCAGAACAATGTCATACATTCACCCCAGTACAGAGATCTGGGCCTAAATCCATCGTTTTATTGCACTCCACACCACCCCAGTTCAGACATGGCCATATGCAAATCAGCCTTGACCCTGTGCCTCATGGGAACAGTCCAGCCCAAACTGAAAAGCCATGTCTTTCCTGGACCAGAATCTAGCATCCTAGGACCGGTTTCTGGCTATCAACCATCTTCAGCCAGGATGGATTGACTCCAGTGGAGTGGAGAGCATGGGACTCACTAGTGAGCATACCCATCCCACTCGGGGTGACAAATGCAAAAACAACAATTGATGGACAGAATGCCAAACAATGTCCTACATTCACCCCAGTACAGAGATCTGGGCCTAAATCCATCGATTTTTGCACTCCACACCACCCCAGTTCAGACATGGCCATATGCAAATCAGCCTTGACCATGTGCCTCATGGGAACAGTCCAGCCAAAACTGCCAAGCCATGTCTTTCCGGGACCGGAATCAAGCATCCTAGGACCGGTTTCTGGCTATCAGCCATCTTCAGCCAGGATAGCTTGACTCCAGTGGTGTGGAGAGCATGGGACTCACGTCTGAGCATACCCATCCCTCTCAGGATGACAAATGCAAAAAGAACAATTGATGGACAGAATGCAGAACAATGTCATACATTCACCCCAGTACAGAGATCTGGGCCTAAATCCATCGTTTCTTTGCACTCCACACCACCCCAGTTCAGACATGGCCACATGCAAATCAGCCTTGACCCTGTGCCTCATGGGAACAGTCCAGCCCGAACTACCAAGCCATGTCTTTCCTGGACCGGAATCAAGCATCCTAGGACCGGTTTCTGGCTATCAGCCGTCTTCAGCCAGGATAGCTTGACTTCAGTGGTGTGGAGAGCATGGGACTCACGTCTGAGCATACCCATCCCACTCGGGGTGACAAATGCAAAAACAACATCTGATGGACAGAATGCAGAACAATGTCATACATTCACCCCAGTACAGAGATCTGGGCCTATATCCATCGTTTTTTTGCACTTCACACCACGCCAGTCCAGACATGGCCGTATGCAAATCAGCCTTGACCCTGTGCCTCATGGGAACAGTCTAGTCCGAACTGTAAAGCAATGTCTTTTCTGGACTGTAATCAAGCATCCTAGGACTGTTTTCTGGCTATCAGCCGTCTTCAGCCAGTATAGCTTGACTCCAGTGGTGTGGAGAGCATGGGAATCAAGTCTGAGCATACCCATCAAACTCGGGGTGACAAATGCAAAAACAACAATTGATGGACAGAATGCAGAACAATGTCATACATTCACCCCAGTACAGAGATCTGGGCCTAAATCCATCATCTTTTTGCACTCCACACCACCCCAGTTCAGACATGGCCATAATCAAATCAGCCTTGACCCTGTGCCTCATGGGAACAGTCCAGCCCGAACTGCCAAGCCATGTCTTTCCTGGACAGAAATCAAGCATCCTAGGACCGGTTTCTGGCTATCAGCCGTCTTCAGCCAGGATAGATTGACTCCAGTGGTGTGGAGAGCATGGGACTCATGTCTGAGCATACCGATCCCACTCGGGGTGACAAATACAAAAACAACAATTGATGGACAGAATGCAGAACAATGTCATACATTCACCTAAGTACAGAGATCTGGGCCTAAATCCATTGTTTTATTGCACTCCACACCACCCCAGTTCAGACATGGCCATATGCAAATCAGCCTTGACCCTGTGCCTCATGGGAACAGTCCAGCCCAAACTGAAAAGCCATGTCTTTCCTGGACCAGAATCTAGCATCCTAGGACTGGTTTCTGGCTATCAGCCGTCTTCAGCCAGGATGGATTGACTCCAGTGGTGTGGAGAGCATGGGACTCACCTCTGAGCATACCCATCCCACTCTGGGAGAGAAATGCAAAAACAACAATTGATGAACAGAATGCCGAACAATGTCATACATTCACCCCAGTACAGAGCTCTGGGCCTAAATCCATCGTTTTTTGCACTCCACACCACCCCAGTTCAGACATGGCCATATGTATATCAGCCTTGACCCTGTGCCTCATGGGAACAGTCCAGCCCGAACTGCCAAGCCATGTCTTTCCTAGACCGGAATCAAGCATCCTAGGACCGGTTTCTGGCTATCAGCCGTCTTCAGCCAGGATAGCTTGACTACATTGGTGTGGAGAGCATTGGACTCACGTCTGAGCATACCCATCCCTCTCAGGATGACAAATGCAAAAAGAACAATTGATGGACAGAATGCAGAACAATGTCATACATTCACCCCAGTACAGAGATCTGGGCCTAAATCCATCATCTTTTTGCACTCCACACCACCCCAGTTCAGACATGGCCATAATCAAATCAGCCTTGACCCTGTGCCTCATGGGAACAGTCCAGCCCGAACTGCCAAGCCATGTCTTTCCTGGACAGAAATCAAGCTTCCTAGAATCAGTTTCTGGCTATCAGCCATCTTCAGCCAGGATAGATTGACTCCAGTGGTGTGGAGAGCATGGGACTCATGTCAGAGCATACCCATCCCACTCGGGGTGACAAACACAAAACAACAATTGATGGACAGAATGCAGAACAATGTCATACATTCACCCCAGTACAGAGATCTGGGCCTAAATCCATCGTTTTATTGCACTCCACACCACCCCAGTTCAGACATGGCCATATGCAAATCAGCCTTGACCCTGTGCCTCATGGGAACAGTCCAGCCCAAACTGAAAAGCCATGTCTTTCCTGGACCAGAATCTAGCATCCTAGGACCGGTTTCTGGCTATCAACCATCTTCAGCCAGGATGGATTGACTCCAGTGGAGTGGAGAGCATGGGACTCACTAGTGAGCATACCCATCCCACTCGGGGTGACAAATGCAAAAACAACAATTGATGGACAGAATGCCGAACAATGTCCTACATTCACCCCAGTACAGAGATCTGGGCCTATATCCATCGTTTTTTTGCACTTCACACCACGCCAGTCCAGACATGGCCATATGCAAATCAGCCTTGACCCTGTGCCTCATGGGAACAGTCTAGTCCGAACTGTAAAGCAATGTCTTTTCTGGACTGTAATCAAGCATCCTAGGACTGTTTTCTGGCTATCAGCCGTCTTCAGCCAGTATAGCTTGACTCCAGTGGTGTGGAGAGCATGGGACTCAAGTCTGAGCATACCCATCAAACTCGGGGTGACAAATGCAAAAACAACAATTGATGGACAGAATGCAGAACAATGTCATACATTCACCCCAGTACAGAGATCTGGGCCTAAATCCATCATCTTTTTGCACTCCACACCACCCCAGTTCAGACATGGCCATAATCAAATCAGCCTTGACCCTGTGCCTCATGGGAACAGTCCAGCCCGAACTGCCAAGCCATGTCTTTCCTGGACAGAAATCAAGCATCCTAGGACCGGTTTCTGGCTATCAGCCGTCTTCAGCCAGGATAGATTGACTCCAGTGGTGTGGAGAGCATGGGACTCATGTCTGAGCATACCGATCCCACTCGGGGTGACAAATACAAAAACAACAATTGATGGACAGAATGCAGAACAATGTCATACATTCACCTAAGTACAGAGATCTGGGCCTAAATCCATTGTTTTATTGCACTCCACACCACCCCAGTTCAGACATGGCCATATGCAAATCAGCCTTGACCCTGTGCCTCATGGGAACAGTCCAGCCCAAACTGAAAAGCCATGTCTTTCCTGGACCAGAATCTAGCATCCTAGGACTGGTTTCTGGCTATCAGCCGTCTTCAGCCAGGATGGATTGACTCCAGTGGTGTGGAGAGCATGGGACTCACCTCTGAGCATACCCATCCCACTCTGGGAGAGAAATGCAAAAACAACAATTGATGAACAGAATGCCGAACAATGTCATACATTCACCCCAGTACAGAGCTCTGGGCCTAAATCCATCGTTTTTTGCACTCCACACCACCCCAGTTCAGACATGGCCATATGTATATCAGCCTTGACCCTGTGCCTCATGGGAACAGTCCAGCCCGAACTGCCAAGCCATGTCTTTCCTAGACCGGAATCAAGCATCCTAGGACCGGTTTCTGGCTATCAGCCGTCTTCAGCCAGGATAGCTTGACTACATTGGTGTGGAGAGCATTGGACTCACGTCTGAGCATACCCATCCCTCTCAGGATGACAAATGCAAAAAGAACAATTGATGGACAGAATGCAGAACAATGTCATACATTCACCCCAGTACAGAGATCTGGGCCTAAATCCATCATCTTTTTGCACTCCACACCACCCCAGTTCAGACATGGCCATAATCAAATCAGCCTTGACCCTGTGCCTCATGGGAACAGTCCAGCCCGAACTGCCAAGCCATGTCTTTCCTGGACAGAAATCAAGCTTCCTAGAATCAGTTTCTGGCTATCAGCCATCTTCAGCCAGGATAGATTGACTCCAGTGGTGTGGAGAGCATGGGACTCATGTCAGAGCATACCCATCCCACTCGGGGTGACAAATACAAAACAACAATTGATGGACAGAATGCAGAACAATGTCATACATTCACCCCAGTACAGAGATCTGGGCCTAAATCCATCGTTTTATTGCACTCCACACCACCCCAGTTCAGACATGGCCATATGCAAATCAGCCTTGACCCTGTGCCTCATGGGAACAGTCCAGCCCAAACTGAAAAGCCATGTCTTTCCTGGACCAGAATCTAGCATCCTAGGACCGGTTTCTGGCTATCAACCATCTTCAGCCAGGATGGATTGACTCCAGTGGAGTGGAGAGCATGGGACTCACTAGTGAGCATACCCATCCCACTCGGGGTGACAAATGCAAAAACAACAATTGATGGACAGAATGCCGAACAATGTCCTACATTCACCCCAGTACAGAGATCTGGGCCTAAATCCATCGTTTTTTGCACTCCACACCACCCCAGTTCAGACATGGCCATATGCAAATCAGCCTTGACCATGTGCCTCATGGGAACAGTCCAGCCCGAACTGCCAAGCCATGTCTTTCCGGGACCGGAATCAAGCATCCTAGGACCGGTTTCTGGCTATCAGCCATCTTCAGCCAGGATAGCTTGACTCCAGTGGTGTGGAGAGCATGGGACTCACGTCTGAGCATACCCATCCCTCTCAGGATGACAAATGCAAAAAGAACAATTGATGGACAGAATGCAGAACAATGTCATACATTCACCCCAGTACAGAGATCTGGGCCTAAATCCATCGTTTCTTTGCACTCCACACCACCCCAGTTCAGACATGGCCACATGCAAGTCAGCCTTGACCCTGTGCCTCATGGGAACAGTCCAGCCCGAACTACCAAGCCATGTCTTTCCTGGACCGGAATCAAGCATCCTAGGACCGGTTTCTGGCTATCAGCCGTCTTCAGCCAGGATAGCTTGACTTCAGTGGTGTGGAGAGCATGGGACTCACGTCTGAGCATACCCATCCCACTCGGGGTGACAAATGCAAAAACAACATCTGATGGACAGAATGCAGAACAATGTCATACATTCACCCCAGTACAGAGATCTGGGCCTATATCCATCGTTTTTTTCCACTTCACACCACGCCAGTCCAGACATGGCCATATGCAAATCAGCCTTGACCCTGTGCCTCATGGGAACAGTCTAGTCCGAACTGTAAAGCAATGTCTTTTCTGGACTGTAATCAAGCATCCTAGGACTGTTTTCTGGCTATCAGCCGTCTTCAGCCAGTATAGCTTGACTCCAGTGGTGTGGAGAGCATGGGACTCAAGTCTGAGCATACCCATCAAACTCGGGGTGACAAATGCAAAAACAACAATTGATGGACAGAATGCAGAACAATGTCATACATTCACCCCAGTACAGAGATCTGGGCCTAAATCCATCATCTTTTTGCACTCCACACCACCCCAGTTCAGACATGGCCATAATCAAATCAGCCTTGACCCTGTGCCTCATGGGAACAGTCCAGCCCGAACTGCCAAGCCATGTCTTTCCTGGACAGAAATCAAGCATCCTAGGACCGGTTTCTGGCTATCAGCCGTCTTCAGCCAGGATAGATTGACTCCAGTGGTGTGGAGAGCATGGGACTCATGTCTGAGCATACCGATCCCACTCGGGGTGACAAATACAAAAACAACAATTGATGGACAGAATGCAGAACAATGTCATACATTCACCTAAGTACAGAGATCTGGGCCTAAATCCATCGTTTTTTGCACTCCACACCACCCCAGTTCAGACATGGCCATATGTATATCAGCCTTGACCCTGTGCCTCATGGGAACAGTCCAGCCCGAACTGCCAAGCCATGTCTTTCCTAGACCGGAATCAAGCATCCTAGGACCGGTTTCTGGCTATCAGCCGTCTTCAGCCAGGATAGCTTGACTACATTGGTGTGGAGAGCATTGGACTCACGTCTGAGCATACCCATCCCTCTCAGGATGACAAATGCAAAAAGAACAATTGATGGACAGAATGCAGAACAATGTCATACATTCACCCCAGTACAGAGATCTGGGCCTAAATCCATCATCTTTTTGCACTCCACACCACCCCAGTTCAGACATGGCCATAATCAAATCAGCCTTGACCCTGTGCCTCATGGGAACAGTCCAGCCCGAACTGCCAAGCCATGTCTTTCCTGGACAGAAATCAAGCTTCCTAGAATCAGTTTCTGGCTATCAGCCATCTTCAGCCAGGATAGATTGACTCCAGTGGTGTGGAGAGCATGGGACTCATGTCAGAGCATACCCATCCCACTCGGGGTGACAAACACAAAACAACAATTGATGGACAGAATGCAGAACAATGTCATACATTCACCCCAGTACAGAGATCTGGGCCTAAATCCATCGTTTTATTGCACTCCACACCACCCCAGTTCAGACATGGCCATATGCAAATCAGCCTTGACCCTGTGCCTCATGGGAACAGTCCAGCCCAAACTGAAAAGCCATGTCTTTCCTGGACCAGAATCTAGCATCCTAGGACCGGTTTCTGGCTATCAACCATCTTCAGCCAGGATGGATTGACTCCAGTGGAGTGGAGAGCATGGGACTCACTAGTGAGCATACCCATCCCACTCGGGGTGACAAATGCAAAAACAACAATTGATGGACAGAATGCCGAACAATGTCCTACATTCACCCCAGTACAGAGATCTGGGCCTAAATCCATCGATTTTTGCACTCCACACCACCCCAGTTCAGACATGGCCATATGCAAATCAGCCTTGACCATGTGCCTCATGGGAACAGTCCAGCCCGAACTGCCAAGCCATGTCTTTCCGGGACCGGAATCAAGCATCCTAGGACCGGTTTCTGGCTATCAGCCATCTTCAGCCAGGATAGCTTGACTCCAGTGGTGTGGAGAGCATGGGACTCACGTCTGAGCATACCCATCCCTCTCAGGATGACAAATGCAAAAAGAACAATTGATGGACAGAATGCAGAACAATGTCATACATTCACCCCAGTACAGAGATCTGGGCCTAAATCCATCGTTTCTTTGCACTCCACACCACCCCAGTTCAGACATGGCCACATGCAAATCAGCCTTGACCCTGTGCCTCATGGGAACAGTCCAGCCCGAACTACCAAGCCATGTCTTTCCTGGACCGGAATCAAGCATCCTAGGACCGGTTTCTGGCTATCAGCCGTCTTCAGCCAGGATAGCTTGACTTCAGTGGTGTGGAGAGCATGGGACTCACGTCTGAGCATACCCATCCCACTCGGGGTGACAAATGCAAAAACAACATCTGATGGACAGAATGCAGAACAATGTCATACATTCACCCCAGTACAGAGATCTGGGCCTATATCCATCGTTTTTTTGCACTTCACACCACGCCAGTCCAGACATGGCCGTATGCAAATCAGCCTTGACCCTGTGCCTCATGGGAACAGTCTAGTCCGAACTGTAAAGCAATGTCTTTTCTGGACTGTAATCAAGCATCCTAGGACTGTTTTCTGGCTATCAGCCGTCTTCAGCCAGTATAGCTTGACTCCAGTGGTGTGGAGAGCATGGGAATCAAGTCTGAGCATACCCATCAAACTCGGGGTGACAAATGCAAAAACAACAATTGATGGACAGAATGCAGAACAATGTCATACATTCACCCCAGTACAGAGATCTGGGCCTAAATCCATCATCTTTTTGCACTCCACACCACCCCAGTTCAGACATGGCCATAATCAAATCAGCCTTGACCCTGTGCCTCATGGGAACAGTCCAGCCCGAACTGCCAAGCCATGTCTTTCCTGGACAGAAATCAAGCATCCTAGGACCGGTTTCTGGCTATCAGCCGTCTTCAGCCAGGATAGATTGACTCCAGTGGTGTGGAGAGCATGGGACTCATGTCTGAGCATACCGATCCCACTCGGGGTGACAAATACAAAAACAACAATTGATGGACAGAATGCAGAACAATGTCATACATTCACCTAAGTACAGAGATCTGGGCCTAAATCCATTGTTTTATTGCACTCCACACCACCCCAGTTCAGACATGGCCATATGCAAATCAGCCTTGACCCTGTGCCTCATGGGAACAGTCCAGCCCAAACTGAAAAGCCATGTCTTTCCTGGACCAGAATCTAGCATCCTAGGACTGGTTTCTGGCTATCAGCCGTCTTCAGCCAGGATGGATTGACTCCAGTGGTGTGGAGAGCATGGGACTCACCTCTGAGCATACCCATCCCACTCTGGGAGAGAAATGCAAAAACAACAATTGATGAACAGAATGCCGAACAATGTCATACATTCACCCCAGTACAGAGCTCTGGGCCTAAATCCATCGTTTTTTGCACTCCACACCACCCCAGTTCAGACATGGCCATATGTATATCAGCCTTGACCCTGTGCCTCATGGGAACAGTCCAGCCCGAACTGCCAAGCCATGTCTTTCCTAGACCGGAATCAAGCATCCTAGGACCGGTTTCTGGCTATCAGCCGTCTTCAGCCAGGATAGCTTGACTACATTGGTGTGGAGAGCATTGGACTCACGTCTGAGCATACCCATCCCTCTCAGGATGACAAATGCAAAAAGAACAATTGATGGACAGAATGCAGAACAATGTCATACATTCACCCCAGTACAGAGATCTGGGCCTAAATCCATCATCTTTTTGCACTCCACACCACCCCAGTTCAGACATGGCCATAATCAAATCAGCCTTGACCCTGTGCCTCATGGGAACAGTCCAGCCCGAACTGCCAAGCCATGTCTTTCCTGGACAGAAATCAAGCTTCCTAGAATCAGTTTCTGGCTATCAGCCATCTTCAGCCAGGATAGATTGACTCCAGTGGTGTGGAGAGCATGGGACTCATGTCAGAGCATACCCATCCCACTCGGGGTGACAAACACAAAACAACAATTGATGGACAGAATGCAGAACAATGTCATACATTCACCCCAGTACAGAGATCTGGGCCTAAATCCATCGTTTTATTGCACTCCACACCACCCCAGTTCAGACATGGCCATATGCAAATCAGCCTTGACCCTGTGCCTCATGGGAACAGTCCAGCCCAAACTGAAAAGCCATGTCTTTCCTGGACCAGAATCTAGCATCCTAGGACCGGTTTCTGGCTATCAACCATCTTCAGCCAGGATGGATTGACTCCAGTGGAGTGGAGAGCATGGGACTCACTAGTGAGCATACCCATCCCACTCGGGGTGACAAATGCAAAAACAACAATTGATGGACAGAATGCCGAACAATGTCCTACATTCACCCCAGTACAGAGATCTGGGCCTAAATCCATCGATTTTTGCACTCCACACCACCCCAGTTCAGACATGGCCATATGCAAATCAGCCTTGAACATGTGCCTCATGGGAACAGTCCAGCCCGAACTGCCAAGCCATGTCTTTCCGGGACCGGAATCAAGCATCCTAGGACCGGTTTCTGGCTATCAGCCATCTTCAGCCAGGATAGCTTGACTCCAGTGGTGTGGAGAGCATGGGACTCACGTCTGAGCATACCCATCCCTCTCAGGATGACAAATGCAAAAAGAACAATTGATGGACAGAATGCAGAACAATGTCATACATTCACCCCAGTACAGAGATCTGGGCCTAAATCCATCGTTTCTTTGCACTCCACACCACCCCAGTTCAGACATGGCCACATGCAAATCAGCCTTGACCCTGTGCCTCATGGGAACAGTCCAGCCCGAACTACCAAGCCATGTCTTTCCTGGACCGGAATCAAGCATCCTAGGACCGGTTTCTGGCTATCAGCCGTCTTCAGCCAGGATAGCTTGACTTCAGTGGTGTGGAGAGCATGGGACTCACGTCTGAGCATACCCATCCCACTCGGGGTGACAAATGCAAAAACAACATCTGATGGACAGAATGCAGAACAATGTCATACATTCACCCCAGTACAGAGATCTGGGCCTATATCCATCGTTTTTTTGCACTTCACACCACGCCAGTCCAGACATGGCCGTATGCAAATCAGCCTTGACCCTGTGCCTCATGGGAACAGTCTAGTCCGAACTGTAAAGCAATGTCTTTTCTGGACTGTAATCAAGCATCCTAGGACTGTTTTCTGGCTATCAGCCGTCTTCAGCCAGTATAGCTTGACTCCAGTGGTGTGGAGAGCATGGGAATCAAGTCTGAGCATACCCATCAAACTCGGGGTGACAAATGCAAAAACAACAATTGATGGACAGAATGCAGAACAATGTCATACATTCACCCCAGTACAGAGATCTGGGCCTAAATCCATCATCTTTTTGCACTCCACACCACCCCAGTTCAGACATGGCCATAATCAAATCAGCCTTGACCCTGTGCCTCATGGGAACAGTCCAGCCCGAACTGCCAAGCCATGTCTTTCCTGGACAGAAATCAAGCATCCTAGGACCGGTTTCTGGCTATCAGCCGTCTTCAGCCAGGATAGATTGACTCCAGTGGTGTGGAGAGCATGGGACTCATGTCTGAGCATACCGATCCCACTCGGGGTGACAAATACAAAAACAACAATTGATGGACAGAATGCAGAACAATGTCATACATTCACCTAAGTACAGAGATCTGGGCCTAAATCCATTGTTTTATTGCACTCCACACCACCCCAGTTCAGACATGGCCATATGCAAATCAGCCTTGACCCTGTGCCTCATGGGAACAGTCCAGCCCAAACTGAAAAGCCATGTCTTTCCTGGACCAGAATCTAGCATCCTAGGACTGGTTTCTGGCTATCAGCCGTCTTCAGCCAGGATGGATTGACTCCAGTGGTGTGGAGAGCATGGGACTCACCTCTGAGCATACCCATCCCACTCTGGGAGAGAAATGCAAAAACAACAATTGATGAACAGAATGCCGAACAATGTCATACATTCACCCCAGTACAGAGCTCTGGGCCTAAATCCATCGTTTTTTGCACTCCACACCACCCCAGTTCAGACATGGCCATATGTATATCAGCCTTGACCCTGTGCCTCATGGGAACAGTCCAGCCCGAACTGCCAAGCCATGTCTTTCCTAGACCGGAATCAAGCATCCTAGGACCGGTTTCTGGCTATCAGCCGTCTTCAGCCAGGATAGCTTGACTACATTGGTGTGGAGAGCATTGGACTCACGTCTGAGCATACCCATCCCTCTCAGGATGACAAATGCAAAAAGAACAATTGATGGACAGAATGCAGAACAATGTCATACATTCACCCCAGTACAGAGATCTGGGCCTAAATCCATCATCTTTTTGCACTCCACACCACCCCAGTTCAGACATGGCCATAATCAAATCAGCCTTGACCCTGTGCCTCATGGGAACAGTCCAGCCCGAACTGCCAAGCCATGTCTTTCCTGGACAGAAATCAAGCTTCCTAGAATCAGTTTCTGGCTATCAGCCGTCTTCAGCCAGGATAGATTGACTCCAGTGGTGTGGAGAGCATGGGACTCATGTCAGAGCATACCCATCCCACTCGGGGTGACAAATACAAAACAACAATTGATGGACAGAATGCAGAACAATGTCATACATTCACCCCAGTACAGAGATCTGGGCCTAAATCCATCGTTTTATTGCACTCCACACCACCCCAGTTCAGACATGGCCATATGCAAATCAGCCTTGACCCTGTGCCTCATGGGAACAGTCCAGCCCAAACTGAAAAGCCATGTCTTTCCTGGACCAGAATCTAGCATCCTAGGACCGGTTTCTGGCTATCAACCATCTTCAGCCAGGATGGATTGACTCCAGTGGAGTGGAGAGCATGGGACTCACTAGTGAGCATACCCATCTGTGAGAAGTTGGCCTGATATGTAGTGTTTCCAATTCTGGAACCACTGGGTATCAGTCCAAACAAACCCCAAAGATGTCTGGTTGTAAGTCAACCTTGTTAGACAAGCTATCCTAGTGGTAGCATGGACTAAGCAGCCTAAAGGCTAAACTTAAGAGGTCGTGTTAAGCGAGCTGTTTTACCACATACAATCCTGTAATCAAATGAAAGGACACCACACAAGTATATATTGTAAAAATATATGTATTTATTTCTAAATTACTCCCCAGTACTCTTTATGAGGAAAGGGGCACAAGCGTTAAATCAAAAGCACTGCTAAACATATAAAGTTGGCACAATTATGGCTGAGGGCGGGGGGCCACTCAGACCATATACTAAAAAAATGGTATAAGTAACACTTATCGAATATTGGTTAGGCCTAGGGCCTAGAGATTCGCTGGGAGCAGTCAGGACAAGCAATGAAGAAGTCGGGAGTAGCCCACAGGATACGGGTGCAGCACGGAAAGTGCGGCGCGCACCAATGTAAAGTCAATGGTGCGTAAAAGTTAGTAAAAGTGAATTAAATGATACTTCCGCTGAACCTAGGAACACAAAACTTCAGACACAGACCCTAGAGGTGTGTGCCAGTGTAAGGACACCGGCGTTGCAAAGTTACCTCACCCACAGGCCGTGGATGCAGAGGGTCGAAGTGGCGTCGGGTTCTGTCACGCAGGTTCTTGGTGCTTGGAGCTGTTGCAGCTGCAGGCGCTGTGAAGCAGAAGTGTCCGGTGCGATCCAAGGGTGGATCGAAGTAGAAAAGTACCTGAAAGCAGAGGGGACAGAGTCTGGGTCACTCAGCAGTGACCAGGGTGGAACCAGGACGGAACCAGGCAATGTCGGGCGCAATCAGGCGGTTGTCGATAGGCTTCTCTCCGCTGTCACGTGGGCCCTGGGGCATCTGCGACGTCCAGGAGCAGGTCACGATCTGTCCCACGTAGGCTCTCGCCGTCAGCACCGTCGGCTTGAAGATTGTAGCAAACAGCACTTGGCAAAAGCAATCCACGCAGAACCGGGAGATTGCTTATCACTCGAACCAGGAGGGTCAGAGTGGGTGCTCCTTTTTACAGGAGCTGGTGCAGATCTGGAGCAACCAGAAAAGCAAGTCGTATTTCGAAGTTCGTCGGCACAGGGGCCACAAGCCAGCTGGCAAGTGACCGGGCCAACGCGTCGAGCACACACAGGCAGAAGGGCCCCACGCAGCACTCGTCGAGTGTGGAGGGGTGAGCTTTGGTGCAAGTGGAGCTCGGGGCTGGGGCTTCTCAAACCCCGGTGTACAGCTTCGAGGGTCACTCGGGGGCTGCACGGTCAGCGTCTCGTGGCCTTTTCAAGATGGCGAGCCCCACGCTTCCGGTCGCCTCCACGGGTCTCAGCTCTGCAGGGACTGTGGATCGGGCAGGTAGAAGGCAGGCAAGCTTGATCTCGTCGATCTCTGTCGCTCGAGTTCCGGCGGGAACTGCAACAAAGCAAGGGTCGAGGGCTGGATGGTGCCTGTTTGCACAGGGTGGTCACTCCTTGACCACAAGGGAGATTCTTCAGTCTTCTCACGTCGTGTAGAAAGTCGAAGGGTCCAGATTTCGTTTCTTATGTTTCTTCAGGATGATCTGAGGTCCGTTGGGACTGCTCCCCCTCTTATTCGAATCTAGGGGGTTGGACATCCTGCTAGGTCCCCTCCTATGGGTGGGACCCAGGAAGGGGGTGGTTACACCCCTCTCCTTTGATCCTGGCCGCGCTGGGACAGGGGCTGGGAGGCCCCAGAACCGGTTTGGCCGGATCCTGCAAGGGGCAGCCTTGTGCTCCCCAGGCAGTGTCTGGTTTCTTTGAAACCTCCCTACTCCAATCCACTATCTCCTGTCTGGGGTGGTTTGACACCGCCCTGTGACAGGAAACTCTTTGTCCAGGCCTCCTCTGCCGGGTTTCGGTCAGCAGCAGGAGGCCAGACCCGTGTCTGTGGCAGGGGCATCCATTTTGTGGATCTGAGGCTCATTTTAAATCAACCGCGTTTCAGTAAAGTAACATGTCTTCTCCCTCTAGAAGGGTGGAATGCTATCCCCGTCGCCAGAACTGGCGAGGGGATAGTATTCCAATTCGTATGACACCTTACACGACATGTTTTGATAAAGCCAAACCAAAGTTGCTATATAACCGCGAGGATTATAATGCGCTTAAGAGTATATGGTATGGCATTATCCCGGATCAGCTTAGGGAGTTGTTCCCGACAGCTGCAGACAGGCTCAGCTCATGCCAGAGCACCATCTCACATAAAACCACGCACTCTGCCTCCAGGATTGATGAGGCCTTCCATAGGAGTGGCTCACAGGTTATATATGTGTCCAGATATAGGTTTAGATATAGGTATACTATATCTAAGCAAGGGGTGATTACACCCACTTGCCCCAGCTGAGTGATCAGCCAGTTGTGTCAATTTAAGAACCAGCCAGGGGTGGCAAAAGCTATGCTTCAGCCCCTGGTAGGCCTTGGTGGCACCTATGCCCTGAGCACCTATAGTGCATGGTACAGGGGCTGACAAGGAGTCCATTTCCAATTGTGGTATGTACCTATAGCACATGTATCATAAATTTAGAGAGAGAACAGCAGGCTGGGGGTCTGATTAGCAGGCCCACAGCCTCAGTAAGTCGAAAACCAGTGAAGCAAAAAGCAAAAATTGGGGTGACCATAGGATAGCAGACCCTACTCTCCTACATAACCCCCCCCCAAACGCAGGGACATTAAACTTAACCTTGACCAGATAAGTCTTCATGTTCTAAGTGGAAGTACCTGGAGAGACCATCTGCATTACCATGGTCAGTCCCTGGGCGGTGCTCCACTGTAAAGTCCATCCCCTGTAGGGAAATGGACCACCTGAGCAGTTTGGGATTTTCACCCTTCATCTGATTTAGCCACAAGAGGGGCTTATGGTCTGTCTGAATTAGGAAGTGAGTACCAAACAAGTATGGCCTCAACTTCTTCAGGGCCCAAACCACAGCAAAGGCCTCCCTCTCAATAGCTGACCAACGTTTCTCCCTGGGGGTCAGCCTTCTGCTAATAAAAGCAATGGGCTGGTCTTGACCATCTTGATTAAGTTGTGAAAGCACAGCTCCCACCCCCAACTCAGAAGCATCTGTCTGTACAATGAACTGTTTGGAGTAGTCAGGACTCTTCAGGATAGGTGCAGAGCACATGGCCTTCTTCAGGTCATCAAATGCCTTTTGACAGCTAACTGTCCACTGAACCTTTTTGGGCATCTTCTTGGATGTCAAGTCATTCAATGGTGTCACAATGGACCCATAGTTCTTTACAAATTTTCTGTAATACCCAGTCAGGCCCAAGAAGGCTCTGACTTGTGTCTGGGTAGTTGGAGGAGCCCAGTCCTGTTTGGTCTGGATCTTGCTCTCCAGTGGTTGAACTTGACCCCCACCTACCAGGTGGCCCAAGTACACAACCTTGCTCTGCCCTATCTGGCACTTAGTAGCCTTGATAGTCAGGCCTGCCTTTTGCAGGGCCTCCAGAACCTTCTTCAGGTGGATCAGGTGATCCTCCCAGGTGGAGCTAAAGACAGCAATATCATCTAGATATGCTGCACAAAAGTCATCCAACCCAGCAAGGACTTGGTTCACCAACCTTTGGAAAGTGGCAGGTGCATTCTTCAAGCCAAAGGGCATTACCACAAATTGATAATGTCCACTAGGGGTCGAAAATGCTGTCTTGGCTTTTGACTCCTCAGCTAGTCTGATTTGCCAGTAGCCAGCTGTCAAATCAAATGTGCTCAGAAACTTGGCAGAAGCCAATTTATCAATGAGCTCATCTGCTCTTGGAATGGGATGAGCATCTGTCCTAGTGACAGCATTGAGACCTCTGTAGTCCACACAAAACCTCATTTCTCTCTTCCCATCTTTGGTATGAGGTTTTGGCACAAGGACCACTGGGCTAGCCCATGGGCTCTCTGATGGCTCAATCACTCCAAGCTCCAACATCTTTTGCACCTCAGCCTTTATACAATCCCTGACATGGTCAGGTTGCCTGTAGATCTTATTCTTCACAGGCAGATTGTCACCAGTGTCCACCTCATGGGTGCACCAGTTAGTCTGACTGGGTGTGAGTGAAAACAATTGTCTGTGGGCCTGCAACACCTGTCTGCAGTCCACCTGTTGCTGCTCAGTGAGGCTGCCTGCCAAGGCTACTCCATCAACTGAACCATCATCAGGGTTCTGGGAAAGCAGGTCTGGGAGAGGGTCACTCTCTTCCTCCTGTTCCCCATCTGTGGCCATGAGGAGACTCATGTCCTCCCTGTCAACAAATGCTTTCAATCTGTTCACATGGAGCACCCTGTGGGGGCTCCTAGGGGTACCAAAGTCAACCAAGTAGGTGACTTCTCCCTTCTTTTCAATGATAGGGTAGGGTCCAGTCCATTTGTCCTGGAGAGCTGCTGGCCCCACTGGGTCCAACACCCACACCTTCTGTCCTGGCTGGAACTCAACCATAACAGCCTTTTGGTCATGCCAGGCTTTCTGTAATTCCTGACTTGCCTCAAGGTTTTTGGATGCTCTCTCCATGTATTCAGCCATCCTGGAGCGGAGACCAAGTACATAGTCCACAATGTCTAGTTTAGGCTTTTTGAGAGGTAACTCCCATCCTTCCTTCACCAAACTCAATGGACCTCTTACAGGGTGGCCAAACAAAAGTTCAAAAGGGCTGTAGCCAACCCCCTTCTGTGGGACCTCTCTGTAAGCAAAGAGCAAGCAGGGTAAAAGGATGTCCCATTTCCGCCTAAGCTTCTCTGGTAAACCTTTTATCATTCCCTTTAGGGTCTTGTTGAACCTTTCCACAAGCCCATTGCACTGTGGATGGTAGGGTGTGGTAAACTTATAGTTTACTCCACACTCTTTCCACATTGCTTTTAAGTATCCAGACATAAAGTTGGTACCTCTGTCTGAAAGAACCTCCTTTGGAAAGCCCACTCTTGAAAAAACTGCAATGAGGGCTTTTGCCACCACAGGAGCTGTGGTGGTCCTCAGGGGAATTGCCTCTGGGTACCTGGTGGCATGATCCACTACCACCAGTATAAATCTGTGCCCCGATGCTGTTTGAGGATCCATGGGACCCACAATGTCTATTCCAACTCTTTCAAAGGGTACCCCCACCACAGGTAGTGGTATCAGGGGGGCCTTTGTTGTGCCACCTGACTTACCACTGGCTTGGCAAGTGACACAGGAGCGACAAAACTCCTTGACATTTTCTGACATGTGAGGCCAGTGAAAGTGTGGAACAAGCCTGTCCCAAGTCTTATTCTGGCCTAAGTGTCCTGCAAGGGGAATATCATGGGCCAAGGTAAGAAGGAAGCCCCTAAACTTCAAAGGTATAACCAACCTCCTGGTGGTGCCAGGCTTGGGGTCTCTAGCCTCTGAATAAAGGAGCCCTTCATCCCAATACACCTTATGGGTACCTTGAGCATTCCCTGCAGCCTCAGCAGCAGCTTGCTGTCTGAGGGGTTCAAGTGAAGGGCAATCTAATTGGGCCTGCCCCAGGTCTGCCCTTGAGGGTCCCCCTGTCCCCAGAAACTCAACCTGTTCAGGTTCAAGCTCATCTGAGACAGTCTCCTCTTGGACTGCAGAATCAGTTTCCTGTGAAACTTGATCCTCCACCTGGGGCAAGTGGGAAGGCACAGCCTTAACCCTCTTGCTCCTCCTCTTGGGTTGTGGTTGGTCTATTGTTTCAAGATCCACCACTGGTTCAGGAAGGCACTTCTTAGCCTGAGACCTTGTCACTGCAAGGACATGAGCTGAAATCCCTAGCATTTCTGCATGAGTCCTGTACTCCACTTCTGACCAAACTGAGCTTTCAAGATCATTGCCTAACAGACAGTCTACTGGGAGGTCTGCACTCACAACAACTTTCTTTAGGCCATCTACCCCTCCCCAGGAGAAGTTCACAACAGCCACACTATGGGAAGTAGTGGAGTTGCTTGCATTGGTCACTAGGTAACTTTCACCTAGTACAATCTGTCCAGGGTCCACAAAGCCAGGTGCCACCATTGTGACACTGGCACAAGTGTCCCTGTAGGCCTGAGCCAGTTTCTCATTAATTAAGGGAGTCTGCCTATATTTGCCCAGGTTACTGGGGCTTACTGCAGTGGGCAAAGATATGTCCACATCATATAGGAGAACTGCCTGTGTGGGGATTCTGACTAGGCCAGATTCCACCTCAGTACCCAGGGTCAACCCTACTAAACCCTTTGGCTGTGTACCACCACTGCTAACTGTACTAGGGGTTGCAGTTGCTTTAGGAGCTGCAGTGGTGGGGACTGGATTTTTCTTAGTGCATTCACTGCCCCAGTGTGAAACTGATTTGCAGGTATTACACCAAGGTTTCTTTGGGCCATCATTCTTCTTTTTCTTGTTTCCATTTTGGGAACCCCCCTCCTTATTGCTAGTTTGGGGGCCTGAAGACTTCTGGTCCTTTTCTTTATCTTTCTGATTCCCACCCTTCTGGTCTGTTTTCTTCTGGTCACCTTGGTTCTGGTTTTTCTGCTTAATCCTTGTTCTGACCCATTTGTCTGCCTTCTTTCCCAATTCTTGGGGAGAGGTCAAATCAGAGTCAACAAGGTATTGATGCAACAGCTGGTTCTGACAGTTATTAAGGATCTGTTCTCTCATCATAAGATTGTACAATCCTGTATAGTCTGAAACTTTACTTCCCTGCAGCCAACCCTCCAGAGCCTTAGTGGCACAATCTACAAAATCAGTCCAGTCCTGAGTCTGTGCTTTTTGGGTGTCTCTGAACAACAACCTGTATTGCTCAGTGGTTAGGCCAAACCCTTCAATAAGAGCACTCTTCAGAACAGAGTAGTTTTTGGCATCCTCAGGTCTAACAGTGAGGAGCCTGTCCCTCCCTTTCTCAGAAAAGGAGTACCATAAAATTGCTGCCCACTGATCCTCAGGGACCTGCTGTACCATGCAGGCCCTCTCAAGAGCAGTCATCCATTTGTGGATATCATCCCCTTCCTTGTAGGGGGGCACAATTTTTGTCAGGTTTCTATTGTCATAGGCCCTGTCTTTTTCTTTAGGAATTTTGCTGCCACCAGTGGCATCTAAGCCACTTATTTTTTTCTCCCTTGCCAAGGTAAGTTTAGCTTGTTCCAAGGTAAGCTTAGCTTGAGCCAGGGCTACCTCTTCCCTCTCTATCTGGAGTTGGACAGCCCTCATTCTGGCCCTATGCTCTTTTCTCTGGGAGGAAGTCATCCCTCTTTGAGATTCTCTTGAGGCACTAGAAAGGTGAGAGTCCTCTGATGGAGATCTCTCCCTTCTATTGCCTGGGAGAATTAGGTTATGAGATCTGGGGTGGTGCTGGCCCCCCCCATTCCCATGTAGGTCCAAGTTGGCCTGGTTAAGGCTGGCAACCTGTACCTGGTTTCCCCTCTGATCCTGATCTTCAGGCTCATCTAAGTCTGAGCCTTCCTCTTCCTCTTCCTCCTCCACTACATCATCATCTGGAAGATTCTCATTCTCAGGGGAGTTGTTCCCTTCACCTGATTCTAAGGGAGCCTGACTCACCTTATCTAGGTCATCCTTTTCTAGGAGAGCTATTAGGGAAGGAATGGTAGGGCCTCTGCCCTTTTTTAGCCCCCTGGCTGTGCACAAGGCACTCAGGTCTTTGTGGCTAAGGTTGTCATATCTGGATGTTGTCCCTATAGGATCAACTTCTACAGGAGCAGAACCTGAGGGTCTACCTGTATCAGACATGACTGCTAGTGAGGTGTAAGTGGTGCACTTACCTACACTAAGTGGTTTCCTACTGTACCTTGCTAGTGAGTTGTAGTCAGGGTGTGCTACTCCCTTTAATCTACAACTACTAAGTTCAGTAGAACTTAATATGCTAAGCTTTTGATTTATATGTACCTAGAGGTACTTGATGTGATCTTTCAATTTGATAAAGATTGCAATGGTAAAACAAACAGCAAGCTCAAATCCGCACCGCTGCACACCAATGTGAGAAGTTGGCCTGATATGTAGTGTTTCCAATTCTGGAACCACTGGGTATCAGTCCAAACAAACCCCAAAGATGTCTGGTTGTAAGTCAACCTTGTTAGACAAGCTATCCTAGTGGTAGCATGGACTAAGCAGCCTAAAGGCTAAACTTAAGAGGTCGTGTTAAGCGAGCTGTTTTACCACATACAATCCTGTAATCAAATGAAAGGACACCACACAAGTATATATTGTAAAAATATATGTATTTATTTCTAAATTACTCCCCAGTACTCTTTATGAGGAAAGGGGCACAAGCGTTAAATCAAAAGCACTGCTAAACATATAAAGTTGGCACAATTATGGCTGAGGGCGGGGGGCCACTCAGACCATATACTAAAAAAATGGTATAAGTAACACTTATCGAATATTGGTTAGGCCTAGGGCCTAGAGATTCGCTGGGAGCAGTCAGGACAAGCAATGAAGAAGTCGGGAGTAGCCCACAGGATACGGGTGCAGCACGGAAAGTGCGGCGCGCACCAATGTAAAGTCAATGGTGCGTAAAAGTTAGTAAAAGTGAATTAAATGATACTTCCGCTGAACCTAGGAACACAAAACTTCAGACACAGACCCTAGAGGTGTGTGCCAGTGTAAGGACACCGGCGTTGCAAAGTTACCTCACCCACAGGCCGTGGATGCAGAGGGTCGAAGTGGCGTCGGGTTCTGTCACGCAGGTTCTTGGTGCTTGGAGCTGTTGCAGCTGCAGGCGCTGTGAAGCAGAAGTGTCCGGTGCGATCCAAGGGTGGATCGAAGTAGAAAAGTACCTGAAAGCAGAGGGGACAGAGTCTGGGTCACTCAGCAGTGACCAGGGTGGAACCAGGACGGAACCAGGCAATGTCGGGCGCAATCAGGCGGTTGTCGATAGGCTTCTCTCCGCTGTCACGTGGGCCCTGGGGCATCTGCGACGTCCAGGAGCAGGTCACGATCTGTCCCACGTAGGCTCTCGCCGTCAGCACCGTCGGCTTGAAGATTGTAGCAAACAGCACTTGGCAAAAGCAATCCACGCAGAACCGGGAGATTGCTTATCACTCGAACCAGGAGGGTCAGAGTGGGTGCTCCTTTTTACAGGAGCTGGTGCAGATCTGGAGCAACCAGAAAAGCAAGTCGTATTTCGAAGTTCGTCGGCACAGGGGCCACAAGCCAGCTGGCAAGTGACCGGGCCAACGCGTCGAGCACACACAGGCAGAAGGGCCCCACGCAGCACTCGTCGAGTGTGGAGGGGTGAGCTTTGGTGCAAGTGGAGCTCGGGGCTGGGGCTTCTCAAACCCCGGTGTACAGCTTCGAGGGTCACTCGGGGGCTGCACGGTCAGCGTCTCGTGGCCTTTTCAAGATGGCGAGCCCCACGCTTCCGGTCGCCTCCACGGGTCTCAGCTCTGCAGGGACTGTGGATCGGGCAGGTAGAAGGCAGGCAAGCTTGATCTCGTCGATCTCTGTCGCTCGAGTTCCGGCGGGAACTGCAACAAAGCAAGGGTCGAGGGCTGGATGGTGCCTGTTTGCACAGGGTGGTCACTCCTTGACCACAAGGGAGATTCTTCAGTCTTCTCACGTCGTGTAGAAAGTCGAAGGGTCCAGATTTCGTTTCTTATGTTTCTTCAGGATGATCTGAGGTCCGTTGGGACTGCTCCCCCTCTTATTCGAATCTAGGGGGTTGGACATCCTGCTAGGTCCCCTCCTATGGGTGGGACCCAGGAAGGGGGTGGTTACACCCCTCTCCTTTGATCCTGGCCGCGCTGGGACAGGGGCTGGGAGGCCCCAGAACCGGTTTGGCCGGATCCTGCAAGGGGCAGCCTTGTGCTCCCCAGGCAGTGTCTGGTTTCTTTGAAACCTCCCTACTCCAATCCACTATCTCCTGTCTGGGGTGGTTTGACACCGCCCTGTGACAGGAAACTCTTTGTCCAGGCCTCCTCTGCCGGGTTTCGGTCAGCAGCAGGAGGCCAGACCCGTGTCTGTGGCAGGGGCATCCATTTTGTGGATCTGAGGCTCATTTTAAATCAACCGCGTTTCAGTAAAGTAACATGTCTTCTCCCTCTAGAAGGGTGGAATGCTATCCCCGTCGCCAGAACTGGCGAGGGGATAGTATTCCAATTCGTATGACACCTTACACGACATGTTTTGATAAAGCCAAACCAAAGTTGCTATATAACCGCGAGGATTATAATGCGCTTAAGAGTATATGGTATGGCATTATCCCGGATCAGCTTAGGGAGTTGTTCCCGACAGCTGCAGACAGGCTCAGCTCATGCCAGAGCACCATCTCACATAAAACCACGCACTCTGCCTCCAGGATTGATGAGGCCTTCCATAGGAGTGGCTCACAGGTTATATATGTGTCCAGATATAGGTTTAGATATAGGTATACTATATCTAAGCAAGGGGTGATTACACCCACTTGCCCCAGCTGAGTGATCAGCCAGTTGTGTCAATTTAAGAACCAGCCAGGGGTGGCAAAAGCTATGCTTCAGCCCCTGGTAGGCCTTGGTGGCACCTATGCCCTGAGCACCTATAGTGCATGGTACAGGGGCTGACAAGGAGTCCATTTCCAATTGTGGTATGTACCTATAGCACATGTATCATAAATTTAGAGAGAGAACAGCAGGCTGGGGGTCTGATTAGCAGGCCCACAGCCTCAGTAAGTCGAAAACCAGTGAAGCAAAAAGCAAAAATTGGGGTGACCATAGGATAGCAGACCCTACTCTCCTACACCATCCCACTCGGGGTGACAAATGCAAAAACAACAATTGATGGACAGAATGCCGAACAATGTCCTACATTCACCCCAGTACAGAGATCTGGGCCTAAATCCATCGTTTTTTGCACTCCACACCACCCCAGTTCAGACATGGCCATATGCAAATCAGCCTTGACCATGTGCCTCATGGGAACAGTCCAGCCCGAACTGCCAAGCCATGTCTTTCCGGGACCGGAATCAAGCATCCTAGGACCGGTTTCTGGCTATCAGCCATCTTCAGCCAGGATAGCTTGACTCCAGTGGTGTGGAGAGCATGGGACTCACGTCTGAGCATACCCATCCCTCTCAGGATGACAAATGCAAAAAGAACAATTGATGGACAGAATGCAGAACAATGTCATACATTCACCCCAGTACAGAGATCTGGGCCTAAATCCATCGTTTCTTTGCACTCCACACCACCCCAGTTCAGACATGGCCACATGCAAATCAGCCTTGACCCTGTGCCTCATGGGAACAGTCCAGCCCGAACTACCAAGCCATGTCTTTCCTGGACCGGAATCAAGCATCCTAGGACCGGTTTCTGGCTATCAGCCGTCTTCAGCCAGGATAGCTTGACTTCAGTGGTGTGGAGAGCATGGGACTCACGTCTGAGCATACCCATCCCACTCGGGGTGACAAATGCAAAAACAACATCTGATGGACAGAATGCAGAACAATGTCATACATTCACCCCAGTACAGAGATCTGGGCCTATATCCATCGTTTTTTTGCACTTCACACCACGCCAGTCCAGACATGGCCATATGCAAATCAGCCTTGACCCTGTGCCTCATGGGAACAGTCTAGTCCGAACTGTAAAGCAATGTCTTTTCTGGACTGTAATCAAGCATCCTAGGACTGTTTTCTGGCTATCAGCCGTCTTCAGCCAGTATAGCTTGACTCCAGTGGTGTGGAGAGCATGGGACTCAAGTCTGAGCATACCCATCAAACTCGGGGTGACAAATGCAAAAACAACAATTGATGGACAGAATGCAGAACAATGTCATACATTCACCCCAGTACAGAGATCTGGGCCTAAATCCATCATCTTTTTGCACTCCACACCACCCCAGTTCAGACATGGCCATAATCAAATCAGCCTTGACCCTGTGCCTCATGGGAACAGTCCAGCCCGAACTGCCAAGCCATGTCTTTCCTGGACAGAAATCAAGCATCCTAGGACCGGTTTCTGGCTATCAGCCGTCTTCAGCCAGGATAGATTGACTCCAGTGGTGTGGAGAGCATGGGACTCACCTCTGAGCATACCCATCCCACTCTGGGAGAGAAATGCAAAAACAACAATTGATGAACAGAATGCCGAACAATGTCATACATTCACCCCAGTACAGAGCTCTGGGCCTACATCCATCGTTTTTTGCACTCCACACCACCCCAGTTCAGACATGGCCATATGTATATCAGCCTTGACCCTGTGCCTCATGGGAACAGTCCAGCCCGAACTGCCAAGCCATGTCTTTCCTAGACCGGAATCAAGCATCCTAGGACCGGTTTCTGGCTATCAGCCGTCTTCAGCCAGGATAGCTTGACTACATTGGTGTGGAGAGCATTGGACTCACGTCTGAGCATACCCATCCCTCTCAGGATGACAAATGCAAAAAGAACAATTGATGGACAGAATGCAGAACAATGTCATACATTCACCCCAGTACAGAGATCTGGGCCTAAATCCATCATCTTTTTGCACTCCACACCACCCCAGTTCAGACATGGCCATAATCAAATCAGCCTTGACCCTGTGCCTCATGGGAACAGTCCAGCCCGAACTGCCAAGCCATGTCTTTCCTGGACAGAAATCAAGCTTCCTAGAATCAGTTTCTGGCTATCAGCCGTCTTCAGCCAGGATAGATTGACTCCAGTGGTGTGGAGAGCATGGGACTCATGTCAGAGCATACCCATCCCACTCGGGGTGACAAATACAAAACAACAATTGATGGACAGAATGCAGAACAATGTCATACATTCACCCCAGTACAGAGATCTGGGCCTAAATCCATCGTTTTATTGCACTCCACACCACCCCAGTTCAGACATGGCCATATGCAAATCAGCCTTGACCCTGTGCCTCATGGGAACAGTCCAGCCCAAACTGAAAAGCCATGTCTTTCCTGGACCAGAATCTAGCATCCTAGGACCGGTTTCTGGCTATCAACCATCTTCAGCCAGGATGGATTGACTCCAGTGGAGTGGAGAGCATGGGACTCACTAGTGAACATACCCATCCCACTCGGGGTGACAAATGCAAAAACAACAATTGATGGACAGAATGCCGAACAATGTCCTACATTCACCCCAGTACAGAGATCTGGGCCTAAATCCATCGTTTTTTGCACTCCACACCACCCCAGTTCAGACATGGCCATATGCAAATCAGCCTTGACCATGTGCCTCATGGGAACAGTCCAGCCCGAACTGCCAAGCCATGTCTTTCCGGGACCGGAATCAAGCATCCTAGGACCGGTTTCTGGCTATCAGCCATCTTCAGCCAGGATAGCTTGACTCCAGTGGTGTGGAGAGCATGGGACTCACGTCTGAGCATACCCATCCCTCTCAGGATGACAAATGCAAAAAGAACAATTGATGGACAGAATGCAGAACAATGTCATACATTCACCCCAGTACAGAGATCTGGGCCTAAATCCATCGTTTCGTTGCACTCCACACCACCCCAGTTCAGACATGGCCACATGCAAATCAGCCTTGACCCTGTGCCTCATGGGAACAGTCCAGCCCGAACTACCAAGCCATGTCTTTCCTGGACCGGAATCAAGCATCCTAGGACCGGTTTCTGGCTATCAGCCGTCTTCAGCCAGGATAGCTTGACTCCAATGGTGTGGAGAGCATGGGACTCACCTCTGAGCATACCCATCCCACTCAGAGTGACAAATGCAAAAACAACAATTGATATACAGAATGCAGAACAATGTTATACATTCACCCCAATACAGAGATCTGGGCCTAAATCCATTGTTTTATTGCACTCCACACCACCCCAGTTCAGACATGGCCATATGCAAATCATCCATGGCCCTGTGCCTCATGGGAAGAGTCCAGCCCGAACTGCCAAGCCATGTCTTTCCTGGACAGGAATCAAGCATCCTAGGACCGGTTTCAGGCTATCAGCCGTCTTCAACCAGGATAGATTGACTCCAGTGGTGTGGAGAGCATGGGACTCACGTCTGAGCATACCCATCTAACTCGGGGTGACTAATGCAAAAACAACAATTGATGGACAGAATGCAGAACAATGTCATACAATCACCCCAGTACAGAGATATGGACCTAAATCCATCGTTTTTTTGTACTCCACACCACCCCAGTTCAGACATGGCCATATGCAAATCAGCCTTGACCCTTTGCCTCATGGGAACAGTCCAGCCCGAACTGCCAAGCCATGTCTTTCCTGGACCGGGATCAAGCATCCTAGGACCGGTTTCATGCTATCAGCTGTCTTCAGAATGAATAGCTTGACTCCAGTGGGGTGGAGAGCATGGGACTCACGTCTGCGCATACTCATCCCACTCGGGTGACAAATGCAAAAACAACAATTGATGGACAGAATGCAGAACAATGTCATACATTCACCCAGTACAGAGATCTGGGCATAAATCTATTGTTTTTTTGCACTCTACACCACCCCAGATCAGACATGGCCATATGCAAATCACCCTTGACCCTGTGCCTCATGGGAACAGTCCAGCCTGAAATGCCAAGCCATGTCTTTTGTTGACCGGAATCAAGCACCCTAGTGCCGGTTTCTGGCTATCAGCCGTCTTCAGCCAGGATAGCTTGACTCCAGTGGTGTGGAGAGCATGGGACTCAAGTCTGAGCATACCCATCAAACTCGGGGTGACAAATGCAAAAACAACAATTGATGGACAGAATGCAGAACAATGTCATACATTCACCCCAGTACAGAGATCTGGGCCTAAAACCATCATCTTTTGGCACTCCACACCACCCCAGTTCAGACATGGCCATAATCAAATCAGCCTTGACCCTGTGCCTCATGGGAACAGTCCAGCCCGAACTGCCAAGCCATGTCTTTCCTGGACAGAAATCAAGCATCCAAGGACCGGTTTCTGGCTATCAGCCGTCTTCAGCCAGGATAGATTGACTCCAGTGGTGTGGAGAGCATTGGACTCATGTCTGAGCATACCCATCCCACTCGGGGTGACAAATACAAAAACAACAATTGATGGACAGAATGCAGAACAATGTCTTACATTTACCCCAGTACAGAGATCTGGGCCTAAATCCATCGTTTTTTGCACTCCACACCACCCCAGTTCAGACATGGCCATATGCAAATCAGCCTTGACCATGTGCATCATGGGAACAGTCCAGCCCGAATTGCCAAGCCATGTCTTTCCTGGACCGGAATCAAGCATCCTAGGACCGGTTTCTGGCTATCAGCGTCTTCAGACAGGATAGCTTGACTCCAGTGGTGTGGAGAGCATGGGACTCATGTCTGAGCATACCCATCCCACTCGGGTGACAAATGCAAAAACAGCAATTGATGGACAGAATGCAGCACAATCTCCTACATTCACCCCAGTACAGAGATCTGGGCCTAAATCCATCGTTTTATTGCACTCCACACCACCCCAGTTCAACCCAAACTGAAAAGCCATGTCTTTCCTTGACCAGAATCTAGCATCCTAGGACCGGTTTCTGGCTATCAGCTGTCTTCATCCAGGATAGCTTGATTTCAGTGGTGTGGAGAGCATGGGACTCACGTCTGAGCATACCCATCCCACTCGGCGTGACAGATGCAAAAACATCAAATGATAGACAGAATGCAGAACAATGTCATACATTCACCCCAGTACAGAGATCACGGCCTAAATCCATTGTTTTTTGCACTACAAACCACCCCAGTTCAGACATGGCCATATGCAAATCAGCTTCGACCATGTGCCTCATGGGAACAGTCCAGCCCGAACTGCCAAGCCATGTCTTTCCTGGACCGGAATCAAGCATCCTAGGACCGGTTTCTGGCTATCAGCCGTCTTCAGCCAGGATAGCTTGACTCCAGTGGTGTTGAGAGCATGGGACTCACGTCTGAGCATACCCATCCCTCTCAGGATGACAAATGCAAAAAGAACAATTGATGGACAGAATGCAGAACAATGTCATACATTTAACCCAGTACAGAGATCTGGGCCTAAATCCATCATCTTTTTGCACTCCATACCACCCCAGTTCAGACATGGCCATATGCAAATCACCCTTGACCCTGTGCCTCATGGGAACAGTCCAGCCTGAAATGCCAAGCCATGTCTTTCCTGGACCGTAATCAAGCATCCTAGGACTGGTTTCTGGCTATCAGCCGTCTTCAGCCAGGATAGCTTGACTCCAGTGGTGTGGAGAGCATGGGACTCAAGTCTGAGCATACCCATCAAACTCGGGGTGACAAATGCAAAAACAACAATTGATGGACAGAATGCAGAACAATGTCATACATTCACCCCAGTACAGAGATCTAGGCCCAAATCCATCATCTTTTTGCACTCCACACCACCCCAGTTCAGACATGGCCATAATCAAATCAGCCTTGACCCTGTGCCTCATGGGAACAGTCCAGCCCAAACTGAAAAGCCATGTCTTTCCTGGACCAGAATCTAGCATCCTAGGACCGGTTTCTGGCTATCAGCTGTTTTCATCCAGGATAGCTTGACTTCAGTGGTGTGGAGAGCATGGGACTCACGTCTGAGCATACCCATCCCACTCGGGGTGACAAATGCAAAACATCAAATGATAGACAGAATGCAGAACAATGTCATACATTCACCCCAGTACAGAGATCAGGGCCTAAATCCATTGTTTTTTGCACTCCAAACCACCCCAGTTCAGACATGGCCATATGCAAATCAGCCTTGACCCTGTGCCTCATGGGAACAGTCCAGCCCGAACTGCCAAGCCATGTCTTTCCTGGACCGGAATCAAGCATCCTAGGACCGGTTTCTGGCTATCAGCCGTCTTCAGCCAGGATAGCTTGACTCCAGTGGTGTTGAGAGCATGGGACTCACGTCTGAGCATACCCATCCCTCTCAGGATGACAAATGCAAAAAGAACAATTGATGGACAGAATGCAGCACAATGTCCTACATTCACCCCAGTACAGAGATCTGGGCCTAAATCCATTGTTTTATTGCACTCCACACCACCCCAGTTCAACCCAAACTGAAAAGCCATGTCTTTCCTTGACCAGAATCTAGCATCCTAGGACCGGTTTCTGGCTATCAGCCATCTTCAGCCAAGATGGATTGACTCCAGTGGTGTGGAGAGCATGGGACTCACTTCAGAGCACACCCATCCCACTAGGGGTGACAAATGCAAAAACAACAATTGATGGACAGAATGCAGCACAATGTCATACAATCACCCAGTACAGAGATCTGGGCATACATCCATCGTTTTTTTGCACACCACCCCAGTTCAGACATGGCCATATGCAAATCACCCTTGACCCTGTGCCTCATGGGAACAGTCCAGCCTGAAATGCCAAGCCATGTCTTTCGTTGACCGGAATCAAGCATCCTAGTGCCGGTTTCTGGCTATCAGTCGTCTTCAGCAAGAATAGCTTGACTCCAATGGTGTGGAGAGCATGGGACTCACGTCTGAGCATACCCATCCCACTCGGGGTGACAAATGCAAAAACAACATCTGATGGACAGAATGCAGAACAATGTCATACATTCACCCCAGTACAGAGATCTGGGCCTTTATCCATCGTTTTTTTGCACTTCACACCACGCCAGTCCAGACATGGCCATATGCAAATCAGCCTTGACCCTGTGCCTCATGGGAACAGTCTAGTCCGAACTGCAAAGCAATGTCTTTCCTGGACTGTAATCAAGCATCCTAGGACTGTTTTCTGGCTATCAGCCGTCTTCAGCCAGGATAGCTTGACTCCAGTGGTGTGGAGAGCATGGGACTCAAGTCTGAGCATACCCATCAAACTCGGGGTGACAAATGCAAAACAACAATTGATGGACAGAATGCAGAACAATGTCATACATTCACCCCAGTACAGAGATCTGGGCCTAAATCCATCATCTTTTTGCACTCCACACCACCCCAGTTCAGACATGGCCATAATCAAATCAGCCTTGACCCTGTGCCTCATGGGAACAGTCCAGTCCGAACTGCCAAGCCATGTCTTTCCTGGACAGAAATCAAGCATCCTAGGACCGGTTTCTGGCTATCAGCCGTCTTCAGCCAGGATAGATTGACTCCAGTGGTGTGGAGAGCATGGGACTCATGTATGAGCATACCCATCCCACTCGGGGTGACAAATACAAAAACAACAATTGATGGACAGAATGCAGAACAATGTCATACATTCACCCCGGTACAGAGATCTGGGCCTAAATCCATTGTTTTATTGCACTCCACACCACCCCAGTTCAGACATGGCCATATGCAAATCAGCCTTGACCCTGTGACCGGAATCCCACATCCTAGGACCGGTTTGTGGCTATCTGCCGTCTTCAGCCAGGATAGCTTGACTGTAAAGAATAGTAATGAGCAGTAAAAAGGGAAATATGGAAAAGCCATATAAAGACCAGGGGGAATAGGAGTTCTCAGGAGTAGGATTTTCCTTTTTCGTTTGGGTAGGGGAGGAGAGGGGGGCGACTCTACAACGCACAGTGGACACGCATAGGTCAGTACTGACCTATTTGCCTGTCATAGGGGGGGGGCAGCAGCTGGGGAGGTGGGGTACAGAAGGGGAGGGTGGTGGGGGGGCACGGTTAGTGGTTGGTGTAAAAATACAGTACAGATTGGTAAAAGTCACTATGATCACTATGTCGGGAGGAAAAGTTGGAAGCAATGGGCGTGGACATGAGCATTTGGAAAGCTGGAAAGATGGAAAAAATGTTAGATGGAAACTAGGCTAATTACGTTGAATATATGTGGTCTAAAAAACAGAGAAAAAAGACAAAAACTGGGGGCACTGCTGCGATTCTGGAAAATTGATGTAGTTTGTTTACAAGAAACGCACGTAGCCGTTAATGAGATGTATTTGTTGGAGCAAATGGGGTTTGACGTTCTCGCCTATACAGGTCAGGTAGAAAGGTGTAGGGGTGTTGCAGTGTTGGCAAGGAAAGGCTGCACAAAAGTCAAAAAGAAAAAGGAGGATAGTGAGGGGAGATGGGTGATGATTGAGTTGGAAACAAATGCATTTCGATTTACAATTGTTTCAGTGTATGGCTCAAACGATGATGATCCGGATGTTTTTGAATTTGTGGACAGAGAACTAACACTATGGCCAGAACCTGTGATATGCTGCGGAGATTTTAACATTAACGGCTTAAATGGTTTATTCGAGGAGTATGGGGGGAGATATATGGGAAGGAAGAAAAAGGTATGCAGATCAGTACAAAATCTTGCTAGTCATAATGCATTAAGCGATATGTGGGCGGAAAAAAATCCAATGGGTTCAGGCAGCACCTTTTACTCTGCACCACACAAGTCAATAGCAAGACTGGACTATTTTCTCATATCTAGCTCTCTTGTAGGTATCTCCAGTATAGAGCGTTTCCCCAGGATAGTGTCAGATCATAACCCCCTGGTTTTAAGTATTCAAACCACTCAAGTTAAAGAGAGAATAAATTCTACCTGGACGTTTGAAAGAGGGCTGCTAAAGGATGAGGATTACATTATAAGCATGAAAGCATGGATAATGCAATTCTGGGACATTAATAGATACTCTACTTCGGCAGATGTGGTATGGGATAGCTTCAAGGCAGGTATAAGGGGGGAGACACTAAGCTATACAATTGCAAGAAACAGAAGGGAGAAGGAGAAAACGGAAGAAGAGATTAGAACCCTATGGACAATAGAAGAGGCTTTGGTGGAGGCAATAAGCAAGAGGGAACCATTTGAATCGATTTTACTCGAGTTGGAAACTCAAAAAGCAGAAACAGGGGTCTCGTTAGCACAGAAGCTAGCTAGGAATTATTTAGCAAAAAAAGAGCAGTGCTACGAATTCAACGAAAGGGTCGGACATCTCCTGGCAATTAGAACAAGACAAACGCTGGCAGCAGGGGAGATAAAAGAGGTTAGGGATAGCACTGGGTCAATTGTGAATAAGGTAGAGGAGGTACAGGAGGTATTCAGGAGGTATTATGAGGTTTTATACGAGAAAGATGTAACTACGAGTGAGATTGAGGAAGAAAGTATGGGCTACCTAACACCAAGACCACAGACAGAATTCAGTATAGAAGAGAGGGACAAACTAGATGAGGTGTTAACCTTCCAGGAGATAGGGGATGCAGTTTCTGATCTTCCAGCGGGCAAAGCAGCAGGACAGGATCAGATTCCTGTAGAGTTTTATAAAACTTTCTGGGACGTCATAGGCAAAGATTTGTGGGCGATATGTTGTTTGGCACAGGGAGGTAGGATTGTCCCAAAGTCATGGTCTGGTGCAGACATCATTGTGATCTTAAAAAAGGATAAACCATCAACAGAGCCGGGGTCATATAGACCAATTAATCTACTCAATGCCGATGTGAAGATCTATGCCAAGGCCCTCGCTAATAGGTTGAGCAAGGTCATTGAGAAAATGGTGTCCCCGGAACAACATGGGTTCATACCTGGTAAAGGGACTACCCAACACACCAGGCAAACGATCACTGTCCTAGATGCAGCAGAGGCCTTGGGAGACCCTGTCGCAGCAATCTTTTTAGACGCCGAGAAGGCCTTCAACAGGGTTTCCTGGGCTTACTTATGGAAAGCGATGGAATGGGCAGGAATAGGTAAAGGATTTATGGCTGCAATTCAGGCACTATACAGACAACCTACAGCTAGAATAAGAATAAACAAATCCTATTCAAAAACGGTACAGATCGGGAGGGGGACAAGACAGGGGTGCCCAGCTTCCCCGTTGTTGTTTGCCATCTATTTAGACCCTTATCTGAGAAGGTTAACAGCGAACTGCAAGATCAGACCCTTTTACATTGCATGAGAAAGATTATAAATTATTTGCCTATGCAGATGATGTAGCGATTGTCACTCCAGAGCCAGCGCAAGCACTGACTGAAATTGAACACGAGGCAAGGAAATTTGGTATGTTCTCAGGATATTCAATAAATAGAGGGAAAACACAGATAGTGCAGAATAATTACTCCACCTTTAGAGATACAAGAGTAGTTCAGGAAGCAACATACTTGGGTGTTAAGGTGACGGCTGACTTAGGGAAACTGGTTGAGATAAACATGGGACCATTATTAGGGAAGGTTAGGAGAAATTTGGAGAGGGTCAATAATTTACATTTGACTTTAATGGGGCGTATTAATTTTATTAAAATGGTCACTTTCCCCAAATTCTTATACTTTTTTAGGGCAATCCCCTTACTGTTTGATGTGACATGGTTTAATAAAATAGAAGCAACATTAAATAGGTTAATATGGGCACAAGGGAAGACACGCAGAGCATACAGATTTCTGACACTACCACGGGAAAAGGGAGGTTGGGGGCACCAGACTTCAGATTTTATTATTGGGCAGCAGTACTGCAGTACTCTAAAGCGCTATTAGGTGGCAGTTCTTATCATGAGGAAGGGACAGATATAGAGAATGTTTATAAAGCGCTACTGGGGGAAAGGGCTGAGAACGCCCTGGTTAATACAGTAGAGTTTACCTACTTCAAACACACTAGATTTAAGACCTTGGAGGCAGTACACAAAATTTGGAGGGTTATTATGAAGAAAGTAGGGTTAGGAAGATTTAATAGATACCTGAGGCTATACCTAAATGTCGATTTGCCAACAGAAATTTTTTGGGATTCTACAATGAAAGTTTGGAATGATAAAGGAGTTAAGAAATTAGGAGATTTGATGGATGGGGAAGGGGGGTTTTTATTATTCCAAGATATCCAACATAGATTTAAAATACCCGGAAACAACTTCTTCAAATACTTGCAAGTAAGAAGTTACTTTCACTTAAAACAGGGGGGGTCAGTAGGCATGTCAAGCTGAAGGATTATGGAATATCTAGGGACTGGCTTAAGGGGTTCAATCAGACAATTGTATATAGAATTACAGGAGTATAAAATCGATGATAGGGAGAAATTTAGTAATAAATGGGTTGAGCAAGTTGGGGCCCACCCGGAATCTCTGCAAGCCTCATTAGACTTAGGAAGAACCACACTGTGTTCTGCTACATTGCAAACACAACACTATAAGACCATCTTCTCGCTATACCATACACCAGCTAGAATAGCACAATGGGGGGGTAGCACTGGTATAACTTGCCCACGTTGCGATTCATCAAATGCTAATCTTACGCATATGTTCTCGCAGTGGCCACAGTTATGCACCTTAAAAGTGGCAATAGAGGAGTTTCTTGAGAAATCTCTAAAACTAAAGGTGAAACTAACAGATGAGCTGTTAATACTAGGCATTAGTATAGGCGATAATAATAACTATCCCGAATTTTTATTTGTGGCCACAGCAGTTTTCAGACTAATTATTGCGAAAGCCTGGAAAGATAAATCTGCACCAACATTTCAAATTTGGATGGCAAGGTTACTACATATATATAATATGGAGAAAGCCATTTATGATAAAAAAGGCAGAAGGGCAAGAATAATAGGGGGGAAGATATGGCGCCCTATAGAAGAGTGGAAGATTAGTAAGACATAAAAATTATTCTTTTTTCCAGGATTACATTAGGCTATGATTCACTCTGTTTTGTTTCTTTATTTCTTTTTTTTCTTTTTTTATTTGGCTCTGACTGTATGATAATATATATGACTGTATAATTGTGAGAAAATTCTGTACTGTATTTATTGCAATGTAACTTACGGAAAAAACGAAAGAAAATAAAAAATATTAAAAAAAAAAAAAAAAAAGGAACAGTCCAGCCCGAACTGCCAAGCCATGTCTTTCCTGGACAGAAATCGAGCATCCTAGGACCGGTTTCTGGCTATCAGCCGTCTTCAGCCAGGATAGATTGACTCCAGTGGTGTGGAGAGCATGGGACTCATGTCTAAGCATACCCATCCCACTCGGGGTGACAAATACAAAAACAACAATTGATGGACAGAATGCAGAACAATGTCATACATTCACCCCAGTACAGAGATCTGGGCCTAAATCCATAGTTTTATTGCACTCCACACCATCCCTGTTCAGACATGGCCATATGCAAATCAACCTTGACCCTGTGCCTCATGGGAACAGTCCAGCCCAAACTTAAAAGCCATGTCTTTCCTGGACCAGAATCTAGCATCCTAGGACCAGTTTCTGGCTATGAGCCGTCTTCAGCCAGGATGGATTGACTCCAGTGGTGTGGAGAGCATGGGACTCACGTCTGAGCATACCCATCCCACTCGGGGTGACAAATGCAAAAACAACAATTGATGGACAGAATGCCGAACAATGTCATACATTCACCCCAGTACAGAAATCTGGGCCTAAATCCACAGTTTTTTGCACTCCACACCACCCCAGTTCAGACATGGACATAATCAAATCAGCCTTGACCCTGTGCCTCATGAGAACAGTCCAGCCCGAACTGCCAAGCCATGTCTTTCCTGGACCGGAATCAAGCATCCTAGGACCGGTTTCTGGCTATCAGCGTCTTCAGACAGGATAGCTTGACTCCAGTGGTGTGGAGAGCACGGGACTCATGTCTGAGCATACCCATCCCACTCGGGTGACAAATGCAAAAACAACAATTGATGGACAGAATGCAGCACAATGTCCTACATTCACCCCAGTACAGAGATCTGGGCCTAAATCCATTGTTTTATTGCACTCCACACCACCCCAGTTCAACCCAAACTGAAAAGCCATGTCTTTCCTTGACCAGAATCTAGCCTCCTAGGACCGGTTTCTGGCTATCAGCTGTCTTCATCCAGGATAGCTTGATTTCAGTGGTGTGGAGAGCATGGGACTCACGTCTGAGCATACCCATCCCACTCGGTGTGACAGATGCAAAAACATCAAATGATAGACAGAATGCAGAACAATGTCATACATTCACCCCAGTACATAGATCAGGGCCTAAATCCATTGTTTTTTGCACTACAAACCACCCCAGTTCAGACATGGCCATATGCAAATCAGCTTCGACCCTGTGCCTCATGGGAACAGTCCAGCCCGAACTGCCAAGCCATGTCTTTCCTGGACCAGAATCTAGCATCCTAGGACCGGTTTCTGGCTATCAGCCGTCTTCAGCCAGGATAGCTTGACTCCAGTGGTGTTGAGAGCATGGGACTCACGTCTGAGCATACCCATCCCTCTCAGGATGACACATGCAAAAAGAACAATTGATGGACAGAATGCAGAACAATGTCATACATTCACCCCAGTACAGAGATCTGGGCCTAAATCCATCATCTTTTTGCACTCCATACCACCCCAGTTCAGACATGGCCATATGCAAATCACCCTTGACCCTGTGCCTCATGGGAACAGTCCAGCCTGAAATGCCAAGCCATGTCTTTCCTGGACCGTAATAAAGCATCCTAGGACTGGTTTCTGGCTATCAGCCATCTTCAGCCAGGATAGCTTGACTCCAGTGGTGTGGAGAGCATGGGACTCAAGTCTGAGCATACCCATCAAACTCGGGGTGACAAATGCAAAAACAACAATTGATGGACAGAATGCAGAACAATGTCATACATTCACCCCAGTACAGAGATCTAGGCCTAAATCCATCATCATTTTGCACTCCACACCACCCCAGTTCAGACATGGCCATAATCAAATCAGCCTTGACCCTGTGCCTCATGGGAACAGTCCAGCCCAAACTGAAAAGCCATGTCTTTCCTGGACCAGAATCTAGCATCCTAGGACCGGTTTCTGGCTATCAGCTGTCTTCATCCAGGATAGCTTGACTTCAGTGGTGTGGAGAGCATGGGACTCACGTCTGAGCATACCCATCCCACTCGGGGTGACAAATGCAAAAACATCAAATGATAGACAGAATGCAGAACAATGTCATACATTCACCCCAGTACAGAGATCAGGGCCTAAATCCATTGTTTTTTGCACTCCAAACCACCCCAGTTCAGACATGGCCATATGCAAATCAGCCTTGACCCTGTGCCTCATGGGAACAGTCCAGCCCGAACTGCCAAGCCATGTCTTTCCTGGACCGGAATCAAGCATCCTAGGACCGGTTTCTGGCTATCAGCCGTCTTCAGCCAGGATAGCTTGACTCCAGTGGTGTTGAGAGCATGGGACTCACGTCTGAGCATACCCATCCCTCTCAGGATGACAAATGCAAAAAGAACAATTGATGGAGAGAATGCAGCACAATGTCCTACATTCACCCCAGTACAGAGATCTGGGCCTAAATCCATTGTTTTATTGCACTCCACACCACCCCAGTTCAACCCAAACTGAAAAGCCATGTCTTTCCTTGACCAGAATCTAGCATCCTAGGACCGGTTTCTGGCTATCAGCCATCTTCAGCCAGGATGGATTGACTCCAGTGGTGTGGAGAGCATGGGACTCACTTCTGAGCACACCCATCCCACTAGGGGTGACAAATGCAAAAATAACAATTGATGGACAGAATGCCGAACAATGTCCTACATTCACCCCAGTACAGAGATCTGGGCCTAAATCCATCGTTTTTTGCACTCCACACCACCCCAGTTCAGATATGGCCATATGCAAATCAGCCTTGACCATGTGCCTCATGGGAACAGTCGAGCCCGAACTGCCAAGCCATGTCTTTCCTGGACCGGAATCAAGCATCCTAGGACCGGTTTCTGGCTATCAGCCGTCTTCAGCCAGGATAGCTTGACTCCAGTGGTGTTGAGAGCATGGGACTCACGTCTGAGCATACCCATCCCTCTCAGGATGACAAATGCAAAAAGAACAATTGATGGACAGAATGCAGAACAATGTCATACATTCACCCCAGTACAGAGATCTGGGCCTAAATCCATCATCTTTTTGCACTCCATACCACCCCAGTTCAGACATGGCCATATGCAAATCACCCTTGACCCTGTGCCTCATGGGAACAGTCCAGCCTGAAATGCCAAGCCATGTCTTTCCTGGACCGTAATAAAGCATCCTAGGACTGGTTTCTGGCTATCAGCCGTCTTCAGCCAGGATAGCTTGACTCCAGTGGTGTGGAGAGCATGGGACTCAAGTCTGAGCATACCCATCAAACTCGGGGTGACAAATGCAAAAACAACAATTGATGGACAGAATGCAGAACAATGTCATACATTCACCCCAGTACAGATATCTAGGCCTAAATCCATCATCATTATGCACTCCACACCACCCCAGTTCAGACATGGCCATAATCAAATCAGCCTTGACCCTGTGCCTCATGGGAACAGTCCAGCCCAAACTGAAAAGCCATGTCTTTCCTGGACCAGAATCTAGCATCCTAGGACCGGTTTCTGGCTATCAGCTGTCTTCATCCAGGATAGCTTGACTTCAGTGGTGTGGAGAGCATGGGACTCACGTCTGAGCATACCCATCCCACTCGGGGTGACAAATGCAAAAACATCAAATGATAGACAGAATGCAGAACAATGTCATACATTCACCCCAGTACAGAGATCAGGGCCTAAATCCATTGTTTTTTGCACTCCAAACCACCCCAGTTCAGACATGGCCATATGCAAATCAGCCTTGACCCTGTGCCTCATGGGAACAGTCCAGCCCGAACTGCCAAGCCATGTCTTTCCTGGACCGGAATCAAGCATCCTAGGACCGGTTCATGGCTATCAGCCGTCTTCAGCCAGGATAGCTTGACTCCAGTGGTGTTGAGAGCATGGGACTCACGTCTGAGCATACCCATCCCTCTCAGGATGACAAATGCAAAAAGAACAATTGATGGAGAGAATGCAGCACAATGTCCTACATTCACCCCAGTACAGAGATCTGGGCCTAAATCCATTGTTTTATTGCACTCCACACCACCCCAGTTCAACCCAAACTGAAAAGCCATGTCTTTCCTTGACCAGAATCTAGCATCCTAGGACCAGTTTCTGGCTATCAGCCATCTTCAGCCAGGATGGATTGACTCCAGTGGTGTGGAGAGCATGGGACTCACTTCTGAGCACACCCATCCCACTAGGGGTGACAAATGCAAAAATAACAATTGATGGACAGAATGCCGAACAATGTCCTACATTCACCCCAGTACAGAGATCTGGGCCTAAATCCATCGTTTTTTGCACTCCACACCACCCCAGTTCAGATATGGCCATATGCAAATCAGCCTTGACCATGTGCCTCATGGGAACAGTCGAGCCCGAACTGCCAAGCCATGTCTTTCCTGGACCGGAATCAAGCATCCTAGGACCGGTTTCTGGCTATCAGCCGTCTTCAGCCAGGATAGCTTGACTCCAGTGGTGTTGAGAGCATGGGACTCACGTCTGAGCATACCCATCCCTCTCAGGATGACAAATGCAAAAAGAACAATTGATGGACAGAATGCAGAACAATGTCATACATTCACCCCAGTACAGAGATCTGGGCCTAAATCCATCATCTTTTTGCACTCCATACCACCCCAGTTCAGACATGGCCATATGCAAATCACCCTTGACCCTGTGCCTCATGGGAACAGTCCAGCCTGAAATGCCAAGCCATGTCTTTCCTGGACCGTAATAAAGCATCCTAGGACTGGTTTCTGGCTATCAGCCGTCTTCAGCCAGGATAGCTTGACTCCAGTGGTAGGGAGAGCATGGGGCTCACGTCTGCGCATACTCATCCCACTCGGGTGACAAATGCAAAAACAACAATTGATGGACAGAATGCAGCACAATGTCATACAATCACCCAGTACAGAGATCTGGGCATAAATCCATCGTTTTTTTGCACACCACCCCAGTTCAGACATGGCCATATGCAAATCACCCTTGACCCTGTGCCTCATGGGAACAGTCCAGCCGGAAATGCCAAGCCATGTCTTTCGTTGACCGGAATCAAGCATCCTAGTGCCGGTTTCTGGCTATCAGCCGTCTTCAGCCAGGATAGCTTGACTCCAGTGGTAGGGAGAGCATGGGACTCACGTCTGCGCATACTCATCCCACTCGGGTGACAAATGCAAAAACAACAATTGATGGACAGAATGCAGAGCAATGTCATACAATCACCCAGTACAGAGATCTGGGCATAAATCCATCGTTTTTTTGCACACCACCCCAGTTCAGACATGGCCATATGCAAATCACCCTTGACCCTGTGCCTCATGGGAACAGTCCAGCCTGAAATGCCAAGCCATGTCTTTCGTTGACCGGAATCAAGCATCCTAGTGCCGGTTTCTGGCTATCAGTCGTCTTCAGCAAGAATAGCTTGACTCCAGTGGTGTGGAGAGCATGGGACTCACTACTGTGCATACCCATCCCACTCGGGGTGACAAATGCAAAAACAACAATTGATGGACAGAATGCCGAACAATGTCCTACATTCACCCCAGTACAGAGATCTGGGCCTAAATCCATCGTTTTTTGCACTCCACACCACCCCAGTTCAGACATGGCCATATGTAAATCAGCCTTGACCATGTGCCTCATGGGAACAGTCCAGCCCGAACTGCCAAGCCATATCTTTCCGGGACCGGAATCAAGCATCCTAGGACCGGTTTCTGGCTATCAGCCATCTTCAGCCAGGATAGCTTGACTCCAGTGGTGTGGAGAGCATGGGACTCACATCTGAGCATACCCATCCCTCTCAGGATGACAAATGCAAAAAGAACAATTGATGGACAGAATGCTGAACAATGTCATACATTCACCCCAGTACAGAGATCTGGGCCTAAATCCATCATCTTTTTGCACTCCATACCACCCCAGTTCAGACATGGCCATATGCAAATCACCCTTGACCCTGTGCCTCATGGGAACAGTCCAGCCTGAAATGCCAAGCCATGTCTTTCCTGGACCGTAATCAAGCATCATAGGACTGGTTTCTGGCTATCAGCCGTCTTCAGCCAGGATAGCTTGACTCCAGTGGTGTGGAGAGCATGGGACTCAAGTCTGAGCATACCCATCAAACTCGGGGTGACAAATGCAAAAACAACAATTGATGGACAGAATGCAGAACAATGTCATACATTCACCCCAGTACAGAGATCTAGGCCTAAATCCATCATCTTTTTGCACTCCACACCACCCCAGTTCAGACATGGCCATAATCAAATCAGCCTTGACCCTGTGCCTCATGGGAACAGTCCAGCCCGAACTGCCAAGCCATGTCTTTCCTGGACAGAAATCGAGCATCCTAGGACCGGTTTCTGGCTATGAGCCGTCTTCAGCCAGGATGGATTGACTCCAGTGGTGTGGAGAGCATGGGACTCACGTCTGAGCATACCCATCCCACTCGGGGTGACAAATACAAAAACAACAATTGATGGACAGAATGCAGAACAATGTCATACATTGTACCCCAGTACAGAGATCTGGGCCTAAACCCATAGTTTTATTGCACTCCACACCACCCCTGTTCAGACATGGCCATATGAAAATCAACCTTGACCATGTGCCTCATGAGAACAGTCCAGCCCGAACTGCCAAGCCATGTCTTTCTTGGACCGGAATCAAGCATCCTAGGACCGGTTTCTGGCTATCAGCGTCTTCAGACAGGATAGCTTGACTCCAGTGGTGTGGAGAGCACGGGACTCATGTCTGAGCATACCCATCCCACTCAGGTGACAAATGCAAAAACAACAATTGATGGACAGAATGCAGCACAATGTCATACATTCACCCCAGTACAGAGATCTGGGCCTAAATCCATTGTTTTAATGCACTCCACACCACCCCAGTTCAGAAATGGACATATGCAAATCAGCCGTGACCTGGTGCCTCATGGGAACAGTCCAGCTTGAACTGCCAAGCCATGTCTTTCCTGGACCGAAATCCCGCATCCTAGGACCAGTTTCTGGCTATCAGCCGTCTTCAGCCAGGATAGCTTGACTCCAGTGGTAGGGAGAGCATGGGACTCACGTCTGCGCATACTCATCCCACTCGGGTGATAAATGCAAAAACAACAATTGATGGACAGAATGCAGAACAATGTCATACAATCACCCAGTACAGAGATCTGGGCATAAATCCATCGTTTTTTTGCACACCACCCCAGTTCAGACATGGCCATATGCAAATCACCCTTGACCCTGTGCCTCATGGGAACAGTCCAGCCTGAAATGCCAAGCCATGTCTTTCGTTGACCGGAATCAAGCATCCTAGTGCCGGTTTCTGGCTATCAGTCGTCTTCAGCAAGAATAGCTTGACTCCAATGGTGTGGAGAGCATGGGACTCACGTCTGAGCATACCCATCCCACTCGGGGTGACAAATGCAAAAACAACATCTGATGGACAGAATGCAGAACAATGTCATACATTCACCCCAGTACAGAGATCTGGGCCTATATCCATCGTTTTTTTGCACTTCACACCACGCCAGTCCAGACATGGCCATATGCACATCATTCTTGACCCTGTGCCTCATGGGAACAGTCTAGTCCGAACTGCAAAGCAATGTCTTTCCTGGACTGTAATCAAGCGTCCTAGGACTGTTTTCTGGCTATCAGCCGTCTTCAGCCAGGATAGCTTGACTCCAGTGGTGTGGAGAGCATGGGACTCAAGTCTGAGCATACCCATCAAACTCGGGGTAACAAATGCAAAAACAATTGATGGAAAGAATGCAGAACAATGTCATACATTCACCCCAGTACAGAGATCTGGGCCTAAATCCATCGTTTTTTTGCACTCCACACCACCTCACTTCAGACATGGCCATATGCAAATCATCCTTGACCCTGTGCCTCGTGGGAACAGTTCAACCCGAACTGAAAAGCCATGTTTTTCCTTGACCAGGTTCTAGCATACTAGGACCGGTTTCTGGCTATCAGCCGTCTTCAGCCAGGATAGCTTGACTCCAATGGTGTGGAGAGCATGGGACTCACCTCTGAGCATACCCATCCCACTCAGAGTGACAAATGCAAAAACAACAATTGATATACAGAATGCAGAAAAATGTTATACATTCACCCCAATACAGAGATCTGGGCCTAAATCCATTGTTTTTTGCACTCCACACCACCCCAGTTCAGACATGGCCATATGCAAATCATCCATGACCCTGTGCCTCATGGGAAGAGTCCAGCCCGAACTGCCAAGCCATGTCTTTCCTGGACAGGAATCAAGCATCCTAGGACCGGTTTCAGGCTATCAGCCGTCTTCAGCCAGGATAGATTGACTCCAGTGGTGTGGAGAGCATGGGACTCACGTCTGAGCATACCCATCCCACTCGGGGTGACTAATGCAAAAACAACAATTGATGGACAGAATGCAGAACAATGTCATACATTCACCCCAGTACAGAGATATGGACCTAAATCCATTGTTTTTTTGTACTCCACACCACCCCAGTTCAGACATGGCCATATGCAAATCAGCCTTGACCCTTTGCCTCGTGGGAACAGTCCAGCCCGAACTGCCAAGCCATGTCTTTCCTGGACCGGAATCAAGCATCCTAGGACCGGTTTCATGCTATCAGCTGTCTTCAGACTGAATAGCTTGACTCCAGTGGTGTGGAGAGCATGGGACTCACGTCTGCGCATACTCATCCCACTCGGGTGACAAATGCAAAAACAACAATTGATGGACAGAATGCAGAACAATGTCATACATTCACCCAGTACAGAGATCTGGGCATAAATCCATCGTTTTTTTGAACTCTACACCACCCCAGTTCAGACATGGCCATATGCAAATCACCCTTGACCCTGTGCCTCATGGGAACAGTCCAGCCTGAAATGCCAAGCCATGTCTTTCGTTGACCGGAATCAAGCATCCTAGTGCCGGTTTCTGGCTATCAGTCGTCTTCAGCAAGAATAGCTTGACTCCAATGGTGTGGAGAGCATGGGACTCACGTCTGAGCATACCCATCCCACTCGGGGTGACAAATGCAAAAACAACATCTGATGGACAGAATGCAGAACAATGTCATACATTCACCCCAGTACAGAGATCTGGGCATATATCCATCGTTTTTTTGCACTTCACACCACGCCAGTCCAGACATGGCCATATGCAAATCAGCCTTGACCCTCTGCCTCATAGGAACAGTCCAGTCTGAACTGCAAAGCAATGTCTTTCTTTCCTGGACTGTAATCAAGCATCCTAGGACTGGTTTCTGGCTATCAGCCGTCTTCAGCCAGGATAGCTTGACTCCAGTGGTGTGGAGAGCATGGGACTCAAGTCTGAGCATACCCATCAAACTCGGGGTGACAAATGCAAAAACAACAATTGATGGACAGAATGCAGAACAATGTCATACATTCACCCCAGTACAGAGATCTGGGCCTAAAACCATCATCTTTTTGCACTCCACACCACCCCAGTTCAGACATGGCCATAATCAAATCAGCCTTGACCCTGTGCCTCATGGGAACAGTCCAGCCCGAACTGCCAAGCCATGTCTTTCCTGGACAGAAATCAAGCATCCAAGGACCGGTTTCTGGCTATCAGCCGTCTTCAGCCAGGATAGATTGACTCCAGTGGTGTGGAGAGCATGGGACTCATGTCTGAGCATACCCATCCCACTCGGGGTGACAAATACAAAAACAACAATTGATGGACAGAATGCAGAACAATGTCATACATTTACCCCAGTACAGAGATCTGGGCCTAAATCCATTGTTTTATTGTACTCCACACCACCCCAGTTCAGACATGGCCATATGCAAATCAGCCTTGACCCTGTGCCTCATGGGAACAGTCCAGCCCAAACTGAAAAGCCATGTCTTTCCTGGACCAGAATCTAGCATCCTAGGACTGGTTTCTGGCTATCAGCCGTCTTCAGCCAGGATGGATTGACTCCAGTGGTGTGGAGAGCATGGGACTCACCTCTGAGCATACCCATCCCACTCTGGGAGAGAAATGCAAAAACAACAATTGATGGACAGAATGCCGAACAATGTCATACATTCACCCCAGTACAGAGCTCTGGGCCTAAATCCATCATTTTTTGCACTCCACACCACCCCAGTTCAGACGTGGCCATATGTAAGTCAGCCTTGACCCTGTGCCTCATGGGAACAGTCCAGCCCGAACTGCCAAGCCATGTCTTCCCTAGACCGGAATCAAGCATCCTAGGACCGGTTTCTGGCTATCAGCCGTCTTCAGCCAGGATAGCTTGACTACAGTGGTGTGGAGAGCATGGGACTCAAGTCTGAGCATACCCATCCCTCTCAGGATGACAAATGCAAAAAGAACAATTGATGGACAGAATGTAGAACAATGTCATACATTCACCCCAGTACAGAGATCTGGACCTAAATCCATCATCTTTTTGCACTCCACACCACCCCAGTTCAGACATGGCCATAATCAAATCAGCCTTGACCCTGTGCCTCATGGGAACAGTCCAGCCCGAACTGCCAAGCCATGTCTTTCCTGGACAGAAATCAAGCATCCTAAAATCAGTTTCTGGCTATCAGCCGTCTTCAGCAAGGATAGATTGACTCCAGTGGTGTGGAGAGCATGGGACTCATGTCAGAGCATACCCATCCCACTCGGGGTGACAAATACAAAAACAACAATTGATGGACAGAATGCAGAACAATGTCATACATTCACCCCAGTACAGAGATCTGGGCCTAAATCCATCGTTTTATTGCACTCCACACCACCCCAGTTCAGACATGGCCATATGCAAATCAGCATTGACCCTGTGCCTCATGGGAACAGTCCAGCCCAAACTGAAAAGCCATGTCTTTCCTGGACCAGAATCTAGCATCCTAGGACCAGTTTCTGGCTATCAGCCGTCTTCAGCCAGGATAGCTTGACTCCAGTGGTGTGGAGAGCATGGGACTCACGTCTGAGCATACCCATCCCTCTCAGGATGACAAATGCAAAAAGAACAATTGATGGACAGAATGCAGAACAATGTCATACATTCACCCCAGTACAGAGATCTGGGCCTAAATCCATCATCTTTTTGCACTCCACACCACCCCAGTTCAGACATGGCCATATGCAAATCACCCTTGACCCTGTGCCTCATGGGAACAGTCCAGCCTGAAATGCCAAGCCATGTCTTTCCTGGACCGTAATCAAGCATCCTAGGACTGGTTTCTGGCTATCAGCCGTCTTCAGCCAGGATAGCTTGACTCCAGTGGTGTGGAGAGCATGGGACTCAAGTCTGAGCATACCCATCAAACTCGGGGTGACAAATGCAAAAACAACAATTGATGGACAGAATGCAGAACAATGTCATACATTCACCCCAGTACAGAAATCTAGGCCTAAATCCATCATCTTTTTGCACTCCACACCACCCCAGTTCAGACATGGCCATAATAAAATCAGCCTTGACCCTGTGCCTCATGGGAACAGTCCAGCCCGAACTGCCAAGCCATGTCTTTCCTGGACAGAAATCGAGCATTCTAGGACCGGTTTCTGGCTATCAGCCGTCTTCAGCCAGGATAGATTGACTCCAGTGGTGTGGAGAGCATGGGACTCATGTCTGAGCATACCCATCCCATTCGGGGTGACAAATACAAAAACAACAATTGATGGACAGAATGCAGAACAATGTCATACATTCACCCCAGTACAGAGATCTGGGCCTAAATCCATAGTTTTATTGCACTCCACACCACCCCAGTTCAGACATGGCCATATGCAAATCAATCTTGACCCTGTGCCTCATGGGAACAGTCCACCCCAAACTGAAAAGCCATGTCTTTCCTGGACCAGAATCTAGCATCCTAGGACCAGTTTCTGGCTATCAGCCATCTTCAGCCAGGATTTATTGACTCCAGTGGTGTGGAGAGCATGGGACTCACGTCTGAGCATACCTATCCCACTCGGGGTGACAAATGCAAAAACAACAATTGATGGACAGAATGCCGAACAATGTCATACATTCACCCCAGTACAGATATATGGGCCTAAATCCATCGTTTTTTGCACTCCACACCACCCCAGTTCAGACATGGCCATAATCAAATCAGTCTTGACCCTGTGCCTCATGAGAACAGTCCAGCCCGAACTGCCAAGCCATGTCTTTCCGGGACCGGAATCAAGCATCCTAGGACCGGTTTCTGGCTATCAGCGTCTTCAGACAGGATAGCTTGACTCCAGTGGTGTGGAGAGCATGGGACTCACGTCTGAGCATACCCATCCCACTCGGGTGACAAATGCAAAAACAACAATTGATGGACAGAATGCAGCTCAATGTCATACATTCACCCCATTACAGAGATCTGGGCCTAAATCCATTGTTTTTTGCACTCCACACCACCCCAGTTCAACCCAAACTGAAAAGCCATGTCTTTCCTTGACCAGAATCTAGCATCCTAGGACCGGTTTCTGGCTATCAGCTGTCTTCATCCAGGATAGCTTGATTTCAGTGGTGTGGAGAGCATGGGACTCACGTCTGAGCATACCCATCCCACTCGGGGTGACAGATGCAAAAACATCAAATGATAGACAGAATGCAGAACAATGTCATACATTCACCCCAGTACAGAGATCAGGGCCTAAATCCATTGTTTTTTGCACTACAAACGACCCCAGTTCAGACATGACCATATGCAAATCAGCTTCAACCCTGTGCCTCATGGGAACAGTCCAGCCCGAACTGCCAAGCCATGTCTTTCCTGGACCGGAATCAAGCATCCTAGGACCGGTTTCTGGCTATCAGCCGTCTTCATCCAGGATAGCTTGACTTCAGTGGTGTGGAGAGCATGGGACTCACGTCTGAGCATACCCATCCCACTCGGGGTGACAAATGCAAAAACATCAAATGATAGACAGAATGCAGAACAATGTCATACATTCACCCCAGTACAGAGATCAGGGCCTAAATCCATTGTTTTATTGCACTCCACACCACCCCAGTTCAACCCAAACTGAAAAGCCATGTCTTTCCTTGACCAGAATCTAGCATCCTAGGACCGGTTTCTGGCTATCAGCCATCTTCAGCCAGGATGGATTGACTCCAGTGGTGTGGAGAGCATGGGACTCACTTCTGAGCACACCCATCCCACTAGGGGTGACAAATGCAAAAACAACAATTGATGGACAGAATGCAGCACAATGTCATACAATCACCCAGTACAGAGATCTGGGCATAAATCCATCGTTTTTTTGCACACCACCCCAGTTCAGACATGGCCATATGCAAATCACCCTTGACCCTGTGCCTCATGGGAACAGTCCAGCCTGAAATGCCAAGCCATGTCTTTCGTTGACCGGAATCAAGCATCCTAGTGCCGGTTTCTGGCTATCAGCCGTCTTCAGCCAGGATAGCTTGACTCCAGTGGTAGGGAGAGCATGGGACTCACGTCTGCGCATACTCATCCCACTCGGGTGACAAATGCAAAAACAACAATTGATGGACAGAATGCAGAACAATGTCATACAATCACCCAGTACAGAGATCTGGGCATAAATCCATCATTTTTTTGCACACCACCCCAGTTCAGACATGGCCATATGCAAATCACCCTTGACCCTGTGCCTCATGGGAACAGTCCAGCCTGAAATGCCAAGCCATGTCTTTTGTTGACCGGAATCAAGCATCCTAGTTCCGGTTTCTGGCTATCAGTCGTCTTCAGCAAGAATAGCTTGACTCCAATGGTGTGGAGAGCATGGGACTCACGTCTGAGCATACCCATCCCACTCGGGGTGACAAATGCAAAAACAACATCTGATGGACAGAATGCAGAACAATGTCATACATTCACCCCAGTACAGAGATCTGGGCCTTTATCCATCGTTTTTTTGCACTTCACACCACGCCAGTCCAGACATGGCCATATGCAAATCAGCCTTGACCCTGTGCCTCATGGGAACAGTCTAGTCCGAACTGCAAAGCAATGTCTTTCCTGGACTGTAATCAAGCATCCTAGGACTGTTTTCTGGCTATCAGCCGTCTTCAGCCAGGATAGCTTGACTCCAGTGGTGTGGAGAGCATGGGACTCAAGTCTGAGCATACCCATCAAACTCGGGGTGAAATGCAAAACAACAATTGATGGACAGAATGCAGAACAATGTCATACATTCACCCCAGTACAGAGATCTGGGTCTAAATCCATCATCTTTTTGCACTCCACACCACCCCAGTTCAGACATGGCCATAATCAAATCATCCTTGACCCTGTGCCTCATGGGAACAGTCCAGCCCGAACTGCCAAGCCATGTCTTTCCTGGACAGAAATCAAGCATCCTAGGACCGGTTTCTGGCTATCAGCCGTCTTCAGCCAGGATAGATTGACTCCAGTGGTGTGGAGAGCATGGGACTCATGTCTGAGCATACCCATCCCACTCGGGGTGACAAATACAAAAACAACAATTGATGGACAGAATGCAGAACAATGTCATACATTCACCCCAGTACAGAGATCTGGGCCTAAATCCATTGTTTTATTGCACTCCACACCACCCCAGTTCAGACATGGCCATATGCAAATCAGCCTTGACCCTGTGCCTCATGGGAACAGTCCAGCCCAAACTGAAAAGCCATGTCTTTCCTGGACCAGAATCTAGCATCCTAGGACTGGTTTCTGGCTATCAGCCGTCTTCAGCCAAGATGGATTGACTCCAGTGGGGTGGAGAGCATGGGACTCACCTCTGAGCATACCCATCCCACTCTGGGAGAGAAATGCAAAAACAACAATTGATGGACAGAATGCCGAACAATGTCCTACATTCACCCCAGTACAGAGATCTGGGTCTAAATCCATCGTTTTTTGCACTCCACACCACCCCAGTTCAGACATGGCCATATGCAAATCAGCCTTGACCATGTGCCTCATGGGAACAGTCCAGCCCGAACTGCCAAGCCATGTCTTTCCGGGACCGGAATCAAGCATCCTAGGACCGGTTTCTGGCTATCAGCCATCTTCAGCCAGGATAGCTTGACTCCAGTGGTGTGGAGAGCATGGGACTCACGTCTGAGCATACCCATCCCTCTCAGGATGACAAATGCAAAAAGAACAATTGATGGACAGAATGCAGAACAATGTCATACATTCACCCCAGTACAGAGATCTGGGCCTAAATCCATCATCTTTTTGCACTCCATACCACCCCAGTTCAGACATGGCCATATGCAAATCACCCTTGACCCTGTGCCTCATGGGAACAGTCCAGCCTGAAATGCCAAGCCATTTCTTTCCTGGACCGTAATCAAGCATCATAGGACTGGTTTCTGGCTATCAGCCGTCTTCAGCCAGGATAGCTTGACTCCAGTGGTGTGGAGAGCATGGGACTCAAGTCTGAGCATACCCATCAAACTCGGGGTGACAAATGCAAAAAACAACAATTGATGGACAGAATGCCGAACAATGTCATACATTCACCCCAGTACAGAGATCTAGGCCTAAATCCATCATCTTTTTGCACTCCACACCACCCCAGTTCAGACATGGCCATAATCAAATCAGCCTTGACCCTGTGCCTCATGGGAACAGTCCAGCCCGAACTGCCAAGCCATGTCTTTCCTGGACAGAAATCGAGCATCCTAGAACCGGTTTCTGGCTATCAGCCATCTTCAGCCAGGATAGATTGACTCCAGTGGTGTGGAGAGCATGGGACTCATGTCTAAGCATACCCATCCCACTCGGGGTGACAAATACAAGAACAACAATTGATGGACAGAATGCCGAACAATGTCATACATTCACCCCAGTACAGAGATCTGGGCCTAAATCCATAGTTTTATTGCACTCCACACCACCCCTGTTCAGACATGGCCATATGCAAATCAACCTTGACCCTGTGCCTCATGGGAACAGTCCAGCCCAAACTTAAAAGCCATGTCTTTCCTGGACCAGAATCTAGCATCCTAGGACCAGTTTCTGGCTATGAGCCGTCTTCAGCCAGGATGGATTGACTCCAGTGGTGTGGAGAGCATGGGACTCACGTCTGAGCATACCCATCCCACTCGGGGTGACAAATGCAAAAACAACAATTGATGGACAGAATGCCGAACAATGTCATACATTCACCCCAGTACAGAAATCTGGGCCTAAATCCATCGTTTTTTGCACTCCACACCACCCCAGTTCAGACATGGACATAATCAAATCAGCCTTGACCCTGTGCCTCATGAGAACAGTCCAGCCCGAACTGCCAAGCCATGTCTTTCCTGGACCGGAATCAAGCATCCTAGGACCGGTTTCTGGCTATCAGCGTCTTCAGACAGGATAGCTTGACTCCAGTGGTGTGGAGAGCACGGGACTCATGTCTGAGCATACCCATCCCACTCGGGTGACAAATGCAAAAACAACAATTGATGGACAGAATGCAGCACAATGTCATACATTCACCCCAGTACAGAGATCTGGGCCTAAATCCATTGTTTTATTGCACTCCACACCACCCCAGTCCAGCCCAAACTGAAAAGCCATGTCTTTCCTGGACCAGACTCTAGCATCCTAGGACCGGTTTCTGGCTATCAGCCGTCTTCAGCCAGGATGGATTGACTCCAGTGGTGTGGAGAGCATGGGACTCACTTCTGAGCATACCCATCCCACTAGGGGTGACAAATGCAAAAATAACAATTGATGGACAGAATGCCGAACAATGTCCTACATTCACCCCAGTACAGAGATCTGGGCCTAAATCCATCGTTTTTTGCACTCCACACCACCCCAGTTCAGATATGGCCATATGCAAATCAGCCTTGACCATGTGCCTCATGGGAACAGTCCAGCCCGAATTGCCAAGCCATGTCTTTCCTGGACCGGAACCAAGCATCCTAGGACCGGTTTCTGGCTATCAGCGTCTTCAGACAGGATAGCTTGACTCCAGTGGTGTGGAGAGCATGGGACTCATGTCTGAGCATACCCATCCCACTCGGGTGACAAATGCAAAAACAACAATTGATGGACAGAATGCAGCACAATGTCCTACATTCACCCCAGTACAGAGATCTGGGCCTAAATCCATTGTTTTATTGCACTCCACACCACCCCAGTTCAACCCAAACTGAAAAGCCATGTCTTTCCTTGACCAGAATCTAGCATCCTAGGACCGGTTTCTGGCTATCAGCTGTCTTCATCCAGGATAGCTTGATTTCAGTGGTGTGGAGAGCATGGGACTCACGTCTGAGCATACCCATCCCACTCGGGGTGACAGATGCAAAAACATCAAATGATAGACAGAATGCAGAACAATGTCATACATTCACCCCAGTACAGAGATCAGGGCCTAAATCCATTGTTTTTTGCACTACAAACCACCCCAGTTCAGACATGGCCATATGCAAATCAGCTTCGACTCTGTGCCTCATGGGAACAGTCCAGCCCGAACTGCCAAGCCATGTCTTTCCTGGACCGGAATCAAGCATCCTAGGACCGGTTTCTGGCTATCAGCCGTCTTCAGCCAGGATAGCTTGACTCCAGTGGTGTTGAGAGCATGGGACTCACGTCTGAGCATACCCATCCCTCTCAGGATGACAAATGCAAAAAGAACAATTGATGGACAGAATGCAGAACAATGTCATACATTCACCCCAGTACAGAGATCAGGGCCTAAATCCATCATCTTTTTGCACTCCATACCACCCCAGTTCAGACATGGCCATATGCAAATCACCCTTGACCCTGTGCCTCATGGGAACAGTCCAGTCTGAAATGCCAAGCCATGTCTTTCCTGGACCGTAATCAAGCATCCTAGGACTGGTTTCTGGCTATCAGCCGTCTTCAGCCAGGATAGCTTGACTCCAGTGGTGTGGAGAGCATGGGACTCAAGTCTGAGCATACCCATCAAACTCGGGGTGACAAATGCAAAAACAACAATTGATGGACAGAATGCAGAACAATGTCATACATTCACCCCAGTACAGAGATCTAGGCCTAAATCCATCATCTTTTTGCACTCCACACCACCCCAGTTCAGACATGGCCATAATCAAATCAGCCTTGACCCTGTGCCTCATGGGAACAGTCCAGCCCAAACTGAAAAGCCATGTCTTTCCTGGACCAGAATCTAGCATCCTAGGACCGGTTTCTGGCTATCAGCTGTCTTCATCCAGGATAGCTTGACTTCAGTGGTGTGGAGAGCATGGGACTCACGTCTGAGCATACCCATCCCACTCGGGGTGACAAATGCAAAAACATCAAATGATAGACAGAATGCAGAACAATGTCATACATTCACCCCAGTACAGAGATCAGGGCCTAAATCCATTGTTTTTTGCACTCCAAACCACCCCAGTTCAGACATGGCCATATGCAAATCAGCCTTGACCCTGTGCCTCATGGGAACAGTCCAGCCCGAACTGCCAAGCCATGTCTTTCCTGGACCGGAATCAAGCATCCTAGGACCGGTTTCTGGCTATCAGCCGTCTTCAGCCAGGATAGCTTGACTCCAGTGTTGTTGAGAGCATGGGACTCACGTCTGAGCATACCCATCCCTCTCAGGATGACAAATGCAAAAACAACAATTGATGGACAGAATGCAGCTCAATGTCATACATTCACCCCATTACAGAGATCTGGGCCTAAATCCATTGTTTTTTGCACTCCACACCACCCCAGTTCAACCCAAACTGAAAAGCCATGTCTTTCCTTGACCAGAATCTAGCATCCTAGGACCGGTTTCTGGCTATCAGCTGTCTTCATCCAGGATAGCTTGATTTCAGTGGTGTGGAGAGCATGGGACTCACGTCTGAGCATACCCATCCCACTCGGGGTGACAGATGCAAAAACATCAAATGATAGACAGAATGCAGAACAATGTCATACATTCACCCCAGTACAGAGATCAGGGCCTAAATCCATTGTTTTTTGCACTACAAACGACCCCAGTTCAGACATGACCATATGCAAATCAGCTTCAACCCTGTGCCTCATGGGAACAGTCCAGCCCGAACTGCCAAGCCATGTCTTTCCTGGACCGGAATCAAGCATCCTAGGACCGGTTTCTGGCTATCAGCCGTCTTCATCCAGGATAGCTTGACTTCAGTGGTGTGGAGAGCATGGGACTCACGTCTGAGCATACCCATCCCACTCGGGGTGACAAATGCAAAAACATCAAATGATAGACAGAATGCAGAACAATGTCATACATTCACCCCAGTACAGAGATCAGGGCCTAAATCCATTGTTTTATTGCACTCCACACCACCCCAGTTCAACCCAAACTGAAAAGCCATGTCTTTCCTTGACCAGAATCTAGCATCCTAGGACCGGTTTCTGGCTATCAGCCATCTTCAGCCAGGATGGATTGACTCCAGTGGTGTGGAGAGCATGGGACTCACTTCTGAGCACACCCATCCCACTAGGGGTGACAAATGCAAAAACAACAATTGATGGACAGAATGCAGCACAATGTCATACAATCACCCAGTACAGAGATCTGGGCATAAATCCATCGTTTTTTTGCACACCACCCCAGTTCAGACATGGCCATATGCAAATCACCCTTGACCCTGTGCCTCATGGGAACAGTCCAGCCTGAAATGCCAAGCCATGTCTTTCGTTGACCGGAATCAAGCATCCTAGTGCCGGTTTCTGGCTATCAGCCGTCTTCAGCCAGGATAGCTTGACTCCAGTGGTAGGGAGAGCATGGGACTCACGTCTGCGCATACTCATCCCACTCGGGTGACAAATGCAAAAACAACAATTGATGGACAGAATGCAGAACAATGTCATACAATCACCCAGTACAGAGATCTGGGCATAAATCCATCATTTTTTTGCACACCACCCCAGTTCAGACATGGCCATATGCAAATCACCCTTGACCCTGTGCCTCATGGGAACAGTCCAGCCTGAAATGCCAAGCCATGTCTTTTGTTGACCGGAATCAAGCATCCTAGTTCCGGTTTCTGGCTATCAGTCGTCTTCAGCAAGAATAGCTTGACTCCAATGGTGTGGAGAGCATGGGACTCACGTCTGAGCATACCCATCCCACTCGGGGTGACAAATGCAAAAACAACATCTGATGGACAGAATGCAGAACAATGTCATACATTCACCCCAGTACAGAGATCTGGGCCTTTATCCATCGTTTTTTTGCACTTCACACCACGCCAGTCCAGACATGGCCATATGCAAATCAGCCTTGACCCTGTGCCTCATGGGAACAGTCTAGTCCGAACTGCAAAGCAATGTCTTTCCTGGACTGTAATCAAGCATCCTAGGACTGTTTTCTGGCTATCAGCCGTCTTCAGCCAGGATAGCTTGACTCCAGTGGTGTGGAGAGCATGGGACTCAAGTCTGAGCATACCCATCAAACTCGGGGTGAAATGCAAAACAACAATTGATGGACAGAATGCAGAACAATGTCATACATTCACCCCAGTACAGAGATCTGGGTCTAAATCCATCATCTTTTTGCACTCCACACCACCCCAGTTCAGACATGGCCATAATCAAATCATCCTTGACCCTGTGCCTCATGGGAACAGTCCAGCCCGAACTGCCAAGCCATGTCTTTCCTGGACAGAAATCAAGCATCCTAGGACCGGTTTCTGGCTATCAGCCGTCTTCAGCCAGGATAGATTGACTCCAGTGGTGTGGAGAGCATGGGACTCATGTCTGAGCATACCCATCCCACTCGGGGTGACAAATACAAAAACAACAATTGATGGACAGAATGCAGAACAATGTCATACATTCACCCCAGTACAGAGATCTGGGCCTAAATCCATTGTTTTATTGCACTCCACACCACCCCAGTTCAGACATGGCCATATGCAAATCAGCCTTGACCCTGTGCCTCATGGGAACAGTCCAGCCCAAACTGAAAAGCCATGTCTTTCCTGGACCAGAATCTAGCATCCTAGGACTGGTTTCTGGCTATCAGCCGTCTTCAGCCAAGATGGATTGACTCCAGTGGGGTGGAGAGCATGGGACTCACCTCTGAGCATACCCATCCCACTCTGGGAGAGAAATGCAAAAACAACAATTGATGGACAGAATGCCGAACAATGTCCTACATTCACCCCAGTACAGAGATCTGGGTCTAAATCCATCGTTTTTTGCACTCCACACCACCCCAGTTCAGACATGGCCATATGCAAATCAGCCTTGACCATGTGCCTCATGGGAACAGTCCAGCCCGAACTGCCAAGCCATGTCTTTCCGGGACCGGAATCAAGCATCCTAGGACCGGTTTCTGGCTATCAGCCATCTTCAGCCAGGATAGCTTGACTCCAGTGGTGTGGAGAGCATGGGACTCACGTCTGAGCATACCCATCCCTCTCAGGATGACAAATGCAAAAAGAACAATTGATGGACAGAATGCAGAACAATGTCATACATTCACCCCAGTACAGAGATCTGGGCCTAAATCCATCATCTTTTTGCACTCCATACCACCCCAGTTCAGACATGGCCATATGCAAATCACCCTTGACCCTGTGCCTCATGGGAACAGTCCAGCCTGAAATGCCAAGCCATTTCTTTCCTGGACCGTAATCAAGCATCATAGGACTGGTTTCTGGCTATCAGCCGTCTTCAGCCAGGATAGCTTGACTCCAGTGGTGTGGAGAGCATGGGACTCAAGTCTGAGCATACCCATCAAACTCGGGGTGACAAATGCAAAAACAACAATTGATGGACAGAATGCCGAACAATGTCATACATTCACCCCAGTACAGAGATCTAGGCCTAAATCCATCATCTTTTTGCACTCCACACCACCCCAGTTCAGACATGGCCATAATCAAATCAGCCTTGACCCTGTGCCTCATGGGAACAGTCCAGCCCGAACTGCCAAGCCATGTCTTTCCTGGACAGAAATCGAGCATCCTAGAACCGGTTTCTGGCTATCAGCCATCTTCAGCCAGGATAGATTGACTCCAGTGGTGTGGAGAGCATGGGACTCATGTCTAAGCATACCCATCCCACTCGGGGTGACAAATACAAGAACAACAATTGATGGACAGAATGCCGAACAATGTCATACATTCACCCCAGTACAGAGATCTGGGCCTAAATCCATAGTTTTATTGCACTCCACACCACCCCTGTTCAGACATGGCCATATGCAAATCAACCTTGACCCTGTGCCTCATGGGAACAGTCCAGCCCAAACTTAAAAGCCATGTCTTTCCTGGACCAGAATCTAGCATCCTAGGACCAGTTTCTGGCTATGAGCCGTCTTCAGCCAGGATGGATTGACTCCAGTGGTGTGGAGAGCATGGGACTCACGTCTGAGCATACCCATCCCACTCGGGGTGACAAATGCAAAAACAACAATTGATGGACAGAATGCCGAACAATGTCATACATTCACCCCAGTACAGAAATCTGGGCCTAAATCCATCGTTTTTTGCACTCCACACCACCCCAGTTCAGACATGGACATAATCAAATCAGCCTTGACCCTGTGCCTCATGAGAACAGTCCAGCCCGAACTGCCAAGCCATGTCTTTCCTGGACCGGAATCAAGCATCCTAGGACCGGTTTCTGGCTATCAGCGTCTTCAGACAGGATAGCTTGACTCCAGTGGTGTGGAGAGCACGGGACTCATGTCTGAGCATACCCATCCCACTCGGGTGACAAATGCAAAAACAACAATTGATGGACAGAATGCAGCACAATGTCATACATTCACCCCAGTACAGAGATCTGGGCCTAAATCCATTGTTTTATTGCACTCCACACCACCCCAGTCCAGCCCAAACTGAAAAGACATGTCTTTCCTGGACCAGACTCTAGCATCCTAGGACCGGTTTCTGGCTATCAGCCGTCTTCAGCCAGGATGGATTGACTCCAGTGGTGTGGAGAGCATGGGACTCACTTCTGAGCATACCCATCCCACTAGGGGTGACAAATGCAAAAATAACAATTGATGGACAGAATGCCGAACAATGTCCTACATTCACCCCAGTACAGAGATCTGGGCCTAAATCCATCGTTTTTTGCACTCCACACCACCCCAGTTCAGATATGGCCATATGCAAATCAGCCTTGACCATGTGCCTCATGGGAACAGTCCAGCCCGAATTGCCAAGCCATGTCTTTCCTGGACCGGAACCAAGCATCCTAGGACCGGTTTCTGGCTATCAGCGTCTTCAGACAGGATAGCTTGACTCCAGTGGTGTGGAGAGCATGGGACTCATGTCTGAGCATACCCATCCCACTCGGGTGACAAATGCAAAAACAACAATTGATGGACAGAATGCAGCACAATGTCCTACATTCACCCCAGTACAGAGTTCTGGGCCTAAATCCATTGTTTTATTGCACTCCACACCACCCCAGTTCAACCCAAACTGAAAAGCCATGTCTTTCCTTGACCAGAATCTAGCATCCTAGGACCGGTTTCTGGCTATCAGCTGTCTTCATCCAGGATAGCTTGATTTCAGTGGTGTGGAGAGCATGGGACTCACGTCTGAGCATACCCATCCCACTCGGGGTAACAGATGCAAAAACATCAAATGATAGACAGAATGCAGAACAATGTCATACATTCACCCCAGTACAGAGATCAGGGCCTAAATCCATTGTTTTTTGCACTACAAACCACCCCAGTTCAGACATGGCCATATGCAAATCAGCTTCGACTCTGTGCCTCATGGGAACAGTCCAGCCCGAACTGCCAAGCCATGTCTTTCCTGGACCGGAATCAAGCATCCTAGGACCGGTTTCTGGCTATCAGCCGTCTTCAGCCAGGATAGCTTGACTCCAGTGGTGTTGAGAGCATGGGACTCACGTCTGAGCATACCCATCCCTCTCAGGATGACAAATGCAAAAAGAACAATTGATGGACAGAATGCAGAACAATGTCATACATTCACCCCAGTACAGAGATCAGGGCCTAAATCCATCATCTTTTTGCACTCCATACCACCCCAGTTCAGACATGGCCATATGCAAATCACCCTTGACCCTGTGCCTCATGGGAACAGTCCAGTCTGAAATGCCAAGCCATGTCTTTCCTGGACCGTAATCAAGCATCCTAGGACTGGTTTCTGGCTATCAGCCGTCTTCAGCCAGGATAGCTTGACTCCAGTGGTGTGGAGAGCATGGGACTCAAGTCTGAGCATACCCATCAAACTCGGGGTGACAAATGCAAAAACAACAATTGATGGACAGAATGCAGAACAATGTCATACATTCACCCCAGTACAGAGATCTAGGCCTAAATCCATCATCTTTTTGCACTCCACACCACCCCAGTTCAGACATGGCCATAATCAAATCAGCCTTGACCCTGTGCCTCATGGGAACAGTCCAGCCCAAACTGAAAAGCCATGTCTTTCCTGGACCAGAATCTAGCATCCTAGGACCGGTTTCTGGCTATCAGCTGTCTTCATCCAGGATAGCTTGACTTCAGTGGTGTGGAGAGCATGGGACTCACGTCTGAGCATACCCATCCCACTCGGGGTGACAAATGCAAAAACATCAAATGATAGACAGAATGCAGAACAATGTCATACATTCACCCCAGTACAGAGATCAGGGCCTAAATCCATTGTTTTTTGCACTCCAAACCACCCCAGTTCAGACATGGCCATATGCAAATCAGCCTTGACCCTGTGCCTCATGGGAACAGTCCAGCCCGAACTGCCAAGCCATGTCTTTCCTGGACCGGAATCAAGCATCCTAGGACCGGTTTCTGGCTATCAGCCGTCTTCAGCCAGGATAGCTTGACTCCAGTGTTGTTGAGAGCATGGGACTCACGTCTGAGCATACCCATCCCTCTCAGGATGACAAATGCAAAAAGAACAATTGATGGACAGAATGCAGCACAATGTCCTACATTCACCCCAGTACAGAGATCTGGGCCTAAATCCATTGTTTTATTGCACTCCACACCACCCCAGTTCAACCCAAACTGAAAAGCCATGTCTTTCCTTGACCAGAATCTAGCATCCTAGGACCGGTTTCTGGCTATCAGCCATCTTCAGCCAGGATGGATTGACTCCGGTGGTGTGGAGAGCATGGGACTCACTTCTGAGCACACCCATCCCACTAGGGGTGACAAATGCAAAAACAACAATTGATGGACAGAATGCAGCACAATGTCATATAATCACCCAGTACAGAGATCTGGGCATAAATCCATCGTTTTTTTGCACACCACCCCAGTTCAGACATGGCCATATGCAAATCACCCTTGACTCTGTGCCTCATGGGAACAGTCCAGCCTGAAATGCCAAGCCATGTCTTTCGTTGACCGGAATCAAGCATCCTAGTGCCGGTTTCTGGCTATCAGCCGTCTTCAGCCAGGATAGCTTGACTCCAGTGGTAGGGAGAGCATGGGACTCACGTCTGCGCATACTCATCCCACTCGGGTGACCCACGCCAGTCCAGACATGGCCATATGCAAATCACCCTTGACCCTGTGCCTCATGGGAACAGTCCAGCCTGAAATGCCAAGCCATGTCTTTCGTTGACCGGAATCAAGCATCCTAGTGCCGGTTTCTGGCTATCAGCCGTCTTCAGCCAGGATAGCTTGACTCCAGTGGTGTGGAGAGCATGGGACTCATGTCTGAGCATACCCATCCCACTCGGGTGACAAATACAAAAACAACAATTGATGGACAGAATGCAGAACAATGTCATACATTCACCCTAGTACAGAGATATGGACCTAAATCCATCGTTTTATTGCACTCCACACCACCCCAGTTCAGACATGGCCATATGCAAATCAGCCTTGACCCTGTGCCTCATGGGAACAGTCCAGCCCAAACTGAAAAGCCATGTCTTTCCTGGACCAGAATCTAGCATCCTAGGACCGGTTTCTGGCTATCAACCGTCTTCAGCCAGGATGGATTGACTCCAGTGGTGTGGAGAGCATGCGACTCACTACTGAGCATACCCATCCCACTCGGGGTGACAAATGCAAAAACAACAATTGATGGACAGAATCCGAACAATGTCCTACATTCACCCCAGTACAGAGATCTGGGCCTAAATCCATCGTTTTTTGCACTCCACACCACCCCAGTTCAGACATGGCCATATGCAAATCAGCCTTGACCATGTGCCTCATGGGAACAGTCCAGCCCGAACTGCCAAGCCATGTCTTTCCGGGACCGGAATCAAGCATCCTAGGACCGGTTTCTGGCTATCAGCCATCTTCAGCCAGGATAGCTTGACTCCAGTGGTGTGGAGAGCATGGGACTCACGTCTGAGCATACCCATCCCTCTCAGGATGACAAATGCAAAAAGAACAATTGATGGACAGAATGCAGAACAATGTCATACATTCATCCCAGTACAGAGATCTGGGCCTAAATCCATCATCTTTTTGCACTCCATACCACCCCAGTTCAGACATGGCCATATGCAAATCACCCTTGACCCTGTGCCTCATGGGAACAGTCCAGCCTGAAATGCCAAGCCATGTCTTTCCTGGACCGTAATCAAGCATCATAGGACTGGTTTCTGGCTATCAGCCGTCTTCAGCCAGGATAGCTTGACTCCAGTGGTGTGGAGAGCATGGGACTCAAGTCTGAGCATACCCATCAAACTCGGGGTGACAAATGCAAAAACAACAATTGATGGACAGAATGCAGAACAATGTCATACATTCACCCCAGTACAGAGATCTAGGCCTAAATCCATCATCTTTTTGCACTCCACACCACCCCTGTTCAGACATGGCCATAATCAAATCAGCCTTGACCCTGTGCCTCATGGGAACAGTCAAGCCCGAACTGCCAAGCCATGTCTTTCCTGGACAGAAATCGAGCATCCTAGGACCGGTTTCTGGCTATCAGCCGTCTTCAGCCAGGATAGATTGACTCCAGTGGTGTGGAGAGCATGGGACTCATGTCTAAGCATACCCATCCCACTCGGGGTGACAAATACAAAAACAACAATTGATGGACAGAATGCAGAACAATGTCATACATTCACCGCAGTACAGAGATCTGGGCCTAAATCCATAGTTTTATTGCACTCCACACCACCCCTGTTCAGACATGGCCATATGCAAATCAACTTTGACCCTGGGCCTCATGGGAACAGTCCAGCCCAAACTTAAAAGCCATGTCTTTCCTGGACCAGAATCTAGCATCCTAGGACCAGTTTCTGGCTATGAGCCGTCTTCAGCCAGGATGGATTGACTCCAGTGGTGTGGAGAGCATGGGACTCACGTCTGAGCATACCCATCCCACTCGGGGTGACAAATGCAAAAACAACAATTGATGGACAGAATGCCGAACAATGTCATACATTCACCCCAGTACAGAAATCTGGGCCTAAATCCATCGTTTTTTGCACTCCACACCACCCCAGTTCAGACATGGACATAATCAAATCAGCCTTGACCCTGTGCCTCATGAGAACAGTCCAGCCCGAACTGCCAAGCCATGTCTTTCCTGGACCGGAATCAAGCATCCTAGGACCGGTTTCTGGCTATCAGCGTCTTCAGACAGGATAGCTTGACTCCAGTGGTGTGGAGAGCACGGGACTCATGTCTGAGCATACCCATCCCACTCGTGTGACAAATGCAAAAACAACAATTGATGGACAGAATGCAGCACAATGTCATACATTCACCCCAGTACAGAGATCTGGGCCTAAATCCATTGTTTTATTGCACTCCACACCACCCCAGTCCAGCCCAAACTGAAAAGCTATGTCTTTCCTGGACCGGAATCTAGCATCCTAGGACCGGTTTCTGGCTATCAGCCATCTTCAGCCAGGATGGATTGACTCCAGTGGTGTGGAGAGCATGGGACTCACTTCTGAGCACACCCATCCCACTAGGGGTGACAAATGCAAAAACAACAATTGATGGACAGAATGCAGCACAATGTCATACATTCACCCCAGTACAGAGATCTGGGCCTAAATCCATTGTTTTAATGCACTCCACACCACCCCAGTTCAGAAATGGACATATGCAAATCAGCCGTGACCTGGTGCCTCATGGGAACAGTCCAGCTTGAACTGCCAAGCCATGTCTTTCCTGGACCGAAATCCCGCATCCTAGGACCAGTTTCTGGCTATCAGCCGTCTTCAGCCAGGATAGCTTGACTCCAGTGGTAGGGAGAGCATGGGATGCACGTCTGCGCATACTCATCCCACTCGGGTGATAAATGCAAAAACAATTGATGGACAGAATGCAGAACAATGTCATACAATCACCCAGTACAGAGATCTGGGCATAAATCCATCGTTTTTTTGCACACCACCCCAGTTCAGACATGGCCATATGCAAATCACCCTTGACCCTGTGCCTCATGGGAACAGTCCAGCCTGAAATGCCAAGCCATGTCTTTCGTTGACCGGAATCAAGCATCCTAGTGCCGGTTTCTGGCTATCAGTCGTCTTCAGCAAGAATAGCTTGACTCCAATGGTGTGGAGAGCATGGGACTCACGTCTGAGCATACCCATCCCACTCGGGGTGACAAATGCAAAAACAACATCTGATGGACAGAATGCAGAACAATGTCATACATTCACCCCAGTACAGAGATCTGGGCCTATATCCATCGTTTTTTTGCACTTCACACCACGCCAGTCCAGACATGGCCATATGCAAATCAGCCTTGACCCTGTGCCTCATGGGAACAGTCTAGTCCAAACTGCAAAGCAATGTCTTTCCTGGACTGTAATCAAGCATCCTAGGACTGTTTTCTGGCTATCAGCCGTCTTCAGCCAGGATAGCTTGACTCCAGTGGTGTGGAGAGCATGGGACTCAAGTCTGAGCATACCCATCAAACTCGGGGTGACAAATGCAAAAACAACAATTGATGGACAGAATGCAGAACAATGTCATACATTCACCCCAGTACAGAGATCTGGGCCTAAATCCATCATCTTTTCGCACTCCACACCACCCCAGTTCAGACATGGCCATAATCAAATCAGCCTTGACCCTGTGCCTCATGGGAACAGTCCAGCCCAAACTGAAAAGCCATGTCTTTCCTGGACCAGAATCTAGCATCCTAGGACTGGTTTCTGGCTATCAGCCGTCTTCAGCCAGGATAGATTGACTCCAGTGGTGTGGAGAGCATGGGACTCACCTCTGAGCATACCCATCCCACTCTGGGAGAGAAATGCAAAAACAACAATTGATAATCAGAATGCCGAACAATGTCATACATTCACCCCAGTACAGAGCTCTGGGCCTAAATCCATCGTTTTTTGCACTCCACACCACCCCAGTTCAGACATGGCCATATGTAAATCAGCCTTGACCCTGTGCCTCATGGGAACAGTCCAGCCCGAACTGCCAAGCCATGTCTTTCCTAGACCGGAATCAAGCATCCTAGGACCGGTTTCTGGCTATCAGCCGTCTTCAGCCAGGATAGCTTGACTACATTGGTGTGGAGAGCATGGGACTCACGTCTGAGCATACCCATCCCTCTCAGGATGACAAATGCAAAAAGAACAATTGATGGACAGAATGCAGAACAATGTCATACATTCACCCCAGTACAGAGATCTGGGCCTAAATCCATCATCTTTTTGTACTCCACACCACCCCAGTTCAGACATGGCCATAATCAAATCAGCCTTGACCCTGTGCCTCATGGGAACAGTCCAGCCCGAACTGCCAATCCATGTCTTTCCTGGACAGAAATCAAGCATCCTAGAATCAGTTTCTGGCTATCAGCCGTCTTCAGCCAGGATAGATTGACTTCAGTGGTGTGGAGAGCATGGGACTCATGTCAGAGCATACCCATCCCACTCGGGGTGACAAATACAAAAACAACAATTGATGGACAGAATGCAGAACAATGTCATACATTCACCCCAGTACAGAGATCTGGGCCTAAATCCATCCTTTTATTGCACTCCACACCACCCCAGTTCAGACATGGCCATATGCAAATCAGCCTTGACCCTGTGCCTCATGGGAACAGTCCAGCCCAAACTGAAAAGCCATGTCTTTCCTGGACCAGAATCTAGCATCCTAGGACCGGTTTCTGGCTATCAACCGTCTTCAGCCAGGATGGATTGACTCCAGTGGTGTGGAGAGCATGGGACTCACTACTGAGCATACCCATCCCACTCGGGGTGACAAATGCAAAAACAACAATTGATGGACAGAATGCCGAACAATGTCTTACATTCACCCCAGTACAGAGATCTGGGCCTAAATCCATCGTTTTTTGCACTCCACACCACCCCAGTTCAGACATGGCCATATGCAAATCAGCCTTGACCATGTGCCTCATGGGAACAGTCCAGCACGAACTGCCAAGCCATGTTTTTCCGGGACCGGAATCAAGCATCCTAGGACCGGTTTCTGGCTATCAGCCATCTTCAGCCAGGATAGCTTGACTCCAGTGGTGTGGAGAGCATGGGACTCACGTCTGAGTATACCCATCCCTCTCAGGATGACAAATGCAAAAAGAACAATTGATGGACAGAATGCAGAACAATGTCATACATTCACCCCAGTACAGAGATCTGGGCCTAAATCCATCGTTTCTTTGCACTCCACACCACCCCGGTTCAGACATGGCCATAGGAAAATCAGCCTTGACCTGGTGCCTCATGGGAACAGTCCAGCCCAAACTGCCAAGCCATGTCTTTCCTGGACAGGAATCAAGCATCCTAGGACCGGTTTCTGGCTATCTGCTGTCTTCATCCAGGATAGCTTGACTTCAGTGGTGTGGAGAGCATGGGACTCACGTCTGAGCATACCCATCCCATTCGGGGTGACAAATGCAAAAACATCAAATGATAGACAGGATGCAGAACAATGTAATACCTTCACCCCAGTACAGAGATCAGGGCCTAAATGCATTGTTTTTGCACTCCAAACCACCCCAGTTCAGACATGGCCATATGCAAATCAGCCTTGAGCCTGTGCCTCATGGGAACAGTCCAGCCCGAACTGCCAAGCCATGTCTTTCCTGGACCGGAATCAAGCATCCTAGAACCGGTTTCTGGCTATCAGCCGTCTTCAGCCAGGATAGCTTGACTCCAGTGGTGTGGAGAGCATGGGACTCACGTCTGAGCATACCCATCCCTCTCAGGATGACAAATGCAAAAAGAACAATTGATGGACAGAATGCAGAACAATGTCATACATTCACCCCAGTACAGAGATCTGGGCCTAAATCCATCATCTTTTTGCACTCCACAACACCCCAGTTCAGACTTGGCCATATGCTAATCACCCTTGACCCTTAGCCTCATGGGAACAGTCCGGCTTGAAATGCCAAGCCATGTCTTTCCTGGACCTTAATCAAGCATCCTAGGACTGGTTTCTGGCTATCAGCCGTCTTCAGCCAGGATAGCTTGACTCCAGTGGTGTGGAGAGCATGGGACTCAACTCTGAGCATACCCATCAAACTCGGGGTGACAAATGCAAAAACAACAATTGATGGACAGAATGCAGAACAATGTCATACATTCACCCCAGTACAGAGATCTAGGCCTAAATCCATCATCTTTTTGCACTCCACACCACCCCAGTTCAGACATGGCCATATGCAAATCAACATTGACCCTGTGCCTCATGGGAACAGTCCAGCCCGAACTGCCAAGCCATGTCTTTCCTGGACCGGAATCAAGCATCCTAGGACCGGTTTCTGGCTATCAGCCGTCTTCAGCCAGGATAGCTTGACTCCAGTGGTGTGGAGAGCATGGGACTCACGTCTGAGCATACCCATCCCTCTCAGGATGACAAATGCAAAAAGAACAATTGATGGACAGAATGCAGAACAATGTCATACATTCACCCCAGTACAGAGATCTGGGCCTAAATCCATCATCTTTTTGCACTCCACACCACCCCAGTTCAGACATGGCCATATGCAAATCAACATTGACCCTGTGCCTCATGGGAACAGTCCAGCCCAAACTGAAAAGCCATGTCTTTCCTGGACCAGAATCTAGCATCCTAGGACCAGTTTCTGGCTATCAGCCGTCTTCAGCCAGGATGGATTGACTCCAGTAGTGTGGAGAGCATGGGACTCACGTCTGAGCATACCCATCCCACTCGGTGTGACAAATGCGAAAACAACAATTGATGGACAAAATGCCGAACAATGTCATACATTCACCCCAGTACAGAAATCTGGGCCTAAATCCATCGTTTTTTGCACTCCACACCACCCCAGTTCAGACATGGCCATAATCAAATCAGCCTTGACCCTGTGCCTCATGAGAACAGTCCAGCCCGAACTGCCAAGCCATGTTTTTCCTGAACCGGAATCAAGCATCCTAGGACCGGTTTCTGGCTATCAGCGTCTTCAGACAGGATAGCTTGACTCCAGTGGTGTGGAGAGCATGGGACTCATGTCTGAGCATACCCATCCCACTCGGGTGACAAATGCAAAAACAACAATTGATGGACAGAATGCAGCACAATGTCATACATTCACCCCAGTACAGAGATCTGGGCCTAAACCCATTGTTTTATTGCACTCCACACCACCCCTGTTCAGACATGGCCATATGCAAATCAACCTTGACCCTGTGCCTCATGGGAACAGTCCAGCCCAAACTTAAAAGCCATGTCTTTCCTGGACCAGAATCTAGCATCCTAGGACCAGTTTCTGGCTATGAGCCGTCTTCAGCCAGGATGGATTGACTCCAGTGGTGTGGAGAGCATGGGACTCACGTCTGAGCATACCCATCCCACTCGGGGTGACAAATGCAAAAACAACAATTGATGGACAGAATGCCGAACAATGTCATACATTCACCCCAGTACAGAAATCTGGGCCTAAATCCATCGTTTTTTGCACTCCACACCACCCCAGTTCAGACATGGCCATATGCAAATCAACATTGACCCTGTGCCTCATGGGAACAGTCCAGCCCAAACTGAAAAGCCATGTCTTTCCTGGACCAGAATCTAGCATCCTAGGACCAGTTTCTGGCTATCAGCCGTCTTCAGCCAGGATGGATTGACTCCAGTAGTGTGGAGAGCATGGGACTCACGTCTGAGCATACCCATCCCACTCGGTGTGACAAATGCGAAAACAACAATTGATGGACAAAATGCCGAACAATGTCATACATTCACCCCAGTACAGAAATCTGGGCCTAAATCCATCGTTTTTTGCACTCCACACCACCCCAGTTCAGACATGGCCATAATCAAATCAGCCTTGACCCTGTGCCTCATGAGAACAGTCCAGCCCGAACTGCCAAGCCATGTCTTTCCTGGACCGGAATCAAGCATCCTAGGACCGGTTTCTGGCTATCAGCGTCTTCAGACAGGATAGCTTGACTCCAGTGGTGTGGAGAGCACGGGACTCATGTCTGAGCATACCCATCCCACTCGTGTGACAAATGCAAAAACAACAATTGATGGACAGAATGCAGCACAATGTCATACATTCACCCCAGTACAGAGATCGGGGCCTAAATCCATTGTTTTATTGCACTCAACACCACCCCAGTCCAGCCCAAACTGAAAAGCCATGTCTTTCCTGGACCGGAATCTAGCATCCTAGGACCGGTTTCTGGCTATCAGCCATCTTCAGCCAGGATGGATTGACTCCAGTGGTGTGGAGAGCATGGGACTCACTTCTGAGCACACCCATCCCACTAGGGGTGACAAATGCAAAAACAACAATTGATGGACAGAATGCAGCACAATGTCATACATTCACCCCAGTACAGAGATCTGGGCCTAAATCCATTGTTTTAATGCACTCCACACCACCCCAGTTCAGAAATGGACATATGCAAATCAGCCGTGACCTGGTGCCTCATGGGAACAGTCCAGCTTGAACTGCCAAGCCATGTCTTTCCTGGACCAGAATCTAGCATCCTAGGACCGGTTTCTGGCTATCAACCGTCTTCAGCCAGGATGGATTGACTCCAGTGGTGTGTAGAGCATGGGACTAACTACTGAGCATACCCATCCCACTCGGGGTGACAAATGCAAAAACAACAATTGATGGACAGAATGCCGAACAATGTCTTACATTCAGCCCAGTACAGAGATCTGGGCCTAAATCCATCGTTTTTTGCACTCCACACCACCCCAGTTCAGACATGGCCATATGCAAATCAGCCTTGACCATGTGCCTCATGGGAACAGTCCAGCACGAACTGCCAAGCCATGTCTTTCCGGGACCGGAATCAAGCATCCTAGGACCGGTTTCTGGCTATCAGCCATCTTCAGCCAGGATAGCTTGACTCCAGTGGTGTGGAGAGCATGGGACTCACGTCTGAGCATACCCATCCCTCTCAGGATGACAAATGCAAAAAGAACAATTGATGGACAGAATGCAGAACAATGTCATACATTCACCCCGGTACAGAGATCTGGGCCTAAATCCATCGTTTCTTTGCACTCCACACCACCCCGGTTCAGACATGGCCATAGGAAAATCAGCCTTGACCCTGTGCCTCATGGGAACAGTCCAGCCCAAACTGCCAAGCCATGTCTTTCCTGGACAGGAATCAAGCATCCTAGGACCGGTTTCTGGCTATCTGCTGTCTTCATCCAGGATAGCTTGACTTCAGTGGTGTGGAGAGCATGGGACTCACGTCTGAGCATACCCATCCCACTCGGGGTGACAAATGCAAAAACATCAAATGATAGACAGGATGCAGAACAATGTAATACATTCACCCCAGTACAGAGATCAGGGCCTAAATGCATTGTTTTTGCACTCCAAACCACCCCAGTTCAGACATGGCCATATGCAAATCAGCCTTGAGCCTGTGCCTCATGGGAACAGTCCAGCCCGAACTGCCAAGCCATGTCTTTCCTGGACCGGAATCAAGCATCCTAGAACCGGTTTCTGGCTATCAGCCGTCTTCAGCCAGGATAGCTTGACTCCAGTGGTGTGGAGAGCATGGGACTCACGTCTGAGCATACCCATCCCTCTCAGGATGACAAATGCAAAAAGAACAATTGATGGACAGAATGCAGAACAATGTCATACATTCACCCCAGTACAGAGATCTGGGCCTGAATCCATCATCTTTTTGCACTCCACACCACCCCAGTTCAGACTTGGCCATATGCTAATCACCCTTGACCCTTAGCCTCATGGGAACAGTCCGGCTTGAAATGCCAAGCCATGTCTTTCCTGGACCTTAATCAAGCATCCTAGGACTGGTTTCTGGCTATCAGCCGTCTTCAGCCAGGATAGCTTGACTCCAGTGGTGTGGAGAGCATGGGACTCAACTCTGAGCATACCCATCAAACTCGGGGTGACAAATGCAAAAACAACAATTGATGGACAGAATGCAGAACAATGTCATACATTCACCCCAGTACAGAGATCTAGGCCTAAATCCATCATCTTTTTGCACTCCACACCACCCCAGTTCAGACATGGCCATATGCAAATCAACATTGACCCTGTGCCTCATGGGAACAGTCCAGCCCAAACTGAAAAGCCATGTCTTTCCTGGACCAGAATCTAGCATCCTAGGACCAGTTTCTGGCTATCAGCCGTCTTCAGCCAGGATGGATTGACTCCAGTAGTGTGGAGAGCATGGGACTCACGTCTGAGCATACCCATCCCACTCGGTGTGACAAATGCGAAAACAACAATTGATGGACAAAATGCCGAACAATGTCATACATTCACCCCAGTACAGAAATCTGGGCCTAAATCCATCGTTTTTTGCACTCCACACCACCCCAGTTCAGACATGGCCATAATCAAATCAGCCTTGACCCTGTGCCTCATGAGAACAGTCCAGCCCGAACTGCCAAGCCATGTCTTTCCTGAACCGGAATCAAGCATCCTAGGACCGGTTTCTGGCTATCAGCGTCTTCAGACAGGATAGCTTGACTCCAGTGGTGTGGAGAGCATGGGACTCATGTCTGAGCATACCCATCCCACTCGGGTGACAAATGCAAAAACAACAATTGATGGACAGAATGCAGCACAATGTCATACATTCACCCCAGTACAGAGATCTGGGCCTAAACCCATTGTTTTATTGCACTCCACACCACCCCTGTTCAGACATGGCCATATGCAAATCAACCTTGACCCTGTGCCTCATGGGAACAGTCCAGCCCAAACTTAAAAGCCATGTCTTTCCTGGACCAGAATCTAGCATCCTAGGACCAGTTTCTGGCTATGAGCCGTCTTCAGCCAGGATGGATTGACTCCAGTGGTGTGGAGAGCATGGGACTCACGTCTGAGCATACCCATCCCACTCGGGGTGACAAATGCAAAAACAACAATTGATGGACAGAATGCCGAACAATGTCATACATTCACCCCAGTACAGAAATCTGGGCCTAAATCCATCGTTTTTTGCACTCCACACCACCCCAGTTCAGACATGGACATAATCAAATCAGCCTTGACCCTGTGCCTCATGAGAACAGTCCAGCCCGAACTGCCAAGCCATGTCTTTCCTGGACCGGAATCAAGCATCCTAGGACCGGTTTCTGGCTATCAGCGTCTTCAGACAGGATAGCTTGACTCCAGTGGTGTGGAGAGCACGGGACTCATGTCTGAGCATACCCATCCCACTCGTGTGACAAATGCAAAAACAACAATTGATGGACAGAATGCAGCACAATGTCATACATTCACCCCAGTACAGAGATCTGGGCCTAAATCCATTGTTTTATTGCACTCCACACCACCCCAGTCCAGCCCAAACTGAAAAGCCATGTCTTTCCTGGACCGGAATCTAGCATCCTAGGACCGGTTTCTGGCTATCAGCCATCTTCAGCCAGGATGGATTGACTCCAGTGGTGTGGAGAGCATGGGACTCACTTCTGAGCACACCCATCCCACTAGGGGTGACAAATGCAAAAACAATTGATGGACAGAATGCAGCACAATGTCATACATTCACCCCAGTACAGAGATCTGGGCCTAAATCCATTGTTTTAATGCACTCCACACCACCCCAGTTCAGAAATGGACATATGCAAATCAGCCGTGACCTGGTGCCTCATGGGAACAGTCCAGCTTGAACTGCCAAGCCATGTCTTTCCTGGACCGAAATCCCGCATCCTAGGACCAGTTTCTGGCTATCAGCCGTCTTCAGCCAGGATAGCTTGACTCCAGTGGTAGGGAGAGCATGGGACTCACGTCTGCGCATACTCATCCCACTCGGGTGATAAATGCAAAAACAATTGATGGACAGAATGCAGAACAATGTCATACAATCACCCAGTACAGAGATCTGGGCATAAATCCATCGTTTTTTTGCACACCACCCCAGTTCAGACATGGCCATATGCAAATCACCCTTGACCCTGTGCCTCATGGGAACAGTCCAGCCTGAAATGCCAAGCCATGTCTTTCGTTGACCGGAATCAAGCATCCTAGTGCCGGTTTCTGGCTATCAGTCGTCTTCAGCAAGAATAGCTTGACTCCAATGGTGAGGAGAGCATGGGACTCACGTCTGAGCATACCCATCCCACTCGGGGTGACAAATGCAAAAACAACATCTGATGGACAGAATGCAGAACAATGTCATACATTCACCCCAGTACAGAGATCTGGGCCTATATCCATCGTTTTTTTGCACTTCACACCACGCCAGTCCAGACAGGGCCATATGCAAATCAGCCTTGACCCTGTGCCTCATGGGAACAGTCTAGTCCAAACTGCAAAGCAATGTCTTTCCTGGACTGTAATCAAGCATCCTAGGACTGTTTTCTGGCTATCAGCCGTCTTCAGCCAGGATAGCTTGACTCCAGTGGTGTGGAGAGCATGGGACTCAAGTCTGAGCATACCCATCAAACTCGGGGTGACAAATGCAAAAACAACAATTGATGGACAGAATGCAGAACAATGTCATACATTCACCCCAGTACAGAGATCTGGGCCTAAATCCATCATCTTTTCGCACTCCACACCACCCCAGTTCAGACATGGCCATAATCAAATCAGCCTTGACCCTGTGCCTCATGGGAACAGTCCAGCCCAAACTGAAAAGCCATGTCTTTCCTGGACCAGAATCTAGCATCCTAGGACTGGTTTCTGGCTATCAGCCGTCTTCAGCCAGGATGGATTGACTCCAGTGGTGTGGAGAGCATGGGACTCACGTCTGAGCATACCCATCCCACTCTGGGAGAGAAATGCAAAAACATCAATTGATAATCAGAATGCCGAACAATGTCATACATTCACCCCAGTACAGAGCTCTGGGCCTAAATCCATAGTTTTTTGCACTCCACAACACCCCAGTTCAGACATGGCCATATGTAAATCAGCCTTGACCCTGTGCCTCATGGGAACAGTGCAGCCCGAACTGCCAAGCCATGTCTTTCCTAGACCGGAGTCAAGCATCCTAGGACCGGTTTCTGGCTATCAGCCGTCTTCAGCCAGGATAGCTTGACTACATTGGTGTGGAGAGCATGGGACTCACGTCTGAGCATACCCATCCCTCTCAGGATGACAAATGCAAAAAGAACAATTGATGGACAGAATGCAGAACAATGTCATACATTCACCCCAGTACAGAGATCTGGGCCTAAATCCATCATCTTTTTGCACTCCACACCACCCCAGTTCAGACATGGCCATAATCAAATCAGCCTTGACCCTGTGCCTCATGGGAACAGTCCAGCCCGAACTGCCAAGCCATGTCTTTCCTGGACAGAAATCAAGCATCCTAGAATCAGTTTCTGGCTATCAGCCGTCTTCAGCCAGGATAGATTGACTTCAGTGGTGTGGAGAGCATGGGACTCATGTCAGAGCATACCCATCCCACTCGGGGGACAAATACAAAAACAACAATTGATGGACAGAATGCCGAACAATGTCATACATTCACCCCAGTACAGAGATCTGGGCCTAAATCCATCGTTTTATTGCACTCCACACCACCCCAGTTCAGACATGGCCATATGCAAATCAGCCTTGACCCTGTGCCTCATGGGAACAGTCCAGCCCAAACTGAAAAGCCATGTTTTCCTGGACCAGAATCTAGCATCCTAGGACCGGTTTCTGGCTATCAACCGTCTTCAGCCAGGATGGATTGACTCCAGTGGTGTGGAGAGCATGGGACTAACTACTGAGCATACCCATCCCACTCGGGGTGACAAATGCAAAAACAACAATTGATGGACAGAATGCCGAACAATGTCTTACATTCACCCCAGTACAGAGATCTGGGCCTAAATCCATCGTTTTTTGCACTCCACACCACCCCAGTTCAGACATGGCCATATGCAAATCAGCCTTGACCATGTGCCTCATGGGAACAGTCCAGCACGAACTGCCAAGCCATGTCTTTCCGGGACTGGAATCAAGCATCCTAGGACCGGTTTCTGGCTATCAGCCATCTTCAGCCAGGATAGCTTGACTCCAGTGGTGTGGAGAGCATGGGACTCACGTCTGAGCATACCCATCCCTCTCAGGATGACAAATGCAAAAAGAACAATTGATGGACAGAATGCAGAACAATGTCATACATTCACCCCGGTACAGAGATCTGGGCCTAAATCCATCGTTTCTTTGCACTCCACACCACCCCGGTTCAGACATGGCCATAGGAAAATCAGCCTTGACCCTGTGCCTCATGGGAACAGTCCAGCCCAAACTGCCAAGCCATGTCTTTCCTGGACAGGAATCAAGCATCCTAGGACCGGTTTCTGGCTATCTGCTGTCTTCATCCAGGATAGCTTGACTTCAGTGGTGTGGAGAGCATGGGACTCACGTCTGAGCATACCCATCCCACTCGGGGTGACAAATGCAAAAACATCAAATGATAGACAGGATGCAGAACAATGTAATACATTCACCCCAGTACAGAGATCAGGGCCTAAATGCATTGTTTTTGCACTCCAAACCACCCCAGTTCAGACATGGCCATATGCAAATCAGCCTTGAGCCTGTGCCTCATGGGAACAGTCCAGCCCGAACTGCCAAGCCATGTCTTTCCTGGACCGGAATCAAGCATCCTAGAACCGGTTTCTGGCTATCAGCCGTCTTCAGCCAGGATAGCTTGACTCCAGTGGTGTGGAGAGCATGGGACTCACGTCTGAGCATACCCATCCCTCTCAGGATGACAAATGCAAAAAGAACAATTGATGGACAGAATGCAGAACAATGTCATACATTCACCCCAGTACAGAGATCTGGGCCTAAATCCATCATCTTTTTGCACTCCACACCACCCCAGTTCAGACTTGGCCATATGCTAATCACCCTTGACCCTTAGCCTCATGGGAACAGTCCGGCTTGAAATGCCAAGCCATGTCTTTCCTGGACCTTAATCAAGCATCCTAGGACTGGTTTCTGGCTATCAGCCGTCTTCAGCCAGGATAGCTTGACTCCAGTGGTGTGGAGAGCATGGGACTCAACTCTGAGCATACCCATCAAACTCGGGGTGACAAATGCAAAAACAACAATTGATGGACAGAATGCAGAACAATGTCATACATTCACCCCAGTACAGAGATCTAGGCCTAAATCCATCATCTTTTTGCACTCCACACCACCCCAGTTCAGACATGGCCATATGCAAATCAACATTGACCCTGTGCCTCATGGGAACAGTCCAGCCCGAACTGCCAAGCCATGTCTTTCCTGGACCGGAATCAAGCATCCTAGGACCGGTTTCTGGCTATCAGCCGTCTTCAGCCAGGATAGCTTGACTCCAGTGGTGTGGAGAGCATGGGACTCACGTCTGAGCATACCCATCCCTCTCAGGATGACAAATGCAAAAAGAACAATTGATGGACAGAATGCAGAACAATGTCATACATTCACCCCAGTACAGAGATCTGGGCCTAAATCCATCATCTTTTTGCACTCCACACCACCCCAGTTCAGACATGGCCATATGCAAATCACCCTTGACCCTGTGCCTCATGGGAACAGTCCGGCTTGAAATGCCAAGCCATGTCTTTCCTGGACCGTAATCAAGCATCCTAGGACTGGTTTCTGGCTATCAGCCGTCTTCAGCCAGGATAGCTTGACTCCAGTGGTGTGGAGAGCATAGGACTCAAGTCTGAGCATACCCATCAAACTCGGGGTGACAAATGCAAAAACAACAATTGATGGACAGAATGCAGAACAATGTCATACATTCACCCCAGTACAGAGATCTAGGCCTAAATCCATCATCTTTTTGCACTCCACACCACCCCAGTTCAGACATGGCCATATGCAAATCAACATTGACCCTGTGCCTCATGGGAACAGTCCAGCCCAAACTGAAAAGCCATGTCTTTCCTGGACCAGAATCTAGCATCCTAGGACCAGTTTCTGGCTATCAGCCGTCTTCAGCCAGGATGGATTGACTCCAGTAGTGTGGAGAGCATGGGACTCACGTCTGAGCATACCCATCCCACTCGGTGTGACAAATGCGAAAACAACAATTGATGGACAAAATGCCGAACAATGTCATACATTCACCCCAGTACAGAAATCTGGGCCTAAATCCATCGTTTTTTGCACTCCACACCACCCCAGTTCAGACATGGCCATAATCAAATCAGCCTTGACCCTGTGCCTCATGAGAACAGTCCAGCCCGAACTGCCAAGCCATGTCTTTCCTGAACCGGAATCAAGCATCCTAGGACCGGTTTCTGGCTATCAGCGTCTTCAGACAGGATAGCTTGACTCCAGTGGTGTGGAGAGCATGGGACTCATGTCTGAGCATACCCATCCCACTCGGGTGACAAATGCAAAAACAACAATTGATGGACAGAATGCAGCACAATGTCATACATTCACCCCAGTACAGAGATCTGGGCCTAAACCCATTGTTTTATTGCACTCCACACCACCCCAGTCCAGCCCAAATTGAAAAGCCATGTCTTTCCTGGACCGGAATCTAGCATCCTAGGACCGGTTTCTGGCTATCAGCCATCTTCAGCCAGGATGGATTGACTCCAGTGGTGTGGAGAGCATGGGACTCACTTCTGAGCACACCCATCCCACTAGGGGTGACAAATGCAAAAACAACAATTGATGGACAGAATGCAGCACAATGTCATACATTCACCCCAGTACAGAGATCTGGGCCTAAATCCATTGTTTTAATGCACTCCACACCACCCCAGTTCAGAAATGGACATATGCAAATCAGCCGTGACCTGGTGCCTCATGGGAACAGTCCAGCTTGAACTGCCAAGCCATGTCATTCCTGGACCGAAATCCCGCATCCTAGGACCAGTTTCTGGCTATCAGCCGTCTTCAGCCAGGATAGCTTGACTCCAGTGGTAGGGAGAGCATGGGACTCACGTCTGCGCATACTCATCCCACTCGGGTGACAAATGCAAAAACAACAATTGATGGACAGAATGCAGAACAATGTCATACATTCACCCAGTACAGAGATCTGGGCATAAATCCATCGTTTTTTTGCACTCCACACCACCCCAGTTCAGACATGGCCATATGCAAATCACCCTTGACCCTGTGCCTCATGGGAACAGTCCAGCCTGAAATGCCAAGCCATGTCTTTCGTTGACCGGAATCAAGCATCCTAGTGCCGGTTTCTGGCTATCAGTCGTCTTCAGCAAGAATAGCTTGACTCCAATGGTGTGGAGAGCATGGGACTCACGTCTGAGCATACCCATCCCAATCTGGGTGACAAATGCAAAAACAACATCTGATGGACAGAATGCAGAACAATGTCATACATTCACCCCAGTACAGAGATCTGGGCCTATATCCATCGTTTTTTTGCACTTCACACCACGCCAGTCCAGACATATCCATATGCAAATCAGCCTTGACCCTGTGCCTCATGGGAACAGTCCAGTCCGAACTGCAAAGCAATGTCTTTCCTGGACTGTAATCAAGCATCCTAGGACTGGTTTCTGGCTATCAGCCGGCTTCAGCCAGGATAGCTTGACTCCAGTGGTGTGGAGAGCATGGGACTCAAGTCTGAGCATACCCATCAAACTCGGGTGACAAATGCAAAAACAACAATTGATGGACAGAATGCAGAACAATGTCATACATTCACCTCAGTACAGAGATCTGGGCCTAAATCCATCATCGTTTTGCACTCCACACCACCCCAGTTCAGACATGGCCATAATCAAATCAGCCTTGACCCTGTGCCTCATGGGAACAGTCCAGCCCGAACTGCCAAGCCATGTCTTTCGTGGACAGAAATCAAGCATCCTAGGACCGGTTTCTGGCTATCAGCCGTCTTCAGCCAGGATGGATTGACTCCAGTGGTGTGGAGAGCATGGGACTCACATCTGAGCATACCCATCCCACTCTGGGAGAGAAATGCAAAAACAATTGATGGACAGAATGCCAAACAATGTCATACATTCACCCCAGTACAGAGCTCTGGGCCTAAATCCATCTTTTTTTGCACTCCACACCACCCCAGTTCAGACATGGCCATATGTAAATCAGCCTTGACCCTGTGCATCATGGGAACAGTCCAGCCCGAACTGCCAAGCCATGTCTTTCCTGGACCCAAATCAAGCATCCTAGGACTGGTTTCTGGCTATCAGCCGTCTTCAGCCAGGATAGCTTGACTACAGTGGTGTGGAGAGCATGGGACTCGCGTCTGAGCATACCCATCCCTCTCAGGATGACAAATGCAAAAAGAACAATTGATGGACAGAATGCAGAACAATGTCATACATTCACCCCAGTACAGAGATCTGGGCATAAATCCATCATCTTTTTGCACTCCACACCACCCCAGTTCAGACACGGCCATAATCAAATCAGCCTTGACCCTGTGCCTCATGGGAACAGTCCAGCCCGAACTGCCAAGCCATGTCTTTCCTGGACAGAAATCAAGCATCCTAGGATCGGTTTCTGGCTATCAGCCGTCTTCAGCCAGGATAGATTGACTCCAGTGATGTGGAGAGCATGGGACTCATGTCAGAGCATACCCATCCCACTCGGGTGACAAATACAAAAACAACAATTGATGGACAGAATGCAGAACATTGTCATACATTCACCCCAGTACAGAGATCTGGGCCTAAATCCATCGTTTAATTGCACTCCACACCACCCCAGTTCAGACATGGCCATATGCAAATCAGCCTTGACCCTGTGCCTCATGGGAACAGTCCAGCCCAAACTGAAAAGCCATGTCTTTCCTGGACCAGAATCTAGCACCCTAGGACCAGTTTCTGGCTATCAGCCGTCTTCAGCCAGGATGGATTGACTCCAGTGGTGTGGAGAGCATGGGACTCACTTCTGAGCATACCCATCCCACTCGGGGTGACAAATGCAAAAACAACAATTGATGGACAGAATGCCGAACAATGTCCTACATTCAACCCAGTACAGAGATCTGGGCCTAAATCCATCGTTTTTTTCACTCCACACCACCCCAGTTCAGACATGGCCATATGCAAATCAGCCTTGACCATGTGCCTCATGGAAACAGTCCAGCCCGAACTGCCAAGCCATGTCTTTCCGGGACCGGAATCAAGCATCCTAGGACCGGTTTCTGGCTATCAGCCATCTTCAGCCAGGAAAGCTTGACTCCAGTGGTGTGGAGAGCATGGGACTCACGTCTGAGCATACCCATCCCTCGCAGGATGACAAATGCAAAAAGAACAATTGATGGACAGAATGCAGAACAATGTCATACATTCACCCCAGTACAGAGATCTGGGCCTAAATCCATCGTTTCTTTGCACTCCACACCACCCCGGTTCAGACATGGCCATAGGAAAATCAGCCTTGACCCTGTGCCTCATGGGAACAGTCCAGCCCAAACTGCCGAGCCATGTCTTTCCTGGACAGGAATCAAGCATCCTAGGACCGGTTTCTGGCTATCAGCTGTCTTCATCCAGGATAGCTTGACTTCAGTGGTGTGGAGAGCATGGGACTCACGTCTGAGCATACCCATCCCACTCGGGGTGACAAATGCAAAAACATCAAATGATAGACAGAATGCAGAACAATGTCATACATTCACCCCAGTACAGAGATCAGGGCCTAAATCCATTGTTTTTTGCACTCTAAACCACCCCAGTTCAGACATGGCCATATGCAAATCAGCCTTGACCATGTGCCTCGTGGAAACAGTCCAGCCCGAACTGCCAAGCCATGTCTTTCCTGGACCGGAATCAAGCATCCTAGGACCGGTTTCTGGCTATCAGCCATCTTCAGCCAGGAAAGCTTGACTCCAGTGGTGTGGAGAGCATGGGACTCACGTCTGAGCATACCCATCCCTCGCAGGATGACAAATGCAAAAAGAACAATTGATGGACAGAATGCAGAACAATGTCATACATTCACCCCAGTACAGAGATCTGGGCCTAAATCCATCGTTTCTTTGCACTCCACACCACCCCGGTTCAGACATGGCCATAGGAAAATCAGCCTTGACCCTGTGCCTCATGGGAACAGTCCAGCCCAAACTGCCGAGCCATGTCTTTCCTGGACAGGAATCAAGCATCCTAGGACCGGTTTCTGGCTATCAGCTGTCTTCATCCAGGATAGCTTGACTTCAGTGGTGTGGAGAGCATGGGACTCACGTCTGAGCATACCCATCCCACTCGGGGTGACAAATGCAAAAACATCAAATGATAGACAGAATGCAGAACAATGTCATACATTCACCCCAGTACAGAGATCAGGGCCTAAATCCATTGTTTTTTGCACTCTAAACCACCCCAGTTCAGACATGGCCATATGCAAATCAGCCTTGACCATGTGCCTCGTGGAAACAGTCCAGCCCGAACTGCCAAGCCATGTCTTTCCTGGACCGGAATCAAGCATCCTAGGACCGGTTTCTGGCTATCAGCGGTCTTCAGCCAGGATAGCTTGACTCCAGTGGTGTGGAGAGCATGGGACTCACGTCTGAGCATACCCATCCCTCTCAGGATGACAAATGCAAAAAGAACAATTGATGGACAGAATGCAGAACAATGTCATACATTCACCCCAGTACAGAGATCTGGGCCTAAATCCATCATCTTTTTGCACTCCACACCACCCCAGTTCAGACATGGCCATAATCAAATCAGCCTTGACCCTGTGCCTCATGGGAACAGTCCAGCCCGAACTGCTAAGCCATGTCTTTCCTGGACAGGAATCAAGCATCCTAGGACCGTTTTCTGGCTATAAGCCATCTTCAGCCAGGATAGATTGACTCCAGTGGTGTGGAGAGCATGGGACTCACGTCTGAGCATACCCATCCTACTCGGGGTAACAAATGCAAAAACAACAATTGATGGAAAGAATGCAGAACAATGTCATACATTCACCCCAGTACAGAGATCTGGGCCTAAATCCATCGTTTTTTTGCACTCCACACCACCTCACTTCAGACATGGCCATATGCAAATCATCCTTGACCCTGTGCCTCGTGGGAACAGTTCAACCCGAACTGAAAAGCCATGTCTTTCCTTGACCAGGTTCTAGCATACTAGGACCGGTTTCTGGCTATCAGCCGTCTTTAGCCAGGATTGCTTGACTCCAATGGTGTGGAGAGCATGGGACTCACCTCTGAGCATACCCATCCCACTCAGAGTGACAAATGCAAAAACAACAATTGATATACAGAATGCAGAACAATGTTATACATTCACCCCAATACAGAGATCTGGGCATAAATCCATTGTTTTTTGCACTCCACACCACCCCAGTTCAGACATGGCCATATGCAAATCATCCATTACCCTGTGCCTCATGGGAAGAGTCCAGCCCGAACTGCCAAGCCATGTCTTTCCTGGACAGGAATCAAGCATCCTAGGACCGGTTTCAGGCTATCAGCGTCTTCAGACAGGATAGCTTGACTCCAGTGGTGTGGAGAGCATGGGACTCATGTCTGAGCATACCCATCCCACTCGGGTGACGAATGCAAAAACAACAATTGATGGACAGAATGCAGAACAATGTCATACATTCACCCCAGTACAGAGATCTGGGCCTAAATCCATCATCTTTTTGCACTCCACACCACCCCAGTTCAGACATGGCCATAATCAAATCAGCCTTGACCCTGTGCCTCATGGGAACAGTCCAGCCCGAACTGCCAAGCCATGTCTTTCCTGGACAGGAATCAAGCATCCTAGGACCGGTTTCTGGCTATCAGCGTCTTCAGACAGGATAGCTTGACTCCAGTGGTGTGGAGAGCATGGGACTCATGTCTGAGCATACCCATCCCACTCGGGTGACGAATGCAAAAACAACAATTGATGGACAGAATGCAGCACAATGTCCTACATTCACCCCAGTACAGAGATCTGGGCCTAAATCCATTGTTTTATTGCACTCCACACCACCCCAGTCCAACCCAAACTGAAAAGCCATGTCTTTCCTGGACCAGAATCTAGTATCCTAGAACCGGTTTCTGGCTATCAGCCATTTTCAGCCAGGATGGATTGACTCCGGTGGTGTGGAGAGCATGGGACTCACGTCTGAGCATACCCATCCCACTCGGGGTGACAAATGCAAAAACAACAATTGATGGACAGAATGCAGCACAATGTCATACATTCACCCCAGTATAGAGATCTGGGCCTAAATCCATTGTTTTGTTGCACTCCACACCACCCCAGTTCAGACATGGACATATGCAAATCAGCCTTGACCTGGTGCCTCATGGGAACAGTCCAGCCGGAACTGCCAAGCCATGTCTTTCCTGGACCGAAATCCCGCATCCTAGGACCGGTTTCTGGCTATCAGTCGTCTTCAGCCAGGATAGCTTAACTCCAGTGGTAGGGAGAGCATGGGACTCACGTCTGCGCATACTCATCCCACTCGGGTGACAAATGCAAAAACAACAATTGATGGACAGAATGCAAAACAATGCCATACATTCACCCAGTACAGAGATCTGGGCCTAAATCCATCGTTTTTTTGCACTCCACACCACCCCAGTTCAGACATGGCCATATGCAAATCACCCTTGACCCTGTGCCTCATGGGAACAGTCCAGCCTGAAATGCCAAGCCATGTCTTTCGTTGACCAGAATCAAGCATCCTAGTACCGGTTTTTGGCTATCAGTCGTCTTCAGCCAGAATAGCTTGACTCCAGTGGTGTGGAGAGCATGGGACTCACCTCTGAGCATATCCATCCCACTCGGGGTGACAAATGCAAAAACAACAACTGATGGACAGAATGCAGAACAATGTCATACATTCACCCCAGTACAGAGATCTGGGCCTTTATCCATCGTTTTTTTGCACTTTACACCACGCCAGTCCAGACATGGCCATATGCAAATCAGCCTTGACCCTGTGCCTCATGGGAACAGTCCAGTCCGAACTGCAAAGCAATGTCTTTCCTGGACCGTAATCAAGCATCCTAGGACTGGTTTCTGGCTATCAGCCATCTTCAGCCAGGATAGCTTGACTCCAGTGGTGTGGAGAGCATGGGACTCAAGTCTGAGCATACCCATCAAACTCGGGGTGAAAAATGCAAAAACAACAATTGATGGACAGAATACAGAACAATGTCATACATTCACCCCAGTACAGAGATCTGGGCCTAAATCCATCGTTTTTTTGCACTCCACACCACGTCACTTCAGACATTGCCATATGCAAATAAACCTTGACCCTGTGCCTCATGGGAACAGTCCAGCCCAAACTTAAAAGCCATGTCTTTCCTGGACCAGAATCTACCATCCTAGGACTGGTTTCTGGCTATCAGCCGTCTTCAGCCAGGATGGATTGACTCCAGTGGTGTGGAGAGCATGGGACTCACCTCTGAGCATACCCATCCCACTCTGGGAGAGAAATGCAAAAACAACAATTGATAAACAGAATGCCGAACAATGTCATACATTCACCCCAGTACAGAGCTCTGGGCCTAAATCCATCGTTTTTTGCACTCCACACCACCCCAGTTCAGACATGGCCATATGTAAATCAGCCTTGACCCTGTGCCTCATGGGAACAGTCCAGCCCGAACTGCCAAGCCATGTCTTTCCTAGACCGGAATCAAGCATCCTAGGACCGGTTTCTGGCTATCAGCCGTCTTCAGCCAGGATAGCTTGATTACATTGGTGTGGAGAGCATTGGACTCACGTCTGAGCATACCCATCCCTCTCAGGATGACAAATGCAAAAAGAACAATTGATGGACAGAATGCAGAACAATGTCATACATTCACCCCAGTACAGAGATCTGGGCCTAAATCCATCATCTTTTGGCACTCCATACCACCCCAGTTCAGACATGGCCATATGCAAATCACCCTTGACCCTGTGCCTCATGGGAACAGTCCAGCCTGAAATGCCAAGCCATGTCTTTCCTGGACCGTAATCAAGCATCATAGGACTGGTTTCTGGCTATCAGCCGTCTTCAGCCAGGATAGCTTGACTCCAGTGGTGTGGAGAGCATGGGACTCATGTCTGAGCATACCCATCCCACTCGGGTGACAAATGCAAAAACAACAATTGAAGGACAGAATACAGCACAATGTCATACATTCACCCCAGTACAGAGATCTAGGCCTAAATCCATCATCTTTTTGCACTCCACACCACCCCAGTTCAGACATAGCCATAATCAAATCAGCCTTGACCCTGTGCCTCATGGGAACAGTCCAGCCCGAACTGCCAAGCCATGTCTTTCCTGGACAGGAATCAAGCATCCTAGAACCGGTTTCTGGCTATCAGCGTCTTCAGACAGGATAGCTTGACTCCAGTGGTGTGGAGAGCATGGGACTCATGTCTGAGCATACCCATCCCACTCGGGTGACAAATGCAAAAACAACAATTGATGGACAGAATGCAGCACAATGTCCTACATTCACCCCAGTACAGAGATCTGGGCCTAAATCCATTGTTTTATTGCACTCCACACCACCCCAGTCCAACTCAAACTGAAAAGCCATGTCTTTCCTGGACCAGAATCTAGTATCCTAGGACCGGTTTCTGGCTATCAGCCATTTTCAGCCAGGATGGATTGACTCCGGTGGTGTGGAGAGCATGGGACTCACGTCTGAGCATACCCATCCCACTCGGGGTGACAAATGCAAAAACAAAGATTGATGGACAGAATGCAGCACAATGTCATACATTCACCCCAGTATAGAGATCTGGGCCTAAATCCATTGTTTTGTTGCACTCCACACCACCCCAGTTCAGACATGGACATATGCAAATCAGCCTTGACCTGGTGCCTCATGGGAACAGTCCAGCCGGAACTGCCAAGCCATGTCTTTCCTGGACCGAAATCCCACATCCTAGGACCGGTTTATGGCTATCAGTCGTCTTCAGCCAGGATAGCTTGACTCCAGTGGTAGGGAGAGCATGGGACTCACGTCTGTGCATACTCATCCCACTCGGGGTGACAAATGCAAAAACAACAATTGATGGACAGAATGCAAAACAATGTCATACATTCACCCAGTACAGAGATCTGGGCCTAAATCCATCGTTTTTTTGCACTCCACACCACCCCAGTTCAGACATGGCCATATGCAAATCACCCTTGACCCTGTGCCTCATGGGAACAGTCCAGCCTGAAATGCCAAGCAATGTCTTTCCTGGACCGTAATCAAGCATCCTAGGACTGGTTTCTGGCTATCAGCCATCTTCAGCCAGGATAGCTTGACTCCAGTGGTGTGGAGAGCATGGGACTCAAGTCTGAGCATACCCATCAAACTCGGGGTGAAAAATGCAAAAACAACAATTGATGGACAGAATGCAGAACAATGTCATACATTCACCCCAGTACAGAGATCTGGGCCTAAATCCATCGTTTTTTTGCACTCCACACCACCTCACTTCAGACATTGCCATATGCAAATCAACCTTGACCCTGTGCCTCATGGGAACAGTCCAGCCCAAACTTAAAAGCCATGTCTTTCCTGGACCAGAATCTAGCATCCTAGGACTGGTTTCTGGCTATCAGCCGTCTTCAGCCAGGATGGATTGACTCCAGTGGTGTGGAGAGCATGGGACTCACCTCTGAGCATACCCATCCCACTCTGGGAGAGAAATGCAAAAACAACAATTGATAAACAGAATGCCGAACAATGTCATACATTCACCCCAGTAGAGAGCTCTGGGCCTAAATCCATCGTTTTTTGCACTCCACACCACCCCAGTTCAGACATGGCCATATGTAAATCAGCCTTGACCCTGTGCCTCATGGGAACAGTCCAGCCTGAAATGCCAAGCAATGTCTTTCCTGGACCGTAATCAAGCATCCTAGGACTGGTTTCTGGCTATCAGCCATCTTCAGCCAGGATAGCTTGACTCCAGTGGTGTGGAGAGCATGGGACTCAAGTCTGAGCATACCCATCAAACTCGGGGTGAAAAATGCAAAAACAACAATTGATGGACAGAATGCAGAACAATGTCATACATTCACCCCAGTACAGAGATCTGGGCCTAAATCCATCGTTTTTTTGCACTCCACACCACCTCACTTCAGACATTGCCATATGCAAATCAACCTTGACCCTGTGCCTCATGGGAACAGTCCAGCCCAAACTTAAAAGCCATGTCTTTCCTGGACCAGAATCTAGCATCCTAGGACTGGTTTCTGGCTATCAGCCGTCTTCAGCCAGGATGGATTGACTCCAGTGGTGTGGAGAGCATGGGACTCACCTCTGAGCATACCCATCCCACTCTGGGAGAGAAATGCAAAAACAACAATTGATAAACAGAATGCCGAACAATGTCATACATTCACCCCAGTAGAGAGCTCTGGGCCTAAATCCATCGTTTTTTGCACTCCACACCACCCCAGTTCAGACATGGCCATATGTAAATCAGCCTTGACCCTGTGCCTCATGGGAACAGTCCAGCCCGAACTGCCAAGCCATGTCTTTCCTAGACCGCAATCAAGCATCCTAGGACCGGTTTCTGGCTATCAGCCGTCTTCAGCCAGGATAGCTTGACTACATTGGTGTGGAGAGCATGGGACTCACGTCTGAGCATACCCATCCCTCTCAGGATGACAAATGCAAAAAGAACAATTGATGGACAGAATGCAGAACAATGTCATACATTCACCCCAGTACAGAGATCTGGGCCTAAATCCATCATCTTTTTGCACTCCACACCACCCCAGTTCAGACATGGCCATAATCAAATCAGCCTTGACCCTGTGCCTCATGGGAACAGTTCAGCCCAAACTGAAAAGCCATGTCTTTCCTGGACCAGAATCTAGCATCCTAGGACTGGTTTCTGGCTATCAGCCGTCTTCAGCCAGGATAGATTGACTCCAGTGGTGTGGAGAGCATGGGACTCATGTCAGAGCATACCCATCCCACTCGGGGTGACAAATACAAAAACAACAATTGATGAACAGAATGCAGAACAATGTCATACATTCACCCCAGTACAGAGATCTGGGCCTAAATCCATCGTTTTATTGCACTCCACACCACCCCAGTTCAGACATGGCCATATGCAAATCAGCCTTGACCCTGTGCCTCATGGGAACAGTCCAGCCCAAACTGAAAAGCCATGTCTTTCCTGGACCAGAATCTAGCATCCTAGGACCGGTTTCTGGCTATCAACCATCTTCAGCCAGGATGGATTGACTCCAGTGGTGTGGAGAGCATGGGACTCACTACTGAGCATACCCATCCCACTCGGGGTGACAAATGCAAAAACGACAATTGATGGACAGAATGCCGAACAATGTCCTTCATTCACCCCAGTACAGAGATCTGGGCCTAAATCCATCGTTTTTTGCACTCCACACCACCCCAGTTCAGACATGGCCATATGCAAATCAGCCTTGACCATGTGCCTCATGGGAACAGTCCTGCCCGAACTGCCAAGCCATGTCTTTCCGGGACCGGAATCAAGCATTCTAGGACCGGTTTCTGGCTATCAGCCATCTTCAGCCAGGATAGCTTGACTCCAGTGGTGTGGAGAGCATGGGACTCACCTCTGAGCATACCCATCCCTCTCAGGATGACAAATGCAAAAAGAACAATTGATGGACAGAATGCAGAACAATGTCATACATTCACCCCAGTAGAGAGATCTGGGCCTAAATCCATCATCTTTTGGCACTCCATACCACCCCAGTTCAGACATGGCCATATGCAAATCACCCTTGACCCTGTGCCTCATGGGAATAGTCCAGCCTGAAATGCCAAGCCATGTCTTTCCGGGACCGGAATCAAGCATTCTAGGACCGGTTTCTGGCTATCAGCCATCTTCAGCCAGGATAGCTTGACTCCAGTGGTGTGGAGAGCATGGGACTCACCTCTGAGCATACCCATCCCTCTCAGGATGACAAATGCAAAAAGAACAATTGATGGACAGAATGCAGAACAATGTCATACATTCACCCCAGTACAGAGATCTAGGCCTAAATCCATCATTTTTTTGCACTCCACACCACCCCAGTTCAGACATGGCCATAATCAAATCAGCCTTGACCCTGTGCCTCATGGGAACAGTCCAGCCCGAACTGCCAAGCCATGTCTTTCCTGGACAGAAATCGAGCATCCTAGGACCGGTTTCTGGCTATCAGCCGTCTTCAGCCACGATAGATTGACTCCAGTGGTGTGGAGAGCATGGGACTCATGTCTGAGCATACCCATCCCACTCGGGGTGACAAATACAAAAACAACAATTGATGGACAGAATGCAGAACAATGTCATACATTCACCCCAGTACAGAGATCTGGGCCTAAATCCATAGTTTTATTGCACTTCACACCACCCCTTTTCAGACATGGCCATATGCAAATCAACCTTGACCCTGTGCCTCATGGGAACAGTCCAGCCCAAACTTAAAAGCCATGTCTTTCCTGGACCAGAATCTAGCATCCTGGGACCAGTTTCTGGCTATGAGCCGTCTTCAGCCAGGATGGATTGACTCCAGTGGTGTGGAGAGCATGGGACTCACGTCTGAGCATACCCATCCCACTCGGGGTGACAAATGCAAAAACAACAATTGATGGACAGAATGCCGAACAATGTCATACGTTCACCCCAGTACAGAAATCTGGGCCTAAATCCATCGTTTTTTGCACTCCACACCACCCCAGTTCAGACATGGACATAATCAAATCAGCCTTGACCCTGTGCCTCATGAGAACAGTCCAGCCCGAACTGCCAAGCCATGTCTTTCCTGGACCGGAATCAAGCATCCTAGGACCGGTTTCTGGCTATCAGCGTCTTCAGACAGGATAGCTTGACTCCAGTGGTGTGGAGAGCACGGGACTCATGTCTGAGCATACCCATCCCACTCGGGTGACAAATGCAAAAACAACAATTGATGGACAGAATGCAGCACAATGTCATACATTCACCCCAGTACAGAGATCTGGGCCTAAATCTATTGTTTAATTGCACTCCACACCACCCCAGTCCAGCCCAAACTGAAAAGCCATGTCTTTCCTGGAACGGAATCTAGCATCCTAGGACCGGTTTCTGGCTATCAGCCATCTTCAGCCAGGATGGATTGACTCCAGTGGTGTGGAGAGTATGGGACTCACTTCTGAGCACACCCATCCCACTAGGGGTGACAAATGCAAAAACAACAATTGAGGGACAGAATGCAGCACAATGTCATACATTCACCCCAGTACAGAGATCTGGGCCTAAATCCATTGTTTTAATGCACTCCACACCACCCCAGTTCAGAAATGGACATATGCAAATCAGCCGTGACCTGGTTCCTCATGGGAACAGTCCAGCTTGAACTGCCAAGCCATGTCTTTCCTGGACCGAAATCCCGCATCCTAGGACCGGTTTCTGGCTATCAGTCGTCTTCAGCCAGGATAGCTTGACTCCAGTGGTAGGGAGAGCATGGGACTCACGTCTGCGCATACTCATCCCACTCGGGTGACAAATGCAAAAACAACAATTGATGGACAGAATGCAGAACAATGTCATACAATCACCCAGTACAGAGATCTGGGCATAAATCCATCGTTTTGCACACCACCCCAGTTCAGACATGGCCATATGCAAATCACCCTTGACCCTGTGCCTCATGGGAACAGTCCAGCCTGAAATGCCAAGCCATGTCTTTCGTTGACCGGAATCAAGCATCCTAGTTCCGGTTTCTGGCTATCAGTCGTCTTCAGCAAGAATAGCTTGACTCCAATGGTGTGGAGAGCATGGGACTCACGTCTGAGCATACCCATCCCACTCGGGGTGACAAATGCAAAAACAACATCTGATGGACAGAATGCAGAACAATGTCATACATTCACCCCAGTACAGAGATCTGGGCCTAAATCCATCGTTTTTTTGCACTTCACACCACCCCAGTTCAGACATGGCCATAATCAAATCAGCCTTGACCCTGTGCCTCATGGGAACAGTCCAGCCCGAACTGCCAAGCCATGTCTTTCCTGGACAGAAATCAAGCATCCTAGAATCAGTTTCTGGCTATCAGCCGTCTTCAGCCAGGATAGATTGACTCCAGTGGTGTGGAGAGCATGGGACTCATGTCAGAGCATACCCATCCCACTCGGGGTGACAAATACAAAAACAACAATTGATAGACAGAATGCAGAACAATGTCATACATTCACCCCAGTACAGAGATCTGGGCCTAAATCCATCGTTTTATTGCACTCCACACCATCCCAGTTCAGACATGGCCATATGCAAATCAGCCTTGACCCTGTGCCTCATGGGAACAGTCCAGCCCAAACTGAAAAGCCATGTATTTCCTGGACCAGAATCTAGCATCCTAGGACCGGTTTCTGGCTATCAACCGTCTTCGCCAGGATGGATTGACTCCAGTGGTGTGGAGAGCATGGGACTCACTACTGAGCATACCCATCCCACTCGGGGTGACAAATGCAAAAACAACAATTGATGGACAGAATGCCGAACAATGTCCTACATTCACCCCAGTACAGAGATCTGGGCCTAAATCCATCGTTTTTTGCACTCCACACCACCCCAGTTCAGACATGGCCATATGCAAATCAGCCTTGACCATGTGCCTCATGGGAACAGTCCAGCCCGAACTGCCAAGCCATGTCTTTCCGGGACCGGAATCAAGCATCCTAGGACCGGTTTCTGGCTATTAGCCATCTTCAGCCAGGATAGCTTGACTCCAGTGGTGTGGAGAGCATGGGACTCACGTCTGAGCATACCCATCCCTCTCAGGATGACAAATGCAAAAAGAACAATTGATGGACAGAATGCAGAACAATGTCATACATTCACCCCAGTACAGAGATCTGGGCATAAATCCATCGTTTCTTTGCACTCCACACCACCCCGGTTCAGACATGGCCATAGGAAAATCAGCCTTGACCCTGTGCCTCATGGGAACAGTCCAGCCCAAACTGCCAAGCCATGTCTTTCCTGGACAGGAATCAAGCATCCTAGGACCGGTTTCTGGCTATCTGCTGTCTTCATCCAGGATAGCTTGACTTCAGTGGTGTGGAGAGCATGGGACTCACGTCTGAGCATACCCATCCCACTCGGGGTGACAAATGCAAAAACATCAAATGATAGACAGAATGCAGAACAATGTCATACATTCACCCCAGTACAGAGATCAGGGCCTAAATCCATTGTTTTTTGCACTCCAAACCACCCCAGTTCAGACATGGCCATATGCAAATCAGCCTTGACCCTGTGCCTCATGGGAACAGTCCAGCCCGAACTACCAAGCCATGTCTTTCCTGGACCGGAATCAAGCATCCTAGGACCGGTTTCTGGCTATCAGCCGTCTTCAGCCAGGATAGCTTGACTCCAGTGGTGTGGAGAGCATGGGACTCACGTCTGAGCATACCCATCCTACTCGGGGTAACAAATGCAAAAACAACAATTGATGGAAAGAATGCAGAACAATGTCATACATTCACCCCAGTACAGAGATCTGGGCCTAAATCCATCGTTTTTTTGCACTCCACACCACCTCACTTCAGACATGGCCATATGCAAATCATCCTTGACCCTGTGCCTCGTGGGAACAGTTCAACCCGAACTGAAAAGCCATGTCTTTCCTTGACCAGGTTCTAGCATACTAGGACCGGTTTCTGGCTATCAGCCGTCTTTTGTGGAAAAAGGTAGGGCTAGGACCTTTCTCAAGATTTGCCCGGCGCTAACCGCCCTTGTACCATTCAAATTACCAAGCAATGAGGCAGGCGCCGGAGACCAGAAGGCAGGAAACAGAAGTTTATTCCGACGGAGCAGAACACGTCAGATCAGACAACAAGGTATCGTCTCGAGGTGCTCTAACAGCCTCTCGGAGGCCTGGCCTCTTATACACTGGTTTATGGCATGTGACCTTTCTTTATTACAATCAGAACATTGTGAACAACAAGGAAAGACACATCCCCGTAATCCTCGTGTCAATCCCACCCCCATATACCTTCACAATAGAGGTCCTCAACCGGCTGATAAGAGGAGGGGGTCATTGTGCAGCTGAGTGTTCCGCCGAGTCTTAGGATGTGTGCGCCTGATCATATCACAGGGGGTGGGGAGGCCTGGATCAATAGAGGGTCCTTTGAAGGAGAGCGACCTCATACAATAAGGGGCAGTGAATGATATCTCCCGGCTTAGACGATGGCCTCGGACCTGTGTGGACAGCTGGACACGGGGGAAGGGGTTATCAAAGGAGTGGTATTCATGCCGCGTGGACAATCAAGCGCGGAGGGAAGGTTTATCAACAGAGGGGCATTCATGGGAGGAGAGGAGATGCTGGTCAGGCGCAGGCGTGACTCCCAAGGACAGGGTCATGCAGAAGGGTTAGGCTCGTGAGAGGAAGGGAGGGGGAGCCAGGGTGCGCGGAGGATGCTTGCTGGGTCAGAAGGGCGCGCTGGTGATCGATCGTGGACAGGGAGACCATGATACCTAAAATGGCTGCTTGTGCATGTTGTACGTGGGTGACAAGCTGGCGCAGACGATGTTTAGCTCGCAAACTAAAATTCCACAGTCCTCCCTTTTAACATGTCTCGCCAACTTGTCAGTTCGGATTTATCCCCATAAGGCCACGTATTTCTACTTCATAGAGGGGACTCATGTGCTCATTTCGGAAGTCCAAAGTCTTTGGGCACATACAGTTAGAAACAAGACCACACAAAGATGGCAGACATTGGATACCTAAACAACACCCACATAAGATCACAACAGGTATCAGCACGAAGGAAAACAACCTCCAACCCCAGTTCTTCAAAGTGTCCCAAAACCAGCTCCCAAGCGACCATCCTTCCTGTTCTTGGTGAACCTCTGAGGAAAGTCTGTGGAGGTGTTCAATGGCTTTGTAGACTGAAGGCGAGTTGTCTGGCACGTAGGTGCAGCAGCTGGATCCGATGATGCGGCATGCTCCTCCTCGGTCGGCTAGGACCACGTCTAGGACAAGACGATTTTGAAGGGTCACAAGGCGGACCGCCTGAAGCTCCGCAGTGTTGTTGGCGAGGATGCCAGCCGTGATGTTGATCGTTGTTTCTACTGCCTGGGTCAGGTGTCGGATGGCACGGCTGTTTGCCATTGGGCCCCACAGAGGAACAAGTCCTTTTGCTGCATCTAGGAACTGTGCTCCGGTGGAGTCGGTTTGTCCAATGTCATCTGCACGCCTCTGCCGGTGATGGTTGGCAGGGGCTACATATGTGGGTGGAAGAACGAAGGCAATGTAACAGGCGCCCTTCCAATCTCTCGGGAGCCAGGTGTAAGCTTTGGTGCCACACACAAAGTACATATTCGGAGAAGCAACAAAGGAAGGGGGGTCAACTGAGTCCAATGTTCTGGTGATTCGGCAGGCACTGTGACCCACCAGCTGCGTTCCATGGCCTTCGAGACACACGAGACCTGTGACATTGATAACAGACAGGGCCACAGTCAGAGTAGCAGTAGTTTGTTTTTGCAGATGAGAGAAGGTGGTCCTGGCTGGATTGTGGAGCACCTGTACTTCGACTCGTTCTTTGGCTGGAATGTCTTTAAGGAAGGTGGCGCCCGTTAGCGCAGGACACAGGGCAGCAGAAGTCTTTCCGGTTTTGTTCAGCCAGAAACCAGAGTAGAAGTGCGACACCGTCTGGCTGGAGGTGGCGTTGTCCTTGTGGCTCTCTTGCATGAGGATCAACCAGGCGAGGCAGGAGCCGTGAACTGAGAAAGGAGAAGGGATGAAGGGGATGGAGTGTCCAGTGGCATGCGGGAGCAACCCGCAGATCCAGCAGTTCGTAGCATTTGCAGCAAGGTTGTGTTGGTGCAACAGTTGCACGAAGGAGTTGTTCCAGAATTCTCTGCGCCTCTCTCGGAGCTGAGGTGACAGAGAGATTAGGTGATGCTCTTTCAGGGGTGTTGGCTGTGCAGTAGGGAGCAATGCCTCATGAGCCGGCGTACTTTCCTCCAGAATCCAGAAGGAGGTCATGAGGAGGAGGCAGAAGAGGAAGACGATGAAGAGTGCGATTGTCTTTGGTTTGTGCAAGTTGTCAGTCTTTGGATTTCTATACTGGGTATTTCCTGTTGCTTCCATCATCTTCTTATCTGGCGCTTCCATCATCTTCTTATCTGGCGCTTCCATCACCTTCAAGGGGCTCGGTAGTGGGCAGAACCACAGACTTCGTTTAGCTTCTCTCCTGGTAACCCTTGATTGTGCTTAGGTCACCGTTCTGAGATTCAACTTAGTCCGTGGCCTACTTAGCCGAAACTCCCTCCTTTCGACGCAGGAAATACCCTTCTCTGGATGGTACAGTGGGATCAGAGAATTTTGCAAGTTCGAGTGCCTCAGTATCGGGATAACAGTCCAATATCGGTCGGTCTTTGCTCAGGAGCTCTTCTTGGGTGCTGACGTTTTCTGTCGTGGCCAGGTTCGCAGAGACCTTCCGGCAATGATGTGCGTGCAGCCAGTGCTTCTTCCCCTCCACTCGGAGCGCCGTTCGGGTGGTAATCAGCACTTGCCAGGGGCCCGTCCACCGCGGTTCCAGACTCTTGGTCCGCTGGAAATTTCGTATCAACACGAAATCTCCCGGTTGGATGTCATGGCCGGGGCCCCTGGAAGCATCGGGGATGGCCTGCTGCACCTGTTGATGAATGACAGACAACGTTTTAGTTAACCTGCACAAATAATCAGATAGTAGGACGTCTGGGACGTCATGAATGGAGGTCGGTTAGGGAGCAGTCCAGAGATTCATCGGTCGCCCAAACACGACCTCGTAGGGGGTCAAATGGTGCTTGGTGGGAGTGGAGCGCATCGATAACAAGGCCAGTGGGAGGGCATCCGGCCAGTTAAGTCCAGTGGTGGCCACTATTTTTGACAGTTTCAGCTTCAGTGTGGCATTATGGCGTTCCACTAGGCCGGCGGATTGGGGGTGGAAGACTGCATGAAACCTTTGCTTCACCCCCAACCCCTTTAGGATTAGTTGGATAACCTCAGCTATGAAGTGGGGGCCATTGTCGCTCCATAAAATTCGACAAAGGCCATAGCGAGGGAAGAATTCCTTTAGTAGTACTTTGGCAGTGGTCATGGCAGTGTTGTCACGGGTTGGATAGGCCTCTACCCATTTGCTGAAGGCACATACGATGAGTAGTACATACTTCAGGTTTTGGCATCTCTCTAGTTGGATGTAGTCCATCTGAAGGACCTCAAAGGGGTGATTGGGGGTCCCAAACCCTCCCCGGGGTACCACAGTTCCTTTCCCGGGGTTGTGTTGCAGACAGATAAGGCACTGCTGAACTAGGCGTCTGGCTGAGTCGGGGATTTTGTCATTGTGCCAGACTTTGGAAATGAGTTCGATCATGGGTGTAGATCCTATGTGTGCGGGGGAATGTGCCATTGTCAGTATGGGGATCAGATATGAGTCGGGCAGCAACCATTTGTTTGCATCCTTCGTTCGCCAGCAACCCTCTTCGTCCTTCAAACCCACCCTTGCCCACTTAGTCAGTTCGTGAGGGGTGCTGGCCGACTGGATGTCTCTGATCATTACCCTTGCGTCACTCCATTTCTCTGCTTGTGACCTGGTCACATACATGCGTGTCACCGTCCTATTCTCAGCTGTGGTTCGTGCAGTGATGTCGGCCAATGCATTCCCTTGTCCGACTAAGTCTGTTACCCTTTTGTGTGCCTGACATTTGATCACCGCTAATCGTTTGGGGAGGAGAACTGCTTCAATCAGGGCGGAAACAAGATCTCCGTGGAGGATTGGGGTGCCGTGGGACGTCAGGAATCCCCTCTCCCTCCACAGGAGTCCAAAATGGTGGACCACTCCGAAGGCATACTGGCTGTCCGTATATACGTTCGCGGTGGTCCCTGCGGCTATGATGCAGGCTCGTGTGAGGGCTATCAGCTCTGCTGCCTGGGCAGATCGTTGTGTGATGCGGGCTGTCTCAACTACTGTTCGGGCCGTCGTTACTGCATAGGCAGCTGAAGTGGTGCCATCTGGGAGTTTGATGCATGAGCCGTCTACCCATAGCTCTCCATCGGGGTCAGTGAAAGCAGTGTCTCGGAGGTCAACTCTACTCCTAGTTTGTTCGTCCGTGAGGGTCACACAGTCATGGATGGGGGGAACGTCGGGGTCATTTTCAGGCAGGGGCAACAATGTGGCAGGATTCAAAGTCGTGCATCTCTTTAGTGTGATGTGGGGTGCAAGTAACGTCAGTTCGTACCCTGTCAGTCGTGCGCTAGTCAGGTGTTGAGTCTTGGTTTGGTTCAGAAGGGTGTCGACTGCATGGGGTACTAGCACAGTGAGGGAATTGGAAAGTACGATTCCTTCGCTCTGACGGATAGAGACAGCAGCGGCAGCTACTGCTCGAAGGCAGGCAGGCAAAGCTCTGGCTACAGGATCAAGAGTGGCGGAGAAGTAGGCACAAGGGCGCTGCTTAGGACCAATCGATTGAGTTAGGACAGACAATGCGCATCCCTCCCTTTCGTGGGTGAAGAGGGAGAAGGGTTTGGAGTAATCCGGGGTTCCTAGGACAGGCGCTGAACAGAGGGCATCTCGTAATTCCTTAAAGGATGCTTGACACTCAGGGGTCCAAGGGAGCGGGAAGGAGGCATCTTTGGTTAATAGGGCAAGTAGAGGTTTTACAATGAGGCTGAAGTTAGGTAACCACTGTCTGCAAAAAGAGGTTAGGCCAACCAAAGAGCGGACTTGCTTTTGTGTTTTTGGGATGGGGGTGTCTAGGATGGTTTGGATTCGGTCGGGTGTAAGTTTCCTCCCTTCTTTGGACAGAAGATGGCCTAGGTAAGTCACTTGTGGCTGGCAGAACTGTAACTTCTTTTTGGAGACTTTATGGCCATTTTCTGCAAGAAAGTGTAGGAGTTGGACGGTGGCTGTCATTGCAAGCGGGGTGGTGTCGGCCGCCAAAAGGATATCATCGACATATTGGATCAACACCACTCCCTCTGGTAGCTGGAAGGCATCCAGCTGTCTTTTGAGGGCCTGGCTGTAAATGCTGGGACTTTCAGTGTACCCCTGGGGAGCTCTACAAAATCGGTACGAGCGGGATTTTAAAGTGAAGCCGAAGAGATAACGGCTGTCTGGATGGATGGGGATAGAGAAAAACGCGTTCTTAAGGTCGATAACAGTGAAGGTGGTGGCAGTGGACGGGATGAGGGTCAGAATGGTGGTGATATCGGAGACTACAGGATATTGGGGTACAACCACTTTGTTAATCTCTCGCAAGTCGATGATGAAGCGGTATGCCTTTTCATCTCCTTCGCCTTGCTTCTTAACAATGGGTAGGATTGGGCTGTTGCAGACGTTGCTAACCACCTCTTCAACCACTCCTGCATCTACCAGAGACTGAATGATCGCTACCAGTGCCTTCTCACCCTCTGGCGATATCCGATATTGCGGGAGTTTCGGGAGCATAGCGTCCTGTCGTACAGTTATGTGAATAGGATCAATCATCATTCGCCCCACATCAGAGTCATTTTTGGCCCATAAGTACGGAGGCAGGGTGTCAAGCAAGGACATGTCAGCGTCAGTTATGGAGCACATGTGTCGTGGGGGACGGGATCTGGGCATGTCTGGGTTGTCGTACAGGATGACTCGTATCCCATCTGGGGAACACCTAATGGTAGCTCGAAAATGTTTCAGTAAGTCAATGCCCATAATGGCGTCAGGGGAGTTGGAGGAGAGCAGAAATGTCACGTCAGTGGTGTTGTTTTCTAGGTCAAAGGTAATAGGTACTGACAGGGGGTTAGTGGAGGGCGTTCCATCGAAACCTATCGACGTTATGTGTGAGCCAGACAAGGGTGCCCTTGGAATCAGTCGTTTTGATAACACACTACGTGTCACCCCAGTGTCTACCAAGAATGGAGACTCTGTACCCAGGACCTTAGCGGTGACATAAGGACCTTGCTGGTCAACACAGAGCTCGACTGGATCCCTCCCTTGCCCCTGGCAGTCCTATGCAAAGTCGGGGGCATTTTCACCTTCGGACAGCTGATATTGGTTCTGTCGGGGACGGTCAAATGTGTTCAGTCTCCCTGATCTGTCATTGTTGGTGTCGTTGGTGTGCCCTCGTCCTTGTACTCTATTTCTCGGACCACCTGCCACATCCCTGGAGTCCCTATTTCTATTCATCTCTAGCATAACCGGACACTGGTATTTCCAATGGCCGAACCCTTTGCAGAAGGCGCATTGGTCATTGCTAATGTCTCTACGTCCAGTGTGGGGTGTGGGAGTGTGATCTTTAGGAGGTAGATCTCTGGGGGTGGCTGATTGGTAGTTCCCCCTTTGATGTTCCCGCCCTACCGTTATACCTTGTATCTGGGCTATCATTACCCTTTCTTTTAAATCTTTCTTCTTTTTCTCGGACGCCCTATCATTCTCATTCTTTTGGTGCTCGTAATACTGAGCCATCTGAAGGATAGCTGCAGGTTTGGAGGCCCCCCAACTACTCTCACTCGTCTGCAGCTTTTGGGAGACCTCTTGTGTTAGGCCTTTTACGTAATTTTGTACAAACAGGTGCTGTCCGGTTGCAGTGGTCATGTCTTGGCCACTGTAGTCGGAGAACACTGTCTCGAATCGGGAGAAGTATTCTGACACATCTTCCTGCGGTTTCTGTCGACAGGCCGTGACTATCGACCAGTCTACCTTTCTTTCTGGAATCAGTGTCTTTAATTTCTGAACTATTTTGTCTGGGAGTTCTAGTATGTCTTTTACTGGTTTCCTTCCAGGTTCTCGTTGTCTATCTAGTTTACCGAGTTGGTCCCAGGTATGTCTAAACAGATCCGTGTGGTCAGCCTTCCGGATTTGCTTCCACACATCAGCTGGCAGACATAACCCAAAGAACAAGTCAATGTCCGCTAAAGTCATTATTGTCGAACCCAGGGCTGTGCCTAATTCGGTATAAAATGCTGTCGGGTTCTTTCTTAAATCGGGCAGGGTTTGCTTAAAGGTTAGGATATCTTGTCGGTCCCATGGTTGGTAAACCCAATTATACACAACCCTCCCTTTTGCATCTGCATTATTAATATCATCGCTTGTTCCCTGGCCACGTGGCGGGATCCAGTAAGGGGCCGCTTCTCTGATAGGCATCATAGTATTGGCTACTTCTACCGAGGTCGTTTCAGGGACTGTAACCTTGGCTTCTGGTTTTTGTTCCGTGAGATGGCGGAGGACCTCAAGTATCTGCATGAAGAGTTCCGTCGCCTCACATTCAGTCCCATCTCCAACATCGATCTTCCTATACAGCGTTGTTAGTTTAGCGGGACCCTTACTTTGATACCTATCTTCATATGCGTTCAGGGTGTGGTAGCTGAATCGCAAAATGAAATGCCGCCTGTGGCTGTCGGCATGTGAATTATATATGTTCATTGTGTACTCTTCGCTCTCCCTTCGTTCTACTAAGGTCTTTGCTATTTTGTCGATCCCATCCCGCTCATCTTTGCTCAACCTATTTGGTCTGGCTGGTGGTTGTTTATTAGCCTCGGGGTCGTCTGACGATGTTGTTAATGTGGCTGGTGCAGAGGCCGTGAGGGCTGGTGCACTAGCACTAAGGTCGTTCTCGTTTGCATTTAGGGCCCGCGAGTGTTGTTGGCAGGGGGCATATGGAGGGGGCATGTAGATGATCGGGGGACCTAGTAGTAACTCATCGTTCGCCCGCTGTTTGGAGGGCAATTCAGGGTAGAGCGCAGAGGGGGTTCTAACAGGACATTGGCCCGTCGACCCTGATTCTTGGTTTTGTGTAGCTTCCTTTCTTTCTTTTATTTCCTCTTCTAGTTGCTTTGCGGCTAGGTGGGCTGCCTTTCGTAATTCTTTCCCTATTTTTGCTTCTTCTCTTTTCTTTCGTTGTTCCGTTTCTTTGCGCCACATGCCGATACTGTCGAGCATAGTGGGCGTGGTCTTATTCTTTTGGAGCGCTATTTCTAATGTTTTTATTTTATTTTCATTAAAGGAACCTATCAGTGGCCACTGACTTTCAGGGTTCTTTTTTGTATATTTATGCCATAACTTAGTATAAGCTATAGCGACTAGTCCATGCTTAGTGAACATGTCCTTATTAGGGGTGCCCTCCAGTGGAGCCGGATGGTTCATCTCTAATAAGCGGTCCGGGCTAAACAGGCTACCAACCAGTGGGGAGAAGACAGGCATGACGGATTACAACGGGGACAAAAGTCTGCACTACCTATCTTATCACGGCGGGCAAAGACTAGACAGAATATTTCTATTCTCCGTTGTTTGCCGGCGGTGAATACCTCAAACGAACTGTAGGAGAGTAGGGTCTGCTATCCTATGGTCACCCCAATTTTTGCTTTTTGCTTCACTGGTTTTCGACTTACTGAGGCTGTGGGCCTGCTAATCAGACCCCCAGCCTGCTGTTCTCTCTCTAAATTTATAATACATGTGCTATAGGTACATACCACAATTGGAAATGGACTCCTTGTCAGCCCCTGTACCATGCACTATAGGTGCTCAGGGCATAGGTGCCACCAAGGCCTACCAGGGGCTGAAGCATAGCTTTTGCCACCCCTGGCTGGTTCTTAAATTGACACAACTGGCTGATCACTCAGCTGGGGCAAGTGGGTGTAATCACCCCTTGCTTAGATATAGTATACCTATATCTAAACCTATATCTGGACACATATATAACCTGTGAGCCACTCCTATGGAAGGCCTCATCAATCCTGGAGGCAGAGTGCGTGGTTTTATGTGAGATGGAGCTCTGGCATGAGCTGAGCCTGTCTGCAGCTGTCGGGAACAACTCCCTAAGCTGATCCGGGATAATGCCATACCATATACTCTTAAGCGCCTTATAATCCTCGCGGTTATATAGCAACTTTGGTTTGGCTTTATCAAAACATGTCGTGTAAGGTGTCATACGAATTGGAATACTACCCCCTCGCCAGTTCTGGCGACGGGGGTAGCATTCCACCCTTCTAGAGGGAGAAGACATGTTACTTTACTGAAACGCGGTTGATTTAAAATGAGCCTCAGATCCACAAAATGGATGCCCCTGCCACAGACACGGGTCTGGCCTCCTGCTGCTGACCGAAACCCGGCAGAGGAGGCCTGGACAAAGAGTTTCCTGTCACAGGGCGGTGTCAAACCACCCCAGACAGGAGATAGTGGATTGGAGTAGGGAGGTTTCAAAGAAACCAGACACTGCCTGGGGAGCACAAGGCTGCCCCTTGCAGGATCCGGCCAAACCGGTTCTGGGGCCTCCCAGCCCCTGTCCCAGCGCGGCCAGGATCAAAGGAGAGGGGTGTAACCACCCCCTTCCTGGGTCCCACCCATAGGAGGGGACCTAGCAGGATGTCCAACCCCCTAGATTCGAATAAGAGGGGGAGCAGTCCCAACGGACTTCAGATCATCCTGAAGAAACATAAGAAACGAAATCTGGACCCTTCGACTTTCTACACGACGTGAGAAGACTGAAGAATCTCCCTTGTGGTCAAGGAGTGACCACCCTGTGCAAACAGGCACCATCCAGCCCTCGACCCTTGCTTTGTTGCAGTTCCCGCCGGAACTCGAGCGACAGAGATCGACGAGATCAAGCTTGCCTGCCTTCTACCTGCCCGATCCACAGTCCCTGCAGAGCTGAGACCCGTGGAGGCGACCGGAAGCGTGGGGCACGCCATCTTGAAAAGGCCACGAGACGCTGACCGTGCAGCCCACGAGTGACCCTCGAAGCTGTACACCGGGGTTTGAGAAGCCCCAGCCCCGAGCTCCACTTGCACCAAAGCTCACCCCTCCACACTCGACGAGTGCTGCGTGGGGCCCTTCTGCCTGTGTGTGCTCGACGCGTTGGCCCGGTCACTTGCCAGCTGGCTTGTGGCCCCTGTGCCGACGAAACTTGAAATACGACTCGCTTTTCTGGTTGCTCCAGATCTGCACCAGCTCCTGTGAAAAGGAGCACCCACTCTGACCCTCCTGGTTCGAGTGATAAGCAATCTCCCGGTTCTGCGTGGATTGCTTTTGCCAAGTGCTGTTTGCTGCAATCTTGAAGCCGACGGTGCTGACGGCGAGAGCCTACGTGGGACAGATCGTGACCTGCTCCTGGACGTCGCAGATGCCCCAGAGCCCACGTGACAGCGGAGAGAAGCCTATCGACAACCGCCTGATTGCGCCCGACATTGCCTGGTTCCGTCCTGGTTCCACCCTGGTCACTGCTGAGTGACCCAGACTCTGTCCCCTCTGCTTTCAGGTACTTTTCTACTTCGATCCACCCTTGGATCGCACCGGACACTTCTGCTTCACAGCGCCTGCAGCTGCAACAGCTCCAAGCACCAAGAACCTGCGTGACAGAACCCGACGCCACTTCGACCCTGTGCACCCACGGCCTGTGGGTGAGGTAACTTTGCAACGCCGGTGTCCTTACACTGGTACACACCTCTAGGGTCTGTGTCTAAAGTTTTGTGTTCCTAGGTTCAGCGGAAGTATCATTTAATTCACTTTATCTAACTTTTACGCACCATTGACTTTACATTGGTGCGCGCCGCACTTTCCGTGCTGCACCCGTCTCCTGTGGGCTACTCCCGACTTCTTCATTGCTTGTCCTGACTGCTCCCAGCGAATCTCTAGGCCCTAGGCCTAACCATTGCTCGATAAGTGTTACTTATACCATTTTTTTAGTATATGGTCTGAGTGGCCCCCCGCCCTCAGCCATAATTGTGCCAACTTTATATGTTTAACAGTGCTTTTGATTTAACGCTTGTGCCCCTTTCCTCATAAAGAGTACTGGGGAGTAATTTAGAAATAAATACATATATTTTTACAATATATACTTGTGTGGTGTCCTTTCATTTGATTACAGGATTGTATGTGGTAAAACAAGCTCGCTTAACACGACCTCTTAAGTTAAGCCTTTAAGGCTGCTTAGTCCATGCTACCACTAGGATAGCTTGTCTACAAGGTTGACTTACAACCTGACATCTTTGGGGTTTGTTTGGACTGATACCCAGTGGTTCCAGAATTGGAAACACTACATATCAGGCCAACTTCTCACATTGGTGTGCAGCGGTGCGGATTTGAGCTTGCTGTTTGTTTTACCATTGCAATCTTTATCAAATTGAAAGATCACATCAAGTACCTCTAGGTACATATAAATCAAAAGCTTAGCATATTAAGTTCTACTGAACTTAGTAGTTGTAGGTTAAAGGGATTAGCACACCCTGACTACAACTCACTAGCAAGGTACAGTAGGAAACCACTTAGTGTAGGTAAGTGCACCACTTACACCTCACTAGCAGTCATGTCTGATGCAGATAGAGCCTCAGGCTCTGCTCCTGTAGAAGTTGATCCTATAGGGACAACATCCAGATATGACAACATTAGCCACAAAGACCTGAGTGCCTTGTGCACAGCCAGGGGGCTAAAAAAGGGCAGAGGCCCTACCATTCCTTCCCTAATAGCTCTCCTAGAAAAGGATGATCTAGATAAGGTGAGTCAGGCTCCCTTAGATTCAGGTGAAGGGAACAACTCCCCTGAGAATGAGAATCTTCCAGAAGAAGAAGAGGAGGAGGAAGAGGAAGAGGAAGGCTCTGATTTAGAAGAGCCTGAAGATCAGGATCAGAGGGGAAACCAGGGACAGGTTGCCAGCCTTAACCAGGCCAACTTGGACCTACATGGGAATGGGGAGGGCCAGCACCACCCCAGATCTCATAACCAAATTCTCCCAGGTAATAGGAGGGAGAGGTCTCTATCAGGGGACTCTCACCTTTCTAGTGCCTCAAGAGAATCTCAAAGAGGGATGACTTCCTCCCAGAGAAAAGAGCATAGGGCCAGAATGAGGGCTGTCCAACTCCAGATAGAGAGGGAAGAGGTAGCCCTGGCTCAAGCTAAGCTTACCTTGGAACAAGCTAAACTTACCTTGGCAAGGGAGAAAAAAATAAGTGGCTTAGATGCCACTGGTGGCAGCAAAATTCCTAAAGAAAAAGACAGGGCCTATGACAATAGAAACCTGACAAAAATTGTGCCCCCCTACAAGGAAGGGGATGATATCCACAAATGGATGACTGCTCTTGAGAGGGCCTGCATGGTACAGCAGGTCCCTGAGGATCAGTGGGCAGCAATTTTATGGTACTCCTTTTCTGAGAAAGGGAGGGACAGGCTCCTCACTGTTAGACCTGAGGATGCCAAAAACTACTCTGTTCTGAAGAGTGCTCTTATTGAAGGGTTTGGCCTAACCACTGAGCAATACAGGTTGTTGTTCAGAGACACCCAAAAAGCACAGACTCAGGACTGGACTGATTTTGTAGATTGTGCCACTAAGGCTCTGGAGGGTTGGCTGCAGGGAAGTAAAGTTTCAGACTATACAGGATTGTACAATCTTATGATGAGAGAACAGATCCTTAATAACTGTCAGAACCAGCTGTTGCATCAATACCTTGTTGACTCTGATTTGACCTCTCCCCAAGAATTGGGAAAGAAGGCAGACAAATGGGTCAGAACAAGGATTAAGCAGAAAAACCAGAACCAAGGTGACCAGAAGAAAACAGACCAGAAGGGTGGGAATCAGAAAGATAAAGAAAAGGACCAGAAGTCTTCAGGCCCCCAAACTAGCAATAAGGAGGGGGGTTCCCAAAATGGAAACAAGAAAAAGAAGAATGATGGCCCAAAGAAACCTTGGTGTAATACCTGCAAATCAGTTTCACACTGGGGCAGTGAATGCACTAAGAAAAATCCAGTCCCCACCACTGCAGCTCCTAAAGCACCTGCACCCCCTAGTACAGTTAACAGTGGTGGTACACAGCCAAAGGGTTTAGTAGGGTTGACCCTGGGTACTGAGGTGGAATCTGGCCTAGTCAGAATCCCCACACAGGCAGTTCTCCTATATGATGTGGACTTATCTTTGACCACTGCAGTAAGCCCCAGTAACCTGGGCAAATATAGGCAGACTCCCTTAATTAATGAGAAACTGGCTCAGGCCTACAGGGACACTTGTGCCAGTGTCACAATAGTGACACCTGGCTTTGTGGATCCTGGACAGATTGTACTAGGTGAAAGTTACCTAGTGACCAATGCAAGCAACTCCACTACTTTCCATAGTGTGGCTGTTGTGAACTTCTCCTGGGGAGGGGTAGATGGCCTAAAGAAAGTTGTTGTGAGTGCAGACCTCCCAGTAGACTGTCTGTTAGGCAATGATCTTGAAAGCTCAGTTTGGTCAGAAGTGGAGTACAGGACTCATGCAGAAATGCTAGGGATTTCAGCTCATGTCCTTGCAGTGACAAGGTCTCAGGCTAAGAAGTGCCTTCCTGAACCAGTGGTGGATCTTGAAACAATAGACCAACCACAACCCAAGAGGAGGAGCAAGAGGGTCAAGGCTGTGCCTTCCCACTTGCCCCAGGTTGAGGATCAAGTTTCACAGGAAACTGATTCTGCAGTCCAAGAGGAGACTGTCTCAGATGAGCTTGAACCTGAACAGGTTGAGTTTCTGGGGACAGGGGGACCCTCAAGGGCAGACCTGGGGCAGGCTCAATTAGATTGCCCTTCACTTGAACCCCTCAGACAGCAAGCTGCTGCTGAGGCTGCAGGGAATGCTCAAGGTACCCATAAGGTGTATTGGGATGAAGGGCTCCTTTATTCAGAGGCTAGAGACCCCAAGCCTGGCACAACCAGGAGGTTGGTCATACCTTTGAAGTTTAGGGGCTTCCTTCTTACCTTGGCCCATGATATTCCCCTTGCAGGACACTTAGGCCAGAATAAGACTTGGGACAGGCTTGTTCCACACTTTCACTGGCCTCACATGTCAGAAAATGTCAAGGAGTTTTGTCGCTCCTGTGTCACTTGCCAAGCCAGTGGTAAGTCAGGTGGCACAACAAAGGCCCCCCTGATACCACTACCTGTGGTGGGGGTACCCTTTGAAAGAGTTGGAATAGACATTGTGGGTCCCATGGATCCTCAAACAGCATCTGGGCACAGATTTATACTGGTGGTAGTGGATCATGCCACCAGGTACCCAGAGGCAATTCCCCTGAGGACCACCACAGCTCCTGTGGTGGCAAAAGCCCTCATTGCAGTTTTCTCAAGAGTGGGCTTTCCAAAGGAGGTTCTTTCAGACAGAGGTACTAACTTTATGTCTGGATACTTAAAAGCAATGTGGAAAGAGTGTGGAGTAAACTATAAGTTTACCACACCCTACCATCCACAGTGCAATGGGCTTGTGGAAAGGTTCAACAAGACCCTAAAGGGAATGATAAAAGGTTTACCAGAGAAGCTTAGGCGGAAATGGGACATCCTTTTACCCTGCTTGCTCTTTGCTTACAGAGAGGTCCCACAGAAGGGGGTTGGCTACAGCCCTTTTGAACTTTTGTTTGGCCACCCTGTAAGAGGTCCATTGAGTTTGGTGAAGGAAGGATGGGAGTTACCTCTCAAAAAGCCTAAACTAGACATTGTGGACTATGTACTTGGTCTCCGCTCCAGGATGGCTGAATACATGGAGAGAGCATCCAAAAACCTTGAGGCCAGTCAGGAATTACAGAAAGCCTGGCATGACCAAAAGGCTGTTATGGTTGAGTTCCAGCCAGGACAGAAGGTGTGGGTGTTGGACCCAGTGGGGCCAGCAGCTCTCCAGGACAAATGGACTGGACCCTACCCTATCATTGAAAAGAAGGGAGAAGTCACCTACTTGGTTGACTTTGGTACCCCTAGGAGCCCCCACAGGGTGCTCCATGTGAACAGATTGAAAGCATTTGTTGACAGGGAGGACATGAGTCTCCTCATGGCCACAGATGGGGAACAGGAGGAAGAGAGTGACCCTCTCCCAGACCTGCTTTCCCAGAACCCTGATGATGGTTCAGTTGATGGAGTAGCCTTGGCAGGCAGCCTCACTGAGCAGCAACAGGTGGACTGCAGACAGGTGTTGCAGGCCCACAGACAATTGTTTTCACTCACACCCAGTCAGACTAACTGGTGCACCCATGAGGTGGACACTGGTGACAATCTGCCTGTGAAGAATAAGATCTACAGGCAACCTGACCATGTCAGGGATTGTATAAAGGCTGAGGTGCAAAAGATGTTGGAGCTTGGAGTGATTGAGCCATCAGAGAGCCCATGGGCTAGCCCAGTGGTCCTTGTGCCAAAACCTCATACCAAAGATGTGAAGAGAGAAATGAGGTTTTGTGTGGACTACAGAGGTCTCAATGCTGTCACTAGGACAGATGCTCATCCCATTCCAAGAGCAGATGAGCTCATTGATAAATTGGCTTCTGCCAAGTTTCTGAGCACATTTGATTTGACAGCTGGCTACTGGCAAATCAGACTAGCTGAGGAGTCAAAAGCCAAAACAGCATTTTCGACCCCTAGTGGACATTATCAGTTTGTGGTAATGCCCTTTGGCTTGAAAAATGCACCTGCCACTTTCCAAAGGTTGGTGAACCAAGTCCTTGCTGGGTTGGATGACTTTTGTGCAGCATATCTAGATGATATTGCTGTCTTTAGCTCCACCTGGGAGGATCACCTGATCCACCTGAAGAAGGTTCTGGAGGCCCTGCAAAAGGCAGGCCTGACTATCAAGGCTACTAAGTGCCAGATAGGGCAGAGCAAGGTTGTGTACTTGGGCCACCTAGTAGGTGGGGGTCAAGTTCAACCACTGGAGAGCAAGATCCAGACCATACAGGACTGGGCTCCTACAACTACCCAGACACAAGTCAGAGCCTTCTTGGGCCTGACTGGGTATTACAGAAAATTTGTAAAGAACTATGGGTCCATTGTGACACCATTGAATGACTTGACATCCAAGAAGATGCCCAAAAAGGTTCAGTGGACAGTTAGCTGTCAAAAGGCATTTGATGACCTGAAGAAGGCCATGTGCTCTGCACCTATCCTGAAGAGTCCTGACTACTCCAAACAGTTCATTGTACAGACAGATGCTTCTGAGTTGGGGGTGGGAGCTGTGCTTTCACAACTTAATCAAGATGGTCAAGACCAGCCCATTGCTTTTATTAGCAGAAGGCTGACCCCCAGGGAGAAACGTTGGTCAGCTATTGAGAGGGAGGCCTTTGCTGTGGTTTGGGCCCTGAAGAAGTTGAGGCCATACTTGTTTGGTACTCACTTCCTAATTCAGACAGACCATAAGCCCCTCTTGTGGCTAAATCAGATGAAGGGTGAAAATCCCAAACTGCTCAGGTGGTCCATTTCCCTACAGGGGATGGACTTTACAGTGGAGCACCGCCCAGGGACTGACCATGGTAATGCAGATGGTCTCTCCAGGTACTTCCACTTAGAACATGAAGACTTATCTGGTCAAGGTTAAGTTTAATGTCCCTGCGTTTGGGGGGGGGTTATGTAGGAGAGTAGGGTCTGCTATCCTATGGTCACCCCAATTTTTGCTTTTTGCTTCACTGGTTTTCGACTTACTAAGGCTGTGGGCCTGCTAATCAGACCCCCAGCCTGCTGTTCTCTCTCTAAATTTATAATACATGTGCTATAGGTACATACCACAATTGGAAATGGACTCCTTGTCAGCCCCTGTACCATGCACTATAGGTGCTCAGGGCATAGGTGCCACCAAGGCCTACCAGGGGCTGAAGCATAGCTTTTGCCACCCCTGGCTGGTTCTTAAATTGACACAACTGGCTGATCACTCAGCTGGGGCAAGTGGGTGTAATCACCCCTTGCTTAGATATAGTATACCTATATCTAAACCTATATCTGGACACATATATAACCTGTGAGCCACTCCTATGGAAGGCCTCATCAATCCTGGAGGCAGAGTGCGTGGTTTTATGTGAGATGGAGCTCTGGCATGAGCTGAGCCTGTCTGCAGCTGTCGGGAACAACTCCCTAAGCTGATCCGGGATAATGCCATACCATATACTCTTAAGCGCCTTATAATCCTCGCGGTTATATAGCAACTTTGGTTTGGCTTTATCAAAACATGTCGTGTAAGGTGTCATACGAATTGGAATACTACCCCCTCGCCAGTTCTGGCGACGGGGGTAGCATTCCACCCTTCTAGAGGGAGAAGACATGTTACTTTACTGAAACGCGGTTGATTTAAAATGAGCCTCAGATCCACAAAATGGATGCCCCTGCCACAGACACGGGTCTGGCCTCCTGCTGCTGACCGAAACCCGGCAGAGGAGGCCTGGACAAAGAGTTTCCTGTCACAGGGCGGTGTCAAACCACCCCAGACAGGAGATAGTGGATTGGAGTAGGGAGGTTTCAAAGAAACCAGACACTGCCTGGGGAGCACAAGGCTGCCCCTTGCAGGATCCGGCCAAACCGGTTCTGGGGCCTCCCAGCCCCTGTCCCAGCGCGGCCAGGATCAAAGGAGAGGGGTGTAACCACCCCCTTCCTGGGTCCCACCCATAGGAGGGGACCTAGCAGGATGTCCAACCCCCTAGATTCGAATAAGAGGGGGAGCAGTCCCAACGGACTTCAGATCATCCTGAAGAAACATAAGAAACGAAATCTGGACCCTTCGACTTTCTACACGACGTGAGAAGACTGAAGAATCTCCCTTGTGGTCAAGGAGTGACCACCCTGTGCAAACAGGCACCATCCAGCCCTCGACCCTTGCTTTGTTGCAGTTCCCGCCGGAACTCGAGCGACAGAGATCGACGAGATCAAGCTTGCCTGCCTTCTACCTGCCCGATCAACAGTCCCTGCAGAGCTGAGACCCGTGGAGGCGACCGGAAGCGTGGGGCACGCCATCTTGAAAAGGCCACGAGACGCTGACCGTGCAGCCCACGAGTGACCCTCGAAGCTGTACACCGGGGTTTGAGAAGCCCCAGCCCCGAGCTCCACTTGCACCAAAGCTCACCCCTCCACACTCGACGAGTGCTGCGTGGGGCCCTTCTGCCTGTGTGTGCTCGACGCGTTGGCCCGGTCACTTGCCAGCTGGCTTGTGGCCCCTGTGCCAACGAAACTTGAAATACGACTCGCTTTTCTGGTTGCTCCAGATCTGCACCAGCTCCTGTGAAAAGGAGCACCCACTCTGACCCTCCTGGTTCGAGTGATAAGCAATCTCCCGGTTCTGCGTGGATTGCTTTTGCCAAGTGCTGTTTGCTGCAATCTTGAAGCCGACGGTGCTGACGGCGAGAGCCTACGTGGGACAGATCGTGACCTGCTCCTGGACGTCGCAGATGCCCCAGAGCCCACGTGACAGCGGAGAGAAGCCTATCGACAACCGCCTGATTGCGCCCGACATTGCCTGGTTCCGTCCTGGTTCCACCCTGGTCACTGCTGAGTGACCCAGACTCTGTCCCCTCTGCTTTCAGGTACTTTTCTACTTCGATCCACTCTTGGATCGCACCGGACACTTCTGCTTCACAGCGCCTGCAGCTGCAACAGCTCCAAGCACCAAGAACCTGCGTGACAGAACCCGACGCCACTTCGACCCTGTGCACCCACGGCCTGTGGGTGAGGTAACTTTGCAACGCCGGTGTCCTTACACTGGTACACACCTCTAGGGTCTGTGTCTAAAGTTTTGTGTTCCTAGGTTCAGCGGAAGTATCATTTAATTCACTTTATCTAACTTTTACGCACCATTGACTTTACATTGGTGCGCGCCGCACTTTCCGTGCTGCACCCGTCTCCTGTGGGCTACTCCCGACTTCTTCATTGCTTGTCCTGACTGCTCCCAGCGAATCTCTAGGCCCTAGGCCTAACCATTGCTCGATAAGTGTTACTTATACCATTTTTTTAGTATATGGTCTGAGTGGCCCCCCGCCCTCAGCCATAATTGTGCCAACTTTATATGTTTAACAGTGCTTTTGATTTAACGCTTGTGCCCCTTTCCTCATAAAGAGTACTGGGGAGTAATTTAGAAATAAATACATATATTTTTACAATATATACTTGTGTGGTGTCCTTTCATTTGATTACAGGATTGTATGTGGTAAAACAAGCTCGCTTAACACGACCTCTTAAGTTAAGCCTTTAAGGCTGCTTAGTCCATGCTACCACTAGGATAGCTTGTCTACAAGGTTGACTTACAACCTGACATCTTTGGGGTTTGTTTGGACTGATACCCAGTGGTTCCAGAATTGGAAACACTACATATCAGGCCAACTTCTCACACGAACCAATACCGAATAATCGGCCAATCAAAACAATTCAGTGGGGAGAATAAGTGGGCACGAAAAGTTATCGCTACCCACTCTTTCTCTACCTGCAAAGAGAGACCTTGTTCTTCCCTGTTTGCAGACAAAGAATCTCCAGACAATAATCCACGAACGACAGTTCGGGAAACAGTGGGGGAGGAAGATAGGCACGACGGATTACAACGGGGACAAAAGTCTGCGTTACCTATCCTTCACTGCTTGCAAAGAGAGAGCCTGTTTGTTTTTCCCCGTTTGCAGACAGTTAATCTCCAGAGGTTTCAACAAAGCGTAATACTAGTATTATCCAAACAAAACAATCTTTTTTTTCAATTTGTCGTGTTTACACGACCTTACCCGGACCGCATGGACGGTTTCCTGTCCTCTGGATCCAGCGCCCGATCGTCCTCTCTCCTTCGTGATGCCCGTGGCACTCCTGATGGTTCCCAGTCAGGACCGTAGATCACTCGAGAGAGGTCTGTTCAGAACTAGTGAAGGTCGGATGATCGGCTGTCAGACGAGGGTCTATCGGACACGAGCTCTTCCCGATCGTTGCAGTCGTTCACTCTGTCGTCGGGACCTCTCCCACTGGATCCACGTGTCGCTGATGGGCCCCACGCTTTGGGACGCCAATTGTGGAAAAAGGTAGGGCTAGGACCTTTCTCAAGATTTGCCCGGCGCTAACCGCCCTTGTACCATTCAAATTACCAAGCAATGAGGCAGGCGCCGGAGACCAGAAGGCAGGAAACAGAAGTTTATTCCGACGGAGCAGAACACGTCAGATCAGACAACAAGGTATCGTCTCGAGGTGCTCTAACAGCCTCTCGGAGGCCTGGCCTCTTATACACTGGTTTATGGCATGTGACCTTTCTTTATTACAATCAGAACATTGTGAACAACAAGGAAAGACACATCCCCGTAATCCTCGTGTCAATCCCACCCCCATATACCTTCACAATAGAGGTCCTCAACCGGCTGATAAGAGGAGGGGGTCATTGTGCAGCTGAGTGTTCCGCCGAGTCTTAGGATGTGTGCGCCTGATCATATCACAGGGGGTGGGGAGGCCTGGATCAATAGAGGGTCCTTTGAAGGAGAGCGACCTCATACAATAAGGGGCAGTGAATGATATCTCCCGGCTTAGACGATGGCCTCGGACCTGTGTGGACAGCTGGACACGGGGGAAGGGGTTATCAAAGGAGTGGTATTCATGCCGCGTGGACAATCAAGCGCGGAGGGAAGGTTTATCAACAGAGGGGCATTCATGGGAGGAGAGGAGATGCTGGTCAGGCGCAGGCGTGACTCCCAAGGACAGGGTCATGCAGAAGGGTTAGGCTCGTGAGAGGGAGGGAGGGGGAGCCAGGGTGCGCGGAGGATGCTTGCTGGGTCAGAAGGGCGCGCTGGTGATCGATCGTGGACAGGGAGACCATGATACCTAAAATGGCTGCTTGTGCATGTTGTACGTGGGTGACAAGCTGGCGCAGACGATGTTTAGCTCGCAAACTAAAATTCCACACTTTAGCCAGGATAGCTTGACTCCAATGGTGTGGAGAGCATGGGACTCACCTCTGAGCATACCCATCCCACTCAGAGTGACAAATGCAAAAACAACAATTGATATACAGAATGCAGAACAATGTTATACATTCACCCCAATACAGAGATCTGGGCATAAATCCATTGTTTTTTGCACTCCACACCACCCCAGTTCAGACATGGCCATATGCAAATCATCCATGACCCTGTGCCTCATGGGAAGAGTCCAGCCCGAACTGCCAAGCCATGTCTTTCCTGGACAGGAATCAAGCATCCTAGGACCGGTTTCAGGCTATCAGCCGTCTTCAGCCAGGATAGATTGACTCCAGTGGTGTGGGTAGCATGGGACTCACGTCTGAGCATACCCGTCCCACTCGGGGTGACTAATGCAAAAACAACAATTGATGGACAGAATGCAGAACAATGTCATACATTCACCCCAGTACAGAGATATGGACCTAAATCCATCGTTTTTTTGTACTCCACACCACCCCAGTTCAGACATGGCCATATGCAAATCAGCCTTGACCCTTTGCCTCATGGGAACAGTCCAGCCCGAACTGCCAAGCCATGTCTTTCCTGGACCGGAATCAAGCATCCTAGGACCGGTTTCATGCTATCAGCTGTCTTCAGACTGGATAGCTTGACTCCAGTGGTGTGGAGAGCATGGGACTCACGTCTGAGCATAACCATCCCACTCGGGGTGATAAATGCAAAAACAACAATTGATGGACAGAATGCAGAACAATGTCATACATTCACCCCAGTACAGAGATCTGGGCCTAAATCCATCATCTTTTTGCACTCCACACCACCCCAGTTCACATGGTCATAATCAAATCAGCCTTGACCCTGTGCCTCATGGGAAGAGTCCAGCCCGAACTGCCAAGCCATGTCTTTCCTGGACAGGAATCAAGCATCCTAGGACCGGTTTCAGGCTATCAGCCGTCTTTAGCCAGGATAGCTTGACTCCAATGGTGTGGAGAGCATGGGACTCACCTCTGAGCATACCCATCCCACTCAGAGTGACAAATGCAAAAACAACAATTGATATACAGAATGCAGAACAATGTTATACATTTACCCCAATACAGAGATCTGGGCATAAATCCATTGTTTTTTGCACTCCACACCACCCCAGTTCAGACATGGCCATATGCAAATCATCCATGACCCTGTGCCTCATGGGAAGAGTCCAGCCCGAACTGCCAAGCCATGTCTTTCCTGGACAGGAATCAAGCATCCTAGGACCGGTTTCAGGCTATCAGCCGTCTTCAGCTAGGATAGATTGACTCCAGTGGTGTGGGTAGCATGGGACTCACGTCTGAGCATACCCATCCCACTCGGGGTGATAAATGCAAAAACAACAATTGATGGACAGAATGCAGAACAATGTCATACATTCACCCCAGTACAGAGATCTGGGCCTAAATCCATCATCTTTTTGCACTCCACACCACCCCAGTTCAGACATTGCCATAATCAAATCAGCCTTGACCCTGTGCCTCATGGGAACAGTCCAGCCCGAACTGCCAAGCCATGTCTTTCCTGGACAGGAATCAAGCATCCTAGGACCGGTTTCTGGCTATCAGCGTCTTCAGACAGGATAGCTTGACTCCAGTGGTGTGGAGAGCATGGGACTCATGTCTGAGCATACCCATCCCACTCGGGTGACAAATGCAAAAACAACAATTGATGGACAGAATGCAGCACAATGTCCTACATTCACCCCAGTACAGGGATCTGGGCCTAAATCCATTGTTTTATTGCACTCCACACCACCCCAGTCCAACCCAAACTGAAAAGCCATGTCTTTCCTGGACCAGAATCTAGTATCCTAGGACCGGTTTCTGGCTATCAGCCATTTTCAGCCAGGATGGATTGACTCCGGTGGTGTGGAGAGCATGGGACTCACGTCTGAGCATACCCATCCCACTCGGGGTGACAAATGCAAAAACAACAATTGATGGACAGAATGCGGCACAATGTCATACATTCACCCCAGTATAGAGATCTGGGCCTAAATCCATTGTTTTGTTGCACTCCACACCACCCCAGTTCAGACATGGACATATGCAAATCAGCCTTGACCTGGTGCCTCATGGGAACAGTCCAGCCCGAACTGCCAAGCCATGTCTTTCCTGGACCAAAATCCTGCATCCTAGGACCGGTTTCTGGCTATCAGTCGTCTTCAGCCAGGATAGCTTGACTCCAGTGGTAGGGAGAGCACGGGACTCACGTCTGTGCATACTCATCCCACTCGGGGTGACAAATGCAAAAACAACAATTGATGGACAGAATGCAAAACAATGTCATACATTCACCCAGTACAGAGATCTGGGCCTAAATCCATCGTTTTTTTGCACTCCACACCACCCCAGTTCAGACATGGCCATATGCAAATCACCCTTGACCCTGTGCCTCATGGGAACAGTCCAGCCTGAAATGCCAAGCCATGTCTTTCGTTGACCAGAATCAAGCATCCTAGTACCGGTTTCTGGCTATCAGTCGTCTTCAGCCACAATAGCTTGACTCCAGTGGTGTGGAGAGCATGGGACTCACCTCTGAGCATATCCATCCCACTCGGGGTGACAAATGCAAAAACAACAACTGATGGACAGAATGCAGAACAATGTCATACATTCACCCCAGTACAGAGATCTTTGCCTTTATCCATCGTTTTTTTGCACTTTACACCACGCCAGTCCAGACATGGCCATATGCAAATCAGCCTTGACCCTGTGCCTCATGGGTACAGTCCAGTCCGAACTGCAAAGCAATGTCTTTCCTGGACCGTAATCAAGCATCCTAGGACTGGTTTCTGGCTATCAGCCATCTTCAGCCAGGATAGCTTGACTCCAGTGGTGTGGAGAGCATGGGACTCAAGTCTGAGCATACCCATCAAACTCGGGGTGAAAAATGCAAAAACAACAATTGATGGACAGAATGCAGAACAATGTCATACATTCACCCCAGTACAGAGATCTGGGCCTAAATCCATCGTTTTTTTGCACTCCACACCACCTCACTTCAGACATTGCCATATGCAAATCAACCTTGACCCTGTGCCTCATGGGAACAGTCCAGCCCAAACTTAAAAGCCATGTCTTTCCTGGACCAGAATCTAGCATCCTAGGACTGGTTTCTGGCTATCAGCCGTCTTCAGCCAGGATGGATTGACTCCAGTGGTGTGGAGAGCATGGGACTCACCTCTGAGCATACCCATCCCACTCTGGGAGAGAAATGCAAAAACAACAATTGATAAACAGAATGCCGAACAATGTCATACATTCACCCCAGTACAGAGCTCTGGGCCTAAATCCATCGTTTTTTGCACACCACCCCAGTTCAGACATGGCCATATGTAAATCAGCCTTGACCCTGTGCCTCATGGGAACAGTCCAGCCCGAACTGCCAAGCCATGTCTTTCCTAGACCGGAATCAAGCATCCTAGGACCGGTTTCTGGCTATCAGCCGTCTGCAGCCAGGATAGCTTAACTACATTGGTGTGGAGAGCATGGGACTCACGTCTAAGCATACCCATCCCTCTCAGGATGACAAATGCAAAAAGAACAATTGATGGACAGAATGCAGAACAATGTCATACAATCACCCCAGTACAGAGATCTGGGCCTAAATCCATCATCTTTTTGCACTCCACACCACCCCAGTTCAGACATGGCCATAATCAAATCAGCCTTGACCCTGTGCCTCATGGGAACAGTCCAGCCCGAACTGCCAAGCCATGTCTTTCCTGGACAGAAATCAAGCATCCTAGAATCAGTTTCTGGCTATCAGCCGTCTTCAGCCAGGATAGATTGACTCCAGTGGTGTGGAGAGCATGGGACTCATGTCAGACCATACCCATCCCACTCGGGGTGACAAATACAAAAACAACAATTGATGGACAGAATGCAGAACAATGTCATACATTCACCCCAGTACAGAGATCTGGGCCTAAATCCATCGTTTTATTGCACTCCACACCACCCCAGTTCAGACATGGCAATATGCAAATCAGCCTTGACCCTGTGCCTCATGGGAACAGTCCAGCCCAAACTGAAAAGCCATGTCTTTCCTGGACCAGAATCTAGCATCCTAGGACCGGTTTCTGGCTATCAACCATCTTCAGCCAGGATGGATTGACTCCAGTGGTGTGGAGAGCATGGGACTCACTACTGAGCATACCCATCCCACTCGGGGTGACAAATGCAAAAACAACAATTGATGGACAGAATGCCGAACAATGTCCTACATTCACCCCAGTACAGAGATCTGGGCCTAAATCCATCGTTTTTTGCACTCCACACCACCCCAGTTCAGACATGGCCATATGCAAATCAGCCTTGACCATGTGCCTCATGGGAACAGTCCTGCCCGAACTGCCAAGCCATGTCTTTCCGGGACCGGAATCAAGCATCCTAGGATCGGTTTCTGGCTATCAGCCATCTTCAGCCAGGATAGCTTGACTCCAGTGGTGTGGAGAGCATGGGACTCACGTCTGAGCATACCCATCCCTCTCAGGATGACAAATGCAAAAAGAACAATTGATGGACAGAATGCAGAACAATGTCATACATTCACCCCAGTACAGAGATCTGGGCCTAAATCCATCATCTTTTGGCACTCCATACCACCCCAGTTCAGACATGGCCATATGCAAATCATCCTTGACCCTGTGCCTCATGGGAACAGTCCAGCCTGAAATGCCAAGCCATGTCTTTCCTGGACCGTAATCAAGCATCATAGGACTGGTTTCTGGCTATCAGCCGTCTTCAGCCAGGATAGCTTGACTCCAGTGGTGTGGAGAGCATGGGACTCATGTCTGAGCATACCCATCCCACTCGGGTGACAAATGCAAAAACAACAATTGAAGGACAGAATACAGCACAATGTCACACATTCACCCCAGTACAGAGATCTAGGCCTAAATCCATCATCTTTTTGCACTCCACACCACCCCAGTTCAGACATGGCCATAATCAAATCAGCCTTGACCCTGTGCCTCATGGGAACAGTCCAGCCCGAACTGCTAAGCCATGTCTTTCCTGGACCGGAATCAAGCATCCTAGGACTGGTTTCTGGCTATCAGCCGTCTTCAGACAGGATAGCTTGACTCCAGTGGTGTGGAGAGCACGGGACTCATGTCTGAGCATACCCATCCCACTCGGGTGACAAATGCAAAAACAACAATTGATGGACAGAATGCAGCACAATGTCATACATTCACCCCAGTACAGAGATCTGGGCCTAAATCCATAGTTTTATTGCACTCCACACCACCCCTGTTCAGACATGGCCATATGCAAATCAACCTTGACCCTGTGCCTCATGGGAACAGTCCAGCCCAAACTTAAAAGCCATGTCTTTCCTGGACCAGAATCTAGCATCCTAGGACCAGTTTCTGGCTATGAGCCGTCTTCAGCCAGGATGGATTGACTCCAGTGGTGTGGAGAGCATGGGACTCACGTCTGAGCATACCCATCCCACTCGGGGTGACAAATGCAAAAACAACAATTGATGGACTGAATGCCGAACAATGTCATACGTTCACCCCAGTACAGAAATCTGGGCCTAAATCCATCGTTTTTTGCACTCCACACCACCCCAGTTCAGACATGGACATAATCAAATCAGCCTTGACCCTGTGCCTCATGAGAACAGTCCAGCCCGAACTGCCAAGCCATGTCTTTCCTGGACCGGAATCAAGCATCCTAGGACCGGTTTCTGGCTATCAGCGTCTTCAGACAGGATAGCTTGACTCCAGTGGTGTGGAGAGCACGGGACTCATGTCTGAGCATACCCATCCCACTCGGGTGACAAATGCAAAAACAACAATTGATGGACAGAATGCAGCACAATGTCATACATTCACCCCAGTACAGAGATCTGGGCCTAAATCTATTGTTTTATTGCACTCCACACCACCCCAGTCCAGCCCAAACTGAAAAGCCATGTCTTTCCTGGAACGGAATCTAGCATCCTAGGACCGGTTTCTGGCTATCAGCCATCTTCAGCCAGGATGGATTGACTCCAGTGGTGTGGAGAGCATGGGACTCACTTCTGAGCACACCCATCCCACTAGGGGTGACAAATGCAAAAACAACAATTGATGGACAGAATGCAGCACAATGTCATACATTCACCCCAGTACAGAGATCTGGGCCTAAATCCATTGTTTTAATGCACTCCACACCACCCCAGTTCAGAAATGGACATATGCAAATCAGCCGTGACCTGGTTCATAATGGGAACAGTCCAGCTTGAACTGCCAAGCCATGTCTTTCCTGGACCGAAATCCCGCATCCTAGGACCAGTTTCTGGCTATCAGCCATCTTCAGCCAGGATAGCTTGACTCCAGTGGTAGGGAGAGCATGGGACTCACGTCTGCGCATACTCATCCCACTCGGGTGACAAATGCAAAAACAACAATTGATGGACAGAATGCAGAACAATGTCATACAATCACCCAGTACAGAGATCTGGGCATAAATCCATCGTTTTTTTGCACACCACCCCAGTTCAGACATGGCCATATGCAAATCACCCTTGACCCTGTGCCTCATGGGAACAGTCCAGCCTGAAATGCCAAGCCATGTCTTTCGTTGAGCGGAATCAAGCATCCTAGTTCCGGTTTCTGGCTATCAGTCGTCTTCAGCAAGAATAGCTTGACTCCAATGGTGTGGAGAGCATGGGACTCACGTCTGAGCATACCCATCCCACTCGGGGTGACAAATGCAAAAACAACATCTGATGGACAGAATGCAGAACAATGTCATACATTCACCCCAGTACAGAGATCTGGGCCTATATCCATCGTTTTTTTGCACTTCACACCACGCCAATCCAGACATGGCCATATGCAAATCAGCCTTGACCCTGTGCCTCATGGGAACAGTCTAGTCCGAACTGCAAAGCAATGTCTTTCCTGGACTGTAATCAAGCATCCTAGGACTGTTTTCTGGCTATCAGCCGTCTTCAGCCAGGATAGCTTGACTCCAGTGGTGTGGAGAGCATGGGACTCAAGTCTGAGCATACCCATCAAACTCGGTGTGACAAATGCAAAAACAACAATTGATGGACAGAATGCAGAACAATGTCATACATTCACCCCAGTACAGAGAGTTGGGCCTAAATCCATCGTTTTTTTGCACTTCACACCAGCCCAGTTCAGACATGGCCATAATCAAATCAGCCTTGACCCTGTGCCTCATGGGAACAGTCCAGCCCGAACTGCCAAGCCATGTCTTTCCTGGACAGAAATCAAGCATCCTAGAATCAGTTTCTGGCTATCAGCCGTCTTCAGCCAGGATAGATTGACTCCAGTGGTGTGGAGAGCATGGGACTCATGTCAGAGCATACCCATCCCACTCGGGGTGACAAATACAAAAACAACAATTGATAGACAGAATGCAGAACAATGTCATACATTCACCCCAGTACAGAGATCTGGGCCTAAATCCATCGTTTTATTGCACTCCACACCACCCCAGTTCAGACATGGCCATATGCAAATCAGCCTTGACCCTGTGCCTCATGGGAACAGTCCAGCCCAAACTGAAAAGCCATGTATTTCCTGGACCAGAATCTAGCATCCTAGGACCGGTTTCTGGCTATCAACCGTCTTCGCCAGGATGGATTGACTCCAGTGGTGTGGAGAGCATGGGACTCACTACTGAGCATACCCATCCCACTCGGGGTGACAAATGCAAAAACAACAATTGATGGACAGAATGCCGAACAATGTCCTACATTCACCCCAGTACAGAGATCTGGGCCTAAATCCATCGTTTTTTGCACTCCACACCACCCCAGTTCAGACATGGCCATATGCAAATCAGCCTTGACCATGTGCCTCATGGGAACAGTCCAGCCCGAACTGCCAAGCCATGTCTTTCCGGGACCGGAATCAAGCATCCTAGGACCGGTTTCTGGCTATCAGCCATCTTCAGTCAGGATAGCTTGACTCCAGTGGTGTGGAGAGCATGGGACTCACGTCTGAGCATACCCATCCCTCTCAGGATGACAAATGCAAAAAGAACAATAGATGGACAGAATGCAGAACAATGTCATACATTCACCCCAGTACAGAGATCTGGGACTAAATCCATCGTTTCTTTGCACTCCACACCACCCCGTTTCAGACATGGCCATAGGAAAATCAGCCTTGACCCTGTGCCTCATGGGAACAGTCCAGCCCAAACTGCCAAGCCATGTCTTTCCTGGACAGGAATCAAGCATCCTAGGACCGGTTTCTGGCTATCTGCTGTCTTCATCCAGGATAGCTTGACTTCAGTGGTGTGGAGAGCATGGGACTCACGTCTGAGCATACCCATCCCACTCGGGGTGACAAATGCAAAAACATCAAATGATAGACAGAATGCAGAACAATGTCATACATTCACCCCAGTACAGAGATCAGGGCCTAAATCCATTGTTTTTTGCACTCCAAACCACCCCAGTTCAGACATGGCCATATGCAAATCAGCCTTGACCCTGTGCCTCATGGGAACAGTCCAGCCCGAACTACCAAGCCATGTCTTTCCTGGACCGGAATCAAGCATCCTAGGACCGGTTTCTGGCTATCAGCCGTCTTCAGCCAGGATAGCTTGACTCCAGTGGTGTGGAGAGCATGGGACTCACGTCTGAGCATACCCATCCTACTCGGGGTAACAAATGCAAAAACAACAATTGATGGAAAGAATGCAGAACAATGTCATACATTCACCCCAGTACAGAGATCTGGGGCTAAATCCATGGTTTTTTTGCACTCCACACCACCTCACTTCAGACATGGCCATATGCAAATCATCCTTGACCCTGTGCCTCGTGGGAACAGTTCAACCCGAACTGAAAAGCCATGTCTTTCCTTGACCAGGTTCTAGCATACTAGGACCGGTTTCTGGCTATCAGCCGTCTTTAGCCAGGATAGCTTGACTCCAATGGTGTGGAGAGCATGGGACTCACCTCTGAGCATACCCATCCCACTCAGAGTGACAAATGCAAAAACAACAATTGATATACAGAATGCAGAACAATGTTATACATTCACCCCAATACAGAGATCTGGGCATAAATCCATTGTTTTTTGCACTCCACACCACCCCAGTTCAGACATGGCCATATGCAAATCATCCATGACCCTGTGCCTCATGGGAAGAGTCCAGCCCGAACTGCCAAGCCATGTCTTTCCTGGACAGGCATCAAGCATCCTAGGACCGGTTTCAGGCTATCAGCCGTCTTCAGCCAGGATAGATTGACTCCAGTGGTGTGGGTAGCATGGGACTCACGTCTGAGCATACCCATCCCACTCGGGGTGACTAATGCAAAAACAACAATTGATGGACAGAATGCAGAACAATGTCATACATTCACCCCAGTACAGAGATATGGACCTAAATCCATCGTTTTTTTGTACTCCACACCACCCCAGTTCAGACATGGCCATATGCAAATCAGCCTTGACCCTTTGCCTCATGGGAACAGTCCAGCCCGAACTGCCAAGCCATGTCTTTCCTGGACCGGAATCAAGCATCCTAGGACCGTTTCATGCTATCAGCTGTCTTCAGACTGGATAGCTTGACTCCAGTGGTGTGGAGAGCATGGGACTCACGTCTGAGCATACCCATCCCACTCGGGGTGACAAATGCAAAAACAACAATTGATGGACAGAATGCAGCACAATGTCATACATTCACCCCAGTATAGAGATCTGGGCCTAAATCCATTGTTTTGTTGCACTCCACACCACCCCAGTTCAGACATGGACATATGCAAATCAGCCTTGACCTGGTGCCTCATGGGAACAGTCCAGCCCGAACTGCCAAGCCATGTCTTTCCTGGACCGAAATTCCGCCTCCTAGGACCGGTTTCTGGCTATCAGTCGTCTTCAGCCAGGATAGCTTGACTCCAGTGGTAGGGAGAGCATGGGACTCACGTCTGTGCATACTCATCCCACTCGGGTGACAAATGCAAAAACAACAATTGATGGACAGAATGCAGAACAATGTCATACATTCACCCAGTACAGAGATCTGGGCCTAAATCCACCGTTTTTTTGCACTCCACACCACCCCAGTTCAGACATGGCCATATGCAAATCACCCTTGACCCTGTGCCTCATGGGAACAGTCCAGCCTGAAATGCCAAGCCATGTCTTTCGTTGACCAGAATCAAGCATCCTAGTACCGGTTTCTGGCTATCAGTCGTCTTCAGCCAGAATAGCTTGACTCCAGTGGTGTGGAGAGCATGGGACTCACCTCTGAGCATATCCATCCCACTCGGGGTGACAAATGCAAAAACAACAACTGATGGACAGAATGCAGAACAATGTCATACATTCACCCCAGTACACAGATCTGGGCCTTTATCCATCGTTTTTTTGCACTTTACACCACGCCAGTCCAGACATGGCCATATGCAAATCAGCCTTGACCCTGTGCCTCATGGGAACAGTCCAGTCCGAACTGCAAAGCAATGTCTTTCCTGGACCGTAATCAAGCATCCTAGGACTGGTTTCTGGCTATCAGCCGTCTTCAGCCAGGATAGCTTGACTCCAGTGGTGTGGAGAGCATGGGACTCAAGTCTGAGCATACCCATCAAACTCGGGGTGAAAAATGCAAAAACAACAATTGATGGACAGAATGCAGAACAATGTCATACATTCACCCCAGTACAGAGATCTGGGCCTAAATCCATTGTTTTTTTGCACTCCACACCACCTCACTTCAGACATTGCCATATGCAAATCAACCTTGACCCTGTGCCTCATGGGAACAGTCCAGCCCAAACTTAAAAGCCATGTCTTTCCTGGACCAGAATCTAGCATCCTAGGACTGGTTTCTGGCTATCAGCCGTGTTCAGCCAGGATGGATTGACTCCAGTGGTGTGGAGAGCATGGGACTCACCTCTGAGCATACCCATCCCACTCTGGGAGAGAAATGCAAAAACAACAATTGATAAACAGAATGCCGAACAATGTCATACATTCACCCCAGTACAGAGCTCTGGGCCTAAATCCATCGTTTTTTGCACTCCACACCACCCCAGTTCAGACATGGCCATATGTAAATCAGCCTTGACCCTGTGCCTCATGGGAACAGTCCAGCCCGAACTGCCAAGCCATGTCTTTCCTAGACCGGAATCAAGCATCCTAGGACCGGTTTCTGGCTATCAGCCGTCTTCAGCCAGGATAGCTTGACTACATTGGTGTGGAGAGCATGGGACTCACTACTGAGCATACCCATCCCACTCGGGGTGACAAATGCAAAAACAACAATTGATGGACAGAATGCCGAACAATGTCCTACATTCACCCCAGTACAAAGATCTGGGCCTAAATCCATCATCTTTTTGCACTCCACACCACCCCAGTTCAGACATGGCCATAATCAAATCAGCCTTGACCCTGTGCCTCATGGGAACAGTCCAGCCCGAACTGCCAAGCCATGTCTTTCCTGGACAGAAATCAAGCATCCTAGAATCAGTTTCTGGCTATCAGCCGTCTTCAGCCAGGATAGATTGACTCCAGTGGTGTGGAGAGCATGGGACTCATGTCAGAGCATACCCATCCCACTCGGGGTGACAAATACAAAAACAACAATTGATGGACAGAATGCAGAACAATGTCATACATTCACCCCAGTACAGAGATCTGGGCCTAAATCCATCGTTTTATTGCACTCCACACCACCCCAGTTCAGACATGGCCATATGCAAATCAGCCTTGACCCTGTGCCTCATGGGAACAGTCCAGCCCAAACTGAAAAGCCATGTCTTTCCTGGACCAGAATCTAGCATCCTAGGACCGGTTTCTGGCTATCAGCCATCTTCAGCCAGGATGGATTGACTCCAGTGGTGTGGAGAGCATGGGACTCACTTCTGAGCACACCCATCCCACTAGGGGTGACAAATGCAAAAACAACAATTGATGGACAGAATGCAGCACAATGTCATACATTCACCCCAGTACAGAGATCTGGGCCTAAATCCATTGTTTTAATGCACTCCACACCACCCCAGTTCAGAAATGGACATATGCAAATCAGCCGTGACCTGGTGCCTCATGGGAACAGTCCAGCTTGAACTGCCAAGCCATGTGTTTCCTGGACCGAAATCCCGCATCCTAGGACCAGTTTCTGGCTATCAGCCGTCTTCAGCCAGGATAGCTTGACTCCAGTGGTAGGGAGAGCATGGGACTCACGTCTGCGCATACTCATCCCACTCGGTTGACAAATGCAAAAACAACAATTGATGGACAGAATGCAGAACAATGTCATACAATCACCCAGTACAGAGATCTGGGCATAAATCCATCGTTTTTTTGCACACCACCCCAGTTCAGACATGGCCATATGCAAATAACCCTTGACCCTGTGCCTCATGGGAACAGTCCAGCCTGAAATGCGAAGCCATGTCTTTCGTTGACCGGAATCAAGCATCCTAGTGCCGGTTTCTGGCTATCAGTCGTCTTCAGCAAGAATAGCTTGACTCCAATGGTGTGGAGAGCATGGGACTCACGTCTGAGCATACCCATCCCACTCGGGGTGACAAATGCAAAAACAACATCTGATGGACAGAATGCAGAACAATGTCATACATTCACCCCAGTACAGAGATCTGGGCCTATATCCATCGTTTTTTTGCACTTCACACCACGCCAGTCCAGACATGGCCATATGCAAATCAGCCTTGACCCTGTGCCTCATGGGAACAGTCTAGTCCGAACTGCAAAGCAATGTCTTTCCTGGACTGTAATCAAGCATCCTAGGACTGTTTTCTGGCTATCAGCCGTCTTCAGCCAGGATAGCCTGACTCTAGTGGTGTGGAGAGCATGGGACTCAAGTCTGAGCATACCCATCAAACTCGGGGTGACAAATGCAAAAACAACAATTGATGGACAGAATGCAGAACAATGTCATACATTCACCCCAGTACAGAGATCTGGGCCTAAATCCATCGTTTTTTTGCACTTTACACCACCCCAGTTCAGACATGGCCATAATCAAATCAGCCTTGACCCTGTGCCTCATGGGAACAGTCCAGCCCGAACTGCCAAGCCATGTCTTTCCTGGACAGAAATCAAGCATCCTAGAATCAGTTTCTGGCTATCAGCCGTCTTCAGCCAGGATAGATTGACTCCAGTGGTGTGGAGAGCATGGGACTCATGTCAGAGCATACCCATCCCACTCGGGGTGACAAATACAAAAACAATAATTGATAGACAGAATGCAGAACAATGTCATACATTCACCCCAGTACAGAGATCTGGGCCTAAATCCATCGTTTATTGCACTCCACACCACCCCAGTTCAGACATGGCCATATGCAAATCAGCCTTGACCCTGTGCCTCATGGGAACAGTCCAGCCCAAACTGAAAAGCCATGTCTTTCCTGGACCAGAATCTAGCATCCTAGGACCGGTTTCTGGCTATCAACCGTCTTCGCCAGGATGGATTGACTCCAGTGGTGTGGAGAGCATGGGACTCACTACTGAGCATACCCATCCCACTCGGGGTGACAAATGCAAAAACAACAATTGATGGACAGAATGCCGAACAATGTCCTACATTCACCCCAGTACAGAGATCTGGGCCTAAATCTATCGTTTTTTGCACTCCACACCACCTCAGTTCAGACATGGCCATATGCAAATCAGCCTTGACCATGTGCCTCATGGGAACAGTCCAGCCCGAACTGCCAAGCCATGTTTTTCCGGGACCGGAATCAAGCATCCTAGGACCGGTTTCTGGCTATCAGCCATCTTCTGCCAGGATAGCTTGACTCCAGTGGTGTGGAGAGCATGGGACTCACGTCTGAGCATACCCATCCCTCTCAGGATGACAAATGCAAAAAGAACAATTGATGGACAGAATGCAGAACAATGTCATACATTCACCCCAGTACAGAGATCTGGGCCTAAATCCATCGTTTCTTTGCACTCCACACCACCCCGGTTCAGACATGGCCATAGGAAAATCAGCCTTGACCCTGTGCCTCATGGGAACAGTCCAGCCCAAACTGTCAAGCCATGTCTTTCCTGGACAGGAATCAAGCATCCTAGGACCGGTTTCTGGCTATCTGCTGTCTTCATCCAGGATAGCTTGACTTCAGTGGTGTGGAGAGCATGGGACTCACGTCTGAGCATACCCATCCCACTCAAGGTGACAAATGCAAAAACATCAAATGATAGACAGAATGCAGAACAATGTCATACATTCACCCCAGTACAGAGATCAGGGCCTAAATCCATTGTTTTTTGCACTCCAAACCACCCCAGTTCAGACATGGCCATATGCAAATCAGCCTTGACCCTGTGCCTCATGGGAACAGTCCAGCCCGAACTGCCAAGCCATGTCTTTCCTGGACAGAAATCGAGCATCCTAGGACCGGTTTCTGGCTATCAGCCGTCTTCAGCCACGATAGATTGACTCCAGTGGTGTGGAGAGCATGGGACTCATGTCTGAGCATACCCATCCCATTCGGGGTGACAAATACAAAAACAACAATTGATGGACAGAATGCAGAACAATGTCATACATTCACCCCAGTACAGAGATCTGGGCCTAAATCCATAGTTTTATTGCACTCCACACCACCCCTGTTCAGACATGGCCATATGCAAATCAACCTTGACCCTGTGCCTCATGGGAACAGTCCAGCCCAAACTTAAAAGCCATGTCTTTCCTGGACCAGAATCTAGCATCCTAGGACCAGTTTCTGGCTATGAGCCGTCTTCAGCCAGGATGGATTGACTCCAGTGGTGTGGAGAGCATGGGACTCACGTCTGAGCATACCCATCCCACTCGGGGTGACAAATGCAAAAACAACAATTGATGGACAGAATGCCGAACAATGTCATACGTTCACCCCAGTACAGAAATCTGGGCCTAAATACATCGTTTTGTGCACTCCACACCACCCCAGTTCAGACATGGACATAATCAAATCAGCCTTGACCCTGTGCCTCATGAGAACAGTCCAGCCCGAACTGCCAAGCCATGTCTTTCCTGGACTGGAATCAAGCATCCTAGGACCGGTTTCTGGCTATCAGCGTCTTCAGACAGGATAGCTTGACTCCAGTGGTGTGGAGAGCACGGGACTCATGTCTGAGCATACCCATCCCACTCGGGTGACAAATGCAAAAACAACAAATGATGGACAGAATGCAGCACAATGTCATACATTCACCCCAGTACAGAGGTCTGGGCCTAAATCTATTGTTTTATTGCACTCCACACCACCCCAGTCCAGCCCAAACTGAAAAGCCATGTCTTTCCTGGAACGGAATCTAGCATCCTAGGACCGGTTTCTGTCTATCAGCCATCTTCAGCCAGGATGGATTGACTCCAGTGGTGTGGAGAGCATGGGACTCAATTCTGAGCACACCCATCCCACTAGGGGTGACAAATGCAAAAACAACAATTGATGGACAGAATGCAGCACAATGTCATACATTCACCCCAGTACAGAGATCTGGGCCTAAATCCATTGTTTTAATGCACTCCACACCACCCCAGTTCAGAAATGGACATATGCAAATCAGCCGTGACCTGGTGCCTCGTGGGAACAGTCCAGCTTGAACTGCCAAGCCATGTCTTTCCTGGACCGAAATCCCGCATCCTAGGACCAGTTTCTGGCTATCAGCCATCTTCAGCCAGGATAGCTTGACTCCAGTGGTAGGGAGAGCATGGGACTCACGTCTGCGCATACTCATCCCACTCGGGTGACAAATGCAAAAACAACAATTGATGGACAGAATGCAGAACAATGTCATACAATCACCCAGTACAGAGATCTGGGCATAAATCCATCGTTTTTTTGCACACCACCCCAGTTCAGACATGGCCATATGCAAATCACCCTTGACCCTGTGCCTCATGGGAACAGTCCAGCCTGAAATGCCAAGCCATGTCTTTCGTTGACCGGAATCAAGCATCCTAGTGCCGGTTTCTGGCTATCAGTCATCTTCAGCAAGAATAGCTTGACTCCAATGGTGTGGAGAGCATGGGACTCACGTCTGAGCATACCCATCCCACTCGGGGTGACAAATGCAAAAACAACATCTGATGGACAGAATGCAGAACAATGTCATACATTCACCCCAGTACAGAGATCTGGGCCTATATCCATCGTTTTTTTGCACTTCACACCACACCAGTCCAGACATGGCCATATGCAAATCAGCCTTGACCCTGTGCCTCATGGGAACAGTCTAGTCCGAACTGCAAAGCAATGTCTTTCCTGGACTGTAATCAAGCATCCTAGGACTGTTTTCTGGCTATCAGCCGTCTTCAGCCAGGATAGCTTGACTCCAGTGGTGTGGAGAGCATGGGACTCAAGTCTGAGCATACCCATCAAACGCGGGGTGACAAATGCAAAAACAACAATTGATGGACAGAATGCAGAACAATGTCATACATTCACCCCAGTACAGAGATCTGGGCCTAAATCCATCGTTTTTTTGCACTTCACACCACCCCAGTTCAGACATGGCCATAATCAAATCAGCCTTGACCCTGTGCCTCATGGGAACAGTCCAGCCCGAACTACCAAGCCATGTCTTTCCTGGACAGAAATCAAGCATCCTAGAATCAGTTTCTGGCTATCAGCCGTCTTCAGCCAGGATAGATTGACTCCAGTGGTGTGGAGAGCATGGGACTCATGTCAGAGCATACCCATCCCACTCGGGGTGACAAATACAAAAACAACAATTGATAGACAGAATGCAGAACAATGTCATACATTCACCCCAGTACAGAGATCTGGGCCTAAATCCATCGTTTTATTGCACTCCAAACCACCCCAGTTCAGACATGGCCATATGCAAATCAGCCTTGACCCTGTGCCTCATGGGAACAGTCCAGCCCAAACTGCCAAGCCATGTCTTTCCTGGACAGGAATCAAGCATCCTAGGACCGGTTTCTGGCTATCTGCTGTCTTCATCCAGGATAGCTTGACTTCAGTGGTGTGGAGAGCATGGGACTCACGTCTGAGCATACCCATCCCACTCGGGGTGACAAATGCAAAAACATCAAATGATAGACAGAATGCAGAACAATGTCATACATTCACCCCAGTACAGAGATCAGGGCCTAAATCCATTGTTTTTTGCACTCCAAAACACCCCAGTTCAGACATGGCCATATGCAAATCAGCCTTGACCCTGTGCCTCATGGGAACAGTCCAGCCCGAACTACCAAGCCATGTCTTTCCTGGACCGGAATCAAGCATCCTAGGACCGGTTTCTGGCTATCAGCCGTCTTCAGCCAGGATAGCTTGACTCCAGTGGTGTGGAGAGCATGGGACTCACGTCTGAGCATACCCATCCTACTCGGGGTAACAAATGCAAAAACAACAATTGATGGAAAGAATGCAGAAAAATGTCATACATTCACCCCAGTACAGAGATCTGGGCCTAAATCCATCGTTTTTTTGCACTCCACACCACCTCACTTCAGACATGGCCATATGCAAATCATCCTTGACCCTGTGCCTCGTAGGAACAGTTCAACCCGAACTGAAAAGCCATGTCTTTCCTTGACCAGGTTCTAGCATACTATGACCGGTTTCTGGCTATCAGCCGTCTTTCGCCAGGATAGCTTGACTCCAATGGTGTGGAGAGCATGGGACTCACCTCTGAGCATACCCATCCCACTCAGAGTGACAAATGCAAAAACAACAATTGATGGACAGAATGCAGCACAATGTCCTACATTCACCCCAGTACAGAGATCTGGGCCTAAATCCATTGTTTTATTGCACTCCACACCAGCCCAGTCCAACCCAAACTGAAAAGCCATGTCTTTCCTGGACCAGAATCTAGTATCCTAGGACCGGTTTCTGGCTATCAGCCATTTTCAGCCAGGATGGATTGACTCCGGTGGTGTGGAGAGCATGGGACTCACGTCTGAGCATACCCATCCCACTCGGGGTGACAAATGCAAAAACAACAATTGATGGACAGCATGCAGCACAATGTCATACATTCACCCCAGTATAGAGATCTGGGCCTAAATCCATTGTTTTGTTGCACTCCACACCACCCCAGTTCAGACATGGACATATGCAAATCAGCCTTGACCTGGTGCCTCATGGGAACAGTCCAGCCCGAACTGCCAAGCCATGTCTTTCCTGGGCCGAAATCCCGCCTCCTAGGACCGGTTTCTGGCTATCAGTCGTCTTCAGCCAGGATAGCTTGACTCCAGTGGTAGGGAGAGCATGGGAATCACGTCTGTGCATACTCATCCCACTCGGGTGACAAATGCAAAAAGCAACAATTGATGGACAGAATGCAGAACAATGTCATACATTCACCCAGTACAGAGATCTGGGCCTAAATCCATCGTTTTTTTGCACTCCACACCACCCCAGTTCAGACATGGCCATATGCAAATCACCCTTGACCCTGTGCCTCATGGGAACAGTCCAGCCTGAAATACCAAGCCATGTCTTCCGTTGACCAGAATCAAGCATCCTAGTACCGGTTTCTGGCTATCAGTCGTCTTCAGCCAGAATAGCTTGACTCCAGTGGTGTGGAGAGCATGGGACTCACCTCTGAGCATATCCATCCCACTCGGGGTGACAAATGCAAAAACAACAACTGATGGACAGAATGCAGAACAATGTCATACATTCACCCCAGTACAGAGATCTGGGCCTTTATCCATCGTTTTTTTGCACTTTACACCACGCCAGTCCAGACATGGCCATATGCAAATCAGCCTTGACCCTGTGCCTCATGGGAACAGTCCAGTCCGAACTGCAAAGCAATGTCTTTCCTGGACCGTAATCAAGCATCCTAGGACTGGTTTCTGGCTATCAGCCGTCTTCAGCCAGGATAGCTTGACTCCAGTGGTGTGGAGAGCATGGGACTCAAGTCTGAGCATACCCATCAAACTCGGGGTGAAAAATGCAAAAACAACAATTGATGGACAGAATGCAGAACAATGTCATACATTCACCCCAGTACAGAGCTCTGGGCCTAAATCCATCGTTTTTTGCACTCCACACCACCCCAGTTCAGACATGGCCATATGTAAATCAGCCTTGACCCTGTGCCTCATGGGAACAGTCCAGCCCGAACTGCCAAGCCATGTCTTTCCTAGACCGGAATCAAGCATCCTAGGACCGGTTTCTGGCTATCAGCCGTCTTCAGCCAGGATAGCTTGACTACATTGGTGTGGAGAGCATGGGACTCACGTCTGAGCATACCCATCCCTCTCAGGATGACAAATGCAAAAAGAACAATTGATGGACAGAATGCAGAACAATGTCATACATTCACCCCAGTACAGAGATCTGGGCCTAAATCCATCATCTTTTTGCACTCCACACCACCCCAGTTCAGACATGGCCATAATCAAATCAGCCTTGACCCTGTGCCTCATGGGAACAGTCCAGCCCGAACTGCCAAGCCATGTCTTTCCTGGACAGAAATCAAGCATCCTAGAATCAGTTTCTGGCTATCAGCCGTCTTCAGCCAGGATAGATTGACTCCAGTGGTGTGGAGAGCATGGGACTCATGTCAGAGCATACCCATCCCACTCGGGGTGACAAATACAAAAACAACAATTGATGGACAGAATGCAGAACAATGTCATACATTCACCCCAGTACAGAGATCTGGGCCTAAATCCATAGTTTTATTGCACTCCACACCACCCCTGTTCAGAAATGGCCATATGCAAATCAACCTTGACCCTGTGCCTCATGGGAACAGTCCAGCCCAAACTTAAAAGCCATGTCTTTCCTGGACCAGAATCTAGCATCCTAGGACCAGTTTCTGGCTATGAGCCGACTTCAGCCAGGATGGATTGACTCCAGTGGTGTGGAGAGCATGGGACTCACGTCTGAGCATACCCATCCCACTCGGGGTGACAAATGCAAAAACAACAATTGATGGACAGAATGCCGAACAATGTCATACGTTCACCCCAGTACAGAGATCTGGGCCTAAATCCATCATCTTTTTGCACTCCACACCACCCCAGTTCAGACATGGCCATAATCAAATCAGCCTTGACCCTGTGCCTCATGGGAACAGTCCAGCCCGAACTGCCAAGCCATGTCTTTCCTGGACAGAAATCAAGCATCCTAGAATCAGTTTCTGGCTATCAGCCGTCTTCAGCCAGGATAGATTGACTCCAGTGGTGTGGAGAGCATGGGACTCATGTCAGAGCATACCCATCCCACTCGGGGTGACAAATACAAAAACAACAATTGATGGACAGAATGCAGAACAATGTCATACATTCACCCCAGTACAGAGATCTGGGCCTAAATCCATCGTTTTATTGCACTCCACACCACCCCAGTTCAGGCATGGCCATATGCAAATCAGCCTTGACCCTGTGCCTCATGGGAACAGTCCAGCCCAAACTGAAAAGCCATGTCTTTCCTGGACCAGAATCTAGCATCCTAGGACCGGTTTCTGGCTATCAACCATCTTCAGCCAGGATGGATTGACTCCAGTGGTGTGGAGAGCATGGGACTCACTACTGAGCATACCCATCCCACTCGGGGTGACAAATGCAAAAACAACAATTGATGGACAGAATGCCGAACAATGTCCTACATTCACCCCAGTACAGAGATCTGGGCCTAAATCCATTGTTTTTGCACTCCACACCACCCCAGTTCAGACATGGCAATATGCAAATCAGGCTTGACCATGTGCCTCATGGGAACAGTCCTGCCCGAACTGCCAAGCCATGTCTTTCCGGGACCGGAATCAAGCATCCTAGGACCGGTTTCTGGCTATCAGCCATCTTCAGCCAGGATAGCTTGAATCCAGTGGTGTGGAGAGCATGGGACTCACGTCTGAGCATACCCATCCCTCTCAGGATGACAAATGCAAAAAGAACAATTGATGGACAGAATGCAGAACAATGTCATACATTCACCCCAGTACAGAGATCTGGGCCTAAATCCATCATCTTTTGGCACTCCATACCACCCCAGTTCAGACATGGCCATATGCAAATCACCCTTGACCCTGTGCCTCATGGGAACAGTCCAGCCTGAAATGCCAAGCCATGTCTTTCCTGGACCGTAATCAAGCATCATAGGACTGGTTTCTGGCTATCAGCCGTCTTCAGCCAGGATAGCTTGACTCCAGTGGTGTGGAGAGCATGGGACTCAAGTCTGAGCATACCCATCAAACTCGGGGTGACAAATGCAAAAACAACAATTGATGGACAGAATGCAGAACAATATCATACATTCACCCCAGTACAGAGATCTAGGCCTAAATCCATCATCTTTTTGCACTCCACACCACCCCAGTTCAGACATGGCCATAATCAAATCAGCCTTGACCCTGTGCCTCATGGGAACAGTCCAGCCCGAACTGCCAAGCCATGTCTTTCCTGGACAGAAATGGAGCATCCTAGGACCGGTTTCTGGCTATCAGCCGTCTTCAGCCACGATAGATTGACTCCAGTGGTGTGGAGAGCATGGGACTCATGTCTGAGCATACCCATCCCACTCGGGGTGACAAATACAAAAACAACAATTGATGGACAGAATGCAGAACAATGTCATACATTCACCCCAGTACAGAGATCTGGGCCTAAATCCATAGTTTTATTGCACTCCACACCACCCCTGTTCAGACATGGCCATATGCAAATCAACCTTGACCCTGTGCCTCATGGGAACAGTCCAGCCCAAACTTAAAAGCCATGTCTTTCCTGGACCAGAATCTAGCATCCTAGGACCAGTTTCTGGCTATGAGCCGTCTTCAGCCAGGATGGATTGACTCCAGTGGTGTGGAGAGCATGGGACTCATGTCTGAGCATACCCATCCCACTCGGGGTGACAAATGCAAAAACAACAATTGATGGACAGAATGCCGAACAATGTCATACGTTCACCCCAGTACAGAAATCTGGGCCTAAATCCATCGTTTTTTGCACTCCACACCACCCCAGTTCAGACATGGACATAATCAAATCAGCCTTGACCCTGTGCCTCATGAGAACAGTCCAGCCCAAACTGAAAAGCCATGTCTTTCCTGGACCGGAATCTAGCATCCTAGGACCGGTTTCTGGCTATCAGCCATCTTCAGCCAGGATGGATTGACTCCAGTGGTGTGGAGAGCATGGGACTCACTTCTGAGCACACCCATCCCACTAGGGGTGACAAATGCAAAAACAACAATTGATGGACAGAATGCAGCACAATGTCATACATTCACCCCAGTACAGAGATCTGGGCCTAAATCCATTGTTTTAATGCACTCCACACCACCCCAGTTCAGAAATGGACATATGCAAATCAGCCGTGACCTGGTGCCTCATGGGAACAGTCCAGCTTGAACTGCCAAGCCATGTGTTTCCTGGACTGAAATCCCGCATCCTAGGACCAGTTTCTGGCTATCAGCCGTCTTCAGCCATGATAGCTTGACTCCAGTGGTAGGGAGAGCATGGGACTCACGTCTGCGCATACTCATCCCACTCGGGTGACAAATGCAAAAACAACAATTGATGGACAGAATGCAGAACAATGTCATACAATCACCCAGTACAGAGATCTGGGCATAAATCCATCGTTTTTTTGCACACCACCCCAGTTCAGACATGGCCATATGCAAATCACCCTTGACCCTGTGCCTCATGGGAACAGTCCTGCCTGAAATGCCAAGCCATGTCTTTCGTTGACCGGAATCAAGCATCCTAGTGCCGGTTTCTGGCTATCAGTCGTCTTCAGCAAGAATAGCTTGACTCCAATGGTGTGGAGAGCATGGGACTCACGTCTGAGCATACCCATCCCACTCGGGGTGACAAATGCAAAAACAACATCTGATGGACAGAATGCAGAACAATGTCATACATTCACCCCAGTACAGAGATCTGGGCCTATATCCATCGTTTTTTTGCACTTCACACCACGCCAGTCCAGACATGGCCATATGCAAATCAGCCTTGACCCTGTGCCTCATGGGAACAGTCTAGTCCGAACTGCAAAGCAATGTCTTTCCTGGACTGTAATCAAGCATCCTAGGACTGTTTTCTGGCTATCAGCCGTCTTCAGCCAGGATAGCTTGACTCTAGTGGTGTGGAGAGCATGGGACTCAAGTCTGAGCATACCCATCAAACTCGGGGTGACAAATGCAAAAACAACAATTGATGGACAGAATGCAGAACAATGTCATACATTCACCCCAGTACAGAGATCTGGGCCTAAATCCATCGTTTTTTTGCACTTCACACCACCCCAGTTCAGACATGGCCATAATCAAATCAGCCTTGACCCTGTGCCTCATGGGAACAGTCCAGCCCGAACTGCCAAGCCATGTCTTTCCTGGACAGAAATCAAGCATCCTAGAATCAGTTTCTGGCTATCAGCCGTCTTCAGCCAGGATAGATTGACTCCAGTAGTGTGGAGAGCATGGGACTCATGTCAGAGCATACCCATCCCACTCGGGGTGACAAATACAAAAACAACAATTGATAGACAGAATGCAGAACAATGTCATACATTCACCCCAGTACAGAGATCTGGGCCTAAATCCATCGTTTTATTGCACTCCACACCACCCCAGTTCAGACATGGCCATATGCAAATCAGCCTTGACCCTGTGCCTCATGGGAACAGTCCAGCCCAAACTGAAAAGCCATGTCTTTCCTGGACCAGAATCTAGCATCCTAGGACCGGTTTCTGGCTATCAACCGTCTTCGCCAGGATGGATTGACTCCAGTGGTGTGGAGAGCATGGGACTCACTACTGAGCATACCCATCCCACTCGGGGTGACAAATGCAAAAACAACAATTGATGGACAGAATGCCGAACAATGTCCTACATTCACCCCAGTACAGAGATCTGGGCCTAAATCTATCGTTTTTTGCACTCCACACCACCCCAGTTCAGACATGGCCATATGCAAATCAGCCTTGACCATGTGCCTCATGGGAACAGTCCAGCCCGAACTGCCAAGCCATGTCTTTCCGGGACCGGAATCAAGCATCCTAGGACCGGTTTCTGGCTATCAGCCATCTTCTGCCAGGATAGCTTGACTCCAGTGGTGTAGAGAGCATGGGACTCACGTCTGAGCATACCCATCCCTCTCAGGATGACAAATGCAAAAAGAACAATTGATGGACAGAATGCAGAACAATGTCATACATTCACCCCAGTACAGAGATCTGGGCCTAAATCCATCGTTTCTTTGCACTCCACACCACCCCGGTTCAGACATGGCCATAGGAAAATCAGCCTTGACCCTGTGCCTCATGGGAACAGTCCAGCCCAAACTGCCAAGCCATGTCTTTCCTGGACCGGAATCAAGCATCCTAGGACCGGTTTCTGGCTATCAGCCGTCTTCAGCCAGGATAGCTTGACTCCAGTGGTGTGGAGAGCATGGGACTCACGTCTGAGCATACCCATCCCTCTCAGGATGACAAATGCAAAAAGAACAATTGATGGACAGAATGCAGAACAATGTCATACATTCACCCCAGTACAGAGATCTGGGCCTAAATCCATCATCTTTTTGCATTCCACACCACCCCAGTTCAGACATGGCCATAATCAAATCAACCTTGACCCTGTGCCTCATGGGAACAGTCCAGCCCGAACTGCCAAGCCATGTCTTTCCTGGACAGGAATCAAGCATCCTAAGACCGTTTTCTGGCTATCAGCCATCTTCAGCCAGGATAGATTGACTGCAATGGTGTGGAGAGCATGGGACTCACGTCTGAGCATACCCATCCTACTCGGGGTAACAAATGCAAAAACAACAATTGATGGAAAGAATGCAGAACAATGTCATACATTCACCCCAGTACAGAGATCTGGGCCTAAATCCTTCGTTTTTTGCACTCCACACCACCTCACTTCAGACATGGCCATATGCAAATCATCCTTGACCCTGTGCCTCGTGGGAACAGTTCAACCCGAACTGAAAACCATGTCTTTCCTTGACCAGGTTCTAGCATACTAGGACCGGTTTCTGGCTATCAGCCGTCTTCAGCCATGATAGCATGACTCCAATGGTGTGGAGAGCATGGGACTCACCTCTGAGCATACCCATCCCACTCAGAGTGACAAATGCAAAAACAACAATTGATATACAGAATGCAGAACAATGTTATACATTCACCCCAATACAGAGATCTGGGCCTAAATCCATTGTTTTTTGCACTCCACACCACCCCAGTTCAGACATGGCCATATGCAAATCATCCATGACCCTGTGCCTCATGGGAAGAGTCCAGCCCGAACTGCCAAGCCATGTCTTTCCTGGACAGGAATCAAGCATCCTAGGACCGGTTTCAGGCTATCAGCCGTCTTCAGCCAGGATAGATTGACTCCAGTGGTGTGGAGAGCATGGGACTCACGTCTGAGCATACCAATCCCACTCGGGGTGACTAATGCAAAACCAACAACAATTGATGGACAGAATGCAGAACAATGTCATACATTCACCCCAGTACAGAGATATGTTATGTTATGTTATGTTATGTTATGTTATGAGAACTTGTATAGCGCGCGGCTTCCCCAGCCAAGGGGCGTCCCGGCGCTGCAAGCTGACCAGAGTGCAGAATGAAGGTGCACAAAGAAAACGGATTATTGGAAAAGATGGGTTTTGATGGCTTTTCTGAAGGCTAAAAGATCATGCATCCCCCGTATGGTTACAGGCAGGCTGTTCCATAACTTGGCAGCAAGGAGGCTGAAAGAGCGTCCCCCCACTCTAGCAAGTCTAGTGCGGGGGATGGTCACTAGATGTTGTCCCTCTGAGCGGAGGGATCTACTGGGAGTATACTCAGACAGGAGGGGACTCAGCAGTGGGGGAGAGGCGGTTTTGAGGATCTTAAAGGCTAGACATAGAGCCTTGAACTGGATCCTTCTTCCCACCGGGAGCCAATGCAATTTTCTTAACGTACCAGAGACAGAAGAGTGGCGAGGGAGGCCGACCAGAGCCCTGGCAGCCGCATTCTGGACTCTCTGCAGTCTGGTGGTTTCAGCCAGGTTTGCTCCCAAAAGGAGAGAGCTGGCATAGTCCAGTCTAGAAAGGATCGTCGCCTGGACGATAAGTTGGCGAGTGCGGCAGTCAAAGAACTTCAGGATGGGCCTGATGTTGCGTAGAATGCCGAAGCACGTGGCGGCCACTTTCTTGGTGTGGATGGTGAATTTTAGAGCCGAATCAACCCAGACACCTAGATTTTTTACACAGTCTTTTGGCTTGGGGGGTGGGCCCAGAATGTCAGGCCACCAATTATCTCCCCAGGAAGCTGTATTTTTTCCCAAGAGGAGAATCTCGGTTTTACCGGCGTTTAGTTGGAGGAAGTTCGCCGTCATCCAGTTGGTGATGTCGATGAGTGTCTGTTTAAAGTGAAGGGCTTCCAGACCACTGTTGTTATTCAGTGCCACCACCAACTGGGTATCATCTGCATAGGATACCAAAGCCATACCATTCCTTCTAGCCACCTCCGCTAACGGGCGGACATAGACATTGAACAGGGTAGGGCTAAGGGACGAGCCCTGCGGCACTCCCTGCCCAATGCTATGCTCCTTCGAGATGTAAGGGGGGGTGGAGACTCTAAAAGACCTGTTAGACAGGAAGTCTCTAAACCACCCCAGGGCTGCCCCTGTGACTCCAATTTCCTCCAGTCTCATCAAGAGGACCTCATGTGACACCGTATCGAAGGCAGCACTGAGGTCCAATAGGACCAGTGCTGCAGTACCGCCGGCGTCAAGAATGGTACGGAGGTCCTCAGAAACACTGAGCAAGGCTGTCTCGGTGCTATGACCAGCTCTAAACCCGTGTTGGGAGTCGTCCAGGATGTTATTGGTAAGGAGGAAGTTGGACAAGATGTTATTGACGTGTGCCTCGGCCACTTTAGCAGGCCAAGGGAGCAAGGAGATCGGCCTAAAATTCTCCGGAAGTGAGGGATCCAAAGTGGGTTTTTTTAGAATGGGGGACACCCATGCCTGTTTCCATTTGATAGGGACACTGGCAGTGGAAAGTGACCGATTGATGATGTCACGAACGTGATCTGTGATGAGTATATGAGCGTCACAGAAAAGGTCAGGCTTTAAGGGATCTGCCGGAGACCCAGATTTGATCTTTCTACAAAGTTTAGAGAAAGTCTCACGGTCAAGTGTGGGAAGGGAAGTGAGGGAAGGCCTGGTAGGATCAAAGGTGACCGGTGACAGTGGGTCTTTGGGGAAGGTGTTGTATATCTTCCTGATTTTCTCAGTGAAGAAATTAGCCATGTTGTTACAAAGGTCGGGCGAGGTAGTAATGGCGTTGACAGTTTTTTTTGCCGTGAGGTCTTTTAGAATTTTAAAAAACGATTTTGAGGTATTAGAGCTGTTGTTGATTTCATTGGCATAGTATGCCGCTCTTATTCTGCAGACTTTACGGTGGTAGGATTTTTGGAGCAGGACATATTCTTGTTTAAGACTGGCATCATAACTTTTCCTCCAACGTCTCTCTGCCTTCTTACATTCCTTTTTCAAGGTGGCAAGTTCTGAGTTGTACCAAGGACTCGCCGTGTGAGTGCGGGTCTTGGTCCATCTAGCAGGGATAAGGGTGTCGAGAGCCTGGGTAATCCAAAGGCAGAACTGATCGTATTCTGCATCCAGATCTTCACTCGAAGGTAGGGGATGTAATACCAGGATATCATGGAGTTCTTCAAGATGGAGTTTTCTCCATGGCCGTTTCTGAACTGAAGGGGTGGATGCTGCAACAGAACTTGGGTTGCAGGGGATGGTTAACATCACTAAGTAGTGGTCAGTCCAGGTCATGGGAATAGGTATGTCAGAGGACCCGCCAGTGATGTTGGTGAAAATGGGGTCAAGAAGGTGTCCTGCTCTGTGGGTAGGGCCGTGGACAAGTTGCTCGAGTTCGAAAGCCGCAAGATCCGCTAAAAAAGTTGCCGCCTTAGACTCGGTGTTCTTGTCAAGATGCAGATTAAGGTCGCCAATAATCGTGAAGTTGGCGGAGTTAATGACATTGGTATTTAGATATTGTAGAAGGGAGTTAGTGAAGGGAACGTCAGCGCCAGGAGGTCTATAGACCAGAAGGCCAGTAGCGCAGAACTGGGGGTTGACTTTAATCGAAAAGCGAGCACTTTCACTACCTTTGATGTCTACTTTGTCAAGTTGACACTGAAAATGGGATTTGAGTATGAGCGCTAGCCCGCCCCCTCTCGTGCCCCTGTTCACCGTATAGATAGAGTAGCCTGTAGGTGTTGCCAGGTTGCAGACCGAGTCTATCTCATCAAGAAGCCAAGTTTCAGTTATGAACAGGGCATCTAGAGAATGGTCAGTTAAAAGGTCATGTATTTCTGAATGATGTTTATACATGGATCTTACATTGAGGTGTCCTAGCCTGAAGGTGTGGACAGGGAGGGGTTTAGATTTACGTTTGGAAGTGGAACACAGTTGGGAGGGAGTAACGAGCGGATGGTGTATATGAGCAGGATTGCGTCTGGTGCAAGAACAGGAGGAATGCTGAAGACTCAGTAGCTCAGATTTGGAGTAACACATCCTGCCGCCTTAATGCCAGAATGACAAGCAGAGAGCCCGGCGCCCGGCGCTGCCTTGGCGTGGACGGGCGCAGACGGGCAGCTCTTTGGTGGGTCTTCGGTGGGGCTGCGCACGACCGCTGCGCGCCCGAGATAGTGCGAGGGCTAAGAAGCCACAGGAAGTTGGACACTAGAGCGCTAACCGCTCTGCAAGCAGGCCAACCGGAAGTGTCCCAACGAAGAAATGCCGGGAGACGGCACAAGCAATCAATCAGTTATGGCGCGTGGTGCAGGGGGAAGTGTATTTTAAGTAAAGCACAATTTAGGAAGCACACAATGTAATTTCAGCAATGGACCTAAATCCATCGTTTTTTTGTACTCCACACCACCCCAGTTCAGACATGACCATATGCAAATCAGCCTTGACCCTTTGCCTCATGGGAACAGTCCAGCCGGAACTGCCAAGCCATGTCTTTCCTGGACCGGAATCAAGCATCCTAGGACCGGTTTCATGCTATCAGCTGTCTTCAGACTGAATAGCTTGACTCCAGTGGTGTGGAGAGCATGGGACTCACGTCTGAGCATAACCATCCCACTCGGGGTGATAAATGCAAAAACAACAATTGATGGACAGAATGCAGAACAATGTCATACATTCACCCCAGTACAGAGATCTGGGCCTAAATCCATCATCTTTTTGCACTCCACACCACCCCAGTTCAGACATGGCCATAATCAAATCAGCCTTGACCCTGTGCCTCATGGGAACATTCCAGCCCGAACTGCCAAGCCATGTCTTTCCTGGACCGGAATCAAGCATCCTAGGACCGGTTTCTGGCTATCAGCGTCTTCAGACAGGATAGCTTGACTCCAGTGGTAAGGAGAACATGGGACTCATGTCTGAGCATACCCATCCCACTCGGGTGACAAATGCAAAAACAACAATTGATGGACAGAATGCAGCACAATGTCCTACATTCACCCCAGTACAGAGATCTGGGCCTAAATCCATTGTTTTATTGCACTCCACACCACCCCAGTCCAACCCAAACTGAAAAGCCATGTCTTTCCTGGACCAGAATCTAGCATCCTAGGACCGGTTTCTGGCTATCAGCAGTCTTCATCCTGGGTAGCTAGACTTCAGTGGTGTGGCGAGCATGGGACTCACGTCTGAGCATACCCATCCCACTCGGGGTGACAAATGCAAAAACATCAAATGATAGACAGAATGCAGAACAATGTCATACATTCACCCCAGTACAGAGATCAGGGCCTAAATGCATTGTTTTTTGCACTCCAAACCACCCCAGTTCAGACATGGCCATTTGCAAATCAGCCTTGACCCTGTGCCTCATGGGAACAGTCCAGCCCGAACTGCCAAGCCATGTCTTTCCTGGACCGGAATCAAGCATCCTAGGACCGGTTTCTGGCTATCAGCCGTCAAACTCGGGGTGACAAATGCAAAAACAACAATTGATGGACAGAATGCAGAACAATGTCATACATTCACCCAGTACAGAGATCTGGGCCTAAATCCATCATCTTTTTGCACTCCACACCACCCCAGTTCAGACATGGCCATATGCAAATCAACATTGACCCTGTGCCTCATGGGAACAGTCCAGCCCAAACTGAAAAGCCATGTCTTTCCTGGACCAGAATCTAGCATCCTAGGACCAGTTTCTGGCTATCAGCCGTCTTCAGCCAGGATGGATTGACTCCAGTGGTGTGGAGAGCATGGGACTCACTTCTGAGCATACCCATCCCACTCGGGGTGACAAATGCAAAAACAACAATTGATGGACAGAATGCCGAACAATGTCCTACATTCACCCCAGTACAGAGATCTGGGCCTAAATCCATCGTTTTTTCCACTCCACACCACCCCAGTTCAGACATGGCCATATGCAAATCAGCCTTGACCATGTGCCTCATGGAAACAGTCCAGCCCGAACTGCCAAGCCATGTCTTTCCGGGACCGGAATCAAGCATCCTAGGACCGGTGTCTGGCTATCAGCCATCTTCAGCCAGGATAGCTTGACTCCAGTGGTGTGGAGAGCATGCGACTCACGTCTGACCATACCCATCCCTCGCAGGATGACAAATGCAAAAAGAACAATTGATGGACAGAATGCAGAACAATGTCATACATTCACCCCAGTACAGAGATCTGGGCCTAAATCCATCGTTTCTTTGCACTCCACACCACCCCGGTTCAGACATGGCCATAGGAAAATCAGCCTTGACCCTGTGCCTCATGGGAACAGTCCAGCCCAAACTGCCGAGCCATGTCTTTCCTGGACAGGAATCAAGCATCCTAGGACCGGTTTCTGGCTATCAGCTGTCTTCATCCAGGATAGCTTGACTTCAGTGGTGTGGAGAGCATGGGACTCACGTCTGAGCATACCCATCCCACTCAGGGTGACAAATGCAAAAACATCAAATGATAGACAGAATGCAGAACAATGTCATACATTCACCCCAGTACAGATATCAGGGCCTAAATCCATTGTTTTTTGCACTCTAAACCACCCCAGTTCAGACATGGCCATATGCAAATCAGCCTTGACCATGTGCCTCATGGAAACAGTCCAGCCCGAACTGCCAAGCCATGTCTTTCCTGGACCGGAATCAAGCATCCTAGGACCGGTTTCTGGCTATCAGCGGTCTTCAGCCAGGATAGCTTGACTCCAGTGGTGTGGAGAGCATGGGACTCACGTCTGAGCATACCCATCCCTCTCAGGATGACAAATGCAAAAAGAAAAATTGATGGACAGAATGCATAACAATGTCATACATTCACCCCAGTACAGAGATCTGGGCCTAAATCCATCATCTTTTTGCACTCCACACCACCCCAGTTCAGACATGGCCATAATCAAATCAGCCTTGACCCTGTGCCTCATGGTAACAGTCCAGCCCGAACTGCCAAGCCATGTCTTTCCTGGACAGGAATCAAGCATCCTAGGACCGTTTTCTGGCTATAAGCCGTCTTCAGCCAGGATAGATTGACTCCAGTGGTGTGGAGAGCATGGGACTCACGTCTGAGCATACCCATCCTACTCGGGGTAACAAATGCAAAAACAACAATTGATGGAAAGAATGCAGAACAATGTCATACATTCACCCCAGTACAGAGATCTGGGCCTAAATCCATCGTTTTTTTGCACTCCACACCACCACACTTCAGACATGGCCATATGCAAATCATCCTTGACCCTGTGCCTCGTGGGAACAGTTCAACCCGAACTGAAAAGCCATGTCTTTCCTTGACCAGGTTCTAGCATACTAGGACCGGTTTCTGGCTATCAGCCGTCTTTAGCCAGGATAGCTTGACTCCAATGGTGTGGAGAGCATGGGACTCACCTCTGAGCATACCCATCCCACTCAGAGTGACAAATGCAAAAACAAGAATTGATATACAGAATGCAGAACAATGTTATACATTCACCCCAATACAGAGATCTGGGCATAAATCCATTGTTTTTTGCACTCCACACCACCCCAGTTCAGACATGGCCATATGCAAATCATCCATGACCCTGTGCCTCATGGGAAGAGTCCAGCCCGAACTGCCAAGCCATGTCTTTCCTGGACCGGAATCAAGCATCCTAGGACCGGTGTCTGGCTATCAGCCATCTTCAGCCAGGATAGCTTGACTCCAGTGGTGTGGAGAGCATGCGACTCACGTCTGACCATACCCATCCCTCGCAGGATGACAAATGCAAAAAGAACAATTGATGGACAGAATGCAGAACAATGTCATACATTCACCCCAGTACAGAGATCTGGGCCTAAATCCATCGTTTCTTTGCACTCCACACCACCCCGGTTCAGACATGGCCATAGGAAAATCAGCCTTGACCCTGTGCCTCATGGGAACAGTCCAGCCCAAACTGCCGAGCCATGTCTTTCCTGGACAGGAATCAAGCATCCTAGGACCGGTTTCTGGCTATCAGCTGTCTTCATCCAGGATAGCTTGACTTCAGTGGTGTGGAGAGCATGGGACTCACGTCTGAGCATACCCATCCCACTCAGGGTGACAAATGCAAAAACATCAAATGATAGACAGAATGCAGAACAATGTCATACATTCACCCCAGTACAGAGATCAGGGCCTAAATCCATTGTTTTTTGCACTCTAAACCACCCCAGTTCAGACATGGCCATATGCAAATCAGCCTTGACCATGTGCCTCATGGAAACAGTCCAGCCCGAACTGCCAAGCCATGTCTTTCCTGGACCGGAATCAAGCATCCTAGGACCGGTTTCTGGCTATCAGCGGTCTTCAGCCAGGATAGCTTGACTCCAGTGGTGTGGAGAGCATGGGACTCACGTCTGAGCATACCCATCCCTCTCAGGATGACAAATGCAAAAAGAAAAATTGATGGACAGAATGCATAACAATGTCATACATTCACCCCAGTACAGAGATCTGGGCCTAAATCCATCATCTTTTTGCACTCCACACCACCCCAGTTCAGACATGGCCATAATCAAATCAGCCTTGACCCTGTGCCTCATGGTAACAGTCCAGCCCGAACTGCCAAGCCATGTCTTTCCTGGACAGGAATCAAGCATCCTAGGACCGTTTTCTGGCTATAAGCCGTCTTCAGCCAGGATAGATTGACTCCAGTGGTGTGGAGAGCATGGGACTCACGTCTGAGCATACCCATCCTACTCGGGGTAACAAATGCAAAAACAACAATTGATGGAAAGAATGCAGAACAATGTCATACATTCACCCCAGTACAGAGATCTGGGCCTAAATCCATCGTTTTTTTGCACTCCACACCACCACACTTCAGACATGGCCATATGCAAATCATCCTTGACCCTGTGCCTCGTGGGAACAGTTCAACCCGAACTGAAAAGCCATGTCTTTCCTTGACCAGGTTCTAGCATACTAGGACCGGTTTCTGGCTATCAGCCGTCTTTAGCCAGGATAGCTTGACTCCAATGGTGTGGAGAGCATGGGACTCACCTCTGAGCATACCCATCCCACTCAGAGTGACAAATGCAAAAACAAGAATTGATATACAGAATGCAGAACAATGTTATACATTCACCCCAATACAGAGATCTGGGCATAAATCCATTGTTTTTTGCACTCCACACCACCCCAGTTCAGACATGGCCATATGCAAATCATCCATGACCCTGTGCCTCATGGGAAGAGTCCAGCCCGAACTGCCAAGCCATGTCTTTCCTGGACAGGAATCAAGCATCCTAGGACCAGTTTCAGGCTATCAGCTGTCTTCAGCCAGGATAGATTGACTCCAGTGGTGTGGGTAGCATGGGACTCACGTCTGAGCATACCCATCCCACTCGGGGTGACTAATGCAAAAACAACAATTGATGGACAGAATGCAGAACAATGTCATACATTCGCCCCAGTACAGAGATATGGACCTAAATCCATCGTTTTTTTGTACTCCACACCACCCCAGTTCAGACATGGCCATATGCAAATCAGCCTTGACCCTTTGCCTCATGGGAACAGTCCAGCCCAAACTGCCAAGCCATGTCTTTCCTGGACCGGAATCAAGCATCCTAGGACCGGTTTCATGCTATCAGCTGTCTTCAGACTGGATAGCTTGACTCCAGTGGTGTGGAGAGCATGGGACTCACGTCTGAGCATAACCATCCCACTCGGGGTGATAAATGCAAAAACAACAATTGATGGACAGAATGCAGAACAATGTCATACATTCACCCCAGTACAGAGATCTGGGCCTAAATCCATCATCTTTTTGCACTCCACACCACCCCAGTGCAGACATGGCCATAATCAAATCAGCCTTGACCCTGTGCCTCATGGGAACAGTCCAGCCCGAACTGCCAAGCCATGTCTTTCCTGGACCGGAATCAAGCATCCTAGGACCGGTTTCTGGCTATCAGCGTCTTCAGACAGGATAGCTTGACTCCAGTGGTGTGGAGAGCATGGTACTCATGTCTGAGCATACCCATCCCACTCGGGTGACAAATGCAAAAACAACAATTGATGGACAGAATGCAGCACAATGTCCTACATTCACCCCAGTACAGAGATCTGGGCCTAAATCCATTGTTTTATTGCACTCCACACCACCCCAGTCCAACCCAAACTGAAAAGCCATGTCTTTCCTGGACCAGAATCTAGTATCCTAGGACCGGTTTCTGGCTATCAGCCATTTTCAGCCAGGATGGATTGACTCCAGTGGTGTGGAGAGCATGGGACTCACGTCTGAGCATACCCATCCCACTCGGGGTGACAAATGCAAAAACAACAATTGATGGACAGAATGCAGCACAATGTCATACATTCACCCCAGTATAGAGATCTGGGCCTAAATCCATTGTTTTATTGCACTCCACACCACCCCAGTTCAGACATGGACATATGCAAATCAGCCTTGACCTGGTGCCTCATGGGAACAGTCCAGCCCGAACTGCCAAGCCATGTCTTTCCTAGACCAAAATCCCGCATCCTAGGACCGGTTTCTGGCTATCAGTCGTCTTCAGCCAGGATAGCTTGACTCCAGTGGTAGGGAGAGCATGGGACTCACGTCTGTGCATACTCATCCCACTCGGGTGACAAATGCAAAAACAACAATTGATGGACAGAATGCAGAACAATGTCATACATTCACCCAGTACAGAGATCTGGGCCTAAATCCATCGTTTTTTTGCACTCCACACCACCCCAGTTCAGACATGGCCATATGCAAATCACCCTTGACCCTGTGCCTCATGGGAACAGTCCAGCCTGAAATGCCAAGCCATGTCTTTCGTTGACCGGAATCAAGCATCCTAGTACCGGTTTCTGGCTATCAGTCGTCTTCAGCAAGAATAGCTTGACTCCAGTGGTGTGGAGAGCATGGGACTCACCTCTGAGCATATCCATCCCACTCGGGGTGACAAATGCAAAAACAACAACTGATGGACAGAATGCAGAACAATGTCATACATTCACGCCAGTACAGAGATCTGGGCCTTTATCCATTGTTTTTTTGCACTTTACACCACGCCAGTCCAGACATGGCCATATGCAACTCAGCCTTGACCCTGTGTCTCATGGGAACAGTCCAGTCCGAACTGCAAAGCAATGTCTTTCCTGGACCATAATCAAGCATCCTAGGACTGGTTTCTGGCTATCAGCCGTCTTCAGCCAGGATAGCTTGACTCCAGTGGTGTGGAGAGCATGGGACTCAAGTCTGAGCATACCCATCAAACTCGGGGTGACAAATGCAAAAACAACAATTGATGGACAGAATGCAGAACAATGTCATACATTCACCCCAGTACAGAGATCTGGGCCTAAATCCATCGTTTTTTTTGCACTCCACACCACCTCACTTCAGACATTGCCATATGCAAATCATCCTTGACCCTGTGCCTCGTGGGAACAGTTCAACCCGAACTGAAAAGCCATGTCTTTCCTTGACCAGGTTCTAGCATACTAGGACCGGTTTCTGGCTATCAGCCGTCTTCAGCCAGGATAGCTTGACTCCAATGGTGTGGAGAGCATGGGACTCACCTCTGAGCATACCCATCCCACTCAGAGTGACAAATGCAAAAACAACAATTGATATACAGAATGCAGAACAATGTTATACATTCACCCCAATACAGAGATCTGGGCCTAAATCCATTGTTTTTTGCACTCCACACCACCCCAGTTCAGACATGGCCATATGCAAATCATCCATGACCCTGTGCCTCATGGGAACAGTCCAGCCCGAACTGCCAAGCCATGTCTTTCCTGGACCGGAATCAAGCATCCTAGAACCGGTTTCAGGCTATCAGCCGTCTTCAGCCAGGATAGATTGACTCCAGTGGTGTGGAGAGCATGGGACTCACGTCTGAGCATACCCATCCCACTCGGGGTGACTAATGCAAAAACAACAATTGATGGACAGAATGCAGAACAATGTCATACATTCACCCCAGTACAGAGATCTGGGCCTAAATCCATCATCTTTTTGCACTCCACACCACCCCAGTTCAGACATGGCCATCATCAAATCAGCCTTGACCCTGTGCCTCATGGGAACAGTCCAGCCCGAACTGCCAAGCCATGTCTTTCCTGGACCGGAATCAAGCATCCTAGGACCGGTTTCTGGCTATCAGCGTCTTCAGACAGGATAGCTTGACTCCAGTGGTGTGGAGAGCATGGGACTCATGTCTGAGCATACCCATCCCACTCGGGTGACAAATGCAAAAACAACAATTGATGGACAGAATGCAGCACAATGTCCTACATTCACCACAGTACAGAGATCTGGGCCTAAATCCATTGTTTTATTGCACTCCACACCACCCCAGTCCAACCCAAACTGAAAAGCCATGTCTTTCCTGGACCAGAATCTAGTATCCTAGGACCGGTTTCTGGCTATCAGCCATTTTCAGCCAGGATGGATTGACTCCAGTGGTGTGGAGAGCATGGGACTCACGTCTGAGCATACCCATCCCACTCGGGGTGACAAATGCAAAAACAACAATTGATGGACAGAATGCAGCACAATGTCATACATTCACCCCAGTACAGAGATCTGGGCCTAAATCCATTGTTTTAATGCACTCCACACCACCCCAGTTCAGAAATGGACATATGCAAATCAGCCGTGACCTGGTGCCTCGTGGGAACAGTCCAGCTTGAACTGCCAAGCCATGTCTTTCCTGGACCGAAATCCCGCATCCTAGGACCAGTTTCTGGCTATCAGCCATCTTCAGCCAGGATAGCTTGACTCCAGTGGTAGGGAGAGCATGGGACTCACGTCTGCGCATACTCATCCCACTCGGGTGACAAATGCAAAAACAACAATTGATGGACAGAATGCAGAACAATGTCATACAATCACCCAGTACAGAGATCTGGGCATAAATCCATCGTTTTTTTGCACACCACCCCAGTTCAGACATGGCCATATGCAAATCACCCTTGACCCTGTGCCTCATGGGAACAGTCCAGCCTGAAATGCCAAGCCATGTCTTTCGTTGACCGGAATCAAGCATCCTAGTGCCGGTTTCTGGCTATCAGTCATCTTCAGCAAGAATAGCTTGACTCCAATGGTGTGGAGAGCATGGGACTCACGTCTGAGCATACCCATCCCACTCGGGGTGACAAATGCAAAAACAACATCTGATGGACAGAATGCAGAACAATGTCATACATTCACCCCAGTACAGAGATCTGGGCCTATATCCATCGTTTTTTTGCACTTCACACCACACCAGTCCAGACATGGCCATATGCAAATCAGCCTTGACCCTGTGCCTCATGGGAACAGTCTAGTCCGAACTGCAAAGCAATGTCTTTCCTGGACTGTAATCAAGCATCCTAGGACTGTTTTCTGGCTATCAGCCGTCTTCAGCCAGGATAGCTTGACTCCAGTGGTGTGGAGAGCATGGGACTCAAGTCTGAGCATACCCATCAAACGCGGGGTGACAAATGCAAAAACAACAATTGATGGACAGAATGCAGAACAATGTCATACATTCACCCCAGTACAGAGATCTGGGCCTAAATCCATCGTTTTTTTGCACTTCACACCACCCCAGTTCAGACATGGCCATAATCAAATCAGCCTTGACCCTGTGCCTCATGGGAACAGTCCAGCCCGAACTACCAAGCCATGTCTTTCCTGGACAGAAATCAAGCATCCTAGAATCAGTTTCTGGCTATCAGCCGTCTTCAGCCAGGATAGATTGACTCCAGTGGTGTGGAGAGCATGGGACTCATGTCAGAGCATACCCATCCCACTCGGGGTGACAAATACAAAAACAACAATTGATAGACAGAATGCAGAACAATGTCATACATTCACCCCAGTACAGAGATCTGGGCCTAAATCCATCGTTTTATTGCACTCCAAACCACCCCAGTTCAGACATGGCCATATGCAAATCAGCCTTGACCCTGTGCCTCATGGGAACAGTCCAGCCCAAACTGCCAAGCCATGTCTTTCCTGGACAGGAATCAAGCATCCTAGGACCGGTTTCTGGCTATCTGCTGTCTTCATCCAGGATAGCTTGACTTCAGTGGTGTGGAGAGCATGGGACTCACGTCTGAGCATACCCATCCCACTCGGGGTGACAAATGCAAAAACATCAAATGATAGACAGAATGCAGAACAATGTCATACATTCACCCCAGTACAGAGATCAGGGCCTAAATCCATTGTTTTTTGCACTCCAAAACACCCCAGTTCAGACATGGCCATATGCAAATCAGCCTTGACCCTGTGCCTCATGGGAACAGTCCAGCCCGAACTACCAAGCCATGTCTTTCCTGGACCGGAATCAAGCATCCTAGGACCGGTTTCTGGCTATCAGCCGTCTTCAGCCAGGATAGCTTGACTCCAGTGGTGTGGAGAGCATGGGACTCACGTCTGAGCATACCCATCCTACTCGGGGTAACAAATGCAAAAACAACAATTGATGGAAAGAATGCAGAAAAATGTCATACATTCACCCCAGTACAGAGATCTGGGCCTAAATCCATCGTTTTTTTGCACTCCACACCACCTCACTTCAGACATGGCCATATGCAAATCATCCTTGACCCTGTGCCTCGTAGGAACAGTTCAACCCGAACTGAAAAGCCATGTCTTTCCTTGACCAGGTTCTAGCATACTATGACCGGTTTCTGGCTATCAGCCGTCTTTCGCCAGGATAGCTTGACTCCAATGGTGTGGAGAGCATGGGACTCACCTCTGAGCATACCCATCCCACTCAGAGTGACAAATGCAAAAACAACAATTGATGGACAGAATGCAGCACAATGTCCTACATTCACCCCAGTACAGAGATCTGGGCCTAAATCCATTGTTTTATTGCACTCCACACCAGCCCAGTCCAACCCAAACTGAAAAGCCATGTCTTTCCTGGACCAGAATCTAGTATCCTAGGACCGGTTTCTGGCTATCAGCCATTTTCAGCCAGGATGGATTGACTCCGGTGGTGTGGAGAGCATGGGACTCACGTCTGAGCATACCCATCCCACTCGGGGTGACAAATGCAAAAACAACAATTGATGGACAGCATGCAGCACAATGTCATACATTCACCCCAGTATAGAGATCTGGGCCTAAATCCATTGTTTTGTTGCACTCCACACCACCCCAGTTCAGACATGGACATATGCAAATCAGCCTTGACCTGGTGCCTCATGGGAACAGTCCAGCCCGAACTGCCAAGCCATGTCTTTCCTGGGCCGAAATCCCGCCTCCTAGGACCGGTTTCTGGCTATCAGTCGTCTTCAGCCAGGATAGCTTGACTCCAGTGGTAGGGAGAGCATGGGAATCACGTCTGTGCATACTCATCCCACTCGGGTGACAAATGCAAAAAGCAACAATTGATGGACAGAATGCAGAACAATGTCATACATTCACCCAGTACAGAGATCTGGGCCTAAATCCATCGTTTTTTTGCACTCCACACCACCCCAGTTCAGACATGGCCATATGCAAATCACCCTTGACCCTGTGCCTCATGGGAACAGTCCAGCCTGAAATACCAAGCCATGTCTTCCGTTGACCAGAATCAAGCATCCTAGTACCGGTTTCTGGCTATCAGTCGTCTTCAGCCAGAATAGCTTGACTCCAGTGGTGTGGAGAGCATGGGACTCACCTCTGAGCATATCCATCCCACTCGGGGTGACAAATGCAAAAACAACAACTGATGGACAGAATGCAGAACAATGTCATACATTCACCCCAGTACAGAGATCTGGGCCTTTATCCATCGTTTTTTTGCACTTTACACCACGCCAGTCCAGACATGGCCATATGCAAATCAGCCTTGACCCTGTGCCTCATGGGAACAGTCCAGTCCGAACTGCAAAGCAATGTCTTTCCTGGACCGTAATCAAGCATCCTAGGACTGGTTTCTGGCTATCAGCCGTCTTCAGCCAGGATAGCTTGACTCCAGTGGTGTGGAGAGCATGGGACTCAAGTCTGAGCATACCCATCAAACTCGGGGTGAAAAATGCAAAAACAACAATTGATGGACAGAATGCAGAACAATGTCATACATTCACCCCAGTACAGAGCTCTGGGCCTAAATCCATCGTTTTTTGCACTCCACACCACCCCAGTTCAGACATGGCCATATGTAAATCAGCCTTGACCCTGTGCCTCATGGGAACAGTCCAGCCCGAACTGCCAAGCCATGTCTTTCCTAGACCGGAATCAAGCATCCTAGGACCGGTTTCTGGCTATCAGCCGTCTTCAGCCAGGATAGCTTGACTACATTGGTGTGGAGAGCATGGGACTCACGTCTGAGCATACCCATCCCTCTCAGGATGACAAATGCAAAAAGAACAATTGATGGACAGAATGCAGAACAATGTCATACATTCACCCCAGTACAGAGATCTGGGCCTAAATCCATCATCTTTTTGCACTCCACACCACCCCAGTTCAGACATGGCCATAATCAAATCAGCCTTGACCCTGTGCCTCATGGGAACAGTCCAGCCCGAACTGCCAAGCCATGTCTTTCCTGGACAGAAATCAAGCATCCTAGAATCAGTTTCTGGCTATCAGCCGTCTTCAGCCAGGATAGATTGACTCCAGTGGTGTGGAGAGCATGGGACTCATGTCAGAGCATACCCATCCCACTCGGGGTGACAAATACAAAAACAACAATTGATGGACAGAATGCAGAACAATGTCATACATTCACCCCAGTACAGAGATCTGGGCCTAAATCCATAGTTTTATTGCACTCCACACCACCCCTGTTCAGAAATGGCCATATGCAAATCAACCTTGACCCTGTGCCTCATGGGAACAGTCCAGCCCAAACTTAAAAGCCATGTCTTTCCTGGACCAGAATCTAGCATCCTAGGACCAGTTTCTGGCTATGAGCCGACTTCAGCCAGGATGGATTGACTCCAGTGGTGTGGAGAGCATGGGACTCACGTCTGAGCATACCCATCCCACTCGGGGTGACAAATGCAAAAACAACAATTGATGGACAGAATGCCGAACAATGTCATACGTTCACCCCAGTACAGAGATCTGGGCCTAAATCCATCATCTTTTTGCACTCCACACCACCCCAGTTCAGACATGGCCATAATCAAATCAGCCTTGACCCTGTGCCTCATGGGAACAGTCCAGCCCGAACTGCCAAGCCATGTCTTTCCTGGACAGAAATCAAGCATCCTAGAATCAGTTTCTGGCTATCAGCCGTCTTCAGCCAGGATAGATTGACTCCAGTGGTGTGGAGAGCATGGGACTCATGTCAGAGCATACCCATCCCACTCGGGGTGACAAATACAAAAACAACAATTGATGGACAGAATGCAGAACAATGTCATACATTCACCCCAGTACAGAGATCTGGGCCTAAATCCATCGTTTTATTGCACTCCACACCACCCCAGTTCAGGCATGGCCATATGCAAATCAGCCTTGACCCTGTGCCTCATGGGAACAGTCCAGCCCAAACTGAAAAGCCATGTCTTTCCTGGACCAGAATCTAGCATCCTAGGACCGGTTTCTGGCTATCAACCATCTTCAGCCAGGATGGATTGACTCCAGTGGTGTGGAGAGCATGGGACTCACTACTGAGCATACCCATCCCACTCGGGGTGACAAATGCAAAAACAACAATTGATGGACAGAATGCCGAACAATGTCCTACATTCACCCCAGTACAGAGATCTGGGCCTAAATCCATTGTTTTTGCACTCCACACCACCCCAGTTCAGACATGGCAATATGCAAATCAGGCTTGACCATGTGCCTCATGGGAACAGTCCTGCCCGAACTGCCAAGCCATGTCTTTCCGGGACCGGAATCAAGCATCCTAGGACCGGTTTCTGGCTATCAGCCATCTTCAGCCAGGATAGCTTGAATCCAGTGGTGTGGAGAGCATGGGACTCACGTCTGAGCATACCCATCCCTCTCAGGATGACAAATGCAAAAAGAACAATTGATGGACAGAATGCAGAACAATGTCATACATTCACCCCAGTACAGAGATCTGGGCCTAAATCCATCATCTTTTGGCACTCCATACCACCCCAGTTCAGACATGGCCATATGCAAATCACCCTTGACCCTGTGCCTCATGGGAACAGTCCAGCCTGAAATGCCAAGCCATGTCTTTCCTGGACCGTAATCAAGCATCATAGGACTGGTTTCTGGCTATCAGCCGTCTTCAGCCAGGATAGCTTGACTCCAGTGGTGTGGAGAGCATGGGACTCAAGTCTGAGCATACCCATCAAACTCGGGGTGACAAATGCAAAAACAACAATTGATGGACAGAATGCAGAACAATATCATACATTCACCCCAGTACAGAGATCTAGGCCTAAATCCATCATCTTTTTGCACTCCACACCACCCCAGTTCAGACATGGCCATAATCAAATCAGCCTTGACCCTGTGCCTCATGGGAACAGTCCAGCCCGAACTGCCAAGCCATGTCTTTCCTGGACAGAAATGGAGCATCCTAGGACCGGTTTCTGGCTATCAGCCGTCTTCAGCCACGATAGATTGACTCCAGTGGTGTGGAGAGCATGGGACTCATGTCTGAGCATACCCATCCCACTCGGGGTGACAAATACAAAAACAACAATTGATGGACAGAATGCAGAACAATGTCATACATTCACCCCAGTACAGAGATCTGGGCCTAAATCCATAGTTTTATTGCACTCCACACCACCCCTGTTCAGACATGGCCATATGCAAATCAACCTTGACCCTGTGCCTCATGGGAACAGTCCAGCCCAAACTTAAAAGCCATGTCTTTCCTGGACCAGAATCTAGCATCCTAGGACCAGTTTCTGGCTATGAGCCGTCTTCAGCCAGGATGGATTGACTCCAGTGGTGTGGAGAGCATGGGACTCATGTCTGAGCATACCCATCCCACTCGGGGTGACAAATGCAAAAACAACAATTGATGGACAGAATGCCGAACAATGTCATACGTTCACCCCAGTACAGAAATCTGGGCCTAAATCCATCGTTTTTTGCACTCCACACCACCCCAGTTCAGACATGGACATAATCAAATCAGCCTTGACCCTGTGCCTCATGAGAACAGTCCAGCCCAAACTGAAAAGCCATGTCTTTCCTGGACCGGAATCTAGCATCCTAGGACCGGTTTCTGGCTATCAGCCATCTTCAGCCAGGATGGATTGACTCCAGTGGTGTGGAGAGCATGGGACTCACTTCTGAGCACACCCATCCCACTAGGGGTGACAAATGCAAAAACAACAATTGATGGACAGAATGCAGCACAATGTCATACATTCACCCCAGTACAGAGATCTGGGCCTAAATCCATTGTTTTAATGCACTCCACACCACCCCAGTTCAGAAATGGACATATGCAAATCAGCCGTGACCTGGTGCCTCATGGGAACAGTCCAGCTTGAACTGCCAAGCCATGTGTTTCCTGGACTGAAATCCCGCATCCTAGGACCAGTTTCTGGCTATCAGCCGTCTTCAGCCATGATAGCTTGACTCCAGTGGTAGGGAGAGCATGGGACTCACGTCTGCGCATACTCATCCCACTCGGGTGACAAATGCAAAAACAACAATTGATGGACAGAATGCAGAACAATGTCATACAATCACCCAGTACAGAGATCTGGGCATAAATCCATCGTTTTTTTGCACACCACCCCAGTTCAGACATGGCCATATGCAAATCACCCTTGACCCTGTGCCTCATGGGAACAGTCCTGCCTGAAATGCCAAGCCATGTCTTTCGTTGACCGGAATCAAGCATCCTAGTGCCGGTTTCTGGCTATCAGTCGTCTTCAGCAAGAATAGCTTGACTCCAATGGTGTGGAGAGCATGGGACTCACGTCTGAGCATACCCATCCCACTCGGGGTGACAAATGCAAAAACAACATCTGATGGACAGAATGCAGAACAATGTCATACATTCACCCCAGTACAGAGATCTGGGCCTATATCCATCGTTTTTTTGCACTTCACACCACGCCAGTCCAGACATGGCCATATGCAAATCAGCCTTGACCCTGTGCCTCATGGGAACAGTCTAGTCCGAACTGCAAAGCAATGTCTTTCCTGGACTGTAATCAAGCATCCTAGGACTGTTTTCTGGCTATCAGCCGTCTTCAGCCAGGATAGCTTGACTCTAGTGGTGTGGAGAGCATGGGACTCAAGTCTGAGCATACCCATCAAACTCGGGGTGACAAATGCAAAAACAACAATTGATGGACAGAATGCAGAACAATGTCATACATTCACCCCAGTACAGAGATCTGGGCCTAAATCCATCGTTTTTTTGCACTTCACACCACCCCAGTTCAGACATGGCCATAATCAAATCAGCCTTGACCCTGTGCCTCATGGGAACAGTCCAGCCCGAACTGCCAAGCCATGTCTTTCCTGGACAGAAATCAAGCATCCTAGAATCAGTTTCTGGCTATCAGCCGTCTTCAGCCAGGATAGATTGACTCCAGTAGTGTGGAGAGCATGGGACTCATGTCAGAGCATACCCATCCCACTCGGGGTGACAAATACAAAAACAACAATTGATAGACAGAATGCAGAACAATGTCATACATTCACCCCAGTACAGAGATCTGGGCCTAAATCCATCGTTTTATTGCACTCCACACCACCCCAGTTCAGACATGGCCATATGCAAATCAGCCTTGACCCTGTGCCTCATGGGAACAGTCCAGCCCAAACTGAAAAGCCATGTCTTTCCTGGACCAGAATCTAGCATCCTAGGACCGGTTTCTGGCTATCAACCGTCTTCGCCAGGATGGATTGACTCCAGTGGTGTGGAGAGCATGGGACTCACTACTGAGCATACCCATCCCACTCGGGGTGACAAATGCAAAAACAACAATTGATGGACAGAATGCCGAACAATGTCCTACATTCACCCCAGTACAGAGATCTGGGCCTAAATCTATCGTTTTTTGCACTCCACACCACCCCAGTTCAGACATGGCCATATGCAAATCAGCCTTGACCATGTGCCTCATGGGAACAGTCCAGCCCGAACTGCCAAGCCATGTCTTTCCGGGACCGGAATCAAGCATCCTAGGACCGGTTTCTGGCTATCAGCCATCTTCTGCCAGGATAGCTTGACTCCAGTGGTGTGGAGAGCATGGGACTCACGTCTGAGCATACCCATCCCTCTCAGGATGACAAATGCAAAAAGAACAATTGATGGACAGAATGCAGAACAATGTCATACATTCACCCCAGTACAGAGATCTGGGCCTAAATCCATCGTTTCTTTGCACTCCACACCACCCCGGTTCAGACATGGCCATAGGAAAATCAGCCTTGACCCTGTGCCTCATGGGAACAGTCCAGCCCAAACTGCCAAGCCATGTCTTTCCTGGACCGGAATCAAGCATCCTAGGACCGGTTTCTGGCTATCAGCCGTCTTCAGCCAGGATAGCTTGACTCCAGTGGTGTGGAGAGCATGGGACTCACGTCTGAGCATACCCATCCCTCTCAGGATGACAAATGCAAAAAGAACAATTGATGGACAGAATGCAGAACAATGTCATACATTCACCCCAGTACAGAGATCTGGGCCTAAATCCATCATCTTTTTGCATTCCACACCACCCCAGTTCAGACATGGCCATAATCAAATCAACCTTGACCCTGTGCCTCATGGGAACAGTCCAGCCCGAACTGCCAAGCCATGTCTTTCCTGGACAGGAATCAAGCATCCTAAGACCGTTTTCTGGCTATCAGCCATCTTCAGCCAGGATAGATTGACTGCAATGGTGTGGAGAGCATGGGACTCACGTCTGAGCATACCCATCCTACTCGGGGTAACAAATGCAAAAACAACAATTGATGGAAAGAATGCAGAACAATGTCATACATTCACCCCAGTACAGAGATCTGGGCCTAAATCCTTCGTTTTTTGCACTCCACACCACCTCACTTCAGACATGGCCATATGCAAATCATCCTTGACCCTGTGCCTCGTGGGAACAGTTCAACCCGAACTGAAAACCATGTCTTTCCTTGACCAGGTTCTAGCATACTAGGACCGGTTTCTGGCTATCAGCCGTCTTCAGCCATGATAGCATGACTCCAATGGTGTGGAGAGCATGGGACTCACCTCTGAGCATACCCATCCCACTCAGAGTGACAAATGCAAAAACAACAATTGATATACAGAATGCAGAACAATGTTATACATTCACCCCAATACAGAGATCTGGGCCTAAATCCATTGTTTTTTGCACTCCACACCACCCCAGTTCAGACATGGCCATATGCAAATCATCCATGACCCTGTGCCTCATGGGAAGAGTCCAGCCCGAACTGCCAAGCCATGTCTTTCCTGGACAGGAATCAAGCATCCTAGGACCGGTTTCAGGCTATCAGCCGTCTTCAGCCAGGATAGATTGACTCCAGTGGTGTGGAGAGCATGGGACTCACGTCTGAGCATACCCATCCCACTCGGGTGACAAATGCAAAAACAACAATTGATGGACAGAATGCAGCACAATGTCCTACATTCACCCCAGTACAGAGATCTGGGCCTAAATCCATTGTTTTATTGCACTCCACACCACCCCAGTCCAACCCAAACTGAAAAGCCATGTCTTTCCTGGACCAGAATCTAGCATCCTAGGACCGGTTTCTGGCTATCAGCAGTCTTCATCCTGGGTAGCTAGACTTCAGTGGTGTGGCGAGCATGGGACTCACGTCTGAGCATACCCATCCCACTCGGGGTGACAAATGCAAAAACATCAAATGATAGACAGAATGCAGAACAATGTCATACATTCACCCCAGTACAGAGATCAGGGCCTAAATGCATTGTTTTTTGCACTCCAAACCACCCCAGTTCAGACATGGCCATTTGCAAATCAGCCTTGACCCTGTGCCTCATGGGAACAGTCCAGCCCGAACTGCCAAGCCATGTCTTTCCTGGACCGGAATCAAGCATCCTAGGACCGGTTTCTGGCTATCAGCCGTCAAACTCGGGGTGACAAATGCAAAAACAACAATTGATGGACAGAATGCAGAACAATGTCATACATTCACCCAGTACAGAGATCTGGGCCTAAATCCATCATCTTTTTGCACTCCACACCACCCCAGTTCAGACATGGCCATATGCAAATCAACATTGACCCTGTGCCTCATGGGAACAGTCCAGCCCAAACTGAAAAGCCATGTCTTTCCTGGACCAGAATCTAGCATCCTAGGACCAGTTTCTGGCTATCAGCCGTCTTCAGCCAGGATGGATTGACTCCAGTGGTGTGGAGAGCATGGGACTCACTTCTGAGCATACCCATCCCACTCGGGGTGACAAATGCAAAAACAACAATTGATGGACAGAATGCCGAACAATGTCCTACATTCACCCCAGTACAGAGATCTGGGCCTAAATCCATCGTTTTTTCCACTCCACACCACCCCAGTTCAGACATGGCCATATGCAAATCAGCCTTGACCATGTGCCTCATGGAAACAGTCCAGCCCGAACTGCCAAGCCATGTCTTTCCGGGACCGGAATCAAGCATCCTAGGACCGGTGTCTGGCTATCAGCCATCTTCAGCCAGGATAGCTTGACTCCAGTGGTGTGGAGAGCATGCGACTCACGTCTGACCATACCCATCCCTCGCAGGATGACAAATGCAAAAAGAACAATTGATGGACAGAATGCAGAACAATGTCATACATTCACCCCAGTACAGAGATCTGGGCCTAAATCCATCGTTTCTTTGCACTCCACACCACCCCGGTTCAGACATGGCCATAGGAAAATCAGCCTTGACCCTGTGCCTCATGGGAACAGTCCAGCCCAAACTGCCGAGCCATGTCTTTCCTGGACAGGAATCAAGCATCCTAGGACCGGTTTCTGGCTATCAGCTGTCTTCATCCAGGATAGCTTGACTTCAGTGGTGTGGAGAGCATGGGACTCACGTCTGAGCATACCCATCCCACTCAGGGTGACAAATGCAAAAACATCAAATGATAGACAGAATGCAGAACAATGTCATACATTCACCCCAGTACAGATATCAGGGCCTAAATCCATTGTTTTTTGCACTCTAAACCACCCCAGTTCAGACATGGCCATATGCAAATCAGCCTTGACCATGTGCCTCATGGAAACAGTCCAGCCCGAACTGCCAAGCCATGTCTTTCCTGGACCGGAATCAAGCATCCTAGGACCGGTTTCTGGCTATCAGCGGTCTTCAGCCAGGATAGCTTGACTCCAGTGGTGTGGAGAGCATGGGACTCACGTCTGAGCATACCCATCCCTCTCAGGATGACAAATGCAAAAAGAAAAATTGATGGACAGAATGCATAACAATGTCATACATTCACCCCAGTACAGAGATCTGGGCCTAAATCCATCATCTTTTTGCACTCCACACCACCCCAGTTCAGACATGGCCATAATCAAATCAGCCTTGACCCTGTGCCTCATGGTAACAGTCCAGCCCGAACTGCCAAGCCATGTCTTTCCTGGACAGGAATCAAGCATCCTAGGACCGTTTTCTGGCTATAAGCCGTCTTCAGCCAGGATAGATTGACTCCAGTGGTGTGGAGAGCATGGGACTCACGTCTGAGCATACCCATCCTACTCGGGGTAACAAATGCAAAAACAACAATTGATGGAAAGAATGCAGAACAATGTCATACATTCACCCCAGTACAGAGATCTGGGCCTAAATCCATCGTTTTTTTGCACTCCACACCACCACACTTCAGACATGGCCATATGCAAATCATCCTTGACCCTGTGCCTCGTGGGAACAGTTCAACCCGAACTGAAAAGCCATGTCTTTCCTTGACCAGGTTCTAGCATACTAGGACCGGTTTCTGGCTATCAGCCGTCTTTAGCCAGGATAGCTTGACTCCAATGGTGTGGAGAGCATGGGACTCACCTCTGAGCATACCCATCCCACTCAGAGTGACAAATGCAAAAACAAGAATTGATATACAGAATGCAGAACAATGTTATACATTCACCCCAATGCAGAGATCTGGGCATAAATCCATTGTTTTTTGCACTCCACACCACCCCAGTTCAGACATGGCCATATGCAAATCATCCATGACCCTGTGCCTCATGGGAAGAGTCCAGCCCGAACTGCCAAGCCATGTCTTTCCTGGACCGGAATCAAGCATCCTAGGACCGGTGTCTGGCTATCAGCCATCTTCAGCCAGGATAGCTTGACTCCAGTGGTGTGGAGAGCATGCGACTCACGTCTGACCATACCCATCCCTCGCAGGATGACAAATGCAAAAAGAACAATTGATGGACAGAATGCAGAACAATGTCATACATTCACCCCAGTACAGAGATCTGGGCCTAAATCCATCGTTTCTTTGCACTCCACACCACCCCGGTTCAGACATGGCCATAGGAAAATCAGCCTTGACCCTGTGCCTCATGGGAACAGTCCAGCCCAAACTGCCGAGCCATGTCTTTCCTGGACAGGAATCAAGCATCCTAGGACCGGTTTCTGGCTATCAGCTGTCTTCATCCAGGATAGCTTGACTTCAGTGGTGTGGAGAGCATGGGACTCACGTCTGAGCATACCCATCCCACTCAGGGTGACAAATGCAAAAACATCAAATGATAGACAGAATGCAGAACAATGTCATACATTCACCCCAGTACAGAGATCAGGGCCTAAATCCATTGTTTTTTGCACTCTAAACCACCCCAGTTCAGACATGGCCATATGCAAATCAGCCTTGACCATGTGCCTCATGGAAACAGTCCAGCCCGAACTGCCAAGCCATGTCTTTCCTGGACCGGAATCAAGCATCCTAGGACCGGTTTCTGGCTATCAGCGGTCTTCAGCCAGGATAGCTTGACTCCAGTGGTGTGGAGAGCATGGGACTCACGTCTGAGCATACCCATCCCTCTCAGGATGACAAATGCAAAAAGAAAAATTGATGGACAGAATGCATAACAATGTCATACATTCACCCCAGTACAGAGATCTGGGCCTAAATCCATCATCTTTTTGCACTCCACACCACCCCAGTTCAGACATGGCCATAATCAAATCAGCCTTGACCCTGTGCCTCATGGTAACAGTCCAGCCCGAACTGCCAAGCCATGTCTTTCCTGGACAGGAATCAAGCATCCTAGGACCGTTTTCTGGCTATAAGCCGTCTTCAGCCAGGATAGATTGACTCCAGTGGTGTGGAGAGCATGGGACTCACGTCTGAGCATACCCATCCTACTCGGGGTAACAAATGCAAAAACAACAATTGATGGAAAGAATGCAGAACAATGTCATACATTCACCCCAGTACAGAGATCTGGGCCTAAATCCATCGTTTTTTTGCACTCCACACCACCACACTTCAGACATGGCCATATGCAAATCATCCTTGACCCTGTGCCTCGTGGGAACAGTTCAACCCGAACTGAAAAGCCATGTCTTTCCTTGACCAGGTTCTAGCATACTAGGACCGGTTTCTGGCTATCAGCCGTCTTTAGCCAGGATAGCTTGACTCCAATGGTGTGGAGAGCATGGGACTCACCTCTGAGCATACCCATCCCACTCAGAGTGACAAATGCAAAAACAAGAATTGATATACAGAATGCAGAACAATGTTATACATTCACCCCAATACAGAGATCTGGGCATAAATCCATTGTTTTTTGCACTCCACACCACCCCAGTTCAGACATGGCCATATGCAAATCATCCATGACCCTGTGCCTCATGGGAAGAGTCCAGCCCGAACTGCCAAGCCATGTCTTTCCTGGACAGGAATCAAGCATCCTAGGACCAGTTTCAGGCTATCAGCTGTCTTCAGCCAGGATAGATTGACTCCAGTGGTGTGGGTAGCATGGGACTCACGTCTGAGCATACCCATCCCACTCGGGGTGACTAATGCAAAAACAACAATTGATGGACAGAATGCAGAACAATGTCATACATTCGCCCCAGTACAGAGATATGGACCTAAATCCATCGTTTTTTTGTACTCCACACCACCCCAGTTCAGACATGGCCATATGCAAATCAGCCTTGACCCTTTGCCTCATGGGAACAGTCCAGCCCAAACTGCCAAGCCATGTCTTTCCTGGACCGGAATCAAGCATCCTAGGACCGGTTTCATGCTATCAGCTGTCTTCAGACTGGATAGCTTGACTCCAGTGGTGTGGAGAGCATGGGACTCACGTCTGAGCATAACCATCCCACTCGGGGTGATAAATGCAAAAACAACAATTGATGGACAGAATGCAGAACAATGTCATACATTCACCCCAGTACAGAGATCTGGGCCTAAATCCATCATCTTTTTGCACTCCACACCACCCCAGTGCAGACATGGCCATAATCAAATCAGCCTTGACCCTGTGCCTCATGGGAACAGTCCAGCCCGAACTGCCAAGCCATGTCTTTCCTGGACCGGAATCAAGCATCCTAGGACCGGTTTCTGGCTATCAGCGTCTTCAGACAGGATAGCTTGACTCCAGTGGTGTGGAGAGCATGGTACTCATGTCTGAGCATACCCATCCCACTCGGGTGACAAATGCAAAAACAACAATTGATGGACAGAATGCAGCACAATGTCCTACATTCACCCCAGTACAGAGATCTGGGCCTAAATCCATTGTTTTATTGCACTCCACACCACCCCAGTCCAACCCAAACTGAAAAGCCATGTCTTTCCTGGACCAGAATCTAGTATCCTAGGACCGGTTTCTGGCTATCAGCCAGGATGGATTGACTCCAGTGGTGTGGAGAGCATGGGACTCACGTCTGAGCATACCCATCCCACTCGGGGTGACAAATGCAAAAACAACAATTGATGGACAGAATGCAGCACAATGTCATACATTCACCCCAGTATAGAGATCTGGGCCTAAATCCATTGTTTTATTGCACTCCACACCACCCCAGTTCAGACATGGACATATGCAAATCAGCCTTGACCTGGTGCCTCATGGGAACAGTCCAGCCCGAACTGCCAAGCCATGTCTTTCCTAGACCGAAATCCCGCATCCTAGGACCGGTTTCTGGCTATCAGTCGTCTTCAGCCAGGATAGCTTGACTCCAGTGGTAGGGAGAGCATGGGACTCACGTCTGTGCATACTCATCCCACTCGGGTGACAAATGCAAAAACAACAATTGATGGACAGAATGCAGAACAATGTCATACATTCACCCAGTACAGAGATCTGGGCCTAAATCCATCGTTTTTTTGCACTCCACACCACCCCAGTTCAGACATGGCCATATGCAAATCACCCTTGACCCTGTGCCTCATGGGAACAGTCCAGCCTGAAATGCCAAGCCATGTCTTTCGTTGACCGGAATCAAGCATCCTAGTACCGGTTTCTGGCTATCAGTCGTCTTCAGCAAGAATAGCTTGACTCCAGTGGTGTGGAGAGCATGGGACTCACCTCTGAGCATATCCATCCCACTCGGGGTGACAAATGCAAAAACAACAACTGATGGACAGAATGCAGAACAATGTCATACATTCACCCCAGTACAGAGATCTGGGCCTTTATCCATTGTTTTTTTGCACTTTACACCACGCCAGTCCAGACATGGCCATATGCAACTCAGCCTTGACCCTGTGTCTCATGGGAACAGTCCAGTCCGAACTGCAAAGCAATGTCTTTCCTGGACCATAATCAAGCATCCTAGGACTGGTTTCTGGCTATCAGCCGTCTTCAGCCAGGATAGCTTGACTCCAGTGGTGTGGAGAGCATGGGACTCAAGTCTGAGCATACCCATCAAACTCGGGGTGACAAATGCAAAAACAACAATTGATGGACAGAATGCAGAACAATGTCATACATTCACCCCAGTACAGAGATCTGGGCCTAAATCCATCGTTTTTTTTGCACTCCACACCACCTCACTTCAGACATTGCCATATGCAAATCATCCTTGACCCTGTGCCTCGTGGGAACAGTTCAACCCGAACTGAAAAGCCATGTCTTTCCTTGACCAGGTTCTAGCATACTAGGACCGGTTTCTGGCTATCAGCCGTCTTCAGCCAGGATAGCTTGACTCCAATGGTGTGGAGAGCATGGGACTCACCTCTGAGCATACCCATCCCACTCAGAGTGACAAATGCAAAAACAACAATTGATATACAGAATGCAGAACAATGTTATACATTCACCCCAATACAGAGATCTGGGCCTAAATCCATTGTTTTTTGCACTCCACACCACCCCAGTTCAGACATGGCCATATGCAAATCATCCATGACCCTGTGCCTCATGGGAACAGTCCAGCCCGAACTGCCAAGCCATGTCTTTCCTGGACCGGAATCAAGCATCCTAGAACCGGTTTCAGGCTATCAGCCGTCTTCAGCCAGGATAGATTGACTCCAGTGGTGTGGAGAGCATGGGACTCACGTCTGAGCATACCCATCCCACTCGGGGTGACTAATGCAAAAACAACAATTGATGGACAGAATGCAGAACAATGTCATACATTCACCCCAGTACAGAGATCTGGGCCTAAATCCATCATCTTTTTGCACTCCACACCACCCCAGTTCAGACATGGCCATCATCAAATCAGCCTTGACCCTGTGCCTCATGGGAACAGTCCAGCCCGAACTGCCAAGCCATGTCTTTCCTGGACCGGAATCAAGCATCCTAGGACCGGTTTCTGGCTATCAGCGTCTTCAGACAGGATAGCTTGACTCCAGTGGTGTGGAGAGCATGGGACTCATGTCTGAGCATACCCATCCCACTCGGGTGACAAATGCAAAAACAACAATTGATGGACAGAATGCAGCACAATGTCCTACATTCACCACAGTACAGAGATCTGGGCCTAAATCCATTGTTTTATTGCACTCCACACCACCCCAGTCCAACCCAAACTGAAAAGCCATGTCTTTCCTGGACCAGAATCTAGTATCCTAGGACCGGTTTCTGGCTATCAGCCATTTTCAGCCAGGATGGATTGACTCCAGTGGTGTGGAGAGCATGGGACTCACGTCTGAGCATACCCATCCCACTCGGGGTGACAAATGCAAAAACAACAATTGATGGACAGAATGCAGCACAATGTCATACATTCACCCCAGTATAGAGATCTGGGCCTAAATCCATCGTTTTTTTGCACTCCACACCACCCCAGTTCAGACATGGCCATATGCAAATCACCCTTGACCCTGTGCCTCATGGGAACAGTCCAGCCTGAAATGCCAAGCCATGTCTTTCGTTGACCGGAATCAAGCATCCTAGTACCGGTTTCTGGCTATCAGTCGGCTTCAGCAAGAATAGCTTGACTCCAGTGGTGTGGAGAGCATGGGACTCACCTCTGAGCATATCCATCCCACTCGGGGTGACAAATGCAAAAACAACAACTGATGGACAGAATGCAGAACAATGTCATACATTCACCCCAGTACAGAGATCTGGGCCTATATCCATCGTTTTTTTGCACTTCACACCACGCCAGTCCAGACATGGCCATATGCAAATCAGCCTTGACCCTGTGCCTCATGGGAGCAGTCCAGTCCGAAATGCAAAGCAATGTCTTTCCTGGACCGTAATCAAGCATCCTAGGACTGGTTTCTGGCTATCAGCCGTCTTCAGACAGGATAGCTTGACTCCAGTTGTGTGGAGAGCATGGGACTCAAGTCTGAGCATACCCATCAAACTCGGGGTGACAAATGCAAAAACAACAATTGATGGACAGAATGCGGAACAATGTCATACATTTACCCTAGTACAGAGATCTGGGCCTAAATCCATCATCTTTTTGCACGCCACACCACCCCAGTTCAGACATGGCCATAATCAAATCAGCCTTGACCCTGTGCCTCATGGGAACAGTCCAGCCCGAACTGCCAAGCCATGTCTTTCCTGGACAGAAATCAAGCATCCTAGGACCGGTTTCTGGCTATCAGCCGTCTTCAGCCAGGATAGATTGACTCCAGTGGTGTGGAGAGCATGGGACTCATGTCTGAGCATACCCATCCCAATCGGGGTGACAAATACAAAAACAACAATTGATGGACAGAATGCAGAACAATGTCATACATTCACCCCAGTACAGAGATCTGGGCCTAAATCCATCGTTTTATTGCACTCCACACCACCCCAGTTCAGACATGGCCATATGCAAATCAGCCTTGACCCTGTGCCTCATGGGAACAGTCCAGCCCAAACTGAAAAGCCATGTCTTTCCTGGACCAGAATCTAGCATCCTAGGACTGGTTTCTGGCTATCAGCCGTCTTCAGCCAGGATGGATTGACTCCAGTGGTGTGGAGAGCATGGGACTCACCTCTGAGCATACCCATCCCACTCGGGGTGACAAATGCAAAAACAACAATTGATGGACAGAATGCCGAACAATGCCATACATTCACCCCAGTACAGAGCTCTGGGCCTAAATCCATCATTTTTTGCACTCCACACCACCCCAGTTCAGACATGGCCATATGTAAATCAGCCTTGACCCTGTGCCTCATGGGAACAGTCCAGCCCGAACTGCCAAGCCATGTCTTTCCTGGACCGGAATCAAGCATCCTAGGACCGGTTTCTGGCTATCAGCCGTCTTCAGCCAGGATAGCTTGACTCCAGTGGTGTGGAGAGCATGGGACTCACGTCTGAGCATACCCATCCCTCTCAGGATGACAAATGCAAAAAGAACAATTGATGGACAGAATGCAGAACAATGTCATACATTCACCCCAGTACAGAGATCTGGGCCTAAATCCATCATCTTTTTGCACTCCACACCACCCCAGTTCAGACATGGCCATAATCAAATCAGCCTTGACCCTGTGCCTCATGGGAACAGTCTAGCCCGAACTGCCAAGCCATGTCTTTCCTGGACAGAAATCAAGCATCCTAGAATCGGTTTCTGGCTATCAGCCATCTTCAGCCAGGATGGATTGACTCCAGTGGTGTGGAGAGCATGGGACTCACGTCTGAGCATACCCATCCCTCTCGGGGTGACAAATGCAAAAACAACAATGGATGGACAGAATGCCGAACAATGTCATACATTCACCCCAGTACAGAGATCTGGGCCTAAATCCATAGTTTTATTGCACTCCACACCACCCCAGTTCAGACATGGCCATATGCAAATCAACCTTGACCCTGTGCCTCATGGGAACAGTCCAGCCCAAACTGAAAAGCCATGTCTTTCCTGGACCAGAATCTAGCATCCTAGGACCAGTTTCTGGCTATCAGCCATCTTCAGCCAGGATGGATTGACTCCAGTGGTGTGGAGAGCATGGGACTCACGTCTGAGCATACCCATCCCTCTCGGGGTGACAAATGCAAAAACAACAATGGATGGACAGAATGCCGAACAATGTCATACATTCACCCCAGTACAGAAATCTGGGCCTAAATCCATCGTTTTTTGTACTCCACACCACCCCAGTTCAGACATGGCCATAATCAAATCAGCCTTGACCCTGTGCCTCATGAGAACAGTCCAGCCCGAACTGCCAAGCCATGTCTTTCCTGGACCGGAATCAAGCATCCTAGGTCCGGTTTCTGGCTATCAGCGTCTTCAGACAGGATAGCTTGACTCCAGTGGTGTGGAGAGCATGGGACTCATGTCTGAGCATACCCATCCCACTCGGGTGACAAATGCAAAAACAACAATTGAATGATGGAATACAGCACAATGTCATACATTCACCCCAGTACAGAGATCTGGGCCTAAATCCATTGTTTTATTGCACTCCACACCACCCCAGTCCAGTCCAAACTGAAAAGCCATGTCTTTCCTGGACCAGAATGTAGCATCCTAGGACCGGTTTCTGGCTATCAGCCATCTTCAGCCAGGATGGATTGACTCCAGTGGTGTGGAGAGCATGGGACTCACGTCTGAGCACACCCATCCCACTAGGGGTGACACCTGCAAAAACAATAATTGATGGACAGAATGCAGCACAATGTTATACATTCACCCCAGTACAGAGATCTGGGCCTAAATCCATTGTTTTATTGCACTCCACACCACCCCAGTTCATACATGGACATATGCAAATCAGCCGTGACCTGGTGCCTCATGGGAACAGTCCAGCCCGAACTGCCAAGCCATGTCTTTCCTGGACCGAAATCCCGCATCCTAGGACCGGTTTCTGGCTATCAGCCGTCTTCAGCCAGGATAGCTTGACTCCAGTGGTAGGGAGAGCATGGGACTCACGTCTGCGCATACTCATCCCACTCGGGTGACAAATGCAAAAACAACAAATGATGGACAGAATGCAGAACAATGTCATACATTCACACCAGTACAGAGATATGGGCCTATATCCATCGTTTTTTTGCACTTCACACCACGCCAGTCCAGACATGGCCATATGCAAATCAGCCTTGACCCTGTGCCTCATGGGAACAGTCCAGTCCGAACTGCAAAGCAATGTCTTTCCTGGACTGTAATCAAGCATCCTAGGACTGGTTTTTGGCTATCAGCCGTCTTCAGCCAGGATAGCTTGACTCCAGTGGTGTGGAGAGCATGGGACTCAAGTCTGAGCATACCCATCAAACTCGGGGTGACAAATGCAAAAACAACAATTGATGGACAGAATGCAGAACAATGTCATACATTCACCCCAGTACAGAGATCTGGGCCTAAATCCATCATCTTTTTGCACTCCACACCACCCCAGTTCAGACATGGCCATAATCAAATCAGCCTTGACCCTGTGCCTCATGGGAACAGTCCAGCCCGAACTGCCAAGCCATGTCTTTCCTGGACAGAAATCAAGCATCCTAGGACTGGTTTTTGGCTATCAGCCGTCTTCAGCCAGGATAGCTTGACTCCAGTGGTGTGGAGAGCATGGGACTCAAGTCTGAGCATACCCATCAAACTCGGGGTGACAAATGCAAAAACAACAATTGATGGACAGAATGCAGAACAATGTCATACATTTACCCCAGTACAGAGATCTGGGCCTAAATCCATCGTTTTATTGCACTCCACACCACCCCAGTTCAGACATGGCCATATGCAAATCAGCCTTGACCCTGTGCCTCATGGGAACAGTCCAGCCCAAACTGAAAAGCCATGTCTTTCCTGGACCAGAACCTAGCATCCTAGGACTGGTTTCTGGCTATCAGCCATCTTCAGCCAGGATGGATTGACTCCAGTGGTGTGGAGAGCATGGGACTCACCTCTGAGCATACCCATACCACTCGGGGTGACAAATGCAAAAACAACAATTGATGGACAGAATGCCGAACAATGTCATACATTCACCCCAGTACAGAGCTCTGGGCCTAAATCCATCGTTTTTTGCACTCCACACCACCCCAGTTCAGACATGGCCATATGTAAATCAGCCTTGACCCTGTGCCTCAAGGGAACAGTCCAGCCCGAACTGCCAAGCCATGTCTTTCCTGGACCGGAATCAAGCATCCTAGGACCGGTTTCTGGCTATCAGCTGTCTTCAGCCAGGATAGCTTGACTCCAGTGGTGTGGAGAGCATGGGACTCACGTCTGAGCATACTCATCCCTCTCAGGATGACAAATGCAAAAAGAACAATTGATGGACAGAATGCAGAACAATGTCATACATTCACCCCAGTACAGAGATCTGGGCCTAAATCCATCATCTTTTTGCACTCCACACCACCCCAGTTCAGACATGGCCATAATCAAATCAGCCTTGACCCTGTGCCTCATGGGAACAGTCCAGCCCGAACTGCCAAGCCATGTCTTTACTGGACAGAAATCCCGCATCCTAGGACCAGTTTCTGGCTATCAGCCGTCTTCAGCCAGGATAGCTTGACTCCAGTGGTAGGGAGAGCATGGGACTCACGTCTGCGCATACTCATCCCACTCGGGTGACAAATGCAAAAACAACAATTGATGGACAGAATGCAGAACAATGTCATACATTCACCCAGTACAGAGATCTGGGCATAAATCCATCGTTTTTTTGCACTCCACACCACCCCAGTTCAGACATGGCCATATGCAAATCACCCTTGACCCTGTGCCTCATGGGAACAGTCCAGCCTGAAATGCCAAGCCATGTCTTTCGTTGACCGGAATCAAGCATCCTATCCCGGTTTCTGGCTATCAGTCGTCTTCAGCAAGAATAGCTTGACTCCAATGGTGTGGAGAGCATGGGACTCACGTCTGAGCATACCCATCCCACTCTGGGTGACAAATGCAAAAACAACATCTGATGGACAGAATGCAGAACAATGTCATACATTCACCCCAGTACAGAGATCTGGGCCTATATCCATCGTTTTTTGCACTTCACACCACGCCAGTGCAGACATGGCCATATGCAAATCAGCCTTGACCCTGTGCCTCATGGGAACAGTCCAGTCCGAACTGCAAAGCAATGTCTTTCCTGGACTGTAATCAAGCATCCTAGGACTGGTTTCTGGCTATCAGCCGTCTTCAGCCAGGATAGCTTGACTCCAGTGGTGTGGAGAGCATGGGACTCAAGTCTGAGCATACCCATCAAACTCAGGGTGACAAATGCAAAAACAACAATTGATGGACAGAATGCAGAACAATGTCATACATTCACCCCAGTACAGAGATCTGGGCCTAAATCCATCATCGTTTTGCACTCCACACCACCCCAGTTCAGACATGGCCATAACCAAATCAGCCTTGACCCTGTGCCTCATGGGAACAGTCCTGCCCGAACTGCCAAGCCATGTCTTTCCTGGACAGAAATCAAGCATCCTAGGACCGGTTTCTGGCTATCAGCCATCTTCAGCCAGGATAGATTGACTCCAGTGGTGTGGAGAGCATGGGACTCATGTCAGAGCATACCCATCCCACTCAGGGTGACAAATACAAAAAAGACAATTGATGGACAGAATGCAGAACAATGTCATACATTTACCCCAGTACTGAGATCTGGGCCTAAATTCATTGTGTTATTGCACTCCACACCACCCCAGTTCAGACATGGCCATATGCAAATCAGCCTTGACCCTGTGCCTCATGGGAACAGTCCAGCCCAAACTGAAAGGCCATGTCTTTCCTGGACCAGAATCTAGCATCCTAGGACTGGTTTCTGGCTATCAGCCATCTTCAGCCAGGATGGATTGACTCCAGTGGTGTGGAGAGCATGGGACTCACATCTGAGCATACCCATCCCACTCTGGGAGAGAAATGCAAAAACAATTGATGGACATAATGCCGAACAATGTCATACATTCACCCCAGTACAGAGCTCTGGGCCTAAATCCATCTTTTTTTGCACTCCACACCACCCCAGTTCAGACATGGCCATATGTAAATCAGCCTTGACCCTGTGCCTCATGGGAACAGTCCAGCCCGAACTGCAAAGCCATGTCTTTCCTGGACCGGAATCAAGCATCCTAGGACCGGTTTCTGGCTATCAGCCGTCTTCAGCCAGGATAGCTTGACTACAGTGGTGTGGAGAGCATGGGACTCACGTCTGAGCATACCCATCCCTCTCAGGATGACAAATGCAAAAAGAACAACTGATGGACAGAATGCAGAACAATGTCATACATTCACCCCAGTACAGAGATCTGGGCCTAAATCCATCATCTTTTTGCACTCCACACCACCCCAGTTCAGACATGGCCATAATCAAATCAGCCTTGACCCTGTGCCTCATGGGAACAGTCCAGCCCGAACTGCCAAGCCATGTCTTTCCTGGACAGAAATCAAGCATCCTAGGATCGGTTTCTGGCTATCAGCCGTCTTCAGCCAGGATAGATTGACTCCAGTGGTGTGGAGAGCATGGGACTCATGTCAGAGCATACCCATCACACTCGGGTGACAAATACAAAAACAACAATTGATGGACAGAATGCAGAACAATGTCATACATTCACCCCAGTACAGAGATCTGGGCCTAAATCCATCGTTTTATTGCACTCCACACCACCCCAGTTCAGACATGGCCATATGCAAATCAGCCTTGACCCTGTGCCTCATGGGAACAGTCCAGCCCAAACTGAAAAGCCATGTCTTTCCTGGACCAGAATCTAGCATCCTAGGACCAGTTTCTGGCTATCAGCCGTCTTCAGCCAGGATGGATTGACTCCAGTGGTGTGGAGAGCATGGGACTCACTTCTGAGCATACCCATCCCACTCGGGGTGACAAATGCAAAAACAACAATTGATGGACAGAATGCCGAACAATGTCCTACATTCACCCCAGTACAGAGATCTGGGCCTAAATCCATCGTTTTTTGCACTCCACACCACCCCAGTTCAGACATGGCTATATGCAAATCAGCCTTGACCATGTGCCTCATGGAAACAGTCCAGCCCGAACTGCCAAGCCATGTCTTTCCGGGACCGGAATCAAGCATCCTAGGACCAGTTTCTGGCTATCAGCCGTCTTCAGCCAGGATGGATTGACTCCAGTGGTGTGGAGAGCATGGGACTCACGTCTGAGCATACCTATCCCTCGCAGGATGACAAATGCAAAAAGAACAATTGATGGACAGAATGCAGAACAATGTCATACATTCACCCCAGTACAGAGATCTGGGCCTAAATCCATCGTTTCTTTGCACTCCACACCACCCCGGTTCAGACATGGCCATAGGAAAATCAGCCTTGACCCTGTGCCTCATGGGAACAGTCCAGCCCAAACTGCCGAGCCATGTCTTTCCTGGACAGGAATCAAGCATCCTAGGACCGGTTTCTGGCTATCAGCTGTCTTCATCCAGGATAGCTTGACTTCAGTGGTGTGGAGAGCATGGGACTCACGTCTGAGCATACCCATCCCACTCGGGGTGACAAATGCAAAAACATCAAATGATAGACAGAATGCAGAACAATGTCATACATTCACCCCAGTACAGAGATCAGGGCCTAAATCCATTGTTTTTTGCACTCTAAACCACCCCAGTTCAGACATGGCCATATGCAAATCAGCCTTGACCATGTGCCTCATGGAAACAGTCCAGCCCGAACTGCCAAGCCATGTCTTTCCTGGACCGGAATCAAGCATCCTAGGACCGGTTTCTGGCTATCAGGCGTCTTCAGCCAGGATAGCTTGACTCCAGTGGTGTGGAGAGCATGGGACTCACGTCTGAGCATACCCATCCCTCTCAGGATGACAAATGCAAAAAGAAAAATTGATGGACAGAATGCAGAACAATGTCATACATTCACCCCAGTACAGAGATCTGGGCCTAAATCCATCATCTTTTTGCACTCCACACCACCCCAGTTCAGACATGGCCATAATCAAATCAGCCTTGACCCTGTGCCTCATGGGAACAGTCGAGCCCGAACTGCCAAGCCATGTCTTTCCTGGACCGGAATCAAGCATCCTAGGACCGGTTTTTGGTTATCAGCGTCTTCAGACAGGATAGCTTGACTCCAGTGGTGTGGAGAGCATGGGACTCATGTCTGAGCATACCCATCCCACTCGGGTGACAAATGCAAAAACAACAATTGATGGACAGAATGCAGAACAATGTCATACATTCACCCCAGTACAGAGATCAGGGCCTAAATCCATTGTTTTTTGCACTCTAAACCACCCCAGTTCAGACATGGCCATATGCAAATCAGCCTTGACCATGTGCCTCATGGAAACAGTCCAGCCCGAACTGCCAAGCCATGTCTTTCCTAGACCGAAATCCCGCATCCTAGGACCGGTTTCTGGCTATCAGTCGTCTTCAGCCAGGATAGCTTGACTCCAGTGGTAGGGAGAGCATGGGACTCACGTCTGAGCATACCCATCCCACTCGGGGTGACAAATGCAAAAACAACAACTGATGGACAGAATGCAGAACAATGTCATACATTCACCCCAGTACAGAGATCTGGGCCTTTATCCATCATTTTTTTGCACTTTACACCATGCCAGTCCAGACATGGCCATATGCAAATCAGCCTTGACCCTGTGCCTCATGGGAACAGTCCAGTCCGAACTGCAAAGCAATGTCTTTCCTGGACCGTAATCAAGCATCCTAGGACTGGTTTCTGGCTATCAGCCGTCTTCAGCCAGGATAGCTTGACTCCAGTGGTGTGGAGAGCATGGGACTCAAGTCTGAGCATACCCATCAAACTCGGGGTGACAAATGCAAAAACAACAATTGATGGACAGAATGCAGAACAATGTCATACATTCACCCCAGTACAGAGATCTGGGCCTAAATCCATCGTTTTTTTTGCACTCCACACCACCTCACTTCAGACATTGCCATATGCAAATCATCCTTGACCCTGTGCCTCGTGGGAACAGTTCAACCCGAACTGAAAAGCCATGTCTTTCCTTGACCAGGTTCTAGCATACTAGGACCAGTTTCTGGCTATCAGCCGTCTTCAGCCCGGATAGCTTGACTCCAATGGTGTGGAGAGCATTGGACTCACCTCTGAGCATACCCATCCCACTCAGAGTGACAAATGCAGAAACAACAATTGATATACAGAATGCAGAACAATGTTATACATTCACCCCAATACAGAGATCTGGGCCTAAATCCATTGTTTTTTGCACTCCACACCACCCCAGTTCAGACATGGCCATATGCAAATCATCCATGACCCTGTGCCTCATGGGAAGAGTCCAGCCCGAACTGCCAAGCCATGTCTTTCCTGGACAGGAATCAAGCATCCTAGGACCGGTTTCAGGCTATCAGCCGTCTTCAGCCAGTATAGATTGACTCCAGTGGTGTGGAGAGCATGGGACTCACGTCTGAGCATACCCATCCCACTCGGGGTGACAAATGCAAAAACAACAATTGATGGACAGAATGCAGAACAATGTCATACATTCACCCCAGTACAGAGATATGGACCTAAATCCATCGTTTTTTTGTACTCCACACCACCCCAGTTCAGACATGGCCATATGCAAATCAGCCTTGACCCTTTGCCTCATGGGAACAGTCCAGTCCGAACTGCCAAGCCATGTCTTTCCTGGACCGGAATCAAGCATCCTAGGACCGGTTTCATGCTATCAGCTGTCTTCAGCCTGGATAGCTTGACTCCAGTGGTGTGGAGAGCATGGGACTCACGTCTGAGCATAACCATCCCACTCGGGGTGATAAATGCAAAAACAACAATTGATGGACAGAATGCAGAACAATGTCATACATTCACCCCACTACAGAGATCTGGGCCTAAATCCATCATCTTTTTGCACTCCACACCACCCAAGTTCAGACATGGCCATAATCAAATCAGCCTTGACCCTGTGCCTCATGGGAACAGTCCAGCCCGAACTGCCAAGCCATGTCTTTGCTGGACCGGAATCAAGCATCCTAGGACCGGTTTCTGGCTATCAGAGTCTTCAGACAGGATAGCTTGACTCCAGTGGTGTGGAGAGCATGGGACTCATGTTTGAGCATACTCATCCCACTCGGGTGACAAATGCAAAAACAACAATTGATGGACAGAATGCAGCACAATGTCCTACATTCACCCCAGTACAGAGATCTGGGCCTAAATCCATTGTTTTATTGCACTCCACACCACCCCAGTCCAACCCAAACTGAAAAGCCATGTCTTTCCTGGAACAGAATCTAGTATCCTAGGACCGGTTTCTGGCTATCAGCCATTTTCAACCAGGATGGATTGACTCCAGTGGTGTGGAGAGCATGGGACTCACGTCTGAGCATACCCATCCCTCTCAGGGTGACAAATGCAAAAACAACAATTGATGGACAGAATGCCGAACAATGTCATACATTCACCCCAGTACAGAAATCTGGGCCTAAATCCATCGTTTTTTGCACTCCACACCACCCCAGTTCAGACATGGCCATAATCAAATCAGCCTTGACCCTGTGCCTCATGAGAACAGTCCAGCCCGAACTGCCAAGCCATGTCTTTCCTGGACCGGAATCAAGCATCCTAGGTCCGGTTTCTTGCTATCAGCATCTTCAGACAGGATAGCTTGACTCCAGTGGTGTGGAGAGCATGGGACTCATGTCTGAGCATACCCATCCCACTCGGGTGACAAATGCAAAAACAACAATTGAAGGATGGAATACAGCACAATGTCATACATTCACCCCAGTACAGAGATCTGGGCCTAAATCCATTGTTTTATTGCACTCCACACCACCCCAGTCCAGTCCAAACTGAAAAGCCATGTCTTTCCTGGACCAGAATGTAGCATCCTAGGACCGGTTTCTGGCTATCAGCCATCTTCAGCCAGGATGGATTGACTCCAGTGGTGTGGAGAGCATGGGACTCACGTCTGAGCACACCCATCCCACTAGGGGTGACACATGCAAAAACAATAATTGATGGACAGAATGCAGCACAATGTCATACATTCACCCCAGTACAGAGATCTGGGCCTAAATCCATTGTTTTATTGCACTCCACACCACCCCAGTTCATACATGGACATATGCAAATCAGCCGTGACCTGGTGCCTCATGGGAACAGTCCAGCCCGAACTGCCAAGCCATGTCTTTCCTGGACCGAAATCCCGCATCCTAGGACCGGTTTCTGGCTATCAGCCGTCTTCAGCCAGGATAGCTTGACTCCAGTGATAGGGAGAGCATGGGACTCACGTCTGCGCATACTCATCCCACTCGGGTGACAAATGCAAAAACAACAACTGATGGACAGAATGCAGAACAATGTCATACATTCACACCAGTACAGAGATATGGGCCTATATCCATCGTTTTTTTGCACTTCACACCACGCCAGTCCAGACATGGCCATATGCAAATCAGCCTTGACCCTGTGCCTCATGGGAACAGTCCAGTCCGAACTGCAAAGCAATGTCTTTCCTGGACTGTAATCAAGCATCCTAGGACTGGTTTTTGGCTATCAGCCGTCTTCAGCCAGGATAGCTTGACTCCAGTGGTGTGGAGAGCATGGGACTCAAGTCTGAGCATACCCATCAAACTCGGGGTGACAAATGCAAAAACAACAATTGATGGACAGAATGCAGAACAATGTCATACATTCACCCCAGTACAGAGATCTGGGCCTAAATCCATCATCTTTTTGCACTCCACACCACCCCAGTTCAGACATGGCCATAATCAAATCAGCCTTGACCCTGTTCCTCATGGGAACAGTCCAGCCCGAACTGCCAAGCCATGTCTTTCCTGGACAGAAATCAAGCATCCTAGGACTGGTTTTTGGCTATCAGCCGTCTTCAGCCAGGATAGCTTGACTCCAGTGGTGTGGAGAGCATGGGACTCAAGTCTGAGCATACCCATCAAACTCGGGGTGACAAATGCAAAAACAACAATTGATGGACAGAATGCAGAACAATGTCATACATTTACCCCAGTACAGAGATCTGGGCCTAAATCCATTGTTTTATTGCACTCCACACCACCCCAGTTCAGACATGGCCATATGCAAATCAGCCTTGACCCTGTGCCTCATGGGAACAGTCCAGCCCAAACTGAAAAGCCATGTCTTTCCTGGACCAGAACCTAGCATCCTAGGACTGGTTTCTGGCTATCAGCCATCTTCAGCCAGGATGGATTGACTCCAGTGGTGTGGAGAGCATGGGACTCACCTCTGAGCATACCCATACCACTCGGGGTGACAAATGCAAAAACAACAATTGATGGACAGAATGCCGAACAATGTCATACATTCACCCCAGTACAGAGCTCTGGGCCTAAATCCATCGTTTTTTGCACTCCACACCACCCCAGTTCAGACATGGCCATATGTAAATCAGCCTTGACCCTGTGCCTCATGGGAACAGTCCAGCCCGAACTGCCAAGCCATGTCTTTCCTGGACCGGAATCAAGCATCCTAGGACCGGTTTCTGGCTATCAGCTGTCTTCAGCCAGGATAGCTTGACTCCAGTGGTGTGGAGAGCATGGGACTCACGTCTGAGCATACTCATCCCTCTCAGGATGACAAATGCAAAAAGAACAATTGATGGACAGAATGCAGAACAATGTCATACATTCACCCCAGTACAGAGATCTGGGCCTAAATCCATCATCTTTTTGCACTCCACACCACCCCAGTTCAGACATGGCCATAATCAAATCAGCCTTGACCCTGTGCCTCATGGGAACAGTCCAGCCCGAACTGCCAAGCCATGTCTTTACTGGACAGAAATCGCGCATCCTAGGACCAGTTTCTGGCTATCAGCCGTCTTCAGCCAGGATAGCTTGACTCCAGTGGTAGGGAGAGCATGGGACTCACGTCTGCGCATACTCATCCCACTCGGGTGACAAATGCAAAAACAACAATTGATGAACAGAATGCAGAACAATGTCATACATTCACCCAGTACAGAGATCTGGGCATAAATCCATCGTTTTTTTGCACTCCACACCACCCCAGTTCAGACATGGCCATATGCAAATCACCCTTGACCCTGTGCCTCATGGGAACAGTCCAGCCTGAAATGCCAAGCCATGTCTTTCGTTGACCGGAATCAAGCATCCTAGTGCCGGTTTCTGGCTATCAGTCGTCTTCAGCAAGAATAGCTTGACTCCAATGGTGTGGAGAGCATGGGACTCACGTCTGAGCATACCCATCCCACTCTGGGCGACAAATGCAAAAACAACATCTGATGGACAGAATGCAGAACAATGTCATACATTCACCCCAGTACAGAGATCTGGGCCTATATCCATCGTTTTTTGCACTTCACACCACGCCAGTGCAGACATGGCCATAACCAAATCAGCCTTGACCCTGTGCCTCATGGGAACAGTCCAGCCCGAACTGCCAAGCCATGTCTTTCCTGGACAGAAATCAAGCATCCTAGGACCGGTTTCTGGCTATCAGCCATCTTCAGCCAGGATAGATTGACTCCAGTGGTGTGGAGAGCATGGGACTCATGTCAGAGCATACCCATCCCACTCAGGGTGACAAATACAAAAAAGACAATTGATGGACAGAATGCAGAACAATGTCATACATTTACCCCAGTACTGAGATCTGGGCCTAAATCCATTGTGTTATTGCACTCCACACCACCCCAGTTCAGACATGGCCATATGCAAATCAGCCTTGACCCTGTGCCTCATGGGAACAGTCCAGCCCAAACTGAAAAGCCATGTCTTTCCTGGACCAGAATCTAGCATCCTAGGACTGGTTTCTGGCTATCAGCCGTCTTCAGCCAGGATGGATTGACTCCAGTGGTGTGGAGAGCATGGGACTCACATCTGAGCATACCCATCCCACTCTGGGAGAGAAATGCAAAAACAATTGATGGACATAATGCCGAACAATGTCATACATTCACCCCAGTACAGAGCTCTGGGCCTAAATCCATCTTTTTTTGCACTCCACACCACCCCAGTTCAGACATGGCCATATGTAAATCAGCCTTGACCCTGTGCCTCATGGGAACAGTCCAGCCCGAACCGCAAAGCCATGTCTTTCCTGGACTGGAATCAAGCTTCCTAGGACCGGTTTCTGGCTATCAGCCGTCTTCAGCCAGGATAGCTTGACTACAGTGGTGTGGAGAGCATGGGACTCACGTCTGAGCATACCCATCCCTCTCAGGATGACAAATGCAAAAAGAACAACTGATGGACAGAATGCAGAACAATGTCATACATTCACCCCAGTACAGAGATCAGGGCCTAAATCCATCATCTTTTTGCACTCCACACCACCCCAGTTCAGACATGGCCATAATCAAATCAGCCTTGACCCTGTGCCTCATGGGAACAGTCCAGCCCGAACTGCCAAGCCATGTCTTTCCTGGACAGAAATCAAGCATCCTAGGATCGGTTTCTGGCTATCAGCCGTCTTCAGCCAGGATGGATTGACTCCAGTGGTGTGGAGAGCATGGGACTCACGTCTGAGCATACCCATCCCTCGCAGGATGACAAATGCAAAAAGAACAATTGATGGACAGAATGCAGAACAATGTCATACATTCACCCCAGTACAGAGATCTGGGCCTAAATCCATCGTTTCTTTGCACTCCACACCACCCCGGTTCAGACATGGCCATAGGAAAATCAGCCTTGACCCTGTGCCTCATGGGAACAGTCCAGCCCAAACTGCCGAGCCATGTCTTTCCTGGACAGGAATCAAGCATCCTAGGACCGGTTTCTGGCTATCAGCTGTCTTCATCCAGGATAGCTTGACTTCAGTGGTGTGGAGAGCATGGGACTCACGTCTGAGCATACCCATCCCACTCGGGGTGACAAATGCAAAAACATCAAATGATCGACAGAATGCAGAACAATGTCATACATTCACCCCAGTACAGAGATCAGGGCCTAAATCCATTGTTTTTTGCACTCTAAACCACCCCAGTTCAGACATGGCCATATGCAAATCAGCCTTGACCCTGTGCCTCATGGAAACAGTCCAGCCCGAACTGCCAAGCCATGTCTTTCCTGGACCGGAATCAAGCATCCTAGGACCGGTTTCTGGCTATCAGCCGTCTTCAGCCAGGATAGCTTGACTCCAGTGGTGTGGAGAGCATGGGACTCATGTCAGAGCATACCCATCCCACTCAGGGTGACAAATACAAAAAAGACAATTGATGGACAGAATGCAGAACAATGTCATACATTTACCCCAGTACTGAGATCTGGGCCTAAATCCATTGTGTTATTGCACTCCACACCACCCCAGTTCAGACATGGCCATATGCAAATCAGCCTTGACCCTGTGCCTCATGGGAACAGTCCAGCCCAAACTGAAAAGCCATGTCTTTCCTGGACCAGAATCTAGCATCCTAGGACTGGTTTCTGGCTATCAGCCGTCTTCAGCCAGGATGGATTGACTCCAGTGGTGTGGAGAGCATGGGACTCACATCTGAGCATACCCATCCCACTCTGGGAGAGAAATGCAAAAACAATTGATGGACATAATGCCGAACAATGTCATACATTCACCCCAGTACAGAGCTCTGGGCCTAAATCCATCTTTTTTTGCACTCCACACCACCCCAGTTCAGACATGGCCATATGTAAATCAGCCTTGACCCTGTGCCTCATGGGAACAGTCCAGCCCGAACTGCAAAGCCATGTCTTTCCTGGACTGGAATCAAGCATCCTAGGACCGGTTTCTGGCTATCAGCCGTCTTCAGCCAGGATAGCTTGACTACAGTGGTGTGGAGAGCATGGGACTCACGTCTGAGCATACCCATCCCTCTCAGGATGACAAATGCAAAAAGAACAACTGATGGACAGAATGCAGAACAATGTCATACATTCACCCCAGTACAGAGATCAGGGCCTAAATCCATCATCTTTTTGCACTCCACACCACCCCAGTTCAGACATGGCCATAATCAAATCAGCCTTGACCCTGTGCCTCATGGGAACAGTCCAGCCCGAACTGCCAAGCCATGTCTTTCCTGGACAGAAATCAAGCATCCTAGGATCGGTTTCTGGCTATCAGCCGTCTTCAGCCAGGATGGATTGACTCCAGTGGTGTGGAGAGCATGGGACTCACGTCTGAGCATACCCATCCCTCGCAGGATGACAAATGCAAAAAGAACAATTGATGGACAGAATGCAGAACAATGTCATACATTCACCCCAGTACAGAGATCTGGGCCTAAATCCATCGTTTCTTTGCACTCCACACCACCCCGGTTCAGACATGGCCATAGGAAAATCAGCCTTGACCCTGTGCCTCATGGGAACAGTCCAACCCAAACTGCCGAGCCATGTCTTTCCTGGACAGGAATCAAGCATCCTAGGACCGGTTTCTGGCTATCAGCTGTCTTCATCCAGGATAGCTTGACTTCAGTGGTGTGGAGAGCATGGGACTCACGTCTGAGCATACCCATCCCACTCGGGGTGACAAATGCAAAAACATCAAATGATCGACAGAATGCAGAACAATGTCATACATTCACCCCAGTACAGAGATCAGGGCCTAAATCCATTGTTTTTTGCACTCTAAACCACCCCAGTTCAGACATGGCCATATGCAAATCAGCCTTGACCATGTGCCTCATGGAAACAGTCCAGCCCGAACTGCCAAGCCATGTCTTTCCTGGACCGGAATCAAGCATCCTAGGACCGGTTTCTGGCTATCAGCCGTCTTCAGCCAGGATAGCTTGACTCCAGTGGTGTGGAGAGCATGGGACTCACGTCTGAGCATACCCATCCCTCTCAGGATGACAAATGCAAAAAGAAAAATTGATGGACAGAATGCAGAACAATGTCATACATTCACCCCAGTACAGAGATCTGGGCCTAAATCCATCATCTTTTTGCACTCCACACCACCCCAGTTCAGACATGGCCATAATCAAATCAGCCTTGACCCTGTGCCTCATGGGAACAGTCCAGCCCGAACTGCCAAGCCATGTCTTTCCTGGACCGGAATCAAGCATCCTAGGACCGGTTTTTGGCTATCAGCGTCTTCAGACAGGATAGCTTGACTCCAGTGGTGTGGAGAGCATGGGACTCATGTCTGAGCATACCCATCCCACTCGGGTGACAAATGCAAAAACAACAATTGATGGACAGAATGCAGAACAATGTCATACATTCACCCCAGTACAGAGATCAGGGCCTAAATCCATTGTTTTTTGCACTCTAAACCACCCCAGTTCAGACATGGCCATATGCAAATCAGCCTTGACCATGTGCCTCATGGAAACAGTCCAGCCCGAACTGCCAAGCCATGTCTTTCCTAGACCGAAATCCCGCATCCTAGGACCGGTTTCTGGATATCAGTCGTCTTCAGCCAGGATAGCTTGACTCCAGTGGTAGGGAGAGCATGGGACTCACGTCTGAGCATACCCATCCCACTCGGGGTGACAAATGCAAAAACAACAACTGATGGACAGAATGCAGAACAATGTCATACATTCACCCCAGTACAGAGATCTGGGCCTTTATCCATCGTTTTTTTGCACTTTACACCATGCCAGTCCAGACATGGCCATATGCAAATCAGCCTTGACCCTGTGCCTCATGGGAACAGTCCAGTCCGAACTGCAAAGCAATGTCTTTCCTGGACCGTAATCAAGCATCCTAGGACTGGTTTCTGGCTATCAGCCGTCTTCAGCCAGGATAGCTTGACTCCAGTGGTGTGGAGAGCATGGGACTCAAGTCTGAGCATACCCATCAAACTCGGGGTGACAAATGCAAAAACAACAATTGATGGACAGAATGCAGAACAATGTCATACATTCACCCCAGTACAGAGATCTGGGCCTAAATCCATTGTTTTTTTTGCACTCCACACCACCCCACTTCAGACATTGCCATATGCAAATCATCCTTGACCCTGTGCCTCGTGGGAACAGTTCAACCCGAACTGAAAAGCCATGTCTTTCCTTGACCAGGTTCTAGCATACTAGGACCGGTTTCTGGCTATCAGCCGTCTTCAGCCCGGATAGCTTGACTCCAATGGTGTGGAGAGCATGGGACTCACCTCTGAGCATACCCATCCCACTCAGAGTGACAAATGCAAAAACAACAATTGATATACAGAATGCAGAACAATGTTATACATTCACCCCAATACAGAGATCTGGGCCTAAATCCATTGTTTTTTGCACTCCACACCACCCCAGTTCAGACATGGCCATATGCAAATCATCCATGACCCTGTGCCTCATGGGAAGAGTCCAGCCCGAACTGCCAAGCCATGTCTTTCCTGGACAGGAATCAAGCATCCTAGGACCGGTTTCAGGCTATCAGCCGTCTTCAGCCAGGATAGATTGACTCCAGTGGTGTGGAGAGCATGGGACTCACGTCTGAGCATACCCATCCCACTCGGGGTGACTAATGCAAAAACAACAATTGATGGACAGAATGCAGAACAATGTCATACATTCACCCCAGTACAGAGATATGGACCTAAATCCATCGTTTTTTTGTACTCCACACCACCCCAGTTCAGACATGGCCATATGCAAATCAGCCTTGACCCTTTGCCTCATGGGAACAGTCCAGTCCGAACTGCCAAGCCATGTCTTTCCTGGACCGGAATCAAGCATCCTAGGACCGGTTTCATGCTATCAGCTGTCTTCAGCCTGGATAGCTTGACTCCAGTGGTGTGGAGAGCATGGGACTCACGTCTGAGCATAACCATCCCACTCGGGGTGATAAATGCAAAAACAACAATTGATGGACAGAATGTAGAACAATGTCATACATTCACCCCAGTACAGAGATCTGGGCCTAAATCCATCATCTTTTTGCACTCCACACCACCCAAGTTCAGACATGGCCATAATCAAATCAGCCTTGACCCTGTGCCTCATGGGAACAGTCCAGCCCGAACTGCCAAGCCATGTCTTTCCTGGACCGGAATCAAGCATCCTAGGACCGGTTTCTGGCTATCAGAGTCTTCAGACAGGATAGCTTGACTCCAGTGGTGTGGAGAGCATGGGACTCATGTCTGAGCATACTCATCCCACTCGGGTGACAAATGCAAAAACAACAATTGATGGACAGAATGCAGCACAATGTCCTACATTCACCCCAGTACAGAGATCTGGGCCTAAATCCATTGTTTTATTGCACTCCACACCACCCCAGTCCAACCCAAACTGAAAAGCCATGTCTTTCCTGGAACAGAATCTAGTATCCTAGGACCGGTTTCTGGCTATCAGCCATTTTCAACCAGGATGGATTGACTCCAGTGGTGTGGAGAGCATGGGACTCACGTCTGAGCATACCCATCCCACTCGGGGTGACAAATGCAAAAACAACAATTGATGGACAGAATGCAGCACAATGTCATACATTCACCCCAGTATAGAGATCTGGGCCTAAATCCATTGTTTTATTGCACTCCACACCACCCCAGTTCAGACATGGACATATGCAAATCAGCCTTGACCTGGTGCCTCATGGGAACAGTCCAGCCCGAACTGCCAAGCCATGTCTTTCCTGGACCGAAATCCCGCATCCTAGGACCGGTTTCTGGCTATCAGCCGTCTTCAGCCGGGATAGCTTGACTCCAGTGGTAGGGAGAGCATGGGACTCACGTCTGTGCATACTCATCCCACTCGGGTGACAAATGCAAAAACAATTGATGGACAGAATGCAGAACAATGTCATACATTCACCCAGTATAGAGATCTGGGCCTAAATCCATCGTTTTTTTGCACTCCACACCACCCCAGTTCAGACATGGCCATATGCAATTCAACCTTGACCCTGTGCCTCATGGGAACAGTCCAGCCTGAAATGCCAAGCCATGTCTTTCGTTGACCGGAATCAAGCATCCTAGTACCAGTTTCTGGCTATCAGTCATCTTCAGCAAGAATAGCTTGACTCCAGTGGTGTGGAGAGCATGGGACTCACCTCTGAGCATATCAATCCCACTCGGGGTGACAAATGCAAAAACAACAACTGATGGACAGAATGCAGAACAATGTCATACATTCACCCCAGTACAGAGATCTGGGCCTATATCCATCGTTTTTTTGCACTTCACACCACGCCAGTCCAGACATGGCCATATGCAAATCAGCCTTGACCCTGTGCCTCATGGGAGCAGTCCAGTCCGAAATGCAAAGCAATGTCTTTCCTGGACCGTAATTAAGCATCCTAGGACTGGTTTCTGGCTATCAGCCGTCTTCAGCCAGGATAGCTTGACTCCAGTGGTGTGGAGAGCATGGGACTCAAGTCTGAGCATACCCATCCCACTCGGGGTGACAAATGCAAAAACAACAACTGATGGACAGAATGCAGAACAATGTCATACATTCACCCCAGTACAGAGATCTGGGCCTAAATCCATTGTTTTATTGCACTCCACACCACCCCAGTCCAGTCCAAACTGAAAAGCCATGTCTTTCCTGGACCAGAATCTAGCATCCTAGGACCGGTTTCTGGCTATCAGCCATCTTCAGCCAGGATGGATTGACTCCAGTGGTGTGGAGAGCATGGGACTCACGTCTGAGCACACACATTACACTAGGGGTGACAAATGCAAAAACAATAATTGATGGACAGAATGCAGCACAATGTCATACATTCACCCCAGTACAGAGATCTGGGCCTAAATCCATTGTTTTATTGCACTCCACACCACCCCAGTTCAGACATGGACATATGCAAATCAGCCGTGACCTGGTGCCTCATGGGAACAGTCCAGCCCGAACTGCCAAGCCATGTCTTTCCTGGACCGAAATCCCGCATCCTAGGACCGGTTTCTGGCTATCAGCCGTCTTCAGCCAGGATAGCTTGACTCCAGTGGTAGGGAGAGCATGGGACTCACGTCTGCGCATACTCATCCCACTCGGGTGACAAATGCAAAAACAACAACTGATGGACAGAATGCAGAACAATGGCATACATTCACACCAGTACAGAGATCTGGGCCTATATCCATCGTTTTTTTGCACTTCACACCACGCCAGTCCAGACATGGCCATATGCAAATCAGCCTTGACCCTGTGCCTCATGGGAACAGTCCAGTCCGAACTGCAAAGCAATGTCTTTCCTGGACTGTAATCACGCATCCTAGGACCGGTTTCTGGCTATCAGCCGTCTTCAGCCAGGATAGCTTGACTCCAGTGGTAGGGAGAGCATGGGACTCACGTCTGTGCATACTCATCCCACTCGGGTGACAAATGCAAAAACAATTGATGGACAGAATGCAGAACAATGTCATACATTCACCCAGTATAGAGATCTGGGCCTAAATCCATCGTTTTTTTGCACTCCACACCACCCCAGTTCAGACATGGCCATAATCAAATCAGCCTTGACCCTGTGCCTCATGAGAACAGTCCAGCCCGAACTGCCAAGCCATGTCTTTCCTGGACCGGAATCAAGCATCCTAGGACCGGTTTCTGGCTATCAGCGTCTTCAGACAGGATAGCTTGACTCCAGTGGTGTGGAGAGCATGGGACTCATGTCTGAGCATACCCATCCCACTCGGGTGACAAATGCAAAAACAACAATTGAAGGACAGAATACAGCACAATGTCATACATTCACCCCAGTACAGAGATCTGGGCCTAAATCCATTGTTTTATTGCACTCCACACCACCCCAGTCCAGTCCAAACTGAAAAGCCATGTCTTTCCTGGACCAGAATCTAGCATCCTAGGACCGGTTTCTGGCTATCAGCCATCTTCAGCCAGGATGGATTGACTCCAGTGGTGTGGAGAGCATGGGACTCACGTCTGAGCACACACATCCCACTAGGGGTGACAAATGCAAAAACAATAATTGATGGACAGAATGCAGCACAATGTCATACATTCACCCCAGTACAGAGATCTGGGCCTAAATCCATTGTTTTATTGCACTCCACACCACCCCAGTTCAGACATGGACATATGCAAATCAGCCGTGACCTGGTGCCTCATGGGAACAGTCCAGCCCGAACTGCCAAGCCATGTCTTTCCTGGACCGAAATCCCGCATCCTAGGACCGGTTTCTGGCTATCAGCCGTCTTCAGCCAGGATAGCTTGACTCCAGTGGTAGGGAGAGCATGGGACTCACGTCTGCGCATACTCATCCCACTCGGGTGACAAATGCAAAAACAACAACTGATGGACAGAATGCAGAACAATGGCATACATTCACACCAGTACAGAGATCTGGGCCTATATCCATCGTTTTTTTGCACTTCACACCACGCCAGTCCAGACATGGCCATATGCAAATCAGCCTTGACCCTGTGCCTCATGGGAACAGTCCAGTCCGAACTGCAAAGCAATGTCTTTCCTGGACTGTAATCAAGCATCCTAGGACTGGTTTTTGGCTATCAGCCGTCTTCAGCCAGGATAGCTTGACTCCAGTGGTGTGGAGAGCATGGGACTCAAGTCTGAGCATACCCATCAAACTCGGGGTGACAAATGCAAAAACAACAATTGATGGACAGAATGCAGAACAATGTCATACATTCACCCCAGTACAGAGATCTGGGCCTAAATCCATCATCTTTTTGCACTCCACACCACCCCAGTTCAGACATGGCCATAATCAAATCAGCCTTGACCCTGTGCCTCATGGGAACAGTCCAGCCCAAACTGCCAAGCCATGTCTTTCCTGGACAGAAATCAAGCATCCTAGGACTGGTTTCTGGCTATCAGCCGTCTTCAGCCAGGATAGATTGACTCCAGTGGTGTGGAGAGCATGGGACTCATGTCTGAGCATACCCATCCCACTCGGGGTGACAAATACAAAAACAACAATTGATGGACAGAATGCGGAACAATGTCATACATTTACCCCAGTACAGAGATCTGGGCCTAAATCCATCGTTTTATTGCACTCCACACCTCCCCAGTTCAGACATGGCCATATGCAAATCAGCCTTGACCCTGTGCCTCATGGGAACAGTCCAGCCTGAAATGCCAAGCCATGTCTTTCGTTGACCGGAATCAAGCATCCTAGTGCCGGTTTCTGGCTATCAGTCGTCTTCAGCAAGAATAGCTTGACTCCAATGGTGTGGAGAGCATGGGACTCACGTCTGAGCATACCCATCCCACTCTGGGTGACAAATGCAAAAACAACATCTGATGGACAGAATGCAGAACAATGTCATACATTCACCCCAGTACAGAGATCTGGGCCTATATCCATCGTTTTTTTGCACTTCACACCACGCCAGTCCAGACATGGCCATATGCAAATCAGCCTTGACCCTGTGCCTCATGGGAACAGTCCAGTCCGAACTGCAAAGCAATGTCTTTCCTGGACTGTAATCAAGCATCCTAGGACTGGTTTCTGGCTATCAGCCGTCTTCAGCCAGCATAGCTTGACTCCAGTGGTGTGGAGAGCATGGGACTCAAGTCTGAGCATACCCATCAAACTCGGGGTGACAAATGCAAAAACAACAATTGATGGACAGAATGCAGAACAATGTCATACATTCACCCCAGTACAGAGATCTGGGCCTAAATCCATCATCGTTTTGCACTCCACACCACCCCAGTTCAGACATGGCCATAACCAAATCAGCCTTGACCCTGTGCCTCATGGGAACAGTCCAGCCCGACCTGCCAAGCCATGTCTTTCCTGGAAAGAAATCAAGCATCCTAGGACCGGTTTCTGGCTATCAGCCGTCTTCAGCCAGGATAGCTTGACTCCAGTGGTGTGGAGAGCATGGGACTCAAGTCTGAGCATACCCATCCCACTCGGGGTGACAAATGCAAAAACAACAACTGATGGACAGAATGCAGAACAATGTCATACATTCACCCCAGTACAGAGATCTGGGCCTAAATCCATCATCTCTTTGCACTCCACACCACCCCAGTTCAGACATGGCCATAATCAAATCAGCCTTGACCCTGTGCCTCATGGGAACAGTCCAGCCCGAACTGCCAAGCCATGTCTTTCCTGGACAGAAATCAAGCATCCTAGGATCGGTTTCTGGCTATCAGGCGTCTTCAGCCAGGATAGATTGACTCCAGTGGTGTGGAGAGCATGGGACTCATGTCTGAGCATACCCATCCCACTCGGGGTGACAAATACAAAAACAACAATTGAAGGACAGAATGCAGAACAATGTCATACATTCACCCCAGTACAGAGATCTGGGCCTAAATCCATAGTTTTATTGCACTCCACACCACCCCAGTTCAGACATGGCCATATGCAAATCAACCTTGACCCTGTGCCTCATGGGAACAGTCCAGCCCAAACTGAAAAGCCATGTCTTTCCTGGACCAGAATCTAGCATCCTAGGACCAGTTTCTGGCTATCAGCCATCTTCAGCCAGGATGGATTGACTCCAGTGGTGTGGAGAGCATGGGACTCACGTCTGAGCATACCCATTTCTCTCGGGGTGACAAATGCAAAAACAACAATTGATGGACAGAATGCGGAACAATGTCATACATTCACCCCAGTACAGAAATCTGGGCCTAAATCCATCGTTTTTTGCACTCCACACCACCCCAGTTCAGACATGGCCATAATCAAATCAGCCTTGACCCTGTGCCTCATGAGAACAGTCCAGCCCGAACTGCCAAGCCATGTCTTTCCTGGACCGGAATCAAGCATCCTAGGACCGGTTTCTGGCTATCAGCGTCTTCAGACAGGATAGCTTGACTCCAGTGGTGTGGAGAGCATGGGACTCATGTCTGAGCATACCCATCCCACTCGGGTGACAAATGCAAAAACAACAATTGAAGGACAGAATACAGCACAATGTCATACATTCACCCCAGTACAGAGATCTGGGCCTAAATCCATTGTTTTATTGCACTCCACACCACCCCAGTCCAGTCCAAACTGAAAAGCCATGTCTTTCCTGGACCAGAATCTAGCATCCTAGGACCGGTTTCTGGCTATCAGCCATCTTCAGCCAGGATGGATTGACTCCAGTGGTGTGGAGAGCATGGGACTCACGTCTGAGCACACACATCCCACTAGGGGTGACAAATGCAAAAACAATAATTGATGGACAGAATGCAGCACAATGTCATACATTCACCCCAGTACAGAGATCTGGGCCTAAATCCATTGTTTTATTGCACTCCACACCACCCCAGTTCAGACATGGACATATGCAAATCAGCCGTGACCTGGTGCCTCATGGGAACAGTCCAGCCCGAACTGCCAAGCCATGTCTTTCCTGGACCGAAATCCCGCATCCTAGGACCGGTTTCTGGCTATCAGCCGTCTTCAGCCAGGATAGCTTGACTCCAGTGGTAAGGAGAGCATGGGACTCACGTCTGCGCATACTCATCCCACTCGGGTGACAAATGCAAAAACAACAACTGATGGACAGAATGCAGAACAATGGCATACATTCACACCAGTACAGAGATCTGGGCCTATATCCATCGTTTTTTTGCACTTCACACCACGCCAGTCCAGACATGGCCATATGCAAATCAGCCTTGACCCTGTGCCTCATGGGAACAGTCCAGTCCGAACTGCAAAGCAATGTCTTTCCTGGACTGTAATCAAGCATCCTAGGACTGGTTTTTGGCTATCAGCCGTCTTCAGCCAGGATAGCTTGACTCCAGTGGTGTAGAGAGCATGGGACTCATGTCTGAGCATACCCATCCCACTCGGGTGACAAATGCAAAAACAACAATTGAAGGACAGAATACAGCACAATGTCATACATTCACCCCAGTACAGAGATCTGGGCCTAAATCCATAGTTTTATTGCACTCCACACCACCCCAGTTCAGACATGGCCATATGCAAATCAACCTTGACCCTGTGCCTCATGGGAACAGTCCAGCCCAAACTGAAAAGCCATGTCTTTCCTGGACCAGAATCTAGCATCCTAGGACCAGTTTCTGGCTATCAGCCATCTTCAGCCAGGATGGATTGACTCCAGTGGTGTGGAGAGCATGGGACTCACGTCTGAGCATACCCATTTCTCTCGGGGTGACAAATGCAAAAACAACAATTGATGGACAGAATGCGGAACAATGTCATACATTCACCCCAGTACAGAAATCTGGGCCTAAATCCATCGTTTTTTGCACTCCACACCACCCCAGTTCAGACATGGCCATAATCAAATCAGCCTTGACCCTGTGCCTCATGAGAACAGTCCAGCCCGAACTGCCAAGCCATGTCTTTCCTGGACCGGAATCAAGCATCCTAGGACCGGTTTCTGGCTATCAGCGTCTTCAGACAGGATAGCTTGACTCCAGTGGTGTGGAGAGCATGGGACTCATGTCTGAGCATACCCATCCCACTCGGGTGACAAATGCAAAAACAACAATTGAAGGACAGAATACAGCACAATGTCATACATTCACCCCAGTACAGAGATCTGGGCCTAAATCCATTGTTTTATTGCACTCCACACCACCCCAGTCCAGTCCAAACTGAAAAGCCATGTCTTTCCTGGACCAGAATCTAGCATCCTAGGACCGGTTTCTGGCTATCAGCCATCTTCAGCCAGGATGGATTGACTCCAGTGGTGTGGAGAGCATGGGACTCACGTCTGAGCACACACATCCCACTAGGGGTGACAAATGCAAAAACAATAATTGATGGACAGAATGCAGCACAATGTCATACATTCACCCCAGTACAGAGATCTGGGCCTAAATCCATTGTTTTATTGCACTCCACACCACCCCAGTTCAGACATGGACATATGCAAATCAGCCGTGACCTGGTGCCTCATGGGAACAGTCCAGCCCGAACTGCCAAGCCATGTCTTTCCTGGACCGAAATCCCGCATCCTAGGACCGGTTTCTGGCTATCAGCCGTCTTCAGCCAGGATAGCTTGACTCCAGTGGTAAGGAGAGCATGGGACTCACGTCTGCGCATACTCATCCCACTCGGGTGACAAATGCAAAAACAACAACTGATGGACAGAATGCAGAACAATGGCATACATTCACACCAGTACAGAGATCTGGGCCTATATCCATCGTTTTTTTGCACTTCACACCACGCCAGTCCAGACATGGCCATATGCAAATCAGCCTTGACCCTGTGCCTCATGGGAACAGTCCAGTCCGAACTGCAAAGCAATGTCTTTCCTGGACTGTAATCAAGCATCCTAGGACTGGTTTTTGGCTATCAGCCGTCTTCAGCCAGGATAGCTTGACTCCAGTGGTGTGGAGAGCATGGGACTCAAGTCTGAGCATACCCATCTAACTCGGGGTGACAAATGCAAAAACAACAATTGATGGACAGAATGCAGAACAATGTCATACATTCACCCCAGTACAGAGATCTGGGCCTAAATCCATCATCTTTTTGCACTCCACACCACCCCAGTTCAGACATGGCCATAATCAAATCAGCCATGACCCTGTGCCTCATGGGAACAGTCCAGCCCAAACTGCCAAGCCATGTCTTTCCTGGACAGAAATCAAGCATCCTAGGACTGGTTTCTGGCTATCAGCCGTCTTCAGCCAGGATAGATTGACTCCAGTGGTGTGGAGAGCATGGGACTCATGTCTGAGCATACCCATCCCACTCGGGGTGACAAATACAAAAACAACAATTGATGGACAGAATGCAGAACAATGTCATACATTTACCCCAGTACAGAGATCTGGGCCTAAATCCATCGTTTTATTGCACTCCACACCACCCCAGTTCAGACATGGCCATATGCAAATCAGCCTTGACCCTGTGCCTCATGGGAACAGTCCAGCCCAAACTGAAAAGCCATTTCTTTCCTGGACCAGAACCTAGCATCCTAGGACTGGTTTTTGGCTATCAGCCATCTTCAGCCAGGATGGATTGACTCCAGTGGTGTGGAGAGCATGGGACTCACCTCTGAGCATACCCATCCCACTCAGGGTGACAAATGCAAAAACAACAATTGATGGACAGAATGCCGAACAATGTCATACATTCACCCCAGTACAGAGCTCTGGGCCTAAATCCATCGTTTTTTGCACTCCACACCACCCCAGTTCAGACATGGCCATATGTAAATCAGCCTTGACCCTGTTCCTCATGGGAACAGTCCAGCCTGAAATGCCAAGCCATGTCTTTCGTTGACCGGAATCAAGCATCCTAGTGCCGGTTTCTGGCTATCAGTCGTCTTCAGCAAGAATAGCTTGACTCCAATGGTGTGGAGAGCATGGGACTCACGTCTGAGCATACCCATCCCACTCTGGGTGACAAATGCAAAAACAACATCTGATGGACAGAATGCAGAACAATGTCATACATTCACCCCAGTACAGAGATCTGGGCCTATATCCATCGTTTTTTTGCACTTCACACCACGCCAGTCCAGACATGGCCATATGCAAATCAGCCTTGACCCTGTGCCTCATGGGAACAGTCCAGTCCGAACTGCAAAGCAATGTCTTTCCTGGACTGTAATCAAGCATCCTAGGACTGGTTTCTGGCTATCAGCCGTCTTCAGCCAGCATAGCTTGACTCCAGTGGTGTGGAGAGCATGGGACTCAAGTCTGAGCATACCCATCAAACTCGGGGTGACAAATGCAAAAACAACAATTGATGGACAGAATGCAGAACAATGTCATACATTCACCCCAGTACAGAGATCTGGGCCTAAATCCATGATCGTTTTGCACTCCACACCACCCCAGTTCCGACATGGCCATAACCAAATCAGCCTTGACCCTGTGCCTCATGGGAACAGTCCAGCCCGACCTGCCAAGTCATGTCTTTCCTGGAAAGAAATCAAGCATCCTAGGACCGGTTTCTGGCTATCAGCCGTCTTCAGCCAGGATAGATTGACTCCAGTGGTGTGGAGAGCATGGGACTCATGTCTGAGCATACCCATCCCACTCGGGGTGACAAATACAAAAAAGACAATTGATGGACAGAATGCAGAACAATGTCATACATTTACCCCAGTACTGAGATCTGGGCCTAAATCCATTGTGTTTTTGCACTCCACACCACCCCAGTTCAGACATGGCCATATGCAAATCAGCCTTGACCCTGTGCCTCATGGGAACAGTCCAGCCCGAACTGCCAAGCCATGTCTTTCCTGGACAGAAATCAAGCATCCTAGGATCGGTTTCTGGCTATCAGCCGTCTTCAGCCAGGATAGATTGACTCCAGTGGTGTGGAGAGCATGGGAATCATGTCAGAGCATACCCATCCCACTCGGGTGACAAATACAAAAACAAAAATTGATGGACAGAATGCAGAACAATGTCATACATTCACCCCAGTACAGAGATCTGGGCCTAAATCCATCGTTTTATTGCACTCCACACCACCCCAGTTCAGACATGGCCATATGCAAATCAGCCTTGACCCTGTGCCTCATGGGAACAGTCCAGCCCAAACTGAAAAGCCATGTCTTTCCTGGACCAGAATCTAGCATCCTAGGACCAGTTTCTAACTATCAGCCGTCTTCAGCCAGGATGGATTGACTCCAGTGGTGTGGAGAGCATGGGACTCACTTCTGAGCATACCCATCCCACTCGGGTTGACAAATGCAAAAACAACAATTGATGGACAGAATGCCGAACAATGTCCTACATTCACCCCAGTACAGAGATCTGGGCCTAAATCCATCTTTTTTTGCACTCCACACCACCCCAGTTCAGACATGGCCATATGCAAATCAGCCTTGACCATGTGCCTCATGGAAACAGTCCAGCCCGAACTGCCAAGCCATGTCTTTACGGGACCGGAATCAAGCATCCTAGGACCAGTTTCTGGCTATCAGCCGTCTTCAGCCAGGATGGATTGACTCCAGTGGTGTGGAGAGCATGGGACTCACATCTGAGCATACCCATCCCTCGCAGGATGACAAATGCAAAAAGAACAATTGATGGACAGAATGCAGAACAATGTCATACATTCACCCCAGTACAGAGATCTGGGCCTAAATCCATCGTTTCTTTGCACTCCACACCACCCCGGTTCAGACATGGCCATAGGAAAATCAGCCTTGACCCTGTGCCTCATGGGAACAGTCCAGCCCAAACTGCCGAGCCATGTCTTTCCTGGACAGGAATCAAGCATCCTAGGACCGGTTTCTGGCTATCAGCTGTCTTCATCCAGGATAGCTTGACTTCAGTGGTGTGGAGAGCATGGGACTCACGTCTGAGCATACCCATCCCACTCGGGATGACAAATGCAAAAACAACAATTGATGGACAGAATGCAGAACAATGTCATACATTCACCCAGTACAGAGATCTGGGCCTAAATCCATCGTTTTTTTGCACTCCACACCACCCCAGTTCAGACATGGCCATATGCAATTCAACCTTGACCCTGTGCCTCATGGGAACAGTCCAGCCTGAAATGCCAAGCCATGTCTTTCGGTGACCGGAATCAAGCATCCTAGTACCGGTTTCTGGCTATCAGTCGTCTTCAGCAAGAATAGCTTGACTCCAGTGGTGTGGAGAGCATGGGACTCACCTCTGAGCATATCCATCCCACTCGGGGTGACAAATGCAAAAACACCAACTGATGGACAGAATGCAGAACAATGTCATACATTCACCCCAGTACAGAGATCTGGGCCTATATCCATCGTTTTTTTGCACTTCACACCACGCCAGTCCAGACATGGCCATATGCAAATCAGCCTTGACCCTGTGCCTCATGGGAGCAGTCCAGTCCGAAATGCAAAGCAATGTCTTTCCTGGACCATAATTAAGCATCCTAGGACTGGTTTCTGGCTATCAGCCGTCTTCATCCAGGATAGCTTGACTCCAGTGGTGTAGAGAGCATGGGACTCAAGTCTGAGCATACCCATCAAACTCGGGGTGACAAATGCAAAAACAACAATTGATGGACAGAATGCAGAACAATGTCATACATTCACCCCAGTACAGAGATCTGGGCCTAAATCCATCATCTTTTTGCACGCCACACCACCCCAGTTCAGACATGGCCATAATCAAATCAGCCTTGACCCTGTGCCTCATGGTAACAGTCCAGCCCGAACTGCCAAGCCATGTCTTTCCTGGACAGAAATCAAGCATCCTAGGACCGGTTTCTGTCTATCAGCCGTCTTCAGCCAGGATAGATTGACTCCAGTGGTGTGGAGAGCATGGGACTCATGTCTGAGCATACCCATCCCACTCGGGGTGACAAATACAAAAACAACAATTGATGGACAGAATGCAGAACAATGTCATACATTCACCCCAGTACAGAGATCTGGGCCTAAATCCATCGTTTATTGCACTCCACACCACCCCAGTTCAGACATGGCCATATGCAAATCAGCCTTGACCCTGTGCCTCATGGGAACAGTTCAGCCCAAACTGGAAAGCCATGTCTTTCCTGGACCAGAATCTAGCATCCTAGGACTGGTTTCTGGCTATCAGCCATCTTCAGCCACGATGGATTGACTCCGTGGTGTGGAGAGCATGGGACTCATGTCTGAGCATACCCATCCCACTCGGGGTGACAAATGCAAAAACAACAATTGATGGACAGAATGCCGAACAATGCCATACATTCACCCCAGTACAGAGCTCTGGGCCTAAATCCATCGATTTTTGCACTCCACACCACCCCAGTTCAGACATGGCCATAAGTAAATCAGCCTTGACCCTGTGCCTCATGGGAACAGTCCAGCCCGAACTGCCAAGCCATGTCTTTCCTGGACCGGAATCAAGCATCCTAGGACCGGTTTCTGGCTATCAGCCGTCTTCAGCCAGGATAGCTTGACTCCAGTGGTGTGGAGAGCATGGGACTCACGTCTGAGCATACCCATCCCTCTCAGAATGACAAATGCAAAAAGAACAATTGATGGACAGAATGCAGAAAAATGTCATACATTCACCCCAGTACAGAGATCTGGGCCTATATCCATCATCTTTTTGCACTCCACACCACCCCAGTTCAGACATGGCCATAATCAAATCAGCCTTGACCCTGTGCCTCATGGTAACAGTCCAGCCCGAACTGCCTAGCCATGTCTTTCCTGGACAGAAATCAAGCATCCTAGGATCGGTTTCTGGCTATCAGCCGTCTTCAGCCAGGATAGATTGACTCCAATGGTGTGGAGAGCAAGGAACTCATGTCTGAGCATACCCATCCCACTCGGGGTGACAAATACAAAAACAAGTGAAGGACAGAATGCAGAACAATGTCATACATTCACCCCAGTACAGAGATCTGGGCCTAAATCCATAGTTTTATTGCACTCCACACCACCCCAGTTCAGACATGGCCATATGCAAATCAACCTTGAACCTGTGCTTCATGGGAACAGTCCAGCCCAAACTGAAAAGCCATGTCTTTCCTGGACCAGAATCTAGCATCCTAGGACCACCTTCTGGCTATCAGCCGTCTTCAGCCAGGATGGATTGACTCCAGTGGTGTGGAGAGCATGGGACTCACGTCTGAGCATACCCATCCCACTCGGGGTGACAAATGCAAAAACAACAATTGATGGACAGAATGCAGAACAATGTCATACATTCACCCCAGTACAGAGATCTGGGCCTAAATCCATCATCTTTTTGCACTCCACACCACCCCAGTTCAGACATGGCCATAATCAAATCAGCCTTGACCCTGTGCCTCATGGGAACAGTCCAGCCCGAACTGCCAAGCCATGTCTTTCCTGGACAGAAATCAAGCATCCTAGGACCGGTTTCTGGCTATCAGCCGTCTTCAGCCAGGATAGATTGACTCCAGTGGTGTGGAGAGCATGGGACTCATGTCAGAGCATACCCATCCCACTCGGGTGACAAATACAAAAACAACAATTGATGGACAGAATGCAGAACAATGTCATACATTCACCCCAGTACAGAGATCTGGGCCTAAATCCATCGTTTTATTGCACTCCACACCACCCCAGTTCAGACATGGCCATATGCAAATCAGCCTTGACCCTGTGCCTCATGGGAACAGTCCAGCCCAAACTGAAAAGCCATGTCTTTCCTGGACCAGAATCTAGCATCCTAGGACCAGTTTCTGGCTATCAGCCGTCTTCCGCCAGGATGGATTGACTCCAGTGGTGTGGAGAGCATGGGACTCACTTCTGAGCATACCCATCCCACTCGGGGTGACAAATGCAAAAACAACAATTGATGGACAGAATGCCGAACAATGTCCTACATTCACCCCAGTACAGAGATCTGGGCCTAAATCCATCTTTTTTTGCACTCCACACCACCCCAGTTCAGACATGGCCATATGCAAATCAGCCTTGACCGTGTGCCTCATGGAAACAGTCCAGCCCGAACTGCCAAGCCATGTCTTTACGGGACCGGAATCAAGCATCCTAGGACCAGTTTCTGGCTATCAGCCGTCTTCAGCCAGGATGGATTGACTCCAGTGGTGTGGAGAGCATGGGACTCACATCTGAGCATACCCATCCCTCGCAGGATGACAAATGCAAAAAGAACAATTGATGGACAGAATGCAGAACAATGTCATACATTCACCCCAGTACAGAGATCTGGGCCTAAATCCATCGTTTCTTTGCACTCCACACCACCCCGGTTCAGACATGGCCATAGGAAAATCAGCCTTGACCCTGTGCCTCATGGGAACAGTCCAGCCCAAACTGCCGAGCCATGTCTTTCCTGGACAGGAATCAAGCATCCTAGGACCGGTTTCTGGCTATCAGCTGTCTTCATCCAGGATAGCTTGACTTCAGTGGTGTGGAGAGCATGGGACTCACGTCTGAGCATACCCATCCCACTCGGGATGACAAATGCAAAAACAACAATTGATGGACAGAATGCAGAACAATGTCATACATTCACCCAGTACAGAGATCTGGGCCTAAATCCATCGTTTTTTTGCACTCCACACCACCCCAGTTCAGACATGGCCATATGCAATTCAACCTTGACCCTGTGCCTCATGGGAACAGTCCAGCCTGAAATGCCAAGCCATGTCTTTCGTTGACCGGAATCAAGCATCCTAGTACCGGTTTCTGGCTATCAGTCGTCTTCAGCAAGAATAGCTTGACTCCAGTGGTGTGGAGAGCATGGGACTCACCTCTGAGCATATCCATCCCACTCGGGGTGACAAATGCAAAAACAACAACTGATGGACAGAATGCAGAACAATGTCATACATTCACCCCAGTACAGAGATCTGGGCCTATATCCATCGTTTTTTTGCACTTCACACCACGCCAGTCCAGACATGGCCATATGCAAATCAGCCTTGACCCTGTGCCTCATGGGAGCAGTCCAGTCCGAAATGCAAAGCAATGTCTTTCCTGGACCGTAATTAAGCATCCTAGGACTGGTTTCTGGCTATCAGCCGTCTTCAGCCAGGATAGCTTGACTCCAGTGGTGTAGAGAGCATGGGACTCAAGTCTGAGCATACCCATCAAACTCGGGGTGACAAATGCAAAAACAACAATTGATGGACAGAATGCAGAACAATGTCATACATTCACCCCAGTACAGAGATCTGGGCCTAAATCCATCATCTTTTTGCACGCCACACCACCCCAGTTCAGACATGGCCATAATCAAATCAGCCTTGACCCTGTGCCTCATGGGAACAGTCCAGCCCGAACTGCCAAGCCATGTCTTTCCTGGACAGAAATCAAGCATCCTAGGACCGGTTTCTGTCTATCAGCCGTCTTCAGCCAGGATAGATTGACTCCAGTGGTGTGGAGAGCATGGGACTCATGTCTGAGCATACCCATCCCACTCGGGGTGACAAATACAAAAACAACAATGGATGGACAGAATGCAGAACAATGTCATACATTCACCCCAGTACAGAGATCTGGGCCTAAATCCATCGTTTATTGCACTCCACACCACCCCAGTTCAGACATGGCCATATGCAAATCAGCCTTGACCCTGTACCTCATGGGAACAGTTCAGCCCAAACTGAAAAGCCATGTCTTTCCTGGACCAGAATCTAGCATCCTAGGACTGGTTTCTGGCTATCAGCCGTCTTCAGCCACGATGGATTGACTCCGTGGTGTGGAGAGCATGGGACTCATGTCTGAGCATACCCATCCCACTCGGGGTGACAAATGCAAAAACAACAATTGATGGACAGAATGCCGAACAATGCCATACATTCACCCCAGTACAGAGCTCTGGGCCTAAATCCATCGTTTTTTGCACTCCACACCACCCCAGTTCAGACATGGCCTTAAGTAAATCAGCCTTGACCCTGTGCCTCATGGGAACAGTCCAGCCCGAACTGCCAAGCCATGTCTTTCCTGGACAGAAATCAAGCATCCTAGGACCGGTTTCTGTCTATCAGCCGTCTTCAGCCAGGATAGATTGACTCCAGTGGTGTGGAGAGCATGGGACTCATGTCTGAGCATACCCATCCCACTCGGGGTGACAAATACAAAAACAACAATGGATGGACAGAATGCAGAACAATGTCATACATTCACCCCAGTACAGAGATCTGGGCCTAAATCCATCGTTTTATTGCACTCCACACCACCCCAGTTCAGACATGGCCATATGCAAATCAGCCTTGACCCTGTGCCTCATGGGAACAGTCCAGCCCAAACTGAAAAGCCATGTCTTTCCTGGACCAGAATCTAGCATCCTAGGACCAGTTTCTGGCTATCAGCCGTCTTCAGCCAGGATGGATTGACTCCATTGGTGTGGAGAGCATGGGACTCACTTCTGAGCATACCCATCCCACTCGGGGTGACAAATGCAAAAACAACAATTGATGGACAGAATGCCGAACAATGTCCTACATTCACCCCAGTACAGAGATCTGGGCCTAAATCCATCGTTTTTTGCACTCCACACCACCCCAGTTCAGACATGGCCATATGCAAATCAGCCTTGACCATGTGCCTCATGGAAACAGTCCAGCCCGAACTGCCAAGCCATGTCTTTACGGGACCGGAATCAAGCATCCTAGGACCAGTTTCTGGCTATCAGCCGTCTTCAGCCAGGATGGATTGACTCCAGTGGTGTGGAGAGCATGGGACTCACATCTGAGCATACCCATCCCTCTCAGAATGACAAATGCAAAAAGAACAATTGATGGACAGAATGCAGAACAATGTCATACATTCACCCCAGTACAGAGATCTGGGCCTAAATCCATCATCTTTTTGCACTCCACACCACCCCGGTTCAGACATGGCCATAGGAAAATCAGCCTTGACCGTGTGCCTCATGGAAACAGTCCAGCCCAAACTGCCGAGCCATGTCTTTCCTGGACAGGAATCAAGCATCCTAGGACCGGTTTCTGGCTATCAGCTGTCTTCATCCAGGATAGCTTGACTTCAGTGGTGTGGAGAGCATGGGACTCACGTCTGAGCATACCCATCCCACTCGGGATGACAAATGCAAAAACAACAATTGATGGACAGAATGCAGAACAATGTCATACATTCACCCAGTACAGAGATCTGGGCCTAAATCCATCGTTTTTTTGCACTCCACACCACCCCAGTTCAGACATGGCCATATGCAATTCAACCTTGACCCTGTGCCTCATGGGAACAGTCCAGCCTGAAATGCCAAGCCATGTCTTTCGTTGACCGGAATCAAGCATCCTAGTACCGGTTTCTGGCTATCAGTCGTCTTCAGCAAGAATAGCTTGACTCCAGTGGTGTGGAGAGCATGGGACTCACCTCTGAGCATATCCATCCCACTCGGGGTGACAAATGCAAAAACAACAACTGATGGACAGAATGCAGAACAATGTCATACATTCACCCCAGTACAGAGATCTGGGCCTATATCCATCGTTTTTTTGCACTTCACACCACGCCAGTCCAGACATGGCCATGTGCAAATCAGCCTTGACCCTGTGCCTCATGGGAGCAGTCCAGTCCGAAATGCAAAGCAATGTCTTTCCTGGACCGTAATTAAGCATCCTAGGACTGGTTTCTGGCTATCAGCCGTCTTCAGCCAGGATAGCTTGACTCCAGTGGTGTAGAGAGCATGGGACTCAAGTCTGAGCATACCCATCAAACTCGGGGTGACAAATGCAAAAACAACAATTGATGGACAGAATGCAGAACAATGTCATACATTCACCCCAGTACAGAGATCTGGGCCTAAATCCATCATCTTTTTGCACTTCACACCACGCCAGTCCAGACATGGCCATATGCAAATCAGCCTTGACCCTGTGCCTCATGGGAGCAGTCCAGTCCGAAATGCAAAGCAATGTCTTTCCTGGACCGTAATTAAGCATCCTAGGACTGGTTTCTGGCTATCAGCCGTCTTCAGCCAGGATAGCTTGACTCCAGTGGTGTAGAGAGCATGGGACTCAAGTCTGAGCATACCCATCAAACTCGGGGTGACAAATGCAAAAACAACAATTGATGGACAGAATGCAGAACAATGTCATACATTCACCCCAGTACAGAGATCTGGGCCTAAATCCATCATCTTTTTGCACGCCACACCACCCCAGTTCAGACATGGCCATAATCAAATCAGCCTTGACCCTGTGCCTCATGGGAACAGTTCAGCCCAAACTGGAAAGCCATGTCTTTCCTGGACCAGAATCTAGCATCCTAGGACTGGTTTCTGGCTATCAGCCATCTTCAGCCACGATGGATTGACTCCGTGGTGTGGAGAGCATGGGACTCATGTCTGAGCATACCCATCCCACTCGGGGTGACAAATGCAAAAACAACAATTGATGGACAGAATGCCGAACAATGCCATACATTCACCCCAGTACAGAGCTCTGGGCCTAAATCCATCGATTTTTGCACTCCAAACCACCCCAGTTCAGACATGGCCATAAGTAAATCAGCCTTGACCCTGTGCCTCATGGGAACAGTCCAGCCCGAACTGCCAAGCCATGTCTTTCCTGGACCGGAATCAAGCATCCTAGGACCGGTTTCTGGCTATCAGCCGTCTTCAGCCAGGATAGCTTGACTCCAGTGGTGTGGAGAGCATGGGACTCACGTCTGAGCATACCCATCCCTCTCAGAATGACAAATGCAAAAAGAACAATTGATGGACAGAATGCAGAAAAATGTCATACATTCACCCCAGTACAGAGATCTGGGCCTATATCCATCATCTTTTTGCACTCCACACCACCCCAGTTCAGACATGGCCATATGCAAATCAGCCTTGACCGTGTGCCTCATGGAAACAGTCCAGCCCGAACTGCCAAGCCATGTCTTTACGGGACCGGAATCAAGCATCCTAGGACCAGTTTCTGGCTATCAGCCGTCTTCAGCCAGGATGGATTGACTCCAGTGGTGTGGAGAGCATGGGACTCACATCTGAGCATACCCATCCCTCGCAGGATGACAAATGCAAAAAGAACAATTGATGGACAGAATGCAGAACAATGTCATACATTCACCCCAGTACAGAGATCTGGGCCTAAATCCATCGTTTCTTTGCACTCCACACCACCCCGGTTCAGACATGGCCATAGGAAAATCAGCCTTGACCCTGTGCCTCATGGGAACAGTCCAGCCCAAACTGCCGAGCCATGTCTTTCCTGGACAGGAATCAAGCATCCTAGGACCGGTTTCTGGCTATCAGCTGTCTTCATCCAGGATAGCTTGACTTCAGTGGTGTGGAGAGCATGGGACTCACGTCTGAGCATACCCATCCCACTCGGGATGACAAATGCAAAAACAACAATTGATGGACAGAATGCAGAACAATGTCATACATTCACCCAGTACAGAGATCTGGGCCTAAATCCATTGTTTTTTTGCACTCCACACCACCCCAGTTCAGACATGGCCATATGCAATTCAACCTTGACCCTGTGCCTCATGGGAACAGTCCAGCCTGAAATGCCAAGCCATGTCTTTCGTTGACCGGAATCAAGCATCCTAGTACCGGTTTCTGGCTATCAGTCGTCTTCAGCAAGAATAGCTTGACTCCAGTGGTGTGGAGAGCATGGGACTCACCTCTGAGCATATCCATCCCACTCGGGGTGACAAATGCAAAAACAACAACTGATGGACAGAATGCAGAACAATGTCATACATTCACCCCAGTACAGAGATCTGGGCCTATATCCATCGTTTTTTTGCACTTCACACCACGCCAGTCCAGACATGGCCATATGCAAATCAGCCTTGACCCTGTGCCTCATGGGAGCAGTCCAGTCCGAAATGCAAAGCGATGTCTTTCCTGGACCGTAATTAAGCATCCTAGGACTGGTTTCTGGCTATCAGCCGTCTTCAGCCAGGATAGCTTGACTCCAGTGGTGTAGAGAGCATGGGACTCAAGTCTGAGCATACCCATCAAACTCGGGGTGACAAATGCAAAAACAACAATTGATGGACAGAATGCAGAACAATGTCATACATTCACCCCAGTACAGAGATCTGGGCCTAAATCCATCATCTTTTTGCACGCCACACCACCCCAGTTCAGACATGGCCATAATCAAATCAGCCTTGACCCTGTGCCTCATGGGAACAGTCCAGCCCGAACTGCCAAGCCATGTCTTTCCTGGACAGAAATCAAGCATCCTAGGACCGGTTTCTGTCTATCAGCCGTCTTCAGCCAGGATAGATTGACTCCAGTGGTGTGGAGAGCATGGGACTCATGTCTGAGCATACCCATCCCACTCGGGGTGACAAATACAAAAACAACAATGGATGGACAGAATGCAGAACAATGTCATACATTCACCCCAGTACAGAGATCTGGGCCTAAATCCATCGTTTATTGCACTCCACACCACCCCAGTTCAGACATGGCCATATGCAAATCAGCCTTGACCCTGTACCTCATGGGAACAGTTCAGCCCAAACTGAAAAGCCATGTCTTTCCTGGACCAGAATCTAGCATCCTAGGACTGGTTTCTGGCTATCAGCCGTTTTCAGCCAGGATGGATTGACTCCAGTGGTGTGGAGAGCATGGGACTCACATCTGAGCATACCCATCCCACTCTGGGAGAGAAATGCAAAAACAATTGATGGACAGAATGCCGAACAATGTCATACATTCACCCCAGTACAGAGCTCTGGGCCTAAATCCATCTTTTTTTGCACTCCACACCACCCCAGTTCAGACATGGCCATATGTAAATCAGCCTTGACCCTGTGCCTCATGGGAACAGTCCAGCCCGAACTGCCAAGCCATGTCTTTCCTGGACCGGAATCAAGCATCCTAGGACCGGTTTCTGGCTATCAGCCGTCTTCAGCCAGGATAGCTTGACTACAGTGGTGTGGAGAGCATGGGACTCACGTCTGAGCATACCCATCCCTCTCAGGATGACAAATGCAAAAAGAACAATTGATGGACAGAATGCAGAACAATGTCATACATTCACCCCAGTACAGAGATCTGGGCCTAAATCCATCATCTTTTTGCACTCCACACCACCCCAGTTCAGACATGGCCATAATCAAATCAGCCTAGACCCTGTGCCTCATGGGAACAGTCCAGCCCGAACTGTCAAGCCATGTCTTTCCTGGACAGAAATCAAGCATCCTAGGATCGGTTTCTGGCTATCAGCCGTCTTCAGCCAGGATAGATTGACTCCAGTGGTGTGGAGAGCATGGGACTCATGTCAGAGCATACCCATCCCACTCGGGTGACAAATACAAAAACAACAATTGATGGACAGAATGCAGAACAATGTCATACATTCACCCCAGTACAGAGATCTGGGCCTAAATCCATCGTTTTATTGCACTCCACACCACCCCAGTTCAGACATGGCCATATGCAAATCAGCCTTGACCCTGTGCCTCATGGGAACAGTCCAGCCCAAACTGAAAAGCCATGTCTTTCCTGGACCAGAATCTAGCATCCTAGGACTGGTTTCTGGCTATCAGCCGTCTTCAGCCAGGATGGATTGACTCCAGTGGTGTGGAGGTCATGGGACTCACATCTGAGCATACCCATCCCACTCTGGGAGAGAAATGCAAAAACAATTGATGGACAGAATGCCGAACAATGTCATACATTCACCCCAGTACAGAGCTCTGGGCCTAAATCCATCTTTTTTTGCACTCCACACCACCCCAGTTCAGACATGGCCATATGTAAATCAGCCTTGACCCTGTGCCTCATGGGAACAGTCCAGCCCGAACTGCCAAGCCATGTCTTTCCTGGACCGGAATCAAGCATCCTAGGACCGGTTTCTGGCTATCAGCCGTCTTCAGCCAGGATAGCTTGACTACAGTGGTGTGGAGAGCATGGGACTCACGTCTGAGCATACCCATCCCTCTCAGGATGACAAATGCAAAAAGAACAATTGATGGACAGAATGCAGAACAATGTCATACATTCACCCCAGTACAGAGATCTGGGCCTAAATCCATCATCTTTTTGCACTCCACACCACCCCAGTTCAGACATGGCCATAATCAAATCAGCCTTGACCCTGTGCCTCATGGGAACAGTCCAGCCCGAACTGCCAAGCCATGTCTTTCCTGGACAGAAATCAAGCATCCTAGGATCGGTTTCTGGCTATCAGCCGTCTTCAGCCAGGATAGATTGACTCCAGTGGTGTGGAGAGCATGGGACTCATGTCAGAGCATACCCATCCCACTCGGGTGACAAATACAAAAACAACAATTGATGGACAGAATGCAGAACAATGTCATACATTCACCCCAGTACAGAGATCTGGGCCTAAATCCATCGTTTTATTGCACTCCACACCACCCCAGTTCAGACATGGCCATATGCTAATCAGCCTTGACCCTGTGCCTCATGGGAACAGTCCAGACCAAACTGAAAAGCCATGTCTTTCCTGGACCAGAATCTAGCATCCTAGGACCAGTTTCTGGCTATCAGCCGTCTTCAGCCAGGATGGATTGACTCCAGTGGTGTGGAGAGCATGGGACTCACTTCTGAGCATACCCATCCCACTCGGGGTGACAAATGCAAAAACAACAATTGATGGACAGAATGCCGAACAATGTCCTACATTCACCCCAGTACAGAGATCTGGGCCTAAATCCATCGTTTTTTGCACTCCACACCACCCCAGTTCAGACATGGCCATATGCAAATCAGCCTTGACCATGTGCCTCATGGAAACAGTCCAGCCCGAACTGCCAAGCCATGTCTTTACGGGACCGGAATTAAGCATCCTAGGACCAGTTTCTGGCTATCAGCCGTCTTCAGCCAGGATGGATTGACTCCAGTGGTGTGGAGAGCATGGGACTCACATCTGAGCATACCCATCCCTCGCAGGATGACAAATGCAAAAAGAACAATTGATGGACAGAATGCAGAACAATGTCATACATTCACCCCAGTACAGAGATCTGGGCCTAAATCCATCGTTTCTTTGCACTCCACACCACCCCGGTTCAGACATGGCCATAGGAAAATCAGCCTTGACCCTGTGCCTCATGGGAACAGTCCAGCCCAAACTGCCGAGCCATGTCTTTCCTGGACAGGAATCAAGCATCCTAGGACCGGTTTCTGGCTATCAGCTGTCTTCATCCAGGATAGCTTGACTTCAGTGGTGTGGAGAGCATGGGACTCACGTCTGAGCATACCCATCCCACTTGGGATGACAAATGCAAAAACAACAATTGATGGACAGAATGCAGAACAATGTCATACATTCACCCCAGTACAGAGATCTGGGCCTAAATCCATCATCTTTTTGCACTCCACACCACCCCAGTTCAGACATGGCCATAATCAAATCAGCCTTGACCCTGTGCCTCATGGGAACAGTCCAGCCCGAACTGCCAAGCCATGTCTTTCCTGGACAGAAATCAAGCATCCTAGGATCGGTTTCTGGCTATCAGCCGTCTTCAGCCAGGATAGATTGACTCCAGTGGTGTGGAGAGCATGGGACTCATGTCAGAGCATACCCATCCCACTCGGGTGACAAATACAAAAACAACAATTGATGGACAGAATGCAGAACAATGTCATACATTCACCCCAGTACAGAGATCTGGGCCTAAATCCATCGTTTTATTGCACTCCACACCACCCCAGTTCAGACATGGCCATATGCAAATCAGCCTTGACCCTGTGCCTCATGGGAACAGTCCAGCCCAAACTGAAAAGCCATGTCTTTCCTGGACCAGAATCTAGCATCCTAGGACTGGTTTCTGGCTATCAGCCGTCTTCAGCCAGGATGGATTGACTCCAGTGGTGTGGAGGTCATGGGACTCACATCTGAGCATACCCATCCCACTCTGGGAGAGAAATGCAAAAACAATTGATGGACAGAATGCCGAACAATGTCATACATTCACCCCAGTACAGAGCTCTGGGCCTAAATCCATCTTTTTTTGCACTCCACACCACCCCAGTTCAGACATGGCCATATGTAAATCAGCCTTGACCCTGTGCCTCATGGGAACAGTCCAGCCCGAACTGCCAAGCCATGTCTTTCCTGGACCGGAATCAAGCATCCTAGGACCGGTTTCTGGCTATCAGCCGTCTTCAGCCAGGATAGCTTGACTACAGTGGTGTGGAGAGCATGGGACTCACGTCTGAGCATACCCATCCCTCTCAGGATGACAAATGCAAAAAGAACAATTGATGGACAGAATGCAGAACAATGTCATACATTCACCCCAGTACAGAGATCTGGGCCTAAATCCATCATCTTTTTGCACTCCACACCACCCCAGTTCAGACATGGCCATAATCAAATCAGCCTTGACCCTGTGCCTCATGGGAACAGTCCAGCCCGAACTGCCAAGCCATGTCTTTCCTGGACAGAAATCAAGCATCCTAGGATCGGTTTCTGGCTATCAGCCGTCTTCAGCCAGGATAGATTGACTCCAGTGGTGTGGAGAGCATGGGACTCATGTCAGAGCATACCCATCCCACTCGGGTGACAAATACAAAAACAACAATTGATGGACAGAATGCAGAACAATGTCATACATTCACCCCAGTACAGAGATCTGGGCCTAAATCCATCGTTTTATTGCACTCCACACCACCCCAGTTCAGACATGGCCATATGCTAATCAGCCTTGACCCTGTGCCTCATGGGAACAGTCCAGACCAAACTGAAAAGCCATGTCTTTCCTGGACCAGAATCTAGCATCCTAGGACCAGTTTCTGGCTATCAGCCGTCTTCAGCCAGGATGGATTGACTCCAGTGGTGTGGAGAGCATGGGACTCACTTCTGAGCATACCCATCCCACTCGGGGTGACAAATGCAAAAACAACAATTGATGGACAGAATGCCGAACAATGTCCTACATTCACCCCAGTACAGAGATCTGGGCCTAAATCCATCGTTTTTTGCACTCCACACCACCCCAGTTCAGACATGGCCATATGCAAATCAGCCTTGACCATGTGCCTCATGGAAACAGTCCAGCCCGAACTGCCAAGCCATGTCTTTACGGGACCGGAATTAAGCATCCTAGGACCAGTTTCTGGCTATCAGCCGTCTTCAGCCAGGATGGATTGACTCCAGTGGTGTGGAGAGCATGGGACTCACATCTGAGCATACCCATCCCTCGCAGGATGACAAATGCAAAAAGAACAATTGATGGACAGAATGCAGAACAATGTCATACATTCACCCCAGTACAGAGATCTGGGCCTAAATCCATCGTTTCTTTGCACTCCACACCACCCCGGTTCAGACATGGCCATAGGAAAATCAGCCTTGACCCTGTGCCTCATGGGAACAGTCCAGCCCAAACTGCCGAGCCATGTCTTTCCTGGACAGGAATCAAGCATCCTAGGACCGGTTTCTGGCTATCAGCTGTCTTCATCCAGGATAGCTTGACTTCAGTGGTGTGGAGAGCATGGGACTCACGTCTGAGCATACCCATCCCACTCGGGATGACAAATGCAAAAACAACAATTGATGGACAGAATGCAGAACAATGTCATACATTCACCCAGTACAGAGATCTGGGCCTAAATCCATCGGTTTTTTGCACTCCACACCACCCCAGTTCAGACATGGCCATATGCAATTCAACCTTGACCCTGTGCCTCATGGGAACAGTCCAGCCTGAAATGCCAAGCCATGTCTTTCGTTGACCGGAATCAAGCATCCTAGTACCGGTTTCTGGCTATCAGTCGTCTTCAGCAAGAATAGCTTGACTCCAGTGGTGTGGAGAGCATGGGACTCACCTCTGAGCATATCCATCCCACTCGGGGTGACAAATGCAAAAACAACAACTGATGGACAGAATGCAGAACAATGTCATACATTCACCCCAGTACAGAGATCTGGGCCTATATCCATCGTTTTTTTGCACTTCACACCACGCCAGTCCAGACATGGCCATATGCAAATCAGCCTTGACCCTGTGCCTCATGGGAGCAGTCCAGTCCGAAATGCAAAGCAATGTCTTTCCTGGACCGTAATTAAGCATCCTAGGACTGGTTTCTGGCTATCAGCCGTCTTCAGCCAGGATAGCTTGACTCCAGTGGTGTAGAGAGCATGGGACTCAAGTCTGAGCATACCCATCAAACTCGGGGTGACAAATGCAAAAACAACAATTGATGGACAGAATGCAGAACAATGTCATACATTCACCCCAGTACAGAGATCTGGGCCTAAATCCATCATCTTTTTGCACGCCACACCACCCCAGTTCAGACATGGCCATAATCAAATCAGCCTTGACCCTGTGCCTCATGGGAACAGTCCAGCCCGAACTGCCAAGCCATGTCTTTCCTGGACAGAAATCAAGCATCCTAGGACTGGTTTCTGGCTATCAGCCGTCTTCAGCCACGATGGATTGACTCCGTGGTGTGGAGAGCATGGGACTCATGTCTGAGCATACCCATCCCACTCGGGGTGACAAATGCAAAAACAACAATTGATGGACAGAATGCCGAACAATGCCATACATTCACCCCAGTACAGAGCTCTGGGCCTAAATCCATCGTTTTTTGCACTCCACACCACCCCAGTTCAGACATGGCCATAAGTAAATCAGCCTTGACCCTGTGCCTCATGGGAACAGTCCAGCCCGAACTGCCAAGCCATGTCTTTCCTGGACCGGAATCAAGCATCCTAGGACCGGTTTCTGGCTATCAGCCGTCTTCAGCCAGGATAGCTTGACTCCAGTGGTGTGGAGAGCATGGGACTCACGTCTGAGCATACCCATACCTCTCAGAATGACAAATGCAAAAAGAACAATTGATGGACAGAATGCAGAACAATGTCATACATTCACCCCAGTACAGAGATCTGGGCCTATATCCATCATCTTTTTGCACTCCACACCACCCCAGTTCAGACATGGCCATAATCAAATCAGCCTTGACCCTGTGCCTCATGGGAACAGTCCAGCCCGAACTGCCTAGCCATGTCTTTCCTGGACAGAAATCAAGCATCCTAGGATCGGTTTCTGGCTATCAGCCGTCTTCAGCCAGGATAGATTGACTCCAATGGTGTGGAGAGCAAGGAACTCATGTCTGAGCATACCCATCCCACTCGGGGTGACAAATACAAAAACAAGTGAAGGACAGAATGCAGAACAATGTCATACATTCACCCCAGTACAGAGATCTGGGCCTAAATCCATAGTTTTATTGCACTCCACACCACCCCAGTTCAGACATGGCCATATGCAAATCAACCTTGAACCTGTGCTTCATGGGAACAGTCCAGCCCAAACTGAAAAGCCATGTCTTTCCTGGACCAGAATCTAGCATCCTAGGACCACCTTCTGGCTATCAGCCGTCTTCAGCCAGGATGGATTGACTCCAGTGGTGTGGAGAGCATGGGACTCACGTCTGAGCATACCCATCCCACTCGGGGTGACAAATGCAAAAACAACAATTGATGGACAGAATGCAGACCAATGTCATACATTCACCCCAGTACAGAGATCTGGGCCTAAATCCATCATCTTTTTGCACTCCACACCACCCCAGTTCAGACATGGCCAAAATCAAATCAGCCTTGACCCTGTGCCTCATGGGAACAGTCCAGCCCGAACTGCCAAGCCATGTCTTTCCTGGACAGAAATCAAGCATCCTAGGACCGGTTTCTGGCTATCAGCCGTCTTCAGCCAGGATATATTGACTCCAGTGGTGTGGAGAGCATGGGACTCATGTCTGAGCATACCCATCCCACTCGGGGTGACAAATACAAAAACAACAATTGATGGACAGAATGCAGAACAATGTCATACATTCACCCCAGTACAGAGATCTGGGCCTAAATCCATCGTTTTATTGCACTCCACACCACCCCAGTTCAGACATGGCCATATGCAAATCAGCCTTAACCCTGTGCCTCATGGGAACAGTCCAGCCCAAACTGAAAAGCCATGTCTTTCCTGGACCAGAATCTAGCATCCTAGGACTGGTTTCTGGCTATCAGCCGTCTTCAGCCAGGATGGATTGACTCCAGTGGTGTGGAGAGCATGGGACTCACCTCTGAGCATACCCATCCCACTCGGGGTGACAAATGCAAAAACAACAATTGATGGACAGAATGCCAAACAATGCCATACATTAACCCAGTACTGAGCTCTGGGCCTAAATCCATCGTTTTTTGCACTCCACACCACCCCAGTTCAGACATGGCCATATGTAAATCAGCCTTGACCCTGTGCCTCATGGGAACAGTCCAGCCCGAACTGCCAAGCCATGTCTTTCCTGGACCGGAATCAAGCATCCTAGGACCGGTTTCTGGCTATCAGCCGTCTTCAGCCAGGATAGCTTGACTCCAGTGGTGTGGAGAGCATGGGACTCACGTCTGAGCATACCCATCCCTCTCAGGATGACAAATGCAAAAAGAACAATTGATGGACAGAATGCAGAACAATGTCATACATTCACCCCAGTACAGAGATCTGGGCCTAAATCCATCATCTTTTTGCTCTCCACACCACCCCAGTTCAGACACGGCCATAATCAAATCAGCCTTGACCCTGTGCCTCATGGGAACAGTCCAGCCCGAACTGCCAAGCCATGTCTTTCCTGGACAGAAATCAAGCATCCTAGGATCGGTTTCTGGCTATCAGCCGTCTTCAGCCAGGATAGATTGACTCCAGTGGTGTGGAGAGCATGGGACTCATGTCTGAGCATACCCATCCCACTCGGGGTGACAAATACAAAAACAACAATTGAAGGACAGAATGCAGAACAATGTCATACATTCACCCCAGTACAGAGATCTGGGCCTAAATCCATAGTTTTATTGCACTCCACACCACCCCAGTTCAGACATGGCCATATGCAAATCAACCTTGACCCTGTGCCTCATGGGAACAGTCCAGCCCAAACTGAAAAGCCATGTCTTTCCTGGACCAGAATCTAGCATCCTAGGACCAGTTTCTGGCTATCAGCCATCTTCAGCCAGGATGGATTGACTCCAGTGGTGTGGAGAGCATGGGACTCACGTCTGAGCATACCCATCCCTCTCGGGGTGACAAATGCAAAAACAACAATTGATGGACAGAATGCCGAACAATGTCATACATTCACCCCAGTACAGAAATCTGGGTCTAAATCCATCGTTTTTTGCACTCCACACCACCCCAGTTCAGACATGGCCATAATCAAATCAGCCTTGACCCTGTGCCTCATGAGAACAGTCCAGCCCGAACTGCCAAGCCATGTCTTTCCTGGACCGGAATCAAGCATCCTAGGACCGGTTTCTGGCTATCAGCGTCTTCAGACAGGATAGCTTGACTCCAGTGGTGTGGAGAGCATGGGACTCATGTCTGAGCATACCCATCCCACTCGGGTGACAAATGCAAAAACAACAATTGAAGGACAGAATACAGCACAATGTCATACATTCACCCCAGTACAGAGATCTGGGCCTAAATCCATTGTTTTATTACACTCCACACCACCCCAGTCCAGTCCAAACTGAAAAGCCATGTCTTTCCTGGACCAGACTCTAGCATCCTAGGACCGGTTTCTGGCTATCAGCCATCTTCAGCCAGGATGGATTGACTCCAGTGGTGTGGAGAGCATGGGACTCACGTCTGAGCACACCCATCCCACTAGGGGTGACAAATGCAAAAACAATAATTGATGGACAGAATGCAGCACAATGTCATACATTCACCCCAGTACAGAGATCTGGGCCTAAATCCATTGTTTTATTGCACTCCACACCACCCCAGTTCAGACATGGACATATGCAAATCAGCCGTGACCTGGTGCCTCATGGGAACAGTCCAGCCCGAACTGCCAAGCCATGTCTTTCCTGGACCGAAATCCCGCATCCTAGGACCGGTTTCTGGCTATCAGCCGTCTTCAGCCAGGATAGCTTGACTCCAGTTGTAGGGAGAGCATGGGACTCACGTCTGCGCATACTCATCCCACTCGGGTGACAAATGCAAAAACAACAACTGATGGACAGAATGCAGAACAATGTCATACATTCACACCAGTACAGAGATCTGGGCCTATATCCATTGTTTTTTGTACTTCACACCACGCCAGTCCAGACATGGCCATATGCAAATCAGCCTTGACCCTGTGCCTCATGGGAACAGTCCAGTCCGAACTGCAAAGCAATGTCTTTCCTGGACTGTAATCAAGCATCCTAGGACTGGTTTTTGGCTATCAGCCGTCTTCAGCCAGGATAGCTTGACTCCAGTGGTGTGGAGAGCATGGGACTCACGTCTGAGCATACCCATCCCTCTCAGGATGACAAATGCAAAAAGAACAATTGATGGACAGAATGCAGAACAATGTCATACATTCACCCCAGTACAGAGATCTGGGCCTAAATCCATCATCTTTTTGCTCTCCACACCACCCCAGTTCAGACACGGCCATAATCAAATCAGCCTTGACCCTGTGCCTCATGGGAACAGTCCAGCCCGAACTGCCAAGCCATGTCTTTCCTGGACAGAAATCAAGCATCCTAGGATCGGTTTCTGGCTATCAGCCGTCTTCAGCCAGGATAGATTGACTCCAGTGGTGTGGAGAGCATGGGACTCATGTCTGAGCATACCCATCCCACTCGGGGTGACAAATACAAAAACAACAATTGATGGACAGAATGCCGAACAATGTCATACATTCACACCAGTACAGAGATCTGGGCCTATATCCATTGTTTTTTGCACTTCACACCACGCCAGTCCAGACATGGCCATATGCAAATCAGCCTTGACCCTGTGCCTCATGGGAACAGTCCAGTCCGAACTGCAAAGCAATGTCTTTCCTGGACTGTAATCAAGCATCCTAGGACTGGTTTTTGGCTATCAGCCGTCTTCGGCCAGGATAGCTTGACTCCAGTGGTGTGGAGAGCATGGGACTCAAGTCTGAGCATGCCCATCAAACTCGGGGTGACAAATGCAAAAACAACAATTGATGGACAGAATGCAGAACAATGTCATACATTCACCCCAGTACAGAGATCTGGGCCTAAATCCATCATCTTTTTGCACTCCACACCACTCCAGTTCAGACATGGCCATAATCAAATCAGCCTTGACCCTGTGCCTCATGGGAACAGTCCAGCCCGAACTGCCAAGCCATGTCTTTCCTGGACAGAAATCAAGCATCCTAGGACTGGTTTCTGGCAATCAGCCGCCTTCAGCCAGGATAGCTTGACTCCAGTGGTGTGGAGAGCATGGGACTCACCTCTGAGCATACCCATCCCACTCGGGGTGACAAATGCAAAAACAACAATTGATGGACAGAATGCCGAACAATGTCATACATTCACCCCAGTACAGAGCTCTGGGCCTAAATCCATCGTTTTTTGCACTCCACCCCACCCCAGTTCAGACATTGCCATATGTAAATCAGCCTTGACCCTGTGCCTCATAGGAACAGTCCAGCCCGAACTGCCAAGCCATGTCTTTCCTGGACCGGAATCAAGCATCCTAGGACCGGTTTCTGGCTATCAGCTGTCTTCAGCCAGGATAGCTTGACTCCAGTGGTGTGGAGAGCATGGGACTCACGTCTGAGCATACTCATCCCTCTCAGGATGACAAATGCAAAAAGAACAATTGATGGACAGAATGCAGAACAATGTCATACATTCACCCCAGTACAGAGATCTGGGCCTAAATCCATCATCTTTTTGCACTCCACACCACCCCAGTTCAGACATGGCCATAATCAAATCAGCCTTGACCCTGTGCCTCATGGGAACAGTCCAGCCCAAACTGCCAAGCCATGTCTTTACTGGACAGAAATCAAGCATCCTAGGATCGGTTTCTGGCTATCAGCAGTCTTCAGCCAGGATAGATTGACTCCAGGGGTGTGGAGAGCATGGGACTCATGTCTGAGCATACCCATCCCACTCGGGGTGACAAATACAAAAACAACAATTGATGGACAGAATGCAGAACAATGTCATACATTCACCCCAGTACAGAGATCTGGGCCTTAATTCATCGTTTTATTGCACTCCACACCACCCCAGTTCAGACATGGCCATATGCAAATCAGCCTTGACCCTGTGCCTCATGGGAACAGTCCAGCCCAAACTGAAAAGCCATGTCTTTCCTGGACCAGAATCTAGCATCCTAGGACCGGTTTCTGGCTATCAGCCGTCTTCAGCCAGGATGGATTGACTGCAGTGGTGTGGAGAGCATGGGACTCACTTCTGAGCATACCCATCCCACTCGGGGTGACAAATGCAAAAAGAACAATTGATGGACAGAATGCAGAACAATGTCATACATTCACCCCAGTACAGAGATCTGGGCCCAAATCCATCGTTTCTTTGCACTCCACACCACCCCGGTTCAGACATGGCCATAGGAAAATCAGCCTTGACCCTGTGCCTCATGGGAACAGTCCAGCCCGAACTGCCAAGCCATGTCTTTCCTGGACAGGAATCAAGCATCCTAGGACCGGTTTCAGGCTATCAGCCGTCTTCAGCCAGGATAGATTGACTCCAGTGGTGTGGAGAGCATGGGACTCATGTCTGAGCAAACCCATCCCACTCGGGGTGACAAATGCAAAAACAACAATTGATGGACAGAATGCAGAACAATGTCATACATTCACCCCAGTACAGAGATCTGGGCCTAAATCCATCGTTTTATTGCACTCCACACCACCCCAGTTCAGACATGGCCATATGCAAATCACCCTCGACCCTGTGCCTCATGGGAACAGTCCAGCCCGAACTGCCAAGCCATGTCTTTCATGGACCAGAATCAAGAATCCTAGGACCAATTTCTGGCTATCAGCTGTCTTCAGCCTGGATAGCTTGACTCCAGTGGTGTGAAGAGCATGGGACTCACGTCTGAGCATAACCATCCCACTCGGGTGACAAATACAAAAACAACAATTGATGGACAGAATGCAGAACAATGTCATACATTCACCCCAGTACAGAGATCTGGGCCGAAATCCATCATCTTTTTGCACTCCACACCACCCCAGTTCAGACATGGGCATAATCAAATCATCCTTGACCATGTGCCTCATGGCAACAGTCCAGCCCGAACTGCCAAGCCATGTCTTTCCTGGACTGGAATCAAGTATCCTAGGACCGGTTTCTGGCTATCAGCGTCTTCAGACAGGATAGCTTGACTCCCTGGGTGTGGAGAGCATGGGACTCATGTCTGAGCATTCCCATCCCAGTCGGGGTCACAAACAAAAACAACAATTGATGGACAGAATGCAAAACCATGTCATACATTCACCCCAGTACAGAGATCTGGGCCTAAATCCATTGTTTTATTGCACTCCACACCACCCCAGTTCAGGCATGGACATATGCAAATCATCCTTGACCATGTGCCTCATGGCAACAGTCCAGCCCGAACTGCCAAGCCATGTCTTTACTGGACCGGAATCCCGCATCCTAGGACCGGTTTCTGGTTATCAGCCGTCTTCAGCCAGGATAACTTGACTCCAGTGGTGTGGAGAGCATGGGACTCATGTCTGAGCATACCCATCCCACTCGGGTGACAAATGCAAAAACAACAATTGATGGACAGAATGCAGCACAATGTCCTACATTCACTCCAGTACAGAGATCTGGGCCTAAATCCATTGTTTTATTGCACTCCACACCACCCCAGTCCAACCCAAACTGAAAAGCCATGTCTTTCCTGGACCAGAATCTAGTATCCTAGGACCGGTTTCTGGCTATCAGCCATCTTCAGCCAGGATGGATTGACTCCAGTGGTGTGGAGAGCATGGGACTCACGTCTAAGCATACCCATCCCACTCGGGGTGACAAATGCAAAAACAGCAATTGATGGACAGAATGCAGCACAATGTCATACATTCACCCCAGTACAGAGATCTGGGCCTAAATCCATTGTTTTATTGCACTCCACACCACCCCAGTTCAGACATGGACATATGCAAATCAGCCTTGACCTGGTGCCTCATGGGAACAGTCCAGCCCGAACTGCCAAGCCATGTCTTTCCTGGACCGAAATCCCGCATCCTAGGACCGGTTTCTGGTTATCAGCCATCTTCAGCCAGGATAGCTTTACTCCAGTGGTAGGGAGAGCATGGGACTCACGTCTGCGCATACTCATCCCACTCGGGTGACAAATGCAAAAACAACAATTGATGGACAGAATGCAGAACAATGTCATACATTCACCCAGTACAGAGATCTGGGCCTAAATCCATCGTTTTTTTGCACTCCACACCACCCCAGTTCAGACATGGCCATATGCAAATCACCCTTGACCCTGTGCCTCATGGGAACAGTCCAGCCTGAAATGCCAAGCCATGTCTTTCGTTGACCGGAATCAAGCATCCTAGTACCGGTTTCTGGCTATGAGTCGTCTTCAGCAAGAATAGCTTGACTCCAGTGGTGTGGAGAGCATGGGACTCACCTCTGAGCATACCCATCCCACTCGGGGTGACAAATGCAAAAACAACAACTGATGGACAGAATGCAGAACAATGTCATACATTCACCCCAGTACAGAGATCTGGGCCTATATCCATCGTTTTTTTGCACTTCACACCACGCCAGTCCAGACATGGCCATATGCAAATCAGCCTTGACCCTGTGCCTCATGGGAACAGTCCAGTCCGAACTGCAAAGCAATGTCTTTCCTGGACCGTAATCAAGCATCCTAGGACTGGTTTCTGGCTATCAGCTGTCTTCAGCCAGGATGGATTGACTCCAGTGGTGTGGAGAGCATGGGACTCATGTCTGAGCATACCCATCCCACTCGGGGTGACAAATGCAAAAACAACAATTGATGGACAGAATGCCAAACAATGCCTTACATTCACCCCAGTACAGAGCTCTGGGCCTAAATCCATCGTTTTTTGCACTCCACACCACCCCAGTTCAGACATGGCCATATGTAAATCAGCCTTGACCCTGTGCCTCATGGGAACAGTCCAGCCCGAACTGCCAAGCCATGTCTTTCCTGGACCGTAATCAAGCATCCTAGGACTGGTTTTTGGCTATCAGCCGTCTTCAGCCAGGATAGCTTGACTCCAGTGGTGTGGAGAGCATGGGACTCAAGTCTGAGCATACCCATCAAACTCGGGGTGACAAATGCAAAAACAACAATTGATGGACAGAATGCAGAACAATGTCATACAATCACCCCAGTACAGAGATCTAGGCCTAAATCCATCATCTTTTTGCACTCCACACCACCCCAGTTCAGACATGGCCATAATCAAATCAGCCTTGACCCTGTGCCTCATGGGAACAGTCCAGCCCGAACTGCCAAGCCATGTCTTTCCTGGACAGAAATCGAGCATCCTAGGACCGGTTTCTGGCTATCAGCCGTCTTCAGCCAGGATAGATTGACTCCAGTGGTGTGGAGAGCATGGGACTCATGTCTGAGCATACCCATCCCACTCGGGGTGACAAATACAAAAACAACAATTGATGGACAGAATGCAGAACAATGTCATACATTCACCCCAGTACAGAGATCTGGGCCTAAATCCATCATTTTATTGCACTCCACACCACCCCAGTTCAGACATGGCCATATGCAAATCAGCCTTGACCCTGTGCCTCATGGGAATAGTCCAGCCCAAACTGAAAAGCCATGTCTTTCCTGGACCAGAACCTAGCATCCTAGGACTGGTTTCTGGCTATCAGCCATCTTCAGCCAGGATGGATTGACTCCAGTGGTGTGGAGAGCATGGGACTCACCTCTGAGCATACCCATCCCACTCGGGGTGACAAATGCAAAAACAACAATTGATGGACAGAATGCCGAACAATGTCATACATTCACCCCAGTACAGAGCTCTGGGCCTAAATCCATCGTTTTTTGCACTCCACACCACCCCAGTTCAGACATGGCCATATGTAAATCAGCCTTGACCCTGTGCCTCATGGGAACAGTCCAGCCCAAACTGCCAAGCCATGTCTTTCCTGGACCGGAATCAAGCATCCTAGGACCGGTTTCTGGCTATCAGCCGTCTTCAGCCAGGATAGCTTGACTCCAGTGGTGTGGAGAGCATGGGACTCACGTCTGAGCATACTCATCCCTCTCAGGATGACAAATGCAAAAAGAACAATTGATGGACAGAATGCAGAACTATGTCATACATTCACCCCAGTACAGAGATCTGGGCCTAAATCCATCATCTTTTTGCACTCCACACCACCCCAGTTCAGACATGGCCATAATCAAATCAGCCTTGACCCTCTGCCTCATGGGAACAGTCCAGCCCGAACTGCCAAGCCATGTCTTTACTGGACAGAAATCAAGCATCCTAGGATCGGTTTCTGGCTATCAGCCGTCTTCAGCCAGGATAGATTGACTCCAGTGGTGTGGAGAGCATGGGACTCATGTCTGAGCATACCCATCCCACTCGGGGTGACAAATACAAAAACAACAATTGATGGACAGAATGCAGAACAATGTCATACATTCACCCCAGTACAGAGATCTGGGCCTAAATCCATCGTTTTATTGCACTCCACACCACCCCAGTTCAGACATGGCCATATGCAAATCAGCCTTGACCCTGTGCCTCATGGGAACAGTCAAGCCCAAACTGAAAAGCCATGTCTTTCCTGGACCAGAATCTAGCATCCTAGGACCGGTTTCTGGCTATCAGCCGTCTTCAGCCAGGATGGATTGACTCCAGTGGTGTGGAGAGCATGGGACTCACTTCTGAGCATACCCATCCTACTCGGGGTGACAAATGCAAAAACAACAATTGATGGACAGAATGCCGAACAATGTCCTACATTCACCCCATTACAGAGATCTGGGCCTAAATCCATCGTTTTTTGCACTCCACACCACCCCAGTTCAGACATGGCCATATGCAAATCAGCCTTGACCCTGCGCCTCATGGTAACAGTCCAGCCCGTACTGCCAAGCCATGTCTTTCCTGGACCGGAATCAAGCATCCTAGGACCGGTTTCTGGCTATCAGCCGTCTTCAGCCAGGATAGGTTGACTCCAGTGGTGTGGAGAGCATGGAACTCACGTCTGAGCATACCCATCCCACTCGGGGTGACAAATGCAAAAACATCAAATGATAGACAGAATGCAGAACAATGTCATACATTCACCCCAGTACAGAGATCAGGGCCTAAATCCATTGTTTTTTTGCACTCCAAACCACCCCAGGTCAGACATGGCCATATGCAAATCAGCCTTGACCCTTTGCCTCATGGGAACAATCCAGCCCGAACTGCCAAGCCATGTCTTTCCTGGACAGGAATCAAGCATCCTAGGACCGTTTTCTGGCTATCAGCCGTCTTCAGCCAGGATAGATTGACTCCAGTGGTGTGGAGAGAATGGGACTCACGTCTGAGAATACCCATCCTACTCGGGGTAACAAATGCAAAAACAACAATTGATGGACAGAATGCAGAACAATGTCATACATTCACCCCAGTACAGAGATCTGGGCCTAAATCCATCGTTTTTTTGCACTCCACACCACCTCAGTTCAGACATGGCCATATGCAAATCATCCTTGACCCTGTGCCTCGTGGGAACAGTCCAACCCGAACTGAAAAGCCATGTCTTTCCTTGACCAGGTTCTAGCATACTAGGACCGGTTTCTGGCTATCAGCCGTCTTCAGCCAGGATAGCTTGACTCCAATGGTGTGGAGAGCATGGGACTCACGTCTGAGCATACCCATCCCACTCGGGGTGACTAATGCAAAAACAACAATTGATGGACAGAATGCAGAACAATGTCATACATTCACTCCAGTACAGAGATATGGACCTAAATCCATCATTTTTTTGTACTCCACACCACCCCAGTTCAGACATGGCCATATGCAAATCAGCCTTTACCCTGTGCCTCATGGGAACAGTCCAGCCCGAACTGCCAAGCCATGTCTTTCCTGGACCGGAATCAAGCATCCTAGGACCGTTTTCATGCTATCAGCTGTCTTCAGCCTGGATAGCTTGACTCCAGTGGTGTGGAGAGCATGGGACTCACGTCTGAGCATAACCATCCCACTCGGGGTGATAAATGCAAAAACAACAATTGATGGACAGAATGCAGAACAATGTCATACATTCACCCCAGTACAGAGCTCTGGGCCTAAATCCATCGTTTTTTGCACTCCACACCACCCCAGTTCAGACATGGCCATATGTAAATCAGCCATGACCCTGTGCCTCATGGGAACAGTCCAGCCCAAACTGCCAAGCCATGTCTTTCCTGGACCGGAATCAAGCATCCTAGGACCGGTTTCTGGCTATCAGCCGTCTTCAGCCAGGATAGCTTGACTCCAGTGGTGTGGAGAGCATGGGACTCACGTCTGAGCATACTCATCCCTCTCAGGATGACAAATGCAAAAAGAACAATTGATGGACAGAATGCAGAACAATGTCATACATTCACCCCAGTACAGAGATCTGGGCCTAAATCCATCATCTTTTTGCACTCCACACCACCCCAGTTCAGACATGGCCATAATCAAATCAGCCTTGACCCTGTGCTTCATGGGAACAGTCCAGCCCAAACTGAAAAGCCATGTCTTTCCTGGAACAGAAACTAGCATCCTAGGACCAGTTTCTGGCTATCAGCCATCTTCAGCCAGGATGGATTGACTCCAGTGGTGTGGAGAGGATGGGACTCACGTCTGAGCATACCCATCCCTCTCGGGGTGACAAATGCAAAAACAACAATTGATGGACATAATGCCGAACAATGTCATACATTCACCCCAGTACAGAAATCTGGGTCTAAATCCATCGTTTTTTGCACTCCACACCACCCCAGTTCAGACATGGCCATAATCAAATCAGCCTTGACCCTGTGCCTCATGAGAACAGTCCAGCCCGAACTGCCAAGCCATGTCTTTCCTGGACCGGAATCAAGCATCCTAGGACCGGTTTCTGGCTATCAGCGTCTTCAGACAGGATAGCTTGACTCCAGTGGTGTGGAGAGCATGGGACTCATGTCTGAGCATACCCATCCCACTCGGGTGACAAATGCAAAAACAACAATTGAAGGACAGAATACAGCACAATGTCATACATTCACCCCAGTACAGAGATCTGGGCCTAAATCCATTGTTTTATTGCACTCCACACCACCCCAGTCCAGTCCAAACAGAAAAGCCATGTCTTTCCTGGACCAGAATCTAGCATCCTAGGACCGGTTTCTGGCTATTAGCCATCTTCAGCCAGGATGGATTGACTCCAGTGGTGTGGAGAGCATGGGACTCACGTCTGAGCACACCCATCCCACTAGGGGTGACAAATGCAAAAACAATAATTGATGGACAGAATGCAGCACAATGTCATACATTCACCCCAGTACAGAGATCTGGGCCTAAATCCATTGTTTTATTGCACTCCACACCACCCCAGTTCAGACATGGACATATGCAAATCAGCCGTGACCTGGTGCCTCATGGGAACAGTCCAGCCCGAACTGCCAAGCCATGTCTTTCCTGGACCGAAATCCCGCATCCTAGGACCGGTTTCTGGCTATCAGCCGTCTTCAGCCAGGATAGCTTGACTCCAGTGGTAGGGAGAGCATGGGACTCACGTCTGCGCATACTCATCCCACTCGGGTGACAAATGCAAAAACAACAACTGATGGACAGAATGCAGAACAATGTCATACATTCACACCAGTACAGAGATCTGGGCCCATATCCATTGTTTTTTGCACTTCACACCACGCCAGTCCAGACATGGCCATATGCAAATCAGCCTTGACCCTGTGCCTCATGGGAACAGTCCAGTCCGAAATGCAAAGCAATGTCTTTCCTGGACTGTAATCAAGCATCCTAGGACTGGTTTTTGGCTATCAGCCGTCTTCAGCCAGGATAGCTTGACTCCAGTGGTGTGGAGAGCATGGGACTCAAGTCTGAACATGCCCATCAAACTCGGGGTGACAAATGCAAAAACAACAATTGATGGACAGAATGCAGAACAATGTCATACATTCACCCCAGTACAGAGATCTGGGCCTAAATCCATCATCTTTTTGCACTCCACACCACCCCAGTTCAGACATGGCCATAATCAAATCAGCCTTGACCCTGTGCCTCATGGGAACAGTCCAGCCCGAACTGCCAAGCCATGTCTTTCCTGGACAGAAATCAAGCATCCTAGGACTGGTTTCTGGCAATCAGCCGTCTTCAGCCAGGATAGATTGACTCCAGTGGTGTGGAGAGCATGGGACTCATGTCTGAGCATACCCATCCCACTCGGGGTGACAAATACAAAAACAACAATTGATGGACAGAATGCAGAACAATGTCATACATTTACCCCAGTACAGAGATCTGGGCCTAAATCCATCGTTTTATTGCACTCCACACCACCCCAGTTCAGACATGGCCATATGCAAATCAGCCTTGACCCTGTGCCTCATGGGAACAGTCCAGCCCAAACTGAAAAGCCATGTCTTTCCTGGACCAGAACCTAGCATCCTAGGACTGGTTTCTGGCTATCAGCCATCTTCAGCCAGGATGGATTGACTCCAGTGGCGTGGAGAGCATGGGACTCACCTCTGAGCATACCCATCCCACTCGGGGTGACAAATGCAAAAACAACAATTGATGGACAGAATGCCGAACAATGTCATACATTCACCCCAGTACAGAGCTCTGGGCCTAAATCCATCGTTTTTTGCACTCCACACCACCCCAGTTCAGACATTGTCATATGTAAATCAGCCTTGACCCTGTGCCTCATGGGAACAGTCCAGCCCGAACTGCCAAGCCATGTCTTTCCTGGACCGGAATCAAGCATCCTAGGACCGGTTTCTGGCTATCAGCTGTCTTCAGCCAGGATAGCTTGACTCCAGTGGTGTGGAGAGCATGGGACTCACGTCTGAGCATACTCATCCCTCTCAGGATGACAAATGCAAAAAGAACAATTGATGGACAGAATGCAGAACAATGTCATACATTCACCCCAGTACAGAGATCTGGGCCTAAATCCATCATCTTTTTGCACTCCACACCACCCCAGTTCAGACATGGCCATAATCAAATCAGCCTTGACCCTGTGCCTCATGGGAACAGTCCAGCCCGAACTGCCAAGCCATGTCTTTACTGGACAGAAATCAAGCATGCTAGGATCGGTTTCTGGCTATCAGCCGTCTTCAGCCAGAATAGATTGACTCCAGGGGTGTGGAGAGCATGGGACTCATGTCTGAGCATACCCATCCCACTCGGGGTGACAAATACAAAAACAACAATTGATGGACAGAATGCAGAACAATGTCATACATTCACCCCAGTACAGAGATCTGGGCCTAAATCCATCGTTTTATTGCACTCCACACCACCCCAGTTCAGACATGGCCATATGCAAATCAGCCTTGACCCTGTGCCTCATGGGAACAGTCCAGCCCAAACTGAAAAGCCATGTCTTTCCTGGACCAGAATCTAGCATCCTAGGACCGGTTTCTGGCTATCAGCCGTCTTCAGCCAGGATGGATTGACTGCAGTGGTGTGGAGAGCATGGGACTCACTTCTGAGCATACCCATCCCACTCGGGGTGACAAATGCAAAAAGAACAATTGATGGACAGAATGCAGAACAATGTCATACATTCACCCCAGTACAGAGATCTGGGCCTAAATCCATCGTTTTATTGCACTCCACACCACCCCAGTTCAGACATGGCCATATGCAAATCACCCTTGACCCTGTGCCTCATGGGAACAGTCCAGCCCGAACTGCCAAGCCATGTCTTTCATGGACCAGAATCAAGAATCCTAGGACCAATTTCTGGCTATCAGCGTCTTCAGACAGGATAGCTTGACTCCAGGGGTGTGGAGAGCATGGGACTCATGTCTGAGCATTCCCATCCCAGTCGGGGTCACAAACAAAAACAACAATTGATGGACAGAATGCAAAACCATGTCATACATTCACCCCAGTACAGAGATCTGGGCCTAAATCCATTGTTTTATTGCACTCCACACCACCCCAGTTCAGGCATGGACATATGCAAATCATCCTTGACCATGTGCCTCATGGCAACAGTCCAGCCCGAACTGCCAAGCCATGTCTTTACTGGACCGGAATCCCGCATTCTAGGACCGGTTTCTGGTTATCAGCCGTCTTCAGCCAGGATAGCTTGACTCCAGTGGTGTGGAGAGCATGGGACTCATGTCTGAGCATACCCATCCCACTCGGGTGACAAATGCAAAAACAACAATTGATGGACAGAATGCAGCACAATGTCCTACATTCACTCCAGTACAGAGATCTGGGCCTAAATCCATTGTTTTATTGCACTCCACACCACCCCAGTCCAACCCAAACTGAAAAGCCATGTCTTTCCTGGACCAGAATCTAGTATCCTAGGACCGGTTTCTGGCTATCAGCCATCTTCAGCCAGGATGGATTGACTCCAGTGGTGTGGAGAGCATGGGACTCACGTCTAAGCATACCCATCCCACTCGGGGTGACAAATGCAAAAACAGCAATTGATGGACAGAAGCAGCAAAATGTCATACATTCACCCCAGTACAGAGATCTGGGCCTAAATCCATTGTTTTATTGCACTCCACACCACCCCAGTTCAGACATGGACATATGCAAATCAGCCTTGACCTGGTGCCTCATGGGAACAGTCCAGCCCGAACTGCCAAGCCATGTCTTTCCTGGACCGAAATCCCGCATCCTAGGACCGGTTTCTGGTTATCAGCCATCTTCAGCCAGGATAGCTTGACTCCAGTGGTAGGGAGAGCATGGGACTCACGTCTGCGCATACTCATCCCACTCGGGTGACAAATGCAAAAACAACAATTGATGGACAGAATGCAGAACAATGTCATACATTCACCCAGTACAGAGATCTGGGCCTAAATCCATCGTTTTTTTGCACTCCACACCACCCCAGTTCAGACATGGCCATATGCAAATCACCCTTGACCCTGTGCCTCATGGGAACAGTCCAGCCTGAAATGCCAAGCCATGTCTTTCGTTGACCGGAATCAAGCATCCTAGTACCGGTTTCTGGCTATGAGTCGTCTTCAGCAAGAATAGCTTGACTCCAGTGGTGTGGAGAGCATGGGACTCACCTCTGAGCATACCCATCCCACTCGGGGTGACAAATGCAAAAACAACAACTGATGGACAGAATGCCGAACAATGTCATACATTCACCCCAGTACAGAGCTCTGGGCCTATATCCATCGTTTTTTTGCACTTCACACCACGCCAGTCCAGACATGGCCATATGCAAATCAGCCTTGACCCTGTGCCTCATGGGAACAGTCCAGTCCGAACTGCAAAGCAATGTCTTTCCTGGACCGTAATCAAGCATCCTAGGACTGGTTTCTGGCTATCAGCTGTCTTCAGCCAGGATGGATTGACTCCAGTGGTGTGGAGAGCATGGGACTCATGTCTGAGCATACCCATCCCACTCGGGGTGACAAATGCAAAAACAACAATTGATGGACAGAATGCCGAACAATGCCTTACATTCACCCCAGTACAGAGCTCTGGGCCTAAATCCATCGTTTTTTGCACTCCACACCACCCCAGTTCAGACATGGCCATATGTAAATCAGCCTTGACCCTGTGCCTCATGGGAACAGTCCAGCCAAACTGAAAAGCCATGTCTTTCCTGGACCAGAATCTAGCATCCTAGGACCGGTTTCTGGCTATCAGCCGTCTTCAGCCAGGATGGATTGACTGCAGTGGTGTGGAGAGCATGGGACTCACTTCTGAGCATACCCATCCCACTCGGGGTGACAAATGCAAAAAGAACAATTGATGGACAGAATGCAGAACAATGTCATACATTCACCCCAGTACAGAGATCTGGGCCTAAATCCATCGTTTTATTGCACTCCACACCACCCCAGTTCAGACATGGCCATATGCAAATCACCCTTGACCCTGTGCCTCATGGGAACAGTCCAGCCCGAACTGCCAAGCCATGTCTTTCATGGACCAGAATCAAGAATCCTAGGACCAATTTCTGGCTATCAGCGTCTTCAGACAGGATAGCTTGACTCCAGGGGTGTGGAGAGCATGGGACTCATGTCTGAGCATTCCCATCCCAGTCGGGGTCACAAACAAAAACAACAATTGATGGACAGAATGCAAAACCATGTCATACATTCACCCCAGTACAGAGATCTGGGCCTAAATCCATTGTTTTATTGCACTCCACACCACCCCAGTTCAGGCATGGACATATGCAAATCATCCTTGACCATGTGCCTCATGGCAACAGTCCAGCCCGAACTGCCAAGCCATGTCTTTACTGGACCGGAATCCCGCATTCTAGGACCGGTTTCTGGTTATCAGCCGTCTTCAGCCAGGATAGCTTGACTCCAGTGGTGTGGAGAGCATGGGACTCATGTCTGAGCATACCCATCCCACTCGGGTGACAAATGCAAAAACAACAATTGATGGACAGAATGCAGCACAATGTCCTACATTCACTCCAGTACAGAGATCTGGGCCTAAATCCATTGTTTTATTGCACTCCACACCACCCCAGTCCAACCCAAACTGAAAAGCCATGTCTTTCCTGGACCAGAATCTAGTATCCTAGGACCGGTTTCTGGCTATCAGCCATCTTCAGCCAGGATGGATTGACTCCAGTGGTGTGGAGAGCATGGGACTCACGTCTAAGCATACCCATCCCACTCGGGGTGACAAATGCAAAAACAGCAATTGATGGACAGAAGCAGCACAATGTCATACATTCACCCCAGTACAGAGATCTGGGCCTAAATCCATTGTTTTATTGCACTCCACACCACCCCAGTTCAGACATGGACATATGCAAATCAGCCTTGACCTGGTGCCTCATGGGAACAGTCCAGCCCGAACTGCCAAGCCATGTCTTTCCTGGACCGAAATCCCGCATCCTAGGACCGGTTTCTGGTTATCAGCCATCTTCAGCCAGGATAGCTTGACTCCAGTGGTAGGGAGAGCATGGGACTCACGTCTGCGCATACTCATCCCACTCGGGTGACAAATGCAAAAACAACAATTGATGGACAGAATGCAGAACAATGTCATACATTCACCCAGTACAGAGATCTGGGCCTAAATCCATCGTTTTTTTGCACTCCACACCACCCCAGTCCAGACATGGCCATATGCAAATCACCCTTGACCCTGTGCCTCATGGGAACAGTCCAGCCTGAAATGCCAAGCCATGTCTTTCGTTGACCGGAATCAAGCATCCTAGTACCGGTTTCTGGCTATGAGTCGTCTTCAGCAAGAATAGCTTGACTCCAGTGGTGTGGAGAGCATGGGACTCACCTCTGAGCATACCCATCCCACTCGGGGTGACAAATGCAAAAACAACAACTGATGGACAGAATGCCGAACAATGTCATACATTCACCCCAGTACAGAGCTCTGGGCCTATATCCATCGTTTTTTTGCACTTCACACCACGCCAGTCCAGACATGGCCATATGCAAATCAGCCTTGACCCTGTGCCTCATGGGAACAGTCCAGTCCGAACTGCAAAGCAATGTCTTTCCTGGACCGTAATCAAGCATCCTAGGACTGGTTTCTGGCTATCAGCTGTCTTCAGCCAGGATGGATTGACTCCAGTGGTGTGGAGAGCATGGGACTCATGTCTGAGCATACCCATCCCACTCGGGTGACAAATGCAAAAACAACAATTGATGGACAGAATGCCGAACAATGCCTTACATTCACCCCAGTACAGAGCTCTGGGCCTAAATCCATCGTTTTTTGCACTCCACACCACCCCAGTTCAGACATGGCCATATGTAAATCAGCCTTGACCCTGTGCCTCATGGGAACAGTCCAGCCCGAACTGCCAAGCCATGTCTTTCCTGGACCGTAATCAAGCATCCTAGGACTGGTTTTTGGCTATCAGCCGTCTTCAGCCAGGATAGCTTGACTCCAGTGGTGTGGAGAGCATGGGACTCAAGTCTGAGCATACCCATCAAACTCGGGGTGACAAATGCAAAAACAACAATTGATGGACAGAATGCAGAACAATGTCATACATTCACCCCAGTACAGAGATCTGGGCCTAAATCCATCATCTTTTTGCACTCCACACCACCCCAGTTCAGACATGGCCATAATCAAATCAGCCTTGACCCTGTGCCTCATGGGAACAGTCAAGCCCAAACTGAAAAGCCATGTCTTTCCTGGACCAGAATCTAGCATCCTAGGACCGGTTTCTGGCTATCAGCCGTCTTCAGCCAGGATGGATTGACTCCAGTGGTGTGGAGAGCATGGGACTCACTTCTGAGCATACCTATCCCACTCGGGGTGACAAATGCAAAAACAACAATTGATGGACAGAATGCCGAACAATGTCCTACCTTCACCCCATTACAGAGATCTGGGCCTAAATCCATCGTTTTTTGCACTCCACACCACCCCAGTTCAGACATGGCCATATGCAAATCAGCCTTGACCCTGTGCCTCATGGTAACAGTCCAGCCCGTACTGCCAAGCCATGTCTTTCCTGGACCGGAATCAAGCATCCTAGGACCGGTTTCTGGCTATCAGCCGTCTTCAGCCAGGATAGCTTGACTCCAGTGGTGTGGAGAGCATGGAACTCACGTCTAAGCATACCCATCCCACTCGGGGTGACAAATGCAAAAACATCAAATGATAGACAGAATGCAGAACAATGTCATACATTCACCCCCGTACAGAGATCAGGGCCTAAATCCATTTTTTTTTTGCACTCCAAACCACCCCAGGTCAGACATGGCCATATGCAAATCAGCCTTGACCCTTTGCCTCATGGGAACAATCCAGCCCGAACTGCCAAGCCATGTCTTTCCTGGACAGGAATCAAGCATCCTAGGACCGTTTTCTGGCTATCAGCCGTCTTCAGCCAGGATAGATGGACTCCAGTGGTGTGGAGAGAATGGGACTCACGTCTGAGAATACCCATCCTACTCGGGGTAACAAATGCAAAAACAACAATTGATGGACAGAATGCAGAACAATGTCATACATTCACCCCAGTACAGAGATCTGGGCCTAAATCCATCGTTTTTTTGCACTCCACACCACCTCAGTTCAGACATGGCCATATGCAAATCATCCTTGACCCTGTGCCTCGTGGGAACAGTCCAACCCGAACTGAAAAGCCATGTCTTTCCTTGACCAGGTTCTAGCATACTAGGACCGGTTTCTGGCTATCAGCCGTCTTCAGCCAGGATAGCTTGACTCCAATGGTGTGGAGAGCATGGGACTCACGTCTGAGCATACCCATCCCACTCGGGGTGACTAATGCAAAAACAACAATTGATGGACAGAATGCAGAACAATGTCATACATTCACTCCAGTACAGAGATATGGACCTAAATCCATCGTTTTTTTGTACTCCACACCACCCCAGTTCAGACATGGCCATATGCAAATCAGCCTTGACCCTGTGCCTCATGGGAACAGTCCAGCCCGAACTGCCAAGCCATGTCTTTCCTGGACCGGAATCAAGCATCCTAGGACCGTTTTCATGCTATCAGCTGTCTTCAGCCTGGATAGCTTGACTCCAGTGGTGTGGAGAGCATGGGACTCACGTCTGAGCATAACCATCCCACTCGGGGTGATGAATGCAAAAACAACAATTGATGGACAGAATGCAGAACAATGTGATACATTCACCCCAGTACAGAGCTCTGGGCCTAAATCCATCGTTTTTTGCACTCCACACCACCCCAGTTCAGACATGGCCATATGTAAATCAGCCTTGACCCTGTGCCTCATGGGAACAGTCCAGCCCAAACTGCCAAGCCATGTCTTTCCTGGACTGGAATCAAGCATCCTAGGACCGGTTTCTGGCTATCAGCCGTCTTCAGCCAGGATAGCTTGACTCCAGTGGTGTGGAGAGCATGGGACTCACGTCTGAGCATACTCATCCCTCTCAGGATGACAAATGCAAAAAGAACAATTGATGGACAGAATGCAGAACAATGTCATACATTCACCCCAGTACAGAGATCTGGGCCTAAATCCATCATCTTTTTGCACTCCACACCACCCCAGTTCAGACATGGCCATAATCAAATCAGCCTTGACCCTGTGCCTCATGGGAACAGTCCAGCCCGAACTGCCAAGCTATGTCTTTACTGGACAGAAATCAAGCATCCTAGGATCGGTTTCTGGCTATCAGCCGTCTTCAGCCAGGATAGATTGACTCCAGTGGTGTGGAGAGCATGGGACTCATGTCTGAGCATACCCATCCCACTCGGGGTGACAAATGCAAAAACATCAAATGATAGACAGAATGCAGAACAATGTCATACATTCACCCCAGTACAGAGATCAGGGCCTAAATCCATTGTTTTTTTGCACTCCAAACCACCCCAGGTCAGACATGGCCATATGCAAATCAGCCTTGACCCTTTGCCTCATGGGAACAATCCAGCCCGAACTGCCAAGCCATGTCTTTCCTGGACAGGAATCAAGCATCCTAGGACCGTTTTCTGGGTATCAGCCGTCTTCAGCCAGGATAGATTGACTCCAGTGGTGTGGAGAGAATGGGACTCACGTCTGAGAATACCCATCCTACTCGGGGTAACAAATGCAAAAACAACAATTGATGGACAGAATGCAGAACAATGTCATACATTCACCCCAGTACAGAGATCTGGGCCTAAATCCATCGTTTTTTTGCACTCCACACCACCTCAGTTCAGACATGGCCATATGCAAATCATCCTTGACCCTGTGCCTCGTGGGAACAGTCCAACCCGAACTGAAAAGCCATGTCTTTCCTTGACCAGGTTCTAGCATACTAGGACCGGTTTCTGGCTATCAGCCGTCTTCAGCCAGGATAGCTTGACTCCAATGGTGTGGAGAGCATGGGACTCACGTCTGAGCATACCCATCCCACTCGGGGTGACTAATGCAAAAACAACAATTGATGGACAGAATGCAGAACAATGTCATACATTCACTCCAGTACAGAGATATGGACCTAAATCCATCGTTTTTTTGTACTCCACACCACCCCAGTTCAGACATGGCCATATGTAAATCAGCCTTGACCCTGTGCCTCATGGGAACAGTCCAGCCCGAACTGCCAAGCCATGTCTTTCCTGGACCGGAATCAAGCATCCTAGGACCGTTTTCATGCTATCAGCTGTCTTCAGCCTGGATAGCTTGACTCCAGTGGTGTGGAGAGCATGGGACTCACGTCTGAGCATAACCATCCCACTCGGGGTGATAAATGCAAAAACAACAATTGATGGACAGAATGCAGAACAATGTCATACATTCACCCCAGTACAGAGCTCTGGGCCTAAATCCATCGTTTTTTGCACTCCACACCACCCCAGTTCAGACATGGCCATATGTAAATCAGCCTTAACCCTGTGCCTCATGGGAACAGTCCAGCCCAAACTGCCAAGCCATGTCTTTCCTGGACCGGAATCAAGCATCCTAGGACCGGTTTCTGGCTATCAGCCGTCTTCAGCCAGGATAGCTTGACTCCAGTGGTGTGGAGAGCATGGGACTCACGTCTGAGCATACTCATCCCTCTCAGGATGACAAATGCAAAAAGAACAATTGATGGACAGAATGCAGAACAATGTCATACATTCACCCCAGTACAGAGATCTGGGCCTAAATCCATCATCTTTTTGCACTCCACACCACCCCAGTTCAGACGTGGCCATAATCAAATCAGCCTTGACCCTGTGCCTCATGGGAACAGTCCAGCCCGAACTGCCAAGCTATGTCTTTACTGGACAGAAATCAAGCATCCTAGGAGCGGTTTCTGGCTATCAGCCGTCTTCAGCCAGGATAGATTGACTCCAGTGGTGTGGAGAGCATGGGACTCATGTCTGAGCATACCCATCCCACTTGGGGTGACAAATGCAAAAACATCAAATGATAGACAGAATGCAGAACAATGTCATACATTCACCCCAGTACAGAGATCAGGGCCTAAATCCATTGTTTTTTTGCACTCCAAACCACCCCAGGTCAGACATGGCCATATGCAAATCAGCCTTGACCCTTTGCCTCATGGGAACAATCCAGCCCGAACTGCCAAGCCATGTCTTTCCTGGACAGGAATCAAGCATCCTAGGACCGTTTTCTGGCTATCAGCCGTCTTCAGCCAGGATAGATTGACTCCAGTGGTGTGGAGAGAATGGGACTCACGTCTGAGAATACCCATCCTACTCGGGGTAACAAATGCAAAAACAACAATTGATGGACAGAATGCAGAACAATGTCATACATTCACCCCAGTACAGAGATCTGGGCCTAAATCCATCGTTTTTTTGCACTCCACACCACCTCAGTTCAGACATGGCCATATGCAAATCATCCTTGACCCTGTGCCTCGTGGGAACAGTCCAACCCGAACTGAAAAGCCATGTCTTTCCTTGACCAGGTTCTAGCATACTAGGACCGGTTTCTGGCTATCAGCCGTCTTCAGCCAGGATAGCTTGACTCCAATGGTGTGGAGAGCATGGGACTCACGTCTGAGCATACCCATCCCACTCGGGGTGACTAATGCAAAAACAACAATTGATGGACAGAATGCAGAACAATGTCATACATTCACTCCAGTACAGAGATATGGACCTAAATCCATCGTTTTTTTGTACTCCACACCACCCCAGTTCAGACATGGCCATATGCAAATCAGCCTTGACCCTGTGCCTCATGGGAACAGTCCAGCCCGAACTGCCAAGCCATGTCTTTCCTGGACCGGAATCAAGCATCCTAGGACCGTTTTCATGCTATCAGCTGTCTTCAGCCTGGATAGCTTGACTCCAGTGGTGTGGAGAGCATGGGACTCACGTCTGAGCATAACCATCCCACTCGGGGTGATAAATGCAAAAACAACAATTGATGGACAGAATGCAGAACAATGTCATACATTCACCCCAGTACAGAGCTCTGGGCCTAAATCCATCGTTTTTTGCACTCCACACCACCCCAGTTCAGACATGGCCATATGTAAATCAGCCTTGACCCTGTGCCTCATGGGAACAGTCCAGCCCAAACTGCCAAGCCATGTCTTTCCTGGACCGGAATCAAGCATCCTAGGACCGGTTTCTGGCTATCAGCCGTCTTCAGCCAGGATAGCTTGACTCCAGTGGTGTGGAGAGCATGGGACTCACGTCTGAGCATACTCATCCCTCTCAGGATGACAAATGCAAAAAGAACAATTGATGGACAGAATGCAGAACAATGTCATACATTCACCCCAGTACAGAGATCTGGGCCTAAATCCATCATCTTTTTGCACTCCACACCACCCCAGTTCAGACATGGCCATAATCAAATCAGCCTTGACCCTGTGCCTCATGGGAACAGTCCAGCCCGAACTGCCAAGCTATGTCTTTACTGGACAGAAATCAAGCATCCTAGGATCGGTTTCTGGCTATCAGCCGTCTTCAGCCAGGATAGATTGACTCCAGTGGTGTGGAGAGCATGGGACTCATGTCTGAGCATACCCATCCCACTCGGGGTGACAAATACAAAAACAACAATTGATGGACAGAATGCAGAACAATGTCATACATTCACCCCAGTACAGAGATCTGGGCCTAAATCCATCGTTTTTTTACACTCCACACCACCCCAGTTCAGATATGGCCATATGCAAATCAGCCTTGACCCTGTGCCTCATGGGAACAGTCAAGCCCAAACTGAAAAGCCATGTCTTTCCTGGACCAGAATCTAGCATCCTAGGACCGGTTTCTGGCTATCAGCCGTCTTCAGCCAGGATGGATTGACTCCAGTGGTGTGGAGAGCATGGGACTCACTTCTGAGCATACCCATCCCACTCGGGGTGACAAATGCAAAAACAACAATTGATGGACAGAATGCCGAACAATGTCCTACATTCACCCCATTACAGAGATCTGGGCCTAAATCCATCGTTTTTTGCACTCCACACCACCCTAGTTCAGACATGGCCATATGCAAATCAGCCTTGACCCTGTGCCTCATGGGAACAGTCCAGCCCGTACTGCCAAGCCATGTCTTTCCTGGACTGGAATCAAGCATCCTAGGACCGGTTTCTGGCTATCAGCCGTCTTCAGCCAGGATAGATTGACTCCAGTGGTGTGGAGAGAATGGGACCCACGTCTGAGAATACCCATCCTACTCGGGGTAACAAATGCAAAAACAACAATTGATGGACAGAATGCAGAACAATGTCATACATTCACCCCAGTACAGAGATCTGGGCCTAAATCCATCGTTTTTTTGCACTCCACACCACCTCAGTTCAGACATGGCCATATGCAAATCATCCTTGACCCTGTGCCTCGTGGGAACAGTCCAACCCGAACTGAAAAGCCATGTCTTTCCTTGACCAGGTTCTAGCATACTAGGACCGGTTTCTGGCTATCAGCCGTCTTCAGCCAGGATAGCTTGACTCCAATGGTGTGGAGAGCATGGGACTCACGTCTGAGCATACCCATCCCACTCGGGGTGACTAATGCAAAAACAACAATTGATGGACAGAATGCAGAACAATGTCATACATTCACCCCAGTACAGAGATCTGGGCCCAAATCCATCGTTTTTTTGTACTCCACACCACCCCAGTTCAGACATGGCCATATGCAATTCAGCCTTGACCCTGTGCCTCATGGGAACAGTCCAGCCCGAACTGCCAAGCCATGTCTTTCCTGGACCGGAATCAAGTATCCTAGGACCGGTTTCTGGCTATCAGCGTCTTTAGACAGGATAGCTTGACTCCAGTGGTGTGGAGAGCATGGGACTCATGTCTGAGCATTCCCATCCCAGTCAAGTTCACAAACAAAAACAACAATTGATAGACAGAATGCAAAACAATGTCATACATTCACCCCAGTACAGAGATCGGGGCCTAAATCCATTGTTTTATTGCACTCCACACCACCCCAGTTCAGACATGGACATATGCAAATCATCCTTGACCATGTGCCTCATGGCAACAGTCCAGCCCGAACTGCCAAGCCATGTCTTTCATGGACCAGAATCCCGCATCCTAGGACCGGTTTCTGGTTATCAGCTGTCTTCAGCCTGGATAGCTTGACTCCAGTGGTGTGGAGAGATTGGGACTCACGTCTGAGCATAACCATCCCACTCGGGGTGATAAATGCAAAAACAACAATTGATGGACAGAATGCAGAACAATGTCATACATTCACCCCAGTACAGAGCTCTGGGCCTAAATCCATCGTTTTTTGCACTCCACACCACCCCAGTTCAGACATGGCCATATGTAAATCAGCCTTGACCCTGTGCCTCATGGGAACAGTCCAGCCCAAACTGCCAAGCCATGTCTTTCCTGGACCGGAATCAAGCATCCTAGGACCGGTTTCTGGCTATCAGCCGTCTTCAGCCAGGATAGCTTGACTCCAGTGGTGTGGAGAGCATGGGACTCACGTCTGAGCATACTCATCCCTCTCAGGATGACAAATGCAAAAAGAACAATTGATGGACAGAATGCAGAACAATGTCATACATTCACCCCAGTACAGAGATCTGGGCCTACATCCATCATTTTTTTGCACTCCACACCACCCCAGTTCAGACATGGCCATAATCAAATCAGCCTTGACCCTGTGCCTCATGGGAACAGTCCAGGTCGAACTGCCAAGCCATGTCTTTTCTGGACCGGAATCAAGCATCCTAGGACCGGTTTCTGGCTATCAGCGTCTTCAGACAGGATAGCTTGACTCCAGTGGTATGGAGAGCATGGGACTCATGTCTGAGCATACCCATCCCACTCGGGGTGACAAATACAAACACAACAATTGATGGACAGAATGCAGAACAATGTCATACATTCACCACAGTTCAGAGATCTGGGCCTAAATCCATTGTTTTATTGCACTCCACACCACTCCAGTTCAGACATGGACATATGCAAATCAGCCTTGATCATGTGCCTCATGGGAACAGTCCAGCCCGAACTGCCAAGCCATGTCTTTCCTGGACCGGAAAACCGCATCCTAGGACCGGTTTCTGGCTATGAGCCGTCTTCAGCCAGGATAGCTTGACTCCAGTGGTGGGGAGAGCATGTCTGCGCATACTCATCCCACTCGGGTGACAAATGCAAAAACAACAATTGATGGACAATATGCAGAAAAATGTCATACATTCACCCCAGTACAGAGATCTGGGCCTAAATCCATCGTATTTTTGCACTTCACACCACCCCAGTCCAGACATGGCCATATGCAAATCAGCCTTGACCCTGTGCCTCATGGGAACAGTCCAGTCCGAACTGCCAAGCCATATCTTTTGTGGACCGTAATCAAGCATCCTAGGACTAGTTTCTGGCTATCAGCCATCTTCAGCCAGGATAGCTTGACTCCAGTGGTGTGAAGAGCATGGGACTCACGTCTGAGCATACCCATCAAACTCGGGGTGACAAATGCAAAAACAACAATTGATGGACAGAATGCAGAACAATGTTATACATTCACCCCAGTACAGAGATATGGGCCTAAATCCATCATCTTTTTGCACTCCACACCACCCCAGTTCAGACCTGGCCATAATCAAATCAGCCTTGACCCTGTGCCTCATGGGAACAGTCCATCCCGAACTGCCAAGCCATGTCTTTCCTGGACAGAAATTAAGCGTCCTAGGACCGGTTTCTGGCTATCAGCCGTCTTCAGCCAGGATAGATTGACCCCAGTGGTGTGGAGAGCATCTGACTCACTTCTGAGCATACCCATCCCACTCGGGTGACAAATGCAAAAACAACAATTGATAGACAGAATGCAGAACAATGTCATACATGCACCCCAGTACAGGGATCTGGGCCTAAATCCATCGTTTTTGTGCACTCCACACCACCCCAGTTCTGACATGGCCATTTGCAAATCAGCCTTGACCCTGTGCCTCATGGGAACAGTCCAGCCGAACTGCCAAGCCATGTCTTTCCTGGACTGCAATCAAGCATCCTAGGACCGGTTTCTGGCTATCAGCCGTCTTCAGCCAGGATAGCTTGACTCCAGTGGTGTGGAAAGCATGGGACTCACGTCTGAGCATACCCATGCCTCTCAGGATGACAAATGCAAAAAGAACAATTGATGGACAGAATGCAGAACAATGTCATACATTCACCCCAGTACAGAGCTCTGGGCCTACATCCATCATTTTTTTGCACTCCACACCACCCCAGTTCAGACATGGCCATATGCAAATCAGCCTTGACCCTGTGCCTCATGGGAACAGTCCTGCCCGAATTGCCAAGCCATGTCTTTCCTGGACCGGAATCAAGCATCCTAGAACCGGTTTCTGGCTATCAGCTGTCTTCAGCCTGGATAGTGACTCCAGTGGTGTGAAGAGCATAAGACTCACGTCTGAGCATACCCATCCCACTCGGGGTGACAAATGCAAAAACAACAATAGATGGACAGAGTGCAGAACAATGTCATACATTCACCCCAGTACAGAGATCTGGGCCTAAATCCATTGTTTTATTGCACTCCACACCACCCCAGTTCAGGCATGGACATATGCAAATCATCCTTGACCATGTGCCTCATGGTAACAGTCCAGCCCGAACTGCCAAGCCATGTTTTTCCTGGACCGGAATCCCGCATCCTAAGACCGGTTCCTGGCTATCAGCCGTCTTCAGCCACGATAGCTTGACTCCAGTGGTGGGAAGAGCATGGGACTCACGTCTGGCGCATACTCATCCCACTCGGGTGACAAATGCAAAAACAACAATTCATGGACAGAATGCAGAACAATATCATACATTCACCCAGTACAGAGATCTGGGCCTAAATCCATCGTTTTTTTGCACTTCACACCACCCCAGTCCAGACATGGCCATATGCAAATCAGCCTTGACACTGTGCCTCATGGGAACAGTCCAGTCCGAACTGCCAAGCCATGTCTTTCCTGGACCGTAATCAAGCATCCTAGGACTGGCTTCTGGCTATCAGCCGTCTTCAGCCAGGATAGCTTGACTCCAGTGCTGTGGAGAGCATGGGACTCACGTCTGAGCATACCCATCAAACTCGGGTTGACAAATGAAAAAACAACAACTGATGGACAGAATGCAGAACAATGTCATACATTCACCACAGTACAGAGATCTGGGCCTAAATCCATTATCTTTTTGCATTTCACACCACCCCAGTCCAGACATGGCCATATGCAAATCAGCCTTGACACTGTGCCTCATGGGAACAGTCCAGTCCGAACTGCCAAGCCATGTCTTTCCTGGACCGTAATCAAGCATCCTAGGACTGGTTTCTGGCTATCAGCTGTCTTCAGCCAGGATAGATTGACTCCAGTGGTGTGGAGAGCATGGGACTCACTTCTGAGCATACCCATCCCACTCGGGTGACAAATGCAAAAGCAACAATTGATAGACAGAATGCAGAACAATGTCATACATGCACCCCAGTACAGAGATCTGAGCCTAAATCCATCGTTTTTGTGCACTCCACACCACCCCAGTTCAGACATGGCCATATGCAAATCAGCCTTGACCCTGTGTCTCATCTGAACAGTCCAGCCCGAACTGCGAAGCCATGTATTCCCTTGACCGGAATCAAGCATCCTAGGACCGGTTTCTGGCTATCAGCGTCTTCAGCCAGGATAGCTTGAATCTAGTGGTGTGAAGAGCATGGGACTCATGTCTGAGCATACCCATCCCACTCGGGATGACAAATACAAAAACAACAATTGATGGACAGAATGCAGAACAATGTCATACATTCACCCCAGTACAGAGATCTGGGCCTAAATCCATCATTTTATTGCACTCCACACCACCCCAGTTCAGACATGGACATATGCAAACCAGCCTTGACCCTGTGCCTCATGGGAACAGTCCAGCCCGAACTGCCAAGCCATGTCTTTCCTGGACCGGAATCCCGCATCCTAGGACCGGTTTGTGGCTATCTGCCGTCTTCAGCCAGGATAGCTTGACTCCAGTGGTGTGGAGAGCATGGGACTCATGTCTAAGCATACCCATCCCACTCGGGTGACAAATGCAAAAACAACAATTGATGGACAGAATACAGAACAATGTCATACATTCACCCCATTACAGAGATCTGAGCCTAAATCCATCGTTTTTTTGCACTCCACACCACCCCAGTTCTGACATGGCCATATGCAAATCAGCCTTGACCCTGTGCCTCATGGGAACAGTCCAGCCCAAACTGAAAAGCCATGTCTTTCCTGGACCAGAATCTAGCATCCTAGGACTGGTTTCTGGCTATGAGCCGTCTTCAGCCAGGATGGATTGACTCCAGTGGTGTGGAGAGCATGGGACTCACGTCAGAGCATACCCATCCCACTCGGGGTGACAAATGCAAAAACAACAATTGATTAACAGAATGCAGAACAATGTCATACATTCACCCCAGTACAGAGATCTGGGCCTAAATCCATCATCTTTTTGCACTCCACACCACCCCAGTTCAGACATGGCCATAATCAAATCAGCCTTGACCCTGTGCCTCATGGGAACAGTCCAGGTCGAACTGCCAAGCCATGTCTTTCCTAGACCGGAATCAAGCATCCTAGGACCGGTTTCTGGCTATCAGCGTCTTCAGACAGGATAGCTTGACTCCAGTGGTGTGGAGAGCATGGGACTCGTGTCTGAGCATACCCATCCCACTCGGGGTGACAAATACAAACACAACAATTGATGGACAGAATGCAGAACAATGTCATACATTCACCCCAGTTCAGAGATCTGGGCCTAAATCCATTGTTTTATTGCACTCCACACCACTGCAGTTCAGACATGGACATATGCAAATCAGCCTTGATCATGTGCCTCATGGGAACAGTCCAGTCCGAACTGCCGAGCCATGTCTTTCCTGGACCGGAAAACCGCATCCTAGGACCGGTTTCTGGCTATCAGCCGTCTTCAGCCAGGATAGCTTGACTCCAGTGGTGGGGAGAGCATGGGACTCACGTCTGCGCATACTCATCCCACTCGGGTGACAAATGCAAAAACAACAATTGATGGACAGAATGCAGAACAATGTCATACATTCACCCCAGTACAGAGATCTGGGCCTAAATCCATCGTATTTTTGCACTTCACACCACCCAAGTCCAGACATGGCCATATGCAAATCAGCTTTGACCCTGTGCCTCATGGGAACAGTCCTGCCCGAATTGCCAAGCCATGTCTTTCCTGGACCTGAATCAAGCATCCTAGGACCGGTTTCTGGCTATCAGCCGTCTTCAGCCAGGATAGCATGACTCCAGTGGTGTGGAGAACATGGGACTCACGTCTGAGCATACCCATCCCACTTGGGGTGACAAATGCAAAAACAACAATTGAAGGACAGAATGCAGAACAATGACATACATTCACCCCAGTACAGAGATCTGGGCCTAAATCCATTGTTTTTTTGCACTCCACACCACCCCAGTTCAGACATGGCCATATGCAAATCAGCCTTGACCCTGTGCCTCATGGGAACAGTCCAGCCCGAACTGCCAAACCATGTCTTTCATGGACAGGAATCAAGCATCCTAGGACTGGTTTCCGGCTATCAGCCATCTTCAGCCAGGATAGCTTGACTCCAGTGGTGTGGAGAGCATAGGACTCACGTCTGAGCATACCCATCCCACTCGGGGTGACAAATGCAAAAACAACAATTTATGGACAGAATGCAGAACAATGTCATACATTCACTCCAGTACAGAGATCCTGGCCTAAATCCATCGTTTTTTTTGCACTCCACACCACCCCAGTTCAGACATGGCCATATGCAAATCAGCCTTGACCCTGTGCCTCATGGGAACAGTCCAGCCCGAACTGCCAAGCCATGTCTTTCCTGGACCGGAATCAAGCATCCTAGGACCGTTTTCTGGCTATCAGCCGTCTTCAGCCAGGATAGCTTGACTCCAGTGGTGTGGAGAGCATGGGACTCACGTCTGAGCATACCCATCCCACTCGGGGTGACTAATGCAAAAACAATTGATGGACAGAATGCAGAACAATGTCATACATTCACCCCAGTACAGAGATATAGACCTAAATCCATCGTGTTTGTGCACTCCACACCACCCCAGTTTAGACATGTCCATATGCAAATCAGCCTTGACTCTGTGCCTCATGGGAACTGTTCAGCCCGAACTGCCAAGCCATGTCTTTCCTGGACCGGAATCAAGCATCCTAGGACCGGTTTCTGGCTATCAGCCGTCTTCAGCCAGGATAGCTTGACTCCAGTGTTGTGGTGAGCATGGGACTCACGTCTGAGCATACCCATCCCACTCGGGGTGACAAATGCAAAAACAACAATTGATGGACAGAATGCAGAACAATGTCATACATTCACCCCAGTACAGAGCTCTGGGCCTACATCCACCATTTTTTTGCACTCCAAACCACCCCAGTTCAGACATGGCCATATGCAAATCAGCCTTGACCCTGTGCCTCATGGGAACAGTCCAGCCCGAACTGCCAAGCCATGTCTTTCCTGGACCGGAATCAAGCATCCTAGGACCGGTTTCTGGCTATCAGCCGTCTTCAGCCAGGATAGCTTGACTCCAGTGGTGTGGAGAGCATGGGACTCACGTCTGAGCATACCCATCCCACTCGGGGTGACTAATGCAAAAACAACAATTGATGGACAGAATGCAGACCAATGTCATACATTCACCCCAGTACAGAGAAATGGACCTAAATCCATCGTTTTTGTGCACTCCACACCACCCCAGTTCAGACATGGCCATATGCAAATCAGCCTTGACCCTGTGCCTCATGGGAACTGTTCAGCCCGAACTGCCAAACATTGTCTTTCCTGGACCGGAATCAAGCATCCTAGGACTGGTTTCTGGCTATCAGCCGTCTTCAGCCAGGATAGCTTGACTCCAGTGTTGTGGTGAGCATGGGACTCACGTCTGAGCATACACATCCCACTCGGGGAGACAAATGCAAAAACAACAATTGATGGACAGAATGCAGAACAATGTCATACATTCACTCCTGTACAGAGCTATGGGCCAAAATCCATTATTTTTTGCACTCCACACCCCCCCAGTTCAGACATGGCCATATGCAAATCATCCATGACCCTGTGCCTCATGGGAACAGTCCAGCCCGAACTGCCAAGCCATGTCTTTCCTGGACAGGAATCCAGCATCCTAGGACCGATTTCAGGCTATCAGCCGTCTTCAGCCAGGATAGATTGACTCCAGTGGTGTGGAGAGCATGGGACTCACGTCTGAGCATACCCATCCCACTCGGGGTGACAAAATGCAAAAACAACAATTGATGGACAGAATGCAGAACAATGTCATACATTCACTCCAGTACAGAGGTCCTGGTCTAAATCCATCGTTTTTTGCACTCCACACCACCCCAGTTCAGACATGGCCATATGCAAATCAGCCTTGACCCTGTGCCTCATGGGAACAGTCCAGCTCGAACTGCCAAGCCATGTCTTTCTGGACCGGAATCAAGCATCCTAGGACTGGTTTCTGGCTATCAGCCGTCTTCAGCCAGGATAGCTTGACTCCAGTGGTGTGGAGAGCATGGGACTCACGTCTGAGCATACCCATCCCACTCGGGGTGACTAATGCAAAAACAACAATTGATGGACAGAATGCAGAACAAAGTCATACATTCACCCCAGTACAGAGGTATGGACCTAAATCCATCGTTTTTGTGCACTCCACACCACCCCAGTTCACACATGGCCATATGCAAATCAGCCTTGACCCTGTGCCTCATGGGAACTGTTCAGCCGGAACTGCCAAGCCATGTCTTTCCTGGACCGGAATCAAGCATCCTAGGACCGGTTTCTGGCTATCAGCCGTCTTCAGCCAGGATAGCTTGACTCCATTGTTGTGGTGAGCATGGGACTCACGTCTGAGTATACCCATCCCACTCGGGGTGACAAATGCAAAAACAACAATTGATGGACAGAATGCAGACCAATGTCATACATTCACCCCAGTACAGAGATCTGGGCCTAAATCCATTGTTTTTTTGCACTCCACACCACCCCAGTTCAGACATGGCCATATGCAAATCAGCCTTGACCCTGTGCCTCATGGGAACAGTCCTGCCCGAACTGCCAAGCCATGTCTTTCCTGGACCGGAATCAAGCATCCTAGGACCGGTTTCTGGCTATCAGCCGTCTTCAGCCAGGATAGCTTGACTCCAGTGGTGTGGAGAGCATGGGACTCATGTCTGAGCATACCCATCCCACTTGGGGTGACAAACGCAAAAACAACAATTGAAGGACAGAATGCAGAACAATGTCATACATTCACCCCAGTACAGAGATCTGGGCCTAAATCCATTGTTTTTCTGCACTCCACACCACCCCAGTTCAGACATGGCCATATGCAAATCAGCCTTGACCCTGTGCCTCATGGGAACAGTCCAGCCCGAACTGCCAAGCCATGTCTTTCCTGGACAGGAATCAAGCATCCTAGGACCGGTTTCTGGCTATCAGCCGTCTTCAGCCAGGATAGCTTGACTCCAGTGGTGTGGAGAGCATGGGACTCACGTCTGAGCATACCCATCCCACTCGGGGTGACAAATGCAAAAGCATCAATTGATAGACAGAATGCAGAACAATGTCATACATTTACCCCAGTACAGAGATCAGGGCCTAAATCCATCGTTTTTTTGCACTCCACACCACCCCAGTTCAAACATGGCCATATGCAAATCAGCCTTGACCCTGTGCCTCATGGGAACAATCCAGCCCGAAGTGCCAAGCCATGTCTTTCCTGGACAGGAATCAAGCATCCTAGGACCGGTTTCTGGCTATCAGCCGTCTTCAGCCAGGATAGCTTGACTCCAGTGGTGTGAAGAGCATGGGACTCACGTCTGCGCATTCTCATCCCACTCGGGTGACAAATGCAAAAACAACAATTGATGGACAGAATACAGAACAATGTCATACATTCACTCCAGTACAGAAATCTGGGCCTGAATCCATCGTTTTTTGCACTCCACACCACCCCAGTTTAGACATGGCCATATGCAAATCAGCCTTGACCCTGTGCCTCATGGGAATAGTCCAGCCGAACTGCCAAGCCATGTCTTTCCTGGACCGGAATCAAGCATCCTAGGACCAGTTTCTGGCTATCAGCCGTCTTCAGCCAGGATAGCTTGACTCCAGTGGTGTGGAGAGCATGGGACTCACGTCTGAGCATACCCATCCCTCTCAGGATGACAAATGCAAAAAGAACAATTGATGGACAGAATGCAGAACAATGTCATACATTCACCCCAGTACAGAGCTCTGGGCCTACATCCATCATTTTTTTGCACTCCACACCACCCCAGTTCAGACATGGCCATATGCAAATCAGCCTTGACCCTGTGCCTCATGGGAACAGTCCAGCCCGAACTGCCAAACCATGTCTTTCCTGGACAGGAATCAAGCATCCTAGGACTGGTTTCCGGCTATCAGCCGTCTTCAGCCAGGATAACTTGACTCCAGTGGTGTGGAGAGCATAGGACTCACGTCTGAGCATACCCATCCCACTCGGGATGACAAATGCAAAAACAACAATTGATGGACAGAATGCAGAACAATGTCATACATTCACTCCAGTACAGAGATCCTGGCCTAAATCCATCGTTTTTTTTGCACTCCACACCACCCCAGTTCAGACATGGCCATATGCAAATCAGCCTTGACCCTGTGCCTCACGGGAACAGTCCAGCCCGAACTGCCAAGCCATGTCTTTCCTGGACTGGAATCAAGCATCCTAGGACCGGTTTCTGGCTATCAGCCGTCTTCAGCCAGGATAGCTTGACTCCAGTGGTGTGGAGAGCATGGGACTCACGTCTGAGCATACCCATCCCACTCGGGGTGACAAATGCAAAAGCATCAATTGATAGACAGAATGCAGAACAATGTCATACATTCACCCCAGTACAGAGCTCTGGGCCTACATCCATCATTTTTTTGCACTCCAAACCACCCCAGTTCAGACTTGGCCATATGCAAATCAGCCTTGACCCTGTGCCTCATGGGAACAGTCCAGCTCGAACTGCCAAGCCATGTCTTTCCTGGACCGGAATCAAGCATCCTAGGACCGGTTTCTGGCTATCAGCCGTCTTCAGCCAGGATAGCTTGACTCCAGTGGTGTGGAGAGCATGGGACTCGTGTCTGAGCATACCCATCCCACTCGGGGTGACAAATACAAACACAACAATTGATGGACAGAATGCAGAACAATGTCATACATTCACCCCAGTTCAGAGATCTGGGCCTAAATCCATTGTTTTATTGCACTCCACACCACTGCAGTTCAGACATGGACATATGCAAATCAGCCTTGATCATGTGCCTCATGGGAACAGTCCAGTCCGAACTGCCGAGCCATGTCTTTCCTGGACCGGAAAACTGCATCCTAGGACCGGTTTCTGGCTATCAGCCGTCTTCAGCCAGGATAGCTTGACTCCAGTGGTGGGGAGAGCATGGGACTCACGTCTGCGCATACTCATCCCACTCGGGTGACAAATGCAAAAACAACAATTGATGGACAGAATGCAGAACAATGTCATACATTCACCCCAGTACAGAGATCTGGGCCTAAATCCATCGTATTTTTGCACTTCACACCACCCAAGTCCAGACATGGCCATATGCAAATCAGCTTTGACCCTGTGCCTCATGGGAACAGTCCTGCCCGAATTGCCAAGCCATGTCTTTCCTGGACCTGAATCAAGCATCCTAGGACCGGTTTCTGGCTATCAGCCGTCTTCAGCCAGGATAGCATGACTCCAGTGGTGTGGAGAACATGGGACTCACGTCTGAGCATACCCATCCCACTTGGGGTGACAAATGCAAAAACAACAATTGAAGGACAGAATGCAGAACAATGACATACATTCACCCCAGTACAGAGATCTGGGCCTAAATCCATTGTTTTTTTGCACTCCACACCACCCCAGTTCAGACATGGCCATATGCAAATCAGCCTTGACCCTGTGCCTCATGGGAACAGTCCAGCCCGAACTGCCAAACCATGTCTTTCATGGACAGGAATCAAGCATCCTAGGACTGGTTTCCGGCTATCAGCCATCTTCAGCCAGGATAGCTTGACTCCAGTGGTGTGGAGAGCATAGGACTCACGTCTGAGCATACCCATCCCACTCGGGGTGACAAATGCAAAAACAACAATTTATGGACAGAATGCAGAACAATGTCATACATTCACCCCAGTACAGAGATCTGGGCCTACATCCATCATTTTTTTGCACTCCACACCACCCCAGTTCAGACATGGCCATAATCAAATCAGCCTTGACCCTGTGCCTCATGGGAACAGTCCAGGTCGAACTGCCAAGCCATGTCTTTTCTGGACCGGAATCAAGCATCCTAGGACCGGTTTCTGGCTATCAGCGTCTTCAGACAGGATAGCTTGACTCCAGTGGTATGGAGAGCATGGGACTCATGTCTGAGCATACCCATCCCACTCGGGGTGACAAATACAAACACAACAATTGATGGACAGAATGCAGAACAATGTCATACATTCACCACAGTTCAGAGATCTGGGCCTAAATCCATTGTTTTATTGCACTCCACACCACTCCAGTTCAGACATGGACATATGCAAATCAGCCTTGATCATGTGCCTCATGGGAACAGTCCAGCCCGAACTGCCAAGCCATGTCTTTCCTGGACCGGAAAACCGCATCCTAGGACCGGTTTCTGGCTATGAGCCGTCTTCAGCCAGGATAGCTTGACTCCAGTGGTGGGGAGAGCATGTCTGCGCATACTCATCCCACTCGGGTGACAAATGCAAAAACAACAATTGATGGACAATATGCAGAAAAATGTCCTACATTCACCCCAGTACAGAGATCTGGGCCTAAATCCATCGTATTTTTGCACTTCACACCACCCCAGTCCAGACATGGCCATATGCAAATCAGCCTTGACCCTGTGCCTCATGGGAACAGTCCAGTCCGAACTGCCAAGCCATATCTTTTGTGGACCGTAATCAAGCATCCTAGGACTAGTTTCTGGCTATCAGCCATCTTCAGCCAGGATAGCTTGACTCCAGTGGTGTGAAGAGCATGGGACTCACGTCTGAGCATACCCATCAAACTCGGGGTGACAAATGCAAAAACAACAATTGATGGACAGAATGCAGAACAATGTTATACATTCACCCCAGTACAGAGATATGGGCCTAAATCCATCATCTTTTTGCACTCCACACCACCCCAGTTCAGACCTGGCCATAATCAAATCAGCCTTGACCCTGTGCCTCATGGGAACAGTCCATCCCGAACTGCCAAGCCATGTCTTTCCTGGACAGAAATTAAGCGTCCTAGGACCGGTTTCTGGCTATCAGCCGTCTTCAGCCAGGATAGATTGACCCCAGTGGTGTGGAGAGCATCTGACTCACTTCTGAGCATACCCATCCCACTCGGGTGACAAATGCAAAAACAACAATTGATAGACAGAATGCAGAACAATGTCATACATGCACCCCAGTACAGGGATCTGGGCCTAAATCCATCGTTTTTGTGCACTCCACACCACCCCAGTTCTGACATGGCCATTTGCAAATCAGCCTTGACCCTATGCCTCATGGGAACAGTCCAGCCGAACTGCCAAGCCATGTCTTTCCTGGACTGCAATCAAGCATCCTAGGACCGGTTTCTGGCTATCAGCCGTCTTCAGCCAGGATAGCTTGACTCCAGTGGTGTGGAAAGCATGGGACTCACGTCTGAGCATACCCATGCCTCTCAGGATGACAAATGCAAAAAGAACAATTGATGGACAGAATGCAGAACAATGTCATACATTCACCCCAGTACAGAGCTCTGGGCCTACATCCATCATTTTTTTGCACTCCACACCACCCCAGTTCAGACATGGCCATATGCAAATCAGCCTTGACCCTGTGCCTCATGGGAACAGTCCTGCCCGAATTGCCAAGCCATGTCTTTCCTGGACCGGAATCAAGCATCCTAGAACCGGTTTCTGGCTATCAGCTGTCTTCAGCCTGGATAGTGACTCCAGTGGTGTGAAGAGCATGGGACTCACGTCTGAGCATACCCATCCCACTCGGGGTGACAAATGCAAAAACAACAATAGATGGACAGAGTGCAGAACAATGTCATACATTCACCCCAGTACAGAGATCTGGGCCTAAATCCATTGTTTTATTGCACTCCACACCACCCCAGTTCAGGCATGGACATATGCAAATCATCCTTGACCATGTGCCTCATGGTAACAGTCCAGCCCGAACTGCCAAGCCATGTTTTTCCTGGACCGGAATCCCGCATCCTAAGACCGGTTCCTGGCTATCAGCCGTCTTCAGCCACGATAGCTTGACTCCAGTGGTGGGAAGAGCATGGGACTCACGTCTGGCGCATACTCATCCCACTCGGGTGACAAATGCAAAAACAACAATTCATGGACAGAATGCAGAACAATATCATACATTCACCCAGTACAGAGATCTGGGCCTAAATCCATCGTTTTTTTGCACTTCACACCACCCCAGTCCAGACATGGCCATATGCAAATCAGCCTTGACACTGTGCCTCATGGGAACAGTCCAGTCCGAACTGCCAAGCCATGTCTTTCCTGGACCGTAATCAAGCATCCTAGGACTGGCTTCTGGCTATCAGCCGTCTTCAGCCAGGATAGCTTGACTCCAGTGCTGTGGAGAGCATGGGACTCACGTCTGAGCATACCCATCAAACTCGGGTTGACAAATGAAAAAACAACAACTGATGGACAGAATGCAGAACAATGTCATACATTCACCACAGTACAGAGATCTGGGCCTAAATCCAGTATCTTTTTGCATTTCACACCACCCCAGTCCAGACATGGCCATATGCAAATCAGCCTTGACACTGTGCCTCATGGGAACAGTCCAGTCCGAACTGCCAAGCCATGTCTTTCCTGGACCGTAATCAAGCATCCTAGGACTGGTTTCTGGCTATCAGCCGTCTTCAGCCAGGATAGATTGACTCCAGTGGTGTGGAGAGCATGGGACTCACTTCTGAGCATACCCATCCCACTCGGGTGACAAATGCAAAAGCAACAATTGATAGACAGAATGCAGAACAATGTCATACATGCACCCCAGTACAGAGATCTGAGCCTAAATCCATCGTTTTTGTGCACTCCACACCACCCCAGTTCAGACATGGCCATATGCAAATCAGCCTTGACCCTGTGTCTCATGGGAACAGTCCAGCCCGAACTGCGAAGCCATGTATTCCCTTGACCGGAATCAAGCATCCTAGGACCGGTTTCTGGCTATCAGCGTCTTCAGCCAGGATAGCTTGAATCTAGTGGTGTGAAGAGCATGGGACTCATGTCTGAGCATACCCATCCCACTCGGGATGACAAATACAAAAACAACAATTGATGGACAGAATGCAGAACAATGTCATACATTCACCCCAGTACAGAGATCTGGGCCTAAATCCATCATTTTATTGCACTCCACACCACCCCAGTTCAGACATGGACATATGCAAACCAGCCTTGACCCTGTGCCTCATGGGAACAGTCCAGCCCGAACTGCCAAGCCATGTCTTTCCTGGACCGGAATCCCGCATCCTAGGACCGGTTTGTGGCTATCTGCCGTCTTCAGCCAGGATAGCTTGACTCCAGTGGTGTGGAGAGCATGGGACTCATGTCTAAGCATACCCATCCCACTCGGGTGACAAATGCAAAAACAACAATTGATGGACAGAATACAGAACAATGTCATACATTCACCCCATTACAGAGATCTGAGCCTAAATCCATCGTTTTTTTGCACTCCACACCACCCCAGTTCTGACATGGCCATATGCAAATCAGCCTTGACCCTGTGCCTCATGGGAACAGTCCAGCCCAAACTGAAAAGCCATGTCTTTCCTGGACCAGAATCTAGCATCCTAGGACTGGTTTCTGGCTATGAGCCGTCTTCAGCCAGGATGGATTGACTCCAGTGGTGTGGAGAGCATGGGACTCACGTCAGAGCATACCCATCCCACTCGGGGTGACAAATGCAAAAACAACAATTGATTAACAGAATGCAGAACAATGTCATACATTCACCCCAGTACAGAGATCTGGGCCTAAATCCATCATCTTTTTGCACTCCACACCACCCCAGTTCAGACATGGCCATAATCAAATCAGCCTTGACCCTGTGCCTCATGGGAACAGTCCAGGTCGAACTGCCAAGCCATGTCTTTCCTAGACCGGAATCAAGCATCCTAGGACCGGTTTCTGGCTATCAGCGTCTTCAGACAGGATAGCTTGACTCCAGTGGTGTGGAGAGCATGGGACTCGTGTCTGAGCATACCCATCCCACTCGGGGTGACAAATACAAACACAACAATTGATGGACAGAATGCAGAACAATGTCATACATTCACCCCAGTTCAGAGATCTGGGCCTAAATCCATTGTTTTATTGCACTCCACACCACTGCAGTTCAGACATGGACATATGCAAATCAGCCTTGATCATGTGCCTCATGGGAACAGTCCAGTCCGAACTGCCGAGCCATGTCTTTCCTGGACCGGAAAACCGCATCCTAGGACCGGTTTCTGGCTATCAGCCGTCTTCAGCCAGGATAGCTTGACTCCAGTGGTGGGGAGAGCATGGGACTCACGTCTGCGCATACTCATCCCACTCGGGTGACAAATGCAAAAACAACAATTGATGGACAGAATGCAGAACAATGTCATACATTCACCCCAGTACAGAGATCTGGGCCTAAATCCATCGTATTTTTGCACTTCACACCACCCAAGTCCAGACATGGCCATATGCAAATCAGCTTTGACCCTGTGCCTCATGGGAACAGTCCTGCCCGAATTGCCAAGCCATGTCTTTCCTGGACCTGAATCAAGCATCCTAGGACCGGTTTCTGGCTATCAGCCGTCTTCAGCCAGGATAGCATGACTCCAGTGGTGTGGAGAACATGGGACTCACGTCTGAGCATACCCATCCCACTTGGGGTGACAAATGCAAAAACAACAACTGAAGGACAGAATGCAGAACAATGACATACATTCACCCCAGTACAGAGATCTGGGCCTAAATCCATTGTTTTTTTGCACTCCACACCACCCCAGTTCAGACATGGCCATATGCAAATCAGCCTTGACCCTGTGCCTCATGGGAACAGTCCAGCCCGAACTGCCAAACCATGTCTTTCATGGACAGGAATCAAGCATCCTAGGACTGGTTTCCGGCTATCAGCCATCTTCAGCCAGGATAGCTTGACTCCAGTGGTGTGGAGAGCATAGGACTCACGTCTGAGCATACCCATCCCACTCGGGGTGACAAATGCAAAAACAACAATTTATGGACAGAATGCAGAACAATGTCATACATTCACTCCAGTACAGAGATCCTGGCCTAAATCCATCGTTTTTTTGCACTCCACACCACCCCAGTTCAGACATGGCCATATGCAAATCAGCCTTGACCCTGTGCCTCATGGGAACAGTCCAGCCCGAACTGCCAAGCCATGTCTTTCCTGGACCGGAATCAAGCATCCTAGGACCGTTTTCTGGCTATCAGCCGTCTTCAGCCAGGATAGCTTGACTCCAGTGGTGTGGAGAGCATGGGACTCACGTCTGAGCATACCCATCCCACTCGGGGTGACTAATGCAAAAACAATTGATGGACAGAATGCAGAACAATGTCATACATTCACCCCAGTACAGAGATATAGACCTAAATCCATCGTTTTTGTGCACTCCACACCACCCCAGTTTAGACATGTCCATATGCAAATCAGCCTTGACTCTGTGCCTCATGGGAACTGTTCAGCCCGAACTGCCAAGCCATGTCTTTCCTGGACCGGAATCAAGCATCCTAGGACCGGTTTCTGGCTATCAGCCGTCTTCAGCCAGGATAGCTTGACTCCAGTGTTGTGGTGAGCATGGGACTCACGTCTGAGCATACCCATCCCACTCGGGGTGACAAATGCAAAAACAACAATTGATGGACAGAATGCAGAACAATGTCATACATTCACCCCAGTACAGAGCTCTGGGCCTACATCCACCATTTTTTTGCACTCCAAACCACCCCAGTTCAGACATGGCCATTTGCAAATCAGCCTTGACCCTGTGCCTCATGGGAACAGTCCAGCCCGAACTGCCAAGCCATGTCTCTCCTGGAACGGAATCAAGCATCCTAGGACCGGTTTCTGGCTATCAGCCGTCTTCAGCCAGGATAGCTTGACTCCAGTGGTGTGGAGAGCATGGGACTCACGTCTGAGCATACCCATCCCACTCGGGGTGACTAATGCAAAAACAACAATTGATGGACAGAATGCAGACCAATGTCATACATTCACCCCAGTACAGAGAAATGGACCTAAATCCATCGTTTTTGTGCACTCCACACCACCCCAGTTCAGACATGGCCATATGCAAATCAGCCTTGACCCTGTGCCTCATGGGAACTGTTCAGCCCGAACTGCCAAACATTGTCTTTCCTGGACCGGAATCAAGCATCCTAGGACTGGTTTCTGGCTATCAGCCGTCTTCAGCCAGGATAGCTTGACTCCAGTGTTGTGGTGAGCATGGGACTCACGTCTGAGCATACACATCCCACTCGGGGAGACAAATGCAAAAACAACAATTGATGGACAGAATGCAGAACAATGTCATACATTCACCCCTGTACAGAGCTCTGGGCCAAAATCCATTATTTTTTGCACTCCACACCCCCCCAGTTCAGACATGGCCATATGCAAATCATCCATGACCCTGTGCCTCATGGGAACAGTCCAGCCCGAACTGCCAAGCCATGTCTTTCCTGGACAGGAATCCAGCATCCTAGGACCGATTTCAGGCTATCAGCCGTCTTCAGCCAGGATAGATTGACTCCAGTGGTGTGGAGAGCATGGGACTCACGTCTGAGCATACCCATCCCACTCGGGGTGACAAAATGCAAAAACAACAATTGATGGACAGAATGCAGAACAATGTCATACATTCACTCCAGTACAGAGGTCCTGGTCTAAATCCATCGTTTTTTGCACTCCACACCACCCCAGTTCAGACATGGCCATATGCAAATCAGCCTTGACCCTGTGCCTCATGGGAACAGTCCAGCTCGAACTGCCAAGCCATGTCTTTCTGGACCGGAATCAAGCATCCTAGGACTGGTTTCTGGCTATCAGCCGTCTTCAGCCAGGATAGCTTGACTCCAGTGGTGTGGAGAGCATGGGACTCACGTCTGAGCATACCCATCCCACTCGGGGTGACTAATGCAAAAACAACAATTGATGGACAGAATGCAGAACAAAGTCATACATTCACCCCAGTACAGAGGTATGGACCTAAATCCATCGTTTTTGTGCACTCCACACCACCCCAGTTCACACATGGCCATATGCAAATCAGCCTTGACCCTGTGCCTCATGGGAACTGTTCAGCCGGAACTGCCAAGCCATGTCTTTCCTGGACCGGAATCAAGCATCCTAGGACCGGTTTCTGGCTATCAGCCGTCTTCAGCCAGGATAGCTTGACTCCATTGTTGTGGTGAGCATGGGACTCACGTCTGAGTATACCCATCCCACTCGGGGTGACAAATGCAAAAACAACAATTGATGGACAGAATGCAGACCAATGTCATACATTCACCCCAGTACAGAGATCTGGGCCTAAATCCATTGTTTTTTTGCACTCCACACCACCCCAGTTCAGACATGGCCATATGCAAATCAGCCTTGACCCTGTGCCTCATGGGAACAGTCCTGCCCGAACTGCCAAGCCATGTCTTTCCTGGACCGGAATCAAGCATCCTAGGACCGGTTTCTGGCTATCAGCCGTCTTCAGCCAGGATAGCTTGACTCCAGTGGTGTGGGTGTCCAGGAACGAATTGGAATACTATCCCCTCGCCAATTCTGGCGACGGGGATAGCATTCCACCCACCTAGAGGGACACGACATGTGTGTAGCCTTAACCCCGGTTAAAGTTAAACAGAGCCTCAGCTCCACAAAATGGACGCTGCCACCACAGACACAAGTCTGGCCTCCTGCTGCTGACCGAAACTCGGCAGATGGTGGCCTGGACAAAGGGTTTCCTGCCTTGGGAGGTGCGAGCACCACCCCAGACAGGATTTTGTGTATTAGGTAGGACAGGGCTGAATAGAATCAGACATGCCCGGGGCACACAAGGTGTCCCCGTGCATAGGCCAGTCCAAACCGGTTCTGGGGCCTTCCAGCCCCAGTCCTGGCGCGGAGCTGGACAAAGGAAAGGGGGTGTAACCGCCCCCCTTCCTGGTTCCTCCCAGAGGAGGGACCTAGTAGGTGAACAAAGAGCTGCCCTCAGTGCATCTACATCTGGTGCGGAGATGAGTCTAACCATCACCGAAATCTCCACTCCCTGCACTTTAGACACCTTTCCCTCTTTGACTGTACAAGATCTCGAGCTCTTGTTAGCTAAGACTAAGTCCGGATCACCTTTGGATTCCTGTCCTCTGAAGATCATTAAACAGTGTAGGGAGACCCTCTTACCTCCTTTGGTGGAGATAATGAATCTTGCCATTAGAGATGGTATCTTCCCTGCAGAGTGGAAGAAGGCGGTAGTGAAACCCCTGCTGAAAAAGGCGTCCCTGGATCCGGGGGTTTTAAAAAACTTCTGGCCGATCTCCCTGCTCCCCGCTCCTGCTAAGATGCTTGAGACTCATCTCAACAAACATCTCGCTGCCTTTGTCGAAAGCTCTGGATGCTTAGACTCTTCTCAGCATGGATTCAGGAAATAATTTAGCACTGAGTCAGCCCTCACCATCGTACTTGATAAGATCCGTACATCAGTAGATGAGGGCCAGACATCTCTCCTGGTCCTGCTAGACCTAACGGCGGCTTTCGATACCCTCTCCCCCTCGGTACTTACATCTCGGCTGAGGGAGGTGGGGGTTAAGAACGCAGCTCTTGATCTCCTGACCTCCTTTCTTACAGGTAGGGAACAAAGAGTCAAGCTTGGGGAGTTTCTATCTCCATCCCGTCCTGTGCTATGTGGGGTTCCTCAGGGGTCGGCCCTTAGTCCGACCCTTTTTAATATCTATGTTACCCCACTGGCCAAACTCATAAGATCTTTCGGGATGGAGGTAGTCTCGTACGCCGATGACACTCAAATCCTCGTTTCTCTACCCCATTCAGATGAACTAATCGCCTCCAAATTCAGATCCTGCATGGAGGCGGTCGGTAAATGGATGGTTCTGAATTCTCTGAAACTGAATGGGGAGAAAACGGAGGTGATGGTGTTTGGGGGAAAAGAAAACATCTGGTCAGCCAACTGGTGGCCTGACTCCCTTGGTACCTGTCCCTCCCCCACATCCTCTGCTAAAAATCTCGGGGTGATAGTAGACCCTGCCCTTGACCTAGGCAGCCAGGTGAGCAGAACTGTCTCTACTTGCTGGGGCCTGATTCATACTCTCCGTAGGGTCAGGAAATTTCTTTCCCTACAGGCAAGAAAACAAATAGCGGTCGCTCTCATCGGCTCGCGTTTGGACTATTGCAATGCGCTGTATGCAGGACTCAATAAAGGACAGCTGCAGCGCTTGCAGGTGGTCCAAAACGCCGTAGCCAGATTTGTCCTGGATATCCCCAGACGTTCTTCAGCCACTGCAGCCAGGAAAACACTGCACTGGCTGCCGATAGAACAGCGTATTCGGTTCAAGGTCTTGTGTATGACCTACAGAGCCATCGCCAAGAAGAGCGACACGGGAATTGGTTCCATCATCTCCCACTATGTTCCCCTTAGAAACCTGCGCTCCTCTGGGAAACTGCTCCTTGCAGCTCCCCGTGTACGGAAAGCCAGGTGGGGTGGCAGAGCCTTTTCCACTCTGGCTCCTAAATGGTGGAATGAACTTCCCCTGGATCTGAGATCCCTTCCATCCCTACAGATTTTTCGCACTGCCTTAAAGACCTTTCTCTTTAAGCAAGCTTACGTCTGAGATTCTAATGCTTCCTCTCTTGGTCCTTCTTGACCTTTGGCTAGGCGCCTTGATACCTTCGGGTTATTGTTCTGCGCAATACAAATTATTTTTCAATTCAATTCAATTCAATCCACCCCCTAGATTGGAATAAGAGGGGGAGCAGTGCCATTGCACAGCAGATCATCCCGAAATCAACTTAAAACTAAGAAGAAGACTGGACTTCGACATTCTGCTGCACAGAAGACTGAAGAAGAATCTCCCTTGTGGCCAAGGAGTGACCACCCTGTGAATACAGGTACCAACCAGCAACTCGACGTCTGCTTTGCCGCCGCCTCCCGCCGGAGCCCGAGCCCAGAGCCCGACAAGAACCAGATTCCCAGACCTCTCAGAGCCCGATCCACAGTCCCTGCAAAGAAGGGACCCGTGGAGGCACCGAGTGACGTGGGACCGGACCTCTTGGAAGACACTCGTAAAGCTGACTGCGCAGCTTCTGAGGTATCCTCGACGTTGTGTTTTGGGGATTGAGAACCCCCACCACCGAGCAGCCCTTGCACCGAAGATCAGCCCCCCAGCATCTCCACGATCGGCGTGGGGCCCTTTTGCACTGTGCCACTCGACGCGCCATCCCGGCCACTAGCCACGTGGTCAGCGGCCATCTTGGCGACGAACCCGAAGATTTACACAGCAGGTCTGGTTGCTCCAGACGTACCCAAGCTCCTGTGAAAAGGAGCACCCGCTCTGACCTTGCTGGTCCGAGTGAACAGCATCTTTCAACTTCTGCCTGGCTTGCCTTTGCCAAGGCCTGTTTGCTCCGATCAAGGTGCCGACACCGCCAACAGCGAGAAGCCTGCGTGGGACAGCTCGTGACCGACTCCTGGACGTCCTCGACCCCGGGTATCCACGTGGCTGCAGAAAGAAGCTACCCGACAACGCCTGTTTGCACCCGACATCGCCTGGTTCCAATCTGGTTCCACGGTAGTCACTGGCTAGTGACTTTGAACATTGTCCCCTCTGCTTTCAGGTCTTCACATCTTCAGATCCACCCTTGGATCCACCGGAACTCTTCTCATCGAGCCGCCTGCAGCATCTTCAGCTCCAAGCACCATCGACCAGCGTGACGAAACCCGACACTACTTCGACCCTGTGCACCCGCTTCCTGTAGGTGAGGTAACTCAGCTCCGCCGGTGCTCCTGCACTGGTACACATCCCAAGGGCCTGTGTTTTAAGTTTCAGCTCCGTAGGTCACTCGGAAGGTTCCTAACTTTCTAACTTTGTACTTTTTACGCACCATAGACTTTACATTGGAAAGTGCGTGCACTTTGAACACTGCACCCGAGTCCCGTGGGCCTCTCCCGACTTAGTTAACTCCAGTCTCGAATAGCTCCAGCGATTCCCAAGGCCCTAGGCCTCTTCACTTTCCTATTGGTATCTCTTATACCACTTTCTTAGTATATGGTTTAGGTGGCCCCTAGGGCTCATCCATATTGTGCAACTTTTGTGTATTTTAAACTGTCTTGTGATTTAACGCTTGTGCTTCTGTGCTCATAAAGAGTCCAGGGGATTTTAATAGTTAATAAATCAATATATATTTTCAATATATATCTGTGTGGTGTCCCTTTCATTTGGTATTCAAGGGGGTTGTGTATGGTATAACAGCTGGCTTCACATGCCTTTCAGAGTTTAGCCTAAGACTGCTTTGTCCACGTTACCACTAGGATAACTGGTCTACAAGGTTGAATTACAATCATCATCATAAGGGTTGTTTGGCATGGTACAAAGTGATCACTAGAACTAGTGAGCATTATATACCAGGCCAACTTCTCACAAGCCCGAACTGCCAAACATTGCCTTTCCTGGACCGGAATCAAGCATCCTAGGACTGGTTTCTGGCTATCAGCCGTCTTCAGCCAGGATAGCTTGACTCCAGTGTTGTGGTGAGCATGGGACTCACGTCTGAGCATACCCATCCCACTCGGGGTGACAAATGCAAAAACAACAATTGATGGACAGAATGCAGAACAATGTCATACATTCACCCCAGTACAGAGCTCTGGGCCTAAAGCCATTGTTTTTTGCACTCCACATCCCCCCAGTTCAGACATGGCCATATGCAAATCATCCATGACCCTGTGCCTCATGGGAACAGTCCGGTACAAAAGGGGGTGGTAATGGACGGAGCATCTGAACCAATCAAACACTCACACCCAGTCAAAAGATCTGGGTTTAATCCATCACCGTTCTTTAGCCCACTCTGCCACCCCAGTTCAGACATGGCTATATGCATATCAGTCTGACCCTGTGCCTCATGGGAACAGTCCAGGCCGAACTGCCAAGCCATGCCTTCCCTGGACCGGAAACAAGCTTCCGGGGACCGATTTCTGGCATTCCAGCCGTCTTCAGCCCAGCTTGCTTGAATCCAGTGGCAAAGTGAGCAAGGGACTCACGTCTGAGCATACCCTGCCACACTTATGGCGGCCAAAAGCGGTACAAAAGGGGGTGGTAATGGACGGAGCATCTGAACCAATCAAACACTCACACCCAGTCAAAAGATCTGGGTTTAATCCATCACCGTTCTTTAGCCCACTCTGCCACCCCAGTTCAGACATGGCTATATGCAAATCAGTCTGACCCTGTGCCTCATGGGAACAGTCCAGCCCGAACTGCCAAGCCATGTCTTTCCTGGACAGGAATCCAGCATCCTAGGACCGATTTCAGGCTATCAGCCGTCTTCAGCCAGGATAGATTGACTCCAGTGGTGTGGAGAGCATGGGACTCACGTCTGAGCATACCCATACCACTCGGGGTGACAAAATGCAAAAACAACAATTGATGGACAGAATGCAGAACAATGTCATACATTCACTCCAGTACAGAGGTCCTGGCCTAAATCCATCGTTTTTTGCACTCCACACCGCCCCAGTTCAGACATGGCCATATGCAAATCAGCCTTGACCCTGTGCCTCATGGGAACAGTCCAGCCCGAACTGCCAAGCCATGTCTTTCCTGGACCGGAATCAAGCATCCTAGGACTGGTTTCTGGCTATCAGCCGTCTTCAGCCAGGATAGCTTGACTCCAGTGGTGTGGAGAGCATGGGACTCACGTCTGAGCATACCCCTCCCACTCGGGGTGTCTAATGCAAAAACAACAATTGATGGACAGAATGCAGAACAAAGTCATACATTCACCCCAGTACAGAGATATGGACCTAAATTCATCGTTTTTGTGCACTCCACACCACCCCAGTTCACACATGGCCATATGCAAATCAGCCTTGACCCTGTGCCTCATGGGAACTGTTCAGCCCGAACTGCCAAGCCATGTCTTTCCTGGACCGGAATCAAGCATCCTAGGACCGGTTTCTGGCTATCAGCAGTCTTCAGCCAGGATAGCTTGACTCCATTGTTGTGGTGAGCATGGGACTCACGTCTGAGCATACCCATCCCACTCGGGGTGACAAATGCAAAAACAACAATTGATGGACAGGATGCAGAACAATGTCATACATTCACCCCAGTACAGAGCTCTGGGCCTACATCCATCATTTTTTCTGCACTCCACACCACCCCAGTTCAGACATGGCCATATGCAAATCAGCCTTGACCCTGTGCCTCATGGGAACAGTCCTGCCCGAACTGCCAAGCCATGTCTTTCCTGGACCGGAATCAAGCATCCTAGGACCGGTTTCTGGCTATCAGCCGTCGTCAGCCAGTATAGCTTGACTCCAGTGGTGTGGAGAGCATGGGACTCACGTCTGAGCATACCCATCCCACTTGGGGTGACAAATGCAAAAACAACAATTGAAGGACAGAATGCAGAACAATGTCATACATTCACCCCAGTACAGAGATCTGGGCCTAAATCCATTGTTTTTTTGCACTCCACACCACCCCAGTTCAGACATGGCCATATGCAAATCAGCCTTGACCCTGTGCCTCATGGGAACAGTCCAGCCCGAACTGCCAAGCCATGTCTTTCCTGGACAGGAATCAAGCATCCTAGGACCGGTTTCTGGCTATCAGCCGTCTTCAGCCAGGATAGCTTGACTCCAGTGGTGTAGAGAGCATGGGATTCCCGTCTGAGCATACCCATCCCACTCGGGGTGACAAATGCAAAAACAACAATTGATGGACAGAATGCAGAACAATGTCATACATTCACCCTAGTACAGAGCTCTGGGCCTAAATCCATCATTTTTTCTGCACTCCACTCCACCCCAGTTCAGACATGGCCATATGCAAATCAGCCTTGACCCTGTGCCTCATGGGAACAGTCCTGCCCGAACTGCCAAGCCATGTCTTTCCTGGACCGGAATCAAGCATCCTAGGACCGGTTTCTGGCTATCAGCCGTCTTCAGCCAGGATAGCTTGACTTCAGTGGTGTGGAGAGCATGGGACTCATGTCTGAGCATACCCATCCCACTTGGGGTGACAAACGCAAAAACAATTGAAGGACAGAATGCAGAACAATGTCATACATTCACCCCAGTACAGTGATCTGGGCCTAAATCCATTGTTTTTTTGCACTCCACACCACCCCAGTTCAGACATGGCCATATGCAAATCAGCCTTGACCCTGTGCCTCATGGGAACAGTCCAGCCCGAACTGCCAAGCCATGTCTTTCCTGGACAGGAATCTAGCATCCTAGGACCAGTTTCTGGCTATCAGCCGTCTTCTGCCAGGATAGCTTGACTCCAGTGGTGTGGAGAGCATGGGACTCACGTCTGAGCATACCCATCCCACTCGGGGTGACAAATGCAAAAGCATCAATTGATAGACAGAATGCAGAACAATGTCATACATTCACCCCAGTACAGAGATCAGGGCCTAAATCCATCGTTTTTTTGCACTCCACACCACCCCAGTTCAAACATGGCCATATGCAAATCAGCCTTGACCCTGTGCCTCATGGGAACAATCCAACCCGAACTGCCAAGCCATGTCTATCCTGGAGAGGAATCAAGCATCCTAGGACCGGTTTCTGGCTATCAGCCGTCTTCAGCCAGGATAGATTGACTCCAGTGGTGTTTAGAGCATGGGACTCACGTCTGAGCATACCCATCCTACTCGGGGTAACAAATGCAAAAACAACAAGTGATGGACAGAATGCAGAACAATGTCTTACATTCACCCCAGTACAGAGATCTGGGCCTAAATCCATCATTTTTTTGCACTCTACACCACCTCAGTTCAGACATGGCCATATGCAAATCATCCTTGACCCTGTGCCTCGTGGGAACAGTCCAACCCAAACTGAAAAGCCATGTCTTTCCTGGATCAGATTCTAGCGTACTAGGACCGGTTTCTGGCTATCAGCCGTCTTCAGCCAGGATAGCTTGACTCCAATGGTGTGGAGAGCATGGGACTCACCTCTGAGCATACCCATCCCACTCGGAGTGACAAATGCAAAAACAACAATTGATGGACAGAATGCAGAACAATGTCATACATTCACCCCAGTACAGAGATCTGGGCCTAAATCCATTGTTTTTTTGCACTCCACACCACCCCAGTTCAGACATGGCCATATGCAAATCAGCCTTGACCCTGTGCCTCATGGGAACAGTCCTCCCCGAACTGCAAGCCATGTCTTTCCTGGACCGGAATCAAACATCCTAGGACCGGTTTCTGGCTATCAGCCGTCTTCAGCCAGTATAGCTTGACTCCAGTGGTGTGGAGAGCATGGGACTCACATCTGAGCATACCCATCCCACTTGGGGTGACAAATGCAAAAACAACAATTGAAGGACAGAATGCAGAACAATGTCATACATTCACCCCAGTACAGAGATCTGGGCCTAAATCCATTGTTTTTTTGCACTCCACACCACCCCAGTTCAGACATGGCCATATGCAAATCAGCCTTGACCCTGTGCCTCATGGGAACAGTCCAGCCCGAACTGCCAAGCCATGTCTTTCCTGGAGCGGAAACAAGCATCCTGGGACCGGTTTCTGGCTATCAGCCATCTTCAGCCAGGATAGCTTGACTCCAGTGTTGTGGTGAGCATGGGACTCACGTCTGAGCATACCCATCCCACTCGGGGTGTCTAATGCAAAAACAACAATTGATGGACAGAATGCAGAACAAAGTCATACATTCACCCCAGTACAGAGATATGGACCTAAATTCATCGTTTTTGTGCACTCCACACCACCCCAGTTCACACATGGCCATATGCAAATCAGCCTTGACCCTGTGCCTCATGGGAACTGTTCAGCCCGAACTGCCAAGCCTTGTCTTTCCTGGACCGGAATCAAGCATCCTAGGACCGGTTTCTGGCTATCAGCTGTCTTCAGCCAGGATAGCTTGACTCCAGTGGTGTGGAGAGCATGGGGCTCACATCTGAACATACCCATCCCACTCGGGGTGACTAATGCAAAAACAATTGATGGACAGAATGCAGAACAATTTCATACATTCACCCCAGTACAGAGATATGGACCTAAATCCATCGTTTTTGTGCACTCCACACCACCCCAGTTCAGACATGGCCATATGCAAATCAGTCTTGACCCTGTGCCTCATGGGAACTGTTCAGTCCGAACTGCCAAGCCATGTCTTTCCTGGACCGGAATCAAGCATCCTAGGACCGGTTTCTGGCTATCAGCCATCTTCAGCCGGGATAGCTTGACTCCAGTGTTGTGGTGAGCATGGGACTCATGTCTGAGCATACCCATCCCACTCGGGGTGACAAATGCAAAAACAACAATTGATGGACAGAATGCAGAACAATGTCATACATTCACCCCAGTACAGAGATCTGGGCCTACATCCATCATTTTTTTGGACTCCACACCACCCCAGTTCAGACATGGCCATATGCAAATCAGCCTTGACCCTGTGCCTCATGGGAACAGTCCAGCCCGAACTGCCAAGCCATGTCTTTCCTGGACCGCAATCAAGCATCCTAGTATCGGTTTCTGGCTATCAGCCGTCTTCAGCCAGGATAGCTTGACTCCATGGTGTGGAGAGCATGGGACTCACGTCTGAGCATACCCATCCTACTCCGGGTAACAAATGCAAAAACAACAAGTGATGGACAGAATGCAGAACAATGTCTTACATTCACCCCAGAACAGAGATCTGGGACTAAATCCATCATTTTTTTGCACTCTACACCACCTCAGTTCAGACATGGCCATATGCAAATCATCCTTGACCCTGTGCCTCATGGGAACAGTCCAACCCAAACTGAAAAGCCATGTCTTTCCTGGATCAGATTCCAGCGTACTAGGACCGGTTTCTGGCTATCAGCCGTCTTCAGCCAGGATAGCTTGACTCCAATGGTTTGGAGAGCATGGGACTCACCTCTGAGCATACCCATCCCACTCGGAGTGACAAATGCAAAAACAACAATTGATGGACAGAATGCAGAACAATGTCATACATTCACCCCAGTACAGAGATCTGGGCCTAAATCCATTGTTTTTTTGAACTCCACACCACCCCAGTTCAGACATGGCCATATGCAAATCAGCCTTGACCCTGTGCCTCATGGGAACAGTCCTCCCCGAACTGCCAAGCCATGTCTTTCCTGGACCGGAATCAAACATCCTAGGACCGGTTTCTGGCTATCAGCCGTCTTCAGCCAGTATAGCTTGACTCCAGTGGTGTGGAGAGCATGGGACTCACATCTGAGCATACCCATCCCACTTGGGGTGACAAATGCAAAAACAACAATTGAAGGACAGAATGCAGAACAATGTCATACATTCACCCCAGTACAGAGATCTGGGCCTAAATCCATTGTTTTTTTGCACTCCACACCACCCCAGTTCAGACATGGCCATATGCAAATCAGCCTTGACCCTGTGCCTCATGGGAACAGTCCAGTCCGAACTGCCAAGCCATGTCTTTCCTGGACAGGAATCAAGCATCCTAGGACCAGTTTCTGGCTATCAGCCGTCTTCAGCCAGGATAGCTTGACTCCAGTGGTGTGGAGAGCATGGGACTCACGTCTGAGCATACCCATCCCACTCGGGGTGACAAATGCAAAAGCATCAATTGATAGACAGAATGCAGAACAATGTCATACATTCACCCCAGTACAGAGATCAGGGCCTAAATCCATCGTTTTTTTGCACTCCACACCACCCCAGTTCAGACATGGCCATATGCAAATCAGCCTTGACCCTGTGCCTCATGGGAACAGTCCAGTCCGAACTGCCAAGCCATGTCTTTCCTGGACAGGAATCAAGCATCCTAGGACCGGTTTCTGGCTATCAGCCGTCTTCAGCCAGGATAGCTTGACTCCAATGGTGTGGAGAGCATGGGACTCACCTCTGAGCATACCCATCCCACTCGGAGTGACAAATGCAAAAACAACAATTGATATACAGAATGCAGAACAATGTTAGACATTCACCCCAGTACAGAGATCTGGGCCTAAATCCATTGTTTTTTGCACTCCACACCACCCCAGTTCAGACATGGCCATATGCAAATCATCCATGACCCTGTGCCTCATGAGAACAGTCCAGCCCGAACTGCCAAGCCATGTCTTTCCTGGACAGGAATCAAGCATCCTAGGACTGGTTTCAGGCTATCAGCCGTCTTCAGCCAGGATAGATTGACTCCAGTGGTGTGGAGAGCATGGGACTCACGTCTGAGCATATCCATCCCACTCGGGGTAACAAATGCAAAAACAATTGATGGACAGAATGCAGAACAATGTCATACATTCACTCCAGTACAGAGATCTTGGCCTAAATCCATCGTTTTTTTGCACTCCACACCACCCCAGTTCAGACATGGCCATATGCAAATTAGCCTTGACCCTGTGCCTCATGGGAACAGTCCAGCCCGAACTGCCAAGCCATGTCTTTCCTGGACAGGAATCAAGCATCCTAGGACCGGTTTCTAGCTATCAGCCGTCTTCAGCCAGAATAGCTTGACTCCAGTGGTGTGGAGAGCATGGGACTCACGTCTGAGCATACCCATCCCACTTGGGGTGACAATCGCAAAAACAACAATTGAAGGACAGAATGCAGAACAATGTCATACATTCACCCCAGTACAGAGATAAGGGCCTAAATCCATTGTTTTTTTGCACTCCACACCACCCCAGTTCAGACATGGCCATATGCAAATCAGCCTTGACCCTGTGCCTCATGGGAACAGTCCAGCCCAAACTGCCAAGCCATGTCTTTCCTGGACCGCAATCAAGCATCCTAGTACCGGTTTCTGGCTATCAGCCGTCTTCAGCCAGGATAGCTTGACTCCATGGTGTGGAGAGCATGGGACTCACGTCTGAGCATACCCATCCCACTCGGGGTGACAAATACAAAAACAACAATTGATGGACAGAATGCAAAACAATGTCATACACATATGCAAATCAGCCTTGACCCTGTGCCTCATGGGAACAGTCCAGCCCGAACTGCCAAGCCATGTCTTTCCTGGACCGGAATCAAGCATCCTATGACCGGTTTCTCGCTATCAGCCGTCTTCAGCCTGGATAGCTTGACTCCAGTGGTGTGGAGAGCATGGGACTCACGTCTGAGCATACCCATCCCACTCGGTGTGACAAATGCAAAAACAACAATTGATGGACAGAATGCAGAACAATGTTATACATTCACCCCAGTACAGCGATCTGGGCCTAAATCCATCATCTTTTTTCACTCCACACCACCCCAGTTCAGACATGGCCATAATCAAATCAGCCTTGACCCTGTGCCTCATGGGAACAGTCCAGCCCGAACTGCCAAGCCATGTCTTTCCTGGACAGAAATCAAGCATCCTAGGACCAGTTTCTGGCTATCAGCGGTCTTCAGCCAGGATAGATTGACTCCAGTGGTGTGGAGAGCATGGGAGTCACGTCTGAGCATACCCATCCCACTCGGGTGACAAATGCAAAAACAACAATTGATAGACAGAATGCAGAATAATGTCATACATTCACCCCAGTACAGAGATCTGGGCCTAAATCCATCATTTTTGTGCACTCCACACCACCCCAGTTCAGACATGGACAAATGCAAATCAGCCTTTACCATGTGCCTCATGGGAACAGTCCAGCCCGAACTGCCAAGCCATGTCTTTGCTGGACCGGAAACCCGCATCCTGGGACCAGTTTCTGGCTATCAGCCGTCTTCAGCCAGGATAGCTTGACTCCAGTGGTGTGGAGAGCATGGGACTCACGTCTGCGCATTCTCAACCCACTCGGGTGACAAATGCAAAAACAACAATTGATGGACAGAATACAGAACAATGTCATACATTCACCCCAGTACAGAGATCTGGGCCTAAATCCATCGTTTTTTTGCACTTCACACCACCCCAGTTCAGACATGGCCATATGCAAATCAGCCTTGACCCTGTGCCTAATGGGAACAGTCCAGCCCGAACTGAAAAGCAATGTCTTTCCTGGACCAGAATCTCGCATCCTAGGACCGGTTTCTGGCTATCAGCCGTCTTCAGCCAGGATAGCGTGACTCCAGTTTTGTGGGGAGCATGAGAATCACGTCTGAGCATACCCATCCCACGCGGGGTGACAAATGCAAAAACAACAGGTGATGGACAGAATGCAGAACAATGTCATACATTCACCCCAGTACAGAGACCTGGGCCTAAATCCATCATTTTTTTGCACTCCCCAACACCCCAGTTCAGACATGGCCATATGCAAATCAGCCTTGACCCTGTGCCTCATGGGAACAGTCCCGCCCGAACTGCCAAGCCATGTCTTTCCTGGACCGGAATCAAGCATCCTAGGACCGGTTTCTGGCTATCAGCGTCTTCAGACAAGATAGCTTGACTCCAGTGGTGTGGAGAGCATGGGACTCATCACTGAGCATACCCATCCCACTCGGGGTGACAAATACAAAAACAACAATTGATGGACAGAATGCAGAACAATGTCATACATTCACCCAAGTACAGAGATCTGGGCCTAAATCCATTGTTTTATTGCACTCCACTCCACCCCAGTTCAGACATGGACATATGCAAATCAGCCTTGACCATGTGCCTCATGGGAACAGTCCAGCCCGAACTGCCAAGCAATGTCTTTCCTGGACCAGAATCCCGCATCCTAGGACCGGTTTCTGGCTATCAGCCGTCTTCAGCCAGGATAGCTTGACTCCAGTGGTGTGGAGAGCATGGGACTCACGTCTGCGCATTCTCATCCCACTCGGAGTGACAAATGCAAAAACAATTGATATACAGAATGCAGAACAATGTTATACATTCCCCCCAGTACAGCGATATGGGCCTAAATCCATTGTTTTTTGCACTCCACACCACCCCGTTTCAGACATGGCCATATGCAAATCATCCATGACCCTGTGCCTCATGAGAACAGTCCAGCCCAAACTTCCAAGCCATGTCTTTCCTGGACAGGAATCAAGCATCCTAGGACCGGTTTCTGGCTATCAGCCATCTTCAGCCAGGATAGCTTGACTTTAGTGGTGTGGAGAGCATGGGACTCATGTCTGAGCATACCCATCCCACTTGGGGTGACAAACGCAAAAACAACAATTGAAGGACAGAATGCAGAACAATGTCATACATTCACCCCAGTACAGAGATCTGGGCCTAAATCCATTGTTTTTTTGCACTCCACACCACCCCAGTTCAGACATGGCAATATGCAAATCAGCCTTGACCATGTGCCTCATGGGAACAGTCCAGCCCGAACTGCCAAGACATGTCTTTCCTGGACAGGAATCAAGCATCCTAGGACCGGTTTCTGGCTATCAGCCGTCTTCAGCCAGGATAGCTTGACTCCAGTGGTGTGGAGAGCATGGGACTCACGTCTGAGCATACCCATCCCACTCGGGGTGACAAATGCAAAAGCATCAATTGATAGACAGAATGCAGAACAATGTCATACATTCACCCCAGTACAGAGATCTGGGCCTAAATCCATTGTTTTTTTGCACTCCACACCACCCCAGTTCAGACATGGCAATATGCAAATCAACCTCGACCCTGTGCCTCATGGGAACTGTTCAGCACGAACTGCCAAGCCATGTCTTTCCTGGACCGGAATCAAGCATCCTAGGACCGGTTTCTGGCTATCAGCCGTCTTCAGCCAGGATAGCTTGACTCCAGTGTTGTGGTGAGCTTGGGACTCACGTCTGAGCATACCCATCCCAGTCGGGGTGACAAATGCAAAAACAGAAATTGATGGACAGAATGCAGAACAATGTCATACATTCACTCCAGCACAGAGATCCTGGCCTAAATCCATCTTTTTTTGCTCTCCACACCACCCCAGTTCAGACATGGCCATATGAAAATCAGCCTTGACCCTGTGCCTCATGGGAACAGTCCAGCCCGAACTGCCAAGCCTTGTCTTTCCTGGACCAGAATCAAGCATCCTAGGACTGGTTTCTGGCTATCAGCTGTCTTCAGCCAGGATAGCTTGACTCCAGTGGTGTGGAGAGCATGGGACTCACATCTGAACATACCCATCCCACTCGGGGTGACTAATGCAAAAGCAATTGATGGACAGAATGCAGAACAATGTCATACATTCACCCCAGTACAGAGATATGGACCTAAATCCATCGTTTTTAGTGCACTCCACACCACCCCAGTTCAGACATGGCCATATGCAAATCAGCCTTGACCCTGTGCCTCATAGGAATAGTCCTGCCCGAACTGCCAAGCCATGTCTTTCCTGGACCGGAATCAAGCATCCTAGGACCGGTTTCTGGCTATCAGCCGTCTTCAGCCAGGATAGCTTGACTCCAGTGGTGTGGAGAGCATGGGACTCACGTCTGAGCATACCCATCCCACTTGGGGTGACAATTGCAAAAACAACAATTGAAGGACAGAATGCAGAACAATGTCATACATTCACCCCAGTACAGAGATCTGGGCCTAAATCCATTGTTTTATTGCACTCCACTCCACCCCAGTTCAGACATGGCAATATGCAAATCAGCCTTGACCATGTGCCTCATGGGAACAGTCCAGCCCGAACTGCCAAGACATGTCTTTCCTGGACAGGAATCAAGCATCCTAGGACCGGTTTCTGGCTATCAGCCGTCTTCAGCCAGGATAGCTTGACTCCAGTGGTGTGGAGAGCATGGGACTCACATCTGAGCATACCCATCCCACTCGGGGTGACAAATGCAAAAGCATCAATTGATAGACAGAATGCAGAACAATGTCATACATTCACCCCAGTACAGAGATCTGGGCCTAAATCCATTGTTTTTTTGCACTCCACACCACCCCAGTTCAGACATGGCAATATGCAAATCAACCTCGACCCTGTGCCTCATGGGAACTGTTCAGCACGAACTGCCAAGCCATGTCTTTCCTGGACCGGAATCAAGCATCCTAGGACCGGTTTCTGGCTATCAGCCGTCTTCAGCCAGGATAGCTTGACTCCAGTGTTGTGGTGAGCTTGGGACTCACGTCTGAGCATACCCATCCCAGTCGGGGTGACAAATGCAAAAACAGAAATTGATGGACAGAATGCAGAACAATGTCATACATTCACTCCAGCACAGAGATCCTGGCCTAAATCCATCTTTTTTTGCTCTCCACACCACCCCAGTTCAGACATGGCCATATGAAAATCAGCCTTGACCCTGTGCCTCATGGGAACAGTCCAGCCCGAACTGCCAAGCCTTGTCTTTCCTGGACCAGAATCAAGCATCCTAGGACTGGTTTCTGGCTATCAGCTTTCTTCAGCCAGGATAGCTTGACTCCAGTGGTGTGGAGAGCATGGGACTCACATCTGAACATACCCATCCCACTCGGGGTGACTAATGCAAAAGCAATTGATGGACAGAATGCAGAACAATGTCATACATTCACCCCAGTACAGAGATATGGACCTAAATCCATCGTTTTTAGTGCACTCCACACCACCCCAGTTCAGACATGGCCATATGCAAATCAGCCTTGACCCTGTGCCTCATGGGAATAGTCCTGCCCGAACTGCCAAGCCATGTCTTTCCTGGACCGGAATCAAGCATCCTAGGACCGGTTTCTGGCTATCAGCCGTCTTCAGCCAGGATAGCTTGACTCCAGTGGTGTGGAGAGCATGGGACTCACGTCTGAGCATACCCATCCCACTTGGGGTGACAATTGCAAAAACAACAATTGAAGGACAGAATGCAGAACAATGTCATACATTCACCCCAGTACAGAGATCTGGGCCTAAATCCATTGTTTTTTTGCACTCCACACCACCCCAGTTCAGACATGGCCATATGCAAATCAGCCTTGACCCTGTGCCTCATGGGAACAGTCCAGCCCGAACTGCCAAGCCATGTCTTTCCTTGACCGCAATCAAGCATCCTAGTACCGGTTTCTGGCTATCAGCCGTCTTCAGCCAGGATAGCTTGACTCCATGGTGTGGAGAGCATGGGACTCACGTCTGAGCATACCCATCCCACTCGGGGTGACAAAAAAAACAACAACAATTGATGGACAGAATGCAGAACAATGTCATACACATATGCAAATCAGCCTTGACCCTGTGCCTCATGGGAACAGTCCAGCCCAAACTGCCAAGCCATGTCTTTCCTGGACCGGAATCAAGCATCCTATGACTGGTTTCTCGCTATCAGCCGTCTTCAGCCTGGATAGCTTGACTCCAGTGGTGTGGAGAGCATGGGACTCACGTCTGAGCATACCCATCCCACTCGGTGTGACAAATGCAAAAACAACAATTGATGGACAGAATGCAGAACAATGTTATACATTCACCCCAGTACAGAGATCTGGGCCTAAATCAATCATCTTTTTTCACTCTACACCACCCCAGTTCAGACATGGCCATAATCAAATCAGCCTTGACCCTGTGCTTCATGGGAACAGTCCAGCCCGAACTGCCAAGCCATGTCTTTCCTGGACAGAAATCAAGGATCCTAGGACCGGTATCTGGCTATCAGCCGTCTTCAGCCAGAATAGATTGACTCCAGTGGTGTGGAGAGCATGGGAGTCACGTCTGAGCATACCCATCCCACTCGGGTGACAAATGCAAAAACAACAATTGATAGACAGAATGCAGAACAATGTCATACATTCACCCCAGTACAGAGATCTGGTCCTAAATCCATCATTTTTGTGCACTCCACACCACCGCAGTTCAGACATGGACAAATGCAAATCAGCCTTGACCATGTGCCTCATGGGAACAGTCCAGCCTGAACTGCCAAGCCATGTCTTTCCTGGACCGGAAACCCGCATCCTGGGACCGGTTTCTGGCTATCAGCCGTCTTCAGCCAGGATAGCTTGACTCCAGTGGTGTGGAGAGCATGGGACTCACGTTTGCGCATTCTCAACCCACTCGGGTGACAAATGCAAAAACAACAATTGATGGACAGAATACAGAACAATGTCATACATTCACCCCAGTACAGATATCTGGGCCTAAATCCATCGTTTTTTTGCACTTCACACCACCCCAGTTCAGACATGGCCATATGCAAATCAGCCTTGACCCTGTGCCTCATGGGAACAGTCCAGCCCGAACTGAAAAGCCATGTCTTTCCTGGACCAGAATCTAGCATCCTAGGACCGGTTTCTGGCTATCAGCCGTCTTCAGCCAGGATAGCGTGACTCCAGTGTTGTGGAGAGCATGAGAATCACGTCTGAGCATACCCATCCCACGCGGGGTGACAAATGCAAAAACAACAGTTGATGGACAGAATGCAGAACAATGTCATACATTCACCCCAGTACAGAGATATGGGCCTAAATCCATCATTTTTTGCACTCCCCAACACCCCAGTTCAGACATGGCCATATGCAAATCAGCCTTGACCCTGTGCCTCATGGGAACAGTCCCGCCCGAACTGCCAAGCCATGTCTTTCCTGGACCGGAATCAAGCATCCTAGGACCGGTTTCTGGCTATCAGCGTCTTCAGACAAGATAGCTTGACTCCAGTGGTGTGGAGAGCATGGGACTCATCACTGAGCATACCCATCCCACTCGGGGAGACAAATACAAAAACAACAATTGATGGACAGAATGCAGAACAATGTCATACATTCACCCCAGTACAGAGATCTGGGCCTAAATCCATTGTTTTATTGCACTCCACTAAACCCCAGTTCAGACATGGACATATGCAAATCAGCCTTGACCATGTGCCTCATGGGAACAGTCCAGCCCGAACTGCCAAGCAATGTCTTTCCTGGACCAGAATCCCGCATCCTAGGACCGGTTTCTGGCTATCAGCCGTCTTCAGCCAGGATAGCTTGACTCCAGTGCTGTGGAGAGCATGGGACTCACGTCTGAGCATACCCATTCCACTTGGGGTGACAAATGCAAAAACAACAATTGAAGGACAGAATGCAGAACAATGTCATACATTCACCCCAGCACAGAGATCTGGGCCTAAATCCATTGTTTTTTTGCACTCCACACCACCCCAGTTCAGACATGGCCATATGCAAATCAGCCTTGACCCTGTGCCTCATGGGAACAGTCCAGCCCGAACTGCCAAGCCATGTCTTTCCTGGACCGCAATCAAGCATCCTAGTACCGGTTTCTGGCTATCAGCCGTCTTCAGCCAGGATAGCTTGACTCCATGGTGTGGAGAGCATGGGACTCACGTCTGAGCATACCCATCCCACTCGGGGTGACAAATTCAAAAACAACAATTGATGGACAGAATGCAGAACAATGTCATACACATATGCAAATCAGCCTTGACCCTGTGCCTCATGGGAAAAGTCCAGCCCGAACTGCCAAGCCATGTCTTTCCTGGACCGGAATCAAGCATCCTATGACCGGTTTCTCGCTATCAGCCGTCTTCAGCCTGGATAGCTTGACTCCAGTGGTGTGGAGAGCATGGGACTCACGTCTGAGCATACCCATCCCACTCGGTGTGACAAATGCAAAAACAACAATTGATGGACAGAATTCAGAACAATGTTATACATTCACCCCAGTACAGAGATCTGGGCCTAAATCCATCATCTTTTTTCACTCCACACCACCCCAGTTCAGACATGGCCATAATCAAATCAGCCTTGACCCTGTGCCTCATGGGAACAGTCCAGCCCGAACTGCCAAGCCATGTCTTTCCTGGACAGAAATCAAGCATCCTAGGACCGGTATCTGGCTATCAGCCGTCTTCAGCCAGAATAGATTGACTCCAGTGGTGTGGAGAGCATGGGAGTCACGTCTGAGCATACCCATCCCACTCGGGTGACAAATGCAAAAACAACAATTGATAGACAGAATGCAGAACAATGTCATACATTCACCCCAGTACAGAGATCTGGGCCTAAATCCATCATTTTTGTGCACTCCACACCACCCCAGTTCAGACATGGACAAATGCTAATCAGCCTTGACCATGTGCCTCATGGGAACAGTCCAGCCCGAACTGCCAAGCCATGTCTTTCCTGGACCGGAAACCCGCATCCTGGGACCGGTTTCTGGCTATCAGCCGTCTCCAGCCAGGATAGCTTGACTCCAGTGGTGTGGAGAGCATGGGACTCACGTTTGCGCCTTCTCAACCCACTCGGGTGACAAATGCAAAAACAACAATTGATGGACAGAATACAGAACAATGTCATACATTCACCCCAGTACAGATATCTGGGCCTAAATCCATCGTTTTTTTGCACTTCACACCACCCCAGTTCAGACATGGCCATATGCAAATCAGCCTTGACCCTGTGCCTCATGGGAACAGTCCAGCCCGAACTGAAAAGCCATGTCTTTCCTGGACCAGAATCTAGCATCCTAGGACCGGTTTCTGGCTATCAGCCGTCTTCAGCCAGGATAGCGTGACTCCAGTGTTGTGGAGAGCATGAGAATCACGTCTGAGCATACCCATCCCACGCGGGGTGACAAATGCAAAAACAACAGTTGATGGACAGAATGCAGAACAATGTCATACATTCACCCCAGTACAGAGATATGGGCCTAAATCCATCATTTTTTGCACTCCCCAACACCCCAGTTCAGACATGGCCATATGCAAATCAGCCTTGACCCTGTGCCTCATGGGAACAGTCCCGCCCGAACTGCCAAGCCATGTCTTTCCTGGACCGGAATCAAGCATCCTAGGACCGGTTTCTGGCTATCAGCGTCTTCAGACAAGATAGCTTGACTCCAGTGGTGTGGAGAGCATGGGACTCATCACTGAGCATACCCATCCCACTCGGGGAGACAAATACAAAAACAACAATTGATGGACAGAATGCAGAACAATGTCATACATTCACCCCAGTACAGAGATCTGGGCCTAAATCCATTGTTTTATTGCACTCCACTAAACCCCAGTTCAGACATGGACATATGCAAATCAGCCTTGACCATGTGCCTCATGGGAACAGTCCAGCCCGAACTGCCAAGCAATGTCTTTCCTGGACCAGAATCCCGCATCCTAGGACCGGTTTCTGGCTATCAGCCGTCTTCAGCCAGGATAGCTTGACTCCAGTGGTGTGGAGAGCATGGGACTCACGTCTGAGCATACCCATTCCACTTGGGGTGACAAATGCAAAAACAACAATTGAAGGACAGAATGCAGAACAATGTCATACATTCACCCCAGTACAGAGATCTGGGCCTAAATCCATTGTTTTTTTGCACTCCACACCACCCCAGTTCAGACATGGCCATATGCAAATCAGCCTTGACCCTGTGCCTCATGGGAACAGTCCAGCCTGAACTGCCAAGCCATGTCTTTCCTGGACCGCAATCAAGCATCCTAGTACCGGTTTCTGGCTATCAGCCGTCTTCAGCCAGGATAGCTTGACTCCATGGTGTGGAGAGCATGGGACTCACGTCTGAGCATACCCATCCCACTCGGGGTGACAAATTCAAAAACAACAATTGATGGACAGAATGCAGAACAATGTCATACACATATGCAAATCAGCCTTGACCCTGTGCCTCATGGGAAAAGTCCAGCCCGAACTGCCAAGCCATGTCTTTCCTGGACCGGAATCAAGCATCCTATGACCGGTTTCTCGCTATCAGCCGTCTTCAGCCTGGATAGCTTGACTCCAGTGGTGTGGAGAGCATGGGACTCACGTCTGAGCATACCCATCCCACTCGGTGTGACAAATGCAAAAACAACAATTGATGGACAGAATTCAGAACAATGTTATACATTCACCCCAGTACAGAGATCTGGGCCTAAATCCATCATCTTTTTTCACTCCACACCACCCCAGTTCAGACATGGCCATAATCAAATCAGCCTTGACCCTGTGCCTCATGGGAACAGTCCAGCCCGAACTGCCAAGCCATGTCTTTCCTGGACAGAAATCAAGCATCCTAGGACCGGTATCTGGCTATCAGCCGTCTTCAGCCAGAATAGATTGACTCCAGTGGTGTGGAGAGCATGGGAGTCACGTCTGAGCATACCCATCCCACTCGGGTGACAAATGCAAAAACAACAATTGATAGACAGAATGCAGAACAATGTCATACATTCACCCCAGTACAGAGATCTGGGCCTAAATCCATCATTTTTGTGCACTCCACACCACCCCAGTTCAGACATGGACAAATGCAAATCAGCCTTGACCATGTGCCTCATGGGAACAGTCCAGCCCGAACTGCCAAGCCAAGTCTTTCCTGGACCGGAAACCCGCATCCTGGGACCGGTTTCTGGCTATCAGCCGTCTTCAGCCAGGATAGCTTGACTCCAGTGGTGTGGAGAGCATGGGACTCACGTTTGCGCATTCTCAACCCACTCGGGTGACAAATGCAAAAACAACAATTGATGGACAGAATACAGAACAATGTCGTACATTCACCCCAGTACAGAGATCTGGGCCTAAATCCATTGTTTTTTTGCACTTCACACCACCCCAGTTCAGACATGGCCATATGCAAATCAGCCTTGACCCTGTGCCTCATGGGAACAGTCCAGCCCGAACTGAAAAGCCATGTCTTTCCTGGACCAGAATCTAGCATCCTAGGACCGGTTTCTGGCTATCAGCCGTCTTCAGCCAGGATAGCGTGACTCCAGTGTTGTGGAGAGCATGAGAATCACGTCTGAGCATACCCATCCCACGCGGGGTGACAAATGCAAAAACAACAGTTGATGGACAGAATGCAGAACAATGTCATACATTCACCCCAGTACAGAGATCTGTGCCTAAATCCATCATTTTTTTGCACTCCCCAACACCCCAGTTCAGACATGGCCATATGCAAATCAGCCTTGACCCTGTGCCTCATGGGAACAGTCCCGCCCGAACTGCCAAGCCATGTCTTTCCTGGACCGGAATCAAGCATCCTAGGGCCGGTTTCTGGCTATCAGCGTCTTCAGACAAGATAGCTTTACTCCAGTGGTGTGGAGAGCATGGGACTCATCACTGAGCATACCCATCCCACTCGGGGTGACAAATACAAAAACAACAATTGATGGACAGAATGCAGAACAATGTCATACATTCACCCCAGTACAGAGATCTGGGCCTAAATCCATTGTTTTATTGCACTCCACTCCACCCCAGTTCAGACATGGACATTTGCAAATCAGCCTTGACCATGTGCCTCATGGGAACAGTCCAGCCCGAACTGCCAAGCAATGTCTTTCCTGGACCATAATCCCGCATCCTAGGACCGGTTTCTGGCTATCAGCCGTCTTCAGCCAGGATAGCTTGACTCCAGTGGTGTGGAGAGCATGGGACTCACGTCTGCGCATTCTCATCCCACTCGGGTGACAAATGCCAAAACAATTGATGGACAGAATACAGAACAATGTCTTACATTCACCCCAGTACAGCGATCTGGGCCTAAATCCATCGTTTTTTTGCACTCCACACCACCCCAGTTCAGACATGGCCATATGCAAATCAGCCTTGACCCTGTGCCTCATGGGAACAGTCCTGCCCGAATTGCCAAGCCATGTCTTTCCTGGACAGGAATCAAGCTTCGTAGGATCGGTTTCTGGCTATCAGCCGTCTTCAGCCAGGATAGCTTGACTCCAATGGTGTGGAGAGCATGGGACTCACCTCTGAGCACACCCATCCCACTCGGAGTGACAAATGCAAAAACAACAATTGATATACAGAATGCAGAACAATGTTATATATTCACCCCAGTACAGCGATCTGGGCCTAAATCCATTGTTTTTTGCACTCCACACCACCCCGTTTCAGACATGGCCATATGCAAATCATCCATGACCCTGTGCCTCATTAAAAAATCCAGCCCGAACTGCCAAGCCATGTCTTTCCTGGACAGGAATCAAACATCCTAGGACCGGTTTCTGGCTATCAGCTGTCTTCAGCCAGGATAGATTGAGTCCAGTGGTGTGGAGAGCATGGGACTCACGTCTGAACATACCCATCCCACTCGGGGTGACAAATGAAAAAACAAAAATTGATGGACAGAATGCAGAACAATGTCATACATTCACTCCAGTACAGAGATCCTGGCCTAAATCCATCGTTTTTTTGCACTGCACACCACCCCAGTTCAGACATGGCCATATGCAAATCAGCCTTGGCCCTGTGCCTCATGGGAACAGTCCAGCCCAAACTGCCAAGCCATGTCTTTCCTGGACCAGAATCAAGCATCCTAGGACCGGTTTCTGGCTATCAGCCGTCTTCAGCCAGGATAGCTTGACTCCAGTGGTGTGGAGAGCATGGGACTCACGTCTGAGCATACCCATCCCACTCGGGGTGACAAATGCAAAAACAACAATTGATGGACAGAATGCAGAACAATGTCATACATTCACCCCAGTACAGAGATATGGACCTAAATCCATCGTTTTTGTGCACTCCGCACCACCCCAGTTCAGACATGGCCATATGCAAATCAGCCTTGACCCTGTGCCTCATGGGAACTGTTCAGCCCGAACTGCCAAGCCATGTCTTTCCTGGACGGGAATCAAGCATCCTAGGACCGGTTTCTGGCTATCAGCCGTCTTCAGCCAGGATAGCTCGACTCCAGTGTTGTGGTGAGCATGGGACTCATCACTGAGCATACCCATCCCACTCGGGGTGACAAATACAAAAACAACAATTGATGGACAGAATGCAGAACAATGTCATACATTCACCCCAGTACAGAGATCTGAGCCTAAATCCATTGTTTTTTTGCACTTCACACCACCCCAGTTCAGACATGGCCATATGCAAATCAGCCTTGACCCTGTGCCTCATGGGAACAGTCCAGCCCGAACTGAAAAGCCATGTCTTTCCTGGACCAGAATCTAGCATCCTAGGACCGGTTTCTGGCTATCAGCCGTCTTCAGCCAGGATAGCGTGACTCCAGTGTTGTGGAGAGCATGAGAATCACGTCTGAGCATACCCATCCCACGCGGGGTGACAAATGCAAAAACAACAGTTGATGGACAGAATGCAGAACAATGTCATACATTCACCCCAGTACAGAGATCTGTGCCTAAATCCATCATTTTTTTGCACTCCCCAACACCCCAGTTCAGACATGGCCATATGCAAATCAGCCTTGACCCTGTGCCTCATGGGAACAGTCCCGCCCGAACTGCCAAGCCATGTCTTTCCTGGACCGGAATCAAGCATCCTAGGGCCGGTTTCTGGCTATCAGCGTCTTCAGACAAGATAGCTTTACTCCAGTGGTGTGGAGAGCATGGGACTCATCACTGAGCATACCCATCCCACTCGGGGTGACAAATACAAAAACAACAATTGATGGACAGAATGGAGAACAATGTCATACATTCACCCCAGTACAGAGATCTGGGCCTAAATCCATTGTTTTATTGCACTCCACTCCACCCCAGTTCAGACATGGACATTTGCAAATCAGCCTTGACCATGTGCCTCATGGGAACAGTCCAGCCCGAACTGCCAAGCAATGTCTTTCCTGGACCATAATCCCGCATCCTAGGACCGGTTTCTGGCTATCAGCCGTCTTCAGCCAGGATAGCTTGACTCCAGTGGTGTGGAGAGCATGGGACTCACGTCTGCGCATTCTCATCCCACTCGGGTGACAAATGCCAAAACAATTGATGGACAGAATACAGAACAATGTCTTACATTCACCCCAGTACAGAGATCTGGGCCTAAATCCATCGTTTTTTTGCACTCCACACCACCCCAGTTCAGACATGGCCATATGCAAATCAGCCTTGACCCTGTGCCTCATGGGAACAGTCCCGCCCGAATTGCCAAGCCATGTCTTTCCTGGACAGGAATCAAGCTTCGTAGGATCGGTTTCTGGCTATCAGCCGTCTTCAGCCAGGATAGCTTGACTCCAATGGTGTGGAGAGCATGGGACTCACCTCTGAGCACACCCATCCCACTCGGAGTGACAAATGCAAAAACAACAATTGATATACAGAATGCAGAACAATGTTATATATTCACCCCAGTACAGCGATCTGGGCCTAAATCCATTGTTTTTTGCACTCCACACCACCCCGTTTCAGACATGGCCATATGCAAATCATCCATGACCCTGTGCCTCATTAAAAAATCCAGCCCGAACTGCCAAGCCATGTCTTTCCTGGACAGGAATCAAACATCCTAGGACCGGTTTCTGGCTATCAGCTGTCTTCAGCCAGGATAGATTGAGTCCAGTGGTGTGGAGAGCATGGGACTCACGTCTGAACATACCCATCCCACTCGGGGTGACAAATGAAAAAACAACAATTGATGGACAGAATGCAGAACAATGTCATACATTCACTCCAGTACAGAGATCCTGGCCTAAATCCATCGTTTTTTTGCACTGCACACCACCCCAGTTCAGACATGGCCATATGCAAATCAGCCTTGGCCCTGTGCCTCATGGGAACAGTCCAGCCCAAACTGCCAAGCCATGTCTTTCCTGGACCAGAATCAAGCATCCTAGGACCGGTTTCTGGCTATCAGCCATCTTCAGCCAGGATAGCTTGACTCCAGTGGTGTGGAGAGCATGGGACTCACGTCTGAGCATACCCATCCCACTCGGGGTGACAAATGCAAAAACAACAATTGATGGACAGAATGCAGAACAATGTCATACATTCACCCCAGTACAGAGATATGGACCTAAATCCATCGTTTTTGTACACTCCGCACCACCCCAGTTCAGACATGGCCATATGCAAATCAGCCTTGACCCTGTGCCTCATGGGAACTGTTCAGCCCGAACTGCCAAGCCATGTCTTTCCTGGACCGGAATCAAGCATCCTAGGACCGGTTTTTGGCTATCAGCCGTCTTCAGCCAGGATAGCTTGACTCCAGTGTTGTGGTGAGCATGGGACTCATCACTGAGCATACCCATCCCACTCGGGGTGACAAACACAAAAACAACAATTGATGGACAGAATGCAGAACAATGTCATACATTCACCCCAGTACAGAGATCTGGGCCTAAATCCATTGTTTTATTGCACTCCACTCCACCCCAGTTCAGACATGGACATCTGCAAATCAGCCTCATGGGAACAGTCCAGCCCGAACTGCCAAGCCATGTCTTTCCTGGACCAGAATCCCGCATCCTAGGACCGGTTTCTGGCTATCAGCCGTCTTCAGCCAGGATAGCTTGACTCCAGTGGTGTGGAGAGCATGGGACTCACGTCTGCGCATTCTCATCCCACTCGGTGACAAATGCAAAAACAACAATTGATGGGCAGAATACAGAACAATGTCATACATTCACCCCAGTACAGAGATCTGGGCCTAAATCCATCGTTTTTTTGCACTCCACACCACCCCAGTTCAGACATGGCCATATGCAAATCAGCCTTGACCCTGTGCCCCATGGGAACAGACCAGCCCGAACTGCCAAGCCATGTCTTTCCTGGACAGAAATCAAGCATCCTAGGACCAGTTTCTGGCTATCAGCCGTCTTCAGCCAGGATAGCTTGACTCCAGTGGTGTGGAAAGCATGAGACTCACGTCTAAGCATACCCATCCCACTCGGGGTGACTAATGCAAAAACAACAATTGATGGACAGAATGCAGAACAATGTCATACATTCACCCCAGTACAGAGATATGGACCTAAATCCATCGTTTTTGTGCACTCCGCACCACCCCAGTTCAGACATGGCCATATGCAAATCAGCCTTGACCCTGTGCCTCATGGGAACTGTTCAGCCCGAACTGCCAAGCCATGTCTTTCTTGGACCGGAATCAAGCATCCTAGGACTGGTTTCTGGCTATCAGCCGTCTTCAGCCAGGATAGCTTGACTCCAGTGTTGTGGTGAGCATGGGACTCATCACTGAGCATACCCATCCCACTCGGGGTGACAAATACAAAAACAACAATTGATGGACAGAATGCAGAACAATGTCATACATTCACCCCAGTACAGAGATCTGGGCCTAAATCCATTGTTTTATTGCACTCCACTCCACCCCAGTTCAGACATGGACATATGCAAATCAGCCTTGACCATGTGCCTCATGGGAACAGTCCAGCCCGAACTGCCAAGCCATGTCTTTCCTGGACAGGAATCAAGCATCCTAGGACCGGTTTCAGGCTATCAGCTGTCTTCAGCCAGGATAGCTTGACTCCAATGGTGTGGAGAGCATTGGACTCACCTCTGAGGATACCCATCCCACTCGGAGTGACAAATGCAAAAACAACGATTGATATACAGAATGCAGAACAATGTTATACATTCACCCCAGTACAGCGATCTGGGCCTAAATCCATTGATTTTTGCACTCCACACCACCCCAGTTCAGACATGGCCATATGCAAGTCATCCATGACCCTGTGTCTCATGAGAACAGTCCAGCCCGAACTGCCAAGCAATGTCTTTCCTGGACAGGAATCAAGCATCCTAGGACCGGTTTCAGGCTATCAGCTGTCTTCAGCCAGGATAGATTGACTCTAGTGGTGTGGAGAGCATGGGACTCACGTCTGAACATAACCATCCCACTCGGGGTGACAAATGCAAAAACAACAATTGATGGACAGAATGCAGAACAATGTCATACATTCACTCCAGTACACAGATCCTGGCCTAAATCCATTGTTTTTTTGCACTCCACACCACCCCAGTTCAGACATGGCCATATGCAAATCAGCCTTGACCCTGTGCCTCATGGGAACAGTCCAGCCCGAACTGCCAAGCCATGTCTTTCCTGGACCGGAATCAAGCATCCTAGGACCGGTTTCTGGCTATCAGCCGTCTTCAGCCAGGATAGCTTGACTCCAGTGGTGTGGAGAGCATGGGACTCATGTCTGAGCATACCCATCCCACTCGGGGTGACAAATGCAAAAACAACAATTGATGGACAGAATGCAGAACAATGTCATACATTCACCCCAGTACAGAGATATGGACCTAAATCCATCGTTTTTGTGCACTCCACACCACACCACCCCAGTTCAGACATGGCCATATGCAAATCAGCCTTGACCCTGTGCCTCATGGGAACTGTTCAGCCCAAACTGCCAAGCCATGTCTTTCCTGGACCGGAATCAAGCATCCTAGGACCGGTTTCTGGCTATCAGCCGTCTTCAGCCAGGATAGATTGACTCCAGTGGTGTGGAGAGCATGGGACTCACGTCTGAGCATACCCATCCCATTCGGGGTGACAAATGCAAAAACAACAATTGATGGACAGAATGCAGAACAATGTCATACATTCACTCCAGTACAGAGATCTTGGCCTAAATACGTCGTTTTTTTGGACTCCACACCACCCCAGTTCAGACATGGCCATATGCAAATTAGCCTTGACCCTGTGCCTCATGGGAACAGTCCAGCCCGAACTGTCAAGCCATGTCTTTCCTGGACCGGAATCAAGCATCCTAGCACCGGTTTCTGGCTATCAGCCATCTGGCCAGGATAGCTTGACTCCAGTGGTGTGGAAAGCATGGGACTCACGTCTGAGCATACCCATCCCACTCGGGGTGACAAATGCAAAAACAACAATTGATGGACAGAATGCAAAACAATGTCATACATTCACCCCAGTACAGAGATATGGATCTAAATCCATTGTTTTTGTGCACTCCACACCACCCCAGTTCAGACATAGCAATATGCAAATCAGCCTCGACCCTGTGACTCATGGGAACTATTCAGCACGAACTGCCAAGCCATGTCTTTCCTGGACCGGAATCAAGCATCCTAGGACCGGTTTCTGGCTATCAGCCGTCTTCAGCCAGGATAGCTTGACTCTAGTGTTGTGGTGAGCATGGGACTCACGTCTGAGCATACCCATCCCACTCAGGGTGACAAATGCAAAAACAACAATTGATGGACAGAATGCAGAACAATGTCATACATTCACCCCAGTACAGAGCTCTGGGCCTAAATCCATTGTTTTTTGCACTCCACACGACCCCAGTTCAGACATGGCCATATGCAAATCATCCATGACCCTGTGCCTCATGGGAACAGTCCAGCCCGAACTGCCAAGCCATGTCTTTCCTGGACAGGAATCAAGCATCCTAGTACCGGTTTCTGGCTATCAGCTGTCTTCAGCCAGGATAGCTTGACTCCAGTGGTGTGGAAAGCATGGGACTCACGTCCGAGCATACCCATCCCACTCAGGGTGACAAATGCAAAAACAACAATTGATGGACAGAAAACAGAACAATGTCATACATTCTCTCCAGTACAGAGATCCTGGCCTAAATCCATCCTTTTTTTGCACTCCACACCACCCCAGTTCAGACATGGCCATATGCAAATTAGCCTTGACCCTGTGCCTCATGGGAACAGTCCAGCACGAACTGCCAAGCCTTGTCTTTCCTGGACCGGAATCAAGCATCCTAGGACCGGTTTCTGGCTATCAGCTGTCTTCAGCCAGGATAGCTTGACTCCAGTGGTGTGGAGAGCATGGGACTCACATCTGAACATACCCATCCCACTCGGGGTTACTAATGCAAAAACAATTGATGGACAGAATGCAGAACAATGTCATACATTCACCCCAGAACAGAGATATGGACCTAAATCCATCGTTTTTGTGCACTCCACACCACCCCAGTTCAGACATGGCCATATGCAAATCAGCCTTGACCCTGTGCCTCATGGGAACAGTCCTGCCCGAACTGCCAAGCCATGTCTTTCCTGGACCGGAATCAAGCATCCTAGGACCGGTTTCTGGCTATCAGCCGTCTTCAGCCAGGATAGCTTGACTCCAGTGGTGTGGAGAGCATGGGACTCACGTCTGAGCATACCCATCCCACTTCGGGTGACAAATGCAAAAACAACAATTGAAGGACAGAATGCAGAACAATGTCATACATTCACCCCAGTACAGAGATCTGGGCCTAAATCCATAGTTTTTTTGCACTCCACACCACCCCAGTTCAGACATGGCCATATGCAAATCAGCCTTGACCCTGTGCCTCATGGGAACAGTCCAGCCCGAACTGCCAAGCCATGTCTTTCCTGGACCGCAATCAAGCATCCTAGTACCGGTTTCTGGCGATCAGCCGTCTTCAGCCAGGATAGCTTGACTCCATGGTGTGGAGAGCATGGGACTGACGTCTGAGCATACCCATCCCACTCGGGGTGACAAATGCAAAAACAACAATTGATGGACAGAATGCAGAACAATGTTATACATTCACCCCAGTACAGAGATCTGGGCCTACATCCATCATCTTTTTTCACTCCACACCACCCCAGTTCAGACATGGCCATAATCAAATCAGCCTTGACCCTGTGCCTCATGGGAACAGTCCAGCCCGAACTGCCAAGCCATGTCTTTCCTGGACAGAAATCAAGCATCCTAGGACCGGTTTCTGGCTATCAGCCGTCTTCAGCCAGGATAGATTGACTCCAGTGGTGTGGAGAGCATGGGAGTCACGTCTGAGCATACCCATCCCACTCGGGTGACAAATGCAAAAACAACAATTGATGGACTGAATGCAGAACAATGTCATACATTCACCCCAGTACAGAGATATGGACCTAAATCCATCGTTTTTGTGCACTCCACACCACCCCAGTTCAGACATGGCCATATGCAAATCAGCCTTGACCCTGTGCCTCATGGGAAATGTTCAGCCCAAACTACCAAGCCATGTCTTTCCTGGACCGGAATCAAGCATCCTAGGACCGGTTTCTGGCTATCAGCCGTCTTCAGCCAGGATAGATTGACTCCAGTGGTGTGGAGAGCATGGGACTCACGTCTGAGCATACCCATCCCACTCGGGGTGACAAATGCAAAAACAATTGATGGACAGAATGCAGAACAATGTCATACATTCACCCCAGTACAGAGATATGGATCTAAATCCATTGTTTTTGTGCACTCCACACCACCCCAGTTCAGACATAGCAATATGCAAATCAGCCTCAACCCTGTGCCTCATGGGAACTGTTCAGCACGAACTGCCAAGCCATGTCTTTCCTGGACCGGAATCAAGCATCCTAGGACCGGTTTCTGGCTATCAGCCGTCTTCAGCCGGGATAGCTTGACTCCAGTGTTGTGGTGAGCATGGGACTCACATCTGAGCATACCCATCCCACTCGGGGTGACAAATGCAAAAACAACAATTGATGGACAGAATGCAGAACAATGTCATACATTCACCCCAGTACAGAGATCTGGGCCTACATCCATCATTTTTTTGGACTCCACACCACCCCAGTTCAGACATGGCCATATGCAAATCAGCCTTGACCCTGTGCATCATGGGAACAGTCCTGCCCGAACTGCCAAGCCATGTCTTTCCTGGACCGGAATCAAGCATCCTAGGACCGGTTTCTGGCTATCAGCCGTCTTCAGCCAGGATAGCTTGACTCCAGTGGTGTGGAGAGCATGGGAGTCATGTCTGAGCATACCCATCCCACTTGGGGTGACAAATGCAAAAACAACAATTGAAGGACAGAATGCAGAACAATGTCATACATTCACCCCAGTACAGAGATCTGGGCCTAAATCCATTGTTTTTTTGCACTCCACACCACCCCAGTTCAGACATGGCCATATGCAAATCAGCCTTGACCCTGTGCCTCATGGGAACAGTCCAGCCCGAACTGCCAAGCCATGTCTTTCCGGGACCGCAATCAAGCATCCTAGTACCGGTTTCTGGCTATCAGCCGTCTTCAGCCAGGATAGCTTGACTCCATGGTGTGGAGAGCATGGGACTGACGTCTGAGCATACCCATCCCACTCGGGGTGACAAATGCAAAAACAACAATTGATGGACAGAATGCAGAACAATGTCATACACATATGCAAATCAGCCTTGACCCTGTGCCTCATGGGAACAGTCCAGCCCGAACTGCCAAGCCATGTCTTTCCTGGACCGGAATCAAGCATCCTATGACCGGTTTCTCGCTATCAGCCGTCTTCAGCCTGGATAGCTTGACTCCAGTGGTGTGGAGAGCATGGGACTCACGTCTGAGCATACCCATCCCACTCGGTGTGACAAATGCAAAAACAACAATTGATGGACAGAATGCAGAACAATGTTATACATTCACCCCAGTACAGAGATCTGGGCCTACATCCATCATCTTTTTTCACTCCACACCACCCCAGTTCAGACATGGCCATAATCAAATCAGCCTTGACCCTGTGCCTCATGGGAACAGTCCAGCCCGAACTGCCAAGCCATGTCTTTCCTGGACAGAAATCAAGCATCCTAGGACCGGTTTCTGGCTATCAGCCGTCTTCAGCCAGGATAGATTGACTCCAGTGGTGTGGAGAGCATGGGAGTCACGTCTGAGCATACCCATCCCACTCGGGTGACAAATGCAAAAACAACAATTGATAGACAGAATGCAGAACAATGTCATACATTCACCCCAGTACAGAGATCTGGGCCTAAATCCATCATTTTTGTGCACTCCACACCACCCATGTTCAGACATGGACAAATGCAAATCAGCCTTGACCATGTGCCTCATGGGAAAAGTCCAGCCCGAACTGCCAAGCCATGTCTTTCCTGGACCGGAAACCCGCATCCTGGGACCGGTTTCTGGCTATCAGCCGTCTTCAGCCAGGATAGCTTGACTCCAGTGGTGTGGAGAGCATGGGACTCACCTCTGAGGATACCCATCCCACTCGGAGTGACAAATGCAAAAACAACGATTGATATACAGAATGCAGAACAATGTTATACATTCACCCCAGTACAGCGATCTGGGCCTACATCCATTGATTTTTGCACTCCACACCACCCCAGTTCAGACATGGCCATATGCAAGTCATCCATGACCCCGTGCCTCATGAGAACAGTCCAGCCCGAACTGCCAAGAAATGTCTTTCCTGGACAGGAATCAAGCATCCTAGGACCGGTTTCAGGCTATCAGCTGTCTTCAGCCAGGATAGATTGACTCCAGTGGTGTAGAGAGCATGGGACTCACGTCTGAACATACACATCCCACTCGGGGTGACAAATGCAAAAACAACAATTGATGGACAGAGTGCAGAACAATGTCATACATTCACTCCAGTACAGAGATCCTGGCCTAAATCCATCGTTTTTTTGCACCCCACACCACCCCAGTTCAGACATGGCCATATGCAAATCAGCCTTGACCCTGTGCCTCATGGGAACAGTCCAGCCCGAACTGCCAAGCCATGTCTTTCCTGGACCGGAATCAAGCATCCTAGGACCGGTTTCTGGCTATCAGCCGTCTTCAGCCAGGATAGCTTGACTCCAGTGGTGTGGAGAGCATGGGACTCACGTCTGAGCATACCCATCCCACTCGGGGTGACAAATGCACAAACAACAATTGATGGACAGAATGCAGAACAATGTCCTACATTCACTCCAGTACAGAGATCCTGGTCTAAATCCATCGTTTTTTTGCACTCCACACCACACCAGTTCAGACATGGCCATATGCAAATCAGCCTTGACCCTGTGCCTCATGGGAACAGTCCAGCCCGAACTGCCAAGCCTTGTCTTTCCAGGATAGAATCAAGCATCCTAGGACCGGTTTCTGGCTATCAGCCATCTTCAGCCAGGATAGCTTGACTCCAGTGGTGTGGAGAGCATGGGACTCACGTCTGAGCATACCCATCCCACTCGGGGTGACAAATGCAAAAACAACAATTGATGGACAGAATGCAGAACAATGTCATACATTTACTCCAGTACAGAGATCCTGGCCTAAATCCATCGTTTTTTTGCACTCCACACCACCCCAGTTCAGACATGGCCATATGCAAATCAGCCTTGACCCTGTGCCTCATGGGAACTGTTCAGCCCGAACTTCCAAGCCATGTCTTTCCTGGACCGGAATCAAGCATCCTAGGACCGGTTTCTCGCTATCAGCCGTCTTCAGCCAGGATAGCTTGACTCCAGTGTTGTGGTGAGCATGGGACTCACGTCTAAGCATACCCATCCCACTCGGTGTGACAAATGCAAAAACAACAATTGATGGACAGAATGCAGAACAATGTCATACATTCACCCGAGTACAGAGCTCTGGGCCTCAATCCATTGTTTTTTGCACTCCACACCACCCCAGATCAGACATGGCCATATGTAAATCATCCATGACCCTGTGCCTCATGGGAACAGTCCAGCCCGAACTGCCAAGCCATGTCTTTCCTGGACAGGAATCAAGCATCCTAGGACTGGTTTCAGGCTATCAGCCGTCTTCAGCCAGGATAGATTGACTCCAGTGATGTGGAGAGCATGGGACTCACGTCTGAGCATACCCATCCCACTCGGGGTGACAAATGCAAAAACAACAATTGATGGACAGAATGCAGAACAATGTCATACATTCACTCCAGTACAGAGATCCTGGCCTAAATCCATCGTTTTTTTTGCACTCCACACCACCCCAGTTCAGACAAGGCCATATGCAAATCAGCCTTGACCCTGTGCCTCATGGGAACAGTACAGCCCGAACTGCCAAGCCATGTCTTTCCTGGACCGGAATTAAGCATCCTAGGACCGGTTTCTGGCTATCAGCCGTCTTCAGCGAGGATAGCTTGACTCCAGTGGTGTGGAGAGCATGGGACTCACGTCTGAGCATACCCATCCCACTCGGGGTGACTAATGCAAAAACAACAATTGATGGACAGAATGCAGAACAATGTCATACATTCACCCCAGTACAGAGATATGGACCTAAATCCATTATTTTTGTGCACTCCACACCACCCCAGTTCAGACATGGCCATATGCAAATCAGCCTTGACCCTGTGCCTCATGGGAACTGTTCAGCCCGAACTGCCAAGCCATGTCTTTCCTGGACCGGAATCAAGCATCCTAGGACCAGTTTCTGGCTATTAGCCGTCTTCAGCCAGGATAGCTTGACTCCAGTGTTGTGGTGAGCATGGGACTCACATCTGAGCATACCCATCCCACTCGGGGTGACTAATGCAAAAACAACAATTGATGGATAGAATGCAGAACAATGTCATACATTCACCCCAGTACAGAGATCTGGGCCTAAATCCATCGTTTTTTTGCACTCCACACCACCCCAGTTCAGACATGGCCATATGCAAATCAGCCTTGACCCTGTGCATCATGGGAACACTCCCGCCTGAATTGCCAAGCCATGTCTTTCCTGGACAGGAATCAAGCATCCTAGGACCGGTTTCTGGCTATCAGCCGTCTTTAGCCAGGATAGCTTGACTCCAATGGTGTGGAGAGCATGGGACTCACGTCTGAACATACCCATCCCACTCGGGGTGACAAATGCAAAAACAACAATTGATGGACAGTATGCAGAACAATGTCATACATTCACTCCAGTACAGAGATCCAGGCCTAAATCCATCGTTTTTTTGCACTCCACACCACCCCAGTTCAGACATGGCCATATGCAAATCATCCATGACCCTCTGCCTCATGAGAACAGTCCAGCCCGAACTGCCAAGCCATGTCTTTCCTGGACCGGAATCAAGCTTCCTAGGACCGGTTTCTGGCTATCAGCCGTCTTCAGCCAGGATAGCTTGACTCCAGTGGTGTGGAGAGCATGGGACTCACGTCTGAGCATACCCATCCCACTCGGGGTGACTAATGCAAAAACAACAATTGATGGATAGAATGCAGAACAATGTCATACATTCACCCCAGTACAGAGATCTGGGCCTAAATCCATCGTTTTTTTGCACTCCACACCACCCCAGTTCAGACATGGCCATATGCAAATCAGCCTTGACCCTGTGCATCATGGGAACACTCCCGCCCGAATTGCCAAGCCATGTCTTTCCTGGACAGGAATCAAGCATCCTAGGACCGGTTTCTGGCTATCAGCCGTCTTCAGCCAGGATAGATTGACTCCAGTGGTGTGGAGAGCATGGGACTCACGTCTGAACATACCCATCCCTTTCGGGGTTACAAATGCAAAAACAACAATTGATGGACAGAATGCAGAACAATGTCATACATTCACTCCAGTACAGAGATCCTGGCCTAAATCCATCATTTTTTTGCACTCCACACCACCCCAGTTCAGACATGGCCATATGCAAATCAGCCTTGACCCTGTGCCTCATGGGAACAGTCCATGCCGAACTGCCAAGCCATGTCTTTCCTGGACCGGAATCAAGAATCCTAGGACTGGTTTCTGGCTATCAGCCGTCTTCAGCCAGGATAGCTTGACTCCAGTGGTGTGGAGAGCATGGGACTCGCGTCTGAGCATACCCATCCCACTCGGGGTGGCAAATGCGAAAACAACAATTGATGGACAGAATGCAGAACAATGTCCTACATTCACTCCAGTACAGATATCCTGGCCTAAATCCATCGTTTTTTTGCACTTCACACCACCCCAGTTCAGACATGGCCATATGCAAATCAGCCTTGACCCTGTGCCTCATGGGAACAGTCCAGCCCGAACTGCCAAGCCATGTCTTTCCTGGATCGGAATCAAGCATCCTAGGACCGGTTTCTGGCTATCAGCCATCTTCAGCCAGAATAGCTTGACTCCAGTGGTGTGGAGAGCACGAGACTCATGTCTGAGCATACCCATCCCACTCGGGGTGACAAATGCAAAAACAACAATTGATGGACAGAATGCAGAACAATGTCATACATTCACTCCAGTACAGAGATCCTGGCCTAAATCCATCGTTTTTTTGCACTCCACACCACCCCAGTTCAGACATGGCCATATGCAAATCAGCCTTGACCCTGTGCCTCATGGGAACAGTCCAGCCCGAACTGCCAAGCCATGTCTTTCCTGGACCGGAATCAAGCACCCTAGGACCGGTTTCTGGCTATCAGCAGTCTTCAGCCAGGATAGCTTGACTCCAGTGGTGTGGAGAGCATGGGACTCACGTCTAAGCATGCCCATCCCACTCGGGGTGACTAATGCAAAAACAACAATTGATGGACAGAATGCAGAACAATGTCATACATTCACCCCAGTACAGAGATATGGACCTAAATCCATCGTTTTTGTGCACTCCGCACCACCCCAGTTCAGACATGGCCATATGCAAATCAGCCTTGACCCTGTGCCTCATGGGAACTGTTCAGCCCGAACTGCCAAGCCATGTCTTTCCTGGACCGGAATCAAGCATCCTAGGACCGGTTTCTGGCTATCAGCCGTCTTCAGCCAGGATAGCTTGACTCCAGTGTTGTGGTGAGCATGGGACTCATCACTGAGCATACCCATCCCACTCGGGGTGACAAATACAAAAACAACAATTGATGGACAGAATGCAGAACAATGTCATACATTCACCCCAGTACAGAGATCTGGGCCTAAATCCATTGTTTTATTGCACTCCACTCCACCCCAGTTCAGACATGGACATATGCAAATCAGCCTTGACCATGTGCCTCATGGGAACAGTCCAGCCCGAACTGCCAAGCCATGTCTTTCCTGGACCAGAATCCCGCATCCTAGGGCCGGTTTCTGGCTATCAGCCATCTTCAGCCAGGATAGCTTGACTCCAGTGGTGTGGAGAGCATGGGACTCACGTCTGCGCATTCTCATCCCACTCGGGTGACAAATGCAAAAACAACAATTGATGGACAGAATACAGAACAATGTCATACATTCACCCCAGTACAGAGATCTGGGCCTAAATCCATCGTTTTTTTGCACTCCACACCACCCCAGTTCAGACATGGCCATATGCAAATCAGCCTTGACCCTGTGCCTCATGGGAACAGTCCAGCCCGAACTGCCAAGCCATATCTTTCGTGGACCGTAATCAAGCATCCTAGGACTGGTTTCTGGCTATCAGCCGTCTTTAGCCAGGATAGCTTGACTCCAGTGGTGTGGAGAGCATGGGACTCACGTCTGAGCATACCCATCAAACTCGGGGTGACAAATGCAAAAACAACAATTGATGGACAGAATGCAGAACAATGTCATACATTCACCCCAGTACAGAGATCCTGGCCTAAATCCATTGTTTTTGTGCACTCCACACCACCCCAGTACAGACATGGCCTTATGCAAATCAGCCTTGACCCTGTGCCTCATGGGAACTGTTCAGCCCGAACTGCCAAGCCATGTCTTTCCTGGACCAGAATCAAGCATTCTAGGACCGGTTTCTGGCTATTAGCCGTCTTCAGCCAGGATAGCTTGACTCCAGTGTTGTGGTGAGCATGGGACTCACGTCTGAGCATACCCATCCCACTCGGGGTGACAAATGCAAAAACAACAATTGATGGACAGAATGCAGAACAATGTCATACATTCACTCCAGTACAGAGATCCTGGCCTAAATCCATCGTTTTTTTGCACTCCACACCACCCCAGTTCAGACAAGGCCATATGCAAATCAGCCTTGACCCTGTGCCTCATGGGAACAGTGCAGCCCGAACTGCCAAGCCACATCTTTCCTGGACCGGAATCAAGCATCCTAGGACCCGTTTCTGGCTATCAGCCGTCTTCAGCCAGGATAGCTTGACTCCAATGGTGTGGAGAGCATGGGACTCACGTCTAAGCATGCCCATCCCACTCGGGGTGACTAATGCAAAAACAACAATTGATGGACAGAATGCAGAACAATGTCATACATTCACCCCAGTACAGAGATATGGACCTAAATCCATCGTTTTTGTGCACTCCGCACCACCCCAGTTCAGACATGGCCATATGCAAATCAGCCTTGACCCTGTGCCTCATGGGAACTGTTCAGCCCGAACTGCCAAGCCATATCTTTCCGGGACCGGAATCAAGCATCCTAGGACCGGTTTCTGGATATCAGCCGTCTTCAGCCAGGATAGCTTGACTCCAGTGTTGTGGTGAGCATGGGACTCATCACTGAGCATACCCATCCCACTCGGGGTGACAAATACAAAAACAACAATTGATGGGCAGAATGCAGAACAATGTCATACATTCACCCCAGTACAGAGATCTGGGCCTAAATCCATTGTTTTATTGCACTCCACTTCACCCCAGTTCAGACATGGACATATGCAAATCAGCCTTGACCATGTGCCTCATGGGAACAGTCCAGTCCGAACTGCCAAGCCATATCTTTCGTGGACCGTAATCAAGCATCCTAGGACTGGTTTCTGGCTATCAGCCGTCTTTAGCCAGGATAGCTTGACTCCAGTGGTGTGGAGAGCATGGGACTCACGTCTGAGCATACCCATCAAACTTGGGGTGACAAATGCAAAAACAACAATTGATGGACAGAATGCAGAACAATGTCATACATTCACCCCAGTACAGAGATATGGACCTAAATCCATTGTTTTTGTGCACTCCACACCACCCCAGTACAGACATGGCCATATGCAAATCAGCCTTGACCCTGTGCCTCATGGGAACTGTTCAGCCCAAACTGCCAAGCCATGTCTTTCCTGAACCAGAATCAAGCATCCTAGGACCGGTTTCTGGCTATTAGCTGTCTTCAGCCAGGATAGCTTGACTCCAGTGTTGTGGTGAGCATGGGACTCACGTCTGAGCATACCCATCCCACTCGGGGTGACAAATGCAAAAACAACAATTGATGGACAGAATGCAGAACAATGTCATACATTCACTCCAGTACAGAGATCCTGGCCTAAATCCATCGTTTTTTTTGCACTCCACACCACCCCAGTTCAGACAAGGCCATATGCAAATCAGCCTTGACCCTGTGCCTCATGGGAACAGTGCAGCCCGAACTGCCAAGCCATGTCTTTCCTGGACCGGAATCAAGCATCCTAGGACCCGTTTCTGGCTATCAGCTGTCTTCAGCAAGGATAGCTTGACTCCAGTGGTGTGGAGAGCATGGGACTCACGTCTGAGCATACCCATCCCACTCGGAGTGACTAATGCAAAAACAACAATTGATGGACCGAATGCATAACAATGTCATACATTCACCCCAGTACAGAGATATGGACCTAAATCCATTATTTTTGTGCACTCCACACCACCCCAGTTCAGACATGGTCATAAGCAAATCAGCCTTGACCCTGTGCCTCATGGGAACTGTTCAGCCCGAACTGCCAAGCCATGTCTTTCCTGGCCCGGAATCAAGCATCCTAGGACCGGTTTCTGGCTATTAGCTGTCTTCAGCCAGGATAGATTGACTCCAGTGTTGTGGTGAGTATGGGACTCAGGTCTGAGCATACCCATCCCACTCGGGGTGACAAAATGCAGAAACAACAATTGATGGACAGAATGCAGAACAATGTCATACATTCACTCCAGTACAGAGATCCTGGCCTAAATCCATTGTTTTATTGCACTCCACACCACCCCAGTTCAGACATGGCCATATGCAAATCAGCCTTGACCCTGTGCCTCATGGGAACAGTCCAGTCCGAACTGCCAAGCCATATCTTTCGTGGACCGTAAACAAGCATCCTAGGACTGGTTTCTGGCTATCAGCCGTCTTCAGCCAGGATAGCTTGACTCCAGTGGTGTGGAGAGCATGGGACTCACGTCTGAGCATACCCATCAAACTCGGGGTGACAAATGCAAAAACAACAATTGATGGACAGAATGCAGAACAATGTCATACATTCACCCCAGGACAGAGATATGGACCTAAATCCATCGTTTTTTTGCACTCCACACCACCCCAGTTCAGACATGGCCATATGCAAATCAGCCTTGACCCTGTGCCTCATGGGAACAGTCCAGCCCGAACTGCCAAGCCATGTCTTTCCTGGACCGGAATCAAGCACCCTAGGACCGGTTTCTGGCTATCAGCCGTCTTCAGCCAGGATAGCTTGACTCCAGTGGTGTGGAGAGCATGGGACTCACGTCTAAGCATGCCCATCCCACTCGGGGTGACTAATGCAAAAACAACAATTGATGGACAGAATGCAGAACAATGTCATACATTCACCCCAATACAGAGATATGGACCTAAATCCATCGTTTTTGTGCACTCCGCACCACCCCAGTTCTGACAAGGCCATATGCAAATCAGCCTTGACCCTGTGCCTCATGGGAACTGTTCAGCCCGAACTGCCAAGCCATGTCTTTCCTGGACCGGAATCAAGCATCCTAGGACCGGTTTCTGGCTATCAGCCGTCTTCAGCCAGGATAGCTTGACTCCAGTGTTGTGGTGAGCATGGGACTCATCACTGAGCATACCCATCCCACTCGGGGTGACAAATACAAAAACAACAATTGATGGACAGAATGCAGAACAATGTCATACATTCACCCCAATACAGAGATATGGACCTAAATCCATCATTTTTGTGCACTCCACACCACCCCAGTTCAGACATGGCCATATGCAAATCAGCCTTGACCCTGTGCATCATGGGAACAGTCCCGCCCGAATTGTCAAGCCATGTCTTTCCTGGACCGGAATCAAGCATCCTAGGACCGGTTTCTGGCTATCAGCGTCTTCAGACAGGATAGCTTGACTCCAGTGGTGTGGAGAGCATGGGACTCACCTCTGAGCATACTCATCCCACTCGGAGTGACAAATGCAAAAACAACAATTGATATACAGAATGCAGAACAATGTTATACATTCACCCCAGTACAGCGATCTGGGCCTAAATCCATTGTTTTTTGCACTCCACACCACCCCAGTTCAGACATGGCCATATGCAAGTCATCCATGACCCTGTGCCTCATGAGAACAGTCCAGCCCGAACTGCCAAGCCATGTCTTTCCTGGACAGGAATCAAGCATCCTAGGACCGGTTTCAGGCTATCAGCTGTCTTCAGCCAGGATAGATTGACTCCAGTGGTGTGGAGAGCATGAGACTCACGTCTGAACATACCCATCCCACTCGCGCTGACAAATGCAAAAACAACAATTGATGGACAGAATGCAGAACAGTGTCATACATTCACTCCAGTACAGAGATCCTGGCCTAAATCCATCGTTCTTTTGCACTTCACACCACCCCAGTTCAGACATGGCCATATGCAAATCAGCCTTGACCCTGTGCCTCATGGGAACAGTCCAGCCCGAACTGCCAAGCCATGTCTTTCCTGGACCGGAATCAAGCATCCTAGGACCGGTTTCTGGCTATCAGCCGTCTTCAGCCAGGATAGATTGACTCCAGTGGTGTGGAGAGCATGGGACTCACGTCTGAACATACCCATCCCACTCGGGCTGACAAATGCAAAAACAACAATTGATGGACAGAATGCAGAACAATGTCATACATTCACTCCAGTACAGAGATCCTGGCCTAAATCCATCGTTTTTTTGCACTTCACACCACCCCAGTTCAGACATGGCCATATGCAAATCAGCCTTGACCCTGTGCCTCATGGGAACAGTCCAGCCCGAACTGCCAAGCCATATCTTTCGTGGACCGTAATCAAGCATCCTAGGACTGGTTTCTGGCTATCAGCCGTCTTTAGCCAGGATAGCTTGACTCCAGTGGTGTGGAGAGCATGGGACTCACGTCTGAGCATACCCATCAAACTCGGGGTGACAAATGCAAAAACAACAATTGATGGACAGAATGCAGAACAATGTCATACATTCACCCCAGTACAGAGATCCTGGCCTAAATCCATTGTTTTTGTGCACTCCACACCACCCCAGTACAGACATGGCCTTATGCAAATCAGCCTTGACCCTGTGCCTCATGGGAACTGTTCAGCCCGAACTGCCAAGCCATGTCTTTCCTGGACCAGAATCAAGCATCCTAGGACCGGTTTCTGGCTATTAGCCGTCTTCAGCCAGGATAGCTTGACTCCAGTGTTGTGGTGAGCATGGGACTCACGTCTGAGCATACCCATCCCACTCGGGGTGACAAATGCAAAAACAACAATTGATGGACGGAATGCAGAACAATGTCATACATTCACTCCAGTACAGAGATCCTGGCCTAAATCCATCGTTTTTTTGCACTCCACACCACCCCAGTTCAGACAAGGCCATATGCAAATCAGCCTTGACCCTGTGCCTCATGGGAACAGTGCAGCCCGAACTGCCAAGCCACGTCTTTCCTGGACCGGAATCAAGCATCCTAGGACCCGTTTCTGGCTATCATCCGTCTTCAGCAAGGATAGCTTGACTCCAGTGGTGTGGAGAGCATGGGACTCACGTCTGAGCATACCCATCCCACTCGGGGTGACTAATGCAAAAACAACAATTGATGGACCGAATGCATAACAATGTCATACATTCACCCCAGTACAGAGATATGGACCTAAATCCATTATTTTTGTGCACTCCACACCACCCCAGTTCAGACATGGCCATAAGCAAATCAGCCTTGACCCTGTGCCTCATGGGAACTGTTCAGCCCGAACTGCCAATCCATGTCTTTCCTGGACCGGAATCAAGCATCCTAGGACCGGTTTCTGGCTATTAGCCGTCTTCAGCCAGGATAGCTTGACTCCAGTATTGTGGTGAGTATGGGACTCAGGTCTGAGCATACCCATCCCACTCGGGGTGACAAAATGCAAAAACAACAATTGATGGACAGAATGCAGAACAATGTCATACATTCACTCCAGTACAGAGATCCTGGCCTAAATCCATCGTTTTATTGCACTCCACACCACCCCAGTTCAGACATGGCCATATGCAAATCAGCCTTGACCCTGTGCCTCATGGGAACAGTCCTGCCCCAACTGCCAAGCCATGTCTTTCCTGGATCGGAATCAAGCATCCTAGGACCGGTTTCTGGCTATCAGCCATCTTCAGCCAGGATAGCTTGAATCCAGTGGTGTGGAGAGCATGGGACTCACGTCTGAGCATACCCATCCCACTCGGGGTGACAAATGCAAAAACAACAATTGATGGACAGAATGCAGAACAATGTCATACATTCACTCCAGTACAGAGATCCTGGACTAAATCCATCGTTTTTTTGCACTCCACACCACCCCAGTTCAGACATGGCCATATGCAAATCAGCCTTGACCCTGTGCCTCATGGGAACAGTCCAGCCCGAATTGCCAAGCCATGTCTTTCCTGGACCGGAATCAAGCACCCTAGGACCGGTTTCTGGCTATCAGCCGTCTTCAGCCAGGATAGCTTGACTCCAGTGGTGTGGAGAGCATGGGACTCACGTCTAAGCATGCCCATCCCACTCGGGGTGACTAATGCAAAAACAACAATTGATGGACAGAATGCAGAACAATGTCATACATTCACCCCAGTACAGAGATATGGACCTAAATCCATCGTTTTTGTGCACTCCGCACCACCCCAGTTCAGACATGGCCATATGCAAATCAGCCTTGACCCTGTGCCTCATGGGAACTGTTCAGCCCGAACTGCCAAGCCATGTCTTTCCTGGACCGGAATCAAGCATCCTAGGACCGGTTTCTGGATATCAGCCGTCTTCAGCCAGGATAGCTTGACTCCAGTGTTGTGGTGAGCATGGGACTCATCACTGAGCATACCCATCCCACTCGGGGTGACAAATACAAAAACAACAATTGATGGACAGAATGCAGAACAATGTCATACATTCACCCCAGTACAGAGATCTGGGCCTAAATCCATTGTTTTATTGCACTCCACTTCACCCCAGTTCAGACATGGACATATGCAAATCAGCCTTGACCATGTGCCTCATGGGAACAGTCCAGTCCGAACTGCCAAGCCATATCTTTCGTGGACCGTAATCAAGCATCCTAGGACTGGTTTCTGGCTATCAGCCGTCTTTAGCCAGGATAGCTTGACTCCAGTGGTGTGGAGAGCATGGGACTCACGTCTGAGCATACCCATCAAACTCGGGGTGACAAATGCAAAAACAACAATTGATGGACAGAATGCAGAACAATGTCATACATTCACCCCAGTACAGAGATATGGACCTAAATCCATTGCTTTTGTACACTCCACACCACCCCAGTACAGACATGGCCATATGCAAATCAGCCTTGACCCTGTGCCTCATGGGAACTGTTCAGCCCGAACTGCCAAGCCATGTCTTTCCTGAACCAGAATCAAGCATCCTAGGACCGGTTTCTGGCTATTAGCCGTCTTCAGCCAGGATAGCTTGACTCCAGTGTTGTGGTGAGCATGGGACTCACGTCTGAGCATACCCATCCCACTCGGGGTGACAAATGCAAAAACAACAATTGATGGACAGAATGCAGAACAATATCATACATTCACTCCAGTACAGAGATCCTGGCCTAAATCCATCGTTTTTTTTGCACTCCACACCACCCCAGTTCAGACAAGGCCATATGCAAATCAGCCTTGACCCTGTGCCTCATGGGAACAGTGCAGCCCGAACTGCCAAGCCATGTCTTTCCTGGACCGGAATCAAGCATCCTAGGACCCGTTTCTGGCTATCAGCCGTCTTCAGCAAGGATAGCTTGACTCCAGTGGTGTGGAGAGCATGGGACTCACGTCTGAGCATACCCATCCCACTCGGGGTGACTAATGCAAAAACAACAATTGATGGACCGAATGCATAACAATGTCATACATTCACCCCAGTACAGAGATATGGACCTAAATCCATTATTTTTGTGCACTCCACACCACCCCAGTTCAGACATGGCCATAAGCAAATCAGCCTTGACCCTGTGCCTCATGGGAACTGTTCAGCCCGAACTGCCAAGCCATGTCTTTCCTGGACCGGAATCAAGCATCCTAGGACCGGTTTCTGGCTATTAGCCGTCTTCAGCCAGGATAGATTGACTCCAGTGTTGTGGTGAGTATGGGACTCAGGTCTGAGCATACCCATCCCACTCGGGGTGACAAAATGTGCAAAAACAACAATTGATGGACAGAATGCAGAACAAGTCATACATTCACTCCAGTACAGAGATCCTGGCCTAAATCCATCGTTTTATTGCACTCCACACCACCCAGTTCAGACATGGCCATATGCAAATCAGCCTGACCCTGTGCCTCATGGGAACAGTCCAGTCCGAACTGCCAAGCCATATCTTTCGTGGACCGTAAACAAGCATCCTAGGACTGGTTTCTGGCTATCAGCCGTCTTCAGCCAGGATAGCTTGACTCCAGTGGTGTGGAGAGCAATAGGACTCACGTCTGAGCATACCCATCAAACTCGGGGTGACAAATGCAAAAACAACAATTGATGGACAGAATGCAGAACAATGTCATACATTCACCCCAGGACAGAGATATGGACCTAAATCCATTGTTTTTGTGCACTCCACACCACCCCAGTACAGACATGGCCATATGCAAATCAGCCTTGACCCTGTGCCTCATGGGAACAGTCCTGCCCCAACTGCCAAGCCATGTCTTTCCTGGATCGGAATCAAGCATCCTAGGACCGGTTTCTGGCTATCAGCCATCTTCAGCCAGGATAGCTTGACTCCAGTGGCGTGGAGAGCCATGGGACTCACGTCTGAGCATACCCATCCCACTCGGGGTGACAAATGCAAAAACAACAATTGATGGACAGAATGCAGAACAATGTCATACATTCACTCCAGTACAGAGATCCTGGCCTAAATCCATCGTTTTTTTTCACTCCACACCACCCCAGTTCAGACATGGCCATATGCAAATCAGCCTTGACCCTGTGCCTCATGGGAACAGTCCAGCCCGAACTGCCCAAGCCATGTCTTTCTGGACCGGAATCAAGCACCCTAGGACCGGTTTCTGGCTATCAGCCGTCTTCAGCCAGGATAGCTTGACTCCAGTGGTGTGGAGAGCATGGGACTCACGTCTAAGCATGCCCATCCCACTCGGGGTGACTAATGCAAAAACAACATTGATGGACAGAATGCAAACAATGTCATACATTCACCCCAATACAGAGATATGGACCTAAATCATCGTTTTTGTGCACTCCGCACCACCCCAGTTCAGACATGGCCATATGCAAATCAAGCCTTGACCCTGTGCCTCATGGGAACTGTTCAGCCCGAACTGCCAAGCCATGTCTTTCTTGGACCGGAAATCAAGCATCCTAGGACCGGTTTCTGGCTATCAGCCGTCTTCAGCCATGCATTGCTTCTGGGCAGACTGGCTCGGCTCGGGATAGGAGAGCGAGCCCTCGAATGGCTAACAGCCTTCCTATCTGGGAGGACGCAGAGAATCCAGGTTGCAGATCAGGTCTCCGGTGAGGGTGTTTTATCTTGCGGAGTCCCGCAGGCTCCGCGCTCTCTCCACTCCTATTCAATTTGTACCTGCAGCCATTGATAGAGTCCCTGGCAAATATGAACTGTAAAGTTTTTAATTATGCCGACGATACTCAGCTGTTGCTGAGTATCGACAATACATCATCGGCTCAGTCCACGGCCCAAGACATACTACGATTTACAGTAAACTGGATGTCGTCCAATTTATTGAAAATCAACCCAGACAAAACAGAGGTTCTCGTAGTTTCAACCTTGACCTCTCCCTGGAACGATCTGTTTTGGCCACAAGAACTCGGACCCACTCCAAGACCGTGTCCTAGTGTTAAGAGCCTCGGCATGAAGATTGATCAGGAACTCTCGATGGCTAACCAAGTGTCCGCTGTAGTTGGTTCTTGTACCAACCTAATCAGGAAATTGCGGAAGCTCGTTCCCTTACTCTCATGGAATATGCTGCGAACCATTGTCTCGGCTACAATAGTGTCGAGAATTGATTATGGCAATGCGCTATATCTTGGCCTCCCAAAAAATCTATCCAATCGTCTTCAGGTTACTCTGAATGACGCAGCACGCCTGATATTTGGTGTGCCAAGGCGACTCATGCTTCCCCCTTGCTCTACAGGCTTCATTGGCTGCCTGTGTGCAAAGAGTTGAGTTTAAGAGCATGTGCATCTGTCACAAAGCAATCCATGGACAGCGCCAGCCTATATAAAAGAGAGACTTGAATTATACAACCCAAGCGCGCCCTACGATCCTCCGGTTCCTTTCTGCTGTCCTGTCCACGCTTCAAGCTGGCAACTAAAGGAGGCAGAGCTTTTTCAGTTCAGGCTCCGATCACCTGGAAATAAGCTACCGGAGGTGCTTCGTAGAGAGCCCAACCTTCTCCACTTCTGGATGTCTTTGAAGACTCTACTCTTCAAAGACGCATTTACTTCCTAGTATCTGGTATTCTAGAATCTCTCTATAGTCATCTTGCTTCTTGTTGCTGCACTTGGTTAGTAGCGCTTTGAGACCTGTAGGTGAGCTGGCGCGATATAAAACCCAGTACAAATACAAATACAAATACAAATAGCTTGACTCCAGTGTTGTGGTGAGCATGGACTCATCACTGAGCATACCCATCCCACTCGGGGTGACAAATACAAAAACAACAATTGATGGACAGAATGCAGAACAATGTCATACATTCACCCCAATACAGAGATATGGACCTAAATCCATCTTTTTGTGCACTCCCACACCACCCCAGTTCAGACATGGCCATATGCAAATCAGCCTTGACCCTGTGCATCATGGGAACAGTCCGCCCGATTTGCCAGGCCATGTCTTTCCTGGACCGGAATCAAGCATCCTAGGACCGGTTCTGGCTATCAGCGTCTCAGACAGGATAGCTTGACTCCAGTGGTGTGGAGAGTATGGGACTCACCTCTGAGCATACTCCATCCCACTCGGAGTGACAAATGCAAAAACAACAATTGATATACAGAATGCAGAACAATGTTATACATTCACCCCAGTACAGCGATCTGGGCCTAAATCCATGTTTTTTGCACTACACACCACCCCAGTTCAGACATGGCCATATGCAAGTCATCATGACCCTGGCCTCATGAGAACAGTCCAGCCCGAACTGCCAAGCCATGTCTTTCCTGGACAGGAATCAAGCATTCCTAGGACCGGTTTCAGGCTATCAGCTGTCTTCAGCCAGGATAGATTGACTCCAGTGGTGTGGAGAGCATGGGACTCACGTCTGAACATACCCATCCCACTCGGGCTGACAAATGCAAAACAACACATTGATGGACAGAATGCAGAACAATGTCATACATTCACTCCAGTACAGAGATCCTGGCCTAAATCCATCGTTTTTATGCACTTCACACCACCCCAGTTCAGACATGGCCATATGCAAATCAGCCTTGACCCTGTGCCTTATGGGAACTGTTCAGCCCGAACTGCCAAGCCATGTCTTTCCTGGACCAGAATCAAGCATCCTAGGACCGGTTTCTGGCTATTAGCCGTCTTCAGCCAGGATAGCTTGACTCCAGTGTTGTGGTGAGCATGGGACTCACGTCTGAGCATACCCATCCCACTCGGGGTGACAAATGCAAAAACAACAATTGATGGACGGAATGCAGAACAATGTCATACATTCACTCCAGTACAGAGATCCTGGCCTAAATCCATCGTTTTTTTGCACTCCACACCACCCCAGTTCAGACAAGGCCATATGCAAATCAGCCTTGACCCTGTGCCTCATGGGAACAGTGCAGCCCGAACTGCCAAGCCACGTCTTTCCTGGACCGGAATCAAGCATCCTAGGACCCGTTTCTGGCTATCATCCGTCTTCAGCAAGGATAGCTTGACTCCAGTGGTGTGGAGAGCATGGGACTCACGTCTGAGCATACCCATCCCACTCGGGGTGACTAATGCAAAAACAACAATTGATGGACCGAATGCATAACAATGTCATACATTCACCCCAGTACAGAGATATGGACCTAAATCCATTATTTTTGTGCACTCCACACCACCCCAGTTCAGACATGGCCATAAGCAAATCAGCCTTGACCCTGTGCCTCATGGGAACTGTTCAGCCCGAACTGCCAATCCATGTCTTTCCTGGACCGGAATCAAGCATCCTAGGACCGGTTTCTGGCTATTAGCCGTCTTCAGCCAGGATAGCTTGACTCCAGTATTGTGGTGAGTATGGGACTCAGGTCTGAGCATACCCATCCCACTCGGGGTGACAAAATGCAAAAACAACAATTGATGGACAGAATGCAGAACAATGTCATACATTCACTCCAGTACAGAGATCCTGGCCTAAATCCATCGTTTTATTGCACTCCACACCACCCCAGTTCAGACATGGCCATATGCAAATCAGCCTTGACCCTGTGCCTCATGGGAACAGTCCTGCCCCAACTGCCAAGCCATGTCTTTCCTGGATCGGAATCAAGCATCCTAGGACCGGTTTCTGGCTATCAGCCATCTTCAGCCAGGATAGCTTGAATCCAGTGGTGTGGAGAGCATGGGACTCACGTCTGAGCATACCCATCCCACTCGGGGTGACAAATGCAAAAACAACAATTGATGGACAGAATGCAGAACAATGTCATACATTCACTCCAGTACAGAGATCCTGGACTAAATCCATCGTTTTTTTGCACTCCACACCACCCCAGTTCAGACATGGCCATATGCAAATCAGCCTTGACCCTGTGCCTCATGGGAACAGTCCAGCCCGAATTGCCAAGCCATGTCTTTCCTGGACCGGAATCAAGCACCCTAGGACCGGTTTCTGGCTATCAGCCGTCTTCAGCCAGGATAGCTTGACTCCAGTGGTGTGGAGAGCATGGGACTCACGTCTAAGCATGCCCATCCCACTCGGGGTGACTAATGCAAAAACAACAATTGATGGACAGAATGCAGAACAATGTCATACATTCACCCCAGTACAGAGATATGGACCTAAATCCATCGTTTTTGTGCACTCCGCACCACCCCAGTTCAGACATGGCCATATGCAAATCAGCCTTGACCCTGTGCCTCATGGGAACTGTTCAGCCCGAACTGCCAAGCCATGTCTTTCCTGGACCGGAATCAAGCATCCTAGGACCGGTTTCTGGATATCAGCCGTCTTCAGCCAGGATAGCTTGACTCCAGTGTTGTGGTGAGCATGGGACTCATCACTGAGCATACCCATCCCACTCGGGGTGACAAATACAAAAACAACAATTGATGGACAGAATGCAGAACAATGTCATACATTCACCCCAGTACAGAGATCTGGGCCTAAATCCATTGTTTTATTGCACTCCACTTCACCCCAGTTCAGACATGGACATATGCAAATCAGCCTTGACCATGTGCCTCATGGGAACAGTCCAGTCCGAACTGCCAAGCCATATCTTTCGTGGACCGTAATCAAGCATCCTAGGACTGGTTTCTGGCTATCAGCCGTCTTTAGCCAGGATAGCTTGACTCCAGTGGTGTGGAGAGCATGGGACTCACGTCTGAGCATACCCATCAAACTCGGGGTGACAAATGCAAAAACAACAATTGATGGACAGAATGCAGAACAATGTCATACATTCACCCCAGTACAGAGATATGGACCTAAATCCATTGCTTTTGTACACTCCACACCACCCCAGTACAGACATGGCCATATGCAAATCAGCCTTGACCCTGTGCCTCATGGGAACTGTTCAGCCCGAACTGCCAAGCCATGTCTTTCCTGAACCAGAATCAAGCATCCTAGGACCGGTTTCTGGCTATTAGCCGTCTTCAGCCAGGATAGCTTGACTCCAGTGTTGTGGTGAGCATGGGACTCACGTCTGAGCATACCCATCCCACTCGGGGTGACAAATGCAAAAACAACAATTGATGGACAGAATGCAGAACAATATCATACATTCACTCCAGTACAGAGATCCTGGCCTAAATCCATCGTTTTTTTTGCACTCCACACCACCCCAGTTCAGACAAGGCCATATGCAAATCAGCCTTGACCCTGTGCCTCATGGGAACAGTGCAGCCCGAACTGCCAAGCCATGTCTTTCCTGGACCGGAATCAAGCATCCTAGGACCCGTTTCTGGCTATCAGCCGTCTTCAGCAAGGATAGCTTGACTCCAGTGGTGTGGAGAGCATGGGACTCACGTCTGAGCATACCCATCCCACTCGGGGTGACTAATGCAAAAACAACAATTGATGGACCGAATGCATAACAATGTCATACATTCACCCCAGTACAGAGATATGGACCTAAATCCATTATTTTTGTGCACTCCACACCACCCCAGTTCAGACATGGCCATAAGCAAATCAGCCTTGACCCTGTGCCTCATGGGAACTGTTCAGCCCGAACTGCCAAGCCATGTCTTTCCTGGACCGGAATCAAGCATCCTAGGACCGGTTTCTGGCTATTAGCCGTCTTCAGCCAGGATAGATTGACTCCAGTGTTGTGGTGAGTATGGGACTCAGGTCTGAGCATACCCATCCCACTCGGGGTGACAAAATGCAAAAACAACAATTGATGGACAGAATGCAGAACAATGTCATACATTCACTCCAGTACAGAGATCCTGGCCTAAATCCATCGTTTTATTGCACTCCACACCACCCCAGTTCAGACATGGCCATATGCAAATCAGCCTTGACCCTGTGCCTCATGGGAACAGTCCAGTCCGAACTGCCAAGCCATATCTTTCGTGGACCGTAAACAAGCATCCTAGGACTGGTTTCTGGCTATCAGCCGTCTTCAGCCAGGATAGCTTGACTCCAGTGGTGTGGAGAGCATAGGACTCACGTCTGAGCATACCCATCAAACTCGGGGTGACAAATGCAAAAACAACAATTGATGGACAGAATGCAGAACAATGTCATACATTCACCCCAGGACAGAGATATGGACCTAAATCCATTGTTTTTGTGCACTCCACACCACCCCAGTACAGACATGGCCATATGCAAATCAGCCTTGACCCTGTGCCTCATGGGAACAGTCCTGCCCCAACTGCCAAGCCATGTCTTTCCTGGATCGGAATCAAGCATCCTAGGACCGGTTTCTGGCTATCAGCCATCTTCAGCCAGGATAGCTTGACTCCAGTGGCGTGGAGAGCATGGGACTCACGTCTGAGCATACCCATCCCACTCGGGGTGACAAATGCAAAAACAACAATTGATGGACAGAATGCAGAACAATGTCATACATTCACTCCAGTACAGAGATCCTGGCCTAAATCCATCGTTTTTTTTCACTCCACACCACCCCAGTTCAGACATGGCCATATGCAAATCAGCCTTGACCCTGTGCCTCATGGGAACAGTCCAGCCCGAACTGCCAAGCCATGTCTTTCCTGGACCGGAATCAAGCACCCTAGGACCGGTTTCTGGCTATCAGCCGTCTTCAGCCAGGATAGCTTGACTCCAGTGGTGTGGAGAGCATGGGACTCACGTCTAAGCATGCCCATCCCACTCGGGGTGACTAATGCAAAAACAACAATTGATGGACAGAATGCAAAACAATGTCATACATTCACCCCAATACAGAGATATGGACCTAAATCCATCGTTTTTGTGCACTCCGCACCACCCCAGTTCAGACATGGCCATATGCAAATCAGCCTTGACCCTGTGCCTCATGGGAACTGTTCAGCCCGAACTGCCAAGCCATGTCTTTCTTGGACCGGAATCAAGCATCCTAGGACCGGTTTCTGGCTATCAGCCGTCTTCAGCCATGCATTGCTTCTGGGCAGACTGGCTCGGCTCGGGATAGGAGAGCGAGCCCTCGAATGGCTAACAGCCTTCCTATCTGGGAGGACGCAGAGAATCCAGGTTGCAGATCAGGTCTCCGGTGAGGGTGTTTTATCTTGCGGAGTCCCGCAGGGCTCCGCGCTCTCTCCACTCCTATTCAATTTGTACCTGCAGCCATTGATAGAGTCCCTGGCAAATATGAACTGTAAAGTTTTTAATTATGCCGACGATACTCAGCTGTTGCTGAGTATCGACAATACATCATCGGCTCAGTCCACGGCCCAAGACATACTACGATTTACAGTAAACTGGATGTCGTCCAATTTATTGAAAATCAACCCAGACAAAACAGAGGTTCTCGTAGTTTCAACCTTGACCTCTCCCTGGAACGATCTGTTTTGGCCACAAGAACTCGGACCCACTCCAAGACCGTGTCCTAGTGTTAAGAGCCTCGGCATGAAGATTGATCAGGAACTCTCGATGGCTAACCAAGTGTCCGCTGTAGTTGGTTCTTGTACCAACCTAATCAGGAAATTGCGGAAGCTCGTTCCCTTACTCTCATGGAATATGCTGCGAACCATTGTCTCGGCTACAATAGTGTCGAGAATTGATTATGGCAATGCGCTATATCTTGGCCTCCCAAAAAATCTATCCAATCGTCTTCAGGTTACTCTGAATGACGCAGCACGCCTGATATTTGGTGTGCCAAGGCGGACTCATGCTTCCCCCTTGCTCTACAGGCTTCATTGGCTGCCTGTGGTGCAAAGAGTTGAGTTTAAGAGCATGTGCATCTGTCACAAAGCAATCCATGGACAGGCGCCAGCCTATATAAAAGAGAGACTTGAATTATACAAACCCAAGCGCGCCCTACGATCCTCCGGTTCCTTTCTGCTGTCCTGTCCACGCTTCAAGCTGGCAACTAAAGGAGGCAGAGCTTTTTCAGTTCAGGCTCCGATCACCTGGAATAAGCTACCGGAGGTGCTTCGTAGAGAGCCCAACCTTCTCCACTTCAGGAAGTCTTTGAAGACTCTACTCTTCAAAGACGCATTTACTTCCTAGTATCTGGTATTCTAGAATCTCTCTATAGTCATCTTGCTTCTTGTTGCTGCACTTGGTTAGTAGCGCTTTGAGACCTGTCGGTGAGCTGGCGCGATATAAAACCCAGTACAAATACAAATACAAATACAAATAGCTTGACTCCAGTGTTGTGGTGAGCATGGGACTCATCACTGAGCATACCCATCCCACTCGGGGTGACAAATACAAAAACAACAATTGATGGACAGAATGCAGAACAATGTCATACATTCACCCCAATACAGAGATATGGACCTAAATCCATCATTTTTGTGCACTCCACACCACCCCAGTTCAGACATGGCCATATGCAAATCAGCCTTGACCCTGTGCATCATGGGAACAGTCCCGCCCGAATTGCCAAGCCATGTCTTTCCTGGACCGGAATCAAGCATCCTAGGACCGGTTTCTGGCTATCAGCGTCTTCAGACAGGATAGCTTGACTCCAGTGGTGTGGAGAGTATGGGACTCACCTCTGAGCATACTCATCCCACTCGGAGTGACAAATGCAAAAACAACAATTGATATACAGAATGCAGAACAATGTTATACATTCACCCCAGTACAGCGATCTGGGCCTAAATCCATTGTTTTTTGCACTACACACCACCCCAGTTCAGACATGGCCATATGCAAGTCATCCATGACCCTGTGCCTCATGAGAACAGTCCAGCCCGAACTGCCAAGCCATGTCTTTCCTGGACAGGAATCAAGCATCCTAGGACCGGTTTCAGGCTATCAGCTGTCTTCAGCCAGGATAGATTGACTCCAGTGGTGTGGAGAGCATGGGACTCACGTCTGAACATACCCATCCCACTCGGGCTGACAAATGCAAAAACAACAATTGATGGACAGAATGCAGAACAATGTCATACATTCACTCCAGTACAGAGATCCTGGCCTAAATCCATCGTTTTTTTGCACTTCACACCACCCCAGTTCAGACATGGCCATATGCAAATCAGCCTTGACCCTGTGCCTCATGGGAACTGTTCAGCCCGAACTGCCAAGCCATGTCTTTCCTGGACCAGAATCAAGCATCCTAGGACCGGTTTCTGGCTATTAGCCGTCTTCAGCCAGGATAGCTTGACTCCAGTGTTGTGGTGAGCATGGGACTCACGTCTGAGTATACCCATCCCACTCGGGGTGACAAATGCAAAAACAACAATTGATGGACGGAATGCAGAACAATGTCATACATTCACTCCAGTACAGAGATCCTGGCCTAAATCCATCGTTTTTTTGCACTCCACACCACCCCAGTTCAGACAAGGCCATATGCAAATCAGCCTTGACCCTGTGCCTCATGGGAACAGTGCAGCCCGAACTGCCAAGCCACGTCTTTCCTGGACCGGAATCAAGCATCCTAGGACCCGTTTCTGGCTATCATCCGTCTTCAGCAAGGATAGCTTGACTCCAGTGGTGTGGAGAGCATGGGACTCACGTCTGAGCATACCCATCCCACTCGGGGTGACTAATGCAAAAACAACAATTGATGGACCGAATGCATAACAATGTCATACATTCACCCCAGTACAGAGATATGGACCTAAATCCATTATTTTTGTGCACTCCACACCACCCCAGTTCAGACATGGCCATAAGCAAATCAGCCTTGACCCTGTGCCTCATGGGAACTGTTCAGCCCGAACTGCCAATCCATGTCTTTCCTGGACCGGAATCAAGCATCCTAGGACCGGTTTCTGGCTATTAGCCGTCTTCAGCCAGGATAGCTTGACTCCAGTATTGTGGTGAGTATGGGACTCAGGTCTGAGCATACCCATCCCACTCGGGGTGACAAAATGCAAAAACAACAATTGATGGACAGAATGCAGAACAATGTCATACATTCACTCCAGTACAGAGATCCTGGCCTAAATCCATCGTTTTATTGCACTCCACACCACCCCAGTTCAGACATGGCCATATGCAAATCAGCCTTGACCCTGTGCCTCATGGGAACAGTCCTGCCCCAACTGCCAAGCCATGTCTTTCCTGGATCGGAATCAAGCATCCTAGGACCGGTTTCTGGCTATCAGCCATCTTCAGCCAGGATAGCTTGAATCCAGTGGTGTGGAGAGCATGGGACTCACGTCTGAGCATACCCATCCCACTCGGGGTGACAAATGCAAAAACAACAATTGATGGACAGAATGCAGAACAATGTCATACATTCACTCCAGTACAGAGATCCTGGACTAAATCCATCGTTTTTTTGCACTCCACACCACCCCAGTTCAGACATGGCCATATGCAAATCAGCCTTGACCCTGTGCCTCATGGGAACAGTCCAGCCCGAATTGCCAAGCCATGTCTTTCCTGGACCGGAATCAAGCACCCTAGGACCGGTTTCTGGCTATCAGCCGTCTTCAGCCAGGATAGCTTGACTCCAGTGGTGTGGAGAGCATGGGACTCACGTCTAAGCATGCCCATCCCACTCGGGGTGACTAATGCAAAAACAACAATTGATGGACAGAATGCAGAACAATGTCATACATTCACCCCAGTACAGAGATATGGACCTAAATCCATCGTTTTTGTGCACTCCGCACCACCCCAGTTCAGACATGGCCATATGCAAATCAGCCTTGACCCTGTGCCTCATGGGAACTGTTCAGCCCGAACTGCCAAGCCATGTCTTTCCTGGACCGGAATCAAGCATCCTAGGACCGGTTTCTGGATATCAGCCGTCTTCAGCCAGGATAGCTTGACTCCAGTGTTGTGGTGAGCATGGGACTCATCACTGAGCATACCCATCCCACTCGGGGTGACAAATACAAAAACAACAATTGATGGACAGAATGCAGAACAATGTCATACATTCACCCCAGTACAGAGATCTGGGCCTAAATCCATTGTTTTATTGCACTCCACTTCACCCCAGTTCAGACATGGACATATGCAAATCAGCCTTGACCATGTGCCTCATGGGAACAGTCCAGTCCGAACTGCCAAGCCATATCTTTCGTGGACCGTAATCAAGCATCCTAGGACTGGTTTCTGGCTATCAGCCGTCTTTAGCCAGGATAGCTTGACTCCAGTGGTGTGGAGAGCATGGGACTCACGTCTGAGCATACCCATCAAACTCGGGGTGACAAATGCAAAAACAACAATTGATGGACAGAATGCAGAACAATGTCATACATTCACCCCAGTACAGAGATATGGACCTAAATCCATTGCTTTTGTACACTCCACACCACCCCAGTACAGACATGGCCATATGCAAATCAGCCTTGACCCTGTGCCTCATGGGAACTGTTCAGCCCGAACTGCCAAGCCATGTCTTTCCTGAACCAGAATCAAGCATCCTAGGACCGGTTTCTGGCTATTAGCCGTCTTCAGCCAGGATAGCTTGACTCCAGTGTTGTGGTGAGCATGGGACTCACGTCTGAGCATACCCATCCCACTCGGGGTGACAAATGCAAAAACAACAATTGATGGACAGAATGCAGAACAATATCATACATTCACTCCAGTACAGAGATCCTGGCCTAAATCCATCGTTTTTTTTGCACTCCACACCACCCCAGTTCAGACAAGGCCATATGCAAATCAGCCTTGACCCTGTGCCTCATGGGAACAGTGCAGCCCGAACTGCCAAGCCATGTCTTTCCTGGACCGGAATCAAGCATCCTAGGACCCGTTTCTGGCTATCAGCCGTCTTCAGCAAGGATAGCTTGACTCCAGTGGTGTGGAGAGCATGGGACTCACGTCTGAGCATACCCATCCCACTCGGGGTGACTAATGCAAAAACAACAATTGATGGACCGAATGCATAACAATGTCATACATTCACCCCAGTACAGAGATATGGACCTAAATCCATTATTTTTGTGCACTCCACACCACCCCAGTTCAGACATGGCCATAAGCAAATCAGCCTTGACCCTGTGCCTCATGGGAACTGTTCAGCCCGAACTGCCAAGCCATGTCTTTCCTGGACCGGAATCAAGCATCCTAGGACCGGTTTCTGGCTATTAGCCGTCTTCAGCCAGGATAGATTGACTCCAGTGTTGTGGTGAGTATGGGACTCAGGTCTGAGCATACCCATCCCACTCGGGGTGACAAAATGCAAAAACAACAATTGATGGACAGAATGCAGAACAATGTCATACATTCACTCCAGTACAGAGATCCTGGCCTAAATCCATCGTTTTATTGCACTCCACACCACCCCAGTTCAGACATGGCCATATGCAAATCAGCCTTGACCCTGTGCCTCATGGGAACAGTCCAGTCCGAACTGCCAAGCCATATCTTTCGTGGACCGTAAACAAGCATCCTAGGACTGGTTTCTGGCTATCAGCCGTCTTCAGCCAGGATAGCTTGACTCCAGTGGTGTGGAGAGCATAGGACTCACGTCTGAGCATACCCATCAAACTCGGGGTGACAAATGCAAAAACAACAATTGATGGACAGAATGCAGAACAATGTCATACATTCACCCCAGGACAGAGATATGGACCTAAATCCATTGTTTTTGTGCACTCCACACCACCCCAGTACAGACATGGCCATATGCAAATCAGCCTTGACCCTGTGCCTCATGGGAACAGTCCTGCCCCAACTGCCAAGCCATGTCTTTCCTGGATCGGAATCAAGCATCCTAGGACCGGTTTCTGGCTATCAGCCATCTTCAGCCAGGATAGCTTGACTCCAGTGGCGTGGAGAGCATGGGACTCACGTCTGAGCATACCCATCCCACTCGGGGTGACAAATGCAAAAACAACAATTGATGGACAGAATGCAGAACAATGTCATACATTCACTCCAGTACAGAGATCCTGGCCTAAATCCATCGTTTTTTTTCACTCCACACCACCCCAGTTCAGACATGGCCATATGCAAATCAGCCTTGACCCTGTGCCTCATGGGAACAGTCCAGCCCGAACTGCCAAGCCATGTCTTTCCTGGACCGGAATCAAGCACCCTAGGACCGGTTTCTGGCTATCAGCCGTCTTCAGCCAGGATAGCTTGACTCCAGTGGTGTGGAGAGCATGGGACTCACGTCTAAGCATGCCCATCCCACTCGGGGTGACTAATGCAAAAACAACAATTGATGGACAGAATGCAAAACAATGTCATACATTCACCCCAATACAGAGATATGGACCTAAATCCATCGTTTTTGTGCACTCCGCACCACCCCAGTTCAGACATGGCCATATGCAAATCAGCCTTGACCCTGTGCCTCATGGGAACTGTTCAGCCCGAACTGCCAAGCCATGTCTTTCTTGGACCGGAATCAAGCATCCTAGGACCGGTTTCTGGCTATCAGCCGTCTTCAGCCATGCATTGCTTCTGGGCAGACTGGCTCGGCTCGGGATAGGAGAGCGAGCCCTCGAATGGCTAACAGCCTTCCTATCTGGGAGGACGCAGAGAATCCAGGTTGCAGATCAGGTCTCCGGTGAGGGTGTTTTATCTTGCGGAGTCCCGCAGGGCTCCGCGCTCTCTCCACTCCTATTCAATTTGTACCTGCAGCCATTGATAGAGTCCCTGGCAAATATGAACTGTAAAGTTTTTAATTATGCCGACGATACTCAGCTGTTGCTGAGTATCGACAATACATCATCGGCTCAGTCCACGGCCCAAGACATACTACGATTTACAGTAAACTGGATGTCGTCCAATTTATTGAAAATCAACCCAGACAAAACAGAGGTTCTCGTAGTTTCAACCTTGACCTCTCCCTGGAACGATCTGTTTTGGCCACAAGAACTCGGACCCACTCCAAGACCGTGTCCTAGTGTTAAGAGCCTCGGCATGAAGATTGATCAGGAACTCTCGATGGCTAACCAAGTGTCCGCTGTAGTTGGTTCTTGTACCAACCTAATCAGGAAATTGCGGAAGCTCGTTCCCTTACTCTCATGGAATATGCTGCGAACCATTGTCTCGGCTACAATAGTGTCGAGAATTGATTATGGCAATGCGCTATATCTTGGCCTCCCAAAAAATCTATCCAATCGTCTTCAGGTTACTCTGAATGACGCAGCACGCCTGATATTTGGTGTGCCAAGGCGGACTCATGCTTCCCCCTTGCTCTACAGGCTTCATTGGCTGCCTGTGGTGCAAAGAGTTGAGTTTAAGAGCATGTGCATCTGTCACAAAGCAATCCATGGACAGGCGCCAGCCTATATAAAAGAGAGACTTGAATTATACAAACCCAAGCGCGCCCTACGATCCTCCGGTTCCTTTCTGCTGTCCTGTCCACGCTTCAAGCTGGCAACTAAAGGAGGCAGAGCTTTTTCAGTTCAGGCTCCGATCACCTGGAATAAGCTACCGGAGGTGCTTCGTAGAGAGCCCAACCTTCTCCACTTCAGGAAGTCTTTGAAGACTCTACTCTTCAAAGACGCATTTACTTCCTAGTATCTGGTATTCTAGAATCTCTCTATAGTCATCTTGCTTCTTGTTGCTGCACTTGGTTAGTAGCGCTTTGAGACCTGTCGGTGAGCTGGCGCGATATAAAACCCAGTACAAATACAAATACAAATACAAATAGCTTGACTCCAGTGTTGTGGTGAGCATGGGACTCATCACTGAGCATACCCATCCCACTCGGGGTGACAAATACAAAAACAACAATTGATGGACAGAATGCAGAACAATGTCATACATTCACCCCAATACAGAGATATGGACCTAAATCCATCATTTTTGTGCACTCCACACCACCCCAGTTCAGACATGGCCATATGCAAATCAGCCTTGACCCTGTGCATCATGGGAACAGTCCCGCCCGAATTGCCAAGCCATGTCTTTCCTGGACCGGAATCAAGCATCCTAGGACCGGTTTCTGGCTATCAGCGTCTTCAGACAGGATAGCTTGACTCCAGTGGTGTGGAGAGTATGGGACTCACCTCTGAGCATACTCATCCCACTCGGAGTGACAAATGCAAAAACAACAATTGATATACAGAATGCAGAACAATGTTATACATTCACCCCAGTACAGCGATCTGGGCCTAAATCCATTGTTTTTTGCACTACACACCACCCCAGTTCAGACATGGCCATATGCAAGTCATCCATGACCCTGTGCCTCATGAGAACAGTCCAGCCCGAACTGCCAAGCCATGTCTTTCCTGGACAGGAATCAAGCATCCTAGGACCGGTTTCAGGCTATCAGCTGTCTTCAGCCAGGATAGATTGACTCCAGTGGTGTGGAGAGCATGGGACTCACGTCTGAACATACCCATCCCACTCGGGCTGACAAATGCAAAAACAACAATTGATGGACAGAATGCAGAACAATGTCATACATTCACTCCAGTACAGAGATCCTGGCCTAAATCCATCGTTTTTTTGCACTTCACACCACCCCAGTTCAGACATGGCCATATGCAAATCAGCCTTGACCCTGTGCCTCATGGGAACAGTCCAGCCCGAACTGCCAAGCCATGTCTTTCCTGGACCGGAATCAAGCATCCTAGGACCGGTTTCTGGCTATCAGCCGTCTTCAGCCAGGATAGCTTGACTCCAGTGGTGTGGAGAGCATGGGACTCGCGTCTGAGCATATCCATCCCACTCGGGGTGACAAATGCAAAAACAACAATTGATGGACAGAATGCAGAACAATGTCATACATTCACTCCAGTACAGAGATCCTGGCCTAAATCCATCGTTTTTTTGCACTCCACACCACCCCAGTTCAGACATGGCCTTATGCAAATCAGCCTTGACCCTGTGCCTCATGGGAACAGTCCAGCCCGAACTGCCAAGCCATGTCTTTCCTGGACCGGAATCAAGCATCCTAGGACCGGTTTCTGGCTATCAGCCATCTTCAGCCAGGATAGCTTGACTCCAGTGGTGTGGAGAGCATGGGACTCACGTCTGAGCATACCCATCCCACTCGGGTTGACGAATGCAAAAACAACAATTGATGGACAGAATGCAGAACAATGTCATACATTCACTCCAGTACAGAGATCCTGGCCTAAATCCATCGTTTTTTTGCACTCCACACCACCCCAGTTCAGACATGGCCATATGCAAATCAGCCTTGACCCTGTGCCTCATGGGAACAGTCCAGCCCGAACTGCCAAGCCATGTCTTTCCTGGACCGGAATCAAGCATCCTAGGACCGGTTTCTGTCTATCAGCCGTCTTCAGCCAGGATAGCTTGACTCCAATGGTGTGGAGAGCATGGGACTCATGTCTAAGCATGCCCATCCCACTCGGGGTGACTAATGCAAAAACAACAATTGATGGACAGAATGCAGAACAATGTCATACATTCACCTGAGTACAGAGCTCTGGGCCTAAATCCATTGTTTTTTGCACTCAACACCACCCCAGTTCAGACATGGCCATATGCAAATCATCCATGACCCTGTGCCTCATGGGAACAGTCCAGCCCAAACTGCCAAGCCATGTCTTTCCTGGACAGGAATCAAGCATTCTAGGACCGGTTTCAGGCTATCAGCCGTCTTCAGCCAGGATAGATTGACTCCAGTGGTGTGGAGAGCATGGGACTCACGTCTGAGCATACCCATCCCACTCGGGGTGACAAATGCAAAAACAACAATTGATGGACAGAATGCAGAACAATGTCATACATTCACTCCAGTACAGAGATCCTGGCCTAAATCCATCGTTTTTTTTTGCACTCCACACCACCCCAGTTCAGACAAGGCCATATGCAAATCAGCCTTGACCCTGTGCCTCATGGGAACTGTTCAGCCCGAACTGCCAAGCCATGTCTTTCCTGGACCAGAATCAAGCATCCTAGGACCGGTTTCTGGCTATTAGCCGTCTTCATCCAGGATAGCTTGACTCCAGTGTTGTGGTGAGCATGGGACTCACGTCTGAGCATACCCATCCCACTCGGGGTGACAAATGCAAAAACAACAATTGATGGACAGAATGCAGAACAATGTCATACATTCACTCCAGTACAGAGATCCTGGCCTAAATCCATCGTTTTTTTTTGCAGTCCACACCACCCCAGTTCAGACAAGGCCATATGCAAATCAGCCTTGACCCTGTGCCTCATGGGAACAGTGCAGCCCGAACTGCCAAGCCATGTCTTTCCTGGACCGGAATCAAGCATCCTAGGACCCGTTTCTGGCTATCAGCCGTCTTCAGCAAGGATAGCTTGACTCCAGTGTTGTGGAGAGCATGGGACTCACGTCTGAGCATACCCATCCCACTCGGGGTGACTAATGCAAAAACAACAATTGATGGACCGAATGCATAACAATGACATACATTCACCCCAGTAAAGAGATATGGACCTAAATCCATTATTTTTGTGCACTCCACACAACCCCAGTTCAGACATGGCCATAAGCAAATCAGCCTTGACCCTGTGCCTCATGGGAACTGTTCAGCCCGAACTGCCAAGCCATGTCTTTCCTGGACCGGAATCAAGCATCCTAGGACCGGTTTCTGGCTATTAGCCGTCTTCAGCCAGGATAGCTTGACTCCAGTGTTGTGGTGAGTATGGGACTCAGGTCTGATCATACCCATCCCACTTGGGGTGACAAAATGCAAAAACAACAATTGAAGGACAGAATGCAGAACAATGTCATACATTCACTCCAGTACAGAGATCCTGGCCTAAATCCATCGTTTTATTGCACTCCACACCACCCCAGTTCAGACATGGCCATATGCAAATCAGCCTTGACCCTGTGCCTCATGGGAACAGTCCAGTCCGAATTGCCAAGCCATATCTTTCGTGGACCGTAAACAAGCATGCTAGGACTGGTTTCTGGCTATCAGCCGTCTTCTGCCAGGATAGCTTGACTCCAGTGGTGTGGAGAGCATGGGACTCACGTCTGAGCATACCCATCAAACTCGGGGTGACAAATGCAAAAACAACAATTGATGGACAGAATGCAGAACAATGTCATACATTCACCCCAGGACAGAGATATGGACCTAAATCCATTGTTTTTGTGCACTCCACACCACCCCAGTACAGACATGGCCATATGCAAATCAGCCTTGACCCTGTGCCTCATGGGAACTGTTCAGCCCGAACTGCCAAGCCGTGTCTTTCCTGGACCAGAATCAAGCATCCTAGGACCGGTTTCTGGCTATTAGCCGTCTTCAGCCAGGATAGCTTGACTCCAGTGTTGTGGTGAGCATGGGACTCACGTCTGAGCATACCCATCCCACTCGGGGTGACAAATGCAAAAATAACAATTGATGAACAGAATGCAGAACAATTTCATACATTCACCCCAGTACAGAGCTCTGGGCCTACATCCATCATTTTTTTGCACTCCACACCACCCCAGTTCAGACATGGCCATATGCAAATCAGCCTTGACCCTGTGCCTCATGGGAACAGTACTGCCCCAACTGCCAAGCCATGTCCTTCCTGGATCGGAATCAAGCATCCTAGGACCGGTTTCTGGCTATCAGCCATCTTCAGCCAGGATAGTTTGACTCCAGTGGTGTGGAGAGCATGGGACTCACGTCTGAGCATACCCATCCCACTCGGGGTGACAAATGCAAAAACAACAATTGATGGACAGAATGCAGAACAATGTCATACATTCACTCCAGTACAGAGATCCTGGCCTAAATCCATCGTTTTTTTGCACTCCACACCACCCCAGTTCAGACATGGCCATATGCAAATCAGCCTTGACCCTGTGCCTCATGGGAACAGTCCATCCCGAACTGCCTAGCCATGTCTTTCCTGGACCAGAATCAAGCACCCTAGGACCGGTTTCTGGCTATCAGCCGTTTTCAGCCAGGATAGCTTGACTCCAGTGGTGTGGAGAGCATGGGACTCACGTCTAAGCATGCCCATCCCACTCGGGGTGACTAATGCAAAAACAACAATTGATGGACAGAATGCAGAACAATGTCATACATTCACCCCAGTACAGAGATATGGACCTAAATCCATCGTTTTTGTGCACTCCGCAACACCCAGGTTCAGACATGGCCATATGCAAATCAGCCTTGACCCTGTGCCTCATGGGAACTGTTCAGCCCGAACTGCCAAGCCATGTCTTTCCTGGACCGGAATCAAGCATCCTAGGACCGGTTTCTGGCTATCAGCCGTCTTCAGCCAGGATAGCTTGACTCCAGTGTTGTGGTGATCATGGGACTCATCACTGAGCATACCCATCCCACTCGGGGTGACAAATACAAAAACAACAATTGATGGACAGAATGCAGAACAATGTCATACATTCACCCCAGTACAGAGATCTGGGCCTAAATCCATTGTTTTATTGCACTCCACTCCACCCCAGTTCAGACATGGACATATGCAAATCAGCCTTGACCATGTGCCTCATGCGAACAGTCCAGTCCGAACTGCCAAGCCATATCTTTCGTGGACCGTAATCAAGCATCCTAGGACTGGTTTCTGGCTATCAGCCGTCTTTAGCCAGGATAGCTTGACTCCAGTGGTGTGGAGAGCATGGGACTCACGTCTGAGCATACCCATCCCACTCGGGGTGACAAACGCAAAAACAACAATTGATGGACAGAAGGCAGAACAATGTCATACATTCACTCCAGTACAGAGATCCTGGCCTAAATCCATCGTTTTTTTTGCACTCCACACCACCCCAGTTCAGACAAGGCCATATGCAAATCAGCCTTGACCCTGTGCCTCATGGGAACAGTGCAGCCCGAACTGCAAAGCCATGTCTTTCCTGGACCGGAATCAAGCATCCTAGGACCGGTTTCTGGCTATCAGCCGTCTTCAGCAAGGATAGCTTGACTCCAGTGGTGTGGAGAGCATGGGACTCACGTCTGAGCATACCCATCCCACTCGGGGTGGCAAATGCAAAAACAACAATTGATGGACCGAATGCAGAACAATGTCATACATTCACCCCAGTACAGAGATATGGACCTAAATCCATTATTTTGTGCACTCTACACCACCCCAGTTCAGACATGGCCATAAGCAAATCAGCCTTGACCCTGTGCCTCATGGGAACTGTTCAGCCCGAACTGCCAAGCTATGTCTTTCCTGGACCGGAATCAAGCATCCTAGGACCGGTTTCTCGCTATTAGCCGTCTTCAGCCAGGATAGCTTGACTCCAGTGTTGTGGTGAGTATGGGACTCAGGTCTGAGCATACCCATCCCCCTCGGGGTGACAAAATGCAAAAACAACAATTGATGGACAGAATGCAGAACAATGTCATACATTCACTCCAGTACAGAGATATGGACCTAAATCCATTGTTTTTGTGCACTCCACACCACCCCAGTACAGACATGGCCATATGCAAATCAGCCTTGACCCTGTGCCTCATGGGAACTGTTCAGCCCGAACTGCCAAGCCATGTCTTTCCTGGACCAGAATCAAGCATCCTAGGACTGGTTTCTGGCTATCAGCCGTCTTTAGCCAGGATAGCTTGACTCCAGTGGTGTGGAGAGCATGGGACTCACGTCTGAGCATACCCATCAAACTCGGGGTGACAAATGCAAAAACAACAATTGATGGACAGAATGCAGAACAATGTCATACATTCACCCCAGTACAGAGATATGGACCTAAATCCATTGTTTTTGTGCACTCCACACCACCCCAGTACAGACATGGCCATATGCAAATCAGCCTTGACCCTGTGCCTCATGGGAACTGTTCAGCCCGAACTGCCAAGCCATGTCTTTCCTGGACCAGAATCAAGCATCCTAGGACCGGTTTCTGGCTATTAGCCGTCTTCATCCAGGATAGCTTGACTCCAGTGTTGTGGTGAGCATGGGACTCACGTCTGAGCATACCCATCCCACTCGGGGTGACAAATGCAAAAACAACAATTGATGGACAGAATGCAGAACAATGTCATACATTCACTCCAGTACAGAGATCCTGGCCTAAATCCATCGTTTTTTTTTGCAGTCCACACCACCCCAGTTCAGACAAGGCCATATGCAAATCAGCCTTGACCCTGTGCCTCATGGGAACAGTGCAGCCCGAACTGCCAAGCCATGTCTTTCCTGGACCGGAATCAAGCATCCTAGGACCCGTTTCTGGCTATCAGCCGTCTTCAGCAAGGATAGCTTGACTCCAGTGTTGTGGAGAGCATGGGACTCACGTCTGAGCATACCCATCCCACTCGGGGTGACTAATGCAAAAACAACAATTGATGGACCGAATGCATAACAATGTCATACATTCACCCCAGTAAAGAGATATGGACCTAAATCCATTATTTTTGTGCACTCCACACAACCCCAGTTCAGACATGGCCATAAGCAAATCAGCCTTGACCCTGTGCCTCATGGGAACTGTTCAGCCCGAACTGCCAAGCCATGTCTTTCCTGGACCGGAATCAAGCATCCTAGGACCGGTTTCTGGCTATTAACCGTCTTCAGCCAGGATAGCTTGACTCCAGTGTTGTGGTGAGTATGGGACTCAGGTCTGATCATACCCATCCCACTCGGGGTGACAAAATGCAAAAACAACAATTGATGGACAGAATGCAGAACAATGTCATACATTCACTCCAGTACAGAGATCCTGGCCTAAATCCATCGTTTTATTGCACTCCACACCACCCCAGTTCAGACATGGCCATATGCAAATCAGCCTTGACCCTGTGCCTCATGGGAACAGTCCAGTCCGAATTGCCAAGCCATATCTTTCGTGGACCGTAAACAAGCATGCTAGGACTGGTTTCTGGCTATCAGCCGTCTTCAGCCAGGATAGCTTGACTCCAGTGGTGTGGAGAGCATGGGACTCACGTCTGAGCATACCCATCAAACTCGGGGTAACAAATGCAAAAACAACAATTGATGGACAGAATGCAGAACAATGTCATACATTCACCCCAGGACAGAGATATGGACCTAAATCCATTGTTTTTGTGCACTCCACACCACCCCAGTACAGACATGGCCATATGCAAATCAGCCTTGACCCTGTGCCTCATGGGAACTGTTCAGCCCGAACTGCCAAGCCGTGTCTTTCCTGGACCAGAATCAAGCATCCTAGGACCGGTTTCTGGCTATTAGCCGTCTTCAGCCAGGATAGCTTGACTCCAGTGTTGTGGTGAGCATGGGACTCACGTCTGAGCATACCCATCCCACTCGGGGTGACAAATGCAAAAATAACAATTGATGAACAGAATGCAGAACAATGTCATACATTCACCCCAGTACAGAGCTCTGGGCCTACATCCATCCTTTTTTTGCACTCCACACCACCCCAGTTCAGACATGGCCATATGCAAATCAGCCTTGACCCTGTGCCTCATGGGAACAGTCCTGCCCCAACTGCCAAGCCATGTCTTTCCTGGATCGGAATCAAGCATCCTAGGACCGGTTTCTGGCTATCAGCCATCTTCAGCCAGGATAGCTTGACTCCAGTGGTGTGGAGAGCATGGGACTCACGTCTGAGCATACCCATCCCACTCGGGGTGACAAATGCAAAAACAACAATTGATGGACAGAATGCAGAACAATGTCATACATTCACTCCAGTACAGAGATCCTGGCCTAAATCCATCGTTTTTTTGCACTCCACACCACCCCAGTTCAGACATGGCCATATGCAAATCAGCCTTGACCCTGTGCCTCATGGGAACAGTCCATCCCGAACTGCCTAGCCATGTCTTTCCTGGACCAGAATCAAGCACCCTAGGACCGGTTTCTGGCTATCAGCCGTTTTCAGCCAGGATAGCTTGACTCCAGTGGTGTGGAGAGCATGGGACTCACGTCTAAGCATGCCCATCCCACTCGGGGTGACTAATGCAAAAACAACAATTGATGGACAGAATGCAGAACAATGTCATACATTCACCCCAGTACAGAGATATGGACCTAATTCCATCGTTTTTGTGCACTCCGCACCACCCAGGTTCAGACATGGCCATATGCAAATCAGCCTTGACCCTGTGCCTCATGGGAACTGTTCAGCCCGAACTGCCAAGCCATGTCTTTCCTGGACCGGAATCAAGCATCCTAGGACCGGTTTCTGGCTATCAGCCGTCTTCAGCCAGGATAGCTTGACTCCAGTGTTGTGGTGAGCATGGGACTCATCACTGAGCATACCCATCCCACTCGGGGTGACAAATACAAAAACAACAATTGATGGACAGAATGCAGAACAATGTCATACATTCACCCCAGTACAGAGATCTGGGCCTAAATCCATTGTTTTATTGCACTCCACTCCACCCCAGTTCAGACATGGACATATGCAAATCAGCCTTGACCATGTGCCTCATGCGAACAGTCCAGTCCGAACTGCCAAGCCATATCTTTCGTGGACCGTAATCAAGCATCCTAGGACTGGTTTCTGGCTATCAGCCGTCTTTAGCCAGGATAGCTTGACTCCAGTGGTGTGGAGAGCATGGGACTCACGTCTGAGCATACCCATCAAACTCGGGGTGACAAATGCAAAAACAACAATTGATGGACAGAATGCAGGACAATGTCATACATTCACCCCAGTACAGAGATATGGACCTAAATCCATTGTTTTTGTGTACTCCACACCACCCCAGTACAGACATGGCCATATGCAAATCAGCCTTGACCCTGTGCCTCATGGGAACTGTTCAGCCCGAACTGCCAAGCCATGTCTTTCCTGGACTAGAATCAAGCATCCTAGGACCGGTTTCTGGCTATTAGCCGTCTTCAGCCAGGATAGCTTGACTCCAGTGTTGTGGTGAGCATGGGACTCACGTCTGAGCATACCCATTCCACTCGGGTGACAAATTCAAAAACAACAATTGATGGACAGAATGCAGAACAATGTCATACATTCATTCCAGTACAGAGATCCTGGCCTAAATCCATCATTTTTTTTGCACTCCACACCACCCCAGTTCAGACAAGGCCATATGCAAATCAGCCTTGACCCTGTGCCTCATGGGAACAGTGCAGCCCGAACTGCCAAGCCATGTCTTTCCTGGACCAGAATCAAGCATCCTAGGACCCGTTTCTGGCTATCAGCCGTCTTCAGCAAGGATAGCTTGACTCCAGTGGTGTGGAGAGCATGGGACTCACGTCTGAGCATACCCATCCCACTAGGGGTGACTAATGCAAAAACAACAATTGATGGACCGAATGCATAACAATGTCATACATTCACCCCAGTACAGAGATATGGACCTAAATCCATTATTTTTGTGCACTCCACACCACCCCAGTTCAGACATGGCCATAAGCAAATCAGCCTTGACCCTGTGCCTCATGGGAACTGTTCAGCCCGAACTGCCAAGCCATGTCTTTCCTGGACCGGAATCAAGCATCCTAGGACCGGTTTCTGGCTATTAGCCGTCTTCAGCCAGGATAGCTTGACTCCAGTGTTGTGGTGAGTATGGGACTCAGGTCTGAGCATACCCATCCCACTCGGGGTCACAAAATGCAAAAACAACAATTGATCGACAGAATGCAGAACAATGTCATACATTCACTCCAGTACAGAGATCCTGGCCTAAATCCATCGTTATATTGCACTCCACACCACCCCAGTTCAGACATGGCCATATGCAAATCAGCCTTGACCCTGTGCCTCATGGGAACAGTCCAGTCCGAACTGCCAAGCCATATCTTTTGTGGACCGTAAACAAGCATCCTAGGACTGGTTTCTGGCTATCAGCCGTCTTCAGCCAGCATAGCTTGACTCCAGTGGTGTGGAGAGCATGGGACTCACGTCTGAGCATACCCATCAAACTCGGGGTGACAAATGCAAAAACAACAATTGATGGACAGAATGCAGAACAATGTCATACATTCACCCCAGAACAGAGATATGGACCTAAATCCATTGTTTTTGTGCACTCCACACCACCCCAGTACAGACATGGCCATATGCAAATCAGCCTTGACCCTGTGCCTCATGGGAACTGTTCAGCCCGAACTGCCAAGCCATGTCTTTCCTGGACCAGAATCAAGCATCCTAGGACCGGTTTCTGGCTATTAGCCGTCTTCAGCCAGGATAGATTGACTCCAGTGTTGTGGTGAGCATGGGACTCACGTCTGAGCATACCCATCCCACTCGGGGTGACAAATGCAAAAATAACAATTGATGAACAGAATGCAGAACAATGTCATACATTCACCCCAGTACAGAGCTCTGGGCCTACATCCATCATTTTTTTGCACTCCACACCACCCCAGTTCAGACATGGCCATATGCAAATCAGCCTTGACCCTGTGCCTCATGGGACAGTCCTGCCCCAACTGCCAAGCCATGTCTTTCCTGGATCGGAATCAAGCATCCTAGGACCGGTTTCTGGCTATCAGCCATCTTCAGCCAGGATAGATTGACTTCAGTGGTGTGGAGAGCATGGGACTCACGTCTAAGCATGCCCATCCCACTCGGGGTGACAAATGCAAAAACAACAATTGATGGACAGAATGCAGAACAATGTCATACATTCACTCCAGTACAGAGATCCTGGCCTAAATCCATCGTTTTTTTGCACTCCACACCACCCCAGTTCAGACATGGCCATATGCAAATCAGCCTTGACCCTGTGCCTCATGGGAACAGTCCATCCCGAACTGCCTAGCCATGTCTTTCCTGGACCAGAATCAAGCACCCTAGGACCGGTTTCTGGCTATCAGCCGTTTTCAGCCAGGATAGCTTGACTCCAGTGGTGTGGAGAGCATGGGACTCACGTCTAAGCATGCCCATCCCACTCGGGGTGACTAATGCAAAAACAACAATTGATGGACAGAATGCAGAACAATGTCATACATTCACCCCAGTACAGAGATATGGACCTAATTCCATCGTTTTTGTGCACTCCGCACCACCCAGGTTCAGACATGGCCATATGCAAATCAGCCTTGACCCTGTGCCTCATGGGAACTGTTCAGCCCGAACTGCCAAGCCATGTCTTTCCTGGACCGGAATCAAGCATCCTAGGACCGGTTTCTGGCTATCAGCCGTCTTCAGCCAGGATAGCTTGACTCCAGTGTTGTGGTGAGCATGGGACTCATCACTGAGCATACCCATCCCACTCGGGGTGACAAATACAAAAACAACAATTGATGGACAGAATGCAGAACAATGTCATACATTCACCCCAGTACAGAGATCTGGGCCTAAATCCATTGTTTTATTGCACTCCACTCCACCCCAGTTCAGACATGGACATATGCAAATCAGCCTTGACCATGTGCCTCATGCGAACAGTCCAGTCCGAACTGCCAAGCCATATCTTTCGTGGACCGTAATCAAGCATCCTAGGACTGGTTTCTGGCTATCAGCCGTCTTTAGCCAGGATAGCTTGACTCCAGTGGTGTGGAGAGCATGGGACTCACGTCTGAGCATACCCATCAAACTCGGGGTGACAAATGCAAAAACAACAATTGATGGACAGAATGCAGAACAATGTCATACATTCACCCCAGTACAGAGATATGGACCTAAATCCATTGTTTTTGTGTACTCCACACCACCCCAGTACAGACATGGCCATATGCAAATCAGCCTTGACCCTGTGCCTCATGGGAACTGTTCAGCCCGAACTGCCAAGCCATGTCTTTCCTGGACTAGAATCAAGCATCCTAGGACCGGTTTCTGGCTATTAGCCGTCTTCAGCCAGGATAGCTTGACTCCAGTGTTGTGGTGAGCATGGGACTCACGTCTGAGCATACCCATTCCACTCGGGGTGACAAATTCAAAAACAACAATTGATGGACAGAATGCAGAACAATGTCATACATTCATTCCAGTACAGAGATCCTGGCCTAAATCCATCGTTTTTTTTGCACTCCACACCACCCCAGTTCAGACAAGGCCATAAGCAAATCAGCCTTGACCCTGTGCCTCATGGGAACAGTGCAGCCCGAACTGCCAAGCCATGTCTTTCCTGGACCAGAATCAAGCATCCTAGGACCCGTTTCTGGCTATCAGCCGTCTTCAGCAAGGATAGCTTGACTCCAGTGTTGTGGTGAGTATGGGACTCAGGTCTGAGCATAGCCATCCCACTCGGGGTCACAAAATGCAAAAACAACAATTGATGGACAGAATGCAGAACAATGTCATACATTCACTCCAGTACAGAGATCCTGGCCTAAATCCATCGTTATATTGCACTCCACACCACCCCAGTTCAGACATGGCCATATGCAAATCAGCCTTGACCCTGTGCCTCATGGGAACAGTCCAGTCCGAACTGCCAAGCCATATCTTTTGTGGACCATAAACAAGCATCCTAGGACTGGTTTCTGGCTATCAGCCGTCTTCAGCCAGCATAGCTTGACTCCAGTGGTGTGGAGAGCATGGGACTCACGTCTGAGCATACCCATCAAACTCGGGGTGACAAATGCAAAAACAACAATTGATGGACAGAATGCAGAACAATGTCATACATTCACCCCAGAACAGAGATATGGACCTAAATCCATTGTTTTTGTGCACTCCACACCACCCCAGTACAGACATGGCCATATGCAAATCAGCCTTGACCCTGTGCCTCATGGGAACTGTTCAGCCCGAACTGCCAAGCCATGTCTTTCCTGGACCAGAATCAAGCATCCTAGGACCGGTTTCTGGCTATTAGCCGTCTTCAGCCAGGATAGATTGACTCCAGTGTTGTGGTGAGCATGGGACTCACGTCTGAGCATACCCATCCCACTCGGGGTGACAAATGCAAAAATAACAATTGATGAACAGAATGCAGAACAATGTCATACATTCACCCCAGTACAGAGCTCTGGGCCTACATCCATCATTTTTTTGCACTCCACACCACCCCAGTTCAGACATGGCCATATGCAAATCAGCCTTGACCCTGTCCCTCATGGGACAGTCCTGCCCCAACTGCCAAGCCATGTCTTTCCTGGATCGGAATCAAGCATCCTAGGACCGGTTTCTGGCTATCAGCCATCTTCAGCCAGGATAGTTTGACTCCAGTGGTGTGGAGAGCATGGGACTCACGTCTGAGCATACCCATCCCACTCGGGGTGACTAATGCAAAAACAACAATTGATGGACAGAATGCAGAACAATGTCATACATTCACCCCAGTACAGAGATATGGACATAAATCCATCGTTTTTGTGCACTCCGCACCACCCCAGTTCAGACATGGCCATATGCAAATCAGCCTTGACCCTGTGCCTCATGGGAACTGTTCAGCCCGAACTGCCAAGCCATGTCTTTCCTGGACCGGAATCAAGCATCCTAGGACCGGTTTCTGTATATCAGCCGTCTTCAGCCAGGATAGCTTGACTCCAGTGTTGTGGTGAGCATGGGACTCATCACTGAGCATACTCATCCCACTCGGGGTGACAAATACAAAAACAACAATTGATGGACAGAATGCAGAACAATGTCATACATTCACCCCAGTACAGAGATCTGGGCCTAAATCCATTGTTTTATTGCACTCCACTCCACCCCAGTTCAGACATGGACATATGCAAATCAGCCTTGACCATGTGCCTCATGGGAACAGTCCAGCCCGAACTGCCAAGCCATGTCTTTCCTGGACCAGAATCCCGCATCCTAGGACCGGTTTCTGGCTATCAGCCATCTTCAGCCAGGATAGCTTGACTCCAGTGGTGTGGAGAGCATGGGACTCACGTCTGCGCATTCTCATCCCACTCGGGTGACAAATGCAAAAACAACAATTGATGGACAGAATACAGAACAATGTCATACATTCACCCCAGTACAAAGATCTGGGCCTAAATCTATCGTTTTTTTGCACTCCACACCACCCCAGTTCACACATGGCCATATGCAAATCAGCCTTGACCCTGTGCATCATGGGAACAGTCCCGCCCGAATTGCCAAGCCATGTCTTTCCTGGACCGGAATCAAGCATCCTAGGACCGGTTTCTGGCTATCAGCGTCTTCAGACAGGAAAGCTTGACTCCAGTGGTGTGGAGAGCATGGGACTCACCTCTGAGCATACCCATCCCACTCGGAGTGACAAATGCAAAAACAACAATTGATATACAGAATGCAGAACAATGTTATACATTCACCCCAGTACAGCGATCTGGGCCTAAATCCATTGTTTTTTGCACTCCACACCACCCCAGTTCAGACATTGCCATATGCACGTCATCCATGACCCTGTGCCTCATGAGAACAGTCCAGCCTGAACTGCCAAGCCATGTCTTTCCTGGACAGGAATCAAGCATCCTAGGACCGGTTTCAGGCTATCAGCTGTCTTCAGCCAGGATAGATTGACTCCAGTGTTGTGGTGAGCATGGGACTCACGTCTGAGCATACCCATCCCACTCGGGGTGACTAATGCAAAAACAACAATTGATGGACAGAATGCAGAACAATGTCATACATTCACTCCAGTACAGAGATCCTGGCCTAAATCCATCGTTTTTTTGCACTTCACACCACCCCAGTTCAGACATGGCCATATGCAAATCAGCCTTGACCCTGTGCCTCATGGGAACAGTCCAGCCCGAACTGCCAAGCTATGTCTTTCCTGGACCGGAATCAAGCATCCTAGGAACGATTTCTGGGTATCAGCCGTCTTCAGCCAGGATAGCTTGACTCCAGTGGTGTGGAGAGCATGGGACTCGCGTCTGAGCATACCCATCCCACTCGGGGTGACAAATGCAAAAACAACAATTGATGGACAGAATGCAGAACAATGTCATACATTCACTCCAGTACAGAGATCCTGGCCTAAATCCATCGTTTTTTTGCACTCCACACCACCCCAGTTCAGACATGGAATTATGCAAATCAGCCTTGACCCTGTGCCTCATGGGAACAGTCCAGCCCGAACTGCCAAGCCATGTCTTTCCTGGATCGGAATCAAGCATCCTAGGACCGGTTTCTGACTATCAGCCATCTTCAGCCAGGATAGCTTGACTCCAGTGGTGTGGAGAGCATGGGACTCACGTCTGAGCATACCCATCCCACTCGGGTTGACAAATGCAAAAACAACAATTGATGGACAGAATGCAGAACAATGTCATACATTCACTCCAGTACAGAGATCCTGGCCTAAATCCATCGTTTTTTTGCACTCCACACCACCCCAGTTCAGACATGGCCATATGCAAATCAGCCTTGACCCTGTGCCTCATGGGAACAGTCCAGCCCAAACTGCCAAGCCATGTCTTTCCTGGACCGGAATCAATCATCCTAGGACCGGTTTCTGGCTATCAGCCGTCTTCAGCCAGGATATCTTGACTCCAGTGGTGTGGAGAGCATGGGACTCACGTCTAAGCATGCCCCTCCCACTCGGGGTGACTAATGCAAAAACAACAATTGATGGACAGAATGCAGAACAATGTCATACATTCACCTGAGTACAGAGCTCTGGGCCTAAATCCATTGTTTTTTGCACTCCACACCACCCCAGTTCAGACATGGCCATATGCAAATCATCCATGACCCTGTGCCTCATGGGAACAGTCCAGCCCAAACTGCCAAGCCATGTCTTTCCTGGACAGGAATCAAGCATCCTAGGACCGGTTTCAGGCTATCAGCCGTCTTCAGCCAGGATAGATTGACTCCAGTGGTGTGGAGAGCATGGGACTCACGTCTGAGCATACCCATCCCACTCGGGGTGACAAATGCAAAAACAACAATTGATGGACAGAATGCAGAACAATGTCATACATTCACTCCAGGTCAGAGATCCTGGCCTAAATCCATCGTTTTTTTTGCACTCCACACCACCCCAGTTCAGACAAGGCCATATGCAAATCAGCCTTGACCCTGTGCCTCATGGGAACAGTGCAGCCCGAACTGCCAAGCCATGTCTTTCCTGGACCGGAATCAAGCATCCTAGGACCGGTTTCTGGCTATCAGCCGTCTTCAGCAAGGATAGCTTGACTCCAGTGGTGTGGAGAGCATGGGACTCACGTCTGAGCATACCCATCCCACTCGGGGTGACTAATGCAAAAACAACAATTGATGGACCGAATGCAGAACAATGTCATACATTCACCCCAGTACAGAGATATGGACCTAAATCCATTATTTTGTGCACTCCACACCACCCCAGTTCAGACATGGCCATAAGCAAATCAGCCTTGACCCTGTGCCTCATGGGAACTGTTCAGCCCAAACTGCCAAGCCATGTCTTTCCTGGACCGGAATCAAGCATCCTAGGACCGGTTTCTGGCTATTAGCCATCTTCAGCCAGGATAGCTTGACTCCAGTGTTGTGGTGAGTATGGGACTCAGGTCTGAGCATACCCATCCCACTCGGGGTGACAAAATGCAAAAACAACAATTGATGGACAGAATGCAGAACAATGTCATACATTCACCCCAGTACAGAGATATGGACCTAAATCCATTGTTTTTGTGCACTCCACACCACTCCAGTACAGACATGGCCATATGCAAATCAGCCTTGACCCTGTGCCTCATGGGAACTGTTCAGCCCGAACTGCCAAGCCATGTCTTTCTTGGACCAGAATCAAGCATCCTAGGACCGGTTTCTGGCTATTAGCCGTCTTCAGCCAGGATAGCTTGACTCCAGTGTTGTGGTGAGCATGGGACTCACGTCTGAGCATACCCATCCCACTCGGGGTGACAAATGCAAAAACAACAATTGATGGACAGAATGCAGAACAATGTCATACATTCATTCCAGTACAGAGATCCTTGCCTAAATCCATCGTTTTTTTTTGCACTCCACACCACCCCAGTTCAGACAAGGCCATATGCAAATCAGCCTTGACCCTGTGCCTCATGGGAACAGTGCAGCCCGAACTGCCAAGCCATGTCCTTCCTGGACCGAAATCAAGCATCCTAGGACCCGTTTCTGGCTATCAGCCGTCTTCAGCAAGGATAGCTTGACTCCAGTGGTGTGGAGAGCATGGGACTCACGTCTGAGCATACCCATCCCACTCGGGGTGACTAATGCAAAAACAACAATTGATGGACCGAATGCATAACAATGTCATACATTCACCCCAGTACAGAGATATGGACCTAAATCCATCGTTTTTTTGCACTCCACACCACCCCAGTTCAGACATGGCCATATGCAAATCAGCCTTGACCCTGTGCCTCATGGGAACAGTCCAGCCCGAACTGCCAAGCCATGTCTTTCCTGGACCGGAATCAATCATCCTAGGACCGGTTTCTGGCAATCAGCCGTCTTCAGCCAGGATAGCTTGACTCCAGTGGTGTGGAGAGCATGGGACTCACGTCTAAGCATGCCCATCCCACTCGGGGTGACTAATGCAAAAACAACAATTGATGGACAGAATGCAGAACAATGTCATACATTCACCTGAGTACAGAGCTCTGGGCCTAAATCCATTGTTTTTGCACTCCACACCACCCCAGTTCAGACATGGCCATATGCAAATCATCCATGACCCTGTGCCTCATGGGAACAGTCCAGCCCAAACTGCCAAGCCATGTCTTTCCTGGACAGGAATCAAGCATCCTAGGACCGGTTTCAGGCTATCAGCCGTCTTCAGCCAGGATAGATTGACTCCAGTGGTGTGGAGAGCATGGGACTCACGTCTGAGCATACCCATCCCACTCGGGGTGACAAATGCAAAAACAACAATTGATGGACAGAATGCAGAACAATGTCATACATTCACTCCAGTACAGAGATCCTGGCCTAAATCCATCGTTTTTTTTGCACTCCACACCACCCCAGTTCAGACAAGGCCATATGCAAATCAGCCTTGACCCTGTGCCTCATGGGAACAGTGCAGCCCGAACTGCCAAGCCATGTCTTTCCTGGACCGGAATCAAGCATCCTAGGACCGGTTTCTGGCTATCAGCCATCTTCAGCAAGGATAGCTTGACTCCAGTGGTGTGGAGAGCATGGGACTCACGTCTGAGCATACCCATCCCACTCGGGGTGACTAATGCAAAAACAACAATTGATGGACCGAATGCAGAACAATGTCATACATTCACCCCAGTACAGAGATATGGACCTAAATCCATTATTTTTGTGCACTCCACACCACCCCAGTTCAGACATGGCCATAAGCAAATCAGCCTTGACCCTGTGCCTCATGGGAACTGTTCAGCCCGAACTGCCAAGCCATGTCTTTCCTGGACCAGAATCCCGCATCCTAGGACCGGTTTCTGGCTATCAGCCATCTTCAGCCAGGATAGCTTGACTCCAGTGGTGTGGAGAGCATGGGACTCACGTCTGCGCATTCTCATCCCACTCGGGTGACAAATGCAAAAACAACAATTGATGGACAGAATACAGAACAATGTCATACATTCACCCCAGTACAGAGATCTGGGCCTAAATCTATCGTTTTTTTGCACTCCACACCACCCCAGTTCAGACATGGCCATATGCAAATCAGCCTTGACCCTGTGCATCATGGGAACAGTCCCGCCCGAATTGCCAAGCCATGTCTTTCCTGGACCAGAATCAAGATTCCTAGGACCGGTTTCTGGCTATCAGCGTCTTCAGACAGGATAGCTTGACTCCAGTGGTGTGGAGAGCATGGGACTCACCTCTGAGCATACCCATCCCACACGGAGTGACAAATGCAAAAACAACAATTGATATACAGAATGCAGAACAATGTTATACATTCACCCCAGTACAGCGATCTGGGCCTAAATCCATTGTTTTTTGCACTCCACACCACCCCAGTTCAGACATGGCCATATGCAAGTCATCCATGACCCTGTGCCTCATGGGAACAGTCCAGCCCGAACTGCCAAGCCATGTCTTTCCTGGACCGGAATCAAGCATCCTAGGACCGGTTTCTGGCTATCAGCCGTCTTCAGCCAGGATAGCTTGACTCCAGTGGTGTGGAGAGCATGAGACTCACGTCTAAGCATGCCCATCCCACTCGGGGTGACTAATGCAAAAACAACAATTGATGGACAGAATGCAGAACAATGTCATACATTCACCCCAGTACAGAGATATGGACCTAAATCCATCGTTTTTGTGCACTCCACACCACCCAAATTCAAACATGGCCATATGCAAATCAGCCTTGACCCTGTGCCTCATGGGAACTGTTCAGCCCGAACTGCCAAGCCATGTCTTTCCAGGACCGGAATCAAGCATCCTAGGACCTGTTTCTGGCTATCAGCCGTCTTCAGCCAGGATAGCTTGACTCCAGTGTTGTGGTGAGCATGGGACTCACGTCTGAGCATACCCATCCCACTCGGTGTGACAAATGCAAAAACAACAATTGATGGACAGAATGCAGAACAATGTCATACATTCACCTGAGTACAGAGCTTTGGGCCTAAATCCATTGTTTTTTGCACTCCACACCGCCCCAGTTCAGACATGGCCATATGCAAATCATCCATGACCCTGTGCCTCATGGGAACAGTCCAGCCCAAACTGCCAAGCCATGTCTTTCCTGGACAGGAATCAAGCATCCTAGGACCGGTTTCAGGCTATCAGCCGTCTTCAGCCAGGATAGATTGACTCCAGTGGTGTGGAGAGCATGGGACTCACGTCTGAGCATACCCATCCCACTCTGGGTGACAAATGCAAAAACAACAATTGGTGGACAGAATGCAAGACAATGTCATACATTCACTCCAGTACAGAGATCCTGGCCTAAATCCATCGTTTTTTTTGCACTCCACACCACCCCAGTTCAGACAAGGCCATATGCAAATCAGCCTTGACCCTGTGCCTCATGGGAACAGTCCAGTCCGAACTGCCAAGCCATATCTTTCGTGGACCGTAATCAAGCATCCTAGGACTGGTTTCTGGCTATCAGCCGTCTTTAGCCAGGATAGCTTGACTCCAGTGGTGTGGAGAGCATGGGACTCACGTCTGAGCATACCCATCAAACTCGGGGTGACAAATGCAAAAACAACAATTGATGGACAGAATGCAAAACAATGTCATACATTCACCCCAGTACAGAGATATGGACCTAAATCCATTGTTTTTGTGCACTCCACACCACCCCAGTACAGACATGGCCATATGCAAATCAGCCTTGACCCTGTGCCTCATGGGAACTGTTCAGCCCAAACTGCCAAGCCATGTCTTTCCTGGACCAGAATCAAGCATCCTAGGACCGGTTTCTGTCTATTAGCCGTCTTCAGCCAGGATAGCTTGAATCCAGTGTTGTGGTGAGCATGGGACTCACGTCTGAGCATACCCATCCCACTCAGGGTGACAAATGCAAAAATAACAATTGATGAACAGAATGCAGAACAATGTCATACATTCACCCCAGTACAGAGCCCTGGGCCTACATCCATCATTTTTTTGCACTCCACACCACCCCAGTTTAGACATGGCCATATGCAAATCAGCCTTGACCCTGTGCCTCATGGGAACAGTCCTGCCCCAACTGCCAAGCCATGTCTTTCCTGGACCGGAATCAAGCATCCTAGTACCGGTTTCTGGCTATCAGCCGTCTTCAGCCAGGATAGCTTGACTCCAGTGGTGTGGAGAGCATGGGACTCACGTCTGAGCATACCCATCCCACTTGGGGTGACAAATGCAAAAACAACAATTGAACGGACAGAATGCAGAACAATGTCATACATTCACCCGAGTACAGAGATCTGGGCCTAAATCCATTGTTTTTTTGCACTCCACACCACCCCAGTTCAGACATGGCCATATGCAAATCAGCCTTGACCCTGTGCCTCATGGGAACAGTCCAGCCCGAACTGCTAAGCCATGTCTTTCCTGGACAGGAATCAAGCATCCTAGGACCGGTTTCTGGCTATCAGCCGTCTTCAGCCAGGATAGCTTGACTCCAGTGGTGTGGAGAGCATGGGACTGACGTCTGAGCATACCCATCCCACTCGGGCTGACAAATGCAAAAACATCAATTGATAGACAGAATGCAGAACAATGTCATACATTCACCCCAGTACAGAGATCAGGGCCTATATCCATCGTTTTTTTGCACTCCACACCACCCCAGTTCAGACATGGCCATATGCAAATCAGCCTTGACCCTGTGCCTCATGGGAACAATCCAGCCCGAACTGCCAAGCCATGTCTTTCCTGGACAGGAATCAAGAATCCTAGGACATATTTCAGGCTATCAGCCGTCTTCAGCCAGGATAGATTGACTCCAGTGGTGTGAAGAGCATGGGACTCACGTCTGAGCATACCCATACCACTCGGGGTGACAAAATGCAAAAACAACAATTGATGGACAGAATGCAGAACAATGACATACATTCACTCCAGTACAGAGATCCTGGCCTAAATCCATCGTTTTTTTGCACTCCACACCACCCCAGTTCAGACATGGCCATATGCAAATCAGCCTTGACCCTGTGCCTCATGGGAACAGTCCAGCCCGAACTGCCAAGCCATGTCTTTCCTGGACCGGAATCAAGCATCCTAGGACCGGTTTCTGGCTATCAGCCGTCTTCAGCCAGGATAGCTTGACTCCAGTGGTGTGGAGAGCATGGGACTCACGTCTGAGCATACCCATCCCACTCGGGGTGACAAATGCAAAAATAACAATTGATGAACAGAATGCAGAACAATGTCATACATTCACCCCAGTACAGAGCTCTGGGCCTACATCCATCCTTTTTTTGCACTCCACACCACCCCAGTTCAGACATGGCCATCTGCAAATCAGCCTTGACCCTGTGCCTCATGGGAACAGTCCTGCCCCAACTGCCAAGCCATGTCTTTCCTGGATCGGAATCAAGCATCCTAGGACCGGTTTCGGGCTATCAGCCATCTTCAGCCAGGATAGCTTGACTCCAGTGGTGTGGAGAGCATGGGACTCACGTCTGAGCATACCCATCCCACTCGGGGTGACAAATGCAAAAACAACAATTGATGGACAGAATGCAGAACAATGTCATACATTCACTCCAGTACAGAGATCCTGGCGTAAATCCATCGTTTTTTTGCACTCCACACCACCCCAGTTCAGACATGGCCATATGCAAATCAGCCTTGACCCTGTGCCTCATGGGAACAGTCCATCCCGAACTGCCTAGCCATGTCTTTCCTGGACCAGAATCAAGCACCCTAGGACCGGTTTCTGGCTATCAGCCGTTTTCAGCCAGGATAGCTTGACTCCAGTGGTGTGGAGAGCATGGGACTCACGTCTAAGCATGCCCATCCCACTCGGGGTGACTAATGCAAAAACAACAATTGATGGACAGAATGCAGAACAATGTCATACATTCACCCCAGTACAGAGATATGGACCTAATTCCATCGTTTTTGTGCACTCCGCACCACCCAGGTTCAGACATGGCCATATGCAAATCAGCCTTCACCCTGTGCCTCATGGGAACTGTTCAGCCCGAACTGCCAAGCCATGTCTTTCCTGGACCGGAATCAAGCATCCTAGGACCGGTTTCTGGCTATCAGCCGTCTTCAGCCAGGATAGCTTGACTCCAGTGTTGTGGTGAGCATGGGACTCATCACTGAGCATACCCATCCCACTCGGGGTGACAAATACAAAAACAACAATTGATGGACAGAATGCAGAACAATGTCATACATTCACCCCAGTACAGAGATCTGGGCCTAAATCCATTGTTTTATTGCACTCCACTCCACCCCAGTTCAGACATGGACATATGCAAATCAGCCTTGACCATGTGCCTCATGCGAACAGTCCAGTCCGAACTGCCAAGCCATATCTTTCGTGGACCGTAATCAAGCATCCTAGGACTGGTTTCTGGCTATCAGCCGTCTTTAGCCAGGATAGCTTGACTCCAGTGGTGTGGAGAGCATGGGACTCACGTCTGAGCATACCCATCAAACTCGGGGTGACAAATGCAAAAACAACAATTGATGGACAGAATGCAGAACAATGTCATACATTCACCCCAGTACAGAGATATGGACCTAAATCCATTGTTTTTGTGTACTCCACACCACCCCAGTACAGACATGGCCATATGCAAATCAGCCTTGACCCTGTGCCTCATGGGAACTGTTCAGCCCGAACTGCCAAGCCATGTCTTTCCTGGACTAGAATCAAGCATCCTAGGACCGGTTTCTGGCTATTAGCCGTCTTCAGCCAGGATAGCTTGACTCCAGTGTTGTGGTGAGCATGGGACTCACGTCTGAGCATACCCATTCCACTCGGGGTGACAAATTCAAAAACAACAATTGATGGACAGAATGCAGAACAATGTCATACATTCATTCCAGTACAGAGATCCTGGCCTAAATCCATCATTTTTTTTGCACTCCACACCACCCCAGTTCAGACAAGGCCATATGCAAATCAGCCTTGACCCTGTGCCTCATGGGAACAGTGCAGCCCGAACTGCCAAGCCATGTCTTTCCTGGACCAGAATCAAGCATCCTAGGACCCGTTTCTGGCTATCAGCCGTCTTCAGCAAGGATAGCTTGACTCCAGTGGTGTGGAGAGCATGGGACTCACGTCTGAGCATACCCATCCCACTCGGGGTGACTAATGCAAAAACAACAATTGATGGACCGAATGCATAACAATGTCATACATTCACCCCAGTACAGAGATATGGACCTAAATCCATTATTTTTGTGCACTCCACACCACCCCAGTTCAGACATGGCCATAAGCAAATCAGCCTTGACCCTGTGCCTCATGGGAACTGTTCAGCCCGAACTGCCAAGCCATGTCTTTCCTGGACCGGAATCAAGCATCCTAGGACCGGTTTCTGGCTATTAGCCGTCTTCAGCCAGGATAGCTTGACTCCAGTGTTGTGGTGAGTATGGGACTCAGGTCTGAGCATACCCATCCCACTCGGGGTCACAAAATGCAAAAACAACAATTGATGGACAGAATGCTGAACAATGTCATACATTCACTCCAGTACAGAGATCCTGGCCTAAATCCATCGTTATATTGCACTCCACACCACCCCAGTTCAGACATGGCCATATGCAAATCAGCCTTGACCCTGTGCCTCATGGGAACAGTCCAGTCCGAACTGCCAAGCCATATCTTTTGTGGACCGTAAACAAGCATCCTAGGACTGGTTTCTGGCTATCAGCCGTCTTCAGCCAGCATAGCTTGACTCCAGTGGTGTGGAGAGCATGGGACTCACGTCTGAGCATACCCATCAAACTCGGGGTGACAAATGCAAAAACAACAATTGATGGACAGAATGCAGAACAATGTCATACATTCACCCCAGAACAGAGATATGGACCTAAATCCATTGTTTTTGTGCACTCCACACCACCCCAGTACAGACATGGCCATATGCAAATCAGCCTTGACCCTGTGCCTCATGGGAACTGTTCAGCCCGAACTGCCAAGCCATGTCTTTCCTGGACCAGAATCAAGCATCCTAGGACCGGTTTCTGGCTATTAGCCGTCTTCAGCCAGGATAGATTGACTCCAGTGTTGTGGTGAGCATGGGACTCACGTCTGAGCATACCCATCCCACTCGGGGTGACAAATGCAAAAATAACAATTGATGAACAGAATGCAGAACAATGTCATACATTCACCCCAGTACAGAGCTCTGGGCCTACATCCATCATTTTTTTGCACTCCACACCACCCCAGTTCAGACATGGCCATATGCAAATCAGCCTTGACCCTGTGCCTCATGGGACAGTCCTGCCCCAACTGCCAAGCCATGTCTTTCCTGGATCGGAATCAAGCATCCTAGGACCGGTTTCTGGCTATCAGCCATCTTCAGCCAGGATAGATTGACTCCAGTGGTGTGGAGAGCATGGGACTCACGTCTAAGCATGCCCATCCCACTCGGGGTGACAAATGCAAAAACAACAATTGATGGACAGAATGCAGAACAATGTCATACATTCACTCCAGTACAGAGATCCTGGCCTAAATCCATCGTTTTTTTGCACTCCACACCACCCCAGTTCAGACATGGCCATATGCAAATCAGCCTTGACCCTGTGCCTCATGGGAACAGTCCATCCCGAACTGCCTAGCCATGTCTTTCTAGGACCAGAATCAAGCACCCTAGGACCGGTTTCTGGCTATCAGCCATCTTCAGCCAGGATAGCTTGACTCCAGTGGTGTGGAGAGCATGGGACTCACGTCTGAGCATACCCATCCCACTCGGGTTGACAAATGCAAAAACAACAATTGATGGACAGAATGCAGAACAATGTCATACATTCACTCCAGTACAGAGATCCTGGCCTAAATCCATCGTTTTTTTGCACTCCACACCACCCCAGTTCAGACATGGCCATATGCAAATCAGCCTTGACCCTGTGCCTCATGGGAACAGTCCAGCCCGAACTGCCAAGCCATGTCTTTCCTGGACCGGAATCAAGCATCCTAGGACCGGTTTCTGGCTATCAGCCGTCTTCAGCCAGGATAGCTTGACTCCAGTGGTGTGGAGAGCATGAGACTCACGTCTAAGCATGCCCATCCCACTCGGGGTGACTAATGCAAAAACAACAATTGATGGACAGAATGCAGAACAATGTCATACATTCACCCCAGTACAGAGATATGGACCTAAATCCATCGTTTTTGTGCACTCCACACCACCCCAATTCAAACATGGCCATATGCAAATCAGCCTTGACCCTGTGCCTCATGGGAACTGTTCAGCCCGAACTGCCAAGCCATGTCTTTCCAGGACCGGAATCAAGCATCCTAGGACCTGTTTCTGGCTATCAGCCGTCTTCAGCCAGGATAGCTTGACTCCAGTGTTGTGGTGAGCATGGGACTCACGTCTGAGCATACCCATCCCACTCGGTGTGACAAATGCAAAAACAACAATTGATGGACAGAATGCAGAACAATGTCATACATTCACCTGAGTACAGAGCTTTGGGCCTAAATCCATTGTTTTTTGCACTCCACACCGCCCCAGTTCAGACATGGCCATATGCAAATCATCCATGACCCTGTGCCTCATGGGAACAGTCCAGCCCAAACTGCCAAGCCATGTCTTTCCTGGACAGGAATCAAGCATCCTAGGACCGGTTTCAGGCTATCAGCCGTCTTCAGCCAGGATAGATTGACTCCAGTGGTGTGGAGAGCATGGGACTCACGTCTGAGCATACCCATCCCACTCTGGGTGACAAATGCAAAAACAACAATTGATGGACAGAATGCAAGACAATGTCATACATTCACTCCAGTACAGAGATCCTGGCCTAAATCCATCGTTTTTTTTGCACTCCACACCACCCCAGTTCAGACAAGGCCATATGCAAATCAGCCTTGACCCTGTGCCTCATGGGAACAGTCCAGTCCGAACTGCCAAGCCATATCTTTCGTGGACCGTAATCAAGCATCCTAGGACTGGTTTCTGGCTATCAGCCGTCTTTAGCCAGGATAGCTTGACTCCAGTGGTGTGGAGAGCATGGGACTCACGTCTGAGCATACCCATCAAACTCGGGGTGACAAATGCAAAAACAACAATTGATGGACAGAATGCAAAACAATGTCATACATTCACCCCAGTACAGAGATATGGACCTAAATCCATTGTTTTTGTGCACTCCACACCACCCCAGTACAGACATGGCCATATGCAAATCAGCCTTGACCCTGTGCCTCATGGGAACTGTTCAGCCCAAACTGCCAAGCCATGTCTTTCCTGGACCAGAATCAAGCATCCTAGGACCGGTTTCTGTCTATTAGCCGTCTTCAGCCAGGATAGCTTGAATCCAGTGTTGTGGTGAGCATGGGACTCACGTCTGAGCATACCCATCCCACTCAGGGTGACAAATGCAAAAATAACAATTGATGAACAGAATGCAGAACAATGTCATACATTCACCCCAGTACAGAGCCCTGGGCCTACATCCATCATTTTTTTGCACTCCACACCACCCCAGTTTAGACATGGCCATATGCAAATCAGCCTTGACCCTGTGCCTCATGGGAACAGTCCTGCCCCAACTGCCAAGCCATGTCTTTCCTGGACCGGAATCAAGCATCCTAGTACCGGTTTCTGGCTATCAGCCGTCTTCAGCCAGGATAGCTTGACTCCAGTGGTGTGGAGAGCATGGGACTCACGTCTGAGCATACCCATCCCACTTGGGGTGACAAATGCAAAAACAACAATTGAACGGACAGAATGCAGAACAATGTCATACATTCACCCGAGTACAGAGATCTGGGCCTAAATCCATTGTTTTTTTGCACTCCACACCACCCCAGTTCAGACATGGCCATATGCAAATCAGCCTTGACCCTGTGCCTCATGGGAACAGTCCAGCCCGAACTGCTAAGCCATGTCTTTCCTGGACAGGAATCAAGCATCCTAGGACCGGTTTCTGGCTATCAGCCGTCTTCAGCCAGGATAGCTTGACTCCAGTGGTGTGGAGAGCATGGGACTGACGTCTGAGCATACCCATCCCACTCGGGCTGACAAATGCAAAAACATCAATTGATAGACAGAATGCAGAACAATGTCATACATTCACCCCAGTACAGAGATCAGGGCCTATATCCATCGTTTTTTTGCACTCCACACCACCCCAGTTCAGACATGGCCATATGCAAATCAGCCTTGACCCTGTGCCTCATGGGAACAATCCAGCCCGAACTGCCAAGCCATGTCTTTCCTGGACAGGAATCAAGAATCCTAGGACATATTTCAGGCTATCAGCCGTCTTCAGCCAGGATAGATTGACTCCAGTGGTGTGAAGAGCATGGGACTCACGTCTGAGCATACCCATACCACTCGGGGTGACAAAATGCAAAAACAACAATTGATGGACAGAATGCAGAACAATGACATACATTCACTCCAGTACAGAGATCCTGGCCTAAATCCATCGTTTTTTTGCACTCCACACCACCCCAGTTCAGACATGGCCATATGCAAATCAGCCTTGACCCTGTGCCTCATGGGAACAGTCCAGCCCGAACTGCCAAGCCATGTCTTTCCTGGACCGGAATCAAGCATCCTAGGACCGGTTTCTGGCTATCAGCCGTCTTCAGCCAGGATAGCTTGACTCCAGTGGTGTGGAGAGCATGGGACTCACGTCTGAGCATACCCATCCCACTCGGGGTGACAAATGCAAAAATAACAATTGATGAACAGAATGCAGAACAATGTCATACATTCACCCCAGTACAGAGCTCTGGGCCTACATCCATCCTTTTTTTGCACTCCACACCACCCCAGTTCAGACATGGCCATCTGCAAATCAGCCTTGACCCTGTGCCTCATGGGAACAGTCCTGCCCCAACTGCCAAGCCATGTCTTTCCTGGATCGGAATCAAGCATCCTAGGACCGGTTTCTGGCTATCAGCCATCTTCAGCCAGGATAGCTTGACTCCAGTGGTGTGGAGAGCATGGGACTCACGTCTGAGCATACCCATCCCACTCGGGGTGACAAATGCAAAAACAACAATTGATGGACAGAATGCAGAACAATGTCATACATTCACTCCAGTACAGAGATCCTGGCGTAAATCCATCGTTTTTTTGCACTCCACACCACCCCAGTTCAGACATGGCCATATGCAAATCAGCCTTGACCCTGTGCCTCATGGGAACAGTCCATCCCGAACTGCCTAGCCATGTCTTTCCTGGACCAGAATCAAGCACCCTAGGACCGGTTTCTGGCTATCAGCCGTTTTCAGCCAGGATAGCTTGACTCCAGTGGTGTGGAGAGCATGGGACTCACGTCTAAGCATGCCCATCCCACTCGGGGTGACTAATGCAAAAACAACAATTGATGGACAGAATGCAGAACAATGTCATACATTCACCCCAGTACAGAGATATGGACCTAATTCCATCGTTTTTGTGCACTCCGCACCACCCAGGTTCAGACATGGCCATATGCAAATCAGCCTTCACCCTGTGCCTCATGGGAACTGTTCAGCCCGAACTGCCAAGCCATGTCTTTCCTGGACCGGAATCAAGCATCCTAGGACCGGTTTCTGGCTATCAGCCGTCTTCAGCCAGGATAGCTTGACTCCAGTGTTGTGGTGAGCATGGGACTCATCACTGAGCATACCCATCCCACTCGGGGTGACAAATACAAAAACAACAATTGATGGACAGAATGCAGAACAATGTCATACATTCACCCCAGTACAGAGATCTGGGCCTAAATCCATTGTTTTATTGCACTCCACTCCACCCCAGTTCAGACATGGACATATGCAAATCAGCCTTGACCATGTGCCTCATGCGAACAGTCCAGTCCGAACTGCCAAGCCATATCTTTCGTGGACCGTAATCAAGCATCCTAGGACTGGTTTCTGGCTATCAGCCGTCTTTAGCCAGGATAGCTTGACTCCAGTGGTGTGGAGAGCATGGGACTCACGTCTGAGCATACCCATCAAACTCGGGGTGACAAATGCAAAAACAACAATTGATGGACAGAATGCAGAACAATGTCATACATTCACCCCAGTACAGAGATATGGACCTAAATCCATTGTTTTTGTGTACTCCACACCACCCCAGTACAGACATGGCCATATGCAAATCAGCCTTGACCCTGTGCCTCATGGGAACTGTTCAGCCCGAACTGCCAAGCCATGTCTTTCCTGGACTAGAATCAAGCATCCTAGGACCGGTTTCTGGCTATTAGCCGTCTTCAGCCAGGATAGCCTGACTCCAGTGTTGTGGTGAGCATGGGACTCACGTCTGAGCATACCCATTCCACTCGGGGTGACAAATTCAAAAACAACAATTGATGGACAGAATGCAGAACAATGTCATACATTCATTCCAGTACAGAGATCCTGGCCTAAATCCATCATTTTTTTTGCACTCCACACCACCCCAGTTCAGACAAGGCCATATGCAAATCAGCCTTGACCCTGTGCCTCATGGGAACAGTGCAGCCCGAACTGCCAAGCCATGTCTTTCCTGGACCAGAATCAAGCATCCTAGGACCCGTTTCTGGCTATCAGCCGTCTTCAGCAAGGATAGCTTGACTCCAGTGGTGTGGAGAGCATGGGACTCACGTCTGAGCATACCCATCCCACTCGGGGTGACTAATGCAAAAACAACAATTGATGGACCGAATGCATAACAATGTCATACATTCACCCCAGTACAGAGATATGGACCTAAATCCATTATTTTTGTGCACTCCACACCACCCCAGTTCAGACATGGCCATAAGCAAATCAGCCTTGACCCTGTGCCTCATGGGAACTGTTCAGCCCGAACTGCCAAGCCATGTCTTTCCTGGACCGGAATCAAGCATCCTAGGACCGGTTTCTGGCTATTAGCCGTCTTCAGCCAGGATAGCTTGACTCCAGTGTTGTGGTGAGTATGGGACTCAGGTCTGAGCATACCCATCCCACTCGGGGTCACAAAATGCAAAAACAACAATTGATGGACAGAATGCTGAACAATGTCATACATTCACTCCAGTACAGAGATCCTGGCCTAAATCCATCGTTATATTGCACTCCACACCACCCCAGTTCAGACATGGCCATATGCAAATCAGCCTTGACCCTGTGCCTCATGGGAACAGTCCAGTCCGAACTGCCAAGCCATATCTTTTGTGGACCGTAAACAAGCATCCTAGGACTGGTTTCTGGCTATCAGCCGTCTTCAGCCAGCATAGCTTGACTCCAGTGGTGTGGAGAGCATGGGACTCACGTCTGAGCATACCCATCAAACTCGGGGTGACAAATGCAAAAACAACAATTGATGGACAGAATGCAGAACAATGTCATACATTCACCCCAGAACAGAGATAGGGACCTAAATCCATTGTTTTTGTGCACTCCACACCACCCCAGTACAGACATGGCCATATGCAAATCAGCCTTGACCCTGTGCCTCATGGGAACTGTTCAGCCCGAACTGCCAAGCCATGTCTTTCCTGGACCAGAATCAAGCATCCTAGGACCGGTTTCTGGCTATTAGCCGTCTTCAGCCAGGATAGATTGACTCCAGTGTTGTGGTGAGCATGGGACTCACGTCTGAGCATACCCATCCCACTCGGGGTGACAAATGCAAAAATAACAATTGATGAACAGAATGCAGAACAATGTCATACATTCACCCCAGTACAGAGCTCTGGGCCTACATCCATCATTTTTTTGCACTCCACACCACCCCAGTTCAGACATGGCCATATGCAAATCAGCCTTGACCCTGTGCCTCATGGGACAGTCCTGCCCCAACTGCCAAGCCATGTCTTTCCTGGATCGGAATCAAGCATCCTAGGACCGGTTTCTGGCTATCAGCCATCTTCAGCCAGGATAGATTGACTCCAGTGGTGTGGAGAGCATGGGACTCACGTCTAAGCATGCCCATCCCACTCGGGGTGACAAATGCAAAAACAACAATTGATGGACAGAATGCAGAACAATGTCATACATTCACTCCAGTACAGAGATCCTGGCCTAAATCCATCGTTTTTTTGCACTCCACACCACCCCAGTTCAGACATGGCCATATGCAAATCAGCCTTGACCCTGTGCCTCATGGGAACAGTCCATCCCGAACTGCCTAGCCATGTCTTTCCTGGACCAGAATCAAGCACCCTAGGACCGGTTTCTGGCTATCAGCCGTTTTCAGCCAGGATAGCTTGACTCCAGTGGTGTGGAGAGCATGGGACTCACGTCTAAGCATGCCCATCCCACTCGGGGTGACTAATGCAAAAACAACAATTGATGGACAGAATGCAGAACAATGTCATACATTCACCCCAGTACAGAGATATGGACCTAATTCCATCGTTTTTGTGCACTCCGCACCACCCAGGTTCAGACATGGCCATATGCAAATCAGCCTTGACCCTGTGCCTCATGGGAACTGTTCAGCCCGAACTGCCAAGCCATGTCTTTCCTGGACCGGAATCAAGCATCCTAGGACCGGTTTCTGGCTATCAGCCGTCTTCAGCCAGGATAGCTTGACTCCAGTGTTGTGGTGAGCATGGGACTCATCACTGAGCATACCCATCCCACTCGGGGTGACAAATACAAAAACAACAATTGATGGACAGAATGCAGAACAATGTCATACATTCACCCCAGTACAGAGATCTGGGCCTAAATCCATTGTTTTATTGCACTCCACTCCACCCCAGTTCAGACATGGACATATGCAAATCAGCCTTGACCATGTGCCTCATGCGAACAGTCCAGTCCGAACTGCCAAGCCATATCTTTCGTGGACCGTAATCAAGCATCCTAGGACTGGTTTCTGGCTATCAGCCGTCTTTAGCCAGGATAGCTTGACTCCAGTGGTGTGGAGAGCATGGGACTCACGTCTGAGCATACCCATCAAACTCGGGGTGACAAATGCAAAAACAACAATTGATGGACAGAATGCAGAACAATGTCATACATTCACCCCAGTACAGAGATATGGACCTAAATCCATTGTTTTTGTGTACTCCACACCACCCCAGTACAGACATGGCCATATGCAAATCAGCCTTGACCCTGTGCCTCATGGGAACTGTTCAGCCCGAACTGCCAAGCCATGTCTTTCCTGGACTAGAATCAAGCATCCTATGACCGGTTTCTGGCTATTAGCCGTCTTCAGCCAGGATAGCTTGACTCCAGTGTTGTGGTGAGCATGGGACTCACGTCTGAGCATACCCATTCCACTCGGGGTGACAAATTCAAAAACAACAATTGATGGACAGAATGCAGAACAATGTCATACATTCATTCCAGTACAGAGATCCTGGCCTAAATCCATCGTTTTTTTTGCACTCCACACCACCCCAGTTCAGACAAGGCCATATGCAAATCAGCCTTGACCCTGTGCCTCATGGGAACAGTGCAGCCCGAACTGCCAAGCCATGTCTTTCCTGGACCAGAATCAAGCATCCTAGGACCCGTTTCTGGCTATCAGCCGTCTTCAGCAAGGATAGCTTGACTCCAGTGTTGTGGTGAGTATGGGACTCAGGTCTGAGCATACCCATCCCACTCGGGGTCACAAAATGCAAAAACAACAATTGATGGACAGAATGCAGAACAATGTCATACATTCACTCCAGTACAGAGATCCTGGCCTAAATCCATCGTTATATTGCACTCCACACCACCCCAGTTCAGACATGGCCATATGCAAATCAGCCTTGACCCTGTGCCTCATGGGAACAGTCCAGTCCGAACTGCCAAGCCATATCTTTTGTGGACCGTAAACAAGCATCCTAGGACTGGTTTCTGGCTATCAGCCGTCTTCAGCCAGCATAGCTTGACTCCAGTGGTGTGGAGAGCATGGGACTCACGTCTGAGCATACCCATCAAACTCGGGGTGACAAATGCAAAAACAACAATTGATGGACAGAATGCAGAACAATGTCATACATTCACCCCAGAACAGAGATATGGACCTAAATCCATTGTTTTTGTGCACTCCACACCACCCCAGTACAGACATGGCCATATGCAAATCAGCCTTGACCCTGTGCCTCATGGGAACTGTTCAGCCCGAACTGCCAAGCCATGTCTTTCCTGGACCAGAATCAAGCATCCTAGGACCGGTTTCTGGCTATTAGCCGTCTTCAGCCAGGATAGATTGACTCCAGTGTTGTGGTGAGCATGGGACTCACGTCTGAGCATACCCATCCCACTCGGGGTGACAAATGCAAAAATAACAATTGATGAACAGAATGCAGAACAATGTCATACATTCACCCCAGTACAGAGCTCTGGGCCTACATCCATCATTTTTTTGCACTCCACACCACCCCAGTTCAGACATGGCCATATGCAAATCAGCCTTGACCCTGTCCCTCATGGGACAGTCCTGCCCCAACTGCCAAGCCATGTCTTTCCTGGGTCGGAATCAAGCATCCTAGGACCGGTTTCTGGCTATCAGCCATCTTCAGCCAGGATAGTTTGACTCCAGTGGTGTGGAGAGCATGGGACTCACGTCTGAGCATACCCATCCCACTCGGGGTGACTAATGCAAAAACAACAATTGATGGACAGAATGCAGAACAATGTCATACATTCACCCCAGTACAGAGATATGGACATAAATCCATCGTTTTTGTGCACTCCGCACCACCCCAGTTCAGACATGGCCAAATGCAAATCAGCCTTGACCCTGTGCCTCATGGGAACTGTTCAGCCCGAACTGCCAAGCCATGTCTTTCCTGGACCGGAATCAAGCATCCTAGGACCGGTTTCTGTATATCAGCCGTCTTCAGCCAGGATAGCTTGACTCCAGTGTTGTGGTGAGCATGGGACTCATCACTGAGCATACTCATCCCACTCGGGGTGACAAATACAAAAACAACAATTGATGGACAGAATGCAGAACAATGTCATACATTCACCCCAGTACAGAGATCTGGGCCTAAATCCATTGTTTTATTGCACTCCACTCCACCCCAGTTCAGACATGGACATATGCAAATCAGCCTTGACCATGTGCCTCATGGGAACAGTCCAGCCCGAACTGCCAAGCCATGTCTTTCCTGGACCAGAATCCCGCATCCTAGGACCGGTTTCTGGCTATCAGCCATCTTCAGCCAGGATAGCTTGACTCCAGTGGTGTGGAGAGCATGGGACTCACGTCTGCGCATTCTCATCCCACTCGGGTGACAAATGCAAAAACAACAATTGATGGACAGAATACAGAACAATGTCATACATTCACCCCAGTACAAAGATCTGGGCCTAAATCTATCGTTTTTTTGCACTCCACACCACCCCAGTTCACACATGGCCATATGCAAATCAGCCTTGACCCTGTGCATCATGGGAACAGTCCCGCCCGAATTGCCAAGCCATGTCTTTCCTGGACCGGAATCAAGCATCCTAGGACCGGTTTCTGGCTATCAGCGTCTTCAGACAGGATAGCTTGACTCCAGTGGTGTGGAGAGCATGGGACTCACCTCTGAGCATACCCATCCCACTCGGAGTGACAAATGCAAAAACAACAATTGATATACAGAATGCAGAACAATGTTATACATTCACCCCAGTACAGCGATCTGGGCCTAAATCCATTGTTTTTTGCACTCCACACCACCCCAGTTCAGACATTGCCATATGCACGTCATCCATGACCCTGTGCCTCATGAGAACAGTCCAGCCTGAACTGCCAAGCCATGTCTTTCCTGGACAGGAATCAAGCATCCTAGGACCGGTTTCAGGCTATCAGCTGTCTTCAGCCAGGATAGATTGACTCCAGTGGTGTGGAGAGCATGGGACTCACGTCTGAACATACCCATCCCACTCGGGCTGACAAATGCAAAAACAACAATTGATGGACAGAATGCAGAACAATGTCATACATTCACTCCAGTACAGAGATCCTGGCCTAAATCCATCGTTTTTTTGCACTTCACACCACCCCAGTTCAGACATGGCCATATGCAAATCAGCCTTGACCCTGTGCCTCATGGGAACAGTCCAGCCCGAACTGCCAAGCTATGTCTTTCCTGGACCGGAATCAAGCATCCTAGGAACGGTTTCTGGGTATCAGCCGTCTTCAGCCAGGATAGCTTGACTCCAGTGGTGTGGAGAGCATGGGACTCGCGTCTGAGCATACCCATCCCACTCGGGGTGACAAATGCAAAAACAACAATTGATGGACAGAATGCAGAACAATGTCATACATTCACTCCAGTACAGAGATCCTGGCCTAAATCCATCGTTTTTTTGCACTCCACACCACCCCAGTTCAGACATGGAATTATGCAAATCAGCCTTGACCCTGTGCCTCATGGGAACAGTCCAGCCCGAACTGCCAAGCCATGTCTTTCCTGGATCGGAATCAAGCATCCTAGGACCGGTTTCTGGCTATCAGCCATCTTCAGCCAGGATAGCTTGACTCCAGTGGTGTGGAGAGCATGGGACTCACGTCTGAGCATACCCATCCCACTCGGGTTGACAAATGCAAAAACAACAATTGATGGACAGAATGCAGAACAATGTCATACATTCACTCCAGTACAGAGATCCTGGCCTAAATCCATCGTTTTTTTGCACTCCACACCACCCCAGTTCAGACATGGCCATATGCAAATCAGCCTTGACCCTGTGCCTCATGGGAACAGTCCAGCCCAAACTGCCAAGCCATGTCTTTCCTGGACCGGAATCAATCATCCTAGGACCGGTTTCTGGCTATCAGCCGTCTTCAGCCAGGATAGCTTGACTCCAGTGGTGTGGAGAGCATGGGACTCACGTCTAAGCATGCCCCTCCCACTCGGGGTGACTAATGCAAAAACAACAATTGATGGACAGAATGCAGAACAATGTCATACATTCACCTGAGTACAGAGCTCTGGGCCTAAATCCATTGTTTTTTGCACTCCACACCACCCCAGTTCAGACATGGCCATATGCAAATCATCCATGACCCTGTGCCTCATGGGAACAGTCCAGCCCAAACTGCCAAGCCATGTCTTTCCTGGACCGGAATCAATCATCCTAGGACCGGTTTCTGGCTATCAGCCGTCTTCAGCCAGGATAGCTTGACTCCAGTGGTGTGGAGAGCATGGGACTCACGTCTAAGCATGCCCCTCCCACTCGGGGTGACTAATGCAAAAACAACAATTGATGGACAGAATGCTGAACAATGTCATACATTCACTCCAGTACAGAGATCCTGGCCTAAATCCATCGTTATATTGCACTCCACACCACCCCAGTTCAGACATGGCCATATGCAAATCAGCCTTGACCCTGTGCCTCATGGGAACAGTCCAGTCCGAACTGCCAAGCCATATCTTTTGTGGACCGTAAACAAGCATCCTAGGACTGGTTTCTGGCTATCAGCCGTCTTCAGCCAGCATAGCTTGACTCCAGTGGTGTGGAGAGCATGGGACTCACGTCTGAGCATACCCATCAAACTCGGGGTGACAAATGCAAAAACAACAATTGATGGACAGAATGCAGAACAATGTCATACATTCACCCCAGAACAGAGATAGGGACCTAAATCCATTGTTTTTGTGCACTCCACACCACCCCAGTACAGACATGGCCATATGCAAATCAGCCTTGACCCTGTGCCTCATGGGAACTGTTCAGCCCGAACTGCCAAGCCATGTCTTTCCTGGACCAGAATCAAGCATCCTAGGACCGGTTTCTGGCTATTAGCCGTCTTCAGCCAGGATAGATTGACTCCAGTGTTGTGGTGAGCATGGGACTCACGTCTGAGCATACCCATCCCACTCGGGGTGACAAATGCAAAAATAACAATTGATGAACAGAATGCAGAACAATGTCATACATTCACCCCAGTACAGAGCTCTGGGCCTACATCCATCATTTTTTTGCACTCCACACCACCCCAGTTCAGACATGGCCATATGCAAATCAGCCTTGACCCTGTGCCTCATGGGACAGTCCTGCCCCAACTGCCAAGCCATGTCTTTCCTGGATCGGAATCAAGCATCCTAGGACCGGTTTCTGGCTATCAGCCATCTTCAGCCAGGATAGATTGACTCCAGTGGTGTGGAGAGCATGGGACTCACGTCTAAGCATGCCCATCCCACTCGGGGTGACAAATGCAAAAACAACAATTGATGGACAGAATGCAGAACAATGTCATACATTCACTCCAGTACAGAGATCCTGGCCTAAATCCATCGTTTTTTTGCACTCCACACCACCCCAGTTCAGACATGGCCATATGCAAATCAGCCTTGACCCTGTGCCTCATGGGAACAGTCCATCCCGAACTGCCTAGCCATGTCTTTCCTGGACCAGAATCAAGCACCCTAGGACCGGTTTCTGGCTATCAGCCGTTTTCAGCCAGGATAGCTTGACTCCAGTGGTGTGGAGAGCATGGGACTCACGTCTAAGCATGCCCATCCCACTCGGGGTGACTAATGCAAAAACAACAATTGATGGACAGAATGCAGAACAATGTCATACATTCACCCCAGTACAGAGATATGGACCTAATTCCATCGTTTTTGTGCACTCCGCACCACCCAGGTTCAGACATGGCCATATGCAAATCAGCCTTGACCCTGTGCCTCATGGGAACTGTTCAGCCCGAACTGCCAAGCCATGTCTTTCCTGGACCGGAATCAAGCATCCTAGGACCGGTTTCTGGCTATCAGCCGTCTTCAGCCAGGATAGCTTGACTCCAGTGTTGTGGTGAGCATGGGACTCATCACTGAGCATACCCATCCCACTCGGGGTGACAAATACAAAAACAACAATTGATGGACAGAATGCAGAACAATGTCATACATTCACCCCAGTACAGAGATCTGGGCCTAAATCCATTGTTTTATTGCACTCCACTCCACCCCAGTTCAGACATGGACATATGCAAATCAGCCTTGACCATGTGCCTCATGCGAACAGTCCAGTCCGAACTGCCAAGCCATATCTTTCGTGGACCGTAATCAAGCATCCTAGGACTGGTTTCTGGCTATCAGCCGTCTTTAGCCAGGATAGCTTGACTCCAGTGGTGTGGAGAGCATGGGACTCACGTCTGAGCATACCCATCAAACTCGGGGTGACAAATGCAAAAACAACAATTGATGGACAGAATGCAGAACAATGTCATACATTCACCCCAGTACAGAGATATGGACCTAAATCCATTGTTTTTGTGTACTCCACACCACCCCAGTACAGACATGGCCATATGCAAATCAGCCTTGACCCTGTGCCTCATGGGAACTGTTCAGCCCGAACTGCCAAGCCATGTCTTTCCTGGACTAGAATCAAGCATCCTATGACCGGTTTCTGGCTATTAGCCGTCTTCAGCCAGGATAGCTTGACTCCAGTGTTGTGGTGAGCATGGGACTCACGTCTGAGCATACCCATTCCACTCGGGGTGACAAATTCAAAAACAACAATTGATGGACAGAATGCAGAACAATGTCATACATTCATTCCAGTACAGAGATCCTGGCCTAAATCCATCGTTTTTTTTGCACTCCACACCACCCCAGTTCAGACAAGGCCATATGCAAATCAGCCTTGACCCTGTGCCTCATGGGAACAGTGCAGCCCGAACTGCCAAGCCATGTCTTTCCTGGACCAGAATCAAGCATCCTAGGACCCGTTTCTGGCTATCAGCCGTCTTCAGCAAGGATAGCTTGACTCCAGTGTTGTGGTGAGTATGGGACTCAGGTCTGAGCATACCCATCCCACTCGGGGTCACAAAATGCAAAAACAACAATTGATGGACAGAATGCAGAACAATGTCATACATTCACTCCAGTACAGAGATCCTGGCCTAAATCCATCGTTATATTGCACTCCACACCACCCCAGTTCAGACATGGCCATATGCAAATCAGCCTTGACCCTGTGCCTCATGGGAACAGTCCAGTCCGAACTGCCAAGCCATATCTTTTGTGGACCGTAAACAAGCATCCTAGGACTGGTTTCTGGCTATCAGCCGTCTTCTGCCAGCATAGCTTGACTCCAGTGGTGTGGAGAGCATGGGACTCACGTCTGAGCATACCCATCAAACTCGGGGTGACAAATGCAAAAACAACAATTGATGGACAGAATGCAGAACAATGTCATACATTCACCCCAGAACAGAGATATGGACCTAAATCCATTGTTTTTGTGCACTCCACACCACCCCAGTACAGACATGGCCATATGCAAATCAGCCTTGACCCTGTGCCTCATGGGAACTGTTCAGCCCGAACTGCCAAGCCATGTCTTTCCTGGACCAGAATCAAGCATCCTAGGACCGGTTTCTGGCTATTAGCCGTCTTCAGCCAGGATAGATTGACTCCAGTGTTGTGGTGAGCATGGGACTCACGTCTGAGCATACCCATCCCACTCGGGGTGACAAATGCAAAAATAACAATTGATGAACAGAATGCAGAACAATGTCATACATTCACCCCAGTACAGAGCTCTGGGCCTACATCCATCATTTTTTTGCACTCCACACCACCCCAGTTCAGACATGGCCATATGCAAATCAGCCTTGACCCTGTCCCTCATGGGACAGTCCTGCCCCAACTGCCAAGCCATGTCTTTCCTGGGTCGGAATCAAGCATCCTAGGACCGGTTTCTGGCTATCAGCCATCTTCAGCCAGGATAGTTTGACTCCAGTGGTGTGGAGAGCATGGGACTCACGTCTGAGCATACCCATCCCACTCGGGGTGACTAATGCAAAAACAACAATTGATGGACAGAATGCAGAACAATGTCATACATTCACCCCAGTACAGAGATATGGACATAAATCCATCGTTTTTGTGCACTCCGCACCACCCCAGTTCAGACATGGCCAAATGCAAATCAGCCTTGACCCTGTGCCTCATGGGAACTGTTCAGCCCGAACTGCCAAGCCATGTCTTTCCTGGACCGGAATCAAGCATCCTAGGACCGGTTTCTGTATATCAGCCGTCTTCAGCCAGGATAGCTTGACTCCAGTGTTGTGGTGAGCATGGGACTCATCACTGAGCATACTCATCCCACTCGGGGTGACAAATACAAAAACAACAATTGATGGACAGAATGCAGAACAATGTCATACATTCACCCCAGTACAGAGATCTGGGCCTAAATCCATTGTTTTATTGCACTCCACTCCACCCCAGTTCAGACATGGACATATGCAAATCAGCCTTGACCATGTGCCTCATGGGAACAGTCCAGCCCGAACTGCCAAGCCATGTCTTTCCTGGACCAGAATCCCGCATCCTAGGACCGGTTTCTGGCTATCAGCCATCTTCAGCCAGGATAGCTTGACTCCAGTGGTGTGGAGAGCATGGGACTCACGTCTGCGCATTCTCATCCCACTCGGGTGACAAATGCAAAAACAACAATTGATGGACAGAATACAGAACAATGTCATACATTCACCCCAGTACAAAGATCTGGGCCTAAATCTATCGTTTTTTTGCACTCCACACCACCCCAGTTCACACATGGCCATATGCAAATCAGCCTTGACCCTGTGCATCATGGGAACAGTCCCGCCCGAATTGCCAAGCCATGTCTTTCCTGGACCGGAATCAAGCATCCTAGGACCGGTTTCTGGCTATCAGCGTCTTCAGACAGGATAGCTTGACTCCAGTGGTGTGGAGAGCATGGGACTCACCTCTGAGCATACCCATCCCACTCGGAGTGACAAATGCAAAAACAACAATTGATATACAGAATGCAGAACAATGTTATACATTCACCCCAGTACAGCGATCTGGGCCTAAATCCATTGTTTTTTGCACTCCACACCACCCCAGTTCAGACATTGCCATATGCACGTCATCCATGACCCTGTGCCTCATGAGAACAGTCCAGCCTGAACTGCCAAGCCATGTCTTTCCTGGACAGGAATCAAGCATCCTAGGACCGGTTTCAGGCTATCAGCTGTCTTCAGCCAGGATAGATTGACTCCAGTGGTGTGGAGAGCATGGGACTCACGTCTGAACATACCCATCCCACTCGGGCTGACAAATGCAAAAACAACAATTGATGGACAGAATGCAGAACAATGTCATACATTCACTCCAGTACAGAGATCCTGGCCTAAATCCATCGTTTTTTTGCACTTCACACCACCCCAGTTCAGACATGGCCATATGCAAATCAGCCTTGACCCTGTGCCTCATGGGAACAGTCCAGCCCGAACTGCCAAGCTATGTCTTTCCTGGACCGGAATCAAGCATCCTAGGAACGGTTTCTGGGTATCAGCCGTCTTCAGCCAGGATAGCTTGACTCCAGTGGTGTGGAGAGCATGGGACTCGCGTCTGAGCATACCCATCCCACTCGGGGTGACAAATGCAAAAACAACAATTGATGGACAGAATGCAGAACAATGTCATACATTCACTCCAGTACAGAGATCCTGGCCTAAATCCATCGTTTTTTTGCACTCCACACCACCCCAGTTCAGACATGGAATTATGCAAATCAGCCTTGACCCTGTGCCTCATGGGAACAGTCCAGCCCGAACTGCCAAGCCATGTCTTTCCTGGATCGGAATCAAGCATCCTAGGACCGGTTTCTGGCTATCAGCCATCTTCAGCCAGGATAGCTTGACTCCAGTGGTGTGGAGAGCATGGGACTCACGTCTGAGCATACCCATCCCACTCGGGTTGACAAATGCAAAAACAACAATTGATGGACAGAATGCAGAACAATGTCATACATTCACTCCAGTACAGAGATCCTGGCCTAAATCCATCGTTTTTTTGCACTCCACACCACCCCAGTTCAGACATGGCCATATGCAAATCAGCCTTGACCCTGTGCCTCATGGGAACAGTCCAGCCCAAACTGCCAAGCCATGTCTTTCCTGGACCGGAATCAATCATCCTAGGACCGGTTTCTGGCTATCAGCCGTCTTCAGCCAGGATAGCTTGACTCCAGTGGTGTGGAGAGCATGGGACTCACGTCTAAGCATGCCCCTCCCACTCGGGGTGACTAATGCAAAAACAACAATTGATGGACAGAATGCAGAACAATGTCATACATTCACCTGAGTACAGAGCTCTGGGCCTAAATCCATTGTTTTTTGCACTCCACACCACCCCAGTTCAGACATGGCCATATGCAAATCATCCATGACCCTGTGCCTCATGGGAACAGTCCAGCCCAAACTGCCAAGCCATGTCTTTCCTGGACAGGAATCAAGCATCCTAGGACCGGTTTCAGGCTATCAGCCGTCTTCAGCCAGGATAGATTGACTCCAGTGGTGTGGAGAGCATGGGACTCACGTCTGAGCATACCCATCCCACTCGGGGTGACAAATGCAAAAACAACAATTGATGGACAGAATGCAGAACAATGTCATACATTCACTCCAGTACAGAGATCCTGGCCTAAATCCATCGTTTTTTTTGCACTCCACACCACCCCAGTTCAGACAAGGCCATATGCAAATCAGCCTTGACCCTGTGCCTCATGGGAACAGTGCAGCCCGAACTGCCAAGCCATGTCTTTCCTGGACCGGAATCAAGCATCCTAGGACCGGTTTCTGGCTATCAGCCGTCTTCAGCAAGGATAGCTTGACTCCAGTGGTGTGGAGAGCATGGGACTCACGTCTGAGCATACCCATCCCACTCGGGGTGACTAATGCAAAAACAACAATTGATGGACCGAATGCAGAACAATGTCATACATTCACCCCAGTACAGAGATATGGACCTAAATCCATTATTTTGTGCACTCCACACCACCCCAGTTCAGATATGGCCATAAGCAAATCAGCCTTGACCCTGTGCCTCATGGGAACTGTTCAGCCCGAACTGCCAAGCCATGTCTTTCCTGGACCGGAATCAAGCATCCTAGGACCGGTTTCTGGCTATTAGCCATCTTCAGCCAGGATAGCTTGACTCCAGTGTTGTGGTGAGTATGGGACTCAGGTCTGAGCATACCCATCCCACTCGGGGTGACAAAATGCAAAAACAACAATTGATGGACAGAATGCAGAACAATGTCATACATTCACTCCAGTACAGAGATCATGGCCTAAATCCATCGTTTTATTGCACTCCACACCACCCCAGTTCAGACATGGCCATATGCAAATCAGCCTTGACCCTGTGCCTCATGGGAACAGTCCAGTCCGAACTGCCAAGCCATATCTTTCGTGGACCGTAATCAAGCATCCTAGGACTGGTTTCTGGCTATCAGCCGTCTTTAGCCAGGATAGCTTGACTCCAGTGGTGTGGAGAGCATGGGACTCACGTCTGAGCATACCCATCAAACTCGGGGTGACAAATGCAAAAACAACAATTGATGGACAGAATGCAGAACAATGTCATACATTCACCCCAGTACAGAGATATGGACCTAAATCCATTGTTTTTGTGCACTCCACACCACTCCAGTACAGACATGGCCATATGCAAATCAGCCTTGACCCTGTGCCTCATGGGAACTGTTCAGCCCGAACTGCCAAGCCATGTCTTTCTTGGACCAGAATCAAGCATCCTAGGACCGGTTTCTGGCTATTAGCCGTCTTCAGCCAGGATAGCTTGACTCCAGTGTTGTGGTGAGCATGGGACTCACGTCTGAGCATACCCATCCCACTCGGGGTGACAAATGCAAAAACAACAATTGATGGACAGAATGCAGAACAATGTCATACATTCATTCCAGTACAGAGATCCTTGCCTAAATCCATCGTTTTTTTTTGCACTCCACACCACCCCAGTTCAGACAAGGCCATATGCAAATCAGCCTTGACCCTGTGCCTCATGGGAACAGTGCAGCCCGAACTGCCAAGCCATGTCCTTCCTGGACCGAAATCAAGCATCCTAGGACCCGTTTCTGGCTATCAGCCGTCTTCAGCAAGGATAGCTTGACTCCAGTGGTGTGGAGAGCATGGGACTCACGTCTGAGCATACCCATCCCACTCGGGGTGACTAATGCAAAAACAACAATTGATGGACCGAATGCATAACAATGTCATACATTCACCCCAGTACAGAGATATGGACCTAAATCCATCGTTTTTTTGCACTCCACACCACCCCAGTTCAGACATGGCCATATGCAAATCAGCCTTGACCCTGTGCCTCATGGGAACAGTCCAGCCCGAACTGCCAAGCCATGTCTTTCCTGGACCGGAATCAATCATCCTAGGACCGGTTTCTGGCAATCAGCCGTCTTCAGCCAGGATAGCTTGACTCCAGTGGTGTGGAGAGCATGGGACTCACGTCTAAGCATGCCCATCCCACTCGGGGTGACTAATGCAAAAACAACAATTGATGGACAGAATGCAGAACAATGTCATACATTCACCTGAGTACAGAGCTCTGGGCCTAAATCCATTGTTTTTGCACTCCACACCACCCCAGTTCAGACATGGCCATATGCAAATCATCCATGACCCTGTGCCTCATGGGAACAGTCCAGCCCAAACTGCCAAGCCATGTCTTTCCTGGACAGGAATCAAGCATCCTAGGACCGGTTTCAGGCTATCAGCCGTCTTCAGCCAGGATAGATTGACTCCAGTGGTGTGGAGAGCATGGGACTCAAGTCTGAGCATACCCATCCCACTCGGGGTGACAAATGCAAAAACAACAATTGATGGACAGAATGCAGAACAATGTCATACATTCACTCCAGTACAGAGATCCTGGCCTAAATCCATCGTTTTTTTTGCACTCCACACCACCCCAGTTCAGACAAGGCCATATGCAAATCAGCCTTGACCCTGTGCCTCATGGGAACAGTGCAGCCCGAACTGCCAAGCCATGTCTTTCCTGGACCGGAATCAAGCATCCTAGGACCGGTTTCTGGCTATCAGCCATCTTCAGCAAGGATAGCTTGACTCCAGTGGTGTGGAGAGCATGGGACTCACGTCTGAGCATACCCATCCCACTCGGGGTGACTAATGCAAAAACAACAATTGATGGACCGAATGCAGAACAATGTCATACATTCACCCCAGTACAGAGATATGGACCTAAATCCATTATTTTTGTGCACTCCACACCACCCCAGTTCAGACATGGCCATAAGCAAATCAGCCTTGACCCTGTGCCTCATGGGAACTGTTCAGCCCGAACTGCCAAGCCATGTCTTTCCTGGACCAGAATCCCGCATCCTAGGACCGGTTTCTGGCTATCAGCCATCTTCAGCCAGGATAGCTTGACTCCAGTGGTGTGGAGAGCATGGGACTCACGTCTGCGCATTCTCATCCCACTCGGGTGACAAATGCAAAAACAACAATTGATGGACAGAATACAGAACAATGTCATACATTCACCCCAGTACAGAGATCTGGGCCTAAATCTATCGTTTTTTTGCACTCCACACCACCCCAGTTCAGACATGGCCATATGCAAATCAACCTTGACCCTGTGCATCATGGGAACAGTCCCGCCCGAATTGCCAAGCCATGTCTTTCCTGGACCAGAATCAAGATTCCTAGGACCGGTTTCTGGCTATCAGCGTCTTCAGACAGGATAGCTTGACTCCAGTGGTGTGGAGAGCATGGGACTCACCTCTGAGCATACCCATCCCACTCGGAGTGACAAATGCAAAAACAACAATTGATATACAGAATGCAGAACAATGTTATACATTCACCCCAGTACAGCGATCTGGGCCTAAATCCATTGTTTTTTGCACTCCACACCACCCCAGTTCAGACATGGCCATATGCAAGTCATCCATGACCCTGTGCCTCATGGGAACAGTCCAGCCCGAACTGCCAAGCCATGTCTTTCCTGGACCGGAATCAAGCATCCTAGGACCGGTTTCTGGCTATCAGCCGTCTTCAGCCAGGATAGCTTGACTCCAGTGGTGTGGAGAGCATGGGACTCGCGTCTGAGCATACCCATCCCACTCGGGGTGACAAATGCAAAAACAACAATTGATGGACAGAATGCAGAACAATGTCATACATTCACTCCAGTACAGAGATCCTGGCCTAAATCCATCTGTTTTTTTGCACTCCACACCACCCCAGTTCAGACATGGCCTTATGCAAATCAGCCTTGACCCTGTGCCTCATGGGAACAGTCCAGCCCGAACTGCCAAGCCATGTCTTTCCTGGATCGGAATCAAGCATCCTAGGACCGGTTTCTGGCTATCAGCCATCTTCAGCCAGGATAGCTTGACTCCAGTGGTGTGGAAAGCATGGGACTCACGTCTGAGCATACCCATCCCACTCGGGTTGACAAATGCAAAAACAACAATTGATGGACAGAATGCAGAACAATGTCATACATTCACTCCAGTACAGAGATCCTGGCCTAAATCCATCGTTTTTTTGCACTCCACACCACCCCAGTTCAGACATGGCCATATGCAAATCAGCCTTGACCCTGTGCCTCATGGGAACAGTCCAGCCCAGCCCGAACTGCCAAGCCATGTCTTTCCTGGACCGGAATCAAGCATCCTAGGACCGGTTTCTGGCTATCAGCCGTCTTCAGCCAGGATAGCTTGACTCCAGTGGTGTGGAGAGCATGAGACTCACGTCTAAGCATGCCCATCCCACTCGGGGTGACTAATGCAAAAACAACAATTGATGGACAGAATGCAGAACAATGTCATACATTCACCCCAGTACAGAGATATGGACCTAAATCCATCGTTTTTGTGCACTCCACACCACCCCAATTCAAACATGGCCATATGCAAATCAGCCTTGACCCTGTGCCTCATGGGAACTGTTCAGCCCGAACTGCCAAGCCATGTCTTTCCAGGACCGGAATCAAGCATCCTAGGACCTGTTTCTGGCTATCAGCCGTCTTCAGCCAGGATAGCTTGACTCCAGTGTTGTGGTGAGCATGGGACTCACGTCTGAGCATACCCATCCCACTCGGTGTGAGAAATGCAAAAACAACAATTGATGGACAGAATGCAGAACAATGTCATACATTCACCTGAGTACAGAGCTTTGGGCCTAAATCCATTGTTTTTTGCACTCCACACCGCCCCAGTTCAGACATGGCCATATGCAAATCATCCATGACCCTGTGCCTCATGGGAACAGTCCAGCCCAAACTGCCAAGCCATGTCTTTCCTGGACAGGAATCAAGCATCCTAGGACCGGTTTCAGGCTATCAGCCGTCTTCAGCCAGGATAGATTGACTCCAGTGGTGTGGAGAGCATGGGACTCACGTCTGAGCATACCCATCCCACTCTGGGTGACAAATGCAAAAACAACAATTGATGGACAGAATGCAAGACAATGTCATACATTCACTCCAGTACAGAGATCCTGGCCTAAATCCATCGTTTTTTTTGCACTCCACACCACCCCAGTTCAGACAAGGCCATATGCAAATCAGCCTTGACCCTGTGCCTCATGGGAACAGTCCAGCCCAAACTGCCAAGCCATGTCTTTCCTGGACAGGAATCAAGCATCCTAGGACCGGTTTCAGGCTATCAGCCGTCTTCAGCCAGGATAGATTGACTCCAGTGGTGTGGAGAGCATGGGACTCACGTCTGAGCATACCCATCAAACTCGGGGTGACAAATGCAAAAACAACAATTGATGGACAGAATGCAAAACAATGTCATACATTCACCCCAGTACAGAGATATGGACCTAAATCCATTGTTTTTGTGCACTCCACACCACCCCAGTACAGACATGGCCATATGCAAATCAGCCTTGACCCTGTGCCTCATGGGAACTGTTCAGCCCAAACTGCCAAGCCATGTCTTTCCTGGACCAGAATCAAGCATCCTAGGACCGGTTTCTGTCTATTAGCCGTCTTCAGCCAGGATAGCTTGAATCCAGTGTTGTGGTGAGCATGGGACTCACGTCTGAGCATACCCATCCCACTCAGGGTGACAAATGCAAAAATAACAATTGATGAACAGAATGCAGAACAATGTCATACATTCACCCCAGTACAGAGCCCTGGGCCTACATCCATCATTTTTTTGCACTCCACACCACCCCAGTTCAGACATGGCCATATGCAAATCAGCCTTGACCCTGTGCCTCATGGGAACAGTCCTGCCCCAACTGCCAAGCCATGTCTTTCCTGGACCGGAATCAAGCATCCTAGTACCGGTTTCTGGCTATCAGCCGTCTTCAGCCAGGATAGCTTGACTCCAGTGGTGTGGAGAGCATGGGACTCACGTCTGAGCATACCCATCCCACTTGGGGTGACAAATGCAAAAACAACAATTGAACGGACAGAATGCAGAACAATGTCATACATTCACCCGAGTACAGAGATCTGGGCCTAAATCCATTGTTTTTTTGCACTCCACACCACCCCAGTTCAGACATGGCCATATGCAAATCAGCCTTGACCCTGTGCCTCATGGGAACAGTCCAGCCCGAACTGCTAAGCCATGTCTTTCCTGGACAGGAATCAAGCATCCTAGGACCGGTTTCTGGCTATCAGCCGTCTTCAGCCAGGATAGCTTGACTCCAGTGGTGTGGAGAGCATGGGACTGACGTCTGAGCATACCCATCCCACTCGGGCTGACAAATGCAAAAACATCAATTGATAGACAGAATGCAGAACAATGTCATACATTCACCCCAGTACAGAGATCAGGGCCTATATCCATCGTTTTTTTGCACTCCACACCACCCCAGTTCAGACATGGCCATATGCAAATCAGCCTTGACCCTGTGCCTCATGGGAACAATCCAGCCCGAACTGCCAAGCCATGTCTTTCCTGGACAGGAATCAAGAATCCTAGGACATATTTCAGGCTATCAGCCGTCTTCAGCCAGGATAGATTGACTCCAGTGGTGTGAAGAGCATGGGACTCACGTCTGAGCATACCCATACCACTCGGGGTGACAAAATGCAAAAACAACAATTGATGGACAGAATGCAGAACAATGACATACATTCACTCCAGTACAGAGATCCTGGCCTAAATCCATCGTTTTTTTGCACTCCACACCACCCCAGTTCAGACATGGCCATATGCAAATCAGCCTTGACCCTGTGCCTCATGGGAACAGTCCAGCCCGAACTGCCAAGCCATGTCTTTCCTGGACCGGAATCAAGCATCCTAGGACCGGTTTCTGGCTATCAGTCGTCTTCAGCCAGGATAGCTTGACTCCAGTGGTGTGGAGAGCATGGGACTCACGTCTGAGCATACCCATCCCCCTCGGGGTGACTAATGCAAAAACAACAATTGCTGGACAGAATGCAGAACAATGTCATACATTCACCCCAGTACAGAGATGTGCACCTAAATCCATCGTTTTTGTGCACTCCACACCACCCCAGTTCAGACATGGCCATATGCAAATCAGCCTTGACCCTTTGCCTCATGGGAACTGTTCAGCCCGAACTGCCAAGCCATATCTTTCCTGGACCGGAATCAAGCATCCTAGGACCGGTTTCTGGCTATCAGCCGTCTGCAGCCAGGATAGCTTGACTCCATTGTTGTGGTGAGCATGGGACTCACATATGAGCATACCCATCCCACTCGGGGTGACAAATGCAAAAACAACAATTGATGGACAGAATGCAGAACAATGTCATACATTCACGCCAGTACAGAGCTCTGGGCCTACATCCATCATTTTTTCTGCACTCCACACCACCCCAGTTCAGACATGGCCATATGCAAATCAGCCTTGACCCTGTGCCTCATGGGAACAGTCCTGCCCGAACTGCCAAGCCATGTCTTTCCTGGACCGGAATCAAGCATCCTAGGACCGGTTTCTGGCTATCAGTTGTCTTCAGCCAGGATAGCTTGACTCCAGTGGTGAGGAGAGCATGGGACTCACGTCTGAGCATACCCATCCCACTTGGGGTGACAAATGCAAAAACAACAATTGAAGGACAGAATGCAGAACAATGTCATACATTCACTCCAGTACAGAGATCCTGGCCTAAATCCATCGTTTTATTGCACTCCACACCACCCCAGTTCAGACATGGCCATATGCAAATCAGCCTTGACCCTGTGCCTCATGGGAACAGTCCAGTCCGAACTGCCAAGCCATATCTTTCGTGGACCGTAATCAAGCATCCTAGGACTGGTTTCTGGCTATCAGCCGTCTTTAGCCAGGATAGCTTGACTCCAGTGGTGTGGAGAGCATTGGACTCACGTCTGAGCATACCCATCAAACTCGGGGTGACAAATGCAAAAACAACAATTGATGGACAGAATGCAAAACAATGTCATACATTCACCCCAGTACAGAGCCCTGGGCCTACATCCATCATTTTTTTGCACTCCACACCACCCCAGTTCAGACATGGCCATATGCAAATCAGCCTTGACCCTGTGCCTCATGGGAACAGTCCTGCCCCAACTGCCAAGCCATGTCTTTCCTGGACCGGAATCAAGCATCCTAGGACCGGTTTATGGCTATCAGCCGTCTTCAGCCAGGATAGCTTGACTTCAGTGGTGTGGAGAGCATGGGACTCACGTCTGAGCATACCCATCAAACTCGGGGTGACAAATGCAAAAACAACAATTGATGGACAGAATGCAAAACAATGTCATACATTCACCCCAGTACAGAGATATGGACCTAAATCCATTGTTTTTGTGCACTCCACACCACCCCAGTACAGACATGGCCATATGCAAATCAGCCTTGACCCTGTGCCTCATGGGAACTGTTCAGCCCAAACTGCCAAACCATGTCTTTCCTGGACCAGAATCAAGCATCCTAGGACCGGTTTCTGTCTATTAGCCGTCTTCAGCCAGGATAGCTTGACTCCAGTGTTGTGGTGAGCATGGAACTCACGTCTGAGCATACCCATCCCACTCGGGGTGACAAATGCAAAAATAACAATTGATGAACAGAATGCAGAACAATGTCATACATTCACCCCAGTACAGAGCGCTGGGCCTACATCCATCATTTTTTTGCACTCCACACCACCCCAGTTCAGACATGGCCATATGCAAATCAGCCTTGACCCTGTGCCTCATGGGAACAGTCCTGCCCCAACTGCCAAGCCATGTCTTTCCTGGACCGGAATCAAGCATCCTAGGACCGGTTTCTGGCTATCAGCCGTCTTCAGCCAGGATAGCTTGACTCCAGTGGTGTGGAGAGCATGGGACTCACGTCTGAGCATACCCATCCCACTTGGGGTGACAAATGCAAAAACAACAATTGAACGGACAGAATGCAGAACAATGTCATACATTCACCCGAGTACAGAGATCTGGGCCTAAATCCACTGTTTTTTTGCACTCCACACCACCCCAGTTCAGACATGGCCATATGCAAATCAGCCTTGACCCTGTGCCTCATGGGAACAGTCCAGCCCGAACTGCTATGCCATGTCTTTCCTGGACAGGAATCAAGCATCCTAGGACCGGTTTCTGGCTATCAGCCGTCTTCAGCCAGGATAGCTTGACTCCAGTGGTGTGGAGAGCATGGGACTGACGTCTGAGCATACCCATCCCACTCGGGCTGACAAATGCAAAAACATCAATTGATAGACAGAATGCAGAACAATGTCATACATTCACCCCAGTACAGAGATCAGGGCCTACATCCATCGTTTTTTTGCACTCCACACCACCCCACTTCAGACATGGCCATATGCAAATCAGCCTTGACCCTGTGCCTCATGGGAACAATCCAGCCCGAACTGCCAAGCCATGTCTTTCCTGGACAGGAATCAAGAATCCTAGGACATATTTCAGGCTATCAGCCGTCTTCCGCCAGGATAGATTGACTCCAGTGGTGTGAAGAGCATGGGACTCACGTCTGAGCATACCCATCCCCCTCGGGGTGACTAATGCAAAAACATCAATTGCTGGACAGAATGCAGAACAATGTCATACATTCACCCCAGTACAGAGATGTGCACCTAAATCCATCGTTTTTGTGCACTCCACACCACCCCAGTTCAGACATGGCCATATGCAAATCAGCCTTGACCCTTTGCCTCATGGGAACTGTTCAGCCCGAACTGCCAAGCCATATCTTTCCTGGACCGGAATCAAGCATCCTAGGACCGGTTTCTGGCTATCAGCCGTCTGCAGCCAGGATAGCTTGACTCCATTGTTGTGGTGAGCATGGGACTCACATATGAGCATACCCATCCCACTCGGGGTGACAAATGCAAAAACAACAATTGATGGACAGAATGCAGAACAATGTCATACATTCACGCCAGTACAGAGCTCTGGGCCTACATCCATCATTTTTTCTGCACTCCACACCACCCCAGTTCAGACATGGCCATATGCAAATCAGCCTTGACCCTGTGCCTCATGGGAACAGTCCTGCCCGAACTGCCAAGCCATGTCTTTCCTGGACCGGAATCAAGCATCCTAGGACCGGTTTCTGGCTATCAGTTGTCTTCAGCCAGGATAGCTTGACTCCAGTGGTGTGGAGAGCATGGGACTCACGTCTGAGCATACCCATCCCACTTGGGGTGACAAATGCAAAAACAACAATTGAAGGACAGAATGCAGAACAATGTCATACATTCACTCCAGTACAGAGATCCTGGCCTAAATCCATCGTTTTATTGCACTCCACACCACCCCAGTTCAGACATGGCCATATGCAAATCAGCCTTGACCCTGTGCCTCATGGGAACAGTCCAGTCCGAACTGCCAAGCCATATCTTTCGTGGACCGTAATCAAGCATCCTAGGACTGGTTTCTGGCTATCAGCCGTCTTTAGCCAGGATAGCTTGACTCCAGTGGTGTGGAGAGCATGGGACTCACGTCTGAGCATACCCATCAAACTCGGGGTGACAAATGCAAAAACAACAATTGATGGACAGAATGCAAAACAATGTCATACATTCACCCCAGTACAGAGCCCTGGGCCTACATCCATCATTTTTTTGCACTCCACACCACCCCAGTTCAGACATGGCCATATGCAAATCAGCCTTGACCCTGTGCCTCATGGGAACAGTCCTGCCCCAACTGCCAAGCCATGTCTTTCCTGGACCGGAATCAAGCATCCTAGGACCGGTTTATGGCTATCAGCCGTCTTCAGCCAGGATAGCTTGACTTCAGTGGTGTGGAGAGCATGGGACTCACGTCTGAGCATACCCATCAAACTCGGGGTGACAAATGCAAAAACAACAATTGATGGACAGAATGCAAAACAATGTCATACATTCACCCCAGTACAGAGATATGGACCTAAATCCATTGTTTTTGTGCACTCCACACCACCCCAGTACAGACATGGCCATATGCAAATCAGCCTTGACCCTGTGCCTCATGGGAACTGTTCAGCCCAAACTGCCAAACCATGTCTTTCCTGGACCAGAATCAAGCATCCTAGGACCGGTTTCTGTCTATTAGCCGTCTTCAGCCAGGATAGCTTGACTCCAGTGTTGTGGTGAGCATGGGACTCACGTCTGAGCATACCCATCCCACTCGGGGTGACAAATGCAAAAATAACAATTGATGAACAGAATGCAGAACAATGTCATACATTCACCCCAGTACAAAGCCCTGGGCCTACATCCATCATTTTTTTGCACTCCACACCACCCCAGTTCAGACATGGCCATATGCAAATCAGCCTTGACCCTGTGCCTCATGGGAACAGTCCTGCCCCAACTGCCAAGCCATGTCTTTCCTGGACCGGAATCAAGCATCCTAGGACCGGTTTCTGGCTATCAGCCGTCTTCAGCCAGGATAGCTTGACTCCAGTGGTGTGGAGAGCATGGGACTCACGTCTGAGCATACCCATCCCACTTGGGGTGACAAATGCAAAAACAACAATTGAACGGACAGAATGCGGAACAATGTCATACATTCACCCGAGTACAGAGATCTGGGCCTAAATCCACTGTTTTTTTGCACTCCACACCACCCCAGTTCAGACATGGCCATATGCAAATCAGCCTTGACCCTGTGCCTCATGGGAACAGTCCAGCTCGAACTGCTATGCCATGTCTTTCCTGGACAGGAATCAAGCATCCTAGGACCGGTTTCTGGCTATCAGCCGTCTTCAGCCAGGATAGCTTGACTCCAGTGGTGTGGAGAGCATGGGACTGACGTCTGAGCATACCCATCCCACTCGGGCTGACAAATGCAAAAACATCAATTGATAGACAGAATGCAGAACAATGTCATACATTCACCCCAGTACAGAGATCAGGGCCTACATCCATCGTTTTTTTGCACTCCACACCACCCCAGTTCAGACATGGCCATATGCAAATCAGCCTTGACCCTGTGCCTCATGGGAACAATCCAGCCCGAACTGCCAAGCCATGTCTTTCCTGGACAGGAATCAAGAATCCTAGGACATATTTCAGGCTATCAGCCGTCTTCCGCCAGGATAGATTGACTCCAGTGGTGTGAAGAGCATGGGACTCACGTCTGAGCATACCCATACCACTCGGGGTGACAAAATGCAAAAACAACAATTGATGGACAGAATGCAGAACAATGACATACATTCACTCCAGTACAGAGATCCTGGCCTAAATCCATCGTTTTTTTGCACTCCACACCACCCCAGTTCAGACATGGCCATATGCAAATCAGCCTTGACCCTGTGCCTCATGGGAACAGTCCAGCCCGAACTGCCAAGCCATGTCTTTCCTGGACCGGAATCAAGCATCCTAGGACCGGTTTCTGGCTATCAGCCGTCTTCAGCCAGGATAGCTTGACTCCAGTGGTGTGGAGAGCATGGGACTCACGTCTGAGCATACCCATCCCCCTCGGGGTGACTAATGCAAAAACAACAATTGCTGGACAGAATGCAGAACAATGTCATACATTCACCCCAGTACAGAGATGTGCACCTAAATCCATCGTTTTTGTGCACTCCACACCACCCCAGTTCAGACATGGCCATATGCAAATCAGCCTTGACCCTTTGCCTCATGGGAACTGTTCAGCCCGAACTGCCAAGCCATATCTTTCCTGGACCGGAATCAAGCATCCTAGGACCGGTTTCTGGCTATCAGCCGTCTGCAGCCAGGATAGCTTGACTCCATTGTTGTGGTGAGCATGGGACTCACATATGAGCATACCCATCCCACTCGGGGTGACAAATGCAAAAACAACAATTGATGGACAGAATGCAGAACAATGTCATACATTCACGCCAGTACAGAGCTCTGGGCCTACATCCATCAATTTTTTCTGCACTCCACACCACCCCAGTTCAGACATGGCCATATGCAAATCAGCCTTGACCCTGTGCCTCATGGGAACAGTCCTGCCCGAACTGCCAAGCCATGTCTTTCCTGGACCGGAATCAAGCATCCTAGGACCGGTTTCTGGCTATCAGTTGTCTTCAGCCAGGATAGCTTGACTCCAGTGGTGTGGAGATCATGGGACTCACGTCTGAGCATACCCATCCCACTTGGGGTGACAAATGCAAAAACAACAATTGAAGGACAGAATGCAGAACAATGTCATACATTCACTCCAGTACAGAGATCCTGGCCTAAATCCATCGTTTTATTGCACTCCACACCACCCCAGTTCAGACATGGCCATATGCAGATCAGCCTTGACCCTGTGCCTCATGGGAACAGTCCAGTCCGAACTGCCAAGCCATATCTTTCGTGGACCGTAATCAAGCATCCTAGGACTGGTTTCTGGCTATCAGCCGTCTTTAGCCAGGATAGCTTGACTCCAGTGGTGTGGAGAGCATGGGACTCACGTCTGAGCATACCCATCAAACTCGGGGTGACAAATGCAAAAACAACAATTGATGGACAGAATGCAAAACAATGTCATACATTCACCCCAGTACAGAGATATGGACCTAAATCCATTGTTTTTGTGCACTCCACACCACCCCAGTACAGACATGGCCATATGCAAATCAGCCTTGACCCTGTGCCTCATGGGAACTGTTCAGCCCAAACTGCCAAGCCATGTCTTTCCTGGACCAGAATCAAGCATCCTAGGACCGGTTTCTGTCTATTAGCCGTCTTCAGCCAGGATAGCTTGACTCCAGTGTTGTGGTGAGCATGGGACTCACGTCTGAGCATACCCATCCCACTCGGGGTGACAAATGCAAAAATAACAATTGATGAACAGAATGCAGAACAATGTCATACATTCACTGTGAGAAGTTGGCCTGGTATATAATGCTCACTAGTTCTAGTGATCACTTTGTACCATGCCAAGCAACCCTTATGATGATGGTTGTAATTCAACCTTGTAGACCAGTTATCCTAGTGGTAACGTGGACAAAGCAGTCTTAGGCTAAACTCTGAAAGGCATGTGAAGCCAGCTGTTATACCATACACAACCCCCCAGAATACCAAATGAAAGGGACACCACACAGATATATATTGAAAATATATATTGATTTATTAACTATAAAATCCCCTGGACTCTTTATGAGCACAGAAGCACAAGCGTTAAATCACAAGACAGTTTAAAATACACAAAAGTTGCACAATATGGATGAGCCCTAGGGGCCACCTAAACCATATACTAAATAAGTGGTATAAGGGATACCAGGAGGAAAGTGAAGAGGCCTAGGGCCTTGGGAATCGCTGGAGCTATTCGAGACTGGAGTTAGCTAAGTCGGGAAAGGCCCACGGGACTCGGGTGCAGTGTCCAAAGTGCACGCACTTCTCAATACAAAGTCTATGGTGCGTAAAAAGCACAAAGTTAGAAAGTTAGGAACCTTCCGAGTGACCTACGGAGCTGAAACTTAAAACACAGGCCCTTGGGATGTGTACCAGTGCAGGAGCACCGGCGGAGCTGAGTTACCTCACCCACAGGAAGCGGGTGCACAGGGTCGAAGATGTGTCGGGTTTCGTCACGCTGGTCGATGGTGCTTGGAGCAGGAAATGCTGCAGGCGGCTCGATGAGAAGAGTTCCGGTGGATCCAAGGGTGGATCTGTAGATGTGAAGACCTGAAAGCAGAGGGGACAGTGTTCAAAGTCACTAGCCAGTGACTGCCGTGGAACCAGAGTGGAACCAGGTGATGTCGGGTGCAAACAGGCGTTGTCGGGTAGCTTCTTTCTGCAGCCACGTGGATACCCGGGGTCGAGGACGTCCAGGAGTCGGTCACGAGCTGTCCCACGTAGGCTTCTCGCTGTTGGCGGTGTCGGCGACCTGATCGGAGCAAACAGGCCTTGGCAAATGCAAGCCACGCAGAAGTTGAAAGATGCTGTTCACTCGGACCAGCAAGGTCAGAGCGGGTGCTCCTTTTCACAGGAGCTTGGGTAGGTCTGGAGCAACCAGACCTGCTGTTTAAATCTTCGGGTTCGTCGCCAAGATGGCCGCTGGCCGCGTGGCTAGTGGCCGGGATGGCGCGTCGAGTGGCACAATGCAAAAGGGCCCCACGCAGATCGTGGAGATGCTGGAGGGCTGATCTTCGGTGCAAGGGCTGCTCGGTGGTGGGGGTTCTCAATCCCCAAAGCACAACGTCGAGGATGCCTCAGAAGCTGCGCAGTCAGCTTTTCGGGTGTCTTTCAAGAGGTCCGGTCCCACGTCACTCGGTGCCTCCATGGGTCCCTTCTTTGCAGGGACTGTGGATCGGGCTCTGAGAGGTCTGGGAATCTGGTTCTTGTCGGGCTCTGGGCTCGGGCTCCGGCGGGAGGCGGCGGCAAAGCAGACGTCGAGTTGCTGGTTGGTACCTGTGTTCACAGGGTGGTCACTCCTTGGCCACAAGGGAGATTCTTCTTCAGTCTTCTGTGCAGCAGAATGTCGAAGTCCAGTCTTCTTCTTAGTTTTAAGTTGATTTCGGGATGATCTGCTGTGCAATGGCACTGCTCCCCCTCTTATTCCAATCTAGGGGGTGGATCACCTACTAGGTCCCTCCTCTGGGAGGAACCAGGAAGGGGGGCGGTTACACCCCCTTTCCTTTGTCCAGCTCCGCGCCAGGACTGGGGCTGGAAGGCCCCAGAACCGGTTTGGGCTGGCCTATGCACGGGGACACCTTGTGTGCCCCGGGCATGTCTGATTCTATTCAGCCCTGTCCTACCCAATACACAAAATCCTGTCTGGGGTGGTGCTCGCACCTCCCAAGGCAGGAAACCCTTTGTCCAGGCCACCATCTGCCGAGTTTCGGTCAGCAGCAGGAGGCCAGACTTGTGTCTGTGGTGGCAGCGTCCATTTTGTGAAGCTGAGGCTCTGCTTAACTTTAACCGGGGTTAAGGCTACACACATGTCGTGTCCCTCTAGAAGGGTGGAATGCTATCCCCGTCGCCAGAATTGGCGAGGGGATAGTATTCCAATTCGTATGACACCTTACTCGACATGTTTTGATAAAGCCAAACCAACGATAGCATTTAACCGCGAGGATTATAATGCACTTAAGAGTATATGGTATGGCAATATCCCGGAACAGCTTAGGGAGTTGTTCCCGACAGCTGCAGACAGGCTCAGCTCATGCTAGAGCACCATCTCACATATTTCCAAGCACTCTGCCTCCAGGATTGATGAGGCCTTCCATAGGAGTGGCTGATAGGAACATATGTGTCCAGTTTAGGGTTAGGCACAGACATACTGTACCTAAGTAAGAGGTGGTTACACCGACTTACCCCAGCTGAGTGATCAGCCAGTTGTGTCAAATATGGAGGCCAGGCCAGGGGTGGCATAATACATGCTGCAGCCCCTGGTAGGCCTTGGATACACCTATGCCCTGGGCACCTAGGGTGCACTTATACAGGGGCTCATAAGGTGAACCAGTTCCAATTCGTAATGCACCTAGAGTGCATTGGCAGTAATTTAGAGAGAGAACAGCAGGCTGTGGGTCTGATTAGCAGGCCCACAGCCACATTAAGTCAGAAACCAGTGAAGCAAAAAGCAAAAATTTGGGGTGACCATAGGATAGCAGACCCTACTCTCCTACATAACCCCCCCCCAAACGCAGGGACATTAGACTAACCTTGACCAGTTGTGTCTTCATGTTCTAAGTGGAAGTACCTGGAGAGACCATCTGCGTTGCCATGGTCAGTCCCTGGGCGGTGCTCCACTGTAAAGTCCATCCCCTGTAGGGAAATGGACCACCTGAGTAGTTTGGGGTTTTCACCCTTCATCTGATTAAGCCATAGGAGGGGCTTATGGTCGGTCTGAATCTTGAAGTGAGTACCAAATAAGTATGGCCTCAACTTCTTCAGGGCCCACACCACAGCAAAGGCCTCCCTCTCTATAGCTGACCAACGTTTCTCTCTGGGGGTCAGCCTTCTGCTAATGAAAGCAATGGGCTGGTCCTGGCCATCTACATTAAGCTGTGAAAGCACTGCTCCCACTCCCAACTCAGAAGCATCTGTTTGGACAATGAACTCTCTTGAGTAGTCAGGACTCTTCAGGATAGGTGCAGAGCACATGGCCTTCTTCAGGTCATCAAATGCCTTTTGACAGATTTCTGTCCACTGAACCTTTTTGGGCATCTTCTTGGATGTCAGATCATTAAGAGGAGTCACAATGGACCCATAGTTCTTAACAAACTTCCTGTAGTACCCAGTCAGGCCCAAGAAAGCTCTGACCTGAGTCTGGGTAGTTGGAGGGGACCAGTCCTTGATGGTCTGGATCTTACTCTCCAGTGGTTGAACTTGGCCTCCACCTACAAGGTGGCCCAGGTATACAACCTTGCTCTGCCCTATCTGGCACTTTGTTGCCTTGATAGTGAGGCCTGCCTTCTGCAGAGCCTCAAGCACTTCCTTCAGGTGGATCAGGTGATCCTCCCAGGTGGAGCTAAAGACAGCAATATCGTCCAGATAAGCTGCACAAAAGTCATCCAACCCAGTGAGGACTTGGTTCACCAACCTTTGGAAGGTGGCAGGTGCATTTTTCAAACCAAAGGGCATCACCACAAACTGATAATGCCCACTAGGGGTAGAAAATGCTGTTTTGGCTTTAGACTCCTCAGCTAACCTGATTTGCCAGTAGCCAGCTGTCAAGTCAAATGTGCTCAAATATTTGGCAGAAGCCAACTTGTCAATGAGCTCATCTGCCCTTGGAATAGGGTGTGCATCTGTCCTGGTGACAGCATTGAGTCCTCTGTAATCCACACAGAACCTCATCTCTCTCTTGCCATCTTTGGTGTGAGGTTTGGGGACCAGAACCACTGGGCTAGCCCAGGGGCTCTCTGAAGGCTCAATGACACCTAATTCCAGCATCTTTTGCACCTCAGTCTTTATACAGTCCCTGACGTGGTCAGGTTGCCTGTAAATCTTGCTCTTTACAGGAAGACTGTCACCAGTGTCCACCACATGTGTACACCAGTTAGTCTGACTGGGTGTCAAGGAGAACATATGCCCGTATGCCTGTAGAACTTGTCTGCAGTCATGTTGCTGGTGTTCAGTGAGGCTGCCACCTAAGGCCACACCATCAACTGAGCCATCCTCAGGGTTCTGAGTGAGCAGGTCTGGGAGAGGGTCACTCTCTTCCTCCTGTCCCTCATCTGTAGCCATGAGCAAGCCCATGTCTGCCCTGCTGACATATGCCTTCAATCTGTTCACATGGAGCACCCTGTGGGGGCTCCTGGGAGTTCCTAGGTCCACCAAGTAGGTAACCTCTCCCTTCTTTTCCAGAATTGTATGGGGTCCAGACCATTTGTCTTGGAGTGCTGCTGGGGCCACTGGCTCCAACACCCATACCTTCTGTCCAGGCTGAAATTCAACAAGGACAGCCTTTTGGTCATGCCAAGCTTTTTGTAATTCTTGGCTAGCCTCAAGGTTTTTAGATGCCTTTTCCATGTACTCTGCCATCCTGGAGCGGAGACCAAGTACATAGTCCACTATGTCCTGTTTAGGCTTTTTGAGAGGTAACTCCCATCCTTCCTTTACAAGACACAGGGGTCCTCTTACAGGGTGCCCAAACAACAATTCAAAGGGGCTGAAGCCAACCCCCTTTTGAGGGACCTCTCTGTAAGCGAACAAAAGGCAGGGCAGAAGGATGTCCCATCTTCGCCTGAGCTTTTCAGGTAATCCTTTAATCATGCCCTTTAGGGTCTTGTTAAATCTCTCAACAAGCCCATTGCATTGTGGGTGATAAGGAGTGGTGAACTTGTAGTTTACACCACATTCCTTCCACATAGCTGTCAAATATCCAGACATGAAGTTGGTACCTCTATCTGATATTACCTCCTTAGGAAACCCCACTCTGGAGAAAACTCCAAGTAGGGCCCTGGCCACAACAGGAGCTGTTGTGGTCCTAAGGGGAATTGCCTCTGGGTACCTGGTGGCATGATCCACTACCACCAGTATGAATCTGTGCCCAGATGCTGTAGGGGGATCCATTGGACCAACAATATCAATCCCCACTCTCTCAAAGGGAACCCCCACCACAGGTAGTGGTATCAGGGGGGCCTTTGTTGTTCCACCTGCTTTACCACTGGCTTGGCAGGTTTCACAGGAGCGACAAAACTCCTTGGTGTCTTCAGACATGTGAGGCCAGTGAAAGTGAGGGACAAGCCTGTCCCAAGTCTTGTTCTGGCCTAGGTGTCCTGCTAAAGGAATATCATGGGCCAAGGTGAGTAGGAAGCCCCTAAATTGCAGAGGTATAACCAACCTCCTGGTAGCACCAGGCTTGGGGTCTCTAGCCTCTGAATAAAGGAGTCCATCGTCCCAATATACTTTATGGGCACCTTGAGCATTCCCAGCAGCCTCAGCAGCAGCCTGCTGTCTGAGGGGTTCAAGAGAAGGACAGGTTAACTGAGCCTGCCCCAAGTCTGCCCTAGAAGGTCCCCCTGTCCCCAGAAACTCAACCTGATCAGGTTCAAGTTCTTCAGGGACAGTTCCTTCAGGGGTCTCAAGATCAGTTTCCTGTGAAGCCTGATCCTCACTTGTAGGCAGTTGGGAAGGCACAGCCTTAACCCTCCTGTTCTTCTTCTTGGGAGGTACTTGGTCCATTGTTCCAGGATCCAAGACCTGAGGTTCAGAGAGGCACTTTTTGGCCTGTGACCTGGTCACAGCAAGGACATGTGATGATATCCCTAACATCTCTGCATGAGTCCTGTACTCAACTTCTGACCATAGAGAGTTCTCCAGGTCATTGCCCAACAAACATTCTACTGGGAGATCAGCACTAACCACAACTTTCTTTAGGCCAGTTACCCCTCCCCAGGAAAAGTTAACAAGTGCCACACTATGTGTAGTAGTGACATTGCTGGCATTGGTCACCAGGTAATCATCGCCTGGCATGTATTGTCCAGGGTCCACAAAGTTAGGTGTCACCATAGTGACACTGGCACATGTGTCCCTGTAAGCTTGAGCCACTTTGTTGTTAATCAAAGGCGTCTGTCTGTATTTGCCCAGATTACTGGGACTTATGTCAGGGACCAAATCCAGGTCCCCTTCACAAACCAAAACAGCCTGTGTAAGAGTTCTGACTAGGTCAGAATCTCCTCCAGTTCCCAAAGTGATTCCCACTAAACCCTTGGCTTGAGGACCAGCACTGCTAACTGTACTAGTGGGTGCAGGTGCCTTAGGGGCTGCAGTGCTGGGGGCTCCACCCTTTTTACACTCACTTGTCCAGTGAGAGGTGTTCTTACAAGTTTTACACCAGGGTTTCTTCTGACCTTCTTTCTTCTTCTTCTTGGAAGTTTGGGACCCACCCTCTGTCTCAGTTTGGGGCCCTGTTGAAGACTTCTGGTCTTTAGCTTTCTGCTCCCCACCCTTCTGGTCTGTTTTCTTCTGGTCACCACCCTGGTTCTGGTTCTGGTTCTTTTGCTTAACTCTGGTTCTTACCCATTTATCTGCCCTCTTTCCCAATTCTTGGGGAGAGGTCAAATCTGAGTCAACCAAATGTTGATGCAACTGCTGGTTCTGACAATTATTTAAAATTTGTTCTCTCATCAGCAAATTATACAATCCTTCATAGTCTGTAACCTTGCTTCCCAGCAACCATCCCTCCAGAGCCTTAGTGGCACACTCAACAAATTCAGACCAGTCCTGAGTCTGTGTCTTCTGGGTATCTCTGAACATTAACCTGTACTGTTCAGTGGTTAAGCCTAACCCATCAATCAGAGCACTCTTCAGGACCAGGTAGTTTCTAGAATCCCCATCACTAACTGTGAGGAGTCTGTCTCGGCCTCTACCTTCAAAGGAGAGCCACAAGATTGCTGCCCACTGCTCCTGAGGGATCTGCTGTACTCTGCAGGCTCTCTCCATTGCAGTAATCCATTTATGGATGTCATCCCCAGCTTTGTAGGGGGGCACAATCTTACTCAGGTTTCTATTATCAAAAGACCTGTCTTTATCCTTGTGGATATTGCTGCCACCAGTGGGTTCTATTACCCCACTCTCTCTAGGCTGTCTTGCTCTAGCAAGTTTCTCCTTAGCCAGGGCAACCTCTAACTCTTGCCTCTGGATCCTAAGCTCAGCCTCTCTCATCTTGGCCTCATGTTCCCTTCTCTGAGGGCTAGTCATCTCCTTTCTGGAGTGACCATGAGAGCCTCTAGAGACATGGGAGGTATTGGATTCACCTGAGTGATGCCTTCTCCTCCTATGGCCCTGGTTAAGTCCACCTGAGGGTCTGAATGGGTTGTTACCTGATTCATTCCCAAGTTGACTTAAGTTAGCCTGGTTCAGTCTACTGACCAGCACCTGACTATCTCTGTCATCATCTGACTCACTGCTTTCCACCTCCTCCTCCTCTTCTTCTTCCTCTTCCTCTACATCTACTTGAGGAGCTCCAGTGGTGGAGGCTTCCTCATCTACTAGGATGATAGGGGCAGGGGTGTCTACAGTGTCATCCTCTGAAGGATGGCCTCCTTCAGCATTCCCTGTGGGGTTTGCTTTAGAGGTCTTTAGAGCCTCAGACTGATCCAAGAGCTCTCTTAGGTGGTCTGTAGTAGGGGAAGGCCCTGTCTTCAGACCCCTTAAGACACAAAGCTGTCTTAATTCCTTAAAAGGAAAAATAGCAAACTGGGATGGTGCCCTTGGAGGGTCACTCTCAACAGGAGTAAGTCCACTGGACCCCTCTGTTCCAGACATTGCTCTAGTGTGGGTGGATGTGTTGCAATCTACCTACACTGGTGTTTACCTACTAAACCTATCTAGTAGTTGTAGCTAGGGTGTGCTACTCCCTTTGCTCTACAACAACTAAGTTCAGTAGAACTTAAGTATACTAGTCTTGTTTTATATGTACCTAGCAGGTACCTGTGTGATCTTTCAGATGATAATCTCAAAGATTGTAATGGTAAAACAACAGCAAGCTCAGATCCCAATCCGCTGCTCACCAATGTGAGAAGTTGGCCTGGTATATAATGCTCACTAGTTCTAGTGATCACTTTGTACCATGCCAAGCAACCCTTATGATGATGGTTGTAATTCAACCTTGTAGACCAGTTATCCTAGTGGTAACGTGGACAAAGCAGTCTTAGGCTAAACTCTGAAAGGCATGTGAAGCCAGCTGTTATACCATACACAACCCCCCAGAATACCAAATGAAAGGGACACCACACAGATATATATTGAAAATATATATTGATTTATTAACTATAAAATCCCCTGGACTCTTTATGAGCACAGAAGCACAAGCGTTAAATCACAAGACAGTTTAAAATACACAAAAGTTGCACAATATGGATGAGCCCTAGGGGCCACCTAAACCATATACTAAATAAGTGGTATAAGGGATACCAGGAGGAAAGTGAAGAGGCCTAGGGCCTTGGGAATCGCTGGAGCTATTCGAGACTGGAGTTAGCTAAGTCGGGAAAGGCCCACGGGACTCGGGTGCAGTGTCCAAAGTGCACGCACTTCTCAATACAAAGTCTATGGTGCGTAAAAAGCACAAAGTTAGAAAGTTAGGAACCTTCCGAGTGACCTACGGAGCTGAAACTTAAAACACAGGCCCTTGGGATGTGTACCAGTGCAGGAGCACCGGCGGAGCTGAGTTACCTCACCCACAGGAAGCGGGTGCACAGGGTCGAAGATGTGTCGGGTTTCGTCACGCTGGTCGATGGTGCTTGGAGCAGGAAATGCTGCAGGCGGCTCGATGAGAAGAGTTCCGGTGGATCCAAGGGTGGATCTGTAGATGTGAAGACCTGAAAGCAGAGGGGACAGTGTTCAAAGTCACTAGCCAGTGACTGCCGTGGAACCAGAGTGGAACCAGGTGATGTCGGGTGCAAACAGGCGTTGTCGGGTAGCTTCTTTCTGCAGCCACGTGGATACCCGGGGTCGAGGACGTCCAGGAGTCGGTCACGAGCTGTCCCACGTAGGCTTCTCGCTGTTGGCGGTGTCGGCGACCTGATCGGAGCAAACAGGCCTTGGCAAATGCAAGCCACGCAGAAGTTGAAAGATGCTGTTCACTCGGACCAGCAAGGTCAGAGCGGGTGCTCCTTTTCACAGGAGCTTGGGTAGGTCTGGAGCAACCAGACCTGCTGTTTAAATCTTCGGGTTCGTCGCCAAGATGGCCGCTGGCCGCGTGGCTAGTGGCCGGGATGGCGCGTCGAGTGGCACAATGCAAAAGGGCCCCACGCAGATCGTGGAGATGCTGGAGGGCTGATCTTCGGTGCAAGGGCTGCTCGGTGGTGGGGGTTCTCAATCCCCAAAGCACAACGTCAAGGATGCCTCAGAAGCTGCGCAGTCAGCTTTTCGGGTGTCTTTCAAGAGGTCCGGTCCCACGTCACTCGGTGCCTCCACGGGTCCCTTCTTTGCAGGGACTGTGGATCGGGCTCTGAGAGGTCTGGGAATCTGGTTCTTGTCGGGCTCTGGGCTCGGGCTCCGGCGGGAGGCGGCGGCAAAGCAGACGTCGAGTTGCTGGTTGGTACCTGTGTTCACAGGGTGGTCACTCCTTGGCCACAAGGGAGATTCTTCTTCAGTATTCTGTGCAGCAGAATGTCGAAGTCCAGTCTTCTTCTTAGTTTTAAGTTGATTTCGGGATGATCTGCTGTGCAATGGCACTGCTCCCCCTCTTATTCCAATCTAGGGGGTGGATCACCTACTAGGTCCCTCCTCTGGGAGGAACCAGGAAGGGGGGCGGTTACACCCCCTTTCCTTTGTCCAGCTCCGCGCCAGGACTGGGGCTGGAAGGCCCCAGAACCGGTTTGGGCTGGCCTATGCACGGGGACACCTTGTGTGCCCCGGGCATGTCTGATTCTATTCAGCCCTGTCCTACCCAATACACAAAATCCTGTCTGGGGTGGTGCTCGCACCTCCCAAGGCAGGAAACCCTTTGTCCAGGCCACCATCTGCCGAGTTTCGGTCAGCAGCAGGAGGCCAGACTTGTGTCTGTGGTGGCAGCGTCCATTTTGTGAAGCTGAGGCTCTGCTTAACTTTAACCGGGGTTAAGGCTACACACATGTCGTGTCCCTCTAGAAGGGTGGAATGCTATCCCCGTCGCCAGAATTGGCGAGGGGATAGTATTCCAATTCGTATGACACCTTACTCGACATGTTTTGATAAAGCCAAACCAACGATAGCATTTAACCGCGAGGATTATAATGCACTTAAGAGTATATGGTATGGCAATATCCCGGAACAGCTTAGGGAGTTGTTCCCGACAGCTGCAGACAGGCTCAGCTCATGCTAGAGCACCATCTCACATATTTCCAAGCACTCTGCCTCCAGGATTGATGAGGCCTTCCATAGGAGTGGCTGATAGGAACATATGTGTCCAGTTTAGGGTTAGGCACAGACATACTGTACCTAAGTAAGAGGTGGTTACACCGACTTACCCCAGCTGAGTGATCAGCCAGTTGTGTCAAATATGGAGGCCAGGCCAGGGGTGGCATAATACATGCTGCAGCCCCTGGTAGGCCTTGGATACACCTATGCCCTGGGCACCTAGGGTGCACTTATACAGGGGCTCATAAGGTGAACCAGTTCCAATTCGTAATGCACCTAGAGTGCATTGGCAGTAATTTAGAGAGAGAACAGCAGGCTGTGGGTCTGATTAGCAGGCCCACAGCCACATTAAGTCAGAAACCAGTGAAGCAAAAAGCAAAAATTTGGGGTGACCATAGGATAGCAGACCCTACTCTCCTACATTCACCCCAGTACAGAGCCCTGGGCCTACATCCATCATTTTTTTGCACTCCACACCACCCCAGTTCAGACATGGCCATATGCAAATCAGCCTTGACCCTGTGCCTCATGGGAACAGTCCTGCCCCAACTGCCAAGCCATGTCTTTCTTGGACCGGAATCAAGCATCCTAGGACCGGTTTCTGGCTATCAGCCGTCTTCAGCCAGGATAGCTTGACTTCAGTGGTGTGGAGAGCATGGGACTCACGTCTGAGCATACCAATCAAACTCGGGGTGACAAATGCAAAAACAACAATTGATGGACAGAATGCAAAACAATGTCATACATTCACCCCAGTACAGAGATATGGACCTAAATCCATTGTTTTTGTGCACTCCACACCACCCCAGTACAGACATGGCCATATGCAAATCAGCCTTGACCCTGTGCCTCATGGGAACTGTTCAGCCCAAACTGCCAAGCCATGTCTTTCCTGGACCAGAATCAAGCATCCTAGGACCGGTTTCTGTCTATTAGCCGTCTTCAGCCAGGATAGCTTGACTCCAGTGTTGTGGTGAGCATGGGACTCACGTCTGAGCATACCCATCCCACTCGGGGTGACAAATGCAAAAATAACAATTGATGAACAGAATGCAGAACAATGTCATACATTCACCCCAGTACAGAGCCCTGGGCCTACATCCATCATTTTTTTGCACTCCACACCACCCCAGTTCAGACATGGCCATATGCAAATCAGCCTTGACCCTGTGCCTCATGGGAACAGTCCTGCCCCAACTGCCAAGCCATGTCTTTCCTGGACCGGAATCAAGCATCCTAGGACCGGTTTCTGGCTATCAGCCGTCTTCAGCCAGGATAGCTTGACTCCAGTGGTGTGGAGAGCATGGGACTCACGTCTGAGCATACCCATCCCACTTGGGGTGACAAATGCAAAAACAACAATTGAACGGACAGAATGCAGAACAATGTCATACATTCACCCGAGTACAGAGATCTGGGCCTAAATCCATTGTTTTTTTGCACTCCACACCACCCCAGTTCAGACATGGCCATATGCAAATCAGCCTTGACCCTGTGCCTCATGGGAACAGTCCAGCCCGAACTGCTAAGCCATGTCTTTCCTGGACAGGAATCAAGCATCCTAGGACCGGTTTCTGGCTATCAGCCGTCTTCAGCCAGGATAGCTTGACTCCAGTGGTGTGGAGAGCATGGGACTGACGTCTGAGCATACCCATACCACTCGGGTTGACAAAATGCAAAAACAACAATTGATGGACAGAATGCAGAACAATGACATACATTCACTCCAGTACAGAGATCCTGGCCTAAATCCATCGTTTTTTTGCACTCCACACCACCCCAGTTCAGACATGGCCATATGCAAATCAGCCTTGACCCTGTGCCTCATGGGAACAGTCCAGCCCGAACTGCCAAGCCATGTCTTTCCTGGACCGGAATCAAGCATCCTAGGACCGGTTTCTGGCTATCAGCCGTCTTCCGCCAGGATAGCTTGACTCCAGTGGTGTGGAGAGCATGGGACTCACGTCTGAGCATACCCATCCCCCTCGGGGTGACTAATGCAAAAACAACAATTGCTGGACAGAATGCAGAACAATGTCATACATTCACCCCAGTACAGAGATGTGCACCTAAATCCATCGTTTTTGTGCACTCCACACCACCCCAGTTTAGACATGGCCATATGCAAATCAGCCTTGACCCTTTGCCTCATGGGAACTGTTCAGCCCGAACTGCCAAGCCATATCTTTCCTGGACCGGAATCAAGCATCCTAGGACCGGTTTCTGGTATCAGCCGTCTGCAGCCAGGATAGCTTGACTCCATTGTTGTGGTGAGCATGGGACTCACATATGAGCATACCCATCCCACTCGGGGTGACAAATGCAAAAACAACAATTGATGGACAGAATGCAGAACAATGTCATACATTCACGCCAGTACAGAGCTCTGGGCCTACATCCATCATTTTTTCTGCACTCCACACCACCCCAGTGCAGACATGGCCATATGCAAATCAGCCTTGACCCTGTGCCTCATGGGAACAGTCCTGCCCGAACTGCCAAGCCATGTCTTTCCTGGACCGGAATCAAGCATCCTAGGACCGGTTTCTGGCTATCAGTTGTCTTCAGCCAGGATAGCTTGACTCCAGTGGTGTGGAGAGCATGGGACTCACGTCTGAGCATACCCATCCCACTTGGGGTGACAAATGCAAAAACAACAATTGAAGGACAGAATGCAGAACAATGTCATACATTCACCCCAGTACAGAGATCTGGGCCTAAATCCATTGTTTTTTTGCACTCCACACCACCCCAGTTCAGACATGGCCATATGCAAATCAGCCTTGATCCTGTGCCTCATGGGAACAGTCCAGCCCGAACTGCCAAGCCATGTCTTTCCTGGACAGGAATCAAGCATCCTAGGAATGGTTTCTGGCTATCAGCCGTCTTCATCCAGGATAGCTTGACTCCAGTGGTGTGGAGAGCATGGGACTCACGTCTGAGCATACCCATCCCACTCGGGGTGACAAATGCAAAAACAACAATTGAAGGACAGAATGCAGAACAATGTCATACATTCACCCCAGTAGAGAGATCTGGGCCTAAAGCCATTGTTTTTTTGCACTCCACACCACCCCAGTTCAGACATGGCCATATGCAAATCAGCCTTGACCCTGTGCCTCATGGGAATAGTCCAGCCCGAACTGCCAAGCCATGTCTTTCCTGGACAGGAATCAAGCATCCAGGACCGGTTTCTGGCTATCAGCCGTCTTCAGCCAGGATAGCTTGACTCCAGTGGTGTTGAGAGCATGGGACTCTCGTCTGAGCATACCCATCCCACTTGGGGTGACAAATGCAAAAACAACAATTGATGGACAGAATGAAGAACAATGTCATACATTCACCCCAGTACAGAGCTCTGGGCCTACACCCATCATTTTTTCTGCACTCCACACCACCCCAGTTCAGACATGGCCATATGCAAATCAGCCTTGACCCTGTGCCTCATGGGAACAGTCCAGCCCAAACTGCCAAGCCATGTCTTTCCTGGACCTGAATCCCGCATCCTAGGAACGGTTTCTGGCTATCAGCTGTCTGCAGCCAGGATAGCTTGTCTCCAGTGGTGTGGAGAGCATGGGACTCACGTCTGCGCATTCTCATCCCACTCGGGTGACAAATGCAAAAACAACAATTGATGGACAGAATACAGAACAATGTCATACATTCACCCCAGTACAGAGATCTGGGCCTAAATCCATCGTTTTTTTGCACTCCACACTACCCCAGTTCAGACATGGCCATATGCAAATCAGCCTTGACCCTGTGCCTCATGGGAACTGTTCAGCCCGAACTGCCAAGCCATGTCTTTCCTGGACCGGAATCAAGCATCCTAGGACCGGTTTCGGGCTATCAGCCGTCTTCAGCCAGGATAGATTGACTCCAGTGGTGTGGAGAGCATGGGACTCACGTCTGAGCATACCCATCCCACTCGGGGTGACAAATGCAAAAACAACACTTGATGGACAGAATGCATAACAATGTCATACATTCACTCCAGTTCAGAGATCCTGGCCTAAATCCATCGTTTTTTTTGCACTCCACACCACCCCAGTTCAGACAAGGCCATATGCAAATCAGCCTTGACCCTGTGCCTCATGGGAACATTGCAGCCCGAACTGCCAAGCCATGTCTTTCCTGGACCGGAATTAAGCATCCTAGGACCGGTTTCTGGCTATCAGCCGTCTTCAGCCAGGATAGCTTGACTCCAGTGGTGTGGAGAGCATGGGACTCACGTCTGAGCATACCCATCCCACTCGGGGTAACTAATGCAAAAACAACAATTGATGGACAGAATGCAGAACAATGTCATACATTCACTCCAGTACAGAGATCCTGGCCTAAATCCATTGTTTTATTGCACTCCACACCACCCCAGTTCAGACATGGCCATATGCAAATCAGCCTTGACCCTGTGCCTCATGGGAACAGTCCAATCCGAACTGCCAAGCCATATCTTTCGTGGACTGTAATCAAGCTTTCTAGGACTGGTTTCTGGCTATCAGCCATCTTCAGCCAGGATAGCTTGACTCCAGTGGTGTGGAGAGCATGGGACTCACGTCTGAGCATACCCATCAAACTCGGGGTGACAAATACAAAAACAACAATTGATGGACATAATGCAGAACAATGTCATACATTCACCCCAGTACAGAGATCCGGGCCTAAATCCATTGTTTTATTGCACTCCACTCCACCCCAGTTCAGACATGGACATATGCAAATCAGCCTTGACCATGTGCCTCATGGGAACCGTCCAGCCCAAACTGCCAAGCCATGTCTTTCCTGGACCAGAATCCCGCATCCTAGGAACGGTTTCTGGCTATCAGCCGTCTGCAGCCAGGATAGCTTGTCTCCAGTGGTGTGGAGAGCATGGGACTCACGTCTGCGCATTCTCATCCCACTCGGGTGACAAATGCAAAAACAACAATTGATGGACAGAATACAGAACAATGTCATACATTCACCCCAGTACAGAGATCTGGGCCTAAATCCATCGTTTTTTTGCACTCCACACCACCCCAGTTCAGACATGGCCATATGCAAATCAGCCTTGACCCTGTGCATCATGGGAACACTCCCGCCCGAATTGCCAAGCCATGTCTTTCCTGGACAGGAATCAAGCATCCTAGGACCGGTTTCTGGCTATCAGCCGTCTTCAGCCAGGATAGCTTGACTCCAATGGTGTGGAGAGCATGGGACTCACCTCTGAGCATACCCATCCCACTCGGAGTGACAAATGCAAAAACAACAATTGATATACAGAATGCAGAACAATGTTATACATTCACCCCAGTACAGCGATCTGGGCCTAAGTCCATTGTTTTTTGCACTCCACAGCATCCCAGTTCAGACATGGCCATATGCAAATCAGCCTTGACCCTGTGCCTCATGGGAACTGTTCAGCCCGAACTGCCAAGCCATGTCTTTCCTGGACCGGAATCAAGCATCCTAGGACCGGTTTCTGGCTATCAGCCGTCTTCAGCCAGGATAGCTTGACTCCAGTGTTGTGGTGAGCATGGGACTCACGTCTGAGCATACCCAACCCACTCGGTGTGACAAATGCAAAAACAACAATTGATGGACAGAATGCAGAACAATGTCATACATTCACCTGAGTACAGAGCTCTGGGCCTAAATCCATTGTTTTTTGCACTCCACACCACCCCAGTTCAGACATGGCCATATGCAAATCATCCATGACCCTGTGCCTCATGGGAACAGTCCAGCCCAACTGCCAAGCCATGTCTTTCCTGGACAGGAATCAAGCATCCTAGGACCGGTTTCAGGCTATCAGCCGTCTTCAGCCAGGATAGATTGACTCCAGTGGTGTGGAGAGCATGGGACTCACGTCTGAGCATAACCATCCCACTTGGGGTGACAAATGCAAAAACAACAATTGATGGACAGAATGCAGAACAATGTCATACATTCACTCCAGTACAGAGATCCTGGCCTAAATCCATTGGTTTTTTTGCACTCCACACCACCCCAGTTCAGACAAGGCCATATGCAAATCAGCCTTGACCCTGTGCCTCATGGGAACAGTGCAGCCCGAACTGCCAAGCCATGTCTTTCCTGGACCGGAATCAAGCATCCTAGGACCGGTTTCTGGCTATCAGCCGTCTTCAGCAAGGATAGCTTGACTCCAGTGGTGTGGAGAGCATGGGACTCACGTCTGAGCATACCCATCCCACTCGGGGTGACTAATGCAAAAACAACAATTGATGGACCGAATGCAGAACAATGTCATACATTCACCCCAGTACAGAGATATGGACCTAAATCCATTATTTTGTGCACTCCACACCACCCCAGTTCAGACATGGCCATAAGCAAATCAGCCTTGACCCTGTGCCTCATGGGAACTGTTCAGCCCGAACTGCCAAGCCATGTCTTTCCTGGACCGGAATCAAGCATCCTAGGACCGGTTTCTGGCTATTAGCCGTCTTCAGCCAGGATAGCTTGACTCCAGTGTTGTGGTGAGTATGGGACTCAGGTCTGAGCATACCCATCCCACTCGGGGTGACAAAATGGAAAAACAACAATTGATGGACAGAATGCAGAACAATGTCATACATTCACTCCAGTACAGAGATCCTGGCCTAAATCCATCGTTTTATTGCACTCCACACCACCCCAGTTCAGACATGGCCATATGCAAATCAGCCTTGACCCTGTGCCTCATGGGAACAGTCCAGTCCGAACTGCCAAGCCATATCTTTCGTGGACCGTAATCAAGCATCCTAGGACTGGTTTCTTGCTATCAGCCGTCTTTAGCCAGGATAGCTTGACTCCAGTGGTGTAAAGAGCATGGGACTCACGTCTGAGCATACCCATCAAACTCGGGGTGACAAATGCAAAAACAACAATTGATGGACAGAATGCAGAACAATGTCATACATTCACCCCAGTACAGAGATATGGACCTAAATCCATTGTTTTTGTGCACTCCACACCACCCCAGTACAGACATGGCCATATGCAAATCAGTCTTGACCCTGTGCCTCATGGGAACTGTTCAGCCCGAACTGCCAAGCCATGTCTTTCCTGGACCAGAATCAAGCATCCTAGGACCGGTTTCTGGCTATTAGCCGTCTTCTGCCAGGATAGCTTGACTCCAGTGTTGTGGTGAGCATGGGACTCACGTCTGAGCATACCCATCCCACTCGGGGTGACAAATGCAAAAACAACAATTGATGGACAGAATGCAGAACAATGTCATACATTCACTCCAGTACAGAGATCCTGGCCTAAATCCATCGTTTTTTTTGCACTCCACACCACCCCAGTTCAGACAAGGCCATATGCAAATCAGCCTTGACCCTGTGCCTCATGGGAACAGTGCAGCCCGAACTGCCAAGCCATGTCTTTCCTGGACCGGAATCAAGCATCCTAGGACCCGGTTCTGGCTATCAGCCGTCTTCAGCAAGGATAGCTTGACTCCAGTGGTGTGGAGAGCATGGGACTCACGTCTGAGCATACCCATCCCACTCGGGGTGACTAATGCAAAAACAACAATTGATGGACCGAATGCATAACAATGTCATACATTCACCCCAGTACAGAGATATGGACCTAAATCCATTATTTTTGTGCACTCCACACCACCCCAGTTCAGACATGGCCAAAAGCAAATCAGCCTTGACCCTGTGCCTCATGGGAACTGTTCAGCCCGAACTGCCAAGCCATGTCTTTCCTGGACAGGAATCAAGCATCCTAGGACCGGTTTCTGGCTATCAGCCGTCTTCAGCCAGGATAGCTTGACTCCAGTGGTGTGAAGAGCATGGGACTCACGTCTGAGCATACCCATACCACTCGGGGTGACAAAATGCAAAAACAACAATTGATGGACAGAATGCAGAACAATGACATACATTCACTCCAGTACAGAGATCCTGGCCTAAATCCATCGTTTTTTTGCACTCCACACCACCCCAGTTCAGACAAGGCCATATGCAAATCAGCCTTGACCCTGTGCCTCATAGGAACAGTCCAGCCCGAACTGCCAAGCCATGTCTTTCCTGGACCGGAATCAAGCATCCTAGGACCGGTTTCTGGCTATCAGCCGTCTTCAGCCAGGATAGCTTGACTCCAGTGGTGTGGAGAGCATGGGACTCACGTCTGAGCATACCCATCCCCCTCGGGGTGACTAATGCAAAAACAACAATTGCTGGACAGAATGCAGAACAATGTCATACATTCACCCCAGTACAGAGATGTGCACCTAAATCCATCGTTTTTGTGCACTCCACACCCCCCCAGCTCAGACATGGCCATATGCAAATCAGCCTTGACCCTTTGCCTCATGGGAACTGTTCAGCCCGAACTGCCAAGCCATGTCTTTCCTGGACAGGAATCAAGCATCCTAGGACCGATTTCTGGCTATCAGCCATCTGCAGCCAGGATAGCTTGACTCCATTGTTGTGGTGAGCATGGGACTCACATATGAGCATACCCATCCCACTCGGGGTGACAAATGCAAAAACAACAATTGATGGACAGAATGCAGAACAATGTCATAAATTCAACCCAGTACAGAGCTCTGGGCCTACATCCATCATTTGTTCTGCACTCCACACCACCCCAGTTCAGACATGGCCATATGCAAATCAGCCTTGACCCTGTGCCTCATGGGAACAGTCCTGCCCGAACTGCCAAGCCATGTCTTTCCTGGACCGGAATCAAGCATCCTAGGACCGGTTTCTGGCTATCAGTTGTCTTCAGCCAGGATAGCTTGACTCCAGTGGTGTGGAGAGCATGGGACTCACGTCTGAGCATACCCATCCCACTTGGGGTGACAAATGCAAAAACAACAATTGAAGGACAGAATGCAGAACAATGTCATACATTCACCCCAGTACAGAGATCTGGGCCTAAATCCATTGTTTTTTTGCACTCCACACCACCCCAGTTCAGACATGGCCATATGCAAATCAGCCTTGACCCTGTGCCTCATGGGAACAGTCCAGCCCGAACTGCCAAGCCATGTCTTTCCTGGACAGGAATCAAGCATCCTTGGACCGGTTTCTGGCTATCAGCCGTCTTCAGCCAGGATAGCTTGACTCCAGTGGTGTGGAGAGCATGGGACTCACGTCTGAGCATACCCATCCCACTCGGGGTGACAAATGCAAAAACAACAATTGAAGGACAGAATGCAGAACAATGTCATACATTCACCCCAGTAGAGAGATCTGGGCCTAAAGCCATTGTTTTTTTGCACTCCACACCACCCCAGTTCAGACATGGCCATATGCAAATCAGCCTTTACCCTGTGCCTCATGGGAACAGTCCAGCCCGAACTGCCAAGCCATGTCTTTCCTGGACAGGAATCAAGCATCCTAGGACCGGTTTCTGGCTATCAGCCGTCTTCAGCCAGGATAGCTTGACTCCAGTGGTGTTGAGAGCATGGGACTCTCGTCTGAGCATACCCATCCCACTTGGGGTGACAAATGCAAAAACAACAATTGATGGACAGAATGAAGAACAATGTCATACATTCACCCCAGTACAGAGCTCTGGGCCTACACCCATCATTTTTTCTGCACTCCACACCACCCCAGTTCAGACATGGCCATATGCAAATCAGCCTTGACCCTGTGCCTCATGGGAACAGTCCAGCCCAAACTGCCAAGCCATGTCTTTCTTGGACCAGAATCCCGCATCCTAGGAACGGTTTCTGGCTATCAGCCGTCTGCAGCCAGGATAGCTTGTCTCCAGTGGTGTGGAGAGCATGGGACTCACGTCTGAGCATACCCATCCCACTTGGGGTGACAAATGCAAAAACAACAATTGAACGGACAGAATGCAGAACAATGTCATACATTCACCCGAGTACAGAGATCTGGGCCTAAATCCATTGTTTTTTTGCACTCCACACCACCCCAGTTCAGACATGGCCATATGCAAATCAGCCTTGACCCTGTGCCTCATGGGAACAGTCCAGCCCGAACTGCCAAGCCATGTCTTTCCTGGACTGGAATCAAGCATCCTAGGACCGGTTTCTGGCTATCAGCCGTCTTCAGCCAGGATAGCTTGACTCCAGTGGTGTGGAGAGCATGGGACTCACGTCTAAGCATGCCCATCCCACTCGTGGTGATTAATGAAAAAACAACAATTGATGGACAGAATGCAGAACAATGTCATACATTCACCCCAGTACAGAGATATGGACCTAAATCCATCGTTTTTGTGCACTCCACACCACCCCAGTTCAGACATGGCCATATGCAAATCAGCCTTGACCCTGTGCCTCATGGGAACTGTTCAGCCCGAACTGCCAAGCCATGTCTTTCCTGGACCGGAATCAAGCATCCTAGGACCGGTTTCTGGCTATCAGCCGTCTTCAGCCAGGATAGCTTGACTCCAGTGTTGTGGTGAGCATGGGACTCACGTCTGAGCATACCCATCCCACTCGGTGTGACAAATGCAAAAACAACAATTGATGGACAGAATGCAGAACAATATCATACATTCACCCGAGTACAGAGCTCTGGGCCTAAATCCATTGTTTTTTGCACTCCACACCACCCCAGTTCAGACATGGCCATATGCAAATCATCCATGACCCCGTGCCTCATGGGAACAGTCCAGCCCGAACTGCCAAGCCATGTCTTTCCTGGACAGGAATCAAGCATCCTAGGACCGGTTTCAGGCTATCAGCCGTCTTCAGCCAGGATAGATTGACTCCAGTGGTGTGGAGAGCATGGGACTCACGTCTGAGCATACCCATCCCACTCGGGGTGACAAATGCAAAAACAACACTTGATGGACAGAATGCATAACAATGTCATACATTCACTCCAGTACAGAGATCCTGGCCTAAATCCATCGTTTTTTTGCACTCCACACCACCCCAGTTCAGACAAGGCCATATGCAAATCAGCCTTGACCCTGTGCCTCATGGGAACAGTGCAGCCCGAACTGCCAAGCCATGTCTTTCCTGGACCGGAATTAAGCATCCTAGGACCGGTTTCTGGCTATCAGCCGTCTTCAGCCAGGATAGCTTGACTCCAGTGGTGTGGAGAGCATGGGACTCACGTCTGAGCATACCCATCCCACTCGGGGTGACTAATGCAAAAACAACAATTGATGGACAGAATGCAGAACAATGTCATACATTCACCCCAGTATAGAGATATGGACCACAATCCATTATTTTTGTGCACTCCACACCACCCCAGTTCAGACATGGCAATATGCAAATCAGCCTTGACCCTGTGCCTCATGGGAACTGTTCAGCCCGAACTGCCAAGCCATGTCTTTCCTGGACCGGAATCAAGCATCCTAGGACCAGTTTCTGGCTATTAGCCGTCTTCAGCCAGGATAGCTTGACTCCAGTGGTGTGGAGAGCATGGGACTCACGTCTGAGCATTCTCATCCCACTCGGGTGACAAATGCAAAAACAACAATTGATGGACAGAATACAGAACAATGTCATACATTCACCCCAGTACAGAGATCTGGGCCTAAATCTATCGTTTTTTTGCACTCCACACCACCCCAGTTCAGACATGGCCACATGCAAATCAGCCTTGACCCTGTGCCTCATGGGAACAGTCCAGTCCGAACTGCCAAGCCATATCTTTCGTGGACCGTAATCAAGCATTCTAGGACTGGTTTCTGGCTATCAGCCATCTTCAGCCAGGATAGCTTGACTCCAGTGGTGTGGAGAGCATGGGACTCACGTCTGAGCATACCCATCAAACTCGGGGTGACAAATACAAAAACAACAATTGATGGACATAATGCAGAACAATGTCAGACACTCACCCCAGTACAGAGATCTGGGCCTAAATCCATTGTTTTATTGCACTCCACTCCACCCCAGTTCAGACATGGACATATGCAAATCAGCCTTGACCATGTGCCTCATGGGAACAGTCCAGCCCAAACTGCCAAGCCATGTCTTTCCTGGACCAGAATCCCGCATCCTAGGAACGGTTTCTGGCTATCAGCCGTCTGCAGCCAGGATAGCTTGTCTCCAGTGGTGTGGAGAGCATGGGACTCACGTCTGCGCATTCTCATCCCACTCGGGTGACAAATGCAAAAACAACAATTGATGGACAGAATACAGAACAATGTCATACATTCACCCCAGTACAGAGATCTTGGCCTGAATCCATCGTTTTTTTGCACTCCACACCACCCCAGTTCAGACATGGCCATATGCAAATCAGCCTTGACCCTGTGCATCATGGGAACACTCCCGCCCGAATTGCCAAGCCATGTCTTTCCTGGACAGGAATCAAGCATCCTAGGACCGGTTTCTGGCTATCAGCCGTCTTCAGCCAGGATAGCTTGACTCCAATGGTGTGGAGAGCATGGGACTCACCTCTGAGCATACCCATCCCACTCGGAGTGACAAATGCAAAAACAACAATTGATATACAGAATGCAGAACAATGTTATACATTCACCCCAGTACAGCGATCTGGGCCTAAATCCATTGTTTTTTGCACTCCACACCACCCCAGTTCAGACATGGCCATATGCAAATCAGCCTTGACCCTGTGCCTCATGGGAACTGTTCAGCCCGAACTGCCAAGCCATGTCTTTCCTGGACCGGAATCAAGCATCCTAGGACCGGTTTCTGGCTATCAGCCGTCTTCAGCCAGGATAGCTTGACTCCAGTGTTGTGGTGAGCATGGGACTCACGTCTGAGCATACCCAACCCACTCGGTGTGACAAATGCAAAAACAACAATTGATGGACAGAATGCAGAACAATGTCATACATTCACCTGAGTACAGAGCTCTGGGCCTAAATCCATTGTTTTTTGCACTCCACACCACCCCAGTTCAGACATGGCCATATGCAAGTCATCCATGACCCTGTGCCTCATGGGAACAGTCCAGCCCAAACTGCCAAGCCATGTCTTTCCTGGACAGGAATCAAGCATCCTAGGACCGGTTTCAGGCTATCAGCCGTCTTCAGCCAGGATAGATTGACTCCAGTGGTGTGGAGAGCATGGGACTCACGTCTGAGCATACCCATCCCACTTGGGGTGACAAATGCAAAAACAACAATTGATGGACAGAATGCAGAACAATGTCATACATTCACTCCAGTACAGAGATCCTGGCCTAAATCCATCGTTTCTTTGCACTCCACACCACCCCAGTTCAGACAAGGCCATATGCAAATCAGCCTTGACCCTGTGCCTCATGGGAACAGTGCAGCCCGAACTGCCAAGCCATGTCTTTCCTGGACCGGAATCAAGCATCCTAGGACCGGTTTCTGGCTATCAGCCATCTTCAGCAAGGATAGCTTGACTCCAGTGGTGTGGAGAGCATGGGACTCACGTCTGAGCATACCCATCCCACTCGGGGTGACTAATGCAAAAACAACAATTGATGGACCGAATGCAGAACAATGTCATACATTCACCCCAGTACAGAGATATGGACCTAAATCCATTATTGTGTGCACTCCACACCACCCCAGTTCAGACATGGCCATAAGCAAATCAGCCTTGACCCTGTGCCTCATGGGAACTGTTCAGCCCGAACTACCAAGCCATGTCTTTCCTGGACCGGAATCAAGCATCCTAGTACCGGTTTCTGGCTATTAGCCGTCTTCAGCCGGGATAGCTTGACTCCAGTGTTGTGGTGAGTATGGGACTCAGGTCTGAGCATACCCATCCCACTCGGGGTGACAAAATGCAAAAACAACAATTGATGGACAAAATGCAGAACAATGTCATACATTCACTCCAGTACAGAGATCCTGGCCTAAATCCATCGTTTTATTGCACTCCACACCACCCCAGTTCAGACATGGCCATATGCAAATCAGACTTGACCCTGTGCCTCATGGGAACAGTCCAGTCCGAACTGCCAAGCCATATCTTTCGTGGACCGTAATCAAGCATCCTAGGACTGGTTTCTTGCTATCAGCCGTCTTTAGCCAGGATAGCTTGACTCCAGTGGTGTAAAGAGCATGGGACTCACGTCTGAGCATACCCATCAAACTCGGGGTGACAAATGCAAAAACAACAATTGATGGACAGAATGCAGAACAATGTCATTCATTCACCCCAGTACAGAGATATGGACCTAAATCCATTATTTTGTGCACTCCACACCACCCCAGTTCAGACATGGCCATAAGCAAATCAGCCTTGACCCTGTGCCTCATGGGAACTGTTCAGCCCGAACTGCCAAGCCATGTCTTTCCTGGACCGGAATCAAGCATCCTAGGACCGGTTTCTGGCTATTAGCCGTCTTCAGCCAGGATAGCTTGACTCCAGTGTTATGGTGAGTATGGGACTCAGGTCTGAGCATACCCATCCCACTCAGGGTGACAGAATGCAAAAACAACAATTGATGGACAGAATGCAGAACAATGTCATACATTCACTCCAGTACAGAGATCCTGGCCTAAATCCATCGTTTTATTGCACTCCACACCACCCCAGTTCAGACATGGCCATATGCAAATCAGCCTTGACCCTGTGCCTCATGGGAACAGTCCAGTCAGAACTGCCAAGCCATATCTTTCGTGGACCGTAATCAAGCATCCTAGGACTGGTTTCTTGCTATCAGCCCTCTTTAGCCAGGATAGCTTGACTCCAGTGGTGTAAAGAGCATGGGACTCACGTCTGAGCATACCCATCAAACTCGGGGTGACAAATGCAAAAACAACAATTGATGGACAGAATGCAGAACAATGTCATACATTCACCCCAGTACAGAGATATGGACCTAAATCCATTGTTTTTGTGCACTCCACACCACCTCAGTACAGACATGGCCATATGCAAATCAGCCTTGACCCTGTGCCTCATGGGAACTGTTCAGCCCGAACTGCCAAGCCATGTCTTTCCTGGACCAGAATCAAGCATCCTAGGACCGGTTTCTGGCTATTAGCCGTCTTCAGCCAGGATAGCTTGACTCCAGTGTTGTGGTGAGCATGGGACTCACGTCTGAGCATACCCATCCCACTCGGGGTGACAAATGCAAAAACAACAATTGATGGACAGAATGCAGAACAATGTCATACATTCACTCCAGTACAGAGATCCTGGCCTAAATCCATCGTTTTTTTGCACTCCACACCACCCCAGTTCAGACATGGCCATATGCAAATCAGCCTTGACCCTGTGCCTCATGGGAACAGTCCAGCCCGAACTGCCAAGCCATGTCTTTCCTGGACCGGAATCAAGCATCCTAGGACCGGTTTCTGGCTATCAGTTGTCTTCAGCCAGGATAGCTTGACTCCAGTGGTGTGGAGAGCATGGGACTCACGTCTGAGCATACCCATCAAACTCGGGGTGACAAATGCAAAAACAACAATTGATGGACAGAATGCAGAACAATGTCATACATTCACCCCAGGACAGAGATATGGACCTAAATCTATTGTTTTTGTGCACTCCACACCACCCCAGTACAGACATGGCCATATGCAAATCAGCCTTGACCCTGTGCCTCATGGGAACTGTTCAGCCCGAACTGCCAAGCCATGTCTTTCCTGGACCAGAATCAAGCATCCTAGGACCGGTTTCTGGCTATTAGCCGTCTTCAGCCAGGATAGCTTGACTCCAGTGTTGTGGTGAGCATGGGGCTCACGTCTGAGCATACCCATCCCACTCGGGGTGACAAATGTAAAAATAACAATTGATGAACAGAATGCAGAACAATGTCATACATTCACCCCAGTACAGAGCTCTGGGCCTACATCCATCATTTTTTTGCACCCCACACCACCCCAGTTCAGACATGGCCATATGCAAATCAGCCTTGACCCTGTGCCTCATGGGAACAGTCCTGCCCCAACTGCCAAGCCATGTCTTTCCTGGACCGGAATCAAGCATCCTAGGACCGGTTTCTGGCTATCAGCCGTCTTCAGCCAGGATAGCTTGACTCCAGTGGTGTGGAGAGCATGGGACTCACGTCTGAGCATACCCATCCCACTTGGGGTGACTAATGCAAAAACAACAATTGAACGGACAGAATGCAGAACAATGTCATACATTCACCCCAGTACAGAGATCTGGGCCTAAATCCATTGTTTTTTTGCACTCCACACCACCCCAGTTCAGACATGGCCATATTGGAGTTCTGGACTTTTTGGTTCCGTCCAGAGGTGTCAGGGGACAACACCCGAAGACCCCGGAGTTCCACCTGCCTTGGTGCACAAATAAACAGAAACACGGGCTTCTCGATGGTGGCGTCAAAGACCAAAGGTTTATTACTGCAGGGACACAGAAGTCACAGAATCTACACACGGGCAGAGTCTAGGAGCCTGTTCGATTTGTACAAAGAGGGTTGCTCCTTATATACTACTTTTTGGCCTTCAGGCGAATTCTTCACATGTTGGTACATTCCCAAAACCTTTGTGTCATATGCAATAAATATTTGGTGTACACAGGAACCATTGATACAATCTGATACCAAACATCTACGAAGAGGGGTTCCCACTAGTTCATCACAATCCCTTGTCAATATTGCATTCAGGACCCGGACCGCCTCATCGTAAAGTTCGTTACCTCCCCCTAATAAAGTTTCAGAAAGAAAGGAACGGAGCCAGGTGTGGAAGATGGAAAAGTGGGATAGGAGATGTTTGTGGGTCGTAAATGGGCAAGGCTACCGGCTTCGGCCGCCTAATCGTGATCAGGACAATGGACACGAAGACCAGTTTAACAGGACTGGCCTCGGGCAGAGGAGGCAGCCTTTGTCGAGTCATGCAGCTACAGCGTGATCTGGTTTAAGGTGCACGTGTCACTAAAGAGGTGAATCTCCGGCTAAGGCTACGTGTCCTTAATCGAAATGAAGTGATCAGAGGTTATTGCATATGTGAGGGCAAGAAACACAAAATGGCTGCCATGATCTAAGATGGATGCCATGGGTAGATCGGAAATGTGTTCATAACAGGAGTGCTCTTGCTCGTAGCGTAGCGAAAACACCAGGATATGCTAAATGGATCATTTGCGGTTCGCTGATACCAATATTATGTATTTCCGACAATATTGAAAACACGGGTTCAAATCGTCACGGAACCTCAGACCCTCCTTTTGCCCTTACATAGGCAATTAATCAGTCTATGTCAGAATCTAATTCTATGCTCATCAGGTCAGTGACATGCTGTTGTATCATCATCCTTTCTCGTGCCTTTTCTCCAAACGCAGGTGGTTTCCTTAAACAGGTTGCAGCACAAAGACTACACAGAGCAGGACCACACTGGATAATCAGGCAACATGAGAATAGGAATACTAGGATGACACCAACGACCATTAGAACCTTCCATCCCCACGCTGAGATCAGAGTCCAAACCCACTCCATAAAGGACCAGTTTCCCTTATCTACATGTATAGAGTCGGAAATCTTGTGTAGCTTCGAGATCGCCTCATAGACTGTTGGAGCATTATTAGGAATAAAGACACAGCAGCTCGATTGGATCATTCTGCATACCCCACCTCGGTCTGCAAGGATAACGTCTAAAACCATACGGTTTTGCAACGTCATGAGTCTATCCGCCTGAAGCTCAGCTGTCAAATTGCTAAGGGCACCAGCAGTTTCGGTAATAGTAGATTCAACTACCCGTGTTAGCTGACGTATGTTTCTACTATTGGCCATAGGCCCCCAGAACGGAAGGAAGCCTTTGAAGAAGTCTCCAGCTTCCTGACCAGCAGTATCTTCCTTGCTGAAGACACCTCTCGCTACTCTGGTTTTGTGGTAATCAGATGAAGCAGTGTATGTTGGAGGCAACAATCGAGCAATGTAACATGAACCTGAAAAGTCGGCAGGCAACCATGTATATGCTCTGTCTCGACAGATGAAGTAGGTACCCCTAGCAGTAAGAAAAGCAGGGGAAGAGTTAGACGGAAATACGTAAGTCTCTACGCACTCACTCCTCCCTAGCTGAGCTCTCGGATTTCTCCCATTACCTTGCAAGCAGACCTGACCTCGGTGAGGTACGACCCAGATTGGAGTTGAGCTTTTACGCTTGCTTTCTCCCAAAGTAAGGCGATACTCTGAAGTGTTCCAACTTAAATACACTCGCAATTCGTCTCTAGGGTAAGATGGAGTATTATTGACATCCTTGACCATGTCAATAATTCCCTGGACTAAAGCTTTGTTGGCAGAGTTATATTTAGTGGAACGTGGTGGACGTGGAGGATAGGTTTCAAGGGCATAAGCAAAGATGGTTTGAAGGGCCTGAAATGATCCATTGTAGCTGAAAGGCAAAACCAGATAGGGAATACCTTTATCCATAGTGTGGGGTATCAAGCCACACACCCAGCAGTCTGTAGTGTTAACTACCAGTTGGTGTTGGTGCAAGAGCTGTACAAAAGTGTTGTTAATGAATTCTGTGCGTCGGGCTTGCTCATGTTCAGGAAACGAGTGAAAAGAGTGTATAGGGGAAACAGTGGAAGTAGCAGGATCAAGGGGAGGTACTGTAGTGACTGGTACATAAATTAAACTTATGCCAAAGACGATTCCACCCACCAACGTTATCAACACGATTAAAAATGTAATAGCACATTGCATCAAAAAGCATTTGCTATGAAGAATTCTGTAAAGTCTGTTTTTGCGAACGTAAATCACATTTTCTCGTTGCAGCGCAGGAAGCTCCATCTTCTACAATCCGCTCGCGACCACTGATGATGTGTACGTAGATGAAAATGCCTCTATCAGCCCTGGGAGTTCCCAGAACTAACAGAAAGATCGACCTTGTGTCAGACCCCTGCAGATTCAACTAGGCACACAGCCACGACCCTACGGCTACCCAGACGGCAAGGCAATTTTAAAAACAATGAAACAATAGCAAACTTCCTGGCTGAAGGCAAAAGTTTAAAATGTTAAATATCACAATATGCAGTTGCCTGCTTTATTTGTCCATATTACGGCTTCTTAAGTTATATCTCAGTTTTGCAGGTACTGTCTGATCAGCAAATAGCGTATCACTGGTATTTGTTGCAGTGTTCAGGTTCGCAGGTGACAAAGTCTTTTCTGATGCAGGAGACAAATGTTCAATGTTCAAAGGAGTCTTTTCAGAAGGAGAGTCAGAACTTGGAGTGTCAGTGATCAATTCGGCATCGCTGAAAGGAATGAACTTCGGTGCAGTTTCGAATTCGGAGGAACCAATTCCCTTCTTCACCCAGTCGTCGTAAGGAAGTGGCAAGGGTACACGCTTTACATGAGAGGCGTGCACCCAATGCTTGCGTCCAGCCACACGAACTGCTGTCCTTGTTGCCAGCAGGACCTGGAAGGGGCCGACGTAGCGGGGCTGAAGATTCTTTGTCCTCGCGAAGTTTCTGATGACGACCAGGTCTCCTGGTTTCAGCTGATGCCCTGGACTCTCCGGAGGTTTTGGCAAAGCATCGAAAACCTGTTGATGAATAAGACTCAATTTAGCAGTCAAGTCGTAAAGGTAGTCTATCAACATAGGATATTCTATGGAACAAAACTGTTTAGGCCTCGGCACACCCCAAATATTTGCCGGACGGCCAAAAACAATTTCATAAGGGCTAAGCCCTATTCTAGAATGTACAGTTGCTCTCGTTGATAACAAAGCCAAAGGAAGTGCATCTGGCCAGGCTAAACCTGTGGATGCTTGTATCTTAGCTAATTTCAGCTTGAGGGTGCCATTATAACCCTCCACTAAACCAGCAGACTGGGGATGGTTCGCACTGTGGAATTTCTGTTTCAGCCCTAGGCCGGCACACACACTCTGCATAACTTTCCCTATAAACTCACTTCCGTTATCTGACCATACAATCCGTGGCATGCCATACCTAGGGAAATATTCTTTGAGAAGGATCTTGGCAGTAGATAGGGCAGTGTTGTCCTTTAGTGGATATGCTTCTATCCACCTGGAAAAAGCACAAACTACCACCAGGACATACTTTAAGTTATTACAGCGATCCATGTGAATGAAGTCTAACTGAATCACTTCAAAGGGGCAGGAAGGGGGAGCGAAGTGACCAGCTGGAGTTGGAGTTCCCTTGCCAGGATTATGCATCAGGCATACCATACAGTTTTTCACCACTCTCTCTGCACACTTACTGATTCCATCATTCTTCCAGACCGGAGCCAACATCTTACAGATTCCTTTGGAACTTATATGCGCTACTCCATGCGCCATTGTTACCACTGCAAGCACATACGCATCAGGCAACATCCAACGTTGCTGTTCTGTCAAATCGATCCAACACCCATTCGAATCCAACTTGCCCGTACTCTCTCTCCATACACGTTTTTCTTCCTCAGTTGCTTCTTTCTGAATCTCTTTCACACTTTCCATTGTATCCTCACACATTCCAGACTCAGCAATCCATCTTGCAGACATAGCAACATACATTCTACTCATCATGTCTCTAGCTGTCTGTTTAGCAATTTCATCAGCAAAAGCATTCCCGCGGCCAACATCATCCGTGATTGCTTTATGAGCACTGCACTTTACAATCGCAACTTCAGTCGGCAAGGTTAGAGATTCCAACAAGTCATTAACTAGCTGACCATGTTGAATCTTAGTCCCATGGGACGTAATGAAACCTCTTTCTCTCCACAAACGGCCAAAACTATGGGCCACGCCAAATGCGTACTGACTATCTGTAAAAACATTCACTCTCTTTCCCTTAGCTAAAACACATGCTCTTGTTAGAGCTATTAATTCTGCAGCTTGGGCAGAATTCTGACTCACTCTTGCAGTCTCAACAATCGTTTTCAAAGTCGTTACTGCATAAGCAGCAGTCACATCACCATTCTCCAATTTAAAACATGACCCATCCACATACAGCGTGCCATCTGGATCGGATAACGGAGTATCCTTCAAGTCGATGCGTCCTTTTGTCTCTTCCTCCGTTCTAAAACAACAATCATGTGGCTCGGAATCACTCGACTCCTGTTCAGTCGGCAACAGTGTTGCTGGATTCAATACATTACATCTTTTGATCTGAATATGACTCGCTAGTAATGTCAACTCGTAACCAGATAGTCTCGCACTAGTAAGGTGTTGTGTCTTGGTTCGATTCATGAGTGTATCCACCGCATGAGGAACCATGACCACTAGCATGTTGTTCATCACCAAACCAGCAGATTGTCGAATGGAAGCCGCAGCTGCCGCTGTAGCTCTCAAACAACTAGGCAACGCTCTAGCTACCGGATCCAAGGTTGATGAGAAATACGCACAGGGGCGTTGTTTATCACCAAACTTCTGTGTCAGAACACTCAACGCGCAACCTTCTCTCTCGTGAACGTAGAGCGTGAATGGCTTACTGTAATCAGGTGTACCCAATACAGGAGCTGAACATAATGCTTTTCGTAATTCAGTGAAACTCTCTTGACATTCATCAGACCAAGGCACCGGACTCGGAACGTTTTTTCCAGTCAAAGCTACCAATGGTTTTGCTAAAAGAGAAAAATTTGGGATCCACTGCCTACAGTAAGAGGTAATACCTAGAAAGGCTCGTACTTCCCTCTGTGTGCGTGGAACACTCATTTGCGTGATTGCTTTTATTCTTTCTGGGGTCAACTTTCTTCCCTCCTTTGACAAGAGATGACCTAGGTAGGTCACTTCTTGGCAGCAATATTGCATCTTTGAAGGTGACACCTTGTGATTCAAATTAGACAAGTGATGTAATAACGAAACCGTAGCTGCTTTGCAAGTTTCCTTGTCATCGGCAGCCACTAGAAGATCGTCTACATACTGCACTAAAGCAGAGCCTGGAGGAAGGACAAAAGAATCTAACTGACTTTTTAATGCTTGACTGTAAATAGATGGACTCTCACAGTAGCCTTGTGGAGCGCGTTTAAATCTGAAACTGCGACCTCCTAGACAGAAGCCAAAAATATCTCTGCTTTCTTCCGCTATCGGAATGCTGAAAAAGGCATTCTTTAAGTCTATGACTGAGAACCAAGTGGCTGTAGCAGGAATTAACGTTAACAAGGCAGTGATGTCTGGATCCACAGGAAACTGCGGGACCACAATCTTATTGACTTCTCTAAGGTCAATAACAAACCTATATACTGGAGGCTTCGTGGGGTCAGTTCTTTTCAAAATCGGCAATACAGGACTGTTACAGACATTTCCCCTAGTTTCTTCAATCACACCTTTCTTAATCAAATCTTGCACAATCAATAAAAGTGCACGCTCACCTTCACTAGATATCTTGTACTGAGGAATTCTTGGAAATTTTACATTAGCTTTTAAAGTAACTACATATGGTGGTATTTCTAAAAGGCCTACATCATTAGGACCAGTCGCCCAAAGAGAATCTGGGAGTGAACGTAGCTCTGGTGGGAGTGCATCCATTGACAAGTACATCGGAGAGGTTATTCTTTTACCCAATGTAAGCTGTACCCCTTCCGGAGAACAGTACAATGTCGCATATAGTCGTTTTAACAAGTCTAAACCAAGCAGGTTTTCATTACAACCCGTCGTCAAAATCAGGGGTGCTTTCAATTGGCACGGCCCAACAGAAATAGACAAAGGACCAGATATCGGGTTGTAAACAGGGGCGCCTGAAAAACCTACAGAAACATTTGTTGAGCCAGACAAAGGTGCGCCAGGGAGTTTCGCATGAATGATAGAACTTTTTGCGGCACCAGTATCCAACAGAAACGGTTCGACTACACCTGATGTTGCTACTGCGACATAAGGCCCACTCTGATCCACTGGAACTGATACTACTCCCTCTCTCTGTCTATGGCTGTCCTAGTACCCATTTTGCTGAAATCCCTCATCCGCTTCACAATAGTCCTCAACAAGATATTGTTGAGATCTATTTTGCTGAGTAGACTGTCCATTTCGCTGATCAAAGTGATTTGAAGGACGATCATTCGTTTGTGGAGGCATAGCACCTCGTCCTCGACCTCTAGAATTCTGCACAAAACCACCACGACCTCTTTGAGCTGCTGCTGCATTATTTTGCGCTAAGATCGGACACTCATTCTTGTAGTGACCCTCTTTCTTACAGTACGCACACTGATTCCACTGATATTGAGGCCTCGGTGAACTATAATCTGTCCTTTGATACGAATTCTGTTGTGCGTTAGTCTGATTCATGCGAGGTGGATACGCCTGTTGCAAAAGAACTTTGGTCTTTAAATCTTTCGTTTTCTTTTCTGACTTCTCCTTTTCTTCTTTATCCCTATTTTCGTAATACTGTGCAGTCGCAAGTATTTGCGCAGTCGTAGAGACAGCCCATGCACTCTCTGAATCTTTTAATTTATTGCATAACTCAGGTAACAAATTATGCACAAATTTATCGACAAACAATCTCTGTCCTCCTTCTGTGCTCATATCTTGACCACTATGGTCTACGAAAGTCTCTTCGAACCTTGTGAAAAAGTCGGAGACACTCTCATCTTTCTTTTGCTTGCATGCGGATAACTTATCCCAATTAACACGCAATGCGGGCATCAGAGTCTTCATAAGATCGATTATTCTACCTGGAAGATTAGCGATCAGGGGTTCGGGTTTTGCACCACCTGTTTGCTGACCATCTGCTGCAGTGATTGCTGCCCAATCACCACCTAAAGCAGCTTGATGATCTTCTCTACGAATTTTAGCCCACACTGGTTGCGGTACTACATTGCCAAATAACATGTCGATGTCTGCTAAGTTCATTATACAAGCCTCAACTGTCTGTGTCAATTCCTTGTAATACCCAGCAGGATTCTTACGCGGATCTGGCAAGGCCTGCTTAACTGCTAGCACTTCAGCTCGCTTCCATGGAATGTGTATCCACACTCTCTGGAACTGTGCTGGAGCAGCTGCAATACCAGCATTATCATCACGTGCTATTGCTTCGCGCCAAATTGGAGGAACTTCCCTCATAGGATATTGGCGACTCAACTTCGTTTTGCTTTTCTCTAAATCTCTCGGGGAACGAAGAGATGGATCGTTTCTAAAACTTAGGATCAGTTCCATCGCTTCTTCGATATTTTCACCTACTATCATGCCAGCAGCAAACTCTTTTTGCACCTTAATTAAGTCTTCTAAATTTGATTCAACATCATCTTCTTCTATCTCCTCACGTAACAACGAGCACATCTCATCGAAGACGTACCGTTGCGTTGGTTCCTTCCACTGCATAAATGTATCTAGTACATCTCTCGTACTATATCTTCTACTCTTCGAAATCCATCTGAGAGCCGTGGAATCTAAAATTCCGCGTTCCTCAGTGCTTGGATGCTGACTACGTCTCTGAACAGAGTCAGAAGTAGGAGTCTTGATTAAGGTTTTATAGAAAGGAGACAACATATTAGTCACAGAATCAGTGATTCTTCGACGAACAGAAAGTGGAGTCAACACACTCGCAGATGTAGAGAACGCAGTAGAGGTAGGAACAGATAGCGGAGCAGTAGGAGTATCGAGAAAAATAGTTTGTGGAACATTAGGTGTAAGCGAGACAGATACAGGTATAGAAGTCGGCAATCCAGGAAGAGGAGGAGCCGTAGGAACATTCACATTAATCACAGGAGGTACGGGAGCTTGATTCTGAGGGACGGGAGCAGGAATACCAGGTTGTCCAGCAACCGGCAATTGTACATTCGGTACAGGCGGAGCCGTAGCACCTTGTGCATACGGTGGAGGTGACCGTAACAAATAAGACAACAGAGGATCGTTTTCGGGGTCCTCTAGTATCTTAGCTGTTTTCGATGGCAAAGCAGGATAGCATTTGTCAATCGCTAAATTATGCTCTCTAATGGCCACCTCTATGGCTTTCTCACACTCATTATCTTGCAACTGTTTAGTTGCTTGCTCTAGAGTCAACTCTTCTTGCTCTTTCTGTTCTTTCTTTAACCTCTTCATTTCTCTCTGTTTGGATTCTTTTCGCCAGTAACGGAAAGAATCAAACATTGCCGGCCGGGCTTTCTTCCTAAACAATTTCGCTTCTAAATTGTCAAGAATTTCTGGTTCAAAACTACCATGTAGTGGCCAACTAAGGACACCATCTTTCACAGTGTAGCGGACCCACACCTCATTATAAGATATAGGACCCACACCATATTTGCAATATAAGTCATATAGGGGAGTCCCAATCGGAGGAACCAGACATGAGTCCTCCAATCGTGAGTCACTGTTGCAACTGAAACAAGACAACATACAGTTTTTCCGACTTACCATTTTTAGTCCGGAACACAAAACAAACAAAACACTAAACAGATACGTGCACCTGAACCAAGAACTTTTAGGCCTACCAAAAACCAAACTAATGTATCGATACCCAAACTGAACCAAATAGATTATCGTAACCAGAACAACCAGTGATAATCTTACGAAACCAAACCAAGAACCAAAAAGGATTTTAACAACCCTTACGAAGTAACCAACTAGCTAGCAACCACTAAATACTTAACTGAGTCACTGAAGACGTCACCAAGGAGAAACCCGTCACGTTTCGCTGTACTAAGGACTGCACCTCGGGTCCAAGACAGGGCGACGGTCAAGGCAACGGACCACTGCAGCCGTCCTGAACGGGAACCCTCGTGGAAGAGAACGTCAGGGCCACTTTTGCGATATGCCGGGATCGATGAAGTGGGGCGCCTCCCTCAGGAATCTTCACACGAAGCTTCTCGAACTCTTCAGGCTTTTGGACCGGTACCGAATGACGTCGCCCCACGTTGGGCGCCAATTGGAGTTCTGGACTTATTGGTTCCGTCCAGAGGTGTCAGGGGACAACACCCGAAGACCCCGGAGTTCCACCTGCCTTGGTGCACAAATAAACAGAAACACGGGCTTCTCGATGGTGGCGTCAAAGACCAAAGGTTTATTACTGCAGGGACACAGAAGTCACAGAATCTACACACGGGCAGAGTCTAGGAGCCTGTTCGATTTGTACAAAGAGGGTTGCTCCTTATATACTACTTTTTGGCCTTCAGGCGAATTCTTCACATGTTGGTACATTCCCAAAACCTTTGTGTCATATGCAATAAATATTTGGTGTACACAGGAACCATTGATACAATCTGATACCAAACATCTACGAAGAGGGGTTCCCACTAGTTCATCACAATCCCTTGTCAATATTGCATTCAGGACCCGGACCGCCTCATCGTAAAGTTCGTTACCTCCCCCTAATAAAGTTTCAGAAAGAAAGGAACGGAGCCAGGTGTGGAAGATGGAAAAGTGGGATAGGAGATGTTTGTGGGTCGTAAATGGGCAAGGCTACCGGCTTCGGCCGCCTAATCGTGATCAGGACAATGGACACGAAGACCAGTTTAACAGGACTGGCCTCAGGCAGAGGAGGCAGCCTTTGTCGAGTCATGCAGCTACAGCGTGATCTGGTTTAAGGTGCACGTGTCACTAAAGAGGTGAATCTCCGGCTAAGGCTACGTGTCCTTAATCGAAATGAAGTGATCAGAGGTTATTGCATATGTGAGGGCAAGAAACACAAAATGGCTGCCATGATCTAAGATGGATGCCATGGGTAGATCGGAAATGTGTTCATAACAGGAGTGCTCTTGCTCGTAGCGTAGCGAAAACACCAGGATATGCTAAATGGATCATTTGCGGTTCGCTGATACCAATATTATGTATTTCCGACAATATTGAAAACACGGGTTCAAATCGTCACGGAACCTCAATATGCAAATCAGCCTTGACCCTGTGCCTCATGGGAACAGTCCAGCCCGAACTGCTAAGCCATGTCTTTCCTGGACCGGAATCAAGCATCCTAGGACTGGTTTCTGGCTATCAGCCGTCTTCAGCCAGGATAGCTTGACTCCAGTGTTGTGGTGAGTATGGGACTCAGGTCTGAGCATACCCATCCCACTCGGGGTGACAAAATGCAAAAACAACAATTGATGGACAGAATGCAGAACAATGTCATACATTCACTCCAGTACAGAGATCCTGGCCTAAATCCATCGTTTTATTGCACTCCACACCACCCCAGTTCAGACATGGCCATATGCAAATCAGCCTTGACCCTGTGCCTCATGGGAACAGTCCAGTCCGAACTGCCAAGCCATATCTTTCGTGGACCGTAAACAAGCATCCTAGGACTGGTTTCTGGCTATCAGCCGTCTTCAGCCAGGATAGCTTGACTCCAGTGGTGTGGAGAGCATGGGACTCACGTCTGAGCATACCCATCCCACTCGGGGTGACTAATGCAAAAACAACAATTGATGGACCAAATGCAGAACAATGTCATACATTCACCCTAATACAGAGATATGGACCTAAATCCATTATTTTGTGCACTCCACACCACCCCAGTTCAGACATGGCCATAAGCAAATCAGCCTTGACCCTGTGCCTCATGGGAACTGTTCAGCCCGAACTGCCAAGCCATGTCTTTCCTGGACCGGAATCAAGCATCCTAGGACCGGTTTCTGGCTATTAGCCGTCTTCAGCCAGGATAGCTTGACTCCAGTGTTGTGTTGAGTATGGGACTCAGGTCTGAGCATACCCATCCCACTCGGGGTGACAAAATGCAAAAACAACAATTGATGGACAGAATGCAGAACAATGTCATACATTCACTCCAGTACAGAGATCCTGGCCTAAATCCATCGTTTTATTGCACTCCACACCACCCCAGTTCAGACATGGCCATATGCAAATCAGCCTTGACCCTGTGCCTCATGGGAACAGTACAGTCCGAACTGCCAAGCCATATCTTTCGTGGACCGTAATCAAGCATCCTAGGACTGGTTTCTGGCTATCAGCCGTCTTTAGCCAGGATAGCTTGACTCCAGTGGTGTGGAGAGCATGGGACTCACGTCTGAGCATACCCATCAAACTCGGGGTGACAAATGCAAAAACAACAATTGATGGACAGAATGCAGAACAATGTCATACATTCACCCCAGTACAGAGATATGGACCTAAATCCATTGTTTTTGTGCACTCCACACCACCCCAGTACAGACATGGCCATATGCAAATCAGCCTTGACCCTGTGCCTCATGGGAACTGTTCAGCCCGAACTGCCAAGCCATGTCTTTCCTGGACCAGAATCAAGCATCCTAGAACCGGTTTCTGGCTATTAGCCGTCTGCAGCCAGGATAGCTTGACTCCAGTGTTGTGGTGAGCATGGGACTCACGTCTGAGCATACCCATCCCACTCGGGGTGACAAATGCAAAAACAACAATTGATGGACAGAATGCAGAAAAATGTCATACATTCACTCCAGTACAGAGATCCTGGCCTAAATCCATCGTTTTTTTGCACTCCACACCACCCCAGTTCAGACAAGGCCATATGCAAATCAGCCTTGACCCTGTGCCTCATGGGAACAGTGCAGCCCGAACTGCCAAGCCATGTCTTTCCTGGACCGGAATTAAGCATCCTAGGACCGGTTTCTGGCTATCAGCCGTCTTCAGCCAGGATAGCTTGACTCCAGTGGTGTGGAGAGCACGGGACTCACGTCTGAGCATACCCATCCCACTCGGGGTGACTAATGCAAAAACAACAATTGATGGACAGAATGCAGAACAATGTCATACATTCACCCCAGTATAGAGATATGGACCTCAATCCATTATTTTTGTGCACTCCACACCACCCCAGTTCAGACATGGCAATATGCAAATCAGCCTTGACCCTGTGCCTCATGGGAACTGTTCAGCCCGAACTGCCAAGCCATGTCTTTCCTGGACAGGAATCAAGCATCCTAGGACCGGTTTCAGGCTATCAGCCGTCTTCAGCCAGGATTGATTGACTCCAGTGGTGTGGAGAGCATGGGACTCACGTCTGAGCATACCCATCCCACTCGGGGTGACAAATGCAAAAACAACACTTGATGGACAGAATGCATAACAATGTCATACATTCACTCCAGTACAGAGATCCTGGCCTAAATCCATCGTTTTTTTGCACTCCACACCACCCCAGTTCAGACAAGGCCATATGCAAATCAGCCTTGACCCTGTGCCTCATGGGAACAGTGCAGCCCGAACTGCCAAGCCATGTCTTTCCTGGACCGGAATCAAGCATCCTAGGACCGGTTTCTGGCTATCAGCCGTCTTCAGCCAGGATAGCTTGACTCCAGTGGTGTGGAGAGCATGGGACTCACGTCTGAGCATACCCATCCCCCTCGGGGTGACTAATGCAAAAACAACAATTGCTGGACAGAATGCAGAACAATGTCATACATTCACCCCAGTACAGAGATGTGCACCTAAATCCATCGTTTTTGTGCACTCCACACCACCCCAGTTCAGACATGGCCATATGCAAATCAGCCTTGACCCTTTGCCTCATGGGAACTGTTCAGCCCGAACTGCCAAGCCATGTCTTTCCTGGACCGGAATCAAGCATCCTAGGACCGATTTCTGGCTATCAGCCATCTGCAGCCAGGATAGCTTGACTCCATTGTTGTGGTGAGCATGGGACTCACATATGAGCATACCCATCCCACTCGGGGTGACAAATGCAAAAACAACAATTGATGGACAGAATGCAGAACAATGTCATACATTCACCCCAGTACAGAGCTCTGGGCCTACATCCATCATTTGTTCTGCACTCCACACCACCCCAGTTCAGACATGGCCATATGCAAATCAGCCTTGACCCTGTGCCTCATGGGAACAGTCCTGCCCGAACTGCCAAGCCATGTCTTTCCTGGACCGGAATCAAGCATCCTAGGACCGGTTTCTGGCTATCAGTTGTCTTCAGCCAGGATAGCTTGACTCCAGTGGTGTGGAGAGCATGGGACTCACGTCTGAGCATACCCATCCCACTTGGGGTGACAAATGCAAAAACAACAATTGAAGGACAGAATGCAGAACAATGTCATACATTCACCCAGGTACAGAGATCTGGGCCTAAATCCATTGTTTTTTTGCACTCCACACCACCCCAGTTCAGACATGGCCATATGCAAATCAGCCTTGACCCTGTGCCTCATGGGAACAGTCCAGCCCGAACTGCCAAGCCATGTCTTTCCTGGACAGGAATCAAGCATCCTAGGACCGGTTTCTGGCTATCAGCCGTCTTCAGCCAGGATAGCTTGACTCCAGTGGTGTGGAGAGCATGGGACTCACGTCTGAGCATACCCATCCCACTCGGGGTGACAAATGCAAAAACAACAATTGAAGGACAGAATGCAGAACAATGTCATACATTCACCCCAGTAGAGAGATCTGGGCCTAAAGCCATTGTTTTTTTGCACTCCACACCACCCAAGTTCAGACATGGCCATATGCAAATCAGCCTTGACCCTGTGCCTCATGGGAACAGTCCAGCCCGAACTGCCAAGCCATGTCTTTCCTGGACAGGAATCAAGCATCCTAGGACCGGTTTCTGGCTATCAGCCGTCTTCAGCCAGGATAGCATGACTCCAGTGGTGTTGAGAGCATGGGACTCTCGTCTGAGCATACCCATCCCACTTGGGGTGACAAATGCAAAAACAACAATTGATGGACAGAATGAAGAACAATGTCATACATTCACCCCAGTACAGAGCTCTGGGCCTACACCCATCATTTTTTCTGCACTCCACACCACCCCAGTTCAGACATGGCCATATGCAAATCAGCCTTGACCCTGTGCCTCATGGGAACAGTCCAGCCCAAACTGCCAAGCCATGTCTTTCCTGGACCAGAATCCCGCATCCTAGGAACGGTTTCTGGCTATCAGCCGTCTGCAGCCAGGATAGCTTGTCTCCAGTGGTGTGGAGAGCATGGGACTCACGTCTGCGCATTCTCATCCCACTTGGGTGACAAATGCAAAAACAACAATTGATGGACAGAATACAGAACAATGTCATACATTCACCCCAGTACAGAGATCTGGGCCTAATTCCATCGTTTTTTTGCACTCCACACCACCCCAGTTCAGACATGGCCATATGCAAATCAGCCTTGACCCTGTGCCTCATGGGAACAGTCCAGCCGGAACTGCCAAGCCATGTCTTTCCTGGACTGGAATCAAGCATCCTAGGACCGGTTTCTGGCTATCAGCCGTCTTCAGCCAGGATAGCTTGACTCCAGTGGTGTGGAGAGCATGGGACTCACGTCTAAGCATGCCCATCCCACTCGTGGTGATTAATGCAAAAACAACAATTGATGGACAGAATGCAGAACAATGTCATACATTCACCCCAGTACAGAGATATGGACCTAAATCCATCGTTTTTGTGCACTCCACACCACCCCAGTTCAGACATGGCCATATGCAAATCAGCCTTGACCCTGTGCCTCATGGGAACTGTTCAGCCCGAACTGCCAAGCCATGTCTTTCCTGGACCGGAATCAAGCATCCTAGGACCGGTTTCTGGCTATCAGCCGTCTTCAGCCAGGATAGCTTGACTCCAGTGTTGTGGTGAGCATGGGACTCACGTCTGAGCATACCCATCCCACTCGGTGTGACAAATGCAAAAACAACAATTGATGGACAGAATGCAGAACAATATCATACATTCACCCGAGTACAGAGCTCTGGGCCTAAATCCATTGTTTTTTGCACTCCACACCACCCCAGTTCAGACATGGCCATATGCAAATCATCCATGACCCTGTGCCTCATGGGAACAGTCCAGCCCGAACTGCCAAGCCATGTCTTTCCTGGACAGGAATCAAGCATCCTAGGACCGGTTTCAGGCTATCAGCCGTCTTCAGCCAGGATAGATTGACTCCAGTGGTGTGGAGAGCATGGGACTCACGTCTGAGCATACCCATCCCACTCGGGGTGACAAATGCAAAAACAACACTTGATGGACAGAATGCATAACAATGTCATACATTCACTCCAGTACAGAGATCCTGGCCTAAATCCATCGTTTTTTTTGCACTCCACACCACCCCAGTTCAGACAAGGCCATATGCAAATCAGCCTTGACCCTGTGCCTCATGGGAACAGTGCAGCCCGAACTGCCAAGCCATGTCTTTCCTGGACCGGAATTAAGCATCCTAGGACCGGTTTCTGGCTATCAGCCGTCTTCAGCCAGGCTAGCTTGACTCCAGTGGTGTGGAGAGCATGGGACTCACGTCTGAGCATACCCATCCCACTCGGGGTGACTAATGCAAAAACAACAATTGATGGACAGAATGCAGAACAATGTCATACATTCACCCCAGTATAGAGATATGGACCTCAATCCATTATTTTTGTGCACTCCACACCACCCCAGTTCAGACATGGCAATATGCAAATCAGCCTTGACCCTGTGCCTCATGGGAACTGTTCAGCCCGAACTGCCAAGCCATGTCTTTCCTGGACCGGAATCAAGCATCCTAGGACCAGTTTCTGGCTATTAGCCGTCTTCAGCCAGGATAGCTTGACTCCAGTGGTGTGGAGAGCATGGGACTCACGTCTGAGCATTCTCATCCCACTCGGGTGACAAATGCAAAAACAACAATTGATGGACAGAATACAGAACAATGTCATACATTCACCCCAGTACAGAGATCTGGGCCTAAATCTATCGTTTTTTTGCACTCCACACCACCCCAGTTCAGACATGGCCATATGCAAATCAGCCTTGACCCTGTGCCTCATTGGAACAGTCCAGTCCGAACTGCCAAGCCATATCTTTCGTGGACCGTAATCAAGCATTCTAGGACTGGTTTCTGGCTATCAGCCATCTTCAGCCAGGATAGCTTGACTCCAGTGGTGTGGAGAGCATGGGACTCACGTCTGAGCATACCCATCAAACTCGGGGTGACAAATACAAAAACAACAATTGATGGACATAATGCAGAACAATGTCAGACACTCACCCCAGTACAGAGATCTGGGCCTAAATCCATTGTTTTATTGCACTCCACTCCACCCCAGTTCAGACATGGACATATGCAAATCAGCCTTGACCATGTGCCTCATGGGAACAGTCCAGCCCAAACTGCCAAGCCATGTCTTTCCTGGACCAGAATCCCGCATCCTAGGAACGGTTTCTGGCTATCAGCCGTCTGCAGCCAGGATAGCTTGTCTCCAGTGGTGTGGAGAGCATGGGACTCACGTCTGCGCATTCTCATCCCACTCGGGTGACAAATGCAAAAACAACAATTGATGGACAGAATACAGAACAATGTCATACATTCACCCCAGTACAGAGATCTTGGCCTAAATCCATCGTTTTTTTGCACTTCACACCACCCCAGTTCAGACATGGCCATATGCAAATCAGCCTTGACCCTGTGCATCATGGGAACACTCCCGCCCGAATTGCCAAGCCATGTCTTTCCTGGACAGGAATCAAGCATCCTAGGACCGGTTTCTGGCTATCAGCCGTCTTCAGCCAGGATAGCTTGACTCCAATGGTGTGGAGAGCATGGGACTCACCTCTGAGCATACCCATCCCACTCGGAGTGACAAATGCAAAAACAACAATTGATATACAGAATGCAGAACAATGTTATACATTCACCCCAGTACAGCGATCTGGGCCTAAATCCATTGTTTTTTGCACTCCACACCACCCCAGTTCAGACATGGCCATATGCAAATCAGCCTTGACCCTGTGCCTCATGGGAACTGTTCAGCCCGAACTGCCAAGCCATGTCTTTCCTGGACCGGAATCAAGCATCCTAGGACCGGTTTCTGGCTATCAGCCGTCTTCAGCCAGGATAGCTTGACTCCAGTGTTGTGGTGAGCATGGGACTCACGTCTGAGCATACCCAACCCACTCGGTGTGACAAATGCAAAAACAACAATTGATGGACAGAATGCAGAACAATGTCATACATTCACCTGAGTACAGAGCTCTGGGCCTAAATCCATTGTTTTTTGCACTCCACACCACCCCAGTTCAGACATGGCCATATGCAAATCATCCATGACCCTGTGCCTCATGGGAACAGTCCAGCCCAAACTGCCAAGCCATGTCTTTCCTGGACAGGAATCAAGCATCCTAGGACCGGTTTCAGGCTATCAGCCGTCTTCAGCCAGGATAGATTGACTCCAGTGGTGTGGAGAGCATGGGACTCACGTCTGAGCATACCCATCCCACTTGGGGTGACAAATGCAAAAACAACAATTGATGGACAGAATGCAGAACAATGTCATACATTCACTCCAGTACAGAGATCCTGGCCTAAATCCATCGTTTTTTTGCACTCCACACCACCCCAGTTCAGACAAGGCCATATGCAAATCAGCCTTGACCCTGTGCCTCATGGGAACAGTGCAGCCCGAACTGCCAAGCCATGTCTTTCCTGGACCGGAATCAAGCTTCTGGCTATCAGCCATCTTCAGCAAGGATAGCTTGACTCCAGTGGTGTGGAGAGCATGGGACTCACGTCTGAGCATACCCATCCCACTCGGGGTGACTAATGCAAAAACAACAATTGATGGACCGAATGCAGAACAATGTCATACATTCACCCCAGTACAGAGATATGGACCTAAATCCATTATTTTGTGCACTCCACACCACCCCAGTTCAGACATGGCCATAAGCAAATCAGCCTTGACCCTGTGCCTCATGGGAACTGTTCAGCCCGAACTGCCAAGCCATGTCTTTCCTGGACCGGAATCAAGCATCCTAGGACCGGTTTCTGGCTATTAGCCGTCTTCAGCCGGGATAGCTTGACTCCAGTGTTGTGGTGAGTATGGGACTCAGGTCTGAGCATACCCATCCCACTCGGGGTGACAAAATGCAAAAACAACAATTGATGGACAAAATGCAGAACAATGTCATACATTCACTCCAGTACAGAGATCCTGGCCTAAATCCATCGTTTTATTGCACTCCACACCACCCCAGTTCAGACATGGCCATATGCAAATCAGACTTGACCCTGTGCCTCATGGGAACAGTCCAGTCCGAACTGCCAAGCCATATCTTTCGTGGACCGTAATCAAGCATCCTAGGACTGGTTTCTTGCTATCAGCCGTCTTTAGCCAGGATAGCTTGACTCCAGTGGTGTAAAGAGCATGGGACTCACGTCTGAGCATACCCATCAAACTCGGGGTGACAAATGCAAAAACAACAATTGATGGACAGAATGCAGAACAATGTCATACATTCACCCCAGTACAGAGATATGGACCTAAATCCATTATTTTGTGCACTCCACACCACCCCAGTTCAGACATGGCCATAAGCAAATCAGCCTTGACCCTGTGCCTCATGGGAACTGTTCAGCCCGAACTGCCAAGCCATGTCTTTCCTGGACCGGAATCAAGCATCCTAGGACCGGTTTCTGGCTATTAGCCGTCTTCAGCCAGGATAGCTTGACTCCAGTGTTATGGTGAGTATGGGACTCAGGTCTGAGCATACCCATCCCACTCAGTGTGACAGATTGCAAAAACAACAATTGATGGACAGAATGCAGAACAATGTCATACCTTCACTCCAGTACAGAGATCCTGGCCTAAATCCATCGTTTTATTGCACTCCACACCACCCCAGTTCAGACATGGCCATATGCAAATCAGCCTTGACCCTGTGCCTCATGGGAACAGTCCAGTCAGAACTGCCAAGCCATATCTTTCGTGGACCGTAATCAAGCATCCTAGGACTGGTTTCTTGCTATCAGCCCTCTTTAGCCAGGATAGCTTGACTCCAGTGGTGTAAAGAGCATGGGACTCACGTCTGAGCATACCCATCAAACTCGGGGTGACAAATGCAAAAACAACAATTGATGGACAGAATGCAGAACAATGTCATACATTCACCCCAGTACAGAGATATGGACCTAAATCCATTGTTTTTGTGCACTCCACACCACCCCAGTACAGACATGGCCATATGCAAATCAGCCTTGACCCTGTGCCTCATGGGAACTGTTCAGCCCGAACTGCCAAGCCATGTCTTTCCTGGACCAGAATCAAGCATCCTAGGACCGGTTTCTGGCTATTAGCCGTCTTCAGCCAGGATAGCTTGACTCCAGTGTTGTGGTGAGCATGGGACTCACGTCTGAGCATACCCATCCCACTCGGGGTGACAAATGCAAAAACAACAATTGATGGACAGAATGCAGAACAATGTCATACATTCACTCCAGTACAGAGATCCTGGCCTAAATCCATCGGTTTTTTTGCACTCCACACCACCCCAGTTCAGACAAGGCCATATGCAAATCAGCCTTGACCCTGTGCCTCATGGGAACAGTGCAGCCCGAACTGCCAAGCCATGTCTTTCCTGGACCGGAATCAAGCATCCTAGGACCCGTTTCTGGCTATCAGCCTTCTTCAGCAAGGATAGCTTGACTCCAGTGGTGTGGAGAGCATGGAACTCACGTCTGAGCATACCCATCCCACTCGGGGTGACTAATGCAAAAACAACAATTGATGGACCGAATGCATAACAATGTCATACATTCACCCCAGTACAGAGATACGGACCTAAATCCATTATTTTTGTGCACTCCACACCACCCCAGTTCAGACATGGCCATAAGCAAATCAGCCTTGACCCTGTGCCTCATGGGAACTGTTCAGCCCGAACTGCCAAGCCATGTCTTTCCTGGACAGGAATCAAGCATCCTAGGACCGGTTTCTGGCTATTAGCCGTCTTCAGCCAGGATAGCTTGACTCCAGTGTTGTGGTGAGTATGGACTCAGGTCTGAGCATACCCATTCCACTCGGGGTGACAAAATGCAAAAACAACAATTGATGGACAGAATGCAGAACAATGTCATACATTCACTCCAGTACAGAGATCCTGGCCTAAATCCATCATTTTATTGCACTCCACACCACCCCAGTTCAGACATGGCCATATGCAAATCAGCCTTGACCCTGTGCCTCATGGGAACAGTCCAGTCCGAACTGCCAAGCCATATCTTTCGTGGACCGTAAACAAGCATCCTAGGACTGGTTTCTGGCTATCAGCCGTCTTCAGCCAGGATAGCTTGACTCCAGTGGTGTGGGGAGCATGGGACTCACGTCTGAGCATACCCATCAAACTCGGGGTGACAAATGCAAAAACAACAATTGATGGACAGAATGCAGAACAATGTCATACATTCACCCCAGGACAGAGATATGGACCTAAATCTATTGTTTTTGTGCACTCCACACCACCCCAGTACAGACATGGCCATATGCAAATCAGCCTTGACCCTGTGCCTCATGGGAACAGTCCAGTCCGAACTGCCAAGCCATATCTTTCGTGGACCGTAAACAAGCATCCTAGGACTGGTTTCTGGCTATCAGCCGTCTTCAGCCAGGATAGCTTGACTCCAGTGGTGTGGGGAGCATGGGACTCACGTCTGAGCATACCCATCAAACTCGGGGTGACAAATGCAAAAACAACAATTGATGGACAGAATGCAGAACAATGTCATACATTCACCCCAGTACAGAGCTCTGGGCCTACATCCATCATTTTTTTGCACCCCACACCACCCCAGTTCAGACATGGCCATATGCAAATCAGCCTTGACCCTGTGCCTCATGGGAACAGTCCTGCCCCAACTGCCAAGCCATGTCTTTCCTGGACCGGAATCAAGCATCCTAGGACCGGTTTCTGGCTATCAGCCGTCTTCAGCCAGGATAGCTTGACTCCAGTGGTGTGGAGAGCATGGGACTCACGTCTGAGCATACCCATCCCACTTGGGGTGACTAATGCAAAAACAACAATTGAACGGACAGAATGCAGAACAATGTCATACATTCACCCCAGTACAGAGATCTGGGCCTAAATCCATTGTTTTTTTGCACTCCACACCACCCCAGTTCAGACATGGCCATATGCAAATCAGCCTTGACCCTGTGCCTCATGGGAACAGTCCAGCCCGAACTGCTAAGCCATGTCTTTCCTAGACCGGAATCAAGCATCCTAGGACCGGTTTCTGGCTATCAGCCGTCTTCAGCCAGGATAGCTTGACTCCAGTGTTGTGGTGAGTATGGGACTCAGGTCTGAGCATACCCATCCCACTCGGGGTGACAAAATGCAAAAACAACAATTGATGGACAGAATGCAGAACAATGTCATACATTCACTCCAGTACAGAGATCCTGGCCTAAATCCATCGTTTTATTGCACTCCACACCACCCCAGTTCAGACATGGCCATATGCAAATCAGCCTTGACCCTGTGCCTCATGGGAACAGTCCAGTCCGAACTGCCAAGCCATATCTTTCGTGGACCGTAAACAAGCATCCTAGGACTGGTTTCTGGCTATCAGCCGTCTTCAGCCAGGATAGCTTGACTCCAGTGGTGTGGAGAGCATGGGACTCACGTCTGAGCATACCCATCCCACTCGGGGTGACTAATGCAAAAACAACAATTGATGGACCAAATGCAGAACAATGTCATACATTCACCCTAATACAGAGATATGGACCTAAATCCATTATTTTGTGCACTCCACACCACCCCAGTTCAGACATGGCCATAAGCAAATCAGCCTTGACCCTGTGCCTCATGGGAACTGTTCAGCCCGAACTGCCAAGCCATGTCTTTCCTGGACCGGAATCAAGCATCCTAGGACCGGTTTCTGGCTATTAGCCGTCTTCAGCCAGGATAGCTTGACTCCAGTGTTGTGTTGAGTATGGGACTCAGGTCTGAGCATACCCATCCCACTCGGGGTGACAAAATGCAAAAACAACAATTGATGGACAGAATGCAGAACAATGTCATACATTCACTTCAGTACAGAGATCCTGGCCTAAATCCATCGTTTTATTGCACTCCACACCACCCCAGTTCAGACATGGCCATATGCAAATCAGCCTTGACCCTGTGCCTCATGGGAACAGTCCAGCCCGAACTGCCAAGCCATGTCTTTCCTGGACAGGAATCAAGCATCCTAGGACCGGTTTCTGGCTATCAGCCGTCTTCAGCCAGGATAGCTTGACTCCAGTAGTGTTGAGAGCATGGGACTCTCGTCTGAGCATACCCATCCCACTTGGGGTGACAAATGCAAAAACAACAATTGATGGACAGAATGAAGAACAATGTCATGCATTCACCCCAGTACAGAGCTCTGGGCCTACATCCATCATTTTTTCTGCACTCCACACCACCCCAGTTCAGACATGGCCATATGCAAATCAGCCTTGACCCTGTGCCTCATGGGAACAGTCCAGCCCAAACTGCCAAGCCATGTCTTTCCTGGACCAGAATCCTGCATCCTAGGAACGGTTTCTGGCTATCAGCCGTCTGCAGCCAGGATAGCTTGTCTCCAGTGGTGTGGAGAGCATGGGACTCACGTCTGCGCATTCTCATCCCACTCGGGTGACAAATGCAAAAACAACAATTGATGGACAGAATACAGAACAATGTCATACATTCACCCCAGTACAGAGATCTGGGCCTAAATCCATCGTTTTTTTGCACTCCACACCACCCCAGTTCAGACATGGCCATATGCAAATCAGCCTTGACCCTGTGCCTCATGGGAACAGTCCAGCCCGAACTGCCAAGCCATGTCTTTCCTGGACTGGAATCAAGCATCCTAGGACCGGTTTCTGGCTATCAGCCGTCTTCAGCCAGGATAGCTTGACTCCAGTGGTGTGGAGAGCATGGGACTCACGTCTAAGCATGCCCATCCCACTCGGGGTGGTTAATGCAAAAACAACAATTGATGGACAGAATGCAGAACAATGTCATACATTCACCCCAGTACAGAGATATGGACCTAAATCCATCGTTTTTGTGCACTCCACACCACCCCAGTTCAGACATGGCCATATGCAAATCAGCCTTGACCCTGTGCCTCATGGGAACTGTTCAGCCCGAACTGCCAAGCCATGTCTTTCCTGGACCGGAATCAAGCATCCTAGGACCGGTTTCTGGCTATCAGCCGTCTTCAGCCAGGATAGCTTGACTCCAGTGTTGTGGTGAGCATGGGACTCACGTCTGAGCATACCCATCCCACTCGGTGTGACAAATGCAAAAACAACAATTGATGGACAGAATGCAGAACAATGTCATACATTCACCCGAGTACAGAGCTCTGGGCCTAAATCCATTGTTTTTTGCACTCCACACCACCCCAGTTCAGACATGGCCATATGCAAATCATCCATGACCCTGTGCCTCATGGGAACAGTCCAGCCCGAACTGCCAAGCCATGTCTTTCCTGGACAGGAATCAAGCATCCTAGGACCGATTTCAGGCTATCAGCCGTCTTCAGCCACGATAGATTGACTCCAGTGGTGTGGAGAGCATGGGACTCACGTCTGAGCATACCCATTCCACTCGGGGTGACAAATGCAAAAACAACACTTGATGGACAGAATGCAGAACAATGTCATACATTCACTCCAGTACAGAGATCCTGGCCTAAATCCATCGGTTTTTTTGCACTCCACACCACCCCAGTTCAGACAAGGCCATATGCAAATCAGCCTTGACCCTGTGCCTCATGGGAACAGGGCAGCCCGAACTGCCAAGCCATGTCTTTCCTGGACCGGAATTAAGCATCCTAGGACCGGTTTCTGGCTATCAACGGTCTTCAGCCAGGATAGCTTGACTCCAGTGGTGTGGAGAGCATGGGACTCACGTCTGAGCATACCCATCCCACTCGGGGTGACTAATGCAAAAACAACAATTGATGGACAGAATGCAGAACAATGTCATACATTCACCCCAGTACAGAGATATGGACCTAAATCCATTATTTTTGTGCACTCCACACCACCCCAGTTCAGACATGGCCATATGCAAATCAGCCTTGACCCTGTGCCTCATGGGAACTGTTCAGCCCGAACTGCCAAGCCATGTCTTTCCTGGACCGGAATCGAGCATCCTAGGACCAGTTTCTGGCTATTAGCTGTCTTCAGCCAGGATAGCTTGACTCCAGTGTTGTGGTGAGCATGGGACTCACATCTGAGCATACCCATCCCACTCGGGGTGACAAATGCAAAAACAACAATTGATGGACAGAATGCAGAACAATGTCATACATTCACTCCAGTACAGAGATCCTGGCCTAAATCCATCGTTTTATTGCACTCCACACCACCCCAGTTCAGACATGGCCATATGCAAATCAGCCTTGACCCTGTGCCTCATGGGAACAGTCCAGTCCAAACTGCCAAGCCATATCTTTCGTGGACCGTAATCAAGCATTCTAGGACTGGTTTCTGGCTATCAGCCATCTTCAGCCAGGATAGCTTGACTCCAGTGGTGTGGAGAGCATGGGACTCACGTCTGAGCATACCCATCAAACTCGGGGTGACAAATACAAAAACAACAATTGATGGACATAATGCAGAACAATGTCATAAATTCACCCCAGTACAGAGATCTGGGCCTAAATCCATTGTTTTATTGCACTCCACTCCACCCCAGTTCAGACATGGACATATGCAAATCAGCCTTGACCATGTGCCTCATGGGAACAGTCCAGCCCAAACTGCCAAGCCATGGAGAAGTGTGGCTCAATGGTTAGAGTGTGGCTCAATGGTTAGAGCGGCAGACCTTGATGCAGAGTGCTGGCCAGGGACCAGGGTTCGATTCCTGCCTCGGCGGGATCGGGCTTAAATTCCTCTGACTGGATATTCTCGCCTCAGTGCTGAATCTAAGCATGGGCCCCACACTGCAACTCTGGGCAATAGCTTGCTTAGTCTCCACAACGGCCCCCGATACACAAGGGATGCCTGGTTTCACCATGGGATGCCCAGGAGTGGACACCTCACAAGGAAAAGCCAGGAGGGGTTCCCTTGTGGTAGGAGTACAAGCGCCGGGATACTTACGGGTGACTGTTCGCGCTATACAAATACAACACATTTACATTTACACATTCCTGGACCAGAATCCCGCATCCTAGGAACGGTTTCTGGCTATCAGCCGTCTGCAGCCAGGATAGCTTATCTCCAGTGGTGTGGAGAGCATGGGACTCACGTCTGCGCATTCTCATCCCACTCGGGTGACAATTGCAAAAACAACAATTGATGGACAGAATACAGAACAATGTCATACATTCACCCCAGTACAGAGATCTGGGCCTAAATCCATCGTTTTTTTGCACTCCACACCACCCCAGTTCAGACATGGCCATATGCAAATCAGCCTTGACCCTGTGCATCATGGGAACACTCCCGCCCGAATTGCCAAGCCATGTCTTTCCTGGACAGGAATCAAGCATCCTAGGACCGGTTTCTGGCTATCAGCCGTCTTCAGCCAGGATAGCTTGACTCCAATGGTGTGGAGAGCATGGGACTCACCTCTGAGCATACCCATCCAACTCGGAGTGACAAATGCAAAAACAACAATTGATATACAGAATGCAGAACAATGTCATACATTCACCCCAGTACAGAGATATGGACCTAAATCCATTATTTTTGTGCACTCCACACCACCCCAGTTCAGACATGGCCATAAGCAAATCAGCCTTGACCCTGTGCCTCATGGGAACTGTTCAGCCCGAACTGCCAAGCCATGTCTTTCCTGGACAGGAATCAAGCATCCTAGGACCGGTTTCTGGCTATCAGCCGTCTTCAGCCAGGATAGCTTGACTCCAGTGGTGTGAAGAGCATGGGACTCACGTCTGAGCATACCCATACCACTCGGGGTGACAAAATGCAAAAACAACAATTGATGGACAGAATGCAGAACAATGACATACATTCACTCCAGTACAGAGATCCTGGCCTAAATCCATCGTTTTTTTGCACTCCACACCACCCCAGTTCAGACATGGCCATATGTAAATCAGCCTTGACCCTGTGCCTCATGGGAACAGTCCAGCCCGAACTGCCAAGCCAGGTCTTTCCTGGACCGGAATCAAGCATCCTAGGACCGGTTTCTGGCTATCAGCCGTCTTCAGCCAGGATAGCTTGACTCCAGTGGTGTGGAGAGCATGGGACTCACGTCTGAGCATACCCATCCCCCTCGGGGTGACTAATGCAAAAACAACAATTGCTGGACAGAATGCAGAACAATGTCATACATTCACCCCAGTACAGAGATGTGCACCTAAATCCATAGTTTTTGTTCACTCCACACCACCCCAGTTCAGACATGGCCATATGCAAATCAGCCTTGACCCTTTGCCTCATGGGAACTGTTCAGCCCGAACTGCCAAGCCATGTCTTTCCTGGACCGGAATCAAGCATCCTAGGACCGATTTCTGGCTATCAGCCGTCTGCAGCCAGGATAGCTTGACTCCATTGTTGTGGTGAGCATGGGACTCACATATGAGCATACCCATCCCACTCGGGGTGACAAATGCAAAAACAACAATTGATGGACAGAATGCAAAACAATGTCATACATTCACCCCAGTACAGAGCTCTGGGCCTACATCCATCATTTTTTCTGCACTCCACACCACCCCAGTTCAGACATGGCCATATGCAAATCAGCCTTGACCCTGTGCCTCATGGGAACAGTCCTGCCCGAACTGCCAAGCCATGTCTTTCCTGGACTGGAATCAAGCATCCTAGGACCGGTTTCTGGCTATCAGTTGTCTTCAGCCAGGATAGCTTGACTCCAGTGGTGTGGAGAGCATGGGACTCACGTCTGAGCATACCCATCCCACTTGGGGTGACAAATGCAAAAACAACAATTGAAGGACAGAATGCAGAACAATGTCATACATTCACCCCAGTACAGAGATCTGGGCCTAAATCCATTGTTTTTTTGCACTCCACACCACCCCAGTTCAGACATGGCCATATGCAAATCAGCCTTGACCCTGTGCCTCATGGGAACAGTCCAGCCCGAACTGCCAAGCCATGTCTTTCCTGGACAGGAATCAAGCATCCTAGGACCGGTTTCTGGCTATCAGCCGTCTTTAGCCAGGATAGCTTGACTCCAGTGGTGTGGAGAGCATGGGACTCACGTCTGAGCATACCCATCCCACTCGGGGTGACAAATGCAAAAACAACAATTGAAGGACAGAATGCAGAACAATGTCATACATTCACCCCAGTAGAGAGATCTGGGCCTAAAGCCATTGTTTTTTTGCACTCCACACCACCCCAGTTCAGACATGGCCATATGCAAATCAGCCTTGACCCTGTGCCTCATGGGAACTGTTCAGCCCGAACTGCCAAGCCATGTCTTTCCTGGACCGGAATCAAGCATCCTAGGACCAGTTTCTGGCTATTAGCCGTCTTCAGCCAGGATAGCTTGACTCCAGTGGTGTGGAGAGCATGGGACTCACGTCTGAGCATTCTCATCCCACTCGGGTGACAAATGCAAAAACAACAATTGATGGACAGAATACAGAACAATGTCATACATTCACCCCAGTACAGAGATCTGGGCCTAAATCTATCGTTTTTTTGCACTCCACACCACCCCAGTTCAGACATGGCCATATGCAAATCAGCCTTGACCCTGTGCCTCATGGGAACAGTCCAGTCCGAACTGCCAAGCCATATCTTTCGTGGACCGTAATCAAGCATTCTAGGACTGGTTTCTGGCTATCAGCCATCTTCAGCCAGGATAGCTTGACTCCAGTGGTGTGGAGAGCATGGGACTCACGTCTGAGCATACCCATCAAACTCGGGGTGACAAATACAAAAACAACAATTGATGGACATAATGCAGAACAATGTCATACATTCACCCCAGTACAGAGATCTGGGCCTAAATCCATTGTTTTATTGCACTCCACTCCACCCCAGTTCAGACATGGACATATGCAAATCAGCCTTGACCATGTGCCTCATGGGAACAGTCCAGCCCAAACTGCCAAGCCATGTATTTCCTGGACCAGAATCCCGCATCCTAGGAACGGTTTCTGGCTATCAGCCGTCTGCAGCCAGGATAGCTTGTCTCCAGTAGTGTGGAGAGCATGGGACTCAAGTCTGCGCATTCTCATCCCACTCGGGTGACAAATGCAAAAACAACAATTGATGGACAGAATACAGAACAATGTCATACATTCACCCCAGTACAGAGATCTTGGCCTAAATCCATCGTTTTTTTGCACTCCACACCACCCCAGTTCAGACATGGCCATATGCAAATCAGCCTTGACCCTGTGCATCATGGGAACACTCCCGCCCGAATTGCCAAGCCATGTCTTTCCTGGACAGGAATCAAGCATCCTAGGACCGGTTTCTGGCTATCAGCCGTCTTCAGCCAGGATAGCTTGACTCCAATGGTGTGGAGAGCATGGGACTCACCTCTGAGCATACCCATCCCACTCGGAGTGACAAATGCAAAAACAACAATTGATATACAGAATGCAGAACAATGTTATACATTCACCCCAGTACAGCGATCTGGGCCTAAATCCATTGTTTTTTGCACTCCACACCACCCCAGTTCAGACATGGCCATATGCAAATCAGCCTTGACCCTGTGCCTCATGGGAACAGTCCAGCCCGAACTGCCAAGCCAGGTCTTTCCTGGACCGGAATCAAGCATCCTAGGACCGGTTTCTGGCTATCAGCCGTCTTCAGCCAGGATAGCTTGACTCCAGTGGTGTGGAGAGCATGGGACTCACGTCTGAGCATACCCATCCCCCTCGGGGTGACTAATGCAAAAACAACAATTGCTGGACAGAATGCAGAACAATGTCATACATTCACCCCAGTACAGAGATGTGCACCTAAATCCATAGTTTTTGTTCACTCCACACCACCCCAGTTCAGACATGGCCATATGCAAATCAGCCTTGACCCTTTGCCTCATGGGAACTGTTCAGCCCGAACTGCCAAGCCATGTCTTTCCTGGACCGGAATCAAGCATCCTAGGACCGATTTCTGGCTATCAGCCGTCTGCAGCCAGGATAGCTTGACTCCATTGTTGTGGTGAGCATGGGACTCACATATGAGCATACCCATCCCACTCGGGGTGACAAATGCAAAAACAACAATTGATGGACAGAATGCAAAACAATGTCATACATTCACCCCAGTACAGAGCTCTGGGCCTACATCCATCATTTTTTCTGCACTCCACACCACCCCAGTTCAGACATGGCCATATGCAAATCAGCCTTGACCCTGTGCCTCATGGGAACAGTCCTGCCCGAACTGCCAAGCCATGTCTTTCCTGGACTGGAATCAAGCATCCTAGGACCGGTTTCTGGCTATCAGTTGTCTTCAGCCAGGATAGCTTGACTCCAGTGGTGTGGAGAGCATGGGACTCACGTCTGAGCATACCCATCCCACTTGGGGTGACAAATGCAAAAACAACAATTGAAGGACAGAATGCAGAACAATGTCATACATTCACCCCAGTACAGAGATCTGGGCCTAAATCCATTGTTTTTTTGCACTCCACACCACCCCAGTTCAGACATGGCCATATGCAAATCAGCCTTGACCCTGTGCCTCATGGGAACAGTCCAGCCCGAACTGCCAAGCCATGTCTTTCCTGGACAGGAATCAAGCATCCTAGGACCGGTTTCTGGCTATCAGCCGTCTTTAGCCAGGATAGCTTGACTCCAGTGGTGTGGAGAGCATGGGACTCACGTCTGAGCATACCCATCCCACTCGGGGTGACAAATGCAAAAACAACAATTGAAGGACAGAATGCAGAACAATGTCATACATTCACCCCAGTAGAGAGATCTGGGCCTAAAGCCATTGTTTTTTTGCACTCCACACCACCCCAGTTCAGACATGGCCATATGCAAATCAGCCTTGACCCTGTGCCTCATGGGAACTGTTCAGCCCGAACTGCCAAGCCATGTCTTTCCTGGACCGGATTCAAGCATCCTAGGACCAGTTTCTGGCTATTAGCCGTCTTCAGCCAGGATAGCTTGACTCCAGTGGTGTGGAGAGCATGGGACTCACGTCTGAGCATTCTCATCCCACTCGGGTGACAAATGCAAAAACAACAATTGATGGACAGAATACAGAACAATGTCATACATTCACCCCAGTACAGAGATCTGGGCCTAAATCTATCGTTTTTTTGCACTCCACACCACCCCAGTTCAGACATGGCCATATGCAAATCAGCCTTGACCCTGTGCCTCATGGGAACAGTCCAGTCCGAACTGCCAAGCCATATCTTTCGTGGACCGTAATCAAGCATTCTAGGACTGGTTTCTGGCTATCAGCCATCTTCAGCCAGGATAGCTTGACTCCAGTGGTGTGGAGAGCATGGGACTCACGTCTGAGCATACCCATCAAACTCGGGGTGACAAATACAAAAACAACAATTGATGGACATAATGCAGAACAATGTCATACATTCACCCCAGTACAGAGATCTGGGCCTAAATCCATTGTTTTATTGCACTCCACTCCACCCCAGTTCAGACATGGACATATGCAAATCAGCCTTGACCATGTGCCTCATGGGAACAGTCCAGCCCAAACTGCCAAGCCATGTATTTCCTGGACCAGAATCCCGCATCCTAGGAACGGTTTCTGGCTATCAGCCGTCTGCAGCCAGGATAGCTTGTCTCCAGTAGTGTGGAGAGCATGGGACTCAAGTCTGCGCATTCTCATCCCACTCGGGTGACAAATGCAAAAACAACAATTGATGGACAGAATACAGAACAATGTCATACATTCACCCCAGTACAGAGATCTTGGCCTAAATCCATCGTTTTTTTGCACTCCACACCACCCCAGTTCAGACATGGCCATATGCAAATCAGCCTTGACCCTGTGCATCATGGGAACACTCCCGCCCGAATTGCCAAGCCATGTCTTTCCTGGACAGGAATCAAGCATCCTAGGACCGGTTTCTGGCTATCAGCCGTCTTCAGCCAGGATAGCTTGACTCCAATGGTGTGGAGAGCATGGGACTCACCTCTGAGCATACCCATCCCACTCGGAGTGACAAATGCAAAAACAACAATTGATATACAGAATGCAGAACAATGTTATACATTCACCCCAGTACAGCGATCTGGGCCTAAATCCATTGTTTTTTGCACTCCACACCACCCCAGTTCAGACATGGCCATATGCAAATCAGCCTTGACCCTGTGCCTCATGGGAACTGTTCAGCCCGAACTGCCAAGCCATGTCTTTCCTGGACCGGAATCAAGCATCCTAGGACCGGTTTCTGGCTATCAGCCGTCTTCAGCCAGGATAGCTTGACTCCAGTGTTGTGGTGAGCATGGGACTCACGTCTGAGCATACCCAACCCACTCGGTGTGACAAATGCAAAAACAACAATTGATGGACAGAATGCAGAACAATGTCATACATTCACCTGAGTACAGAGCTCTGGGCCTAAATCCATTGTTTTTTGCACTCCACACCACCCCAGTTCAGACATGGCCATATGCAAATCATCCATGACCCTGTGCCTCATGGGAACAGTCCAGCCCAAACTGCCAAGCCATGTCTTTCCTGGACAGGTATCAAGCATCCTAGGACCGGTTTCAGGCTATCATCCGTCTTCAGCCAGGATAGATTGACTCCAGTGGTGTGGAGAGCATGGGACTCACGTCTGAGCATACCCATCCCACTTGGGGTGACAAATGCAAAAACAACAATTGATGGACAGAATGCAGAACAATGTCATACATTCACTCCAGTACAGAGATCCTGGCCTAAATCCATCGTTTTTTTGCACTCCACACCACCCCAGTTCAGACAAGGCCATATGCAAATCAGCCTTGACCCTGTGCCTCATGGGAACAGTGCAGCCCGAACTGCCAAGCCATGTCTTTCCTGGACCGGAATCAAGCATCCTAGGACCGGTTTCTGGCTATCAGCCGTCTTCAGCAAGGATAGCTTGACTCCAGTGGTGTGGAGAGCATGGGACTCACGTCTGAGCATACCCATCCCACTCGGGGTGACTAATGCAAAAACAACAATTGATGGATCGAATGCAGGACAATGTCATACATTCACCCCAGTACAGAGATATGGACCTAAATCCATTCTTTTGTGCACTCCACACCACCCCAGTTCAGACATGGCCATAAGCAAATCAGCCTTGACCCTGTGCCTCATGGGAACTGTTCAGCCCGAACTGCCAAGCCATGTCTTTCCTGGACCGGAATCAAGCATCCTAGGACCGGTTTCTGGCTATTAGCCGTCTTCAGCCAGGATAGCTTGACTCCAGTGTTGTGGTGAGTATGGGACTCAGGTCTGAGCATACCCATCCCACTCGGGGTGACAAAATGCAAAAACAACAATTGATGGACAGAATGCAGAACAATGTCATACATTCACTCCAGTACAGAGATCCTGGCCTAAATCCATCGTTTTATTGCACTCCACACCACCCCAGTTCAGACATGGCCATATGCAAATCAGCCTTGACCCTGTGCCTCATGGGAACAGTCCAGTCTGAACTGCCAAGCCATATCTTTCGTGGACCGTAATCAAGCATCCTAGGACTGGTTTCTTGCTATCAGCCGTCTTTAGCCAGGATAGCTTGACTCCAGTGGTGTAAAGAGCATGGGACTCACGTCTGAGCATACCCATCAAACTCGGGGTGACAAATGCAAAAACAACAATTGATGGACAGAATGCAGAACAATGTCATACATTCACCCCAGTACAGAGATATGGACCTAAATCCATTATTTTGTGCACTCCACACCACCCCAGTTCAGACATGGCCATAAGCAAATCAGCCTTGACCCTGTGCCTCATGGGAACTGTTCAGCCCGAACTGCCAAGCCATGTCTTTCCTGGACCGGAATCAAGCATCCTAGGACCGGTTTCTGGCTATTAGCCGTCTTCAGCCAGGATAGCTTGACTCCAGTGTTTTGGTGAGTATGGGACTCAGGTCTGAGCATACCCATCCCACTCAGGGTGACAAAATGCAAAAACAACAATTGATGGACAGAATGCAGAACAATGTCATACATTCACTCCAGTACAGAGATCCTGGCCTAAATCCATCGTTTTATTGCACTCCACACCACCCCAGTTCAGACATGGCCATATGCAAATCAGCCTTGACCCTGTGCCTCATGGGAACAGTCCAGTCAGAACTGCCAAGCCGTATCTTTCGTGGACCGTAATCAAGCATCCTAGGACTGGTTTCTTGCTATCAGCCGTCTTTAGCCAGGATAGCTTGACTCCAGTGGTGTAAAGAGCATGGGACTCACGTCTGAGCATACCCATCAAACTCGCGGTGACAAATGCAAAAACAACAATTGATGGACAGAATGCAGAACAATGTCATACATTCACCCCAGTACAGAGATATGGACCTAAATCCATTGTTTTTGTGCACTCCACACCACCCCAGTACAGACATGGCCATTTGCAAATCAGCCTTGACCCTGTGCCTCATGGGAACTGTTCAGCCCGAACTGCCAAGCCATGTCTTTCCTGGACCGGAATCAAGCATCCTAGGACCGGTTTCTGGCTATCAGCCGTCTTCAGCCAGGACAGCTTGACTCCAGTGGTGTGGAGAGCATGGGACTGACGTCTGAGCATACCCATCCCACTCGGGCTGACAAATGCAAAAACATCAATTGATAGACAGAATGCAGAACAATGCCATACATTCACCCCAGTACAGAGATCAGGGCCTAAATCCATCGTTATTTTGCACTCCACACCACCCCAGTTCAGACATGGCCATATGCAAATCAGCCTTGACCCTGTGCCTCATGGGAACAATCCAGCCCGAACTGCCAAGCCATGTCTTTCCTGGACAGGAATCAAGAATCCTAGGACATATTTCAGGCTATCAGCCGTCTTCAGCCAGGATAGATTGACTCCAGTGGTGTGGAGAGCATGGGACTCACGTCTGAGCATACCCATACCACTCGGGGTGACAAAATGCAAAAACAACAATTGATGGACAGAATGCAGAACAATGACATACATTCACTCCAGTACAGAGATCCTGGCCTAAATCCATCGTTTTTTTGCACTCCACACCACCCCAGTTCAGACATGGCCATATGCAAATCAGCCTTGACCCTGTGCCTCATGGGAACAGTCAAGCCCGAACTGCCAAGCCATGTCTTTCCTGGACCGGAATCAAGCATCCTAGGACCGGTTTCTGGCTATCAGCCGTCTTCAGCCAGGATAGCTTGACTCCAGTGGTGTGGAGAGCATGGGACTCACGTCTGAGCATACCCATCCCCCTCGGGGTGACTAATGCAAAAACAACAATTGATGGACAGAATGCAGAACAATGTCATACATTCACCCCAGTACAGAGATGTGCACCTAAATCCATCGTTTTTTTGCACTCCACACCACCCCAGTTCAGACATGGCCATATGCAAATCAGCCTTGACCCTGTGCCTCATGGGAACTGTTCAGCCCGAACTGCCAAGCCATGTCTTTCCTGGACCGGAATCAAGCATCCTAGGACCGGTTTCTGGCTATCAGCCGTCTGCAGCCAGGATAGCTTGACTCCATTGTTGTGGTGAGCATGGGACTCACATATGAGCATACCCATCCCACTCGGGGTGACAAATGCAAAAACGACAATTGATGGACAGATTGCAGAACAATGTCATACATTCACCCCAGTACAGAGCTCTGGGCCTACATCCATCATTTTTTCTGCACTCCACACCACCCCAGTTCAGACATGGCCATATGCAAATCAGCCTTGACCCTGTGCCTCATGGGAACAGTCCTGCCCGAACTACCAAGCCATGTCTTTCCTGGACAGGAATCAAGCATCCTAGGACCGGTTTCTGGCTATCAGCCGTCTTCAGCAAGGATAGCTTGACTCCAGTGGTGTGGAGAGCATGGGACTCACGTCTGAGCATACCCATCCCACTCGGGGTGACTAATGCAAAAACAACAATTGATGGACCGAATGCAGAAAATTGTCATACATTCACCCCAGTACAGAGATATGGACCTAAATCCATTATTTTGTGCACTCCACACCACCCCAGTTCAGACATGGCCATAAGCAAATCAGCCTTGACCCTGTGCCTCATGGGAACTGTTCAGCCCGAACTGCCAAGCCATGTCTTTCCTGGACCGGAATCAAGCATCCTAGGACCGGTTTCTGGCTATTAGCCGTCTTCAGCCAGGATAGCTTGACTCCAGTGTTGTGGTGAGTATGGGACTCAGGTCTGAGCATACCCATCCCACTCGGGGTGACAAAATGCAAAAACAACAATTGATGGACAGAATGCAGAACAATGTCATACATTCACTCCAGTACAGAGATCCTGGCCTAAATCCATCGTTTTATTGCACTCCACACCACCCCAGTTCAGACATGGCCATATGCAAATCAGCCTTGACCCTGTGCCTCATGGGAACAGTCCAGTCCGAACTGCCAAGCCATATCTTTCGTGGACCGTAATCAAGCATCCTAGGACTGGTTTCTTGCTATCAGCCGTCTTTAGCCAGGATAGCTTGACTCCAGTGGTGTAAAGAGCATGGGACTCACGTCTGAGCATACCCATCAAACTCGGGGTGACAAATGCAAAAACAACAATTGATGGACAGAATGCAGAACAATGTCATACATTCACTCCAGTACAGAGATCCTGGCCTAAATCCATCGTTTTATTGCACTCCACACCACCCCAGTTCAGACATGGCCATAAGCAAATCAGCCTTGACCCTGTGCCTCATGGGAACTGTTCAGCCCGAACTGCCAAGCCATGTCTTTCCTGGACCGGAATCAAGCATCCTAGGACCGGTTTCTGGCTATTAGCCGTCTTCAGCCAGGATAGCTTGACTCCAGTGTTATGGTGAGTATGGGACTCAGGTCTGAGCATACCTATCCCACTCAGGGTGACAAAATGCAAAAACAACAATTGATGGACAGAATGCAGAACAATGTCATACATTCACTCCAGTACAGAGATCCTGGCCTAAATCCATCGTTTTATTGCACTCCACACCACCCCAGTTCAGACATGGCCATATGCAAATCAGCCTTGACCCTGTGCCTCATGGGAACAGTCCAGTCAGAACTGCCAAGCCATATCTTTCGTGGACCGTAATCAAGCATCCTAGGACTGGTTTCTTGCTATCAGCCGTCTTTAGCCAGGATAGCTTGACTCCAGTGGTGTGCAGAGCATGGGACTCACGTCTGAGCATACCCATCAAACTCGGGGTGACAAATGCAAAAACAACAATTGATGGACAGAATGCAGAACAATGTCATACATTCACCCCAGTACAGAGATATGGACCTAAATCCATTGTTTTTGTGCACTCCACACCACCCCAGTACAGACATGGCCATATGCAAATCAGCCTTGACCGTGTGCCTCATGGGAACTGTTCAGCCCAAACTGCCAAGCCATGTCTTTCCTGGACCAGAATCAAGCATCCTAGAACCGGTTTCTGGCTATTAGCCGTCTTCAGCCAGGATAGCTTGACTCCAGTGTTGTGGTGAGCATGGGACTCACGTCTGAGCATACCCATCCCACTCGGGGTGACAAATGCAAAAACAACAATTGATGGACAGAATGCAGAACAATGTCATACATTCACTCCAGTACAGAGATCCTGGCCTAAATCCATCGTTTTTTTTGCACTCCACACCACCCCAGTTCAGACAAGGCCATATGCAAATCAGCCTTGACCCTGTGCCTCATGGGAACAGTGCAGCCCGAACTGCCAAGCCATGTCTTTCCTGGACCGGAATCAAGCATCCTAGGACCTGTTTCTGGCTATCAGCCGTCTTCAGCAAGGATAGCTTGACTCCAGTGGTGTGGAGAGCATGGGACTCACGTCTGAGCATACCCATCCCACTCGGGGTGACTAATGCAAAAACAACAATTGATGGACCGAATGCATAACAATGTCATACATTCACCCTAATACAGAGATATGAACCTAAATCCATTATTTTTGTGCACTCCACACCACCCCAGTACAGACATGGCCATATGCAAATCAGCCTTGACCCTGTGCCTCATGGGAACTGTTCAGCCCGAACTGCCAAGCCATGTCTTTCCTGGACCAGAATCAAGCATCCTAGGACTGGTTTCTGGCTATTGGCCGTCTTCAGCCAGGATAGCTTGACTCCAGTGTTGTGGTGAGCATGGGACTCACGTCTGAGCATAACCATCCCACTCGGGGTGACAAATGCAAAAATAACAATTGATGAACAGAATGCAGAACAATGTCATACATTCACCCCAGTACAGAGCTCTGGGCCTACATCCATCATTTTTTTGCACTCCACACCACCCCAGTTCAGACATGGCCATATGCAAATCAGCCTTGACCCTGTGCCTCATGGGAACAGTCCTGCCCCAAATGCTAAGCCATGTCTTTCCTGGACCGGAATCAAGCATCCTAGGACCGGTTTCTGGCTATCAGCCGTCTTCAGCTAGGATAGCTTGACTCCAGTGGTGTGGAGAGCATGGGACTCACGTCTGAGCATACCCATCCCACTTGGGGTGACAAATGCAAAAACAACAATTGAACGGACAGAATGCAGAACAATGTCATACATTCACCCCAGTACAGAGATCAGGGCCTAAATCCATTTTTTTTTGCACTCCACACCACCCCAGTTCAGACATGGCCATATGCAAATCAGCCTTGACCCTGTGCCTCATGGGAACAGTCCAGCCTGAACTGCTAAGCCATGTCTTTCCTGGACAGGAATCAAGCATCCTAGGACCGGTTTCTGGCTATCAGCCGTCTTCAGCCAGGACAGCTTGACTCCAGTGGTGTGGAGAGCATGGGACTGACGTCTGAGCATACCCATCCCACTCGGGCTGACAAATGCAAAAACATCAATTGATAGACAGAATGCAGAACAATGTCATACATTCACCCCAGTACAGAGATCAGGGCCTAAATCCATCGTTTTTTTGCACTCCACACCACCCCAGTTCAGACATGGCCATATGCAAATCAGCCTTGACCCTGTGCCTCATGGGAACAATCCAGCCCGAACTGCCAAGCCATGTCTTTCCTGGACAGGAATCAAGAATCCTAGGACATATTTCAGGCTATCAGCCGTCTTCAGCCAGGATAGATTGACTCCAGTGGTGTGGAGAGCATGGGACTCACGTCTGAGCATACCCATACCACTCGGGGTGACAAAATGCAAAAACAACAATTGATGGACAGAATGCAGAACAATGACATACATTCACTCCAGTACAGAGATCCTGGCCTAAATCCATCGTTTTTTTGCACTCCACACCACCCCAGTTCAGACATGGCCATATGCAAATCAGCCTTGACCCTGTGCCTCATGGGAACAGTCAAGCCCGAACTGCCAAGCCATGTCTTTCCTGGACCGGAATCAAGCATCCTAGGACCGGTTTCTGGCTATCAGCCGTCTTCAGCCAGGATAGCTTGACTCCAGTGGTGTGGAGAGCATGGGACTCACGTCTGAGCATACCCATCCCCCTCGGGGTGACTAATGCAAAAACAACAATTGATGGACAGAATGCAGAACAATGTCATACATTCACCCCAGTACAGAGATGTGCACCTAAATCCATCGTTTTTGTGTACTCCACACCACCCCAGTTCAGACATGGCCATATGCAAATCAGCCTTGACCCTGTGCCTCATGGGAACTGTTCAGCCCGAACTGCCAAGCCATGTCTTTCCTGGACCGGAATCAAGCATCCTAGGACCGGTTTCTGGCTATCAGCCGTCTGCAGCCAGGATAGCTTGACTCCATTGTTGTGGTGAGCATGGGACTCACATATGAGCATACCCATCCCACTCGGGGTGACAAATGCAAAAACGACAATTGATGGACAGATTGCAGAACAATGTCATACATTCACCCCAGTACAGAGCTCTGGGCCTACATCCATCATTTTTTCTGCACTCCACACCACCCCAGTTCAGACATGGCCATATGCAAATCAGCCTTGACCCTGTGCCTCATGGGAACAGTCCTGCCCGAACTGCCAAGCCATGTCTTTCCTGGACAGGAATCAAGCATCCTAGGACCGGTTTCTGGCTATCAGCCGTCTTCAGCCAGGATAGCTTGACTCCAGTGGTGTGGAGAGCATGGGACTCACGTCTGAGCATACCCATCCCACTCGGGGTGACAAATGCAAAAACAACAATTGAAGGACAGAATGCAGAACAATGTCATACATTCACCCCAGTAGAGAGATCTGGGCCTAAAGCCATTGTTTTTTTGCACTCCACACCACCCCAGTTCAGACATGGCCATATGCAAATCAGCCTTGACCCTGTGCCTCATGGGAACAGTCCAGCCCGAACTGCCAAGCCATGTCTTTCCTGGACAGGAATCAAGCATCCTAGGACCGGTTTCTGGCTATCAGCCGTCTTCAGCCAGGATAGCTTGACTCCAGTGGTGTTGAGAGCATGGGTCTCTCGTCTGAGCATACCCATCCCACTTGGGGTGACAAATGCAAAAACAACAATTGATGGACAGAATGAAGAACAATGTCATGCATTCACCCCAGTACAGAGCTCTGGGCCTACATCCATCATTTTTTCTGCACTCCACCCCACCCCAGTTCAGACATGGCCATATGCAAATCAGCCTTGACCCTGTGCCTCATGGGAACAGTCCAGCCCAAACTGCCAAGCCATGTCTTTCCTGGACCAGAATCCTGCATCCTAGGAACGGTTTCTGGCTATCAGCCGTCTGCAGCCAGGATAGCTTGTCTCCAGTGGTGTGGAGAGCATGGGACTCACGTCTGCGCATTCTCATCCCACTCGGGTGACAAATGCAAAAACAACAATTGATGGACAGAATACAGAACAATGTCATACATTCACCCCAGTACAGAGATCTGGGCCTAAATCCATCGTTTTTTTGCACTCCACACCACCCCAGTTCAGACAAGGCCATATGCAAATCAGCCTTGACCCTGTGCCTCATGGGAACAGTCCAGCCCGAACTGCCAAGCCGTGTCTTTCCTGGACTGGAATCAAGCATCCTAGGACCGGTTTCTGGCTATCAGCTGTCTTCAGCCAGGATAGCTTGACTCCAGTGGTGTGGAGAGCATGGGACTCACGTCTAAGCATGCCCATCCCACTCGGGGTGGTTAATGCAAAAACAACAATTGATGGACAGAATGCAGAACAATGTCATACATTCACCCCAGTACAGAGATATGGACCTAAATCCATCGTTTTTGTGCACTCCACACCACCCCAGTTCAGACATGGCCATATGCAAATCAGCCTTGACCCTGTGCCTCATGGGAACTGTTCAGCCCGAACTGCCAAGCCATGTCTTTCCTGGACCGGAATCAAGCATCCTAGGACCGGTTTCTGGCTATCAGCCGTCTTCAGCCAGGATAGCTTGACTCCAGTGTTGTGGTGAGCATGGGACTCACGTCTGAGCATACCCATCCCACTCGGTGTGACAAATGCAAAAACAACACTTGATGGACAGAATGCAGAACAATGTCATACATTCACTCCAGTACAGAGATCCTGGCCTAAATCCATCGTTTTTTTTTGCACTCCACACCACCCCAGTTCAGAAAAGGCCATATGCAAATCATCCATGACCCTGTGCCTCATGGGAACAGTCCAGCCCGAACTGCCAAGCCATGTCTTTCCTGGACCGGAATCAAGCATCCTAGGACCGGTTTCAGGCTATCAGCCGTCTTCAGCCAGGATAGCTTGACTCCAGTGGTGTGGAGAGCATGGGACTCACGTCTGAGCATACCCATCCCACTCGGGGTGACTAATGCAAAAACAACAATTGATGGACAGAATGCAGAACAATGTCATACATTCACCCCAGTACAGAGATATGGACCTAAATCCATTATTTTTGTGCACTCCACACCACCCCAGTTCAGACATGGCCATATGCAAATCAGCCTTGACCCTGTGCCTCATGGGAACTGTTCAGCCCGAACTGCCAAGCCATGTCTTTCCTGGACCGGAATCAAGCATCCTAGGACCAGTTTCTGGCTATTAGCCGTCTTCAGCCAGGATAGCTTGACTCCAGTGTTGTGGTGAGCATGGGACTCACATCTGAGCATACCCATCCCACTCGGGGTGACAAATGCAAAAACAACAATTGATGGACAGAATGCAGAACAATGTCATACATTCACTCCAGTACAGAGATCCTGGCCTAAATCCATCGTTTTATTGCACTCCACACCACCCCAGTTCAGACATGGCCATATGCAAATCAGCCGTGTCCTTGTGCCTCATGGGAACAGTCCAGTCCAAACTGCAAAGCCATATCTTTCGTGGACCGTAATCAAGCATTCTAGGACTGGTTTCTGGCTATCAGCCATCTTCAGCCAGGATAGCTTGACTCCAGTGGTGTGGAGAGCATGGGACTCACGTCTGAGCATACCCATCAAACTCGGGGTGACAAATACAAAAACAACAATTGATGGACATAATGCAGAACAATGTCATACATTCACCCCAGTACAGAGATCTGGGCCTAAATCCATTGTTTTATTGCACTCCACTCCACCCCAGTTCAGACATGGACATATGCAAATCAGCCTTGACCATGTGCCTCATGGGAACAGTCCAGCCCAAACTGCCAAGCCATGTCTTTCCTGGACCAGAATCCCGCATCCTAGGAACGGTTTCTGGCTATCAGCCGTCTGCAGCCAGGATAGCTTATCTCCAGTGGTGTGGAGAGCATGGGACTCACGTCTGCACATTCTCATCCCACTCGGGTGACAAATGCAAAAACAACAATTGATGGACAGTGTAGGAAGGTGGATATCTGACTATGGTTACCCCCAAACTTTTTGCCTGGTGTTTAGCTGGTTTTTGACTTAGTTGGCCTGGGATCCTGCTATTCAGGGCCCCAGGCTGATTGCTCTCTCCTTAAAATGGACTCCATGTACCTTAGGTGCATAACACAATTGGAATTGGTTCACCTTATAGGCCCCTGTAACAGTGTACCATAGGTACCCAGGGCATAGGTGTAGCCAAGGCCTGCCAGGGGCTGCAGCATGTATTGTGCCACCCCTGGCCTGGCCTCCATATTTGACACAACTGGCTGATCACTCAGCTGGGGTAAGTTGGTGTAATCACCTCTTACTTAGGTACAGTATGCCTGTGCCTAACCCTAAACTGGACACATATGTTCCTATCAGCCACTCCTATGGAAGGCCTCATCAATCCTGGAGGCAGAGTGCTTGGAAATATGTGAGATGGTGCTCTAGCATGAGCTGAGCCTGTCTGCAGCTGTCGGGAACCACTCCCTAAGCTGTTCCGGGATATTGCCATACCATATACTCTTAAGTGCATTATAATCCTCGCGGTTAAATGCTATCTTTGGTTTGGCTTTATCAAAACATGTCGAGTAAGGTGTCATACGAATTGGAATACTATCCCCTCGCCAATTCTGGCGACGGGATAGCATTCCACCCTTCTAGAGGGACACGACATGTGTGTAGCCTTAACCCCGGTTAAAGTTAAACAGAGCCTCAGCATCACAAAATGGATGCTGCCACCACAGACACATGTCTGACCTCCTGCTGCTGGGAGTCCTTCCAGCGAGGAGGGCCTGGACAAAGGGTTTCCTGCCTGGGGAGGTGCGATCACCACCCCAGACAGGGTTTTGTGTATTGGGTAGGACAGGGCTGAATAGATTGAGACATGCCTGGGGCACACAAGGTGTCCCTGTGCATAAGCCAGCCCAAACCGGTTCTGGGGCTTTCCAGCCTGTGAGAAGTTGGCCTGATATGTAGTGTTTCCAATTCTGGAACCACTGGGTATCAGTCCAAACAAACCCCAAAGTTGTCTGGTTGTAAGTCAACCTTGTTAGACAAGCTATCCTAGTGGTAGCATGGACTAAGCAGCCTAAAGGCTAAACTTAAGAGGTCGTGTTAAGCGAGCTGTTTTACCACATACAATCCTGTAATCAAATGAAAGGACACCACACAAGTATATATTGTAAAAATATATGTATTTATTTCTAAATTACTCCCCAGTACTCTTTATGAGGAAAGGGGCACAAGCGTTAAATCAAAAGCACTGCTAAACATATAAAGTTGGCACAATTATGGCTGAGGGCGGGGGGCCACTCAGACCATATACTAAAAAAATGGTATAAGTAACACTTATCGAACAATGGTTAGGCCTAGGGCCTAGAGATTCGCTGGGAGCAGTCAGGACAAGCAATGAAGAAGTCGGGAGTAGCCCACAGGAGACGGATGCAGCACGGAAAGTGCGGCGCGCACCAATGTAATGTCAATGGTGCGTAAAAGTTAGTTAAAGTGAATTAAATGATACTTCCGCTGAACCTAGGAACACAAAACTTCAGACACAGACCCTAGAGGTGTGTGCCAGTGTAAGGACACCGGCGTTGCAAAGTTACCTCACCCACAGGCCGTGGATGCAGAGGGTCGAAGTGGCGTCGGGTTCTGTCACGCAGGTTCTTGGTGCTTGGAGCTGTTGCAGCTGCAGGCGCTGTGAAGCAGAAGTGTCCGGTGCGATCCAAGGGTGGATCGAAGTAGAAAAGTACCTGAAAGCAGAGGGGACAGAGTCTGGGTCACTCAGCAGTGACCAGGGTGGAACCAGGACGGAACCAGGCAATGTCGGGCGCAATCAGGCGGTTGTCGATAGGCTTCTCTCCGCTGTCACGTGGGCTCTGGGGCATCTGCGACGTCCAGGAGCAGGTCACGATCTGTCCCACGTAGGCTCTCGCCGTCAGCACCGTCGGCTTGAAGATTGTAGCAAACAGCACTTGGCAAAAGCAATCCACGCAGAACCGGGAGATTGCTTATCACTCGAACCAGGAGGGTCAGAGTGGGTGCTCCTTTTTACAGGAGCTGGTGCAGATCTGGAGCAACCAGAAAAGCAAGTCGTATTTCGAAGTTCGTCGGCACAGGGGCCACAAGCCAGCTGGCAAGTGACCGGGCCAACGCGTCGAGCACACACAGGCAGAAGGGCCCCACGCAGCACTCGTCGAGTGTGGAGGGGTGAGCTTTGGTGCAAGTGGAGCTCGGGGCTGGGGCTTCTCAAACCCCGGTGTACAGCTTCGAGGGTCACTCGGGGGCTGCACGGTCAGCGTCTCGTGGCCTTTTCAAGATGGCGTGCCCCACGCTTCCGGTCGCCTCCACGGGTCTCAGCTCTGCAGGGACTGTGGATCGGGCAGGTAGAAGGCAGGCAAGCTTGATCTCGTCGATCTCTGTCGCTCGAGTTCCGGCGGGAACTGCAACAAAGCAAGGGTCGAGGGCTGGATGGTGCCTGTTTGCACAGGGTGGTCACTCCTTGACCACAAGGGAGATTCTTCAGTCTTCTCACGTCGTGTAGAAAGTCGAAGGGTCCAGATTTCGTTTCTTATGTTTCTTCAGGATGATCTCCAGTCCGTTGGGACTGCTCCCCCTCTTATTCGAATCTAGGGGGTTGGACATCCTACTAGGTCCCCTCCTATGGGTGGGACCCAGGAAGGGGGTGGTTACACCCCTCTCCTTTGATCCTGGCCGCGCTGGGACAGGGGCTGGGAGGCCCCAGAACCGGTTTGGCCGGATCCTGCAAGGGGCAGCCTTGTGCTCCCCAGGCAGTGTCTGGTTTCTTTGAAACCTCCCTACTCCAATCCACTATCTCCTGTCTGGGGTGGTTTGACACCGCCCTGTGACAGGAAACTCTTTGTCCAGGCCTCCTCTGCCGGGTTTCGGTCAGCAGCAGGAGGCCAGACCCGTGTCTGTGGCAGGGGCATCCATTTTGTGGATCTGAGGCTCATTTTAAATCACCCGCGTTTCAGCAAAGTAACATGTCTTCTCCCTCTAGAAGGGTGGAATGCTACCCCCGTCGCCAGAACTGGCGAGGGGGTAGTATTCCAATTCGTATGACACCTTACACGACATGTTTTGATAAAGCCAAACCAAAGTTGCTATATAACCGCGAGGATTATAAGGCGCTTAAGAGTATATGGTATGGCATTATCCCGGATCAGCTTAGGGAGTTGTTCCCGACAGCTGCAGACAGGCTCAGCTCATGCCAGAGCTCCATCTCACATAAAACCACGCACTCTGCCTCCAGGATTGATGAGGCCTTCCATAGGAGTGGCTCACAGGTTATATATGTGTCCAGATATAGGTTTAGATATAGGTATACTATATCTAAGCAAGGGGTGATTACACCCACTTGCCCCAGCTGAGTGATCAGCCAGTTGTGTCAATTTAGATAGCCAGCCAGGGGTGGCAAAAGATATGCTGCAGCCCCTGGTAGGCCTTGGATGCACCTATGCCCTGGGCACCTATAGTGCACTGTACAGGGGCTGATAAGGTGACCCAAGCCAATCTAGTTATGCACCTAGGGTACATGGAATCCATTTTACAGAGAGAGCAGATAGCCTGGGGCCCTGATTAGCAGGGAACCAGGCCAACTAAGTCGAAAACCAGCTAAACACAGGGCAAAAAATCTGGGGTAACCATAGTCAGGTAGCCACCTTCCTACATAACCCCCCCCCAAACGAAAGGAGATAAGGCTATCCTTGGCCAGGTAAGCCTATATTGCCTGAGTGGCCATATAAGGAAGTACCTGCACTAGCATGGGTACCCCCTGTCTCATGGTCCACTAAGCAGTCCCTCACCCTAGGGGTATTAGAGGGTCTCCACCATAGGGAATCACTACCTTGGGTGTGTCTATGCAAAGTTAAAGGCTGGTTTGGATGTGGAGTATTGAAGTGAGGCTCCACTATTATTGGGCTCAACTTCCTCCAATTATCTTCCACCATATGTGCCTTTCTTTCTTCAACTGAGTTGCACTGAGCTCTCAGGGTCAACCTCTGGCTACCTAAAGCTGGAGGCTGGGTCCCTCTGTTTGGCTTGCTGGAGGGACAGTTCAGGTTTGGGCCCTTTGGGTCCCAGGTTTGGCTGTGCCCAACAGAATCCATCTGTGGGAGGTCCCTAACTATTTTTAAGGGGGCTCCCTCAGGAGTTTTTAAAGTTTTCACCTTACTAGGCCTACTAGTTTTGGTGCCCCTAATCTGTTGATGGGGGTGCTTTATTTGACAGGGGGCCCTCTGGGTCTCACTGTCCTTCTTGTCCTCTGCAGCCCTGGGCTGACTAAGGCAAGGTAGAGAGGGGCAGGTTACCTGCTCCAGACTGGATCCCACCTGAGAAGGGTCCACTGCCATCAGAGGCTCTGTCAGGCCAGGCCTAACAACCTCTGGGGCAGTTCCTTCATCAGGGGTAAGATCAGTTCCCTGAGGAGGCTGATCCTGTCCTACTGTCTGGTGAGGGGGAGATTTCTCTTCCTCCTCCATGCTCTCAGTTTGGGTGGAGTGATCCATCATTTCAGGCTTCACAACACACATATCTGTTTGAGTTTGGGCTGTGGCCATCACAGCCCCACCAACCTTTTCAGGAGGAGACTCAGTTTGGGTTTCTGCTGTTATCATAACAGCTTTGCTATTCTGTCTGGGAAGAGCTTCTGGTAAAGATGGGGCAGAGAGTTGCTCAGCCCTACCAACCTTTTCAGGAAGGACATCTTGAATTGGGGCCATAGCCAGTACAGCCCCACTAACCTTTCCATTGGAATTTACCATTCTAGAATGGATTTCCTGTTCAACCTCAGCCCAGGCTGAGATTTCCAAATCATTACCCAGTAGACAGTCTACAGGCAAGTTTGGTGACACTGCCACTCTCTTTGGGCCAATGACACCTCCCCAGCTGAGACTTACTACTGCCATTGGATGATTTGTTTGGATACCATCAATGTTTGTTACCTGGTATGTGGCACCTGGTAAAAGTTGCTTAGAGGGGACTATACAGTCAGCCACCATGGTGATGCTAGCCCCTGTGTCTCTAAAAGCTTCCACTTTCAAACCATTGATGATGGGTTCCTGCCTATATTTGCTCAAGGTATTTGGGCAAACAGAGAAGTTGGCAAACCCCATGCCAGTCTCATAGACAAGATCATTTGGGGATGGGGACCTGGATAGGCCAGGGTCTCCTTGGGCTCCAAAAGTAAACCCACCCAGATTCCTGGGTGTGCTCCCACTTCCTGGGGGATTACTGCTGACAGTAACAGGAGGTGTTGGAGCTGGCTTTGGAGGTATGTTTTCTTTATTGCCATTCTTGGGACAACAGCTGTCTGTTTTGTAATGCCCAACCTGTTTACAGGCATGGCAATAAGGCTTTTTCTCTGTTGAAGAAGTGTCTTGGGACCCACCCCCCTTCTTGGAGTTTTGGGGCCCTGGGGAAGTGTTTTCTTTACTTTTATCCCCACCCTTATCTTGAGGCTTGGTAGACTCCTTCTTCTGGTTATTGTCCTGATTCTTAGGCCTAATCCTGGTTCTGACCCATTTATCTGCCCTCTTTCCCAATTCTTGGGGAGAGGTCAAATCTGAGTCCACCAGGTGCTGGTGTAAGAGCTGGTTCTGACAATTACTAAGGATCTGCTCCCTCATAATCAAATTATACAATCCTGTAAAGTCATGTACTTTGCTGCCATTCAGCCAACCCTCCAGAGCCTTAGTTGCACAATCAACAAAATCAGTCCAGTCCTGAGTCTGTGTCTTCTGGGTATCTCTGAACTTTAACCTGTACTGTTCAGTGGTTAAGCCAAACCCATCTATCAGAACACTCTTCAGGACTTTGTAATTGCTGGCATCCTCATGTCTGACAGTGAGGAGCCTGTCCCTCCCTTTCTCTGAAAAGGAGTACCATAAGATTGCTGCCCACTGTTCCTCAGGAACCTGCTGTACCATGCAGGCTCTCTCCAGAGCAGTCATCCATTTGTGGATGTCATCCCCTTCCTGATAGGGGGGCACAATCTTTGTCAGGTTTCTACTATCATAGGACCTGGCTTTTTCTTTAGGAACTTTGCTGCCACCAGTGGCATCTAAGCCACTTATTTTCTGTTCCCTAGCCAAGGTAAGTTTAGCTTGAGCTAAGGTCAGTTTAGCTTGAGCCAGAGCTACCTCCTCCCTCTCTATCTGGAGTTGGACAGCCCTCATCCTGGCCCTATGCTCTTTTCTCTGGGAGGAAGTCATTCCTCTTTGAGATTCTCTTGAGGCACTAGAAAGGTGAGAGTCCCTTGACAGAGATCTCTCCCTTCTATTACCTGGGAGAATTTGGTTATGAGATCTGGAGTGGTGCTGGCCCTCTCCATTCCCATGTAGGTCCAAGTTGGCCTGGTTAAGCCTGGCAACCTGTACCTGGTTTCCCTGCTGATCCTGATCTTCAGGCTCTTCTACATCAGAGCCTTCCTCTTCCTCTTCCTCCTCCTCTTCTTCTTCTGGAAGATTCTCATTCTCAGGGGAGTTTATCCCTTCACCTGAATCTAAGGGAGCCTGACTCACCTTATCTAGATCATCCTTTTCTAGGAGAGCTATTAGGGAAGGAATGGTAGGGCCTCTGCCCTTTTTTAGCCCCCTGGCTGTGCACAAGGCACTCAGGTCTTTGTGGCTAAGGTTGTCATATCTGGATGTTGTCCCTATAGGATCAACTTCTACAGGAGCAGAGCCTGAGGCTCTACCTGTATCAGACATGACTGCTAGTGAGGTGTAAGTGGTGCACTTACCTACACTAAGTGGTTTCCTACTGTACCTTGCTAGTGAGTTGTAGTCAGGGTGTGCTAATCCCTTTAATCTACAACTACTAAGTTCAGTAGAACTTAATATGCTAAGCTTTTGATTTATATGTACCTAGAGGTACTTGATGTGATCTTTCAATTTGATAAAGATTGCAATGGTAAAACAAACAGCAAGCTCAAATCCGCACCGCTGCACACCAATGTGAGAAGTTGGCCTGATATGTAGTGTTTCCAATTCTGGAACCACTGGGTATCAGTCCAAACAAACCCCAAAGTTGTCTGGTTGTAAGTCAACCTTGTTAGACAAGCTATCCTAGTGGTAGCATGGACTAAGCAGCCTAAAGGCTAAACTTAAGAGGTCGTGTTAAGCGAGCTGTTTTACCACATACAATCCTGTAATCAAATGAAAGGACACCACACAAGTATATATTGTAAAAATATATGTATTTATTTCTAAATTACTCCCCAGTACTCTTTATGAGGAAAGGGGCACAAGCGTTAAATCAAAAGCACTGCTAAACATATAAAGTTGGCACAATTATGGCTGAGGGCGGGGGGCCACTCAGACCATATACTAAAAAAATGGTATAAGTAACACTTATCGAACAATGGTTAGGCCTAGGGCCTAGAGATTCGCTGGGAGCAGTCAGGACAAGCAATGAAGAAGTCGGGAGTAGCCCACAGGAGACGGATGCAGCACGGAAAGTGCGGCGCGCACCAATGTAATGTCAATGGTGCGTAAAAGTTAGTTAAAGTGAATTAAATGATACTTCCGCTGAACCTAGGAACACAAAACTTCAGACACAGACCCTAGAGGTGTGTGCCAGTGTAAGGACACCGGCGTTGCAAAGTTACCTCACCCACAGGCCGTGGATGCAGAGGGTCGAAGTGGCGTCGGGTTCTGTCACGCAGGTTCTTGGTGCTTGGAGCTGTTGCAGCTGCAGGCGCTGTGAAGCAGAAGTGTCCGGTGCGATCCAAGGGTGGATCGAAGTAGAAAAGTACCTGAAAGCAGAGGGGACAGAGTCTGGGTCACTCAGCAGTGACCAGGGTGGAACCAGGACGGAACCAGGCAATGTCGGGCGCAATCAGGCGGTTGTCGATAGGCTTCTCTCCGCTGTCACGTGGGCTCTGGGGCATCTGCGACGTCCAGGAGCAGGTCACGATCTGTCCCACGTAGGCTCTCGCCGTCAGCACCGTCGGCTTGAAGATTGTAGCAAACAGCACTTGGCAAAAGCAATCCACGCAGAACCGGGAGATTGCTTATCACTCGAACCAGGAGGGTCAGAGTGGGTGCTCCTTTTTACAGGAGCTGGTGCAGATCTGGAGCAACCAGAAAAGCAAGTCGTATTTCGAAGTTCGTCGGCACAGGGGCCACAAGCCAGCTGGCAAGTGACCGGGCCAACGCGTCGAGCACACACAGGCAGAAGGGCCCCACGCAGCACTCGTCGAGTGTGGAGGGGTGAGCTTTGGTGCAAGTGGAGCTCGGGGCTGGGGCTTCTCAAACCCCGGTGTACAGCTTCGAGGGTCACTCGGGGGCTGCACGGTCAGCGTCTCGTGGCCTTTTCAAGATGGCGTGCCCCACGCTTCCGGTCGCCTCCACGGGTCTCAGCTCTGCAGGGACTGTGGATCGGGCAGGTAGAAGGCAGGCAAGCTTGATCTCGTCGATCTCTGTCGCTCGAGTTCCGGCGGGAACTGCAACAAAGCAAGGGTCGAGGGCTGGATGGTGCCTGTTTGCACAGGGTGGTCACTCCTTGACCACAAGGGAGATTCTTCAGTCTTCTCACGTCGTGTAGAAAGTCGAAGGGTCCAGATTTCGTTTCTTATGTTTCTTCAGGATGATCTCCAGTCCGTTGGGACTGCTCCCCCTCTTATTCGAATCTAGGGGGTTGGACATCCTACTAGGTCCCCTCCTATGGGTGGGACCCAGGAAGGGGGTGGTTACACCCCTCTCCTTTGATCCTGGCCGCGCTGGGACAGGGGCTGGGAGGCCCCAGAACCGGTTTGGCCGGATCCTGCAAGGGGCAGCCTTGTGCTCCCCAGGCAGTGTCTGGTTTCTTTGAAACCTCCCTACTCCAATCCACTATCTCCTGTCTGGGGTGGTTTGACACCGCCCTGTGACAGGAAACTCTTTGTCCAGGCCTCCTCTGCCGGGTTTCGGTCAGCAGCAGGAGGCCAGACCCGTGTCTGTGGCAGGGGCATCCATTTTGTGGATCTGAGGCTCATTTTAAATCACCCGCGTTTCAGCAAAGTAACATGTCTTCTCCCTCTAGAAGGGTGGAATGCTACCCCCGTCGCCAGAACTGGCGAGGGGGTAGTATTCCAATTCGTATGACACCTTACACGACATGTTTTGATAAAGCCAAACCAAAGTTGCTATATAACCGCGAGGATTATAAGGCGCTTAAGAGTATATGGTATGGCATTATCCCGGATCAGCTTAGGGAGTTGTTCCCGACAGCTGCAGACAGGCTCAGCTCATGCCAGAGCTCCATCTCACATAAAACCACGCACTCTGCCTCCAGGATTGATGAGGCCTTCCATAGGAGTGGCTCACAGGTTATATATGTGTCCAGATATAGGTTTAGATATAGGTATACTATATCTAAGCAAGGGGTGATTACACCCACTTGCCCCAGCTGAGTGATCAGCCAGTTGTGTCAATTTAGATAGCCAGCCAGGGGTGGCAAAAGATATGCTGCAGCCCCTGGTAGGCCTTGGATGCACCTATGCCCTGGGCACCTATAGTGCACTGTACAGGGGCTGATAAGGTGACCCAAGCCAATCTAGTTATGCACCTAGGGTACATGGAATCCATTTTACAGAGAGAGCAGATAGCCTGGGGCCCTGATTAGCAGGGAACCAGGCCAACTAAGTCGAAAACCAGCTAAACACAGGGCAAAAAATCTGGGGTAACCATAGTCAGGTAGCCACCTTCCTACACAGCCCCAGTCCTGGCGAGGAGCTGGACAAAGGAGAGGGGGTGTAACCACCCCCCTTCCTGGTCCCACCCATAGGGGAGGGACCTAGCAGGAGATCCACCCCTCAGATTGGAATAAGAATGGGAGCAGTGCCACTGCACGGCAGATCATCCTGAAATCAACTTTAAACAAAGAAGAAGACTGGACTTCGACATTCTGCTGCACAGAAGACTGAAGAGAATCTCCCTAGTGGCCTAGGAGGGGCCACCCTGTGAACACAGGCATCACCCAGCACCTCGACGTCTGCTTTGCCGCCGCCTCCCGCCGGAGCCCGAGTGCAGAGCCTGACAAGACACAGCTTCACAGACTTCTCCCAGCCCGATCCACAGTCCCTGCAAAGAAGGGACCCGTGGAGGCACCGAGAGACGTGGGAGCGGACATCTTGAAAGACCCCCGAGACGCTGACTGCGCAGCACCCGAGGCACCCTCGACTCTGTGCTTTGGGGTTTATGAAGCCCCAGAACCGAGCAGCATTTGCACCAAAGATCAGCCCTCCAGCATTTCCACGATCTGCGTGGGGCCCTTTTGCTTTTTGCCACTCGACTCGCCATCCCGGCCGCTTGTCACGTGATCAGCGGCCATCTTGGCGACGAAACCTACAATTTACACTGTGGGTCTGATTGATCCAGACCTGCCCTCGCTCCTGTAGAAAGGAGTACCCGCTCTGACCTTGCTGGTCCGAGTAATAAGCCTTTTTCACTTTCCCCGTGGCTTGCGTTAGCCAAGGCTTGTTTGCTTCAATTGAGTTGCCGACACCGCCATCAGCTAGAGCCTTCGAGGGACAGCTCGTGATCGACTCCTGGACGTCTTTGACCTCTTCGTGTCCACGCAGCTGCAGAGAGAAGCAACACCTCATCACCTGTTTGCACCCGACTTTGCCTGGTTCCAATCTGGTTCCACGGTGGTCACTGGTCAGTGACTTTGAACATTGTCCCCTCTGCTTTCAGGTCTTCACCACTTCAGATCCACCCTTGGATCCACCGGACACTTCTCCTTCACATCGCCTGCAGCATCTTCAGCTTCAAGCGCCAAGAACCTGCGTGTCAAAACCCAACGCCACTTCGACCCTGTGCACCCACTTCCTGTGGGTGAGGTAACATTGCAAAGCCGGTGTCCCTACACTGGTACACACCTCTAGGGTCTGTGTCTTAAGTTTTGTTCCTCTAGGTTCAGAGGAAGTGCCCTTAAACTAACTTTGTACTTTTTAAGCACCATAGACTTTGCATTGGAAAGTGCGTGCACTTTGAACACTGCACCCGAGTTCCGTGGGCCTTTCCCGACTTAATCATTGCTAGTCTCGAATAGCTCCAGCGATTCCCAAGGCCCTAGGCCTGTTCCCTTTCCTATTGGTATCTCTTATACCACTTTCTTAGTATATGGTTTAGGTGGCCCCTAGGGCTCATCCATATTGTGCAACTTTTGTGTATTTTAAACTGTCTTGTGATTTAACGCTTGTGCTTCTGTGCTCATAAAGAGTCCAGGGGATTTTATAGTTAATAAATCAATATATATTTTCAATATATATCTGTGTGGTGTCCCTTTCATTTGGTATTCAAGGGGGTTGTGTATGGTATAACAGCTGGCTTCACATGCCTTTCAGAGTTTAGCCTAAGACTGCTTTGTCCACGTTACCACTAGGATAACTGGTCTACAAGGTTGAATTACAACCATCATCATAAGGGTTGCTTGGCATGGTACAAAGTGATCACTAGAATTAGTGAGCATTATATACCAGGCCAACTTACCACATTGGTGAGCAGCGGATTGGGATCTGAGCTTGCTGTTGTTTTACCATTACAATCTTTGAGATTATCATTTGAAAGACCATACAGGTACCTGCTAGGTACATATAAAACAAGACTAGTATACTTAAGTTCTACTGAACTTAGTTGTTGTAGAGTAAAGGGAGTAGCACACCCTAGCTACAACTACTAGATAGGTTTAGTAGGTAAACACCAGTGTAGGTAGATTGCAACACATCCACCACACTAGAGCAATGTCTGGAGCAGAGGGGTCCAGTGGACTTACTCCTGTTGAGAGTGACCCTCCAAGGGCACCATCCAAATTTGCTATTTTTTCCTTTAAGGAATTAAGACAGCTTTGTGTCTTAAGGGGTCTGAAGACAGGGCCTTCCCCTACTACAGACCACCTAAGAGAGCTCTTAGACCAGTCTGAGACTCTAAAGCCCTCTAAGGCAAACCCCACAGGGGATGCTGAAGGAGGCCATCCTTCAGAGGATGACACTGTAGACACCCCTGCCCCTATCATCCTGGTAGATGAGGAAGCCTCCACCACTGGAGCTCCTCAGGTAGATGTAGAGGAAGAAGAGGAAGAGGAGGAGGTGGAAAGCAGTGAGTCAGATGATGACAGAAATAGTCAGGTGCTGGTCAGTAGACTGAACCAGGCTAACTTAAGCCAACTTGGGAATGAATCTGGTAACAACCCATTCAGACCCCCAGGTGGGCTTAACCAGGGGCATAGGAGGAGGAGGAATCACTCAGGTGAATCCAATACCTCCCATGTCCCTAGAGGCTCTCATGGTCACTCCAGGAAGGAGATGACTAGCCCTCAGAGAAGGGAACATGAGGCCAAGATGAGAGAGGCTGAGCTTAGGATCCAGAGGCAAGAGTTAGAGGTTGCCCTGGCCAAGGAGAAACTTGCTAGAGCAAGACAGCCTAGAGAGAGTGGATTAGGATCCACTGGTGGCAGCAATATCCAGAAGGATAAAGACAGGTCCTTTGATACAAGAAACCTGAGTAAGATTGTGCCCCCCTACAAAGCTGGGGATGATATCCACAAATGGATGACTGCACTTGAGAGAGCCTGCATGGTACAGCAGATCCCTCAGGAGCAGTGGGCAGCAATCTTGTGGCTCTCCTTTGAAGGTAGAGGCAGAGACAGACTCCTCACAGTTAGTGATGAGGATTCTAGAAACTACATGGTCCTGAAGAGTGCTCTGATTGATGGGTTGGGCTTAACCACTGAACAGTACAGGTTAATGTTCAGAGACACCCAGAAGACACAGACTCAGGACTGGTCTGAATTTGTTGAGTGTGCCACTAAGGCTCTGGAGGGCTGGTTGCTGGGAAGTAAGGTTACTGACTATACAGGATTGTATAATTTAATTATGAGAGAGCAAATCTTAAGTAATTGTCAAAATCAGCTTCTACATCAGCACCTGGTTGACTCTGATCTGACCTCCCCACAAGAATTGGGTAGGAGGGCAGACAAATGGGTCAGAACCAGGATCAGGCCTAAGAACCAGGGTGAAGACCAAAAGAAAGAGACTACCAAGCCTCAAGAGAAGGGTGGGGATAAAAGTAAGGAAAAGACTTCCCCAGGGCCCCAAAACTCCAAGAATGGGGGTAGGTCCCAAGACACTTCTACATCCCAGAAAAAGCCTTATTGTCATACCTGTAAACAGGTTGGGCATTACAAAACAGACAGCTGTTGTCCCAAGAATGGCAATAAGGAGAATATACCTCCAGGTAAGGCTCCAACACCTCCTGTCACTGTTAGCAGTGGTCCCCCAGGTGGTGGGAGCACCCCCAAGAATTTGGGTGGGTTTACTTTTGGAGGACAGGTGGACTCTGGCCTATCCAGGTCCCCTAACTCAGATACTCTTGTCTATGAGACTGGCATGGGGTTTGCCAATTTCACTGCTTGCCCAAACACTTTGAGCAAGTATAGACAGGAGCCCCTCATCAATGGCTTGAAAGTTGAGGCCTTCAGAGACACAGGGGCTAGCATCACCATGGTGGCTGAATGTCTAGTCCCCTCAAGGCAACTTTTACCTGATGCCAGATATCAGGTGACAAACATTGATGGCATAGAAACCAATCATCCCATGGCAGTAGTCAATCTTAGCTGGGGAGGTGTCACTGGCCCAAAGAGAGTGGCAGTGGCAGCAAACTTGCCTGTAGATTGCCTACTGGGTAATGATTTGGAAATCTCAGCCTGGGCTGAGGTTGAACAGCAAACCCATTCTAGAATGGTAAATCTCCATGGAAAGGTTAGTGGGGCTGTGATGGCTACAGCCCCAATCCAAGATGTCCTTCCTGAAAAGGTTGGGAGGGCTGAGCAAACCTCAGCCCCATCTTTAGATAACCTCCCTCCTGAAAAGAGTAGCAGGGCTGTGCTAGTAACAGCCCATACCCAAACTGAGTCTCCTCCTGAAAAGGTTGGTGGGGCTGTGATGGCCACAGCCCAAACTCAAACTGATACATGGGTAGTGAAGCCTGAAATGATGGATCACTCAACCCAAACAGAGAGCATTGAGGAGGAAGAGAAATCTCCCTCCCCCCAGACATTAGGAAAGGATCAGCCTCCTCAGGGAACTGATCTTACCCCTGATGAAGGAACTGCCCCAGAGGTTGTTAGGCCTGGCCTGAGAGAGCCTCTGATGGCAGTGGACCCTTCTCAGGTGGGACCCAGTCTGGAGCAGGTAACCTGCCCCTCTCTACCTTGCCTTACTCAGCCCAGGGCTGCAGAGGACAAGAAGGACAGTGAACCCCAAAGGGCCCCCTGTCAAATAAAGCACCCCCATCAACAGATTAGGGGCACCGAAACTAGTAGCCCTAGTGAGGTGAAAACTTTAAAAACTCCTGAGGGATCCCCCTTAAAAGTAGTTAGGGACCTCCCCCAGATGGATATTGTTGGGCACAGCCAAACCTGGGACCCTAAGGGCCCAAACCTGACCTGTCCCTCCAGTAAGCCAAACAAAGGGACCCAGCCTCCAGCTTTAGGTAGCCAGAGGTTGACCCTGAGAGCACAGTGCAACTCAGTCAGAGAAAGAAAGGCACACATGGTGGAGAGTGATTGGAGGAAGCTGAGCCCTACAGAGGAAACTCACTTCAGTACTCCATCTCAACACCAGCCTTTGACTTTGCAAAGACACACCACAGGTAGAGATTCCCTATGGTGGAGACCCTCCGATACCCTTAGGGTGAGGGATTGCTTAGTGGACCATGAGACAGGGGGTTACCAAGCCAGAGCTGGTACTTCCTTATATGGCCACTTAGGCAATATAGGCTTACCTGGTCAAGGATAGCCTTATCTCCTTTCGTTTGGGGGGGGGGTTATGTAGGAAGGTGGATATCTGACTATGGTTACCCCCAAACTTTTTGCCTGGTGTTTAGCTGGTTTTTGACTTAGTTGGCCTGGGATCCTGCTATTCAGGGCCCCAGGCTGATTGCTCTCTCCTTAAAATGGACTCCATGTACCTTAGGTGCATAACACAATTGGAATTGGTTCACCTTATAGGCCCCTGTAACAGTGTACCATAGGTACCCAGGGCATAGGTGTAGCCAAGGCCTGCCAGGGGCTGCAGCATGTATTGTGCCACCCCTGGCCTGGCCTCCATATTTGACACAACTGGCTGATCACTCAGCTGGGGTAAGTTGGTGTAATCACCTCTTACTTAGGTACAGTATGCCTGTGCCTAACCCTAAACTGGACACATATGTTCCTATCAGCCACTCCTATGGAAGGCCTCATCAATCCTGGAGGCAGAGTGCTTGGAAATATGTGAGATGGTGCTCTAGCATGAGCTGAGCCTGTCTGCAGCTGTCGGGAACCACTCCCTAAGCTGTTCCGGGATATTGCCATACCATATACTCTTAAGTGCATTATAATCCTCGCGGTTAAATGCTATCTTTGGTTTGGCTTTATCAAAACATGTCGAGTAAGGTGTCATACGAATTGGAATACTATCCCCTCGCCAATTCTGGCGACGGGATAGCATTCCACCCTTCTAGAGGGACACGACATGTGTGTAGCCTTAACCCCGGTTAAAGTTAAACAGAGCCTCAGCATCACAAAATAGATGCTGCCACCACAGACACATGTCTGACCTCCTGCTGCTGGGAGTCCTTCCAGCGAGGAGGGCCTGGACAAAGGGTTTCCTGCCTGGGGAGGTGCGAGCACCACCCCAGACAGGGTTTTGTGTATTGGGTAGGACAGGGCTGAATAGATTGAGACATGCCTGGGGCACACAAGGTGTCCCTGTGCATAAGCCAGCCCAAACCGGTTCTGGGGCTTTCCAGCCCCAGTCCTGGCGAGGAGCTGGACAAAGGAGAGGGGGTGTAACCACCCCCCTTCCTGGTCCCACCCATAGGGGAGGGACCTAGCAGGAGATCCACCCCTCAGATTGGAATAAGAGGGGGAGCAGTGCCACTGCACGGCAGATCATCCTGAAATCAACTTTAAACAAAGAAGAAGACTGGACTTCGACATTCTGCTGCACAGAAGACTGAAGAGAATCTCCCTAGTGGCCTAGGAGGGGCCACCCTGTGAACACAGGCATCACCCAGCACCTCGACGTCTGCTTTGCCGCCGCCTCCCGCCGGAGCCCGAGTGCAAAGCCTAACAAGACACAGCTTCACAGACTTCTCCCAGCCCGATCCACAGTCCCTGCAAAGAAGGGACCCGTGGAGGCACCGAGAGACGTGGGAGCGGACATCTTGAAAGACCCCCGAGACGCTGACTGCGCAGCACCCGAGGCACCCTCGACTCTGTGCTTTGGGATTTAAGAAGCCCCAGAACCGAGCAGCATTTGCACTAAAGATCAGCCCTCCAGCATCTCCACGATCTGCGTGGGGCCCTTTTGCTTTTTGCCACTCGACTCGCCATCCCGGCCGCTTGTCACATGATCAGCGGCCATCTTGGCGACGAAACCTACAATTTACACTGTGGGTCTGATTGATCCAGACCTGCCCTCGCTCCTGTAGAAAGGAGTACCCGCTCTGACCTTGCTGGTCCGAGTAATAAGCCTTTTTCACTTTCCCCGTGGCTTGCGTTAGCCAAGGCTTGTTTGCTTCAATCGAGTTGCCGACTCCGCCATCAGCTAGAGCCTTTGAGGGACAGCTCGTGATCGACTCCTGGACGTCTTTGACCTCTTCGTGTCCACGCAGCTGCAGAGAGAAGTAACACCTCATCACCTGTTTGCACCCGACTTTGCCTGGTTCCAATCTGGTTCCACGGTGGTCACTGGTCAGTGACTTTGAACATTGTCCCCTCTGCTTTCAGGTCTTCACCACTTCAGATCCACCCTTGGATCCACCGGACACTTCTCCTTCACATCGCCTGCAGCATCTTCAGCTTCAAGCGCCAAGAACCTGCGTGTCAAAACCCAACGCCACTTCGACCCTGTGCACCCACTTCCTGTGGGTGAGGTAACATTGCAAAGCCGGTGTCCCTACACTGGTACACACCTCTAGGGTCTGTGTCTTAAGTTTTGTTCCTCTAGGTTCAGAGGAAGTGCCCTTAAACTAACTTTGTACTTTTTAAGCACCATAGACTTTGCATTGGAAAGTGCGTGCACTTTGAACACTGCACCCGAGTCCCGTGGGCCTTTCCCGACTTAATCATTGCTAGTCTCGAATAGCTCCAGCGATTCCCAAGGCCCTAGGCCTGTTCCCTTTCCTATTGGTATCTCTTATACCACTTTCTTAGTATATGGTTTAGGTGGCCCCTAGGGCTCATCCATATTGTGCAACTTTTGTGTATTTTAAACTGTCTTGTGATTTAACGCTTGTGCTTCTGTGCTCATAAAGAGTCCAGGGGATTTTATAGTTAATAAATCAATATATATTTTCAATATATATCTGTGTGGTGTCCCTTTCATTTGGTATTCAAGGGGGTTGTGTATGGTATAACAGCTGGCTTCACATGCCTTTCAGAGTTTAGCCTAAGACTGCTTTGTCCACGTTACCACTAGGATAACTGGTCTACAAGGTTGAATTACAACCATCATCATAAGGGTTGCTTGGCATGGTACAAAGTGATCACTAGAATTAGTGAGCATTATATACCAGGCCAACTTCTCACAGACAGAATACAGAACAATGTCATACATTCACCCCAGTACAGAGATCTGGGCCTAAATCCATTGTTTTTTTGCACTCCACACCACCCCAGTTCAGACATGGCCATATGCAAATCAGCCTTGACCCTGTGCATCACGGGAACACTCCCGCCCGAATTGCCAAGCCATGTCTTTCCTGGACAGGAATCAAGCATCCTAGGACCGGTTTCTGGCTATCAGCCGTCTTCAGCCAGGATAGCTTGACTCCAATGGTGTGGAGAGCATGGGACTCACCTCTGAGCATACCTGTTGCGTGTTTATCTAGGTTCCTGATCGATACTGTGACCTTATGCCCCTATTCGGCTATAAATCCATTTATTCCCTATATTGGCATAACCGTTCAAGTGCGATTTTCTGAAAAGTCATCTCTGGCCTCACACGAACAGAGCCACATTCCAGCATGACTCTCTGCTACTTCCTTTGCGACCAATTAGTGCAATGACAGTGCAGCAGTCACTATCTGATATTCCTAGATAACACTCCGAGTTCTTCAACAAGATAAAAACTTAGCAAACCTGGAAATCCCCGCTTGCTATGTTTTGATTAGTAATGGAACTCTAATGAGCAACTGATAACTGTCACTTCCTAGTGACATCTTTAATTGACGTCTTATGTCCAGCAAACTTGCGTCAAACCCGGCACCTGTCAGGTATAAATATTACCAACGTTGCCTTGAGCTGTGAGCTGCAAGCTACTGTTGCTGATGCTGGCTGCCTGCATGACCCTGTGTTGGTTAATCTAGCACTCTGTCACTGCAGCCTGCTATCCTGTGGTGGTGAAGCTGCTGATTACCATTATCGCCGCTACAGCGCGAACTATGGTGCAGTACGCTTAAGGAGCTGAACAGCCGTCCTCTGCGAAGACATCCAGCAGATTCCAGCTGCCCGCGGACGCTGTCCCCCCTCCTTCCTCGACGCGCTGAAGAGAGCCGCTGCCTTTCTCGTGCAGAGAAATCCAGTCCTGGCGCTTCCGGTTTACCCTCGCGGGTGACTGGGATATCGAGAGAGACCCCTGAAGGAGATACCAATCCTCCATCATTCTATTCAGAGGTATGGTGTTGACTAAACCCTTAGACGAGAATTCTTGAAACAAACCTTGGCAAAACCAACTTACCTTAAAGCTACTTACTTACTCCCCTTCTCACGTGTTAGGCTTAGGTCAGGCACACTGGGGTAGGCTTAGTTAGAAGCACCAGTTGAGTATGTTAGCCTAATGTATATATGACTGTATATATGTTTTATTACTTTTAAACCATTGTATGGCTAAGAAACCATATCAATGCTTTTACAGTTCTATTTCGCAATACTTATCTTACTGTACGTACTTTTTATAATAACAGTTATTGCAATTGTGGCAATACATTTCTCTTGTACGAGAAGAAAGACTGTTCAATAAATGTTAACCCTTTATTGATACACGCCCGTCTCTCTATTCTCTACATCTCGTGAAAGTAAACTGCACTAGACTGACTGAGTGAAATCTATGTCTATTGTTTCACACGACCCTAGAGATTGACTCTTGATCTGAGGAGCAAAGTTGTCATGTTGCACGGTTGTTGGAAAACTGAATCCCTTCTTGTCTGTGCCAAGGAAGCTGATCACTTCCTATGCAGAGAAGAAAGTTTCCAGTGACCTCTGAGCTAGTTGGTAACACAACCCAATTAAGTTTAGCATAGTCAGTGGAGGCCTGGAATATCCGCAGTTCCACGTCGATACTACTGTTTATGTTATTCCAATGTGCAGGGCCTAGTGGGAAACTAGGAACTACACTACATGGCGCCCAACGTTTGGTAAGGCGATAAACTAACGCAAGACTTGTAGAGTAACTCAGTCGTGCATATTTCACAGACCCCTTTCTCCCGTAAATACTCCAATAGACGTCTGGAGTGGGTGAAAGGTTAAAATCCGCCCGACCTTAGTAGGAAGAGATTCCTATGTAAAGCTCTGGTTTATTCAACGTTGAAGGATACAGTGTTCCAAAATATTGTGCACCTAATCTTTGTCTCCTTGGAGACCTACTCTGCAAACCTTGCATTTTTACAATGCCAGAGAATAACGGAACCTCTGGGGCCGCAGTAGATGCGACTCAGCAAGGTCCCGAACAAGCAGACCCGGATGCTATTATCATCCCGGTCCACTTAAGAAGATCTATAACTTTAAAACTTATAGATAACGGACTGACACCACAAGGTGGTACAGTAGTCTTCGTGATAGAGGCTCACGAGTATCGGCAGACAGAGGTATTCTATTCATGGATAAACTTTCCAGCGGTAAACGCAATAACAAAAGAGTTTCACTATTACAAAATAGAGAAACCTCCGGAAGAGTACGCTCCTTTCGAGGAGATTGAAATTCCACTTAAATTTCAAGAGCACCTGCTCTGGTTTAATGGCGCCCTAAAACACAATGATCACATAACCAGGCTCGGTCCACTAGGTAGACCAGGAGCCACGTGGCCGGTTCTAGCCAGCTACACACCACATCCGGACATTGTAAAAATGTCTAGAGAAGAGCTGTTAGTACAGCTAAACGCATTAATAAAAATACATAGGCAATTAGTCCAATATGTAATGCGGATTGCTACAATCCAGCCAGCTGTTAATACACCACAGCTGACCCCTCATCAGGGGAACACAAATAAAATTACACCACAGAACATACAGTCATGTCTTGGTAAAACACCCGTAAAACGGGAACAAATTCCTTTCTGGTTAGCACAGAAAATCACTCAAATAGAGGCAGTATTTCCTGATACTACCCCTATTGAGAAACACAGAATCTTGACCATCTGCCTTCCTATGGGAATCGCACCACACGTGGAGGACTGTGACACTTGGGGTACAGTCTTTGCTTCCATCTACACAAAAACACACGGTGTTCCGTCTATGGCGGTAATACCAGAAGTGCTAAAACAGATTCAAAATGAATTCGGTCCAGAGCCCGCTTTAAATCTAGGTATGAAATTACTGAAAGATTTCAAGCAGGTCACGGCTATATTATTAGCCAACGTAAAGGGAGAAGCAGCATCTGTGGCGATCCGCCAGAAGTTGAGGGAAACAGATATAAAAGATCCTGTTGAGCTAGCAAAAATCATAGAAAAGTGCTATGAAGAATTAGGTAGAGACAGCTTGGGTGGGAAACCAGTAAAGCCCCAACTGCTCGAAAATCCAGAAAAATTATTTATTAAAAATAATTTAAACACTCCTAAAAAAAGCTGGAATGGAAATAAACAATCCACTCCCAAGGAAAAAGTTTTCCAGTCCAGAGAAAGGTCTCCTCGACGGAGGGAAAGAACTCCAACTCGAGAACGCCAGTCTCCCCAGAGGGAGCCCTCTGAGAAAAGATATAACCTTAGAAATAGGGATAATCTAAAAAAACCTGATAGATATCAAAGTATTGATACACGTCCCTCTCGATCTCTTCCACAGAATTCGGAAAGAAGAGGACGGTCAGACCAAGGAGAGCACACCAAGTCCAAAGACAAGGAACCTGCTCAAAATAAGAAATCTCAATTTCAGAAAAAGAAGGTAGCCAGTATTAGAGTAATCAACCATGCCGAGAATACTGAGGACACAGTTGAAAAACGGGGAGTGGGCATTTACAATGTTGGACAGTGCAGCAGAAATCAGTATAGAGCGCAAGATCTTGATGAGTCATCTGGAGACAGTGGACACGAATGAATACATTCAGGTTGAAACTGGCGACGCCAGACTTAGCGAGCCCCATAAAATATACGAAATAACATTGTGTATGGAGGGTGATAAGACTAGGAAAATTAAGGGTCTATTTTGGGATAAGCTCTCAAAAGGCTATGATATTCTGTTGGCTGAAAAAGATTGGCCCCCGGAGTTTGTCAGGGAGTGCCCTCGTGGCGAAGAAGTGATTATGCCTGCCTTCTCGAATCACATTCCGATTCACAAAAAATATACTTATGCAAGGAAATGGGCAGTAGCCCAGGCACCTGCGTTGTATAAAAATCATGTAGGATGGGATAAGGATTCACCTCCTCACAAAATCCAACTAAAAAGTGAACCAACTGCCCAACGGCAGTATCCCATAAAGCAAGAAGCTAAAAAACAAGTCAGGGAGATCTTAGATCAACTTGAGTACCAGGGGGTGATTGAAACATGCACCTCTCAAATGAACAATCCTTTGTTTCCTGTCTCCAAGCCAGACAATTCATATCGTCTAGTTTTGGACTACAGACATCTTAATACATGTTGCAAAACTTTTGCAGTACAAAACTCGCATAGTGCAGCCCTAATGAATAATATAGTTAGGAAAAAATACAAAACGACATTAGACATATCTAATGGCTTCTTTTGTCAAAACATTGCACCAGAAAGCAGATATTTGACCGCTTTCTCCGCATTTGGGTCGCAGAAAAAATTCTGTCGACTCCCACAGGGGTTCAAGAACAGCCCAGGACTATTCTCAGCTATGGTAACAGAGTTACTACAAATCTATGATGATGAAGCATTATCTTACGTGGATGATATTTATCTCACAGATGACGACTTGGATACTCATTTGAAAAGAGTGAACACCATCATACTTGGGTTCGCAGCAGAGGGTTACAAATTCAACTTTAAAAAGTCTCGAATTGCCCATCTGACATTACTGTTTTTAGGGTACGAATTATCAAGTGAAGGGAAAAGCCTAGCGGACAACTTCTTAGAGAAGTGCGCTGTACTCCAAGCTCCAAAAACGCTGAAGAATTTACAATCCATTCTAGGTTTTCTGAATTTCGGAAGAACTTACATTCTAAATTACGCAGAGAGGGTTAAACCTCTCTACGAACTAATAAAACCTGATTTTAAACAAATCAATTGGACTCAAAAACACACAGAAATTTTGAGATCACTGCAAACAGACATGTTAGCAAAAACAAAATTAGATACACGTGACAACACGATCGATCTTGTAATCCGAGTCATCCCTGGAAGATGCGGATTCACGTACCTAACCTCTAATGAGGGAGAAAAGGTACCCATTTCAATTAAATCTCACTTGTACACACAAGCAGAAAAAGCATTCAGTCACACAGAAAGAACTGTGAACGCAGTGCAAATCGCATTAGCAAATGAACGAGAACTAGCACACGGCAAACGGATTAATATCCTTACAGCGGAATCCGCCTTCGAAGCTCTATTCAGCCCAGTAAACCTGCCTACAGTGTCACTGGATCCGAAATGGATACAGTGTATAGATTCTCTAGGAGCGGAAGATGTGAAATACTTTTTCGCCCCGCAATACGAAGAACTGAATGACTTAGAATATGAAGAAGAATATCCTCTGCCAATCGAAATTCTGCCTCTCCCACAATACGCCTGTATAATCTATACGGATAGCTCTGTACAGCATTTCAACGTAGAGAGAAAATCCTACGATGCAGCATGTGCGATCATTAAATGTCGTTGGCTGTGCGGTAAAATCAAACCGAAAATAACCAAAACTGAATCAGTAAAGTACTGTTCGGCTCAAAGAACTGAAATCAGATGTTTAAAGATGGCGCTCGAAAATGCAGAACGCGAATTCCCCACACTTATAGTGTGCGATTCTCATTTTTGCGTCAATTCTTACAATAACAAACTGCAGAGTTGGATCGAAAACGACTACAAAGATGACACAGGTGCCACAATAAAGCATAAAAAGCTCTGGAACGAGGTAGCTCTTTTACACAAAGAACTACAAAAGACTCACGTGATTCACGCACAGAGTCTTCAACGTGATGGCGTTCACGTTGCAGGGAATTCATTGGCTAATACAGCCACCGCGGAAGCAACTAAACCGGCTTCCGTAGCCACAAAAAAGCGTACAGATAAGTACATAGACGGGGAAACCATGCTGGCGGTAAAAACGACCGTAAAAGGCGACCGTGCAGCACTACCCGTAAACTATCCACTCAATTATGCATACATAATCGATGCAAACTCCGTTCCTTTTGCTCGAATCCCTGGAGTGGGGGATAGAGTAATTCCAAACACGAACAGGAGGATATTTTTAATAGCAGACGCACATATGGGTTTGGGTCCTAGGCACAGAGAGATCAAGGAATCACTGACTGAATTACAATCAGTATTCTGGTGGCCGGGAATGAGTGTAGAACACCAAATATATGCAAACAACTGTGAAAACTGCGATAGGGATCACAGTAGCGAACCTTGCTACCAGCTACCAATCAGAAAGAGCGTAACGCTGCCTACACCCCATCCTGCGTCCTATTAATAGTTAAGACGAAAAGCGCTTAAAAAATTAGGCCTCCAGCGCTCGGCTGACGCTAGAACGGTTATAAAAGATTTGCGAGTCCATATCGGCATATACGCAATTACCACGTTCCATTCTGACCAGGGTCCTGCTTTTAGCTCTCGAGCCTATAAGGAGGCCATGGCCAGCATGGGAATTGGGTTGTGGTATTCTTGTCCGTCATACCCCGGAAGGGAATAGTGTGGTAGAAAGAAAAAACCGGGACATAAAGCAATCTATAACAGCGAAGGTATTAGGTTCAGGCGCTGGGTGGGTCAAACATTTAATAAGTGTCCAGACTAGTCTTAACAACATGCCAAGAAATTCTCTAAAAGGTTTCAGCCCATACGAACTATTGTTCGGAATTAGAATGCGCGTTCAGGACCTCGATAGTCAGATGTCAGTGGTACAAGAAGAAACAACGCAGTTTGATGTAAAAGACCGTTTGGCTGTTTTACAGGAACTGAATGAAACAAGAAAATCATTAAGCAACATAAAGTTAAAGCAACAGCCAAGTACCACTGACGAGGCACCACCCGCAACAGCCCCAGCAAGGCCTGTCTGGATTCCAAAGATTGGGGATCTAGTCAGAGAAAAGATCGCGGTGAAGAACGAATTTGGGCCTTCTTACAGAAAAGCAGTACCTGTCTTGGCAGTCACCGGAACAAGATCAGTTGTGCTACCGCCCCTTGCTGGTAAAAAGGAGAACAGAGTCGTGTCCATCGATCTGGTAAAACCACAAGCATGTGGCCTATAATCAACAGTAGGCCCAGTGGACTCCCAAGAAACAACAGAATACCCAAACTTGCAACAATTCAAGAGGTTCAAACTGAAAGACTCATCACATTCGATCAGCCTGCAGTGCACAATGAAGGACTATGCAATAATGCCATGGAACTCGTGCCTCTTGAAACACAGATTGAAACGGTTCGTCATGAAACAACACCAGTCTACAATGATGTGGCATCAGAAAGTGCTACCGAGAGACAGATTGAAAGAACAATCCCATCAATTGACAGAACTGCCTCTGGTTATTTCATCAACTTCGACAACTTCTCTGAAGATGAAAACGACCCCGAAGTGATGCCAGAATCAAAAAAGTCTTTTAAAGAAAAAGCAACGGAACTCTTTCATCAACTGAAGGAAATCTACCTTATTTCCCCTTGGCTAGAGTTCTGGTTCGGTCTAGGTGTATTTTTCCTCCTGCTTTGGCTCATCATGGTACTTTGTTTGGGAAAATTCATTGAAGGAAAATATATTACAATGGACACAGCAAGTCAGAACATCAACCTAGTCCTGAAACCACACAGATCATCCCACGTGAAGAAAAGAGAACTGTCAACAGTAAATGTCACAGCAATTCCAATACCTGGTGGGGAAGTATGGGAGAAAACAGACTATGAGATCTATGGTCCGGTCGAAATCCTGAAGTATCCTCATCAACTAAAGGTTTCCTTAAGTGACTTTGTTACACCTAGTACATTCTCTGATGATTGGGACTTTAACAGTATTAATGACATGATGTCTGATTTAGTAATGTCAGCTAGATTCACAGATCATGATTATTTACAAGGTTCATCTAGTTATGAGCAGTTATTCTGTTACACCCACTATGGGGATCATTACTTGCATAAATCTGCACAGCCTAGAAATGTTTTTATGTATAATCAATGGGAACATTGTTCTACACCACCTAAAAGCAGTTCTAAAGCATTTTTTGAGAAATTCAAATACTTCTCAGGGTTTAACACAAGTGATGCAGAAACGTTTTATTATAAACTGTTAGATAAAACAGGAATGAAAACAATGCTGACAAATTCTAAATTGATATATTCAGAAGCATTTTATGACAAAATGATGACATTTGGTTTTGATTATTGGAAAAATAATATTGAAACGAAAACAATTTGGGGTACAAAAGATTGGCAGGTGCAAGGCATTGAAGCACTATTTAGAACCTGCATGATACCAGAACAAATGTTATTTTTAAATGACACTGTACACCAAACATCTTGTCTTGGTCTAGCTAAGAACAAAGACCTTAAAACACCGTCTATACCAAAGCCAATACCTGAGAATACAACCACAGATATTGAGTTAGACGTTTCACAAATTTTACATTTCAACAGAACACATCCTGATTGGAAAAAATGGTTAATCTGGCCTACAGACACAAATAGCTGTCAAGATAGATTCCTGAATAGAACACAGGGGTTAAAAATGACCAGATTAGACTCAAGATATTCCCAGAGACAACATCCAGGGATTATTACAACATACAGTGTAGGGAAACTCTGCCTAGAATGGCTAACCTCGTCCACACTGGCTGAAATTAAGCAACACTTGTCTTTACTAAAAGATGGTGCTGATTTGCGCGATTTCATTCTTGGACCACGCAAACAGCGTCAAAAGCGTTTCATAGCGACCAGTATCTATGCTGCTTACAACGAGGCTTGGAAAGTAAAGCAAATTGAAACTGCTGAAAAAATACGAGAAATCGATCGTATTAATTTGGAGAAATCACTTTCTGTGGTAGACAATGGGTTAATGACTCTGTCTTCCAGAATATATTCGTTGGACAATATGGTATCCTCTGCCTTTGATGTGATAGACAGAGATTTGCTTATGTTACAACATGGCCAGTCTCAATTGCGCTCTATTATAGAATTAGGCTGGACGCTGCAAAATCTTCGTTCAGGCTATGTGCCTTGGCGTTTAATAAACACAACGTCATTATTTTCCAGTTTTAACCTTACTGATAAACAGATCAGTTTGGCACAGAAAGGAGCAGACTATACAATCCTGAGCATCGAAAAACTCGAGAGATTACCATTGACAATGTCAGAGAGTCCTGTCATTGAATGGATAATACACGGAATTATCACAATTCCGATAACAACTTTCCGATTTAAAAAGTGCCTTGAGTACATACCTGCTGGCCAATATGAACATTTGGGTAAAGGATATGTAAAATCTATATGGAAATTACCATACACTCATTCTTGCTATAGTGACAGCGACAAAAATGTATTTCTTAGTGGTGAGAACTGTAAACATTCACTAAGCGGTATACTTTTGTGTCAGGGTATTAATTTACACGGAGCATGTGATGGAAATTCAAACAACCTTTCATGCCACCAGCTAGTCACACCTGCAACTCAGATAGAGCCCTTCTTTATGCAACTCGCGAACGGGAGTTACATTCTTAGAACGGATCACAGATGTTGTGGCCTGACGCCAGGGAAAAGTTATCTAATAGAAGTAACGTCCATGGTCAAATGTTGTATGCAAGCATTGTTCCCGAGCGGGCCTCCAGACATAGTGACTCCCCTCTGGCCTCGTCTGAATCTCTATTCTATACGAATTGATACATTAAGCAAAATGAAATCTGTACTTTTACAGACAACAGTGCCTATAACGTCATCTAAAGAGACGTATGATCTTCTAGTCGCAAGGACGACTACTGAGGTTCATGACCTTTTATCAACAAATTGCCCCGTGCATTTCGTAGAAATGTTCAGCCAACTCCTTAACATGTCTAGTGCAACAAGCATCCCAGGCATATTTAAGACAGTCTTTACGGGACTGCTAACACCCTTCCAGGCAATTTTGGGAATCTTTCCTAATTTTGTGCACTCCATTTTTGGCGGCATACCATTATTTTTGGGACTCGTTGCAGGGATTCTATTTTTGACCCTCCTGCTTCGTTATGGCAAGCCTCGGCTCAGACATAGCTCCCATGGGAATGGAAGAGACAATCCTAGCAATGCGCTACAGGGACAGGATAACTAACGTCCTCGGATTGGCCAGGCTGAGAGATCTAAACATGACCTGGTTCCTTTCATTCAGACCGATATGGCAAAATTGCATTTTACCTGTGCTACGGTGTATGCTTTGCGGTGATGAATGCGTGTTGGACATCTGTCTTTCACTTCCATCAGCAGTACCAATGGACGTCGATACTTTGCTCAGTCCAATAACGGCTCACGCATTGTGTTGTCCCCAGCGGCTACCAATCCTGATGACGGCATTTGTGGAGACTCCTGTACTACGACTAGGTGGTATCAGTGGAGCGAGTGACAAAAGCAACATCATCCAGGTACAACGTTCTGTGAGCATTGCTGGTCCTGCCTTCGATGACAGCAATCATTCTCACACATGCCAAGTTGCAGCGCTATCTAATTTGGTTGAACTATCACCTGAATTTGTAGACCAATTCTTTGAGAGCCTGTCTGATACGATGTTCTCACCCATAGAGAAACAATAACTTTTTGAGAAGCTTTCCGACACACAGCGTTCCCATGAACTCTGAATTCGGCCTTCAGTTTAGATCAACAAAAACTGCCAGGAGCTTTGGAACTTTAGTTTCTTTGAATTGGACAATTTTTCTAATATTGATTTTTTTTTGGCACGAACAATTCTTTGCTTAACGTAAAAACTATTCTTAGAGAACAGAAGCTTCACACTTCTATTTCTAAAAACACATCTAGAGACATAACAACATAACACCAGCCTCTAGCACAGATGTTATTACAATGCATTTTTATGTGATGATTTATCTCGCATTTCTTCTGTCAGAGATACTTCATGTGTAATTCCTTTTGCATAATCGTTCATTGATTTCATATGCAATAATTTTTTGAATGATTACTATGCTTTAAAAAACGTACAGTACCTAAATTCCATGTATTACAAGTACGCCTATTTCGAATGCATTTATGTATTTTGGGGTGGGCAATGTTACACATGCATCTTATTGCTTAGTTTTAGTAATTTTGATGGACATGAAAGCGTGGAGTGGGTGTTGCGTGTTTATCTAGGTTCCTGATCGATACTGTGACCTTATGCCCCTATTCGGCTATAAATCCATTTATTCCCTATATTGGCATAACCGTTCAAGTGCGATTTTCTGAAAAGTCATCTCTGGCCTCACACGAACAGAGCCACATTCCAGCATGACTCTCTGCTACTTCCTTTGCGACCAATTAGTGCAATGACAGTGCAGCAGTCACTATCTGATATTCCTAGATAACACTCCGAGTTCTTCAACAAGATAAAAACTTAGCAAACCTGGAAATCCCCGCTTGCTATGTTTTGATTAGTAATGGAACTCTAATGAGCAACTGATAACTGTCACTTCCTAGTGACATCTTTAATTGACGTCTTATGTCCAGCAAACTTGCGTCAAACCCGGCACCTGTCAGGTATAAATATTACCAACGTTGCCTTGAGCTGTGAGCTGCAAGCTACTGTTGCTGATGCTGGCTGCCTGCATGACCCTGTGTTGGTTAATCTAGCACTCTGTCACTGCAGCCTGCTATCCTGTGGTGGTGAAGCTGCTGATTACCATTATCGCCGCTACAGCGCGAACTATGGTGTAGTACGCTTAAGGAGCTGAACAGCCGTCCTCTGCGAAGACATCCAGCAGATTCCAGCTGCCCGCGGACGCTGTCCCCCCTCCTTCCTTGACGCGCTGAAGAGAGCCGCTGCCTTTCTCGTGCAGAGAAATCCAGTCCCGGCGCTTCCGGTTTACCCTCGCGGGTGACTGGGATATCGAGAGAGACCCCTGAAGGAGATACCAATCCTCCATCATTCTATTCAGAGGTATGGTGTTGACTAAACCCTTAGACGAGAATTCTTGAAACAAACCTTGGCAAAACCAACTTAACTTAAAGCTACTTACTTACTCCCCTTCTCACGTGTTAGGCTTAGGTCAGGCACACTGGGGTAGGCTTAGTTAGAAGCACCAGTTGAGTATGTTAGCCTAATGTATATATGACTGTATATATGTTTTATTACTTTTAAACCATTGTATGGCTAAGAAACCATATCAATGCTTTTACAGTTCTATTTCGCAATACTTATCTTACTGTACGTACTTTTTATAATAACAGTTATTGCAATTGTGGCAATACATTTCTCTTGTACGAGAAGAAAGACTGTTCAATAAATGTTAACCCTTTATTGATACACGCCCGTCTCTCTATTCTCTACATCTCGTGAAAGTAAACTGCACTAGACTGACTGAGTGAAATCTATGTCTATTGTTTCACACGACCCTAGAGATTGACTCTTGATCTGAGGAGCAAAGTTGTCATGTTGCACGGTTGTTGGAAAACTGAATCCCTTCTTGTCTGTGCCAAGGAAGCTGATCACTTCCTATGCAGAGAAGAAAGTTTCCAGTGACCTCTGAGCTAGTTGGTAACACAACCCAATTAAGTTTAGCATAGTCAGTGGAGGCCTGGAATATCCGCAGTTCCACGTCGATACTACTGTTTATGTTATTCCAATGCGCAGGGCCTAGTGGGAAACTAGGAACTACACTACATGGCGCCCAACGTTTGGTAAGGCGATAAACTAACGCAAGACTTGTAGAGTAACTCAGTCGTGCATATTTCACAGACCCCTTTCTCCCGTAAATACTCCAATAGACGTCTGGAGTGGGTGAAAGGTTAAAATCCGCCCGACCTTAGTAGGAAGAGATTCCTATGTAAAGCTCTGGTTTATTCAACTTTGAAGGATACAGTGTTCCAAAATATTGTGCACCTAATCTTTGTCTCCTTGGAGACCTACTCTGCAAACCTTGCATTTTTACAATGCCAGAGAATAACGGAACCTCTGGGGCCGCAGTAGATGCGACTCAGCAAGGTCCCGAACAAGCAGACCCGGATGCTATTATCATCCCGGTCCACTTAAGAAGATCTATAACTTTAAAACTTATAGATAACGGACTGACACCACAAGGTGGTACAGTAGTCTTCGTGATAGAGGCTCACGAGTATCGGCAGATAGAGGTATTCTATTCATGGATAAACTTTCCAGCGGTAAACGCAATAACAAAAGAGTTTCACTATTACAAAATAGAGAAACCTCCGGAAGAGTACGCTCCTTTCGAGGAGATTGAAATTCCACTTAAATTTCAAGAGCACCTGCTCTGGTTTAATGGCGCCCTAAAACACAATGATCACATAACCAGGCTCGGTCCACTAGGTAGACCAGGAGCCACGTGGCCGGTTCTAGCCAGCTACACACCACATCCGGACATTGTAAAAATGTCTAGAGAAGAGCTGTTAGTACAGCTAAACACATTAATAAAAATACATAGGCAATTAGTCCAATATGTAATGCGGATTGCTACAATCCAGCCAGCTGTTAATACACCACAGCTGACCCCTCATCAGGGGAACACAAATAAAATTACACCACAGAACATACAGTCATGTCTTGGTAAAACACCCGTAAAACGGGAACAAATTCCTTTCTGGTTAGCACAGAAAATCACTCAAATAGAGGCAGTATTTCCTGATACTACCCCTATTGAGAAACACAGAATCTTGACCATCTGCCTTCCTATGGGAATCGCACCACACGTGGAGGACTGTGACACTTGGGGTACAGTCTTTGCTTCCATCTACACAAAAACACACGGTGTTCCGTCTATGGCGGTAATACCAGAAGTGCTAAAACAGATTCAAAATGAATTCGATCCAGAGCCCGCTTTAAATCTAGGTATGAAATTACTGAAAGATTTCAAGCAGGCCATTCGGGGCCGCTCAGGAAGGTGACACCACTATGGTGCCCTGGAAACAGGTATGGCAACATCGTTGGAGCGGCCCGCTATTATGTGGGGCTGCTCGAAGAACAACCAGGGACAGCCCCGAGGCCCCCCCTCCTTACCGGGCTCCGGCGTCCCTTCTCTCTGTGTCCCCTCTCCGGGGACAGCGCAGGACTCCGCCTCCGGGGCTCCCCTCACTTTTGGGAGCCCTGTCACGCAACATCCGGCATCTTCACCCGGTCCCCCATCTCGGGACCGGGACTTGGCAGGTGGAGCCCTCAAGGCTCCGGGCTCCTCTTCTCCGGCCGGGCGCCCTGGCCAATCAGAGGACGGCGGCGGGCGGGACTTCCTTCAGCAACCCGGAAGTCCCGCCTACAGTCAGGCGCGAAGCCGCCTGACTTCCTGTTTTGCCCGCGGCTGCGGCGGTGATTACACGGGGCAATGCCGGGTGGGCACCGGCTTTAATTAAATTGCACAGCGAGGTGGGCACTCGCTAGAGGTTTCAGAAAGGGCAAATAAGCGGGGTGGCACCCGCGCCGAAAATCGGCAAAATGCGGCGTGGGCAGCCGCCAACCCGCAATCCAGTCAGGGCATAATGCAGGGTGGCACCTGCAGATAAATAGTGCAAGGACCGGGGAGAAAACGCAATCGCGGCTCAGGGGCCGGCGGCGGCGACCAGGGCACAAGCCTCCCCCAGTCTCCTTACAGCCACGACCAGGGGAAATCAGCCAATTAACCCCACGCTTCCTGCAGGCACCAGTGGGGGGAAAAGCGCTCCTCATGCTGCAAAAGGAGCTAGTGTAAAATAAAGCACTCTCCAGCGCTGGGGGCAACCAGAGAGCAACAAAAGTCCTTCAGGGGTCCATCAGCAAACCAGGGGCTGGGCAGGGCCCAGGGGGGGCAAGCCTTCCCCTGGGCCCAAGCAGCAGCATGCCCCTGGTAGATCCAAGTCAGAAACAAGAACATTTTCATGGGGTCACAGCCCCTCTTTTATACACCTTTCTCTTTTGTCTGTAGGTGCAGGGTGGGGGCAGAACCAGTCGCAGCTGGTCTGTGAGCACTGTTGATGGCTCAACCACCCCTTTCTATTCATCAGGCAGGCTAGGGTCATCAGTCGCACCACAGGGGGCGGAGCCAGCATTGTGTGGGGGAAACCCAGCCTCATTCAGGACACAGGCGCAGCCCCTCCCTCATATCAGCATGCTAATCTCTCCATTCACCACCGGGGCAGACCCACACAGACTTCATGGAGCCTGGCATCCCAGCCAGCTCCAGCCAATCACACGCCAGCACCTTCACAGCACATACACAGTCATGTCTAGAAGTAGCGCTTCCGCACAAGACACATACACGCCGCACATACCATTGCGCAGCATTCACTCTCACGAGTTCGCACATACCAAACTTGACCATGCATGCCTCACGCATCAGGAACTACCGGGGACACAGACATTCCCCATGCATTCCTATGGGGGAGCAGGCCAATCTCACACACGCACTCAGGGAGAGCACGCACTTTACACTGCGCCACAGTGTCAAAGTGCGCAAAGACCAGAAATCACTAGGCAAAAAGTTCAGGGGTGAACCTGCCATAAGGGCCAAGTCCAACACAACCCCCTTCCAGCCAAAACGCAGGGGAGAACAATCACCACCGTGATGGACTTCCCTGCTTGGGGCGATAGAACACGGACGCGGGCCCGCACTGCAGGGACACCCTCCGGTTCTACGCCACGTGGATCCATAAGTCAAGCACATACTTAAAAAAAAAAACAGGACCAACTAGGCTACCCCACTGGTACTCCTTAGTTGTCCACGGCTAGGACCAGGCCCTAGGCCACCCAGATACCACTGGTCCCTACCAATCCACAGAGTGGGGGGTGGTAACCCCTGGCCTACAAAGCCATTCTCCACTCCCTTTCTCAGTGTAGTTCCAAGCTACCACTGATCCTCCAACCTAGGGTCCGCACCCTCAGGCTGACCAGAGGTCACGGGCAAGAATGCCCCACCCTACCTCTACTTCTGAAGCACCCTCCAGAACACAACTCTCCCACCAGTTCGGGACCTTTACTCCCTCAGCAGCAGTGACCACGGTCAGACCAGCACAAGATCGGTGTAGTGAGGCGTTGCACTTTGCGGGTTGCCAGATGCGGCGCAGGCGGCGGCTCACGGACCGCGTCGAGACGGGGACGGCGAGCGGCATAGGCTGCGCGGCCAAAGGCAGACGCGGCTCAGCGCGGTGCCTACAGGACACCAGGCTGGTCATGACAGAGTCACAGCTCCCTTAACTGGTCTACCACCTGGGATTCGAATTCACTCCTCCTTCAGCAGCAAGGCAACCACTGCAGGTCAATCCTCCATACAGCTTACCCGGTTTCTTCTCTTCAGGCAGGAGTTCCTTCAGGACACTACATACAGTTGCCCTTACGTCCATATCCGGACACACCGGCTACTGGCTCCCCAACCGAGGGACGTACCCCTTTGGTCAGATGCCTGGCGCACCAGGACTTCCTTGAGGGTGACACAACTAATGTGTCGTGTACAAGTCTGCCTGACACTCAGGACAGAAGTGGCAGCACCATGGTCACTCCCTGGTTACTCCACTGGGGAACCTATCCCCCTCGCACCCCTCTATCTGGACTTCTGCACCCTCCCAACTGGAGCGGTACTGCCAGATAACAGAACTACAAGAGCCCTGCTTACAGGCGCTCCACGTTCTCTCCACACTGGGAGATCTCCCTAGAAGGACGCTCCATACGGACATGCTAGGCTCCCTCACCTGGTGTTCCTAAGAACAAAAAACACCCAGACTACGAAGACCAGGCTTATGCTCCTCTGAGCCACTTCCACCACACTGGGCTGGAAGACCAGAACCTTTCCTTAGGGTCACTCCCCAACAATTAACACAATGGCACAGGGGCAGGGGAAACTCCCATGAGCTTCAGGCCCACCCATGAAATCATGTTCACTGATGTTCTACGTTCTTCAAACACTCTGGGAGATCTTCCTCAAATGACCTATTGGTACAGCCTAGGCCCCCCGACCTGATGTTCCCTTCAGAAACATTCCAGGCCCTGACACTGGGTTTCGGGCACCTGGAGACATGCAGTCCCACCCACTCCTTCTCCTCTTGAGACAGGACGTGAGCCCCTACACTGAGACCTAGCTGGGCTACACTTAACCTCTTCCACCACACTGGGCTGGAAGACACCTTAGCCACTCCTTTTGGAATCACTCCATCCCCTATGCCTTTCTCCTCCCAGAACATTACCAACTCCAACCATCTGTCTCTAAATAGACCACAGAAATCAAAAGCCGGCTCCACTGTCTACAGACGTTCTTGGGAAAAGTTTAACACACAGAACTTTAGGTATCTGAGCAAAACAAGAGTACACAAGCATTCAGCAAGCTCCCCATCCAGAGAACTCACACACACGTCCAGTGCAACACATGATTCATCCACACACACCCCTCCCCAGCCTGGTAAGGCAGTTTCTACCACCCCTGATTTCTCAACCTGACCACACGTGACACAGGTACCATAACTCCAGGGCAGGGACAGGGGACACATGCCTTGAACACACTTATGCTGCCACCACTGGATCCCACCCTCATGGTGAATCCAGAAAACACACTGCACTTAGGGGGAATGATCTACCCTCCCAAGCTAGGGACACCTAACTCAAAGTGCACAAGAAACACATTTCCACAGAAATGACATTTTTAGCAAACTCCATACAATAATCCCCAAAATGTGATTTATCTAAAATGCAGAGTTTTGTAGTGTGGCCCGTTGCCACCGTGGTACAACGCAAACACAAATCCTTATCCTCACCGCTGCGTCCAATGTTAGAAATGGGATCCCTGGCTGGCCAGGGCTTTCGCCAAAGTCAGTCAGAGACCACCACTCCCAAGTCAGAGCAAGGGAGTTACACGCCAAGATAACCCCTACTCGCCCTCTAGGTAACGTGGCGCGAGCAGCAAGGCTAAACTTGGAGGCGATATGAGTTAAGTATTTGCGCACGCACCCCAGCAACAACACCCAAGGCCCACCACAAAGGAAACTCCACACAAGGTTATATATAAAAATAGCCTTTGTATTACACCAAACACATTAGATAAAACACACACTTTACAATGTGCCAGGGGCACGGGCAGAATTTACAGGGGATATGTACAAGACAGGGCCACCTGGACCACTGTCAGGAATCAGCACTTTCATAAGTAACATTTTTAAAAAAATAGCACTTTTAGAATGTAAAATCACTGTAGCACAAAAATACCATATAACCAGTCACTACTGGTACCAGGTGAGCACCACCTAGGCAACCCTCACTACCGTAGGAGATTACACTAGGAACCTGGGCCTCGCTAGTACCACCTGTACTAGCAAGAAGGAAACCACCTAAGTATTACAATACCTGTAGGGGTGTAAGGAAGGAAAACACATGATGCATCAACAATACATTCAGAGGTGTATCAAAGAACACAATTGCGCAAAATCATATTGGCACATAAATCATAAATGCGCCAGAATCACATTAGCCACAACCTGTGGCAGTCCCTAGGCCAACTGGCCTCTCTAGGGCTAGGACGCCCTGTGTCCAGAGTCAGGGTCCTAAACGTGGCAGTTGCCCACAAAGTGCTGGGCAACTGTGGAGCAATGCTGGTGGGGACAACGTTGGAGCCTCTCAGGGCTCCAAACAATTGTGGCACCAACGTTGGAGTCGCCCCTCTGGGGACTCGAAATGAATAAATGCCACTTTGAGCCTCTCTGGGCTCGTGAAACAATCAATTGGCCCCTGAGCCTCTCCTAGGCTCTAGAACAAAGGTGCTGGGGCTGAGCCTCGCAGGCTCGAAAGAGAAATGCAGACGGTGGAGCCTCTCAGGGTTCGAGAAACAACGGGTCCCAGTGGAGCACTCTGGCTCCTAAAATGCTCTGGGAACGTGGGAGCGGCCCGCTGCCATTCGGGGCCGCTCAGGAAGGTGACACCACTATGGTGCCCTGGAAACAGGTATGACAACACCGTTGGAGCGGCCCGCTATCATGTGGGGCCGCTCGAAGAACAACCAGGGACAGCTTTGAGGCCCCCCCTCCTTACCGGGCTCCGGCGTCCCTTCTCTCTGTGTCCCCTCTCCGGGAACAGCGCAGGACTCCGCCTCCGGGGCTCCCCTCACTTCTGGGAGCCCCGTCACGCAACATCCGGCATCTTCACCCGGTCCCCCATCTCGGGACCGGGACTTGGCAGGTGGAGCCCTCAAGGCTCCGGGCTCCTCTTCTCCGGCCGGGCGCCCTGGCCAATCAGAGGACGGCGGCGGGCGGGACTTCCTTCAGCAACCCGGAAGTCCCGCCTACAGTCAGGCGCGAAGCCGCCTGACTTCCTGTTTTGCCCGCGGCTGCGGCGGTGATTACACGGGGCAATGCCGGGTGGGCACCGGCTTTAATTAAATTGCACCGCGAGGTGGGCACTCGCTAGAGGTTTCAGAAAGGGCAAATAAGCGGGGTGGCACCCGCGCCGAAAATTGGCAAAATGCGGCGTGGGCAGCCGCCAACCTGCAATCCAGTCAGGGCATAATGCAGGGTGGCACCTGCAGATAAATAGTGCAAGGACCGGGGAGAAAACGCAATTGCGGCTCAGGGGCCGGCGGCGGCGACCAGGGCACAAGCCTCCCCCAGTCTCCTTACACGAACGACCAGGGGAAATCAGCCAATTAACCCCACGCTTCCTGCAGGCACCAGTGGGGGGAAAAGCGCTCCTCATGCTGCAAAAGGAGTAGTGTAAAATAAAGCACTCTCCAGCGCTGGGGGCAACCAGAGAGCAACAAAAGTCCTTCAGGGGTCCATCAGCAAACCAGGGGCTGGGCAGGGCCCAGGGGAGGCAAGCCTTCCCCTGGGCCCAAGCAGCAGCATGCCCCTGGTAGATCCAAGTCAGAAACAAGAACATTTTCATGGGGTCACAGCCCCTCTTTTATACACCTTTCTCTTTTGTCTGTAGGTGCAGGGTGGGGGCAGAACCAGTCGCAGCTGGTCTGTGAGCACTGTTGATGGCTCAACCACCCCTTTCTATTCATCAGGCAGGCTAGGGTCATCAGTCGCACCACAGGGGGCGGAGCCAGCATTGTGTGGGGGAAACCCAGCCTCATTCAGGACACAGGCGCAGCCCCTCCCTCACATCAGCATGCTAATCTCTCCATTCACCACCGGGGCAGACCCACACAGACTTCCTGGAGCCTGCCATCCCAGCCAGCTCCAGCCAATCACACGCCAGCACCTTCACAGCACATACACAGTCATGTCTAGAAGTAGCGCTTCCGCACAAGACACATACACGCCGCACATACCATTGCGCAGCATTCACTCTCACGAGTTTGCACATACCAAACTTGACCATGCATGCCTCACGCATCAGGAACTACCGTGGACACAGACATTCCCCATGCATTCCTATGGGGGAGCAGGCCAATCTCACACACGCACTCAGGGAGAGCACGCACTTTACACTGCGCCACAGTGTCAAAGTGCGCAAAGACCAGAAATCACTAGGCAAAAAGTTCAGGGGTGAACCTGCCATAAGGGCCAAGTCCAACAAGCCCGAACTGCCAAGCCATGTCTTTCCTGGACCGGAATCAAGCACCCTAGGACCGGTTTCTGGCTATCAGCCGTCTTCAGCCAGGATAGCTTGACTCCAGTGGTGTGGAGAGCATGGGACTCACGTCTAAGCATGCCCATCCCACTCGGGGTGACTAATGCAAAAACAACAATTGATGGACAGAATGCAGAACAATGTCATACATTCACCCCAGTACAGAGATATGGACCTAAATCCATTGTTTTTTTGCACTCCGCACCACCCCAGTTCAGACATGGCCATATGCAAATCAGCCTTGACCCTGTGCCTCATGGGAACTGTTCAGCCCGAACTGCCAAGCCATGTCTTTCCTGGACCGGAATCAAGCATCCTAGGACCGGTTTCTGGCTATCAGCCGTCTTCAGCCAGGATAGCTTGACTCCAGTGGTGTGGAGAGCATGGGACTCACGTCTGCGCATTCTCATCCCACTCGGGTGACAAATGCAAAAACAGCAATTGATGGACAGAATACAGAATAATGTCATACATTCACCCCAGTACAGAGATCTGGGCCTAAATCCATCGTTTTTTTGCACTCCACACCACCCCAGTTCAGACATGGCCATATGCAAATCAGCCTTGACCCTGTGCATCATGGGAACAGTCCCGCCCGAATTGCCAAGCCATGTCTTTCCTGGACCGGAATCAAGCATCCTAGGACCGGTTTCTGGCTATCAGCGTCTTCAGACAGGACAGCTTGACTCCAGTGGTGTGGAGAGCATGGGACTCCCCTCTGAGCATACCCATCCCACTCGGAGTGACAAATGCAAAAACAACAATTGATATACAGAATGCAGAACAATGTTATACATTCACCCCAGTACAGCGATCTGGGCCTAAATCCATTGTTTTTGCACTCCACACCACCCCAGTTCAGACATGGTCATATGCAAGTCATCCATGACCCTGTGCCTCATGAGAACAGTCCATCCCGAACTGCCAAGCCATGTCTTTCCTGGACCGGAATCAAGCATCCTAGGACCGGTTTCTGGCTATCAGCCGTCTTCAGCCAGGATAGCTTGACTCCAGCATGGGACTCACGTCTAAGCATGCCCATCCCACTCGGGGTGACTAATGCAAAAACAACAATTGATGGACAGAATGCAGAACAATGTCATACATTCACCCCAGTACAGAGATATGGACCTAAATCCATTGTTTTTTTGCACTCCGCACCACCCCAGTTCAGACATGGCCATATGCAAATCAGCCTTGACCCTGTGCCTCATGGGAACTGTTCAGCCCGAACTGCCAAGCCATGTCTTTCCTGGACCGGAATCAAGCATCCTAGGACCGGTTTCTGGCTATCAGCCGTCTTCAGCCAGGATAGCTTGACTCCAGTGGTGTGGAGAGCATGGGACTCACGTCTGCACATTCTCATCCCACTCGGGTGACAAATGCAAAAACAGCAATTGATGGACAGAATACAGAATAATGTCATACATTCACCCCAGTACAGAGATCTGGGCCTAAATCCATCGTTTTTTTGCACTCCACACCACCCCAGTTCAGACATGGCCATATGCAAATCAGCCTTGACCCTGTGCATCATGGGAACAGTCCCGCCCGAATTGCCAAGCCATGTCTTTCCTGGACCGGAATCAAGCATCCTAGGATCGGTTTCTGGCTATCAGCGTCTTCAGACAGGACAGCTTGACTCCAGTGGTGTGGAGAGCATGGGACTCACCTCTGAGCATACCCATCCCACTCGGAGTGACAAATGCAAAAACAACAATTGATATACAGAATGCAGAACAATGTTATACATTCACCCCAGTACAGCGATCTGGGCCTAAATCCATTGTTTTTGCACTCCACACCACCCCAGTTCAGACATGGTCATATGCAAGTCATCCATGACCCTGTGCCTCATGAGAACAGTCCATCCCGAACTGCCAAGCCATGTCTTTCCTGGACAGGAATCAAGCATCCTAGGACCGGTTTCAGGCTATCAGCTGTCTTCAGCCAGGATAGCTTGACTCCAGTGGTGTGGAGAGCATGGGACTCACGTCTGAACATACCCATCCCACTCGGGGTGACAAATGCAAAAACAACAATTGATGGACAGAATGCAGAACAATGTCATACATTCACTCCAGTACAGAGATCCTGGCCTAAATCCATCGTTTTTTTGCACTCCACACCACCCCAGTTCAGACATGGCCTTATGCAAATCAGCCTTGACCCTGTGCCTCATGGGAACAGTCCAGCCCGAACTGCCAAGCCATGTCTTTCCTGGATCGGAATCAAGCATCCTAGGACCGGTTTCTGGCTATCAGCCATCTTCAGCCAGGATAGCTTGACTCCAGTGGTGTGGAGAGCATGGGACTCACGTCTAAGCATGCCCATCCCACTCGGGGTGACTAATGCAAAAACAACAATTGATGGACAGAATGCAGAACAATGTCATACATTCACCCCAGTACAGAGATATGGACCTAAATCCATCGTTTTTGTGCACTCCGCACCACCCCAGTTCAGGCATGGCCATATGCAAATCAGCCTTGACCCTGTGCCTCATGGGAACAGTCCAGCTCGAACTGCCAAGCCATGTCTTTCCTGGACTGGAATCAAGCATCCTAGGACTGGTTTCTGGCTATCAGCCGTCTTCAGCCAGGATAGCTTGACTCCAGTGGTGTGGAGAGCATGGGACTCACGTCTGAGCATACCCATCCCACTCGGGGTGACAAATGCAAAAACAACAATTGATGGACAGAATGCAGAACAATGTCCTACATTCACTCCAGTACAGATATCCTGGCCTAAATCCATCGTTTTTTTGCACTTCACACCACCCCAGTTCAGACATGGCCATATGCAAATCAGCCTTGACCCTGTGCCTCGTGGGAACAGTCCAGCCCGAACTGCCAAGCCATGTCTTTCCTGGATCGGAATCAAGCATCCTAGGACCGGTTTCTGGCTATCAGCCATCTTCAGCCAGGATAGCTTGACTCCAGTGGTGTGGAGAGCATGGGACTCACGTCTGAGCATACCCATCCCACTCGGGGTGACACATGCAAAAACAACAATTGATGGACAGAATACAGAACAATGTCATACATTCACTCCAGTACAGAGATCCTGGCCTAAATCCATCATTTTTTTGCACTCCACACAACCCCAGTTCAGACATGGCCATATGCAAATCAGCCTTGACCCTGTGCCTCATGGGAACAGTCCAGCCCGAACTGCCAAGCCATGTCTTTCCTGGACCGGAATCAAGCACCCTAGGACCGGTTTCTGGCTATCAGCCGTCTTCAGCCAGGATAGCTTGACTCCAGTGGTGTGGAGAGCATGGGACTCACGTCTAAGCATGCCCATCCCACTCGGGGTGACTAATGCAAAAACAACAATTGATGGACAGAATGCAGAACAATGTCATACATTCACCCCAGTACAGAGATATGGACCTAAATCCATCGTTTTTGTGCACTCCGCACCACCCCAGTTCAGACATGGCCATATGCAAATCAGCCTTGACCCTGTGCCTCATGGGAACAGTCCAGCCCGAACTGCCAAGCCATGTCTTTCCTGGACAGGAATCAAGCATCCTAGGACCGGTTTCTGGCTATCAGCCGTCTTCAGCCAGGATACCTTGACTCCAGTGGTGTGGAGAGCATGGGACTCACGTCTGAGCATACCCATCCCACTCGGGGTGACAAATGCAAAAGCATCAAATGCTAGACAGAATGCAGAACAATGTCATACATTCACCCCAGTACAGAGATCAGGGCCTAAATCCATCGTTTTTTTGCACTCCACACCACCCCAGTTCAGACATGGCCATATGCAAATCAGTCTTGAACCTGTGCCTCATGGGAACAGTCCAGCCCGGAGTGCCAAGCCATGTCTTTCCTGGACCGCAATCTAGCATCCTAGTACCGGTTTCTGGCTATCAGCTATCTTCAGCCAGAATAGCTTGACTCCATGGTGTGGAGAGCATGGGACTCACGTCTGAGCATACCCATCCCACTCGGGGTGACAAATGCAAAAACAACAATTGATGGACCGAATGCAGAACAATGTCATACACATATGCAAATTAGCCTTGACCCTGTGCCTCATGGGAACAGTCCAGCCCGAACTGCCAAGCCATGTCTTTCCTGGACCGGAATCAAGCATCCTATGACCGGTTTCTGGCTATCAGCCGTCTTCAGCCTGGATAGCTTGACTCCAGTGGTGTGGAGAGCATGGGACTCATGTCTGAGCATGCCCATCCCACTCGGTGTGACAAATGCAAAAACAACAATTGATGGACAGAATGCAGAACAATGTTATACATTCACCCCAGTACAGCGATCTGGGCCTAAATCCATTGTTTTAATGCACTCCACTCCACCCCAGTTCAGACATGGACATATGCAAATCAGCCTTGACCATGTGCCTCATGGGAACAGTCCAGCCCGAACTGCCAAGCCATGTCTTTCCTGGACCAGAATCCCGCATCCTAGGACCAGTTTCTGGCTATCAGCCGTCTTCAGCCAGGATAGCTTGACTCCAGTGGTATGGAGAGCATGGGACTCACGTCTGCGCATTCTCATCCCACTCGGGTGACAAATGCAAAAACAACAATTGATGGACAGAATACAGAACAATGTCATACATTCACCCCAGTACAGAGATCTGGGCCTAAATCCATCGTTTTTTTGCACTCCACACCACCCAAGTTCAGACATGGCCATATGCAAATCAGCCTTGACCCTGTGCCTCATGGGAACAGTCCCGCCCGAATTGCCAAGCCATGTCTTTCCTGGACAGGAATCAAGCATCCTAGGACCGGTTTCTGGCTATCAGCCGTCTTCAGCCAGGATAGCTTGACTCCAATGGTGTGGAGAGCATGGGACTCACCTTTGAGCATACCCATCCCACTCGGAGTGACAAATGCAAAAACAACAATTGATATACAGAATGCAGAACAATGTTATGCATTCACCCCAGTACAGAGATCTGGGCCTAAATCCATTGTTTTTGCACTCCACACCACCCCAGTTCAGACATGGCCATATGCAAATCATCCATGACCCTGTGCCTCATGAGAACAGTCCAGCCCGAACTACCAAGCCATTTTTTCCCTGACCGGAATCAAGCATCCTAGGACCGGTTTCAGGCTATCAGCTGTCTTCAGCCAGGATAGATTGACTCCAGTGGTGTGGAGAGCATGGGACTCACGTCTGAACATACCCATCCCACTCGGGGTGACAAATGCAAAAACAACAATTGATGGACAGAATGCAGAACAATGTCATACATTCACTCCAGTACAGAGATCCTGGCCTAAATCCATCGTTTTTTTGCACTCCACACCACTCCAGTTCAGACATGGCCATATGAAAATCAGCCTTGACCCTGTGCCTCATGGGAACAGTCCAGCCCGAACTGCCAAGCCATGTCTTTCCTGGACCGGAATCAAGCATCCTAGGACCGGTTTCTGGCTATCGGCGTCTTCAGACAGGATAGCTTGACTCCAGTGGTGTGGAGAGCATGGGACTCACGTCTGAGCATACCCATCCCACTCGGGGTGACAAATGCAAAAACAACAATTGATGGACAGAATGCAGAACAATGTCATACATTCACTTCAGTACAGAGATCCTGGCCTAAATCCATCATTTTTTTGCACTCCACACCACCCCAGTTCAGACATGGCCATATGCAAATCAGCCTTTACCCTGTGCCTCATGGGAACAGTCCAGCCCGAACTGCCAAGCCATGTCTTTCCTGGATCGGAATCAAGCATCCTTGGACCGGTTTCTGGCTATCAGCCATCTTCAGCCAGGATAGCTTGACTCCAGTGGTGTGGAGAGCATGGGACTCACGTCTGAGCATTCCCATCCCACTTGGGGTGACAAATGCAAAAACAACAATTGATGGACAGAATGCAGAACAATGTCATACATTCACTCCAGTACAGAGATCCTGGCCTAAATCCATCGTTTTTTTGCACTCCACACCACCCCTGTTCATTCATGGCCATATGCAAATCAGCCTTGACCCTGTGCCTCATGGGAACAGTCCAGCCTGAACTGCCAAGCCATGTCTTTCCTGGACCGGAATCAAGCATCCTAGGACCGGTTTCTGGCTATCAGCCGTCTTCAGCCAGGATAGCTTGACTCCAGTGGTGTGGGGAGCATGGGACTCACGTCTGAGCATACCCATCCCAATCGGGGTGACTAATGCAAAAACAACAATTGATGGACAGAATGCAGAACAATGCCATACATTCACCCCAGTACAGAGATATGGACCTAAATCCATCGTTTTTGTGCACTCCACACCACCCCAGTTCAGACATGGCCATATGCAAATCAGCCTTGACCCTGTGCCTCATGGGAACTGTTCAGCCCGAACTGCCAAGCCATATCTTTCCTGGACCGGAATCAAGCATCCTAGGACCGGTTTCTGGCTATCAGCCGTCTTCAGCCAGGATAGCTTGACTCCAGTGTTGTGGTGAGCATGGGACTCACGTCTGAGCATACCCATCCTACTCGGGTGACAAATGCAAAAACAAAAATTGATGGACAGAATGCAGAACAATGTCATGCATTCACTCCAGTACAGAGATTCTGGCCTAAATCCATCGTTTTTTTGCTCTTCACACCACCCCAGTTCAGACATGGCCATATGCAAATCAGCCTTGACCCTGTGCCTCATGGGAACTGTTCAGCCCGAACTGCCAAGCCATGTCTTTCCTGGACCCGAATAAAGCATCCTAGGACCGGTTTCTGGCTATCAGCCGTCTTCAGCCTGGATAGCTTGACTCCAGTGGTATGGAGAGCATGGGACTCACGTCTGAGCATACCCATCCTACTCGGTGTGACAAATGCAAAAACAACAATTGATGGACAGAATGCAGAACAATGTTATACATTCACCCCAGTACAGAGATCTGGGCCTAAATCGAATTGTTTTATTGCACTCCACTCCACCCCAGTTCAGACATGGACATATGCAAATCAGCCTTGACCATGTGCCTCATGGGAACAGTCCAGCCCGAACTGCCAAGCCATGTCTTTCCTGGACCGGAATCAAGCATCCTAGGACCAGTTTCAGGCTATCAGCCGTCTTTAGCCAGGATAGATTGACTCCAGTGGTCTGGAGAGCATGGGACTCATGTCTGAGCATACCCATCCCACTCAGGTGACAAATGCAAAAACAAAAATTGATGGACAGAATGCAAAACAATGTCATACATTCACTCCAGCACAGAGATCCTGGCCTAAATCCATCGTTTTTTTGCACTCCACACCACCCCAGTTCAGACATGGCCATATGCAAATCAGCCTTTACCCTGTGCCTCATGGGAACAGTCCAGCCCGAACTGCCAAGCCATGTCTTTCCTGGACCGGAATCAAGCATCCTAGGACCGGTTTCAGGCTATCAGCCGTCTTCAGCCAGGATAGATTGACTCCAGTGGTGTGGAGAGCATGGGACTCACGTCTGAGCATACCCATCCCACTCGGGGTGACAAATGCAAAAACAACAATTGATGGACCGAATGCAGAACAATGTCATACACATATGCAAATTAGCCTTGACCCTGTGCCTCATGGGAACAGTCCAGCCCGAACTGCCAAGCCATGTCTTTCCTGGACCGGAATCAAGCATCCTATGACCGGTTTCTGGCTATCAGCCGTCTTCAGCCTGGATAGCTTGACTCCAGTGGTGTGGAGAGCATGGGACTCACTTCTGCGCATTCTCATCCCACTCGGGTGACAAATGCAAAAACAACAATTGATGGACAGAATACAGAACAATGTCATACATTCACCCCAGTACAGAGATCTGGGCCTAAATCCATCGTTTTTTTGCACTCCACACCACCCAAGTTCAGACATGGCCATATGCAAATCAGCCTTGACCCTGTGCCTCATGGGAACAGTCCCGCCCGAATTGCCAAGCCATGTCTTTCCTGGACAGGAATCAAGCATCCTAGGACCGGTTTCTGGCTATCAGCCGTCTTCAGCCAGGATAGCTTGACTCCAATGGTGTGGAGAGCATGGGACTCACCTTTGAGCATACCCATCCCACTCGGAGTGACAAATGCAAAAACAACAATTGATATACAGAATGCAGAACAATGTTATGCATTCACCCCAGTACAGAGATCTGGGCCTAAATCCATTGTTTTTGCACTCCACACCACCCCAGTTCAGACATGGCCATATGCAAATCATCCATGACCCTGTGCCTCATGAGAACAGTCCAGCCCGAACTACCAAGCCATTTTTTCCCTGACCGGAATCAAGCATCCTAGGACCAGTTTCAGGCTATCAGCTGTCTTCAGCCAGGATAGATTGACTCCAGTGGTGTGGAGAGCATGGGACTCACGTCTGAACATACCCATCCCACTCGGGGTGACAAATGCAAAAACAACAATTGATGGACAGAATGCAGAACAATGTCATACATTCACTCCAGTACAGAGATCCTGGCCTAAATCCATCGTTTTTTTGCACTCCACACCACTCCAGTTCAGACATGGCCATATGAAAATCAGCCTTGACCCTGTGCCTCATGGGAACAGTCCAGCCCGAACTGCCAAGCCATGTCTTTCCTGGACCGGAATCAAGCATCCTAGGACCGGTTTCTGGCTATCAGCGTCTTCAGACAGGATAGCTTGACTCCAGTGGTGTGGAGAGCATGGGACTCACGTCTGAGCATACCCATCCCACTCGGGGTGACAAATGCAAAAACAACAATTGATGGACAGAATGCAGAACAATGTCATACATTCACTTCAGTACAGAGATCCTGGCCTAAATCCATTATTTTTTTGCACTCCACACCACCCCAGTTCAGACATGGCCATATGCAAATCAGCCTTTACCCTGTGCCTCATGGGAACAGTCCAGCCCGAACTGCCAAGCCATGTCTTTCCTGGATCGGAATCAAGCATCCTTGGACCGGTTTCTGGCTATCAGCCATCTTCAGCCAGGATAGCTTGACTCCAGTGGTGTGGAGAGCATGGGACTCATGTCTGAGCATTCCCATCCCACTTGGGGTGACAAATGCAAAAACAACAATTGATGGACAGAATGCAGAACAATGTCATACATTCACTCCAGTACAGAGATCCTGGCCTAAATCCATCGTTTTTTTGCACTCCACACCACCCCTGTTCATTCATGGCCATATGCAAATCAGCCTTGACCCTGTGCCTCATGGGAACAGTCCAGCCTGAACTGCCAAGCCATGTCTTTCCTGGACCGGAATCAAGCATCCTAGGACCGGTTTCTGGCTATCAGCCGTCTTCAGCCAGGATAGCTTGACTCCAGTGGTGTGGGGAGCATGGGACTCACGTCTGAGCATACCCATCCCAATCGGGGTGACTAATGCAAAAACAACAATTGATGGACAGAATGCAGAACAATGCCATACATTCACCCCAGTACAGAGATATGGACCTAAATCCATCGTTTTTGTGCACTCCACACCACCCCAGTTCAGACATGGCCATATGCAAATCAGCCTTGACCCTGTGCCTCATGGGAACTGTTCAGCCCGAACTGCCAAGCCATATCTTTCCTGGACCGGAATCAAGCATCCTAGGACGGGTTTCTGGCTATCAGCCGTCTTCAGCCAGGATAGATTGACTCCATTGGTGTGGAGAGCATGGGACTCACGTCTGAACATACCCATCCCACTCGGGGTGACAAATGCAAAAACAACAATTGATGGACAGAATGCAGAACAATGTCATACATTCACTCCAGTACATAGATCCTGGCCTAAATCCATCGTTTTTTTGCACTCCACACCACCCCAGTTCAGACATGGCCATATGAAAATCAGCCTTGACCCTGTGCCTCATGGGAACAGTCCAGCCCCAACTGCCAAGCCATGTCGTTCCTGGACCGGAATCAAGCATCCTAGGACCGGTTTCTGGCTATCAGCGTCTTCAGACAGGATAGCTTGACTCCAGTGGTGTGGAGAGCATGGGACTCACGTCTGAGCATACCCATCCCACTCGGGGTGACAAATGCAAAAACAACAATTGATGGACAGAATGCAGAACAATGTCATACATTCACTCCAGTACAGAGATCCTGGCCTAAATGCATCATTTTTTTGCACTCCACACCACCCCATTTCAGACATGGCCATATGCAAATCAGCCTTTACCCTGTGCCTCATGGGAACAGTCCAGCCCGAACTGCCAAGCCATGTCTTTCCTGGACCGGAATCAAGCATCCTATGACCGGTTTCTGGCTATCAGCCGTCTTCAGCCTGGATAGCTTGACTCCAGTGGTGTGGAGAGCATGGGACTCACGTCTGAGCATACCCATCTCACTCGGTGTGACAAATTCAAAAACAACAATTGATGGACAGAATGCAGAACAATGTTATACATTCACCCCAGTACAGAGATCTGGGCCTAAATCCATTGTTTTATTGCACTCCACTCCACCCCAGTTCAGACATGGACATATGCAAATCAGCCTTGACCATGTGCCTCATGGGAACAGTCCAGCCCGAACTGCCAAGCCATGTCTTTCCTGGACCTGAATCCCGCATCCTAGGACCGGTTTCTGGCTATCAGCCGTCTTCAGCCAGGATAGCTTGACTCCAGTGGTATGGAGAGCATGGGACTCACGTCTGCGCATTCTCATCCCACTCGGGTGACAAATGCAAAAACAACAATTGATGGACAGAATACAGAACAATGTCATACATTCACCCCAGTACAGAGATCTGGGCCTAAATCCATCGTTTTTTTGCACTCCACACCACCCAAGTTCAGACATGGCCATATGCAAATCAGCCTTGACCCTGTGCCTCATGGGAACAGTCCCGCCCGAATTGCCAAGCCATGTCTTTCCTGGACAGGAATCAAGCATCCTAGGACCGGTTTCTGGCTATCAGCCGTCTTCAGCCAGGATAGCTTGACTCCAATGGTGTGGAGAGCATGGGACTCACCTTTGAGCATACCCATCCCACTCGGAGTGACAAATGCAAAAACAAATATTGATATACAGAATGCAGAACAATGTTATGCATTCACCCTAGTACAGAGATCTGGGCCTAAAACCATTGTTTTTTGCACTCCACACCACCCCAGTTCAGACATGGCCATATGCAAATCATCCATGACCCTGTGCCTCATGAGAACAGTCCAGCCCGAACTACCAAGCCATTTTTTTCCCTGACAGGAATCAAGCATCCTAGGACCGGTTTCAGGCTATCAGCTGTCTTCAGCCAGGATAGATTGACTCCAGTGGTGTGGAGAGCATGGGACTCACGTCTGAGCATACCCATCCCACTCGGGGTGACAAATGCAAAAACAACAATTGATGGACAGAATGCAGAACAATGTCATACATTCACTCCAGTACAGAGATCCTGGCCTAAATCCATCGTTTTTTTGCACTCCACACCACCCCAGTTCAGACATGGCCATATGAAAATCAGCCTTGACCCTGTGCCTCATGGGAACAGTCCAGCCCGAACTGCCAAGCCATGTCTTTCCTGGATCGGAATCAAGCATCCTAGGACCGGTTTCTGGCTATCAGCCATCTTCAGCCAGGATAGCTTGACTCCAGTGGTGTGGAGAGCATGGGACTCACGTCTAAGCATGCCCATCCCACTCGGGGTGACTAATGCAAAAACAACAATTGATGGACAGAATGCAGAACAATGTCATACATTCACCCCAGTACAGAGATATGGACCTAAATCCATCGTTTTTGTGCACTCCGCACCACCCCAGTTCAGGCATGGCCATATGCAAATCAGCCTTGACCCTGTGCCTCATGGGAACAGTCCAGCTCGAACTGCCAAGCCATGTCTTTCCTGGACTGGAATCAAGCATCCTAGGACTGGTTTCTGGCTATCAGCCGTCTTCAGCCAGGATAGCTTGACTCCAGTGGTGTGGAGAGCATGGGACTCACGTCTGAGCATACCCATCCCACTCGGGGTGACAAATGCAAAAACAACAATTGATGGACAGAATGCAGAACAATGTCCTACATTCACTCCAGTACAGATATCCTGGCCTAAATCCATCGTTTTTTTGCACTTCACACCACCCCAGTTCAGACATGGCCATATGCAAATCAGCCTTGACCCTGTGCCTCGTGGGAACAGTCCAGCCCGAACTGCCAAGCCATGTCTTTCCTGGATCGGAATCAAGCATCCTAGGACCGGTTTCTGGCTATCAGCCATCTTCAGCCAGGATAGCTTGACTCCAGTGGTGTGGAGAGCATGGGACTCACGTCTGAGCATACCCATCCCACTCGGGGTGACACATGCAAAAACAACAATTGATGGACAGAATGCAGAACAATGTCATACATTCACTCCAGTACAGAGATCCTGGCCTAAATCCATCATTTTTTTGCACTCCACACAACCCCAGTTCAGACATGGCCATATGCAAATCAGCCTTGACCCTGTGCCTCATGGGAACAGTCCAGCCCGAACTGCCAAGCCATGTCTTTCCTGGACCGGAATCAAGCACCCTAGGACCGGTTTCTGGCTATCAGCCGTCTTCAGCCAGGATAGCTTGACTCCAGTGGTGTGGAGAGCATGGGACTCACGTCTAAGCATGCCCATCCCACTCGGGGTGACTAATGCAAAAACAACAATTGATGGACAGAATGCAGAACAATGTCATACATTCACCCCAGTACAGAGATATGGACCTAAATCCATCGTTTTTGTGCACTCCGCACCACCCCAGTTCAGACATGGCCATATGCAAATCAGCCTTGACCCTGTGCCTCATGGGAACAGTCCAGCCCGAACTGCCAAGCCATGTCTTTCCTGGACAGGAATCAAGCATCCTAGGACCGGTTTCTGGCTATCAGCCGTCTTCAGCCAGGATACCTTGACTCCAGTGGTGTGGAGAGCATGGGACTCACGTCTGAGCATACCCATCCCACTCGGGGTGACAAATGCAAAAGCATCAAATGCTAGACAGAATGCAGAACAATGTCATACATTCACCCCAGTACAGAGATCAGGGCCTAAATCCATCGTTTTTTTGCACTCCACACCACCCCAGTTCAGACATGGCCATATGCAAATCAGTCTTGAACCTGTGCCTCATGGGAACAGTCCAGCCCGGAGTGCCAAGCCATGTCTTTCCTGGACCGCAATCTAGCATCCTAGTACCGGTTTCTGGCTATCAGCTATCTTCAGCCAGAATAGCTTGACTCCATGGTGTGGAGAGCATGGGACTCACGTCTGAGCATACCCATCCCACTCGGGGTGACAAATGCAAAAACAACAATTGATGGACCGAATGCAGAACAATGTCATACACATATGCAAATTAGCCTTGACCCTGTGCCTCATGGGAACAGTCCAGCCCGAACTGCCAAGCCATGTCTTTCCTGGACCGGAATCAAGCATCCTATGACCGGTTTCTGGCTATCAGCCGTCTTCAGCCTGGATAGCTTGACTCCAGTGGTGTGGAGAGCATGGGACTCATGTCTGAGCATGCCCATCCCACTCGGTGTGACAAATGCAAAAACAACAATTGATGGACAGAATGCAGAACAATGTTATACATTCACCCCAGTACAGCGATCTGGGCCTAAATCCATTGTTTTAATGCACTCCACTCCACCCCAGTTCAGACATGGACATATGCAAATCAGCCTTGACCATGTGCCTCATGGGAACAGTCCAGCCCGAACTGCCAAGCCATGTCTTTCCTGGACCAGAATCCCGCATCCTAGGACCAGTTTCTGGCTATCAGCCGTCTTCAGCCAGGATAGCTTGACTCCAGTGGTATGGAGAGCATGGGACTCACGTCTGCGCATTCTCATCCCACTCGGGTGACAAATGCAAAAACAACAATTGATGGACAGAATACAGAACAATGTCATACATTCACCCCAGTACAGAGATCTGGGCCTAAATCCATCGTTTTTTTGCACTCCACACCACCCAAGTTCAGACATGGCCATATGCAAATCAGCCTTGACCCTGTGCCTCATGGGAACAGTCCCGCCCGAATTGCCAAGCCATGTCTTTCCTGGACAGGAATCAAGCATCCTAGGACCGGTTTCTGGCTATCAGCCGTCTTCAGCCAGGATAGCTTGACTCCAATGGTGTGGAGAGCATGGGACTCACCTTTGAGCATACCCATCCCACTCGGAGTGACAAATGCAAAAACAACAATTGATATACAGAATGCAGAACAATGTTATGCATTCACCCCAGTTAAGCATGAGCGGATTTTGCGGATTGGCAATCCGCGAATTTTGCGGATTTGCGGATTCGCAATCCGCAAAATCCGCGAATTCCCGCGAATTTGCGGATTTTTTTTTTTTTTTGTGTTCGCCCGTGTTTCTGCCAGTTCGCGAGGGTTTTTACAATTTCGCAATTTGCGAACTTACCTGTCGGGTCGCAAGTTTTGCGAACTTGTTGTTTCTACGTGTCCAGCCTGTTTGGGACACTCTTCTTCATCACTGCCACTCTCTGTCACCACTGCCACTCTCTGACTACTCATGCCACCCTCTGGCCCACCCATGCCACCCTCTGTTTCATCACTACACCCTCTGGTTGTCCAGTGTACATTATTTTCGGCAAAGCAAAGCACACCTTCCCTGCCTCAAGTGACCTGAATTAATTTGGGGCTGATTAATGTGTCACAGAATATTTTTTTAGCTGGCACCTGCTTCCTTAGTGCGCCCTGATTAGTGATCTTTTGCACTTGCTAAGTGCTTTCATTGTTGCAAAATTAGTTACAACACCTGCCCTGCCCCAACTGACAATAATGAATTAGGGGCTGATTAATGGATTTTAACTTCCAGCCTGGCTCCTGCTTGTCTCCCTTAGCTGTAATTCAGGACCTTTGTGGCATATGTGTAACTATTCTGAGGTTCAGAGCAGGGTCACATAATAGTTTCAACTGGCAACTGAACTCTGGAGGGGCCCCTCAGGAAGCCCTACAGGAAATGGCTACTAATGATGTGCCTGAACTTTTGAACCTGGTAAGTAGTTACTTTCAGTTTTGCCAAGATCGTATTTCTGCAATTTCGCACTTATTCGCGGGGCGCGAACTCACGCTAACAGTGCGAGCAGTGCGAGCAAAATCCGCTGCTCGCGGATTTGCGGATTTTGCGGGAAATTCGCAAATCTCGCGGATTGCGGATTTCCCGAAAATCCGCAAAATCCGCGAGCGGAACGGATTTTCCGCCCACGCCTAACCCCAGTACAGAGATCTGGGCCTAAATCCATTGTTTTTGCACTCCACACCACCCCAGTTCAGACATGGCCATATGCAAATCATCCATGACCCTGTGCCTCATGAGAACAGTCCAGCCCGAACTACCAAGCCATTTTTTCCCTGACCGGAATCAAGCATCCTAGGACCGGTTTCAGGCTATCAGCTGTCTTCAGCCAGGATAGATTGACTCCAGTGGTGTGGAGAGCATGGGACTCACGTCTGAACATACCCATCCCACTCGGGGTGACAAATGCAAAAACAACAATTGATGGACAGAATGCAGAACAATGTCATACATTCACTCCAGTACAGAGATCCTGGCCTAAATCCATCGTTTTTTTGCACTCCACACCACTCCAGTTCAGACATGGCCATATGAAAATCAGCCTTGACCCTGTGCCTCATGGGAACAGTCCAGCCCGAACTGCCAAGCCATGTCTTTCCTGGACCGGAATCAAGCATCCTAGGACCGGTTTCTGGCTATCAGCGTCTTCAGACAGGATAGCTTGACTCCAGTGGTGTGGAGAGCATGGGACTCACGTCTGAGCATACCCATCCCACTCGGGGTGACAAATGCAAAAACAACAATTGATGGACAGAATGCAGAACAATGTCATACATTCACTTCAGTACAGAGATCCTGGCCTAAATCCATTATTTTTTTGCACTCCACACCACCCCAGTTCAGACATGGCCATATGCAAATCAGCCTTTACCCTGTGCCTCATGGGAACAGTCCAGCCCGAACTGCCAAGCCATGTCTTTCCTGGATCGGAATCAAGCATCCTTGGACCGGTTTCTGGCTATCAGCCATCTTCAGCCAGGATAGCTTGACTCCAGTGGTGTGGAGAGCATGGGACTCATGTCTGAGCATTCCCATCCCACTTGGGGTGACAAATGCAAAAACAACAATTGATGGACAGAATGCAGAACAATGTCATACATTCACTCCAGTACAGAGATCCTGGCCTAAATCCATCGTTTTTTTGCACTCCACACCACCCCTGTTCATTCATGGCCATATGCAAATCAGCCTTGACCCTGTGCCTCATGGGAACAGTCCAGCCTGAACTGCCAAGCCATGTCTTTCCTGGACCGGAATCAAGCATCCTAGGACCGGTTTCTGGCTATCAGCCGTCTTCAGCCAGGATAGCTTGACTCCAGTGGTGTGGGGAGCATGGGACTCACGTCTGAGCATACCCATCCCAATCGGGGTGACTAATGCAAAAACAACAATTGATGGACAGAATGCAGAACAATGCCATACATTCACCCCAGTACAGAGATATGGACCTAAATCCATCGTTTTTGTGCACTCCACACCACCCCAGTTCAGACATGGCCATATGCAAATCAGCCTTGACCCTGTGCCTCATGGGAACTGTTCAGCCCGAACTGCCAAGCCATATCTTTCCTGGACCGGAATCAAGCATCCTAGGACGGGTTTCTGGCTATCAGCCGTCTTCAGCCAGGATAGATTGACTCCATTGGTGTGGAGAGCATGGGACTCACGTCTGAACATACCCATCCCACTCGGGGTGACAAATGCAAAAACAACAATTGATGGACAGAATGCAGAACAATGTCATACATTCACTCCAGTACATAGATCCTGGCCTAAATCCATCGTTTTTTTGCACTCCACACCACCCCAGTTCAGACATGGCCATATGAAAATCAGCCTTGACCCTGTGCCTCATGGGAACAGTCCAGCCCCAACTGCCAAGCCATGTCGTTCCTGGACCGGAATCAAGCATCCTAGGACCGGTTTCTGGCTATCAGCGTCTTCAGACAGGATAGCTTGACTCCAGTGGTGTGGAGAGCATGGGACTCACGTCTGAGCATACCCATCCCACTCGGGGTGACAAATGCAAAAACAACAATTGATGGACAGAATGCAGAACAATGTCATACATTCACTCCAGTACAGAGATCCTGGCCTAAATGCATCATTTTTTTGCACTCCACACCACCCCATTTCAGACATGGCCATATGCAAATCAGCCTTTACCCTGTGCCTCATGGGAACAGTCCAGCCCGAACTGCCAAGCCATGTCTTTCCTGGACCGGAATCAAGCATCCTATGACCGGTTTCTGGCTATCAGCCGTCTTCAGCCTGGATAGCTTGACTCCAGTGGTGTGGAGAGCATGGGACTCACGTCTGAGCATACCCATCTCACTCGGTGTGACAAATTCAAAAACAACAATTGATGGACAGAATGCAGAACAATGTTATACATTCACCCCAGTACAGAGATCTGGGCCTAAATCCATTGTTTTATTGCACTCCACTCCACCCCAGTTCAGACATGGACATATGCAAATCAGCCTTGACCATGTGCCTCATGGGAACAGTCCAGCCCGAACTGCCAAGCCATGTCTTTCCTGGACCTGAATCCCGCATCCTAGGACCGGTTTCTGGCTATCAGCCGTCTTCAGCCAGGATAGCTTGACTCCAGTGGTATGGAGAGCATGGGACTCACGTCTGCGCATTCTCATCCCACTCGGGTGACAAATGCAAAAACAACAATTGATGGACAGAATACAGAACAATGTCATACATTCACCCCAGTACAGAGATCTGGGCCTAAATCCATCGTTTTTTTGCACTCCACACCACCCAAGTTCAGACATGGCCATATGCAAATCAGCCTTGACCCTGTGCCTCATGGGAACAGTCCCGCCCGAATTGCCAAGCCATGTCTTTCCTGGACAGGAATCAAGCATCCTAGGACCGGTTTCTGGCTATCAGCCGTCTTCAGCCAGGATAGCTTGACTCCAATGGTGTGGAGAGCATGGGACTCACCTTTGAGCATACCCATCCCACTCGGAGTGACAAATGCAAAAACAAATATTGATATACAGAATGCAGAACAATGTTATGCATTCACCCTAGTACAGAGATCTGGGCCTAAAACCATTGTTTTTTGCACTCCACACCACCCCAGTTCAGACATGGCCATATGCAAATCATCCATGACCCTGTGCCTCATGAGAACAGTCCAGCCCGAACTACCAAGCCATTTTTTTCCCTGACAGGAATCAAGCATCCTAGGACCGGTTTCAGGCTATCAGCTGTCTTCAGCCAGGATAGATTGACTCCAGTGGTGTGGAGAGCATGGGACTCACGTCTGAGCATACCCATCCCACTCGGGGTGACAAATGCAAAAACAACAATTGATGGACAGAATGCAGAACAATGTCATACATTCACTCCAGTACAGAGATCCTGGCCTAAATCCATCGTTTTTTTGCACTCCACACCACCCCAGTTCAGACATGGCCATATGAAAATCAGCCTTGACCCTGTGCCTCATGGGAACAGTCCAGCCCGAACTGCCAAGCCATGTCTTTCCTGGATCGGAATCAAGCATCCTAGGACCGGTTTCTGGCTATCAGCCATCTTCAGCCAGGATAGCTTGACTCCAGTGGTGTGGAGAGCATGGGACTCACGTCTAAGCATGCCCATCCCACTCGGGGTGACTAATGCAAAAACAACAATTGATGGACAGAATGCAGAACAATGTCATACATTCACCCCAGTACAGAGATATGGACCTAAATCCATCGTTTTTGTGCACTCCGCACCACCCCAGTTCAGGCATGGCCATATGCAAATCAGCCTTGACCCTGTGCCTCATGGGAACAGTCCAGCTCGAACTGCCAAGCCATGTCTTTCCTGGACTGGAATCAAGCATCCTAGGACTGGTTTCTGGCTATCAGCCGTCTTCAGCCAGGATAGCTTGACTCCAGTGGTGTGGAGAGCATGGGACTCACGTCTGAGCATACCCATCCCACTCGGGGTGACAAATGCAAAAACAACAATTGATGGACAGAATGCAGAACAATGTCCTACATTCACTCCAGTACAGATATCCTGGCCTAAATCCATCGTTTTTTTGCACTTCACACCACCCCAGTTCAGACATGGCCATATGCAAATCAGCCTTGACCCTGTGCCTCGTGGGAACAGTCCAGCCCGAACTGCCAAGCCATGTCTTTCCTGGATCGGAATCAAGCATCCTAGGACCGGTTTCTGGCTATCAGCCATCTTCAGCCAGGATAGCTTGACTCCAGTGGTGTGGAGAGCATGGGACTCACGTCTGAGCATACCCATCCCACTCGGGGTGACACATGCAAAAACAACAATTGATGGACAGAATGCAGAACAATGTCATACATTCACTCCAGTACAGAGATCCTGGCCTAAATCCATCATTTTTTTGCACTCCACACAACCCCAGTTCAGACATGGCCATATGCAAATCAGCCTTGACCCTGTGCCTCATGGGAACAGTCCAGCCCGAACTGCCAAGCCATGTCTTTCCTGGACCGGAATCAAGCACCCTAGGACCGGTTTCTGGCTATCAGCCGTCTTCAGCCAGGATAGCTTGACTCCAGTGGTGTGGAGAGCATGGGACTCACGTCTAAGCATGCCCATCCCACTCGGGGTGACTAATGCAAAAACAACAATTGATGGACAGAATGCAGAACAATGTCATACATTCACCCCAGTACAGAGATATGGACCTAAATCCATCGTTTTTGTGCACTCCGCACCACCCCAGTTCAGACATGGCCATATGCAAATCAGCCTTGACCCTGTGCCTCATGGGAACAGTCCAGCCCGAACTGCCAAGCCATGTCTTTCCTGGACAGGAATCAAGCATCCTAGGACCGGTTTCTGGCTATCAGCCGTCTTCAGCCAGGATACCTTGACTCCAGTGGTGTGGAGAGCATGGGACTCACGTCTGAGCATACCCATCCCACTCGGGGTGACAAATGCAAAAGCATCAAATGCTAGACAGAATGCAGAACAATGTCATACATTCACCCCAGTACAGAGATCAGGGCCTAAATCCATCGTTTTTTTGCACTCCACACCACCCCAGTTCAGACATGGCCATATGCAAATCAGTCTTGAACCTGTGCCTCATGGGAACAGTCCAGCCCGGAGTGCCAAGCCATGTCTTTCCTGGACCGCAATCTAGCATCCTAGTACCGGTTTCTGGCTATCAGCTATCTTCAGCCAGAATAGCTTGACTCCATGGTGTGGAGAGCATGGGACTCACGTCTGAGCATACCCATCCCACTCGGGGTGACAAATGCAAAAACAACAATTGATGGACCGAATGCAGAACAATGTCATACACATATGCAAATTAGCCTTGACCCTGTGCCTCATGGGAACAGTCCAGCCCGAACTGCCAAGCCATGTCTTTCCTGGACCGGAATCAAGCATCCTATGACCGGTTTCTGGCTATCAGCCGTCTTCAGCCTGGATAGCTTGACTCCAGTGGTGTGGAGAGCATGGGACTCATGTCTGAGCATGCCCATCCCACTCGGTGTGACAAATGCAAAAACAACAATTGATGGACAGAATGCAGAACAATGTTATACATTCACCCCAGTACAGCGATCTGGGCCTAAATCCATTGTTTTAATGCACTCCACTCCACCCCAGTTCAGACATGGACATATGCAAATCAGCCTTGACCATGTGCCTCATGGGAACAGTCCAGCCCGAACTGCCAAGCCATGTCTTTCCTGGACCAGAATCCCGCATCCTAGGACCAGTTTCTGGCTATCAGCCGTCTTCAGCCAGGATAGCTTGACTCCAGTGGTATGGAGAGCATGGGACTCACGTCTGCGCATTCTCATCCCACTCGGGTGACAAATGCAAAAACAACAATTGATGGACAGAATACAGAACAATGTCATACATTCACCCCAGTACAGAGATCTGGGCCTAAATCCATCGTTTTTTTGCACTCCACACCACCCAAGTTCAGACATGGCCATATGCAAATCAGCCTTGACCCTGTGCCTCATGGGAACAGTCCCGCCCGAATTGCCAAGCCATGTCTTTCCTGGACAGGAATCAAGCATCCTAGGACCGGTTTCTGGCTATCAGCCGTCTTCAGCCAGGATAGCTTGACTCCAATGGTGTGGAGAGCATGGGACTCACCTTTGAGCATACCCATCCCACTCGGAGTGACAAATGCAAAAACAACAATTGATATACAGAATGCAGAACAATGTTATGCATTCACCCCAGTTAAGCATGAGCGGATTTTGCGGATTGGCAATCCGCGAATTTTGCGGATTTGCGGATTCGCAATCCGCAAAATCCGCGAATTCCCGCGAATTTGCGGATTTTTTTTTTTTTTGTGTTCGCCCGTGTTTCTGCCAGTTCGCGAGGGTTTTTACAATTTCGCAATTTGCGAACTTACCTGTCGGGTCGCAAGTTTTGCGAACTTGTTGTTTCTACGTGTCCAGCCTGTTTGGGACACTCTTCTTCATCACTGCCACTCTCTGTCACCACTGCCACTCTCTGACTACTCATGCCACCCTCTGGCCCACCCATGCCACCCTCTGTTTCATCACTACACCCTCTGGTTGTCCAGTGTACATTATTTTCGGCAAAGCAAAGCACACCTTCCCTGCCTCAAGTGACCTGAATTAATTTGGGGCTGATTAATGTGTCACAGAATATTTTTTTAGCTGGCACCTGCTTCCTTAGTGCGCCCTGATTAGTGATCTTTTGCACTTGCTAAGTGCTTTCATTGTTGCAAAATTAGTTACAACACCTGCCCTGCCCCAACTGACAATAATGAATTAGGGGCTGATTAATGGATTTTAACTTCCAGCCTGGCTCCTGCTTGTCTCCCTTAGCTGTAATTCAGGACCTTTGTGGCATATGTGTAACTATTCTGAGGTTCAGAGCAGGGTCACATAATAGTTTCAACTGGCAACTGAACTCTGGAGGGGCCCCTCAGGAAGCCCTACAGGAAATGGCTACTAATGATGTGCCTGAACTTTTGAACCTGGTAAGTAGTTACTTTCAGTTTTGCCAAGATCGTATTTCTGCAATTTCGCACTTATTCGCGGGGCGCGAACTCACGCTAACAGTGCGAGCAGTGCGAGCAAAATCCGCTGCTCGCGGATTTGCGGATTTTGCGGGAAATTCGCAAATCTCGCGGATTGCGGATTTCCCGAAAATCCGCAAAATCCGCGAGCGGAACGGATTTTCCGCCCACGCCTAACCCCAGTACAGAGATCTGGGCCTAAATCCATTGTTTTTGCACTCCACACCACCCCAGTTCAGACATGGCCATATGCAAATCATCCATGACCCTGTGCCTCATGAGAACAGTCCAGCCCGAACTACCAAGCCATTTTTTCCCTGACCGGAATCAAGCATCCTAGGACCGGTTTCAGGCTATCAGCTGTCTTCAGCCAGGATAGATTGACTCCAGTGGTGTGGAGAGCATGGGACTCACGTCTGAACATACCCATCCCACTCGGGGTGACAAATGCAAAAACAACAATTGATGGACAGAATGCAGAACAATGTCATACATTCACTCCAGTACAGAGATCCTGGCCTAAATCCATCGTTTTTTTGCACTCCACACCACTCCAGTTCAGACATGGCCATATGAAAATCAGCCTTGACCCTGTGCCTCATGGGAACAGTCCAGCCCGAACTGCCAAGCCATGTCTTTCCTGGACCGGAATCAAGCATCCTAGGACCGGTTTCTGGCTATCGGCGTCTTCAGACAGGATAGCTTGACTCCAGTGGTGTGGAGAGCATGGGACTCACGTCTGAGCATACCCATCCCACTCGGGGTGACAAATGCAAAAACAACAATTGATGGACAGAATGCAGAACAATGTCATACATTCACTTCAGTACAGAGATCCTGGCCTAAATCCATCATTTTTTTGCACTCCACACCACCCCAGTTCAGACATGGCCATATGCAAATCAGCCTTTACCCTGTGCCTCATGGGAACAGTCCAGCCCGAACTGCCAAGCCATGTCTTTCCTGGATCGGAATCAAGCATCCTTGGACCGGTTTCTGGCTATCAGCCATCTTCAGCCAGGATAGCTTGACTCCAGTGGTGTGGAGAGCATGGGACTCACGTCTGAGCATTCCCATCCCACTTGGGGTGACAAATGCAAAAACAACAATTGATGGACAGAATGCAGAACAATGTCATACATTCACTCCAGTACAGAGATCCTGGCCTAAATCCATCGTTTTTTTGCACTCCACACCACCCCTGTTCATTCATGGCCATATGCAAATCAGCCTTGACCCTGTGCCTCATGGGAACAGTCCAGCCTGAACTGCCAAGCCATGTCTTTCCTGGACCGGAATCAAGCATCCTAGGACCGGTTTCTGGCTATCAGCCGTCTTCAGCCAGGATAGCTTGACTCCAGTGGTGTGGGGAGCATGGGACTCACGTCTGAGCATACCCATCCCAATCGGGGTGACTAATGCAAAAACAACAATTGATGGACAGAATGCAGAACAATGCCATACATTCACCCCAGTACAGAGATATGGACCTAAATCCATCGTTTTTGTGCACTCCACACCACCCCAGTTCAGACATGGCCATATGCAAATCAGCCTTGACCCTGTGCCTCATGGGAACTGTTCAGCCCGAACTGCCAAGCCATATCTTTCCTGGACCGGAATCAAGCATCCTAGGACCGGTTTCTGGCTATCAGCCGTCTTCAGCCAGGATAGCTTGACTCCAGTGTTGTGGTGAGCATGGGACTCACGTCTGAGCATACCCATCCTACTCGGGTGACAAATGCAAAAACAAAAATTGATGGACAGAATGCAGAACAATGTCATGCATTCACTCCAGTACAGAGATTCTGGCCTAAATCCATCGTTTTTTTGCTCTTCACACCACCCCAGTTCAGACATGGCCATATGCAAATCAGCCTTGACCCTGTGCCTCATGGGAACTGTTCAGCCCGAACTGCCAAGCCATGTCTTTCCTGGACCCGAATAAAGCATCCTAGGACCGGTTTCTGGCTATCAGCCGTCTTCAGCCTGGATAGCTTGACTCCAGTGGTATGGAGAGCATGGGACTCACGTCTGAGCATACCCATCCTACTCGGTGTGACAAATGCAAAAACAACAATTGATGGACAGAATGCAGAACAATGTTATACATTCACCCCAGTACAGAGATCTGGGCCTAAATCGAATTGTTTTATTGCACTCCACTCCACCCCAGTTCAGACATGGACATATGCAAATCAGCCTTGACCATGTGCCTCATGGGAACAGTCCAGCCCGAACTGCCAAGCCATGTCTTTCCTGGACCGGAATCAAGCATCCTAGGACCAGTTTCAGGCTATCAGCCGTCTTTAGCCAGGATAGATTGACTCCAGTGGTCTGGAGAGCATGGGACTCATGTCTGAGCATACCCATCCCACTCAGGTGACAAATGCAAAAACAAAAATTGATGGACAGAATGCAAAACAATGTCATACATTCACTCCAGCACAGAGATCCTGGCCTAAATCCATCGTTTTTTTGCACTCCACACCACCCCAGTTCAGACATGGCCATATGCAAATCATCCATGACCCTGTGCCTCATGAGAACAGTCCAGCCCGAACTACCAAGCCATTTTTTTCCCTGACAGGAATCAAGCATCCTAGGACCGGTTTAAGGCTATCAGCTGTCTTCAGCCAGGATAGATGCACTCCAGTGGTGTGGAGAGCATGGGACTCACGTCTGAACATACCCATCCCACTCGGGGTGACAAATGCAAAAACAACAATTGATGGACAGAATGCAGAACAATGTCATACATTCACTCCAGTACAGAGATCCTGGCCTAAATCCATCGTTTTTTTGCACTCCACACCACCCCAGTTCAGACATGGCCATATGCAAATCAGCCTTTACCCTGTGCCTCATGGGAACAGTCCAGCCCGAACTGCCAAGCCATGTCTTTCCTGGACCGGAATCAAGCATCCTAGGACCGGTTTCAGGCTATCAGCCGTCTTCAGCCAGGATAGATTGACTCCAGTGGTGTGGAGAGCATGGGACTCACGTCTGAGCATACCCATCCCACTCGGGGTGACAAATGCAAAAACAACAATTGATGGACCGAATGCAGAACAATGTCATACACATATGCAAATTAGCCTTGACCCTGTGCCTCATGGGAACAGTCCAGCCCGAACTGCCAAGCCATGTCTTTCCTGGACCGGAATCAAGCATCCTATGACCGGTTTCTGGCTATCAGCCGTCTTCAGCCTGGATAGCTTGACTCCAGTGGTGTGGAGAGCATGGGACTCACGTCTGCGCATTCTCATCCCACTCGGGTGACAAATGCAAAAACAACAATTGATGGACAGAATACAGAACAATGTCATACATTCACCCCAGTACAGAGATCTGGGCCTAAATCCATCGTTTTTTTGCACTCCACACCACCCAAGTTCAGACATGGCCATATGCAAATCAGCCTTGACCCTGTGCCTCATGGGAACAGTCCCGCCCGAATTGCCAAGCCATGTCTTTCCTGGACAGGAATCAAGCATCCTAGGACCGGTTTCTGGCTATCAGCCGTCTTCAGCCAGGATAGCTTGACTCCAATGGTGTGGAGAGCATGGGACTCACCTTTGAGCATACCCATCCCACTCGGAGTGACAAATGCAAAAACAACAATTGATATACAGAATGCAGAACAATGTTATGCATTCACCCCAGTACAGAGATCTGGGCCTAAATCCATTGTTTTTGCACTCCACACCACCCCAGTTCAGACATGGCCATATGCAAATCATCCATGACCCTGTGCCTCATGAGAACAGTCCAGCCCGAACTACCAAGCCATTTTTTCCCTGACCGGAATCAAGCATCCTAGGACCAGTTTCAGGCTATCAGCTGTCTTCAGCCAGGATAGATTGACTCCAGTGGTGTGGAGAGCATGGGACTCACGTCTGAACATACCCATCCCACTCGGGGTGACAAATGCAAAAACAACAATTGATGGACAGAATGCAGAACAATGTCATACATTCACTCCAGTACAGAGATCCTGGCCTAAATCCATCGTTTTTTTGCACTCCACACCACTCCAGTTCAGACATGGCCATATGAAAATCAGCCTTGACCCTGTGCCTCATGGGAACAGTCCAGCCCGAACTGCCAAGCCATGTCTTTCCTGGACCGGAATCAAGCATCCTAGGACCGGTTTCTGGCTATCAGCGTCTTCAGACAGGATAGCTTGACTCCAGTGGTGTGGAGAGCATGGGACTCACGTCTGAGCATACCCATCCCACTCGGGGTGACAAATGCAAAAACAACAATTGATGGACAGAATGCAGAACAATGTCATACATTCACTTCAGTACAGAGATCCTGGCCTAAATCCATTATTTTTTTGCACTCCACACCACCCCAGTTCAGACATGGCCATATGCAAATCAGCCTTTACCCTGTGCCTCATGGGAACAGTCCAGCCCGAACTGCCAAGCCATGTCTTTCCTGGATCGGAATCAAGCATCCTTGGACCGGTTTCTGGCTATCAGCCATCTTCAGCCAGGATAGCTTGACTCCAGTGGTGTGGAGAGCATGGGACTCATGTCTGAGCATTCCCATCCCACTTGGGGTGACAAATGCAAAAACAACAATTGATGGACAGAATGCAGAACAATGTCATACATTCACTCCAGTACAGAGATCCTGGCCTAAATCCATCGTTTTTTTGCACTCCACACCACCCCTGTTCATTCATGGCCATATGCAAATCAGCCTTGACCCTGTGCCTCATGGGAACAGTCCAGCCTGAACTGCCAAGCCATGTCTTTCCTGGACCGGAATCAAGCATCCTAGGACCGGTTTCTGGCTATCAGCCGTCTTCAGCCAGGATAGCTTGACTCCAGTGGTGTGGGGAGCATGGGACTCACGTCTGAGCATACCCATCCCAATCGGGGTGACTAATGCAAAAACAACAATTGATGGACAGAATGCAGAACAATGCCATACATTCACCCCAGTACAGAGATATGGACCTAAATCCATCGTTTTTGTGCACTCCACACCACCCCAGTTCAGACATGGCCATATGCAAATCAGCCTTGACCCTGTGCCTCATGGGAACTGTTCAGCCCGAACTGCCAAGCCATATCTTTCCTGGACCGGAATCAAGCATCCTAGGACGGGTTTCTGGCTATCAGCCGTCTTCAGCCAGGATAGATTGACTCCATTGGTGTGGAGAGCATGGGACTCACGTCTGAACATACCCATCCCACTCGGGGTGACAAATGCAAAAACAACAATTGATGGACAGAATGCAGAACAATGTCATACATTCACTCCAGTACATAGATCCTGGCCTAAATCCATCGTTTTTTTGCACTCCACACCACCCCAGTTCAGACATGGCCATATGAAAATCAGCCTTGACCCTGTGCCTCATGGGAACAGTCCAGCCCCAACTGCCAAGCCATGTCGTTCCTGGACCGGAATCAAGCATCCTAGGACCGGTTTCTGGCTATCAGCGTCTTCAGACAGGATAGCTTGACTCCAGTGGTGTGGAGAGCATGGGACTCACGTCTGAGCATACCCATCCCACTCGGGGTGACAAATGCAAAAACAACAATTGATGGACAGAATGCAGAACAATGTCATACATTCACTCCAGTACAGAGATCCTGGCCTAAATGCATCATTTTTTTGCACTCCACACCACCCCATTTCAGACATGGCCATATGCAAATCAGCCTTTACCCTGTGCCTCATGGGAACAGTCCAGCCCGAACTGCCAAGCCATGTCTTTCCTGGACCGGAATCAAGCATCCTATGACCGGTTTCTGGCTATCAGCCGTCTTCAGCCTGGATAGCTTGACTCCGGTGGTGTGGAGAGCATGGGACTCACGTCTGAGCATACCCATCTCACTCGGTGTGACAAATTCAAAAACAACAATTGATGGACAGAATGCAGAACAATGTTATACATTCACCCCAGTACAGAGATCTGGGCCTAAATCCATTGTTTTATTGCACTCCACTCCACCCCAGTTCAGACATGGACATATGCAAATCAGCCTTGACCATGTGCCTCATGGGAACAGTCCAGCCCGAACTGCCAAGCCATGTCTTTCCTGGACCTGAATCCCGCATCCTAGGACCGGTTTCTGGCTATCAGCCGTCTTCAGCCAGGATAGCTTGACTCCAGTGGTATGGAGAGCATGGGACTCACGTCTGCGCATTCTCATCCCACTCGGGTGACAAATGCAAAAACAACAATTGATGGACAGAATACAGAACAATGTCATACATTCACCCCAGTACAGAGATCTGGGCCTAAATCCATCGTTTTTTTGCACTCCACACCACCCAAGTTCAGACATGGCCATATGCAAATCAGCCTTGACCCTGTGCCTCATGGGAACAGTCCCGCCCGAATTGCCAAGCCATGTCTTTCCTGGACAGGAATCAAGCATCCTAGGACCGGTTTCTGGCTATCAGCCGTCTTCAGCCAGGATAGCTTGACTCCAATGGTGTGGAGAGCATGGGACTCACCTTTGAGCATACCCATCCCACTCGGAGTGACAAATGCAAAAACAAATATTGATATACAGAATGCAGAACAATGTTATGCATTCACCCTAGTACAGAGATCTGGGCCTAAAACCATTGTTTTTTGCACTCCACACCACCCCAGTTCAGACATGGCCATATGCAAATCATCCATGACCCTGTGCCTCATGAGAACAGTCCAGCCCGAACTACCAAGCCATTTTTTTCCCTGACAGGAATCAAGCATCCTAGGACCGGTTTCAGGCTATCAGCTGTCTTCAGCCAGGATAGATTGACTCCAGTGGTGTGGAGAGCATGGGACTCACGTCTGAGCATACCCATCCCACTCGGGGTGACAAATGCAAAAACAACAATTGATGGACAGAATGCAGAACAATGTCATACATTCACTCCAGTACAGAGATCCTGGCCTAAATCCATCGTTTTTTTGCACTCCACACCACCCCAGTTCAGACATGGCCATATGAAAATCAGCCTTGACCCTGTGCCTCATGGGAACAGTCCAGCCCGAACTGCCAAGCCATGTCTTTCCTGGACCGGAATCAAGCATCCTAGGACCGGTTTCTGGCTATCAGTGTCTTCAGACAGGATAGCTTGACTCCAGTGGTGTGGAGAGCATGGGACTCACGTCTGAGCATACCCATCCCACTCGGGGTGACAAATGCAAAAACAACAATTGATGGACAGAATGCAGAACAATGTCATACATTCACTCCAGTACAGAGATCCTGGCCTAAATCCATCATTTTTTTGCACTCCACACCACCCCAGTTCAGACATGGCCATATGCAAATCAGCCTTTACCCTGTGCCTCATGGGAATAGTCCAGCCCGAACTGCCAAGCCATGTCTTTCCTGGATCGGAATCAAGCATCCTTGGACCGGTTTCTGGCTATCAGCCATCTTCAGCCAGGATATCTTGACTCCAGTGGTGTAGAGAGCATGGGACTCACGTCTGAGCATACCCATCCCACTCGGGGTGACAAATGCAAAAACAACAATTGATGGACAGAATGCAGAACAATGTCATACATTCACTCCAGTACAGAGATCCTGGCCTAAATCCATCGTTTTTTTTGCACTCCACACCACCCCAGTTCATTCATGGCCATATGCAAATCAGCCTTGACTCTGTGCCTCATGGGAACAGTCCAGCCCGAACTGCCAAGCCACGTCTTTCCTGGACAGGAATCAAGCATCCTAGGACCGGTTTCTGGCTATCAGCCGTCTTCAGCCAGGATATTTTGACTCCAGTGGTGTTGACAGCATGGGACTCTCGTCTGAGCATACCCATCCCACTTGGGGTGACAAATGCAAAAACAACAATTGATGGACAGAATGCAGAACAATGTCATACATTCACCCCAGTACAGAGCTCTGGGCCTACATCCATCATTTTTTCTGCACTCCACACCACCCCAGTTCAGACATGGCCATATGCAAATCAGCCTTGACCCTGTGCCTCATGGGAACAGTCCTGCCCGAACTGCCAAGCCATGTCTTTCCTGGACTGGAATCAAGCATCCTAGGACCGGTTTCTGGCTATCAGCCGTCTTCAGCCGGGATAGCTTGACTCCAGTGGTGTGGAGAGCATGGGACTCATGTCTGAGCATACCCATCCCACTTGGGGTGAAAACGCAAAAACAACAATTGAAGGACAGAATGCAGAACAATGTCATACATTCACCCCAGTACAGAGATCTGGGCCTTTATCCATTGTTTTTTTGCACTCCACACCACCCAAGTTCAGACATGGCCATATGCAAATCAGCCTTGACCCTGTGCCTCATGGGAACAGTCCAGCCCGAACTGCCAAGCCATGTCTTTCCTGGACAGGAATCAAGCATCCTAGGACCGGTTTCTGGCTATCAGCCGTCTTCAGCCAGGATAGCTTGACTCCAGTGGTGTGGAGAGCATGGGACTCACGTCTGAGCATACCCATCCCACTCGGGGTGACAAATGCAAAAGCATCAAATGATAGACAGAATGCAGAACAATGTCATACATTCACCCCAGTACAGAGATCAGTGCCTAAATCCATCATTTTTGTGCACTCCACACCACCCCAGTTCAGACATGGCCATATGCAAATCAGCCTTGACCCTGTGCCTCATGGGAACAGTCCAGCCCGTACTGCCAAGCCATGTCTTTCCTGGACCGGGATCAAGCATCCTAGGACCGGTTTCTGGCTATCAGCCGTCTTCAGCCAGGATAGCTTGACTCCAGTGTTGTGGTGAGCATGGGACTCACGTCTGAGCATACCCATCCCACTCGGGGTGACAAATGCAAAAACAAAAATTGATGGACAGAATGCAGAACAATGTCATACATTCACCCCAGTACAGAGATCTGGGCCTACATCCATCATTTTTTTGGACTCCACACCACTCCAGTTCAGACATGGCCATATGCAAATCAGCCTTGACCCTGTGCCTCATGGGAACAGTCCTGCCCGAACTGCCAAGCCATGTCTTTCCTGGACCGGAATCAAGCATCCTTGGACCGGTTTCTGGCTATCAGCCGTCTTCAGCCAGGATAGCTTGACTCCAGTGGTGTGGAGAGCATGGGACTCACGTCTGAGCATACCCATCCCACTTGGGGTGACAAATGCAAAAACAACAATTGATGGACAGAATGCAGAACAATGTCATACATTCACCCCAGTACAGAGATCTGGGCCTAAATCCATTGTTTTTTTGCACTCCACACCACCCCAGTTCAGACATGGCCATATGCAAATCACCCTTGAACCTGTGCCTCATGGGAACAGTCCAGCCCGGACTGCCAAGCCATGTCTTTCCTGGACCGCAATCTAGCATCCTAGTACCGGTTTCTGGCTATCAGCTATCTTCAGCCAGAATAGCTTGACTCCATGGTGTGGAGAGCATGGGACTCACGTCTGAGCATACCCATCCCACTCGGGGTGACAAATGCAAAAACAACAATTGATGGACAGAATGCAGAACAATGTCATACACATATGCAAATTAGCCTTGACCCTGTGCCTCATGGGAACAGTCCAGCCCGAACTGCCAAGCCATGTCTTTCCTGGACCGGAATCAAGCATCCTATGACCGGTTTCTGGCTATCAGCCGTCTACAGCCTGGATAGCTTGACTCCAGTGGTGTGGAGAGCATGGGACTCACATCTGAGCATACCCATCCCACTCGGTGTGACAAATGCAAAAACAACAATTGATGGACAGAATGCAGAACAATGTTATACATTCACCCCAGTACAGAGTTCTGGGCCTAAATCCATTGTTTTATTGCACTCCACTCCACCCCAGTTCAGACATGGACATATGCAAATCAGCCTTGACCATGTGCCTCATGGGAACAGTCCAGCCCGAACTGCCAAGCCATGTCTTTCCTGGATCAGAATCCTGCATCCTAGGACCGGTTTCTGGCTATCAGCCGTCTTCAGCCAGGATAGCTTGACTCCAGTGGTATGGAGAGCATGGGACTCACGTCTGCGCATTCTCATCCCACTCGGGTGACAAATGCAAAAACAACAATTGATGGACAGAATACAGAACAATGTCATACATTCACCCCAGTACAGATATCTGGGCCTAAATCCATCGTTTTTTTGCACTCCACACCACCCAAGTTCAGACATGGCCATATGCAAATCAGACTTGACCCTGTGCCTCATGGGAACAGTCCCGCCCGAATTGCCAAGCCATGTCTTTCCTGGACAGGAATCAAGCATCCTAGGACCGGTTTCAGGCTATCAGCTGTCTTCAGCCAGGATAGATTGACTCCAGTGGTGTGGAGAGCATGGGACTCACGTCTGAACATACCCATCCCACTCGGGGTGACAAATGCAAAAACAACAATTGATGGACAGAATGCAGAACAATGTCATACATTCACTCCAGTAGAGAGATCCTGGCCTAAATCCATCGTTTTTTTGCACTCCACACCACCCCAGTTCAGACATGGCCATATGAAAATCAGCCTTGACCCTGTGCCTCATGGGAACAGTCCAGCCCGAACTGCCAAGCCATGTCTTTCCTGGACCGGAATCAAGCATCCTAGGACCGGTTTCTGGCTATCAGCGTCTTCAGACAGGATAGCTTGACTCCAGTGGTGTGGAGAGCATGGGACTCACGTCTGAGCATACCCATCCCACTCGGGGTGACAAATGCAAAAACAACAATTGATGGACAGAATGCAGAACAATGTCATACATTCACTCCAGTACAGAGATCCTGGCCTAAATCCATCATTTTTTTGCACTCCACACCACCCCAGTTCAGACATGGCCATATGCAAATCAGCCTTTACCCTGTGCCTCATGGGAACAGTCCAGCCCGAACTGCCAAGCCATGTCTTTCCTGGATCGGAATCAAGCATCTTTGGACCGGTTTCTGGCTATCAGCCATCTTCAGCCAGGATAGCTTGTTTCCAGTGGTGTAGAGAGCATGGGACTCACGTCTGAGCATACCCATCCCACTCGGGGTGACAAATGCAAAAACAACAATTGATGGACAGAATGCAGAACAATGTCATACATTCACTCCAGTACAGAGATCCTGGCCTAAATCCATCGTTTTTTTTTGCACTCCACACCACCCCAGTTCATTCATGGCCATATGCAAATCAGCCTTGACTCTGTGCCTCATGGGAACAGTCCAGCCCGAACTGCCAAGCCATGTCTTTCCTGGACAGGAATCAAGCATCCTAGGACCGGTTTCTGGCTATCAGCCGTCTTCAGCCAGGATATTTTGACTCCAGTGGTGTTGACAGCATGTGACTCTCGTCTGAGCATACCCATCCCACTTGGGGTGACAAATGCAAAAACAACAATTGATGGACAGAATGCAGAACAATGTCATACATTCACCCGAGTACAGAGCTCTGGGCCTAAATCCATTGTTTTTTGCACTCCACACCACCCCAGTTCAGACATGGCCATATGCAAATCATCCATGACCCTGTGCCTCATGGGAACAGTCCAGCCCGAACTGCCAAGCCATGTCTTTCCTGGACAGGAATCAAGCATCCTAGGACCGGTTTCAGGCTATCAGCCATCTTGAGCCAGGATAGATTGACTCCAGTGGTGTGGAGAGCATGGGACTCACGTCTGAGCATACCCATCCCACTCGGGGTGACAAATGCAAAAACAACAATTGATGGACAGAATGCAGAACAATGTCATACATTCACTCCAGTACAGAGATCCTGGCCTAAATCCATCGTTTTTTTTGCACTCCACACCACCCCAGTTCAGACAAGGCCATATGCAAATCAGCCTTGACCCTGTGCCTCATGGGAACAGTGCAGCCCGAACTGCCAAGCCATGTCTTTCCTGGACCGGAATCAAGCATCCTAGGACCGGTTTCTGGCTATCAGCCGTCTTCAGCCGGGATAGCTTGACTCCAGTGGTGTGGAGTGCATGGGACTCACGTCTGAGCATACCCATCCCACTTGGGGTGAAAACGCAAAAACAACAATTTAAGGACAGAATGCAGAACAATGTCATACATTCACCCCAGTACAGAGATCTGGGCCTAAATCCATTGTTTTTTTGCACTCCACACCACCCCAGTTCAGACATGGCCATATGCAAATCAGCCTTGACCCTGTGCCTCATGGGAACAGTCCAGCCCGAACTGCCAAGCCATGTCTTTCCTGGACAGGAATCAAGCATCCTAGGACCGGTTTCTGGCTATCAGCCGTCTTCAGCCAGGATAGCTTGACTCCAGTGTTGTGGTGAGCATGGGACTCACGTCTGAGCATACCCATCCCACTCGGGGTGACAAATGCAAAAATAAAAATTGATGGACAGAATGCAGAACAATGTCATACATTCACCCCAGTACAGAGATCTGGGCCTACATCCATCATTTTTTTGGACTCCACACCACCCCAGTTCAGACATGGCCATATGCAAATCAGCCTTGACCCTGTGCCTCATGGGAACAATCCAGCCCGAACTGCCAAGCCATGTCTTTCCTGGACAGGAATCAAGAATCCTAGGACATATTTCAGGCTATCAGCCGTCTTCAGCCAGGATAGATTGACTCTAGTGGTGTGGAGAGCATGGGACTCACGTCTGAGCATACCCATCCCACTCGGGGTGACAAAATGCAAAAACAACAATTGATGGACAGAATGCAGAACAATGACATACATTCACTCCAGTACAGAGATCCTGGCCTAAATCCATCGTTTTTTTGCAATCCACACCACCCCAGTTCAGACATGGCCATATGCAAATCAGCCTTGACCCTGTGCCTCATGGGAACAGTCCAGCCCGAACTGCCAAGCCATGTCTTTCCTGGACCGGAATCAAGCATCCTAGGACTGGTTTCTGGCTATCAGCCGTCTTCAGCCAGGATAGCTTGACTCCAGTGGTGGGGAGAGCATGGGACTCACGTCTGAGCATACCCATCCCCCTCGGGGTGACTAATGCAAAAACAACAATTGATGGACAGAATGCAGAACAATGTCATACATTCACCCCAGTACAGAGATATGCACCTAAATCCATCGTTTTTGTGCACTCCACACCACCCCAGTTCAGACATGGCCATATGCAAATCAGCCTTGACCCTTTGCCTCATGGGAACTGTTCAGCCTGAACTGCCAAGCCATGTCTTTCCTGGACCGTAATCAAGCATCCTAGGACCGGTTTCTGGCTATCAGCCGTCTGCAGCCAGGATAGCTTGACTCCATTGTTGTGGTGAGCATGGGACTCACATATGAGTATACCCATCCCACTCGGGGTGACAAATGCAAAAACAACAATTGATGGACAGGATGCAGAACAATGTCATACATTCACCCCAGTACAGAGCTCTGGGCCTACATCCATCATTTTTTCTGCACTCCACAACACCCCAGTTCAGACATGGCCATATGCAAATCAGCCTTGACCCTGTGCCTCATGGGAACAGTCCAGCCCGAACTGCCAAGCCATGTCTTTCCTGGACAGGAATCAAGCATCCTAGGACCGGTTTCTGGCTATCAGCCGTCTTCAGCCAGGATAGCTTGACTCCAGTGGTGTGGAGAGCATGGGACTCACGTCTGAGCATACCCATCCCACTTGGGGTGACAAATGCAAAAACAACAATTGAATGACAGAATGCAGAACAATGTCATACATTCACCCCAGTACAGAGATCTGGGCCTAAATCCATTGTTTTTTTGCACTCCACCCCACCCCAGTTCAGACATGGCCATATGCAAATCAGCCTTGACCCTGTGCCTCATAGGAACAGTCCAGCCCGAACTGCCAAGCCATGTCTTTCCTGGACAGGAATCAAGCATCCTAGGACCGGTTTCTGGCTATCAGCCGTCTTCAGCCAGGATAGCTTGACTCCAGTGGTGTGGAGAGCATGGGACTCACGTCTGAGCATACCCATCCCACTCGGGGTGACAAATGCAAAAACAACAATTGAAGGACAGAATGCAGAACAATGTCATACATTCACCCCAGTACTGAGATCTGTAAATGTAAATGTAAATGTAAATGTATAGGCATTTATATAGCGCACTACTTACCCGTAGGGTCCCAAGGCGCTTCGACCGCTGCGAAACCCTTCCTGGCTTCCCTGAGAGATGGTCCCTTAATGGGTATCTCCAGGGTGAGACCAGGCATCCCCGGCAGTCTGGTGGGGCCGTTAGTGAAGATGAGGCAAGCTAATGCCCAGAGTTGCCGAGTGTGATCGCTGATCAGAGTGGGCACCGAGGCGAGAGAATTATCGAGTCCGCTGACCCTGGTCCAGAAAACTGCCGCGCCGGGAATCGAACCCTGGTCCCGGGCCGTCCTCTGCTCTCGGGTCTGCCGCCTCTAACCAGTGAGCCACACTACTTCTCTTGGCCTAAAGCCATTGTTTTTTTGCACTCCACACCACCCCAGTTCAGACATGGCCATATGCAAATCAGCCTTAACCCTGTGCCTCATGGGAACAGTCCAGCCCGAACTGCCAAGCCATGTCTTTCCTGGACATGAATCAAGCATCCTAGGACCGGTTTCTGGCTATCAGCCGTCTTCAGCCAGGATATTTTGACTCCAGTGGTGTTGACAGCATGGGACTTTCGTCTGAGCATACCCATCCCACTTGGGGTAACAAATGCAAAAACAACAATTGATGGACAGAATGCAGAACAATGTCATACATTCACCCCAGTACAGAGCTCTGGGCCTACATCCATCATTTTTTCTGCACTCCACACCACCCCAGTTCAGACATGGCCATATGCAAATCAGCCTTGACCCTGTGCCTCATGGGAACAGTCCTGCCCGAACTGCCAAGCCATGTCTTTCCTGGACTGGAATCAAGCATCCTAGGACCGGTTTCTGGCTATCAGCCGTCTTCAGCCGGGATAGCTTGACTCCAGTGGTGTGGAGAGCATGGGACTCACGTCTGAGCATACCCATCCCACTTGGGGTGAAAACGCAAAAACAACAATTGAAGGACAGAATGCAGAACAATGTCATACATTCACCCCAGTACAGAGATCTGGGCCTTTATCCATTGTTTTTTTGCACTCCACACCACCCCAGTTCAGACATGGCCATATGCAAATCAGCCTTGACCCTGTGCCTCATGGGAACAGTCCAGCCCGAACTGCCAAGCCATGTCTTTCCTGGACAGGAATCAAGCATCCTAGGACCGGTTTCTGGCTATCAGCCGTCTTCAGCCAGGATAGCTTGACTCCAGTGGTGTGGAGAGCATGGGACTCACGTCTGAGCATACCCATCCCACTCGGGGTGACAAATGCAAAAGCATCAAATGATAGACAGAATGCAGAACAATGTCATACATTCACCCCAGTACAGAGATCAGTGCCTAAATCCATCATTTTTGTGCACTCCACACCACCCCAGTTCAGACATGGCCATATGCAAATCAGCCTTGACCCTGTGCCTCATGGGAACAGTCCAGCCCGTACTGCCAAGCCATGTCTTTCCTGGACCGGGATCAAGCATCCTAGGACCGGTTTCTGGCTATCAGCCGTCTTCAGCCAGGATAGCTTGACTCCAGTGTTGTGGTGAGCATGGGACTCACGTCTGAGCATACCCATCCCACTCGGGGTGACAAATGCAAAAACAAAAATTGATGGACAGAATGCAGAACAATGTCATACATTCACCCCAGTACAGAGATCTGGGCCTACATCCATCATTTTTTTGGACTCCACACCACTCCAGTTCAGACATGGCCATATGCAAATCAGCCTTGACCCTGTGCCTCATGGGAACAGTCCTGCCCGAACTGCCAAGCCATGTCTTTCCTGGACCGGAATCAAGCATCCTTGGACCGGTTTCTGGCTATCAGCCGTCTTCAGCCAGGATAGCTTGACTCCAGTGGTGTGGAGAGCATGGGACTCACGTCTGAGCATACCCATCCCACTTGGGGTGACAAATGCAAAAACAACAATTGATGGACAGAATGCAGAACAATGTCATACATTCACCCCAGTACAGAGATCTGGGCCTAAATCCATTGTTTTTTTGCACTCCACACCACCCCAGTTCAGACATGGCCATATGCAAATCACCCTTGAACCTGTGCCTCATGGGAACAGTCCAGCCCGGACTGCCAAGCCATGTCTTTCCTGGACCGCAATCTAGCATCCTAGTACCGGTTTCTGGCTATCAGCTATCTTCAGCCAGAATAGCTTGACTTCATGGTGTGGAGAGCATGGGACTCACGTCTGAGCATACCCATCCCACTCAGGGTGACAAATGCAAAAACAACAATTGATGGACAGAATGCAGAACAATGTCATACACATATGCAAATTAGCCTTGACCCTGTGCCTCATGGGAACAGTCCAGCCCGAACTGCCAAGCCATGTCTTTCCTGGACCGGAATCAAGCATCCTATGACCGGTTTCTGGCTATCAGCCGTCTACAGCCTGGATAGCTTGACTCCAGTGGTGTGGAGAGCATGGGACTCACGTCTGAGCATACCTATCCCACTCGGTGTGACAAATGCAAAAACAACAATTGATGGACAGAATGCAGAACAATGTTATACATTCACCCCAGTACAGAGTTCTGGGCCTAAATCCATTGTTTTATTGCACTCCACTCCACCCCAGTTCAGACATGGACATATGCAAATCAGCCTTGACCATGTGCCTCATGGGAACAGTCCAGCCCAAACTGCCAAGCCATGTCTTTCCTGGATCAGAATCCAGCATCCTAGGACCGGTTTCTGGCTATCAGCCGTCTTCAGCCAGGATAGCTTGACTCCAGTGGTATGGAGAGCATGGGACTCACGTCTGCGCATTCTCATCCCACTCGGGTGACAAATGCAAAAACAACAATTGATGGACAGAATACAGAACATTGTCATACATTCACCCCAGTACAGATATCTGGGCCTAAATCCATCGTTTTTTTGCACTCCACACCACCCAAGTTCAGACATGGCCATATGCAAATCAGACTTGACCCAGTGCCTCATGGGAACAGTCCCGCCCGAATTGCGAAGCCATGTCTTTCCTGGACAGGAATCAAGCATCCTAGGACCAGTTTCTGGCTATCAGCCGTCTTCAGCCAGGATAGCTTGACTCCAATGGTGTGGAGAGCATGGGACTCACCTTTGAGCATACCCATCCCACTCGGAGTGACAAATGCAAAAACAACAATTGATATACAGAATGCAGAACAATGTTATGCATTCACCCCAGTACAGAGATCTGGGCCTAAATCCATTGTTTTTTGCACTTCACACCACCCCAGTTCAGACATGGCCATATGCAAATCATCCATGACCCTGTGCCTCATGAGAACAGTCCAGCCCGAACTACCAAGCCATTTTTTTCCCTGACAGGAATCAAGCATCCTAGGACCGGTTTCAGGCTATCAGCTGTCTTCAGCCAGGATAGATTGACTCCAGTGGTGTGGAGAGCATGGGACTCACGTCTGAACATACCCATCCCACTCGGGGTGACAAATGCAAAAACAACAATTGATGGACAGAATGCAGAACAATGTCATACATTCACTCCAGTACATAGATCCTGGCCTAAATCCATCGTTTTTTTGTACTCCACACCACCCCAGTTCAGACATGGCCATATGAAAATCAGCCTTGACCCTGTGCCTCATGGGAACAGTCCAGCCCCAACTGCCAAGCCATGTCGTTCCTGGACCGGAATCAAGCATCCTAGGACCGGTTTCTGGCTATCAGCGTCTTCAGACAGGATAGCTTGACTCCAGTGGTGTGGAGAGCATGGGACTCACGTCTGAGCATACCCATCCCACTCGGGGTGACAAATGCAAAAACAACAATTGATGGACAGAATGCAGAACAATGTCATACATTCACTCCAGTACAGAGATCCTGGCCTAAATCCATCATTTTTTTGCACTCCACACCACCCCATTTCAGACATGGCCATATGCAAATCAGCCTTTACCCTGTGCCTCATGGGAACAGTCCAGCCCGAACTGCCAAGCCATGTCTTTCCTGGACCGGAATCAAGCATCCTATGACCGGTTTCTGGCTATCAGCCGTCTTCAGCCTGGATAGCTTGACTCCAGTGGTGTGGAGAGCATGGGACTCACGTCTGAGCATACCAATCTCACTCGGTGTGACAAATTCAAAAACAACAATTGATGGACAGAATGCAGAACAATGTTATACATTCACCCCAGTACAGAGATCTGGGCCTAAATCCATTGTTTTATTGCACTCCACTCCACCCCAGTTCAGACATGGACATATGCAAATCAGCCTTGACCATGTGCCTCATGGGAACAGTCCAGCCCGAACTGCCAAGCCATGTCTTTCCTGGACCAGAATCCCGCATCCTAGGACCGGTTTCTGGCTATCAGCCGTCTTCAGCCAGGATAGCTTGACTCCAATGGTGTGGAGAGCATGGGACTCACCTTTGAGCATACCCATCCCACTCGGGGTGACAAATGCAAAAACAACAATTGATGGACAGAATGCAGAACAATGTCATACATTCACTCCAGTACAGAGATCCTGGCCTAAATCCATCGTTTTTTTGCACTCCACACCACCCCAGTTCAGACATGGCCATATGAAAATCAGCCTTGACCCTGTGCCTCATGGGAACAGTCCAGCCCAAACTGCCAAGCCATGTCTTTCCTGGACCGGAATCAAGCATCCTAGGACCGGTTTCTGGCTATCAGCGTCTTCAGACAGGATAGCTTGACTCCAGTGGTGTGGAGAGCATGGGACTCACGTCTGAGCATACCCATCCCACTCGGGGTGACAAATGCAAAAACAATTGATGGACAGAATGCAGAACAATGTCATACATTGACTCCAGTACAGAGATCCTGGCCTAAATCCATCATTTTTTTTCCACTCCACACCACCCCAGTTCATTCATGGCCATATGCAAATCAGCCTTGACTCTGTGCCTCATGGGAACAGTCCAGCCCGAACTGCCAAGCCATGTCTTTCCTGGACAGGAATCAAGCATCCTAGGACCGGTTTCTGGCTATCAGCCGTCTTCAGCCAGGATATTTTGACTCCAGTGGTGTTGACAGCATGGGACTCTCGTCTGAGCATACCCATCCCACTTGGGGTGACAAATGCAAAAACAACAATTGATGGACAGAATGCAGAACAATGTCATACATTCACCCCAGTACAGAGCTCTGGGCCTACATCCATCATTTTTTCTGCACTCCACACCACCCCAGTTCAGACATGGCCATAAGCAAATCAGCCTTGACCCTGTGCCTCATGGGAACAGTCCTGCCCGAACTGCCAAGCCATGTCTTTCCTGGACTGGAATCAAGCATCCTAGGACCGGTTTCTGGCTATCAGCCGTCTTCAGCCGGGATAGCTTGACTCCAGTGGTGTGGAGAGCATGGGACTCACGTCTGAGCATACCCATCCCACTTGGGGTGAAAACGCAAAAACAACAATTGAAGGACAGAATGCAGAACAATGTCATACATTCACCCCAGTACAGAGATCTGGGCCTTTATCCATTGTTTTTTTGCACGCCACACCACCCCAGTTCAGACATGGCCATATGCAAATTAGCCTTGACCCTGTGCCTCATGGGAACAGTCCAGCCCGAACTGCCAAGCCATGTCTTTCCTGGACAGGAATCAAGCATCCTAGGACCGGTTTCTGGCTATCAGCCGTCTTCAGCCAGGATACCTTGACTCCAGTGGTGTGGAGAGCATGGGACTCACGTCTGAGCATACCCATCCCACTCGGGGTGACAAATGCAAAAGCATCAAATGCTAGACAGAATGCAGAACAATGTCATACATTCACCCCAGTACAGAGATTAGGGCCTAAATCCATCGTTTTTTTGCACTCCACACCACCCCAGTTCAGACATGGCCATGTGCAAATCAGCATTGAACCTGTGCCTCATGGGAACAGTCCAGCCCGGAGTGCCAAGCCATGTCTTTCCTGGACCGCAATCTAGCATCCTAGTACCGGTTTCTGGCTATCAGCTATCTTCAGCCAGAATAGCTTGACTCCATGGTGTGGAGAGCATGGGACTCACGTCTGAGCATACCCATCCCACTCGGGGTGACAAATGCAAAAACAACAATTGATGGACCGAATGCAGAACAATGTCATACACATATGCAAATTAGCCTTGACCCTGTGCCTCATGGGAACAGTCCAGCCCGAACTGGCAAGCCATGTCTTTCCTGGACCGGAATCAAGCATCCTATGACCGGTTTCTGGCTATCAGCCGTCTTCAGCCTGGATAGCTTGACTCCAGTGGTGTGGAGAGCATGGGACTCATGACTGAGCTTGCCCATCCCACTCGGTGTGACAAATGCAAAAACAACAATTGATGGACAGAATGCAGAACAATGTTATACATTCACCCCAGTACAGAGATCTGGGCCTAAATCCATTGTTTTAATGCACTCCAATCCACCCCAGTTCAGACATGGACATATGCAAATCAGCCTTGACCATGTGCCTCATGGGAACAGTCCAGCCCGAACTGCCAAGCCATGTCTTTCCTGGACCAGAATCCCGCATCCTAGGACCAGTTTCTGGCTATCAGCCGTCTTCAGCCAGGATAGCTTGACTTCAGTGGTATGGAGAGCATGGGACTCACGTCTGCGCATTCTCATCCCACTCGGGTGACAAATGCAAAAACAACAATTGATGGACAGAATACAGAACAATGTCATACATTCACCCCAGTACAGAGATCTGGGCCTAAATCCATCGTTTTTTTGCACTCCACACCACCCAAGTTCAGACATGGCCATATGCAAATCAGCCTTGACCCTGTGCCTCATGGGAACAGTCCCGCCCGAATTGCCAAGCCATGTCTTTCCTGGACAGGAATCAAGCATCCTAGGACCGGTTTCTGGCTATCAGCCGTCTTCAGCCAGGATAGCTTGACTCCAATGGTGTGGAGAGCATGGGACTCACCTTTGAGCATACCCATCCCACTCGGAGTGACAAATGCAAAAACAACAATTGATATACAGAATGCAGAACAATGTTATGCATTCACCCCAGTACAGAGATCTGGGCCTAAATCCATTGTTTTTGCACTCCACACCACCCCAGTTCAGACATGGCCATATGCAAATCATCCATGACCCTGTGCCTCATGAGAACAGTCCAGCCCGAACTACCAAGCCATTTTTTCCCTGACAGGAATCAAGCATCCTAGGACCGGTTTCAGGCTATCAGCTGTCGCCAGCCAGGATAGATTGACTCCAGTGGTGTGGAGAGCATGGGACTCACGTCTGAACATACCCATCCCACTCGGGGTGACAAATGCAAAAACAACAATTGATGGACAGAATGCAGAACAATGTCATACATTCACTCCAGTACAGAGATCCTGGCCTAAATCCATCGTTTTTTTGCACTCCACACCACTCCAGTTCAGACATGGCCATATGAAAATCAGCCTTGACCCTGTTCCTCATGGGAACAGTCCAGCCCGAACTGCCAAGCCATGTCTTTCCTGGACCGGAATCAAGCATCCTAGGACCGGTTTCTGGCTATCAGCGTCTTCAGACAGGATAGCTTGACTCCAGTGGTGTGGAGAGCATGGGACTCACGTCTGAGCATACCCATCCCACTCGGGGTGACAAATGCAAAAACAACAATTGATGGACAGAATGCAGAACAATGTCATACATTCACTTCAGTACAGAGATCCTGGCCTAAATCCATCATTTTTTTGCACTCCACACCACCCCAGTTCAGACATGGCCATATGCAAATCAGCCTTTACCCTGTGCCTCATGGGAACAGTCCAGCCCGAACTGCCAAGCCATGTCTTTCCTGGATCGGAATCAAGCATCCTTGGACCGGTTTCTGGCTATCAGCCATCTTCAGCCAGGATAGCTTGACTCCAGTGGTGTGGAGAGCATGGGACTCACGTCTGAGCATTCCCATCCCACTTGGGGTGACAAATGCAAAAACAACAATTGATGGACAGAATGCAGAACAATGTCATACATTCACTCCAGTACAGAGATCCTGGCCTAAATCCATCGTTTTTTTGCACTCCACACCACCCCAGTTCATTCATGGCCATATGCAAATCAGCCTTGACCCTGTGCCTCATGGGAACAGTCCAGCCTGAACTGCCAAGCCATGTCTTTCCTGGACCGGAATCAAGCATCCTAGGACCGGTTTCTGGCTATCAGCCGTCTTCAGCCAGGATAGCTTGACTCCAGTGGTGTGGGGAGCATGGGACTCACGTCTGAGCATACCCATCCCAATCGGGGTGACTAATGCAAAAACAACAATTGATGGACAGAATGCAGAACAATGCCATACATTCACCCCAGTACAGAGATATGGACCTAAATCCATCGTTTTTGTGCACTCCACACCACCCCAGTTCAGACATGGCCATATGCAAATCAGCCTTGACCCTGTGCCTCATGGGAACTGTTCAGCCCGAACTGCCAAGCCATATCTTTCCTGGACCGCAATCTAGCATCCTAGTACCGGTTTCTGGCTATCAGCTATCTTCAGCCAGAATAGCTTGACTCCATGGTGTGGAGAGCATGGGACTCACGTCTGAGCATACCCATCCCACTCGGGGTGACAAATGCAAAAACAACAATTGATGGACAGAATGCAGAACAATGTCATACACATATGCAAATTAGCCTTGACCCTGTGCCTCATGGGAACAGTCCAGCCCGAACTGCCAAGCCATGTCTTTCCTGGACCGGAATCAAGCATCCTATGACCGGTTTCTGGCTATCAGCCGTCTACAGCCTGGATAGCTTGACTCCAGTGGTGTGGAGAGCATGGGACTCACGTCTGAGCATACCCATCCCACTCGGTGTGACAAATGCAAAAACAACAATTGATGGACAGAATGCAGAACAATGTTATACATTCACCCCAGTACAGAGTTCTGGGCCTAAATCCATTGTTTTATTGCACTCCACTCCACCCCAGTTCAGACATGGACATATGCAAATCAGCCTTGACCATGTGCCTCATGGGAACAGTCCAGCCCGAACTGCCAAGCCATGTCTTTCCTGGATCAGAATCCTGCATCCTAGGACCGGTTTCTGGCTATCAGCCGTCTTCAGCCAGGATAGCTTGACTCCAGTGGTATGGAGAGCATGGGACTCACGTCTGCGCATTCTCATCCCACTCGGGTGACAAATGCAAAAACAACAATTGATGGACAGAATACAGAACAATGTCATACATTCACCCCAGTACAGAGATCTGGGCCTAAATCCATCGTTTTTTTGCACTCCACACCACCCAAGTTCAGACATGGCCATATGCAAATCAGCCTTGACCCTGTGCCTCATGGGAACAGTCCCGCCCGAATTGCCAAGCCATGTCTTTCCTGGACAGGAATCAAGCATCCTAGGACCGGTTTCTGGCTATCAGCCGTCTTCAGCCAGGATAGCTTGACTCCAATGGTGTGGAGAGCATGGGACTCACCTTTGAGCATACCCATCCCACTCGGAGTGACAAATGCAAAAACAACAATTGATATACAGAATGCAGAACAATGTTATGCATTCACCCCAGTACAGAGATCTGGGCCTAAATCCATTGTTTTTTGCACTCCACACCACCCCAGTTCAGACATGGCCATATGCAAATCATCCATGACCCTGTGCCTCATGAGAACAGTCCAGCCCGAACTACCAAGCCATTTTTTTCCCTGACAGGAATCAAGCATCCTAGGACCGGTTTCAGGCTATCAGCTGTCTTCAGCCAGGATAGATTGACTCCAGTGGTGTGGAGAGCATGGGACTCACGTCTGAACATAACCATCCCAGTCGGGGTGACAAATGCAAAAACAACAATTGATGGACAGAATGCAGAACAATGTCATACATTCACTCCAGTACAGAGATCCTGGCCTAAATCCATCGTTTTTTTGCACTCCACACCACCCCAGTTCAGACATGGCCATATGAAAATCAGCCTTGACCCTGTGCCTCATGGGAACAGTCCAGACCGAACTGCCAAGCCATGTCTTTCCTGGACCGGAATCAAGCATCCTCGGACCGGTTTCTGGCTATCAGCGTCTTCAGACAGGATAGCTTGACTCCAGTGGTGTGGAGAGCATGGGACTCACGTCTGAGCATACCCATCCCACTCGGGGTGACAAATGCAAAAACAACAATTGATGGACAGAATGCAGAACAATGTCATACATTCACTCCAGTACAGAGATCCTGGCCTAAATCCATCATTTTTTTGCACTCCACACCACCCCAGTTCAGACATGGCCATATGCAAATCAGCCTTTACCCTGTGCCTCATGGGAACAGTCCAGCCCGAACTGCCAAGCCATGTCTTTCCTGGATCGGAATCCTGCATCCTAGGACCGGTTTCTGGCTATCAGCCGTCTTCAGCCAGGATAGCTTGACTCCAGTGGTATGGAGAGCATGGGACTCACGTCTGCGCATTCTCATCCCACTCGGGTGACAAATGCAAAAACAACAATTGATGGACAGAATACAGAACAATGTCATACATTCACCCCAGTACAGATATCTGGGCCTAAATCCATCGTTTTTTTGCACTCCACACCACCCAAGTTCAGACATGGCCATATGCAAATCATCCATGACCCTGTGCCTCATGAGAACAGTCCAGCCCGAACTACCAAGCCATTTTTTTTCCCTGACAGGAATCAAGCATCCTAGGACCGGTTTCAGGCTATCAGCTGTCTTCAGCCAGGATAGATTGACTCCAGTGGTGTGGAGAGCATGGGACTCACGTCTGAACATAACCATCCCAGTCGGGGTGACAAATGCAAAAACAACAATTGATGGACAGAATGCAGAACAATGTCATACATTCACTCCAGTACAGAGATCCTGGCCTAAATCCATCGTTTTTTTGCACTCCACACCACCCCAGTTCAGACATGGCCATATGAAAATCAGCCTTGACCCTGTGCCTCATGGGAACAGTCCAGCCCGAACTGCCAAGCCATGTCTTTCCTGGACCGGAATCAAGCATCCTCGGACCGGTTTCTGGCTATCAGCGTCTTCAGACAGGATAGCTTGACTCCAGTGGTGTGGAGAGCATGGGACTCACGTCTGAGCATACCCATCCCACTCGGGGTGACAAATGCAAAAACAACAATTGATGGACAGAATGCAGAACAATGTCATACATTCACTCCAGTACAGAGATCCTGGCCTAAATCCATCATTTTTTTGCACTCCACACCACCCCAGTTCAGACATGGACATATGCAAATCAGCCTTGACCATGTGCCTCATGGGAACAGTCCAGCCCGAACTACCAAGCCATTTTTTTCCCTGACAGGAATCAAGCATCCTAGGACCGGTTTCAGGCTATCAGCTGTCTTCAGCCAGGATAGATTGACTCCAGTGGTGTGGAGAGCATGGGACTCACGTCTGAACATAACCATCCCAGTCGGGGTGACAAATGCAAAAACAACAATTGATGGACAGAATGCAGAACAATGTCATACATTCACTCCAGTACAGAGATCCTGGCCTAAATCCATCGTTTTTTTGCACTCCACACCACCCCAGTTCAGACATGGCCATATGAAAATCAGCCTTGACCCTGTGCCTCATGGGAACAGTCCAGCCCGAACTGCCAAGCCATGTCTTTCCTGGACCGGAATCAAGCATCCTCGGACCGGTTTCTGGCTATCAGCGTCTTCAGACAGGATAGCTTGACTCCAGTGGTGTGGAGAGCATGGGACTCACGTCTGAGCATACCCATCCCACTCGGGGTGACAAATGCAAAAACAACAATTGATGGACAGAATGCAGAACAATGTCATACATTCACTCCAGTACAGAGATCCTGGCCTAAATCCATCATTTTTTTGCACTCCACACCACCCCAGTTCAGACATGGCCATATGCAAATCAGCCTTTACCCTGTGCCTCATGGGAACAGTCCAGCCCGAACTGCCAAGCCATGTCTTTCCTGGATCGGAATCCTGCATCCTAGGACCGGTTTCTGGCTATCAGCCGTCTTCAGCCAGGATAGCTTGACTCCAGTGGTATGGAGAGCATGGGACTCACGTCTGCGCATTCTCATCCCACTCGGGTGACAAATGCAAAAACAACAATTGATGGACAGAATACAGAACAATGTCATACATTCACCCCAGTACAGATATCTGGGCCTAAATCCATCGTTTTTTTGCACTCCACACCACCCAAGTTCAGACATGGCCATATGCAAATCAGACTTGACCCTGTGCCTCATGGGAACAGTCCCGCCCGAATTGCCAAGCCATGTCTTTCCTGGACAGGAATCAAGCATCCTAGGACCGGTTTCAGGCTATCAGCTGTCTTCAGCCAGGATAGATTGACTCCAGTGGTGTGGAGAGCATGGGACTCACGTCTGAACATACCCATCCCACTCGGGGTGACAAATGCAAAAACAACAATTGATGGACAGAATGCAGAACAATGTCATACATTCACTCCAGTACAGAGATCCTGGCCTAAATCCATCGTTTTTTTGCACTCCACACCACCCCAGTTCAGACATGGCCATATGAAAATCAGCCTTGACCCTGTGCCTCATGGGAACAGTCCAGCCCGAACTGCCAAGCCATGTCTTTCCTGGACCGGAATCAAGCATCCTAGGACCGGTTTCTGGCTATCAGCGCCTTCAGACAGGATAGCTTGACTCCAGTGGTGTGGAGAGCATGGGACTCACGTCTGAGCATACCCATCCCACTCGGGGTGACAAATGCAAAAACAACAATTGATGGACAGAATGCAGAACAATGTCATACATTCACTCCAGTACAGAGATCCTGGCCTAAATCCATCATTTTTTTGCACTCCACACCACCCCAGTTCAGACATGGCCATATGCAAATCAGCCTTTACCCTGTGCCTCATGGGAACAGTCCAGCCCGAACTGCCAAGCCATGTCTTTCCTGGATCGGAATCAAGCATCCTTGGACCGGTTTCTGTCTATCAGCCATCTTCAGCCAGGATATCTTGACTCCAGTGGTGTAGAGAGCATGGGACTCACGTCTGAGCATACCCATCCCACTCTGGGTGACAAATGCAAAAACAACAATTGATGGACAGAATGCAGAACAATGTTATACATTCACTCCAGTACAGAGATCCTGGCCTAAATCCATCGGTTTTTTTGCACTCCACACCACCCCAGTTCATTCATGGCCATATGCAAATCAGCCTTGACTCTGTGCCTCATGGGAACAGTCCAGCCCGAACTGCCAAGCCACGTCTTTCCTGGACAGGAATCAAGCATCCTAGGACCGGTTTCTGGCTATCAGCCGTCTTCAGCCAGGATATTTTGACTCCAGTGGTGTTGACAGCATGGGACTCTCGTCTGAGCATACCCATCCCACTTGGGGTGACATATGCAAAAACAACAATTGATGGACAGAATGCAGAACAATGTCATACATTCACCCCAGTACAGAGCTCTGGGCCTACATCCATCATTTTTTCTGCACTCCACACCACCCCAGTTCAGACATGGCCATATGCAAATCAGCCTTGACCCTGTGCCTCATGGGAACAGTCCTGCCCGAACTGCCAAGCCATGTCTTTCCTGGACTGGAATCAAGCATCCTAGGACCGGTTTCTGGCCAACAGCCGTCTTCAGCCGGGATAGCTTGACTCCAGTGGTGTGGAGAGCATGGGACTCACGTCTGAGCATACCCATCCCACTTGGAGTGAAAACGCAAAAACAACAATTGAAGGACAGAATGCAGAACAATGTCATACATTCACCCCAGTACAGAGATCTGGGCCTTTATCCATTGTTTTTTTGCACTCCACACCACCCCAGTTCAGACATGGCCATATGCAAATCAGCCTTGACCCTGTGCCTCATGGGAACAGTCCAGCCCGAACTGCCAAGCCATGTCTTTCCTGGACAGGAATCAAGCATCCTAGGACCGGTTTCTGGCTATCAGCCATCTTCAGCCAGGATAGCTTGACTCCAGTGGTGTGGAGAGCATGGGACTCACGTCTGAGCATACCCATCCCACTCGGTGTGACAAATGCAAAAGCATCAAATGATAGACAGAATGCAGAACAATGTCATACATTCACCCCAGTACAGAGATCAGTGCCTAAATCCATCATTTTTGTGCACTCCACACCACCCCAGTTCAGACATGGCCATATGCAAATCAGCCTTGACCCTGTGCCTCATGGGAACAGTCCAGCCCGTACTGCCAAGCCATGTCTTTCCTGGACCGGGATCAAGCATCCTAGGACCGGTTTCTGGCTATCAGCCGTCTTCAGCCAGGATAGCTTGACTCCAGTGTTGTGGTGAGCATGGGACTCACGTCTGAGCATACCCATCCCACTCGGGGTGACAAATGCAAAAACAAAAATTGATGGACAGAATGCAGAACAATGTCATACATTCACCCCAGTACAGAGATCTGGGCCTACATCCATCATTTTTTTGGACTCCACACCACTCCAGTTCAGACATGGCCATATGCAAATCAGCCTTGACCCTGTGCCTCATGGGAACAGTCCTGCCCGAACTGCCAAGCCATGTCTTTCCTGGACCGGAATCAAGCATCCTTGGACCGGTTTCTGGCTATCAGCCGTCTTCAGCCAGGATAGCTTGACTCCAGTGGTGTGGAGAGCATGGGACTCACGTCTGAGCATACCCATCCCACTTGGGGTGACAAATGCAAAAACAACAATTGATGGACAGAATGCAGAACAATGTCATACATTCACCCCAGTACAGAGATCTGGGCCTAAATCCATTGTTTTTTTGCACTCCACACCACCCCAGTTCAGACATGGCCATATGGAAATCACCCTTGAACCTGTGCCTCATGGGAACAGTCCAGCCCGGACTGCCAAGCCATGTCTTTCCTGGACCGCAATCTAGCATCCTAGTACCGGTTTCTGGCTATCAGCTATCTTCAGCCAGAATAGCTTGACTCCATGGTATGGAGAGCATGGGACTCACGTCTGAGCATACCCATCCCACTCGGGGTGACAAATGCAAAAACAACAATTGATGGACAGAATGAAGAACAATGTCATACACATATGCAAATTAGCCTTGACCCTGTGCCTCATGGGAACAGTCCAGCCCGAACTGCCAAGCCATGTCTTTCCTGGACCGGAATCAAGCATCCTATGACCGGTTTCTGGCTATCAGCCGTCTACAGCCTGGATAGCTTGACTCCAGTGGTGTGGAGAGCATGGGACTCACGTCTGAGCATACCCATCCCACTCGGTGTGACAAATGCAAAAACAACAATTGATGGACAGAATGCAGAACAATGTTATACATTCACCCCAGTACAGAGTTCTGGGCCTAAATCCATTGTTTTATTGCACTCCACTCCACCCCAGTTCAGACATGGACATATGCAAATCAGCCTTGAACATGTGCCTCATGGGAACAGTCCAGCCCGAACTGCCAAGCCATGTCTTTCCTGGATCAGAATCCTGCATCCTAGGACCGGTTTCTGGCTATCAGCCGTCTTCAGCCAGGATAGCTTGACTCCAGTGGTATGGAGAGCATGGGACTCACGTCTGCGCATTCTCATCCCACTCGGGTGACAAATGCAAAAACAACAATTGATGGACAGAATACAGAACAATGTCATACATTCACCCCAGTACAGATATCTGGGCCTAAATCCATCGTTTTTTTGCACTCCACACCACCCAAGTTCAGACATGGACATATGCAAATCAGACTTGACCCTGTGCCTCATGGGAACAGTCCCGCCCGAATTGCCAAGCCATGTCTTTCCTGGACAGGAATCAAGCATCCTAGGACCGGTTTCAGGCTATCAGCTGTCTTCAGCCAGGATAGATTGACTCCAGTGGTGTGGAGAGCATGGGACTCACGTCTGAACATACCCATCCCACTCGGGGTGACAAATGCAAAAACAACAATTGATGGACAGAATGCAGAACAATGTCATACATTCACTCCAGTACAGAGATCCTGGCCTAAATCCATCGTTTTTTTGCACTCCACACCACCCCAGTTCAGACATGGCCATATGAAAATCAGCCTTGACCCTGTGCCTCATGGGAACAGTCCAGCCCGAACTGCCAAGCCATGTCTTTCCTGGACCGGAATCAAGCATCCTAGGACCGGTTTCTGGCTATCAGCGTCTTCAGACAGGATAGCTTGACTCCAGTGGTGTGGAGAGCATGGGACTCACGTCTGAGCATACCCATCCCACTCGGGGTGACAAATGCAAAAACAACAATTGATGGACAGAATGCAGAACAATGTCATACATTCACTCCAGTACAGAGATCCTGGCCTAAATCCATCATTTTTTTGCACTCCACACCACCCCAGTTCAGACATGGCCATATGCAAATCAGCCTTTACCCTGTGCCTCATGGGAACAGTCCAGCCCGAACTGCCAAGCCATGTCTTTCCTGGATCGGAATCAAGCATCTTTGGACCGGTTTCTGGCTATCAGCCATCTTCAGCCAGGATAGCTTGACTCCAGTGGTGTAGAGAGCATGGGACTCACGTCTGAGCATACCCATCCCACTCGGGGTGACAAATGCAAAAACAACAATTGATGGACAGAATGCAGAACAATGTCATACATTCACTCCAGTACAGAGATCCTGGCCTAAATCCATCGTTTTTTTTGCACTCCACACCACCCCAGTTCATTCATGGCCATATGCAAATCAGCCTTGACTCTGTGCCTCATGGGAACAGTCCAGCCCGAACTGCCAAGCCATGTCTTTCCTGGACAGGAATCAAGCATCCTAGGACTGGTTTCTGGCTATCAGTAAGTCTTCAGCCAGGATATTTTGACTCCAGTGGTGTTGACAGCATGGGACTCTCGTCTGAGCATACCCATCCCACTTGGGGTGACAAATGCAAAAACAACAATTGATGGACAGAATGCAGAACAATGTCCTACATTCACCCGAGTACAGAGCTCTGGGCCTAAATCCATTGTTTTTTGCACTCCACACCACCCCAGTTCAGACATGGCCATATGCAAATCATCCATGATCCTGTGCCTCATGGGAACAGTCCAGCCCGAACTGCCAAGCCATGTCTTTCCTGGACAGGAATCAAGCATCCTAGGACCGGTTTCAGGCTATCAGCCATCTTGAGCCAGGATAGATTGACTCCAGTGGTGTGGAGAGCATGGGACTCACGTCTGAGCATACCCATCCCACTCGGGGTGACAAATGCAAAAACAACAATTGATGGACAGAATGCAGAACAATGTCATACATTCACTCCAGTACAGAGATCCTGGCCTAAATCCATCGTTTTTTTTGCACTCCACACCACCCCAGTTCAGACAAGGCCATATGCAAATCAGCCTTGACCCTGTGCCTCATGGGAACAGTGCAGCCCGAACTGCCAAGCCATGTCTTTCCTGGACCGGAATCAAGCATCCTAGGACCGGTTTCTGGCTATCAGCCGTCTTCAGCCGGGATAGCTTGACTCCAGTGGTGTGGAGAGCATGGGACTCACGTCTGAGCATACCCATCCCACTTGGGGTGAAAACGCAAAAACAACAATTTAAGGACAGAATGCAGAACAATGTCATACATTCACCCCAGTACAGAGATCTGGGCCTAAATCCATTGTTTTTTTGCACTCCACACCACCCCAGTTCAGACATGGCCATATGCAAATCAGCCTTGACCCTGTGCCTCATGGGAACAGTCCAGCCCGAACTGCCAAGCCATGTCTTTCCTGGACAGGAATCAAGCATCCTATGACCGGTTTCTGGCTATCAGCCGTCTACAGCCTGGATAGCTTGACTCCAGTGGTGTGGAGAGCATGGGACTCACGTCTGAGCATACCCATCCCACTCGGTGTGACAAATGCAAAAACAACAATTGATGGACAGAATGCAGAACAATGTTATACATTCACCCCAGTACAGAGTTCTGGGCCTAAATCCATTGTTTTATTGCACTCCACTCCACCCCAGTTCAGACATGGACATATGCAAATCAGCCTTGAACATGTGCCTCATGGGAACAGTCCAGCCCGAACTGCCAAGCCATGTCTTTCCTGGATCAGAATCCTGCATCCTAGGACCGGTTTCTGGCTATCAGCCGTCTTCAGCCAGGATAGCTTGACTCCAGTGGTATGGAGAGCATGGGACTCACGTCTGCGCATTCTCATCCCACTCGGGTGACAAATGCAAAAACAACAATTGATGGACAGAATACAGAACAATGTCATACATTCACCCCAGTACAGATATCTGGGCCTAAATCCATCGTTTTTTTGCACTCCACACCACCCAAGTTCAGACATGGACATATGCAAATCAGACTTGACCCTGTGCCTCATGGGAACAGTCCCGCCCGAATTGCCAAGCCATGTCTTTCCTGGACAGGAATCAAGCATCCTAGGACCGGTTTCAGGCTATCAGCTGTCTTCAGCCAGGATAGATTGACTCCAGTGGTGTGGAGAGCATGGGACTCACGTCTGAACATACCCATCCCACTCGGGGTGACAAATGCAAAAACAACAATTGATGGACAGAATGCAGAACAATGTCATACATTCACTCCAGTACAGAGATCCTGGCCTAAATCCATCGTTTTTTTGCACTCCACACCACCCCAGTTCAGACATGGCCATATGAAAATCAGCCTTGACCCTGTGCCTCATGGGAACAGTCCAGCCCGAACTGCCAAGCCATGTCTTTCCTGGACCGGAATCAAGCATCCTAGGACCGGTTTCTGGCTATCAGCGTCTTCAGACAGGATAGCTTGACTCCAGTGGTGTGGAGAGCATGGGACTCACGTCTGAGCATACCCATCCCACTCGGGGTGACAAATGCAAAAACAACAATTGATGGACAGAATGCAGAACAATGTCATACATTCACTCCAGTACAGAGATCCTGGCCTAAATCCATCATTTTTTTGCACTCCACACCACCCCAGTTCAGACATGGCCATATGCAAATCAGCCTTTACCCTGTGCCTCATGGGAACAGTCCAGCCCGAACTGCCAAGCCATGTCTTTCCTGGATCGGAATCAAGCATCTTTGGACCGGTTTCTGGCTATCAGCCATCTTCAGCCAGGATAGCTTGACTCCAGTGGTGTAGAGAGCATGGGACTCACGTCTGAGCATACCCATCCCAATCGGGGTGACAAATGCAAAAACAACAATTGATGGACAGAATGCAGAACAATGTCATACATTCACTCCAGTACAGAGATCCTGGCCTAAATCCATCGTTTTTTTTGCACTCCACACCACCCCAGTTCATTCATGGCCATATGCAAATCAGCCTTGACTCTGTGCCTCATGGGAACAGTCCAGCCCGAACTGCCAAGCCATGTCTTTCCTGGACAGGAATCAAGCATCCTAGGACCGGTTTCTGGCTATCAGCCGTCTTCAGCCAGGATATTTTGACTCCAGTGGTGTTGACAGCATGGGACTCTCGTCTGAGCATACCCATCCCACTTGGGGTGACAAATGCAAAAACAACAATTGATGGACAGAATGCAGAACAATGTCATACATTCACCCGAGTACAGAGCTCTGGGCCTAAATCCATTGTTTTTTGCACTCCACACCACCCCAGTTCAGACATGGCCATATGCAAATCATCCATGATCCTGTGCCTCATGGGAACAGTCCAGCCCGAACTGCCAAGCCATGTCTTTCCTGGACAGGAATCAAGCATCCTAGGACCGGTTTCAGGCTATCAGCCATCTTGAGCCAGGATAGATTGACTCCAGTGGTGTGGAGAGCATGGGACTCACGTCTGAGCATACCCATCCCACTCGGGGTGACAAATGCAAAAACAACAATTGATGGACAGAATGCAGAACAATGTCATACATTCACTCCAGTACAGAGATCCTGGCCTAAATCCATCGTTTTTTTTGCACTCCACACCACCCCAGTTCAGACAAGGCCATATGCAAATCAGCCTTGACCCTGTGCCTCATGGGAACAGTGCAGCCCGAACTGCCAAGCCATGTCTTTCCTGGACCGGAATCAAGCATCCTAGGACCGGTTTCTGGCTATCAGCCGTCTTCAGCCGGGATAGCTTGACTCCAGTGGTGTGGAGAGCATGGGACTCACGTCTGAGCATACCCATCCCACTTGGGGTGAAAACGCAAAAACAACAATTTAAGGACAGAATGCAGAACAATGTCATACATTCACCCCAGTACAGAGATCTGGGCCTAAATCCATTGTTTTTTTGCACTCCACACCACCCCAGTTCAGACATGGCCATATGCAAATCAGCCTTGACCCTGTGCCTCATGGGAACAGTCCAGCCCGAACTGCCAAGCCATGTCTTTCCTGGACAGGAATCAAGCATCCTAGGACCGGTTTCTGGCTATTAGCCGTCTTCAGCCAGGATAGCTTGACTCCAGTGTTCTGGTGAGCATGGGACTCACGTCTGAGCATACCCATCCCACTCGGGGTGACAAATGCAAAAATAAAAATTGATGGACAGAATGCAGAACAATGTCATACATTCACCCCAGTACAGAGATCTGGGCCTACATCCATCATTTTTTTGGACTCCACACCACCCCAGTTCAGACATGGCCATATGCAAATCAGCCTTGACCCTGTGCCTCATGGGAACAATCCAGCCCGAACTGCCAAGCCATGTCTTTCCTGGACAGGAATCAAGAATCCTAGGACATATTTCAGGCTATCAGCCGTCTTCAGCCAGGATAGATTGACTCTAGTGGTGTGGAGAGCATGGGACTCACGTCTGAGCATACCCATCCCACTCGGGGTGACAAAATGCAAAAACAACAATTGATGGACAGAATGCAGAACAATGACATACATTCACTCCAGTACAGAGATCCTGGCCTAAATCCATCGTTTTTTTGCAATCCACACCACCCCAGTTCAGACATGGCCATATGCAAACCAGCCTTGACCCTGTGCCTCATGGGAACAGTCCAGCCCGAACTGCCAAGCCATGTCTTTCCTGGACCGGAATCAAGCATCCTAGGACTGGTTTCTGGCTATCAGCCGTCTTCAGCCAGGATAGCTTGACTCCAGTGGTGGGGAGAGCATGGGACTCACGTCTGAGCATACCCATCCCCCTCGGGGTGACTAATGCAAAAACAACAATTGATGGACAGAATGCAGAACGATGTCATACATTCACCCCAGTACAGAGATATGCACCTAAATCCATCGTTTTTGTGCACTCCACACCACCCCAGTTCAGACATGGCCATATGCAAATCAGCCTTGACCCTTTGCCTCATGGGAACTGTTCAGCCTGAATTGCCAAGCCATGTCTTTCCTGGACCGTAATCAAGCATCCTAGGACCGGTTTCTGGCTATCAGCCGTCTGCAGCCAGGATAGCTTGACTCCATTGTTGTGGTGAGCATGGGACTCACATATGAGCATACCCATCCCACTCGGGGTGACAAATGCAAAAACAACAATTGATGGACAGGATGCAGAACAATGTCATACATTCACCCCAGTACAGAGCTCTGGGCTACATCCATCATTTTTTCTGCACTCCACAACACCCCAGTTCAGACATGGCCATATGCAAATCAGCCTTGACCCTGTGCCTCATGGGAACAGTCCAGCCCGAACTGCCAAGCCATGTATTTCCTGGACAGGAATCAAGCATCCTAGGACCGGTTTCTGGATATCAGCCGTCTTCAGCCAGGATAGCTTGACTCCAGTGGTGAGGAGAGCATGGGACTCACGTCTGAGCATACCCATCCCACTTGGGGTGACAAATGCAAAAACAACAATTGAATGACAGAATGCAGAACAATGTCATACATTCACCGCAGTACAGAGATCTGGGCCTAAATCCATTGTTTTTTTGCACTCCACACCACCCCAGTTCAGACATGGCCATATGCAAATCAGCCTTGACCCTGTGTCTCATAGGAACAGTCCAGCCCGAACTGCCAAGCCATGTCTTTCCTGGACAGGAATCAAGCATCCTAGGACCGGTTTCTGGCTATCAGCCGTCTTCAGCCAGGATAGCTTGACTCCAGTGGTGTGGAGAGCATGGGACTCACGTCTGAGCATACCCATCCCACTCGGGTTGACAAATGCAAAAACAACAATTGAAGGACAGAATGCAGAACAATGTCATACATTCACCCCAGTACAGAGATCTGTAAATGTAAATGTAAATGTAAATGTATAGGCATTTATATAGCGCACTACTTACCCGTAGGGTCCCAAGGCGCTTCGACCGCTGCGAAACCCTTCCTGGCTTCCCTGAGAGATGGTCCCTTAATGGGTATCTCCAGGGTGAGACCAGGCATCCCCGGCAGTCTGGTGGGGCCGTTAGTGAAGATGAGGCAAGCTAATGCCCAGAGTTGCCGAGTGTGATCGCTGATCAGAGTGGGCACCGAGGCGAGAGAATTATCGAGTCCGCTGACCCTGGTCCAGAAAACTGCCGCGCTGGGAATCGAACCCTGGTCCCGGGCCGTCCTCTGCTCTCGGGTCTGCCGCCTCTAACCAGTGAGCCACACTACTTCACTTGGGCCTAAAGCCATTGTTTTTTTGCACTCCACACCACCCCAGTTCAGACATGGCCATATGCAAATCAGCCTTAACCCTGTGCCTCATGGGAACAGTCCAGCCCGAACTGCCAAGCCATGTCTTTCCTGGACAGGAATCAAGCATCCTAGGACCGGTTTCTGGCTATCAGCCGTCTTCAGCCAGGATATTTTGACTCCAGTGGTGTTGACAGCATGGGACTCTCGTCTGAGCATACCCATCCCACTTGGGGTGACAAATGCAAAAACAACAATTGATGGACAGAATGCAGAACAATGTCATACATTCACCCCAGTACAGAGCTCTGGGCCTACATCCATCATTTTTTCTGCACTCCACACCACCCCAGTTCAGACATGGCCATATGCAAATCAGCCTTGACCCTGTGCCTCATGGGAACAGTCCTGCCCGAACTGCCAAGCCATGTCTTTCCTGGACTGGAATCAAGCATCCTAGGACCGGTTTCTGGCTATCAGCCGTCTTCAGCCGGGATAGCTTGACTCCAGTGGTGTGGAGAGCATGGGACTCACGTCTGAGCATACCCATCCCACTTGGGGTGAAAACGCAAAAACAACAATTGAAGGACAGAATGCAGAACAATGTCATACATTCACCCCAGTACAGAGATCTGGGCCTTTATCCATTGTTTTTTTGCACTCCACACCACCCCAGTTCAGACATGGCCATATGCAAATCAGCCTTGACCCTGTGCCTCATGGGAACAGTCCAGCCCGAACTGCCAAGCCATGTCTTTCCTGGACAGGAATCAAGCATCCTAGGACCGGTTTCTGGCTATCAGCCGTCTTCAGCCAGGATAGCTTGACTCCAGTGGTGTGGAGAGCATGGGACTCACGTCTGAACATACCCATCCCACTCGGGGTGACAAATGCAAAAGCATCAAATGATAGACAGAATGCAGAACAATGTCATACATTCACCCCAGTACAGAGATAAGTGCCTAAATCCATCATTTTTGTGCACTCCACACCACCCCAGTTCAGACATGGCCATATGCAAATTAGCCTTGACCCTGTGCCTCATGGGAACAGTCCAGCCCGTACTGCCAAGCCATGTCTTTCCTGGACCGGGATCAAGCATCCTAGGACCGGTTTCTGGCTATCAGCCGTCTTCAGCCAGGATAGCTTGACTCCAGTGTTGTGGTGAGCATGGGACTCACGTCTGAGCATACCCATCCCACTCGGGGTGACAAATGCAAAAACAAAAATTGATGGACAGAATGCAGAACAATGTCATACATTCACCCCAGTACAGAGATCTGGGCCTAAATCCATTGTTTTTTTGCACTCCACACCACCCCAGTTCAGACATGGCCATATGCAAATCACCCTTGAACCTGTGCCTCATGGGAACAGTCCAGCCCGGACTGCCAAGCCATGTCTTTCCTGGACCGCAATCTATTATCCTAGTACCGGTTTCTGGCTATCAGCTATCTTCAGCCAGAATAGCTTGACTTCATGGTGTGGAGAGCATGGGACTCACGTCTGAGCATACCCATCCCACTCGGGGTGACAAATGCAAAAACAACAATTGATGGACAGAATGCAGAACAATGTCATACACATATGCAAATTAGCCTTGACCCTGTGCCTCATGGGAACAGTCCAGCCCGAACTGCCAAACCATGTCTTTCCTGGACCGGAATCAAGCATCCTATGACCGGTTTCTGGCTATCAGCCGTCTACAGCCTGGATAGCTTGACTCCAGTGGTGTGGAGAGCATGGGACTCACGTCTGAGCATACCCATCCCACTCGGTGTGACAAATGCAAAAACAACAATTGATGGACAGAATGCAGAACAATGTTATACATTCACCCCAGTACAGAGTTCTGGGCCTAAATCCATTGTTTTATTGCACTCCACTCCACCCCAGTTCAGACATGGACATATGCAAATCAGCCTTGACCATGTGCCTCATGGGAACAGTCCAGCCCGAACTGCCAAGCCACGTCTTTCCTGGATCAGAATCCTGCATCCTAGGACCGGTTTCTGGCTATCAGCCGTCTTCAGCCAGGATAGCTTGACTCCAGTGGTATGGAGAGCATGGGACTCACATCTGCGCATTCTCATCCCACTCGGGTGACAAATGCAAAAACAACAATTGATGGACAGAATACAGAACAATGTCATACATTCACCCCAGTACAGATATCTGGGCCTAAATCCATCGTTTTTTTGCACTCCACACCACCCAAGTTCAGACATGGCCATATGCAAATCAGACTTGACCCTGTGCCTCATGGGAACAGTCCCGCCCGAATTGCCAAGCCATGTCTTTCCTGGACAGGAATCAAGCATCCTAGGACCAGTTTCTGGCTATCAGCCGTCTTCAGCCAGGATAGCTTGACTCCAATGGTGTGGAGAGCATGGGACTCACCTTTGAGCATACCCATCCCACTCGGGGTGACAAATGCAAAAGCATCAAATGATAGACAGAATGCAGAACAATGTCATACATTCACCCCAGTACAGAGATCTGGGCCTTTATCCATTGTTTTTTTGCACTCCACACCACCCCAGTTCAGACATGGCCATATGCAAATCAGCCTTGACCCTGTGCCTCATGGGAACAGTCCAGCCCGAACTGCCAAGCCATGTCTTTCCTGGACAGGAATCAAGCATCCTAGGACCGGTTTCTGGCTATCAGCCGTCTTCAGCCAGGATAGCTTGACTCCAGTGGTGTGGAGAGCATGGGACTCACGTCTGAACATACCCATCCCACTCGGGGTGACAAATGCAAAAGCATCAAATGATAGACAGAATGCAGAACAATGTCATACATTCACCCCAGTACAGAGATCAGTGCCTAAATCCATCATTTTTGTGCACTCCACACCACCCCAGTTCAGACATGGCCATATGCAAATTAGCCTTGACCCTGTGCCTCATGGGAACAGTCCAGCCCGTACTGCCAAGCCATGTCTTTCCTGGACCGGGATCAAGCATCCTAGGACCGGTTTCTGGCTATCAGCCGTCTTCAGCCAGGATAGCTTGACTCCAGTGTTGTGGTGAGCATGGGACTCACGTCTGAGCATACCCATCCCACTCGGGGTGACAAATGCAAAAACAAAAATTGATGGACAGAATGCAGAACAATGTCATACATTCACCCCAGTACAGAGATCTGGGCCTAAATCCATTGTTTTTTTGCACTCCACACCACCCCAGTTCAGACATGGCCATATGCAAATCACCCTTGAACCTGTGCCTCATGGGAACAGTCCAGCCCGGACTGCCAAGCCATGTCTTTCCTGGACCGCAATCTAGCATCCTAGTACCGGTTTCTGGCTATCAGCTATCTTCAGCCAGAATAGCTTGACTTCATGGTGTGGAGAGCATGGGACTCACGTCTGAGCATACCCATCCCACTCGGGGTGACAAATGCAAAAACAACAATTGATGGACAGAATGCAGAACAATGTCATACACATATGCAAATTAGCCTTGACCCTGTGCCTCATGGGAACAGTCCAGCCCGAACTGCCAAACCATGTCTTTCCTGGACCGGAATCAAGCATCCTATGACCGGTTTCTGGCTATCAGCCGTCTACAGCCTGGATAGCTTGACTCCAGTGGTGTGGAGAGCATGGGACTCACGTCTGAGCATACCCATCCCACTCGGTGTGACAAATGCAAAAACAACAATTGATGGACAGAATGCAGAACAATGTTATACATTCACCCCAGTACAGAGTTCTGGGCCTAAATCCATTGTTTTATTGCACTCCACTCCACCCCAGTTCAGACATGGACATATGCAAATCAGCCTTGACCATGTGCCTCATGGGAACAGTCCAGCCCGAACTGCCAAGCCACGTCTTTCCTGGATCAGAATCCTGCATCCTAGGACCGGTTTCTGGCTATCAGCCGTCTTCAGCCAGGATAGCTTGACTCCAGTGGTATGGAGAGCATGGGACTCACATCTGCGCATTCTCATCCCACTCGGGTGACAAATGCAAAAACAACAATTGATGGACAGAATACAGAACAATGTCATACATTCACCCCAGTACAGATATCTGGGCCTAAATCCATCGTTTTTTTGCACTCCACACCACCCAGGTTCAGACATGGCCATATGCAAATCAGACTTGACCCTGTGCCTCATGGGAACAGTCCCGCCCGAATTGCCAAGCCATGTCTTTCCTGGACAGGAATCAAGCATCCTAGGACCAGTTTCTGGCTATCAGCCGTCTTCAGCCAGGATAGCTTGACTCCAATGGTGTGGAGAGCATGGGACTCACCTTTGAGCATACCCATCCCACTCGGAGTGACAAATGCAAAAACAACAATTGATATACAGAATGCAGAACAATGTTATGCATTCACCCCAGTACAGAGATCTGGGCCTAAATCCATTGTTTTTTGCACTTCACACCACCCCAGTTCAGACATGGCCATATGCAAATCATCCATGACCCTGTGCCTCATGAGAACAGTCCAGCCCGAACTACCAAGCCATTTTTTTCCCTGACAGGAATCAAGCATCCTAGGACCGGTTTCAGGCTATCAGCTGTCTTCAGCCAGGATAGATTGACTCCAGTGGTGTGGAGAGCATGGGACTCACGTCTGAACATACCCATCCCACTCGGGGTGACAAATGCAAAAACAACAAATGATGGACAGAATGCAGAACAATGTCATACATTCACTCCAGTACATAGATCCTGGCCTAAATCCATCGTTTTTTTGCACTCCACACCACCCCAGTTCAGACATGGCCATATGAAAATCAGCCTTGACCCTGTGCCTCATGGGAACAGTCCAGCCCCAACTGCCAAGCCATGTCGTTCCTGGACCGGAATCAAGCATCCTAGGACCGGTTTCTGGCTATCAGCGTCTTCAGACAGGATAGCTTGACTCCAGTGGTGTGGAGAGCATGGGACTCACGTCTGAGCATACCCATCCCACTCGGGGTGACAAATGCAAAAACAACAATTGATGGACAGAATGCAGAACAATGTCATACATTCACTCCAGTACAGAGATCCTGGCCTAAATCCATCATTTTTTTGCACTCCACACCACCCCATTTCAGACATGGCCATATGCAAATCAGCCTTTACCCTGTGCCTCATGGGAACAGTCCAGCCCGAACTGCCAAGCCATGTCTTTCCTGGACCGGAATCAAGCATCCTGTGACCGGTTTCTGGCTATCAGCCGTCTTCAGCCTGGATAGCTTAACTCCAGTGGTGTGGAGAGCATGGGACTCACGTCTGAGCATACCCATCTCACTCGGTGTGACAAATTCAAAAACAACAATTGATGGACAGAATGCAGAACAATGTTATACATTCACCCCAGTACAGAGATCTGGGCCTAAATCCATTGTTTTATTGCACTCCACTCCACCCCAGTTCAGACATGGACATATGCAAATCAGCCTTGACCATGTGCCCCATGGGAACAGTCCAGCCCGAACTGCCAAGCCATGTCTTTCCTGGACCAGAATCCCGCATCCTAGGACTGGTTTCTGGCTATCAGCCGTCTTCAGCCAGGATAGCTTGACTCCAGTGGTATGGAGAGCATGGGACTCACGTCTGCGCATTCTCATCCCACTCGGGTGACAAATGCAAAAACAACAATTGATGGACAGAATACAGAACAATGTCATACATTCACCCCAGTACAGAGATCTGGGCCTAAATCCATCGTTTTTTTGCACTCCACACCACCCAAGTTCAGACATGGCCATATGCAAATCAGCCTTGACCCTGTGCCTCATGGGAACAGTCCCGCCCGAATTGCCAAGCCATGTCTTTCCTGGACAGGAATCAAGCATCCTAGGACCGGTTTCTGGCTATCAGCCGTCTTCAGCCAGGATAGCTTGACTCCAATGGTGTGGAGAGCATGGGACTCACCTTTGAGCATACCCATCCCACTCGGGGTGACAAATGCAAAAACAACAATTGATGGACAGAATGCAGAACAATGTCATACATTCACTCCAGTACAGAGATCCTGGCCTAAATCCATCGTTTTTTTGCACTCCACATCACCCCAGTTCAGACATGGCCATATGAAAATCAGCCTTGACCCTGTGCCTCATGGGAACAGTCCAGCCCGAACTGCCAAGCCATGTCTTTCCTGGACCGGAATCAAGCATCCTAGGACCGGTTTCTGGCTATCAGCGTCTTCAGACAGGATAGCTTGACTCCAGTGGTGTGGAGAGCATGGGACTCACGTCTGAGCATACCCATCCCACTCGGGGTGACAAATGCAAAAACAACAATTGATGGACAGAATGCAGAACAATGTCATACATTCACTCCAGTACAGAGATCCTGGCCTAAATCCATCATTTTTTTGCACTCCACACCACCCCAGTTCATTCATGGCCATATGCAAATCAGCCTTGACTCTGTGCCTCATGGGAACAGTCCAGCCCGAACTGCCAAGCCATGTCTTTCCTGGACAGGAATCAAGCATCCTAGGACCGGTTTCTGGCTATCAGCCGTCTTCAGCCAGGATATTTTGACTCCAGTGGTGTTGACAGCATGGGACTCTCGTCTGAGCATACCCATCCCACTTGGGGTGACAAATGCAAAAACAACAATTGATGGACAGAATGCAGAACAATGTCATACATTCACCCCAGTACAGAGCTCTGGGCCTACATCCATCATTTTTTCTGCACTCCACACCACCCCAGTTCAGACATGGCCATATGCAAATCAGCCTTGACCCTGTGCCTCATGGGAACAGTCCTGCCCGAACTGCCAAGCCATGTCTTTCCTGGACTGGAATCAAGCATCCTAGGACCGGTTTCTGGCTATCAGCCATCTTCAGCCGGGATGGCTTGACTCCAGTGGTGTGGAGAGCATGGGACTCACGTCTGAGCATACCCATCCCACTTGGGGTGAAAACGCAAAAACAACAATTGAAGGACAGAATGCAGAACAATGTCATACATTCACCCCAGTACAGAGATCTGGGCCTTTATCCATTGTTTTTTTGCACTCCACACCACCCCAGTTCAGACATGGCCATATGCAAATTAGCCTTGACCCTGTGCCTCATGGGAACAGTCCAGCCCGAACTGCCAAGCCATGTCTTTCCTGGACAGGCATCAAGCATCCTAGGACCGGTTTCTGGCTATCAGCCGTCTTCAGCCAGGATAGCTTGACTCCAGTGGTGTGGAGAGCATGGGACTCACGTCTGAGCATACCCATCCCACTCGGGGTGACAAATGCAAAAGCATCAAATGATAGACAGAATGCAGAACAATGTCATACATTCACCCCAGTACAGAGATCAGTGCCTAAATCCATCATTTTTGTGCACTCTACACCACCCCAGTTCAGACATGGCCATATGCAAATCAGCCTTGACCCTGTGCCTCATGGGAACAGTCCAGCCCGTACTGCCAAGCCATGTCTTTCCTGGACCGGGATCAAGCATCCTAGGACCGGTTTCTGGCTATCAGCCGTCTTCAGCCAGGATAGCTTGACTCCAGTGGTATGGAGAGCATGGGACTCACGTCTGCGCATTCTCATCCCACTCGGGTGACAAATGCAAAAACAACAATTGATGGACAGGATACAGAACAATGTCATACATTCACCCCAGTACAGATATCTGGGCCTAAATCCATCGTTTTTTTGCACTCCACACCACCCAAGTTCAAACATGGCCATATGCAAATCAGACTTGACCCTGTGCCTCATGGGAACAGTCCCGCCCGAATTGCCAAGCCATGTCTTTCCTGGACAGGAATCAAGCATCCTAGGACCGGTTTCAGGCTATCAGCTGTCTTCAGCCAGGATAGATTGACTCCAGTGGTGTGGAGAGCATGGGACTCACGTCTGAACATACCCATCCCACTCGGGGTGACAAATGCAAAAACAACAATTGATGGACAGAATGCAGAACAATGTCATACATTCACTCCAGTACAGAGATCCTGGCCTAAATCCATCGTTTTTTTGCACTCCACACCACCCCAGTTCAGACATGGCCATATGAAAATCAGCCTTGACCCTGTGCCTCATGGGAACAGTCCAGCCCGAACTGCCAAGCCATGTCTTTCCTGGACCGGAATCAAGCATCCTAGGACCGGTTTCTGGCTATCAGCGTCTTCAGACAGGATAGCTTGACTCCAGTGGTGTGGAGAGCATGGGACTCACGTCTGAGCATACCCATCCCACTCGGGGTGACAAATGCAAAAACAACAATTGATGGACAGAATCCAGAACAATGTCATACATTCACTCCAGTACAGAGATCCTGGCCTAAATCCATCTTTTTTTTGCACTCCACACCACCCCAGTTCAGACATGGCCATATGCAAATCAGACTTTACCCTGTGCCTCATGGGAACAGTCCAGCCCGAACTGCCAAGCCATGTCTTTCCTGGATCGGAATCAAGCATCTTTGGACCGGTTTCTGGCTATCAGCCATCTTCAGCCAGGATAGCTTGACTCCAGTGGTGTAGAGAGCATGGGACTCACGTCTGAGCATACCCATCCCACTCGGGGTGACAAATGCAAAAACAACAATTGATGGACAGAATGCAGAACAATGTCATACATTCACTCCAGTACAGAGATCCTGGCCTAAATCCATCGTTTTATTTGCACTCCACACCACCCCAGTTCATTCATGGCCATATGCAAATCAGCCTTGACTCTGTGCCTCATGGGAACAGTCCAGCCCGAACTGCCAAGCCATGTCTTTCCTGGACAGGAATCAAGCATCCTAGGACCGGTTTCTGGCTATCAGCCGTCTTCAGACAGGATATTTTGACTCCAGTGGTGTTGACAGCATGGGCCTCTCGTCTGAGCATACCCATCCCACTTGGGGTGACAAATGCAAAAACAACAATTGATGGACAGAATGCAGAACAATGTCATACATTCACCCCAGTACAGAGCTCTGGGCCTACATCCATCATTTTTTCTGCACTCCACACCACCCCAGTTCAGACATGGCCATATGCAAATCAGCCTTGACCCTGTGCCTCATGGGAACAGTCCTGCCCGAACTGCCAAGCCATGTCTTTCCTGGACTGGAATCAAGCATCCTAGGACCGGTTTCTGGCTATCAGCCGTCTTCAGCCGGAATAGCTTGACTCCAGTGGTGTGGAGAGCATGGGACTCACGTCTGAGCATACCCATCCCACTTGGGGTGAAAACGCAAAAACAACAATTGAAGGACAGAATGCAGAACAATGTACAGAGATCTGGGCCTTTATCCATTGTTTTTTTGCACTCCACACCACCCCAGTTCAGACATGGCCATATGCAAATCAGCCTTGACCCTGTGCCTCATGGGAACAGTCCAGCCCACACTGCCAAGCCATGTCTTTCCTGGACAGGAATCAAGCATCCTAGGACCGGTTTCTGGCTATCAGCCGTCTTCAGCCAGGATAGCTTGACTCCAGTGGTGTGGAGAGCATGGGACTCACGTCTGAGCATACCCATCCCACTCGGGGTGACAAATGCAAAAGCATCAAATGATAGACAGAATGCAGAACAATGTCATACATTCACCCCAGTACAGAGATCAGTGCCTAAATCCATCATTTTTGTGCACTCCACACCACCCCAGTTCAGACATGGCCATATGCAAATCAGCCTTGACCCTGTGCCTCATGGGAACAGTCCAGCCCGTACTGCCAAGCCATGTCTTTCCTGGAACGGGATCAAGCATCCTAGGACTGGTTTCTGGCTATCAGCCGTCTTCAGCCAGGATAGCTTGACTCCAGTGTTGTGGTGAGCATGGGACTCACGTCTGAGCATACCCATCCCACTCGGGGTGACAAATGCAAAAACAAAAATTGATGGACAGAATGCAGAACAATGTCATACATTCACCCCAGTACAGAGATCTGGGCCTACATCCATCATTTTTTTGGACTCCACACCACTCCAGTTCAGACATGGCCATATGCAAATCAGCCTTGACCCTGTGCCTCATGGGAACAGTCCTGCCCGAACTGCCAAGCTATGTCTTTCCTGGACCGGAATCAAGCATCCTTGGACCGGTTTCTGGCTATCAGCCGTCTTCAGCCAGGATAGCTTGACTCCAGTGGTGTGGAGAGCATGGGACTCACGTCTGAGCATACCCATCCCACTTGGGGTGACAAATGCAAAAACAACAATTGATGGACAGAATGCAGAACAATGTCATACATTCACCCCAGTACAGAGATCTGGGCCTAAATCCATTGTTTTTTTGCACTCCACACCACCCCAGTTCAGACATGGCCATATGCAAATCACCCTTGAACCTGTGCCTCATGGGAACAGTCCAGCCCGGACTGCCAAGCCATGTCTTTCCTGGACCGCAATCTAGCATCCTAGTACCGGTTTCTGGCTATCAGCTATCTTCAGCCAGAATAGCTTGACTCCATGGTGTGGAGAGCATGGGACTCACGTCTGAGCATACCCATCCCACTCGGGGTGACAAATGCAAAAACAACAATTGATGGACAGAATGCAGAACAATGTCATACACATATGCAAATTAGCCTTGACCCTGTGCCTCATGGGAACAGTCCAGCCCGAACTGCCAAGCCATGTCTTTCCTGGACCGGAATCAAGCATCCTATGACCGGTTTCTGGCTATCAGCCGTCTACAGCCTGGATAGCTTGACTCCAGTGGTGTGGAGAGCATGGGACTCACGTCTGAGCATACCCATCCCACTCGGTGTTACAAATGCAAAAACAACAATTGATGGACAGAATGCAGAACAATGTTATACATTCACCCCAGTACAGAGTTCTGGGCCTAAATCCATTGTTTTATTGCACTCCACTCCACCCCAGTTCAGACATGGACATATGCAAATCAGCCTTGACCATGTGCCTCATGGGAACAGTCCAGCCCGAACTGCCAAGCCATGTCTTTCCTGGATCAGAATCCTGCATCCTAGGACCGGTTTCTGGCTATCAGCCGTCTTCAGCCAGGATAGCTTGACTCCAGTGGTATGGAGAGCATGGGACTCAAGTCTGCGCATTCTCATCCCACTCGGGTGACAAATGCAAAAACAAAAATTGATGGACAGAATACAGAACAATGTCATACATTCACCCCAGTACAGATATCTGGGCCTAAATCCATCGTTTTTTTGCACTCCACATCACCCAAGTTCAGACATGGCCATATGCAAATCAGACTTGACCCTGTGCCTCATGGGAACAGTCCCGCCCGAATTGCCAAGCCATGTCTTTCCTGGACAGGAATCAAGCATCCTAGGACCGGTTTCTGGCTATCAGCCGTCTTCAGCCAGGATAGCTTGACTCCAATGGTGTGGAGAGCATGGGACTCACCTTTGAGCATACCCATCCCACTCGGAGTGACAAATGCAAAAACAACAATTGATATACAGAATGCAGAACAATGTTATGCATTCACCCCAGTACAGAGATCTGGGCCTAAATCCATCGTTTTTTTGCACTCCACACCACCCCAGTTCAGACATGTCCATATGAAAATCAGCCTTGACCCTGTGCCTCATGGGAACAGTCCAGCCCCAACTGCCAAGCCATGTCGTTCCTGGACCGGAATCAAGCATCCTAGGACCGGTTTCTGGCTATCAGCGTCTTCAGACAGGATAGCTTGACTCCAGTGGTGTGGAGAGCATGGGACTCACGTCTGAGCATACCCATCCCACTCGGGGTGACAAATGCAAAAACAACAATTGATGGACAGAATGCAGAACAATGTCATACATTCACTCCAGTACAGAGATCCTGGCCTAAATCCATCATTTTTTTGCACTCCACACCACCCCATTTCAGACATGGCCATATGCAAATCAGCCTTTACCCTGTGCCTCATGGGAACAGTCCAGCCCGAACTGCCAAGCCATGTCTTTCCTGGACCGGAATCAAGCATCCTATGACCGGTTTCTGGCTATCAGCCGTCTTCAGCCTGGATAGCTTGACTCCAGTGGTGTGGAGAGCATGGGACTCACGTCTGAGCATACCCATCTCACTCGGTGTGACAAATTCAAAAACAACAATTGATGGACAGAATGCAGAACAATGTTATACATTCACCCCAGTACAGAGATCTGGGCCTAAATCCATTGTTTTATTGCACTCCACTCCACCCCAGTTCAGACATGGACATATGCAAATCAGCCTTGACCATGTGCCTCATGGGAACAGTCCAGCCCGAACTGCCAAGCCATGTCTTTCCTGGACCAGAATCCCGCATCCTAGGACCGGTTTCTGGCTATCAGCCGTCTTCAGCCAGGATAGCTTGACTCCAGTGGCAATGTCATACATTCACCCCAGTACAGAGATCTGGGCCTAAATCCATCGTTTTTTTGCACTCCACACCACCCAAGTTCAGACATGGCCATATGCAAATCAGCCTTGACCCTGTGCCTCATGGGAACAGTCCCGCCCGAATTGCCAAGCCATGTCTTTCCTGGACAGGAATCAAGCATCCTAGGACCGGTTTCTGGCTATCAGCCGTCTTCAGCCAGGATAGCTTGACTCCAATGGTGTGGAGAGCATGGGACTCACCTTTGAGCATACCCATCCCACTCGGAGTGACAAATGCAAAAACAACAATTGATATACAGAATGCAGAACAATGTTATGCATTCACCCCAGTACAGAGATCTGGGCCTAAATCCATTGTTTTTTGCACTCCACACCACCCCAGTTCAGACATGGCCATATGCAAATCATCCATGACCCTGTGCCTCATGAGAACAGTCCAGCCCGAACTACCAAGCCATTTTTTTCCCTGACAGGAATCAAGCATCCTAGGACCGGTTTCAGGCTATCAGCTGTCTTCAGCCAGGATAGATTGACTCCAGTGGTGTGGAGAGCATGGTACTCACGTCTGAACATACCCATCCCACTCGGGGTGACAAATGCAAAAACAACAATTGATGGACAGAATGCAGAACAATGTCATACATTCACTCCAGTACAGAGATCCTGGCCTAAATCCATCGTTTTTTTGCACTCCACACCACCCCAGTTCAGACATGGCCATATGAAAATCAGCCTTGACCCTGTGCCTCATGGGAACAGTCCAGCCCGAACTGCCAAGCCATGTCTTTCCTGGACCGGAATCAAGCATCTTAGGACCGGTTTCTGGCTATCAGCGTCTTCAGACAGGATAGCTTGACTCCAGTGGTGTGGAGAGCATGGGACTCACGTCTGAGCATACCCATCCCACTCGGGGTGACAAATGCAAAAACAACAATTGATGGACAGAATGCAGAACAATGTCATACATTCACTCCAGTACAGAGATCCTGGCCTAAATCCATCATTTTTTTGCACTCCACACCACCCCAGTTCATTCATGGCCATATGCAAATCAGCCTTGACTCTGTGCCTCATGGGAACAGTCCAGCCCGAACTGCCAAGCCATGTCTTTCCTGGACAGGAATCAAGCATCCTATGACCGGTTTCTGGCTATCAGCCGTCTACAGCCTGGATAGCTTGACTCCAGTGGTGTGGAGAGCATGGGACTCACGTCTGAGCATACCCATCCCACTCGGTGTGACAAATGCAAAAACAACAATTGATGGACAGAATGCAGAACAATGTTATACATTCACCCCAGTACAGAGTTCTGGGCCTAAATCCATTGTTTTATTGCACTCCACTCCACCCCAGTTCAGACATGGACATATGCAAATCAGCCTTGACCATGTGCCTCATGGGAACAGTCCAGCCCGAACTGCCAAGCCATGTCTTTCCTGGATCAGAATCCTGCATCCTAGGACCGGTTTCTGGCTATCAGCCGTCTTCAGCCAGGATAGCTTGACTCCAGTGGTATGGAGAGCATGGGACTCACGTCTGCGCATTCTCATCCCACTCGGGTGACAAATGCAAAAACAAAAATTGATGGACAGAATACAGAACAATGTCATACATTCACCCCAGTACAGATATCTGGGCCTAAATCCATCGTTTTTTTACACTCCACATCACCCAAGTTCAGACATGGCCATATGCAAATCAGACTTGACCCTGTGCCTCATGGGAACAGTCCCGCCCGAATTGCCAAGCCATGTCTTTCCTGGACAGGAATCAAGCATCCTAGGACCGGTTTCTGGCTATCAGCCGTCTTCAGCCAGGATAGCTTGACTCCAATGGTGTGGAGAGCATGGGACTCACCTTTGAGCATACCCATCCCACTCGGAGTGACAAATGCAAAAACAACAATTGATATACAGAATGCAGAACAATGTTATGCATTCACCCCAGTACAGAGATCTGGGCCTAAATCCATTGTTTTTTGCACTTCACACCACCCCAGTTCAGACATGGCCATATGCAAATCATCCATGACCCTGTGCCTCATGAGAACAGTCCAGCCCGAACTACCAAGCCATTTTTTTCCCTGACAGGAATCAAGCATCCTAGGACCGGTTTCAGGCTATCAGCTGTCTTCAGCCAGGATAGATTGACTCCAGTGGTGTGGAGAGCATGGGACTCACGTCTGAACATACCCATCCCACTCGGGGTGACAAATGCAAAAACAACAATTGATGGACAGAATGCAGAACAATGTCATACATTCACTCCAGTACATAGATCCTGGCCTAAATCCATCGTTTTTTTGCACTCCACACCACCCCAGTTCAGACATGTCCATATGAAAATCAGCCTTGACCCTGTGCCTCATGGGAACAGTCCAGCCCCAACTGCCAAGCCATGTCGTTCCTGGACCGGAATCAAGAATCCTAGGACCGGTTTCTGGTTATCAGCGTCTTCAGACAGGATAGCTTGACTCCAGTGGTGTGGAGAGCATGGGACTCACGTCTGAGCATACCCATCCCACTCGGGGTGACAAATGCAAAAACAACAATTGATGGACAGAATGCAGAACAATGTCATACATTCACTCCAGTACAGAGATCCTGGCCTAAATCCATCATTTTTTTGCACTCCACACCACCCCATTTCAGACATGGCCATATGCAAATCAGCCTTTACCCTGTGCCTCATGGGAACAGTCCAGCCCGAACTGCCAAGCCATGTCTTTCCTGGACCGGAATCAAGCATCCTATGACCGGTTTCTGGCTATCAGCCGTCTTCAGCCTGGATAGCTTGACTCCAGTGGTGTGGAGAGCATGGGACTCACGTCTGAGCATACCCATCTCACTCGGTGTGACAAATTCAAAAACAACAATTGATGGACAGAATGCAGAACAATGTTATACATTCACCCCAGTACAGAGATCTGGGCCTAAATCCATTGTTTTATTGCACTCCACTCCACCCCAGTTCAGACATGGACATATGCAAATCAGCCTTGACCATGTGCCTCATGGGAACAGTCCAGCCCGAACTGCCAAGCCATGTCTTTCCTGGACCAGAATCCCGCATCCTAGGACCGGTTTCTGGCTATCAGCCGTCTTCAGCCAGGATAGCTTGACTCCAGTGGTATGGAGAGCATGGGACTCACGTCTGCGCATTCTCATCCCACTCGGGTGACAAATGCAAAAACAACAATTGATGGACAGAATACAGAACAATGTCATACATTCACCCCAGTACAGAGATCTGGGCCTAAATCCATCGTTTTTTTGCACTCCACACCACCCAAGTTCAGACATGGCCATATGCAAATCAGCCTTGACCCTGTGCCTCATGGGAACAGTCCCGCCCGAATTGCCAAGCCATGTCTTTCCTGGACAGGAATCAAGCATCCTAGGACCGGTTTCTGGCTATCAGCCGTCTTCAGCCAGGATAGCTTGACTCCAATGGTGTGGAGAGCATGGGACTCACCTTTGAGCATACCCATCCCACTCGGAGTGACAAATGCAAAAACAACAATTGATATACAGAATGCAGAACAATGTTATGCATTCACCCCAGTACAGAGATCTGGGCCTAAATCCATTGTTTTTTGCACTCCACACCACCCCAGTTCAGACATGGCCATATGCAAATCATCCATGACCCTGTGCCTCATGAGAACAGTCCAGCCCAAACTACCAAGCCATTTTTTTCCCTGACAGGAATCAAGCATCCTAGGACCGGTTTCAGGCTATCAGCTGTCTTCAGCCAGGATAGATTGACTCCAGTGGTGTGGAGAGCATGGTACTCACGTCTGAACATACCCATCCCACTCGGGGTGACAAATGCAAAAACAACAATTGATGGACAGAATGCAGAACAATGTCATACATTCACTCCAGTACAGAGATCCTGGCCTAAATCCATCGTTTTTTTGCACTCCACACCACCCCAGTTCAGACATGGCCATATGAAAATCAGCCTTGACCCTGTGCCTCATGGGAACAGTCCAGCCCGAACTGCCAAGCCATGTCTTTCCTGGACCGGAATCAAGCATCCTAGGACCGGTTTCTGGCTATCAGCGTCTTCAGACAGGATAGCTTGACTCCAGTGGTGTGGAGAGCATGGGACTCACGTCTGAGCATACCCATCCCACTCGGGGTGACAAATGCAAAAACAACAATTGATGGACAGAATGCAGAACAATGTCATACATTCACTCCAGTACAGAGATCCTGGCCTAAATCCATCATTTTTTTGCACTCCACACCACCCCAGTTCATTCATGGCCATATGCAAATCAGCCTTGACTCTGTGCCTCATGGGAACAGTCCAGCCCGAACTGCCAAGCCATGTCTTTCCTGGACAGGAATCAAGCATCCTAGGACCGGTTTCTGGCTATCAGCCGTCTTCAGCCAGGATATTTTGACTCCAGTGGTGTTGACAGCATGGGACTCTCGTCTGAGCATACCCATCCCACTTGGGGTGACAAATGCAAAAACAACAATTGATGGACAGAATGCAGAACAATGTCATACATTCACCCCAGTACAGAGCTCTGGGCCTACATCCATCATTTTTTCTGCACTCCACACCACCCCAGTTCAGACATGGCCATATGCAAATCAGCCTTGACCCTGTGCCTCATGGGAACAGTCCTGCCCGAACTGCCAAGCCATGTCTTTCCTGGACTGGAATCAAGCATCCTAGGACCGGTTTCTGGCTATCAGCCGTCTTCAGCCGGGATAGCTTGACTCCAGTGGTGTGGAGAGCATGGGACTCACGTCTGAGCATACCCATCCCACTTGGGGTGAAAACGCAAAAACAACAATTGAAGGACAGAATGCAGAACAATGTCATACATTCACCCCAGTACAGAGATCTGGGCCTTTATCCATTGTTTTTTTGCACTCCACACCACCCCAGTTCAGACATGGCCATATGCAAATCAGCCTTGACCCTGTGCCTCATGGGAACAGTCCAGCCCGAACTGCCAAGCCATGTCTTTCCTGGACAGGAATCAAGCATCCTAGGACCGGTTTCTGGCTATCAGCCGTCTTCAGCCAGGATAGCTTGACTCCAGTGGTGTGGAGAGCATGGGACTCACGTCTGAGCATACCCATCCCACTCGGGGTGACAAATGCAAAAGCATCAAATTATAGACAGAATGCAGAACAATGTCATACATTCACTCCAGTACAGAGATCCTGGCCTAAATCCATCGTTTTTTTGCACTCCACACCACCCCAGTTCAGACATGGCCATATGAAAATCAGCCTTGACCCTGTGCCTCATGGGAACAGTCCAGCCCGAACTGCCAAGCCATGTGTTTCCTGGACCGGAATCAAGCATCCTAGGACCGGTTTCTGGCTATCAGCGTCTTCAGACAGGATAGCTTGACTCCAGTGGTGTGGAGAGCATGGGACTCACGTCTGAGCATACCCATCCCACTCGGGGTGACAAATGCAAAAACAACAATTGATGGACAGAATGCAGAACAATGTCATACATTCACTCCAGTACAGAGATCCTGGCCTAAATCCATAATTTTTTTGCACTCCACACCACCCCAGTTCATTCATGGCCATATGCAAATCAGCCTTGACTCTGTGCCTCATGGGAACAGTCCAGCCCGAACTGCCAAGCCATGTCTTTCCTGGACAGGAATCAAGCATCCTAGGACCGGTTTCTGGCTATCAGCCGTCTTCAGCCAGGATATTTTGACTCCAGTGGTGTTGACAGCATGGGACTCTCGTCTGAGCATACCCATCCCACTTGGGGTGACAAATGCAAAAACAACAATTGATGGACAGAATGCAGAACAATGTCATACATTCACCCCAGTACAGAGCTCTGGGCCTACATCCATCATTTTTTCTGCACTCCACACCACCCCAGTTCAGACATGGCCATATGCAAATCAGCCTTGACCCTGTGCCTCATGGGAACAGTCCTGCCCGAACTGCCAAGCCATGTCTTTCCTGGACTGGAATCAAGCATCCTAGGACCGGTTTCTGGCTATCAGCCGTCTTCAGCCGGGATAGCTTGACTCCAGTGGTGTGGAGAGCATGGGACTCACGTCTGAGCATACCCATCCCACTTGGGGTGAAAACGCAAAAACAACAATTGAAGGACAGAATGCAGAACAATGTCATACATTCACCCCAGTACAGAGATCTGGGCCTTTATCCATTGTTTTTTTGCACTCCACACCACCCCAGTTCAGACATGGCCATATGCAAATCAGCCTTGACCCTGTGCCTCATGGGAACAGTCCAGCCCGAACTGCCAAGCCATGTCTTTCCTGGACAGGAATCAAGCATCCTAGGACCGGTTTCTGGCTATCAGCCGTCTTCAGCCAGGATAGCTTGACTCCAGTGGTGTGGAGAGCATGGGACTCACGTCTGAGCATACCCATCCCACTCGGGGTGACAAATGCAAAAGCATCAAATGATAGACAGAATGCAGAACAATGTCATACATTCACCCCAGTACAGAGATCAGTGCCTAAATCCATCATTTTTGTGCACTCTACACCACCCCAGTTCAGACATGGCCATATGCAAATCAGCCTTGACCCTGTGCCTCATGGGAACAGTCCAGCCCGTACTGCCAAGCCATGTCTTTCCTGGACCGGGATCAAGCATCCTAGGACCGGTTTCTGGCTATCAGCCGTCTTCAGCCAGGATAGCTTGACTCCAGTGTTGTGGTGAGCATGGGACTCACGTCTGAGCATACCCATCCCACTCGGGGTGACAAATGCAAAAACAAAAATTGATGGACAGAATGCAGAACAATGTCATACATTCACCCCAGTACAGAGATCTGGGCCTACATCCATCATTTTTTTGGACTCCACACCACCCCAGTTCAGACATGGCCATATGCAAATCAGCCTTGACCCTGTGCCTCATGGGAACAGTCCTGCCCGAACTGCCAAGCCATGTCTTTCCTGGACTGGAATCAAGCATCCTAGGACCGGTTTCTGGCTATCAGCCGTCTTCAGCCGGGATAGCTTGACTCCAGTGGTGTGGAGAGCATGGGACTCACGTCTGAGCATACCCATCCCACTTGGGGTGAAAACGCAAAAACAACAATTGAAGGACAGAATGCAGAACAATGTCATACATTCACCCCAGTACAGAGATCTGGGCCTTTATCCATTGTTTTTTTGCACTCCACACCACCCCAGTTCAGACATGGCCATATGCAAATCAGCCTTGACCCTGTGCCTCATGGGAACAGTCCAGCCCGAACTGCCAAGCCATGTCTTTCCTGGACAGGAATCAAGCATCCTAGGACCGGTTTCTGGCTATCAGCCGTCTTCAGCCAGGATAGCTTGACTCCAGTGGTGTGGAGAGCATGGGACTCACGTCTGAGCATACCCATCCCACTCGGGGTGACAAATGCAAAAGCATCAAATGATAGACAGAATGCAGAACAATGTCATACATTCACCCCAGTACAGAGATCAGTGCCTAAATCCATCATTTTTGTGCACTCTACACCACCCCAGTTCAGACATGGCCATATGCAAATCAGCCTTGACCCTGTGCCTCATGGGAACAGTCCAGCCCGTACTGCCAAGCCATGTCTTTCCTGGACCGGGATCAAGCATCCTAGGACCGGTTTCTGGCTATCAGCCGTCTTCAGCCAGGATAGCTTGACTCCAGTGTTGTGGTGAGCATGGGACTCACGTCTGAGCATACCCATCCCACTCGGGGTGACAAATGCAAAAACAAAAATTGATGGACAGAATACAGAACAATGTCATACATTCACCCCAGTACAGAGATCTGGGCCTACATCCATCATTTTTTTGGACTCCACACCACTCCAGTTCAGACATGGCCATATGCAAATCAGCCTTGACCCTGTGCCTCATGGGAACAGTCCTGCCCGAACTGCCAAGCCATGTCTTTCCTGGACCGGAATCAAGCATCCTTGGACCGGTTTCTGGCTATCAGCCGTCTTCAGCCAGGATAGCTTGACTCCAGTGGTGTGGAGAGCATGGGACTCACGTCTGAGCATACCCATCCCACTTGGGGTGACAAATGCAAAAACAACAATTGATGGACAGAATGCAGAACAATGTCATACATTCACCCCAGTACAGAGATCTGGGCCTAAATCCATTGTTTTTTTTGCACTCCACACCACCCCAGTTCAGACATGGCCATATGCAAATCACCCTTGAAGCTGTGCCTCATGGGAACAGTCCAGCCCGGACTGCCAAGCCATGTCTTTCCTGGACCGCAATCTAGCATCCTAGTACCGGTTTCTGGCTATCAGCTATCTTCAGCCAGAATAGCTTGACTCCATGGTGTGGAGAGCATGGGACTCACGTCTGAGCATACCCATCCCACTCGGGGTGACAAATGCAAAAACAACAATTGATGGACAGAATGCAGAACAATGTCATACACATATGCAAATTAGCCTTGACCCTGTGCCTCATGGGAACAGTCCAGCCCGAACTGCCAAGCCATGTCTTTCCTGGACCGGAATCAAGCATCCTATGACCGGTTTCTGGCTATCAGCCGTCTACAGCCTGGATAGCTTGACTCCAGTGGTGTGGAGAGCATGGGACTCACGTCTGAGCATACCCATCCCACTCGGTGTGACAAATGCAAAAACAACAATTGATGGACAGAATGCAGAACAATGTTATACATTCACCCCAGTACAGAGTTCTGGGCCTAAATCCATTGTTTTATTGCACTCCACTCCACCCCAGTTCAGACATGGACATATGCAAATCAGCCTTGACCATGTGCCTCATGGGAACAGTCCAGCCCGAACTGCCAAGCCATGTCTTTCCTGGATCTGAATCCTGCATCCTAGGACCGGTTTCTGGCTATCAGCCGTCTTCAGCCAGGATAGCTTGACTCCAGTGGTATGGAGAGCATGGGACTCACGTCTGCGCATTCTCATCCCACTCGGGTGACAAATGCAAAAACAACAATTGATGGACAGAATACAGAACAATGTCATACATTCACCCCAGTACAGATATCTGGGCCTAAATCCATCGTTTTTTTGCACTCCACACCACCCAAGTTCAGACATGGCCATATGCAAATCAGACTTGACCCTGTGCCTCATGGGAACAGTCCCGCCCGAATTGCCAAGCCATGTCTTTCCTGGACAGGAATCAAGCATCCTAGGACCGGTTTCAGGCTATCAGCTGTCTTCAGCCAGGATAGATTGACTCCAGTGGTGTGGAGAGAATGGGACTCACGTCTGAACATACCCATCCCACTCGGGGTGACAAATGCAAAAACAACAATTGATGGACAGAATGCAGAACAATGTCATACATTCACTCCAGTACAGAGATCCTGGCCTAAATCCATCGTTTTTTTGCACTCCACACCACCCCAGTTCAGACATGGCCATATGAAAATCAGCCTTGACCCTGTGCCTCATGGGAACAGTCCAGCCCGAACTGCCAAGCCATGTCTTTCCTGGACCGGAATCAAGCATCCTAGGACCGGTTTCTGGCTATCAGCGTCTTCAGACAGGATAGCTTGACTCCAGTGGTGTGGAGAGCATGGGACTCACGTCTGAGCATACCCATCCCACTCGGGGTGACAAATGCAAAAACAACAATTGATGGACAGAATGCAGAACAATGTCATACATTCACTCCAGTACAGAGATCCTGGCCTAAATCCATCATTTTTTTGCACTCCACACCACCCCAGTTCAGACATGGCCATATGCAAATCAGCCTTTACCCTGTGCCTCATGGGAACAGTCCAGCCCGAACTGCCAAGCCATGTCTTTCCTGGATCGGAATCAAGCATCTTTGGACCGGTTTCTGGCTATCAGCCATCTTCAGCCAGGATAGCTTCACTCCAATGGTGTAGAGAGCATGGGACTCACGTCTGAGCATACCCATCCCACTCGGGGTGACAAATGCAAAAACAACAATTGATGGACAGAATGCAGAACAATGTCATACATTCACTCCAGTACAGAGATCCTGGCCTACATCCATCATTTTTTCTGCACTCCACACCACCCCAGTTCATTCATGGCCATATGCAAATCAGCCTTGACCCTGTGCCTCATGGGAACAGTCCCGCCCGAATTGCCAAGCCATGTCTTTCCTGGACAGGAATCAAGCATCCTAGGACCGGTTTCTGGCTATCAGCCGTCTTCAGCCAGGATAGCTTGACTCCAATGGTGTGGGGAGCATGGGACTCACCTTTGAGCATACCCATCCCACTCGGAGTGACAAATGCAAAAACAACAATTGATATACAGAATGCAGAACAATGTTATGCATTCACCCCAGTACAGAGATCTGGGCCTAAATCCATTGTTTTTTGCACTCCACACCACCCCAGTTCAGACATGGCCATATGCAAATCATCCATGACCCTGTGCCTCATGAGAACAGTCCAGCCCGAACTACCAAGCCATTTTTTTCCCTGACAGGAATCAAGCATCCTAGGACCGGTTTCAGGCTATCAGCTGTCTTCAGCCAGGATAGATTGACTCCAGTGGTGTGGAGAGCATGGTACTCACGTCTGAACATACCCATCCCACTCGGGGTGACAAATGCAAAAACAACAATTGATGGACAGAATGCAGAACAATGTCATACATTCACTCCAGTACAGAGATCCTGGCCTAAATCCATCGTTTTTTTGCACTCCACACCACCCCAGTTCAGACATGGCCATATGAAAATCAGCCTTGACCCTGTGCCTCATGGGAACAGTCCAGCCCGAACTGCCAAGCCATGTCTTTCCTGGACCGGAATCAAGCATCCTAGGACCGGTTTCTGGCTATCAGCGTCTTCAGACAGGATAGCTTGACTCCAGTGGTGTGGAGAGCATGGGACTCACGTCTGAGCATACCCATCCCACTCGGGGTGACAAATGCAAAAACAACAATTGATGGACAGAATGCAGAACAATGTCATACATTCACTCCAGTACAGAGATCCTGGCCTAAATCCATCATTTTTTTGCACTCCACACCACCCCAGTTCATTCATGGCCATATGCAAATCAGCCTTGACTCTGTGCCTCATGGGAACAGTCCAGCCCGAACTGCCAAGCCATGTCTTTCCTGGACAGGAATCAAGCATCCTAGGACCGGTTTCTGGCTATCAGCCGTCTTCAGCCAGGATATTTTGACTCCAGTGGTGTTGACAGCATGGGACTCTCGTCTGAGCATACCCATCCCACTTGGGGTGACAAATGCAAAAACAACAATTGATGGACAGAATGCAGAACAATGTCATACATTCACCCCAGTACAGAGCTCTGGGCCTACATCCATCATTTTTTCTGCACTCCACACCACCCCAGTTCAGACATGGCCATATGCAAATCAGCCTTGACCCTGTGCCTCATGGGAACAGTCCTGCCCGAACTGCCAAGCCATGTCTTTCCTGGACTGGAATCAAGCATCCTAGGACCGGTTTCTGGCTATCAGCCGTCTTCAGCCGGGATAGCTTGACTCCAGTGGTGTGGAGAGCATGGGACTCACGTCTGAGCATACCCATCCCACTTGGGGTGAAAACGCAAAAACAACAATTGAAGGACAGAATGCAGAACAATGTCATACATTCACCCCAGTACAGAGATCTGGGCCTTTATCCATTGTTTTTTTGCACTCCACACCACCCCAGTTCAGACATGGCCATATGCAAATCAGCCTTGACCCTGTGCCTCATGGGAACAGTCCAGCCCGAACTGCCAAGCCATGTCTTTCCTGGACAGGAATCAAGCATCCTAGGACCGGTTTCTGGCTATCAGCCGTCTTCAGCCAGGATAGCTTGACTCCAGTGGTGTGGAGAGCATGGGACTCACGTCTGAGCATACCCATCCCACTCGGGGTGACAAATGCAAAAGCATCAAATTATAGACAGAATGCAGAACAATGTCATACATTCACTCCAGTACAGAGATCCTGGCCTAAATCCATCGTTTTTTTGCACTCCACACCACCCCAGTTCAGACATGGCCATATGAAAATCAGCCTTGACCCTGTGCCTCATGGGAACAGTCCAGCCCGAACTGCCAAGCCATGTGTTTCCTGGACCGGAATCAAGCATCCTAGGACCGGTTTCTGGCTATCAGCGTCTTCAGACAGGATAGCTTGACTCCAGTGGTGTGGAGAGCATGGGACTCACGTCTGAGCATACCCATCCCACTCGGGGTGACAAATGCAAAAACAACAATTGATGGACAGAATGCAGAACAATGTCATACATTCACTCCAGTACAGAGATCCTGGCCTAAATCCATAATTTTTTTGCACTCCACACCACCCCAGTTCATTCATGGCCATATGCAAATCAGCCTTGACTCTGTGCCTCATGGGAACAGTCCAGCCCGAACTGCCAAGCCATGTCTTTCCTGGACAGGAATCAAGCATCCTAGGACCGGTTTCTGGCTATCAGCCGTCTTCAGCCAGGATATTTTGACTCCAGTGGTGTTGACAGCATGGGACTCTCGTCTGAGCATACCCATCCCACTTGGGGTGACAAATGCAAAAACAACAATTGATGGACAGAATGCAGAACAATGTCATACATTCACCCCAGTACAGAGCTCTGGGCCTACATCCATCATTTTTTCTGCACTCCACACCACCCCAGTTCAGACATGGCCATATGCAAATCAGCCTTGACCCTGTGCCTCATGGGAACAGTCCTGCCCGAACTGCCAAGCCATGTCTTTCCTGGACTGGAATCAAGCATCCTAGGACCGGTTTCTGGCTATCAGCCGTCTTCAGCCGGGATAGCTTGACTCCAGTGGTGTGGAGAGCATGGGACTCACGTCTGAGCATACCCATCCCACTTGGGGTGAAAACGCAAAAACAACAATTGAAGGACAGAATGCAGAACAATGTCATACATTCACCCCAGTACAGAGATCTGGGCCTTTATCCATTGTTTTTTTGCACTCCACACCACCCCAGTTCAGACATGGCCATATGCAAATCAGCCTTGACCCTGTGCCTCATGGGAACAGTCCAGCCCGAACTGCCAAGCCATGTCTTTCCTGGACAGGAATCAAGCATCCTAGGACCGGTTTCTGGCTATCAGCCGTCTTCAGCCAGGATAGCTTGACTCCAGTGGTGTGGAGAGCATGGGACTCACGTCTGAGCATACCCATCCCACTCGGGGTGACAAATGCAAAAGCATCAAATGATAGACAGAATGCAGAACAATGTCATACATTCACCCCAGTACAGAGATCAGTGCCTAAATCCATCATTTTTGTGCACTCTACACCACCCCAGTTCAGACATGGCCATATGCAAATCAGCCTTGACCCTGTGCCTCATGGGAACAGTCCAGCCCGTACTGCCAAGCCATGTCTTTCCTGGACCGGGATCAAGCATCCTAGGACCGGTTTCTGGCTATCAGCCGTCTTCAGCCAGGATAGCTTGACTCCAGTGTTGTGGTGAGCATGGGACTCACGTCTGAGCATACCCATCCCACTCGGGGTGACAAATGCAAAAACAAAAATTGATGGACAGAATGCAGAACAATGTCATACATTCACCCCAGTACAGAGATCTGGGCCTACATCCATCATTTTTTTGGACTCCACACCACCCCAGTTCAGACATGGCCATATGCAAATCAGCCTTGACCCTGTGCCTCATGGGAACAGTCCTGCCCGAACTGCCAAGCCATGTCTTTCCTGGACTGGAATCAAGCATCCTAGGACCGGTTTCTGGCTATCAGCCGTCTTCAGCCGGGATAGCTTGACTCCAGTGGTGTGGAGAGCATGGGACTCACGTCTGAGCATACCCATCCCACTTGGGGTGAAAACGCAAAAACAACAATTGAAGGACAGAATGCAGAACAATGTCATACATTCACCCCAGTACAGAGATCTGGGCCTTTATCCATTGTTTTTTTGCACTCCACACCACCCCAGTTCAGACATGGCCATATGCAAATCAGCCTTGACCCTGTGCCTCATGGGAACAGTCCAGCCCGAACTGCCAAGCCATGTCTTTCCTGGACAGGAATCAAGCATCCTAGGACCGGTTTCTGGCTATCAGCCGTCTTCAGCCAGGATAGCTTGACTCCAGTGGTGTGGAGAGCATGGGACTCACGTCTGAGCATACCCATCCCACTCGGGGTGACAAATGCAAAAGCATCAAATGATAGACAGAATGCAGAACAATGTCATACATTCACCCCAGTACAGAGATCAGTGCCTAAATCCATCATTTTTGTGCACTCTACACCACCCCAGTTCAGACATGGCCATATGCAAATCAGCCTTGACCCTGTGCCTCATGGGAACAGTCCAGCCCGTACTGCCAAGCCATGTCTTTCCTGGACCGGGATCAAGCATCCTAGGACCGGTTTCTGGCTATCAGCCGTCTTCAGCCAGGATAGCTTGACTCCAGTGTTGTGGTGAGCATGGGACTCACGTCTGAGCATACCCATCCCACTCGGGGTGACAAATGCAAAAACAAAAATTGATGGACAGAATGCAGAACAATGTCATACATTCACCCCAGTACAGAGATCTGGGCCTACATCCATCATTTTTTTGGACTCCACACCACTCCAGTTCAGACATGGCCATATGCAAATCAGCCTTGACCCTGTGCCTCATGGGAACAGTCCTGCCCGAACTGCCAAGCCATGTCTTTCCTGGACCGGAATCAAGCATCCTTGGACCGGTTTCTGGCTATCAGCCGTCTTCAGCCAGGATAGCTTGACTCCAGTGGTGTGGAGAGCATGGGACTCACGTCTGAGCATACCCATCCCACTTGGGGTGACAAATGCAAAAACAACAATTGATGGACAGAATGCAGAACAATGTCATACATTCACCCCAGTACAGAGATCTGGGCCTAAATCCATTGTTTTTTTTGCACTCCACACCACCCCAGTTCAGACATGGCCATATGCAAATCACCCTTGAAGCTGTGCCTCATGGGAACAGTCCAGCCCGGACTGCCAAGCCATGTCTTTCCTGGACCGCAATCTAGCATCCTAGTACCGGTTTCTGGCTATCAGCTATCTTCAGCCAGAATAGCTTGACTCCATGGTGTGGAGAGCATGGGACTCACGTCTGAGCATACCCATCCCACTCGGGGTGACAAATGCAAAAACAACAATTGATGGACAGAATGCAGAACAATGTCATACACATATGCAAATTAGCCTTGACCCTGTGCCTCATGGGAACAGTCCAGCCCGAACTGCCAAGCCATGTCTTTCCTGGACCGGAATCAAGCATCCTATGACCGGTTTCTGGCTATCAGCCGTCTACAGCCTGGATAGCTTGACTCCAGTGGTGTGGAGAGCATGGGACTCACGTCTGAGCATACCCATCCCACTCGGTGTGACAAATGCAAAAACAACAATTGATGGACAGAATGCAGAACAATGTTATACATTCACCCCAGTACAGAGTTCTGGGCCTAAATCCATTGTTTTATTGCACTCCACTCCACCCCAGTTCAGACATGGACATATGCAAATCAGCCTTGACCATGTGCCTCATGGGAACAGTCCAGCCCGAACTGCCAAGCCATGTCTTTCCTGGATCTGAATCCTGCATCCTAGGACCGGTTTCTGGCTATCAGCCGTCTTCAGCCAGGATAGCTTGACTCCAGTGGTATGGAGAGCATGGGACTCACGTCTGCGCATTCTCATCCCACTCGGGTGACAAATGCAAAAACAACAATTGATGGACAGAATACAGAACAATGTCATACATTCACCCCAGTACAGATATCTGGGCCTAAATCCATCGTTTTTTTGCACTCCACACCACCCAAGTTCAGACATGGCCATATGCAAATCAGACTTGACCCTGTGCCTCATGGGAACAGTCCCGCCCGAATTGCCAAGCCATGTCTTTCCTGGACAGGAATCAAGCATCCTAGGACCGGTTTCAGGCTATCAGCTGTCTTCAGCCAGGATAGATTGACTCCAGTGGTGTGGAGAGAATGGGACTCACGTCTGAACATACCCATCCCACTCGGGGTGACAAATGCAAAAACAACAATTGATGGACAGAATGCAGAACAATGTCATACATTCACTCCAGTACAGAGATCCTGGCCTAAATCCATCGTTTTTTTGCACTCCACACCACCCCAGTTCAGACATGGCCATATGAAAATCAGCCTTGACCCTGTGCCTCATGGGAACAGTCCAGCCCGAACTGCCAAGCCATGTCTTTCCTGGACCGGAATCAAGCATCCTAGGACCGGTTTCTGGCTATCAGCGTCTTCAGACAGGATAGCTTGACTCCAGTGGTGTGGAGAGCATGGGACTCACGTCTGAGCATACCCATCCCACTCGGGGTGACAAATGCAAAAACAACAATTGATGGACAGAATGCAGAACAATGTCATACATTCACTCCAGTACAGAGATCCTGGCCTAAATCCATCATTTTTTTGCACTCCACACCACCCCAGTTCAGACATGGCCATATGCAAATCAGCCTTTACCCTGTGCCTCATGGGAACAGTCCAGCCCGAACTGCCAAGCCATGTCTTTCCTGGATCGGAATCAAGCATCTTTGGACCGGTTTCTGGCTATCAGCCATCTTCAGCCAGGATAGCTTCACTCCAATGGTGTAGAGAGCATGGGACTCACGTCTGAGCATACCCATCCCACTCGGGGTGACAAATGCAAAAACAACAATTGATGGACAGAATGCAGAACAATGTCATACATTCACTCCAGTACAGAGATCCTGGCCTACATCCATCATTTTTTCTGCACTCCACACCACCCCAGTTCATTCATGGCCATATGCAAATCAGCCTTGACCCTGTGCCTCATGGGAACAGTCCAGCCCGAACTGCCAAGCCATGTCTTTCCTGGACTGGAATCAAGCATCCTAGGACCGGTTTCTGGCTATCAGCCGTCTTCAGCCGGGATAGCTTGACTCCAGTGGTGTGGAGAGCATGGGACTCACGTCTGAGCATACCCATCCCACTTGGGGTGAAAACGCAAAAACAACAATTGAAGGACAGAATGCAGAACAATGTCATACATTCACCCCAGTACAGAGATATGGGCCTTTATCCATTGTTTTTTTGCACTCCACACCACCCCAGTTCAGACATGGCCATATGCAAATCAGCCTTGACCCTGTGCCTCATGGGAACAGTCCAGCCCGCACTGCCAAGCCATGTCTTTCCTGGACAGGAATCAAGCATCCTAGGACCGGTTTCTGGCTATCAGCCGTCTTCAGCCAGGATAGCTTGACTCCAGTGGTGTGGAGAGCATGGGACTCACGTCTGAGCATACCCATCCCACTCGGGGTGACAAATGCAAAAGCATCAAATGATAGACAGAATGCAGAACAATGTCATACATTCACCCCAGTACAGAGATCAGTGCCTAAATCCATCATTTTTGTGCACTCCACACCACCCCAGTTCAGACATGGCCATATGCAAATCAGCCTTGACCCTGTGCCTCATGGGAACAGTCCAGCCCGTACTGCCAAGCCATGTCTTTCCTGGACCGGGATCAAGCATCCTAGGACCGGTTTCTGGCTATCAGACGTCTTCAGCCAGGATAGCTTGACTCCAGTGTTGTGGTGAGCATGGGACTCACGTCTGAGCATACCCATCCCACTCGGGGTGACAAATGCAAAAACAAAAATTGATGGACAGAATGCAGATCAATGTCATACATTCACCCCAGTACAGAGATCTGGGCGTACATCCATCATTTTTTTGGACTCCACACCACTCCAGTTCAGACATGGCCATATGCAAATCAGCCTTGACCCTGTGCCTCATGGGAACAGTCCTGCCCGAACTGCCAAGCCATGTCTTTCCTGGACCGGAATCAAGCATCCTTGGACCGGTTTCTGGCTATCAGCCGTCTTCAGCCAGGATAGCTTGACTCCAGTGGTGTGGAGAGCATGGGACTCACGTCTGAGCATACCCATCCCACTTGGGGTGACAAATGCAAAAACAACAATTGATGGACAGAATGCAGAACAATGTCATACATTCACCCCAGTACAGAGATCTGGGCCTAAATCCATTGTTTTTTTGCACTCTACACCACCCCAGTTCAGACATGGCCATATGCAAATCACCCTTGAACATGTGCCTCATGGGAACAGTCCAGCCCGGACTGCCAAGCCATGTCTTTCCTGGACCGCAATCTAGCATCCTAGTACCGGTTTCTGGCTATCAGCTATCTTCAGCCAGAATAGCTTGACTCCATGGTGTGGAGAGCATGGGACTCACGTCTGAGCATACCCATCCCACTCGGGGTGACAAATGCAAAAACAACAATTGATGGACAGAATGCAGAACAATGTCATACACATATGCAAATTAGCCTTGACCCTGTGCCTCATGGGAACAGTCCAGCCCGAACTGCCAAGCCATGTCTTTCCTGGACCGGAATCAAGCATCCTATGACCGGTTTCTGGCTATCAGCCGTCTACAGCCTGGATAGCTTGACTCCAGTGGTGTGGAGAGCATGGGACTCACGTCTGAGCATACCCATCCCACTCGGTGTGACAAATGCAAAAACAACAATTGATGGACAGAATGCAGAACAATGTTATACATTCACCCCAGTACAGAGTTCTGGGCCTAAATCCATTGTTTTATTGCACTCCACTCCACCCCAGTTCAGACATGGACATATGCAAATCAGCCTTGACCATGTGCCTCATGGGAACAGTCCAGCCCGAACTGCCAAGCCATGTCTTTCCTGGATCAGAATCCTGCATCCTAGGACCGGTTTCTGGCTATCAGCCCTCTTCAGCCAGGATAGCTTGACTCCAGTGGTATGGAGAGCATGGGACTCACGTCTGCGCATTCTCATCCCACTCGGTGACAAATGCAAAAACAACAATTGATGGACAGAATACAGAACAATGTCATACATTCACCCCAGTACAGATATCTGGGCCTAAATCCATCGTTTTTTTGCACTCCACACCACCCAAGTTCAGACATGGCCATATGCAAATCAGACTTGACCCTGTGCCTCATGGGAACAGTCCCGCCCGAATTGCCAAGCCATGTCTTTCCTGGACAGGAATCAAGCATCCTAGGACCGGTTTCTGGCTATCAGCCGTCTTCAGCCAGGATAGCTTGACTCCAATGGTGTGGAGAGCATGGGACTCACCTTTGAGCATACCCATCCCACTCGGAGTGACAAATGCAAAAACAACAATTGATATACAGAATGCAGAACAATGTTATGCATTCACCCCAGTACAGAGATCTGGGCCTAAATCCATTGTTTTTTGCACTCTACACCACCCCAGTTCAGACATGGCCATATGCAAATCATCCATGACCCTGTGCCTCATGAGAACAGTCCAGCCCGAACTGCCAAGCCATGTCTTTCCTGGACCGGAATCAAGCATCCTAGGACCGGTTTCTGGCTATCAGCGTCTTCAGACAGGATAGCTTGACTCCAGTGGTGTGGAGAGCATGGGACTCACGTCTGAGCATACCCATCCCACTCGGGGTGACAAATGCAAAAACAACAATTGATGGACAGAATGCAGAACAATGTCATACATTCACTCCAGTACAGAGATCCTGGCCTAAATCCATCATTTTTTTGCACTCCACACCACCCCAGTTCAGACATGGCCATATGCAAATCAGCCTTTACCCTGTGCCTCATGGGAACAGTCCAGCCCGAACTGCCAAGCCATGTCTTTCCTGGATCGGAATCAAGCATCCTTGGACCGGTTTCTGGCTATCAGCAATCTTCAGCCAGGATAGCATGACTCCAGTGGTGTAGAGAGCATGGGACTCACGTCTGAGCATACCCATCCCACTCGGGGTGACAAATGCAAAAACAACAATTGATGGACAGAATGCAGAACAATGTCATACATTCACTCCGGTACAGAGATCCTGGCCTAAATCCATCGTTTTTTTTGCACTCCACACCACCCCAGTTCATTCATGGCCATATGCAAATCAGCCTTGACTCTGTGCCTCATGGGAATAGTCCAGCCCGAACTGCCAAGCCATGTCTTTCCTGGACCGGAATCAAGCATCCTAGGACCGGTTTCTGGCTATCAGCCGTCTTCAGCCAGGATAGCTTGACTCCAGTGGTGTGGAGAGCATGGGACTCACGTCTGAGCATACCCATTCCACTCTGGGTGACTAATGCAAAAACAACAATTGATGGACAGAATGCAGAACAATGCCATACATTCACCCCAGTACAGAGATATGGACCTAAATCCATCGTTTTTGTGCACTCCACACCACCCCAGTTCAGACATGGCCATATGCAAATCAGCCTTGACCCTGTGCCTCATGGGAACTGTTCAGTCCGAACTGCCAAGCCATGTCTTTCCTGGACCGGAATCAAGCATCCTAGGACCAGTTTCAGGCTATCAGCCATCTTCAGCCAGGATAAATTGACTCCAGTGGTGTGGAGAGCATGGGACTCACGTCTGAGCATACCCATCCCACTCGGGTGACAAATGCAAAAACAAAAATTGATGGACAGAATGCAGAACAATGTCATACATTCACTCCAGTACAGAGATCCTGGCCCAAATCCATCGTTTTTTTGCTCTTCACACCACCCCAGTTCAGACATGGCCATATGCAAATCAGCCTTGACCCTGTGCCTCATGGGAAAAGTCCAGCCCGAACTGCTAAGCCATGTCTTTCCTGGACCGGAATCAAGCATCCTAGGACCGGTTTCTGGCTATCAGCTGTCTTCAGCCAGGATAGCTTGACTCCAGTGGTGTGGAGAGCATGGGACTCACGTCTGAACATACCCATCCCACTCGGGGTGACTAATGCAAAAACAATTGATGGACAGAATGCAGAACAATGTCATACATTCGCCCCAGTACAGAGATATGGACCTAAATCCATCATTTTTGTGCACTCCACACCACCCCAGTTCAGACATGGCCATATGCAAATCAGTCTTGACCCTGTGCCTCATGGGAATTGTTCAGCCCGAACTGCCAAGCCATGTCTTTCCTGGACCGGGATCAAGCATCCTAGGAACGGTTTCTGGCTATCAGCCGTCTTCAGCCAGGATAGCTTGACTCCAGTGTTGTGGTGAGCATGGGACTCACGTCTGAGCATACCCATCCCACTTGGGGTGACAAATGCAAAAACAACAATTGATGGACAGAATGCAGAACAATGTCATACATTCACCCCAGTACAGAGATCTGGGCCTAAATCCATTGTTTTTTTGCACTCCACACCACCCCAGTTCAGACATGGCCATATGCAAATCAGCCTTGAACCTGTGCCTCATGGGAACAGTCCAGCCCGGACTGCCAAGCCATGTCTTTCCTGGACCGCAATCTAGCATCCTAGTACCGGTTTCTAGCTATCAGCCATCTTCAGCCAGAATAGCTTGACTCCATGGTGTGGAGAGCATGGGACTCACGTCTGAGCATACCCATCCCACTCGGGGTGACAAATGCAAAAACAACAATTGATGGGCAGAATGCAGAACAATGTCATACACATATGCAAATCAGCCTTGACCCTGTGCCTCATGGGAACAGTCCAGCCCGAACTGCCAAGCCATGTCTTTCCTGGACCGGAATCAAGCATCCTATGACCGGTTTCTGGCTATCAGCCATCTTCAGCCGGGATAGCTTGACTCCAGTGGTGTGGAGAGCATGGGACTCACGTCTGAGCATACTCATCCTACTCGGTGTGACAAATGCAAAAACAACAATTGATGGACAGAATGCAGAACAATGTTATACATTCACCCCAGTACAGAGATCTGGGCCTAAATCCATTGTTTTATTGCACTCCACACCACCCCAGTTCATTCATGGCCATATGCAAATCAGCCTTGACCCTGTGCCTCATGGGAACAGTCCAGCCCGAACTGCCAAGCCATGTCTTTCCTGGACCGGAATCAAGCATCCTAGGACCGGTTTCTGGCTATCAGCCGTCTTCAGCCAGGATAGCTTGACTCCAGTGGTGTGGAGAGCATGGGACTCACGTCTGAGCATACCCATCCCACTCTGGGTGACTAATGCAAAAACAACAATTGATGGACAGAATGCAGAACAATGCCATACATTCACCCCAGTACAGAGATATGGACCTAAATCCATCGTTTTTGTGCACTCCACACCACCCCAGTTCAGACATGGCCATATGCAAATCAGCCTTGACCCTGTGCCTCATGGGAACTGTTCAGCCCGAACTGCCAAGCCATATCTTTCCTGGACCGGAATCAAGCATCCTAGGACTGGTTTCTGGCTATCAGCCGTCTTCAGCCAGGATAGCTTGACTCCAGTGTTGTGGTGAGCATTGGACTCACGTCTGAGCATACCCATCCCACTCGGGGTGACAAATGCAAAAACAACAATTGATGGACAGAATGCAGAACAATGTCATACATTCACTCCAGTACAGAGATCCTGGCCTAAATCCATCGTTTTTTTGCACTCCACACCACCCCAGTTCAGACATGGCCATATGCAAATCAGCCTCGACCCTGTGCCTCATGGGAACTGTTCAGTCCGAACTGCCAAGCCATGTCTTTCCTGGACCGGAATCAAGCATCCTAGGACCGGTTTCAGGCTATCAGCCATCTTCAGCCAGGATAGATTGACTCCAGTGGTGTGGAGAGCATGGGACTCATGTCTGAGTATACCCATCCCACTCGGGTGACAAATGCAAAAACAAAAATTGATGGACAGAATGCAGAACAATGTCATACATTCACTCCAGTACAGAGATCCTGGCCTAAATCCATCATTTTTTTGCTCTTCACACCACCCCAGTTCAGACATGGCCATATGCAAATCAGCCTTGACCCTGTGCCTCATGGGAACAGTCCAGCCCGAACTGCTAAGCCATGTCTTTCCTGGACCGGAATCAAGCATCCTAGGACCGGTTTCTGGCTATCAGCTGTCTTCAGCCAGGATAGCTTGACTCCAGTGGTGTGGAGAGCATGGGACTCACGTCTGAACATACCCATCCTACTCGGGGTGACTAATGCAAAAACAATTGATGGACAGAATGCAGAACAATGTCATACATTCACCCCAGTACAGAGAACTGGGCCTAAATCCATTGTTTTTTTGCACTCCACACCACCCCAGTTCAGACATGGCCATATGCAAATCACCCTTGAACCTGTGCCTCATGGGAACAGTCCAGCCCGGACTGCCAAGCCATGTCTTTCCTGGACCGCAATCTAGCATCCTAGTACCGGTTTCTGGCTATCAGCTATCTTCAGCCAGAATAGCTTGACTCCATGGTGTGGAGAGCATGGGACTCACGTCTGAGCATACCCATCCCACTCGGGGTGACAAATGCAAAAACAACAATTGATGGACAGAATGCAGAACAATGTCATACACATATGCAAATTAGCCTTGACCCTGTGCCTCATGGGAACAGTCCAGCCCGGACTGCCAAGCCATGTCTTTCCTGGACCGGAATCAAGCATCCTATGACCGGTTTCTGGCTATCAGCCGTCTACAGCCTGGATAGCTTGACTCCAGTGGTGTGGAGAGCATGGGACTCACGTCTGAGCATACCCATCCCACTCGGTGTGACAAATGCAAAAACAACAATTGATGGACAGAATGCAGAACAATGTTATACATTCACCCCAGTACAGAGTTCTGGGCCTAAATCCATTGTTTTATTGCACTCCACTCCACCCCAGTTCAGACATGGACATATGCAAATCAGCCTTGACCATGTGCCTCATGGGAACAGTCCAGCCCGAACTGCCAAGCCATGTCTTTCCTGGATCAGAATCCTGCATCCTAGGACCGGTTTCTGGCTATCAGCCGTCTTCAGCCAGGATAGCTTGACTCCAGTGGTATGGAGAGCATGGGACTCACGTCTGCGCATTCTCATCCCACTCGGGTGACAAATGCAAAAACAACAATTGATGGACAGAATACAGAACAATGTCATACATTCACCCCAGTACAGATATCTGGGCCTAAATCCATCGTTTTTTTGCACTCCACACCACCCAAGTTCAGACATGGCCATATGCAAATCAGACTTGACCCTGTGCCTCATGGGAACAGTCCCGCCCGAATTGCCAAGCCATGTCTTTCCTGGACAGGAATCAAGCATCCTAGGACCGGTTTCTGGCTATCAGCCGTCTTCAGCCAGGATAGCTTGACTCCAATGGTGTGGAGAGCATGGGACTCACCTTTGAGCATACCCATCCCACTCGGAGTGACAAATGCAAAAACAACAATTGATATACAGAATGCAGAACAATGTTATGCATTCACCCCAGTACAGAGATCTGGGCCTAAATCCATTGTTTTTTGCACTTCACACCACCCCAGTTCAGACATGGCCATATGCAAATCATCCATGACCCTGTGCCTCATGAGAACAGTCCAGCCCGAACTACCAAGCCATTTTTTTCCCTGACAGGAATCAAGCATCCTAGGACCGGTTTCAGGCTATCAGCTGTCTTCAGCCAGGATAGATTGACTCCAGTGGTGTGGAGAGCATGGGACTCACGTCTGAACATACCCATCCCACTCGGGGTGACAAATGCAAAAACAACAATTGATGGACAGAATGCAGAACAATGTCATACATTCACTCCAGTACATAGATCCTGGCCTAAATCCATCGTTTTTTTGCACTCCACACCACCCCAGTTCAGACATGGCCATATGAAAATCAGCCTTGACCCTGTGCCTCATGGGAACAGTCCAGCCCCAACTGCCAAGCCATGTCGTTCCTGGACCGGAATCAAGCATCCTAGGACCGGTTTTTGGCTATCAGCGTCTTCAGACAGGATAGCTTGACTCCAGTGGTGTGGAGAGCATGGGACTCACGTCTGAGCATACCCATCCCACTCGGGGTGACAAATGCAAAAACAAACAATTGATGGACAGAATGCAGAACAATGTCATACATTCACTCCAGTACAGAGATCCTGGCCTAAATCCATCATTTTTTTGCACTCCACACCACCCCATTTCAGACATGGCCATATGCAAATCAGCCTTTACCCTGTGCCTCATGGGAACAGTCCAGCCCGAACTGCCAAGCCATGTCTTTCCTGGACCGGAATCAAGCATCCTATGACCGGTTTCTGGCTATCAGCCGTCTTCAGCCTGGATAGCTTGACTCCAGTGGTGTGGAGAGCATGGGACTCACGTCTGAGCATACCCATCCCACTCGGGTGACAAATGCAAAAACAAAAATTGATGGACAGAATGCAGAACAATGTCATACATTCACTCCAGTACAGAGATCCTGGCCCAAATCCATCGTTTTTTTGCTCTTCACACCACCCCAGTTCAGACATGGCCATATGCAAATCAGCCTTGACCCTGTGCCTCATGGGAAAAGTCCAGCCCGAACTGCTAAGCCATGTCTTTCCTGGACCGGAATCAAGCATCCTAGGACCGGTTTCTGGCTATCAGCTGTCTTCAGCCAGGATAGCTTGACTCCAGTGGTGTGGAGAGCATGGGACTCACGTCTGAACATACCCATCCCACTCGGGGTGACTAATGCAAAAACAATTGATGGACAGAATGCAGAACAATGTCATACATTCGCCCCAGTACAGAGATATGGACCTAAATCCATCATTTTTGTGCACTCCACACCACCCCAGTTCAGACATGGCCATATGCAAATCAGTCTTGACCCTGTGCCTCATGGGAACTCTTCAGCCCGAACTGCCAAGCCATGTCTTTCCTGGACCGGGATCAAGCATCCGAGGAACGGTTTCTGGCTATCAGCCGTCTTCAGCCAGGATAGCTTGACTCCAGTGTTGTGGTGAGCATGGGACTCACGTCTGAGCATACCCATCCCACTTGGGGTGACAAATGCAAAAACAACAATTGATGGACAGAATGCAGAACAATGTCATACATTCACCCCAGTACAGAGATCTGGGCCTAAATCCATTGTTTTTTTGCACTCCACACCACCCCAGTTCAGACATGGCCATATGCAAATCAGCCTTGAACCTGTGCCTCATGGGAACAGTCCAGCCCGGACTGCCAAGCCATGTCTTTCCTGGACCGCAATCTAGCATCCTAGTACCGGTTTCTGGCTATCAGCCATCTTCGGCCAGAATAGCTTGACCCCATGGTGTGGAGAGCATGGGACTCACGTCTGAGCATACCCATCCCACTCGGGGTGACAAATGCAAAAACAACAATTGATGGGCAGAATGAAGAACAATGTCATACACATATGCAAATCAGCCTTGACCCTGTGCCTCATGGGAACAGTCCAGCCCGAACTGCCAAGCCATGTCTTTCCTGGACCGGAATCAAGCATCCTATGACCGGTTTCTGGCTATCAGCCATCTTCAGCCGGGATAGCTTGACTCCAGTGGTGTGGAGAGCATGGGACTCACGTCTGAGCATACCCATCCTACTCGGTGTGACAAATGCAAAAACAACAATTGATGGACAGAATGCAGAACAATGTTATACATTCACCCCAGTACAGAGATCTGGGCCTAAATCCATTGTTTTATTGCACTCCACTCCACCCCAGTTCAGACATGGACATATGCAAATCAGCCTTTACCCTGTGCCTCATGGGAACAGTCCAGCCCGAACTGCCAAGCCATGTCTTTCCTGGATCAGAATCAAGCATCCTTGGACCAGTTTCTGGCTATCAGCCATCTTCAGCCAGGATAGCTTGACTCTAGTGGTGTAGAGAGCATGGGACTCACGTCTGAGCATACCCATCCCACTCGGGGTGACAAATGCAAAAACAACAATTGATGGACAGAATGCAGAACAATGTCATACATTCACTCCAGTACAGAGATCCTGGCCTAAATCCATCGTTTTTTTGCACTCCACACCACCCCAGTTCATTCATGGCCATATGCAAATCAGCCTTGACCCTGTGCCTCATGGGAACAGTCCAGCCCGAACTGCCAAGCCATGTCTTTCCTGGACCGGAATCAAGCATCCTAGGACCGGTTTCTGGCTATCAGCCGTCTTCAGCCAGGATAGCTTGACTCCAGTGGTGTGGAGAGCATGGGACTCACGGCTGAGCATACCCATCCCACTCTGGGTGACTAATGCAAAAACAACAATTGATGGACAGAATGCAGAACAATGCCATACATTCACCCCAGTACAGAGATATGGACCTAAATCCATCGTTTTTGTGCACTCCACACCACCCCAGTTCAGACATGGCCATATGCAAATCAGCCTCGACCCTGTGCCTCATGGGAACTGTTCAGCCCGAACTGCCAAGCCATATCTTTCCTGGACCGGAATCAAGCATCCTAGGACTGGTTTCTGGCTATCAGCCGTCTTCAGCCAGGATAGCTTGACTCCAGTGTTGTGGTGAGCATTGGACTCACGTCTGAGCATACCCATCCCACTCGGGGTGACAAATGCAAAAACAACAATTGATGGACAGAATGCAGAACAATGTCATACATTCACTCCAGTACAGAGATCCTGGCCTAAATCCATCGTTTTTTTGCACTCCACACCACCCCAGTTCAGACATGGCCATATGCAAATCGGCCTCGACCCTGTGCCTCATGGGAACTGTTCAGTCCGAACTGCCAAGCCATGTCTTTCCTGGACCGGAATCAAGCATCCTAGGACCGGTTTCAGGCTATCAGCCATCTTCAGCCAGGATAGATTGACTCCAGTGGTGTGGAGAGCATGGGACTCATGTCTGAGTATACCCATCTCACTCGGGTGACAAATGCAAAAACAAAAATTGATGGACAGAATGCAGAACAATGTCATACATTCACTCCAGTACAGAGATCCTGGCCTAAATCCATCATTTTTTTGCTCTTCACACCACCCCAGTTCAGACATGGCCATATGCAAATCAGCCTTGACCCTGTGCCTCATGGGAACAGTCCAGCCCGAACTGCTAAGCCATGTCTTTCCTGGACCGGAATCAAGCATCCTAGGACCGGTTTCTGGCTATCAGCTGTCTTCAGCCAGGATAGCTTGACTCCAGTGGTGTGGAGAGCATGGGACTCACGTCTGAACATACCCATCCCACTCGGGGTGACTAATGCAAAAACAATTGATGGACAGAATGCAGAACAATGTCATACATTCACCCCAATACAGAGATCTGGGCCTAAATCCATTGTTTTTTTGCACTCCACACCACCCCAGTTCAGACATGGCCATATGCAAATCACCCTTGAACCTGTGCCTCATGGGAACAGTCCAGCCCGGACTGCCAAGCCATGTCTTTCCTGGACCGCAATCTAGCATCCTAGTACCGGTTTCTGGCTATCAGCTATCTTCAGCCAGAATAGCTTGACTCCATGGTGTGGAGAGCATGGGACTCACGTCTGAGCATACCCATCCCACTCGGGGTGACAAATGCAAAAACAACAATTGATGGACAGAATGCAGAACAATGTCATACACATATGCAAATTAGCCTTGACCCTGTGCCTCATGGGAACAGTCCAGCCCGAACTGCCAAGCCATGTCTTTCCTGGACCGGAATCAAGCATCCTATGACCGGTTTCTGGCTATCAGCCGTCTACAGCCTGGATAGCTTGACTCCAGTGGTGTGGAGAGTATGGGACTCACGTCTGAGCATACCCATCCCACTCGGTGTGACAAATGCAAAAACAACAATTGATGGACAGAATGCAGAACAATGTTATACATTCACCCCAGTACAGAGTTCTGGGCCTAAATCCATTGTTTTATTGCACTCCACTCCACCCCAGTTCAGACATGGACATATGCAAATCAGCCTTGACCATGTGCCTCATGGGAACAGTCCAGCCCGAACTGCCAAGCCATGTCTTTCCTGGATCAGAATCCTGCATCCTAGGACCGGTTTCTGGCTATCAGCCGTCTTCAGCCAGGATAGCTTGACTCCAGTGGTATGGAGAGCATGGGACTCACGTCTGCGCATTCTCATCCCTCTCGGGTGACAAATGCAAAAACAACAATTGATGGACAGATTACAGAACAATGTCATACATTCACCCCAGTACAGATATCTGGGCCTAAATCCATCGTTTTTTTGCACTCCACACCACCCAAGTTCAGACATGGCCATATGCAAATCAGACTTGACCCTGTGCCTCATGGGAACAGTCCCGCCCGAATTGCCAAGCCATGTCTTTCCTGGACAGGAATCAAGCATCCTAGGACCGGTTTCAGGCTATCAGCTGTCTTCAGCCAGGATAGATTGACTCCAGTGGTGTGGAGAGCATGGGACTCACGTCTGAACATACCCATCCCACTCGGGGTGACAAATGCAAAAACAACAATTGATGGACAGAATGCAGAACAATGTCATACATTCACTCCAGTACAGAGATCCTGGCCTAAATCCATCGTTTTTTTGCACTCCACACCACCCCAGTTCAGACATGGCCATATGAAAATCAGCCTTGACCCTGTGCCTCATGGGAACAGTCCAGCCCGAACTGCCAAGCCATGTCTTTCCTGGACCGGAATCAAGCATCCTAGGACCGGTTTCTGGCTATCAGCGTCTTCAGACAGGATAGCTTGACTCCAGTGGTGTGGAGAGCATGGGACTCACGTCTGAGCATACCCATCCCACTCGGGGTGACAAATGCAAAAACAACAATTGATGGACAGAATGCAGAACAATGTCATACATTCACTCCAGTACAGAGATCCTGGCCTAAATCCATCATTTTTTTGCACTCCACACCACCCCAGTTCAGACATGGCCATATGCAAATCAGCCTTTACCCTGTGCCTCATGGGAACAGTCCAGCCCGAACTGCCAAGCCATGTCTTTCCTGGATCGGAATCAAGCATCTTTGGACCGGTTTCTGGCTATCAGCCATCTTCATCCAGGATAGCTTGACTCCAGTGGTGTAGAGAGCATGGGACTCACGTCTGAGCATACCCATCCCACTCGGGGTGACAAATGCAAAAACAACAATTGATGGACAGAATGCAGAACAATGTCATACATTCACTCCAGTACAGAGATCCTGGCCTACATCCATCATTTTTTCTGCACTCCACACCACCCCAGTTCATTCATGGCCATATGCAAATCAGCCTTGACCCTGTGCCTCATGGGAACAGTCCAGCCCGAACTGCCAAGCCATGTCTTTCCTGGACTGGAATCAAGCATCCTAGGACCGGTTTCTGGCTATCAGCCGTCTTCAGCCGGGATAGCTTGACTCCAGTGGTGTGGAGAGCATGGGACTCACGTCTGAGCATACCCATCCCACTTGGGGTGAAAACACAAAAACAACAATTGAAGGACAGAATGCAGAACAATGTCATACATTCACCCCAGTACAGAGATATGGGCCTTTATCCATTGTTTTTTTGCACTCCACACCACCCCAGTTCAGACATGGCCATATGCAAATCAGCCTTGACCCTGTGCCTCATGGGAACAGTCCAGCCCGCACTGCCAAGCCATGTCTTTCCTGGACAGGAATCAAGCATCCTAGGACCGGTTTCTGGCTATCAGCCGTCTTCAGCCAGGATAGCTTGACTCCAGTGGTGTGGAGAGCATGGGACTCACGTCTGAGCATACCCATCCCACTCGGGGTGACAAATGCAAAAGCATCAAATGATAGACAGAATGCAGAACAATGCCATACATTCACCCCAGTACAGAGATCAGTGCCTAAATCCATCATTTTTGTGCACTCCACACCACCCCAGTTCAGACATGGCCATATGCAAATCAGCCTTGACCCTGTGCCTCATGGGAACAGTCCAGCCCGTACTGCCAAGCCATGTCTTTCCTGGACCGGGATCAAGCATCCTAGGACCGGTTTCTGGCTATCAGACGTCTTCAGCCAGGATAGCTTGACTCCAGTGTTGTGGTGAGCATGGGACTCACGTCTGAGCATACCCATCCCACTCGGGGTGACAAATGCAAAAACAAAAATTGATGGACAGAATGCAGAACAATGTCATACATTCACCCCAGTACAGAGATCTGGGCCTACATCCATCATTTTTTTGGACTCCACACCACTCCAGTTCAGACATGGCCATATGCAAATCAGCCTTGACCCTGTGCCTCATGGGAACAGTCCTGCCCGAACTGCCAAGCCATGTCTTTCCTGGACCGGAATCAAGCATCCTTGGACCGGTTTCTGGCTATCAGCCGTCTTCAGCCAGGATAGCTTGACTCCAGTGGTGTGGAGAGCATGGGACTCACGTCTGAGCATACCCATCCCACTTGGGGTGACAAATGCAAAAACAACAATTGATGGACAGAATGCAGAACAATGTCATACATTCACCCCAGTACAGAGATCTGGGCCTAAATCCATTGTTGTTTTGCACTCTACACCACCCCAGTTCAGACATGGCCATATGCAAATCACCCTTGAACATGTGCCTCATGGGAACAGTCCAGCCCGGACTGCCAAGCCATGTCTTTCCTGGACCGCAATCTAGCATCCTAGTACCGGTTTCTGGCTATCAGCTATCTTCAGCCAGAATAGCTTGACTCCATGGTGTGGAGAGCATGGGACTCACGTCTGAGCATACCCATCCCACTCGGGGTGACAAATGCAAAAACAACAATTGATGGACAGAATGCAGAACAATGGCATACACATATGCAAATTAGCCTTGACCCTGTGCCTCATGGGAACAGTCCAGCCCGAACTGCCAAGCCATGTCTTTCCTGGACCGGAATCAAGCATCCTATGACCGGTTTCTGGCTATCAGCCGTCTACAGCCTGGATAGCTTGACTCCAGTGGTGTGGAGAGCATGGGACTCACGTCTGAGCATACCCATCCCACTCGGTGTGACAAATGCAAAAACAACAATTGATGGACAGAATGCAGAACAATGTTATACATTCACCCCAGTACAGAGTTCTGGGCCTAAATCCATTGTTTTATTGCACTCCACTCCACCCCAGTTCAGACATGGACATATGCAAATCAGCCTTGACCATGTGCCTCATGGGAACAGTCCAGCCCGAACTGCCAAGCCATGTCTTTCCTGGATCAGAATCCTGCATCCTAGGACCGGTTTCTGGCTATCAGCCCTCTTCAGCAAGGATAGCTTGACTCCAGTGGTATGGAGAGCATGGGACTCACGTCTGCGCATTCTCATCCCACTCGGGTGACAAATGCAAAAACAACAATTGATGGACAGAATACAGAACAATGTCATACATTCACCCCAGTACAGATATCTGGGCCTAAATCCATCGTTTTTTTGCACTCCACACCACCCAAGTTCAGACATGGCCATATGCAAATCAGACTTGACCCTGTGCCTCATGGGAACAGTCCCGCCCGAATTGCCAAGCTATGTCTTTCCTGGACAGGAATCAAGCATCCTAGGACCGGTTTCTGGCTATCAGCCGTCTTCAGCCAGGATAGCTTGACTCCAATGGTGTGGAGAGCATGGGACTCACCTTTGAGCATACCCATCCCACTCGGAGTGACAAATGCAAAAACAACAATTGATATACAGAATGCAGAACAATGTCATACATTCACTCCAGTACAGAGATCCTGGCCTAAATCCATCGTTTTTTTGCACTCCACACCACCCCAGTTCAGACATGGCCATATGAAAATCAGCCTTGACCCTGTGCCTCATGGGAACAGTCCAGCCCGAACTGCCAAGCCATGTCTTTCCTGGACCGGAATCAAGCATCCTAGGACCGGTTTCTGGCTATCAGCGTCTTCAGACAGGATAGCTTGACTCCAGTGGTGTGGAGAGCATGGGACTCACGTCTGAGCATACCCATCCCACTCGGGGTGACAAATGCAAAAACAACAATTGATGGACAGAATGCAGAACAATGTCATACATTCACTCCAGTACAGAGATCCTGGCCTAAATCCATCGTTTTTTTTGCACTCCACACCACCCCAGTTCATTCATGGCCATATGCAAATCAGCCTTGACTCTGTGCCTCATGGGAATAGTCCAGCCCGAACTGCCAAGCCATGTCTTTCCTGGACCAGAATCAAGCATCCTAGGACCGGTTTCCGGCTATCAGCCGTCTTCAGCCAGGATAGCTTGACTCCAGTGGTGTGGAGAGCATGGGACTCACGTCTGAGCATACCCATTCCACTCTGGGTGACTAATGCAAAAACAACAATTGATGGACAGAATGCAGAACAATGCCATACATTCACCCCAGTACAGAGATATGGACCTAAATCCATCGTTTTTGTGCACTCCACACCACCCCAGTTCAGACATGGCCATATGCAAATCAGCCTTGACCCTGTGCCTCATGGGAACTGTTCAGTCCGAACTGCCAAGCCATGTCTTTCCTGGACCGGAATCAAGCATCCTAGGACCAGTTTCAGGCTATCAGCCATCTTCAGCCAGGATAAATTGACTCCAGTGGTGTGGAGAGCATGGGACTCACGTCTGAGCATACCCATCCCACTCGGGTGACAAATGCAAAAACAAAAATTGATGGACAGAATGCAGAACAATGTCATACATTCACTCCAGTACAGAGATCCTGGCCCAAATCCATCGTTTTTTTGCTCTTCACACCACCCCAGTTCAGACATGGCCATATGCAAATCAGCCTTGACCCTGTGCCTCATGGGAAAAGTCCAGCCCGAACTGCTAAGCCATGTCTTTCCTGGACCGGAATCAAGCATCCTAGGACCGGTTTCTGGCTATCAGCTGTCTTCAGCCAGGATAGCTTGACTCCAGTGGTGTGGAGAGCATGGGACTCACGTCTGAACATACCCATCCCACTCGGGGTGACTAATGCAAAAACAATTGATGGACAGAATGCAGAACAATGTCATACATTCGCCCCAGTACAGAGATATGGACCTAAATCCATCATTTTTGTGCACTCCACACCACCCCAGTTCAGACATGGCCATATGCAAATCAGTCTTGACCCTGTGCCTCATGGGAATTGTTCAGCCCGAACTGCCAAGCCATGTCTTTCCTGGACCGGGATCAAGCATCCTAGGAACGGTTTCTGGCTATCAGCCGTCTTCAGCCAGGATAGCTTGACTCCAGTGTTGTGGTGAGCATGGGACTCACGTCTGAGCATACCCATCCCACTTGGGGTGACAAATGCAAAAACAACAATTGATGGACAGAATGCAGAACAATGTCATACATTCACCCCAGTACAGAGATCTGGGCCTAAATCCATTGTTTTTTTGCACTCCACACCACCCCAGTTCAGACATGGCCATATGCAAATCAGCCTTGAACCTGTGCCTCATGGGAACAGTCCAGCCCGGACTGCCAAGCCATGTCTTTCCTGGACCGCAATCTAGCATCCTAGTACCGGTTTCTAGCTATCAGCCATCTTCAGCCAGAATAGCTTGACTCCATGGTGTGGAGAGCATGGGACTCACGTCTGAGCATACCCATCCCACTCGGGGTGACAAATGCAAAAACAACAATTGATGGGCAGAATGCAGAACAATGTCATACACATATGCAAATCAGCCTTGACCCTGTGCCTCATGGGAACAGTCCAGCCCGAACTGCCAAGCCATGTCTTTCCTGGACCGGAATCAAGCATCCTATGACCGGTTTCTGGCTATCAGCCATCTTCAGCCGGGATAGCTTGACTCCAGTGGTGTGGAGAGCATGGGACTCACGTCTGAGCATACTCATCCTACTCGGTGTGACAAATGCAAAAACAACAATTGATGGACAGAATGCAGAACAATGTTATACATTCACCCCAGTACAGAGATCTGGGCCTAAATCCATTGTTTTATTGCACTCCACACCACCCCAGTTCATTCATGGCCATATGCAAATCAGCCTTGACCCTGTGCCTCATGGGAACAGTCCAGCCCGAACTGCCAAGCCATGTCTTTCCTGGACCGGAATCAAGCATCCTAGGACCGGTTTCTGGCTATCAGCCGTCTTCAGCCAGGATAGCTTGACTCCAGTGGTGTGGAGAGCATGGGACTCACGTCTGAGCATACCCATCCCACTCTGGGTGACTAATGCAAAAACAACAATTGATGGACAGAATGCAGAACAATGCCATACATTCACCCCAGTACAGAGATATGGACCTAAATCCATCGTTTTTGTGCACTCCACACCACCCCAGTTCAGACATGGCCATATGCAAATCAGCCTTGACCCTGTGCCTCATGGGAACTGTTCAGCCCGAACTGCCAAGCCATATCTTTCCTGGACCGGAATCAAGCATCCTAGGACTGGTTTCTGGCTATCAGCCGTCTTCAGCCAGGATAGCTTGACTCCAGTGTTGTGGTGAGCATTGGACTCACGTCTGAGCATACCCATCCCACTCGGGGTGACAAATGCAAAAACAACAATTGATGGACAGAATGCAGAACAATGTCATACATTCACTCCAGTACAGAGATCCTGGCCTAAATCCATCGTTTTTTTGCACTCCACACCACCCCAGTTCAGACATGGCCATATGCAAATCAGCCTCGACCCTGTGCCTCATGGGAACTGTTCAGTCCGAACTGCCAAGCCATGTCTTTCCTGGACCGGAATCAAGCATCCTAGGACCGGTTTCAGGCTATCAGCCATCTTCAGCCAGGATAGATTGACTCCAGTGGTGTGGAGAGCATGGGACTCATGTCTGAGTATACCCATCCCACTCGGGTGACAAATGCAAAAACAAAAATTGATGGACAGAATGCAGAACAATGTCATACATTCACTCCAGTACAGAGATCCTGGCCTAAATCCATCATTTTTTTGCTCTTCACACCACCCCAGTTCAGACATGGCCATATGCAAATCAGCCTTGACCCTGTGCCTCATGGGAACAGTCCAGCCCGAACTGCTAAGCCATGTCTTTCCTGGACCGGAATCAAGCATCCTAGGACCGGTTTCTGGCTATCAGCTGTCTTCAGCCAGGATAGCTTGACTCCAGTGGTGTGGAGAGCATGGGACTCACGTCTGAACATACCCATCCTACTCGGGGTGACTAATGCAAAAACAATTGATGGACAGAATGCAGAACAATGTCATACATTCACCCCAGTACAGAGAACTGGGCCTAAATCCATTGTTTTTTTGCACTCCACACCACCCCAGTTCAGACATGGCCATATGCAAATCACCCTTGAACCTGTGCCTCATGGGAACAGTCCAGCCCGGACTGCCAAGCCATGTCTTTCCTGGACCGCAATCTAGCATCCTAGTACCGGTTTCTGGCTATCAGCTATCTTCAGCCAGAATAGCTTGACTCCATGGTGTGGAGAGCATGGGACTCACGTCTGAGCATACCCATCCCACTCGGGGTGACAAATGCAAAAACAACAATTGATGGACAGAATGCAGAACAATGTCATACACATATGCAAATTAGCCTTGACCCTGTGCCTCATGGGAACAGTCCAGCCCGGACTGCCAAGCCATGTCTTTCCTGGACCGGAATCAAGCATCCTATGACCGGTTTCTGGCTATCAGCCGTCTACAGCCTGGATAGCTTGACTCCAGTGGTGTGGAGAGCATGGGACTCACGTCTGAGCATACCCATCCCACTCGGTGTGACAAATGCAAAAACAACAATTGATGGACAGAATGCAGAACAATGTTATACATTCACCCCAGTACAGAGTTCTGGGCCTAAATCCATTGTTTTATTGCACTCCACTCCACCCCAGTTCAGACATGGACATATGCAAATCAGCCTTGACCATGTGCCTCATGGGAACAGTCCAGCCCGAACTGCCAAGCCATGTCTTTCCTGGATCAGAATCCTGCATCCTAGGACCGGTTTCTGGCTATCAGCCGTCTTCAGCCAGGATAGCTTGACTCCAGTGGTATGGAGAGCATGGGACTCACGTCTGCGCATTCTCATCCCACTCGGGTGACAAATGCAAAAACAACAATTGATGGACAGAATACAGAACAATGTCATACATTCACCCCAGTACAGATATCTGGGCCTAAATCCATCGTTTTTTTGCACTCCACACCACCCAAGTTCAGACATGGCCATATGCAAATCAGACTTGACCCTGTGCCTCATGGGAACAGTCCCGCCCGAATTGCCAAGCCATGTCTTTCCTGGACAGGAATCAAGCATCCTAGGACCGGTTTCTGGCTATCAGCCGTCTTCAGCCAGGATAGCTTGACTCCAATGGTGTGGAGAGCATGGGACTCACCTTTGAGCATACCCATCCCACTCGGAGTGACAAATGCAAAAACAACAATTGATATACAGAATGCAGAACAATGTTATGCATTCACCCCAGTACAGAGATCTGGGCCTAAATCCATTGTTTTTTGCACTTCACACCACCCCAGTTCAGACATGGCCATATGCAAATCATCCATGACCCTGTGCCTCATGAGAACAGTCCAGCCCGAACTACCAAGCCATTTTTTTCCCTGACAGGAATCAAGCATCCTAGGACCGGTTTCAGGCTATCAGCTGTCTTCAGCCAGGATAGATTGACTCCAGTGGTGTGGAGAGCATGGGACTCACGTCTGAACATACCCATCCCACTCGGGGTGACAAATGCAAAAACAACAATTGATGGACAGAATGCAGAACAATGTCATACATTCACTCCAGTACATAGATCCTGGCCTAAATCCATCGTTTTTTTGCACTCCACACCACCCCAGTTCAGACATGGCCATATGAAAATCAGCCTTGACCCTGTGCCTCATGGGAACAGTCCAGCCCCAACTGCCAAGCCATGTCGTTCCTGGACCGGAATCAAGCATCCTAGGACCGGTTTTTGGCTATCAGCGTCTTCAGACAGGATAGCTTGACTCCAGTGGTGTGGAGAGCATGGGACTCACGTCTGAGCATACCCATCCCACTCGGGGTGACAAATGCAAAAACAAACAATTGATGGACAGAATGCAGAACAATGTCATACATTCACTCCAGTACAGAGATCCTGGCCTAAATCCATCATTTTTTTGCACTCCACACCACCCCATTTCAGACATGGCCATATGCAAATCAGCCTTTACCCTGTGCCTCATGGGAACAGTCCAGCCCGAACTGCCAAGCCATGTCTTTCCTGGACCGGAATCAAGCATCCTATGACCGGTTTCTGGCTATCAGCCGTCTTCAGCCTGGATAGCTTGACTCCAGTGGTGTGGAGAGCATGGGACTCACGTCTGAGCATACCCATCCCACTCGGGTGACAAATGCAAAAACAAAAATTGATGGACAGAATGCAGAACAATGTCATACATTCACTCCAGTACAGAGATCCTGGCCCAAATCCATCGTTTTTTTGCTCTTCACACCACCCCAGTTCAGACATGGCCATATGCAAATCAGCCTTGACCCTGTGCCTCATGGGAAAAGTCCAGCCCGAACTGCTAAGCCATGTCTTTCCTGGACCGGAATCAAGCATCCTAGGACCGGTTTCTGGCTATCAGCTGTCTTCAGCCAGGATAGCTTGACTCCAGTGGTGTGGAGAGCATGGGACTCACGTCTGAACATACCCATCCCACTCGGGGTGACTAATGCAAAAACAATTGATGGACAGAATGCAGAACAATGTCATACATTCGCCCCAGTACAGAGATATGGACCTAAATCCATCATTTTTGTGCACTCCACACCACCCCAGTTCAGACATGGCCATATGCAAATCAGTCTTGACCCTGTGCCTCATGGGAACTGTTCAGCCCGAACTGCCAAGCCATGTCTTTCCTGGACCGGGATCAAGCATCCGAGGAACGGTTTCTGGCTATCAGCCGTCTTCAGCCAGGATAGCTTGACTCCAGTGTTGTGGTGAGCATGGGACTCACGTCTGAGCATACCCATCCCACTTGGGGTGACAAATGCAAAAACAACAATTGATGGACAGAATGCAGAACAATGTCATACATTCACCCCAGTACAGAGATCTGGGCCTAAATCCATTGTTTTTTTGCACTCCACACCACCCCAGTTCAGACATGGCCATATGCAAATCAGCCTTGAACCTGTGCCTCATGGGAACAGTCCAGCCCGGACTGCCAAGCCATGTCTTTCCTGGACCGCAATCTAGCATCCTAGTACCGGTTTCTGGCTATCAGCCATCTTCGGCCAGAATAGCTTGACCCCATGGTGTGGAGAGCATGGGACTCACGTCTGAGCATACCCATCCCACTCGGGGTGACAAATGCAAAAACAACAATTGATGGGCAGAATGAAGAACAATGTCATACACATATGCAAATCAGCCTTGACCCTGTGCCTCATGGGAACAGTCCAGCCCGAACTGCCAAGCCATGTCTTTCCTGGACCGGAATCAAGCATCCTATGACCGGTTTCTGGCTATCAGCCATCTTCAGCCGGGATAGCTTGACTCCAGTGGTGTGGAGAGCATGGGACTCACGTCTGAGCATACCCATCCTACTCGGTGTGACAAATGCAAAAACAACAATTGATGGACAGAATGCAGAACAATGTTATACATTCACCCCAGTACAGAGATCTGGGCCTAAATCCATTGTTTTATTGCACTCCACTCCACCCCAGTTCAGACATGGACATATGCAAATCAGCCTTTACCCTGTGCCTCATGGGAACAGTCCAGCCCGAACTGCCAAGCCATGTCTTTCCTGGATCAGAATCAAGCATCCTTGGACCAGTTTCTGGCTATCAGCCATCTTCAGCCAGGATAGCTTGACTCTAGTGGTGTAGAGAGCATGGGACTCACGTCTGAGCATACCCATCCCACTCGGGGTGACAAATGCAAAAACAACAATTGATGGACAGAATGCAGAACAATGTCATACATTCACTCCAGTACAGAGATCCTGGCCTAAATCCATCGTTTTTTTGCACTCCACACCACCCCAGTTCATTCATGGCCATATGCAAATCAGCCTTGACCCTGTGCCTCATGGGAACAGTCCAGCCCGAACTGCCAAGCCATGTCTTTCCTGGACCGGAATCAAGCATCCTAGGACCGGTTTCTGGCTATCAGCCGTCTTCAGCCAGGATAGCTTGACTCCAGTGGTGTGGAGAGCATGGGACTCACGGCTGAGCATACCCATCCCACTCTGGGTGACTAATGCAAAAACAACAATTGATGGACAGAATGCAGAACAATGCCATACATTCACCCCAGTACAGAGATATGGACCTAAATCCATCGTTTTTGTGCACTCCACACCACCCCAGTTCAGACATGGCCATATGCAAATCAGCCTCGACCCTGTGCCTCATGGGAACTGTTCAGCCCGAACTGCCAAGCCATATCTTTCCTGGACCGGAATCAAGCATCCTAGGACTGGTTTCTGGCTATCAGCCGTCTTCAGCCAGGATAGCTTGACTCCAGTGTTGTGGTGAGCATTGGACTCACGTCTGAGCATACCCATCCCACTCGGGGTGACAAATGCAAAAACAACAATTGATGGACAGAATGCAGAACAATGTCATACATTCACTCCAGTACAGAGATCCTGGCCTAAATCCATCGTTTTTTTGCACTCCACACCACCCCAGTTCAGACATGGCCATATGCAAATCGGCCTCGACCCTGTGCCTCATGGGAACTGTTCAGTCCGAACTGCCAAGCCATGTCTTTCCTGGACCGGAATCAAGCATCCTAGGACCGGTTTCAGGCTATCAGCCATCTTCAGCCAGGATAGATTGACTCCAGTGGTGTGGAGAGCATGGGACTCATGTCTGAGTATACCCATCTCACTCGGGTGACAAATGCAAAAACAAAAATTGATGGACAGAATGCAGAACAATGTCATACATTCACTCCAGTACAGAGATCCTGGCCTAAATCCATCATTTTTTTGCTCTTCACACCACCCCAGTTCAGACATGGCCATATGCAAATCAGCCTTGACCCTGTGCCTCATGGGAACAGTCCAGCCCGAACTGCTAAGCCATGTCTTTCCTGGACCGGAATCAAGCATCCTAGGACCGGTTTCTGGCTATCAGCTGTCTTCAGCCAGGATAGCTTGACTCCAGTGGTGTGGAGAGCATGGGACTCACGTCTGAACATACCCATCCCACTCGGGGTGACTAATGCAAAAACAATTGATGGACAGAATGCAGAACAATGTCATACATTCACCCCAATACAGAGATCTGGGCCTAAATCCATTGTTTTTTTGCACTCCACACCACCCCAGTTCAGACATGGCCATATGCAAATCACCCTTGAACCTGTGCCTCATGGGAACAGTCCAGCCCGGACTGCCAAGCCATGTCTTTCCTGGACCGCAATCTAGCATCCTAGTACCGGTTTCTGGCTATCAGCTATCTTCAGCCAGAATAGCTTGACTCCATGGTGTGGAGAGCATGGGACTCACGTCTGAGCATACCCATCCCACTCGGGGTGACAAATGCAAAAACAACAATTGATGGACAGAATGCAGAACAATGTCATACACATATGCAAATTAGCCTTGACCCTGTGCCTCATGGGAACAGTCCAGCCCGAACTGCCAAGCCATGTCTTTCCTGGACCGGAATCAAGCATCCTATGACCGGTTTCTGGCTATCAGCCGTCTACAGCCTGGATAGCTTGACTCCAGTGGTGTGGAGAGTATGGGACTCACGTCTGAGCATACCCATCCCACTCGGTGTGACAAATGCAAAAACAACAATTGATGGACAGAATGCAGAACAATGTTATACATTCACCCCAGTACAGAGTTCTGGGCCTAAATCCATTGTTTTATTGCACTCCACTCCACCCCAGTTCAGACATGGACATATGCAAATCAGCCTTGACCATGTGCCTCATGGGAACAGTCCAGCCCGAACTGCCAAGCCATGTCTTTCCTGGATCAGAATCCTGCATCCTAGGACCGGTTTCTGGCTATCAGCCGTCTTCAGCCAGGATAGCTTGACTCCAGTGGTATGGAGAGCATGGGACTCACGTCTGCGCATTCTCATCCCTCTCGGGTGACAAATGCAAAAACAACAATTGATGGACAGATTACAGAACAATGTCATACATTCACCCCAGTACAGATATCTGGGCCTAAATCCATCGTTTTTTTGCACTCCACACCACCCAAGTTCAGACATGGCCATATGCAAATCAGACTTGACCCTGTGCCTCATGGGAACAGTCCCGCCCGAATTGCCAAGCCATGTCTTTCCTGGACAGGAATCAAGCATCCTAGGACCGGTTTCAGGCTATCAGCTGTCTTCAGCCAGGATAGATTGACTCCAGTGGTGTGGAGAGCATGGGACTCACGTCTGAACATACCCATCCCACTCGGGGTGACAAATGCAAAAACAACAATTGATGGACAGAATGCAGAACAATGTCATACATTCACTCCAGTACAGAGATCCTGGCCTAAATCCATCGTTTTTTTGCACTCCACACCACCCCAGTTCAGACATGGCCATATGAAAATCAGCCTTGACCCTGTGCCTCATGGGAACAGTCCAGCCCGAACTGCCAAGCCATGTCTTTCCTGGACCGGAATCAAGCATCCTAGGACCGGTTTCTGGCTATCAGCGTCTTCAGACAGGATAGCTTGACTCCAGTGGTGTGGAGAGCATGGGACTCACGTCTGAGCATACCCATCCCACTCGGGGTGACAAATGCAAAAACAACAATTGATGGACAGAATGCAGAACAATGTCATACATTCACTCCAGTACAGAGATCCTGGCCTAAATCCATCATTTTTTTGCACTCCACACCACCCCAGTTCAGACATGGCCATATGCAAATCAGCCTTTACCCTGTGCCTCATGGGAACAGTCCAGCCCGAACTGCCAAGCCATGTCTTTCCTGGATCGGAATCAAGCATCTTTGGACCGGTTTCTGGCTATCAGCCATCTTCATCCAGGATAGCTTGACTCCAGTGGTGTAGAGAGCATGGGACTCACGTCTGAGCATACCCATCCCACTCGGGGTGACAAATGCAAAAACAACAATTGATGGACAGAATGCAGAACAATGTCATACATTCACTCCAGTACAGAGATCCTGGCCTACATCCATCATTTTTTCTGCACTCCACACCACCCCAGTTCATTCATGGCCATATGCAAATCAGCCTTGACCCTGTGCCTCATGGGAACAGTCCAGCCCGAACTGCCAAGCCATGTCTTTCCTGGACTGGAATCAAGCATCCTAGGACCGGTTTCTGGCTATCAGCCGTCTTCAGCCGGGATAGCTTGACTCCAGTGGTGTGGAGAGCATGGGACTCACGTCTGAGCATACCCATCCCACTTGGGGTGAAAACACAAAAACAACAATTGAAGGACAGAATGCAGAACAATGTCATACATTCACCCCAGTACAGAGATATGGGCCTTTATCCATTGTTTTTTTGCACTCCACACCACCCCAGTTCAGACATGGCCATATGCAAATCAGCCTTGACCCTGTGCCTCATGGGAACAGTCCAGCCCGCACTGCCAAGCCATGTCTTTCCTGGACAGGAATCAAGCATCCTAGGACCGGTTTCTGGCTATCAGCCGTCTTCAGCCAGGATAGCTTGACTCCAGTGGTGTGGAGAGCATGGGACTCACGTCTGAGCATACCCATCCCACTCGGGGTGACAAATGCAAAAGCATCAAATGATAGACAGAATGCAGAACAATGCCATACATTCACCCCAGTACAGAGATCAGTGCCTAAATCCATCATTTTTGTGCACTCCACACCACCCCAGTTCAGACATGGCCATATGCAAATCAGCCTTGACCCTGTGCCTCATGGGAACAGTCCAGCCCGTACTGCCAAGCCATGTCTTTCCTGGACCGGGATCAAGCATCCTAGGACCGGTTTCTGGCTATCAGACGTCTTCAGCCAGGATAGCTTGACTCCAGTGTTGTGGTGAGCATGGGACTCACGTCTGAGCATACCCATCCCACTCGGGGTGACAAATGCAAAAACAAAAATTGATGGACAGAATGCAGAACAATGTCATACATTCACCCCAGTACAGAGATCTGGGCCTACATCCATCATTTTTTTGGACTCCACACCACTCCAGTTCAGACATGGCCATATGCAAATCAGCCTTGACCCTGTGCCTCATGGGAACAGTCCTGCCTGAACTGCCAAGCCATGTCTTTCCTGGACCGGAATCAAGCATCCTTGGACCGGTTTCTGGCTATCAGCCGTCTTCAGCCAGGATAGCTTGACTCCAGTGGTGTGGAGAGCATGGGACTCACGTCTGAGCATACCCATCCCACTTGGGGTGACAAATGCAAAAACAACAATTGATGGACAGAATGCAGAACAATGTCATACATTCACCCCAGTACAGAGATCTGGGCCTAAATCCATTGTTGTTTTGCACTCTACACCACCCCAGTTCAGACATGGCCATATGCAAATCACCCTTGAACATGTGCCTCATGGGAACAGTCCAGCCCGGACTGCCAAGCCATGTCTTTCCTGGACCGCAATCTAGCATCCTAGTACCGGTTTCTGGCTATCAGCTATCTTCAGCCAGAATAGCTTGACTCCATGGTGTGGAGAGCATGGGACTCACGTCTGAGCATACCCATCCCACTCGGGGTGACAAATGCAAAAACAACAATTGATGGACAGAATGCAGAACAATGGCATACACATATGCAAATTAGCCTTGACCCTGTGCCTCATGGGAACAGTCCAGCCCGAACTGCCAAGCCATGTCTTTCCTGGACCGGAATCAAGCATCCTATGACCGGTTTCTGGCTATCAGCCGTCTACAGCCTGGATAGCTTGACTCCAGTGGTGTGGAGAGCATGGGACTCACGTCTGAGCATACCCATCCCACTCGGTGTGACAAATGCAAAAACAACAATTGATGGACAGAATGCAGAACAATGTTATACATTCACCCCAGTACAGAGTTCTGGGCCTAAATCCATTGTTTTATTGCACTCCACTCCACCCCAGTTCAGACATGGACATATGCAAATCAGCCTTGACCATGTGCCTCATGGGAACAGTCCAGCCCGAACTGCCAAGCCATGTCTTTCCTGGATCAGAATCCTGCATCCTAGGACCGGTTTCTGGCTATCAGCCCTCTTCAGCAAGGATAGCTTGACTCCAGTGGTATGGAGAGCATGGGACTCACGTCTGCGCATTCTCATCCCACTCGGGTGACAAATGCAAAAACAACAATTGATGGACAGAATACAGAACAATGTCATACATTCACCCCAGTACAGATATCTGGGCCTAAATCCATCGTTTTTTTGCACTCCACACCACCCAAGTTCAGACATGGCCATATGCAAATCAGACTTGACCCTGTGCCTCATGGGAACAGTCCCGCCCGAATTGCCAAGCTATGTCTTTCCTGGACAGGAATCAAGCATCCTAGGACCGGTTTCTGGCTATCAGCCGTCTTCAGCCAGGATAGCTTGACTCCAATGGTGTGGAGAGCATGGGACTCACCTTTGAGCATACCCATCCCACTCGGAGTGACAAATGCAAAAACAACAATTGATATACAGAATGCAGAACAATGTCATACATTCACTCCAGTACAGAGATCCTGGCCTAAATCCATCGTTTTTTTGCACTCCACACCACCCCAGTTCAGACATGGCCATATGAAAATCAGCCTTGACCCTGTGCCTCATGGGAACAGTCCAGCCCGAACTGCCAAGCCATGTCTTTCCTGGACCGGAATCAAGCATCCTAGGACCGGTTTCTGGCTATCAGCGTCTTCAGACAGGATAGCTTGACTCCAGTGGTGTGGAGAGCATGGGACTCACGTCTGAGCATACCCATCCCACTCGGGGTGACAAATGCAAAAACAACAATTGATGGACAGAATGCAGAACAATGTCATACATTCACTCCAGTACAGAGATCCTGGCCTAAATCCATCATTTTTTTGCACTCCACACCACCCCAGTTCAGACATGGCCATATGCAAATCAGCCTTTACCCTGTGCCTCATGGGAACAGTCCAGCCCGAACTGCCAAGCCATGTCTTTCCTGGATCGGAATCAAGCATCCTTGGACCGGTTTCTGGCTATCAGCAATCTTCAGCCAGGATAGCTTGACTCCAGTGGTGTAGAGAGCATGGGACTCACGTCTGAGCATACCCATCCCACTCGGGGTGACAAATGCAAAAACAACAATTGATGGACAGAATGCAGAACAATGTCATACATTCACTCCAGTACAGAGATCCTGGCCTAAATCCATCGTTTTTTTTTGCACTCCACACCACCCCAGTTCATTCATGGCCATATGCAAATCAGCCTTGACTCTGTGCCTCATGGGAACAGTCCAGCCCGAACTGCCAAGCCATGTCTTTCCTGGACCGGAATCAAGCATCCTAGGACCGGTTTCTGGCTATCAGCCGTCTTCAGCCAGGATAGCTTGACTCCAGTGGTGTGGAGAGCATGGGACTCACGTCTGAGCATACCCATTCCACTCTGGGTGACTAATGCAAAAACAACAATTGATGGACAGAATGCAGAACAATGCCATACATTCACCCCAGTACAGAGATATGGACCTAAATCCATCGTTTTTGTGCACTCCACACCACCCCAGTTCAGACATGGCCATATGCAAATCAGCCTTGACCCTGTGCCTCATGGGAACTGTTCAGCCCGAACTGCCAAGCCATATCTTTCCTGGACCGGAATCAAGCATCCTAGGACCGGTTTCTGGCTATCAGCCGTCTTCAGCCAGGATAGCTTGACTCCAGTGTTGTGGTGAGCATTGGGCTCATGTCTGAGCATACCCATCCCACTCGGGGTGACAAATGCAAAAACAACAATTGATGGACAGAATGCAGAACAATGTCATACATTCACTCCAGTACAGAGATCCTGGCCTAAATCCATCGTTTTTTTGCACTCCACACCACCCCAGTTATGACATGGCCATATGCAAATCAGCCTCGACCCTGTGCCTCATGGGAACTGTTCAGTCCGAACTGCCAAGCCATGTCTTTCCTGGACCGGAATCAAGCATCCTAGGACCAGTTTCAGGCTATCAGCCATCTTCAGCCAGGATAAATTGACTCCAGTGGTGTGGAGAGCATGGGACTCACGTCTGAGCATACCCATCCCACTCGGGTGACAAATGCAAAAACAAAAATTGATGGACAGAATGCAGAACAATGTCATACATTCACTCCAGTACAGAGATCCTGGCCCAAATCCATCGTTTTTTTGCTCTTCACACCACCCCAGTTCAGACATGGCCATATGCAAATCAGCCTTGACCCTGTGCCTCATGGGAACAGTCCAGCCCGAACTGCTAAGCCATGTCTTTCCTGGACCGGAATCAAGCATCCTAGGACCGGTTTCTGGCTATCAGCTGTCTTCAGCCAGGATAGCTTGACTCCAGTGGTGTGGAGAGGATGGGACTCACGTCTGAACATACCCATCCCACTCGGGGTGACTAATGCAAAAACAATTGATGGACAGAATGCAGAACAATGTCATACATTCGCCCCAGTACAGAGATATGGACCTAAATCCATCATTTTTGTGCACTCCACACCACCCCAGTTCAGACATGGCCATATGCAAATCAGTCTTGACCCTGTGCCTCATGGGAACTGTTCAGCCCGAACTGCCAAGCCATGTCTTTCCTGGACCGGGATCAAGCATCCTAGGAACGGTTTCTGGCTATCAGCCGTCTTCAGCCAGGATAGCTTGACTCCAGTGTTGTGGTGAGCATGGGACTCACGTCTGAGCATACCCATCCCACTTGGGGTGACAAATGCAAAAACAACAATTGATGGACAGAATGCAGAACAATGTCATACATTCACCCCAGTACAGAGATCTGGGCCTAAATCCATTGTTTTTTTGCACTCCACACCACCCCAGTTCAGACATGGCCATATGCAAATCAGCCTTGAACCTGTGCCTCATGGGAACAGTCCAGCCCGGACTGCCAAGCCATGTCTTTCCTGGACCGCAATCTAGCATCCTAGTACCGGTTTCTGGCTATCAGCCATCTTCAGCCAGAATAGCTTGACTCCATGGTGTGGAGAGCATGGGACTCACGTCTGAGCATACCCATCCCACTCGGGGTGACAAATGCAAAAACAACAATTGATGGGCAGAATGCAGAACAATGTCATACACATATGCAAATCAGCCTTGACCCTGTGCCTCATGGGAACAGTCCAGCCCGAACTGCCAAGCCATGTCTTTCCTGGACCGGAATCAAGCATCCTATGACCGGTTTCTGGCTATCAGCCATCTTCAGCCGGGATAGCTTGACTCCAGTGGTGTGGAGAGCATGGGACTCACGTCTGAGCATACCCATCCTACTCGGTGTGACAAATGCAAAAACAACAATTGATGGACAGAATGCAGAACAATGTTTTACATTCACCCCAGTACAGAGATCTGGGCCTAAATCCATTGTTTTATTGCACTCCACTCCACCCCAGTTCAGACATGGACATATGCAAATCAGCCTTTACCCTGTGCCTCATGGGAACAGTCCAGCCCGAACTGCCAAGCCATGTCTTTCCTGGATCAGAATCAAGCATCCTTGGACCGGTTTCTGGCTATCAGCCATCTTCAGCCAGGATAGCTTGACTCTAGTGGTGTAGAGAGCATGGGACTCACGTCTGAGCATACCCATCCCACTCGGGGTGACAAATGCAAAAACAACAATTGATGGACAGAATGCAGAACAATGTCATACATTCACTCCAGTACAGAGATCCTGGCCTAAATCCATCGTTTTTTTGCACTCCACACCACCCCAGTTCATTCATGGCCATATGCAAATCAGCCTTGACCCTGTGCCTCATGGGAACAGTCCAGCCCGAACTGCCAAGCCATGTCTTTCCTGGACCGGAATCAAGCATCCTAGGACCGGTTTCTGGCTATCAGCCGTCTTCAGCCAGGATAGCTTGACTCCAGTGGTGTGGAGAGCATGGGACTCACGTCTGAGCATACCCATCCCACTCTGGGTGACTAATGCAAAAACAACAATTGATGGACAGAATGCAGAACAATGCCATACATTCACCCCAGTACAGAGATATGGACCTCAATCCATCGTTTTTGTGCACTCCACACCACCCCAGTTCAGACATGGCCATATGCAAATCAGCCTTGACCCTGTGCCTCATGGGAACTGTTCAGCCCGAACTGCCAAGCCATATCTTTCCTGGACCGGAATCAAGTATCCTAGGACTGGTTTCTGGCTATCAGCCGTCTTCAGCCAGGATAGCTTGACTCCAGTGTTGTGGTGAGCATTGGACTCACGTCTGAGCATACCCATCCCACTCGGGGTGACAAATGCAAAAACAACAATTGATGGACAGAATGCAGAACAATGTCATACATTCACTCCAGTACAGAGATCCTGGCCTAAATCCATCGTTTTTTTGCACTCCACACCACCCCAGTTCAGACATGGACATATGCAAATCAGCCTCGACCCTGTGCCTCATGGGAACTGTTCAGTCCGAACTGCCAAGCCATGTCTTTCCTGGACCGGAATCAAGCATCCTAGGACCGGTTTCAGGCTATCAGCCATCTTCAGCCAGGATAGATTGACTCCAGTGGTGTGGAGAGCATAGAACTCATGTCTGAGTATACCCATCCCACTCGGGTGACAAATGCAAAAACAAAAATTGATGGACAGAATGCAGAACAATGTCATACATTCACTCCAGTACAGAGATCCTGGCCTAAATCCATCATTTTTTTGCTCTTCACCCCACCCCAGTTCAGACATGGCCATATGCAAATCAGCCTTGACCCTGTGCCTCATGGGAACAGTCCAGCCCGAACTGCTAAGCCATGTCTTTCCTGGACCGGAATCAAGCATCCTAGGACCGGTTTCTGGCTATCAGCTGTCTTCAGCCAGGATAGCTTGACTCCAGTGGTGTGGAGAGCATGGGACTCACGTCTGAACATACCCATCCCACTCGGGGTGACTAATGCAAAAACAATTGATGGACAGAATGCAGAACAATGTCATACATTCGCCCCAGTACAGAGATATGGACCTAAATCCATCATTTTTGTGCACTCCACACCACCCCAGTTCAGACATGGCCATATGCAAATCAGTCTTGACCCTGTGCCTCATGGGAACGGTTCAGCCCGAACTGCCAAGCCATGTCTTTCCTGGACCGGGATCAAGCATCCTAGGACCGGTTTCTGGCTATCAGCCGTCTTCAGCCAGGATAGCTTGACTCCAGTGTTGTGGTGAGCATGGGACTCACGTCTGCGCATTCTCATCCCACTCGGGTGACAAATGCAAAAACAACAATTGATGGACAGAATACAGAACAATGTCATACATTCACCCCAGTACAGAGATCTGGGCCTAAATCCATCGTTTTTTTGCACTCCACACCACCCAAGTTCAGACATGGCCATATGCAAATCAGCCTTGACCCTGTGCCTCATGGGAACAGTCCCGCCCGAATTGCCAAACCATGTCTTTCCTGGACAGGAATCAAGCATCCTAGGACCGGTTTCTGGCTATAAGCCGTCTTCAGCCAGGATAGCTTGACTCCTATGGTGTGGAGAGCATGGGACTCACCTTTGAGCATACCCATCCCACTCGGAGTGACAAATGCAAAAACAACAATTGATATACAGAATGCAGAAAAATGTTATGCATTCACCCCAGTACAGAGATCTAGGCCTAAATCCATTGTTTTTTGCACTCCACACCACCCCAGTTCAGACATGGCCATATGCAAATCATCCATGACCCTGTGCCTCATGAGAACAGTCCAGCCCGAACTACCAAGCCATTTTTTCCCTGAAAGGAATCAAGCATCCTAGGACCGGTTTCTGGCTATCAGCCGTCTTCAGCCAGGATAGCTTGACTCCAGTGTTGTGGTGAGCATGGGACTCACGTCTGAGCATACCCATCCCACTCGGGGTGACAAATGCAAAAACGAAAATTGATGGACAGAATGCAGAACAATGTCATACATTCACCCCAGTACAGAGATCTGGGCCTAAATCCATCATTTTTTTGGACTCCACACCACCCCAGTTCAGACATGGTCATATGCAAATCAGCCTTGCCCCTGTGCCTCATGGGAACAGTCCTGCCCGAACTGCCAAGCCATGTCTTTCCTGGACCGGAATCAAGCATCCTAGGACCGGTTTCTGGCTATCAGCCGTCTTCAGCCAGGATAGCTTGACTCCAGTGGTGTGGAGAGCATGGGACTCACGTCTGAGCATACCCATCCCACTTGGGGTGACAAATTCAAAAACAGCAATTGATGGACAGAATGCAGAACAATGTCATACATTCACCCCAGTACAGAGATCTGGGCCTAAATCCATTGTTTTTTTGCACTCCACACCACCCCAGTTCAGACATGGCCATATGCAAATCAGCCTTGAACCTGTGCCTCATGGGCACAGTCCAGCCCGGACTGCCAAGCCATGTCTTTCCTGGACCGCAATCTAGCATCCTAGTACCGGTTTCTGGCTATCAGCCATCTTCAGCCAGAATAGCTTGACTCCATGGTGTGGAGAGCATGGGACTCACGTCTGAGCATACCCATCCCACTCGGGGTGACAAATGCAAAAACAACAATTGATGGACAGAATGCAGAACAATGTCATACACATATGCAAATCAGCCTTGACCCTGTGCCTCATGGGAATAGTCCAGCCCGAACTGCTAAGCCATGTCTTTCCTGGACCGGAATCAAGCATCCTAGGACCGGTTTCTGGCTATCAGCCGTCTTCAGCCAGGATAGCTTGACTCCAATGGTGTGGAGAGCATGGGACTCACCTTTGAGCATACCCATCCCACTCGGAGTGACAAATGCAAAAACAACAATTGATATACAGAATGCAGAACAATGTTATGCATTCACCCCAGTACAGAGATCTGGGCCTAAATCCATTGTTTTTTGCACTCCACACCACCCTAGTTCAGACATGGCCATATGCAAATCATCCATGACCCTGTGCCTCATGAGAACAGTCCAGCCCGAACTACCAAGCAATTTTTTTCCCTGACAGGAATCAAGCATCCTAGGACCGATTTCAGGCTATCGGCTGTCTTCAGCCAGGATAGATGGACTCCAGTGGTGTGGAGAGCATGGGACTCACGTCTGAACATACCCATCCCACTCGGGGTGACAAATGCAAAAACAACAATTGATGGACAGAATGCAGAACAATGTCATACATTCACTCCAGTACAGAGATCCTGGCCTAAATCCATCATTTTTTTGCACTCCACACCACCCCAGTTCAGACATGGCCATATGAAATTCAGCCTTGACCCTGTGCCTCATGGGAATAGTCCAGCCCGAACTGCCAAGCCATGTCTTTCCTGGACCGGAATCAAGCATCCTAGGACCGGTTTCTGGCTATCAGCGTCTTCAGACAGGATAGCTTGACTCCAGTGGTGTGGAGAGCATGGGACTCACGTCTGAGCATACCCATCCCACTCGGGGTGACAAATGCAAAAACAACAATTGATGGACAGAATGCAGAACAATGTCATACATTCACTCCAGTACAGAGATCCTGGCCTAAATCCATCATTTTTTTGCACTCCACACCACCCCAGTTCAGACATGGTGTAGGAAGGTGGCTACCTGACTATGGTTACCCCAGATTTTTTGCCTTGTGTTTAGCTGGTTTTCGACTTAGTTGGCCTGGTTCCCTGCTAATCAGGGCCCCAGGCTATCTGCTCTCTCTGTAAAATGGATTCCATGTACCCTAGGTGCATAACTAGATTGGCTTGGGTCACCTTATCAGCCCCTGTACAGAGCACTATAGGTGCCCAGGGCATAGGTGCATCCAAGGCCTACCAGGGGCTGCAGCATATCTTTTGCCACCCCTGGGTGGCTATCTAAATTGACACAACTGGCTGATCACTCAGCTGGGGCAAGTGGGTGTAATCACCCCTTGCTTAGATATAGTATACCTATATCTAAACCTATATCTGGACACATATATAGCCTGTAAGCCACTCCTATGGAAGGCCTCATCAATCCTGGAGGCAGAGTGCGTGGTTTAATGTGAGATGGTGCTCTAGCATGAGCTGAGCCTGTCTGCAGCGGTCGGGACCAATTCCCTTAGCTGTTCCAGGATAATGCCAAACCATATACTATTAAGTGCATTATAATCCTCGCGGTTATATGTTAACTTTGGTTTGGCTTTATCAAAACATGTCGTGTAAGGTGTCATACGAATTGGAATACTACCCCCTCGCCAGTCCTGGCGACGGGGGTAGCATTCCACCCCTCTAGAGGGGACGACATGTTACTTTTGCTAAAATGCGGTTGATTTTTAAAAGAGCCTCAGATCCACAAAATGGATGCTTCTGCCACAGACACATGTCTGACCTCCTGCTGCTGACCGAAACTCAGCAGAGGAGGCCTGGACAAAGGATTTCCTGTCACAGGGAGGTGTGACACCACCCCAGACAGGAGATAGTGGATTGTAGCAGGGAGGTTTGAAAGAAACCAGACAGTGCCTGGGGAGCACAAGGCTTCCCCTTGCATAATCCGGTCAAACCGGTTCTGGGGCAGCCCAGCCCCAGCTCCAGTGAGACTTGGACAAAGGAAAGGGGGTGTAACCACCCCCCTTCCTGGTCCCACCCATAGGGGAGGGACCTAGCAGGAGATCCACCCCTCAGATTGGAATAAGAGGGGGAGCAGTGCCAATGCAACTCAGATCATCCTGAAGAAACATAAGAAACGAAATCTGGACCCTTCGACTTTCTACACGACGTGAGAAGACTGAAGAATCTCCCTTGTGGTCAAGGAGTGACCACCCTGTGCAAACAGGCACCATCCAGCCCTCGACCCTTGCTTTGTTGCAGTTCCCGCCGGAACTCGAGCGACAGAGATCGACGAGATCAAGCTTGCCTGCCTTCTACCTGCCCGATCCACAGTCCCTGCAGAGCTGAGACCCGTGGAGGCGACCGGAAGCGTGGGGCTCGCCATCTTGAAAAGGCCACGAGACGCTGACCGTGCAGCCCCCGAGTGACCCTCGAAGCTGTACACCGGGGTTTGAGAAGCCCCAGCCCCGAGCTCCACTTGCACCAAAGCTCACCCCTCCACACTCGACGAGTGCTGCGTGGGGCCCTTCTGCCTGTGTGTGCTCGACGCGTTGGCCCGGTCACTTGCCAGCTGGCTTGTGGCCCCTGTGCCGACGAACTTCGAAATACGACTTGCTTTTCTGGTTGCTCCAGATCTGCACCAGCTCCTGTAAAAAGGAGCACCCACTCTGACCCTCCTGGTTCGAGTGATAAGCAATCTCCCGGTTCTGCGTGGATTGCTTTTGCCAAGTGCTGTTTGCTACAATCTTCAAGCCGACGGTGCTGACGGCGAGAGCCTACGTGGGACAGATCGTGACCTGCTCCTGGACGTCGCAGATGCCCCAGGGCCCACGTGACAGCGGAGAGAAGCCTATCGACAACCGCCTGATTGCGCCCGACATTGCCTGGTTCCGTCCTGGTTCCACCCTGGTCACTGCTGAGTGACCCAGACTCTGTCCCCTCTGCTTTCAGGTACTTTTCTACTTCGATCCACCCTTGGATCGCACCGGACACTTCTGCTTCACAGCGCCTGCAGCTGCAACAGCTCCAAGCACCAAGAACCTGCGTGACAGAACCCGACGCCACTTCGACCCTCTGCATCCACGGCCTGTGGGTGAGGTAACTTTGCAACGCCGGTGTCCTTACACTGGCACACACCTCTAGGGTCTGTGTCTGAAGTTTTGTGTTCCTAGGTTCAGCGGAAGTATCATTTAATTCACTTTTACTAACTTTTACGCACCATTGACTTTACATTGGTGCGCGCCGCACTTTCCGTGCTGCACCCGTATCCTGTGGGCTACTCCCGACTTCTTCATTGCTTGTCCTGACTGCTCCCAGCGAATCTCTAGGCCTTAGGCCTAACCAATATTCGATAAGTGTTACTTATACCATTTTTTTAGTATATGGTCTGAGTGGCCCCCCGCCCTCAGCCATAATTGTGCCAACTTTATATGTTTAGCAGTGCTTTTGATTTAACGCTTGTGCCCCTTTCCTCATAAAGAGTACTGGGGAGTAATTTAGAAATAAATACATATATTTTTACAATATATACTTGTGTGGTGTCCTTTCATTTGATTACAGGATTGTATGTGGTAAAACAGCTCGCTTAACACGACCTCTTAAGTTTAGCCTTTAGGCTGCTTAGTCCATGCTACCACTAGGATAGCTTGTCTAACAAGGTTGACTTACAACCAGACATCTTTGGGGTTTGTTTGGACTGATACCCAGTGGTTCCAGAATTGGAAACACTACATATCAGGCCAACTTCTCACATTGGTGTGCAGCGGTGCGGATTTGAGCTTGCTGTTTGTTTTACCATTGCAATCTTTATCAAATTGAAAGATCACATCAAGTACCTCTAGGTACATATAAATCAAAAGCTTAGCATATTAAGTTCTACTGAACTTAGTAGTTGTAGATAAAAGGGATTAGCACACCCTGACTACAACTCACTAGCAAGGTACAGTAGGAAACCACTTAGTGTAGGTAAGTGCATCACTTACACCTCACTAGCAGTCATGTCTTATACAGGTAGAGCCTCAGGCTCTGCTCCTGTAATAGTTGATCCTATAGGGACAACATCCAGATATGACAACCTTAGCCACAAAGACCTGAGTGCCTTGTGCACAGCCAGGGGGCTAAAAAGGGGCAGAGGCCCTACCATTCCTTCCCTAATAGCTATCCTAGAAAAGGATGACTTAGATAAGGTGAGTCAGGCTCCCTTAGATTCAGGTGAAGGGATACACTCCCCTGAGAATGAGAATCTTCCAGAAGAAGAAGAGGAAGAGGAAGGCTCTGATTTAGAAGAGCCTGAAGATCAGGATCAGAGGGGAAACCAGGTTCAGGTTGCCAGGCTTAACCGGGCCAACTTGGACCTACATGAGAATGGAGAGGGCCAGCACCACTCCAGATCTCATAACCAAATTCTCCCAGGCAACAGGAGGGTGAGATCTCCATCAGGGGACTCTCATCTTTCTAGTGCCTCAAGAGAATCTCAAAGAGGGATGACTTCCTCCCAGAGAAAAGAGCATAGGGCCAGAATGAGGGCTGTCCAACTCCAGATAGAGAGGGAGGAGGTAGCTCTGGCTCAAGCTAAACTTACCTTGGCTCAAGCTAAACTTACCTTGGCTAGGGAACAGAAATTAAGTGGCTTAGATGCCACTGGTGGCAGCAAAATTCCTAAAGACAGGTCCTATGATAGTAGAAACCTGACAAAGATTGTGCCCCCCTATCAGGAAGGGGATGACATCCACAAATGGATGACTGCTCTGGAGAGAGCCTGCATGGTACAGCAGGTTCCTGAGGAACAGTGGGCAGCAATCTTATGGTACTCCTTTTCAGAGAAAGGGAGAGATAGGCTCCTCACTGTCAGACATGAGGATGCCAGCAATTACAAAGTCCTGAAGAGTGTTCTGATAGATGGGTTTGGCTTAACCACTGAACAGTACAGGTTAAAGTTCAGAGATACCCAGAAGACACAGACTCAGGACTGGACTGATTTTGTTGATTGTGCAACTAAGGCTCTGGAGGGTTGGCTAAATGGCAGCAAAGTACATGACTTCACAGGATTGTATAATTTGATTATGAGGGAGCAGATCCTAAGTAATTGTCAGAACCAGCTCTTACACCAGCACCTGGTGGACTCAGATTTGACCTCTCCCCAAGAATTGGGAAAGAGGGCAGATAAGTGGGTCAGAACCAGGATTAGGCCTAAGAATCAGGACAATAACCAGAAGAAGGAGTCTACCAAGCCTCAAGATAAGGGTGGGGATAAAAGTAAAGAAAACACTTCCCCAGGGCCCCAAAACTCCAAGAAGGGGGGTGGGTCCCAAGACACTTCATCAACTGACAAAAAGCCTTATTGTCATGCCTGTAAACAGGTTGGGCATTACAAAACAGACAGCTGTTGTCCCAAGAATGGCAATAAAGAAAACATACCTCCAAAGCTAGCTCCAACACCTCCTGTTACTGTCAGCAGTAATCCCCCAGGAAGTGGGAGCACACCCAGGAATCTGGGTGGGTTTACTTTTGGAGCCCAAGGGGACCCTGGCCTATCCAGGTCCCCATCCCCAAATGATCTTGTTTATGAGACTGGCATGGGGTTTGCCAACTTCTCTGTTTGCCCAAATACCTTGAGCAAATATAAACAAGAACCCATCATCAATGGTTTGAAAGTTGAAGCTTTTAGAGACACAGGGGCTAGCATCACCATGGTGGCTGACTGTATAGTCCCCTCTAAGCAACTTTTACCTGGTGCCACATACCAGGTAACAAACATTGATGGCATCCAAACAAATCATCCCATGGCAGTAGTAAGTCTCAGCTGGGGAGGTGTCATTGGCCCAAAGAGAGTGGCAGTGTCACCAAACTTGCCTGTAGACTGTCTACTGGGTAATGATTTGGAAATCTCAGCCTGGGCTGAGGTTGAACAGGAAATCCATTCTAGAATGGTAAATTCCAATGGAAAGGTTAGTGGGGCTGTACTGGCTATAGCCCCAATTCAAGATGTCCTTCCTGAAAAGGTTGGTAGGGCTGAGCAACTCTCTGCCCCATCTTTACCAGAAGCTCTTCCAAGACAGAATAGCAAAGCTGTTATGATAACAGCAGAAACCCAAACTGAGTCTCCTCCTGAAAAGGTTGGTGGGGCTGTGATGGCCACAACCCAAACTCAAACAGATATGTGTGTTGTGAAGCCTGAAATTATGGATCACTCCACCCAAACTGAGAGCATGGAGGAGGAAGAGAAATCTCCCCCTCACCAGACAGTAGGACAGGATCAGCCTCCTCAGGGAACTGATCTTACCCCTGATGAAGGTACTGCCCCAGAGGTTGTTAGGCCGGGCCTGACAGAGCCTCTGATGGCAGTGGACCCTTCTCAGGTGGGATCCAGTCTGGAGCAGGTAACCTGCCCCTCTCTACCTTGCCTCAGTCAGCCCAGGGCTGCAGAGGACAAGAAGGACAGTGAGACCCAGAGGGCCCCCTGTCAAATAAAGCACCCCCATCAACAGATTAGGGGCACCAAAACTAGTAGGCCTAGTAAGGTGAAAACTTTAAAAACTCCTGAGGGAGCCCCCTTAAAAACAGTTAGGGACCTCCCACAGATGGATTCTGTTGGGCACAGCCAAACCTGGGACCCAAAGGGCCCAAACCTGAACTGTCCCTCCAGCAAGCCAAACAGAGGGACCCAGCCTCCAGCTTTAGGTAGCCAGAGGTTGACCCTGAGAGCTCAGTGCAACTCAGTTGAAGAAAGAAAGGCACACATGGTGGAAGATAATTGGAGGAAGTTGAGCCCAAAAATAGTGGAGCCTCACTTCAGTACTCCATATCCAAACCAGCCTTTAACTTTGCATAAACACACCCAAGGTAGTGATTCCCTATGGTGGAGACCCTCTAATACCCCTAGGGTGAGGGACTGCTTAGTGGACCATGAGACAGGGGGTACCCATGCTAGTGCAGGTACTTCCTTATATGGCCACTCAGGCAATAAAGGCTTACCTGGCCAAGGATAGCCTTATCTCCTTTCGTTTGGGGGGGGTTATGTAGGAAGGTGGCTACCTGACTATGGTTACCCCAGATTTTTTGCCTTGTGTTTAGCTGGTTTTCGACTTAGTTGGCCTGGTTCCCTGCTAATCAGGGCCCCAGGCTATCTGCTCTCTCTGTAAAATGGATTCCATGTACCCTAGGTGCATAACTAGATTGGCTTGGGTCACCTTATCAGCCCCTGTACAGAGCACTATAGGTGCCCAGGGCATAGGTGCATCCAAGGCCTACCAGGGGCTGCAGCATATCTTTTGCCACCCCTGGGTGGCTATCTAAATTGACACAACTGGCTGATCACTCAGCTGGGGCAAGTGGGTGTAATCACCCCTTGCTTAGATATAGTATACCTATATCTAAACCTATATCTGGACACATATATAGCCTGTAAGCCACTCCTATGGAAGGCCTCATCAATCCTGGAGGCAGAGTGCGTGGTTTAATGTGAGATGGTGCTCTAGCATGAGCTGAGCCTGTCTGCAGCGGTCGGGACCAATTCCCTTAGCTGTTCCAGGATAATGCCAAACCATATACTATTAAGTGCATTATAATCCTCGCGGTTATATGTTAACTTTGGTTTGGCTTTATCAAAACATGTCGTGTAAGGTGTCATACGAATTGGAATACTACCCCCTCGCCAGTCCTGGCGACGGGGGTAGCATTCCACCCCTCTAGAGGGGACGACATGTTACTTTTGCTAAAATGCGGTTGATTTTTAAAAGAGCCTCAGATCCACAAAATGGATGCTTCTGCCACAGACACATGTCTGACCTCCTGCTGCTGACCGAAACTCAGCAGAGGAGGCCTGGACAAAGGATTTCCTGTCACAGGGAGGTGTGACACCACCCCAGACAGGAGATAGTGGATTGTAGCAGGGAGGTTTGAAAGAAACCAGACAGTGCCTGGGGAGCACAAGGCTTCCCCTTGCATAATCCGGTCAAACCGGTTCTGGGGCAGCCCAGCCCCAGCTCCAGTGAGACTTGGACAAAGGAAAGGGGGTGTAACCACCCCCCTTCCTGGTCCCACCCATAGGGGAGGGACCTAGCAGGAGATCCACCCCTCAGATTGGAATAAGAGGGGGAGCAGTGCCAATGCAACTCAGATCATCCTGAAGAAACATAAGAAACGAAATCTGGACCCTTCGACTTTCTACACGACGTGAGAAGACTGAAGAATCTCCCTTGTGGTCAAGGAGTGACCACCCTGTGCAAACAGGCACCATCCAGCCCTCGACCCTTGCTTTGTTGCAGTTCCCGCCGGAACTCGAGCGACAGAGATCGACGAGATCAAGCTTGCCTGCCTTCTACCTGCCCGATCCACAGTCCCTGCAGAGCTGAGACCCGTGGAGGCGACCGGAAGCGTGGGGCTCGCCATCTTGAAAAGGCCACGAGACGCTGACCGTGCAGCCCCCGAGTGACCCTCGAAGCTGTACACCGGGGTTTGAGAAGCCCCAGCCCCGAGCTCCACTTGCACCAAAGCTCACCCCTCCACACTCGACGAGTGCTGCGTGGGGCCCTTCTGCCTGTGTGTGCTCGACGCGTTGGCCCGGTCACTTGCCAGCTGGCTTGTGGCCCCTGTGCCGACGAACTTCGAAATACGACTTGCTTTTCTGGTTGCTCCAGATCTGCACCAGCTCCTGTAAAAAGGAGCACCCACTCTGACCCTCCTGGTTCGAGTGATAAGCAATCTCCCGGTTCTGCGTGGATTGCTTTTGCCAAGTGCTGTTTGCTACAATCTTCAAGCCGACGGTGCTGACGGCGAGAGCCTACGTGGGACAGATCGTGACCTGCTCCTGGACGTCGCAGATGCCCCAGGGCCCACGTGACAGCGGAGAGAAGCCTATCGACAACCGCCTGATTGCGCCCGACATTGCCTGGTTCCGTCCTGGTTCCACCCTGGTCACTGCTGAGTGACCCAGACTCTGTCCCCTCTGCTTTCAGGTACTTTTCTACTTCGATCCACCCTTGGATCGCACCGGACACTTCTGCTTCACAGCGCCTGCAGCTGCAACAGCTCCAAGCACCAAGAACCTGCGTGACAGAACCCGACGCCACTTCGACCCTCTGCATCCACGGCCTGTGGGTGAGGTAACTTTGCAACGCCGGTGTCCTTACACTGGCACACACCTCTAGGGTCTGTGTCTGAAGTTTTGTGTTCCTAGGTTCAGCGGAAGTATCATTTAATTCACTTTTACTAACTTTTACGCACCATTGACTTTACATTGGTGCGCGCCGCACTTTCCGTGCTGCACCCGTATCCTGTGGGCTACTCCCGACTTCTTCATTGCTTGTCCTGACTGCTCCCAGCGAATCTCTAGGCCTTAGGCCTAACCAATATTCGATAAGTGTTACTTATACCATTTTTTTAGTATATGGTCTGAGTGGCCCCCCGCCCTCAGCCATAATTGTGCCAACTTTATATGTTTAGCAGTGCTTTTGATTTAACGCTTGTGCCCCTTTCCTCATAAAGAGTACTGGGGAGTAATTTAGAAATAAATACATATATTTTTACAATATATACTTGTGTGGTGTCCTTTCATTTGATTACAGGATTGTATGTGGTAAAACAGCTCGCTTAACACGACCTCTTAAGTTTAGCCTTTAGGCTGCTTAGTCCATGCTACCACTAGGATAGCTTGTCTAACAAGGTTGACTTACAACCAGACATCTTTGGGGTTTGTTTGGACTGATACCCAGTGGTTCCAGAATTGGAAACACTACATATCAGGCCAACTTCTCACACATGGCCATATGCAAATCAGCCTTTACCCTGTGCCTCTTGGGAACAGTCCAGCCCGAACTGCCAAGCCATGTCTTTCCTGGATCGGAATCAAGCATCCTTGGACCGGTTTCTGGCTATCAGCCATCTTCAGCCAGGATAGCTTGACTCCAGTGGTGTGGAGAGCATGGGACTCACGTCTGAGCATACCCATCCCACTCGGGGTGACAAATGCAAAAACAACAATTGATGGACAGAATGCAGAACAATGTCATACATTCACTCCAGTACAGAGATCCTGGCCTAAATCCATCATTTTTTTGCACTCCACACCACCCCAGTTCAGACATGGCCATATGCAAATCAGCCTTTACCCTGTGCCTCATGGGAACAGTCCAGCCCGAACTGCCAAGCCATGTCTTTCCTGGACCGGAATCAAGCATCCTATGACCGGTTTCTGGCTATCAGCCGTCTTCAGCCTGGATAGCTTGACTCCAGTGGTGTGGAGAGCATGGGACTCACGTCTGAGCATACCCATCTCACTCGGTGTGACAAATTCAAAAACAACAATTGATGGACAGAATGCAGAACAATGTTATACATTTACCCCAGTACAGAGATCTGGGCCTAAATCCATTGTTTTATTGCACTCCACTCCACCCCAGTTCAGACATGGACATATGCAAATCAGCCTTGACCATGTGCCTCATGGGAACAGTCCAGCCCGAACTGCCAAGCCATGTCTTTCCTGGACCAGAATCCCGCATCCTAGGACCGGTTTCTGGCTATCAGCCGTCTTCAGCCAGGATAGCTTGACTCCAGTGGTATGGAGAGCATGGGACTCACGTCTGCGCATTCTCATCCCACTCGGGTGACAAATGCAAAAACAACAATTGATGGACAGAATACAGAACAATGTCATACATTCACCCCAGTACAGAGATCTGGGCCTAAATCCATCGTTTTTTTGCACTCCACACCACCCAAGTTCAGACATGGCCATATGCAAATCAGCCTTGACCCTGTGCCTCATGGGAACAGTCCCGCCCGAATTGCCAAGCCATGTCTTTCCTGGACAGGAATCAAGCATCCTAGGACCGGTTTCTGGCTATCAGCCGTCTTCAGCCAGGATAGCTTGACTCCAATGGTGTGGAGAGCATGGGACTCACCTTTGAGCATACCCATCCCACTCGGAGTGACAAATGCAAAAACAACAATTGATATACAGAATGCAGAACAATGTTATGCATTCACCCCAGTACAGAGATCTGGGCCTAAATCCATTGTTTTTTGCACTCCACACCACCCCAGTTCAGACATGGCCATATGCAAATCATCCATGGCCCTGTGCCTCATGAGAACAGTCCAGCCCGAACTACCAAGCCATGTCTTTCCTGGACAGGAATCAAGCATCCTAGGACCGGTTTCTGGCTATCAGCCATCTTCAGCCAGGATAGCTTGACTCCAATGGTGTGGAGAGCATGGGACTCACCTTTGAGCATACCCATCCCACTCGGTGTGACAAATTCAAGAACAACAATTGATGGACAGAATGCAGAACAATGTTATACATTCACCCCAGTACAGAGATCTGGGCCTAAATCCATTGTTTTATTGCACTCCACTCCACCCCAGTTCAGACATGGACATATGCAAATCAGCCTTGACCATGTGCCTCATGGGAACAGTCCAGCCCGAACTGCCAAGCCATGTCTTTCCTGGACCAGAATCCCGCATCCTAGGACCGGTTTCTGGCTATCAGCTGTCTTCAGCCAGGATAGATTGACTCCAGTGGTGTGGAGAGCATGGGACTCACGTCTGAACATACCCATCCCACTCGGGGTGACAAATGCAAAAACAACAATTGATGGACAGAATGCCGAACAATGTCATACATTCACTCCAGTACAGAGATCCTGGCCTAAATCCATCGTTTTTTTGCACTCCACACCACCCCAGTTCAGACATGGCCATATGAAAATCAGCCTTGACCCTGTGCCTCATGGGAACAGTCCAGCCCGAACTGCCAAGCCATGTCTTTCCTGGACCGGAATCAAGCATCCTAGGACCGGTTTCTGGCTATCAGCGTCTTCAGACAGGATAGCTTGACTCCAGTGGTGTGGAGAGCATGGGACTCACGTCTGAGCATACCCATCCCACTCGGGGTGACAAATGCAAAAACAACAATTGATGGACAGAATGCAGAACAATGTCATACATTCACTCCAGTACAGAGATCCTGGCCTAAATCCATCATTTTTTTGCACTCCACACCACCCCAGTTCAGACATGGCCATATGCAAATCAGCCTTTACCCTCTGCCTCATGGGAACAGTCCAGCCCGAACTGCCAAGCCATGTCTTTCCTGGATCGGAATCAAGCATCCTTGGACCGGTTTCTGGCTATCAGCCATCTTCAGCCAGGATAGCTTGACTCCAGTGGTGTAGAGAGCATGGGACTCACGTCTGAGCATACCCATCCCACTCGGGGTGACAAATGCAAAAACAACAATTGATGGACAGAATGCAGAACAATGTCATACATTCACTCCAGTACAGAGATCCTGGCCTAAATCCATCGTTTTTTTTGCACTCCACACCACCCCAGTTCATTCATGGCCATATGCAAATCAGCCTTGACTCTGTGCCTCATGGGAACAGTCCAGCCCGAACTGCCAAGCCATGTCTTTCCTGGACCGGAATCAAGCATCCTAGGACCGGTTTCTGGCTATCAGCCGTCTTCAGCCAGGATAGCTTGACTCCAGTGGTGTGGAGAGCATGGGACTCACGTCTGAGCATACCCATTCCACTCTGGGTGACTAATGCAAAAACAACAATTGATGGACAGAATGCAGAACAATGCCATACATTCACCCCAGTACAGAGATATGGACCTAAATCCATCGTTTTTTGCACTCCACACCACCCCAGTTCAGACATGGCCATATGCAAATCAGCCTTTACCCTCTGCCTCATGGGAACAGTCCAGCCCGAACTGCCAAGCCATGTCTTTCCTGGATCGGAATCAAGCATCCTTGGACCGGTTTCTGGCTATCAGCCATCTTCAGCCAGGATAGCTTGACTCCAGTGGTGTAGAGAGCATGGGACTCACGTCTGAGCATACCCATCCCACTCGGGGTGACAAATGCAAAAACAACAATTGATGGACAGAATGCAGAACAATGTCATACATTCACTCCAGTACAGAGATCCTGGCCTAAATCCATCGTTTTTTTTGCACTCCACACCACCCCAGTTCATTCATGGCCATATGCAAATCAGCCTTGACTCTGTGCCTCATGGGAACAGTCCAGCCCGAACTGCCAAGCCATGTCTTTCCTGGACCGGAATCAAGCATCCTAGGACCGGTTTCTGGCTATCAGCCGTCTTCAGCCAGGATAGCTTGACTCCAGTGGTGTGGAGAGCATGGGACTCACGTCTGAGCATACCCATTCCACTCTGGGTGACTAATGCAAAAACAACAATTGATGGACAGAATGCAGAACAATGCCATACATTCACCCCAGTACAGAGATATGGACCTAAATCCATCGTTTTTGTGCACTCCACACCACCCCAGTTCAGACATGGCCATATGCAAATCAGCCTTGACCCTGTGCCTCATGGGAACTGTTCAGCCCGAACTGCCAAGCCATATCTTTCCTGGACCGGAATCAAGCATCCTAGGACCGGTTTCTGGCTATCAGCCGTCTTCAGCCAGGATAGCTTGACTCCAGTGTTGTGGTGAGCATTGGGCTCACGTCTGAGCATACCCATCCCACTCGGGGTGACAAATGCAAAAACAACAATTGATGGACAGAATGCAGAACAATGTCATACATTCACTCCAGTACAGAGATCCTGGCCTAAATCCATCGTTTTTTGCACTCCACACCACCCCAGTTCAGACATGGCCATATGCAAATCAGCCTCGACCCTGTGCCTCATGGGAACTGTTCAGTCCGAACTGCCAAGCCATGTCTTTCCTGGACCGGAATCAAGCATCCTAGGACCAGTTTCAGGCTATCAGCCATCTTCAGCCAGGATAAATTGACTCCAGTGGTGTGGAGAGCATGGGACTCACGTCTGAGCATACCCATCCCACTCGGGTGACAAATGCAAAAACAAAAATTGATGGACAGAATGCAGAACAATGTCATACATTCACTCCAGTACAGAGATCCTGGCCCAAATCCATCGTTTTTTTGCTCTTCACACCACCCCAGTTCAGACATGGCCATATGCAAATCAGCCTTGACCCTGTGCCTCATGGGAACAGTCCAGCCCGAACTGCTAAGCCATGTCTTTCCTGGACCGGAATCAAGCATCCTAGGACCGGTTTCTGGCTATCAGCTGTCTTCAGCCAGGATAGCTTGACTCCAGTGGTGTGGAGAGCATGGGACTCACGTCTGAACATACCCATCCCACTCGGGGTGACTAATGCAAAAACAATTGATGGACAGAATGCAGAACAATGTCATACATTCGCCCCAGTACAGAGATATGGACCTAAATCCATCATTTTTGTGCACTCCACACCACCCCAGTTCAGACATGGCCATATGCAAATCAGTCTTGACCCTGTGCCTCATGGGAACTGTTCAGCCCGAACTGCCAAGCCATGTCTTTCCTGGACCAGGATCAAGCATCCTAGGAACGGTTTCTGGCTATCAGCCGTCTTCAGCCAGGATAGCTTGACTCCAGTGTTGTGGTGAGCATGGGACTCACGTCTGAGCATACCCATCCCACTTGGGGTGACAAATGCAAAAACAACAATTGATGGACAGAATGCAGAACAATGTCATACATTCACCCCAGTACAGAGATCTGGGCCTAAATCCATTGTTTTTTTGCACTCCACACCACCCCAGTTCAGACATGGCCATATGCAAATCAGCCTTGAACCTGTGCCTCATGGGAACAGTCCAGCCCGGACTGCCAAGCCATGTCTTTCCTGGACCGCAATCTAGCATCCTAGTACCGGTTTCTGGCTATCAGCCATCTTCAGCCAGAATAGCTTGACTCCATGGTGTGGAGAGCATGGGACTCACGTCTGAGCATACCCATCCCACTCGGGGTGACAAATGCAAAAACAACAATTGATGGGCAGAATGCAGAACAATGTCATACACATATGCAAATCAGCCTTGACCCTGTGCCTCATGGGAACAGTCCAGCCCGAACTGCCAAGCCATGTATTTCCTGGACCGGAATCAAGCATCCTATGACCGGTTTCTGGCTATCAGCCATCTTCAGCCTGGATAGCTTGACTCCAGTGGTGTGGAGAGCATGGGACTCACGTCTGAGCATACCCATCCTACTCGGTGTGACAAATGCAAAAACAACAATTGATGGACAGAATGCAGAACAATGTTATACATTCACCCCAGTACAGAGATCTGGGCCTAAATCCATTGTTTTATTGCACTCCACTCCACCCCAGTTCAGACATGGACATATGCAAATCAGCCTTTACCCTGTGCCTCATGGGAACAGTCCAGCCCGAACTGCCAAGCCATGTCTTTCCTGGATCAGAATCAAGCATCCTTGGACCGGTTTCTGGCTATCAGCCATCTTCAGCCAGGATAGCTTGACTCTAGTGGTGTAGAGAGCATGGGACTGACGTCTGAGCATACCCATCCCACTCGTGGTGACAAATGCAAAAACAACAATTGATGGACAGAATGCAGAACAATGTCATACATTCACTCCAGTACAGAGATCCTGGCCTAAATCCATCATTTTTTTGCACTCCACACCACCCCAGTTCATTCATGGCCATATGCAAATCAGCCTTGACCCTGTGCCTCATGGGAACAGTCCAGCCCGAACTGCCAAGCCATGTCTTTCCTGGACCGGAATCAAGCATCCTAGGACCGGTTTCTGGCTATCAGCCGTCTTCAGCCAGGATAGCTTGACTCCAGTGGTGTGGAGAGCATGGGACTCACGTCTGAGCATACCCATCCCACTCTGGGTGACTAATGCAAAAACAACAATTGATGGACAGAATGCAGAACAATGCCATACATTCACCCCAGTACAGAGATATGGACCTAAATCCATCGTTTTTGTGCACTCCACACCACCCCAGTTCAGACATGGCCATATGCAAATCAGCCTTGACCCTGTGCCTCATGGGAACTGTTCAGCCCGAACTGCCAAGCCATATCTTTCCTGGACCGGAATCAAGCATCCTAGGACTGGTTTCTGGCTATCAGCCGTCTTCAGCCAGGATAGCTTGACTCCAGTGTTGTGGTGAGCATTGGACTCACGTCTGAGCATACCCATCCCACTCGGGGTGACAAATGCAAAAACAACAATTGATGGACAGAATGCAGAACACTGTCATACATTCACTCCAGTACAGAGATCCTGGCCTAAATCCATCGTTTTTTTGCACTCCACACCACCCCAGTTCAGACATGGCCATATGCAAATCAGCCTCGACCCTGTGCCTCATGGGAACTGTTCAGTCCGAACTGCCAAGCCATGTCTTTCCTGGACCGGAATCAAGCATCCTAGGACCGGTTTCAGGCTATCAGCCATCTTCAGCCAGGATAGATTGACTCCAGTGGTGTGGAGAGCATGGGACTCATGTCTGAGTATACCCATCCCACTCGGGTGACAAATGCAAAAACAAAAATTGATGGACAGAATGCAGAACAATGTCATACATTCACTCCAGTACAGAGATCCTGGCCTAAATCCATCATTTTTTTGCTCTTCACACCACCCCAGTTCAGACATGGCCATATGCAAATCAGCCTTGACCCTGTGCCTCATGGGAACAGTCCGGCCCGAACTGCTAAGCCATGTCTTTCCTGGACCGGAATCAAGCATCCTAGGACCGGTTTCTGGCTATCAGCTGTCTTCAGCCAGGATAGCTTGACTCCAGTGGTGTGGAGAGCATGGGACTCACGTCTGAACATACCCATCCCACTCGGGGTGACTAATGCAAAAACAATTGATGGACAGAATGCAGAACAATGTCATACATTCGCCCCAGTACAGAGATATGGACCTAAATCCATCATTTTTGTGCACTCCACACCACCCCAGTTCAGACATGGCCATATGCAAATCAGTCTTGACCCTGTGCCTCATGGGAACGGTTCAGCCCGAACTGCCAAGCCATGTCTTTCCTGGACCGGGATCAAGCATCCTAGGACCGGTTTCTGGCTATCAGCCGTCTTCAGCCAGGATAGCTTGACTCCAGTGTTGTGGTGAGCATGGGACTCACGTTTGAGCATACCCATCCCACTTGGGGTGACAAATGCAAAAACAACAATTGATGGACAGAATGCAGAACAATGTCATACATTCACCCCAGTACAGAGATCTGGGCCTAAATCCATTGTTTTATTGCACTCCACTCCACCCCAGTTCAGACATGGACATATGCAAATCAGCCTTGACCATGTGCCTCATGGGAACAGTCCAGCCCGAACTGCCAAGCCATGTCTTTCCTGGACCAGAATCCAGCATCCTAGGACCGGTTTCTGGCTATCAGCCGTCTTCAGCCAGGATAGCTTGACTCCAGTGGTATGGAGAGCATGGGACTCACGTCTGCGCATTCTCATCCCACTCGGGTGACAAATGCAAAAACAACAATTGATGGACAGAATACAGAACAATGTCATACATTCACCCCAGTACAGAGATCTGGGCCTAAATCCATCGTTTTTTTGCACTCCACACCACCCAAGTTCAGACATGGCCATATGCAAATCAGCCTTGACCCTGTGCCTCATGGGAACAGTCCCGCCCGAATTGCCAAACCATGTCTTTCCTGGACAGGAATCAAGCATCCTAGGACCGGTTTCTGGCTATCAGCCATCTTCAGCCAGGATAGCTTGACTCCTATGGTGTGGAGAGCATGGGACTCACCTTTGAGCATACCCATCCCACTCGGAGTGACAAATGCAAAAACAACAATTGATATACAGAATGCAGAAAAATGTTATGCATTCACCCCAGTACAGAGATCTGGGCCTAAATCCATTGTTTTTTGCACTCCACACCACCCCAGTTCAGACATGGCCATATGCAAATCATCCATGACCCTGTGCCTCATGAGAACAGTCCAGCCCGAACTACCAAGCCATTTTTTTCCCTGAAAGGAATCAAGCATCCTAGGACCGGTTTCTGGCTATCAGCCGTCTTCAGCCAGGATAGCTTGACTCCAGTGTTGTGGTGAGCATGGGACTCACGTCTGAGCATACCCATCCCACTCGGGGTGACAAATGCAAAAACAACAATTGATGGACAGAATGCAGAACAATGTCATACATTCACCCCAGTACAGAGATCTGGGCCTAAATCCATCATTTTTTTGGACTCCACACCACCCCAGTTCAGACATGGCCATATGCAAATCAGCCTTGCCCCTGTGCCTCATGGGAACAGTCCTGCCCGAACTGCCAAGCCATGTCTTTCCTGGACCGGAATCAAGCATCCTAGGACCGGTTTCTGGCTATCAGCCGTCTTCAGCCAGGATAGCTTGACTCCAGTGGTGTGGAGAGCATGGGACTCACGTCTGAGCATACCCCTTCCACTTGGGGTGACAAATGCAAAAACAGCAATTGATGGACAGAATGCAGAACAATGTCATACATTCACCCCAGTACAGAGATCTGGGCCTAAATCCATTGTTTTTTTGCACTCCACACCACCCCAGTTCAGACATGGCCATATGCAAATCAGCCTTGAACCTGTGCCTCATGGGCACAGTCCAGCCCGGACTGCCAAGCCATGTCTTTCCTGGACCGCAATCTAGCATCCTAGTACCGGTTTCTGGCTATCAGCCATCTTCAGCCAGAATAGCTTGACTCCATGGTGTGGAGAGCATGGGACTCACGTCTGAGCATACCCATCCCACTCGGGGTGACAAATGCAAAAACAACAATTGATGGACAGAATGCAGAACAATGTCATACACATATGCAAATCCGCCTTGACCCTGTGCCTCATGGGAATAGTCCAGCCCGAACTGCTAAGCCATGTCTTTCCTGGACCGGAATCAAGCATCCTAGGACCGGTTTCTGGCTATCAGCCGTCTTCAGCCAGGATAGCATGACTCCAATGGTGTGGAGAGCATGGGACTCACCTTTGAGCATACCCATCCCACTCGGAGTGACAAATGCAAAAACAACAATTGATATACAGAATGCAGAACAATGTTATGCATTCACCCCAGTACAGAGATCTGGGCCTAAATCCATTGTTTTTTGCACTCCACACCACCCTAGTTCAGACATGGCCATATGCAAATCATCCATGACCCTGTGCCTCATGAGAACAGTCCAGCCCGAACTACCAAGCAATTTTTTTCCCTGACAGGAATCAAGCATCCTAGGACCGATTTCAGGCTATCAGCTGTCTTCAGCCAGGATAGATGGACTCCAGTGGTGTGGAGAGCATGGGACTCACGTCTGAACATACCCATCCCACTCGGGGTGACAAATGCAAAAACAACAATTGATGGACAGAATGCAGAACAATGTCATACATTCACTCCAGTACAGAGATCCTGGCCTAAATCCATCATTTTTTTGCACTCCACACCACCCCAGTTCAGACATGGCCATATGAAATTCAGCCTTGACCCTGTGCCTCATGGGAATAGTCCAGCCCGAACTGCCAAGCCATGTCTTTCCTGGACCGGAATCAAGCATCCTAGGACCGGTTTCTGGCTATCAGCGTCTTCAGACAGGATAGCTTGACTCCAGTGGCGTGGAGAGCATGGGACTCACGTCTGAGCATACCCATCCCACTCGGGGTGACAAATGCAAAAACAACAATTGATGGACAGAATGCAGAACAATGTCATACATTCACTCCAGTACAGAGATCCTGGCCTAAATCCATCATTTTTTTGCACTCCACACCACCCCAGTTCAGACATGGCCATATGCAAATCAGCCTTTACCCTGTGCCTCGTGGGAACAGTCCAGCCCGAACTGCCAAGCCATGTCTTTCCTGGATCGGAATCAAGCATCCTTGGACCGGTTTCTGGCTATCAGCCATCTTCAGCCAGGATAGCTTGACTCCAGTGGTGTGGAGAGCATGGGACTCACGTCTGAGCATACCCATCCCACTCGGGGTGACAAATGCAAAAACAACAATTGATGGACAGAATGCAGAACAATGTCATACATTCACTCCAGCACAGAGATCCTGGCCTAAATCCATCGTTTTTTTGCACTCCACACCACCCCAGTTCATTCATGGCCATATGCAAATCAGCCTTGACCCTGTGCCTCATGGGAACAGTCCAGCCCGAACTGCCAAGCCATGTCTTTCCTGGACCGGAATCAAGCATCCTAGGACCGGTTTCTGGCTATCAGCCGTCTTCAGCCAGGATAGCTTGACTCCAGTGGTGTGGAGAGCATGGGACTCACGTCTGAGCATACCCATCCCACTCGGGGTGACTAATGCAAAAACAACAATTGATGGACAGAATGCAAAACAATGCCATACATTCACCCCAGTACAGAGATATGGACCTAAATCCATCGTTTTTGTGCACTCCACACCACCCCAGTTCAGACATGGCCATATGCAAATCAGACTTGACCCTGTGCCTCATGGGAACTGTTCAGCCCAAACTGCCAAGCCATATCTTTCCTGGACCGGAATCAAGCATCCTAGGACCGGTTTCTGGCTATCAGCCGTCTTCAGCCAGGATAGCTTGACTCCAGTGTTGTGGTGAGCTGGGACTCACGTCTGAGCATACCCATCCCACTCGGGGTGACAAATGAAAAAACAAAAATTGATGGACAGAATGCAGAACAATGTCATACATTCACCCCAGTACAGAGATCTGGGCCTACATCCATCATTTTTTTGGACTCCACACCACCCCAGTTCAGACATGGCCATATGCAAATTAGCCTTGACCCTGTGCCTCATGGGAACTGTTCAGTCCGAACTGCCAAGCCATGTCTTTCCTGGACCGGAATCAAGCATCCTAGGACCGGTTTCAGGCTATCAGCCATCTTCAGCCAGGATAGATTGACTCCAGTGGTGTGGAGAGCATGGGACTCATGTCTGAGTATACCCATCCCACTCGGGTGACAAATGCAAAAACAAAAATTGATGGACAGAATGCAGAACAATATCATACATTCACTCCAGTACAGAGATCCTGGCCTAAATCCATCATTTTTTTGCTCTTCACACCACCCCAGTTCAGACATGGCCATATGCAAATCAGCCTTGACCCTGTGCCTCATGGGAACAGTCCAGCCCGAACTGCTAAGCCATGTCTTTCCTGGACCTGAATCAAGCATCCTAGGACCGGTTTCTGGCTATCAGCTGTCTTCAGCCAGGATAGCTTGACTCCAGTGGTGTGGAGAGCATGGGACTCACGTCTGAACATACCCATCCCACTCGGGGTGACTAATGCAAAAACAATTGATGGACAGAATGCAGAACAATGTCATACATTCGCCCCAGTACAGAGATATGGACCTAAATCCATCATTTTTGTGCACTCCACACCACCCCAGTTCAGACATGGCCATATGCAAATCAGTCTTGACCCTGTGCCTCATGGGAACGGTTCAGCCCGAACTGCCAAGCCATGTCTTTCCTGGACCGGGATCAAGCATCCTAGGACCGGTTTCTGGCTATCAGCCGTCTTCAGCCAGGATAGCTTGACTCCAGTGTTGTGGTGAGCATGGGACTCACGTTTGAGCATACCCATCCCACTTGGGGTGACAAATGCAAAAACAACAATTGATGGACAGAATGCAGAACAATGTCATACATTCACCCCAGTACAGAGATCTGGGCCTAAATCCATTGTTTTATTGCACTCCACTCCACCCCAGTTCAGACATGGACATATGCAAATCAGCCTTGACCATGTGCCTCATGGGAACAGTCCAGCCCGAACTGCCAAGCCATGTCTTTCCTGGACCAGAATCCAGCATCCTAGGACCGGTTTCTGGCTATCAGCCGTCTTCAGCCAGGATAGCTTGACTCCAGTGGTATGGAGAGCATGGGACTCACGTCTGCGCATTCTCATCCCACTCGGGTGACAAATGCAAAAACAACAATTGATGGACAGAATACAGAACAATGTCATACATTCACCCCAGTACAGAGATCTGGGCCTAAATCCATCGTTTTTTTGCACTCCACACCACCCAAGTTCAGACATGGCCATATGCAAATCAGCCTTGACCCTGTGCCTCATGGGAACAGTCCCGCCCGAATTGCCAAACCATGTCTTTCCTGGACAGGAATCAAGCATCCTAGGACCGGTTTCTGGCTATCAGCCATCTTCAGCCAGGATAGCTTGACTCCTATGGTGTGGAGAGCATGGGACTCACGTCTGAGCATACCCATTCCACTCTGGGTGACTAATGCAAAAACAACAATTGATGGACAGAATGCAGAACAATGCCATACATTCACCCCAGTACAGAGATATGGACCTAAATCCATCGTTTTTGTGCACTCCACACCACCCCAGTTCAGACATGGCCATATGCAAATCAGCCTTGACCCTGTGCCTCATGGGAACAGTCCAGCCCGACCTGCTAAGCCATGTCTTTCCTGGACCGGAATCAAGCATCCTAGGACCGGTTTCTGGCTATCATCTGTCTTCAGCCTGGATAGCTTGACTCCAGTGGTGTGGAGAGCATGGGACTCACGTCTGAACATACCCATCCCACTCGGGGTGACTAATGCAAAAACAATTGATGGACAGAATGCAGAACAATGTCATACATTCGCCCCAGTACAGAGATATGGACCTAAATCCATCATTTTTGTGCACTCCACACCACCCCAGTTCAGACATGGCCATATGCAAATCAGTCTTGACCCTGTGCCTCATGGGAACTGTTCAGCCCGAACTGCCAAGCCATGTCTTTCCTGGACCGGGATCAAGCATCCTAGGAACGGTTTCTGGCTATCAGCCGTCTTCAGCCAGGATAGCTTGACTCCAGTGTTGTGGTGAGCATGGGACTCACGTCTGAGCATACCCATCCCACTTGGGGTGACAAATGCAAAAACAACAATTGATGGACAGAATGCAGAACAATGTCATACATTCACCCCAGTACAGAGATCTGGGCCTAAATCCATTGTTTTTTTGCACTCCACACCACCCCAGTTCAGACATGGCCATATGCAAATCAGCCTTGAACCTGTGCCTCATGGGAACAGTCCAGCCCGGACTGCCAAGCCATGTCTTTCCTGGACCGCAATCTAGCATCCTAGTACCGGTTTCTGGCTATCAGCCATCTTCAGCCAGAATAGCTTGACTCCATGGTGTGGAGAGCATGGGACTCACGTCTGAGCATACCCATCCCACTCGGGGTGACAAATGCAAAAACAACAATTGATGGGCAGAATGCAGAACAATGTCATACACATATGCAAATCAGCCTTGACCCTGTGCCTCATGGGAACAGTCCAGCCCGAACTGCCAAGCCATGTCTTTCCTGGACCGGAATCAAACATCCTATGACCGGTTTCTGGCTATCAGCCATCTTCAGCCGGGAATGGGATAGCTTGACTCCAGTGGTGTGGAGAGCATGGGACTCACGTCTGAGCATACCCATCCTACTCGGTGTGACAAATGCAAATACAACAATTGATGGACAGAATGCAGAACAATGTTATACATTCACCCCAGTACAGAGATCTGGGCCTAAATCCATTGTTTTGTTGCACTCCACTCCACCCCAGTTCAGACATGGACATATGCAAATCAGCCTTTACCCTGTGCCTCATGGGAACAGTCCAGCCCGAACTGCCAAGCCATGTCTTTCCTGGATCAGAATCAAGCATCCTTGGACCGGTTTCTGGCTATCAGCCATCTTCAGCCAGGATAGCTTGACTCTAGTGGTGTAGAGAGCATGGGACTCACGTCTGAGCATACCCATCCCACTCGGGGTGACAAATGCAAAAACAACAATTGATGGACAGAATGCAGAACAATGTCATACATTCACTCCAGTACAGAGATCCTGGCCTAAATCCATCGTTTTTTTGCACTCCACACCACCCCAGTTCATTCATGGCCATATGCAAATCAGCCTTGACCCTGTGCCTCATGGGAACAGTCCAGCCCGAACTGCCAAGCCATGTCTTTCCTGGACCAGAATCAAGCATCCTAGGACCGGTTTCTGGCTATCAGCCGTCTTCAGCCAGGATAGCTTGACTCCAGTGGTGTGGAGAGCATGGGACTCACGTCTGAGCATACCCATCCCACTCTGGGTGACTAATGCAAAAACAACAATTGATGGACAGAATGCAGAACAATGCCATACATTCACCCCAGTACAGAGATATGGACCTAAATCCATCGTTTTTGTGCACTCCACACCACCCCAGTTCAGACATGGCCATATGCAAATCAGCCTTGACCCTGTGCCTCATGGGAACTGTTCAGCCCGAACTGCCAAGCCATTTCTTTCCTGGACCGGAATCAAGCATCCTAGGACTGGTTTCTGGCTATCAGCCGTCTTCAGCCAGGATAGCTTGACTCCAGTGTTGTGGTGAGCATTGGACTCACGTCTGAGCATACCCATCCCACTCGGGGTGACAAATGCAAAAACAACAATTGATGGACAGAATGCAGAACAATGTCATACATTCACTCCAGTACAGAGATCCAGGCCTAAATCCATCGTTTTTTTGCACTCCACACCACCCCAGTTCAGACATGGCCATATGCAAATCAGCCTCGACCCTGTGCCTCATGGGAACTGTTCAGTCCGAACTGCCAAGCCATGTCTTTCCTGGACCGGAATCAAGCATCCTAGGACCGGTTTCAGGCTATCAGCCATCTTCAGCCAGGATAGATTGACTCCAGTGGTGTGGAGAGCATAGGACTCATGTCTGAGTATACCCATCCCACTCGGGTGACAAATGCAAAAACAACAATTGATGGACAGAATGCAGAACAATGTCATACATTCACCCCAGTACAGAGATCTGGGCCTAAATCCATTGTTTTATTGAACTCCACTCCACCCCAGTTCAGACATGGACATATGCAAATCAGCCTTGACCATGTGCCTCATGGGAACAGTCCAGCCCGAACTGCCAAGCCATGTCTTTCCTGGACCAGAATCCCGCATCCTAGGACCGGTTTCTGGCTATCAGCCGTCTTCAGCCAGGATAGCTTGACTCCAGTGGTGTGGAGAGCATGGGACTCACGTCTGAGCATACCCATTCCTCTCTGGGTGACTAATGCAAAAACAACAATTGATGGACAGAATGCAGAACAATGCCATACATTCACCCCAGTACAGAGATATGGACCTAAATCCATCGTTTTTGTGCACTCCACACCACCCCAGTTCAGACATGGCCATATGCAAATCAGCCTTGACCCTGTGCCTCATGGGAACTGTTCAGCCCGAACTGCCAAGCCATATCTTTCCTGGACCGGAATCAAGCATCCTAGGACTGGTTTCTGGCTATCAGCCGTCTTCAGCCAGGATAGCTTGACTCCAGTGTTGTGGTGAGCATTGAACTCACGTCTGAGCATACCCATCCCACTCGGGGTGACAAATGCAAAAACAACAATTGATGGACAGAATGCAGAACAATGTCATACATTCACTCCAGTACAGAGATCCTGGCCTAAATCCATCGTTTTTTTGCACTCCACACCACCCCAGTTCAGACATGGCCATATGCAAATCAGCCTCGACCCTGTGCCTCATGGGAACTGTTCAGTCCGAACTGCCAAGCCATGTCTTTCCTGGACCGGAATCAAGCATCCTAGGACCGGTTTCAGGCTATCAGCCATCTTCAGCCAGGATAGATTGACTCCAGTGGTGTGGAGAGCATAGGACTCATGTCTGAGTATACCCATCCCACTCGGGTGACAAATGCAAAAACAAAAATTGATGGACAGAATGCAGAACAATGTCATACATTCACTCCAGTACAGAGATCCTGGCCTAAATCCATCATTTTTTTGCTCTTCACACCACCCCAGTTCAGACATGGCCATATGCAAATCAGCCTTGACCCTGTGCCTCATGGGAACAGTCCAGCCCGAACTGCTAAGCCATGTCTTTCCTGGACCGGAATCAAGCATCCTAGGACCGGTTTCTGGCTATCAGCTGTCTTCAGCCAGGATAGCTTGACTCCAGTGGTGTGGAGAGCATGGGACTCACGTCTGAACATACCCATCCCACTCGGGGTGACTAATGCAAAAACAATTGATGGACAGAATGCAGAACAATGTCATACATTCGCCCCAGTACAGAGATATGGACCTAAATCCATCATTTTTGTGCACTCCACACCACCCCAGTTCAGACATGGCCATATGCAAATCAGTCTTGACCCTGTGCCTCATGGGAACGGTTCAGCCCGAACTGCCAAGCCATGTCTTTCCTGGACCGGGATCAAGCATCCTAGGACCGGTTTCTGGCTATCAGCCGTCTTCAGCCAGGATAGCTTGACTCCAGTGTTGTGGTGAGCATGGGACTCACGTTTGAGCATACCCATCCCACTTGGGGTGACAAATGCAAAAACAACAATTGATGGACAGAATGCAGAACAGTGTCATACATTCACCCCAGTACAGAGATCTGGGCCTAAATCCATTGTTTTATTGCACTCCACTCCACCCCAGTTCAGACATGGACATATGCAAATCAGCCTTGACCATGTGCCTCATGGGAACAGTCCAGCCCGAACTGCCAAGCCATGTCTTTCCTGGACCAGAATCCCGCATCCTAGGACCGGTTTCTGGCTATCAGCCGTCTTCAGCCAGGATAGCTTGACTCCAGTGGTATGGAGAGCATGGGACTCACGTCTGCGCATTCTCATCCCACTCGGGTGACAAATGCAAAAACAACAATTGATGGACAGAATACAGAACAATGTCATACATTCACCCCAGTACAGAGATCTGGGCCTAAATCCATCGTTTTTTTGCACTCCACACCACCCAAGTTCAGACATGGCCATATGCAAATCAGCCTTGACCCTGTGCCTCATGGGAACAGTCCCGCCCGAATTGCCAAACCATGTCTTTCCTGGACAGGAATCAAGCATCCTAGGACCGGTTTCTGGCTATCAGCCGTCTTCAGCCAGGATAGCTTGACTCCTATGGTGTGGAGAGCATGGGACTCACCTTTGAGCATACCCATCCCACTCGGAGTGACAAATGCAAAAACAACAATTGATATACAGAATGCAGAAAAATGTTATGCATTCACCCCAGTACAGAGATCTGGGCCTAAATCCATTGTTTTTTGCACTCCACACCACCCCAGTTCAGACATGGCCATATGCAAATCATCCATGACCCTGTGCCTCATGAGAACAGTCCAGCCCGAACTACCAAGCCATTTTTTTCCCTGAAAGGAATCAAGCATCCTAGGACCGGTTTCTGGCTATCAGCCGTCTTCAGCCAGGATAGCTTGACTCCAGTGTTGTGGTGAGCATGGGACTCACGTCTGAGCATACCCATCCCACTCGGGGTGACAAATGCAAAAACAAAAATTGATGGACAGAATGCAGAACAATGTCATACATTCACCCCAGTACAGAGATCTGGGCCTAAATCCATCATTTTTTTTGGACTCCACACCACCCCAGTTCAGACATGGCCATATGCAAATCAGCCTTGCCCCTGTGCCTCATGGGAACAGTCCTGCCCGAACTGCCAAGCCATGTCTTTCCTGGACCGGAATCAAGCATCCTAGGACCGGTTTCTGGCTATCAGCCGTCTTCAGCCAGGATAGCTTGACTCCAGTGGTGTGGAGAGCATGGGACTCACGTCTGAGCATACCCATCCCACTTGGGGTGACAAATGCAAAAACAGCAATTGATGGACAGAATGCAGAACAATGTCATACATTCACCCCAGTACAGAGATCTGGGCCTAAATCCATTGTTTTTTTGCACTCCACACCACCCCAGTTCAGACATGGCCATATGCAAATCAGCCTTGAACCTGTGCCTCATGGGCACAGTCCAGCCCGGACTGCCAAGCCATGTCTTTCCTGGACCGCAATCTAGCATCCTAGTACCGGTTTCTGGCTATCAGCCATCTTCAGCCAGAATAGCTTGACTCCATGGTGTGGAGAGCATGGGACTCACGTCTGAGCATACCCATCCCACTCGGGGTGACAAATGCAAAAACAACAATTGATGGACAGAATGCAAAACAATGTCATACACATATGCAAATCAGCCTTGACCCTGTGCCTCATGGGAATAGTCCAGCCCGAACTGCTAAGCCATGTCTTTCCTGGACCGGAATCAAGCATCCTAGGACCGGTTTCTGGCTATCAGCCGTCTTCAGCCAGGATAGCTTGACTCCAATGGTGTGGAGAGCATGGGACTCACCTTTGAGCATACCCATCCCACTCGGAGTGACAAATGCAAAAACAACAATTGATATACAGAATGCAGAACAATGTTATGCATTCACCCCAGTACAGAGATCTGGGCATATGTCCATGTCTGAACTGGGGTGGAGTGGAGTGCAATAAAACAATGGATTTAGGCCCAGATCTCTGTACTGGGGTGAATGTATAACATTGTTCTGCATTCTGTCCATCAATTGTTGTTTTTGCATTTGTCACACCGAGTGGGATGGGTATGCTCAGACGTGAGTCCCATGCTCTCCACACCACTGGAGTCAAGCTATCCAGGCTGATAGCCAGAAACCGGTCATAGGATGCTTGATTCCGGTCCAGGAAAGACATGGCTTGGCAGTTCGGGCTGGACTGTTCCCATGAGGCACAGGGTCAAGGCTGATTTGCATATGTGTATGACATTGTTCTGCATTCTGTCCATCAATTGTTGTTTTTGCATTTGTCACCCCGAGTGGGATGAGTATGCTCAGACGTGAGTCCCATGCTCTCCACACCATGGAGTCGAGCTATTCTGGCTGAAGATGGCTGATAGCCAGAAACCGGTACTAGGATGCTAGATTGCGGTCCAGGAAAGACATGGCTTGGCAGTCCGGGCTGGACTGTTCCCATGAGGCACAGGTTCAAGGCTGATTTGCATATGGCCATGTCTGAACTGTGGTGGTGTGGAGTCCAAAAAAATGATGGATTTAGGCCCAGGTCTCTGTACTGGGGTGAATGTATGACATTGTTCTGCATTCTGTCCATCAATTTTTGTTTTTTCATTTGTCACCCCGAGTGGGATGGGTATGCTCAGACGTGAGTCCCAGCTCACCACAACACTGGAGTCAAGCTATCCTGGCTGAAGACGGCTGATAGCCAGAAACCGGTCCTAGGATGCTTGATTCCGGTCCAGGAAAGATATGGCTTGGCAGTTTGGGCTGAACAGTTCCCATGAGGCACAGGGTCAAGTCTGATTTGCATATGGCCATGTCTGAACTGGGGTGGTGTGGAGTGCACAAAAACGATGGATTTAGGTCCATATCTCTGTACTGGGGTGAATGTATGGCATTGTTCTGCATTCTGTCCATCAATTGTTGTTTTTGCATTAGTCACCCTGAGTGGGATGGGTATGCTCAGACGTGAGTCCCATGCTCTCCACACCACTGGAGTCAAGCTATCCTGGCTGAAGACGGCTGATAGCCAGAAACCGGTCCTAGGATGCTTGATTCCGGTCCAAGAAAGACATGGCTTGGCAGTTCGGGCTGGACTGTTCCCATGAGGCACAGGGTCAAGGCTGATTTGCATATGGCCATGAATGAACTGGGGTGGTGTGGAGTGCAAAAAAACGATGGATTTAGGCCAGGATCTCTGTGCTGGAGTGAATGTATGACATTGTTCTGCATTCTGTCCATCAATTGTGGTTTTTGCATTTGTCACCCCGAGTGGGATGGGTATGCTCAGACGTGAGTCCCATGCTCTCCACACCACTGGAGTCAAGCTATCCTGGCTGAAGATGGCTGATAGCCAGAAACCGGTCCAAGGATGCTTGATTCCGATCCAGGAAAGACATGGCTTGGCAGTTCGGGCTGGACTGTTCCCACGAGGCACAGGGTAAAGGCTGATTTGCATATGGCCATGTCTGAACTGGGGTGGTGTGGAGTGCAAAAAAATGATGGATTTAGGCCAGGATCTCTGTACTGGAGTGAATGTATGACATTGTTCTGCATTCTGTCCATCAATTGTTGTTTTTGCATTTGTCACCCCGAGTGGGATGGGTATGCTCAGACGTGAGTCCCATGCTCTCCACACCACTGGAGTCAAGCTATCCTGTCTGAAGACGCTGATAGCCAGAAACCGGTCCTAGGCTGCTTGATTCCGGTCCAGGAAAGACATGGCTTGGCAGTTCGGGTTCTGGCTATCAGCCGTCTTCAGCCTGGATAGCTTGACTCCAGTGGTGTGGAGAGCATGGGACTCACGTCTGAGCATACCCATCCCACTCGGTGTGACAAATGCAAAAACAACAATTGATGGACAGAATGCAGAACAATGTTATACATTCACCCCAGTACAGAGATCTGGGCCTAAATCCATTGTTTTATTGCACTCCACTCCACCCCAGTTCAGACATGGACATATGCAAATAAGCCTTGACCATGTGCCTCATGGGAACAGTCCAGCCCGAACTGCCAAGCCATGTCTTTCCTGGACCAGAATCCCGCATCCTAGGACCGGTTTCTGGCTATCAGTCGTCTTCAGCCAGGATAGCTTGACTCCAGTGGTATGGAGAGCATGGGACTCACGTCTGCGTATTCTCATCCCACTCGGGTGACTAATGCAAAAACAACAATTGATGGACAGAATACAGAACAATGTCATACATTCACCCCAGTACAGAGATCTGGGCCTAAATCCATCGTTTTTTTGCACTCCACACCACCCAAGTTCAGACATGGCCATATGCAAATCAGCCTTGACCCTGTGCCTCATGGGAACAGTCCCGCCCGAATTGCCAAGCCATGTCTTTCCTGGACAGGAATCAAGCATCCTAGGACCGGTTTCTGGCTATCAGCCGTCTTCAGCCAGGATAGCTTGACTCCAATGGTGTGGAGAGCATGGGACTCACCTTTGAGCATACCCATCCCACTCGGAGTGACAAATGCAAAAACAACAATTGATATACAGAATGCAGAACAATGTTATGCATTCACCCCAGTACAGAGATCTGGGCCTAAATCCATTGTTTTTTGCACTCCACACCACCCCAGTTCAGACATGGCCATATGCAAATCATCCATGACCCTGTGCCTCATGAGAACAGTCCAGCCCGAACTACCAAGCCATTTTTTTCCCTGACAGGAATCAAGCATCCTAGGACCGGTTTCTGGCTATCAGCTGTCTTCAGCCAGGATAGATGGACTCCAGTGGTGTGGAGAGCATGGGACTCACGTCTGAACATACCCATCCCACTCGGGGTGACAAATGCAAAAACAACAATTGATGGACAGAATGCATAACAATGTCATACATTCACTCCAGTACAGAGATCCTGGCCTAAATCCATCGTTTTTTTGCACTCCACACCACCCCAGTTCAGACATGGCCATATGAAAATCAGCCTTGACCCTATGCCTCATGGGAACAGTCCAGCCCGAACTGCCAAGCCATGTCTTTCCTGGACCGGAATCAAGCATCCTAGGACCGGTTTCTGGCTATCAGCGTCTTCAGACAGGATAGCTTGACTCCAGTGGTGTGGAGAGCATGGGACTCACGTCTGAGCATACCCATGCCACTCGGGGTGACAAATGCAAAAACAACAATTGATGGACAGAATGCAGAACAATGTCATACATTCACTCCAGTACAGAGATCCTGGCCTAAATCCATCATTTTTTTGCACTCCACACCACCCCAGTTCAGACATGGCCATATGCAAATCAGCCTTTACCCTGTGCCTCATGGGAACAGTCCAGCCCGAACTGCCAAGCCATGTCTTTCCTGGATCGGAATCAAGCATCCTTAGACCGGTTTCTGGCTATCAGCCATCTTCAGCCAGGATAGCTTGACTCCAGTGGTGTGGAGAGCATGGGATTCACGTCTGAGCATACCCATCCCACTCGGGGTGACAAATGCAAAAACAACAATTGATGGACAGAATGCAGAACAATGTCATACATTTACTCCAGTACAGAGATCCTGGCCTAAATCCATCGTTTTTTTGCACTCCACACCACTCCAGTTCATTCATGGCCATATGCAAATCAGCCTTGACCCTGTGCCTCATGGGAGCAGTCCAGCCCGAACTGCCAAGCCATGTCTTTCCTGGACTGGAATCAAGCATCCTAGGACCGGTTTCTGGCTATCAGCCATCTTCAGCCAGGATAGCTTGACTCCAGTGGTGTGGAGAGCATGGGACTCACGTCTGAGCATACCCATCCCACTCGGGGTGACTAATGCAAAAACAACAATTGATGGATAGAATGCAGAACAATGCCATACAGTCACCCCAGTACAGAGATATGGACCTAAATCCATCGTTTTTGTGCACTCCACACCACCCCAGTTCAGACATGGCCATATGCAAATCAGCCTTGACCCTGTGCCTCATGGGAACTGTTCAGCCCGAACTGCCAAGCCATATCTTTCCTGGACCGGAATCAAGCATCCTAGGACCGGTTTCTGGCTATCAGCCGTCTTCAGCCAGGATAGCTTGACTCCAGTGTTGTGGTGAGCATGGGACTCACGTCTGAGCATACCCATCCCACTCGGGGTGATAAATGCAAAAACAACAATTGATGGACAGAATGCAGAACAATGTCATACATTCACCCCAGTACAGAACTCTGGGCCTAAATCCATTGTTTTTTGCACTCCACACCACCCCAGTTCAGACATGGCCATATGCAAATCAGCCTTGACCCTGTGCCTCATGGGAACAGTCCAGCCCGAACTGCCAAGCCATGTCTTTCCTGGACCGCAATCTAGCATCCTAGTACCGGTTTCTGGCTATCAGCCATCTTCAGCCAGAATAGCTTGACTCCATGGTGTGGAGAGCATGGGACTCACGTCTGAGCATACCCATCCCACTCGGGGTGACAAATGCAAAAACAACAATTGATGGACAGAATGCAGAACAATGTCATACACATATGCAAATCAGCCTTGACCCTGTGCCTCATGGGAACAGTCCAGCCCGAACTGCCAAGCCATGTCTTTCCTGGACCGGAATCAAGCATCCTATGACCGGTTTCTGGCTATCAGCCGTCTTCAGCCTGGATAGCTTGACTCCAGTGGCGTGGAGAGCATGGGACTCATGTCTGAGCATACCCATCCCACTCGGTGTGACAAATGCAAAAACAACAATTGATGGACAGAATGCAGAACAATGTTATACATTCACCCCAGTACAGAGATCTGGGCCTAAATCCATTGTTTTATTGCACTCCACTCCACCCCAGTTCAGACATGGACCTATGCAAATCAGCCTTGACCATGTGCCTCATGGGAACAGTCCAGCCCGAACTGCCAAGCCATGTCTTTCCTGGACCAGAATCCCGCATCCTAGGACCGGTTTCTGGCTATCAGCCGTCTTCAGCCAGGATAGCTTGACTCCAGTGGTATGGAGAGCATGGGACTCACGTCTGCGTATTCTCATCCCACTCGGGTGACTAATGCAAAAACAACAATTGATGGACAGAATGCAGAACAATGTCATACATTCACTCCAGTACAGAGATCCTGGCCTAAATCCATCATTTTTTTGCACTCCACACCACCCCAGTTCAGACATGGCCATATGCAAATCAGCCTTTACCCTGTGCCTCATGGGAACAGTCCAGCCCGAACTGCCAAGCCATGTCTTTCCTGGATCGGAATCAAGCATCCTTAGACCGGTTTCTGGCTATCAGCCATCTTCAGCCAGGATAGCTTGACTCCAGTGGTGTGGAGAGCATGGGATTCACGTCTGAGCATACCCATCCCACTCGGGGTGACAAATGCAAAAACAACAATTGATGGACAGAATGCAGAACAATGTCATACATTTACTCCAGTACAGAGATCCTGGCCTAAATCCATCGTTTTTTTGCACTCCACACCACCCCAGTTCATTCATGGCCATATGCAAATCAGCCTTGACCCTGTGCCTCATGGGAGCAGTCCAGCCCGAACTGCCAAGCCATGTCTTTCCTGGACCGGAATCAAGCATCCTAGGACCGGTTTCTGGCTATCAGCCATCTTCAGCCAGGATAGCTTGACTCCAGTGGTGTGGAGAGCATGGGACTCACGTCTGAGCATACCCATCCCACTCGGGGTGACTAATGCAAAAACAACAATTGATGGATAGAATGCAGAACAATGCCATACATTCACCCCAGTACAGAGATATGGACCTAAATCCATCGTTTTTGTGCACTCCACACCACCCCAGTTCAGACATGGCCATATGCAAATCAGCCTTGACCCTGTGCCTCATGGGAACTGTTCAGCCCGAACTGCCAAGCCATATCTTTCCTGGACCGGAATCAAGCATCCTAGGACCGGTTTCTGGCTATCAGCCGTCTTCAGCCAGGATAGCTTGACTCCAGTGTTGTGGTGAGCATGGGACTCACGTCTGAGCATACCCATCCCACTCGGGGTGATAAATGCAAAAACAACAATTGATGGACAGAATGCAGACCAATGTCATACATTCACCCCAGTACAGAGCTCTGGGCCTAAATCCATTGTTTTTTGCACTCCACACCACCCCAGTTCAGACATGGCCATATGCAAATCAGCCTTGACCCTGTGCCTCATGGGAACAGTCCAGCCCGAACTGCCAAGCCATGTCTTTCCTGGACCGGAATCAAGCATCCTAGGACCGGTTTCTGGCTATCAGCCGTCTTAAGCCAGGGTAGCTTGACTCCAGTGGTGTGGAGAGCATGGGACTCACGTCTGAGCATACCCATCCCACTTGGGGTGACAAATGCAAAAACAACAATTGATGGACAGAATGCAGAACAATGTCATACATTCACCCCAGTACAGAGATCTGGGCCTAAATCCATTGTTTTTTTGCACTCCACACCACCCCAGTTCAGACATGGCCATATGCAAATCAGCCTTGAACCTGTGCCTCATGGGAACAGTCCAGCCCGGACTGCCAAGCCATGTCTTTCCTGGACCGCAATCTAGCATCCTAGTACCGGTTTCTGGCTATCAGCCATCTTCAGCCAGAATAGCTTGACTCCATGGTGTGGAGAGCATGGGACTCACGTCTGAGCATACCCATCCCACTCGGGGTGACAAATGCAAAAACAACAATTGATGGACAGAATGCAGAACAATGTCATACACATATGCAAATCAGCCTTGACCCTGTGCCTCATGGGAACAGTCCAGCCCGAACTGCCAAGCCATGTCTTTCCTGGACCGGAATCAAGCATCCTATGACCGGTTTCTGGCTATCAGCCGTCTTCAGCCTGGATAGCTTGACTCCAGTGGCGTGGAGAGCATGGGACTCATGTCTGAGCATACCCATCCCACTCGGTGTGACAAATGCAAAAACAACAATTGATGGACAGAATGCAGAACAATGTTATACATTCACCCCAGTACAGAGATCTGGGCCTAAATCCATTGTTTTATTGCACTCCACTCCACCCCAGTTCAGACATGGACATATGCAAATCAGCCTTGACCATGTGCCTCATGGGAACAGTCCAGCCCGAACTGCCAAGCCATGTCTTTCCTGGACCAGAATCCCGCATCCTAGGACCGGTTTCTGGCTATCAGCCGTCTTCAGCCAGGATAGCTTGACTCCAGTGGTATGGAGAGCATGGGACTCACGTCTGCGCATTCTCATCCCACTCGGGTGACAAATGCAAAAACAACAATTGATGGACAGAATACAGAACAATGTCATACATTCACCCCAGTACAGAGATCTGGGCCTAAATCCATCATTTTTTTGCACTCCACATGTTAGACGGACCGGGAGGGTCGGCCGAGGACAAGGGGAGAGGTCTCCGGGGAGAGCCGTCTCCAGCGATCGTACAGACGAGTAACTTCCCCCCCACAGATGTACACCACACAAGGATAAGGTTTAACGCTTTTTTATAAGCAATCTTTAAGTACGGTGGAATGGTACAAGGAGGTCTGGACTCAGGGGTCCCCTTGGTTCTAGTCTCTTGGATGGGAAAAAGGGGGTAGCGGGACAGTCTTGTTACCAATCTGGTAGATGCGATGATAAGATGTATAGCTCACAATCCTCGAGCTCGGCGTTCTAGATGGTCGGGCCGCGGCGGAGCCAGCAGGTCCCGAGATGATCGACGGTAGCGACGGTCCGCGGCGGAGCCAGCAGGTCCCGGTGAAGGTGGTGATTACAACGGTCCGCGGCAGCGCCAGCAGGTCCCGACGAGGATGAAGGTTTCAGAAGGTTGCGGCAGCGCCAGCAGGTAAGACAATAGTTCGCAAGGCAGGGCTACGGCAGCGCCAGTAGTCCGTCAAGGATGAGTTCTTCACGGCGTCTCTCGACTCCAGGATACAACTGCCTTCGTGCTCTGGAGCTGCCCCAGTTATAGGTCTGGCTCCCTTTGATGTCCGGACCCTCGCACTTGGAGGTCGGGAGGTCCGGGATGAGGGAGTCCAGACACCCAGCAGGGGGGTGGAGCCAGCGCCCGGGGGAGCTGGGTGCGATCGGCACCTGGTGGGGGAGAGCCATCGATACTTCTTTCTCCCATTGACCTGCCAAGTGGGCCGTTCACCTCCTGGGTGGATGGTGGTGCCGGGATGTCGGGGCCTGGCCAGGCCCAGGGTTAGGGTCGATCTGAGGCCACGCGGCCTCGTGGTGCAGTGTCCAAGATGGCGGCCGGGCCGGCCGAGGGAGCTGGAAGGAATTCGGCCCCATGATACAGAGATGTCCGGGGGCAGGAGTCCCGTATGAGACGGGGTGCGGGTTGCTTCTGTGGGTACACCTGGAGGACCGGGGCTCGGGCCCTGTCATGCGGGGAGGAAGCCAGCCCTTCACGTGGCCTGTCCAACATGCGTCCCCCCCAGCTGAAGGTGGGGAGAGTCACCCATCCTCTTGGGGACTCTCCTCGTCGAGGCAGAAAAAGCGGGACAGGCCATCTGCGTTGGCATGGTCTTGGCCAGGTCGCTGTTCCACAGTGAAGTCCATCCCCTGCAGGGAGATGGACCAACGCAATAGTTTTGGGTTTTCCCTCCGCATCTGCATTAGCCACTGCAGGGGTCGATGATCTGTCTGCACCCGGAAGTGGGTACCGAAGAGATAAGGCCGGAGCTTTTTGAGGGCCCACACCACTGCGAAGGCCTCTCTCTCGATGGTGCTCCAGCGTTGTTCTCGGGCCAAAAGACGTCTGCTGATGAAGGCCACTGGTTGGTCAAGTCCTTCGGGGTTCAACTGGGAGAGGACTGCCCCAATGCCATGGTCGGAGGCGTCCGTTTGGACGATGAATTCCCGACTGTAGTCGGGGGCCTGGAGCACAGGGGCAGTGCACATGGCGGCCTTCAGCTTCTCGAAGGCCGCTTGACAGTCTGGGGTCCAGTTGACCTTCTTTGGGTGGTTTTTGGATGTGAGTTCCGTGAGGGGCCCCACAAGGCTGCCATAGTCCCTCACGAACCGCCAGTAGTAGCCTGTGAGCCCCAAGAAGGCGCAGACCTCGGTCTGTGTGATGGGGGGCTGCCAGGACTGGATGGCAGCGATCTTGAGCTGAAGAGGGGCCACCAGACCGCTTCCCACCTGGTGTCCGAGATAGGTCACGGACCCTTGACCAATTTGGCATTTGCTGGCCTTGATCGTGAGGCCGGCCCTTTGGAGGGCCTGCAGGACCTCTCGGAGGTGGTGGAGGTGGTCGGACCAGTGGCGGCTGTACACAGCGATATCGTCCAGGTAGGCGGCGCTGAATTCCTCGAGTCCCGCCAGGACCTGGTTCACCAGTCGCTGAAAAGTAGCTGGGGCATTCTTCATGCCGAATGGCATGACCCTGAAGTGGTAGTGGCCATCAGGGGTGGAAAAGGCGGATCGTTCTTGAGCCCGGGGTGTGAGACCGATCTGCCAGTAGCCCGCTGTCAGGTCGAAGATGCTGAGGTAGCGGGCAGCTCCCATGCGGTCGATCAGTTCATCCGCTTGGGGGATGGGATGAGCGTCGGTTCTGGTGACGGCGTTCAAGCCCCGGTAGTCGACACAGAACCGGAGCTCAGGAGTGGTGCCGGGGGCGGCAGCTTTGGGGACCAGTACCACTGGGCTGGCCCAGGGGCTGTCCGAGGGCTCGATGACCCCGAGCGTGAGCATCTTGGACACCTCCTCTTGGATGCAGGCCCGTACCCGATCTGGTACGCGGTACGCCCGATGTCGGATAGGGGGACTGTCCCCAGTGTCCACGTCGTGCAAGCACCAGGGGGTGACCCCTGGGGTGAGAGAAAACAGGGTCGCAAACTGCAGCAGGAGGTCCCGACAGCCTTGGCGCTGTTCCGGGGTGAGGGCTCCTGAGAGTCGGACCCCGTCCATGGAACCATCTTTCTCCCGGGTCTTTAGGAGATCAGGGAGAGGCTCGGAGTCTTCTTCTGCTCCGCTGTCTGTAGCCATCAGGAGGCTGAGCTCCGAGCGCACAAAGTGGGGTTTGAGTCTATTGGCGTGGAGGACCCGGAGGGGGTTCCGTGAAGATTCCATATCGATGAGATAGGTGACGGGGCTCTTGCGCTCGACCACCTTGAAGGGCCCCGTCCACTTGTCCTGTAAGGCACATGGTTCAGTGGGGGACATCACCCACACTTGTTGGCCAGGTTCGAATTCGATGGAGGAGGCATTTTGATCATACCACTTCTTCATGTCCTCCTGACTGGCCTCCAGGTTCGCTTTCGCCATTTCTCTGAATCGCCTTGTCTGATTGCGTAGGGTCAGGAGGTACTGGAAGACATCTGGAGGGGTCTTTAGGGGGGGCATCTCCCAACCTTCTTTGACTAGGCTGAGGGGCCCTCGCACAGGGTGTCCGTATAAGAGTTCGAACGGGCTGAAGCCGAGGGACTTCTGGGGGACTTCTCGATATGCAAAGAGGAGGCACGGCAGTAGCACATCCCACTGGCGACGGAGGGGTTCTTCCAACCCCCCAATCATCCCTTTGAGCGTGCGGTTGAACCGCTCGACTAGTCCATTTCCTTGAGGGTGATAGGGGGTCGTGAATCGGTAGGTGACCCCGCACTGTTGCCAGAGGGACTTCATGTATTTTGAAATAAAGTTCGTGCCTCGGTCGCTGACGACTTCTCGGGGAAAGCCCACCCGGGAGAAGATCCCCATCAAGGCCCGGCCGACCACCGGGGCTGTCACAGTTCGCAGGGGAACAGCCTCGGGGTAGCGGGTGGCGTGGTCCACCAGTACCAGGATGAACCGATGTCCTTGTGCTGTACGGGGGTCCAGGGGCACCACAATGTCTATTCCCACCCTCTCGAACGGGGTGGTGACAACTGGGAAAGGTTGCAGAGGGGCTTTAAGTTTGCGGCCGCTCTTCCCGCTGGCCTGGCACGTGGGGCAAGACCGGCAGTGATTGAGTACGTCGTTTCTCATCTTGGGCCAGAAAAAGTGGGTTACCAGGCGGCTGTAGGTTTTGTCCTGACCCAGGTGACCAGCCAGGGGGACATCGTGGGCCAGGTTTAGCAAGAAGTCTCTAAAGCGGAGGGGCACCACTAGCACTCGACTGGCCCCTAACTCCGCGATTCTTTGTTCACTGTACAACAGGTCGTTGTCCCAATAGATCCAATGGGCTCCGGAGGTATCCCCTGCGCTCTGGGCGAGGGCTTGCTGGCGGAGTCCCTCGAGGGAGGGACAGGTCTTCTGCTCTTGACGGAACTGTTCCTGGGTGGGCCCCCCTTCCCGACGCCACTGAGCCAGGTCGGGAAGGTCCTGGAGCTGAGCGAGCCCTTCGGGGTTTGCTCTGGGGGGTCGGCACGGTCGGTGTCTTCTACTGGAGCGACCGGGGGAGGAGGTGCTGGCCATTCAGGTTCTTCGGGTCGGGGGATGGTACGGGCAGCCATGGACCGGGTGGTTACGCACGCCCAGTCCGGGAGGCCCAACATCCCCAGGTGCTCTCTTCTCTCTACGGCGGCCCACGGGGAACTCTCAAGATCATTCCCCAGGAGACAGTCCACAGGGGCATCATCTCGGACCGTCACCTTCAACATGCCGGAGACTCCTCCCCACTCGAAGGGGACGCAGGCCATCCGGCATAGACTCTCCGAATTGTCGGCTGAACGGACAGGGCAGAGAATGTTCGGCAGGATCTGTTCTGGGGTCACCAGGTGACAGCGGACGGCTGTCACACTGGCCCCTGTGTCACGTAGGGCTTCGGCCCTGCGCCCATTAATGTTCACCCACTGACTGTATTTCCTGGTGTTGGCGGGTAGGGGGGCCCGCGGGACCATGTCTCTTCCCCCTAGGCACGCTAGAACCATGGCGGCTGGTTCCCACTCCTGGTGTTCTTGCTCGCACTCCTCTTGTTCGTTAGAGATTTGTTCTTCCCCCAGGGCGGTGGCAGCCATTTGGCGGGGTCTCGGAGTCTGGTTCTGTGGACAGTTCGGGTCATTTGCGTAGTGGCCGACTCGCTGGCATCGGTGACACGTGACATTGGCTCTGTACCCCGGGCGCGCCGGGGGGTTGCCCGGTTCTGTTCATGCGGCCCATTCCGGCCTACTCGGGTAATCTCCCACCGGTCAGCCTCGGCGGCGAGCTGCCGTGGATCAGTCAATTTACTGTCGAGGAGGTGCTGCCTGAGCTCGACGAAGCAGTTGTTAGAGAGCTGCTCCCACACCATGAGATTAAAGAGTTGTTCGTAGGTCGTTACATTGCTTCCCTTGATCCAACCCTCGAAGGCTCGGCTGAAATAGTTTACATACTCCACCCAAGTTGTACCCGGGATCCGGGTGGAGTCTCGGAACCTCTGGCGGTACATTTCGGGTGTGAGCCCATATCGGGTGAGGAGGGTAGCCTTCATGTGGTCATAGGAGGTCATCAGGTGGTCTGGGAGCTGTAACAGGGCATCGCGGCCCTCATTGACGAACCTCCCCCATAGTCCGGCTCCCCAGTCACTTCGATCGATCCGGTGGGAGGTCATGGCGATCTCGTAGGCCTTGAACCACTGTTGTATGTCGTCATCTCAGAAATACTCTCGAACGACATCCTTGGGGATGTGTACTTTCTTTTCTGTCGCTCCTGGAGTGCGCGGTTGCTCGGGCACCCCCAATTCTTTGTTCTGCTTACGTAAGTCTATTTCTGCTAGCTTGCGTTCGTGGTCATACGCTAGTCTCTTTTCTTCGAGTTCTCTTTGTCTCTGTTTTTCTTCCCGTTCTTCTCGGAGCCGCAGATGTTCTAGGTTCAGTTTTTGTTCGGCTAATTTGAGTTCACCGTCCATTTTGAGCCGGGCCATTTCTAACTCATGTAGTCTGCTTCTTTCTCTCTCTTGGATCTCTTCCTGCGAGAGACCCGTTCTTCGCTCCTCGGGAGCCGTGGTGTTCCTCTCTGATGCTGCAATATTTTGGTCCGGGGGTCTGACGGCCCCGGTTTCTGCCCATGACTCAATGGCGTGCTTGAAATCGTCTTTAGTACTCAGACCGGTGGTAGCGATGCCTAGTTCAATGCAGAATTGTTTCAACTCACGATGGCTGTATTCTTCCAATTTCTCCATTTGGAATTTCTCGGTGGATCCGCTTTCTTTGGTTGTCATTGTGGTTTTGTCGTGGGGTGAGCTACTCTCTGTACGATTACGCGTTGATTCGGATCCCGCCGCTGCCACCAATGTTAGACGGACCGGGAGGGTCGGCCGAGGACAAGGGGAGAGGTCTCCGGGGAGAGCCGTCTCCAGCGATCGTACAGACGAGTAACTTCCCCCCCACAGATGTACACCACACAAGGATAGGGTTTAACGCTTTTTTATAAGCAATCTTTAAGTACGGTGGAATGGTACAAGGAGGTCTGGACTCAGGGGTCCCCTCGGTTCTAGTCTCTTGGATGGGAAAAAGGGGGTAGCGGGACAGTCTTGTTACCAATCTGGTAGATGCGATGATAAGATGTATAGCTCACAATCCTCAAGCTCGGCGTTCTAGATGGTCGGGCCGCGGCGGAGCCAGCAGGTCCCGAGATGATCGACGGTAGCGACGGTCCGCGGCGGAGCCAGCAGGTCCCGGTGAAGGTGGTGATTACAACGGTCCGCGGCAGCGCCAGCAGGTCCCGACGAGGATGAAGGTTTCAGAAGGTTGCGGCAGCGCCAGCAGGTAAGACAATAGTTCACAAGGCAGGGCTACGGCAGCGCCAGTAGTCCGTCAAGGATGAGTTCTTCACGGCGTCTCTCGACTCCAGGATACAACTGCCTTCCTGCTCTGGAGCTGCCCCAGTTATAGGTCTGGCGCCCTTTGATGTCCGGACCCTCGCACTTGGAGGTCGGGAGGTCCGGGATGAGGGAGTCCAGACACCCAGCAGGGGGGTGGAGCCAGCGCCCGGGGGAGCTGGGTGCGATCGGCACCTGGCGGGGGAGAGCCATCGATACTTCTTTCTCCCATTGACCTGCCAAGTGGGCCGTTCACCTCCTGGGTGGATGGTGGTGCCGGGATGTCGGGGCCTGGCCAGGCCCAGGGTTAGGGTCGATCTGAGGCCACGAGGCCTCGTGGTGCAGTGTCCAAGATGGCGGCCGGGCCGGCCGAGGGAGCTGGAAGGAATTCGGCCCCATGATACAGAGATGTCCGGGGGCAGGAGTCCCATATGAGACGGGGTGCGGGTTGCCTCTGTGGGTACACCTGGAGGACCGGGGCTCGGGCCCTGTCATGCGGGGAGGAAGCAAGCCCTTCACGTGGCCTGTCCAACACCACACCACCCAAGTTCAGACATGGCCATATGCAAATCAGCCTTGACCCTGTGCCTCATGGGAACAGTCCCGCCTGAATTGCCAAGCCATGTCTTTCCTGGACAGGAATCAAGCATCCTAGGACCGGTTTCTGGCTATCAGCCGTCCTCAGCCAGGATAGCTTGACTCCAATGGTGTGGAGAGCATGGGACTCACCTTTGAGCATACCCATCCCACTCGGAGTGACAAATGCAAAAACAACAATTGATATACAGAATGCAGAATAATGTTATGCATTCCCCCCAGTACAGAGATCTGGGCCTAAATCCATTGTTTTTTGCACTCCACACCACCCCAGTTCAGACATGGCCATATGCAAATCATCCATGACCCTGTGCCTCACGAGAACAGTCCAGCCCGAACTACCAAGCCATTTTTTTTCCCTGACAGGAATCAAGCATCCTAGGACCGGTTTCATGCTATCAGCTGTCTTCAGCCAGGATAGATGGACTCCAGTGGTGTGGAGAGCATGGGACTCACGTCTGAACATACCCATCCCACTCGGGGTGACAAATGCAAAAACAACAATTGATGGACAGAATGCAGAACAATGTCATACATTCACTCCAGTACAGAGATCCTGGCCTAAATCCATCGTTTTTTTGCACTCCACACCACCCCAGTTCAGACATGGCCATATGAAAATCAGCCTTGACCCTGTGCCTCATGGGAACAGTCCAGCCCTAACTGCCAAGCCATGTCTTTCCTGGACCGGAATCAAGCATCCTAGGACCGGTTTCTAGCTATCAGCGTCTTCAGACAGGATAGCTTGACTCCAGTGGTGTGGAGAGCATGGGACTCACGTCTGAGCATACCCATCCCACTCGGGGTGACAAATGCAAAAACAACAATTGATGGACAGAATGCAGAACAATGTCATACATTCACTCCAGTACAGAGATCCTGGCCTAAATCCATCATTTTTTTGCACTCCACACCACCCCAGTTCAGACATGGCCATATGCAAATCAGCCTTTACCCTGTTCCTCATGGGAACAGTCCAGCCCGAACTGCCAAGCCATGTCTTTCCTGGATTGGAATCAAGCATCCTTGGACCGGTTTCTGGCTATCAGCCATCTTCAGCCAGGATAGCTTGACTCCAGTGGTGTGGAGAGCATGGGATTCACGTCTGAGCATACCCATCCCACTCGGGGTGACAAATGCAAAAACAACAATTGATGGACAGAATGCAGAACAATGTCATACATTCACTCCAGTACAGAGATCCTGGCCTAAACCCATCGTTTTTTTGCACTCCACACCACCCCAGTTCATTCATGGCCATATGCAAATCAGCCTTGACCCTGTGCCTCATGGGAACAGTCCAGCCCGAACTGCCAAGCCATGTCTTTCCTGGACCGGAATCAAGCATCCTAGGACCGGTTTCTGGCTATCAGCCGTCTTCAGCCAGGATAGCTTGACTCCAGTGGTGTGGAGAGCATGGGACTCACGTCTGAGCATACCCATCCCACTCCGGGTGACTAATGCAAAAACAACAATTGATGGACAGAATGCAGAACAATGCCATACATTCACCCCAGTACAGAGCTCTGGGCCTAAATCCATTGTTTTTTGCACTCCACACCACCCCAGTTCAGACATGGCCATATGCAAATCAGCCTTGACCCTGTGCCTCATGGGAACAGTCCAGCCCGAACTGCCAAGCCATGTCTTTCCTGGACCAGAATCAAGCATCCTAGGACCGGTTTCTGGCTATCAGCCGTCTTCAGCCAGGATAGCTTGACTCCAGTGGTGTGGAGAGCATGGGACTCACGTCTGAGCATACCCATCCCACTTGGGGTGACAAATGCAAAAACAACAATTGATGGACAGAATGCAGAGAATGCAGAACAATGTCATACATTCACCCCAGTACAGAGATCTGGGCCTAAATCCATTGTTTTTTTGCACTCCACACCACCCCAGTTCAGACATGGCCATATGCAAATCAGCCTTGAACCTGTGCCTCATGGGAACAGTCCAGCCCGGACTGCCAAGCCATGTCTTTCCTCGACCGCAATCTAGCATCCTAGTACCGGTTTCTGGCTATCAGCCATCTTCAGCCAGAATAGCTTGACTCCATGGTGTGGAGAGCATGGGACTCACGTCTGAGCATACCCATCCCACTCGGGGTGACAAATGCAAAAACAACAATTGATGGACAGAATGCAGAACAATGTCATACACATATGCAAATCAGCCTTGACCCTGTGCCTCATGGGAACAGTCCAGCCCGAACTGCCAAGCCATGTCTTTCCTGGACCGGAATCAAGCATCCTATGACCGGTTTCTGGCTATCAGCCGTCTTCAGCCTGGATAGCTTGACTCCAGTGGCGTGGAGAGCATGGGACTCACGTCTGAGCATACCCATCCCACTCGGTGTGACAAATGCAAAAACAACAATTGATGGACAGAATGCAGAACAATGTTATACATTCACCCCAGTACAGAGATCTGGGCCTAAATCCATTGTTTTATTGCACTCCACTCCACCCCAGTTCAGACATGGACATATGCAAATCAGCCTTGACCATGTGCCTCATGGGAACAGTCCAGCCCGAACTGCCAAGCCATGTCTTTCCTGGACCAGAATCCCGCATCCTAGGACCGGTTTCTGGCTATCAGCCGTCTTCAGCCAGGATAGCTTGACTCTCGTGGTATGGAGAGCATGGGACTCACGTCTGCGCATTCTCATCCCACTCGGGTGACAAATGCAAAAACAACAATTGATGGACAGAATACAGAACAATGTCATACATTCACCCCAGTACAGAGATCTGGGCCTAAATCCATCGTTTTTTTGCACTCCACACCACCCAAGTTCAGACATGGCCATATGCAAATCAGCCTTGACCCTGTGCCTCATGGGAACAGTCCCGCCCAAATTGCCAAGCCATGTCTTTCCTGGACAGGAATCAAGCATCCTAGGACCGGTTTCTGGCTATCAGCCGTCTTCAGCCAGGATAGCTTGACTCCAATGGTGTGGAGAGCATGGGACTCACCTTTGAGCATACCCATCCCACTCGGAGTGACAAATGCAAAAACAACAATTGATATACAGAATGCAGAACAATGTTATGCATTCCCCCCAGTACAGAGATCTGGGCCTAAATCCATTGTTTTTTGCACTCCACACCACCCCAGTTCAGACATGGCCATATGCAAATGATCCATGACCCTGTGCCTCATGAGAACAGTCCAGCCCGAACTGCCAAGCCATGTCTTTCCTGGACAGGAATCAAGCATCCTAGGACCGGTTTCAGGCTATAAGCCGTCTTCAGCCAGGATAGCTTGACTCCAGTGGTGTGGAGAGCATGGGACTCACGTCTGAGCATACCCATCCCACTCGGGGTGACAAATGCAAAAACAACAATTGATGGACAGAATGCAGAACAATGCCATACATTCACTCCAGTACAGAGATCCTGGCCTAAATCCATCGTTTTTTTGCACTCCACACCACCCCAGTTCAGACATGGCCATATGCAAATCAGCCTTGACCCTGTGCCTCATGGGAACAGTCCAGCCCGAACTGCCAAGCCATGTCTTTCCTGGACCGGAATCAAGCATCCTAGGACCGGTTTCTGGCTATCAGCCGTCTTCAGCCAGGATAGCTTGACTCCAGTGGTGTGGAGAGCATGGGACTCACCTCTGAGCATACCCATCCCACTCGGAGTGACAAATGCAAAAACCAAAATTGATATACAGAATGCAGAACGATGTTATACATTCACCCCAGTACAGAGATCTGAGCCTAAATCCATTGTTTTTTGCACTCCACACCACCCCAGTTCAGACATGGCCATATGCAAATCAGCCTTGACCCTGTGCCTCATGGGAACAGTCCCGCCCAAATTGCCAAGCCATGTCTTTCCTGGACCCGAATCAAGCATCCTAGGACCGGTTTCTGGCTATCAGCCGTCTTCAGCCAGGATAGCTTGACTCCAGTGTTGTGGTGAGCATGGGACTCACGTCTGAGCATACCCATCCCACACAGGGTGACAAATGCAAAAACAACAATTGATGGACAGAATGCAGAACAATGTCATACATTTACCCCAGTACAGAGCTCTGGGCCTAAATCCATTGTTTTTTGCACTCCACACCACCCCAGGTCAGACATGGCCATATGCAAATCATCCATGACCCTGTGCCTCATGGGAACAGTCAAGCCCGAACTGCCAAGCCATGTCTTTCCTGGACAGGAATCCAGCATCCTAGGACCGGTTTCAGGCTATCAGCCGTCTTCAGCCAGGATAGATTGACTCCAGTGGTGTCGAGAGCATGGGACTCACGTCTGAGCATACCCATCCCACTCGGGGTGACAAATGCAAAAACAACAATTGATGGACAGAATGCAGAACAATGTCATACATGCACTCCAGTACAGAGATCCTGGCCTAAATCCATTGTTTTTTTGCACTCCACACCACCCCAGTTCAGACATGTCCATATGCAAATCAGCCTTGACCCTGTGCCTCATGGGAACAGTCCAGCCCGAACTGCCAAGCCATGTGTTTCCTGGACCGGAATCAAGCATCCTAGGACTGGTTTCTAGCTATCAGCCGTCTTCAGCCAGGATAGCTTGACTCCAGTGGTGTTTAGAGCATGGGCATAACGTCTGAGCATACCCATCCCACTCGGGGTGACAAATGCAAAAACAACAAGTGATGGACAGAATGCAGAACAATGTCATACATTCACTCCAGTACAGATATCCTGGCCTAAATCCATCGTTTTTTTGCACTCCACACCACCCCAGTTCAGACATGGCCATATGCAAATCAGCCTTGACTCTGTGCCTCATGGGAACAGTCCAGCCCGAACTGCCAAGCCATGTGTTTCCTGGACCGGAATCAAGCATCCTAGGACTGGTTTCTGGCTATCAGCCGTCTTCAGCCAGGATAGCTTGACTCCAGTGGTGTTTAGAGCATGGGCATAACGTCTGAGCATACCCATCCCACTCGGGGTGACAAATGCAAAAACAACAAGTGATGGACAGAATGCAGAACAATGTCATACATTCACTCCAGTACAGATATCCTGGCCTAAATCCATCGTTTTTTTGCACTCCACACCACCCCAGTTCAGACATGGCCATATGCAAATCAGCCTTGACCCTGTGCCTCATGGGAACAGTCCAGCCCGAACTGCCAAGCCATGTGTTTCCTGGACCGGAATCAAGCCTCCTAGGACTGGTTTCTGGCTATCAGCCGTCTTCAGCCAGGATAGCTTGACTCCAGTGGTGTTTAGAGCATGGGACTCATGTCTGAGCATACCCATCCCACTCGGGGTGACAAATGCAAAAACAACAATTGATGGACAGAATGCAGAACAATTTCATACATTCACCCCAGTACAGAGCTCTGGGCCTACATCCATCATTTTTTTGCACTCCACACCACCCCAGTTCAGACATGGCCATATGCAAATCATCCTTGACCGTGTGCCTCATGGGAACAGTCCAGCCCGAACTGCCAAGCCATGTCTTTCCTGGACAGGAATCAAGCATCCTAGGACCGGTTTCTGGCTATCAGCCGTCTTCAGCCAGGATAGATTGACTCCAGTGGTGTTTAGAGCATGGGACTCACGTCTGAGCATACCCATCCCACTCGGGGTGACAAATGCAAAAACAACAATTGATGGACAGAATGCAGAACAATGTCATACATTCACCCCAGTACAGAGCTCTGGGCCTAAATCTATTGTTTTTTGCACTCCACACCACCCCAGTTCAGACATGGCCATATGCAAATCATCCATGACCCTGTGCCTCATGGGAACAGTCCAGCCCGAACTGCCAAGCCATTTCTTTCCTGGACAGGAATCCAGCATCCTAGGACCAGTTTCAGGCTATCAGCCGTCTTCAGCCAGGATAGATTGACTCCAGTGGTGTGGAGAGCATGGGACTCACGTCTGAGCATACCCATCCCACTCGGGGTGACTAATGCAAAAACAACAATTGATGGACAGAATGCAGAACAATGTCATACATTCACTCCAGTACAGAGATCCTGGCCTAAATCCATCGTTTTTTGCACTCCACACCACCCCAGTTCAGACATGGCCATATGCAAATCAGCCTTGACCCTGTGCCTCATGGGAACAGTCCAGCCCGAACTGCAAAGCCATGTCTTTCCTGGACCGTAACCAAGCATCCTAGGACCGGTTTCAGGCTATCAGCCGTCTTCAGCCAGGATAGCTTGACTCCAGTGGTGTGGAGAGCATGGGACTCACGTCTGAGCATACCCATCCCACTCGGGGTGACTAATTCAAAAACAACAATTGATGGACAGAATGCAGAACAATGTCATACATTCACCCCAGTACAGAGATCCTGGCCTAAATCCATCATTTTTTTGCACTCCACATCACCCCAGTTCAGACATGGCCATATGCAAATCAGCCTTTACCCTGTTCCTCATGGGAACAGTCCAGCCCGAACTGCCAAGCCATGTCTTTCCTGGACCAGAATCCCGCATCCTAGGACCGGTTTCTGGCTATCAGCCGTCTTCAGCCAGGATAGCTTGACTCTCGTGGTATGGAGAGCATGGGACTCACGTCTGCGCATTCTCATCCCACTCGGGTGACAAATGCAAAAACAACAATTGATGGACAGAATACAGAACAATGTCATACATTCACCCCAGTACAGAGATCTGGGCCTAAATCCATCGTTTTTTTGCACTCCACACCACCCAAGTTCAGACATGGCCATATGCAAATCAGCCTTGACCCTGTGCCTCATGGGAACAGTCCCGCCCAAATTGCCAAGCCATGTCTTTCCTGGACAGGAATCAAGCATCCTAGGACCGGTTTCTGGCTATCAGCCGTCTTCAGCCAGGATAGCTTGACTCCAATGGTGTGGAGAGCATGGGACTCACCTTTGAGCATACCCATCCCACTCGGAGTGACAAATGCAAAAACAACAATTGATATACAGAATGCAGAACAATGTTATGCATTCCCCCCAGTACAGAGATCTGGGCCTAAATCCATTGTTTTTTGCACTCCACACCACCCCAGTTCAGACATGGCCATATGCAAATGATCCATGACCCTGTGCCTCATGAGAACAGTCCAGCCCGAACTGCCAAGCCATGTCTTTCCTGGACAGGAATCAAGCATCCTAGGACCGGTTTCAGGCTATAAGCCGTCTTCAGCCAGGATAGCTTGACTCCAGTGGTGTGGAGAGCATGGGACTCACGTCTGAGCATACCCATCCCACTCGGGGTGACAAATGCAAAAACAACAATTGATGGACAGAATGCAGAACAATGCCATACATTCACTCCAGTACAGAGATCCTGGCCTAAATCCATCGTTTTTTTGCACTCCACACCACCCCAGTTCAGACATGGCCATATGCAAATCAGCCTTGACCCTGTGCCTCATGGGAACAGTCCAGCCAGAACTGCCAAGCCATGTCTTTCCTGGACCGGAATCAAGCATCCTAGGACCGGTTTCTGGCTATCAGCCGTCTTCAGCCAGGATAGCTTGACTCCAGTGGTGTGGAGAGCATGGGACTCACCTCTGAGCATACCCATCCCACTCGGAGTGACAAATGCAAAAACCAAAATTGATATACAGGATGCAGAACGATGTTATACATTCACCCCAGTACAGAGATCTGAGCCTAAATCCATTGTTTTTTGCACTCCACACCACCCCAGTTCAGACATGGCCATATGCAAATCAGCCTTGACCCTGTGCCTCATGGGAACAGTCCCGCCCAAATTGCCAAGCCATGTCTTTCCTGGACCCGAATCAAGCATCCTAGGACCGGGTTCTGGCTATCAGCCGTCTTCAGCCAGGATAGCTTGACTCCAGTGTTGTGGTGAGCATGGGACTCACGTCTGAGCATACCCATCCCACACAGGGTGACAAATGCAAAAACAACAATTGATGGACAGAATGCAGAACAATGTCATACATTTACCCCAGTACAGAGCTCTGGGCCTAAATCCATTGTTTTTTGCACTCCACACCACCCCAGGTCAGACATGGCCATATGCAAATCATCCATGACCCTGTGCCTCATGGGAACAGTCAAGCCCGAACTGCCAAGCCATGTCTTTCCTGGACAGGAATGCAGCATCCTAGGACCGGTTTCAGGCTATCAGCCGTCTTCAGCCAGGATAGATTGACTCCAGTGGTGTCGAGAGCATGGGACTCACGTCTGAGCATACCCATCCCACTCGGGGTGACAAATGCAAAAACAACAATTGATGGACAGAATGCAGAACAATGTCATACATGCACTCCAGTACAGAGATCCTGGCCTAAATCCATTGTTTTTTTGCACTCCACACCACCCCAGTTCAGACATGTCCATATGCAAAACAGCCTTGACCCTGTGCCTCATGGGAACAGTCCAGCCCGAACTGCCAAGCCATGTGTTTCCTGGACCGGAATCAAGCATCCTAGGACTGGTTTCTAGCTATCAGCCGTCTTCAGCCAGGATAGCTTGACTCCAGTGGTGTTTAGAGCATGGGCATAACGTCTGAGCATACCCATCCCACTCGGGGTGACAAATGCAAAAACAACAAGTGATGGACAGAATGCAGAACAATGTCATACATTCACTCCAGTACAGATATCCTGGCCTAAATCCATCGTTTTTTTGCACTCCACACCACCCCAGTTCAGACATGGCCATATGCAAATCAGCCTTGACTCTGTGCCTCATGGGAACAGTCCAGCCCGAACTGCCAAGCCATGTGTTTCCTGGACCGGAATCAAGCATCCTAGGACTGGTTTCTGGCTATCAGCCGTCTTCAGCCAGGATAGCTTGACTCCAGTGGTGTTTAGAGCATGGGCATAACGTCTGAGCATACCCATCCCACTCGGGGTGACAAATGCAAAAACAACAAGTGATGGACAGAATGCAGAACAATGTCATACATTCACTCCAGTACAGATATCCTGGCCTAAATCCATCGTTTTTTTGCACTCCACACCACCCCAGTTCAGACATGGCCATATGCAAATCAGCCTTGACCCTGTGCCTCATGGGAACAGTCCAGCCCGAACTGCCAAGCCATGTGTTTCCTGGACCGGAATCAAGCCTCCTAGGACTGGTTTCTGGCTATCAGCCGTCTTCAGCCAGGATAGCTTGACTCCAGTGGTGTTTAGAGCATGGGACTCATGTCTGAGCATACCCATCCCACTCGGGGTGACAAATGCAAAAACAACAATTGATGGACAGAATGCAGAACAATTTCATACATTCACCCCAGTACAGAGCTCTGGGCCTACATCCATCATTTTTTTGCACTCCACACCACCCCAGTTCAGACATGGCCATATGCAAATCATCCTTGACCGTGTGCCTCATGGGAACAGTCCAGCCCGAACTGCCAAGCCATGTCTTTCCTGGACAGGAATCAAGCATCCTAGGACCGGTTTCTGGCTATCAGCCGTCTTCAGCCAGGATAGATTGACTCCAGTGGTGTTTAGAGCATGGGACTCACGTCTGAGCATACCCATCCCACTCGGGGTGACAAATGCAAAAACAACAATTGATGGACAGAATGCAGAACAATGTCATACATTCACCCCAGTACAGAGCTCTGGGCCTAAATCTATTGTTTTTTGCACTCCACACCACCCCAGTTCAGACATGGCCATATGCAAATCATCCATGACCCTGTGCCTCATGGGAACAGTCCAGCCCGAACTGCCAAGCCATTTCTTTCCTGGACAGGAATCCAGCATCCTAGGACCAGTTTCAGGCTATCAGCCGTCTTCAGCCAGGATAGATTGACTCCAGTGGTGTGGAGAGCATGGGACTCACGTCTGAGCATACCCATCCCACTCGGGGTGACTAATGCAAAAACAACAATTGATGGACAGAATGCAGAACAATGTCATACATTCACTCCAGTACAGAGATCCTGGCCTAAATCCATCGTTTTTTGCACTCCACACCACCCCAGTTCAGACATGGCCATATGCAAATCAGCCTTGACCCTGTGCCTCATGGGAACAGTCCAGCCCGAACTGCAAAGCCATGTCTTTCCTGGACCGTAACCAAGCATCCTAGGACCGGTTTCAGGCTATCAGCCGTCTTCAGTCAGGATAGCTTGACTCCAGTGGTGTGGAGAGCATGGGACTCACGTCTGAGCATACCCATCCCACTCGGGGTGACTAATTCAAAAACAACAATTGATGGACAGAATGCAGAACAATGTCATACATTCACCCCAGTACAGAGATCCTGGCCTAAATCCATCATTTTTTTGCACTCCACATCACCCCAGTTCAGACATGGCCATATGCAAATCAGCCTTTACCCTGTTCCTCATGGGAACAGTCCAGCCCGAACTGCCAAGCCATGTCTTTCCTGGATTGGAATCAAGCATCCTTGGACCGGTTTCTGGCTATCAGCCATCTTCAGCCAGGATAGCTTGACTCCAGTGGTGTGAAGAGCATGGGATTCACGTCTGAGCATACCCATCCCACTCGGGGTGACAAATGCAAAAACAACAATTGATGGACAGAATGCAGAACAATGTCATACATTCACTCCAGTACAGAGATCCTGGCCTAAACCCATCGTTTTTTTGCACTCCACACCACCCCAGTTCATTCATGGCCATATGCAAATCAGCCTTGACCCTGTGCCTCATGGGAACAGTCCAGCCCGAACTGCCAAGCCATGTCTTTCCTGGACCGGAATCAAGCATCCTAGGACCGGTTTCTGGCTATCAGCCGTCTTCAGCCAGGATAGCTTGACTCCAGTGGTGTGGAGAGCATGGGACTCACGTCTGAGCATACCCATCCCACTCCGGGTGACTAATGCAAAAACAACAATTGATGGACAGAATGCAGAACAATGCCATACATTCACCCCAGTACAGAGATATGGACCTAAATCCATCGTTTTTGTGCACTCCACACCACCCCAGTTCAGACATGGCCATATGCAAATCAGCCTTGACCCTGTGCCTCATGGGAACTGTTCAGCCCGAACTGCCAAGCCATATCTTTCCTGGACCGGAATCAAGCATCCTAGGACCGGTTTCTGGCTATCAGCCGTCTTCAGCCAGGATAGCTTGACTCCAGTGTTGTGGTGAGCATGGGACTCACGTCTGAGCATACCCATCCCACTCGGGGTGACAAATGCAAAAACAACAATTGATGGACAGAATGCAGAACAATGTCATACATTCACCCCAGTACAGAGCTCTGGGCCTAAATCCATTGTTTTTTGCACTCCACACCACCCCAGTTCAGACATGGCCATATGCAAATCAGCCTTGACCCTGTGCCTCATGGGAACAGTCCAGCCCGAACTGCCAAGCCATGTCTTTCCTGGACCAGAATCAAGCATCCTAGGACAGGTTTCTGGCTATCAGCCGTCTTCAGCCAGGATAGCTTGACTCCAGTGGTGTGGAGAGCATGGGACTCACGTCTGAGCATACCCATCCCACTTGGGGTGACAAATGCAAAAACAACAATTGATGGACAGAATGCAGAGAATGCAGAACAATGTCATACATTCACCCCAGTACAGAGATCTGGGCCTAAATCCATTGTTTTATTGCACTCCACTCCACCCCAGTTCAGACATGAACATATGCAAATCATCCATGACCCTGTGCCTCATGAGAACAGTCAAGCCCGAACTGCCAAGCCATGTCTTTCCTGGACAGGAATCAAGCATCCTAGGACCCGTTTCAGGCTATCAGCCGTCTTCAGCCAGGATAGATTGACTCCAGTGGTGTGGAGAGCATGGGACTCTCGTCTGAGCATACCCATCCCACTCGGGATGACAAATGCAAAAACAACAATTGATGGACAGAATGCAGAACAATGTCATACACATATGCAAATCAGCCTTGACCCTGTGCCTCATGGGAACAGTCCAGCCCGAACTGCCAAGCCATGTCTTTCCTGGACCGGAATCAAGCATCCTATGACCGGTTTCTGGCTATCAGCCGTCTTCAGCCTGGATAGCTTGACTCCAGTGGCGTGGAGAGCATGGGACTCACGTCTGAGCATACCCATCCCACTCGGTGTGACAAATGCAAAAACAACAATTGATGGACAGAATGCAGAACAATGTTATACATTCACTCCAGTACAGAGATCTGGGCCTAAATCCATTGTTTTATTGCACTCCACTCCACCCCAGTTCAGACATGAACATATGCAAATCAGCCTTGACCATGTGCCTCATGGGAACAGTCCAGCCCGAACTGCCAAGCCATGTCTTTCCTGGACCAGAATCCTGCATCCTAGGACCGGTTTCTGGCTATCAGCCGTCTTCAGCCAGGATAGCTTGACTCCAGTGGTATGGAGAGCATGGGACTCACGTCTGCGCATTCTCATCCCACTCGGGTGACAAATGCAAAAACAACAATTGATGGACAGAATACAGAACAATGTCATACATTCACCCCAGTACAGAGATCTGGGCCTAAATCCATCGTTTTTTTGCACTCCACACCACCCAAGTTCAGACATGGCCATATGCAAATCAGCCTTGACCCTGTGCCTCATGGGAACAGTCCCGCCCAAATTGCCAAGCCATGTCTTTCCTGGACAGGAATCAAGCATCCTAGGACCGGTTTCTGGCTATCAGCCGTCTTCAGCCAGGATAGCTTGACTCCAATGGTGTGGAGAGCATGGGACTCACCTTTGAGCATACCCAACCCACTCGGAGTGACAAATGCAAAAACAACAATTGATATACAGAATGCAGAACAATGTTATGTATTCCCCCCAGTACAGAGATCTGGGCCTAAATCCATTGTTTTTTGCACTCCACACCACCCCAGTTCAGACATGGCCATATGCAAATGATCCATGACCCTGTGCCTCATGAGAACAGTCCAGCCCGAACTGCCAAGCCATGTCTTTCCTGGACAGGAATCAAGCATCCTAGGACCGGTTTCAGGCTATAAGCCGTCTTCAGCCAGGATAGCTTGACTCCAGTGGTGTGGAGAGCATGGGACTCACGTCTGAGCATACCCATCCCACTCGGGGTGACAAATGCAAAAACAACAATTGATGGACAGAATGCAGAACAATGTCATACATTCACTCCAGTACAGAGATCCTGGCCTAAATCCATCGTTTTTTTGCACTCCACACCACCCCAGTTCAGACATGGCCATATGCAAATCAGCCTTGACCCTGTGCCTCATGGGAACAGTCCAGCCCGAACTGCCAAGCCATGTCTTTCCTGGACCGGAATCAAGCATCCTAGGACTGGTTTCTGGCTATCAGCCGTCTTCAGCCAGGATAGCTTGACTCCAGTGGTGTGGAGAGCATGGGACTCACCTCTGAGCATACCCATCCCACTCGGAGTGACAAATGCAAAAACCAAAATTGATATACAGAATGCAGAACGATGTTATACATTCACCCCAGTACAGAGATCTGAGCCTAAATCCATTGTTTTTTGCACTCCACACCACCCCAGTTCAGACATGGCCATATGCAAATCAGCCTTGACCCTGTGCCTCATGGGAACAGTCCCGCCCAAATTGCCAAGCCATGTCTTTCCTGGACCCGAATCAAGCATCCTAGGACCGGTTTCTGGCTATCAGCCGTCTTCAGCCAGGATAGCTTGACTCCAGTGTTGTGGTGAGCATGGGACTCACGTCTGAGCATACCCATCCCACACAGGGTGACAAATGCAAAAACAACAATTGATGGACAGAATGCAGAACAATGTCATACATTTACCCCAGTACAGAGCTCTGGGCCTAAATCCATTGTTTTTTGCACTCCACACCACCCCAGGTCAGACATGGCCATATGCAAATCATCCATGACCCTGTGCCTCATGGGAACAGTCAAGCCCGAACTGCCAAGCCATGTCTTTCCTGGACAGGAATCCAGCATCCTAGGACCGGTTTCAGGCTATCAGCCGTCTTCAGCCAGGATAGATTGACTCCAGTGGTGTGGAGAGCATGGGACTCACGTCTGAGCATACCCATCCCACTCGGGGTGACAAATGCAAAAACAACAATTGATGGACAGAATGCAGAACAATGTCATACATTCACTCCAGTACAGAGATCCTGGCCTAAATCCATTGTTTTTTTGCACTCCACACCACCCCAGTTCAGACATGTCCATATGCAAATCAGCCTTGACCCTGTGCCTCATGGGAACAGTCCAGCCCGAACTGCCAAGCCATGTGTTTCCTGGACCGGAATCAAGCATCCTAGGAATGGTTTCTGGCTATCAGCCGTCTTCAGCCAGGATAGCTTGACTCCAGTGGTGTTTAGAGCATGGGCATAACGTCTGAGCATACCCATCCCACTCGGGGTGACAAATGCAAAAACAACAAGTGATGGACAGAATGCAGAACAATGTCATACATTCACTCCAGTACAGATATCCTGGCCTAAATCCATCGTTTTTTTGCACTCCACACCACCCCAGTTCAGACATGGCCATATGCAAATCAGCCTTGACTCTGTGCCTCATGGGAACAGTCCAGCCCGAACTGCCAAGCCATGTGTTTCCTGGACCGGAATCAAGCATCCTAGGACTGGTTTCTGGCTATCAGCCGTCTTCAGCCAGGATAGCTTGACTCCAGTGGTGTTTAGAGCATGGGCATAACGTCTGAGCATACCCATCCCACTCGGGGTGACAAATGCAAAAACAACAAGTGATGGACAGAATGCAGAACAATGTCATACATTCACTCCAGTACAGATATCCTGGCCTAAATCCATCGTTTTTTTGCACTCCACACCACCCCAGTTCAGACATGGCCATATGCAAATTAGCCTTGACCCTGTGCCTCATGGGAACAGTCCAGCCCGAACTGCCAAGCCATGTGTTTCCTGGACCGGAATCAAGCATCCTAGGACTGGTTTCTGGCTATCAGCCGTCTTCAGCCAGGATAGCTTGACTCCAGTGGTGTGGAGAGCATGGGACTCACGTCTGAGCATACCCATCCCACTCGGGGTGACTAATGCAAAAACAACAATTGATGGACAGAATGCAGAACAATGTCATACATTCACTCCAGTACAGAGATCCTGGCCTAAATCCATCGTTTTTTGCACTCCACACCACCCCAGTTCAGACATGGCCATATGCAAATCAGCCTTGACCCTGTGCCTCATGGGAACAGTCCAGCCCGAACTGCAAAGCCATGTCTTTCCTGGACCGGAACCAAGCATCCTAGGACCGGTTTCAGGCTATCAGCCGTCTTCAGGGGTGGAGAAGTGTGGCTCAGGGGTTAGAGGCGGCAGACCCAGAAGCTGAGATCGGCCCTGGACCAGGGTTCAATTCCCCGCCTCGGCGGGTCTTGGGCTCAAAAATTCCACGGACTCGATAATTCTCGCTCCGGTGCCTTCTCGACTCACGGGTTCACACTCTGCGACTCTGGGCAATAGCTTGCTTAATCTCCACAACGGCCCCTCGCGGCGGGATGCCTGGCTTTCACCTTGTGGATACCCTGCCGGGGTTATCTCACAGGCGAATACCAGGACGGGTTCCCTAAGCAAGCGCCGGGAAACCCTTTGTGGGTAGCTGTGCGCTATATAAGCTCAAATACATTTACATTTACATTTACATTCAGCCAGGATAGCTTGACTCCAGTGGTGTGGAGAGCATGGGACTCACGTCTGAGCATACCCATCCCACTCGGGGTGACTAATTCAAAAACAACAATTGATGGACAGAATGCAAAACAATGTCATACATTCACCCCAGTACAGAGATCCTGGCCTAAATCCATTGTTTTTTGCACTCCACATCACCCCAGTTCAGACATGGCCATATGCAAATCAGCCTTGACCCTGTGCCTCATGGGAACAGTCCAGCCCGAACTGCCAAGCCATGTCTTTCCTGGACCGGCGTCAAGCATCCTAGGACCGGTTTCTGGCTATCAGCCGTCTTCAGCCAGGATAGCTTGACTCCAGTGGTGTGGAGAGCATGGGACTCACGTCTGAGCATACCCATCCCACTCGGGATGACAAATGCAAAAACAACAATTGATGGACAGAATGCAGAACAATGTCATACATTCACCCCAGTACAGAGATATGGACCTAAATCCATCGTTTTTGTGCACTCCACACCACCCCAGTTCAGACACGGCCATATGCAAATCAGCCTTGACCCTGTGCCTCATGGGAACTGTTCAGCCCGAACTGCCAAGCCATGTCTTTCCTGGACCCGAATCAAGCATCCTAGGACCGGTTTCTGGCTATCAGCCGTCTTCAGCCAGAATAGCTTGACTCCAGTGTTGTGATGAGCATGGGACTCACGTCTGAGCATTCCCATCCCACACGGGGTGACAAATGCAAAAACAACAATTGATGGACAGAATGCAGAACAATGTCATACATTCACCCCAGTACAGAGATCCTGGCCTAAATCCATTGTTTTTTTGCACTCCACATCACCCCAGTTCAGACAAGGCCATATGCAAATCAGCCTTGACCCTGTGCCTCATGGGAACAGTCCAGCCCGAACTGCCAAGCCATGTCTTTCCTGGACCGGCGTCAAGCATCCCAGGACCGGTTTCTGGCTATCAGCCGTCTTCAGCCAGGATAGCTTGACTCCAGTGGTGTGGAGAGCATGGGACTCACGTCTGAGCATACCCAACCCACTTGGGGTGACAAATGCAAAAACAACAATTGAAGGACAGAATGCAGAACAATATCATACATTCACCCCAGTACAGAGATAGGGGCCTAAATCCATTGTTTTTTTGCACTCCACACCACCCCAGTTCAGACATGGCCATATGCAAATCAGCATTGACCCTGTGCCTCATGGGAACAGTCCAGCCCGAACTGCCAAGCCATGTCTTTCCTGGACAGGAATCAAGCATCCTAGGACCGGTTTCTGGCTATCAGCCATCTTCAGCCAGGATAGCTTGACTCCAGTGGTGTTGAGAGCATGGGACTCACGTCTGAGCATACCCATCCCACTAGGGGTGACAAATGCAAAAACATCAAATGATAGACAGAATGCAGAACAATGTCATACATTCACCCCAGTACAGAGATCAGGGCCTAAATCCATCGTTTTTTTGCACTCCACACCACCCCAGTTCAGACATGGCCATATGCAAATCAGCCTTGACCCTGTGCCTCATGGGAACAATCCAGCCCGAACTGCCAAGCCATGTCTTTCCTGGACAGGAATCAAGCATCCTAGGACCGGTTTCTGGCTATCAGCCATCTTCAGCCAGGATAGATTGACTCCAGTGGTGTTTAGAGCATGGGACTCACCTCTGAGCATACCCATCCCACTCGGAGTGACAAATGCAAAAACAACAATTGATATACAGAATGCAGAACAATGTTATACATTCACCCCAATACAGAGATCTGGGCCTAAATCCATCGTTTTTTTGCACTCCACACCACCCCAGTTCAGACATGGCCATATGCAAATCATCCATGACCCTGTGCCTCATGAGAACAGTCAAGCCCGAACTGCCAAGCCATGTCTTTCCTGGACAGGAATCAAGCATCCTAGGACCCGTTTCAGGCTATCAGCCGTCTTCAGCCAGGATAGATTGACTCCAGTGGTGTGGAGAGCATGGGACTCTCGTCTGAGCATACCCATCCCACTCGGGATGACAAATGCAAAAACAACAATTGATGGACAGAATGCAGAACAATGTCATACATTCACCCCAGTACAGAGATATGGACCTAAATCCATCGTTTTTGTGCACGCCACACCACCCCAGTTCAGACATGGCCATATGCAAATCAGCCTTGACCCTGTGCCTCATGGGAACTGTTCAGCCCGAACTGCCAAGCCATGTCTTTCCTGGACCCGAATCAAGCATCCTAGGACCGGTTTCTGGATATCAGCCGTCTTCAGCCAGAATAGCTTGACTCCAGTGTTGTGATGAGCATGGGACTCACGTCTGAGCATACCCATCCCACACGGGGTGACAAATGCAAAAACAACAATTGATGGACAGAATGCAGAACAATGTCATACATTCACCCCAGTACAGAGCTCTGGGCCTAAATCCATTGTTTTTGCACTCCACACCACCCCAGTTCAGACATGGCCATATGCAAATCATCCATGACCCTGTGCCTCATGGGAACAGTCCAGCCCGAACTGCCAAGCCATGTCTTTCCTGGACAGGAATCCAGCATCCTAGGACCGGTTTCAGGCTATCAGCTGTCTTCAGCCAGGATAGATTGACTCCAGTGGTGTGGAGAGCATGGGACTCACGTCTGAGCATACCCATCCCACTCGGGGTGACAAATGCAAAAACAACAATTGATGGACAGAATGCAGAACAATGTCTTACATTCACCCCAGTACAGAGCTTTGGGCCTAAATCCATCGTTTTTTGCACTCCACACCACCCCAGTTCAGACATGGCCATATTCAAATCAGCCTTGACCCTGTGCCTCATGGGAACAGTCCAGCCCGAACTGCAAAGCCATGTCTTTCCTGGACCGGAACCAAGCATCCTAGGACCGGTTTCTGGCTATCAGCCGTCTTCAGCCAGGATAGCTTGACTCCAGTGGTGTGGAGAGCATGGGACTCACGTCTGAGCATACCCATCCCACTCGGGGTGACTAATGCAAAAACAACAATTGATGGACAGAATGCAGAACAATGTCATACATTCACCCCAGTACAGAGATCCTGGCCTAAATCCATTGTTTTTTTGCACTCCACACCACCCCAGTTCAGACATGGCCATATGCAAATCAGCCTTGACCCTGTGCCTCATGGGAACAGTGCAGCCCGAACTGCCAAGCCATGTCTTTCCTGGACCGGCGTCAAGCATCCTAGGACTGGTTTCTGGCTATCAGCCGTCTTCAGCCAGGATAGCTTGACTCCAGTGGTGTGGAGAGCATGGGACTCACGTCTGAGCATACCCAACCCACTTGGGGTGACAAATGCAAAAACAACAATTGAAGGACAGAATGCAGAACAATATCATACATTCACCCCAGTACAGAGATCGGGGTCTAAATCCATTGTTTTTTTGCACTGCACACCACCCCAGTTCAGACATGGGCATATGCAAATCAGCCTTGACCCTGTGCCTCATGGGAACAGTCCAGCCCGAACTGCCAAACCATGTCTTTCCTGGACAGGAATCAAGCATCCTAGGACCGGTTTCTGGCTATCAGCCATCTTCAACCAGGATAGCTTGACTCCAGTGTTGTGGAGAGCATGGGACTCACGTCTGAGCATACCCATCCCACTCGGGGTGACAAATGCAAAAACATCAAATGATAGACAGAATGCAGAACATTGTCATACATTCACCCCAGTACAGAGATCAGGGCCTAAATCCATTGTTTTTTGCACTCCACACCACCCCAGTTCAGACATGGACATATGCAAATCAGCCTTGACCATGTGCCTCATGGGAACAGTCCAGCCCGAACTGCCAAGCCATGTCTTTCCTGGACCAGAATCCCGCATCCTAGGACCGGTTTCTGGCTATCAGCCGTCTTCAGCCAGGATAGCTTGACTCCAGTGGTATGGAGAGCATGGGACTCACGTCTGCGCATTCTCATCCCACTCGGGTGACAAATGCAAAAACAACAATTGATGGACAGAATACAGAACAATGTCATACATTCACCCCAGTACAGAGATCTGGGCCTAAATCCATCGTTTTTTTGCACTCCACACCACCCAAGTTCAGACATGGCCATATGCAAATCAGCCTTGACCCTGTGCCTCATGGGAACAGTCCCGCCCAAATTGCCAAGCCATGTCTTTCCTGGACAGGAAAAAAGCATCCTAGGACCGGTTTCTGGCTATCAGCCGTCTTCAGCCAGGATAGCTTGACTCCAATGGTGTGGAGAGCATGGGACTCACCTTTGAGCATACCCATCCCACTCGGAGTGACAAATGCAAAAACAACAATTGATATACAGAATGCAGAACAATGTTATGCATTCCCCCCAGTACAGAGATCTGGGCCTAAATCCATTGTTTTTTGCACTCCACACCACCCCAGTTCAGACATGGCCATATGCAAATGATCCATGACCCTGTGCCTCATGAGAACAGTCCAGCCCGAACTGCCAAGCCATGTCTTTCCTGGACAGGAATCAAGCATCCTAGGACCGGTTTCAGGCTATAAGCCGTCTTCAGCCAGGATAGCTTGACTCCAGTGGTGTGGAGAGCATGGGACTCACGTCTGAGCATACCTATCCCACTCGGGGTGACAAATGCAAAAACAACAATTGATGGACAGAATGCAGAACAATGTCATACATTCACTCCAGTACAGAGATCCTGGCCTAAATCCATCGTTTTTTTGCACTCCACACCACCCCAGTTCAGACATGGCCATATGCAAATCAGCCTTGACCCTGTGCCTCATGGGAACAGTCCAGCCCGAACTGCCAAGCCATGTCTTTCCTGGACCGGAATCAAGCATCCTAGGACCGGTTTCTGGCTATCAGCCGTCTTCAGCCAGGATAGCTTGACTCCAGTGGTGTGGAGAGCATGGGACTCACCTCTGAGCATACCCATCCCACTCGGAGTGACAAATGCAAAAACCAAAATTGATATACAGAATGCAGAACGATGTTATACATTCACCCCAGTACAGAGATCTGAGCCTAAATCCATTGTTTTTTGCACTCCACACCACCCCAGTTCAGACATGGCCATATGCAAATCAGCCTTGACCCTGTGCCTCATGGGAACAGTCCCGCCCAAATTGCCAAGCCATGTCTTTCCTGGACCCGAATCAAGCATCCTAGGACCGGTTTCTGGCTATCAGCCGTCTTCAGCCAGGATAGCTTGACTCCAGTGTTGTGGTGAGCATGGGACTCACGTCTGAGCATACCCATCCCACACAGGGTGACAAATGCAAAAACAACAATTGATGGACAGAATGCAGAACAATGTCATACATTTACCCCAGTACAGAGCTCTGGGCCTAAATCCATTGTTTTTTGCACTCCACACCACCCCAGGTCAGACATGGCCATATGCAAATCATCCATGACCCTGTGCCTCATGGGAACAGTCAAGCCCGAACTGCCAAGCCATGTCTTTCCTGGACAGGAATCCAGCATCCTAGGACCGGTTTCAGGCTATCAGCCGTCTTCAGCCAGGATAGATTGACTCCAGTGGTGTGGAGAGCATGGGACTCACGTCTGAGCATACCCATCCCACTCGGGGTGACAAATGCAAAAACAACAATTGATGGACAGAATACAGAACAATGTCATACATTCACTCCAGTACAGAGATCCTGGCCTAAATCCATTGTTTTTTTGCACTCCACACCACCCCAGTTCAGACATGTCCATATGCAAATCAGCCTTGACCCTGTGCCTCATGGGAACAGTCCAGCCCGAACTGCCAAGCCATGTGTTTCCTGGACCGGAATCAAGCATCCTAGGACTGGTTTCTGGCTATCAGCCGTCTTCAGCCAGGATAGCTTGACTCCAGTGGTGTTTAGAGCATGGGCATAACGTCTGAGCATACCCATCCCACTCGGGGTGACAAATGCAAAAACAACAAGTGATGGACAGAATGCAGAACAATGTCATACATTCACTCCAGTACAGATATCCTGGCCTAAATCCATCGTTTTTTTGCACTCCACACCACCCCAGTTCAGACATGGCCATATGCAAATCAGCCTTGACTCTGTGCCTCATGGGAACAGTCCAGCCCGAACTGCCAAGCCATGTGTTTCCTGGACCGGAATCAAGCATCCTAGGACTGGTTTCTGGCTATCAGCCGTCTTCAGCCAGGATAGCTTGACTCCAGTGGTGTTTAGAGCATGGGCATAACGTCTGAGCATACCCATCCCACTCGGGGTGACAAATGCAAAAACAACAAGTGATGGACAGAATGCAGAACAATGTCATACATTCACTCCAGTACAGATATCCTGGCCTAAATCCATCGTTTTTTTGCACTCCACACCACCCCAGTTCAGACATGGCCATATGCAAATCAGCCTTGACCCTGTGCCTCATGGGAACAGTCCAGCCCGAACTGCCAAGCCATGTGTTTCCTGGACCGGAATCAAGCATCCTAGGACTGGTTTCTGGCTATCAGCCGTCTTCAGCCAGGATAGCTTGACTCCAGTGGTGTTTAGAGCATGGGACTCATGTCTGAGCATACCCATCCCACTCGGGGTGACAAATGCAAAAACAACAATTGATGGACAGAATGCAGAACAATTTCATACATTCACCCCAGTACAGAGCTCTGGGCCTACATCCATCATTTTTTTGCACTCCACAGCACCCCAGTTCAGACATGGCCATATGCAAATCATCCTTGACCGCGTGCCTCATGGGAACAGTCCAGCCCGAACTGCCAAGCCATGTCTTTCCTGGACAGGAATCAAGCATCCTAGGACCGGTTTCTGGCTATCAGCCGTCTTCAGCCAGGATAGATTGACTCCAGTGGTGTTTAGAGCATGGGACTCACGTCTGAGCATACCCATCCCACTCGGGGTGACAAATGCAAAAACAACAATTGATGGACAGAATGCAGAACAATGTCATACATTCACCCCAGTACAGAGCTCTGGGCCTAAATCTATTGTTTTTTGCACTCCACACCACCCCAGTTCAGACATGGCCATATGCAAATCATCCATGACCCTGTGCCTCATGGGAACAGTCCAGCCCGAACTGCCAAGCCATTTCTTTCCTGGACAGGAATCCAGCATCCTAGGACCAGTTTCAGGCTATCAGCCGTCTTCAGCCAGGATAGATTGACTCCAGTGGTGTGGAGAGCATGGGACTCACGTCTGAGCATACCCATCCCACTCGGGGTGACTAATGCAAAAACAACAATTGATGGACAGAATGCAGAACAATGTCATACATTCACTCCAGTACAGAGATCCTGGCCTAAATCCATCGTTTTTTGCACTCCACACCACCCCAGTTCAGACATGGCCATATGCAAATCAGCCTTGACCCTGTGCCTCATGGGAACAGTCCAGCCCGAACTGCAAAGCCATGTCTTTCCTGGACCGGAACCAAGCATCCTAGGACCGGTTTCAGGCTATCAGCCGTCTTCAGCCAGGATAGCTTGACTCCAGTGGTGTGGAGAGCATGGGACTCACGTCTGAGCATACCCATCCCACTCGGGGTGACTAATTCAAAAACAACAATTGATGGACAGAATGCAGAACAATGTCATACATTCACCCCAGTACAGAGATCCTGGCCTAAATCCATCGTTTTTTTGCACTCCACATCACCCCAGTTCAGACATGGCCATATGCAAATCAGCCTTTACCCTGTTCCTCATGGGAACAGTCCAGCCCGAACTGCCAAGCCATGTCTTTCCTGGACCAGAATCCCGCATCCTAGGACCGGTTTCTGGCTATCAGCCGTCTTCAGCCAGGATAGCTTGACTCTCGTGGTATGGAGAGCATGGGACTCACGTCTGCGCATTCTCATCCCACTCGGGTGACAAATGCAAAAACAACAATTGATGGACAGAATACAGAACAATGTCATACATTCACCCCAGTACAGAGATCTGGGCCTAAATCCATCGTTTTTTTGCACTCCACACCACCCAAGTTCAGACATGGCCATATGCAAATCAGCCTTGACCCTGTGCCTCATGGGAACAGTCCCGCCCAAATTGCCAAGCCATGTCTTTCCTGGACAGGAATCAAGCATCCTAGGACCGGTTTCTGGCTATCAGCCGTCTTCAGCCAGGATAGCTTGACTCCAATGGTGTGGAGAGCATGGGACTCACCTTTGAGCATACCCATCCCACTCGGAGTGACAAATGCAAAAACAACAATTGATATACAGAATGCAGAACAATGTTATGCATTCCCCCCAGTACAGAGATCTGGGCCTAAATCCATTGTTTTTTGCACTCCACACCACCCCAGTTCAGACATGGCCATATGCAAATGATCCATGACCCTGTGCCTCATGAGAACAGTCCAGCCCGAACTGCCAAGCCATGTCTTTCCTGGACAGGAATCAAGCATCCTAGGACCGGTTTCAGGCTATAAGCCGTCTTCAGCCAGGATAGCTTGACTCCAGTGGTGTGGAGAGCATGGGACTCACGTCTGAGCATACCCATCCCACTCGGGGTGACAAATGCAAAAACAACAATTGATGGACAGAATGCAGAACAATGCCATACATTCACTCCAGTACAGAGATCCTGGCCTAAATCCATCGTTTTTTTGCACTCCACACCACCCCAGTTCAGACATGGCCATATGCAAATCAGCCTTGACCCTGTGCCTCATGGGAACAGTCCAGCCCGAACTGCCAAGCCATGTCTTTCCTGGACCGGAATCAAGCATCCTAGGACCGGTTTCTGGCTATCAGCCGTCTTCAGCCAGGATAGCTTGACTCCAGTGGTGTGGAGAGCATGGGACTCACCTCTGAGCATACCCATCCCACTCGGAGTGACAAATGCAAAAACCAAAATTGATATACAGAATGCAGAACGATGTTATACATTCACCCCAGTACAGAGATCTGAGCCTAAATCCATTGTTTTTTGCACTCCACACCACCCCAGTTCAGACATGGCCATATGCAAATCAGCCTTGACCCTGTGCCTCATGGGAACAGTCCCGCCCAAATTGCCAAGCCATGTCTTTCCTGGACCCGAATCAAGCATCCTAGGACCGGTTTCTGGCTATCAGCCGTCTTCAGCCAGGATAGCTTGACTCCAGTGTTGTGGTGAGCATGGGACTCACGTCTGAGCATACCCATCCCACACAGGGTGACAAATGCAAAAACAACAATTGATGGACAGAATGCAGAACAATGTCATACATTTACCCCAGTACAGAGCTCTGGGCCTAAATCCATTGTTTTTTGCACTCCACACCACCCCAGGTCAGACATGGCCATATGCAAATCATCCATGACCCTGTGCCTCATGGGAACAGTCAAGCCCGTACTGCCAAGCCATGTCTTTCCTGGACAGGAATCCAGCATCCTAGGACCGGTTTCAGGCTATCAGCCGTCTTCAGCCAGGATAGATTGACTCCAGTGGTGTCAAGAGCATGGGACTCACGTCTGAGCATACCCATCCCACTCGGGGTGACAAATGCAAAGACAACAATTGATGGACAGAATGCAGAACAATGTCATACATTTACCCCAGTACAGAGCTCTGGGCCTAAATCCATTGTTTTTTGCACTCCACACCACCCCAGTTCAGACATGTCCATATGCAAATCAGCCTTGACCCTGTGCCTCATGGGAACAGTCCAGCCCGAACTGCCATGCCATGTGTTTCCTGGACCGGAATCAAGCATCCTAGGACTCTTTTCTAGCTATCAGCCGTCTTCAGCCAGGATAGCTTGACTCCAGTGGTGTTTAGAGCATGGGCATAACGTCTGAGCATACCCATCCCACTCGGGGTGACAAATGCAAAAACAACAAGTGATGGACAGAATGCAGAACAATGTCATACATTCACTCCAGTACAGATATCCTGGCCTAAATCCATCGTTTTTTTGCACTCCACACCACCCCAGTTCAGACATGGCCATATGCAAATCAGCCTTGACTCTGTGCCTCATGGGAACAGTCCAGCCCGAACTGCCAAGCCATGTGTTTCCTGGACCGGAATCAAGCATCCTAGGACTGGTTTCTGGCTATCAGCCGTCTTCAGCCAGGATAGCTTGACTCCAGTGGTGTTTAGAGCATGGGCATAACGTCTGAGCATACCCATCCCACTCGGGGTGACAAATGCAAAAACAACAAGTGATGGACAGAATGCAGAACAATGTCATACATTCACTCCAGTACAGATATCCTGGCCTAAATCCATCGTTTTTTTGCACTCCACACCACCCCAGTTCAGACATGGCCATATGCAAATCAGCCTTGACCCTGTGCCTCATGGGAACAGTCCAGCCCGAACTGCCAAGCCATGTGTTTCCTGGACCGGAATCAAGCCTCCTAGGACTGGTTTCTGGCTATCAGCCGTCTTCAGCCAGGATAGCTTGACTCCAGTGGTGTTTAGAGCATGGGACTCATGTCTGAGCATACCCATCCCACTCGGGGTGACAAATGCAAAAACAACAATTGATGGACAGAATGCAGAACAATTTCATACATTCACCCCAGTACAGAGCTCTGGGCCTACATCCATCATTTTTTTGCACTCCACACCACCCCAGTTCAGACATGGCCATATGCAAATCATCCTTGACCGTGTGCCTCATGGGAACAGTCCAGCCCGAACTGCCAAGCCATGTCTTTCCTGGACAGGAATCAAGCATCCTAGGACCGGTTTCTGGCTATCAGCCGTCTTCAGCCAGGATAGATTGACTCCAGTGGTGTTTAGAGCATGGGACTCACGTCTGAGCATACCCATCCCACTCGGGGTGACAAATGCAAAAACAACAATTGATGGACAGAATGCAGAACAATGTCATACATTCACCCCAGTACAGAGATCTGGGCCTAAATCTATTGTTTTTTGCACTCCACACCACCCCAGTTCAGACATGGCCATATGCAAATCATCCATGACCCTGTGCCTCATGGGAACAGTCCAGCCCGAACTGCCAAGCCATTTCTTTCCTGGACAGGAATCCAGCATCCTAGGACCAGTTTCAGGCTATCAGCCGTCTTCAGCCAGGATAGATTGACTCCAGTGGTGTGGAGAGCATGGGACTCACGTCTGAGCATACCCATCCCACTCGGGGTGACTAATGCAAAAACAACAATTGATGGACAGAATGCAGAACAATGTCATACATTCACTCCAGTACAGAGATCCTGGCCTAAATCCATCGTTTTTTGCACTCCACACCACCCCAGTTCAGACATGGCCATATGCAAATCAGCCTTGACCCTGTTCCTCATGGGAACAGTCCAGCCCGAACTGCAAAGCCATGTCTTTCCTGGATTGGAATCAAGCATCCTTGGACCGGTTTCTGGCTATCAGCCATCTTCAGCCAGGATAGCTTGACTCCAGTGGTGTGGAGAGCATGGGATTCACGTCTGAGCATACCCATCCCACTCGGGGTGACAAATGCAAAAACAACAATTGATGGACAGAATGCAGAACAATGTCATACATTCACTCCAGTACAGAGATCCTGGCCTAAACCCATCGTTTTTTTGCACTCCACACCACCCCAGTTCATTCATGGCCATATGCAAATCAGCCTTGACCCTGTGCCTCATGGGAACAGTCCAGCCCGAACTGCCAAGCCATGTCTTTCCTGGACCGGAATCAAGCATCCTAGGACCGGTTTCTGGCTATCAGCCGTCTTCAGCCAGGATAGCTTGACTCCAGTGGTGTGGAGAGCATGGGACTCACGTCTGAGCATACCCATCCCACTCCGGGTGACTAATGCAAAAACAACAATTGATGGACAGAATGCAGAACAATGCCATACATTCACCCCAGTACAGAGATATGGACCTAAATCCATCGTTTTTGTGCACTCCACACCACCCCAGTTCAGACATGGCCATATGCAAATCAGCCTTGACCCTGTGCCTCATGGGAACTGTTCAGCCCGAACTGCCAAGCCATATCTTTCCTGGACCGGAATCAAGCATCCTAGGACCGGTTTCTGGCTATCAGCCGTCTTCAGCCAGGATAGCTTGACTCCAGTGTTGTGGTGAGCATGGGACTCACGTCTGAGCATACCCATCCCACTCGGGGTGACAAATGCAAAAACAACAATTGATGGACAGAATGCAGAACAATGTCATACATTCACCCCAGTACAGAGCTCTGGGCCTAAATCCATTGTTTTTTGCACTCCACACCACCCCAGTTCAGACATGGCCATATGCAAATCAGCCTTGACCCTGTGCCTCATGGGAACAGTCCAGCCCGAACTGCCAAGCCATGTCTTTCCTGGACCAGAATCAAGCATCCTAGGACAGGTTTCTGGCTATCAGCCGTCTTCAGCCAGGATAGCTTGACTCCAGTGGTGTGGAGAGCATGGGACTCACGTCTGAGCATACCCATCCCACTTGGGGTGACAAATGCAAAAACAACAATTGATGGACAGAATGCAGAGAATGCAGAACAATGTCATACATTCACCCCAGTACAGAGATCTGGGCCTAAATCCATTGTTTTTTTGCACTCCACACCACCCCAGTTCAGACATGGCCATATGCAAATCAGCCTTGAACCTGTGCCTCATGGGAACAGTCCAGCCCGGACTGCCAAGCCATGTCTTTCCTGGACCGCAATCTAGCATCCTAGTACCGGTTTCTGGCTATCAGCCATCTTCAGCCAGAATAGCTTGACTCCATGGTGTGGAGAGCATGGGACTCACGTCTGAGCATACCCATCCCACTCGGGGTGACAAATGCAAAAACAACAATTGATGGACAGAATGCAGAACAATGTCATACACATATGCAAATCAGCCTTGACCCTGTGCCTCATGGGAACAGTCCAGCCCGAACTGCCAAGCCATGTCTTTCCTGGACCGGAATCAAGCATCCTATGACCGGTTTCTGGCTATCAGCCGTCTTCAGCCTGGATAGCTTGACTCCAGTGGCGTGGAGAGCATGGGACTCACGTCTGAGCATACCCATCCCACTCGGTGTGACAAATGCAAAAACAACAATTGATGGACAGAATGCAGAACAATGTTATACATTCACTCCAGTACAGAGATCTGGGCCTAAATCCATTGTTTTATTGCACTCCACTCCACCCCAGTTCAGACATGAACATATGCAAATCAGCCTTGACCATGTGCCTCATGGGAACAGTCCAGCCCGATCTGCCAAGCCATGTCTTTCCTGGACCAGAATCCCGCATCCTAGGACCGGTTTCTGGCTATCAGCCGTCTTCAGCCAGGATAGCTTGACTCCAGTGGTATGGAGAGCATGGGACTCACGTCTGCGCATTCTCATCCCACTCGGGTGACAAATGCAAAAAAAACAATTGATGGACAGAATACAGAACAATGTCATACATTCACCCCAGTACAGAGATCTGGGCCTAAATCCATCGTTTTTTTGCACTCCACACCACCCAAGTTCAGACATGGCCATATGCAAATCAGCCTTGACCCTGTGCCTCATGGGAACAGTCCCGCCCAAATTGCCAAGCCATGTCTTTCCTGGACAGGAATCAAGCATCCTAGGACCGGTTTCTGGCTATCAGCCGTCTTCAGCCAGGATAGCTTGACTCCAATGGTGTGGAGAGCATGGGACTCACCTTTGAGCATACCCAACCCACTCGGAGTGACAAATGCAAAAACAACAATTGATATACAGAATGCAGAACAATGTTATGCATTCCCCCCAGTACAGAGATCTGGGCCTAAATCCATTGTTTTTTGCACTCCACACCACCCCAGTTCAGACATGGCCATATGCAAATGATCCATGACCCTGTGCCTCATGAGAACAGTCCAGCCCGAACTGCCAAGCCATGTCTTTCCTGGACAGGAATCAAGCATCCTAGGACCGGTTTCAGGCTATAAGCCGTCTTCAGCCAGGATAGCTTGACTCCAGTGGTGTGGAGAGCATGGGACTCACGTCTGAGCATACCCATCCCACTCGGGGTGACAAATGCAAAAACAACAATTGATGGACAGAATGCAGAACAATGTCATACATTCACTCCAGTACAGAGATCCTGGCCTAAATCCATCGTTTTTTTGCACTCCACACCACCCCAGTTCAGACATGGCCATATGCAAATCAGCCTTGACCCTGTGCCTCATGGGAACAGTCCAGCCCGAACTGCCAAGCCATGTCTTTCCTGGACCGGAATCAAGCATCCTAGGACTGGTTTCTGGCTATCAGCCGTCTTCAGCCAGGATAGCTTGACTCCAGTGGTGTGGAGAGCATGGGACTCACCTCTGAGCATACCCATCCCACTCGGAGTGACAAATGCAAAAACCAAAATTGATATACAGAATGCAGAACGATGTTATACATTCACCCCAGTACAGAGATCTGAGCCTAAATCCATTGTTTTTTGCACTCCACACCACCCCAGTTCAGACATGGCCATATGCAAATCAGCCTTGACCCTGTGCCTCATGGGAACAGTCCCGCCCAAATTGCCAAGCCATGTCTTTCCTGGACCCGAATCAAGCATCCTAGGACCGGTTTCTGGCTATCAGCCGTCTTCAGCCAGGATAGCTTGACTCCAGTGTTGTGGTGAGCATGGGACTCACGTCTGAGCACACCCATCCCACACAGGGTGACAAATGCAAAAACAACAATTGATGGACAGAATGCAGAACAATGTCATACATTTACCCCAGTACAGAGCTCTGGGCCTAAATCCATTGTTGTTTGCACTCCACACCACCCCAGGTCAGACATGGCCATATGCAAATCATCCATGACCCTGTGCCTCATGGGAACAGTCAAGCCCGAACTGCCAAGCCATGTCTTTCCTGGACAGGAATCCAGCATCCTAGGACCGGTTTCAGGCTATCAGCCGTCTTCAGCCAGGATAGATTGACTCCAGTGGTGTGGAGAGCATGGGACTCACGTCTGAGCATACCCATCCCACTCGGCGTCTGAGCATACCCATCCCACTCGGGGTGACAAATGCAAAAACAACAATTGATGGACAGAATGCAGAACAATGTCATACATTCACTCCAGTACAGAGATCCTGGCCTAAATCCATTGTTTTTTTGCACTCCACACCACCCCAGTTCAGACATGTCCATATGCAAATCAGCCTTGACCCTGTGCCTCATGGGAACAGTCCAGCCCGAACTGCCAAGCCATGTGTTTCCTGGACCGGAATCAAGCATCCTAGGAATGGTTTCTGGCTATCAGCCGTCTTCAGCCAGGATAGCTTGACTCCAGTGGTGTTTAGAGCATGGGCATAACGTCTGAGCATACCCATCCCACTCGGGGTGACAAATGCAAAAACAACAAGTGATGGACAGAATGCAGAACAATGTCATACATTCACTCCAGTACAGATATCCTGGCCTAAATCCATCGTTTTTTTGCACTCCACACCACCCCAGTTCAGACATGGCCATATGCAAATCAGCCTTGACTCTGTGCCTCATGGGAACAGTCCAGCCCGAACTGCCAAGCCATGTGTTTCCTGGACCGGAATCAAGCATCCTAGGACTGGTTTCTGGCTATCAGCCGTCTTCAGCCAGGATAGCTTGACTCCAGTGGTGTTTAGAGCATGGGCATAACGTCTGAGCATACCCATCCCACTCGGGGTGACAAATGCAAAAACAACAAGTGATGGACAGAATGCAGAACAATGTCATACATTCACTCCAGTACAGATATCCTGGCCTAAATCCATCGTTTTTTTGCACTCCACACCACCCCAGTTCAGACATGGCCATATGCAAATCAGCCTTGACCCTGTGCCTCATGGGAACAGTCCAGCCCGAACTGCCAAGCCATGTGTTTCCTGGACCGGAATCAAGCATCCTAGGACTGGTTTCTGGCTATCAGCCGTCTTCAGCCAGGATAGCTTGACTCCAGTGGTGTTTAGAGCATGGGACTCATGTCTGAGCATACCCATCCCACTCGGGGTGACAAATGCAAAAACAACAATTGATGGACAGAATGCAGAACAATTTCATACATTCACCCCAGTACAGAGCTCTGGGCCTACATCCATCATTTTTTTGCACTCCACAGCACCCCAGTTCAGACATGGCCATATGCAAATCATCCTTGACCGCGTGCCTCATGGGAACAGTCCAGCCCGAACTGCCAAGCCATGTCTTTCCTGGACAGGAATCAAGCATCCTAGGACCGGTTTCTGGCTATCAGCCGTCTTCAGCCAGGATAGATTGACTCCAGTGGTGTTTAGAGCATGGGACTCACGTCTGAGCATACCCATCCCACTCGGGGTGACAAATGCAAAAACAACAATTGATGGACAGAATGCAGAACAATGTCATACATTCACCCCAGTACAGAGCTCTGGGCCTAAATCTATTGTTTTTTGCACTCCACACCACCCCAGTTCAGACATGGCCATATGCAAATCATCCATGACCCTGTGCCTCATGGGAACAGTCCAGCCCGAACTGCCAAGCCATTTCTTTCCTGGACAGGAATCCAGCATCCTAGGACCAGTTTCAGGCTATCAGCCGTCTTCAGCCAGGATAGATTGACTCCAGTGGTGTGGAGAGCATGGGACTCACGTCTGAGCATACCCATCCCACTCGGGGTGACTAATGCAAAAACAACAATTGATGGACAGAATGCAGAACAATGTCATACATTCACTCCAGTACAGAGATCCTGGCCTAAATCCATCGTTTTTTGCACTCCACACCACCCCAGTTCAGACATGGCCATATGCAAATCAGCCTTGACCCTGTGCCTCATGGGAACAGTCCAGCCCGAACTGCAAAGCCATGTCTTTCCTGGACCGGAACCAAGCATCCTAGGACCGGTTTCAGGCTATCAGCCGTCTTCAGCCAGGATAGCTTGACTCCAGTGGTGTGGAGAGCATGGGACTCACGTCTGAGCATACCCATCCCACTCGGGGTGACTAATTCAAAAACAACAATTGATGGACAGAATGCAGAACAATGTCATACATTCACCCCAGTACAGAGATCCTGGCCTAAATCCATCGTTTTTTTGCACTCCACATCACCCCAGTTCAGACATGGCCATATGCAAATCAGCCTTTACCCTGTTCCTCATGGGAACAGTCCAGCCCGAACTGCCAAGCCATGTCTTTCCTGGACCAGAATCCCGCATCCTAGGACCGGTTTCTGGCTATCAGCCGTCTTCAGCCAGGATAGCTTGACTCTCGTGGTATGGAGAGCATGGGACTCACGTCTGCGCATTCTCATCCCACTCGGGTGACAAATGCAAAAACAACAATTGATGGACAGAATACAGAACAATGTCATACATTCACCCCAGTACAGAGATCTGGGCCTAAATCCATCGTTTTTTTGCACTCCACACCACCCAAGTTCAGACATGGCCATATGCAAATCAGCCTTGACCCTGTGCCTCATGGGAACAGTCCCGCCCAAATTGCCAAGCCATGTCTTTCCTGGACAGGAATCAAGCATCCTAGGACCGGTTTCTGGCTATCAGCCGTCTTCAGCCAGGATAGCTTGACTCCAATGGTGTGGAGAGCATGGGACTCACCTTTGAGCATACCCATCCCACTCGGAGTGACAAATGCAAAAACAACAATTGATATACAGAATGCAGAACAATGTTATGCATTCCCCCCAGTACAGAGATCTGGGCCTAAATCCATTGTTTTTTGCACTCCACACCACCCCAGTTCAGACATGGCCATATGCAAATGATCCATGACCCTGTGCCTCATGAGAACAGTCCAGCCCGAACTGCCAAGCCATGTCTTTCCTGGACAGGAATCAAGCATCCTAGGACCGGTTTCAGGCTATAAGCCGTCTTCAGCCAGGATAGCTTGACTCCAGTGGTGTGGAGAGCATGGGACTCACGTCTGAGCATACCCATCCCACTCGGGGTGACAAATGCAAAAACAACAATTGATGGACAGAATGCAGAACAATGCCATACATTCACTCCAGTACAGAGATCCTGGCCTAAATCCATCGTTTTTTTGCACTCCACACCACCCCAGTTCAGACATGGCCATATGCAAATCAGCCTTGACCCTGTGCCTCATGGGAACAGTCCAGCCCGAACTGCCAAGCCATGTCTTTCCTGGACCGGAATCAAGCATCCTAGGACCGGTTTCTGGCTATCAGCCGTCTTCAGCCAGGATAGCTTGACTCCAGTGGTGTGGAGAGCATGGGACTCACCTCTGAGCATACCCATCCCACTCGGAGTGACAAATGCAAAAACCAAAATTGATATACAGAATGCAGAACGATGTTATACATTCACCCCAGTACAGAGATCTGAGCCTAAATCCATTGTTTTTTGCACTCCACACCACCCCAGTTCAGACATGGCCATATGCAAATCAGCCTTGACCCTGTGCCTCATGGGAACAGTCCCGCCCAAATTGCCAAGCCATGTCTTTCCTGGACAGGAATCCAGCATCCTAGGACCGGTTTCAGGCTATCAGCCGTCTTCAGCCAGGATAGATTGACTCCAGTGGTGTCAAGAGCATGGGACTCACGTCTGAGCATACCCATCCCACTCGGGGTGACAAATGCAAAGACAACAATTGATGGACAGAATGCAGAACAATGTCATACATTTACCCCAGTACAGAGCTCTGGGCCTAAATCCATTGTTTTTTGCACTCCACACCACCCCAGTTCAGACATGTCCATATGCAAATCAGCCTTGACCCTGTGCCTCATGGGAACAGTCCAGCCCGAACTGCCATGCCATGTGTTTCCTGGACCGGAATCAAGCATCCTAGGACTCTTTTCTAGCTATCAGCCGTCTTCAGCCAGGATAGCTTGACTCCAGTGGTGTTTAGAGCATGGGCATAACGTCTGAGCATACCCATCCCACTCGGGGTGACAAATGCAAAAACAACAAGTGATGGACAGAATGCAGAACAATGTCATACATTCACTCCAGTACAGATATCCTGGCCTAAATCCATCGTTTTTTTGCACTCCACACCACCCCAGTTCAGACATGGCCATATGCAAATCAGCCTTGACTCTGTGCCTCATGGGAACAGTCCAGCCCGAACTGCCAAGCCATGTGTTTCCTGGACCGGAATCAAGCATCCTAGGACTGGTTTCTGGCTATCAGCCGTCTTCAGCCAGGATAGCTTGACTCCAGTGGTGTTTAGAGCATGGGCATAACGTCTGAGCATACCCATCCCACTCGGGGTGACAAATGCAAAAACAACAAGTGATGGACAGAATGCAGAACAATGTCATACATTCACTCCAGTACAGATATCCTGGCCTAAATCCATCGTTTTTTTGCACTCCACACCACCCCAGTTCAGACATGGCCATATGCAAATCAGCCTTGACCCTGTGCCTCATGGGAACAGTCCAGCCCGAACTGCCAAGCCATGTGTTTCCTGGACCGGAATCAAGCCTCCTAGGACTGGTTTCTGGCTATCAGCCGTCTTCAGCCAGGATAGCTTGACTCCAGTGGTGTTTAGAGCATGGGACTCATGTCTGAGCATACCCATCCCACTCGGGGTGACAAATGCAAAAACAACAATTGATGGACAGAATGCAGAACAATTTCATACATTCACCCCAGTACAGAGCTCTGGGCCTACATCCATCATTTTTTTGCACTCCACACCACCCCAGTTCAGACATGGCCATATGCAAATCATCCTTGACCGTGTGCCTCATGGGAACAGTCCAGCCCGAACTGCCAAGCCATGTCTTTCCTGGACAGGAATCAAGCATCCTAGGACCGGTTTCTGGCTATCAGCCGTCTTCAGCCAGGATAGATTGACTCCAGTGGTGTTTAGAGCATGGGACTCACGTCTGAGCATACCCATCCCACTCGGGGTGACAAATGCAAAAACAACAATTGATGGACAGAATGCAGAACAATGTCATACATTCACCCCAGTACAGAGATCTGGGCCTAAATCTATTGTTTTTTGCACTCCACACCACCCCAGTTCAGACATGGCCATATGCAAATCATCCATGACCCTGTGCCTCATGGGAACAGTCCAGCCCGAACTGCCAAGCCATTTCTTTCCTGGACAGGAATCCAGCATCCTAGGACCAGTTTCAGGCTATCAGCCGTCTTCAGCCAGGATAGATTGACTCCAGTGGTGTGGAGAGCATGGGACTCACGTCTGAGCATACCCATCCCACTCGGGGTGACTAATGCAAAAACAACAATTGATGGACAGAATGCAGAACAATGTCATACATTCACTCCAGTACAGAGATCCTGGCCTAAATCCATCGTTTTTTGCACTCCACACCACCCCAGTTCAGACATGGCCATATGCAAATCAGCCTTGACCCTGTTCCTCATGGGAACAGTCCAGCCCGAACTGCAAAGCCATGTCTTTCCTGGATTGGAATCAAGCATCCTTGGACCGGTTTCTGGCTATCAGCCATCTTCAGCCAGGATAGCTTGACTCCAGTGGTGTGGAGAGCATGGGATTCACGTCTGAGCATACCCATCCCACTCGGGGTGACAAATGCAAAAACAACAATTGATGGACAGAATGCAGAACAATGTCATACATTCACTCCAGTACAGAGATCCTGGCCTAAACCCATCGTTTTTTTGCACTCCACACCACCCCAGTTCATTCATGGCCATATGCAAATCAGCCTTGACCCTGTGCCTCATGGGAACAGTCCAGCCCGAACTGCCAAGCCATGTCTTTCCTGGACCGGAATCAAGCATCCTAGGACCGGTTTCTGGCTATCAGCCGTCTTCAGCCAGGATAGCTTGACTCCAGTGGTGTGGAGAGCATGGGACTCACGTCTGAGCATACCCATCCCACTCCGGGTGACTAATGCAAAAACAACAATTGATGGACAGAATGCAGAACAATGCCATACATTCACCCCAGTACAGAGATATGGACCTAAATCCATCGTTTTTGTGCACTCCACACCACCCCAGTTCAGACATGGCCATATGCAAATCAGCCTTGACCCTGTGCCTCATGGGAACTGTTCAGCCCGAACTGCCAAGCCATATCTTTCCTGGACCGGAATCAAGCATCCTAGGACCGGTTTCTGGCTATCAGCCGTCTTCAGCCAGGATAGCTTGACTCCAGTGTTGTGGTGAGCATGGGACTCACGTCTGAGCATACCCATCCCACTCGGGGTGACAAATGCAAAAACAACAATTGATGGACAGAATGCAGAACAATGTCATACATTCACCCCAGTACAGAGCTCTGGGCCTAAATCCATTGTTTTTTGCACTCCACACCACCCCAGTTCAGACATGGCCATATGCAAATCAGCCTTGACCCTGTGCCTCATGGGAACAGTCCAGCCCGAACTGCCAAGCCATGTCTTTCCTGGACCAGAATCAAGCATCCTAGGACAGGTTTCTGGCTATCAGCCGTCTTCAGCCAGGATAGCTTGACTCCAGTGGTGTGGAGAGCATGGGACTCACGTCTGAGCATACCCATCCCACTTGGGGTGACAAATGCAAAAACAACAATTGATGGACAGAATGCAGAGAATGCAGAACAATGTCATACATTCACCCCAGTACAGAGATCTGGGCCTAAATCCATTGTTTTTTTGCACTCCACACCACCCCAGTTCAGACATGGCCATATGCAAATCAGCCTTGAACCTGTGCCTCATGGGAACAGTCCAGCCCGGACTGCCAAGCCATGTCTTTCCTGGACCGCAATCTAGCATCCTAGTACCGGTTTCTGGCTATCAGCCATCTTCAGCCAGAATAGCTTGACTCCATGGTGTGGAGAGCATGGGACTCACGTCTGAGCATACCCATCCCACTCGGGGTGACAAATGCAAAAACAACAATTGATGGACAGAATGCAGAACAATGTCATACACATATGCAAATCAGCCTTGACCCTGTGCCTCATGGGAACAGTCCAGCCCGAACTGCCAAGCCATGTCTTTCCTGGACCGGAATCAAGCATCCTATGACCGGTTTCTGGCTATCAGCCGTCTTCAGCCTGGATAGCTTGACTCCAGTGGCGTGGAGAGCATGGGACTCACGTCTGAGCATACCCATCCCACTCGGTGTGACAAATGCAAAAACAACAATTGATGGACAGAATGCAGAACAATGTTATACATTCACTCCAGTACAGAGATCTGGGCCTAAATCCATTGTTTTATTGCACTCCACTCCACCCCAGTTCAGACATGAACATATGCAAATCAGCCTTGACCATGTGCCTCATGGGAACAGTCCAGCCCGATCTGCCAAGCCATGTCTTTCCTGGACCAGAATCCCGCATCCTAGGACCGGTTTCTGGCTATCAGCCGTCTTCAGCCAGGATAGCTTGACTCCAGTGGTATGGAGAGCATGGGACTCACGTCTGCGCATTCTCATCCCACTCGGGTGACAAATGCAAAAAAAACAATTGATGGACAGAATACAGAACAATGTCATACATTCACCCCAGTACAGAGATCTGGGCCTAAATCCATCGTTTTTTTGCACTCCACACCACCCAAGTTCAGACATGGCCATATGCAAATCAGCCTTGACCCTGTGCCTCATGGGAACAGTCCCGCCCAAATTGCCAAGCCATGTCTTTCCTGGACAGGAATCAAGCATCCTAGGACCGGTTTCTGGCTATCAGCCGTCTTCAGCCAGGATAGCTTGACTCCAATGGTGTGGAGAGCATGGGACTCACCTTTGAGCATACCCAACCCACTCGGAGTGACAAATGCAAAAACAACAATTGATATACAGAATGCAGAACAATGTTATGCATTCCCCCCAGTACAGAGATCTGGGCCTAAATCCATTGTTTTTTGCACTCCACACCACCCCAGTTCAGACATGGCCATATGCAAATGATCCATGACCCTGTGCCTCATGAGAACAGTCCAGCCCGAACTGCCAAGCCATGTCTTTCCTGGACAGGAATCAAGCATCCTAGGACCGGTTTCAGGCTATAAGCCGTCTTCAGCCAGGATAGCTTGACTCCAGTGGTGTGGAGAGCATGGGACTCACGTCTGAGCATACCCATCCCACTCGGGGTGACAAATGCAAAAACAACAATTGATGGACAGAATGCAGAACAATGTCATACATTCACTCCAGTACAGAGATCCTGGCCTAAATCCATCGTTTTTTTGCACTCCACACCACCCCAGTTCAGACATGGCCATATGCAAATCAGCCTTGACCCTGTGCCTCATGGGAACAGTCCAGCCCGAACTGCCAAGCCATGTCTTTCCTGGACCGGAATCAAGCATCCTAGGACTGGTTTCTGGCTATCAGCCGTCTTCAGCCAGGATAGCTTGACTCCAGTGGTGTGGAGAGCATGGGACTCACCTCTGAGCATACCCATCCCACTCGGAGTGACAAATGCAAAAACCAAAATTGATATACAGAATGCAGAACGATGTTATACATTCACCCCAGTACAGAGATCTGAGCCTAAATCCATTGTTTTTTGCACTCCACACCACCCCAGTTCAGACATGGCCATATGCAAATCAGCCTTGACCCTGTGCCTCATGGGAACAGTCCCGCCCAAATTGCCAAGCCATGTCTTTCCTGGACCCGAATCAAGCATCCTAGGACCGGTTTCTGGCTATCAGCCGTCTTCAGCCAGGATAGCTTGACTCCAGTGTTGTGGTGAGCATGGGACTCACGTCTGAGCACACCCATCCCACACAGGGTGACAAATGCAAAAACAACAATTGATGGACAGAATGCAGAACAATGTCATACATTTACCCCAGTACAGAGCTCTGGGCCTAAATCCATTGTTGTTTGCACTCCACACCACCCCAGGTCAGACATGGCCATATGCAAATCATCCATGACCCTGTGCCTCATGGGAACAGTCAAGCCCGAACTGCCAAGCCATGTCTTTCCTGGACAGGAATCCAGCATCCTAGGACCGGTTTCAGGCTATCAGCCGTCTTCAGCCAGGATAGATTGACTCCAGTGGTGTGGAGAGCATGGGACTCACGTCTGAGCATACCCATCCCACTCGGCGTCTGAGCATACCCATCCCACTCGGGGTGACAAATGCAAAAACAACAATTGATGGACAGAATGCAGAACAATGTCATACATTCACTCCAGTACAGAGATCCTGGCCTAAATCCATTGTTTTTTTGCACTCCACACCACCCCAGTTCAGACATGTCCATATGCAAATCAGCCTTGACCCTGTGCCTCATGGGAACAGTCCAGCCCGAACTGCCAAGCCATGTGTTTCCTGGACCGGAATCAAGCATCCTAGGAATGGTTTCTGGCTATCAGCCGTCTTCAGCCAGGATAGCTTGACTCCAGTGGTGTTTAGAGCATGGGCATAACGTCTGAGCATACCCATCCCACTCGGGGTGACAAATGCAAAAACAACAAGTGATGGACAGAATGCAGAACAATGTCATACATTCACTCCAGTACAGATATCCTGGCCTAAATCCATCGTTTTTTTGCACTCCACACCACCCCAGTTCAGACATGGCCATATGCAAATCAGCCTTGACTCTGTGCCTCATGGGAACAGTCCAGCCCGAACTGCCAAGCCATGTGTTTCCTGGACCGGAATCAAGCATCCTAGGACTGGTTTCTGGCTATCAGCCGTCTTCAGCCAGGATAGCTTGACTCCAGTGGTGTTTAGAGCATGGGCATAACGTCTGAGCATACCCATCCCACTCGGGGTGACAAATGCAAAAACAACAAGTGATGGACAGAATGCAGAACAATGTCATACATTCACTCCAGTACAGATATCCTGGCCTAAATCCATCGTTTTTTTGCACTCCACACCACCCCAGTTCAGACATGGCCATATGCAAATCAGCCTTGACCCTGTGCCTCATGGGAACAGTCCAGCCCGAACTGCCAAGCCATGTGTTTCCTGGACCGGAATCAAGCATCCTAGGACTGGTTTCTGGCTATCAGCCGTCTTCAGCCAGGATAGCTTGACTCCAGTGGTGTTTAGAGCATGGGACTCATGTCTGAGCATACCCATCCCACTCGGGGTGACAAATGCAAAAACAACAATTGATGGACAGAATGCAGAACAATTTCATACATTCACCCCAGTACAGAGCTCTGGGCCTAAATCTATTGTTTTTTGCACTCCACACCACCCCAGTTCAGACATGGCCATATGCAAATCATCCATGACCCTGTGCCTCATGGGAACAGTCCAGCCCGAACTGCCAAGCCATTTCTTTCCTGGACAGGAATCCAGCATCCTAGGACCAGTTTCAGGCTATCAGCCGTCTTCAGCCAGGATAGATTGACTCCAGTGGTGTGGAGAGCATGGGACTCACGTCTGAGCATACCCATCCCACTCGGGGTGACTAATGCAAAAACAACAATTGATGGACAGAATGCAGAACAATGTCATACATTCACTCCAGTACAGAGATCCTGGCCTAAATCCATCGTTTTTTGCACTCCACACCACCCCAGTTCAGACATGGCCATATGCAAATCAGCCTTGACCCTGTGCCTCATGGGAATAGTCCAGCCCGAACTGCAAAGCCATGTCTTTCCTGGACCGGAACCAAGCATCCTAGGACCGGTTTCAGGCTATCAGCCGTCTTCAGCCAGGATAGCTTGACTCCAGTGGTGTGGAGAGCATGGGACTCACGTCTGAGCATACCCATCCCACTCGGGGTGACTAATTCAAAAACAACAATTGATGGACAGAATGCAAAACAATGTCATACATTCACCCCAGTACAGAGATCCTGGCCTAAATCCATTGTTTTTTTGCACTCCACATCACCCCAGTTCAGACATGGCCATATGCAAATCAGCCTTGACCCTGTGCCTCATGGGAACAGTCCAGCCCGAACTGCCAAGCCATGTCTTTCCTGGACCGGCGTCAAGCATCCTAGGACCGGTTTCTGGCTATCAGCCGTCTTCAGCCAGGATAGCTTGACTCCAGTGGTGTGGAGAGCATGGGACTCACGTCTGAGCATACCCATCCCACTCGGGATGACAAATGCAAAAACAACAATTGATGGACAGAATGCAGAACAATGTCATACATTCACCCCAGTACAGAGATATGGACCTAAATCCATCGTTTTTGTGCACTCCACACCACCCCAGTTCAGACACGGCCATATGCAAATCAGCCTTGACCCTGTGCCTCATGGGAACTGTTCAGCCCGAACTGCCAAGCCATGTCTTTCCTGGACCCGAATCAAGCATCCTAGGACCGGTTTCTGGCTATCAGCCGTCTTCAGCCAGAATAGCTTGACTCCAGTGTTGTGATGAGCATGGGACTCACGTCTGAGCATACCCATCCCACACGGGGTGACAAATGCAAAAACAACAATTGATGGACAGAATGCAGAACAATGTCATACATTCACCCCAGTACAGAGCTCTGGGCCTAAATCCATTGTGTTTTGCACTCCACACCACCCCAGTTCAGACATGGCCATATGCAAATCATCCATGACCCTGTGCCTCATGGGAACAGTCCAGCCCGAACTGCCAAGCCATGTCTTTCCTGGACAGGAATCCAGCATCCTAGGACCGGTTTCAGGCTATCAGCTGTCTTCAGCCAGGATAGCTTGACTCCAGTGGTGTGGAGAGCATGGGACTCACGTCTGAGCATATCCATCCCAATCGGGGTGACTAATGCAAAAACAACAATTGATGGACAGAATGCAGAACAATGTCATACATTCACCCCAGTACAGAGATCCTGGCCTAAATCCATTGTTTTTTTGCACTCCACATCACCCCAGTTCAGACAAGGCCATATGCAAATCAGCCTTGACCCTGTGCCTCATGGGAACAGTCCAGCCCGAACTGCCAAGCCATGTCTTTCCTGGACCGGCGTCAAGCATCCTAGGACCGGTTTCTGGCTATCAGCCGTCTTCAGCCAGGATAGCTTGACTCCAGTGGTGTGGAGAGCATGGGACTCACGTCTGAGCATACCCAACCCACTTGGGGTGACAAATGCAAAAACAACAATTGAAGGACAGAATGCAGAACAATATCATACATTCACCCCAGTACAGAGATAGGGGCCTAAATCCATTGTTTTTTTGCACTCCACACCACCCCAGTTCAGACATGGCCATATGCAAATCAGCATTGACCCTGTGCCTCATGGGAACAGTCCAGCCCGAACTGCCAAGCCATGTCTTTCCTGGACAGGAATCAAGCATCCTAGGACCGGTTTCTGGCTATCAGCCATCTTCAGCCAGGATAGCTTGACTCCAGTGGTGTTGAGAGCATGGGACTCACGTCTGAGCATACCCATCCCACTAGGGGTGACAAATGCAAAAACATCAAATGATAGACAGAATGCAGAACAATGTCATACATTCACCCCAGTACAGAGATCAGGGCCTAAATCCATCGTTTTTTTGCACTCCACACCACCCCAGTTCAGACATGGCCATATGCAAATCAGCCTTGACCCTGTGCCTCATGGGAACAATCCAGCCCAAACTGCCAAGCCATGTCTTTCCTGGACAGGAATCAAGCATCCTAGGACCGGTTTCTGGCTATCAGCCATCTTCAGCCAGGATAGATTGACTCCAGTGGTGTTTAGAGCATGGGACTCACCTCTGAGCATACCCATCCCACTCGGAGTGACAAATGCAAAAACAACAATTGATATACAGAATGCAGAACAATGTTATACATTCACCCCAATACAGAGATCTGGGCCTAAATCCATCATTTTTTTGCACTCCACACCACCCCAGTTCAGACATGGCCATATGCAAATCATCCATGACCCTGTGCCTCATGAGAACAGTCAAGCCCGAACTGCCAAGCCATGTCTTTCCTGGACAGGAATCAAGCATCCTAGGACCCGTTTCAGGCTATCAGCCGTCTTCAGCCAGGATAGATTGACTCCAGTGGTGTGGAGAGCATGGGACTCTCGTCTGAGCATACCCATCCCACTCGGGATGACAAATGCAAAAACAACAATTGATGGACAGAATGCAGAACAATGTCATACATTCACCCCAGTACAGAGATATGGACCTAAATCCATCGTTTTTGTGCACGCCACACCACCCCAGTTCAGACATGGCCATATGCAAATCAGCCTTGACCCTGTGCCTCATGGGAACTGTTCAGCCCGAACTGCCAAGCCATGTCTTTCCTGGACCCGAATCAAGCATCCTAGGACCGGTTTCTGGCTATCAGCCGTCTTCAGCCAGAATAGCTTGACTCCAGTGTTGTGATGAGCATGGGACTCACGTCTGAGCATACCCATCCCACACGGGGTGACAAATGCAAAAACAACAATTGATGGACAGAATGCAGAACAATGTCATACATTCACCCCAGTACAGAGCTCTGGGCCTAAATCCATTGTTTTTGCACTCCACACCACCCCAGTTCAGACATGGCCATATGCAAATCATCCATGACCCTGTGCCTCATGGGAACAGTCCAGCCCGAACTGCCAAGCCATGTCTTTCCTGGACAGGAATCCAGCATCCTAGGACCGGTTTCAGGCTATCAGCTGTCTTCAGCCAGGATAGATTGACTCCAGTGGTGTGGAGAGCATGGGACTCACGTCTGAGCATACCCATCCCACTCGGAGTGACAAATGCAAAAACAACAATTGATGGAAAGAATGCAGAACAATGTCATACATTCACTCCAGTACAGAGATCCTGGCCTAAATCCATCGTTTTTTGCACACCACACCACCCCAGTTCAGACATGGCCATATGCAAATCAGCCTTGACCCTGTGCCTCATGGGAACAGTCCAGCCCGAACTGCCAAGCCATGTGTTTCCTCGACCGGAATCAAGCATCCTAGGACTGGTTTCTGGCTATCAGCCGTCTTCAGCCAGGATAGCTTGATTCCAGTGGTGTTTAGAGCATGGGATTCACGTCTGAGCATACCCATCCCACTCGGGGTGACAAATGCAAAAACAACAATTGATGGACAGAATGCAGAACAATGTCTTACATTCACCCCAGTACAGAGCTCTGGGCCTAAATCCATCGTTTTTTGCACTCCACACCACCCCAGTTCAGACATGGCCATATTCAAATCAGCCTTGACCCTGTGCCTCATGGGAACAGTCCAGCCCGAACTGCAAAGCCATGTCTTTCCTGGACCGGAACCAAGCATCCTAGGACCGGTTTCTGGCTATCAGCCGTCTTCAGCCAGGATAGCTTGACTCCAGTGGTGTGGAGAGCATGGGACTCACGTCTGAGCATACCCATCCCACTCGGGGTGACTAATGCAAAAACAACAATTGATGGACAGAATGCAGAACAATGTCATACATTCACCCCAGTACAGAGATCCTGGCCTAAATCCATTGTTTTTTTGCACTCCACACCACCCCAGTTCAGACATGGCCATATGCAAATCAGCCTTGACCCTGTGCCTCATGGGAACAGTGCAGCCCGAACTGCCAAGCCATGTCTTTCCTGGACCGGCGTCAAGCATCCTAGGACTGGTTTCTGGCTATCAGCCGTCTTCAGCCAGGATAGCTTGACTCCAGTGGTGTGGAGAGCATGGGACTCACGTCTGAGCATACCCAACCCACTTGGGGTGACAAATGCAAAAACAACAATTGAAGGACAGAATGCAGAACAATATCATACATTCACCCCAGTACAGAGATCGGGGTCTAAATCCATTGTTTTTTTGCACTGCACACCACCCCAGTTCAGACATGGGCATATGCAAATCAGCCTTGACCCTGTGCCTCATGGGAACAGTCCAGCCCGAACTGCCAAGCCATGTCTTTCCTGGACAGGAATCAAGCATCCTAGGACCGGTTTCTGGCTATCAGCCATCTTCAACCAGGATAGCTTGACTCCAGTGTTGTGGAGAGCATGGGACTCACGTCTGAGCATACCCATCCCACTCGGGGTGACAAATGCAAAAACATCAAATGATAGACAGAATGCAGAACATTGTCATACATTCACCCCAGTACAGAGATCAGGGCCTAAATCCATTGTTTTTTGCACTCCACACCACCCCAGTTCAGACATGGACATATGCAAATCAGCCTTGACCATGTGCCTCATGGGAACAGTCCAGCCCGAACTGCCAAGCCATGTCTTTCCTGGACCAGAATCCCGCATCCTAGGACCGGTTTCTGGCTATCAGCCGTCTTCAGCCAGGATAGCTTGACTCCAGTGGTATGGAGAGCATGGGACTCACGTCTGCGCATTCTCATCCCACTCGGGTGACAAATGCAAAAACAACAATTGATGGACAGAATACAGAACAATGTCATACATTCACCCCAGTACAGAGATCTGGGCCTAAATCCATCGTTTTTTTGCACTCCACACCACCCAAGTTCAGACATGGCCATATGCAAATCAGCCTTGACCCTGTGCCTCATGGGAACAGTCCCGCCCAAATTGCCAAGCCATGTCTTTCCTGGACAGGAATCAAGCATCCTAGGACCGGTTTCTGGCTATCAGCCGTCTTCAGCCAGGATAGCTTGACTCCAATGGTGTGGAGAGCATGGGACTCACCTTTGAGCATACCCAACCCACTCGGAGTGACAAATGCAAAAACAACAATTGATGGACAGAATGCAGAACAATGTCTTACATTCACCCCAGTACAGAGCTCTGGGCCTAAATCCATCGTTTTTTGCACTCCACACCACCCCAGTTCAGACATGGCCATATTCAAATCAGCCTTGACCCTGTGCCTCATGGGAACAGTCCAGCCCGAACTGCAAAGCCATGTCTTTCCTGGACCGGAACCAAGCATCCTAGGACCGGTTTCTGGCTATCAGCCGTCTTCAGCCAGGATAGCTTGACTCCAGTGGTGTGGAGAGCATGGGACTCACGTCTGAGCATACCCATCCCACTCGGGGTGACTAATGCAAAAACAACAATTGATGGACAGAATGCAGAACAATGTCATACATTCACCCCAGTACAGAGATCCTGGCCTAAATCCATTGTTTTTTTGCACTCCACACCACCCCAGTTCAGACATGGCCATATGCAAATCAGCCTTGACCCTGTGCCTCATGGGAACAGTGCAGCCCGAACTGCCAAGCCATGTCTTTCCTGGACCGGCGTCAAGCATCCTAGGACTGGTTTCTGGCTATCAGCCGTCTTCAGCCAGGATAGCTTGACTCCAGTGGTGTGGAGAGCATGGGACTCACGTCTGAGCATACCCAACCCACTTGGGGTGACAAATGCAAAAACAACAATTGAAGGACAGAATGCAGAACAATATCATACATTCACCCCAGTACAGAGATCGGGGTCTAAATCCATTGTTTTTTTGCACTGCACACCACCCCAGTTCAGACATGGGCATATGCAAATCAGCCTTGACCCTGTGCCTCATGGGAACAGTCCAGCCCGAACTGCCAAGCCATGTCTTTCCTGGACAGGAATCAAGCATCCTAGGACCGGTTTCTGGCTATCAGCCATCTTCAACCAGGATAGCTTGACTCCAGTGTTGTGGAGAGCATGGGACTCACGTCTGAGCATACCCATCCCACTCGGGGTGACAAATGCAAAAACATCAAATGATAGACAGAATGCAGAACATTGTCATACATTCACCCCAGTACAGAGATCAGGGCCTAAATCCATTGTTTTTTGCACTCCACACCACCCCAGTTCAGACATGGACATATGCAAATCAGCCTTGACCATGTGCCTCATGGGAACAGTCCAGCCCGAACTGCCAAGCCATGTCTTTCCTGGACCAGAATCCCGCATCCTAGGACCGGTTTCTGGCTATCAGCCGTCTTCAGCCAGGATAGCTTGACTCCAGTGGTATGGAGAGCATGGGACTCACGTCTGCGCATTCTCATCCCACTCGGGTGACAAATGCAAAAACAACAATTGATGGACAGAATACAGAACAATGTCATACATTCACCCCAGTACAGAGATCTGGGCCTAAATCCATCGTTTTTTTGCACTCCACACCACCCAAGTTCAGACATGGCCATATGCAAATCAGCCTTGACCCTGTGCCTCATGGGAACAGTCCCGCCCAAATTGCCAAGCCATGTCTTTCCTGGACAGGAATCAAGCATCCTAGGACCGGTTTCTGGCTATCAGCCGTCTTCAGCCAGGATAGCTTGACTCCAATGGTGTGGAGAGCATGGGACTCACCTTTGAGCATACCCAACCCACTCGGAGTGACAAATGCAAAAACAACAATTGATATACAGAATGCAGAACAATGTTATGCATTCCCCCCAGTACAGAGATCTGGGCCTAAATCCATTGTTTTTTGCACTCCACACCACCCCAGTTCAGACATGGCCATATGCAAATGATCCATGACCCTGTGCCTCATGAGAACAGTCCAGCCCGAACTGCCAAGCCATGTCTTTCCTGGACAGGAATCAAGCATCCTAGGACCGGTTTCAGGCTATAAGCCGTCTTCAGCCAGGATAGCTTGACTCCAGTGGTGTGGAGAGCATGGGACTCACGTCTGAGCATACCCATCCCACTCGGGGTGACAAATGCAAAAACAACAATTGATGGACAGAATGCAGAACAATGTCATACATTCACTCCAGTACAGAGATCCTGGCCTAAATCCATCGTTTTTTTGCACTCCACACCACCCCAGTTCAGACATGGCCATATGCAAATCAGCCTTGACCCTGTGCCTCATGGGAACAGTCCAGCCCGAACTGCCAAGCCATGTCTTTCCTGGACCGGAATCAAGCATCCTAGGACCGGTTTCTGGCTATCAGCCGTCTTCAGCCAGGATAGCTTGACTCCAGTGGTGTGGAGAGCATGGGACTCACCTCTGAGCATACCCATCCCACTCGGAGTGACAAATGCAAAAACCAAAATTGATATACAGAATGCAGAACGATGTTATACATTCACCCCAGTACAGAGATCTGAGCCTAAATCCATTGTTTTTTGCACTCCACACCACCCCAGTTCAGACATGGCCATATGCAAATCAGCCTTGACCCTGTGCCTCATGGGAACAGTCCCGCCCAAATTGCCAAGCCATGTCTTTCCTGGACCCGAATCAAGCATCCTAGGACCGGTTTCTGGCTATCAGCCGTCTTCAGCCAGGATAGCTTGACTCCAGTGTTGTGGTGAGCATGGGACTCACGTCTGAGCATACCCATCCCACACAGGGTGACAAATGCAAAAACAACAATTGATGGACAGAATGCAGAACAATGTCATACATTTACCCCAGTACAGAGCTCTGGGCCTAAATCCATTGTTTTTTGCACTCCACACCACCCCAGGTCAGACATGGCCATATGCAAATCATCCATGACCCTGTGCCTCATGGGAACAGTCAAGCCCGAACTGCCAAGCCATGTCTTTCCTGGACAGGAATCCAGCATCCTAGGACCGGTTTCAGGCTATCAGCCGTCTTCAGCCAGGATAGATTGACTCCAGTGGTGTGGAGAGCATGGGACTCACGTCTGAGCATACCCATCCCACTCGGGGTGACAAATGCAAAAACAACAATTGATGGACAGAATGCAGAACAATGTCATACATTCACTCCAGTACAGAGATCCTGGCCTAAATCCATTGTTTTTTTGCACTCCACACCACCCCAGTTCAGACATGTCCATATGCAAATCAGCCTTGACCCTGTGCCTCATGGGAACAGTCCAGCCCGAACTGCCAAGCCATGTCTTTCCTGGACCCGAATCAAGCATCCTAGGACCGGTTTCTGGCTATCAGCCGTCTTCAGCCAGAATAGCTTGACTCCAGTGTTGTGATGAGCATGGGACTCACGTCTGAGCATACCCATCCCACACGGGGTGACAAATGCAAAAACAACAATTGATGGACAGAATGCAGAACAATGTCATACATTCACCCCAGTACAGAGCTCTGGGCCTAAATCCATTGTTTTTGCACTCCACACCACCCCAGTTCAGACATGGCCATATGCAAATCATCCATGACCCTGTGCCTCATGGGAACAGTCCAGCCCGAACTGCCAAGCCATGTCTTTCCTGGACAGGAATCCAGCATCCTAGGACCGGTTTCAGGCTATCAGCTGTCTTCAGCCAGGATAGATTGACTCCAGTGGTGTGGAGAGCATGGGACTCACGTCTGAGCATACCCATCCCACTCGGAGTGACAAATGCAAAAACAACAATTGATGGACAGAATGCAGAACAATGTCATACATTCACTCCAGTACAGAGATCCTGGCCTAAATCCATCGTTTTTTGCACACCACACCACCCCAGTTCAGACATGGCCATATGCAAATCAGCCTTGACCCTGTGCCTCATGGGAACAGTCCAGCCCGAACTGCCAAGCCATGTGTTTCCTCGACCGGAATCAAGCATCCTAGGACTGGTTTCTGGCTATCAGCCGTCTTCAGCCAGGATAGCTTGATTCCAGTGGTGTTTAGAGCATGGGACTCACATCTGAGCATACCCATCCCACTCGGGGTGACAAATGCAAAAACAACAATTGATGGACAGAATGCAGAACAATGTCTTACATTCACCCCAGTACAGAGCTCTGGGCCTAAATCCATTGTTTTTTTGCACTCCACACCACCCCAGTTCAGACATGGCCATATGCAAATCAGCCTTGACCCTGTGCCTCATGGGAACAGTGCAGCCCGAACTGCCAAGCCATGTCTTTCCTGGACCGGCGTCAAGCATCCTAGGACTGGTTTCTGGCTATCAGCCGTCTTCAGCCAGGATAGCTTGACTCCAGTGGTGTGGAGAGCATGGGACTCACGTCTGAGCATACCCAACCCACTTGGGGTGACAAATGCAAAAACAACAATTGAAGGACAGAATGCAGAACAATATCATACATTCACCCCAGTACAGAGATCGGGGTCTAAATCCATTGTTTTTTTGCACTGCACACCACCCCAGTTCAGACATGGGCATATGCAAATCAGCCTTGACCCTGTGCCTCATGGGAACAGTCCAGCCCGAACTGCCAAGCCATGTCTTTCCTGGACAGGAATCAAGCATCCTAGGACCGGTTTCTGGCTATCAGCCATCTTCAACCAGGATAGCTTGACTCCAGTGTTGTGGAGAGCATGGGACTCACGTCTGAGCATACCCATCCCACTCGGGGTGACAAATGCAAAAACATCAAATGATAGACAGAATGCAGAACATTGTCATACATTCACCCCAGTACAGAGATCAGGGCCTAAATCCATTGTTTTTTGCACTCCACACCACCCCAGTTCAGACATGGACATATGCAAATCAGCCTTGACCATGTGCCTCATGGGAACAGTCCAGCCCGAACTGCCAAGCCATGTCTTTCCTGGACCAGAATCCCGCATCCTAGGACCGGTTTCTGGCTATCAGCCGTCTTCAGCCAGGATAGCTTGACTCCAGTGGTATGGAGAGCATGGGACTCACGTCTGCGCATTCTCATCCCACTCGGGTGACAAATGCAAAAACAACAATTGATGGACAGAATACAGAACAATGTCATACATTCACCCCAGTACAGAGATCTGGGCCTAAATCCATCGTTTTTTTGCACTCCACACCACCCAAGTTCAGACATGGCCATATGCAAATCAGCCTTGACCCTGTGCCTCATGGGAACAGTCCCGCCCAAATTGCCAAGCCATGTCTTTCCTGGACAGGAATCAAGCATCCTAGGACCGGTTTCTGGCTATCAGCCGTCTTCAGCCAGGATAGCTTGACTCCAATGGTGTGGAGAGCATGGGACTCACCTTTGAGCATACCCATCCCACTCGGAGTGACAAATGCAAAAACAACAATTGATATACAGAATGCAGAACAATGTTATGCATTCCCCCCAGTACAGAGATCTGGGCCTAAATCCATTGTTTTTTGCACTCCACACCACCCCAGTTCAGACATGGCCATATGCAAATGATCCATGACCCTGTGCCTCATGAGAACAGTCCAGCCCGAACTGCCAAGCCATGTCTTTCCTGGACAGGAATCAAGCATCCTAGGACCGGTTTCAGGCTATAAGCCGTCTTCAGCCAGGATAGCTTGACTCCAGTGGTGTGGAGAGCATGGGACTCACGTCTGAGCATACCCATCCCACTCGGGGTGACAAATGCAAAAACAACAATTGATGGACAGAATGCAGAACAATGTCATACATTCACTCCAGTACAGAGATCCTGGCCTAAATCCATCGTTTTTTTGCACTCCACACCACCCCAGTTCAGACATGGCCATATGCAAATCAGCCTTGACCCTGTGCCTCATGGGAACAGTCCAGCCCGAACTGCCAAGCCATGTCTTTCCTGGACCGGAATCAAGCATCCTAGGACCGGTTTCTGGCTATCAGCCGTCTTCAGCCAGGATAGCTTGACTCCAGTGGTGTGGAGAGCATGGGACTCACCTCTGAGCATACCCATCCCACTCGGAGTGACAAATGCAAAAACCAAAATTGATATACAGAATGCAGAACGATGTTATACATTCACCCCAGTACAGAGATCTGAGCCTAAATCCATTGTTTTTTGCACTCCACACCACCCCAGTTCAGACATGGCCATATGCAAATCAGCCTTGACCCTGTGCCTCATGGGAACAGTCCCGCCCAAATTGCCAAGCCATGTCTTTCCTGGACCCGAATCAAGCATCCTAGGACCGGTTTCTGGCTATCAGCCGTCTTCAGCCAGGATAGCTTGACTCCAGTGTTGTGGTGAGCATGGGACTCACGTCTGAGCATACCCATCCCACACAGGGTGACAAATGCAAAAACAACAATTGATGGACAGAATGCAGAACAATGTCATACATTTACCCCAGTACAGAGCTCTGGGCCTAAATCCATTGTTTTTTGCACTCCACACCACCCCAGGTCAGACATGGCCATATGCAAATCATCCATGACCCTGTGCCTCATGGGAACAGTCAAGCCCGAACTGCCAAGCCATGTCTTTCCTGGACAGGAATCCAGCATCCTAGGACCGGTTTCAGGCTATCAGCCGTCTTCAGCCAGGATAGATTGACTCCAGTGGTGTGGAGAGCATGGGACTCACGTCTGAGCATACCCATCCCACTCGGGGTGACAAATGCAAAAACAACAATTGATGGACAGAATGCAGAACAATGTCATACATTCACTCCAGTACAGAGATCCTGGCCTAAATCCATTGTTTTTTTGCACTCCACACCACCCCAGTTCAGACATGTCCATATGCAAATCAGCCTTGACCCTGTGCCTCATGGGAACAGTCCAGCCCGAACTGCCAAGCCATGTGTTTCCTGGACCGGAATCAAGCATCCTAGGACTGGTTTCTGGCTATCAGCCGTCTTCAGCCAGGATAGCTTGACTCCAGTGGTGTTTAGAGCATGGGCATAACGTCTGAGCATACCCATCCCACTCGGGGTGACAAATGCAAAAACAACAAGTGATGGACAGAATGCAGAACAATGTCATACATTCACTCCAGTACAGATATCCTGGCCTAAATCCATAGTTTTTTTGCACTCCACACCACCCCAGTTCAGACATGGCCATATGCAAATCAGCCTTGACTCTGTGCCTCATGGGAACAGTCCAGCCCGAACTGCCAAGCCATGTGTTTCCTGGACCGGAATCAAGCATCCTAGGACTGGTTTCTGGCTATCAGCCGTCTTCAGCCAGGATAGCTTGACTCCAGTGGTGTTTAGAGCATGGGCATAACGTCTGAGCATACCCATCCCACTCGGGGTGACAAATGCAAAAACAACAAGTGATGGACAGAATGCAGAACAATGTCATACATTCACTCCAGTACAGATATCCTGGCCTAAATCCATCGTTTTTTTGCACTCCACACCACCCCAGTTCAGACATGGCCATATGCAAATCAGCCTTGACCCTGTGCCTCATGGGAACAGTCCAGCCCGAACTGCCAAGCCATGTGTTTCCTGGACCGGAATCAAGCATCCTAGGACTGGTTTCTGGCTATCAGCCGTCTTCAGCCAGGATAGCTTGACTCCAGTGGTGTTTAGAGCATGGGACTCATGTCTGAGCATACCCATCCCACTCGGGGTGACAAATGCAAAAACAACAATTGATGGACAGAATGCAGAACAATTTCATACATTCACCCCAGTACAGAGCTCTGGGCCTACATCCATCATTTTTTTGCACTCCACAGCACCCCAGTTCAGACATGGCCATATGCAAATCATCCTTGACCGTGTGCCTCATGGGAACAGTCCAGCCCGAACTGCCAAGCCATGTCTTTCCTGGACAGGAATCAAGCATCCTAGGACCGGTTTCTGGCTATCAGCCGTCTTCAGCCAGGATAGATTGACTCCAGTGGTGTTTAGAGCATGGGACTCACGTCTGAGCATACCCATCCCACTCGGGGTGACAAATGCAAAAACAACAATTGATGGACAGAATGCAGAACAATGTCATACATTCACCCCAGTACAGAGCTCTGGGCCTAAATCTATTGTTTTTTGCACTCCACACCACCCCAGTTCAGACATGGCCATATGCAAATCATCCATGACCCTGTGCCTCATGGGAACAGTCCAGCCCGAACTGCCAAGCCATTTCTTTCCTGGACAGGAATCCAGCATCCTAGGACCAGTTTCAGGCTATCAGCCGTCTTCAGCCAGGATAGATTGACTCCAGTGGTGTGGAGAGCATGGGACTCACGTCTGAGCATACCCATCCCACTCGGGGTGACTAATGCAAAAACAACAATTGATGGACAGAATGCAGAACAATGTCATACATTCACTCCAGTACAGAGATCCTGGCCTAAATCCATCGTTTTTTGCACTCCACACCACCCCAGTTCAGACATGGCCATATGCAAATCAGCCTTGACCCTGTGCCTCATGGGAACAGTCCAGCCCGAACTGCAAAGCCATGTCTTTCCTGGACCGGAACCAAGCATCCTAGGACCGGTTTCAGGCTATCAGCCGTCTTCAGCCAGGATAGCTTGACTCCAGTGGTGTGGAGAGCATGGGACTCACGTCTGAGCATACCCATCCCACTCGGGGTGACTAATTCAAAAACAACAATTGATGGACAGAATGCAGAACAATGTCATACATTCACCCCAGTACAGAGATCCTGGCCTAAATCCATTGTTTTTTTGCACTCCACATCACCCCAGTTCAGACATGGCCATATGCAAATCAGCCTTGACCCTGTGCCTCATGGGAACAGTCCAGCCCGAACTGCCAAGCCATGTCTTTCCTGGACCGGCGTCAAGCATCCTAGGACCGGTTTCTGGCTATCAGCCGTCTTCAGCCAGGATAGCTTGACTCCAGTGGTGTGGAGAGCATGGGACTCTCGTCTGAGCATACCCATCCCACTCGGGATGACAAATGCAGAAACAACAATTGATGGACAGAATGCAGAACAATGTCATACATTCACCCCAGTACAGAGATATGGACCTAAATCCATCGTTTTTGTGCACGCCACACCACCCCAGTTCAGACATGGCCATATGCAAATCAGCCTTGACCCTGTGACTCATGGGAACTGTTCAGCCCGAACTGCCAAGCCATGTCTTTCCTGGACCCGAATCAAGCATCCTAGGACCGGTTTCTGGCTATCAGCCGTCTTCAGCCAGAATAGCTTGACTCCAGTGTTGTGATGAGCATGGGACTCACGTCTGAGCATACCCATCCCACACGGGGTGACAAATGCAAAAACAACAATTGATGGACAGAATGCAGAACAATGTCATACATTCACCCCAGTACAGAGCTCTGGGCCTAAATCCATTGTTTTTGCACTCCACACCACCCCAGTTCAGACATGGCCATATGCAAATCATCCATGACCCTGTGCCTCATGGGAACAGTCCAGCCCGAACTGCCAAGCCATGTCTTTCCTGGACAGGAATCCAGCATCCTAGGACCGGTTTCAGGCTATCAGCTGTCTTCAGCCAGGATAGATTGACTCCAGTGGTGTGGAGAGCATGGGACTCACGTCTGAGCATACCCATCCCACTCGGAGTGACAAATGCAAAAACAACAATTGATGGACAGAATGCAGAACAATGTCATACATTCACTCCAGTACAGAGATCCTGGCCTAAATCCATCGTTTTTTGCACACCACACCACCCCAGTTCAGACATGGCCATATGCAAATCAGCCTTGACCCTGTGCCTCATGGGAACAGTCCAGCCCGAACTGCCAAGCCATGTGTTTCCTCGACCGGAATCAAGCATCCTAGGACTGGTTTCTGGCTATCAGCCGTCTTCAGCCAGGATAGCTTGATTCCAGTGGTGTTTAGAGCATGGGACTCACATCTGAGCATACCCATCCCACTCGGGGTGACAAATGCAAAAACAACAATTGATGGACAGAATGCAGAACAATGTCTTACATTCACCCCAGTACAGAGCTCTGGGCCTAAATCCATTGTTTTTTTGCACTCCACACCACCCCAGTTCAGACATGGCCATATGCAAATCAGCCTTGACCCTGTGCCTCATGGGAACAGTGCAGCCCGAACTGCCAAGCCATGTCTTTCCTGGACCGGCGTCAAGCATCCTAGGACTGGTTTCTGGCTATCAGCCGTCTTCAGCCAGGATAGCTTGACTCCAGTGGTGTGGAGAGCATGGGACTCACGTCTGAGCATACCCAACCCACTTGGGGTGACAAATGCAAAAACAACAATTGAAGGACAGAATGCAGAACAATATCATACATTCACCCCAGTACAGAGATCGGGGTCTAAATCCATTGTTTTTTTGCACTGCACACCACCCCAGTTCAGACATGGGCATATGCAAATCAGCCTTGACCCTGTGCCTCATGGGAACAGTCCAGCCCGAACTGCCAAGCCATGTCTTTCCTGGACAGGAATCAAGCATCCTAGGACCGGTTTCTGGCTATCAGCCATCTTCAACCAGGATAGCTTGACTCCAGTGTTGTGGAGAGCATGGGACTCACGTCTGAGCATACCCATCCCACTCGGGGTGACAAATGCAAAAACATCAAATGATAGACAGAATGCAGAACATTGTCATACATTCACCCCAGTACAGAGATCAGGGCCTAAATCCATTGTTTTTTGCACTCCACACCACCCCAGTTCAGACATGGACATATGCAAATCAGCCTTGACCATGTGCCTCATGGGAACAGTCCAGCCCGAACTGCCAAGCCATGTCTTTCCTGGACCAGAATCCCGCATCCTAGGACCGGTTTCTGGCTATCAGCCGTCTTCAGCCAGGATAGCTTGACTCCAGTGGTATGGAGAGCATGGGACTCACGTCTGCGCATTCTCATCCCACTCGGGTGACAAATGCAAAAACAACAATTGATGGACAGAATACAGAACAATGTCATACATTCACCCCAGTACAGAGATCTGGGCCTAAATCCATCGTTTTTTTGCACTCCACACCACCCAAGTTCAGACATGGCCATATGCAAATCAGCCTTGACCCTGTGCCTCATGGGAACAGTCCCGCCCAAATTGCCAAGCCATGTCTTTCCTGGACAGGAATCAAGCATCCTAGGACCGGTTTCTGGCTATCAGCCGTCTTCAGCCAGGATAGCTTGACTCCAATGGTGTGGAGAGCATGGGACTCACCTTTGAGCATACCCATCCCACTCGGAGTGACAAATGCAAAAACAACAATTGATATACAGAATGCAGAACAATGTTATGCATTCCCCCCAGTACAGAGATCTGGGCCTAAATCCATTGTTTTTTGCACTCCACACCACCCCAGTTCAGACATGGCCATATGCAAATCAGCCTTGACCCTGTGCCTCATGGGAACAGTCCAGCCCGAACTGCCAAGCCATGTCTTTCCTGGACCGGAATCAAGCATCCTAGGACCGGTTTCTGGCTATCAGCCGTCTTCAGCCAGGATAGCTTGACTCCAGTGGTGTGGAGAGCATGGGACTCACCTCTGAGCATACCCATCCCACTCGGAGTGACAAATGCAAAAACCAAAATTGATATACAGAATGCAGAACGATGTTATACATTCACCCCAGTACAGAGATCTGAGCCTAAATCCATTGTTTTTTGCACTCCACACCACCCCAGTTCAGACATGGCCATATGCAAATCAGCCTCGACCCTGTGCCTCATGGGAACAGTCCCGCCCAAATTGCCAAGCCATGTCTTTCCTGGACCCGAATCAAGCATCCTAGGACCGGTTTCTGGCTATCAGCCGTCTTCAGCCAGGATAGCTTGACTCCAGTGTTGTGGTGAGCATGGGACTCACGTCTGAGCATACCCATCCCACACAGGGTGACAAATGCAAAAACAACAATTGATGGACAGAATGCAGAACAATGTCATACATTTACCCCAGTACAGAGCTCTGGGCCTAAATCCATTGTTTTTTGCACTCCACACCACCCCAGGTCAGACATGGCCATATGCAAATCATCCATGACCCTGTGCCTCATGGGAACAGTCAAGCCCGAACTGCCAAGCCATGTCTTTCCTGGACAGGAATCCAGCATCCTAGGACCGGTTTCAGGCTATCAGCCGTCTTCAGCCAGGATAGATTGACTCCAGTGGTGTGGAGAGCATGGGACTCACGTCTGAGCATACCCATCCCACTCGGGGTGACAAATGCAAAAACAACAATTGATGGACAGAATGCAGAACAATGTCATACATTCACTCCAGTACAGAGATCCTGGCCTAAATCCATTGTTTTTTTGCACTCCACACCACCCCAGTTCAGACATGTCCATATGCAAATCAGCCTTGACCCTGTGCCTCATGGGAACAGTCCAGCCCGAACTGCCAAGCCATGTGTTTCCTGGACCGGAATCAAGCATCCTAGGACTGGTTTCTGGCTATCAGCCGTCTTCAGCCAGGATAGCTTGACTCCAGTGGTGTTTAGAGCATGGGCATAACGTCTGAGCATACCCATCCCACTCGGGGTGACAAATGCAAAAACAACAAGTGATGGACAGAATGCAGAACAATGTCATACATTCACTCCAGTACAGATATCCTGGCCTAAATCCATCGTTTTTTTGCACTCCACACCACCCCAGTTCAGACATGGCCATATGCAAATCAGCCTTGACCCTGTGCCTCATGGGAACAGTCCAGCCCGAACTGCCAAGCCATGTGTTTCCTGGACCGGAATCAAGCATCCTAGGACTGGTTTCTGGCTATCAGCCGTCTTCAGCCAGGATAGCTTGACTCCAGTGGTGTTTAGAGCATGGGACTCATGTCTGAGCATACCCATCCCACTCGGGGTGACAAATGCAAAAACAACAATTGATGGACAGAATGCAGAACAATTTCATACATTCACCCCAGTACAGAGCTCTGGGCCTACATCCATCATTTTTTTGCACTCCACAGCACCCCAGTTCAGACATGGCCATATGCAAATCATCCTTGACCGTGTGCCTCATGGGAACAGTCCAGCCCGAACTGCCAAGCCATGTCTTTCCTGGACAGGAATCAAGCATCCTAGGACCGGTTTCTGGCTATCAGCCGTCTTCAGCCAGGATAGATTGACTCCAGTGGTGTTTAGAGCATGGGACTCACGTCTGAGCATACCCATCCCACTCGGGGTGACAAATGCAAAAACAACAATTGATGGACAGAATGCAGAACAATGTCATACATTCACCCCAGTACAGAGCTCTGGGCCTAAATCTATTGTTTTTTGCACTCCACACCACCCCAGTTCAGACATGGCCATATGCAAATCATCCATGACCCTGTGCCTCATGGGAACAGTCCAGCCCGAACTGCCAAGCCATTTCTTTCCTGGACAGGAATCCAGCATCCTAGGACCAGTTTCAGGCTATCAGCCGTCTTCAGCCAGGATAGATTGACTCCAGTGGTGTGGAGAGCATGGGACTCACGTCTGAGCATACCCATCCCACTCGGGGTGACTAATGCAAAAACAACAATTGATGGACAGAATGCAGAACAATGTCATACATTCACTCCAGTACAGAGATCCTGGCCTAAATCCATCGTTTTTTGCACTCCACACCACCCCAGTTCAGACATGGCCATATGCAAATCAGCCTTGACCCTGTGCCTCATGGGAACAGTCCAGCCCGAACTGCAAAGCCATGTCTTTCCTGGACCGGAACCAAGCATCCTAGGACCGGTTTCAGGCTATCAGCCGTCTTCAGCCAGGATAGCTTGACTCCAGTGGTGTGGAGAGCATGGGACTCACGTCTGAGCATACCCATCCCACTCGGGGTGACTAATTCAAAAACAACAATTGATGGACAGAATGCAGAACAATGTCATACATTCACCCCAGTACAGAGATCCTGGCCTAAATCCATTGTTTTTTTGCACTCCACATCACCCCAGTTCAGACATGGCCATATGCAAATCAGCCTTGACCCTGTGCCTCATGGGAACAGTCCAGCCCGAACTGCCAAGCCATGTCTTTCCTGGACCGGCGTCAAGCATCCTAGGACCGGTTTCTGGCTATCAGCCGTCTTCAGCCAGGATAGCTTGACTCCAGTGGTGTGGAGAGCATGGGACTCACGTCTGAGCATACCCATCCCACTCGGGATGACAAATGCAAAAACAACAATTGATGGACAGAATGCAGAACAATGTCATACATTCACCCCAGTACAGAGATATGGACCTAAATCCATCGTTTTTGTGCACTCCACACCACCCCAGTTCAGACATGGCCATATGCAAATCAGCCTTGACCCTGTGCCTCATGGGAACTGTTCAGCCCGAACTGCCAAGCCATGTCTTTCCTGGACCCGAATCAAGCATCCTAGGACCGGTTTCTGGCTATCAGCCGTCTTCAGCCAGAATAGCTTGACTCCAGTGTTGTGATGAGCATGGGACTCACGTCTGAGCATACCCATCCCACACGGGGTGACAAATGCAAAAACAACAATTGATGGACAGAATGCAGAACAATGTCATACATTCACCCCAGTACAGAGCTCTGGGCCTAAATCCATTGTGTTTTGCACTCCACACCACCCCAGTTCAGACATGGCCATATGCAAATCATCCATGACGCTGTGCCTCATGGGAACAGTCCAGCCCGAACTGCCAAGCCATGTCTTTCCTGGACAGGAATCCAGCATCCTAGGACCGGTTTCAGGCTATCAGCTGTCTTCAGCCAGGATAGCTTGACTCCAGTGGTGTGGAGAGCATGGGACTCACGTCTGAGCATACCCATCCCAATCGGGGTGACTAATGCAAAAACAACAATTGATGGACAGAATGCAGAACAATGTCATACATTCACCCCAGTACAGAGATCCTGGCCTAAATCCATTGTTTTTTTGCACTCCACATCACCCCAGTTCAGACAAGGCCATATGCAAATCAGCCTTGACCCTGTGCCTCATGGGAACAGTCCAGCCCAAACTGCCAAGCCATGTCTTTCCTGGACCGGCGTCAAGCATCCTAGGACCGGTTTCTGGCTATCAGCCGTCTTCAGCCAGGATAGCTTGACTCCAGTGGTGTGGAGAGCATGGGACTCACGTCTGAGCATACCCAACCCACTTGGGGTGACAAATGCAAAAACAACAATTGAAGGACAGAATGCAGAACAATATCATACATTCACCCCAGTACAGAGATAGGGGCCTAAATCCATTGTTTTTTTGCACTCCACACCACCCCAGTTCAGACATGGCCATATGCAAATCAGCATTGACCCTGTGCCTCATGGGAACAGTCCAGCCCGAACTGCCAAGCCATGTCTTTCCTGGACAGGAATCAAGCATCCTAGGACCGGTTTCTGGCTATCAGCCATCTTCAGCCAGGATAGCTTGACTCCAGTGGTGTTGAGAGCATGGGACTCACGTCTGAGCATACCCATCCCACTAGGGGTGACAAATGCAAAAACATCAAATGATAGACAGAATGCAGAACAATGTCATACATTCACCCCAGTACAGAGATCAGGGCCTAAATCCATCGTTTTTTTGCACTCCACACCACCCCAGTTCAGACATGGCCATATGCAAATCAGCCTTGACCCTGTGCCTCATGGGAACAATCCAGCCCGAACTGCCAAGCCATGTCTTTCCTGGACAGGAATCAAGCATCCAAGGACCGGTTTCTGGCTATCAGCCGTCTTCAGCCAGGATAGATTGACTCCAGTGGTGTTTAGAGCATGGGACTCACCTCTGAGCATACCCATCCCACTCGGAGTGACAAATGCAAAAACAACAATTGATATACAGAATGCAGAACAATGTTATACATTCACCCCAATACAGAGATCTGGGCCTAAATCCATCGTTTTTTTGCACTCCACACCACCCCAGTTCAGACATGGCCATATGCAAATCATCCATGACCCTGTGCCTCATGGGAACAGTCCAGCCCGAACTGCCAAGCCATGTCTTTCCTGGACAGGAATCCAGCATCCTAGGACCCGTTTCAGGCTATCAGCTGTCTTCAGCCAGGATAGATTGACTCCAGTGGTGTGGAGAGCATGGGACTCACGTCTGAGCATACCCATCCCACTCGGAGTGACAAATGCAAAAACAACAATTGATGGACAGAATGCAGAACAATATCATACATTCACTCCAGTACAGAGATCCTGGCCTAAATCCATCGTTTTTTGCACACCACACCACCCCAGTTCAGACATGGCCATATGCAAATCAGCCTTGACCCTGTGCCTCATGGGAACAGTCCAGCCCGAACTGCCAAGCCATGTGTTTCCTCGACCGGAATCAAGCATCCTAGGACTGGTTTCTGGCTATCAGCCGTCTTCAGCCAGGATAGCTTGATTCCAGTGGTGTTTAGAGCATGGGACTCACGTCTGAGCATACCCATCCCACTCGGGGTGACAAATGCAAAAACAACAATTGATGGACAGAATGCAGAACAATGTCTTACATTCACCCCAGTACAGAGCTCTGGGCCTAAATCCATCGTTTTTTGCACTCCACACCACCCCAGTTCAGACATGGCCATATTCAAATCAGCCTTGACCCTGTGCCTCATGGGAACAGTCCAGCCCGAACTGCAAAGCCATGTCTTTCCTGGACCGGAACCAAGCATCCTAGGACCGGTTTCTGGCTATCAGCCGTCTTCAGCCAGGATAGCTTGACTCCAGTGGTGTGGAGAGCATGGGACTCACGTCTGAGCATACCCATCCCACTCGGGGTGACTAATGCAAAAACAACAATTGATGGACAGAATGCAGAACAATGTCATACATTCACCCCAGTACAGAGATCCTGGCCTAAATCCATTGTTTTTTTGCACTCCACACCACCCCAGTTCAGACATGGCCATATGCAAATCAGCCTTGACCCTGTGCCTCATGGGAACAGTCCAGCCCGAACTGCCAAGCCATGTCTTTCCTGGACCGGCGTCAAGCATCCTAGGACTGGTTTCTGGCTATCAGCCGTCTTCAGCCAGGATTGCTTGACTCCAGTGGTGTGGAGAGCATGGGACTCACGTCTGAGCATTCCCATCCCACCTGGGGTGACAAATGCAAAAACAACAATTGAAGGACAGAATGCAGAACAATGTCATACATTCACTCCAGTACAGAGATCCTGGCCTAAATCCATTGTTTTTTTGCACTCCACACCACCCCAGTTCAGACATGTCCATATGCAAATCAGCCTTGACCCTGTGCCTCATGGGAACAGTCCAGCCCGAACTGCCAAGCCATGTGTTTCCTGGACCGGAATGAAGCATCCTAGGACTGGTTTCTGGCTATCAGCCGTCTTCAGCCAGGATAGCTTGACTCCAGTGGTGTTTAGAGCATGGGCATAACGTCTGAGCATACCCATCCCACTCGGGGTGACAAATGCAAAAACAACAAGTGATGGACAGAATGCAGAACAATGTCATACATTCACTCCAGTACAGATATCCTGGCCTAAATCCATCGTTTTTTTGCACTCCACACCACCCCAGTTCAGACATGGCCATATGCAAATCAGCCTTGACTCTGTGCCTCATGGGAACAGTCCAGCCCGAACTGCCAAGCCATGTGTTTCCTGGACCGGAATCAAGCATCCTAGGACTGGTTTCTGGCTATCAGCCGTCTTCAGCCAGGATAGCTTGACTCCAGTGGTGTTTAGAGCATGGGCATAACGTCTGAGCATACCCATCCCACTCGGGGTGACAAATGCAAAAACAACAAGTGATGGACAGAATGAAGGAACAATGTCATACATTCACTCCAGTACAGATATCCTGGCCTAAATCCATCGTTTTTTTGCACTCCACACCACCCCAGTTCAGACATGGCCATATGCAAATCAGCCTTGACCCTGTGCCTCATGGGAACAGTCCAGCCCGAACTGCCAAGCCATGTGTTTCCTGGACCGGAATCAAGCATCCTAGGACTGGTTTCTGGCTATCAGCCGTCTTCAGCCAGGATAGCTTGACTCCAGTGGTGTTTAGAGCATGGGACTCATGTCTGAGCATACCCATCCCACTCGGGGTGACAAATGCAAAAACAACAATTGATGGACAGAATGCAGAACAATTTCATACATTCACCCCAGTACAGAGCTCTGGGCCTACATCCATCATTTTTTTGCACTCCACACCACCCCAGTTCAGACATGGCCATATGCAAATCATCCTTGACCGTGTGCCTCATGGGAACAGTCCAGCCCGAACTGCCAAGCCATGTCTTTCCTGGACAGGAATCAAGCATCCTAGGACTGGTTTCTGGCTATCAGCCGTCTTCAGCCAGGATAGATTGACTCCAGTGGTGTTTAGAGCATGGGACTCACGTCTGAGCATACCCATCCCACTCGGGGTGACAAATGCAAAAACAACAATTGATGGACAGAATGCAGAACAATGTCATACATTCACCCCAGTACAGAGCTCTGGGCCTAAATCTATTGTTTTCTGCACTCCACACCACCCCAGTTCAGACATGGCCATATGCAAATCATCCATGACCCTGTGCCTCATGGGAACAGTCCAGCCCGAACTGCCAAGCCATTTCTTTCCTGGACAGGAATCCAGCATCCTAGGACCAGTTTCAGGCTATCAGCCGTCTTCAGCCAGGATAGATTGACTCCAGTGGTGTGGAGAGCATGGGACTCACGTCTGAGCATACCCATCCCACTCGGGGTGACTAATGCAAAAACAACAATTGATGGACAGAATGCAGAACAATGTCATACATTCACTCCAGTACATAGATCCTGGCCTAAATCCATCGTTTTTTGTACTCCACACCACCCCAGTTCAGACATGGCCATATGCAAATCAGCCTTGACCCTGTGCCTCATGGGAACAGTCCAGCCCGAACTGCAAAGCCATGTCTTTCCTGGACCGGAACCAAGCATCCTAGGACTGGTTTCAGGCTATCAGCCGTCTTCAGCCAGGATAGCTTGACTCCAGTGGTGTGGAGAGCATGGGACTCACATCTGAGCATACCCATCCCACTCGGGGTGACTAATTCAAAAACAACAATTGATGGACAGAATGCAGAACAATGTCATACATTCACCCCAGTACAGAGATCCTGGCCTAAATCCATTGTTTTTTTGCACTCCACATCACCCCAGTTCAGACATGGCCATATGCAAATCAGCCTTGACCCTGTGCCTCATGGGAACAGTCCAGCCCGAACTGCCAAGCCATGTCTTTCCTGGACCGGCGTCAAGCATCCTAGGACCGGTTTCTGGCTATCAGCCGTCTTCAGCCAGGATAGCTTGACTCCAGTGGTGTGGAGAGCATGGGACTCACGTCTGAGCATACCCATCCCACTCGGGATGACAAATGCAAAAACAACAATTGATGGACAGAATGCAGAACAATGTCATACATTCACCCCAGTACAGAGATATGGACCTAAATCCATCGTTTTTGTGCACTCCACACCACCCCAGTTCAGACATGGCCATATGCAAATCAGCCTTGACCCTGTGCCTCATGGGAACTGTTCAGCCCGAACTGCCAAGCCATGTCTTTCCTGGACCCGAATCAAGCATCCTAGGACCGGTTTCTGGCTATCAGCCGTCTTCAGCCAGAATAGCTTGACTCCAGTGTTGTGATGAGCATGGGACTCACGTCTGAGCATACCCATCCCACACGGGGTGACAAATGCAAAAACAACAATTGATGGACAGAATGCAGAACAATGTCATACATTCACCCCAGTACAGAGCTCTGGGCCTAAATCCATTGTGTTTTGCACTCCACACCACCCCAGTTCAGACATGGCCATATGCAAATCATCCATGACCCTGTGCCTCATGGGAACAGTCCAGCCCGAACTGCCAAGCCATGTCTTTCCTGGACAGGAATCCAGCATCCTAGGACCGGTTTCAGGCTATCAGCTGTCTTCAGCCAGGATAGCTTGACTCCAGTGGTGTGGAGAGCATGGGACTCACGTCTGAGCATACCCATCCCAATCGGGGTGACTAATGCAAAAACAACAATTGATGGACAGAATGCAGAACAATGTCATACATTCACCCCAGTACAGAGATCCTGGCCTAAATCCATTGTTTTTTTGCACTCCACATCACCCCAGTTCAGACAAGGCCATATGCAAATCAGCCTTGACCCTGTGCCTCATGGGAACAGTCCAACCCGAACTGCCAAGCCATGTCTTTCCTGGACCGGCGTCAAGCATCCTAGGACCGGTTTCTGGCTATCAGCCGTCTTCAGCCAGGATAGCTTGACTCCAGTGGTGTGGAGAGCATGGGACTCACGTCTGAGCATACCCAACCCACTTGGGGTGACAAATGCAAAAACAACAATTGAAGGACAGAATGCAGAACAATATCATACATTCACCCCAGTACAGAGATAGGGGCCTAAATCCATTGTTTTTTTGCACTCCACACCACCCCAGTTCAGACATGGCCATATGCAAATCAGCATTGACCCTGTGCCTCATGGGAACAGTCCAGCCCGAACTGCCAAGCCATGTCTTTCCTGGACAGGAATCAAGCATCCTAGGACCGGTTTCTGGCTATCAGCCATCTTCAGCCAGGATAGCTTGACTCCAGTGGTGTTGAGAGCATGGGACTCACGTCTGAGCATACCCATCCCACTAGGGGTGACAAATGCAAAAACATCAAATGATAGACAGAATGCAGAACAATGTCATACATTCACCCCAGTACAGAGATCAGGGCCTAAATCCATCGTTTTTTTGCACTCCACACCACCCCAGTTTAGACATGGCCATATGCAAATCAGCCTTGACCCTGTGCCTCATGGGAACAATCCAGCCCGAACTGCCAAGCCATGTCTTTCCTGGACAGGAATCAAGCATCCTAGGACCGGTTTCTGGCTATCAGCCGTCTTCAGCCAGGATAGATTGACTCCAGTGGTGTTTAGAGCATGGGACTCACCTCTGAGCATACCCATCCCACTCGGAGTGACAAATGCAAAAACAACAATTGATATACAGAATGCAGAACAATGTTATACATTCACCCCAATACAGAGATCTGGGCCTAAATCCATCGTTTTTTTGCACTCCACACCACCCCAGTTCAGACATGGCCATATGCAAATCATCCATGACCCTGTGCCTCATGAGAACAGTCAAGCCCGAACTGCCAAGCCATGTCTTTCCTGGACAGGAATCAAGCATCCTAGGACCCGTTTCAGGCTATCAGCCGTCTTCAGCCAGGATAGATTGACTCCAGTGGTGTGGAGAGCATGGGACTCTCGTCTGAGCATACCCATCCCACTCGGGATGACAAATGCAAAAACAACAATTGATGGACAGAATGCAGAACAATGTCATACATTCACCCCAGTACAGAGATATGGACCTAAATCCATCGTTTTTGTGCACGCCACACCACCCCAGTTCAGACATGGCCATATGCAAATCAGCCTTGACCCTGTGCCTCATGGGAACTGTTCAGCCCGAACTGCCAAGCCATGTCTTTCCTGGACCCGAATCAAGCATCCTAGGACTGGTTTCTGGCTATCAGCCGTCTTCAGCCAGAATAGCTTGACTCCAGTGTTGTGATGAGCATGGGACTCACGTCTGAGCATACCCATCCCACACGGGGTGACAAATGCATAAACAACAATTGATGGACAGAATGCAGAACAATGTCATACATTCACCCCAGTACAGAGCTCTGGGCCTAAATCCATTGTTTTTGCACTCCACACCACCCCAGTTCAGACATGGCCATATGCAAATCATCCATGACCCTGTGCCTCATGGGAACAGTCCAGCCCGAACTGCCAAGCCATGTCTTTCCTGGACAGGAATCCAGCATCCTAGGACCGGTTTCAGGCTATCAGCTGTCTTCAGCCAGGATAGATTGACTCCAGTGGTGTGGAGAGCATGGGACTCACGTCTGAGCATACCCATCCCACTCGGAGTGACAAATGCAAAAACAACAATTGATGGACAGAATGCAGAACAATGTCATACATTCACTCCAGTACAGAGATCCTGGCCTAAATCCATCGTTTTTTGCACACCACACCACCCCAGTTCAGACATGGCCATATGCAAATCAGCCTTGACCCTGTGCCTCATGGGAACAGTCCAGCCCGAACTGCCAAGCCATGTGTTTCCTTGACCGGAATCAAGCATCCTAGGACTGGTTTCTGGCTATCAGCCGTCTTCAGCCAGGATAGCTTGATTCCAGTGGTGTTTAGAGCATGGGACTCACGTCTGAGCATACCCATCCCACTCGGGGTGACAAATGCAAAAACAACAATTGATGGACAGAATGCAGAACAATGTCTTACATTCACCCCAGTACAGAGCTCTGGGCCTAAATCCATCGTTTTTTGCACTCCACACCACCCCAGTTCAGACATGGCCATATTCAAATCAGCCTTGACCCTGTGCCTCATGGGAACAGTCCAGCCCGAACTGCAAAGCCATGTCTTTCCTGGACCGGAACCAAGCATCCTAGGACCGGTTTCTGGCTATCAGCCGTCTTCAGCCAGGATAGCTTGACTCCAGTGGTGTGGAGAGCATGGGACTCACGTCTGAGCATACCCATCCCACTCGGGGTGACTAATGCAAAAACAACAATTGATGGACAGAATGCAGAACAATGTCATACATTCACCCCAGTACAGAGATCCTGGCCTAAATCCATTGTTTTTTTGCACTCCACACCACCCCAGTTCAGACATGGCCATATGCAAATCAGCCTTGACCCTGTGCCTCATGGGAACAGTCCAGCCCGAACTGCCAAGCCATGTCTTTCCTGGACCGGCGTCAAGCATCCTAGGACTGGTTTCTGGCTATCAGCCGTCTTCAGCCAGGATAGCTTGACTCCAGTGGTGTGGAGAGCATGGGACTCACGTCTGAGCATACCCATCCCACCTGGGGTGACAAATGCAAAAACAACAATTGAAGGACAGAATGCAGAACAATGTCATACATTCACCCAAGTACAGAGATCTGGGCCTAAATCGGATGTTTTTTGCACTCCACACCACCCCAGTTCAGACATGGCCATATGCAAATCAGCCTTGACCCTTCGCCTCATGGGAACAGCGCAGCCCGAACTGCTAAGCCATGTCTTTCCTGGACAGGAATCAAGCATCCTAGGACCGGTTTCTGGCTATCAGCCGTCTTCAGCCAGGATAGCTTGACTCCAGTGGTGTGGAGAGCATGGGACTCACCTCTGAGCACACCCATCCCACTCGGAGTGACAAATGCAAAAACAACAATTGATATACAGAATGCAGAACGATGTTATACATTCACCCCAGTACAGAGATCTGGGCCTAAATCCATTGTTTTTTGCACTCCACACCACCCCAGTTCAGACATGGCCATATGCAAATCAGCCTTGACCCTGTGCCTCATGGGAACTGTTCAGCCCGAACTGCCAAGCCATGTCTTTCCTGGACCCGAATCAAGCATCCTAGGACCGGTTTCTGGCTATCAGCCGTCTTCAGCCAGGATAGCTTGACTCCAGTGTTGTGGTGAGCATGAGACTCACGTCTGAGCATACCCATCCCACACGGGGTGACAAATGCAAAAACAACAATTGATGGACAGAATGCGGAACAATGTCATACATTCACCCCAGTACAGAGCTCTGGGCCTAAAACCATTGTTTTTTGCACTCCACACCACCCCAGGTCAGACATGGCCATATGCAAATCATCCATGACCCTGTGCCTCATGGGAACAGTCAAGCCCGAACTGCCAAGCCATGTCTTTCCTGGACAGGAATCCAGCATCCTAGGACCGTTTTCAGGCTATCAGCCGTCTTCAGCCAGGATAGATTGACTCCAGTGGTGTGGAGAGCATGGGACTCACGTCTGAGCATACCCATCCCACTCGGGGTGACAAATGCAAAAACAACAATTGATGGACAGAATGCAGAACAATGTCATACATTCACTCCAGTACAGAGATCCTGGCCTAAATCCATCGGTTTTTTGCACTCCACACCACCCCAGTTCAGACATGGCCATATGCAAATCAGCCCTGACCCTGTGCTTCATGGGAACAGTCCAGCCCAAACTGCCAAGCCATGTGTTTCCTGGACAGGAATCAAGCATCCTAGGACTGGTTTCTGGCTATCAGCCGTCTTCAGCCAGGATAGCTTGACTCCAGTGGTGTTTAGAGCATGGGCATCACGTCTGAGCATACCCATCCCACTCGGGGTGACAAATGCAAAAACAACAAGTGATGGACAGAATGCAGAACAATGTCATACATTCTCTCCAGTACAGAGATCCTGGCCTAAATCCATCGTTTTTTTTGCACTCCACACCACCCCAGTTCAGACATGGCCATATGCAAATCAGCCTTGACCCTGTGCCTCATGGGAACAGTCCAGCCCGAACTGCCAAGCAATGTCTTTCCTGGACCGGAATCAAGCATCCTAGGACTGGTTTCTGGCTATCAGCCGTCTTCAGCCAGGATAGCTTGACTCCAGTGGTGTTTAGAGCATGGGACTCACGTCTGAGCATACCCATCCCACTCGGGGTGACAAATGCAAAAACAACAAATGATGGACAGAATGCAGATCAATGTCATACATTCACCCCAGTACAGAGCTCTGGGCCTACATCCATCATTTTTTTGCACTCCACACCACCCCAGTTCAGACATGGCCATATGCAAATCAGCCTTGACCCTGTGCCTCATGGGAACAGTCCAGCCCGAACTGCCAAGCCATGTCTTTCCTGGACAGGAATCAAGCATCCTAGGACCGGTTTCTGGCTATCAGCCATCTTCAGCCAGGATAGATTGACTCCAGTGGTGTTTAGAGCATGGGACTCACATCTGAGCATACCCATCCCACTCGGGGTGACAAATGCAAAAACAACAATTGATGGTCAGAATGCAGAACAATGTCATACATTCACCCCAGTACAGAGCTCTGGGCCTAAATCTATTGTTTTTTCCACTCCACACCACCCCAGTTCAGACATGGCCATATGCATATCATCCATGACCCTGTGCCTCATGGGAACAGTCCAGCCCGAACTGCCAAGCCATTCTTTTACTGGACAGGAATCCAGCATCCTAGGACCGGTTTCAGGCTATCAGCCGTCTTCAGCCAGGATAGATTGACTCCAGTGGTGTGGAGAGCATGGGACTCACGTCTGAGCATACCCATCCCACTCGGGGTGACAAATGCAAAAACAACAATTGATGGACAGAATGCAGAACAATGTCATCCATTCACTCCAGTACAGAGATCCTGGCCTAAATCCATCATTTGTTTGCACTCCACACCACCCCAGTTCAGACATGGCCATATGCAAATCAGCCTTGACCCTGTGCCTCATGGGAACAGTCCAGCCCGAACTGCAAAGCCATATCTTTCCTGGACCGGAACCAAGCATTCTAGGACCGGTTTCTGGCTATCAGCCGTCTTCAGCCAGGATAGCTTGACTCCAGTGGTGTGGAGAGCATGGGACTCACGTCTGAGCATACCAATCCCACTCGGGGTGACTAATGCAAAAACAACAATTGATGGACAGAATGCAGAACAATGTCATACATTCACCCCAGTACAGAGATCCTGGCCTAAATCCATTGTTTTTTTGCACTCCACACCACCCCAGTTCAGACATGGCCATATGCAAATCAGCCTTGACCCTGTGCCTCATGGGAACAGTCCAGCCCGAACTGCCAAGCCATGTCTTTCCTGGACCGGCGTCAAGCATCCTAGGACCGGTTTCTGGCTATCAGCTGTCTTCAGCCAGGATAGCTTGACTCCAGTGGTGTGGAGAGCATGGTACTCACGTCTGAGCATACCCAACCCACTTGGGGTGACAAATGCAAAAACAACAATTGAAGGACAGAATGCAGAACAATATCATACATTCAACCCAGTACAGAGATCGGGGCCTAAATCCATTGTTTTTTTGCACTCCACACCACCCCAGTTCAGACATGGCCATATGCAAATCATCCATGACCCTGTGCCTCATAGGAACAGTCCAGCCCGAACTGCCAAGCCATGTCTTTCCTGGACAGGAATCAAGCATCCTAGGACCGGTTTTAGGCTATCAGCCGTCTTCAGCCAGGATAGATTGACTCCAGTGGTGTGGAGAGCATGGGACTCACGTCTGAGCATACCCATCCCACTCGGGGTGACAAATGCAAAAACAACAATTGATGGACAGAATGCAGAACAATGTCATACATTCACTCCAGTACAGAGATCCTAGCCTAAATCCATTGTTTTTTTACACTCCACACCACCCCAGTTCAGACATGGCCATATGCAAATCAGCCTTGACCATGTGCCTCATGGGAACATTCCAGCCCGAACTGCCAAGCCATGTCTTTCCTGGACCGGAATCAAGCATCCTAGGACCGGTTTCTGGCTGTCAGCTGTCTTCAGCCAGGATAGCTTGACTCCAGTGGTGTGGAGAGCATGGGACTCACGTCTGAGCATACCCATCCCACTCGGGGTGACTAATGCAAAAACAACAATTGATGGACAGAATGCAGAACAATGTCATACATTCACCCCAGTACAGAGATATAAACCTAAATCCATTGTTCTTGTGCACTCCACACCACCCCAGTTCAGACATGGCCATATGCAAATCAGTCTTGACCCTGTGCCTCATGGGAACTGTTCAGCCCGAACTGCCAAGCCATGTCTTTCCTGGACCAGAATCAAGCATCCTAGGACCGGTTTCTGGCTATTAGCCGTCTTCAGCCAGGATAGCTTGACTCCAGTGTTGTGGTGAGCATGGGACTCACGTCTGAGCATACCCATCCCACTCGGGGTGACAAATGCAAAAATAACAATTGATGGACAGAATGCAGAATAATGTCATACATTCACCCCAGTACAGAGCTCTGGCCTACATCCATCATTTTTTTGCACTCCACACCACCCGAGTTCAGACATGGCCATATGCAAATCAGCCTTGACCCTGTGCCTCATGGGAACAGTCCTGCCCCAACTGCCAAGCCATGTCTTTCCTGGACCGGAATCAAACATCCTAGGACTGGTTTCTGCCTATCAGCCGTCTTCAGCCAGGATAGCTTGACTCCAGTGGTGTGGAGAGCATGGGACTCACGTCTGAGCATACCCATCCCACCTGGGGTGACAAATGCAAAAACAACAATTGAAGGACAGAATGCAGAACAATGTCATACATTCACCCCAGTACAGAGATCTGGGCCTAAATCCGTTGTTTTTTTGCACTCCACACCACCCCAGTTCAGACATGGCCATATGCAAATCAGCCTTGACCCTTTGCCTCATGGGAACAGTCCAGCCCGAACTGCTAAGCCATGTCTTTCCTGGACAGGAATCAAGCATCCTAGGACCTGTTTCTGGCTATCAGCCGTCTTCAGCCAGGATAGCTTGACTCCAGTGGTGTGGAGAGCATGGGACTGACGTCTGAGCATACCCATCCCACTCGGGCTGACAAATGCAAAAACATCAATTGATAGACAGAATGCAGAACAATGTCATACATTCACCCCAGTACAGAGATCTGGGCCTAAATCCATCATTTTCTTGCACTCCAGACCACCTCAGTTCAGACATGGCCATATGCAAATCATCCTTAACCCTGTGCCTCGTGGGAACAGTCCAACCCAAACTGAAAAGCCATGTCTTTCCCGGACCAGATTCTAGCATACTAGGACCGGTTTCTGGCTATCAGCCGTCTTCAGCCAGGATAGCTTGACTCCAGTGGTGTGGAGAGCATGGGACTCACCTCTGAGCATACCCATCCCACTCTGAGTGACAAATGCAAAAACAACAATTGATATACAGAATGCAGAACAATGTTATACATTCACCCCAGGACAGAGATCTGGGCCTAAATCCATTGTTTTTTGCACTCCACACCACCCCAGTTCAGACATGGCCATATGCAAATGATCCATGACCCTGTGCCTCATGAGAACAGTCCAGCCCGAACTGCCAAGCCATGTCTTTCCTGGACCGGAATCAAGCATCCTAGGACCGATTTCTGGCTATCAGCTGTCTTCAGCCAGGATAGCTTGACTCCAGTGGTGTGGAGAGCATGGGACTCACCTCTGAGCATACCCATCCCACTCGGAGTGACAAATGCAAAAACAACAATTGATATACAGAATGCAGAACAATGTTATACATTCAGCCCAGTACAGAGATCTGTGCCTAAATCCATTGTTTTTTGCACTCCACACCACCCCAGTTCAGACATGGCCATATGCAAATCAGCCTTGACCCTGTGCCTCATGGGAACTGTTCAGCCCGAACTGCCAAGCCATGTCTTTCCTGGACCCGAATCAAGCATCCTAGGACCGGTTTCTGGCTATCAGCCGTCTTCAGCCAGGATAGCTTGACTCCAGTGTTGTGGTGAGCATGGGACTCACGTCTGAGCATACCCATCCCACACGGGGTGACAAATGCAAAAACAACAATTGATGGACAGAATGCAGAACAATGTCATACATTCACCCCAGTACAGAGCTCTGGGCCTAATACCATTGTTTTTTGCACTCCACACCACCAAGGTCAGACATGGCCATATGCAAATCATCCATGACCCTGTGCCTCATAGGAACAGTCCAGCCCGAACTGCCAAGCCATGTCTTTCCTGGACAGGAATCAAGCATCCTAGGACCGGTTTCAGGCTATCAGCCGTCTTCAGCCAGGATAGATTGACTCCAGTGGTGTGGAGAGCATGGGACTCACGTCTGAGCATACCCATCCCACTCGGGGTGACAAATACAAAAACAACAATTGATGGACAGAATGCAGAACAATGTCATACATTCACTCCAGTACAGAGATCCTGGCCTAAATCCATCGTTTTTTTGCACTCCACACCACCCCAGTTCAGACATGGCCATATGCAAATCAGCCTTGACCCTGTGCTTCATGGGAACAGTCCAGCCCGAACTGCCAAGCCATGTGTTTCCTGGACCGGAATCAAGCATCCTAGGACTGGTTTCTGGCTAACAGCCGTCTTCAGCCAGGATAGCTTGACTCCAGTGGTGTTTAGAGCATGGGCATCACGTCTGAGCATACCCATCCCACTCGGGGTGACAAATGCAAAAACAACAAGTGATGGACAGAATGCAGAACAATGTCATACATTCACTCCAGTACAGAGATCCTGGCCTAAATCCATCGTTTTTTTGCGCTCCACACCACCCCAGTTCAGACATGGCCATATGCAAATCAGCCTTGACCCTGTGCCTCATGGGAACAGTCCAGCCCGAACTGCCAAGCAATGTCTTTCCTGGACCGGAATCAAGCATCCTAGGACTGGTTTCTGGCTATCAGCCGTCTTCAGCCAGGATAGCTTGACTCCAGTGGTGTTTAGAGCATGGGACTCACGTCTGAGCATACCCATCCCACTCGGGGTGACAAATGCAAAAACAACAAATGATTGACAGAATGCAGATCAATGTCATACATTCACCCCAGTACAGAGCTCTGGGCCTACATCCATCATTTTTTTGCACTCCACACCACCCCAGTTCAGACATGGCCATATGCAAATCAGCCTTGACCCTGTGCCTCATGGGAACAGTCCAGCCCGAACTGCCAAGCTATGTCTTTCCTGGACAGGAATCAGGCATCCTAGGACCGGTTTCTGGCTATCAGCCGTCTTCAGCCAGGATAGATTGACTCCAGTGGTGTTTAGAGCATGGGACTCACATCTGAGCATACCCATCCCACTCGGGGTGACAAATGCAAAAACAACAATTGATGGACAGAATGCAGAACAATGTCATACATTCACCCCAGTACAGAACTCTGGGCCTAAATCTATTGTTTTTTGCACTCCACACCACCCCAGTTCAGACATGGCCATATGCAAATCATCCATGACCCTGTGCCTCATGGGAACAGTCCAGCCCGAACTGCCAAGCCATTTCTTTCCTGGACAGGAATCAAGCATCCTAGGACCGGTTTCTGGCTATCAGCCATCTTCAACCAGGATAGCTTGACTCCAGTGTTGTGGAGAGCATGGGACTCACGTCTGAGCATACCCATCCCACTCGGGGTGACAAATGCAAAAACATCAAATGATAGACATAATGCAGAACAATGTCATACATTCACCCCAGTACAGAGATCAGGGCCTAAATCCATTGTTTTTTGCACTCCACACCACCCCAGTTCAGACATGGCCATATGCAAATCAGCCTTGACCCTGTGCCTCATGGGAACAATCCAGCCGGAACTGCCAAGCCATGTCTTTCCTGGACAGGAATAAAGCATCCTAGGACCGGTTTCTGGCTATCAGCCGTCTTCAGCCAGGATAGCTTGACTCCAGTGGTGTGGAGAGCATGGGACTCACGTCTGAGCATACCCAACCCACTTGGGGTGACAAATGCAAAAACAACAATTGAAGGACAGAATGCAGAACAATATCATACATTCACCCCAGTACAGAGATCGGGGTCTAAATCCATTGTTTTTTTGCACTGCACACCACCCCAGTTCAGACATGGGCATATGCAAATCAGCCTTGACCCTGTGCCTCATGGGAACAGTCCAGCCCGAACTGCCAAGCCATGTCTTTCCTGGACAGGAATCAAGCATCCTAGGACCGGTTTCTGGCTATCAGCCTTCTTCAACCTGTATAGCTTGACTCCAGTGTTGTGGAGAGCATGGGACTCACGTCTGAGCATACCCATCCCACTCGGGGTGACAAATGCAAAAACATCAAATGATAGACAGAATGCAGAACAATGTCATACATTCACCCCAGTACAGAGATCAGGGCCTAAATCCATTGTTTTTTGCACTCCACACCACCCCAGTTCAGACATGGCCATATGCAAATCAGCCTTGACCCTGTGCCTCATGGGAACAATCCAGCCGGAACTGCCAAGCCATGTCTTTCCTGGACAGGAATAAAGCATCCTAGGACCGGTTTCTGGCTATCAGCCGTCTTCAGCCAGCATAGATTGACTCCAGTGGTGTTTAGAGCATGGGACTCACGTCTGAGCATACCCATCCCACTCGGAGTGACAAATGCAAAAACAACAATTGATATACAGAATGCAGAACAATGTTATACATTCACCCCAGTACAGAGATCTGGGCCTAAATCCATCGTTTTTTTGCACTCCACACCACCCCAGTTCAGACATGGCCATATGCAAATCATCCATGACCCTGTGCATCATGAGAACAGTCCAGCCCGAACTGCCAAGCCATGTCTTTCCTGGACAGGAATCAAGCATCCTAGCACCCCTTTCAGGCTATCAGCCGTCTTCAGCCAGGATAGATTGACTCCAGTGGTGTGGAGAGCATGGGACTCACGTCTGAGCATACCCATCCCACTCGGGATGACAAATGCAAAAACAACAATTGATGGACAGAATGCAGAACAATGTCATACATTCACCCCAGTACAGAGATATGGGCCTACATCCATCATTTTTTTGCACTCCACACCACCCCAGTTCAGACATGGCCATATGCAAATCAGCCTTGACCCTGTGCCTCATGGGAACAGTCCAGCCCGAACTGCCAAGCTATGTCTTTCCTGGACAGGAATCAGGCATCCTAGGACCGGTTTCTGGCTATCAGCTGTCTTCAGCCAGGATAGATTGACTCCAGTGGTGTTTAGAGCATGGGACTCACATCTGAGCATACCCATCCCACTCGGGGTGACAAATGCAAAAACAACAATTGATGGACAGAATGCAGAACAATGTCATACATTCACCCCAGTACAGAGCTCTGGGCCTAAATCTATTGTTTTTTGCACTCCACACCACCCCAGTTCAGACATGGCCATATGCAAATCATCCATGACCCTGTGCCTCATGGGAACAGTCCAGCCCGAACTGCCAAGCCATTTCTTTTACTGGACAGGAATCCAGCATCCTAGGACCGGTTTCAGGCTATCAGCCGTCTTCAGCCAGGATAGATTGACTCCAGTGTTGTGGAGAGCATGGGACTCACGTCTGAGCATACCCATCTCACTCGGGGTGACAAATGCAAAAACAACAATTGATGGACAGAATGCAGAACAATGTCATACATTCACTCCAGTACAGAGATCCTGGCCTAAATCCATCGTTTTTTGCACTCCACACCACCCCAGTTCAGACATGGCCATATGCAAATCAGCCTTGACCCTGTGCCTCATGGGAACAGTCCAGCCCGAACTGCAAAGCCATGTCTTTCCTGGACCGGAACCAAGCATCCTAGGACCGGTTTCTGGCTATCAGCCGTCTTCAGCCAGGATAGCTTGACTCCAGTGGTGTGGAGAGCATGGGACTCACGTCTGAGCATACCCATCCCACTCGGGGTGACTAATGCAAAAACAACAATCGATGGACAGAATGCAGAACAATGTCATACATTCACCCCAGTACAGAGATCCTGGCCTAAATCCATTGTTTTTTTGCACTCCACCCCACCCCAGTTCAGACATGGCCATATGCAAATCAGCCTTGACCCTGTGCCTCATGGGAACTGTTCAGCCCGAACTGCCAAGCCATGTCTTTCCTGGACCCGAATCAAGCATCCTAGGACCGGTTTCTGGCTATCAGCCGTCTTCAGCCAGGATAGCTTGACTCCAGTGGTGTGGAGAGCATGGGACTCACCTCTGAGCATACCCATCCCACTCGGAGTGACAAATGCAAAAACAACAATTGATATACAGAATGCAGAACAATGTTATACATTCAGCCCAGTACAGAGATCTGTGCCTAAATCCATTGTTTTTTGCACTCCACACCACCCCAGTTCAGACATGGCCATATGCAAATCAGCCTTGACCCTGTGCCTCATGGGAACTGTTCAGCCCGAACTGCCAAGCCATGTCTTTCCTGGACCCGAATCAAGCATCCTAGGACCGGTTTCTGGCTATCAGCCGTCTTCAGCCAGGATAGCTTGACTCCAGTGTTGTGGTGAGCATGGGACTCACATCTGAGCATACCCATCCCACTCGGGGTGACAAATGCAAAAACAACAATTGATGGACAGAATGCAGAACAATGTCATACATTCAACCCAGTACAGAGCTCTGGGCCTAAATCTATTGTTTTTTGCACTCCACACCACCCCAGTTCAGACATGGCCATATGCAAATCATCCATGACCCTGTGCCTCATGGGAACAGTCCAGCCCGAACTGCCAAGCCATTTCTTTTACTGGACAGGAATCCAGCATCCTAGGACCGGTTTCAGGCTATCAGCCGTCTTCAGCCAGGATAGATTGACTCCAGTGTTGTGGAGAGCATGGGACTCACGTCTGAGCATACCCATCTCACTCGGGGTGACAAATGCAAAAACAACAATTGATGGACAGAATGCAGAACAATGTCATACATTCACTCCAGTACAGAGATCCTGGCCTAAATCCATCGTTTTTTGCACTCCACACCACCCCAGTTCAGACATGGCCATATGCAAATCAGCCTTGACCCTGTGCCTCATGGGAACAGTCCAGCCCGAACTGCAAAGCCATGTCTTTCCTGGACCGGAACCAAGCATCCTAGGACCGGTTTCTGGCTATCAGCCGTCTTCAGCCAGGATAGCTTGACTCCAGTGGTGTGGAGAGCATGGGACTCACGTCTGAGCATACCCATCCCACTCGGGGTGACTAATGCAAAAACAACAATCGATGGACAGAATGCAGAACAATGTCATACATTCACCCCAGTACAGAGATCCTGGCCTAAATCCATTGTTTTTTTGCACTCCACCCCACCCCAGTTCAGACATGGCCATATGCAAATCAGCCTTGACCCTGTGCCTCATGGGAACTGTTCAGCCCGAACTGCCAAGCCATGTCTTTCCTGGACCCGAATCAAGCATCCTAGGACCGGTTTCTGGCTATCAGCCGTCTTCAGCCAGGATAGCTTGACTCCAGTGGTGTGGAGAGCATGGGACTCACCTCTGAGCATACCCATCCCACTCGGAGTGACAAATGCAAAAACAACAATTGATATACAGAATGCAGAACAATGTTATACATTCAGCCCAGTACAGAGATCTGTGCCTAAATCCATTGTTTTTTGCACTCCACACCACCCCAGTTCAGACATGGCCATATGCAAATCAGCCTTGACCCTGTGCCTCATGGGAACTGTTCAGCCCGAACTGCCAAGCCATGTCTTTCCTGGACCCGAATCAAGCATCCTAGGACCGGTTTCTGGCTATCAGCCGTCTTCAGCCAGGATAGCTTGACTCCAGTGTTGTGGTGAGCATGGGACTCACGTCTGAGCATACCCATCCCACACGGGGTGACAAATGCAAAAACAACAATTGATGGACAGAATGCAGAACAATGTCATACATTCACCCCAGTACAGAGCTCTGGGCCTAATACCATTGTTTTTTGCACTCCACACCACCAAGGTCAGACATGGCCATATGCAAATCATCCATGACCCTGTGCCTCATAGGAACAGTCCAGCCCGAACTGCCAAGCCATGTCTTTCCTGGACAGGAATCAAGCATCCTAGGACCGGTTTCAGGCTATCAGCCGTCTTCAGCCAGGATAGATTGACTCTAGTGGTGTGGAGAGCATGGGACTCACGTCTGAGCATACCCATCCCACTCGGGGTGACAAATGCAAAAACAACAATTGATGGACAGAATGCAGAACAATGTCATACATTCACTCCAGTACAGAGATCCTGGCCTAAATCCATCGGTTTTTTGCACTCCACACCACCCCAGTTCAGACATGGCCATATGCAAATCAGCCTTGACCCTGTGCTTCATGGGAACAGTCCAGCCCGAACTGCCAAGCCATGTGTTTCCTGGACCGGAATCAAGCATCCTAGGACTGGTTTCTGGCTAACAGCCGTCTTCAGCCAGGATAGCTTGACTCCAGTGGTGTTTAGAGCATGGGCATCACGTCTGAGCATACCCATCCCACTCGGGGTGACAAATGCAAAAACAACAAGTGATGGACAGAATGCAGAACAATGTCATACATTCACTCCAGTACAGAGATCCTGGCCTAAATCCATCGTTTTTTTGCGCTCCACACCACCCCAGTTCAGACATGGCCATATGCAAATCAGCCTTGACCCTGTGCCTCATGGGAACAGTCCAGCCCGAACTGCCAAGCCATGTCTTTCCTGGACCGGAATCAAGCATCCTAGGACCAGTTTCTGGCTATCAGCCATCTTCAGCCAGGATAGCTTGACTCCAGTGGTGTTTAGAGCATGGGACTCACGTCTGAGCATACCCATCCCACTCGGGGTGACAAATGCAAAAACAACAAATGATGGACAGAATGCAGATCAATGTCATACATTCACCCCAGTACAGAGCTCTGGGCCTACATCCATCATTTTTTTGCACTCCACACCACCCCAGTTCAGACATGGCCATATGCAAATCAGCCTTGACCCTGTGCCTCATGGGAACAGTCCAGCCCGAACTGCCAAGCTATGTCTTTCCTGGACAGGAATCAGGCATCCTAGGACCGGTTTCTGGCTATCAGCCGTCTTCAGCCAGGATAGATTGACTCCAGTGGTGTTTAGAGCATGGGACTCACATCTGAGCATACCCATCCCACTCGGGGTGACAAATGCAAAAACAACAATTGATGGACAGAATGCAGAACAATGTCATACATTCACCCCAGTACAGAACTCTGGGCCTAAATCTATTGTTTTTTGCACTCCACACCACCCCAGTTCAGACATGGCCATATGCAAATCATCCATGACCCTGTGCCTCATGGGAACAGTCCAGCCCGAACTGCCAAGCCATTTCTTTCCTGGACAGGAATCAAGCATCCTAGGACCGGTTTCTGGCTATCAGCCATCTTCAACCAGGATAGCTTGACTCCAGTGTTGTGGAGAGCATGGGACTCACGTCTGAGCATACCCATCCCACTCGGGGTGACAAATGCAAAAACATCAAATGATAGACAGAATGCAGAACAATGTCATACATTCACCCCAGTACAGAGATCAGGGCCTAAATCCATTGTTTTTTGCACTCCACACCACCCCAGTTCAGACATGGCCATATGCAAATCAGCCTTGACCCTGTGCCTCATGGGAACAATCCAGCCGGAACTGCCAAGCCATGTCTTTCCTGGACAGGAATAAAGCATCCTAGGACCGGTTTCTGGCTATCAGCCGTCTTCAGCCAGGATAGCTTGACTCCAGTGGTGTGGAGAGCATGGGACTCACGTCTGAGCATACCCAACCCACTTGGGGTGACAAATGCAAAAACAACAATTGAAGGACAGAATGCAGAACAATATCATACATTCACCCCAGTACAGAGATCGGGGTCTAAATCCATTGTTTTTTTGCACTGCACACCACCCCAGTTCAGACATGGGCATATGCAAATCAGCCTTGACCCTGTGCCTCATGGGAACAGTCCAGCCCGAACTGCCAAGCCATGTCTTTCCTGGACAGGAATCAAGCATCCTAGGACCGGTTTCTGGCTATCAGCCATCTTCAACCAGGATAGCTTGACTCCAGTGTTGTGGAGAGCATGGGACTCACGTCTGAGCATACCCATCCCACTCGGGGTGACAAATGCAAAAACATCAAATGATAGACAGAATGCAGAACAATGTCATACATTCACCCCAGTACAGAGATCAGGGCCTAAATCCATTGTTTTTTGCACTCCACACCACCCCAGTTCAGACATGGCCATATGCAAATCAGCCTTGACCCTGTGCCTCATGGGAACAATCCAGCCGGAACTGCCAAGCCATGTCTTTCCTGGACAGGAATAAAGCATCCTAGGACCGGTTTCTGGCTATCAGCCGTCTTCAGCCAGCATAGATTGACTCCAGTGGTGTTTAGAGCATGGGACTCACGTCTGAGCATACCCATCCCACTCGGAGTGACAAATGCAAAAACAACAATTGATATACAGAATGCAGAACATTGTTATACATTCACCCCAGTACAGAGATCTGGGCCTAAATCCATCGTTTTTTTGCACTCCACACCACCCCAGTTCAGACATGGCCATATGCAAATCATCCATGACCCTGTGCATCATGAGAACAGTCCAGCCCGAACTGCCAAGCCATGTCTTTCCTGGACAGGAATCACGCATCCTAGGACCCCTTTCAGGCTATCAGCCGTCTTCAGCCAGGATAGATTGACTCCAGTGGTGTGGAGAGCATGGGACTCACGTCTGAGCATACCCATCCCACTCGGGATGACAAATGCAAAAACAACAATTGATGGACAGAATGCAGAACAATGTCATACATTCACCCCAGTACAGAGATATGGGCCTACATCCATCATTTTTTTGCACTCCACACCACCCCAGTTCAGACATGGCCATATGCAAATCAGCCTTGACCCTGTGCCTCATGGGAACAGTCCAGCCCGAACTGCCAAGCTATGTCTTTCCTGGACAGGAATCAGGCATCCTAGGACCGGTTTCTGGCTATCAGCTGTCTTCAGCCAGGATAGATTGACTCCAGTGGTGTTTAGAGCATGGGACTCACATCTGAGCATACCCATCCCACTCGGGGTGACAAATGCAAAAACAACAATTGATGGACAGAATGCAGAACAATGTCATACATTCACCCCAGTACAGAGCTCTGGGCCTAAATCTATTGTTTTTTGCACTCCACACCACCCCAGTTCAGACATGGCCATATGCAAATCATCCATGACCCTGTGCCTCATGGGAACAGTCCAGCCCGAACTGCCAAGCCATTTCTTTTACTGGACAGGAATCCAGCATCCTAGGACCGGTTTCAGGCTATCAGCCGTCTTCAGCCAGGATAGATTGACTCCAGTGTTGTGGAGAGCATGGGACTCACGTCTGAGCATACCCATCTCACTCGGGGTGACAAATGCAAAAACAACAATTGATGGACAGAATGCAGAACAATGTCATACATTCACTCCAGTACAGAGATCCTGGCCTAAATCCATCGTTTTTTGCACTCCACACCACCCCAGTTCAGACATGGCCATATGCAAATCAGCCTTGACCCTGTGCCTCATGGGAACAGTCCAGCCCGAACTGCAAAGCCATGTCTTTCCTGGACCGGAACCAAGCATCCTAGGACCGGTTTCTGGCTATCAGCCGTCTTCAGCCAGGATAGCTTGACTCCAGTGGTGTGGAGAGCATGGGACTCACGTCTGAGCATACCCATCCCACTCGGGGTGACTAATGCAAAAACAACAATCGATGGACAGAATGCAGAACAATGTCATACATTCACCCCAGTACAGAGATCCTGGCCTAAATCCATTGTTTTTTTGCACTCCACCCCACCCCAGTTCAGACATGGCCATATGCAAATCAGCCTTGACCCTGTGCCTCATGGGAACAGTCCAGCCCGAACTGCCAAGCCATGTCTTTCCTGGACCAGCGTCAAGCATCCTAGGACTGGTTTCTGGCTATCAGCCGTCTTCAGCCAGGATAGCTTGACTCCAGTGGTGTGGAGAGCATGGGACTCACGTCTGAGCAAACCCAACCCACTTGGGGTGACAAATGCAAAAACAACAATTGAAGGACAGAATGCAGAACAATATCATACATTCACCCCAGTACAGAGATCGGGGTCTAAATCCATTGTTTTTTTGCACTGCACACCACCCCAGTTCAGACATGGGCATATGCAAATCAGCCTTGACCCTGTGCCTCATGGGAACAGTCCAGCCCGAACTGCCAAGCCATGTCTTTCCTGGACAGGAATCAAGCATCCTAGGACCGGTTTCTGGCTATCAGCCGTCTTCAGCCAGGATAGCTTGACTCCAGTGGTGTGGAGAGCATGGGACTCACCTCTGAGCATACCCATCCCACTCTGAGTGACAAATGCAAAAACAACAATTGATATACAGAATGCAGAACAATGTTATACATTCACCCCAGGACAGAGATCTGGGCCTAAATCCATTGTTTTTTGCACTCCACACCACCCCAGTTCAGACATGGCCATATGCAAATGATCCATGACCCTGTGCCTCATGAGAACAGTCCAGCCCGAACTGCCAAGCCATGTCTTTCCTGGACCGGAATCAAGCATCCTAGGACCGATTTCTGGCTATCAGCTGTCTTCAGCCAGGATAGCTTGACTCCAGTGGTGTGGAGAGCATGGGACTCACCTCTGAGCATACCCATCCCACTCGGAGTGACAAATGCAAAAACAACAATTGATGGACAGAATGCAGAACAATGTCATACATTCACCCCAGTACAGAGCTCTGGGCCTAATACCATTGTTTTTTGCACTCCACACCACCAAGGTCAGACATGGCCATATGCAAATCATCCATGACCCTGTGCCTCATGGGAACAGTCAAGCCCCAACTGCCAAGCCATGTCTTTCCTGGACAGGAATCCAGCATCCTAGGACCGGTTTCAGGCTATCAGCCGTCTTCAGCCAGGATAGATTGACTCCAGTGGTGTGGAGAGCATGGGACTCACGTCTGAGCATACCCATCCCACTCGGGGTGACAAATGCAAAAACAACAATTGATGGACAGAATGCAGAACAATGTCATACATTCACCCCAGTACAGAGATCCTGGCCTAAATCCATTGTTTTTTTGCACTCCACCCCACCCCAGTTCAGACATGGCCATATGCAAATCAGCCTTGACCCTGTGCCTCATGGGAACTGTTCAGCCCGAACTGCCAAGCCATGTCTTTCCTGGACCCGAATCAAGCATCCTAGGACCGGTTTCTGGCTATCAGCCGTCTTCAGCCAGGATAGCTTGACTCCAGTGTTGTGGTGAGCATGGGACTCACGTCTGAGCATACCCATCCCACAGGGGGTGACAAATGCAAAAACAACAATTGATGGACAGAATGCAGAACAATGTCATACATTCACCCCAGTACAGAGCTCTGGGCCTAATACCATTGTTTTTTGCACTCCACACCACCAAGGTCAGACATGGCCATATGCAAATCATCCATGACCCTGTGCCTCATGGGAACAGTCAAGCCCCAACTGCCAAGCCATGTCTTTCCTGGACAGGAATCCAGCATCCTAGGACCGGTTTCAGGCTATCAGCCGTCTTCAGCCAGGATAGATTGACTCCAGTGGTGTGGAGAGCATGGGACTCACGTCTGAGCATACCCATCCCACTCGGGGTGACAAATGCAAAAACAACAATTGATGGACAGAATGCAGAACAATGTCATACATTCACTCCAGTACAGAGATCCTGGCCTAAATCCATCGGTTTTTTGCACTCCACACCACCCCAGTTCAGACATGGCCATATGCAAATCAGCCTTGACCCTGTGCTTCATGGGAACAGGACAGCCCGAACTGCCAAGCCATGTGTTTCCTGGACCGGAATCAAGCATCCTAGGACTGGTTTCTGGCTAACAGCCGTCTTCAGCCAGGATAGCTTGACTCCAGTGGTGTTTAGAGCATGGGCATCACGTCTGAGCATACCCATCCCACTCGGGGTGACAAATGCAAAAACAACAAGTGATGGACAGAATGCAGAACAATGTCATACATTCACTCCAGTACAGAGATCCTGGCCTAAATCCATCGTTTTTTTGCGCTCCACACCACCCCAGTTCAGACATGGCCATATGCAAATCAGCCTTGACCCTGTGCCTCATGGGAACAGTCCAGCCCGAACTGCCAAGCAATGTCTTTCCTGGACCGGAATCAAGCATCCTAGGACTGGTTTCTGGCTATCAGCCGTCTTCAGCCAGGATAGCTTGACTCCAGTGGTGTTTAGAGCATGGGACTCACGTCTGAGCATACCCATCCCACTCGGGGTGACAAATGCAAAAACAACAAATGATGGACAGAATGCAGATCAATGTCATACATTCACCCCAGTACAGAGCTCTGGGCCTACATCCATCATTTTTTTGCACTCCACACCACCCCAGTTCAGACATGGCCATATGCAAATCAGCCTTGACCCTGTGCCTCATGGGAACAGTCCAGCCCGAACTGCCAAGCTATGTCTTTCCTGGACAGGAATCAGGCATCCTAGGACCGGTTTCTGGCTATCAGCCGTCTTCAGCCAGGATAGATTGACTCCAGTGGTGTTTAGAGCATGGGACTCACATCTGAGCATACCCATCCCACTCGGGGTGACAAATGCAAAAACAACAATTGATGGACAGAATGCAGAACAATGTCATACATTCACCCCAGTACAGAACTCTGGGCCTAAATCTATTGTTTTTTGCACTCCACACCACCCCAGTTCAGACATGGCCATATGCAAATCATCCATGACCCTGTGCCTCATGGGAACAGTCCAGCCCGAACTGCCAAGCCATTTCTTTCCTGGACAGGAATCAAGCATCCTAGGACCGGTTTCTGGCTATCAGCCATCTTCAACCAGGATAGCTTGACTCCAGTGTTGTGGAGAGCATGGGACTCACGTCTGAGCATACCCATCCCACTCGGGGTGACAAATGCAAAAACATCAAATGATAGACAGAATGCAGAACAATGTCATACATTCACCCCAGTACAGAGATCAGGGCCTAAATCCATTGTTTTTTGCACTCCACACCACCCCAGTTCAGACATGGCCATATGCAAATCAGCCTTGACCCTGTGCCTCATGGGAACAGTCCAGCCGGAACTGCCAAGCCATGTCTTTCCTGGACAGGAATAAAGCATCCTAGGACCGGTTTCTGGCTATCAGCCGTCTTCAGCCAGGATAGCTTGACTCCAGTGGTGTGGAGAGCATGGGACTCACGTCTGAGCATACCCAACCCACTTGGGGTGACAAATGCAAAAACAACAATTGAAGGACAGAATGCAGAACAATATCATACATTCACCCAAGTACAGAGATCGGGGTCTAAATCCATTGTTTTTTTGCACTGCACACCACCCCAGTTCAGACATGGGCATATGCAAATCAGCCTTGACCCTGTGCCTCATGGGAACAGTCCAGCCCGAACTGCCAAGCCATGTCTTTCCTGGACAGGAATCAAGCATCCTAGGACCGGTTTCTGGCTATCAGCCATCTTCAACCAGGATAGCTTGACTCCAGTGTTGTGGAGAGCATGGGACTCACGTCTGAGCATACCCATCCCACTCGGGGTGACAAATGCAAAAACATCAAATGATAGACAGAATGCAGAACAATGTCATACATTCACCCCAGTACAGAGATCAGGGCCTAAATCCATTGTTTTTTGCACTCCACACCACCCCAGTTCAGACATGGCCATATGCAAATCAGCCTTGACCCTGTGCCTCATGGGAACAATCCAGCCGGAACTGCCAAGCCATGTCTTTCCTGGACAGGAATAAAGCATCCTAGGACCGGTTTCTGGCTATCAGCCGTCTTCAGCCAGCATAGATTGACTCCAGTGGTGTTTAGAGCATGGGACTCACGTCTGAGCATACCCATCCCACTCGGAGTGACAAATGCAAAAACAACAATTGATATACAGAATGCAGAACAATGTTATACATTCACCCCAGTACAGAGATCTGGGCCTAAATCCATCGTTTTTTTGCACTCCACACCACCCCAGTTCAGACATGGCCATATGCAAATCATCCATGACCCTGTGCATCATGAGAACAGTCCAGCCCGAACTGCCAAGCCATGTCTTTCCTGGACAGGAATCAAGCATCCTAGGACCCCTTTCAGGCTATCAGCCGTCTTCAGCCAGGATAGATTGACTCCAGTGGTGTGGAGAGCATGGGACTCACGTCTGAGCATACCCATCCCACTCGGGATGACAAATGCAAAAACAACAATTGATGGACAGAATGCAGAACAATGTCATACATTCACCCCAGTACAGAGATATGGGCCTACATCCATCATTTTTTTGCACTCCACACCACCCCAGTTCAGACATGGCCATATGCAAATCAGCCTTGACCCTGTGCCTCATGGGAACAGTCCAGCCCAAACTGCCAAGCTATGTCTTTCCTGGACAGGAATCCAGCATCCTAGGACCGGTTTCAGGCTATCAGCCGTCTTCAGCCAGGATAGATTGACTCCAGTGTTGTGGAGAGCATGGGACTCACGTCTGAGCATACCCATCTCACTCGGGGTGACAAATGCAAAAACAACAATTGATGGACAGAATGCAGAACAATGTCATACATTCACTCCAGTACAGAGATCCTGGCCTAAATCCATCGTTTTTTGCACTCCACACCACCCCAGTTCAGACATGGCCATATGCAAATCAGCCTTGACCCTGTGCCTCATGGGAACAGTCCAGCCCGAACTGCAAAGCCATGTCTTTCCTGGACCGGAACCAAGCATCCTAGGACCGGTTTCTGGCTATCAGCCGTCTTCAGCCAGGATAGCTTGACTCCAGTGGTGTGGAGAGCATGGGACTCACGTCTGAGCATACCCATCCCACTCGGGGTGACTAATGCAAAAACAACAATCGATGGACAGAATGCAGAACAATGTCATACATTCACCCCAGTACAGAGATCCTGGCCTAAATCCATTGTTTTTTTGCACTCCACCCCACCCCAGTTCAGACATGGCCATATGCAAATCAGCCTTGACCCTGTGCCTCATGGGAACAGTCCAGCCCGAACTGCCAAGCCATGTCTTTCCTGGACCAGCGTCAAGCATCCTAGGACTGGTTTCTGGCTATCAGCCGTCTTCAGCCAGGATAGCTTTACTCCAGTGGTGTGGAGAGCATGGGACTCACGTCTGAGCAAACCCAACCCACTTGGGGTGACAAATGCAAAAACAACAATTGAAGGACAGAATGCAGAACAATATCATACATTCACCCCAGTACAGAGATCGGGGTCTAAATCCATTGTTTTTTTGCACTGCACACCACCCCAGTTCAGACATGGGCATATGCAAATCAGCCTTGACCCTGTGCCTCATGGGAACAGTCCAGCCCGAACTGCCAAGCCATGTCTTTCCTGGACAGGAATCAAGCATCCTAGGACCGGTTTCTGGCTATCAGCCATCTTCAACCAGGATAGCTTGACTCCAGTGTTGTGGAGAGCATGGGACTCACGTCTGAGCATACCCATCCCACTCGGGGTGACAAATGCAAAAACATCAAATGATAGACAGAATGCAGAACAATGTCATACATTCACCCCAGTACAGAGATCAGGGCCTAAATCCATTGTTTTTTGCACTCCACACCCCCCCAGTTCAGACATGGCCATATGCAAATCAGCCTTGACCCTGTGCCTCATGGGAACAATCCAGCCGGAACTGCCAAGCCATGTCTTTCCTGGACAGGAATAAAGCATCCTAGGACCGGTTTCTGGCTATCAGCCGTCTTCAGCCAGCATAGATTGACTCCAGTGGTGTTTAGAGCATGGGACTCACGTCTGAGCATACCCATCCCACTCGGAGTGACAAATGCAAAAACAACAATTGATATACAGAATGCAGAACAATGTTATACATTCACCCCAGTACAGAGATCTGGGCCTAAATCCATCGTTTTTTTGCACTCCACACCACCCCAGTTCAGACATGGCCATATGCAAATCAGCCTTGACCCTGTGCCTCATGGGAACAGTCCAGCCCGAACTGCCAAGCTATGTCTTTCCTGGACAGGAATCAGGCATCCTAGGACCGGTTTCTGGCTATCAGCTGTCTTCAGCCAGGATAGATTGACTCCAGTGGTGTTTAGAGCATGGGACTCACATCTGAGCATACCCATCCCACTCGGGGTGACAAATGCAAAAACAACAATTGATGGACAGAATGCAGAACAATGTCATACATTCACCCCAGTACAGAGTTCTGGGCCTAAATCTATTGTTTTTTGCACTCCACACCACCCCAGTTCAGACATGGCCATATGCAAATCATCCATGACCCTGTGCCTCATGGGAACAGTCCAGCCCGAACTGCCAAGCCATTTCTTTTACTGGACAGGAATCCAGCATCCTAGGACCGGTTTCAGGCTATCAGCCGTCTTCAGCCAGGATAGATTGACTCCAGTGTTGTGGAGAGCATGGGACTCACGTCTGAGCATACCCATCTCACTCGGGGTGACAAATGCAAAAACAACAATTGATGGACAGAATGCAGAACAATGTCATACATTCACTCCAGTACAGAGATCCTGGCCTAAATCCATCGTTTTTTGCACTCCACACCACCCCAGTTCAGACATGGCCATATGCAAATCAGCCTTGACCCTGTGCCTCATGGGAACAGTCCAGCCCGAACTGCAAAGCCATGTCTTTCCTGGACCGGAACCAAGCATCCTAGGACCGGTTTCTGGCTATCAGCCGTCTTCAGCCAGGATAGCTTGACTCCAGTGGTGTGGAGAGCATGGGACTCACGTCTGAGCATACCCATCCCACTCGGGGTGACTAATGCAAAAACAACAATCGATGGACAGAATGCAGAACAATGTCATACATTCACCCCAGTACAGAGATCCTGGCCTAAATCCATTGTTTTTTTGCACTCCACCCCACCCCAGTTCAGACATGGCCATATGCAAATCAGCCTTGACCCTGTGCCTCATGGGAACAGTCCAGCCCGAACTGCCAAGCCATGTCTTTCCTGGACCAGCGTCAAGCATCCTAGGACTGGTTTCTGACTATCAGCCGTCTTCAGCCAGGATAGCTTGACTCCAGTGGTGTGGAGAGCATGGGACTCACGTCTGAGCAAACCCAACCCACTTGGGGTGACAAATGCAAAAACAACAATTGAAGGACAGAATGCAGAACAATATCATACATTCACCCCAGTACAGAGATCGGGGTCTAAATCCATTGTTTTTTTGCACTGCACACCACCCCAGTTCAGACATGGGCATATGCAAATCAGCCTTGACCCTGTGCCTCATGGGAACAGTCCAGCCCGAACTGCCAAGCCATGTCTTTCCTGGACAGGAATCAAGCATCCTAGGACCGGTTTCTGGCTATCAGCCATCTTCAACCAGGATAGCTTGACTCCAGTGTTGTGGAGAGCATGGGACTCACGTCTGAGCATACCCATCCCACTCGGGGTGACAAATGCAAAAACATCAAATGATAGACAGAATGCAGAACAATGTCATACATTCACCACAGTACAGAGATATGGACCTAAATCCATCGTTTTTGTGCACTCCACACCACCCCAGTTCAGACATGGCCATATGCAAATCAGCCTTGACCCTGTGCCTCATGGGAACTGTTCAGCCCGAACTGCCAAGCCATGTCTTTCCTGGACCCGAATCAAGCATCCTAGGACCGGTTTCTGGCTATCAGCCGTCTTCAGCCAGGATAGCTTGACTCCAGTGTTGTGGTGAGCATGGGACTCACGTCTGAGCATACCCATCCCACACGGGGTGACAAATGCAAAAACAACAATTGATTGACAGAATGCAGAACAATGTCATACATTCACCCCAGTACAGAGCTCTGGGCCTAAATCCATTGTTTTTTGCACTCCACACCACCCCAGTTCAGACATGGCCATATGCAAATCATCCATGACCCTGTGCCTCATGGGAACAGTCCAGCCCGAACTGCCAAGCCATGTCTTTCCTGGACCGGAATCAAGCATCCTAGGACCGGTTTCTGGCTGTCAGCTGTCTTCAGCCAGGATAGCTTGACTCCAGTGGTGTGGAGAGCATGGGACTCACGTCTGAGCATACCCATCCCACTCGGGGTGACAAATGCAAAAATAACAATTGATGGACAGAATGCAGAATAATGTCATACATTCACCCCAGTACAGAGATATAAACCTAAATCCATTGTTCTTGTGCACTCCACACCACCCCAGTTCAGACATGGCCATATGCAAATCAGTCTTGACCCTGTGCCTCATGGGAACTGTTCAGCCCGAACTGCCAAGCCATGTCTTTCCTGGACCAGAATCAAGCATCCTAGGACCGGTTTCTGGCTATTAGCCGTCTTCAGCCAGGATAGCTTGACTCCAGTGTTGTGGTGAGCATGGGACTCACGTCTGAGCATACCCATCCCACTCGGGGTGACAAATGCAAAAATAACAATTGATGGACAGAATGCAGAATAATGTCATACATTCACCCCAGTACAGAGCTCTGGCCTACATCCATCATTTTTTTGCACTCCACACCACCCGAGTTCAGACATGGCCATATGCAAATCAGCCTTGACCCTGTGCCTCATGGGAACAGTCCTGCCCCAACTGCCAAGCCATGTCTTTCCTGGACCGGAATCAAGCATCCTAGGACTGGTTTCTGCCTATCAGCCGTCTTCAGCCAGGATAGCTTGACTCCAGTGTTGTGGTGAGCATGAGACTCACGTCTGAGCATACCCATCCCACACGGGGTGACAAATGCAAAAACAACAATTGATGGACAGAATGCGGAACAATGTCATACATTCACCCCAGTACAGAGCTCTGGGCCTAAAACCATTGTTTTTTGCACTCCACACCACCCCAGGTCAGACATGGCCATATGCAAATCATCCATGACCCTGTGCCTCATGGGAACAGTCAAGCCCGAACTGCCAAGCCATGTCTTTCCTGGACAGGAATCCAGCATCCTAGGACCGGTTTCAGGCTATCAGCCGTCTTCAGCCAGGATAGATTGACTCCAGTGGTGTGGAGAGCATGGGACTCACGTCTGAGCATACCCATCCCACTCGGGGTGACAAATGCAAAAACAACAATTGATGGACAGAATGCAGAACAATGTCATACATTCACTCCAGTACAGAGATCCTGGCCTAAATCCATCGGTTTTTTGCACTCCACACCACCCCAGTTCAGACATGGCCATATGCAAATCAGCCTTGACCCTGTGCTTCATGGGAACAGTCCAGCCCAAACTGCCAAGCCATGTGTTTCCTGGACCGGAATCAAGCATCCTAGGACTGGTTTCTGGCTATCAGCCATCTTCAGCCAGGATAGCTTGACTCCAGTGGTGTTTAGAGCATGGGCATCACGTCTGAGCATACCCATCCCACTCGGGGTGACAAATGCAAAAACAACAAGTGATCGACAGAATGCAGAACAATGTCATACATTCTCTCCAGTACAGAGATCCTGGCCTAAATCCATCGTTTTTTTGCACTCCACACCACCCCAGTTCAGACATGGCCATATGCAAATTATTATTATTATTATTATTATTTATTTTTATAAAGCGCATAGTCACCCGGAAGTATCCCAGCGCTGAGGAACCTAAGAGACATGACTGAGGACTGAGTTAACGGGAGGAGCATAAGGGCTAGGGGAAAAGATGTGTTTTTAATCGTTTCCTGAAACGGAGGTAGTGGGGTTCCAGACGAAGATCTCGTGGGAGGGAGTTCCAAAGACGGGCCGCATGAACCGCGAACCGTCTTCCTCCTGATCGTGCTTTCCTAAACCTTGGGGCATTGATAAGGTTTTCTGCATTAGAGCGAAGGGTTCTTGTGGCTATGTAAGGGGTAATGAAGTTTCGGAGAATTGGAGGGCCTTGGTTATTCAGGGTTTTGTGCACCAAACACAGGGCTTTAAATTTAATTCTCTCCCTTATGGGGAGCCAATGCAGGAGTTTGAGGGCAGGCTTGGCCGAAGATCTGGCCGGGGTGTTGGTAATGATCCGAGCAGCGGTGTTCTGGATCCTCTGCAATTTAGTCAATGTTGCTTCCGGTGCACCCAAATAGATCGCATTACTATAGTCCAGTCTAGATATAATAAGACCCTGGACTAAAAGTTTTTGCGATTTCGGAGGAAGAAGGGGCAGGACTTTCCTCAAGGATTTAAGCAGACCGAAACAGGTCCCTACGACCTTTTTTGCTTGTGGGGCGAAGGAGAGCTCCGAGTCGATCCAGACACCCAAGCTTTTTACCTCTGTCTTTGGGTCTGGGGGGGGACCTAGACATGTTGGCCACATGTCCAACGGAAATGAGGTTCCTTTTGGGCCGAGTACAAGGACCTCGGTTTTTGCCCCGTTTAATTTTAGCGCTGATGTATTCATCCAGTGATGGACCTGCGTGAGGCAGTTAAGGAGATCGGCTTTCTGTTGTTGAGGGTGGGACAACGACACCACTAATTGGGTGTCATCAGCGTAGTTGATGACACTCACTCCGAAAGGGGTAATGACTTCCTCCAATGTGGACATATATATGTTAAATAATGTAGGGCTCAGGGAGGAGCCCTGAGGCACACCACATTGGAGGGGCATTTCGGAGGAGCGGGCGTCTTTCTCCCAGATCTGATAGGATCGTTGTGTCAAGAAGGATGAGAGCCAGGATATGGCTGTGCCTTCTAGACCAACTTTTGCCAGCCTTTCGATGAGGAGCTGGTGGTCCACGGTGTCGAACGCTGCACTAAGGTCGAGGAGGATCACTGCCACTGATCCTCCACCATCTAGCAGCGTTCTGGCTTCCTCTACCGCCGCCAGGAGGGCGATGTCCGTGCCCTGTCCTGGTCGAAAGCCCGTCTGGGAGTTTTTTAGCTTGTTGTTGGCTTCTAAATACTCTGAGAGTTTCTTATTGATGAGTTTTTCCGCAATTTTGCTTACTCCTGGGAGTAAGGAAATGGGCCGATAATTTGCCAGGTTATCAGGGTCCAGAGTGGGTTTCTTTAATAAGGCCTTTACCACTGCCTTCTTCCAACTCTGGGGCACAACTCCCTGTTGAAGTGACGTATTAATCAACTGGGTGAGGGCGGGGATGATGGAAGGGGCTACCTCTTTAAGCATCCGAAGAGGAGCAGGGTCTCTAGGGGAGCCACTTTTCATAGAGTTAAGCGTTGTTTGCACTTCATCTGAGGTGACCTGGCCCCATGTGGATAGGCCGGTGAGAGAAGTCGAATGAGGAGAAACGGTTTCTTCCCTCGGGTGCAAGGGGGGAATTGAATCCAGGATTAATTGTATTTTGTCCTGAAAAAAGTTAGCCAGTTGTTGGCATCTCTCTTGATCGGCTATAGGGTCAGAGGGGGGTCCATGATCTTGTACTGGTGGTTTTGAAAGTTCTTTCAGGATAGCGAATGATTCCTTCCCGGAGCCACCTGCTCTCTCTATTCTCTCCTGGAAGAACACGCTTTTGGTAATCCGGATAGCGGTTTTATAATTGAGAAGAGAAATGGAGTAGATTTTTTTATTCGCTCCTGTTTTCTCACGTCTCCATGAACGTTCGGTCTTTTTACATTCTTGCCGTAAGATTTTAAGTTCCGGAGTGTACCACGGAGCAGGGGATATCTTTTTTGGTTGCTTGAAAGTGGTGATTTTTGGAAGCAGAGTGTCCAGAGACGACGTAATCCAGTCACTGAATTGTTTATCTGCCAAATTTGGGTCCGAGGAAAGCTTAGGAGTGGACTCGGTCAGAGAACGGGCCCAAATATCCAGTGGCAATTTATGCCATTGGATCAGCCTTGACCCTGTGCCTCATGGGAACAGTCCAGCCCGAACTGCCAAGCAATGTCTTTCCTGGACCGGAATCAAGCATCCTAGGACTGGTTTCTGGCTATCAGCCGTCTTCAGCCAGGATAGCTTGACTCCAGTGATGTTTAGAGCATGGGACTCACGTCTGAGCATACCCATCCCACTCGGGGTGACAAATGCAAAAACAACAAATGATGGGCAGAATGCAGATCAATGTCATACATTCATCCCAGTACAGAGCTCTGGGCCTACATCCATCATTTTTTTGCACTCCACACCACCCCAGTTCAGACATGGCCATATGCAAATCAGCCTTGACCCTGTGCCTCATGGGAACAGTCCAGCCCGAACTGCCAAGCCATGTCTTTCCTGGACAGGAATCAAGCATCCTAGGACCGGTTTCTGGCTATCAGCCGTCTTCAGCCAGGATAGATTGACTCCAGTGGTGTTTAGAGCATGGGACTCACATCTGAGCATACCCATCCCACTCGGGGTGACAAATGCAAAAACAACAATTGATGGACAGAATGCAGAACAATGTCATACATTCACCCCAGTACAGAGCTCTGGGCCTAAATCTATTGTTTTTTGCACTCCACACCACCCCAGTTCAGACATGGCCATATGCAAATCATCCATGACCCTGTGCATCATGGGAACAGTCCAGCCCGAACTGCCAAGCCATTTCTTTTACTGGACAGGAATCCAGCATCCTAGGACCGGTTTCAGGCTATCAGCCGTCTTCAGCCAGGATAGATTGACTCCAGTGGTGTGGAGAGCATGGGACTCACGTCTGAGCATACCCATCCCACTCGGGGTGACAAATGCAAAAACAACAATTGATGGACAGAATGCAGAACAATGTCATCCATTCACTCCAGTACAGAGATCCTGGCCTAAATCCATCATTTGTTTGCACTCCACACCACCCCAGTTCAGACATGGCCATATGCAAATCAGCCTTGACCCTGTGCCTCATGGGAACAGTCCAGCCCGAACTGCAAAGCCATGTCTTTCCTGGACCGGAACCAAGCATCCTAGGACCGGTTTCTGGCTATCAGCCATCTTCAGCCAGGATAGCTTGACTCCAGTGGTGTGGAGAGCATGGGACTCACGTCTGAGCATACCCATCCCACTCGGGGTGACTAATGCAAAAACAACAATTGATGGACAGAATGCGGAACAATGTCATACATTCACCCCAGTACAGAGCTCTGGGCCTAAAACCATTGTTTTTTGCACTCCACACCACCCCAGGTCAGACATGGCCATATGCAAATCATCCATGACCCTGTGCCTCATGGGAACAGTCAAGCCCGAACTGCCAAGCCATGTCTTTCCTGGACAGGAATCCAGCATCCTAGGACCGGTTTCAGGCTATCAGCCGTCTTCAGCCAGGATAGATTGACTCCAGTGGTGTGGAGAGCATGGGACTCACGTCTGAGCATACCCATCCCACTCTGGGTGACAAATGCAAAAACAACAATTGATGGACAGAATGCAGAACAATGTCATACATTCACTCCAGTACAGAGATCCTGGCCTAAATCCATCCGTTTTTTGCACTCCACACCACCCCAGTTCAGACATGGCCATATGCAAATCAGCCTTGACCCTGTGCTTCATGGGAACAGTCCAGCCCAAACTGCCAAGCCATGTGTTTCCTGGACCGGAATCAAGCATCCTAGGACTGGTTTCTGGCTATCAGCCGTCTTCAGCCAGGATAGCTTGACTCCAGTGGTGTTTAGAGCATGGGCATCACGTCTGAGCATACCCATCCCACTCGGGGTGACAAATGCAAAAACAACAAGTGATGGACAGAATGCAGAACAATGTCATACATTCTCTCCAGTACAGAGATCCTGGCCTAAATCCATCGTTTTTTTGCACTCCACACCACCCCAGTTCAGACATGGCCATATGCAAATCAGCCTTGACCCTGTGCCTCATGGGAACAGTCCAGCCCGAACTGCCAAGCAATGTCTTTCCTGGAGCGGAATCAAGCATCCTAGGACTGGTTTCTGGCTATCAGCCGTCTTCAGCCAGGATAGCTTGACTCCAGTGGTGTTTAGAGCATGGGACTCACGTCTGAGCATACCCATCCCACTCGGGGTGACAAATGCAATAACAACAAATGATGGACAGAATGCAGATCAATGTCATACATTCACCCCAGTACAGAGCTCTGGGAATACATCCATCATTTTTTTGCACTCCACACCACCCCAGTTCAGACATGGCCATATGCAAATCAGCCTTGACCCTGTGCCTCATGGGAACAGTCCAGCCCGAACTGCCAAGCCATGTCTTTCCTGGACAGGAATCAAGCATCCTAGGACCGGTTTCTGGCTAGCGGCCGTCTTCAGCCAGGATAGATTGACTCCAGTGGTGTTTAGAGCATGGGACTCACATCTGAGCATACCCATCCCACTCGGGGTGACAAATGCAAAAACAACAATTGATGGACAGAATGCAGAACAATGTCATACATTCACCCCAGTACGGAGCTCTGGGCCTAAATCTATTGTTTTTTGCACTCCACACCACCCCAGTTCAGACATGGCCATATGCAAATCAGCCTTGACCCTGTGCCTCATGGGAACAGTCCAGCCCGAACTGCAAAGCCATGTCTTTCCTGGACCGGAACCAAGCATCCTAAGACCGGTTTCTGGCTATCAGCCGTCTTCAGCTAGGATAGCTTGACTCCAGTGGTGTGGAGAGCATGGGACTCACGTCTGAGCATACCCATCCCACTCGGGGTGACTAATGCAAAAACAACAATTGATGGACAGAATGCAGAACAATGTCAAACATTCACCCCAGTACAGAGATCCTGGCCTAAATCCATTGTTTTTTTGCACTCCACACCACCCCAGTTCAGACATGGCCATATGCAAATCAGCCTTGACCCTGTGCCTCATGGGAACAGTACAGCCCGAACTGCCAAGCCATGTCTTTCCTGGACCGGCGTCAAGCATCCTAGGACCGGTTTCTGGCTATCAGCCGTCTTCAGCCAGGATAGCTTGACTCCAGTGGTGTGGAGAGCATGGTACTCACGTCTGAGCATACCCAACCCACTTGGGGTGACAAATGCAAAAACAACAATTGAAGGACAGAATGCAGAACAATATCATACATTCAACCCAGTACAGAGATCGGGGCCTAAATCCATTGTTTTTTTGCACTCCACACCACCCCAGTTCAGACATGGCCATATGCAAATCATCCATGACCCTGTGCCTCATAGGAACAGTCCAGCCCGAACTGCCAAGCCATGTCTTTCCTGGACAGGAATCAAGCATCCTAGGACCGGTTTTAGGCTATCAGCCGTCTTCAGCCAGGATAGATTGACTCCAGTGGTGTGGAGAGCATGGGACTCACGTCTGAGCATACCCATCCCACTCGGGGTGACAAATGCAAAAACAACAATTGATGGACAGAATGCAGAACAATGTCATACATTCACTCCAGTACAGAGATCCTGGCCTAAATCCATTGTTTTTTTGCACTCCACACCACCCCAGTTCAGACATGGCCATATGCAAATCAGCCTTGACCATGTGCCTCATGGGAACATTCCAGCCCGAACTGCCAAGCCATGTCTTTCCTGGACCGGAATCAAGCATCCTAGGACCGGTTTCTGGCTGTCAGCTGTTTTCAGCCCGGATAGCTTGACTCCAGTGGTGTGGAGAGCATGGGACTCACGTCTGAGCATACCCATCCCACTCGGGGTGACTAATGCAAAAACAACAATTGATGGACAGAATGCAGAACAATGTCATACATTCACCCCAGTACAGAGATATAAACCTAAATCCATTGTTCTTGTGCACTCCACACCACCCCAGTTCAGACATGGCCATATGCAAATCAGTCTTGACCCTGTGCCTCATGGGAACTGTTCAGCCCGAACTGCCAAGCCATGTCTTTCCTGGACCAGAATCAAGCATTCTAGGACCGGTTTCTGGCTATTAGCCGTCTTCAGCCAGGATAGCTTGACTCCAGTGTTGTGGTGAGCATGGGACTCACGTCTGAGCATACCCATCCCACTCGGGGTGACAAATGCAAAAATAACAATTGATGGACAGAATGCAGAATAATGTCATACATTCACCCCAGTACAGAGCTCTGGCCTACATCCATCATTTTTTTGCACTCCACACCACCCGAGTTCAGACATGGCCATATGCAAATCAGCCTTGACCCTGTGCCTCATGGGAACAGTCCTGCCCCAACTGCCAAGCCATGTCTTTCCTGGACCGGAATCAAGCATCCTAGGAGTGGTTTCTGCCTATCAGCCGTCTTCAGCCAGGATAGCTTGACTCCAGTGGTGTGGAGAGCATGGGACTCACGTCTGAGCATACCCATCCCACCTGGGGTGACAAATGCAAAAACAACAATTGAAGGACAGAATGCAGAACAATGTCATACATTCACCCCAGTACAGAGATCTGGGCCTAAATCCGTTGTTTTTTTGCACTCCACACCACCCCAGTTCAGACATGGCCATATGCAAATCAGCCTTGACCCTTTGCCTCATGGGAACAGTCCAGCCCGAACTGCTAAGCCATGTCTTTCCTGGACAGGAATCAAGCATCCTAGGACCTGTTTCTGGCTATCAGCCGTCTTCAGCCAGGATAGCTTGACTCCAGTGGTGTGGAGAGCATGGGACTGACGTCTGAGCATACCCATCCCACTCGGGCTGACAAATGCAAAAACATCAATTGATAGACAGAATGCAGAACAATGTCATACATTCACCCCAGTACAGAGATCTGGGCCTAAATCCATCATTTTCTTGCACTCCACACCACCTCAGTTCAGACATGGCCATATGCAAATCATCCTTAACCCTGTGCCTCGTGGGAACAGTCCAACCCAAACTGAAAAGCCATGTCTTTCCCGGACCAGATTCTAGCATACTAGGACCGGTTTCTGGCTATCAGCCGTCTTCAGCCAGGATAGCTTGACTCCAGTGGTGTGGAGAGCATGGGACTCACCTCTGAGCATACCCATCCCACTCTGAGTGACAAATGCAAAAACAACAATTGATATACAGAATGCAGAACAATGTTATACATTCACCCCAGGACAGAGATCTGGGCCTAAATCCATTGTTTTTTGCACTCCACACCACCCCAGTTCAGACATGGCCATATGCAAATGATCCATGACCCTGTGCCTCATGAGAACAGTCCAGCCCGAACTGCCAAGCCATGTCTTTCCTGGACCGGAATCAAGCATCCTAGGACCGATTTCTGGCTATCAGCTGTCTTCAGCCAGGATAGCTTGACTCCAGTGGTGTGGAGAGCATGGGACTCACCTCTGAGCATACCCATCCCACTCGGAGTGACAAATGCAAAAACAACAATTGATATACAGAATGCAGAACGATGTTATACATTCACCCCAGTACAGAGATCTGGGCCTAAATCCATTGTTTTTTGCACTCCACACCACCCCAGTTCAGACATGGCCATATGCAAATCAGCCTTGACCCTGTGCCTCATGGGAACTGTTCAGCCCGAACTGCCAAGCCATGTCTTTCCTGGACCCGAATCAAGCATCCTAGGACCGGTTTCTGGCTATCAGCCGTCTTCAGCCAGGATAGCTTGACTCCAGTGTTGTGGTGAGCATGGGACTCACGTCTGAGCATACCCATCCCACACGGGGTGACAAATGCAAAAACAACAATTGATGGACAGAATGCAGAACAATGTCATACATTCACCCCAGTACAGACATGGCCATATGCAAATCAGCCTTGACCCTGTGCCTCATGGGAACAGTCCAGCCCGAACTGCCAAGCCATGTCTTTCCTGGACCGGCGTCAAGCATCCTAGGACCGGTTTCTGGCTATCAGCCGTCTTCAGCCAGGATAGCTTGACTCCAGTGGTGTGGAGAGCATGGTACTCACGTCTGAGCATACCCAACCCACTTGGGGTGACAAATGCAAAAACAACAATTGAAGGACAGAATGCAGAACAATATCATACATTCAACCCAGTAGAGAGATCGGGGCCTAAATCCATTGTTTTTTTGCACTCCACACCACCCCAGTTCAGACATGGCCATATGCAAATCATCCATGACCCTGTGCCTCATAGGAACAGTCCAGCCCGAACTGCCAAGCCATGTCTTTCCTGGACAGGAATCAAGCATCCTAGGACCGGTTTTAGGCTATCAGCAGTCTTCAGCCAGGATAGATTGACTCCAGTGGTGTGGAGAGCATGGGACTCACGTCTGAGCATACCCATCCCACTCGGGGTGACAAATGCAAAAACAACAATTGATGGACAGAATGCAGAACAATGTCATACATTCACTCCAGTACAGAGATCCTGGCCTAAATCCATTGTTTTTTTGCACTCCACACCCCCCCCAGTTCAGACATGGCCATATGCAAATCAGCCTTGACCATGTGCCTCATGGGAACATTCCAGCCCGAACTGCCAAGCCATGTCTTTCCTGGACAGGAATCAAGCATCCTAGGATCGGTTTCTGGCTGTCAGCTGTTTTCAGCCAGGATAGCTTGACTCCAGTTGTGTGGAGAGCATGGGACTCACGTCTGAGCATACCCATCCCACTCGGGGTGACTAATGCAAAAACAACAATTGATGGACAGAATGCAGAACAATGTCATACATTCACCCCAGTACAGAGATATAAACCTAAATCCATTGTTCTTGTGCACTCCACACCACCCCAGTTCAGACATGGCCATATGCAAATCAGTCTTGACCCTGTGCCTCATGGGAACTGTTCAGCCCGAACTGCCAAGCCATGTCTTTCCTGGACCAGAATCAAGCATCCTAGGACCGGTTTCTGGCTATTAGCCGTCTTCAGCCAGGATAGCTTGACTCCAGTGTTGTGGTGAGCATGGGACTCACGTCTGAGCATACCCATCCCACTCGGGGTGACAAATGCAAAAATAACAATTGATGGACAGAATGCAGAATAATGTCATACATTCACCCCAGTACAGAGATCTGGGCCTAAATCCGTTGTTTTTTTGCACTCCACACCACCCCAGTTCAGACATGGCCATATTCAAATCAGCCTTGACCCTTTGCCTCATGGGAACAGTCCAGCCCGAACTGCTAAGCCATGTCTTTCCTGGACAGGAATCAAGCATCCTAGGACCTGTTTCTGGCTATCAGCCGTCTTCAGCCAGGATAGCTTGACTCCAGTGGTGTGGAGAGCATGGGACTGACGTCTGAGCATACCCATCCCACTCGGGCTGACAAATGCAAAAACATCAATTGATAGACAGAATGCAGAACAATGTCATACATTCACCCCAGTACAGAGATCTAGGCCTAAATCCATCATTTTCTTGCACTCCACACCACCTCAGTTCAGACATGGCCATATGCGAACCATCCTTAACCCTGTGCCTCGTGGGAACAGTCCAACCCAAACTGAAAAGCCATGTCTTTCCCGGACCAGATTCTAGCATACTAGGACCGGTTTCTGGCTATCAGCCGTCTTCAGCCAGGATAGCTTGACTCCAGTGGTGTGGAGAGCATGGGACTCACGTCTGAGCATACCCATCCCACTCGGGGTGACAAATGCAAAAACATCAAATGATAGACAGAATGCAGAACAATGTCATACATTCACCCCAGTACAGAGATCAGGGCCTAAATCCATTGTTTTTTGCACTCCACACCACCCCAGTTCAGACATGGCCATATGCAAATCAGCCTTGACCCTGTGCCTCATGGGAACAATCCAGCCGGAACTGCCAAGCCATGTCTTTCCTGGACAGGAATAAAGCATCCTAGGACCGGTTTCTGGCTATCAGCCGTCTTCAGCCAGCATAGATTGACTCCAGTAGTGTTTAGAGCATGGGACTCACGTCTGAGCATACCCATCCCACTCGGAGTGACAAATGCAAAAACAACAATTGATATACAGAATGCAGAACAATGTTATACATTCACCCCAGTACAGAGATCTGGGCCTAAATCCATCGTTTTTTTGCACTCCACACTACCCCAGTTCAGACATGGCCATATGCAAATCATCCATGACCCTGTGCATCATGAGAACAGTCCAGCCCGAACTGCCAAGCCATGTCTTTCCTGGACAGGAATCAAGCATCCTAGGACCCCTTTCAGGCTATCAGCCGTCTTCAGCCAGGATAGATTGACTCCAGTGGTGTGGAGAGCATGGGACTCACGTCTGAGCATACCCATCCCACTCGGGATGACAAATGCAAAAACAACAATTGATGGACAGAATGCAGAACAATGTCATACATTCACCCCAGTACAGAGATATGGGCCTACATCCATCATTTTTTTGCACTCCACACCACCCCAGTTCAGACATGGCCATATGCAAATCAGCCTTGACCCTGTGCCTCATGGGAACAGTCCAGCCCGAACTGCCAAGCTATGTCTTTCCTGGACAGGAATCAGGCATCCTAGGACCGGTTTCTGGCTATCAGCTGTCTTCAGCCAGGATAGATTGACTCCAGTGGTGTTTAGAGCATGGGACTCACATCTGAGCATACCCATCCCACTCGGGGTGACAAATGCAAAAACAACAATTGATGGACAGAATGCAGAACAATGTCATACATTCACCCCAGTACAGAGCTCTGGGCCTAAATCTATTGTTTTTTGCACTCCACACCACCCCAGTTCAGACATGGCCATATGCAAATCATCCATGACCCTGTGCCTCATGGGAACAGTCCAGCCCGAACTGCCAAGCCATTTCTTTTACTGGACAGGAATCCAGCATCCTAGGACCGGTTTCAGGCTATCAGCCGTCTTCAGCCAGGATAGATTGACTCCAGTGTTGTGGAGAGCATGGGACTCACGTCTGAGCATACCCATCTCACTCGGGGTGACAAATGCAAAAACAACAATTGATGGACAGAATGCAGAACAATGTCATACATTCACTCCAGTACAGAGATCCTGGCCTAAATCCATCGTTTTTTGCACTCCACACCACCCCAGTTCAGACATGGCCATATGCAAATCAGCCTTGACCCTGTGCCTCATGGGAACAGTCCAGCCCGAACTGCAAAGCCATGTCTTTCCTGGACCGGAACCAAGCATCCTAGGACCGGTTTCTGGCTATCAGCCGTCTTCAGCCAGGATAGCTTGACTCCAGTGGTGTGGAGAGCATGGGACTCACGTCTGAGCATACCCATCCCACTCGGGGTGACTAATGCAAAAACAACAATCGATGGACAGAATGCAGAACAATGTCATACATTCACCCCAGTACAGAGATCCTGGCCTAAATCCATTGTTTTTTTGCACTCCACCCCACCCCAGTTCAGACATGGCCATATGCAAATCAGCCTTGACCCTGTGCCTCATGGGAACTGTTCAGCCCGAACTGCCAAGCCATGTCTTTCCTGGACCCGAATCAAGCATCCTAGGACCGGTTTCTGGCTATCAGCCGTCTTCAGCCAGGATAGCTTGACTCCAGTGGTGTGGAGAGCATGGGACTCACCTCTGAGCATACCCATCCCACTCGGAGTGACAAATGCAAAAACAACAATTGATATACAGAATGCAGAACAATGTTATACATTCAGCCCAGTACAGAGATCTGTGCCTAAATCCATTGTTTTTTGCACTCCACACCACCCCAGTTCAGACATGGCCATATGCAAATCAGCCTTGACCCTGTGCCTCATGGGAACTGTTCAGCCCGAACTGCCAAGCCATGTCTTTCCTGGACCCGAATCAAGCATCCTAGGACCGGTTTCTGGCTATCAGCCGTCTTCAGCCAGGATAGCTTGACTCCAGTGTTGTGGTGAGCATGAGACTCACGTCTGAGCATACCCATCCCACACGGGGTGACAAATGCAAAAACAACAATTGATGGACAGAATGCAGAACAATGTCATACATTCACCCCAGTACAGAGCTCTGGGCCTAATACCATTGTTTTTTGCACTCCACACCACCAAGGTCAGACATGGCCATATGCAAATCATCCATGACCCTGTGCCTCATAGGAACAGTCCAGCCCGAACTGCCAAGCCATGTCTTTCCTGGACAGGAATCAAGCATCCTAGGACCGGTTTCAGGCTATCAGCCGTCTTCAGCCAGGATAGATTGACTCCAGTGGTGTGGAGAGCATGGGACTCACGTCTGAGCATACCCATCCCACTCGGGGTGACAAATGCAAAAACAACAATTGATGGACAGAATGCAGAACAATGTCATACATTCACTCCAGTACAGAGATCCTGGCCTAAATCCATCGGTTTTTTGCACTCCACACCACCCCAGTTCAGACATGGCCATATGCAAATCAGCCTTGACCCTGTGCTTCATGGGAACAGTCCAGCCCGAACTGCCAAGCCATGTGTTTCCTGGACCGGAATCAAGCATCCTAGGACTGGTTTCTGGCTAACAGCCGTCTTCAGCCAGGATAGCTTGACTCCAGTGGTGTTTAGAGCATGGGCATCACGTCTGAGCATACCCATCCCACTCGGGGTGACAAATGCAAAAACAACAAGTGATGGACAGAATGCAGAACAATGTCATACATTCACTCCAGTACAGAGATCCTGGCCTAAATCCATCGTTTTTTTGCGCTCCACACCACCCCAGTTCAGACATGGCCATATGCAAATCAGCCTTGACCCTGTCCCTCATGGGAACAGTCCAGCCCGAACTGCCAAGCAATGTCTTTCCTGGACCGGAATCAAGCATCCTAGGACTGGTTTCTGGCTATCAGCCGTCTTCAGCCAGGATAGCTTGACTCCAGTGGTGTTTAGAGCATGGGACTCACGTCTGAGCATACCCATCCCACTCGGGGTGACAAATGCAAAAACAACAAATGATGGACAGAATGCAGATCAATGTCATACATTCACCCCAGTACAGAGCTCTGGGCCTACATCCATCATTTTTTTGCACTCCACACCACCCCAGTTCAGACATGGCCATATGCAAATCAGCCTTGACCCTGTGCCTCATGGGAACAGTCCAGCCCGAACTGCCAAGCTATGTCTTTCCTGGACAGGAATCAGGCATCCTAGGACCGGTTTCTGGCTATCAGCCGTCTTCAGCCAGGATAGATTGACTCCAGTGGTGTTTAGAGCATGGGACTCACATCTGAGCATACCCATCCCACTCGGGGTGACAAATGCAAAAACAACAATTGATGGACAGAATGCAGAACAATGTCATACATTCACCCCAGTACAGAACTCTGGGCCTAAATCTATTGTTTTTTGCACTCCACACCACCCCAGTTCAGACATGGCCATATGCAAATCATCCATGACCCTGTGCCTCATGGGAACAGTCCAGCCCGAACTGCCAAGCCATTTCTTTCCTGGACAGGAATCAAGCATCCTAGGACCGGTTTCTGGCTATCAGCCATCTTCAACCAGGATAGCTTGACTCCAGTGTTGTGGAGAGCATGGGACTCACGTCTGAGCATACCCATCCCACTCGGGGTGACAAATGCAAAAACATCAAATGATAGACAGAATGCAGAACAATGTCATACATTCACCCCAGTACAGAGATCAGGGCCTAAATCCATTGTTTTTTGCACTCCACACCACCCCAGTTCAGACATGGCCATATGCAAATCAGCCTTGACCCTGTGCCTCATGGGAACAATCCAGCCGGAACTGCCAAGCCATGTCTTTCCTGGACAGGAATAAAGCATCCTAGGACCGGTTTCTGGCTATCAGCCGTCTTCAGCCAGGATAGCTTGACTCCAGTGGTGTGGAGAGCATGGGACTCACGTCTGAGCATACCCAACCCACTTGGGGTGACAAATGCAAAAACAACAATTGAAGGACAGAATGCAGAACAATATCATACATTCACCCCAGTACAGAGATCGGGGTCTAAATCCATTGTTTTTTTGCACTGCACACCACCCCAGTTCAGACATGGGCATATGCAAATCAGCCTTGACCCTGTGCCTCATGGGAACAGTCCAGCCCGAACTGCCAAGCCATGTCTTTCCTGGACAGGAATCAAGCATCCTAGGACCGGTTTCTGGCTATCAGCCATCTTCAACCAGGATAGCTTGACTCCAGTGTTGTGGAGAGCATGGGACTCACGTCTGAGCATACCCATCCCACTCGGGGTGACAAATGCAAAAACATCAAATGATAGACAGAATGCAGAACAATGTCATACATTCACCCCAGTACAGAGATCAGGGCCTAAATCCATTGTTTTTTGCACTCCACACCACCCCAGTTCAGACATGGCCATATGCAAATCAGCCTTGACCCTGTGCCTCATGGGAACAATCCAGCCGGAACTGCCAAGCCATGTCTTTCCTGGACAGGAATAAAGCATCCTAGGACCGGTTTCTGGCTATCAGCCGTCTTCAGCCAGCATAGATTGACTCCAGTGGTGTTTAGAGCATGGGACTCATGTCTGAGCATACCCATCCCACTCGGAGTGACAAATGCAAAAACAACAATTGATATACAGAATGCAGAACAATGTTATACATTCACCCCAGTACAGAGATCTGGGCCTAAATCCATCGTTTTTTTGCACTCCACACCACCCCAGTTCAGACATGGCCATATGCAAATCATCCATGACCCTGTGCATCATGAGAACAGTCCAGCCCGAACTGCCAAGCCATGTCTTTCCTGGACAGGAATCAAGCATCCTAGGACCCCTTTCAGGCTATCAGCCGTCTTCAGCCAGGATAGATTGACTCCAGTGGTGTGGAGAGCATGGGACTCACGTCTGAGCATACCCATCCCACTCGGGATGACAAATGCAAAAACAACAATTGATGGACAGAATGCAGAACAATGTCATACATTCACCCCAGTACAGAGATATGGGCCTACATCCATCATTTTTTTGCACTCCACACCACCCCAGTTCAGACATGGCCATATGCAAATCAGCCTTGACCCTGTGCCTCATGGGAACAGTCCAGCCCGAACTGCCAAGCTATGTCTTTCCTGGACAGGAATCAGGCATCCTAGGACCGGTTTCTGGCTATCAGCTGTCTTCAGCCAGGATAGATTGACTCCAGTGGTGTTTAGAGCATGGGACTCACATCTGAGCATACCCATCCCACTCGGGGTGACAAATGCAAAAACAACAATTGATGGACAGAATGCAGAACAATGTCATACATTCACCCCAGTACAGAGCTCTGGGCCTAAATCTATTGTTTTTTGCACTCCACACCACCCCAGTTCAGACATGGCCATATGCAAATCATCCATGACCCTGTGCCTCATGGGAACAGTCCAGCCCGAACTGCCAAGCCATTTCTTTTACTGGACAGGAATCCAGCATCCTAGGACCGGTTTCAGGCTATCAGCCGTCTTCAGCCAGGATAGATTGACTCCAGTGTTGTGGAGAGCATGGGACTCACGTCTGAGCATACCCATCTCACTCGGGGTGACAAATGCAAAAACAACAATTGATGGACAGAATGCAGAACAATGTCATACATTCACTCCAGTACAGAGATCCTGGCCTAAATCCATCGTTTTTTGCACTCCACACCACCCCAGTTCAGACATGGCCATATGCAAATCAGCCTTGACCCTGTGCCTCATGGGAACAGTCCAGCCCGAACTGCAAAGCCATGTCTTTCCTGGACCGGAACCAAGCATCCTAGGACCGGTTTCTGGCTATCAGCCGTCTTCAGCCAGGATAGCTTGACTCCAGTGGTGTGGAGAGCATGGGACTCACGTCTGAGCATACCCATCCCACTCGGGGTGACTAATGCAAAAACAACAATCGATGGACAGAATGCAGAACAATGTCATACATTCACCCCAGTACAGAGATCCTGGCCTAAATCCATTGTTTTTTTGCACTCCACCCCACCCCAGTTCAGACATGGCCATATGCAAATCAGCCTTGACCCTGTGCCTCATGGGAACAGTCCAGCCCGAACTGCCAAGCCATGTCTTTCCTGGACCAGCGTCAAGCATCCTAGGACTGGTTTCTGGCTATCAGCCGTCTTCAGCCAGGATAGCTTGACTCCAGTGGTGTGGAGAGCATGGGACTCACGTCTGAGCAAACCCAACCCACTTGGGGTGACAAATGCAAAAACAACAATTGAAGGACAGAATGCAGAACAATATCATACATTCACCCCAGTACAGAGATCGGGGTCTAAATCCATTGTTTTTTTGCACTGCACACCACCCCAGTTCAGACATGGGCATATGCAAATCAGCCTTGACCCTGTGCCTCATGGGAACAGTCCAGCCCGAACTGCCAAGCCATGTCTTTCCTGGACAGGAATCAAGCATCCTAGGACCGGTTTCTGGCTATCAGCCATCTTCAACCAGGATAGCTTGACTCCAGTGTTGTGGAGAGCATGGGACTCACGTCTGAGCATACCCATCCCACTCGGGGTGACAAATGCAAAAACATCAAATGATAGACAGAATGCAGAACAATGTCATACATTCACCCCAGTACAGAGATCAGGGCCTAAATCCATTGTTTTTTGCACTCCACACCCCCCCAGTTCAGACATGGCCATATGCAAATCAGCCTTGACCCTGTGCCTCATGGGAACAATCCAGCCGGAACTGCCAAGCCATGTCTTTCCTGGACAGGAATAAAGCATCCTAGGACTGGTTTCTGGCTATCAGCCGTCTTCAGCCAGCATAGATTGACTCCAGTGGTGTTTAGAGCATGGGACTCACGTCTGAGCATACCCATCCCACTCGGAGTGACAAATGCAAAAACAACAATTGATATACAGAATGCAGAACAATGTTATACATTCACCCCAGTACAGAGATCTGGGCCTAAATCCATCGTTTTTTTGCACTCCACACCACCCCAGTTCAGACATGGCCATATGCAAATCAGCCTTGACCCTGTGCCTCATGGGAACAGTCCAGCCCGAACTGCCAAGCTATGTCTTTCCTGGACAGGAATCAGGCATCCTAGGACCGGTTTCTGGCTATCAGCTGTCTTCAGCCAGGATAGATTGACTCCAGTGGTGTTTAGAGCATGGGACTCACATCTGAGCATACCCATCCCACTCGGGGTGACAAATGCAAAAACAACAATTGATGGACAGAATGCAGAACAATGTCATACATTCACCCCAGTACAGAGTTCTGGGCCTAAATCTATTGTTTTTTGCACTCCACACCACCCCAGTTCAGACATGGCCATATGCAAATCATCCATGACCCTGTGCCTCATGGGAACAGTCCAGCCCGAACTGCCAAGCCATTTCTTTTACTGGACAGGAATCCAGCATCCTAGGACCGGTTTCAGGCTATCAGCCGTCTTCAGCCAGGATAGATTGACTCCAGTGTTGTGGAGAGCATGGGACTCACGTCTGAGGATACCCATCTCACTCGGGGTGACAAATGCAAAAACAACAATTGATGGACAGAATGCAGAACAATGTCATACATTCACTCCAGTACAGAGATCCTGGCCTAAATCCATCGTTTTTTGCACTCCACACCACCCCAGTTCAGACATGGCCATATGCAAATCAGCCTTGACCCTGTGCCTCATGGGAACAGTCCAGCCCGAACTGCAAAGCCATGTCTTTCCTGGACCGGAACCAAGCATCCTAGGACCGGTTTCTGGCTATCAGCCGTCTTCAGCCAGGATAGCTTGACTCCAGTGGTGTGGAGAGCATGGGACTCACGTCTGAGCATACCCATCCCACTCGGGGTGACTAATGCAAAAACAACAATCGATGGACAGAATGCAGAACAATGTCATACATTCACCCCAGTACAGAGATCCTGGCCTAAATCCATTGTTTTTTTGCACTCCACCCCACCCCAGTTCAGACATGGCCATATGCAAATCAGCCTTGACCCTGTGCCTCATGGGAACAGTCCAGCCCGAACTGCCAAGCCATGTCTTTCCTGGACCAGCGTCAAGCATCCTAGGACTGGTTTCTGGCTATCAGCCGTCTTCAGCCAGGATAGCTTGACTCCAGTGGTGTGGAGAGCATGGGACTCACGTCTGAGCAAACCCAACCCACTTGGGGTGACAAATGCAAAAACAACAATTGAAGGACAGAATGCAGAACAATATCATACATTCACCCCAGTACAGAGATCGGGGTCTAAATCCATTGTTTTTTTGCACTGCACACCACCCCAGTTCAGACATGGGCATATGCAAATCAGCCTTGACCCTGTGCCTCATGGGAACAGTCCAGCCCGAACTGCCAAGCCATGTCTTTCCTGGACAGGAATCAAGCATCCTAGGACCGGTTTCTGGCTATCAGCCATCTTCAACCAGGATAGCTTGACTCCAGTGTTGTGGAGAGCATGGGACTCACGTCTGAGCATACCCATCCCACTCGGGGTGACAAATGCAAAAACATCAAATGATAGACAGAATGCAGAACAATGTCATACATTCACCCCAGTACAGAGATATGGACCTAAATCCATCGTTTTTGTGCACTCCACACCACCCCAGTTCAGACATGGCCATATGCAAATCAGCCTTGACCCTGTGCCTCATGGGAACTGTTCAGCCCGAACTGCCAAGCCATGTCTTTCCTGGACCCGAATCAAGCATCCTAGGACCGGTTTCTGGCTATCAGCCGTCTTCAGCCAGGATAGCTTGACTCCAGTGTTGTGGTGAGCATGGGACTCACGTCTGAGCATACCCATCCCACACGGGGTGACAAATGCAAAAACAACAATTGATGGACAGAATGCAGAACAATGTCATACATTCACCCCAGTACAGAGCTCTGGGCCTAAATCCATTGTTTTTTGCACTCCACACCACCCCAGTTCAGACATGGCCATATGCAAATCATCCATGACCCTGTGCCTCATGGGAACAGTCCAGCCCGAACTGCCAAGCCATGTCTTTCCTGGACCGGAATCAAGCATCCTAGGACCGGTTTCTGGCTGTCAGCTGTCTTCAGCCAGGATAGCTTGACTCCAGTGGTGTGGAGAGCATGGGACTCACGTCTGAGCATACCCATCCCACTCGGGGTGACAAATGCAAAAATAACAATTGATGGACAGAATGCAGAATAATGTCATACATTCACCCCAGTACAGAGATATAAACCTAAATCCATTGTTCTTGTGCACTCCACACCACCCCAGTTCAGACATGGCCATATGCAAATCAGTCTTGACCCTGTGCCTCATGGGAACTGTTCAGCCCGAACTGCCAAGCCATGTCTTTCCTGGACCAGAATCAAGCATCCTAGGACCGGTTTCTGGCTATTAGCCGTCTTCAGCCAGGATAGCTTGACTCCAGTGTTGTGGTGAGCATGGGACTCACGTCTGAGCATACCCATCCCACTCGGGGTGACAAATGCAAAAATAACAATTGATGGACAGAATGCAGAATAATTTCATACATTCACCCCATTACAGAGCTCTGGCCTACATCCATCATTTTTTTGCACTCCACACCACCCGAGTTCAGACATGGCCATATGCAAATCAGCCTTGACCCTGTGCCTCATGGGAACAGTCCTGCCCCAACTGCCAAGCCATGTCTTTCCTGGACCGGAATCAAGCATCCTAGGACCGGTTTCTGGCTATCAGCCGTCTTCAGCCAGGATAGATTGACTCCAGTGGTGTTTAGAGCATGGGACTCACATCTGAGCATACCCATCCCACTCGGGGTGACAAATGCAAAAACAACAATTGATGGACAGAATGCAGAACAATGTCATACATTCACCCCAGTACAGAGCTCTGGGCCTAAATCTATTGTTTTTTGCACTCCACACCACCCCAGTTCAGACATGGCCATATGCAAATCATCCATGACCCTGTGCCTCATGGGAACAGTCCAGCCCGAACTGCCAAGCCATTTCTTTTACTGGACAGGAATCCAGCATCCTAGGACCGGTTTCAGGCTATCAGCCGTCTTCAGCCAGGATAGATTGACTCCAGTGGTGTGGAGAGCATGGGACTCACGTCTGAGCATACCCATCTCACTCGGGGTGACAAATGCAAAAACAACAATTGATGGACAGAATGCAGAACAATGTCATACATTCACTCCAGTACAGAGATCCTGGCCTAAATCCATCGTTTTTTGCACTCCACACCACCCCAGTTCAGACATGGCCATATGCAAATCAGCCTTGACCCTGTGCCTCATGGGAACAGTCCAGCCCGAACTGCAAAGCCATGTCTTTCCTGGACCGGAACCAAGCATCCTAGGACCGGTTTCTGGCTATCAGCCGTCTTCAGCCAGGATAGCTTGACTCCAGTGGTGTGGAGAGCATGGGACTCACGTCTGAGCATACCCATCCCACTCGGGGTGACTAATGCAAAAACAACAATCGATGGACAGAATGCAGAACAATGTCATACATTCACCCCAGTACAGAGATCCTGGCCTAAATCCGTTGTTTTTTTGCACTCCACCCCACCCCAGTTCAGACATGGCCATATGCAAATCAGCCTTGACCCTGTGCCTCATGGGAACAGTCCAGCCCGAACTGCCAAGCCATGTCTTTCCTGGACCAGCGTCAAGCATCCTAGGACTGGTTTCTGGCTATCAGCCGTCTTCAGCCAGGATAGCTTGACTCCAGTGGTGTGGAGAGCATGGGACTCAAGTCTGAGCAAACCCAACCCACTTGGGGTGACAAATGCAAAAACAACAATTGAAGGACAGAATGCAGAACAATATCATACATTCACCCCAGTACAGAGATCGGGGTCTAAATCCATTGTTTTTTTGCACTGCACACCACCCCAGTTCAGACATGGGCATATGCAAATCAGCCTTGACCCTGTGCCTCATGGGAACAGTCCAGCCCGAACTGCCAAGCCATGTCTTTCCTGGACAGGAATCAAGCATCCTAGGACCGGTTTCTGGCTATCAGCCATCTTCAACCAGGATAGCTTGACTCCAGTGTTGTGGAGAGCATGGGACTCACGTCTGAGCATACCCATCCCACTCGGGGTGACAAATGCAAAAACATCAAATGATAGACAGAATGCAGAACAATGTCATACATTCACCCCAGTACAGAGATCAGGGCCTAAATCCATTGTTTTTTGCACTCCACACCACCCCAGTTCAGACATGGCCATATGCAAATCAGCCTTGACCCTGTGCCTCATGGGAACAATCCAGCCGGAACTGCCAAGCCATGTCTTTCCTGGACAGGAATAAAGCATCCTAGGACCGGTTTCTGGCTATCAGCCGTCTTCAGCCAGCATAGATTTACTCCAGTGGTGTTTAGAGCATGGGACTCACGTCTGAGCATACCCATCCCACTCGGAGTGACAAATGCAAAAACAACAATTGATATACAGAATGCAGAACAATGTTATACATTCACCCCAGTACAGAGATCTGGGCCTAAATCCATCGTTTTTTTGCACTCCACACCACCCCAGTTCAGACATGGCCATATGCAAATCATCCATGACCCTGTGCATCATGAGAACAGTCCAGCCCGAACTGCCAAGCCATGTCTTTCCTGGACAGGAATCAAGCATCCTAGGACCCCTTTCAGGCTATCAGCCGTCTTCAGCCAGGATAGATTGACTCCAGTGGTGTGGAGAGCATGGGACTCACGTCTGAGCATACCTATCCCACTCGGGATGACAAATGCAAAAACAACAATTGATGGACAGAATGCAGAACAATGTCATACATTCACCCCAGTACAGAGATATGGACCTAAATCCATCGTTTTTGTGCACTCCACACCACCCCAGTTCAGACATGGCCATATGCAAATCAGCCTTGACCCTGTGCCTCATGGGAACTGTTCAGCCCGAACTGCCAAGCCATGTCTTTCCTGGACCCGAATCAAGCATCCTAGGACCGGTTTCTGGCTATCAGCCGTCTTCAGCCAGGATAGCTTGACTCCAGTGTTGTGGTGAGCATGGGACTCACGTCTGAGCATACCCATCCCACACGGGGTGACAAATGCAAAAACAACAATTGATGGACAGAATGCAGAACAATGTCATACATTCACCCCAGTACAGAGCTCTGGGCCTAAATCCATTGTTTTTTGCACTCCACACCACCCCAGTTCAGACATGGCCATATGCAAATCATCCATGACCCTGTGCCTCATGGGAACAGTCCAGCCCGAACTGCCAAGCCATGTCTTTCCTGGACCGGAATCAAGCATCCTAGGACCGGTTTCTGGCTGTCAGCTGTCTTCAGCCAGGATAGCTTGACTCCAGTGGTGTGGAGAGCATGGGACTCACGTCTGAGCATACCCATCCCACTCGGGGTGACAAATGCAAAAATAACAATTGATGGACAGAATGCAGAATAATGTCATACATTCACCCCAGTACAGAGATATAAACCTAAATCCATTGTTCTTGTGCACTCCACACCACCCCAGTTCAGACATGGCCATATGCAAATCAGTCTTGACCCTGTGCCTCATGGGAACTGTTCAGCCCGAACTGCCAAGCCATGTCTTTCCTGGACCAGAATCAAGCATCCTAGGACCGGTTTCTGGCTATTAGCCGTCTTCAGCCAGGATAGCTTGACTCCAGTGTTGTGGTGAGCATGGGACTCACGTCTGAGCATACCCATCCCACTCGGGGTGACAAATGCAAAAATAACAACTGATGGACAGAATGCAGAATAATGTCATACATTCACCCCAGTACAGAGCTCTGGCCTACATCCATCATTTTTTTGCACTCCACACCACCCGAGTTCAGACATGGCCATATGCAAATCAGCCTTGACCCTGTGCCTCATGGGAACAGTTCTGCCCCAACTGCCAAGCCATGTCTTTCCTGGACCGGAATCAAGCATCCTAGGACTGGTTTCTGCCTATCAGCCGTCTTCAGCCAGGATAGCTTGACTCCAGTGTTGTGGTGAGCATGAGACTCACGTCTGAGCATACCCATCCCACACGGGGTGACAAATGCAAAAACAACAATTGATGGACAGAATGCGGAACAATGTCATACATTCACCCCAGTACAGAGCTCTGGGCCTAAAACCATTGTTTTTTGCACTCCACACCACCCCAGGTCAGACATGGCCATATGCAAATCATCCATGACCCTGTGCCTCATGGGAACAGTCAAGCCCGAACTGCCAAGCCATGTCTTTCCTGGACAGGAATCCAGCATCCTAGGACCGGTTTCAGGCTATCAGCCGTCTTCAGCCAGGATAGATTGACTCCAGTGGTGTGGAGAGCATGGGACTCACGTCTGAGCATACCCATCCCACTCGGGGTGACAAATGCAAAAACAACAATTGATGGACAGAATGCAGAACAATGTCATACATTCACTCCAGTACAGAGATCCTGGCCTAAATCCATCGGTTTTTTGCACTCCACACCACCCCAGTTCAGACATGGCCATATGCAAATCAGCCTTGACCCTGTGCTTCATGGGAACAGTCCAGCCCAAACTGCCAAGCCATGTGTTTCCTGGACCGGAATCAAGCATCCTAGGACTGGTTTCTGGCTATCAGCCATCTTCACCCAGGATAGCTTGACTCCAGTGGTGTTTAGAGCATGGGCATCACGTCTGAGCATACCCATCCCACTCGGGGTGACAAATGCAAAAACAACAAGTGATCGACAGAATGCAGAACAATGTCATACATTCTCTCCAGTACAGAGATCCTGGCCTAAATCCATCGTTTTTTTGCACTCCACACCACCCCAGTTCAGACATGGCCATATGCAAATCAGCCTTGACCCTGTGCCTCATGGGAACAGTCCAGCCCGAACTGCCAAGCAATCTGGCTATCAGCCGTCTTCAGCCAGGATAGCTTGACTCCAGTGGTGTGGAGAGCATGGGACTGACGTCTGAGCATACCCATCCCACTCGGGCTGACAAATGCAAAAACATCAATTGATAGACAGAATGCAGAACAATGTCATACATTCACCCCAGTACAGAGATCTAGGCCTAAATCCATCATTTTCTTGCACTCCACACCACCTCAGTTCAGACATGGCCATATGCAAATCATCCTTAACCCTGTGCCTCGTGGGAACAGTCCAACCCAAACTGAAAAGCCATGTCTTTCCCGGACCAGATTCTAGCATACTAGGACCGGTTTCTGGCTATCAGCCGTCTTCAGCCAGGATAGCTTGACTCCAGTGGTGTGGAGAGCATGGGACTCACCTCTGAGCATACCCATCCCACTCTGAGTGACAAATGCAAAAACAACAATTGATATACAGAATGCAGAACAATGTTATACATTCACCCCAGGACAGAGATCTGGGCCTAAATCCATTGTTTTTTGCACTCCACACCACCCCAGTTCAGACATGGCCATATGCAAATGATCCATGACCCTGTGCCTCATGAGAACAGTCCAGCCCGAACTGCCAAGCCATGTCTTTCCTGGACCGGAATCAAGCATCCTACGACCGATTTCTGGCTATCAGCTGTCTTCAGCCAGGATAGCTTGACTCCAGTGGTGTGGAGAGCATGGGACTCACCTCTGAGCATACCCATCCCACTCGGAGTGACAAATGCAAAAACAACAATTGATATACAGAATGCAGAACGATGTTATACATTCACCCCAGTACAGAGATCTGGGCCTAAATCCATTGTTTTTTGCACTCCACACCACCCCAGTTCAGACATGGCCATATGCAAATCAGCCTTGACCCTGTGCCTCATGGGAACTGTTCAGCCCGAACTGCCAAGCCATGTCTTTCCTGGACCCGAATCAAGCATCCTAGGACCGGTTTCTGGCTATCAGCCGTCTTCAGCCAGGATAGCTTGACTCCAGTGTTGTGGTGAGCATGGGACTCACGTCTGAGCATACCCATCCCACACGGGGTGACAAATGCAAAAACAACAATTGATGGACAGAATGCAGAACAATGTCATACATTCACTCCAGTACAGAGATCCTGGCCTAAATCCATCGGTTTTTTGCACTCCACACCACCCCAGTTCAGACATGGCCATATGCAAATCAGCCTTGACCCTGTGCTTCATGGGAACAGTCCAGCCCGAACTGCCAAGCCATGTGTTTCCTGGACCGGAATCAAGCATCCTAGGACTGGTTTCTGGCTATCAGCCGTCTTCAGCCAGGATAGCTTGACTCCAGTGGTGTTTAGAGCATGGGCATCACGTCTGAGCATACCCATCCCACTCGGGGTGACAAATGCAAAAACAACAAGTGATGGACAGAATGCAGAACAATGTCATACATTCACTCCAGTACAGAGATCCTGGCCTAAATCCATCGTTTTTTTGCGCTCCACACCACCCCAGTTCAGACATGGCCATATGCAAATCAGCCTTGACCCTGTGCCTCATGGGAACAGTCCAGCCCGAACTGCCAAGCAATGTCTTTCCTGGACCGGAATCAAGCATCCTAGGACTGGTTTCTGGCTATCAGCCGTCTTCAGCCAGGATAGCTTGACTCCAGTGGTGTTTAGAGCATGGGACTCACGTCTGAGCATACCCATCCCACTCGGGGTGACAAATGCAAAAACAACAAATGATGGACAGAATGCAGATCAATGTCATACATTCACCCCAGTACAGAGACCTGGGCCTACATCCATCATTTTTTTGCACTCCACACCACCCCAGTTCAGACATGGCCATATGTAAATCAGCCTTGACCCTGTGCCTCATGGGAACAGTCCAGCCCGAACTGCCAAGCTATGTCTTTCCTGGACAGGAATCAAGCATCCTAGGACCGGTTTCTGGCTATCAGCCGTCTTCAGCCAGGATAGATTGACTCCAGTGGTGTTTAGAGCATGGGACTCACATCTGAGCATACCCATCCCACTCGGGGTGACAAATGCAAAAACAACAATTGATGGACAGAATGCAGAACAATGTCATACATTCACCCCAGTACAGAGCTCTGGGCCTAAATCTATTGTTTTTTGCACTCCACACCACCCCAGTTCAGACATGGCCATATGCAAATCATCCATGACCCTGTGCCTCATGGGAACAGTCCGGCCCGAACTGCCAAGCCATTTCTTTTACTGGACAGGAATCCAGCATCCTAGGACCGGTTTCAGGCTATCAGCCGTCTTCAGCCAGGATAGATTGACTCCAGTGGTGTGGAGAGCATGGGACTCACGTCTGAGCATACCCATCTCACTCGGGGTGACAAATGCAAAAACAACAATTGATGGACAGAATGCAGAACAATGTCATACATTCACTCCAGTACAGAGATCCTGGCCTAAATCCATCGTTTTTTGCACTCCACACCACCCCAGTTCAGACATGGCCATATGCAAATCAGCCTTGACCCTGTGCCTCATGGGAACAGTCCAGCCCGAACTGCAAAGCCATGTCTTTCCTGGACCGGAACCAAGCATCCTAGGACCGGTTTCTGGCTATCAGCCGTCTTCAGCCAGGATAGCTTGACTCCAGTGGTGTGGAGAGCATGGGACTCACGTCTGAGCATACCCATCCCACTCGGGTGACTAATGCAAAAACAACAATCGATGGACAGAATGCAGAACAATGTCATACATTCACCCCAGTACAGAGATCCTGGCCTAAATCCATTGTTTTTTTGCACTCCACACCACCCCAGTTCAGACATGGCCATATGCAAATCAGCCTTGACCCTGTGCCTCATGGGAACAGTCCAGCCCGAACTGCCAAGCCATGTCTTTCCTGGACCGGCGTCAAGCATCCTAGGACTGGTTTCTGGCTATCAGCCGTCTTCAGCCAGGATAGCTTGACTCCAGTGGTGTGGAGAGCATGGGACTCACGTCTGAGCATACCCAACCCACTTGGGGTGACAAATGCAAAAACAACAATTGAAGGACAGAATGCAGAACAATATCATACATTCACCCCAGTACAGAGATCGGGGTCTAAATCCATTGTTTTTTTGCACTGCACACCACCCCAGTTCAGACATGGGCATATGCAAATCAGCCTTGACCCTGTGCCTCATGGGAACAGTCCAGCCCGAACTGCCAATCCATGTCTTTCCTGGACAGGAATCAAGCATCCTAGGACCGGTTTCTGGCTATCAGCCATCTTCAACCAGGATAGCTTGACTCCAGTGTTGTGGAGAGCATGGGACTCACGTCTGAGCATACCCATCCCACTCGGGGTGACAAATGCAAAAACATCAAATGATAGACAGAATGCAGAACAATGTCATACATTCACCCCAGTACAGAGATCAGGGCCTAAATCCATTGTTTTTTGCACTCCACACCACCCCAGTTCAGACATGGCCATATGCAAATCAGCCTTGACCCTGTGCCTCATGGGAACAATCCAGCCGGAACTGCCAAGCCATGTCTTTCCTGGACAGGAATAAAGCATCCTAGGACCGGTTTCTGGCTATCAGCCGTCTTCAGCCAGGATAGATTGACTCCAGTGGTGTGGAGAGCATGGGACTCACGTCTGAGCATACCCATCCCACTCGGGGTGACAAATGCAAAAACAACAAGTGATGGACAGAATGCAGAACAATGTCATACATTCACTCCAGTACAGAGATCCTGGCCTAAATCCATCGTTTTTTTGCGCTCCACACCACCCCAGTTCAGACATGGCCATATGCAAATCAGCCTTGACCCTGTGCCTCATGGGAACAGTCCAGCCCGAACTGCCAAGCAATGTCTTTCCTGGACCGGAATCAAGCATCCTACGACTGGTTTCTGGCTATCAGCCGTCTTCAGCCAGGATAGCTTGACTCCAGTGGTGTTTAGAGCATGGGACTCACGTCTGAGCATACCCATCCCACTCGGGGTGACAAATGCAAAAACAACAATTGATGGACAGAATGCAGAACAATGTCATACATTCACTCCAGTACAGAGATCCTGGTCTAAATCCATCGTTTTTTGCACTCCACACCACCCCAGTTCAGACATGGCCATATGCAAATCAGCCTTGACCCTGTGCCTCATGGGAACAGTCCAGCCCGAACTGCAAAGCCATGTCTTTCCTGGACCGGAATCAAGCATCCTAGGACCGGTTTCTGGCTATCAGCCGTCTTCAGCCAGGATAGATTGACTCCAGTGGTGTTTAGAGCATGGGACTCACATCTGAGCATACCCATCCCACTCGGGGTGACAAATGCAAAAACAACAATTGATGGACAGAATGCAGAACAATGTCATACATTCACCCCAGTACAGAGCTCTGGGCCTAAATCTATTGTTTTTTGCACTCCACACCACCCCAGTTCAGACATGGCCATATGCAAATCATCCATGACCCTGTGCCTCATGGGAACAGTCCGGCCCGAACTGCCAAGCCATTTCTTTTACTGGACAGGAATCCAGCATCCTAGGACCGGTTTCTGGCTATCAGCCGTCTTCAGCCAGGATAGATTGACTCCAGTGGTGTGGAGAGCATGGGACTCACGTCTGAGCATACCCATCTCACTCGGGGTGACAAATGCAAAAACAACAATTGATGGACAGAATGCAGAACAATGTCATACATTCACTCCAGTACAGAGATCCTGGCCTAAATCCATCGTTTTTTGCACTCCACACCACCCCAGTTCAGACATGGCCATATGCAAATCAGCCTTGACCCTGTGCCTCATGGGAACAGTCCAGCCCGAACTGCAAAGCCATGTCTTTCCTGGACCGGAACCAAGCATCCTAGGACCGGTTTCTGGCTATCAGCCGTCTTCAGCCAGGATAGCTTGACTCCAGTGGTGTGGAGAGCATGGGACTCACGTCTGAGCATACCCATCCCACTCGGGGTGACTAATGCAAAAACAACAATCGATGGACAGAATGCAGAACAATGTCATACATTCACCCCAGTACAGAGATCCTGGCCTAAATCCATTGTTTTTTTGCACTCCACACCACCCCAGTTCAGACATGGCCATATGCAAATCAGCCTTGACCCTGTGCCTCATGGGAACAGTCCAGCCCGAACTGCCAAGCCATGTCTTTCCTGGACCGGCGTCAAGCATCCTAGGACTGGTTTCTGGCTATCAGCCGTCTTCAGCCAGGATAGCTTGACTCCAGTGGTGTGGAGAGCATGGGACTCACGTCTGAGCATACCCAACCCACTTGGGGTGACAAATGCAAAAACAACAATTGAAGGACAGAATGCAGAACAATATCATACATTCACCCCAGTACAGAGATCGGGGTCTAAATCCATTGTTTTTTTGCACTGCACACCACCCCAGTTCAGACATGGGCATATGCAAATCAGCCTTGACCCTGTGCCTCATGGGAACAGTCCAGCCCGAACTGCCAATCCATGTCTTTCCTGGACAGGAATCAAGCATCCTAGGACCGGTTTCTGGCTATCAGCCATCTTCAACCAGGATAGCTTGACTCCAGTGTTGTGGAGAGCATGGGACTCACGTCTGAGCATACCCATCCCACTCGGGGTGACAAATGCAAAAACATCAAATGATAAACAGAATGCAGAACAATGTCATACATTCACCCCAGTACAGAGATCAGGGCCTAAATCCATTGTTTTTTGCACTCCACAGCACCCCAGTTCAGACATGGCCATATGCAAATCAGCCTTGACCCTGTGCCTCATGGGAACAATCCAGCCGGAACTGCCAAGCCATGTCTTTCCTGGACAGGAATAAAGCATCCTAAGACCGGTTTCTGGCTATCAGCCGTCTTCAGCCAGGATAGATTGACTCCAGTGGTGTGGAGAGCATGGGACTCACGTCTGAGCATACCCATCCCACTCGGGGTGACAAATGCAAAAACAACAAGTGATGGACAGAATGCAGAACAATGTCATACATTCACTCCAGTACAGAGATCCTGGCCTAAATCCATCGTTTTTTTGCGCTCCACACCACCCCAGTTCAGACATGGCCATATGCAAATCAGCCTTGACCCTGTGCCTCATGGGAACAGTCCAGCCCGAACTGCCAAGCAATGTCTTTCCTGGACCGGAATCAAGCATCCTACGACTGGTTTCTGGCTATCAGCCGTCTTCAGCCAGGATAGCTTGACTCCAGTGGTGTTTAGAGCATGGGACTCACGTCTGAGCATACCCATCCCACTCGGGGTGACAAATGCAAAAACAACAATTGATGGACAGAATGCAGAACAATGTCATACATTCACTCCAGTACAGAGATCCTGGTCTAAATCCATCGTTTTTTGCACTCCACACCACCCCAGTTCAGACATGGCCATATGCAAATCAGCCTTGACCCTGTGCCTCATGGGAACAGTCCAGCCCGAACTGCAAAGCCATGTCTTTCCTGGACCGGAATCAAGCATCCTAGGACCGGTTTCTGGCTATCAGCCGTCTTCAGCCAGGATAGATTGACTCCAGTGGTGTTTAGAGCATGGGACTCACATCTGAGCATACCCATCCCACTCGGGGTGACAAATGCAAAAACAACAATTGATGGACAGAATGCAGAACAATGTCATACATTCACCCCAGTACAGAGCTCTGGGCCTAAATCTATTGTTTTTTGCACTCCACACCACCCCAGTTCAGACATGGCCATATGCAAATCATCCATGACCCTGTGCCTCATGGGAACAGTCCGGCCCGAACTGCCAAGCCATTTCTTTTACTGGACAGGAATCCAGCATCCTAGGACCGGTTTCTGGCTATCAGCCGTCTTCAGCCAGGATAGATTGACTCCAGTGGTGTGGAGAGCATGGGACTCACGTCTGAGCATACCCATCTCACTCGGGGTGACAAATGCAAAAACAACAATTGATGGACAGAATGCAGAACAATGTCATACATTCACTCCAGTACAGAGATCCTGGCCTAAATCCATCGTTTTTTGCACTCCACACCACCCCAGTTCAGACATGGCCATATGCAAATCAGCCTTGACCCTGTGCCTCATGGGAACAGTCCAGCCCGAACTGCAAAGCCATGTCTTTCCTGGACCGGAACCAAGCATCCTAGGACCGGTTTCTGGCTATCAGCCGTCTTCAGCCAGGATAGCTTGACTCCAGTGGTGTGGAGAGCATGGGACTCACGTCTGAGCATACCCATCCCACTCGGGGTGACTAATGCAAAAACAACAATCGATGGACAGAATGCAGAACAATGTCATACATTCACCCCAGTACAGAGATCCTGGCCTAAATCCATTGTTTTTTTTCCACTCCACACCACCCCAGTTCAGACATGGCCATATGCAAATCAGCCTTGACCCTGTGCCTCATGGGAACAGTCCAGCCCGAACTGCCAAGCCATGTCTTTCCTGGACCGGCGTCAAGCATCCTAGGACTGGTTTCTGGCTATCAGCCGTCTTCAGCCAGGATAGCTTGACTCCAGTGGTGTGGAGAGCATGGGACTCACGTCTGAGCATACCCAACCCACTTGGGGTGACAAATGCAAAAACAACAATTGAAGGACAGAATGCAGAACAATATCATACATTCACCCCAGTACAGAGATCGGGGTCTAAATCCATTGTTTTTTTGCACTGCACACCACCCCAGTTCAGACATGGCCATATGCAAATCAGCCTTGACCCTGTGCCTCATGGGAACAGTCCAGCCCGAACTGCCAAGCCATGTCTTTCCTGGACCGGCGTCAAGCATCCTAGGACTGGTTTCTGGCTATCAGCCGTCTTCAGCCAGGATAGCTTGACTCCAGTGGTGTGGAGAGCATGGGACTCACGTCTGAGCATACCCAACCCACTTGGGGTGACAAATGCAAAAACAACAATTGATGGACAGAATGCAGATCAATGTCATACATTCACCCCAGTACAGAGCTCTGGGAATACATCCATCATTTTTTTGCACTCCACACCACCCCAGTTCAGACATGGCCATATGCAAATCAGCCTTGACCCTGTGCCTCATGGGAACAGTCCAGCCCGGACTGCCAAGCCATGTCTTTCCTGGACAGGAATCAAGCATCCTAGGACCGGTTTCTGGCTATCGGCCGTCTTCAGCCAGGATAGATTGACTCCAGTGGTGTTTAGAGCATGGGACTCACATCTGAGCATACCCATCCCACTCGGGGTGACAAATGCAAAAACAACAATTGATGGACAGAATGCAGAACAATGTCATACATTCACCCCAGTACGGAGCTCTGGGCCTAAATCTATTGTTTTTTGCACTCCACACCACCCCAGTTCAGACATGGCCATATGCAAATCAGCCTTGACCCTGTGCCTCATGGGAACAGTACAGCCCGAACTGCCAAGCCATGTCTTTCCTGGACCGGCGTCAAGCATCCTAGGACCGGTTTCTGGCTATCAGCCGTCTTCAGCCAGGATAGCTTGACTCCAGTGGTGTGGAGAGCATGGTACTCACGTCTGAGCATACCCAACCCACTTGGGGTGACAAATGCAAAAACAACAATTGAAGGACAGAATGCAGAACAATATCATACATTCAACCCAGTACAGAGATCGGGGCCTAAATCCATTGTTTTTTTGCACTCCACACCACCCCAGTTCAGACATGGCCATATGCAAATCATCCATGACCCTGTGCCTCATAGGAACAGTCCAGCCCGAACTGCCAAGCCATGTCTTTCCTGGACAGGAATCAAGCATCCTAGGACCGGTTTTAGGCTATCAGCCGTCTTCAGCCAGGATAGATTGACTCCAGTGGTGTGGAGAGCATGGGACTCACGTCTGAGCATACCCATCCCACTCGGGGTGACAAATGCAAAAACAACAATTGATGGACAGAATGCAGAACAATGTCATACATTCACTCCAGTACAGAGATCCTGGCCTAAATCCATTGTTTTTTTGCACTCCACACCACCCCAGTTCAGACATGGCCATATGCAAATCAGCCTTGACCATGTGCCTCATGGGAACATTCCAGCCCGAACTGCCAAGCCATGTCTTTCCTGGACCGGAATCAAGCATCCTAGGACCGGTTTCTGGCTGTCAGCTGTTTTCAGCCCGGATAGCTTGACTCCAGTGGTGTGGAGAGCATGGGACTCACGTCTGAGCATACCCATCCCACTCGGGGTGACTAATGCAAAAACAACAATTGATGGACAGAATGCAGAACAATGTCATACATTCACCCCAGTACAGAGATATAAACCTAAATCCATTGTTCTTGTGCACTCCACACCACCCCAGTTCAGACATGGCCATATGCAAATCAGTCTTGACCCTGTGCCTCATGGGAACTGTTCAGCCCGAACTGCCAAGCCATGTCTTTCCTGGACCAGAATCAAGCATCCTAGGACCGGTTTCTGGCTATCAGCCGTCTTCAGCCAGGATAGCTTGACTCCAGTGGTGTGGAGAGCATGGGACTGACGTCTGAGCATACCCATCCCACTCGGGCTGACAAATGCAAAAACATCAATTGATAGACAGAATGCAGAACAATGTCATACATTCACCCCAGTACAGAGATCTAGGCCTAAATCCATCATTTTCTTGCACTCCACACCACCTCAGTTCAGACATGGCCATATGCAAATCATCCTTAACCCTGTGCCTCGTGGGAACAGTCCAACCCAAACTGAAAAGCCATGTCTTTCCCGGACCAGATTCTAGCATACTAGGACCGGTTTCTGGCTATCAGCCGTCTTCAGCCAGGATAGCTTGACTCCAGTGGTGTGGAGAGCATGGGACTCACCTCTGAGCATACCCATCCCACTCTGAGTGACAAATGCAAAAACAACAATTGATATACAGAATGCAGAACAATGTTATACATTCACCCCAGGACAGAGATCTGGGCCTAAATCCATTGTTTTTTGCACTCCACACCACCCCAGTTCAGACATGGCCATATGCAAATGATCCATGACCCTGTGCCTCATGAGAACAGTCCAGCCCGAACTGCCAAGCCATGTCTTTCCTGGACCGGAATCAAGCATCCTACGACCGATTTCTGGCTATCAGCTGTCTTCAGCCAGGATAGCTTGACTCCAGTGGTGTGGAGAGCATGGGACTCACCTCTGAGCATACCCATCCCACTCGGAGTGACAAATGCAAAAACAACAATTGATATACAGAATGCAGAACGATGTTATACATTCACCCCAGTACAGAGATCTGGGCCTAAATCCATTGTTTTTTGCACTCCACACCACCCCAGTTCAGACATGGCCATATGCAAATCAGCCTTGACCCTGTGCCTCATGGGAACTGTTCAGCCCGAACTGCCAAGCCATGTCTTTCCTGGACCCGAATCAAGCATCCTAGGACCGGTTTCTGGCTATCAGCCGTCTTCAGCCAGGATAGCTTGACTCCAGTGTTGTGGTGAGCATGGGACTCACGTCTGAGCATACCCATCCCACACGGGGTGACAAATGCAAAAACAACAATTGATGGACAGAATGCAGAACAATGTCATACATTCACTCCAGTACAGAGATCCTGGCCTAAATCCATCGGTTTTTTGCACTCCACACCACCCCAGTTCAGACATGGCCATATGCAAATCAGCCTTGACCCTGTGCTTCATGGGAACAGTCCAGCCCGAACTGCCAAGCCATGTGTTTCCTGGACCGGAATCAAGCATCCTAGGACTGGTTTCTGGCTATCAGCCGTCTTCAGCCAGGATAGCTTGACTCCAGTGGTGTTTAGAGCATGGGCATCACGTCTGAGCATACCCATCCCACTCGGGGTGACAAATGCAAAAACAACAAGTGATGGACAGAATGCAGAACAATGTCATACATTCACTCCAGTACAGAGATCCTGGCCTAAATCCATCGTTTTTTTGCGCTCCACACCACCCCAGTTCAGACATGGCCATATGCAAATCAGCCTTGACCCTGTGCCTCATGGGAACAGTCCAGCCCGAACTGCCAAGCAATGTCTTTCCTGGACCGGAATCAAGCATCCTAGGACTGGTTTCTGGCTATCAGCCGTCTTCAGCCAGGATAGCTTGACTCCAGTGGTGTTTAGAGCATGGGACTCACGTCTGAGCATACCCATCCCACTCGGGGTGACAAATGCAAAAACAACAAATGATGGACAGAATGCAGATCAATGTCATACATTCACCCCAGTACAGAGACCTGGGCCTACATCCATCATTTTTTTGCACTCCACACCACCCCAGTTCAGACATGGCCATATGTAAATCAGCCTTGACCCTGTGCCTCATGGGAACAGTCCAGCCCGAACTGCCAAGCTATGTCTTTCCTGGACAGGAATCAAGCATCCTAGGACCGGTTTCTGGCTATCAGCCGTCTTCAGCCAGGATAGATTGACTCCAGTGGTGTTTAGAGCATGGGACTCACATCTGAGCATACCCATCCCACTCGGGGTGACAAATGCAAAAACAACAATTGATGGACAGAATGCAGAACAATGTCATACATTCACCCCAGTACAGAGCTCTGGGCCTAAATCTATTGTTTTTTGCACTCCACACCACCCCAGTTCAGACATGGCCATATGCAAATCATCCATGACCCTGTGCCTCATGGGAACAGTCCGGCCCGAACTGCCAAGCCATTTCTTTTACTGGACAGGAATCCAGCATCCTAGGACCGGTTTCAGGCTATCAGCCGTCTTCAGCCAGGATAGATTGACTCCAGTGGTGTGGAGAGCATGGGACTCACGTCTGAGCATACCCATCTCACTCGGGGTGACAAATGCAAAAACAACAATTGATGGACAGAATGCAGAACAATGTCATACATTCACTCCAGTACAGAGATCCTGGCCTAAATCCATCGTTTTTTGCACTCCACACCACCCCAGTTCAGACATGGCCATATGCAAATCAGCCTTGACCCTGTGCCTCATGGGAACAGTCCAGCCCGAACTGCAAAGCCATGTCTTTCCTGGACCGGAACCAAGCATCCTAGGACCGGTTTCTGGCTATCAGCCGTCTTCAGCCAGGATAGCTTGACTCCAGTGGTGTGGAGAGCATGGGACTCACGTCTGAGCATACCCATCCCACTCGGGTGACTAATGCAAAAACAACAATCGATGGACAGAATGCAGAACAATGTCATACATTCACCCCAGTACAGAGATCCTGGCCTAAATCCATTGTTTTTTTGCACTCCACACCACCCCAGTTCAGACATGGCCATATGCAAATCAGCCTTGACCCTGTGCCTCATGGGAACAGTCCAGCCCGAACTGCCAAGCCATGTCTTTCCTGGACCGGCGTCAAGCATCCTAGGACTGGTTTCTGGCTATCAGCCGTCTTCAGCCAGGATAGCTTGACTCCAGTGGTGTGGAGAGCATGGGACTCACGTCTGAGCATACCCAACCCACTTGGGGTGACAAATGCAAAAACAACAATTGAAGGACAGAATGCAGAACAATATCATACATTCACCCCAGTACAGAGATCGGGGTCTAAATCCATTGTTTTTTTGCACTGCACACCACCCCAGTTCAGACATGGGCATATGCAAATCAGCCTTGACCCTGTGCCTCATGGGAACAGTCCAGCCCGAACTGCCAATCCATGTCTTTCCTGGACAGGAATCAAGCATCCTAGGACCGGTTTCTGGCTATCAGCCATCTTCAACCAGGATAGCTTGACTCCAGTGTTGTGGAGAGCATGGGACTCACGTCTGAGCATACCCATCCCACTCGGGGTGACAAATGCAAAAACATCAAATGATAGACAGAATGCAGAACAATGTCATACATTCACCCCAGTACAGAGATCAGGGCCTAAATCCATTGTTTTTTGCACTCCACACCACCCCAGTTCAGACATGGCCATATGCAAATCAGCCTTGACCCTGTGCCTCATGGGAACAATCCAGCCGGAACTGCCAAGCCATGTCTTTCCTGGACAGGAATAAAGCATCCTAGGACCGGTTTCTGGCTATCAGCCGTCTTCAGCCAGGATAGATTGACTCCAGTGGTGTGGAGAGCATGGGACTCACGTCTGAGCATACCCATCCCACTCGGGGTGACAAATGCAAAAACAACAAGTGATGGACAGAATGCAGAACAATGTCATACATTCACTCCAGTACAGAGATCCTGGCCTAAATCCATCGTTTTTTTGCGCTCCACACCACCCCAGTTCAGACATGGCCATATGCAAATCAGCCTTGACCCTGTGCCTCATGGGAACAGTCCAGCCCGAACTGCCAAGCAATGTCTTTCCTGGACCGGAATCAAGCATCCTACGACTGGTTTCTGGCTATCAGCCGTCTTCAGCCAGGATAGCTTGACTCCAGTGGTGTTTAGAGCATGGGACTCACGTCTGAGCATACCCATCCCACTCGGGGTGACAAATGCAAAAACAACAATTGATGGACAGAATGCAGAACAATGTCATACATTCACTCCAGTACAGAGATCCTGGTCTAAATCCATCGTTTTTTGCACTCCACACCACCCCAGTTCAGACATGGCCATATGCAAATCAGCCTTGACCCTGTGCCTCATGGGAACAGTCCAGCCCGAACTGCAAAGCCATGTCTTTCCTGGACCGGAATCAAGCATCCTAGGACCGGTTTCTGGCTATCAGCCGTCTTCAGCCAGGATAGATTGACTCCAGTGGTGTTTAGAGCATGGGACTCACATCTGAGCATACCCATCCCACTCGGGGTGACAAATGCAAAAACAACAATTGATGGACAGAATGCAGAACAATGTCATACATTCACCCCAGTACAGAGCTCTGGGCCTAAATCTATTGTTTTTTGCACTCCACACCACCCCAGTTCAGACATGGCCATATGCAAATCATCCATGACCCTGTGCCTCATGGGAACAGTCCGGCCCGAACTGCCAAGCCATTTCTTTTACTGGACAGGAATCCAGCATCCTAGGACCGGTTTCTGGCTATCAGCCGTCTTCAGCCAGGATAGATTGACTCCAGTGGTGTGGAGAGCATGGGACTCACGTCTGAGCATACCCATCTCACTCGGGGTGACAAATGCAAAAACAACAATTGATGGACAGAATGCAGAACAATGTCATACATTCACTCCAGTACAGAGATCCTGGCCTAAATCCATCGTTTTTTGCACTCCACACCACCCCAGTTCAGACATGGCCATATGCAAATCAGCCTTGACCCTGTGCCTCATGGGAACAGTCCAGCCCGAACTGCAAAGCCATGTCTTTCCTGGACCGGAACCAAGCATCCTAGGACCGGTTTCTGGCTATCAGCCGTCTTCAGCCAGGATAGCTTGACTCCAGTGGTGTGGAGAGCATGGGACTCACGTCTGAGCATACCCATCCCACTCGGGGTGACTAATGCAAAAACAACAATCGATGGACAGAATGCAGAACAATGTCATACATTCACCCCAGTACAGAGATCCTGGCCTAAATCCATTGTTTTTTTGCACTCCACACCACCCCAGTTCAGACATGGCCATATGCAAATCAGCCTTGACCCTGTGCCTCATGGGAACAGTCCAGCCCGAACTGCCAAGCCATGTCTTTCCTGGACCGGCGTCAAGCATCCTAGGACTGGTTTCTGGCTATCAGCCGTCTTCAGCCAGGATAGCTTGACTCCAGTGGTGTGGAGAGCATGGGACTCACGTCTGAGCATACCCAACCCACTTGGGGTGACAAATGCAAAAACAACAATTGAAGGACAGAATGCAGAACAATATCATACATTCACCCCAGTACAGAGATCGGGGTCTAAATCCATTGTTTTTTTGCACTGCACACCACCCCAGTTCAGACATGGGCATATGCAAATCAGCCTTGACCCTGTGCCTCATGGGAACAGTCCAGCCCGAACTGCCAATCCATGTCTTTCCTGGACAGGAATCAAGCATCCTAGGACCGGTTTCTGGCTATCAGCCATCTTCAACCAGGATAGCTTGACTCCAGTGTTGTGGAGAGCATGGGACTCACGTCTGAGCATACCCATCCCACTCGGGGTGACAAATGCAAAAACATCAAATGATAAACAGAATGCAGAACAATGTCATACATTCACCCCAGTACAGAGATCAGGGCCTAAATCCATTGTTTTTTGCACTCCACAGCACCCCAGTTCAGACATGGCCATATGCAAATCAGCCTTGACCCTGTGCCTCATGGGAACAATCCAGCCGGAACTGCCAAGCCATGTCTTTCCTGGACAGGAATAAAGCATCCTAAGACCGGTTTCTGGCTATCAGCCGTCTTCAGCCAGGATAGATTGACTCCAGTGGTGTGGAGAGCATGGGACTCACGTCTGAGCATACCCATCCCACTCGGGGTGACAAATGCAAAAACAACAAGTGATGGACAGAATGCAGAACAATGTCATACATTCACTCCAGTACAGAGATCCTGGCCTAAATCCATCGTTTTTTTGCGCTCCACACCACCCCAGTTCAGACATGGCCATATGCAAATCAGCCTTGACCCTGTGCCTCATGGGAACAGTCCAGCCCGAACTGCCAAGCAATGTCTTTCCTGGACCGGAATCAAGCATCCTACGACTGGTTTCTGGCTATCAGCCGTCTTCAGCCAGGATAGCTTGACTCCAGTGGTGTTTAGAGCATGGGACTCACGTCTGAGCATACCCATCCCACTCGGGGTGACAAATGCAAAAACAACAATTGATGGACAGAATGCAGAACAATGTCATACATTCACTCCAGTACAGAGATCCTGGTCTAAATCCATCGTTTTTTGCACTCCACACCACCCCAGTTCAGACATGGCCATATGCAAATCAGCCTTGACCCTGTGCCTCATGGGAACAGTCCAGCCCGAACTGCAAAGCCATGTCTTTCCTGGACCGGAATCAAGCATCCTAGGACCGGTTTCTGGCTATCAGCCGTCTTCAGCCAGGATAGATTGACTCCAGTGGTGTTTAGAGCATGGGACTCACATCTGAGCATACCCATCCCACTCGGGGTGACAAATGCAAAAACAACAATTGATGGACAGAATGCAGAACAATGTCATACATTCACCCCAGTACAGAGCTCTGGGCCTAAATCTATTGTTTTTTGCACTCCACACCACCCCAGTTCAGACATGGCCATATGCAAATCATCCATGACCCTGTGCCTCATGGGAACAGTCCGGCCCGAACTGCCAAGCCATTTCTTTTACTGGACAGGAATCCAGCATCCTAGGACCGGTTTCTGGCTATCAGCCGTCTTCAGCCAGGATAGATTGACTCCAGTGGTGTGGAGAGCATGGGACTCACGTCTGAGCATACCCATCTCACTCGGGGTGACAAATGCAAAAACAACAATTGATGGACAGAATGCAGAACAATGTCATACATTCACTCCAGTACAGAGATCCTGGCCTAAATCCATCGTTTTTTGCACTCCACACCACCCCAGTTCAGACATGGCCATATGCAAATCAGCCTTGACCCTGTGCCTCATGGGAACAGTCCAGCCCGAACTGCAAAGCCATGTCTTTCCTGGACCGGAACCAAGCATCCTAGGACCGGTTTCTGGCTATCAGCCGTCTTCAGCCAGGATAGCTTGACTCCAGTGGTGTGGAGAGCATGGGACTCACGTCTGAGCATACCCATCCCACTCGGGGTGACTAATGCAAAAACAACAATCGATGGACAGAATGCAGAACAATGTCATACATTCACCCCAGTACAGAGATCCTGGCCTAAATCCATTGTTTTTTTTCCACTCCACACCACCCCAGTTCAGACATGGCCATATGCAAATCAGCCTTGACCCTGTGCCTCATGGGAACAGTCCAGCCCGAACTGCCAAGCCATGTCTTTCCTGGACCGGCGTCAAGCATCCTAGGACTGGTTTCTGGCTATCAGCCGTCTTCAGCCAGGATAGCTTGACTCCAGTGGTGTGGAGAGCATGGGACTCACGTCTGAGCATACCCAACCCACTTGGGGTGACAAATGCAAAAACAACAATTGAAGGACAGAATGCAGAACAATATCATACATTCACCCCAGTACAGAGATCGGGGTCTAAATCCATTGTTTTTTTGCACTGCACACCACCCCAGTTCAGACATGGCCATATGCAAATCAGCCTTGACCCTGTGCCTCATGGGAACAGTCCAGCCCGAACTGCCAAGCCATGTCTTTCCTGGACCGGCGTCAAGCATCCTAGGACTGGTTTCTGGCTATCAGCCGTCTTCAGCCAGGATAGCTTGACTCCAGTGGTGTGGAGAGCATGGGACTCACGTCTGAGCATACCCAACCCACTTGGGGTGACAAATGCAAAAACAACAATTGATGGACAGAATGCAGATCAATGTCATACATTCACCCCAGTACAGAGCTCTGGGAATACATCCATCATTTTTTTGCACTCCACACCACCCCAGTTCAGACATGGCCATATGCAAATCAGCCTTGACCCTGTGCCTCATGGGAACAGTCCAGCCCGAACTGCCAAGCCATGTCTTTCCTGGACAGGAATCAAGCATCCTAGGACCGGTTTCTGGCTATCGGCCGTCTTCAGCCAGGATAGATTGACTCCAGTGGTGTTTAGAGCATGGGACTCACATCTGAGCATACCCATCCCACTCGGGGTGACAAATGCAAAAACAACAATTGATGGACAGAATGCAGAACAATGTCATACATTCACCCCAGTACGGAGCTCTGGGCCTAAATCTATTGTTTTTTGCACTCCACACCACCCCAGTTCAGACATGGCCATATGCAAATCAGCCTTGACCCTGTGCCTCATGGGAACAGTACAGCCCGAACTGCCAAGCCATGTCTTTCCTGGACCGGCGTCAAGCATCCTAGGACCGGTTTCTGGCTATCAGCCGTCTTCAGCCAGGATAGCTTGACTCCAGTGGTGTGGAGAGCATGGTACTCACGTCTGAGCATACCCAACCCACTTGGGGTGACAAATGCAAAAACAACAATTGAAGGACAGAATGCAGAACAATATCATACATTCAACCCAGTACAGAGATCGGGGCCTAAATCCATTGTTTTTTTGCACTCCACACCACCCCAGTTCAGACATGGCCATATGCAAATCATCCATGACCCTGTGCCTCATAGGAACAGTCCAGCCCGAACTGCCAAGCCATGTCTTTCCTGGACAGGAATCAAGCATCCTAGGACCGGTTTTAGGCTATCAGCCGTCTTCAGCCAGGATAGATTGACTCCAGTGGTGTGGAGAGCATGGGACTCACGTCTGAGCATACCCATCCCACTCGGGGTGACAAATGCAAAAACAACAATTGATGGACAGAATGCAGAACAATGTCATACATTCACTCCAGTACAGAGATCCTGGCCTAAATCCATTGTTTTTTTGCACTCCACACCACCCCAGTTCAGACATGGCCATATGCAAATCAGCCTTGACCATGTGCCTCATGGGAACATTCCAGCCCGAACTGCCAAGCCATGTCTTTCCTGGACCGGAATCAAGCATCCTAGGACCGGTTTCTGGCTGTCAGCTGTTTTCAGCCCGGATAGCTTGACTCCAGTGGTGTGGAGAGCATGGGACTCACGTCTGAGCATACCCATCCCACTCGGGGTGACTAATGCAAAAACAACAATTGATGGACAGAATGCAGAACAATGTCATACATTCACCCCAGTACAGAGATATAAACCTAAATCCATTGTTCTTGTGCACTCCACACCACCCCAGTTCAGACATGGCCATATGCAAATCAGTCTTGACCCTGTGCCTCATGGGAACTGTTCAGCCCGAACTGCCAAGCCATGTCTTTCCTGGACCAGAATCAAGCATCCTAGGACCGGTTTCTGGCTATTAGCCGTCTTCAGCCAGGATAGCTTGACTCCAGTGTTGTGGTGAGCATGGGACTCACGTCTGAGCATACCCATCCCACTCGGGGTGACAAATGCAAAAATAACAATTGATGGACAGAATGCAGAATAATGTCATACATTCACCCCAGTACAGAGCTCTGGCCTACATCCATCATTTTTTTGCACTCCACACCACCCGAGTTCAGACATGGCCATATGCAAATCAGCCTTGACCCTGTGCCTCATGGGAACAGTCCTGCCCCAACTGCCAAGCCATGTCTTTCCTGGACCGGAATCAAGCATCCTAGGAGTGGTTTCTGCCTATCAGCCGTCTTCAGCCAGGATAGCTTGACTCCAGTGGTGTGGAGAGCATGGGACTCACGTCTGAGCATACCCATCCCACCTGGGGTGACAAATGCAAAAACAACAATTGAAGGACAGAATGCAGAACAATGTCATACATTCACCCCAGTACAGAGATCTGGGCCTAAATCCGTTGTTTTTTTGCACTCCACACCACCCCAGTTCAGACATGGCCATATGCAAATCAGCCTTGACCCTTTGCCTCATGGGAACAGTCCAGCCCGAACTGCTAAGCCATGTCTTTCCTGGACAGGAATCAAGCATCCTAGGACCTGTTTCTGGCTATCAGCCGTCTTCAGCCAGGATAGCTTGACTCCAGTGGTGTGGAGAGCATGGGACTGACGTCTGAGCATACCCATCCCACTCGGGCTGACAAATGCAAAAACATCAATTGATAGACAGAATGCAGAACAATGTCATACATTCACCCCAGTACAGAGATCTGGGCCTAAATCCATCATTTTCTTGCACTCCACACCACCTCAGTTCAGACATGGCCATATGCAAATCATCCTTAACCCTGTGCCTCGTGGGAACAGTCCAACCCAAACTGAAAAGCCATGTCTTTCCCGGACCAGATTCTAGCATACTAGGACCGGTTTCTGGCTATCAGCCGTCTTCAGCCAGGATAGCTTGACTCCAGTGGTGTGGAGAGCATGGGACTCACCTCTGAGCATACCCATCCCACTCTGAGTGACAAATGCAAAAACAACAATTGATATACAGAATGCAGAACAATGTTATACATTCACCCCAGGACAGAGATCTGGGCCTAAATCCATTGTTTTTTGCACTCCACACCACCCCAGTTCAGACATGGCCATATGCAAATGATCCATGACCCTGTGCCTCATGAGAACAGTCCAGCCCGAACTGCCAAGCCATGTCTTTCCTGGACCGGAATCAAGCATCCTAGGACCGATTTCTGGCTATCAGCTGTCTTCAGCCAGGATAGCTTGACTCCAGTGGTGTGGAGAGCATGGGACTCACCTCTGAGCATACCCATCCCACTCGGAGTGACAAATGCAAAAACAACAATTGATATACAGAATGCAGAACGATGTTATACATTCACCCCAGTACAGAGATCTGGGCCTAAATCCATTGTTTTTTGCACTCCACACCACCCCAGTTCAGACATGGCCATATGCAAATCAGCCTTGACCCTGTGCCTCATGGGAACTGTTCAGCCCGAACTGCCAAGCCATGTCTTTCCTGGACCCGAATCAAGCATCCTAGGACCGGTTTCTGGCTATCAGTCGTCTTCAGCCAGGATAGCTTGACTCCAGTGTTGTGGTGAGCATGGGACTCACGTCTGAGCATACCCATCCCACACGGGGTGACAAATGCAAAAACAACAATTGATGGACAGAATGCAGAACAATGTCATACATTCACCCCAGTACAGACATGGCCATATGCAAATCAGCCTTGACCCTGTGCCTCATGGGAACAGTCCAGCCCGAACTGCCAAGCCATGTCTTTCCTGGACCGGCGTCAAGCATCCTAGGACCGGTTTCTGGCTATCAGCCGTCTTCAGCCAGGATAGCTTGACTCCAGTGGTGTGGAGAGCATGGTACTCACGTCTGAGCATACCCAACCCACTTGGGGTGACAAATGCAAAAACAACAATTGAAGGACAGAATGCAGAACAATATCATACATTCAACCCAGTACAGAGATCGGGGCCTAAATCCATTGTTTTTTTGCACTCCACACCACCCCAGTTCAGACATGGCCATATGCAAATCATCCATGACCCTGTGCCTCATAGGAACAGTCCAGCCCGAACTGCCAAGCCATGTCTTTCCTGGACAGGAATCAAGCATCCTAGGACCGGTTTTAGGCTATCAGCAGTCTTCAGCCAGGATAGATTGACTCCAGTGGTGTGGAGAGCATGGGACTCACGTCTGAGCATACCCATCCCACTCGGGGTGACAAATGCAAAAACAACAATTGATGGACAGAATGCAGAACAATGTCATACATTCACTCCAGTACAGAGATCCTGGCCTAAATCCATTGTTTTTTTGCACTCCACACCCCCCCAGTTCAGACATGGCCATATGCAAATCAGCCTTGACCATGTGCCTCATGGGAACATTCCAGCCCGAACTGCCAAGCCATGTCTTTCCTGGACCGGAATCAAGCATCCTAGGATCGGTTTCTGGCTGTCAGCTGTTTTCAGCCAGGATAGCTTGACTCCAGTTGTGTGGAGAGCATGGGACTCACGTCTGAGCATACCCATCCCACTCGGGGTGACTAATGCAAAAACAACAATTGATGGACAGAATGCAGAACAATGTCATACATTCACCCCAGTACAGAGATATAAACCTAAATCCATTGTTCTTGTGCACTCCACACCACCCCAGTTCAGACATGGCCATATGCAAATCAGTCTTGACCCTGTGCCTCATGGGAACTGTTCAGCCCGAACTGCAAAGCCATGTCTTTCCTGGACCAGAATCAAGCATCCTAGGACCGGTTTCTGGCTATTAGCCGTCTTCAGCCAGGATAGCTTGACTCCAGTGTTGTGGTGAGCATGGGACTCACGTCTGAGCATACCCATCCCACTCGGGGTGACAAATGCAAAAATAACAATTGATGGACAGAATGCAGAATAATGTCATACATTCACCCCAGTACAGAGATCTGGGCCTAAATCCGTTGTTTTTTTGCACTCCACACCACCCCAGTTCAGACATGGCCATATTCAAATCAGCCTTGACCCTTTGCCTCATGGGAACAGTCCAGCCCGAACTGCTAAGCCATGTCTTTCCTGGACAGGAATCAAGCATCCTAGGACCTGTTTCTGGCTATCAGCCGTCTTCAGCCAGGATAGCTTGACTCCAGTGGTGTGGAGAGCATGGGACTGACGTCTGAGCATACCCATCCCACTCGGGCTGACAAATGCAAAAACATCAATTGATAGACAGAATGCAGAACAATGTCATACATTCACCCCAGTACAGAGATCTAGGCCTAAATCCATCATTTTCTTGCACTCCACACCACCTCAGTTCAGACATGGCCATATGCAAATCATCCTTAACCCTGTGCCTCGTGGGAACAGTCCAACCCAAACTGAAAAGCCATGTCTTTCCCGGACCAGATTCTAGCATACTAGGACCGGTTTCTGGCTATCAGCCGTCTTCAGCCAGGATAGCTTGACTCCAGTGGTGTGGAGAGCATGGGACTCACCTCTGAGCATACCCATCCCACTCTGAGTGACAAATGCAAAAACAACAATTGATATACAGAATGCAGAACAATGTTATACATTCACCCCAGGACAGAGATCTGGGCCTAAATCCATTGTTTTTTGCACTCCACACCACCCCAGTTCAGACATGGCCATATGCAAATGATCCATGACCCTGTGCCTCATGAGAACAGTCCAGCCCGAACTGCCAAGCCATGTCTTTCCTGGACCGGAATCAAGCATCCTACGACCGATTTCTGGCTATCAGCTGTCTTCAGCCAGGATAGCTTGACTCCAGTGGTGTGGAGAGCATGGGACTCACCTCTGAGCATACCCATCCCACTCGGAGTGACAAATGCAAAAACAACAATTGATATACAGAATGCAGAACGATGTTATACATTCACCCCAGTACAGAGATCTGGGCCTAAATCCATTGTTTTTTGCACTCCACACCACCCCAGTTCAGACATGGCCATATGCAAATCAGCCTTGACCCTGTGCCTCATGGGAACTGTTCAGCCCGAACTGCCAAGCCATGTCTTTCCTGGACCCGAATCAAGCATCCTAGGACCGGTTTCTGGCTATCAGCCGTCTTCAGCCAGGATAGCTTGACTCCAGTGTTGTGGTGAGCATGGGACTCACGTCTGAGCATACCCATCCCACACGGGGTGACAAATGCAAAAACAACAATTGATGGACAGAATGCAGAACAATGTCATACATTCACTCCAGTACAGAGATCCTGGCCTAAATCCATCGGTTTTTTGCACTCCACACCACCCCAGTTCAGACATGGCCATATGCAAATCAGCCTTGACCCTGTGCTTCATGGGAACAGTCCAGCCCGAACTGCCAAGCCATGTGTTTCCTGGACCGGAATCAAGCATCCTAGGACTGGTTTCTGGCTATCAGCCGTCTTCAGCCAGGATAGCTTGACTCCAGTGGTGTTTAGAGCATGGGCATCACGTCTGAGCATACCCATCCCACTCGGGGTGACAAATGCAAAAACAACAAGTGATGGACAGAATGCAGAACAATGTCATACATTCACTCCAGTACAGAGATCCTGGCCTAAATCCATCGTTTTTTTGCGCTCCACACCACCCCAGTTCAGACATGGCCATATGCAAATCAGCCTTGACCCTGTGCCTCATGGGAACAGTCCAGCCCGAACTGCCAAGCAATGTCTTTCCTGGACCGGAATCAAGCATCCTAGGACTGGTTTCTGGCTATCAGCCGTCTTCAGCCAGGATAGCTTGACTCCAGTGGTGTTTAGAGCATGGGACTCACGTCTGAGCATACCCATCCCACTCGGGGTGACAAATGCAAAAACAACAAATGATGGACAGAATGCAGATCAATGTCATACATTCACCCCAGTACAGAGCTCTGGGCCTACATCCATCTTTTTTTGCACTCCACACCACCCCAGTTCAGACATGGCCATATGTAAATCAGCCTTGACCCTGTGCCTCATGGGAACAGTCCAGCCCGAACTGCCAAGCTATGTCTTTCCTGGACAGGAATCAAGCATCCTAGGACCGGTTTCTGGCTATCAGCCGTCTTCAGCCAGGATAGATTGACTCCAGTGGTGTTTAGAGCATGGGACTCACATCTGAGCATACCCATCCCACTCGGGGTGACAAATGCAAAAACAACAATTGATGGACAGAATGCAGAACAATGTCATACATTCACCCCAGTACAGAGCTCTGGGCCTAAATCTATTGTTTTTTGCACTCCACACCACCCCAGTTCAGACATGGCCATATGCAAATCATCCATGACCCTGTGCCTCATGGGAACAGTCCGGCCCGAACTGCCAAGCCATTTCTTTTACTGGACAGGAATCCAGCATCCTAGGACCGGTTTCAGGCTATCAGCCGTCTTCAGCCAGGATAGATTGACTCCAGTGGTGTGGAGAGCATGGGACTCACGTCTGAGCATACCCATCTCACTCGGGGTGACAAATGCAAAAACAACAATTGATGGACAGAATGCAGAACAATGTCATACATTCACTCCAGTACAGAGATCCTGGCCTAAATCCATCGTTTTTTGCACTCCACACCACCCCAGTTCAGACATGGCCATATGCAAATCAGCCTTGACCCTGTGCCTCATGGGAACAGTCCAGCCCGAACTGCAAAGCCATGTCTTTCCTGGACCGGAACCAAGCATCCTAGGACCGGTTTCTGGCTATCAGCCGTCTTCAGCCAGGATAGCTTGACTCCAGTGGTGTGGAGAGCATGGGACTCACGTCTGAGCATACCCATCCCACTCGGGTGACTAATGCAAAAACAACAATCGATGGACAGAATGCAGAACAATGTCATACATTCACCCCAGTACAGAGATCCTGGCCTAAATCCATTGTTTTTTTGCACTCCACACCACCCCAGTTCAGACATGGCCATATGCAAATCAGCCTTGACCCTGTGCCTCATGGGAACAGTCCAGCCCGAACTGCCAAGCCATGTCTTTCCTGGACCGGCGTCAAGCATCCTAGGACTGGTTTCTGGCTATCAGCCGTCTTCAGCCAGGATAGCTTGACTCCAGTGGTGTGGAGAGCATGGGACTCACGTCTGAGCATACCCAACCCACTTGGGGTGACAAATGCAAAAACAACAATTGAAGGACAGAATGCAGAACAATATCATACATTCAACCCAGTACAGAGATCGGGGCCTAAATCCATTGTTTTTTTGCACTCCACACCACCCCAGTTCAGACATGGCCATATGCAAATCATCCATGACCCTGTGCCTCATAGGAACAGTCCAGCCCGAACTGCCAAGCCATGTCTTTCCTGGACAGGAATCAAGCATCCTAGGACCGGTTTTAGGCTATCAGCAGTCTTCAGCCAGGATAGATTGACTCCAGTGGTGTGGAGAGCATGGGACTCACGTCTGAGCATACCCATCCCACTCGGGGTGACAAATGCAAAAACAACAATTGATGGACAGAATGCAGAACAATGTCATACATTCACTCCAGTACAGAGATCCTGGCCTAAATCCATTGTTTTTTTGCACTCCACACCCCCCCAGTTCAGACATGGCCATATGCAAATCAGCCTTGACCATGTGCCTCATGGGAACATTCCAGCCCGAACTGCCAAGCCATGTCTTTCCTGGACCGGAATCAAGCATCCTAGGATCGGTTTCTGGCTGTCAGCTGTTTTCAGCCAGGATAGCTTGACTCCAGTTGTGTGGAGAGCATGGGACTCACGTCTGAGCATACCCATCCCACTCGGGGTGACTAATGCAAAAACAACAATTGATGGACAGAATGCAGAACAATGTCATACATTCACCCCAGTACAGAGATATAAACCTAAATCCATTGTTCTTGTGCACTCCACACCACCCCAGTTCAGACATGGCCATATGCAAATCAGTCTTGACCCTGTGCCTCATGGGAACTGTTCAGCCCGAACTGCAAAGCCATGTCTTTCCTGGACCAGAATCAAGCATCCTAGGACCGGTTTCTGGCTATTAGCCGTCTTCAGCCAGGATAGCTTGACTCCAGTGTTGTGGTGAGCATGGGACTCACGTCTGAGCATACCCATCCCACTCGGGGTGACAAATGCAAAAATAACAATTGATGGACAGAATGCAGAATAATGTCATACATTCACCCCAGTACAGAGATCTGGGCCTAAATCCGTTGTTTTTTTGCACTCCACACCACCCCAGTTCAGACATGGCCATATTCAAATCAGCCTTGACCCTTTGCCTCATGGGAACAGTCCAGCCCGAACTGCTAAGCCATGTCTTTCCTGGACAGGAATCAAGCATCCTAGGACCTGTTTCTGGCTATCAGCCGTCTTCAGCCAGGATAGCTTGACTCCAGTGGTGTGGAGAGCATGGGACTGACGTCTGAGCATACCCATCCCACTCGGGCTGACAAATGCAAAAACATCAATTGATAGACAGAATGCAGAACAATGTCATACATTCACCCCAGTACAGAGATCTAGGCCTAAATCCATCATTTTCTTGCACTCCACACCACCTCAGTTCAGACATGGCCATATGCAAATCATCCTTAACCCTGTGCCTCGTGGGAACAGTCCAACCCAAACTGAAAAGCCATGTCTTTCCCGGACCAGATTCTAGCATACTAGGACCGGTTTCTGGCTATCAGCCGTCTTCAGCCAGGATAGCTTGACTCCAGTGGTGTGGAGAGCATGGGACTCACCTCTGAGCATACCCATCCCACTCTGAGTGACAAATGCAAAAACAACAATTGATATACAGAATGCAGAACAATGTTATACATTCACCCCAGGACAGAGATCTGGGCCTAAATCCATTGTTTTTTGCACTCCACACCACCCCAGTTCAGACATGGCCATATGCAAATGATCCATGACCCTGTGCCTCATGAGAACAGTCCAGCCCGAACTGCCAAGCCATGTCTTTCCTGGACCGGAATCAAGCATCCTACGACCGATTTCTGGCTATCAGCTGTCTTCAGCCAGGATAGCTTGACTCCAGTGGTGTGGAGAGCATGGGACTCACCTCTGAGCATACCCATCCCACTCGGAGTGACAAATGCAAAAACAACAATTGATATACAGAATGCAGAACGATGTTATACATTCACCCCAGTACAGAGATCTGGGCCTAAATCCATTGTTTTTTGCACTCCACACCACCCCAGTTCAGACATGGCCATATGCAAATCAGCCTTGACCCTGTGCCTCATGGGAACTGTTCAGCCCGAACTGCCAAGCCATGTCTTTCCTGGACCCGAATCAAGCATCCTAGGACCGGTTTCTGGCTATCAGCCGTCTTCAGCCAGGATAGCTTGACTCCAGTGTTGTGGTGAGCATGGGACTCACGTCTGAGCATACCCATCCCACACGGGGTGACAAATGCAAAAACAACAATTGATGGACAGAATGCAGAACAATGTCATACATTCACTCCAGTACAGAGATCCTGGCCTAAATCCATCGGTTTTTTGCACTCCACACCACCCCAGTTCAGACATGGCCATATGCAAATCAGCCTTGACCCTGTGCTTCATGGGAACAGTCCAGCCCGAACTGCCAAGCCATGTGTTTCCTGGACCGGAATCAAGCATCCTAGGACTGGTTTCTGGCTATCAGCCGTCTTCAGCCAGGATAGCTTGACTCCAGTGGTGTTTAGAGCATGGGCATCACGTCTGAGCATACCCATCCCACTCGGGGTGACAAATGCAAAAACAACAAGTGATGGACAGAATGCAGAACAATGTCATACATTCACTCCAGTACAGAGATCCTGGCCTAAATCCATCGTTTTTTTGCGCTCCACACCACCCCAGTTCAGACATGGCCATATGCAAATCAGCCTTGACCCTGTGCCTCATGGGAACAGTCCAGCCCGAACTGCCAAGCAATGTCTTTCCTGGACCGGAATCAAGCATCCTAGGACTGGTTTCTGGCTATCAGCCGTCTTCAGCCAGGATAGCTTGACTCCAGTGGTGTTTAGAGCATGGGACTCACGTCTGAGCATACCCATCCCACTCGGGGTGACAAATGCAAAAACAACAAATGATGGACAGAATGCAGATCAATGTCATACATTCACCCCAGTACAGAGCTCTGGGCCTACATCCATCTTTTTTTGCACTCCACACCACCCCAGTTCAGACATGGCCATATGTAAATCAGCCTTGACCCTGTGCCTCATGGGAACAGTCCAGCCCGAACTGCCAAGCTATGTCTTTCCTGGACAGGAATCAAGCATCCTAGGACCGGTTTCTGGCTATCAGCCGTCTTCAGCCAGGATAGATTGACTCCAGTGGTGTTTAGAGCATGGGACTCACATCTGAGCATACCCATCCCACTCGGGGTGACAAATGCAAAAACAACAATTGATGGACAGAATGCAGAACAATGTCATACATTCACCCCAGTACAGAGCTCTGGGCCTAAATCTATTGTTTTTTGCACTCCACACCACCCCAGTTCAGACATGGCCATATGCAAATCATCCATGACCCTGTGCCTCATGGGAACAGTCCGGCCCGAACTGCCAAGCCATTTCTTTTACTGGACAGGAATCCAGCATCCTAGGACCGGTTTCAGGCTATCAGCCGTCTTCAGCCAGGATAGATTGACTCCAGTGGTGTGGAGAGCATGGGACTCACGTCTGAGCATACCCATCTCACTCGGGGTGACAAATGCAAAAACAACAATTGATGGACAGAATGCAGAACAATGTCATACATTCACTCCAGTACAGAGATCCTGGCCTAAATCCATCGTTTTTTGCACTCCACACCACCCCAGTTCAGACATGGCCATATGCAAATCAGCCTTGACCCTGTGCCTCATGGGAACAGTCCAGCCCGAACTGCAAAGCCATGTCTTTCCTGGACCGGAACCAAGCATCCTAGGACCGGTTTCTGGCTATCAGCCGTCTTCAGCCAGGATAGCTTGACTCCAGTGGTGTGGAGAGCATGGGACTCACGTCTGAGCATACCCATCCCACTCGGGTGACTAATGCAAAAACAACAATCGATGGACAGAATGCAGAACAATGTCATACATTCACCCCAGTACAGAGATCCTGGCCTAAATCCATTGTTTTTTTGCACTCCACACCACCCCAGTTCAGACATGGCCATATGCAAATCAGCCTTGACCCTGTGCCTCATGGGAACAGTCCAGCCCGAACTGCCAAGCCATGTCTTTCCTGGACCGGCGTCAAGCATCCTAGGACTGGTTTCTGGCTATCAGCCGTCTTCAGCCAGGATAGCTTGACTCCAGTGGTGTGGAGAGCATGGGACTCACGTCTGAGCATACCCAACCCACTTGGGGTGACAAATGCAAAAACAACAATTGAAGGACAGAATGCAGAACAATATCATACATTCACCCCAGTACAGAGATCGGGGTCTAAATCCATTGTTTTTTTGCACTGCACACCACCCCAGTTCAGACATGGGCATATGCAAATCAGCCTTGACCCTGTGCCTCATGGGAACAGTCCAGCCCGAACTGCCAATCCATGTCTTTCCTGGACAGGAATCAAGCATCCTAGGACCGGTTTCTGGCTATCAGCCATCTTCAACCAGGATAGCTTGACTCCAGTGTTGTGGAGAGCATGGGACTCACGTCTGAGCATACCCATCCCACTCGGGGTGACAAATGCAAAAACATCAAATGATAGACAGAATGCAGAACAATGTCATACATTCACCCCAGTACAGAGATCAGGGCCTAAATCCATTGTTTTTTGCACTCCACACCACCCCAGTTCAGACATGGCCATATGCAAATCAGCCTTGACCCTGTGCCTCATGGGAACAATCCAGCCGGAACTGCCAAGCCATGTCTTTCCTGGACAGGAATAAAGCATCCTAGGACCGGTTTCTGGCTATCAGCCGTCTTCAGCCAGGATAGATTGACTCCAGTGGTGTGGAGAGCATGGGACTCACGTCTGAGCATACCCATCCCACTCGGGGTGACAAATGCAAAAACAACAAGTGATGGACAGAATGCAGAACAATGTCATACATTCACTCCAGTACAGAGATCCTGGCCTAAATCCATCGTTTTTTTGCGCTCCACACCACCCCAGTTCAGACATGGCCATATGCAAATCAGCCTTGACCCTGTGCCTCATGGGAACAGTCCAGCCCGAACTGCCAAGCAATGTCTTTCCTGGACCGGAATCAAGCATCCTACGACTGGTTTCTGGCTATCAGCCGTCTTCAGCCAGGATAGCTTGACTCCAGTGGTGTTTAGAGCATGGGACTCACGTCTGAGCATACCCATCCCACTCGGGGTGACAAATGCAAAAACAACAATTGATGGACAGAATGCAGAACAATGTCATACATTCACTCCAGTACAGAGATCCTGGTCTAAATCCATCGTTTTTTGCACTCCACACCACCCCAGTTCAGACATGGCCATATGCAAATCAGCCTTGACCCTGTGCCTCATGGGAACAGTCCAGCCCGAACTGCAAAGCCATGTCTTTCCTGGACCGGAATCAAGCATCCTAGGACCGGTTTCTGGCTATCAGCCGTCTTCAGCCAGGATAGATTGACTCCAGTGGTGTTTAGAGCATGGGACTCACATCTGAGCATACCCATCCCACTCGGGGTGACAAATGCAAAAACAACAATTGATGGACAGAATGCAGAACAATGTCATACATTCACCCCAGTACAGAGCTCTGGGCCTAAATCTATTGTTTTTTGCACTCCACACCACCCCAGTTCAGACATGGCCATATGCAAATCATCCATGACCCTGTGCCTCATGGGAACAGTCCGGCCCGAACTGCCAAGCCATTTCTTTTACTGGACAGGAATCCAGCATCCTAGGACCGGTTTCTGGCTATCAGCCGTCTTCAGCCAGGATAGATTGACTCCAGTGGTGTGGAGAGCATGGGACTCACGTCTGAGCATACCCATCTCACTCGGGGTGACAAATGCAAAAACAACAATTGATGGACAGAATGCAGAACAATGTCATACATTCACTCCAGTACAGAGATCCTGGCCTAAATCCATCGTTTTTTGCACTCCACACCACCCCAGTTCAGACATGGCCATATGCAAATCAGCCTTGACCCTGTGCCTCATGGGAACAGTCCAGCCCGAACTGCAAAGCCATGTCTTTCCTGGACCGGAACCAAGCATCCTAGGACCGGTTTCTGGCTATCAGCCGTCTTTAGCCAGGATAGCTTGACTCCAGTGGTGTGGAGAGCATGGGACTCACGTCTGAGCATACCCATCCCACTCGGGGTGACTAATGCAAAAACAACAATCGATGGACAGAATGCAGAACAATGTCATACATTCACCCCAGTACAGAGATCCTGGCCTAAATCCATTGTTTTTTTGCACTCCACACCACCCCAGTTCAGACATGGCCATATGCAAATCAGCCTTGACCCTGTGCCTCATGGGAACAGTCCAGCCCGAACTGCCAAGCCATGTCTTTCCTGGACCGGCGTCAAGCATCCTAGGACTGGTTTCTGGCTATCAGCCGTCTTCAGCCAGGATAGCTTGACTCCAGTGGTGTGGAGAGCATGGGACTCACGTCTGAGCATACCCAACCCACTTGGGGTGACAAATGCAAAAACAACAATTGAAGGACAGAATGCAGAACAATATCATACATTCACCCCAGTACAGAGATCGGGGTCTAAATCCATTGTTTTTTTGCACTGCACACCACCCCAGTTCAGACATGGGCATATGCAAATCAGCCTTGACCCTGTGCCTCATGGGAACAGTCCAGCCCGAACTGCCAATCCATGTCTTTCCTGGACAGGAATCAAGCATCCTAGGACCGGTTTCTGGCTATCAGCCATCTTCAACCAGGATAGCTTGACTCCAGTGTTGTGGAGAGCATGGGACTCACGTCTGAGCATACCCATCCCACTCGGGGTGACAAATGCAAAAACATCAAATGATAAACAGAATGCAGAACAATGTCATACATTCACCCCAGTACAGAGATCAGGGCCTAAATCCATTGTTTTTTGCACTCCACAGCACCCCAGTTCAGACATGGCCATATGCAAATCAGCCTTGACCCTGTGCCTCATGGGAACAATCCAGCCGGAACTGCCAAGCCATGTCTTTCCTGGACAGGAATAAAGCATCCTAGGACCGGTTTCTGGCTATCAGCCGTCTTCAGCCAGGATAGATTGACTCCAGTGGTGTGGAGAGCATGGGACTCACGTCTGAGCATACCCATCCCACTCGGGGTGACAAATGCAAAAACAACAAGTGATGGACAGAATGCAGAACAATGTCATACATTCACTCCAGTACAGAGATCCTGGCCTAAATCCATCGTTTTTTTGCGCTCCACACCACCCCAGTTCAGACATGGCCATATGCAAATCAGCCTTGACCCTGTGCCTCATGGGAACAGTCCAGCCCGAACTGCCAAGCAATGTCTTTCCTGGACCGGAATCAAGCATCCTACGACTGGTTTCTGGCTATCAGCCGTCTTCAGCCAGGATAGCTTGACTCCAGTGGTGTTTAGAGCATGGGACTCACGTCTGAGCATACCCATCCCACTCGGGGTGACAAATGCAAAAACAACAATTGATGGACAGAATGCAGAACAATGTCATACATTCACTCCAGTACAGAGATCCTGGTCTAAATCCATCGTTTTTTGCACTCCACACCACCCCAGTTCAGACATGGCCATATGCAAATCAGCCTTGACCCTGTGCCTCATGGGAACAGTCCAGCCCGAACTGCAAAGCCATGTCTTTCCTGGACCGGAATCAAGCATCCTAGGACCGGTTTCTGGCTATCAGCCGTCTTCAGCCAGGATAGATTGACTCCAGTGGTGTTTAGAGCATGGGACTCACATCTGAGCATACCCATCCCACTCGGGGTGACAAATGCAAAAACAACAATTGATGGACAGAATGCAGAACAATGTCATACATTCACCCCAGTACAGAGCTCTGGGCCTAAATCTATTGTTTTTTGCACTCCACACCACCCCAGTTCAGACATGGCCATATGCAAATCATCCATGACCCTGTGCCTCATGGGAACAGTCCGGCCCGAACTGCCAAGCCATTTCTTTTACTGGACAGGAATCCAGCATCCTAGGACCGGTTTCTGGCTATCAGCCGTCTTCAGCCAGGATAGATTGACTCCAGTGGTGTGGAGAGCATGGGACTCACGTCTGAGCATACCCATCTCACTCGGGGTGACAAATGCAAAAACAACAATTGATGGACAGAATGCAGAACAATGTCATACATTCACTCCAGTACAGAGATCCTGGCCTAAATCCATCGTTTTTTGCACTCCACACCACCCCAGTTCAGACATGGCCATATGCAAATCAGCCTTGACCCTGTGCCTCATGGGAACAGTCCAGCCCGAACTGCAAAGCCATGTCTTTCCTGGACCGGAACCAAGCATCCTAGGACCGGTTTCTGGCTATCAGCCGTCTTCAGCCAGGATAGCTTGACTCCAGTGGTGTGGAGAGCATGGGACTCACGTCTGAGCATACCCATCCCACTCGGGGTGACTAATGCAAAAACAACAATCGATGGACAGAATGCAGAACAATGTCATACATTCACCCCAGTACAGAGATCCTGGCCTAAATCCATTGTTTTTTTTCCACTCCACACCACCCCAGTTCAGACATGGCCATATGCAAATCAGCCTTGACCCTGTGCCTCATGGGAACAGTCCAGCCCGAACTGCCAAGCCATGTCTTTCCTGGACCGGCGTCAAGCATCCTAGGACTGGTTTCTGGCTATCAGCCGTCTTCAGCCAGGATAGCTTGACTCCAGTGGTGTGGAGAGCATGGGACTCACGTCTGAGCATACCCAACCCACTTGGGGTGACAAATGCAAAAACAACAATTGAAGGACAGAATGCAGAACAATATCATACATTCACCCCAGTACAGAGATCGGGGTCTAAATCCATTGTTTTTTTGCACTGCACACCACCCCAGTTCAGACATGGGCATATGCAAATCAGCCTTGACCCTGTGCCTCATGGGAACAGTCCAGCCCGAACTGCCAAGCCATGTCTTTCCTGGACAGGAATCAAGCATCCTAGGACCGGTTTCTGGCTATCAGCCATCTTCAACCAGGATAGCTTGACTCCAGTGTTGTGGAGAGCATGGGACTCACGTCTGAGCATACCCATCCCACTCGGGGTGACAAATGCAAAAACATCAAATGATAGACAGAATGCAGAACAATGTCATACATTCACCCCAGTACAGAGATCAGGGCCTAAATCCATTGTTTTTTGCACTCCACACCACCCCAGTTCAGACATGGCCATATGCAAATCAGCCTTGACCCTGTGCCTCATGGGAACAATCCAGCCGGAACTGCCAAGCCATGTCTTTCCTGGACAGGAATAAAGCATCCTAGGACCGGTTTCTGGCTATCAGCCGTCTTCAGCCAGCATAGATTGACTCCAGTGGTGTTTAGAGCATGGGACTCACGTCTGAGCATACCCATCCCACTCGGAGTGACAAATGCAAAAACAACAATTGATATACAGAATGCAGAACAATGTTATACATTCACCCCAGTACAGAGATCTGGGCCTAAATCCATCGTTTTTTTGCACTCCACACCACCCCAGTTCAGACATGGCCATATGCAAATCATCCATGACCCTGTGCATCATGAGAACAGTCCAGCCCGAACTGCCAAGCCATGTCTTTCCTGGACAGGAATCAAGCATCCTAGGACCCCTTTCAGGCTATCAGCCGTCTTCAGCCAGGATAGATTGACTCCAGTGGTGTGGAGAGCATGGGACTCACGTCTGAGCATACCCATCCCACTCGGGATGACAAATGCAAAAACAACAATTGATGGACAGAATGCAGAACAATGTCATACATTCACCCCAGTACAGAGATATGGACCTAAATCCATCCTTTTTGTGCACTCCACACCACCCCAGTTCAGACATGGCCATATGTAAATCAGCCTTGACCCTGTGCCTCATGGGAACAGTCCAGCCCGAACTGCCAAGCTATGTCTTTCCTGGACAGGAATCAAGCATCCTAGGACCGGTTTCTGGCTATCAGCCGTCTTCAGCCAGGATAGATTGACTCCAGTGGTGTTTAGAGCATGGGACTCACATCTGAGCATACCCATCCCACTCGGGGTGACAAATGCAAAAACAACAATTGATGGACAGAATGCAGAACAATGTCATACATTCACCCCAGTACAGAGCTCTGGGCCTAAATCTATTGTTTTTTGCACTCCACACCACCCCAGTTCAGACATGGCCATATGCAAATCATCCATGACCCTGTGCCTCATGGGAACAGTCCGGCCCGAACTGCCAAGCCATTTCTTTTACTGGACAGGAATCCAGCATCCTAGGACCGGTTTCAGGCTATCAGCCGTCTTCAGCCAGGATAGATTGACTCCAGTGGTGTGGAGAGCATGGGACTCACGTCTGAGCATACCCATCTCACTCGGGGTGACAAATGCAAAAACAACAATTGATGGACAGAATGCAGAACAATGTCATACATTCACTCCAGTACAGAGATCCTGGCCTAAATCCATCGTTTTTTGCACTCCACACCACCCCAGTTCAGACATGGCCATATGCAAATCAGCCTTGACCCTGTGCCTCATGGGAACAGTCCAGCCCGAACTGCAAAGCCATGTCGTTCCTGGACCGGAACCAAGCATCCTAGGACCGGTTTCTGGCTATCAGCCGTCTTCAGCCAGGATAGCTTGACTCCAGTGGTGTGGAGAGCATGGGACTCACGTCTGAGCATACCCATCCCACTCGGGGTGACTAATGCAAAAACAACAATCGATGGACAGAATGCAGAACAATGTCATACATTCACCCCAGTACAGAGATCCTGGCCTAAATCCATTGTTTTTTTGCACTCCACACCACCCCAGTTCAGACATGGCCATATGCAAATCAGCCTTGACCCTGTGCCTCATGGGAACAGTCCAGCCCGAACTGCCAAGCCATGTCTTTCCTGGACCGGCGTCAAGCATCCTAGGACTGGTTTCTGGCTATCAGCCGTCTTCAGCCAGGATAGCTTGACTTCAGTGGTGTGGAGAGCATGGGACTCACGTCTGAGCATACCCAACCCACTTGGGGTGACAAATGCAAAAACAACAATTGAAGGACAGAATGCAGAACAATATCATACATTCACCCCAGTACAGAGATCGGGGTCTAAATCCATTGTTTTTTTGCACTGCACACCACCCCAGTTCAGACATGGGCATATGCAAATCAGCCTTGACCCTGTGCCTCATGGGAACAGTCCAGCCCGAACTGCCAATCCATGTCTTTCCTGGACAGGAATCAAGCATCCTAGGACCGGTTTCTGGCTATCAGCCATCTTCAACCAGGATAGCTTGACTCCAGTGTTGTGGAGAGCATGGGACTCACGTCTGAGCATACCCATCCCACTCGGGGTGACAAATGCAAAAACATCAAATGATAGACAGAATGCAGAACAATGTCATACATTCACCCCAGTACAGAGATCAGGGCCTAAATCCATTGTTTTTTGCACTCCACACCACCCCAGTTCAGACATGGCCATATGCAAATCAGCCTTGACCCTGTGCCTCATGGGAACAATCCAGCCGGAACTGCCAAGCCATGTCTTTCCTGGACAGGAATAAAGCATCCTAGGACCGGTTTCTGGCTATCAGCCGTCTTCAGCCAGGATAGATTGACTCCAGTGGTGTGGAGAGCATGGGACTCACGTCTGAGCATACCCATCTCACTCGGGGTGACAAATGCAAAAACAACAATTGATGGACAGAATGCAGAACAATGTCATACATTCACTCCAGTACAGAGATCCTGGCCTAAATCCATCGTTTTTTGCACTCCACACCACCCCAGTTCAGACATGGCCATATGCAAATCAGCCTTGACCCTGTGCCTCATGGGAACAGTCCAGCCCGAACTGCAAAGCCATGTCGTTCCTGGACCGGAACCAAGCATCCTAGGACCGGTTTCTGGCTATCAGCCGTCTTCAGCCAGGATAGCTTGACTCCAGTGGTGTGGAGAGCATGGGACTCACGTCTGAGCATACCCATCCCACTCGGGGTGACTAATGCAAAAACAACAATCGATGGACAGAATGCAGAACAATGTCATACATTCACCCCAGTACAGAGATCCTGGCCTAAATCCATTGTTTTTTTGCACTCCACACCACCCCAGTTCAGACATGGCCATATGCAAATCAGCCTTGACCCTGTGCCTCATGGGAACAGTCCAGCCCGAACTGCCAAGCCATGTCTTTCCTGGACCGGCGTCAAGCATCCTAGGACTGGTTTCTGGCTATCAGCCGTCTTCAGCCAGGATAGATTGACTCCAGTGGTGTTTAGAGCATGGGACTCACATCTGAGCATACCCATCCCACTCGGGGTGACAAATGCAAAAACAACAATTGATGGACAGAATGCAGAACAATGTCATACATTCACCCCAGTACAGAGCTCTGGGCCTAAATCTATTGTTTTTTGCACTCCACACCACCCCAGTTCAGACATGGCCATATGCAAATCATCCATGACCCTGTGCCTCATGGGAACAGTCCGGCCCGAACTGCCAAGCCATTTCTTTTACTGGACAGGAATCCAGCATCCTAGGACCGGTTTCTGGCTATCAGCCGTCTTCAGCCAGGATAGATTGACTCCAGTGGTGTGGAGAGCATGGGACTCACGTCTGAGCATACCCATCTCACTCGGGGTGACAAATGCAAAAACAACAATTGATGGACAGAATGCAGAACAATGTCATACATTCACTCCAGTACAGAGATCCTGGCCTAAATCCATCGTTTTTTGCACTCCACACCACCCCAGTTCAGACATGGCCATATGCAAATCAGCCTTGACCCTGTGCCTCATGGGAACAGTCCAGCCCGAACTGCAAAGCCATGTCTTTCCTGGACCGGAACCAAGCATCCTAGGACCGGTTTCTGGCTATCAGCCGTCTTCAGCCAGGATAGCTTGACTCCAGTGGTGTGGAGAGCATGGGACTCACGTCTGAGCATACCCATCCCACTCGGGGTGACTAATGCAAAAACAACAATCGATGGACAGAATGCAGAACAATGTCATACATTCACCCCAGTACAGAGATCCTGGCCTAAATCCATTGTTTTTTTGCACTCCACACCACCCCAGTTCAGACATGGCCATATGCAAATCAGCCTTGACCCTGTGCCTCATGGGAACAGTCCAGCCCGAACTGCCAAGCCATGTCTTTCCTGGACCGGCGTCAAGCATCCTAGGACTGGTTTCTGGCTATCAGCCGTCTTCAGCCAGGATAGCTTGACTCCAGTGGTGTGGAGAGCATGGGACTCACGTCTGAGCATACCCAACCCACTTGGGGTGACAAATGCAAAAACAACAATTGAAGGACAGAATGCAGAACAATATCATACATTCACCCCAGTACAGAGATCGGGGTCTAAATCCATTGTTTTTTTGCACTGCACACCACCCCAGTTCAGACATGGGCATATGCAAATCAGCCTTGACCCTGTGCCTCATGGGAACAGTCCAGCCCGAACTGCCAAGCCATGTCTTTCCTGGACAGGAATCAAGCATCCTAGGACCGGTTTCTGGCTATCAGCCATCTTCAACCAGGATAGCTTGACTCCAGTGTTGTGGAGAGCATGGGACTCACGTCTGAGCATACCCATCCCACTCGGGGTGACAAATGCAAAAACATCAAATGATAGACAGAATGCAGAACAATGTCATACATTCACCCCAGTACAGAGATCAGGGCCTAAATCCATTGTTTTTTGCACTCCACACCACCCCAGTTCAGACATGGCCATATGCAAATCAGCCTTGACCCTGTGCCTCATGGGAACAATCCAGCCGGAACTGCCAAGCCATGTCTTTCCTGGACAGGAATAAAGCATCCTAGGACCGGTTTCTGGCTATCAGCCGTCTTCAGCCAGCATAGATTGACTCCAGTGGTGTTTAGAGCATGGGACTCACGTCTGAGCATACCCATCCCACTCGGAGTGACAAATGCAAAAACAACAATTGATATACAGAATGCAGAACAATGTTATACATTCACCCCAGTACAGAGATCTGGGCCTAAATCCATCGTTTTTTTGCACTCCACACCACCCCAGTTCAGACATGGCCATATGCAAATCATCCATGACCCTGTGCATCATGAGAACAGTCCAGCCCGAACTGCCAAGCCATGTCTTTCCTGGACAGGAATCAAGCATCCTAGGACCCCTTTCAGGCTATCAGCCGTCTTCAGCCAGGATAGATTGACTCCAGTGGTGTGGAGAGCATGGGACTCACGTCTGAGCATACCCATCCCACTCGGGATGACAAATGCAAAAACAACAATTGATGGACAGAATGCAGAACAATGTCATACATTCACCCCAGTACAGAGATATGGACCTAAATCCATCCTTTTTGTGCACTCCACACCACCCCAGTTCAGACATGGCCATATGTAAATCAGCCTTGACCCTGTGCCTCATGGGAACAGTCCAGCCCGAACTGCCAAGCTATGTCTTTCCTGGACAGGAATCAAGCATCCTAGGACCGGTTTCTGGCTATCAGCCGTCTTCAGCCAGGATAGATTGACTCCAGTGGTGTTTAGAGCATGGGACTCACATCTGAGCATACCCATCCCACTCGGGGTGACAAATGCAAAAACAACAATTGATGGACAGAATGCAGAACAATGTCATACATTCACCCCAGTACAGAGCTCTGGGCCTAAATCTATTGTTTTTTGCACTCCACACCACCCCAGTTCAGACATGGCCATATGCAAATCATCCATGACCCTGTGCCTCATGGGAACAGTCCGGCCCGAACTGCCAAGCCATTTCTTTTACTGGACAGGAATCCAGCATCCTAGGACCGGTTTCAGGCTATCAGCCGTCTTCAGCCAGGATAGATTGACTCCAGTGGTGTGGAGAGCATGGGACTCACGTCTGAGCATACCCATCTCACTCGGGGTGACAAATGCAAAAACAACAATTGATGGACAGAATGCAGAACAATGTCATACATTCACTCCAGTACAGAGATCCTGGCCTAAATCCATCGTTTTTTGCACTCCACACCACCCCAGTTCAGACATGGCCATATGCAAATCAGCCTTGACCCTGTGCCTCATGGGAACAGTCCAGCCCGAACTGCAAAGCCATGTCGTTCCTGGACCGGAACCAAGCATCCTAGGACCGGTTTCTGGCTATCAGCCGTCTTCAGCCAGGATAGCTTGACTCCAGTGGTGTGGAGAGCATGGGACTCACGTCTGAGCATACCCATCCCACTCGGGGTGACTAATGCAAAAACAACAATCGATGGACAGAATGCAGAACAATGTCATACATTCACCCCAGTACAGAGATCCTGGCCTAAATCCATTGTTTTTTTGCACTCCACACCACCCCAGTTCAGACATGGCCATATGCAAATCAGCCTTGACCCTGTGCCTCATGGGAACAGTCCAGCCCGAACTGCCAAGCCATGTCTTTCCTGGACCGGCGTCAAGCATCCTAGGACTGGTTTCTGGCTATCAGCCGTCTTCAGCCAGGATAGCTTGACTTCAGTGGTGTGGAGAGCATGGGACTCACGTCTGAGCATACCCAACCCACTTGGGGTGACAAATGCAAAAACAACAATTGAAGGACAGAATGCAGAACAATATCATACATTCACCCCAGTACAGAGATCGGGGTCTAAATCCATTGTTTTTTTGCACTGCACACCACCCCAGTTCAGACATGGGCATATGCAAATCAGCCTTGACCCTGTGCCTCATGGGAACAGTCCAGCCCGAACTGCCAATCCATGTCTTTCCTGGACAGGAATCAAGCATCCTAGGACCGGTTTCTGGCTATCAGCCATCTTCAACCAGGATAGCTTGACTCCAGTGTTGTGGAGAGCATGGGACTCACGTCTGAGCATACCCATCCCACTCGGGGTGACAAATGCAAAAACATCAAATGATAGACAGAATGCAGAACAATGTCATACATTCACCCCAGTACAGAGATCAGGGCCTAAATCCATTGTTTTTTGCACTCCACACCACCCCAGTTCAGACATGGCCATATGCAAATCAGCCTTGACCCTGTGCCTCATGGGAACAATCCAGCCGGAACTGCCAAGCCATGTCTTTCCTGGACAGGAATAAAGCATCCTAGGACCGGTTTCTGGCTATCAGCCGTCTTCAGCCAGGATAGATTGACTCCAGTGGTGTGGAGAGCATGGGACTCACGTCTGAGCATACCCATCTCACTCGGGGTGACAAATGCAAAAACAACAATTGATGGACAGAATGCAGAACAATGTCATACATTCACTCCAGTACAGAGATCCTGGCCTAAATCCATCGTTTTTTGCACTCCACACCACCCCAGTTCAGACATGGCCATATGCAAATCAGCCTTGACCCTGTGCCTCATGGGAACAGTCCAGCCCGAACTGCAAAGCCATGTCGTTCCTGGACCGGAACCAAGCATCCTAGGACCGGTTTCTGGCTATCAGCCGTCTTCAGCCAGGATAGCTTGACTCCAGTGGTGTGGAGAGCATGGGACTCACGTCTGAGCATACCCATCCCACTCGGGGTGACTAATGCAAAAACAACAATCGATGGACAGAATGCAGAACAATGTCATACATTCACCCCAGTACAGAGATCCTGGCCTAAATCCATTGTTTTTTTGCACTCCACACCACCCCAGTTCAGACATGGCCATATGCAAATCAGCCTTGACCCTGTGCCTCATGGGAACAGTCCAGCCCGAACTGCCAAGCCATGTCTTTCCTGGACCGGCGTCAAGCATCCTAGGACTGGTTTCTGGCTATCAGCCGTCTTCAGCCAGGATAGATTGACTCCAGTGGTGTTTAGAGCATGGGACTCACATCTGAGCATACCCATCCCACTCGGGGTGACAAATGCAAAAACAACAATTGATGGACAGAATGCAGAACAATGTCATACATTCACCCCAGTACAGAGCTCTGGGCCTAAATCTATTGTTTTTTGCACTCCACACCACCCCAGTTCAGACATGGCCATATGCAAATCATCCATGACCCTGTGCCTCATGGGAACAGTCCGGCCCGAACTGCCAAGCCATTTCTTTTACTGGACAGGAATCCAGCATCCTAGGACCGGTTTCTGGCTATCAGCCGTCTTCAGCCAGGATAGATTGACTCCAGTGGTGTGGAGAGCATGGGACTCACGTCTGAGCATACCCATCTCACTCGGGGTGACAAATGCAAAAACAACAATTGATGGACAGAATGCAGAACAATGTCATACATTCACTCCAGTACAGAGATCCTGGCCTAAATCCATCGTTTTTTGCACTCCACACCACCCCAGTTCAGACATGGCCATATGCAAATCAGCCTTGACCCTGTGCCTCATGGGAACAGTCCAGCCCGAACTGCAAAGCCATGTCTTTCCTGGACCGGAACCAAGCATCCTAGGACCGGTTTCTGGCTATCAGCCGTCTTCAGCCAGGATAGCTTGACTCCAGTGGTGTGGAGAGCATGGGACTCACGTCTGAGCATACCCATCCCACTCGGGGTGACTAATGCAAAAACAACAATCGATGGACAGAATGCAGAACAATGTCATACATTCACCCCAGTACAGAGATCCTGGCCTAAATCCATTGTTTTTTTGCACTCCACACCACCCCAGTTCAGACATGGCCATATGCAAATCAGCCTTGACCCTGTGCCTCATGGGAACAGTACAGCCCGAACTGCCAAGCCATGTCTTTCCTGGACCGGCGTCAAGCATCCTAGGACTGGTTTCTGGCTATCAGCCGTCTTCAGCCAGGATAGCTTGACTCCAGTGGTGTGGAGAGCATGGGACTCACGTCTGAGCATACCCAACCCACTTGGGGTGACAAATGCAAAAACAACAATTGAAGGACAGAATGCAGAACAATATCATACATTCACCCCAGTACAGAGATCGGGGTCTAAATCCATTGTTTTTTTGCACTGCACACCACCCCAGTTCAGACATGGGCATATGCAAATCAGCCTTGACCCTGTGCCTCATGGGAACAGTCCAGCCCGAACTGCCAAGCCATGTCTTTCCTGGACAGGAATCAAGCATCCTAGGACCGGTTTCTGGCTATCAGCCATCTTCAACCAGGATAGCTTGACTCCAGTGTTGTGGAGAGCATGGGACTCACGTCTGAGCATACCCATCCCACTCGGGGTGACAAATGCAAAAACATCAAATGATAGACAGAATGCAGAACAATGTCATACATTCACCCCAGTACAGAGATCAGGGCCTAAATCCATTGTTTTTTGCACTCCACACCACCCCAGTTCAGACATGGCCATATGCAAATCAGCCTTGACCCTGTGCCTCATGGGAACAATCCAGCCGGAACTGCCAAGCCATGTCTTTCCTGGACAGGAATAAAGCATCCTAGGACCGGTTTCTGGCTATCAGCCGTCTTCAGCCAGCATAGATTGACTCCAGTGGTGTTTAGAGCATGGGACTCACGTCTGAGCATACCCATCCCACTCGGAGTGACAAATGCAAAAACAACAATTGATATACAGAATGCAGAACAATGTTATACATTCACCCCAGTACAGAGATCTGGGCCTAAATCCATCGTTTTTTTGCACTCCACACCACCCCAGTTCAGACATGGCCATATGCAAATCATCCATGACCCTGTGCATCATGAGAACAGTCCAGCCCGAACTGCCAAGCCATGTCTTTCCTGGACAGGAATCAAGCATCCTAGGACCCCTTTCAGGCTATCAGCCGTCTTCAGCCAGGATAGATTGACTCCAGTGGTGTGGAGAGCATGGGACTCACGTCTGAGCATACCCATCCCACTCGGGATGACAAATGCAAAAACAACAATTGATGGACAGAATGCAGAACAATGTCATACATTCACCCCAGTACAGAGATATGGACCTAAATCCATCCTTTTTGTGCACTCCACACCACCCCAGTTCAGACATGGCCATATGCAAATCAGCCTTGACCCTGTGCCTCATGGGAACTGTTCAGCCCGAACTGCCAAGCCATGTCTTTCCTGGACCCGAATCAAGCATCCTAGGACCGGTTTCTGGCTATCAGCCGTCTTCAGCCAGGATAGCTTGACTCCAGTGTTGAGGTGAGCATGGGACTCACGTCTGAGCATACCCATCCCACACGGGGTGACAAATGCAAAAACAACAATTGATGGACAGAATGCAGAACAATGTCATACATTCACCCCAGTACAGAGCTCTGGGCCTAAATCCATTGTTTTTTGCACTCCACACCACCCCAGTTCAGACATGGCCATATGCAAATCATCCATGACCCTGTGCCTCATGGGAACAGTCCAGCCCGAACTGCCAAGCCATGTCTTTCCTGGACCGGAATCAAGCATCCTAGGACCGGTTTCTGGCTGTCAGCTGTCTTCAGCCAGGATAGCTTGACTCCAGTGGTGTGGAGAGCATGGGACTCACGTCTGAGCATACCCATCCCACTCGGGGTGACAAATGCAAAAATAACAATTGATGGACAGAATGCAGAATAATGTCATACATTCACCCCAGTACAGAGATATAAACCTAAATCCATTGTTCTTGTGCACTCCACACCACCCCAGTTCAGACATGGCCATATGCAAATCAGTCTTGACCCTGTGCCTCATGGGAACTGTTCAGCCCGAACTGCCAAGCCATGTCTTTCCTGGACCAGAATCAAGCATCCTAGGACCGGTTTCTGGCTATTAGCCGTCTTCAGCCAGGATAGCTTGACTCCAGTGTTGTGGTGAGCATGGGACTCACGTCTGAGCATACCCATCCCACTCGGGGTGACAAATGCAAAAATAACAATTGATGGACAGAATGCAGAATAATGTCATACATTCACCCCAGTACAGAGCTCTGGCCTACATCCATCATTTTTTTGCACTCCACACCACCCGAGTTCAGACATGGCCATATGCAAATCAGCCTTGACCCTTCGCCTCATGGGAACAGTGCAGCCCGAACTGCTAAGCCATGTCTTTCCTGGACAGGAATCAAGCATCCTAGGACCTGTTTCTGGCTATCAGCCGTCTTCAGCCAGGATAGCTTGACTCCAGTGGTGTGGAGAGCATGGGACTGATGTCTGAGCATACCCATCCCACTCGGGCTGACAAATGCAAAAACATCAATTGATAGACAGAATGCAGAACAATGTCATACATTCACCCCAGTACAGAGATCTGGGCCTAAATCCATCATTTTTTTGCACTCCACACCACCTCAGTTCAGACATGGCGCTATGCAAACCATCCTTAACCCTGTGCCTCGTGGGAACAGTCCAACCCAAACTGAAAAGCCATGTCTTTCCCGGACCAGATTCTAGCATACTAGGACAGGTTTCTGGCTATCAGCTGTCTTCAGCCAGGATAGCTTGACTCCAGTGGTGTGGAGAGCATGAGACTCACCTCTGAGCATACCCATCCCACTCGGAGTGACAAATGCAAAAACAACAATTGATATACAGAATGCAGAACGATGTTATACATTCACCCCAGTACAGAGATCTGGGCCTAAATCCATTGTTTTTTGCACTCCACACCACCCCAGTTCAGACATGGCCATATGCAAATCAGCCTTGACCCTGTGCCTCATGGGAACTGTTCAGCCCGAACTGCCAAGCCATGTCTTTCCTGGACCCGAATAAAGCATCCTCTGACCGGTTTCTGGCTATCAGCCGTCTTCAGCCAGGATAGCTTGACTCCAGTGTTGTGGTGAGCATGAGACTCACGTCTGAGCATACCCATCCCACACGGGGTGACAAATGCAAAAACAACAATTGATGGACAGAATGCAGAACAATGTCATACATTCACCCCAGTACAGAGCTCTGGGCCTAAAACCATTGTTTTTTGCACTCCACACCACCCCAGGTCAGACATGGCCATATGCAAATCATCCATGACCCTGTGCCTCATGGGAACAGTCAAGCCCGAACTGCCAAGCCATGTCTTTCCTGGACAGGAATCCAGCATCCTAGGACCGGTTTCAGGCTATCAGCCGTCTTCAGCCAGGATAGATTGACTCCAGTGGTGTGGAGAGCATGGGACTCACGTCTGAGCATACCCATACCACTCGGGGTGACAAATGCAAAAACAACAATTGATGGACAGAATGCAGAACAATGTCATACATTCACTCCAGTACAGAGATCCTGGCCTAAATCCATCGTTTTTTTGCACTCCACACCACCCCAGTTCAGACATGGCCATATGCAAATCAGCCTTGACCCTGTGCTTCATGGAAACAGTCTAGCCCGAACTGCCAAGCCATGTCTTTCCTGGACAGGAATCCAGCATCCTAGGACCGGTTTCAGGCTATCAGCCGTCTTCAGCCAGGATAGATTGACTCCAGTGGTGTGGAGAGCATGGGACTCACGTCTGAGCATACCCATCCCACTCGGGGTGACAAATGCAAAAATAACAATTGATGGACAGAATGCAGAATAATGTCATACATTCACCCCAGTACAGAGATATAAACCTAAATCCATTGTTCTTGTGCACTCCACACCACCCCAGTTCAGACATGGCCATATGCAAATCAGTCTTGACCCTGTGCCTCATGGGAACTGTTCAGCCCGAACTGCCAAGCCATGTCTTTCCTGGACCAGAATCAAGCATCCTAGGACCGGTTTCTGGCTATTAGCCGTCTTCAGCCAGGATAGCTTGACTCCAGTGTTGTGGTGAGCATGGGACTCACGTCTGAGCATACCCATCCCACTCGGGGTGACAAATGCAAAAATAACAATTGATGGACAGAATGCAGAATAATGTCATACATTCACCCCAGTACAGAGCTCTGGCCTACATCCATCATTTTTTTGCACTCCACACCACCCAAGTTCAGACATGGCCATATGCAAATCAGCCTTGACCCTGTGCCTCATGGGAAAAGTCCTGCCCCAACTGCCAAGCCATGTCTTTCCTGGACCGGAATCAAGCATCCTAGGACTGGTTTCTGCCTATCAGCCGTCTTCAGCCAGGATAGCTTGACTCCAGTGGTGTGGAGAGCATGGGACTCACGTCTGAGCATACCCATCCCACCTGGGGTGACAAATGCAAAAACAACAATTGAAGGACCGAATGCAGAACAATGTCATACATTCACCCAAGTACAGAGATCTGGGCCTAAATCCGTTGTTTTTTGCACTCCACACCACCCCAGTTCAGACATGGCCATATGCAAATCAGCCTTGACCCTTCGACTCATGGGAACAGTGCAGCCCGAAATGCTAAGCCATGTCTTTCCTGGACAGGAATCAAGCATCCTAGGACCTGTTTCTGGCTATCAGCCGTCTTCAGCCAGGATAGCTTGACTCCAGTGGTGTGGAGAGCATGGGACTGACGTCTGAGCATACCCATCCCACTCGGGCTGACAAATGCAAAAACATCAATTGATAGACAGAATGCAGAACAATGTCATACATTCACCCCAGTACAGAGATCTGGGCCTAAATCCATCATTTTTTTGCACTCCACACCACCCCAGTTCAGACATGGCCATATGCAAATGATCCATGACCCTGTGCCTCGTGGGAACAGTCCAACCCAAACTGAAAAGCCATGTCTTTCCCGGACCAGATTCTAGCATACTAGGACCGGTTTCTGGCTATCAGCCGTCTTCAGCCAGGATAGCTTGACTCCAGTGGTGTGGAGAGCATGGGACTCACCTCTGAGCATACCCATCCCACTCTGAGTGACAAATGCAAAAACAACAATTGATATACAGAATGCAGAACAATGTTATACATTCACCCCAGGACAGAGATCTGGGCCTAAATCCATTGTTTTTTGCACTCCATACCACCCCAGTTCAGACATGGCCATATGCAAATGATCCATGACCCTGTGCCTCATGAGAACAGTCCAGCCCGAACTGCCAAGCCATGTCTTTCCTGGACCGGAATCAAGCATCCTAGGACCGATTTCTGGCTATCAGCTGTCTTCAGCCAGGATAGCTTGACTCCAGTGGTGTGGAGAGCATGGGACTCACCTCTGAGCATACCCATCCCACTCGGAGTGACAAATGCAAAAACAACAATTGATATACAGAATGCAGAACGATGTTATACATTCACCCCAGTACAGAGATCTGGGCCTAAATCCATTGTTTTTTGCACTCCACACCACCCCAGTTCAGACATGGCCATATGCAAATCAGCCTTGACCCTGCGCCTCATGGGAACTGTTCAGCCCGAACTGCCAAGCCATGTCTTTCCTGGACCCGAATCAAGCATCCTAGGACCGGTTTCTGGCTATCAGCCGTCTTCAGCCAGGATAGCTTGACTCCAGTGTTGTGGTGAGCATGAGACTCACGTCTGAGCATACCCATCCCACACGGGGTGACAAATGCAAAAACAACAATTGATGGACAGAATGCGGAACAATGTCATACATTCACCCCAGTACAGAGCTCTGGGCCTAAAACCATTGTTTTTTGCACTCCACACCACCCCAGGTCAGACATGGCCATATGCAAATCATCCATGACCCTGTGCCTCATGGGAACAGTCAAGCCCGAACTGCCAAGCCATGTCTTTCCTGGACAGGAATCCAGCATCCTAGGACCGGTTTCAGGCTATCAGCCGTCTTCAGCCAGGATAGATTGACTCCAGTGGTGTGGAGAGCATGGGACTCACGTCTGAGCATACCCATCCCACTCGGGGTGACAAATGCAAAAACAACAATTGATGGACAGAATGCAGAACAATGTCATACATTCACTCCTTTACAGAGATCCTGGCCTAAATCCATTGGTTTTTTGCACTCCACACCACCCCAGTTCAGACATGGCCATATGCAAATCAGCCTTGACCCTGTGCTTCATGGGAACAGTCCAGCCCAAACTGCCAAGCCATGTGTTTCCTGGACCGGAATCAAGCATCCTAGGACTGGTTTCTGGCTATCAGCCGTCTTCAGCCAGGATAGCGTGACTCCAGTGGTGTTTAGAGCATGGGCATCACGTCTGAGCATACCTATCCCACTCGGGGTGACAAATGCAAAAACAACAAGTGATGGACAGAATGCAGAACAATGTCATACATTCTCTCCAGTACAGAGATCCTGGCCTAAATCCATCGTTTTTTTGCACTCCACACCACCCCAGTTCAGACATGGCCATATGCAAATCAGCCTTGACCCTGTGCCTCATGGGAACAGTCCAGCCCGAACTGCCAAGCAATGTCTTTCCTGGACCGGAATCAAGCATCCTAGGACTGGTTTCTGGCTATCAGCCGTCTTCAGCCAGGATAGCTTGACTCCAGTGGTGTTTAGAGCATGGGACTCACGTCTGAGCATACCCATCCCACTCGGGGTGACAAATGCAAAAACAACAAATGATGGACAGAATGCAGATCAATGTCATACATTCACCCCAGTACAGAGCTCTGGGCCTACATCCATCATTTTTTTGCACTCTACACCACCCCAGTTCAGACATGGCCATATGCAAATCAGCCTTGACCCTGTGCCTCATGGGAACAGTCCAGCCCGAACTGCCAAGCCATGTCTTTCCTGGACAGGAATCAAGCATCCTAGGACCGGTTTCTGGCTATCAGCCATCTTCAGCCAGGATAGATTGACTCCAGTGGTGTTTAGAGCATGGGACTCACATCTGAGCATACCCATCCCACTCGGGGTGACAAATGCAAAAACAACAATTGATGGACAGAATGCAGAACAATGTCATACATTCACCCCAGTACAGAGCTCTGGGCCTAAATCTATTGTTTTTTGCACTCCACACCACCCCAGTTCAGACATGGCCATATGCAAATCATCCATGACCCTGTGCCTCATGGGAACAGTCCAGCCCGAACTGCCAAGCCATTTCTTTTACTGGACAGGAATCCAGCATCCTAGGACCGGTTTCAGGCTATCAGCCGTCTTCAGCCAGGATAGATTGACTCCAGTGGTGTGGAGAGCATGGGACTCACGTCTGAGCATACCCATCCCACTCGGGGTGACAAATGCAAAAACATCAATTGATGGACAGAATGCAGAACAATGTCATCCATTCACTCTAGTACAGAGATCCTGGCCTAAATCCATCATTTGTTTGCACTCCACACCACCCCAGTTCAGACATGGCCATATGCAAATCAGCCTTGACCCTGTGCCTCATGGGAACAGTCCAGCCCGAACTGCAAAGCCATGTCTTTCCTGGACCGGAACCAAGCATCCTAGGACCGGTTTCTGGCTATCAGCCGTCTTCAGCCAGGATAGCTTGACTCCAGTGGTGTGGAGAGCATGGGACTCACGTCTGAGCATACCCATCCCACTCGGGGTGACTAATGCAAAAACAACAATTGATGGACAGAATGCAGAACAATGTCATGCATTCACCCCAGTACAGAGATCCTGGCATAAATCCATTGTTTTTTTGCACTCCACACCACCCCAGTTCAGACATGGCCATATGCAAATCAGCCTTGACCCTGTGCCTCATGGGAACAGTCCAGCCCGAACTGCCAAGCCATGTCTTTCCTGGACCGGCGTCAAGCATCCTAGGACCGGTTTCTGGCTATCAGCCGTCTTCAGCCAGGATAGCTTGACTCCAGTGGTGTGGAGAGCATGGTACTCACGTCTGAGCATACCCAACCCACTTGGGGTGACAAATGCAAAAATAACAATTGAAGGACAGAATGCAGAACAATTTCATACATTCAACCCAGTACAGAGATCGGGGCCTAAATCCATTGTTTTTTTGCACTCCACACCACCCCAGTTCAGACATGGCCATATGCAAATCATCCATGACCCTGTGCCTCATAGGAACAGTCCAGCCCGAACTGCCAAGCCATGTCTTTCCTGGACAGGAATCAAGCATCCTAGGACCGGTTTTAGGCTATCAGCCGTCTTCAGCCAGGATAGATTGACTCCAGTGGTGTGGAGAGCATGGGACTCACGTCTGAGCATACCCATCCCACTCGGGGTGACAAATGCAAAAACAACAATTGATGGACAGAATGCAGAACAATGTCATACATTCACTCCAGTACAGAGATCCTGGCCTAAATCCATTGTTTTTTTGCACTCCACACCACCCCAGTTCAGACATGGCCATATGCAAATCAGCCTTGACCATGTGCCTCATGGGAACATTCCAGCCCGAACTGCCAAGCCATGTCTTTCCTGGACCGGAATCAAGCATCCTAGGACCGGTTTCTGGCTGTCAGCTGTCTTCAGCCAGGATAGCTTGACTCCAGTGGTGTGGAGAGCATGGGACTCACGTCTGAGCATACCCATCCCACTCGGGGTGACTAATGCAAAAACAACAATTGATGGACAGAATGCAGAACAATGTCATACAGTCACCCCAGTACAGAGATATAAACCTAAATCCATTGTTCTTGTGCACTCCACACCACCCCAGTTCAGACATGGCCATATGCAAATCAGTCTTGACCCTGTGCCCCATGGGAACTGTTCAGCCCGAACTGCCAAGCCATGTCTTTCCTGGACCAGAATCAAGCATCCTAGGACCGGTTTCTGGCTATTAGCCGTCTTCAGCCAGGATAGCTTGACTCCAGTGTTGTGGTGAGCATGGGACTCACGTCTGAGCATACCCATCCCACTCGTGGTGACAAATGCAAAAATAACAATTGATGGACAGAATGCAGAATAATGTCATACATTCACCCCAGTACAGAGCTCTGGCCTACATCCATCATTTTTTTGCACTCCACACCACCCGAGTTCAGACATGGCCATATGCAAATCAGCCTTGACCCTGTGCCTCATGGGAACAGTCCTGCCCCAACTGCCAAGCCATGTCTTTCCTGGACCGGAATCAAGCATCCTAGGACTGGTTTCTGCCTATCAGCCGTCTTCAGCCAGGATAGCTTGACTCCAGTGGTGTGGAGAGCATGGGACTCACGTCTGAGCATACCCATCCCACCTGGGGTGACAAATGCAAAAACAACAATTGAAGGACAGAATGCAGAACAATGTCATACATTCACCCCAGTACAGAGATCTGGGCCTAAATCCGTTGTTTTTTTGCACTCCACACCACCCCAGTTCAGACATGGCCATATGCAAATCAGCCTTGACCCTTTGCCTCATGGGAACAGTCCAGCCCGAACTGCTAAGCCATGTCTTTCCTGGACAGGAATCAAGCATCCTAGGACCTGTTTCTGGCTATCAGCTGTCTTCAGCCAGGATAGCTTGATTCCAGTGGTGTGGAGAGCATGGGACTGACGTCTGAGCATACCCATCCCACTCGGGCTGACAAATGCAAAAACATCAATTGATAGACAGAATGCAGAACAATGTCATACATTCACCCCAGTACAGAGATCTGGGCCTAAATCCATCATTTTCTTGCACTCCACAACACCTCAGTTCAGACATGGCCATATGCAAATCATCCTTAACCCTGTGCCTTGTGGGAACAGTCCAACCCAAACTGAAAAGCCATGTCTTTCCCGGACCAGATTCTAGCATACTAGGACCGGTTTCTGGCTATCAGCCGTCTTCAGCCAGGATAGCTTGACTCCAGTGGTGTGGAGAGCATGGGACTCACCTCTGAGCATACCCATCCCACTCTGAGTGACAAATGCAAAAACAACAATTGATATACAGAATGCAGAACAATGTTATACATTCACCCCAGGACAGAGATCTGGGCCTAAATCCATTGTTTTTTGCACTCCACACCACCCCAGTTCAGACATGGCCATATGCAAATGATCCATGACCCTGTGCCTCATGAGAACAGTCCAGCCCGAACTGCCAAGCCATGTCTTTCCTGGACCCGAATCAAGCATCCTAGGACCGGTTTCTGGCTATCAGCCGTCTTCAGCCAGGATAGCTTGACTCCAGTGTTGTGGTGAGCATGGGACTCACGTCTGAGCATACCCATCCCACACGGGGTGACAAATGCAAAAACAACAATTGATGGACAGAATGCAGAACAATGTCATACATTCACCCCAGTACAGAGCTCTGGGCCTAAAACCATTGTTTTTTTGCACTCCACACCACCAAGGTCAGACATGGCCATATGCAAATCATCCATGACCCTGTGCCTCATGGGAACAGTCAAGCCCCAACTGCCAAGCCATGTCTTTCCTGGACAGGAATCCAGCATCCTAGGACCGGTTTCAGGCTATCAGCCGTCTTCAGCCAGGATAGATTGACTCCAGTGGTGTGGAGAGCATGGGACTCACGTCTGAGCATACCCATCCCACTCGGGGTGACAAATGCAAAAACAACAATTGATGGACAGAATGCAGAACAATGTCATACATTCACTCCAGTACAGAGATCCTGGCCTAAATCCATCGGTTTTTTGCACTCCACACCACCCCAGTTCAGACATGGCCATATGCAAATCAGCCTTGACCCTGTGCTTCATGGGAACAGTCCAGCCCGAACTGCCAAGCCATGTGTTTCCTGGACCGGAATCAAGCATCCTAGGACTGGTTTCTGGCTATCAGCCGTCTTCAGCCAGGATAGCTTGACTCCAGTGGTGTTTAGAGCATGGGACTCACGTCTGAGCATACCCATCCCACTCGGGGTGACAAATGCAAAAACAACAAATGATGGACAGAATGCAGATCAATGTCATACATTCACCCCAGTACAGAGCTCTGGGCCTACATCCATCATTTTTTTGCACTCCACACCACCCCAGTTCAGACATGGCCATATGCAAATCAGCCTTGACCCTGTGCCTCATGGGAACAGTCCAGCCCGAACTGCCAAGCTATGTCTTTCCTGGACAGGAATCAAGCATCCTAGGACCGGTTTCTGGCTATCATCCGTCTTCAGCCAGGATAGATTGACTCCAGTGGTGTTTAGAGCATGGGACTCACATCTGAGCATACCCATCCCACTCGGGGTGACAAATGCAAAAACAACAATTGATGGACAGAATGCAGAACAATGTCATACATTCACCCCAGTACAGAGCTCTGGGCCTAAATCTATTGTTTTTTGCACTCCACACCACCCCAGTTCAGACATGGCCATATGCAAATCATCCATGACCCTGTGCCTCATGGGAACAGTCCAGCCCGAACTGCCAAGCCATTTCTTTTACTGGACAGGAATCCAGCATCCTAGGACCGGTTTCAGGCTATCAGCCGTCTTCAGCCAGGATAGATTGACTCCAGTGGTGTGGAGAGCATGGGACTCACGTCTGAGCATACCCATCTCACTCGGGGTGACAAATGCAAAAACAACAATTGATGGACAGAATGCAGAACAATGTCATACATTCACTCCAGTACAGAGATCCTGGCCTAAATCCATCGTTTTTTGCACTCCACACCACCCCAGTTCAGACATGGCCATATGCAAATCAGCCTTGACCCTGTGCCTCATGGGAACAGTCCAGCCCGAACTGCAAAGCCATGTCTTTCCTGGACCGGAACCAAGCATCCTAGGACCGGTTTCTAGCTATCAGCCGTCTTCAGCCAGGATAGCTTGACTCCAGTGGTGTGGAGAGCATGGGACTCACGTCTGAGCATACCCATCCCACTCGGGGTGACTAATGCAAAAACAACAATCGATGGACAGAATGCAGAACAATGTCATACATTCACCCCAGTACAGAGATCCTGGCCTAAATCCATTGTTTTTTTGCACTCCACACCACCCCAGTTCAGACATGGCCATATGCAAATCAGCCTTGACCCTGTGCCTCATGGGAACAATCCAGCCCAAACTGCCAAGCCATGTCTTTCCTGGACAGGAATCAAGCATCCTAGGACCGGTTTTTGGCTATCAGCCGTCTTCAGCCAGGATAGATTGACTCCAGTGGTGTTTAGAGCATGGGACTCACCTCTGAGCATACCCATCCCACTCGGAGTGACAAATGCAAAAACAATAATTGATGGACAGAATGCAGAACAATGTCATACGTTCACCCCAGTACAGAGATATGGACCTAAATCCATTGTTTTTGTGCACTCCACACCACCCCAGTACAGACATGGCCATATGCAAATCAGCCTTGACCCTGTGCCTCATGGGAACAGTCCCGCCTGCATTGCCAAGCCATGTCTTTCCTGGACCGGAACCAAGCATCCTAGGACCGGTTTCTGGCTATCAGCCGTCTTCTGCCAGGATAGCTTGACTCCAGTGGTGTGGAGAGCATGGGACTCACGTCTGAGCATACCCATCCCACTCGGGGTGACTAATGCAAAAACAACAATTGATGGACAGAATGCAGAACAATGTCATACATTCACCCCAGTACAGAGATCCTGGCCTAAATCCATTGTTTTTTTGCACTCCACACCACCCCAGTTCAGACATGGCCATATGCAAATCAGCCTTGACCCTGTGCCTCATGGGAACAGTCCAGCCCGAACTGCCAAGCCATGTCTTTCCTGGACCGGCGTCAAGCATCCTAGGACCGGTTTCTGGCTATCAGCCGTCTTCAGCCAGGATAGCTTGACTCCAGTGGTGTGGAGAGCATGGGACTCACGTCTGAGCATACCCAACCCACTTGGGGTGAGAAATGCAAAAACAACAATTGAAGGACAGAATGCAGAACAATATCATACATTCAACCCAGTACAGAGATCGGGGCCTAAATCCATTGTTTTTTTGCACTCCACACCACCCCAGTTCAGACATGGCCATATGCAAATCATCCATGACCCTGTGCCTCATAGGAACAGTCCAGCCCGAAATGCCAAGCCATGTCTTTCCTGGACAGGAATCAAGCATCCTAGGACCGGTTTTAGGCTATCAGCCGTCTTCAGCCAGGATAGATTGACTCCAGTGGTGTGGAGAGCATGGGACTCATGTCTGAGCATACCCATCCCACTCGGGGTGACAAATGCAAAAACAACAATTGATGGACAGAATGCAGAACAATGTCATACATTCACTCCAGTACAGAGATCCTGGCCTAAATCCATTGTTTTTTTGCACTCCACACCACCCCAGTTCAGACATGGCCATATGCAAATCAGCCTTGACCATGTGCCTCATGGGAACAGTCCAGCCCGAACTGCCAAGCCATGTCTTTCCTGGACCGGAATCAAGCATCCTAGGACCGGTTTCTGGCTGTCAGCTGTCTTCAGCCAGGATAGCTTGACTCCAGTGGTGTGGAGAGCATGGGACTCACGTCTGAGCATACCCATTCCACTCGGGTGACTAATGCAAAAACAACAATTGATGGACAGAATGCAGAACAATGTCATACATTCACCCCAGTACAGAGATATAAACCTAAATCCATTGTTCTTGTGCACTCCACACCACCCCAGTTCAGACATGGCCATATGCAAATCAGTCTTGACCCTGTGCCTCATGGGAACTGTTCAGCCCGAACTGCCAAGCCATGTCTTTCCTGGACCAGAATCAAGCATCCTAGGACCGGTTTCTGGCTATTAGCCGTCTTCAGCCAGGATAGCTTGACTCCAGTGTTGTGGTGAGCATGGGACTCACGTCTGAGCATACCCATCCCACTCGGGGTGACAAATGCAAAAACATCAATTGATAGACAGAATGCAGAACAATGTCATAAATTCACCCCAGTACAGAGATCTGGGCCTAAATCCATCATTTTTTTGCACTCCACACCACCTCAGTTCAGACATGGCCATATGCAAATCATCCTTCACCCTGTGCCTCGTGGGAACAGTCCAACCCAAACTGAAAAGCCATGTCTTTCCCGGACCAGATTCTAGCATACTAGGACCGGTTTCTGGCTATCAGCCGTCTTCAGCCAGGATAGCTTGACTCCAGTGGTGTGGAGAGCATGGGACTCACCTCTGAGCATACCCATCCCACTCTGAGTGACAAATGCAAAAACAACAATTGATATACAGAATGCAGAACAATGTTATACATTCACCCCAGGACAGAGATCTGGGCCTAAATCCATTGTTTTTTGCACTCCACACCACCCCAGTTCAGACTTGGCCATATGCAAATGATCCATGACCCTGTGCCTCATGAGAACAGTCCAGCCCGAACTGCCAAGCCATGTCTTTCCTGGACCGGAATCAAGCATCCTAGGACCGATTTCTGGCTATCAGCTGTCTTCAGCCAGGATAGCTTGACTCCAGTGGTGTGGAGAGCATGGGACTCACCTCTGAGCATGCCCATCCCACTCGGAGTGACAAATGCAAAAACAACAATTGATATACAGAATGCAGAACGATGTTATACATTCACCCCAGTACAGAGATCTGGGCCTAAATCCATTGTTTTTTGCACTCCACACCACCCCAGTTCAGACATGGCCATATGCAAATCAGCCTTGACCCTGTGCCTCGTGGGAACTGTTCAGCCCGAACTGCCAAGCCATGTCTTTCCTGGACCTGAATCAAGCATCCTAGGACCAGTTTCTGGCTATCAGCCGTCTTCAGCCAGGATAGCTTGACTCCAGTGTTGTGGTGAGCATGAGACTCACGTCTGAGCATACCCATCCCACACGGGGGGACAAATGCAAAAACAACAATTGATGGACAGAATGCAGAACAATGTCATACATTCACCCCAGTACAGAGCTCTGGGCCTAAAACCATTGTTTTTTGCACTCCACACCACCCCAGGTCAGACATGGCCATATGCAAATCATCCATGACCCTGTGCCTCATGGGAACAGTCAAGCCCGAACTGCAAAGCCATATCTTTCCTGGACAGGAATCCAGCATCCTAGGACCGGTTTCAGGCTATCAGCCGTCTTCAGCCAGGATAGATTGACTCCAGTGGTGTGGAGAGCATGGGACTCACGTCTGAGCATACCCATCCCACTCGGGGTGACAAATGCAAAAACAACAATTGATGGACAGAATGCAGAACAATGTCATACATTCACTCCAGTACAGAGATCCTGGCCTAAATTCATCGGTTTTTCGCACTCCACACCACCCCAGTTCAGACATGGCCATATGCAAATCAGCCTTGACCCTGTGCTTCATGGGAACAGTCCAGCCCGAACTGCCAAGCCATGTGTTTCCTGGACCGGAATCAAGCATCCTAGGACTGGTTTCTGGCTATCAGCCGTCTTCAGCCAGGATAGCTTGACTCCAGTGGTGTTTAGAGCATGGGCATCACGTCTGAGCATACCCATCCCACTCGGGGTGACAAATGCAAAAACAACAAGTGATGGACAGAATGCAGAACAATGTCATACATTCACTCCAGTACAGAGATCCTGGCCTAAATCCATCGTTTTTTTGCACTCCACACCACCCCAGTTCAGACATGGCCATATGCAAATCAGCCTTGACCCTGTGCCTCATGGGAACAGTCCAGCCCGAACTGCCAAGCAATGTCTTTCCTGGACCGGAATCAAGCATCCTAGGACTGGTTTCTGGCTATCAGCCGTCTTCAGCCAGGATAGCTTGACTCCAGTGGTGTTTAGAGCATGGGACTCACGTCTGAGCATACCCATCCCACTCGGGGTGACAAATGCAAAAACAACAAATGATGGACAGAATGCAGATCAATGTCATACATTCACCCCAGTACAGAGCTCTGGGCCTACATCCATCATTTTTTTGCACTCCACACCACCCCAGTTCATACATGGCCATATGCAAATCAGACTTGACCCTGTGCCTCATGGGAACAGTCCAGCCCGAACTGCCAAGCCATGTCTTTCCTGGACAGGAATCCAGCATCCTAGGACCGGTTTCAGGCTATCAGCCGTCTTCAGCCAGGATAGATTGACTCCAGTGGTGTGGAGAGCATGGGACTCACGTCTGAGCATACCAATCCCACTCGGGGTGACAAATGCAAAAACAACAATTGATGGACAGAATGCAGAACAATGTCATACATTCACTCCAGTACAGAGATCCTGGCCTAAATCCATCGTTTTTTGCACTCCACACCACCCCAGTTCAGACATGGCCATATGCAAATCAGCCTTGACCCTGTGCCTCATGGGAACAGTCCAGCCCGAACTGCAAAGCCATGTCTTTCCTGGACCGGAACCAAGCATCCTAGGACCGGTTTCTGGCTATCAACCGTCTTCAGCCAGGATAGATTGACTCCAGTGGTGTGGAGAGCATGGGACTCACGTCTGAGCATACCCATCCCACTCGGGGTGACAAATGCAAAAACATCAAATGATAGACAGAATGCAGAAAAATGTCATACATTCACCCCAGTACAGAGATCAGGGCCTAAATCCATCATTTTTTTGCACTCCACACCACCCCAGTTCAGACATGGCCATATGCAAATCAGCCTTGACCCTGTGCCTCATGGGAACAATCCAGCCCGAACTGCCAAGCCATGTCTTTCCTGGACAGGAATCAAGCATCCTAGGACCGTTTTTTGGCTATCAGCCGTCTTCAGCCAGGATAGATTGACTCCAGTGGTGTTTAGAGCATGGGACTCACGTCTGAGCATACCCATCCCACTCGGGGTGACTAATGCAAAAACAACAATTGATGGACAGTGTAGGAGAGTAGGGTCTGCTATCCTATGGTCACCCCAATTTTTGCTTTTTGCTTCACTGATTTTCGACTTACTGAGGCTGTGGGCCTGCTAATCAGACCCCCAGCCTGCTGTTCTCTCTCTAAATTTATAATACATGTGCTATAGGTACATACCACAATTGGAAATGAACTCCTTGTCAGCCCCTGTACTATGCACTATAGGTGCTCAGGGCATAGGTGCCACCAAGGCCTACCAGGGGCTGAAGCATAGCTTTTGCCACCCCTGGCTGGTTCTTAAATTAACACAACTGGCTGATCACTCAGCTGGGGCAAGTGGGTGTAATCACCCCTTGCTTAGATATAGTATACCTATATCTAAACCTATATCTGGACACATATATAGCCTGTAAGCCACTCCTATGGAAGGCCTCATCAATCCTGGAGGCAGAGTGCGTGGTTTTATGTGAGACGGAGCTCTGGCATGAGCTGAGCCTGTCTGCAGCTGTCGGGAACAACTCCCTAAGCTGATCCGGGATAATGCCATACCATATACTCTTAAGCACCTTAGAATCCCCGCGGTTATATAGCAACTTTGGTTTGGCTTTATCAAAACATGTCGTGTAAGGTGTCATACGAATTGGAATACTACCCCCTCGCCAGTTCTGGCGACGGGGATAGCATTCCACCCTTCTAGAGGGATAAGACATGTTACTTTACTGAAACGCGGTTGATTTAAAATGAGCCTCAGATCCACAAAATGGATGCCTCTGCCACAGACACGGGTCTGGCCTCCTGCTGCTGACCGAAACTCAGCATATGATGGCCTGGACAAAGAGTTTCCTGTCGCAGGGCGGTGTCAAACCACCCCAGACAGGAGATAGTGGATTGTAGTAGGGAGGTTTCAAAGAAACCAGACACTGCCTGGGGAGCACAAGGCTGCCCCTTGCATAATCCGGCCAAACCGGTTCTGGGGCCTCCCAGCCCCTGTCCCAGCGCGGCCTGGATCAAAGGAAAGGGGTGTAACCACCCCCTTCATGGGTCCCACCCATAGGAGGGGACCTAGCAGGATGTCCAGCCCACCAGATTCAAATAAGAGTGGGAGCAGTGCCAATGCAACTCAGATCATCCTGAAGAAACATAAGAAACGAATTCTGGACCCTTCGACTTTCTACTCGACGTTAGAAGACTGAAGAATCTCCCTTGTGGTCAAGGAGTGACCACCCTGTGCAAACAGGCAACATCCAGCCCTCGACCCTTGCTTTGTTGCAGTTCCCGCCAGAACTCGAGCAACAGATATCGACGAGATCAAGCTTGCCTGCCTTCTCCCTGCCCGATCCACAGTCCCTGCAGAGCTGAGACCAGTGGAGGCGACTGGAAGCGTGGGGCACGCCATCTTGAAAAGGCCACGAGACGCTGACCGTGCAGCCCACGAGTGACCCTCGAAGCTGTACACCGGGGTTTGAGAAACCCCCACCCCGAGCTCCACTTGCACCAAAGCTCACCCCTCCACACTCGACGAGTGCTGCGTGGGGCCCTTCTGCTTGTGCTGGCTCGATGTGTTGGCTCGGTCACTTGCCAGCTGGCTTGTGGCCCCTGTGCCGACGAAAACTTGAATACGACTCGCTTTTCTGGTTGCTCCAGATCTGCACCAGCTCCTGTGAAAAGGAGCCCCCACTCTGACCCTCCTGGTCCGAGTGATAAGCAATCTCCCGGTTCGGCGTGGATTGCTTTTGCCAAGTGCTGTTTGCTGCAATCTTGAAGCCGACAGTGCTGACGGCGAGAGCCTTCGTGGGACAGATCGTGACCCGCTCCTGGACGTCGCAGATGCCCCAGAGCCCACGTGACAGCGGAGAGAAGCCTATCGACAACCACCTGATTGCGCCCGACATTGCCTGGTTCCGTCCTGGTTCCACCCTGGTCACTGCTGAGTGACCCAGACTCTGTCCCCTCTGCTTTCAGGTACTTTTCTACTTCAATCCACCCTTGGATCGCACCGGACACTTCTGCTTCACCTCGCCTGCAGCTGCAACAGCTTCAAGCACCAAGAGCCTGCGTGTCAAAACCCGACGCCACTTCGACCCTGTGCACCCACGGCCTGTGGGTGAGGTAACATTGCACGCCGGTGTTCCCACACTGGTACACACCTCTAGGGTCTGTGTCTTGAGTTTTGTTCCTCTAGGTTCAGCGGAAGTATCATTTAACTCACTTTGTGTAACTTTTACGCACCATTGACATTGTATTGGTGCAAGCCGCACTTTCCGTGCTGCACCCGTCTCCTGTGGGCTACTCCCGACTTCAGCATTGCTAGTCCTGACTGCTCCCAGCGAATCTCTAGGCCCTAGGCCTAACCACTGTTCGATTGGTATCTCTTATACCACTTTTTTAGTATATGGTTTAAGTGGCCACCGGCCCTTATCCAAAATTGTGCAACTTTGTGTGTTATACTGTGCTTTTGATTTAACGCTTGTGCCCCTTTCCTCATAAAGAGTACTGGGGAGTAATTTAGAAATAAATACATATATTTTTATAATATATACTTGTGTGGTGTCCTTTCATTTGATTACAGGATTGTATGTGGTAAAACAGCTCGCTTAACACGACCTCTTAAGTTAAGCCTTTAAGGCTGCTTAGTCCATGCTACCACTAGGATAGCTTGTCTAACAAGGTTGACTTACAACCTGACATCTTTGGGGTTTGTTTGGACTGATACCCAGTGGTTCCAGAATTGGAAACACTACCTATCAGGCCAACTTCTCACATTGGTGTGCAGCGGTGCGGATTTGAGCTTGCTGTTTGTTTTACCATTGCAATCTTTACATCAAATTGAAAGATCACATCAAGTACCTCTAGGTACATATAAATCAAAAGCTTAGCATATTAAGTTCTACTGAACTTAGTAGTTGTAGATTAAAGGGATTAGCACACCCTGACTACAACTCACTAGCAAGGTACAGTAGGAAAACACTTAGTGTAGGTAAGTGCACCACTTACACCTCACTAGCAGTCATGTCTGATACAGGTAGAGCCTCAGGCTCTGCTCCTGTAATAGTTGACCCTATAGGGGCAACATCCAGATATGACAACCTTAGCCACAAAGACCTGAGTGCCTTGTGCACAGCCAGGGGGCTAAAAAAGGGCAGAGGCCCTACCATTCCTTCCCTAATAGCTCTCCTAGAAAAGGATGACTTAGATAAGGTGAGTCAGGCTCCCTTAGAATCAGGTGAAGGGATAAACTCCCCTGAGAATGAGAATCTTCCAGATGAAGAAGAAGAGGAGGAGGAAGAGGAAGAGGAAAGCTCAGATATAGATGAGCCTGAAGATCAGGATCAGAGGGTGAACCAGGTACAGGTTGCCAGGCTTAACCAGGCCAACCTAGACCTACATGGGAATGGAGAGGGCCAGCACCTCCCCAGGTCTCCTAACCAAATTCTCCCAGGTAACAGGAGGGTGAGATCTCAATCAGGGGATTCTCATCTTTCTAGTGCCTCAAGAGAATCTCAAAGAGGGATGACTCCCTCCCAGAGGAAAGAGCATAGGGCCAGAATGAGGGCTGTCCAACTCCAGATAGAGAGGGAAGAGGTAGCCTTGGCTCAAGCTAAACTTGCTTTAGCAAGAGAAAGAAAATTGTGTGGCTTAGATGCCACTGGTGGCAGCAAAGTTCCTAAAGAAAAAGACAGGGCCTATGACAATAGAAACCTGACAAAAATTGTGCCCCCCTACAAGGAAGGGGATGATATCCACAAATGGATGACTGCTCTTGAGAGGGCCTGCATGGTACAGCAGGTCCCTGAGGATCAGTGGGCAGCAATTTTATGGTACTCCTTTTCTGAGAAAGGGAGGGACAGGCTCCTCACTGTTAGACCTGAGGATGCCAAAAACTACTCTGTTCTGAAGAGTGCTCTTATTGAAGGGTTTGGCCTAACCACTGAGCAATACAGGTTGTTGTTCAGAGACACCCAAAAAGCACAGACTCAGGACTGGACTGATTTTGTAGATTGTGCCACTAAGGCTCTGGAGGGTTGGCTGCAGGGAAGTAAAGTTTCAGACTATACAGGATTGTACAATCTTATGATGAGAGAGCAGATCTTTAATAACTGTCAGAACCAGCTGTTGCATCAATACCTTGTTGACTCTGATTTGACCTCTCCCCAAGAATTGGGAAAGAAGGCAGACAAATGGGTCAGAACAAGGATTAAGCAGAAAAACCAGAACCAAGGTGACCAGAAGAAAACAGACCAGAAGGGTGGGAATCAGAAAGATAAAGAAAAGGACCAGAAGTCTTCAGGCCCCCAAACTAGCAATAAGGAGGGGGGTTCCCAAAATGGAAACAAGAAAAAGAAGAATGATGGCCCAAAGAAACCTTGGTGTAATACCTGCAAATCAGTTTCACACTGGGGCAGTGAATGCACTAAGAAAAATCCAGTCCCCACCACTGCAGCTCCTAAAGCACCTGCACCCCCTAGTACAGTTAGCAGTGGTGGTACACAGCCAAAGGGTTTAGTAGGGTTGACCCTGGGTACTGAGGTGGAATCTGGCCTAGTCAGAATCCCCACACAGGCAGTTCTCCTATATGATGTGGACTTACCTTTGCCCACTGCAGTAAGCCCCAGTAACCTGGGCAAATATAGGCAGACTCCCTTAATCAATGAGAAACTGGCTCAGGCCTACAGGGACACTTGTGCCAGTGTCACTATGGTGACACCTGACTTTGTGGACCCTGGTCAGATTGTACTAGGTGAAAGTTACCTAGTGACCAATGCAAGCAACTCCACTACTTCACATAGTGTGGCTGTTGTGAACTTCTCCTGGGGAGGGGTAGATGGCCTAAAGAAAGTTGTTGTGAGTGCAGACCTCCCAGTAGACTGTCTGTTAGGCAATGATCTTGAAAGCTCAGTTTGGTCAGAAGTGGAGTACAGGACTCATGCAGAAATGCTAGGGATTTCAGCTCATGTCCTTGCAGTGACAAGGTCTCAGGCTAAGAAGTGCCTTCCTGAACCAGTGGTGGATCTTGAAACAATAGACCAACCACAACCCAAGAGAAGGAGCAAGAGGGTTAAGGCTGTGCCTTCCCACTTGCCCCAGGTTGAGGATCAAGTTTCACAGGAAACTGATTCTGCAGTCCAAGAGGAGACTGTCTCAGATGAGCTTGAACCTGAACAGGTTGAGTTTCTGGGGACAGGGGGACCCTCAAGGGCAGACCTGGGGCAGGCTCAATTAGATTGCCCTTCCCTTGAACCCCTCAGACAGCAAGCTGCTGCTGAGGCTGCAGGGAATGCTCAAGGTACCCATAAAGTGTATTGGGATGAAGGACTCCTTTATTCAGAGGCTAGAGACCCCAAGCCTGGCACAACCAGGAGGTTGGTCATACCTTTGAAGTTTAGGGGTTTCCTTCTTACCTTGGCCCATGATATTCCCCTTGCAGGACACTTAGGCCAGAATAAGACTTGGGACAGGCTTGTTCCACACTTTCACTGGCCTCACATGTCAGAAAATGTCAAGGAGTTTTGTCGCTCCTGTGTCACTTGCCAAGCCAGTGGTAAGTCAGGTGGCACAACAAAGGCCCCCCTGATACCACTACCTGTGGTGGGGCTACCCTTTGAAAGAGTTGGAATAGACATTGTGGGTCCCATGGATCCTCCAACAGCATCTGGGCACAGATTTATACTGGTGGTAGTGGATCATGCCACCAGGTACCCAGAGGCAATTCCCCTGAGGACCACCACAGCTCCTGTGGTGGCAAAAGCCCTCATTGCAGTTTTCACAAGAGTGGGCTTTCCAAAGGAGGTTCTTTCAGACAGAGGTACCAACTTTATGTCTGGATACTTGAAAGCAATGTGGAAAGAGTGTGGAGTAAACTACAAGTTTACCACACCCTACCATCCACAGTGCAATGGGCTTGTGGAAAGGTTCAACAAGACCCTAAAGGGAATGATACAAGGTTTACCAGAGAAGCTTAGGCGGAAATGGGACATACTTTTACCCTGCTTGCTCTTTGCTTACAGAGAGGTCCCACAGAAGGGGGTTGGCTACAGCCCTTTTGAACTTTTGTTTGGCCACCCTGTAAGAGGTCCATTGAGTTTGGTGAAGGAAGGATGGGAGTTACCTCTCAAAAAGCCTAAACTAGACATTGTGGACTATGTACTTGGTCTCCGCTCCAGGATGGCTGAATACATGGAGAGAGCATCCAAAAACCTTGAGGCAAGTCAAGAATTACAGAAAGCTTGGCATGACCAAAAGGCTGTTCTGGTTGAGTACCAGCCAGGGCAGAAGGTGTGGGTGTTGGACCCAGTGGGCCCAGCAGCTCTCCAGGACCAATGGACTGGACCCTACCCTATCATTGAAAAGAAGGGAGAAGTCACCTACTTGGTTGACTTTGGCACCCCTAGGAGCCCCCACAGGGTGCTCCATGTAAACAGATTGAAAGCATTTGTTGACAGGGAGGACATGAGTCTCCTCATGGCCACAGATGGGGAACAGGAGGAAGAGAGTGACCCTCTCCCAGACCTGCTTTCCCAGAACCCTGATGATGGTTCAGTTGATGGAGTAGCCTTGGCAGGCAGCCTCACTGAGCAGCAACAGGTGGACTGCAGACAGGTGTTGCAGGCCCACAGACATATGTTTTCTCTCACACCCATCCAGACTAATTGGTGCACCCATGAGGTGGACAATGGTGACAGTCTGCCTGTGAAGAATAAGATCTACAGGCAACCTGACCATGTCAGGGATTGTATAAAGGCTGAGGTGCAAAAGATGTTGGAGCTTGGAGTGATTGAGCCATCAGAGAGCCCATGGGCTAGCCCAGTGGTCCTTGTGCCAAAACCTCATACCAAAGATGGGAAGAGAGAAATGAGGTTTTGTGTGGACTACAGAGGTCTCAATGCTGTCACTAGGACAGATGCTCATCCCATTCCAAGAGCAGATGAGCTCATTGATAAATTGGCTTCTGCCAAGTTTCTGAGTACATTTGATTTGACAGCTGGCTACTGGCAAATCAGACTAGCTGAAGAGTCAAAAGCCAAAACAGCATTCTCTACCCCTAGTGGACATTATCAATTTGTGGTAATGCCCTTTGGTTTGAAGAATGCACCTGCCACCTTCCAAAGGTTGGTGAATCAAGTCCTTGCTGGGTTGGATGACTTTTGTGCAGCATATCTAGATGATATTGCTGTCTTTTGCTCCACCTGGGAGGATCACCTGATCCACCTGAAGAAGGTTCTGGAGGCCCTGCAAAAGGCAGGCCTGACTATCAAGGCTACTAAGTGCCAGATAGGGCAGAGCAAGGTTGTGTACTTGGGCCACCTAGTAGGTGGGGGTCAAGTTCAACCACTGGAGAGCAAGATCCAGACCATACAGGACTGGGCTCCTCCAACTACCCAGACACAAGTCAGAGCCTTCTTGGGCCTGACTGGGTATTACAGAAAATTTGTAAAGAACTATGGGTCCATTGTGACACCATTGAATGACTTGACATCCAAGAAGATGCCCAAAAAGGTTCAGTGGACAGTTAGCTGTCAAAAGGCATTTGATGACCTGAAGAAGGCCATGTGCTCTGCACCTATCCTGAAGAGTCCTGACTACTTCAAACAGTTCATTGTACAGACAGATGCTTCTGAGTTGGGGGTGGGAGCTGTGCTTTCACAACTTAATCAAGATGGTCAAGACCAGCCCATTGCTTTTATTAGCAGAAGGCTGACCCCCAGGGAGAAACGTTGGTCAGCTATTGAGAGGGAGGCCTTTGCTGTGGTTTGGGCCCTGAAGAAGTTGAGGCCATACTTGTTTGGTACTCACTTCCTAATTCAGACAGACCATAAGCCCCTCTTGTGGCTAAATCAGATGAAGGGTGAAAATCCCAAACTGCTCAGGTGGTCCATTTCCCTACAGGGGATGGACTTTACAGTGGAGCACCGCCCAGGGACTGACCATGGTAATGCAGATGGTCTCTCCAGGTACTTCCACTTAGAACATGAAGACTTATCTGGTCAAGGTTAAGTTTAATGTCCCTGCATTTGGGGGGGGGGGGTTGTGTAGGAGAGTAGGGTCTGCTATCCTATGGTCACCCCAATTTTTGCTTTTTGCTTCACTGGTTTTCGACTTACTGAGGCTGTGGGCCTGCTAATCAGACCCCCAGCCTGCTGTTCTCTCTCTAAATTTATAATACATGTGCTATAGGTACATACCACAATTGGAAATGGACTCCTTGTCAGCCCCTGTACTATGCACTATAGGTGCTCAGGGCATAGGTGCCACCAAGGCCTACCAGGGGCTGAAGCATAGCTTTTGCCACCCCTGGCTGGTTCTTAAATTGACACAACTGGCTGATCACTCAGCTGGGGCAAGTGGGTGTAATCACCCCTTGCTTAGATATAGTATACCTATATCTAAACCTATATCTGGACACATATATAGCCTGTAAGCCACTCCTATGGAAGGCCTCATCAATCCTGGAGGCAGAGTGCGTGGTTTTATGTGAGATGGAGCTCTGGCATGAGCTGAGCCTGTCTGCAGCTGTCGGGAACAACTCCCTAAGCTGATCCGGGATAATGCCATACCATATACTCTTAAGCGCCTTATAATCCTCGCGGTTATATAGCAACTTTGGTTTGGCTTTATCAAAACATGTCGTGTAAGGTGTCATACGAATTGGAATACTACCCCCTCGCCAGTTCTGGCGACGGGGGTAGCATTCCACCCTTCTAGAGGGATAAGACATGTTACTTTACTGAAACGCGGTTGATTTAAAATGAGCCTCAGATCCACAAAATGGATGCCTCTGCCACAGACACGGGTCTGGCCTCCTGCTGCTGACCGAAACTCAGCATATGGTGGCCTGGACAAAGAGTTTCCTGTCGCAGGGCGGTGTCAAACCACCCCAGACAGGAGATAGTGGATTGTAGTAGGGAGGTTTCAAAGAAACCAGACACTGCCTGGGGAGCACAAGGCTGCCCCTTGCATAATCCGGCCAAACCGGTTCTGGGGCCTCCCAGCCCCTGTCCCAGCGCGGCCTGGATCAAAGGAAAGGGGTGTAACCACCCCCTTCCTGGGTCCCACCCATAGGAGGGGACCTAGCAGGATGTCCAGCCCACCAGATTCGAATAAGAGTGGGAGCAGTGCCAATGCAACTCAGATCATCCTGAAGAAACATAAGAAACGAATTCTGGACCCTTCGACTTTCTACTCGACGTTAGAAGACTGAAGAATCTCCCTTGTGGTCAAGGAGTGACCACCCTGTGCAAACAGGCAACATCCAGCCCTCGACCCTTGCTTTGTTGCAGTTCCCGCCGGAACTCGAGCGACAGAGATCGACGAGATCAAGCTTGCCTGCCTTCTCCCTGCCCGATCCACAGTCCCTGCAGAGCTGAGACCAGTGGAGGCGACCGGAAGCGTGGGGCACGCCATCTTGAAAAGGCCACGAGATGCTGACCGTGCAGCCCACAAGTGACCCTCGAAGCTGTACACCGGGGTTTGAGAAGCCCCCACCCGAGCTCCACTTGCACCAAAGCTCACCCCTCCACACTCGACGAGTGCTGCGTGGGGCCCTTCTGCTTGTGTTGGCTTGACGCGTTGGCCCGGTCACTTGCCAGCTGGCTTGTGGCCCCTGTGCCGACAAAAACTTGAATACGACTCGCTTTTATGGTTGCTCCAGATCTGCACCAGCTCCTGTGAAAAGGAGCCCCCACTCTGACCCTCCTGGTTCGAGTGATAAGCAATCTCCCGGTTCGGCGTGGATTGCTTTTGCCAAGTGCTGTTTGCTGCAATCTTGAAGCCGACGGTGCTGACGGCGAGAGCCTTCATGGGACAGATCGTGACCCGCTCCTGGACATCGCAGATGCCCCAGAGCCCACGTGACAGCGGAGAGAAGCCTATCAACAACCACCTGATTGCGCCCGACATTGCCTGGCTCCGTCTGGTTCCACCCTGGTCACTGCTGAGTGACCCAGATTCTGTCCCCTCTGCTTTCAGGTACTTTTCTACTTCGATCCACCCTTGGATCGCACCGGACACTTCTGCTTCACCTCGCCTGCAGCTGCAACAGCTTCAAGCACCAAGAGCCTGCGTGTCAAAACCCGACGCCACTTCGACCCTGTGCACCCACGACCTGTGGGTGAGGTAACATTGCAATGCCGGTGTTCCCACACTGGTACACACCTCTAGGGTCTGTGTCTTGAGTTTTGTTCCTCTAGGTTCAGCGGAAGTATCATTTAACTCACTTTGTGTAACTTATACGCACCATTGACATTGTATTGGTGCAAGCCACACTTTCCGTGCTGCACCCGTCTCCTGTGGGCTACTCCCGACTTCAGCATTGCTAGTCCTGACTGCTCCCAGCGAATCTCTAGGCCCTAGGCCTAACCACTGTTCGATTGGTATCTCTTATACCACTTTTTTAGTATATGGTTTAAGTGGCCACCGGCCCTTATCCAAAATTGTGCAACTTTGTATGTTATACTGTGCTTTTGATTTAACGCTTGTGCCCCTTTCCTCATAAAGAGTACTGGGGAGTAATTTAGAAATAAATACATATATTTTTATAATATAAACTTGTGTGGTGTCCTTTCATTTGATTACAGGATTGTATGTGGTAAAACAGCTCGCTTAACACGACCTCTTAAGTTAAGCCTTTAAGGCTGCTTAGTCCATGCTACCACTAGGATAGCTTGTCTAACAAGGTTGACTTACAACCTGACATCTTTGGGGTTTGTTTGGACTGATACCCAGTGGTTCCAGAATTGGAAACACTACCTATCAGGCCAACTTCTCAAAGACAGAATGCAGAACAATGTCATACATTCACCCCAGTACAGAGATCCTGGCCTAAATCCATTGTTTTTTTGCACTCCACACCACCCCAGTTCAGACATGGCCATATGCAAATTAGCCTTGACCCTGTGCCTCATGGGAACAGTCCAGCCCGAACTGCCAAGCCATGTCTTTCCTGGACCGGCGTCAAGCATCCTAGGACCGGTTTCTGGCTATCAGCCGTCTTCAGCCAGGATAGCTTGACTCCAGTGGTGTGGAGAGCATGGGACTCACGTCTGAGCATACCCAACCCACTTGGAGTGACAAATGCAAAAACAACAATTGAAGGACAGAATGCAGAACAATATCATACATTCAACCCAGTACAGAGATATAAACCTAAATCCATTGTTCTTGTGCACTCCACACCACCCCAGTTCATTCATGGCCATATGCAAATCAGCCTTGACCCTGTGCCTCATGGGAACAGTCCAGCCCGAACTGCCAAGCCATGTCTTTCCTGGACCGGAATCAAGCATCCTAGGACCGGTTTCTGGCTATCAGCCGTCTTCAGCCAGGATAGCTTGACTCCAGTGGTGTGGAGAGCATGGGACTCACGTCTGAGCATACCCATCCCACTCGGGGTGACTAATGCAAAAACAACAATTGATGGACAGAATGCAGAACAATGCCATACATTCACCCCAGTACAGAGATATGGACCTAAATCCATCGTTTTTGTGCACTCCACACAACCCCAGTTCAGACATGGCCTTATGCAAATCAGCCTTGACCCTGTGTCTCATGGGAACAGTCCAGCCCGAACTGCCAAGCCATGTCTTTCCTGGACCAGAATCAAGCATCCTAGGACCGGTTTCTGGCTATCAGCCGTCTTCAGCCAGGATAGCTTGACTCCAGTGGTGTGGAGAGCATGGGACTCACGTCTGAGAATACCCATCCCACTTGGGGTGACAAATGCAAAAACAACAATTGATGGACAGAATGCAGAACAATGTCATACATTCACCCCAGTACAGAGATCTGGGCCTAAATCCATTGTTTTTTTGCACTCCACACCACCCCAGTTCAGACATGGCCATATGCAAATCAGCCTTGAACCTGTGCCTCATGGGAACAGTCCAGCCCGGACTGCCAAGCCATGTCTTTCCTGGACCGCAATCTAGCATCCTAGTACCGGTTTCTGGCTATCAGCCATCTTCAGCCAGAATAGCTTGACTCCATGGTGTGGAGAGCATGGGACTCACGTCTGAGCATACCCATCCCACTCCGGGTGACAAATGCAAAAACAACAATTGATGGACAGAATGCAGAACAATGTCATACACATATGCAAATCAGCCTTGACCCTGTGCCTCATGGGAACAGTCCAGCCCGAACTGCCAAGCCATGTCTTTCCTGGACCGGAATCAAGCATCCTATGACCGGTTTCTGGCTATCAGCTGTCTTCAGCCAGGATAGATTGACTCCAGTGGTGTGGAGAGCATGGGACTCACGTCTGAGCATACCCATCCCACTCGGGGTGACAAATGCAAAAACAACAATTGATGGACAGAATGCAGAACAATGTCATACATTCACTCCAGTACAGAGATCCTGGCCCACATCCATCGTTTTTTTGCACTCCACACCACCCCAGTTCAGACATGGCCATATGCAAATCAGCCTTGACCCTGTGCTTCATGGGAACAGTCCAGCCCGAACTGCCAAGCCATGTGTTTCCTGGACCGGAATCAAGCATCCTAGGACTGGTTTCTGGCTATCAGCCGTCTTTAGCCAGGATAGCTTGACTCCAGTGGTGTTTAGAGCATGGGCATCACGTCTGAGCATACCCATCCCACTCGGGGTGACAAATGCAAAAACAACAAGTGATGGACAGAATGCAGAACAATGTCATACATTCACTCCAGTACAGAGATCCTGGCCTAAATCCATCGTTTTTTTGCACTCCACACCACCCCAGTTCAGACATGGCCATATGCAAATCAGCCTTGACCCTGTGCCTCATGGGAACAGTCCAGCCCGAACTGCCAAGCAATGTCTTTCCTGGACCGGAATCAAGCATCCTAGGACTGGTTTCTGGCTATCAGCCGTCTTCAGCCAGGATAGCTTGACTCCAGTGGTGTTTAGAGCATGGGACTCACGTCTGAGCATACCCATCCCACTCGGGGTGACAAATGCAAAAACAACAAATGATGGACAGAATGCAGATCAATGTCATACATTCACCCCAGTACAGAGCTCTGGGCCTACATCCATCATTTTTTTGCACTCCACACCACCCCAGTTCAGACATGGCCATATGCAAATCAGCCTTGACCCTGTGCCTCATGGGAACAGTCCAGCCCGAACTGCCAAGCTATGTCTTTCCTGGACAGGAATCAAGCATCCTAGGACCGGTTTCTGGCTATCAGCCGTCTTCAGCCAGGATAGATTGACTCCAGTGGTGTTTAGAGCATGGGACTCACATCTGAGCATACCCATCCCAATCGGGGTGACAAATGCAAAAACAACAATTGATGGACAGAATGCAGAACAATGTCATACATTCACCCCAGTACAGAGCTCTGGGCCTAAATCTATTGTTTTTTGCACTCCACACCACCCCAGTTCAGACATGGCCATATGCAAATCATCCATGACCCTGTGCCTCATGGGAACAGTCCAGCCCGAACTGCCAAGCCATTTCTTTTACTGTACAGGAATCCAGCATCCGAGGACTGGTTTCAGGCTATCAGCCGTCTTCAGCCAGGATAGATTGACTCCAGTGGTGTGGAGAGCATGGGACTCACGTCTGAGCATACCCATCCCACTCGGGGTGACAAATGCAAAAACAACAATTGATGGACAGAATGCAGAACAATGTCATACATTCACTCCAGTACAGAGATCCTGGCCTAAATCCATCGTTTTTTGCACTCCACACCACCCCAGTTCAGACATGGCCATATGCAAATCAGCCTTGACCCTGTGCCTCATGGGAACAGTCCAGCCCGAACTGCAAAGCCATGTCTTTCCTGGACCGGAACCAAGCATCCTAGGACCGGTTTCTGGCTATCAGCCGTCTTCAGCCAGGATAGCTTGACTCCAGTGGTGTGGAGAGCATGGGACTCACGTCTGAGCATACCCATCCCACTCGGGGTGACTAATGCAAAAACAACAATTGATGGACAGAATGCAGAACAATGTCATACATTCACCCCAGTACAGAGATCCTGGCCTAAATCCATTGTTTTTTTGCACTCCACACCACCCCAGTTCAGACATGGCCATATGCAAATCAGCCTTGACCCTGTGCCTCATGGGAATAGTCCAGCCCGAACTGCCAAGCCATGTCTTTCCTGGATCGGCGTCAAGCATCCTAGGACCGGTTTCTGGCTATCAGCCATCTTCAGCCAGGATAGCTTGACTCAAGTTGTTGTGGAGAGCATGGGACTCACGTCTGAGCATACCCATCCCACTCGGGGTGACAAATGCAAAAACATCAAATGATAGACAGAATGCAGAACAATGTCATACATTCAACCCAGTACAGAGATCAGGGCCTAAATCCATCGTTTTTTTGCACTTCACACCACCCCAGTTCAGACATGGCCATATGCAAATCAGCCTTGACCCTGTGCCTCATGGGAACAATCCAGCCCGAACTGCCAAGCCATGTCTTTCCTGGACAGGAATCAAGCATCCTAGGACCGGTTTTTGGCTATCAGCCGTCTTCAGCCAGGATAGATTGACTCCAGTGGTGTTTAGAGCATGGGACTCACGTCTGAGCATACCCATCCCACTCGGGGTGACTAATGCAAAAACAACAATTGATGGACAGAATGCAGAACAATGTCATACATTCACCCCAGTACAGAGATCCTGGCCTAAATCCATTTTTTTTGCACTCCACACCACCCCAGTTCAGACATGGCCATATGCAAATTAGCCTTGACCCTGTGCCTCATGGGAACAGTTCAGCCCGAACTGCCAAGCCATGTCTTTCCTGGACCGGCGTCAAGCATCCTAGGACCGGTTTCTGGCTATCAGCCGTCTTCAGCCAGGATAGCTTGACTCCAGTGGTGTGGAGAGCATGGGACTCACGTCTGAGCATACCCAACCCACTAGGGGTGACAAATGCGAAAACAACAATTGAAGGACAGAATGCAGAACCATATCATACATTCAACCCAGTACAGAGATCGGGGCCTAAATCCATTGTTTTTTTGCACTCCACACCACCCCAGTTCAGACATGGCCATATGCAAATCATCCATGACCCTGTGCCTCATAGGAACAGTCCAGCCCGAACTGCCAAGCCATGTCTTTCCTGGACAGGAATCAAGCATCCTAGGACCGGTTTTAGGCTATCAGCCGTCTTCAGCCAGGATAGATTGACTCCAGTGGTGTGGAGAGCATGGGACTCACGTCTGAGCATACCCATCCCACTCGGGGTGACAAATGCAAAAACAACAATTGATGGACAGAATGCAGAACAATGTCATACATTCACTCCAGTACAGAGATCCTGGCCTAAATCCATTGTTTTTTTGCACTCCACACCACCCCAGTTCAGACATGGCCATATGCAAATCAGCCTTGACCATGTGCCTCATGGGAACAGTCCAGCCCGAACTGCCAAGCCATGTCTTTCCTGGACCGGAATCAAGCATCCTAGGACCGGTTTCTGGCTGTCAGCTGTCTTCAGCCAGGATAGCTTGACTGCAGTGGTGTGGAGAGCATGGGACTCACGTCTGAGCATACCCATCCCACTCGGGGTGACTAATGCAAAAACAACAATTGATGGACAGAATGCAGAACAATGTCATACATTCACCCCAGTACAGAGATATAAACCTAAATCCATTGTTCTTGTGCACTTCACACCACCCCAGTTCAGACATGGCCATATGCAAATCAGTCTTGACCCTGTGCCTCATGGGAACTGTTCAGCCCGAACTGCCAAGCCATGTCTTTCCTGGACCAGAATCAAGCATCCTAGGACCGGTTTCTGGCTATTAGCCGTCTTCAGCCAGGATAGCTTGACTCCAGTGTTGTGGTGAGCATGGGACTCACGTCTGAGCATACCCATCCCACCTGGGGTGACAAATGCAAAAACAACAATTGAAGGACAGAATGCAGAACAATGTCATACATTCACCCCAGTACAGAGATCTGGGCCTAAATCCGTTGTTTTTTTGCACTCCACACCACCCCAGTTCAGACATGGCCATATGCAAATCAGCCTTGACCCTTCGCCTCATGGGAACAGTCCAGCCCGAACTGCTAAGCCATGTCTTTCCTGGACAGGAATCAAGCATCCTAGGACCTGTTTCTGGCTATCAGCCGTCTTCAGCCAGGATAGCTTGACTCCAGTGGTGTTTAGAGCATGGGACTCACGTCTGAGCATACCCATCCCACTCGGGGTGACAAATGCAAAAACAACAAATGATGGACAGAATGCAGATCAATGTCATACATTCACCCCAGTACAGAGCTCTGGGCCTACATCCATCATTTTTTTGCACTCCACACCACCCCAGTTCAGACATGGCCATATGCAAATCAGCCTTGACCCTGTGCCTCATGGGAACAGTCCAGCCCGAACTGCCAAGCCATGTCTTTCCTGGACAGGAATCAAGCATCCTAGGACCGGTTTCTGGCTATCAGCCGTCTTCAGCCAGGATAGATTGACTCCAGTGGTGTTTAGAGCATGGGACTCACATCTGAGCATACCCATCCCACTCGGGGTGACAAATGCAAAAACAACAATTGATGGACAGAATGCAGAACAATGTCATACATTCACCCCAGTACAGAGCTCTGGGCCTAAATCTATTGTTTTTTGCACTCCACACCACCCCAGTTCAGACATGGCCTTATGCAAATCATCCATGACCCTGTGCCTCATGGGAACAGTCAAGCCCGAACTGCCAAGCCATTTCTTTTACTGGACAGGAATCCAGCATCCTAGGACCGGTTTCAGGCTATCAGCCGTCTTCAGCCAGGATAGATTGACTCCAGTGGTGTGGAGAGCATGGGACTCTTGTCTGAGCATACCCATCCCACTCGGGGTGACAAATACAAAAACATCAATTGATGGACAGAATGCAGAACAATGTCATACATTCACTCCAGTACAGAGATCCTGGCCTAAATCCATCGTTTTTTGCACTCCACACCACCCCAGTTCAGACATGGCCATATGCAAATCAGCCTTGACCCTGTGCCTCATGGGAACAGTCCAGCCCGAACTGCAAAGCCATGTCTTTCCTGGACCGGAACCAAGCATCCTAGGACCGGTTTCTGGCTATCAGCCGTCTTCAGCCAGGATAGCTTGACTCCAGTGGTGTGGAGAGCATGGGACTCTTGTCTGAGCATACCCATCCCACTCGGGGTGACTAATGCAAAAACAACAATTGATGGACAGAATGCAGAACAATGTCATACATTCACCCCAGTACAGAGATCCTGGCCTAAATCCATTGTTTTTTTGCACTCCACACCACCCCAGTTCAGACATGGCCATATGCAAATCAGCCTTGACCCTGTGCCTCATGGGAATAGTCCAGCCCGAACTGCCAAGCCATGTCTTTCCTGGACCGGCGTCAAGCATCCTAGGACCGGTTTCTGGCTATCAGCCATCTTCAGACAGGATAGCTTGACTCCAGTGGTGTGGAGAGCATGGGACTCACGTCTGAGCATACCCAACCCACTTGGGGTGACAAATGCAAAAACAACAATTGAAGGACAGAATGCAGAACAATATCATACATTCAACCCAGTACAGAGATCGGGGCCTAAATCCATTGTTTTTTTGCACTCCACACCACCCCAGTACAGACATGGCCATATGCAAATCAGCCTTGACCCTGTGCCTCATGGGAACAGTCCCGCCTGAATTGCCAAGCCATGTCTTTCCTGGACAGGAATCAAGCATCCTAGGACCGGTTTCTGGCTATCAGCCGTCTTCAGCCAGGATAGCTTGACTCCAGTGGTGTTTAGAGCATGGGACTCACGTCTGAGCATACCCATCCCACTCGGGGTGACAAATGCAAAAACAACAAATGATGGACAGAATGCAGATCAATGTCATACATTCACCCCAGTACAGAGCTCTGGGCCTACATCCATCATTTTTTTGCACTCCACACCACCCCAGTTCAGACATGGCCATATGCAAATCAGCCTTGACCCTGTGCCTCATGGGAACAGTCCAGCCCGAACTGCCAAGCTATGTCTTTCCTGGACAGGAATCAAGCATCCTAGGACCGGTTTCTGGCTATCAGCCGTCTTCAGCCAGGATAGATTGACTCCAGTGGTGTTTAGAGCATGGGACTCACATCTGAGCATACCCATCCCAATCGGGGTGACAAATGCAAAAACAACAATTGATGGACAGAATGCAGAACAATGTCATACATTCACCCCAGTACAGAGCTCTGGGCCTAAATCTATTGTTTTTTGCACTCCACACCACCCCAGTTCAGACATGGCCATATGCAAATCATCCATGACCCTGTGCCTCATGGGAACAGTCCAGCCCGAACTGCCAAGCCATTTCTTTTACTGTACAGGAATCCAGCATCCGAGGACTGGTTTCAGGCTATCAGCCGTCTTCAGCCAGGATAGATTGACTCCAGTGGTGTGGAGAGCATGGGACTCACGTCTGAGCATACCCATCCCACTCGGGGTGACAAATGCAAAAACAACAATTGATGGACAGAATGCAGAACAATGTCATACATTCACTCCAGTACAGAGATCCTGGCCTAAATCCATCGTTTTTTGCACTCCACACCACCCCAGTTCAGACATGGCCATATGCAAATCAGCCTTGACCCTGTGCCTCATGGGAACAGTCCAGCCCGAACTGCAAAGCCATGTCTTTCCTGGACCGGAACCAAGCATCCTAGGACCGGTTTCTGGCTATCAGCCGTCTTCAGCCAGGATAGCTTGACTCCAGTGGTGTGGAGAGCATGGGACTCACGTCTGAGCATACCCATCCCACTCGGGGTGACTAATGCAAAAACAACAATTGATGGACAGAATGCAGAACAATGTCATACATTCACCCCAGTACAGAGATCCTGGCCTAAATCCATTGTTTTTTTGCACTCCACACCACCCCAGTTCAGACATGGCCATATGCAAATCAGCCTTGACCCTGTGCCTCATGGGAATAGTCCAGCCCGAACTGCCAAGCCATGTCTTTCCTGGATCGGCGTCAAGCATCCTAGGACCGGTTTCTGGCTATCAGCCATCTTCAGCCAGGATAGCTTGACTCAAGTTGTTGTGGAGAGCATGGGACTCACGTCTGAGCATACCCATCCCACTCGGGGTGACAAATGCAAAAACATCAAATGATAGACAGAATGCAGAACAATGTCATACATTCAACCCAGTACAGAGATCAGGGCCTAAATCCATCGTTTTTTTGCACTTCACACCACCCCAGTTCAGACATGGCCATATGCAAATCAGCCTTGACCCTGTGCCTCATGGGAACAATCCAGCCCGAACTGCCAAGCCATGTCTTTCCTGGACAGGAATCAAGCATCCTAGGACCGGTTTTTGGCTATCAGCCGTCTTCAGCCAGGATAGATTGACTCCAGTGGTGTTTAGAGCATGGGACTCACGTCTGAGCATACCCATCCCACTCGGGGTGACTAATGCAAAAACAACAATTGATGGACAGAATGCAGAACAATGTCATACATTCACCCCAGTACAGAGATCCTGGCCTAAATCCATTGTTTTTTTGCACTCCACACCACCCCAGTTCAGACATGGCCATATGCAAATCAGCCTTGACCCTGTGCCTCATGGGAACTGTTCAGCCCGAACTGCCAAGCCATGTCTTTCCTGGACCCGAATAAAGCATCCTCTGACCGGTTTCTGGCTATCAGCCGTCTTCAGCCAGGATAGCTTGACTCCAGTGTTGTGGTGAGCATGAGACTCACGTCTGAGCATACCCATCCCACACGGGGTGACAAATGCAAAAACAACAATTGATGGACAGAATGCAGAACAATGTCATACATTCACCCCAGTACAGAGCTCTGGGCCTAAAACCATTGTTTTTTGCACTCCACACCACCCCAGGTCAGACATGGCCATATGCAAATCATCCATGACCCTGTGCCTCATGGGAACAGTCAAGCCCGAACTGCCAAGCCATGTCTTTCCTGGACAGGAATCCAGCATCCTAGGACCGGTTTCAGGCTATCAGCCGTCTTCAGCCAGGATAGATTGACTCCAGTGGTGTGGAGAGCATGGGACTCACGTCTGAGCATACCCATACCACTCGGGGTGACAAATGCAAAAACAACAATTGATGGACAGAATGCAGAACAATGTCATACATTCACTCCAGTACAGAGATCCTGGCCTAAATCCATCGTTTTTTTGCACTCCACACCACCCCAGTTCAGACATGGCCATATGCAAATCAGCCTTGACCCTGTGCTTCATGGAAACAGTCTAGCCCGAACTGCCAAGCCATGTCTTTCCTGGACAGGAATCCAGCATCCTAGGACCGGTTTCAGGCTATCAGCCGTCTTCAGCCAGGATAGATTGACTCCAGTGGTGTGGAGAGCATGGGACTCACGTCTGAGCATACCCATCCCACTCGGGGTGACAAATGCAAAAATAACAATTGATGGACAGAATGCAGAATAATGTCATACATTCACCCCAGTACAGAGATATAAACCTAAATCCATTGTTCTTGTGCACTCCACACCACCCCAGTTCAGACATGGCCATATGCAAATCAGTCTTGACCCTGTGCCTCATGGGAACTGTTCAGCCCGAACTGCCAAGCCATGTCTTTCCTGGACCAGAATCAAGCATCCTAGGACCGGTTTCTGGCTATTAGCCGTCTTCAGCCAGGATAGCTTGACTCCAGTGTTGTGGTGAGCATGGGACTCACGTCTGAGCATACCCATCCCACTCGGGGTGACAAATGCAAAAATAACAATTGATGGACAGAATGCAGAATAATGTCATACATTCACCCCAGTACAGAGCTCTGGCCTACATCCATCATTTTTTTGCACTCCACACCACCCAAGTTCAGACATGGCCATATGCAAATCAGCCTTGACCCTGTGCCTCATGGGAAAAGTCCTGCCCCAACTGCCAAGCCATGTCTTTCCTGGACCGGAATCAAGCATCCTAGGACTGGTTTCTGCCTATCAGCCGTCTTCAGCCAGGATAGCTTGACTCCAGTGGTGTGGAGAGCATGGGACTCACGTCTGAGCATACCCATCCCACCTGGGGTGACAAATGCAAAAACAACAATTGAAGGACCGAATGCAGAACAATGTCATACATTCACCCAAGTACAGAGATCTGGGCCTAAATCCGTTGTTTTTTGCACTCCACACCACCCCAGTTCAGACATGGCCATATGCAAATCAGCCTTGACCCTTCGACTCATGGGAACAGTGCAGCCCGAAATGCTAAGCCATGTCTTTCCTGGACAGGAATCAAGCATCCTAGGACCTGTTTCTGGCTATCAGCCGTCTTCAGCCAGGATAGCTTGACTCCAGTGGTGTGGAGAGCATGGGACTGACGTCTGAGCATACCCATCCCACTCGGGCTGACAAATGCAAAAACATCAATTGATAGACAGAATGCAGAACAATGTCATACATTCACCCCAGTACAGAGATCTGGGCCTAAATCCATCATTTTTTTGCACTCCACACCACCCCAGTTCAGACATGGCCATATGCAAATGATCCATGACCCTGTGCCTCGTGGGAACAGTCCAACCCAAACTGAAAAGCCATGTCTTTCCCGGACCAGATTCTAGCATACTAGGACCGGTTTCTGGCTATCAGCCGTCTTCAGCCAGGATAGCTTGACTCCAGTGGTGTGGAGAGCATGGGACTCACCTCTGAGCATACCCATCCCACTCTGAGTGACAAATGCAAAAACAACAATTGATATACAGAATGCAGAACAATGTTATACATTCACCCCAGGACAGAGATCTGGGCCTAAATCCATTGTTTTTTGCACTCCATACCACCCCAGTTCAGACATGGCCATATGCAAATGATCCATGACCCTGTGCCTCATGAGAACAGTCCAGCCCCAACTGCCAAGCCATGTCTTTCCTGGACCGGAATCAAGCATCCTAGGACCGATTTCTGGCTATCAGCTGTCTTCAGCCAGGATAGCTTGACTCCAGTGGTGTGGAGAGCATGGGACTCACCTCTGAGCATACCCATCCCACTCGGAGTGACAAATGCAAAAACAACAATTGATATACAGAATGCAGAACGATGTTATACATTCACCCCAGTACAGAGATCTGGGCCTAAATCCATTGTTTTTTGCACTCCACACCACCCCAGTTCAGACATGGCCATATGCAAATCAGCCTTGACCCTGCGCCTCATGGGAACTGTTCAGCCCGAACTGCCAAGCCATGTCTTTCCTGGACCCGAATCAAGCATCCTAGGACCGGTTTCTGGCTATCAGCCGTCTTCAGCCAGGATAGCTTGACTCCAGTGTTGTGGTGAGCATGAGACTCACGTCTGAGCATACCCATCCCACACGGGGTGACAAATGCAAAAACAACAATTGATGGACAGAATGCGGAACAATGTCATACATTCACCCCAGTACAGAGCTCTGGGCCTAAAACCATTGTTTTTTGCACTCCACACCACCCCAGGTCAGACATGGCCATATGCAAATCATCCATGACCCTGTGCCTCATGGGAACAGTCAAGCCCGAACTGCCAAGCCATGTCTTTCCTGGACAGGAATCCAGCATCCTAGGACCGGTTTCAGGCTATCAGCCGTCTTCAGCCAGGATAGATTGACTCCAGTGGTGTGGAGAGCATGGGACTCACGTCTGAGCATACCCATCCCACTCGGGGTGACAAATGCAAAAACAACAATTGATGGACAGAATGCAGAACAATGTCATACATTCACTCCTTTACAGAGATCCTGGCCTAAATCCATTGGTTTTTTGCACTCCACACCACCCCAGTTCAGACATGGCCATATGCAAATCAGCCTTGACCCTGTGCTTCATGGGAACAGTCCAGCCCAAACTGCCAAGCCATGTGTTTCCTGGACCGGAATCAAGCATCCTAGGACTGGTTTCTGGCTATCAGCCGTCTTCAGCCAGGATAGCGTGACTCCAGTGGTGTTTAGAGCATGGGCATCACGTCTGAGCATACCTATCCCACTCGGGGTGACAAATGCAAAAACAACAAGTGATGGACAGAATGCAGAACAATGTCATACATTCTCTCCAGTACAGAGATCCTGGCCTAAATCCATCGTTTTTTTGCACTCCACACCACCCCAGTTCAGACATGGCCATATGCAAATCAGCCTTGACCCTGTGCCTCATGGGAACAGTCCAGCCCGAACTGCCAAGCAATGTCTTTCCTGGACCGGAATCAAGCATCCTAGGACTGGTTTCTGGCTATCAGCCGTCTTCAGCCAGGATAGCTTGACTCCAGTGGTGTTTAGAGCATGGGACTCACGTCTGAGCATACCCATCCCACTCGGGGTGACAAATGCAAAAACAACAAATGATGGACAGAATGCAGATCAATGTCATACATTCACCCCAGTACAGAGCTCTGGGCCTACATCCATCATTTTTTTGCACTCCACACCACCCCAGTTCAGACATGGCCATATGCAAATCAGCCTTGACCCTGTGCCTCATGGGAACAGTCCAGCCCGAACTGCCAAGCCATGTCTTTCCTGGACAGGAATCAAGCATCCTAGGACCGGTTTCTGGCTATCAGCCATCTTCAGCCAGGATAGATTGACTCCAGTGGTGTTTAGAGCATGGGACTCACATCTGAGCATACCCATCCCACTCGGGGTGACAAATGCAAAAACAACAATTGATGGACAGAATGCAGAACAATGTCATACATTCACCCCAGTACAGAGCTCTGGGCCTAAATCTATTGTTTTTTGCACTCCACACCACCCCAGTTCAGACATGGCCATATGCAAATCATCCATGACCCTGTGCCTCATGGGAACAGTCCAGCCCGAACTGCCAAGCCATTTCTTTTACTGGACAGGAATCCAGCATCCTAGGACCGGTTTCAGGCTATCAGCCGTCTTCAGCCAGGATAGATTGACTCCAGTGGTGTGGAGAGCATGGGACTCACGTCTGAGCATACCCATCCCACTCGGGGTGACAAATGCAAAAACATCAATTGATTGACAGAATGCAGAACAATGTCATCCATTCACTCTAGTACAGAGATCCTGGCCTAAATCCATCATTTGTTTGCACTCCACACCACCCCAGTTCAGACATGGCCATATGCAAATCAGCCTTGACCCTGTGCCTCATGGGAACAGTCCAGCCCGAACTGCAAAGCCATGTCTTTCCTGGACCGGAACCAAGCATCCTAGGACCGGTTTCTGGCTATCAGCCGTCTTCAGCCAGGATAGCTTGACTCCAGTGGTGTGGAGAGCATGGGACTCACGTCTGAGCATACCCATCCCACTCGGGGTGACTAATGCAAAAACAACAATTGATGGACAGAATGCAGAACAATGTCATGCATTCACCCCAGTACAGAGATCCTGGCATAAATCCATTGTTTTTTTGCACTCCACACCACCCCAGTTCAGACATGGCCATATGCAAATCAGCCTTGACCCTGTGCCTCATGGGAACAGTCCAGCCCGAACTGCCAAGCCATGTCTTTCCTGGACCGGCGTCAAGCATCCTAGGACCGGTTTCTGGCTATCAGCCGTCTTCAGCCAGGATAGCTTGACTCCAGTGGTGTGGAGAGCATGGTACTCACGTCTGAGCATACCCAACCCACTTGGGGTGACAAATGCAAAAATAACAATTGAAGGACAGAATGCAGAACAATTTCATACATTCAACCCAGTACAGAGATCGGGGCCTAAATCCATTGTTTTTTTGCACTCCACACCACCCCAGTTCAGACATGGCCATATGCAAATCATCCATGACCCTGTGCCTCATAGGAACAGTCCAGCCCGAACTGCCAAGCCATGTCTTTCCTGGACAGGAATCAAGCATCCTAGGACCGGTTTTAGGCTATCAGCCGTCTTCAGCCAGGATAGATTGACTCCAGTGGTGTGGAGAGCATGGGACTCACGTCTGAGCATACCCATCCCACTCGGGGTGACAAATGCAAAAACAACAATTGATGGACAGAATGCAGAACAATGTCATACATTCACTCCAGTACAGAGATCCTGGCCTAAATCCATTGTTTTTTTGCACTCCACACCACCCCAGTTCAGACATGGCCATATGCAAATCAGCCTTGACCATGTGCCTCATGGGAACATTCCAGCCCGAACTGCCAAGCCATGTCTTTCCTGGACCGGAATCAAGCATCCTAGGACCGGTTTCTGGCTGTCAGCTGTCTTCAGCCAGGATAGCTTGACTCCAGTGGTGTGGAGAGCATGGGACTCACGTCTGAGCATACCCATCCCACTCGGGGTGACTAATGCAAAAACAACAATTGATGGACAGAATGCAGAACAATGTCATACAGTCACCCCAGTACAGAGATATAAACCTAAATCCATTGTTCTTGTGCACTCCACACCACCCCAGTTCAGACATGGCCATATGCAAATCAGTCTTGACCCTGTGCCCCATGGGAACTGTTCAGCCCGAACTGCCAAGCCATGTCTTTCCTGGACCAGAATCAAGCATCCTAGGACCGGTTTCTGGCTATTAGCCGTCTTCAGCCAGGATAGCTTGACTCCAGTGTTGTGGTGAGCATGGGACTCACGTCTGAGCATACCCATCCCACTCGTGGTGACAAATGCAAAAATAACAATTGATGGACAGAATGCAGAATAATGTCATACATTCACCCCAGTACAGAGCTCTGGCCTACATCCATCATTTTTTTGCACTCCACACCACCCGAGTTCAGACATGGCCATATGCAAATCAGCCTTGACCCTGTGCCTCATGGGAACAGTCCTGCCCCAACTGCCAAGCCATGTCTTTCCTGGACCGGAATCAAGCATCCTAGGACTGGTTTCTGCCTATCAGCCGTCTTCAGCCAGGATAGCTTGACTCCAGTGGTGTGGAGAGCATGGGACTCACGTCTGAGCATACCCATCCCACCTGGGGTGACAAATGCAAAAACAACAATTGAAGGACAGAATGCAGAACAATGTCATACATTCACCCCAGTACAGAGATCTGGGCCTAAATCCGTTGTTTTTTTGCACTCCACACCACCCCAGTTCAGACATGGCCATATGCAAATCAGCCTTGACCCTTTGCCTCATGGGAACAGTCCAGCCCGAACTGCTAAGCCATGTCTTTCCTGGACAGGAATCAAGCATCCTAGGACCTGTTTCTGGCTATCAGCTGTCTTCAGCCAGGATAGCTTGATTCCAGTGGTGTGGAGAGCATGGGACTGACGTCTGAGCATACCCATCCCACTCGGGCTGACAAATGCAAAAACATCAATTGATAGACAGAATGCAGAACAATGTCATACATTCACCCCAGTACAGAGATCTGGGCCTAAATCCATCATTTTCTTGCACTCCACAACACCTCAGTTCAGACATGGCCATATGCAAATCATCCTTAACCCTGTGCCTCGTGGGAACAGTCCAACCCAAACTGAAAAGCCATGTCTTTCCCGGACCAGATTCTAGCATACTAGGACCGGTTTCTGGCTATCAGCCGTCTTCAGCCAGGATAGCTTGACTCCAGTGGTGTGGAGAGCATGGGACTCACCTCTGAGCATACCCATCCCACTCTGAGTGACAAATGCAAAAACAACAATTGATATACAGAATGCAGAACAATGTTATACATTCACCCCAGGACAGAGATCTGGGCCTAAATCCATTGTTTTTTGCACTCCACACCACCCCAGTTCAGACATGGCCATATGCAAATGATCCATGACCCTGTGCCTCATGAGAACAGTCCAGCCCGAACTGCCAAGCCATGTCTTTCCTGGACCCGAATCAAGCATCCTAGGACCGGTTTCTGGCTATCAGCCGTCTTCAGCCAGGATAGCTTGACTCCAGTGTTGTGGTGAGCATGGGACTCACGTCTGAGCATACCCATCCCACACGGGGTGACAAATGCAAAAACAACAATTGATGGACAGAATGCAGAACAATGTCATACATTCACCCCAGTACAGAGCTCTGGGCCTAAAACCATTGTTTTTTTGCACTCCACACCACCAAGGTCAGACATGGCCATATGCAAATCATCCATGACCCTGTGCCTCATGGGAACAGTCAAGCCCGAACTGCCAAGCCATGTCTTTCCTGGACAGGAATCCAGCATCCTAGGACCGGTTTCAGGCTATCAGCCGTCTTCAGCCAGGATAGATTGACTCCAGTGGTGTGGAGAGCATGGGACTCACGTCTGAGCATACCCATCCCACTCGGGGTGACAAATGCAAAAACAACAATTGATGGACAGAATGCAGAACAATGTCATACATTCACTCCTTTACAGAGATCCTGGCCTAAATCCATTGGTTTTTTGCACTCCACACCACCCCAGTTCAGACATGGCCATATGCAAATCAGCCTTGACCCTGTGCTTCATGGGAACAGTCCAGCCCAAACTGCCAAGCCATGTGTTTCCTGGACCGGAATCAAGCATCCTAGGACTGGTTTCTGGCTATCAGCCGTCTTCAGCCAGGATAGCGTGACTCCAGTGGTGTTTAGAGCATGGGCATCACGTCTGAGCATACCTATCCCACTCGGGGTGACAAATGCAAAAACAACAAGTGATGGACAGAATGCAGAACAATGTCATACATTCTCTCCAGTACAGAGATCCTGGCCTAAATCCATCGTTTTTTTGCACTCCACACCACCCCAGTTCAGACATGGTCATATGCAAATCAGCCTTGACCCTGTGCCTCATGGGAACAGTCCAGCCCGAACTGCCAAGCAATGTCTTTCCTGGACCGGAATCAAGCATCCTAGGACTGGTTTCTGGCTATCAGCCGTCTTCAGCCAGGATAGCTTGACTCCAGTGGTGTTTAGAGCATGGGACTCACGTCTGAGCATACCCATCCCACTCGGGGTGACAAATGCAAAAACAACAAATGATGGACAGAATGCAGATCAATGTCATACATTCACCCCAGTACAGAGCTCTGGGCCTACATCCATCATTTTTTTGCACTCCACACCACCCCAGTTCAGACATGGCCATATGCAAATCAGCCTTGACCCTGTGCCTCATGGGAACAGTCCAGCCCGAACTGCCAAGCCATGTCTTTCCTGGACAGGAATCAAGCATCCTAGGACCGGTTTCTGGCTATCAGCCATCTTCAGCCAGGATAGATTGACTCCAGTGGTGTTTAGAGCATGGGACTCACATCTGAGCATACCCATCCCACTCGGGGTGACAAATGCAAAAACAACAATTGATGGACAGAATGCAGAACAATGTCATACATTCACCCCAGTACAGAGCTCTGGGCCTAAATCTATTGTTTTTTGCACTCCACACCACCCCAGTTCAGACATGGCCATATGCAAATCATCCATGACCCTGTGCCTCATGGGAACAGTCCAGCCCGAACTGCCAAGCCATTTCTTTTACTGGACAGGAATCCAGCATCCTAGGACCGGTTTCAGGCTATCAGCCGTCTTCAGCCAGGATAGATTGACTCCAGTGGTGTGGAGAGCATGGGACTCACGTCTGAGCATACCCATCCCACTCGGGGTGACAAATGCAAAAACATCAATTGATGGACAGAATGCAGAACAATGTCATCCATTCACTCTAGTACAGAGATCCTGGCCTAAATCCATCATTTGTTTGCACTCCACACCACCCCAGTTCAGACATGGCCATATGCAAATCAGCCTTGACCCTGTGCCTCATGGGAACAGTCCAGCCCGAACTGCAAAGCCATGTCTTTCCTGGACCGGAACCAAGCATCCTAGGACCGGTTTCTGGCTATCAGCCGTCTTCAGCCAGGATAGCTTGACTCCAGTGGTGTGGAGAGCATGGGACTCACGTCTGAGCATACCCATCCCACTCGGGGTGACTAATGCAAAAACAACAATTGATGGACAGAATGCAGAACAATGTCATGCATTCACCCCAGTACAGAGATCCTGGCATAAATCCATTGTTTTTTTGCACTCCACACCACCCCAGTTCAGACATGGCCATATGCAAATCAGCCTTGACCCTGTGCCTCATGGGAACAGTCCAGCCCGAACTGCCAAGCCATGTCTTTCCTGGACCGGCGTCAAGCATCCTAGGACCGGTTTCTGGCTATCAGCCGTCTTCAGCCAGGATAGCTTGACTCCAGTGGTGTGGAGAGCATGGTACTCACGTCTGAGCATACCCAACCCACTTGGGGTGACAAATGCAAAAATAACAATTGAAGGACAGAATGCAGAACAATTTCATACATTCAACCCAGTACAGAGATCGGGGCCTAAATCCATTGTTTTTTTGCACTCCACACCACCCCAGTTCAGACATGGCCATATGCAAATCATCCATGACCCTGTGCCTCATAGGAACAGTCCAGCCCGAACTGCCAAGCCATGTCTTTCCTGGACAGGAATCAAGCATCCTAGGACCGGTTTTAGGCTATCAGCCGTCTTCAGCCAGGATAGATTGACTCCAGTGGTGTGGAGAGCATGGGACTCACGTCTGAGCATACCCATCCCACTCGGGGTGACAAATGCAAAAACAACAATTGATGGACAGAATGCAGAACAATGTCATACATTCACTCCAGTACAGAGATCCTGGCCTAAATCCATTGTTTTTTTGCACTCCACACCACCCCAGTTCAGACATGGCCATATGCAAATCAGCCTTGACCATGTGCCTCATGGGAACATTCCAGCCCGAACTGCCAAGCCATGTCTTTCCTGGACCGGAATCAAGCATCCTAGGACCGGTTTCTGGCTGTCAGCTGTCTTCAGCCAGGATAGCTTGACTCCAGTGGTGTGGAGAGCATGGGACTCACGTCTGAGCATACCCATCCCACTCGGGGTGACTAATGCAAAAACAACAATTGATGGAAAGAATGCAGAACAATGTCATACAGTCACCCCAGTACAGAGATATAAACCTAAATCCATTGTTCTTGTGCACTCCACACCACCCCAGTTCAGACATGGCCATATGCAAATCAGTCTTGACCCTGTGCCCCATGGGAACTGTTCAGCCCGAACTGCCAAGCCATGTCTTTCCTGGACCAGAATCAAGCATCCTAGGACCGGTTTCTGGCTATTAGCCGTCTTCAGCCAGGATAGCTTGACTCCAGTGTTGTGGTGAGCATGGGACTCACGTCTGAGCATACCCATCCCACTCGTGGTGACAAATGCAAAAATAACAATTGATGGACAGAATGCAGAATAATGTCATACATTCACCCCAGTACAGAGCTCTGGCCTACATCCATCATTTTTTTGCACTCCACACCACCCGAGTTCAGACATGGCCATATGCAAATCAGCCTTGACCCTGTGCCTCATGGGAACAGTCCTGCCCCAACTGCCAAGCCATGTCTTTCCTGGACCGGAATCAAGCATCCTAGGACTGGTTTCTGCCTATCAGCCGTCTTCAGCCAGGATAGCTTGACTCCAGTGGTGTGGAGAGCATGGGACTCACGTCTGAGCATACCCATCCCACCTGGGGTGACAAATGCAAAAACAACAATTGAAGGACAGAATGCAGAACAATGTCATACATTCACCCCAGTACAGAGATCTGGGCCTAAATCCGTTGTTTTTTTGCACTCCACACCACCCCAGTTCAGACATGGCCATATGCAAATCAGCCTTGACCCTTTGCCTCATGGGAACAGTCCAGCCCGAACTGCTAAGCCATGTCTTTCCTGGACAGGAATCAAGCATCCTAGGACCTGTTTCTGGCTATCAGCTGTCTTCAGCCAGGATAGCTTGATTCCAGTGGTGTGGAGAGCATGGGACTGACGTCTGAGCATACCCATCCCACTCGGGCTGACAAATGCAAAAACATCAATTGATAGACAGAATGCAGAACAATGTCATACATTCACCCCAGTACAGAGATCTGGGCCTAAATCCATCATTTTCTTGCACTCCACAACACCTCAGTTCAGACATGGCCATATGCAAATCATCCTTAACCCTGTGCCTCGTGGGAACAGTCCAACCCAAACTGAAAAGCCATGTCTTTCCCGGACCAGATTCTAGCATACTAGGACCGGTTTCTGGCTATCAGCCGTCTTCAGCCAGGATAGCTTGACTCCAGTGGTGTGGAGAGCATGGGACTCACCTCTGAGCATACCCATCCCACTCTGAGTGACAAATGCAAAAACAACAATTGATATACAGAATGCAGAACAATGTTATACATTCACCCCAGGACAGAGATCTGGGCCTAAATCCATTGTTTTTTGCACTCCACACCACCCCAGTTCAGACATGGCCATATGCAAATGATCCATGACCCTGTGCCTCATGAGAACAGTCCAGCCCGAACTGCCAAGCCATGTCTTTCCTGGACCCGAATCAAGCATCCTAGGACCGGTTTCTGGCTATCAGCCGTCTTCAGCCAGGATAGCTTGACTCCAGTGTTGTGGTGAGCATGGGACTCACGTCTGAGCATACCCATCCCACACGGGGTGACAAATGCAAAAACAACAATTGATGGACAGAATGCAGAACAATGTCATACATTCACCCCAGTACAGAGCTCTGGGCCTAAAACCATTGTTTTTTTGCACTCCACACCACCAAGGTCAGACATGGCCATATGCAAATCATCCATGACCCTGTGCCTCATGGGAACAGTCAAGCCCCAACTGCCAAGCCATGTCTTTCCTGGACAGGAATCCAGCATCCTAGGACCGGTTTCAGGCTATCAGCCGTCTTCAGCCAGGATAGATTGACTCCAGTGGTGTGGAGAGCATGGGACTCACGTCTGAGCATACCCATCCCACTCGGGGTGACAAATGCAAAAACAACAATTGATGGACAGAATGCAGAACAATGTCATACATTCACTCCAGTACAGAGATCCTGGCCTAAATCCATCGGTTTTTTGCACTCCACACCACCCCAGTTCAGACATGGCCATATGCAAATCAGCCTTGACCCTGTGCTTCATGGGAACAGTCCAGCCCGAACTGCCAAGCCATGTGTTTCCTGGACCGGAATCAAGCATCCTAGGACTGGTTTCTGGCTATCAGCCGTCTTCAGCCAGGATAGCTTGACTCCAGTGGTGTTTAGAGCATGGGACTCACGTCTGAGCATACCCATCCCACTCGGGGTGACAAATGCAAAAACAACAAATGATGGACAGAATGCAGATCAATGTCATACATTCACCCCAGTACAGAGCTCTGGGCCTACATCCATCATTTTTTTGCACTCCACACCACCCCAGTTCAGACATGGCCATATGCAAATCAGCCTTGACCCTGTGCCTCATGGGAACAGTCCAGCCCGAACTGCCAAGCTATGTCTTTCCTGGACAGGAATCAAGCATCCTAGGACCGGTTTCTGGCTATCATCCGTCTTCAGCCAGGATAGATTGACTCCAGTGGTGTTTAGAGCATGGGACTCACATCTGAGCATACCCATCCCACTCGGGGTGACAAATGCAAAAACAACAATTGATGGACAGAATGCAGAACAATGTCATACATTCACCCCAGTACAGAGCTCTGGGCCTAAATCTATTGTTTTTTGCACTCCACACCACCCCAGTTCAGACATGGCCATATGCAAATCATCCATGACCCTGTGCCTCATGGGAACAGTCCAGCCCGAACTGCCAAGCCATTTCTTTTACTGGACAGGAATCCAGCATCCTAGGACCGGTTTCAGGCTATCAGCCGTCTTCAGCCAGGATAGATTGACTCCAGTGGTGTGGAGAGCATGGGACTCACGTCTGAGCATACCCATCTCACTCGGGGTGACAAATGCAAAAACAACAATTGATGGACAGAATGCAGAACAATGTCATACATTCACTCCAGTACAGAGATCCTGGCCTAAATCCATCGTTTTTTGCACTCCACACCACCCCAGTTCAGACATGGCCATATGCAAATCAGCCTTGACCCTGTGCCTCATGGGAACAGTCCAGCCCGAACTGCAAAGCCATGTCTTTCCTGGACCGGAACCAAGCATCCTAGGACCGGTTTCTAGCTATCAGCCGTCTTCAGCCAGGATAGCTTGACTCCAGTGGTGTGGAGAGCATGGGACTCACGTCTGAGAATACCCATCCCACTCGGGGTGACTAATGCAAAAACAACAATCGATGGACAGAATGCAGAACAATGTCATACATTCACCCCAGTACAGAGATCCTGGCCTAAATCCATTGTTTTTTTGCACTCCACACCACCCCAGTTCAGACATGGCCATATGCAAATCAGCCTTGACCCTGTGCCTCATGGGAACAATCCAGCCCAAACTGCCAAGCCATGTCTTTCCTGGACAGGAATCAAGCATCCTAGGACCGGTTTTTGGCTATCAGCCGTCTTCAGCCAGGATAGATTGACTCCAGTGGTGTTTAGAGCATGGGACTCACCTCTGAGCATACCCATCCCACTCGGAGTGACAAATGCAAAAACAATAATTGATGGACAGAATGCAGAACAATGTCATACGTTCACCCCAGTACAGAGATATGGACCTAAATCCATTGTTTTTGTGCACTCCACACCACCCCAGTACAGACATGGCCATATGCAAATCAGCCTTGACCCTGTGCCTCATGGGAACAGTCCCGCCTGCATTGCCAAGCCATGTCTTTCCTGGACCGGAACCAAGCATCCTAGGACCGGTTTCTGGCTATCAGCCGTCTTCTGCCAGGATAGCTTGACTCCAGTGGTGTGGAGAGCATGGGACTCACGTCTGAGCATACCCATCCCACTCGGGGTGACTAATGCAAAAACAACAATTGATGGACAGAATGCAGAACAATGTCATACATTCACCCCAGTACAGAGATCCTGGCCTAAATCCATTGTTTTTTTGCACTCCACACCACCCCAGTTCAGACATGGCCATATGCAAATCAGCCTTGACCCTGTGCCTCATGGGAACAGTCCAGCCCGAACTGCCAAGCCATGTCTTTCCTGGACCGGCGTCAAGCATCCTAGGACCGGTTTCTGGCTATCAGCCGTCTTCAGCCAGGATAGCTTGACTCCAGTGGTGTGGAGAGCATGGGACTCACGTCTGAGCATACCCAACCCACTTGGGGTGAGAAATGCAAAAACAACAATTGAAGGACAGAATGCAGAACAATATCATACATTCAACCCAGTACAGAGATCAGGGCCTAAATCCATTGTTTTTTTGCACTCCACACCACCCCAGTTCAGACATGGCCATATGCAAATCATCCATGACCCTGTGCCTCATAGGAACAGTCCAGCCCGAAATGCCAAGCCATGTCTTTCCTGGACAGGAATCAAGCATCCTAGGACCGGTTTTAGGCTATCAGCCGTCTTCAGCCAGGATAGATTGACTCCAGTGGTGTGGAGAGCATGGGACTCATGTCTGAGCATACCCATCCCACTCGGGGTGACAAATGCAAAAACAACAATTGATGGACAGAATGCAGAACAATGTCATACATTCACTCCAGTACAGAGATCCTGGCCTAAATCCATTGTTTTTTTGCACTCCACACCACCCCAGTTCAGACATGGCCATATGCAAATCAGCCTTGACCATGTGCCTCATGGGAACAGTCCAGCCCGAACTGCCAAGCCATGTCTTTCCTGGACCGGAATCAAGCATCCTAGGACCGGTTTCTGGCTGTCAGCTGTCTTCAGCCAGGATAGCTTGACTCCAGTGGTGTGGAGAGCATGGGACTCACGTCTGAGCATACCCATTCCACTCGGGTGACTAATGCAAAAACAACAATTGATGGACAGAATGCAGAACAATGTCATACATTCACCCCAGTACAGAGATATAAACCTAAATCCATTGTTCTTGTGCACTCCACACCACCCCAGTTCAGACATGGCCATATGCAAATCAGTCTTGACCCTGTGCCTCATGGGAACTGTTCAGCCCGAACTGCCAAGCCATGTCTTTCCTGGACCAGAATCAAGCATCCTAGGACCGGTTTCTGGCTATTAGCCGTCTTCAGCCAGGATAGCTTGACTCCAGTGTTGTGGTGAGCATGGGACTCACGTCTGAGCATACCCATCCCACTCGGGGTGACAAATGCAAAAACATCAATTGATAGACAGAATGCAGAACAATGTCATAAATTCACCCCAGTACAGAGATCTGGGCCTAAATCCATCATTTTTTTGCACTCCACACCACCTCAGTTCAGACATGGCCATATGCAAATCATCCTTCACCCTGTGCCTCGTGGGAACAGTCCAACCCAAACTGAAAAGCCATGTCTTTCCCGGACCAGCTTCTAGCATACTAGGACCGGTTTCTGGCTATCAGCCGTCTTCAGCCAGGATAGCTTGACTCCAGTGGTGTGGAGAGCATGGGACTCACCTCTGAGCATACCCATCCCACTCTGAGTGACAAATGCAAAAACAACAATTGATATACAGAATGCAGAACAATGTTATACATTCACCCCAGGACAGAGATCTGGGCCTAAATCCATTGTTTTTTGCACTCCACACCACCCCAGTTCAGACTTGGCCATATGCAAATGATCCATGACCCTGTGCCTCATGAGAACAGTCCAGCCCGAACTGCCAAGCCATGTCTTTCCTGGACCGGAATCAAGCATCCTAGGACCGATTTCTGGCTATCAGCTGTCTTCAGCCAGGATAGCTTGACTCCAGTGGTGTGGAGAGCATGGGACTCACCTCTGAGCATGCCCATCCCACTCGGAGTGACAAATGCAAAAACAACAATTGATATACAGAATGCAGAACGATGTTATACATTCACCCCAGTACAGAGATCTGGGCCTAAATCCATTGTTTTTTGCACTCCACACCACCCCAGTTCAGACATGGCCATATGCAAATCAGCCTTGACCCTGTGCCTCGTGGGAACTGTTCAGCCCGAACTGCCAAGCCATGTCTTTCCTGGACCTGAATCAAGCATCCTAGGACCAGTTTCTGGCTATCAGCCGTCTTCAGCCAGGATAGCTTGACTCCAGTGTTGTGGTGAGCATGAGACTCACGTCTGAGCATACCCATCCCACACGGGGGGACAAATGCAAAAACAACAATTGATGGACAGAATGCAGAACAATGTCATACATTCACCCCAGTACAGAGCTCTGGGCCTAAAACCATTGTTTTTTGCACTCCACACCACCCCAGGTCAGACATGACCATATGCAAATCATCCATGACCCTGTGCCTCATGGGAACAGTCAAGCCCGAACTGCCAAGCCATATCTTTCCTGGACAGGAATCCAGCATCCTAGGACCGGTTTCAGGCTATCAGCCGTCTTCAGCCAGGATAGATTGACTCCAGTGGTGTGGAGAGCATGGGACTCACGTCTGAGCATACCCATCCCACTCGGGGTGACAAATGCAAAAACAACAATTGATGGACAGAATGCAGAACAATGTCATACATTCACTCCAGTACAGAGATCCTGGCCTAAATTCATCGGTTTTTCGCACTCCACACCACCCCAGTTCAGACATGGCCATATGCAAATCAGCCTTGACCCTGTGCTTCATGGGAACAGTCCAGCCCGAACTGCCAAGCCATGTGTTTCCTGGACCGGAATCAAGCATCCTAGGACTGGTTTCTGGCTATCAGCCGTCTTCAGCCAGGATAGCTTGACTCCAGTGGTGTTTAGAGCATGGGCATCACGTCTGAGCATACCCATCCCACTCGGGGTGACAAATGCAAAAACAACAAGTGATGGACAGAATGCAGAACAATGTCATACATTCACTCCAGTACAGAGATCCTGGCCTAAATCCATCGTTTTTTTGCACTCCACACCACCCCAGTTCAGACATGGCCATATGCAAATCAGCCTTGACCCTGTGCCTCATGGGAACAGTCCAGCCCGAACTGCCAAGCAATGTCTTTCCTGGACCGGAATCAAGCATCCTAGGACTGGTTTCTGGCTATCAGCCGTCTTCAGCCAGGATAGCTTGACTCCAGTGGTGTTTAGAGCATGGGACTCACGTCTGAGCATACCCATCCCACTCGGGGTGACAAATGCAAAAACAACAAATGATGGACAGAATGCAGATCAATGTCATACATTCACCCCAGTACAGAGCTCTGGGCCTACATCCATCATTTTTTTGCACTCCACACCACCCCAGTTCATACATGGCCATATGCAAATCAGACTTGACCCTGTGCCTCATGGGAACAGTCCAGCCCGAACTGCCAAGCCATGTCTTTCCTGGACAGGAATCCAGCATCCTAGGACCGGTTTCAGGCTATCAGCCGTCTTCAGCCAGGATAGATTGACTCCAGTGGTGTGGAGAGCATGGGACTCACGTCTGAGCATACCAATCCCACTCGGGGTGACAAATGCAAAAACAACAATTGATGGACAGAATGCAGAACAATGTCATACATTCACTCCAGTACAGAGATCCTGGCCTAAATCCATCGTTTTTTGCACTCCACACCACCCCAGTTCAGACATGGCCATATGCAAATCAGCCTTGACCCTGTGCCTCATGGGAACAGTCCAGCCCGAACTGCAAAGCCATGTCTTTCCTGGACCGGAACCAAGCATCCTAGGACCGGTTTCTGGCTATCAACCGTCTTCAGCCAGGATAGATTGACTCCAGTGGTGTGGAGAGCATGGGACTCACGTCTGAGCATACCCATCCCACTCGGGGTGACAAATGCAAAAACATCAAATGATAGACAGAATGCAGAAAAATGTCATACATTCACCCCAGTACAGAGATCAGGGCCTAAATCCATCATTTTTTTGCACTCCACACCACCCCAGTTCAGACATGGCCATATGCAAATCAGCCTTGACCCTGTGCCTCATGGGAACAATCCAGCCCGAACTGCCAAGCCATGTCTTTCCTGGACAGGAATCAAGCATCCTAGGACCGTTTTTTGGCTATCAGCCGTCTTCAGCCAGGATAGATTGACTCCAGTGGTGTTTAGAGCATGGGACTCACGTCTGAGCATACCCATCCCACTCGGGGTGACTAATGCAAAAACAACAATTGATGGACAGTGTAGGAGAGTAGGGTCTGCTATCCTATGGTCACCCCAATTTTTGCTTTTTGCTTCACTGATTTTCGACTTACTGAGGCTGTGGGCCTGCTAATCAGACCCCCAGCCTGCTGTTCTCTCTCTAAATTTATAATACATGTGCTATAGGTACATACCACAATTGGAAATGAACTCCTTGTCAGCCCCTGTACTATGCACTATAGGTGCTCAGGGCATAGGTGCCACCAAGGCCTACCAGGGGCTGAAGCATAGCTTTTGCCACCCCTGGCTGGTTCTTAAATTAACACAACTGGCTGATCACTCAGCTGGGGCAAGTGGGTGTAATCACCCCTTGCTTAGATATAGTATACCTATATCTAAACCTATATCTGGACACATATATAGCCTGTAAGCCACTCCTATGGAAGGCCTCATCAATCCTGGAGGCAGAGTGCGTGGTTTTATGTGAGACGGAGCTCTGGCATGAGCTGAGCCTGTCTGCAGCTGTCGGGAACAACTCCCTAAGCTGATCCGGGATAATGCCATACCATATACTCTTAAGCACCTTAGAATCCCCGCGGTTATATAGCAACTTTGGTTTGGCTTTATCAAAACATGTCGTGTAAGGTGTCATACGAATTGGAATACTACCCCCTCGCCAGTTCTGGCGACGGGGATAGCATTCCACCCTTCTAGAGGGATAAGACATGTTACTTTACTGAAACGCGGTTGATTTAAAATGAGCCTCAGATCCACAAAATGGATGCCTCTGCCACAGACACGGGTCTGGCCTCCTGCTGCTGACCGAAACTCAGCATATGATGGCCTGGACAAAGAGTTTCCTGTCGCAGGGCGGTGTCAAACCACCCCAGACAGGAGATAGTGGATTGTAGTAGGGAGGTTTCAAAGAAACCAGACACTGCCTGGGGAGCACAAGGCTGCCCCTTGCATAATCCGGCCAAACCGGTTCTGGGGCCTCCCAGCCCCTGTCCCAGCGCGGCCTGGATCAAAGGAAAGGGGTGTAACCACCCCCTTCATGGGTCCCACCCATAGGAGGGGACCTAGCAGGATGTCCAGCCCACCAGATTCAAATAAGAGTGGGAGCAGTGCCAATGCAACTCAGATCATCCTGAAGAAACATAAGAAACGAATTCTGGACCCTTCGACTTTCTACTCGACGTTAGAAGACTGAAGAATCTCCCTTGTGGTCAAGGAGTGACCACCCTGTGCAAACAGGCAACATCCAGCCCTCGACCCTTGCTTTGTTGCAGTTCCCGCCAGAACTCGAGCAACAGATATCGACGAGATCAAGCTTGCCTGCCTTCTCCCTGCCCGATCCACAGTCCCTGCAGAGCTGAGACCAGTGGAGGCGACTGGAAGCGTGGGGCACGCCATCTTGAAAAGGCCACGAGACGCTGACCGTGCAGCCCACGAGTGACCCTCGAAGCTGTACACCGGGGTTTGAGAAACCCCCACCCCGAGCTCCACTTGCACCAAAGCTCACCCCTCCACACTCGACGAGTGCTGCGTGGGGCCCTTCTGCTTGTGCTGGCTCGACGCGTTGGCTCGGTCACTTGCCAGCTGGCTTGTGGCCCCTGTGCCGACGAAAACTTGAATACGACTCGCTTTTCTGGTTGCTCCAGATCTGCACCAGCTCCTGTGAAAAGGAGCCCCCACTCTGACCCTCCTGGTCCGAGTGATAAGCAATCTCCCGGTTCGGCGTGGATTGCTTTTGCCAAGTGCTGTTTGCTGCAATCTTGAAGCCGACAGTGCTGACGGCGAGAGCCCTCGTGGGACAGATCGTGACCCGCTCCTGGACGTCGCAGATGCCCCAGAGCCCACGTGACAGCGGAGAGAAGCCTATCGACAACCACCTGATTGCGCCCGACATTGCCTGGTTCCGTCCTGGTTCCACCCTGGTCACTGCTGAGTGACCCAGACTCTGTCCCCTCTGCTTTCAGGTACTTTTCTACTTCAATCCACCCTTGGATCGCACCGGACACTTCTGCTTCACCTCGCCTGCAGCTGCAACAGCTTCAAGCACCAAGAGCCTGCGTGTCAAAACCCGACGCCACTTCGACCCTGTGCACCCACGGCCTGTGGGTGAGGTAACATTGCACGCCGGTGTTCCCACACTGGTACACACCTCTAGGGTCTGTGTCTTGAGTTTTGTTCCTCTAGGTTCAGCGGAAGTATCATTTAACTCACTTTGTGTAACTTTTACGCACCATTGACATTGTATTGGTGCAAGCCGCACTTTCCGTGCTGCACCCGTCTCCTGTGGGCTACTCCCGACTTCAGCATTGCTAGTCCTGACTGCTCCCAGCGAATCTCTAGGCCCTAGGCCTAACCACTGTTCGATTGGTATCTCTTATACCACTTTTTTAGTATATGGTTTAAGTGGCCACCGGCCCTTATCCAAAATTGTGCAACTTTGTGTGTTATACTGTGCTTTTGATTTAACGCTTGTGCCCCTTTCCTCATAAAGAGTACTGGGGAGTAATTTAGAAATAAATACATATATTTTTATAATATATACTTGTGTGGTGTCCTTTCATTTGATTACAGGATTGTATGTGGTAAAACAGCTCGCTTAACACGACCTCTTAAGTTAAGCCTTTAAGGCTGCTTAGTCCATGCTACCACTAGGATAGCTTGTCTAACAAGGTTGACTTACAACCTGACATCTTTGGGGTTTGTTTGGACTGATACCCAGTGGTTCCAGAATTGGAAACACTACCTATCAGGCCAACTTCTCACATTGGTGTGCAGCGGTGCGGATTTGAGCTTGCTGTTTGTTTTACCATTGCAATCTTTACATCAAATTGAAAGATCACATCAAGTACCTCTAGGTACATATAAATCAAAAGCTTAGCATATTAAGTTCTACTGAACTTAGTAGTTGTAGATTAAAGGGATTAGCACACCCTGACTACAACTCACTAGCAAGGTACAGTAGGAAAACACTTAGTGTAGGTAAGTGCACCACTTACACCTCACTAGCAGTCATGTCTGATACAGGTAGAGCCTCAGGCTCTGCTCCTGTAATAGTTGACCCTATAGGGGCAACATCCAGATATGACAACCTTAGCCACAAAGACCTGAGTGCCTTGTGCACAGCCAGGGGGCTAAAAAAGGGCAGAGGCCCTACCATTCCTTCCCTAATAGCTCTCCTAGAAAAGGATGACTTAGATAAGGTGAGTCAGGCTCCCTTAGAATCAGGTGAAGGGATAAACTCCCCTGAGAATGAGAATCTTCCAGATGAAGAAGAAGAGGAGGAGGAAGAGGAAGAGGAAAGCTCAGATATAGATGAGCCTGAAGATCAGGATCAGAGGGTGAACCAGGTACAGGTTGCCAGGCTTAACCAGGCCAACCTAGACCTACATGGGAATGGAGAGGGCCAGCACCTCCCCAGGTCTCCTAACCAAATTCTCCCAGGTAACAGGAGGGTGAGATCTCAATCAGGGGATTCTCATCTTTCTAGTGCCTCAAGAGAATCTCAAAGAGGGATGACTCCCTCCCAGAGGAAAGAGCATAGGGCCAGAATGAGGGCTGTCCAACTCCAGATAGAGAGGGAAGAGGTAGCCTTGGCTCAAGCTAAACTTGCTTTAGCAAGAGAAAGAAAATTGTGTGGCTTAGATGCCACTGGTGGCAGCAAAGTTCCTAAAGAAAAAGACAGGGCCTATGACAATAGAAACCTGACAAAAATTGTGCCCCCCTACAAGGAAGGGGATGATATCCACAAATGGATGACTGCTCTTGAGAGGGCCTGCATGGTACAGCAGGTCCCTGAGGATCAGTGGGCAGCAATTTTATGGTACTCCTTTTCTGAGAAAGGGAGGGACAGGCTCCTCACTGTTAGACCTGAGGATGCCAAAAACTACTCTGTTCTGAAGAGTGCTCTTATTGAAGGGTTTGGCCTAACCACTGAGCAATACAGGTTGTTGTTCAGAGACACCCAAAAAGCACAGACTCAGGACTGGACTGATTTTGTAGATTGTGCCACTAAGGCTCTGGAGGGTTGGCTGCAGGGAAGTAAAGTTTCAGACTATACAGGATTGTACAATCTTATGATGAGAGAGCAGATCTTTAATAACTGTCAGAACCAGCTGTTGCATCAATACCTTGTTGACTCTGATTTGACCTCTCCCCAAGAATTGGGAAAGAAGGCAGACAAATGGGTCAGAACAAGGATTAAGCAGAAAAACCAGAACCAAGGTGACCAGAAGAAAACAGACCAGAAGGGTGGGAATCAGAAAGATAAAGAAAAGGACCAGAAGTCTTCAGGCCCCCAAACTAGCAATAAGGAGGGGGGTTCCCAAAATGGAAACAAGAAAAAGAAGAATGATGGCCCAAAGAAACCTTGGTGTAATACCTGCAAATCAGTTTCACACTGGGGCAGTGAATGCACTAAGAAAAATCCAGTCCCCACCACTGCAGCTCCTAAAGCACCTGCACCCCCTAGTACAGTTAGCAGTGGTGGTACACAGCCAAAGGGTTTAGTAGGGTTGACCCTGGGTACTGAGGTGGAATCTGGCCTAGTCAGAATCCCCACACAGGCAGTTCTCCTATATGATGTGGACTTACCTTTGCCCACTGCAGTAAGCCCCAGTAACCTGGGCAAATATAGGCAGACTCCCTTAATCAATGAGAAACTGGCTCAGGCCTACAGGGACACTTGTGCCAGTGTCACTATGGTGACACCTGACTTTGTGGACCCTGGTCAGATTGTACTAGGTGAAAGTTACCTAGTGACCAATGCAAGCAACTCCACTACTTCACATAGTGTGGCTGTTGTGAACTTCTCCTGGGGAGGGGTAGATGGCCTAAAGAAAGTTGTTGTGAGTGCAGACCTCCCAGTAGACTGTCTGTTAGGCAATGATCTTGAAAGCTCAGTTTGGTCAGAAGTGGAGTACAGGACTCATGCAGAAATGCTAGGGATTTCAGCTCATGTCCTTGCAGTGACAAGGTCTCAGGCTAAGAAGTGCCTTCCTGAACCAGTGGTGGATCTTGAAACAATAGACCAACCACAACCCAAGAGAAGGAGCAAGAGGGTTAAGGCTGTGCCTTCCCACTTGCCCCAGGTTGAGGATCAAGTTTCACAGGAAACTGATTCTGCAGTCCAAGAGGAGACTGTCTCAGATGAGCTTGAACCTGAACAGGTTGAGTTTCTGGGGACAGGGGGACCCTCAAGGGCAGACCTGGGGCAGGCTCAATTAGATTGCCCTTCCCTTGAACCCCTCAGACAGCAAGCTGCTGCTGAGGCTGCAGGGAATGCTCAAGGTACCCATAAAGTGTATTGGGATGAAGGACTCCTTTATTCAGAGGCTAGAGACCCCAAGCCTGGCACAACCAGGAGGTTGGTCATACCTTTGAAGTTTAGGGGTTTCCTTCTTACCTTGGCCCATGATATTCCCCTTGCAGGACACTTAGGCCAGAATAAGACTTGGGACAGGCTTGTTCCACACTTTCACTGGCCTCACATGTCAGAAAATGTCAAGGAGTTTTGTCGCTCCTGTGTCACTTGCCAAGCCAGTGGTAAGTCAGGTGGCACAACAAAGGCCCCCCTGATACCACTACCTGTGGTGGGGCTACCCTTTGAAAGAGTTGGAATAGACATTGTGGGTCCCATGGATCCTCCAACAGCATCTGGGCACAGATTTATACTGGTGGTAGTGGATCATGCCACCAGGTACCCAGAGGCAATTCCCCTGAGGACCACCACAGCTCCTGTGGTGGCAAAAGCCCTCATTGCAGTTTTCACAAGAGTGGGCTTTCCAAAGGAGGTTCTTTCAGACAGAGGTACCAACTTTATGTCTGGATACTTGAAAGCAATGTGGAAAGAGTGTGGAGTAAACTACAAGTTTACCACACCCTACCATCCACAGTGCAATGGGCTTGTGGAAAGGTTCAACAAGACCCTAAAGGGAATGATACAAGGTTTACCAGAGAAGCTTAGGCGGAAATGGGACATACTTTTACCCTGCTTGCTCTTTGCTTACAGAGAGGTCCCACAGAAGGGGGTTGGCTACAGCCCTTTTGAACTTTTGTTTGGCCACCCTGTAAGAGGTCCATTGAGTTTGGTGAAGGAAGGATGGGAGTTACCTCTCAAAAAGCCTAAACTAGACATTGTGGACTATGTACTTGGTCTCCGCTCCAGGATGGCTGAATACATGGAGAGAGCATCCAAAAACCTTGAGGCAAGTCAAGAATTACAGAAAGCTTGGCATGACCAAAAGGCTGTTCTGGTTGAGTACCAGCCAGGGCAGAAGGTGTGGGTGTTGGACCCAGTGGGCCCAGCAGCTCTCCAGGACCAATGGACTGGACCCTACCCTATCATTGAAAAGAAGGGAGAAGTCACCTACTTGGTTGACTTTGGCACCCCTAGGAGCCCCCACAGGGTGCTCCATGTAAACAGATTGAAAGCATTTGTTGACAGGGAGGACATGAGTCTCCTCATGGCCACAGATGGGGAACAGGAGGAAGAGAGTGACCCTCTCCCAGACCTGCTTTCCCAGAACCCTGATGATGGTTCAGTTGATGGAGTAGCCTTGGCAGGCAGCCTCACTGAGCAGCAACAGGTGGACTGCAGACAGGTGTTGCAGGCCCACAGACATATGTTTTCTCTCACACCCATCCAGACTAATTGGTGCACCCATGAGGTGGACAATGGTGACAGTCTGCCTGTGAAGAATAAGATCTACAGGCAACCTGACCATGTCAGGGATTGTATAAAGGCTGAGGTGCAAAAGATGTTGGAGCTTGGAGTGATTGAGCCATCAGAGAGCCCATGGGCTAGCCCAGTGGTCCTTGTGCCAAAACCTCATACCAAAGATGGGAAGAGAGAAATGAGGTTTTGTGTGGACTACAGAGGTCTCAATGCTGTCACTAGGACAGATGCTCATCCCATTCCAAGAGCAGATGAGCTCATTGATAAATTGGCTTCTGCCAAGTTTCTGAGTACATTTGATTTGACAGCTGGCTACTGGCAAATCAGACTAGCTGAAGAGTCAAAAGCCAAAACAGCATTCTCTACCCCTAGTGGACATTATCAATTTGTGGTAATGCCCTTTGGTTTGAAGAATGCACCTGCCACCTTCCAAAGGTTGGTGAATCAAGTCCTTGCTGGGTTGGATGACTTTTGTGCAGCATATCTAGATGATATTGCTGTCTTTTGCTCCACCTGGGAGGATCACCTGATCCACCTGAAGAAGGTTCTGGAGGCCCTGCAAAAGGCAGGCCTGACTATCAAGGCTACTAAGTGCCAGATAGGGCAGAGCAAGGTTGTGTACTTGGGCCACCTAGTAGGTGGGGGTCAAGTTCAACCACTGGAGAGCAAGATCCAGACCATACAGGACTGGGCTCCTCCAACTACCCAGACACAAGTCAGAGCCTTCTTGGGCCTGACTGGGTATTACAGAAAATTTGTAAAGAACTATGGGTCCATTGTGACACCATTGAATGACTTGACATCCAAGAAGATGCCCAAAAAGGTTCAGTGGACAGTTAGCTGTCAAAAGGCATTTGATGACCTGAAGAAGGCCATGTGCTCTGCACCTATCCTGAAGAGTCCTGACTACTTCAAACAGTTCATTGTACAGACAGATGCTTCTGAGTTGGGGGTGGGAGCTGTGCTTTCACAACTTAATCAAGATGGTCAAGACCAGCCCATTGCTTTTATTAGCAGAAGGCTGACCCCCAGGGAGAAACGTTGGTCAGCTATTGAGAGGGAGGCCTTTGCTGTGGTTTGGGCCCTGAAGAAGTTGAGGCCATACTTGTTTGGTACTCACTTCCTAATTCAGACAGACCATAAGCCCCTCTTGTGGCTAAATCAGATGAAGGGTGAAAATCCCAAACTGCTCAGGTGGTCCATTTCCCTACAGGGGATGGACTTTACAGTGGAGCACCGCCCAGGGACTGACCATGGTAATGCAGATGGTCTCTCCAGGTACTTCCACTTAGAACATGAAGACTTATCTGGTCAAGGTTAAGTTTAATGTCCCTGCGTTTGGGGGGGGGGGGGGGTTGTGTAGGAGAGTAGGGTCTGCTATCCTATGGTCACCCCAATTTTTGCTTTTTGCTTCACTGGTTTTCGACTTACTGAGGCTGTGGGCCTGCTAATCAGACCCCCAGCCTGCTGTTCTCTCTCTAAATTTATAATACATGTGCTATAGGTACATACCACAATTGGAAATGGACTCCTTGTCAGCCCCTGTACTATGCACTATAGGTGCTCAGGGCATAGGTGCCACCAAGGCCTACCAGGGGCTGAAGCATAGCTTTTGCCACCCCTGGCTGGTTCTTAAATTGACACAACTGGCTGATCACTCAGCTGGGGCAAGTGGGTGTAATCACCCCTTGCTTAGATATAGTATACCTATATCTAAACCTATATCTGGACACATATATAGCCTGTAAGCCACTCCTATGGAAGGCCTCATCAATCCTGGAGGCAGAGTGCGTGGTTTTATGTGAGATGGAGCTCTGGCATGAGCTGAGCCTGTCTGCAGCTGTCGGGAACAACTCCCTAAGCTGATCCGGGATAATGCCATACCATATACTCTTAAGCGCCTTATAATCCTCGCGGTTATATAGCAACTTTGGTTTGGCTTTATCAAAACATGTCGTGTAAGGTGTCATACGAATTGGAATACTACCCCCTCGCCAGTTCTGGCGACGGGGTAGCATTCCACCCTTCTAGAGGGATAAGACATGTTACTTTACTGAAACGCGGTTGATTTAAAATGAGCCTCAGATCCACAAAATGGATGCCTCTGCCACAGACACGGGTCTGGCCTCCTGCTGCTGACCGAAACTCAGCATATGGTGGCCTGGACAAAGAGTTTCCTGTCGCAGGGCGGTGTCAAACCACCCCAGACAGGAGATAGTGGATTGTAGTAGGGAGGTTTCAAAGAAACCAGACACTGCCTGGGGAGCACAAGGCTGCCCCTTGCATAATCCGGCCAAACCGGTTCTGGGGCCTCCCAGCCCCTGTCCCAGCGCGGCCTGGATCAAAGGAAAGGGGTGTAACCACCCCCTTCCTGGGTCCCACCCATAGGAGGGGACCTAGCAGGATGTCCAGCCCACCAGATTCGAATAAGAGTGGGAGCAGTGCCAATGCAACTCAGATCATCCTGAAGAAACATAAGAAACGAATTCTGGACCCTTCGACTTTCTACTCGACGTTAGAAGACTGAAGAATCTCCCTTGTGGTCAAGGAGTGACCACCCTGTGCAAACAGGCAACATCCAGCCCTCGACCCTTGCTTTGTTGCAGTTCCCGCCGGAACTCGAGCGACAGAGATCGACGAGATCAAGCTTGCCTGCCTTCTCCCTGCCCGATCCACAGTCCCTGCAGAGCTGAGACCAGTGGAGGCGACCGGAAGCGTGGGGCACGCCATCTTGAAAAGGCCACGAGATGCTGACCGTGCAGCCCACAAGTGACCCTCGAAGCTGTACACCGGGGTTTGAGAAGCCCCCACCCGAGCTCCACTTGCACCAAAGCTCACCCCTCCACACTCGACGAGTGCTGCGTGGGGCCCTTCTGCTTGTGTTGGCTTGACGCGTTGGCCCGGTCACTTGCCAGCTGGCTTGTGGCCCCTGTGCCGACAAAAACTTGAATACGACTCGCTTTTATGGTTGCTCCAGATCTGCACCAGCTCCTGTGAAAAGGAGCCCCCACTCTGACCCTCCTGGTTCGAGTGATAAGCAATCTCCCGGTTCGGCGTGGATTGCTTTTGCCAAGTGCTGTTTGCTGCAATCTTGAAGCCGACGGTGCTGACGGCGAGAGCCTTCATGGGACAGATCGTGACCCGCTCCTGGACATCGCAGATGCCCCAGAGCCCACGTGACAGCGGAGAGAAGCCTATCAACAACCACCTGATTGCGCCCGACATTGCCTGGCTCCGTCTGGTTCCACCCTGGTCACTGCTGAGTGACCCAGATTCTGTCCCCTCTGCTTTCAGGTACTTTTCTACTTCGATCCACCCTTGGATCGCACCGGACACTTCTGCTTCACCTCGCCTGCAGCTGCAACAGCTTCAAGCACCAAGAGCCTGCGTGTCAAAACCCGACGCCACTTCGACCCTGTGCACCCACGACCTGTGGGTGAGGTAACATTGCAATGCCGGTGTTCCCACACTGGTACACACCTCTAGGGTCTGTGTCTTGAGTTTTGTTCCTCTAGGTTCAGCGGAAGTATCATTTAACTCACTTTGTGTAACTTTTACGCACCATTGACATTGTATTGGTGCAAGCCGCACTTTCCGTGCTGCACCCGTCTCCTGTGGGCTACTCCCGACTTCAGCATTGCTAGTCCTGACTGCTCCCAGCGAATCTCTAGGCCCTAGGCCTAACCACTGTTCGATTGGTATCTCTTATACCACTTTTTTAGTATATGGTTTAAGTGGCCACCGGCCCTTATCCAAAATTGTGCAACTTTGTATGTTATACTGTGCTTTTGATTTAACGCTTGTGCCCCTTTCCTCATAAAGAGTACTGGGGAGTAATTTAGAAATAAATACATATATTTTTATAATATAAACTTGTGTGGTGTCCTTTCATTTGATTACAGGATTGTATGTGGTAAAACAGCTCGCTTAACACGACCTCTTAAGTTAAGCCTTTAAGGCTGCTTAGTCCATGCTACCACTAGGATAGCTTGTCTAACAAGGTTGACTTACAACCTGACATCTTTGGGGTTTGTTTGGACTGATACCCAGTGGTTCCAGAATTGGAAACACTACCTATCAGGCCAACTTCTCAAAGACAGAATGCAGAACAATGTCATACATTCACCCCAGTACAGAGATCCTGGCCTAAATCCATTGTTTTTTTGCACTCCACACCACCCCAGTTCAGACATGGCCATATGCAAATTAGCCTTGACCCTGTGCCTCATGGGAACAGTCCAGCCCGAACTGCCAAGCCATGTCTTTCCTGGACCGGCGTCAAGCATCCTAGGACCGGTTTCTGGCTATCAGCCGTCTTCAGCCAGGATAGCTTGACTCCAGTGGTGTGGAGAGCATGGGACTCACGTCTGAGCATACCCAACCCACTTGGAGTGACAAATGCAAAAACAACAATTGAAGGACAGAATGCAGAACAATATCATACATTCAACCCAGTACAGAGATATAAACCTAAATCCATTGTTCTTGTGCACTCCACACCACCCCAGTTCATTCATGGCCATATGCAAATCAGCCTTGACCCTGTGCCTCATGGGAACAGTCCAGCCCGAACTGCCAAGCCATGTCTTTCCTGGACCGGAATCAAGCATCCTAGGACCGGTTTCTGGCTATCAGCCGTCTTCAGCCAGGATAGCTTGACTCCAGTGGTGTGGAGAGCATGGGACTCACGTCTGAGCATACCCATCCCACTCGGGGTGACTAATGCAAAAACAACAATTGATGGACAGAATGCAGAACAATGCCATACATTCACCCCAGTACAGAGATATGGACCTAAATCCATCGTTTTTGTGCACTCCACACAACCCCAGTTCAGACATGGCCTTATGCAAATCAGCCTTGACCCTGTGTCTCATGGGAACAGTCCAGCCCGAACTGCCAAGCCATGTCTTTCCTGGACCAGAATCAAGCATCCTAGGACCGGTTTCTGGCTATCAGCCGTCTTCAGCCAGGATAGCTTGACTCCAGTGGTGTGGAGAGCATGGGACTCACGTCTGAGAATACCCATCCCACTTGGGGTGACAAATGCAAAAACAACAATTGATGGACAGAATGCAGAACAATGTCATACATTCACCCCAGTACAGAGATCTGGGCCTAAATCCATTGTTTTTTTGCACTCCACACCACCCCAGTTCAGACATGGCCATATGCAAATCAGCCTTGAACCTGTGCCTCATGGGAACAGTCCAGCCCGGACTGCCAAGCCATGTCTTTCCTGGACCGCAATCTAGCATCCTAGTACCGGTTTCTGGCTATCAGCCATCTTCAGCCAGAATAGCTTGACTCCATGGTGTGGAGAGCATGGGACTCACGTCTGAGCATACCCATCCCACTCCGGGTGACAAATGCAAAAACAACAATTGATGGACAGAATGCAGAACAATGTCATACACATATGCAAATCAGCCTTGACCCTGTACCTCATGGGAACAGTCCAGCCCGAACTGCCAAGCCATGTCTTTCCTGGACCGGAATCAAGCATCCTATGACCGGTTTCTGGCTATCAGCTGTCTTCAGCCAGGATAGATTGACTCCAGTGGTGTGGAGAGCATGGGACTCACGTCTGAGCATACCCATCCCACTCGGGGTGACAAATGCAAAAACAACAATTGATGGACAGAATGCAGAACAATGTCATACATTCACTCCAGTACAGAGATCCTGGCCCAAATCCATCGTTTTTTTGCACTCCACACCACCCCAGTTCAGACATGGCCATATGCAAATCAGCCTTGACCCTGTGCTTCATGGGAACAGTCCAGCCCGAACTGCCAAGCCATGTGTTTCCTGGACCGGAATCAAGCATCCTAGGACTGGTTTCTGGCTATCAGCCGTCTTTAGCCAGGATAGCTTGACTCCAGTGGTGTTTAGAGCATGGGCATCACGTCTGAGCATACCCATCCCACTCGGGGTGACAAATGCAAAAACAACAAGTGATGGACAGAATGCAGAACAATGTCATACATTCACTCCAGTACAGAGATCCTGGCCTAAATCCATCGTTTTTTTGCACTCCACACCACCCCAGTTCAGACATGGCCATATGCAAATCAGCCTTGACCCTGTGCCTCATGGGAACAGTCCAGCCCGAACTGCCAAGCAATGTCTTTCCTGGACCGGAATCAAGCATCCTAGGACTGGTTTCTGGCTATCAGCCGTCTTCAGCCAGGATAGCTTGACTCCAGTGGTGTTTAGAGCATGGGACTCACGTCTGAGCATACCCATCCCACTCGGGGTGACAAATGCAAAAACAACAAATGATGGACAGAATGCAGATCAATGTCATACATTCACCCCAGTACAGAGCTCTGGGCCTACATCCATCATTTTTTTGCACTCCACACCACCCCAGTTCAGACATGGCCATATGCAAATCAGCCTTGACCCTGTGCCTCATGGGAACAGTCCAGCCCGAACTGCCAAGCTATGTCTTTCCTGGACAGGAATCAAGCATCCTAGGACCGGTTTCTGGCTATCAGCCGTCTTCAGCCAGGATAGATTGACTCCAGTGGTGTTTAGAGCATGGGACTCACATCTGAGCATACCCATCCCAATCGGGGTGACAAATGCAAAAACAACAATTGATGGACAGAATGCAGAACAATGTCATACATTCACCCCAGTACAGAGCTCTGGGCCTAAATCTATTGTTTTTTGCACTCCACACCACCCCAGTTCAGACATGGCCATATGCAAATCATCCATGACCCTGTGCCTCATGGGAACAGTCCAGCCCGAACTGCCAAGCCATTTCTTTTACTGTACAGGAATCCAGCATCCGAGGACTGGTTTCAGGCTATCAGCCGTCTTCAGCCAGGATAGATTGACTCCAGTGGTGTGGAGAGCATGGGACTCACGTCTGAGCATACCCATCCCACTCGGGGTGACAAATGCAAAAACAACAATTGATGGACAGAATGCAGAACAATGTCATACATTCACTCCAGTACAGAGATCCTGGCCTAAATCCATCGTTTTTTGCACTCCACACCACCCCAGTTCAGACATGGCCATATGCAAATCAGCCTTGACCCTGTGCCTCATGGGAACAGTCCAGCCCGAACTGCAAAGCCATGTCTTTCCTGGACCGGAACCAAGCATCCTAGGACCGGTTTCTGGCTATCAGCCGTCTTCAGCCAGGATAGCTTGACTCCAGTGGTGTGGAGAGCATGGGACTCACGTCTGAGCATACCCATCCCACTCGGGGTGACTAATGCAAAAACAACAATTGATGGACAGAATGCAGAACAATGTCATACATTCACCCCAGTACAGAGATCCTGGCCTAAATCCATTGTTTTTTTGCACTCCACACCACCCCAGTTCAGACATGGCCATATGCAAATCAGCCTTGACCCTGTGCCTCATGGGAATAGTCCAGCCCGAACTGCCAAGCCATGTCTTTCCTGGATCGGCGTCAAGCATCCTAGGACCGGTTTCTGGCTATCAGCCATCTTCAGCCAGGATAGCTTGACTCAAGTTGTTGTGGAGAGCATGGGACTCACGTCTGAGCATACCCATCCCACTCGGGGTGACAAATGCAAAAACATCAAATGATAGACAGAATGCAGAACAATGTCATACATTCAACCCAGTACAGAGATCAGGGCCTAAATCCATCGTTTTTTTGCACTTCACACCACCCCAGTTCAGACATGGCCATATGCAAATCAGCCTTGACCCTGTGCCTCATGGGAACAATCCAGCCCGAACTGCCAAGCCATGTCTTTCCTGGACAGGAATCAAGCATCCTAGGACCGGTTTTTGGCTATCAGCCGTCTTCAGCCAGGATAGATTGACTCCAGTGGTGTTTAGAGCATGGGACTCACGTCTGAGCATACCCATCCCACTCGGGGTGACTAATGCAAAAACAACAATTGATGGACAGAATGCAGAACAATGTCATACATTCACCCCAGTACAGAGATCCTGGCCTAAATCCATTTTTTTTGCACTCCACACCACCCCAGTTCAGACATGGCCATATGCAAATTAGCCTTGACCCTGTGCCTCATGGGAACAGTTCAGCCCGAACTGCCAAGCCATGTCTTTCCTGGACCGGCGTCAAGCATCCTAGGACCGGTTTCTGGCTATCAGCCGTCTTCAGCCAGGATAGCTTGACTCCAGTGGTGTGGAGAGCATGGGACTCACGTCTGAGCATACCCAACCCACTAGGGGTGACAAATGCGAAAACAACAATTGAAGGACAGAATGCAGAACCATATCATACATTCAACCCAGTACAGAGATCGGGGCCTAAATCCATTGTTTTTTTGCACTCCACACCACCCCAGTTCAGACATGGCCATATGCAAATCATCCATGACCCTGTGCCTCATAGGAACAGTCCAGCCCGAACTGCCAAGCCATGTCTTTCCTGGACAGGAATCAAGCATCCTAGGACCGGTTTTAGGCTATCAGCCGTCTTCAGCCAGGATAGATTGACTCCAGTGGTGTGGAGAGCATGGGACTCACGTCTGAGCATACCCATCCCACTCGGGGTGACAAATGCAAAAACAACAATTGATGGACAGAATGCAGAACAATGTCATACATTCACTCCAGTACAGAGATCCTGGCCTAAATCCATTGTTTTTTTGCACTCCACACCACCCCAGTTCAGACATGGCCATATGCAAATCAGCCTTGACCATGTGCCTCATGGGAACAGTCCAGCCCGAACTGCCAAGCCATGTCTTTCCTGGACCGGAATCAAGCATCCTAGGACCGGTTTCTGGCTGTCAGCTGTCTTCAGCCAGGATAGCTTGACTGCAGTGGTGTGGAGAGCATGGGACTCACGTCTGAGCATACCCATCCCACTCGGGGTGACTAATGCAAAAACAACAATTGATGGACAGAATGCAGAACAATGTCAAACATTCACCCCAGTACAGAGATATAAACCTAAATCCATTGTTCTTGTGCACTTCACACCACCCCAGTTCAGACATGGCCATATGCAAATCAGTCTTGACCCTGTGCCTCATGGGAACTGTTCAGCCCGAACTGCCAAGCCATGTCTTTCCTGGACCAGAATCAAGCATCCTAGGACCGGTTTCTGGCTATTAGCCGTCTTCAGCCAGGATAGCTTGACTCCAGTGTTGTGGTGAGCATGGGACTCACGTCTGAGCATACCCATCCCACCTGGGGTGACAAATGCAAAAACAACAATTGAAGGACAGAATGCAGAACAATGTCATACATTCACCCCAGTACAGAGATCTGGGCCTAAATCCGTTGTTTTTTTGCACTCCACACCACCCCAGTTCAGACATGGCCATATGCAAATCAGCCTTGACCCTTCGCCTCATGGAACAGTCCAGCCCGAACTGCTAAGCCATGTCTTTCCTGGACAGGAATCAAGCATCCTAGGACCTGTTTCTGGCTATCAGCCGTCTTCAGCCAGGATAGCTTGACTCCAGTGGTGTTTAGAGCATGGGACTCACGTCTGAGCATACCCATCCCACTCGGGGTGACAAATGCAAAAACAACAAATGATGGACAGAATGCAGATCAATGTCATACATTCACCCCAGTACAGAGCTCTGGGCCTACATCCATCATTTTTTTGCACTCCACACCACCCCAGTTCAGACATGGCCATATGCAAATCAGCCTTGACCCTGTCCCTCATGGGAACAGTCCAGCCCGAACTGCCAAGCCATGTCTTTCCTGGACAGGAATCAAGCATCCTAGGACCGGTTTCTGGCTATCAGCCGTCTTCAGCCAGGATAGATTGACTCCAGTGGTGTTTAGAGCATGGGACTCACATCTGAGCATACCCATCCCACTCGGGGTGACAAATGCAAAAACAACAATTGATGGACAGAATGCAGAACAATGTCATACATTCACCCCAGTACAGAGCTCTGGGCCTAAATCTATTGTTTTTTGCACTCCACACCACCCCAGTTCAGACATGGCCTTATGCAAATCATCCATGACCCTGTGCCTCATGGGAACAGTCCAGCCCGAACTGCCAAGCCATTTCTTTTACTGGACAGGAATCCAGCATCCTAGGACCGGTTTCAGGCTATCAGCCGTCTTCAGCCAGGATAGATTGACTCCAGTGGTGTGGAGAGCATGGGACTCTTGTCTGAGCATACCCATCCCACTCGGGGTGACAAATACAAAAACATCAATTGATGGACAGAATGCAGAACAATGTCATACATTCACTCCAGTACAGAGATCCTGGCCTAAATCCATCGTTTTTTGCACTCCACACCACCCCAGTTCAGACATGGCCATATGCAAATCAGCCTTGACCCTGTGCCTCATGGGAACAGTCCAGCCCGAACTGCAAAGCCATGTCTTTCCTGGACCAGAACCAAGCATCCTAGGACCGGTTTCTGGCTATCAGCCGTCTTCAGCCAGGATAGCTTGACTCCAGTGGTGTGGAGAGCATGGGACTCTTGTCTGAGCATACCCATCCCACTCGGGGTGACTAATGCAAAAACAACAATTGATGGACAGAATGCAGAACAATGTCATACATTCACCCCAGTACAGAGATCCTGGCCTAAATCCATTGTTTTTTTGCACTCCACACCACCCCAGTTCAGACATGGCCATATGCAAATCAGCCTTGACCCTGTGCCTCATGGGAATAGTCCAGCCCGAACTGCCAAGCCATGTCTTTCCTGGACCGGCGTCAAGCATCCTAGGACCGGTTTCTGGCTATCAGCCATCTTCAGACAGGATAGCTTGACTCCAGTGGTGTGGAGAGCATGGGACTCACGTCTGAGCATACCCAACCCACTTGGGGTGACAAATGCAAAAACAACAATTGAAGGACAGAATGCAGAACAATATCATACATTCAACCCAGTACAGAGATCGGGGCCTAAATCCATTGTTTTTTTGCACTCCACACCACCCCAGTACAGACATGGCCATATGCAAATCAGCCTTGACCCTGTGCCTCATGGGAACAGTCCCGCCTGAATTGCCAAGCCATGTCTTTCCTGGACAGGAATCAAGCATCCTAGGACCGGTTTCTGGCTATCAGCCGTCTTCAGCCAGGATAGCTTGACTCCAGTGGTGTTTAGAGCATGGGACTCACGTCTGAGCATACCCATCCCACTCGGGGTGACAAATGCAAAAACAACAAATGATGGACAGAATGCAGATCAATGTCATACATTCACCCCAGTACAGAGCTCTGGGCCTACATCCATCATTTTTTTGCACTCCACACCACCCCAGTTCAGACATGGCCATATGCAAATCAGCCTTGACCCTGTGCCTCATGGGAACAGTCCAGCCCGAACTGCCAAGCTATGTCTTTCCTGGACAGGAATCAAGCATCCTAGGACCGGTTTCTGGCTATCAGCCGTCTTCAGCCAGGATAGATTGACTCCAGTGGTGTTTAGAGCATGGGACTCACATCTGAGCATACCCATCCCAATCGGGGTGACAAATGCAAAAACAACAATTGATGGACAGAATGCAGAACAATGTCATACATTCACCCCAGTACAGAGCTCTGGGCCTAAATCTATTGTTTTTTGCACTCCACACCACCCCAGTTCAGACATGGCCATATGCAAATCATCCATGACCCTGTGCCTCATGGGAACAGTCCAGCCCGAACTGCCAAGCCATTTCTTTTACTGTACAGGAATCCAGCATCCGAGGACTGGTTTCAGGCTATCAGCCGTCTTCAGCCAGGATAGATTGACTCCAGTGGTGTGGAGAGCATGGGACTCACGTCTGAGCATACCCATCCCACTCGGGGTGACAAATGCAAAAACAACAATTGATGGACAGAATGCAGAACAATGTCATACATTCACTCCAGTACAGAGATCCTGGCCTAAATCCATCGTTTTTTGCACTCCACACCACCCCAGTTCAGACATGGCCATATGCAAATCAGCCTTGACCCTGTGCCTCATGGGAACAGTCCAGCCCGAACTGCAAAGCCATGTCTTTCCTGGACCGGAACCAAGCATCCTAGGACCGGTTTCTGGCTATCAGCCGTCTTCAGCCAGGATAGCTTGACTCCAGTGGTGTGGAGAGCATGGGACTCACGTCTGAGCATACCCATCCCACTCGGGGTGACTAATGCAAAAACAACAATTGATGGACAGAATGCAGAACAATGTCATACATTCACCCCAGTACAGAGATCCTGGCCTAAATCCATTGTTTTTTTGCACTCCACACCACCCCAGTTCAGACATGGCCATATGCAAATCAGCCTTGACCCTGTGCCTCATGGGAATAGTCCAGCCCGAACTGCCAAGCCATGTCTTTCCTGGATCGGCGTCAAGCATCCTAGGACCGGTTTCTGGCTATCAGCCATCTTCAGCCAGGATAGCTTGACTCAAGTTGTTGTGGAGAGCATGGGACTCACGTCTGAGCATACCCATCCCACTCGGGGTGACAAATGCAAAAACATCAAATGATAGACAGAATGCAGAACAATGTCATACATTCAACCCAGTACAGAGATCAGGGCCTAAATCCATCGTTTTTTTGCACTTCACACCACCCCAGTTCAGACATGGCCATATGCAAATCAGCCTTGACCCTGTGCCTCATGGGAACAATCCAGCCCGAACTGCCAAGCCATGTCTTTCCTGGACAGGAATCAAGCATCCTAGGACCGGTTTTTGGCTATCAGCCGTCTTCAGCCAGGATAGATTGACTCCAGTGGTGTTTAGAGCATGGGACTCACGTCTGAGCATACCCATCCCACTCGGGGTGACTAATGCAAAAACAACAATTGATGGACAGAATGCAGAACAATGTCATACATTCACCCCAGTACAGAGATCCTGGCCTAAATCCATTGTTTTTTTGCACTCCACACCACCCCAGTTCAGACATGGCCATATGCAAATTAGCCTTGACCCTGTGCCTCATGGGAACAGTTCAGCCCGAACTGCCAAGCCATGTCTTTCCTGGACCGGCGTCAAGCATCCTAGGACCGGTTTCTGGCTATCAGCCGTCTTCAGCCAGGATAGCTTGACTCCAGTGGTGTGGAGAGCATGGGACTCACGTCTGAGCATACCCAACCCACTAGGGGTGACAAAAGCGAAAACAACAATTGAAGGACAGAATGCAGAACCATATCATACATTCAACCCAGTACAGAGATCGGGGCCTAAATCCATTGTTTTTTTGCACTCCACACCACCCCAGTTCAGACATGGCCATATGCAAATCATCCATGACCCTGTGCCTCATAGGAACAGTCCAGCCCGAACTGCCAAGCCATGTCTTTCCTGGACAGGAATCAAGCATCCTAGGACCGGTTTTAGGCTATCAGCCGTCTTCAGCCAGGATAGATTGACTCCAGTGGTGTGGAGAGCATGGGACTCACGTCTGAGCATACCCATCCCACTCGGGGTGACAAATGCAAAAACAACAATTGATGGACAGAATGCAGAACAATGTCATACATTCACTCCAGTACAGAGATCCTGGCCTAAATCCATTGTTTTTTTGCACTCCACACCACCCCAGTTCAGACATGGCCATATGCAAATCAGCCTTGACCATGTGCCTCATGGGAACAGTCCAGCCCGAACTGCCAAGCCATGTCTTTCCTGGACCGGAATCAAGCATCCTAGGACCGGTTTCTGGCTGTCAGCTGTCTTCAGCCAGGATAGCTTGACTGCAGTGGTGTGGAGAGCATGGGACTCACGTCTGAGCATACCCATCCCACTCGGGGTGACTAATGCAAAAACAACAATTGATGGACAGAATGCAGAACAATGTCATACATTCACCCCAGTACAGAGATATAAACCTAAATCCATTGTTCTTGTGCACTTCACACCACCCCAGTTCAGACATGGCCATATGCAAATCAGTCTTGACCCTGTGCCTCATGGGAACTGTTCAGCCCGAACTGCCAAGCCATGTCTTTCCTGGACCAGAATCAAGCATCCTAGGACCGGTTTCTGGCTATTAGCCGTCTTCAGCCAGGATAGCTTGACTCCAGTGTTGTGGTGAGCATGGGACTCACGTCTGAGCATACCCATCCCACCTGGGGTGACAAATGCAAAAACAACAATTGAAGGACAGAATGCAGAACAATGTCATACATTCACCCCAGTACAGAGATCTGGGCCTAAATCCGTTGTTTTTTTGCACTCCACACCACCCCAGTTCAGACATGGCCATATGCAAATCAGCCTTGACCCTTCGCCTCATGGGAACAGTCCAGCCCGAACTGCTAAGCCATGTCTTTCCTGGACAGGAATCAAGCATCCTAGGACCTGTTTCTGGCTATCAGCCGTCTTCAGCCAGGATAGCTTGACTCCAGTGGTGTTTAGAGCATGGGACTCACGTCTGAGCATACCCATCCCACTCGGGGTGACAAATGCAAAAACAACAAATGATGGACAGAATGCAGATCAATGTCATACATTCACCCCAGTACAGAGCTCTGGGCCTACATCCATCATTTTTTTGCACTCCACACCACCCCAGTTCAGACATGGCCATATGCAAATCAGCCTTGACCCTGTGCCTCATGGGAACAGTCCAGCCCGAACTGCCAAGCCATGTCTTTCCTGGACAGGAATCAAGCATCCTAGGACCGGTTTCTGGCTATCAGCCGTCTTCAGCCAGGATAGATTGACTCCAGTGGTGTTTAGAGCATGGGACTCACATCTGAGCATACCCATCCCACTCGGGGTGACAAATGCAAAAACAACAATTGATGGACAGAATGCAGAACAATGTCATACATTCACCCCAGTACAGAGCTCTGGGCCTAAATCTATTGTTTTTTGCTCTCCACACCACCCCAGTTCAGACATGGCCTTATGCAAATCATCCATGACCCTGTGCCTCATGGGAACAGTCCAGCCCGAACTGCCAAGCCATTTCTTTTACTGGACAGGAATCCAGCATCCTAGGACCGGTTTCAGGCTATCAGCCGTCTTCAGCCAGGATAGATTGACTCCAGTGGTGTGGAGAGCATGGGACTCTTGTCTGAGCATACCCATCCCACTCGGGGTGACAAATGCAAAAACATCAATTGATGGACAGAATGCAGAACAATGTCATACATTCACTCCAGTACAGAGATCCTGGCCTAAATCCATCGTTTTTTGCACTCCACACCACCCCAGTTCAGACATGGCCATATGCAAATCAGCCTTGACCCTGTGCCTCATGGGAACAGTCCAGCCCGAACTGCAAAGCCATGTCTTTCCTGGACCGGAACCAAGCATCCTAGGACCGGTTTCTGGCTATCAGCCGTCTTCAGCCAGGATAGCTTGACTCCAGTGGTGTGGAGAGCATGGGACTCTTGTCTGAGCATACCCATCCCACTCGGGGTGACTAATGCAAAAACAACAATTGATGGACAGAATGCAGAACAATGTCATACATTCACCCCAGTACAGAGATCCTGGCCTAAATCCATTGTTTTTTTGCACTCCACACCACCCCAGTTCAGACATGGCCATATGCAAATCAGCCTTGACCCTGTGCCTCATGGGAATAGTCCAGCCCGAACTGCCAAGCCATGTCTTTCCTGGACCGGCGTCAAGCATCCTAGGACCGGTTTCTGGCTATCAGCCATCTTCAGACAGGATAGCTTGACTCCAGTGGTGTGGAGAGCATGGGACTCACGTCTGAGCATACCCAACCCACTTGGGGTGACAAATGCAAAAACAACAATTGAAGGACAGAATGCAGAACAATATCATACATTCAACCCAGTACAGAGATCGGGGCCTAAATCCATTGTTTTTTTGCATTCCACACCACCCCAGTACAGACATGGCCATATGCAAATCAGCCTTGACCCTGTGCCTCATGGGAACAGTCCCGCCTGAATTGCCAAGCCATGTCTTTCCTGGACAGGAATCAAGCATCCTAGGACCGGTTTCTGGCTATCAGCCGTCTTCAGCCAGGATAGCTTGACTCCAATGGTGTGGAGAGCATGGGACTCACCTTTGAGCATACCCATCCCACTCCGAGTGACAAATGCAAAAACAACAATTGATATACAGAATGCAGAACAATGTTATGCATTCCCCCCAGTACAGAGATCTGGGCCTAAATCCATTGTTTTTTGCACTCCACACCACCCCAGTTCAGACATGGCCATATGCAAATCATCCATGACCCTGTGCCTCATGAGAACAGTCCAGCCCGAACTACCAAGCCATTTTTTTCCCTGACAGGAATCAAGCATCCTAGGACCAGTTTCAGGCTATCAGCTGTCTTCAGCCAGGATAGATGGACTCCAGTGGTGTTTAGAGCATGGGACTCACGTCTGAACATACCCATCCTACTCGGGGTGACAAATGCAAAAACAACAATTGATGGACAGAATGCAGAACAATGTCATACATTCACTCCAGTACAGAGATCCTGGCCTAAATCCATTATTTTTTTGCACTCCACACCACCCCAGTTCAGACATGGCCATATGAAAATCAGCCTTGACCCTGTGCCTCATGGGAACAGTCCAGCCCTAACTGCCAAGCCATGTCTTTCCTGGACCGGAATCAAGCATCCTAGGACCGGTTTCTGGCTATCAGCGTCTTCAGACAGGATAGCTTGACTCCAGTGGTGTGGAGAGCATGGGACTCACGTCTGAGCATACCCATCCCACTCGGGGTGACAAATGCAAAAACAACAATTGATGGACAGAATGCAGAACAATGTCATACATTCACTCCAGTACAGAGATCCTGGCCTAAATCCATCATTTTTTTGCACTCCACACCACCCCAGTTCAGACATGGCCATATGCAAATCAGCCTTTACCCTGTGCCTCATGGGAACAGTCCAGCCCGAACTGCCAAGCCATGTCTTTCCTGGATTGGAATTAAGCATCCTTGGACCGGTTTCTGGCTATCAGCCATCTTCAGCCAGGATAGCTTGACTCCAGTGGTGTGGAGAGCATGGGATTCACGTCTGAGCATACCCATCCCACTCGGGGTGACAAATGCAAAAACAACAATTGATGGACAGAATGCAGAACAATGTCATACATTCACTCCAGTACAGAGATCCTGGCCTAAATCCATCGTTTTTTTGCACTCCACACCACCCCAGTTCATTCATGGCCATATGCAAATCAGCCTTGACCCTGTGCCTCATGGGAACAGTCCAGCCCGAACTGCCAAGCCATGTCTTTCCTGGACCGGAATCAAGCATCCTAGGACCGGTTTCTGGCTATCAGCCGTCTTCAGCCAGGATAGCTTGACTCCAGTGGTGTGGAGAGCATGGGACTCACGTCTGAGCATACCCATCCCACTCGGGGTGACTAATGTAAAAACAACAATTGATGGACAGAATGCAGAACAATGCCATACATTCACCCCAGTACAGAGATATGGACCTAAATCCATCATTTTTGTGCACTCCACACCACCCCAGTTCAGACATGGCCTTATGCAAATCGCCTTGACCCTGTGCCTCATGGGAACTGTTCAGCCCGAACTGCCAAGCCATATCTTTCCTGGACCGGAATCAAGCATCCTAGGACCGGTTTCTGGCTATCAGCCGTCTTAAGCCACGATAGCTTGACTCCAGTGTTGTGGTGAGCATGGGACTCACGTCTGAGCATACCCATCCCACTCGGGGTGACAAATGCAAAACCAACAATTGATGGACAGAATGCAGAACAATGTCATACATTCACCCCAGTACAGAGCTCTGGGCCTAAATCCATTGTTTTTTGCACTCCACACCACCCCAGTTCAGACATGGCCATATGCAAATCAGCCTTGACCCTTTGCCTCATGGGAACAGTCCAGCCCGAACTGCCAAGCCATGTCTTTCCTGGACCAGAATCAAGCATCCTAGGACCGGTTTCTGGCTATCAGCCATCTTCAGCCAGGATAGCTTGACTCCAGTGGTGTGGAGAGCATGGGACTCACGTCTTAGCATACCCATCCCACTTGGGGTGACAAATGCAAAAACAACAATTGATGGACAGAATGCAGAACAATGTCATACATTCACCCCAGTACAGAGATCTGGGCCTAAATCCATTGTTTTTTTGCACTCCACACCACCCCAGTTCAGACATGGCCATATGCAAATCAGCCTTGAACCTGTGCCTCATGGGAACAGTCCAGCCCGGACTGCCAAGCCATGTCTTTCCTGGACCGCAATCTAGCATCCTAGTACCGGTTTCTGGCTATCAGCCATCTTCAGCCAGAATAGCTTGACTCCATGGTGTGGAGAGCATGGGACTCACGTCTGAGCATACCCATCCCACTCGGGGTGACAAATGCAAAAACAACAATTGATGGACAGAATGCAGAACAATGTCATACACATATGCAAATCAGCCTTGACCCTGTGCCTCATGGGAACAGTCCAGCCCGAACTGCCAAGCCATGTCTTTCCTGGACCGGAATCAAGCATCCTATGACCGGTTTCTGGCTATCAGCCGTCTTCAGCCTGGATAGCTTGACTCCAGTGGCGTGGAGAGCATGGGACTCACGTCTGAGCATACCCATCCCACTCGGTGTGACAAATGCAAAAACAACAATTGATGGACAGGATGCAGAACAATGTTATACATTCACCCCAGTACAGAGATCTGGGCCTAAATCCATTGTTTTATTGCACTCCACTCCACCCCAGTTCAGACATGGACATATGCAAATCAGCCTTGACCATGTGCCTCATGGGAACAGTCCAGCCTGAACTGCCAAGCCATGTCTTTGCTGGACCAGAATCCCGCATCCTAGGACCAGTTTCTGGCTATCAGCCGTCTTCAGCCAGGATAGCTTGACTCCAGTGGTATGGAGAGCATGGGACTCACGTCTGCGCATTCTCATCCCACTCGGGTGACAAATGCAAAAACAACAATTGATGGACAGAATACAGAACAATGTCATACATTCACCCCAGTACAGAGATCTGGGCCTAAATCCATCGTTTTTTTGCACTCCACACCACCCAAGTTCAGACATGGCCATATGCAAATCAGCCTTGACCCTGTGCCTCATGGGAACAGTCCTGCCCGAATTGCCAAGCCATGTCTTTCCTGGACAGGAATCAAGCATCCTAGGACCGGTTTCTGGCTATCAGCCGTCTTCAGCCAGGATAGCTTGACTCCAATGGTGTGGAGAGCATGGGACTCACCTTTGAGCATACCCATCCCACTCCGAGTGACAAATGCAAAAACAACAATTGATATACAGAATGCAGAACAATGTTATGCATTCCCCCCAGTACAGAGATCTGGGCCTAAATCCATTGTTTTTTGCACTCCACACCACCCCAGTTCAGACATGGCCATATGCAAATCATCCATGACCCTGTGCCTCATGAGAACAGTCCAGCCCGAACTACCAAGCCATTTTTTTCCCTGACAGGAATCAAGCATCCTAGGACCGGTTTCAGGCTATCAGCTGTCTTCAGCCAGGATAGATAGACTCCAGTCAAGTGGAGAGCATGGGACTCACGTCTGAACATACCCATCCCACTCGGGGTGACAAATGCAAAAACAACAATTGATGGACAGAATGCAGAACAATGTCATACATTCACTCCAGTACAGAGATCCTGGCCTAAATCCATCGTTTTTTTGGACTCCACACCACCCCAGTTCAGACATGGCCATATGAAAATCAGCCTTGACCCTGTGCCTCATGGGAACAGTCCAGCCCGAACTGCCAAGCCATGTCTTTCCTGGACCGGAATCAAGCATCCTAGGACCGGTTTCTGGCTATCAGCGTCTTCAGACAGGATAGCTTGACTCCAGTGGTGTGGAGAGCATGGGACTCACATCTGAGCATACCCATCCCACTCGGGGTGACAAATGCAAAAACAACAATTGATGGACAGAATGCAGAACAATGTCATACATTCACTCCAGTACAGAGATCCTGGCCTAAATCCATAATTTTTTTGCACTCCACACCACCCCAGTTCAGACATGGCCATATGCAAATCAGCCTTTACCCTGTGCCTCATGGGAACAGTCCAGCCCGAACTGCCAAGCCATGTCTTTCCTGGACCGGAATCAAGCATCCTAGGATCGGTTTCTGGCTATCAGCCGTCTTCAGCCAGGATAGCTTGACTCCAGTGGTGTGGAGAGCATGGGACTCACATCTGAGCATACCCATCCCACTCGGGGTGACTAATGCAAACACAACAATTGATGGACAGAATGCAGAACAATGCCATACATTCACCCCAGTACAGAGATATGGACCTAAATCCATCGTTTTTGTGCACTCCACACCACCCCAGTTCAGACATGGCCATATGCAAATCAGCCTTGACCCTGTGCCTCATGGGAACTGTTCAGCCCGAACTGCCAAGCCATATCTTTCCTGGACCGGAATCAAGCATCCTAGGACCGGTTTCTGGCTATGAGCCGTCTTCAGCCAGGATAGCTTGACTCCAGTGTTGTGGTGAGCATGGGACTCAACTCTGAGCATACCCATCCCACTCGGGGTGACAAATGCAAAAACAACAATTGATGGACAGAATGCAGAACAATGTCATACATTCACCCCAGTACAGAGCTCTGGGCCTAAATCCATTGTTTTTTGCACTCCACACCACCCCAGTTCAGACATGGCCATATGCAAATCATCCATGACCATGTGCCTCATGGGAACAGTCCAGCCTGAACTGCCAAGCCATGTCTTTCCTGTACAGGAATCAAGCATCCTAGGACCGGTTTCAGGCTATCAGCCGTCTTCAGGCAGGATAGATTGACTCCAGTGGTGTGGAGAGCATGGGACTGACGTCTGAGCATACCCATCCCACTCGGGGTGACAAATGCAAAAACAACAATTGATGGACAGAATGCAGAACAATGTCATACATTCACTCCAGTACAGATATCCTGGCCTAAATCCATCGTTTTCCTGCACTCCACACCACCCCAGTTCAGACAAGGCCATATGCAAATCAGCCTTGACCCTGTGCCTCATGGGAACAGTCCAGCCCGAACTGCCAAGCCATGTGTTTCCTGGACCGGAATCAAGCATCCTAGGGCTGGTTTCTGGCTATCAGCCGTCTTCAGCCAGGATAGCTTGACTCCAGTGGTGTTTAGAGCATGGGCATAACGTCTGAGCATACCCATCCCACTCGGGGTGACAAATGCAAAAACAACAAGTGATGGACAGAATGCAGAACAATGTCATAAATTCACTCCAGTACAGAGATCCTGGCCTAAATCCTTCGTTTTTTTGCACTCCACACCACCCCAGTTCAGACATGGCCATATGCAAATCATCCTTGACCGTGTGCCTCATGGGAACAGTCCAGCCCGAACTGCCAAGCCATGTCTTTCCTGGACAGGAATCAAGCATCCTAGGACCGGTTTCTGGCTATCAGCCGTCTTCAGCCAGGATAGATTGACTCCAGTGGTGTTTAGAGCATGGGACTCACGTCTGAGCATACCCATCCCACTCGGGGTGACAAATGCAAAAACAATAATTGATGGACAGAATGCAGAACAATGTCATACATTCACCCCAGTACAGAGCTCTGGGCCTAAATCTATTGTTTTTTGCACTCCACACCACCCCAGTTCAGACATGGCCATATGCAAATCATCCATGACCCTGTGCCTCATGGGAACAGTCCAGCCCGAACTGCCAAGCCATTTCTTTCCTGGACAGGAATCCAGCATCCTAGGACCAGTTTCAGGCTATCAGCCATCTTCAGCCAGGATCTATTGACTCAAGTGGTGTGGAGAGCATGGGACTCACGTCTGAGCATACCCATCCCACTCGGGGTAACTAATGCAAAAACAACAATTGATGGACAGAATGCAGAACAATGTCATACATTCACTCCAGTACAGAGATCCGGGACTAAATCCATCGTTTTTTGCACTCCACACCACCCCAGTTCAGACATGGCCATATGCAAATCAGCCTTGACCCTGTGCCTCATGGGAACAGTCCAGCCCGAACTGCAAAACCATGTCTTTCCTGGACCGGAACCAAGCATCCTAGGACCGGTTTCAGGCTATCAGCCGTCTTCAGCCAGGATAGCTTGACTCCAGTGGTGTGGAGAGCATGGGACTCACGTCTGAGCATACCCATCCCACTCGGGGTGACTAATGCAAAAACAACAATTGAAGGACAGAATGCAGAACAATATCATACATTCACCCCAGTACAGAGATCGGGGCCTAAATCCATTGTTTTTTTGCACTCCACACCACCCCAGTTCAGACATGGCCATATGCAAATCAGCATTGACCCTGTGCCTCATGGGAACAGTCCAGGACGAACTGCCAAGCCATGTCTTTCCTGGACAGGAATCAAGCATCCTAGGACCGGTTTCTGGCTATCAGCCATCTTCAGCCAGGATAGCTTGACTCCAGTGGTGTTGAGAGCATGGGACTCACGTCTGAGCATACCCATCCCACTAGGGGTGGCAAATGCAAAAACATCAAATGATAGACAGAATGCAGAACAATGTCATACATTCACCCCAGTACAGAGATCAGGGCCTAAATCCATCGTTTTTTTGCACTCCACACCACCCCAGTTCAGACATGGCCATATGCAAATCATCCATGACCCTGTGCCTCATGGGAACAGTCCAGCCCGAACTGCCAAGCCATTTCTTTTACTGGACAGGAATCCAGCATCCTAGGACCGGTTTCAGGCTATCAGCCGTCTTCAGCCAGGATAGATTGACTCCAGTGGTGTGGAGAGCATGGGACTCACGTCTGAGCATACCCATCCCACTCGGGGTGACAAATGCAAAAACAACAATTGATGTACAGAATGCAAAACAATGTCATACATTCACTCCAGTACAGAGATCCTGGCCTAAATCCATCGTTTTTTGCACTCCACACCACCCCAGTTCAGACATGGCCATATGCAAATCAGCCTTGACCCTGTGCCTCATGGGAACAGTCAAGCCCGAACTGCAAAGCCATGTCTTTCCTGGACCGGAACCAAGCATCCTAGGACCGGTTTCTGGCTATCAGCCGTCTTCAGCCAGGATAGCTTGACTCCAGTGGTGTGGAGAGCATGGGACTCACGTCTGAGCATACCCATCCCACTCGGGGTGACTAATGCAAAAACAACAATTGATGGACAGAATGCAGAACAATGTCATACATTCACCCCAGCACAGAGATCCTGGCCTAAATCCATTGTTTTTTTGCACTCCACACCACCCCAGTTCAGACATGGCCATATGCAAATCAGCCTTGACCCTGTGCCTCATGGGAATAGTCCAGCCCGAACTGCCAAGCCATGTCTTTCCTGGACCGGCGTCAAGCATCCTAGGACCGGTTTCTGGCTATCAGCCGTCTTCAGACAGGATAGCTTGACTCCAGTGGTGTGGAGAGCATGGGACTCACGTCTGAGCATACCCAACCCACTTGGGGTGACAAATGCAAAAACAACAATTGATGGACAGAATGCAGAACAATGTCATACATTCACCCCAGTACAGAGCTCTGGGCCTAAATCTATTGTTTTTTGCAGTCCACACCACCCCAGTTTAGACATGGCCATATGCAAATCATCCATGACCCTGTGCCTCATGGGAACAGTCCAGCCCGAACTGCCAAGCCTTTTTTTTTACTGGACAGGAATCCAGCATCCTAGGACCGGTTTCAGGCTATCAGCCGTCTTCAGCCAGGATAGATTGACTCCAGTGGTGTGGAGAGCATGGGACTCACGTCTGAGCATACCCATCCCACTCGGGGTGACAAATGCAAAAACAACAATTGATGGACCGAATGCAGAACAATGTCATACATTCACCCCAGTACAGAGATCAGGGCCTAAATCCATCGTTTTTTTGCACTCCACACCACCCCAGTTCAGACATGGCCATATGCAAATCAGCCTTGACCCTGTGCCTCATGGGAACAATCCAGCCCGAACTGCCAAGCCATGTCTTTCCTGGACAGGAATCAAGCATCCTAGGACCGGTTTTTGGCTATCAGCCGTCTTCAGCCAGGATAGATTGACTCCAGTGGTGTTTAGAGCATGGGACTCACCTCTGAGCATACCCATCCCACTCGGAGTGACAAATGCAAAAACAACAATTGATGGACAGAATGCAGAACAATGTCATACATTCACCCCAGTACAGAGATATGGACCTAAATCCATTGTTTTTGTGCACTCCACACCCCCCCAGTACAGACATGGCCATATGCAAATCAGCCTTGACCCTGTGCCTCATGGGAACAGTCCCGCCTGAATTGCCAAGCCATGTCTTTCCTGGACAGGAATCAAGCATCCTAGGACCGGTTTCTGGCTATCAGCCGTCTTCAGCCAGGATAGCTTGACTCCAATGGTGTGGAGAGCATGGGACTCACCTTTGAGCATACCCATCCCACTCGGAGTGACAAATGCAAAAACAACAATTGATATACAGAATGCAGAACAATGTTATGCATTCACCCCAGTACAGAGATCTGGGCCTAAATCCATTGTTTTTTGCACTCCACACCACCCCAGTTCAGACATGGCCATATGCAAATCAGCCTTGAACCTGTGCCTCATGGGAACAGTCCAGCCCGGACTGCCAAGCCATGTCTTTCCTGGACCGCAATCTAGCATCCTAGTACCGGTTTCTGGCTATCAGCCATCTTCAGCCAGAATAGCTTGACTCCATGGTGTGGAGAGCATGGGACTCACGTCTGAGCATACCCATCCCACTCGGGCTGACAAATGCAAAAACAACAATTGATGGACAGAATGCAGAACAATGTCATACACATATGCAAATCAGCCTTGACCCTGTGCCTCATGGGAACAGTCCAGCCCGAACTGCCAAGCCATGTCTTTCCTGGACCGGAATCAAGCATCCTATGACCGGTTTCTGGCTATCAGCCGTCTTCAGCCAGGATAGATTGACTCCAGTGGTGTTTAGAGCATGGGACTCACGTCTGAGCATACCCATCCCACTCGGGGTGACAAATGCAAAAACAATAATTGATGGACAGAATGCAGAACAATGTCATACATTCACCCCAGTACAGAGCTCTGGGCCTAAATCTATTGTTTTTTGCACTCCACACCACCCCAGTTCAGACATGGCCATATGCAAATCATCCATGACCCTGTGCCTCATGGGAACAGTCCAGCCCGAACTGCCAAGCCATTTCTTTCCTGGACAGGAATCCAGCATCCTAGGACCAGTTTCAGGCTATCAGCCATCTTCAGCCAGGATAGATTGACTCAAGTGGTGTGGAGAGCATGGGACTCACGTCTGAGCATACCCATCCCACTCGGGGTGACAAATGCAAAAACAACAATTGATGGACAGAATGCAGAACAATGTCATACATTCACCCCAGTACAGAGCTCTGGGCCTACATCCATCATTTTTTTGCACTCCACACCACCCCAGTTCAGACATGGCCATATGCAAATCATCCTTGACCGTGTGCCTCATGGGAACAGTCCAGCCCGAACTGCCAAGCCATGTCTTTCCTGGACAGGAATCAAGCATCCTAGGACCGGTTTCTGGCTATCAGCCGTCTTCAGCCAGGATAGATTGACTCCAGTGGTGTTTAGAGCATGGGACTCACGTCTGAGCATACCCATCCCACTCGGGGTGACAAATGCAAAAACAATAATTGATGGACAGAATGCAGAACAATGTCATACATTCACCCCAGTACAGAGCTCTGGGCCTAAATCTATTGTTTTTTGCACTCCACACCACCCCAGTTCAGACATGGCCATATGCAAATCATCCATGACCCTGTGCCTCATGGGAACAGTCCAGCCCGAACTGCCAAGCCATTTCTTTCCTGGACAGGAATCCAGCATCCTAGGACCAGTTTCAGGCTATAAGCCATCTTCAGCCAGGATAGATTGACTCAAGTGGTGTGGAGAGCATGGGACTCACGTCTGAGCATACCCATCCCACTCGGGGTAACTAATGCAAAAACAACAATTGATGGACAGAATGCAGAACAATGTCATACATTCACTCCAGTACAGAGATCCGGGACTAAATCCATCGTTTTTTGCACTCCACACCACCCCAGTTCAGACATGGCCATATGCAAATCAGCCTTGACCCTGTGCCTCATGGGAACAGTCCAGCCCGAACTGCAAAACCATGTCTTTCCTGGACCGGAACCAAGCATCCTAGGACCGGTTTCAGGCTATCAGCCGTCTTCAGCCAGGATAGCTTGACTCCAGTGGTGTGGAGAGCATGGGACTCACGTCTGAGCATACCCATCCCACTCGGGGTGACTAATGCAAAAACAACAATTGAAGGACAGAATGCAGAACAATATCATACATTCACCCCAGTACAGAGATCGGGGCCTAAATCCATTGTTTTTTTGCACTCCACACCACCCCAGTTCAGACATGGCCATATGCAAATCAGCATTGACCCTGTGCCTCATGGGAACAGTCCAGGACGAACTGCCAAGCCATGTCTTTCCTGGACAGGAATCAAGCATCCTAGGACCGGTTTCTGGCTATCAGCCATCTTCAGCCAGGATAGCTTGACTCCAGTGGTGTTGAGAGCATGGGACTCACGTCTGAGAACCCATCCCACTAGGGGTGGCAAATGCAAAAACATCAAATGATAGACAGAATGCAGAACAATGTCATACATTCACCCCAGTACAGAGATCAGGGCCTAAATCCATCGTTTTTTTGCACTCCACACCACCCCAGTTCAGACATGGCCATATGCAAATCATCCATGACCCTGTGCCTCATGGGAACAGTCCAGCCCGAACTGCCAAGCCATTTCTTTTACTGGACAGGAATCCAGCATCCTAGGACCGGTTTCAGGCTATCAGCCGTCTTCAGCCAGGATAGATTGACTCCAGTGGTGTGGAGAGCATGGGACTCACGTCTGAGCATACCCATCCCACTCGGGGTGACAAATGCAAAAACAACAATTGATGTACAGAATGCAAAACAATGTCATACATTCACTCCAGTACAGAGATCCTGGCCTAAATCCATCGTTTTTTGCACTCCACACCACCCCAGTTCAGACATGGCCATATGCAAATCAGCCTTGACCCTGTGCCTCATGGGAACAGTCCAGCCCGAACTGCAAAGCCATGTCTTTCCTGGACCGGAACCAAGCATCCTAGGACCGGTTTCTGGCTATCAGCCGTCTTCAGCCAGGATAGCTTGACTCCAGTGGTGTGGAGAGCATGGGACTCACGTCTGAGCATACCCATCCCACTCGGGGTGACTAATGCAAAAACAACAATTGATGGACAGAATGCAGAACAATGTCATACATTCACCCCAGCACAGAGATCCTGGCCTAAATCCATTGTTTTTTTGCACTCCACACCACCCCAGTTCATACATGGCCATATGCAAATCAGCCTTGACCCTGTGCCTCATGGGAATAGTCCAGCCCGAACTGCCAAGCCATGTCTTTCCTGGACCGGCGCCAAGCATCCTAGGACCGGTTTCTGGCTATCAGCCGTCTTCAGACAGGATAGCTTGACTCCAGTGGTGTGGAGAGCATGGGACTCACGTCTGAGCATACCCAACCCACTTGGGGTGACAAATGCAAAAACAACAATTGATGGACAGAATGCAGAACAATGTCATACATTCACCCCAGTACAGAGCTCTGGGCCTAAATCTATTGTTTTTTGCACTCCACACCACCCCAGTTTAGACATGGCCATATGCAAATCATCCATGACCCTGTGCCTCATGGGAACAGTCCAGCCCGAACTGCCAAGCCATTTCTTTTACTGGACAGGAATCCAGCATCCTAGGACCGGTTTCAGGCTATCAGCCGTCTTCAGCCAGGATAGATTGACTCCAGTGGTGTGGAGAGCATGGGACTCACGTCTGAGCATACCCATCCCACTCGGGGTGACAAATGCAAAAACAACAATTGATGGACCGAATGCAGAACAATGTCATACATTCACCCCAGTACAGAGATCAGGGCCTAAATCCATCGTTTTTTTGCACTCCACACCACCCCAGTTCAGACATGGCCATATGCAAATCAGCCTTGACCCTGTGCCTCATGGGAACAATCCAGCCCGAACTGCCAAGCCATGTCTTTCCTGGACAGGAATCAAGCATCCTAGGACCGGTTTTTGGCTATCAGCCGTCTTCAGCCAGGATAGATTGACTCCAGTGGTGTTTAGAGCATGGGACTCACCTCTGAGCATACCCATCCCACTCGGAGTGACAAATGCAAAAACAACAATTGATGGACAGAATGCAGAACAATGTCATACATTCACCCCAGTACAGAGATATGGACCTAAATCCATTGTTTTTGTGCACTCCACACCATCCCAGTACAGACATGGCCATATGCAAATCAGCCTTGACCCTGTGCCTCATGGGAACAGTCCCGCCTGAATTGCCAAGCCATGTCTTTCCTGGACAGGAATCAAGCATCCTAGGACCGGTTTCTGGCTATCAGCCGTCTTCAGCCACGATAGCTTGACTCCAATGGTGTGGAGAGCATGGGACTCACCTTTGAGCATACCCATCCCACTCGGAGTGACAAATGCAAAAACAACAATTGATATACAGAATGCAGAACAATGTTATGCATTCACCCCAGTACAGAGATCTGGGCCTAAATCCATTGTTTTTTGCACTCCACACCACCCCAGTTCAGACATGGCCATATGCAAATCAGCCTTGAACCTGTGCCTCATGGGAACAGTCCAGCCCGGACTGCCAAGCCATGTCTTTCCTGGACCGCAATCTAGCATCCTAGTACCGGTTTCTGGCTATCAGCCATCTTCAGCCAGAATAGCTTGACTCCATGGTGTGGAGAGCATGGGACTCACGTCTGAGCATACCCATCCCACTCGGGCTGACAAATGCAAAAACAACAATTGATGGACAGAATGCAGAACAATGTCATACACATATGCAAATCAGCCTTGACCCTGTGCCTCATGGGAACAGTCCAGCCCGAACTGCCAAGCCATGTCTTTCCTGGACCGGAATCAAGCATCCTATGACCGGTTTCTGGCTATCAGCCGTCTTCAGCCAGGATAGCTTGACTCCAGTGGTGTTTAGAGCATGGGCATCACGTCTGAGCATACCCATCCCACTCGGGGTGACAAATGCAAAAACAACAATTGATGGACAGAATGCAGAACAATGTCATACATTCACTCCAGTACAGAGATCCTGGCCTAAATCCATCGTTTTTTTGCACTCCACACCACCCCAGTTCAGACATGTCCATATGCAAATCAGCCTTAACCCTGTGCTTCATGGGAACAGTCCAGCCCGAACTGCCAAGCCATGTGTTTCCTGGACCGGAATCAAGCATCCTAGGACTGGTTTCTGGCTATCAGCCGTCTTCAGCCAGGATAGCTTGACTCCAGTGGTGTTTAGAGCATGGGCATCACGTCTGAGCATACCCATCCCACTCGGGGTGACAAATGCAAAAACAACAATTGATGGACAGAATGCAGAACAATGTCATACATTCACTCCAGTACAGAGATCCTGGCCAAAATCCATCGTTTTTTGCACTCCACACCACCCTAGTTCAGACTTGGCCATATGCAAATCAGCCTTGACCCTGTGCCTCATGGGAACAGTCCAGCCCGAACTGCAAAGCCATGTCTTTCCTGGACCGGAACCAAGCATCCTAGCACCGGTTTCTGGCTATCAGCCGTCTTCAGCCAGGATAGCTTGACTCCAGTGGTGTGGAGAGCATGGGACTCACGTCTGAGCATACCCATCCCACTCGGGATGACTAATGCAAAAACAACAATTGATGGACAGAATGCAGAACAATGTCATACATTCACCCCAGTACAGAGATCCTGGCCTAAATCCATTGTTTTTTTGCACTCCACACCACCCCAGTTCAGACATGGCCATATGCAAATCAGCCTTGACCCTGTGCCTCATGGGAATCGTCCAGCCCGAACTGCCAAGCCATGTCTTTCCTGGATCGGCGTCAAGCATCCTAGGACCGGTTTCTGGCTATCAGCCATCTTCAGCCAGGATAGCTTGACTCCAGTGGTGTAGAGAGCATGGGACTCACGTCTGAGCATACCCATCCCACTCGGGGTGACAAATGCAAAAACATCAAATGATAGACAGAATGCAGAACAATGTCATACATTCACCCCAGTACAGAGATCAGGGCCTAAATCCATCGTTTTTTTGCACTCCACACCACCCCAGTTCAGACATGGCCATATGCAAATCAGCCTTGACCCTGTGTCTCATGGGAACAATCCAGCCCGAACTGCCAAGCCATGTCTTTCCTGGACAGGAATCAAGCATCCTAGGACCGGTTTTTGGCTATCAGCCGTCTTCAGCCAGGATAGATTGACTCTAGTGGTGTTTAGAGCATGGGACTCACGTCTTGGCATACCCATCCCACTCGGGGTGACTAATGCAAAAACAACAATTGATGGACAGAATGCAGAACAATGTCATACATTCACCCCAGTACAGAGATCCTGGCCTAAATCCATTGTTTTTTTGCACTCCACACCACCCCAGTTCAGACATGGCCATATGCAAATTAGCCTTGACCCTGTGCCTCATGGGAACAGTCCAGCCCGAACTGCCAAGCCATGTCTTTCCTGGACCGGCGTCAAGCATCCTAGGACCGGTTTCTGGCTATCAGCCGTCTTCAGCCAGGATAGCTTGACTCCAGTGGTGTGGAGAGCATGGGACTCACGTCTGAGCATACCCAACCCTATAGGGGTGACAAATGCAAAAACAACAATTGAAGGACAGAATGCAGAACAATATCATACATTCAACCCAGTACAGAGATCGGGGCCTAAATCCATTGTTTTTTTTGCACTCCACACCACCCCAGTTCAGACATGGCCATATGCAAATCATCCATGACCCTGTGCCTCATAGGAACAGTCCAGCCCGAACTGCCAAGCCATGTCTTTCCTGGACAGGAATCAAGCATCCCAGGACCGGTTTTAGGCTATCAGCCGTCTTCAGCCAGGATAGATTGACTCCAGTGGTGTGGAGAGCATGGGACTCACGTCTGAGCATACCCATCCCACTCGGGGTGCCAAGTGCAAAAAGAACAATTGATGGACAGAATGCAGAACAATGTCATACATTCACTCTAGTACAGAGATCCTGGCCTAAATCCATTGTTTTTTTGCACTCCACACCACCCCAGTTCAGACATGGCCATATGCAAATCAGCCTTGACCATGTGCCTCATGGGAACAGTCCAGCCCGAACTGCCAAGACATGTCTTTCCTGGACCGGAATCAAGCATCCTAGGACTGGTTTCTGGCTGTCAGCTGTCTTCAGCCAGGATAGCTTGACTGCAGTGGTGTGGAGAGCATGGGACTCACGTCTGAGCATACCCATCCCACTCGGGGTGACTAATGCAAAAACAACAATTGATGGACAGAATGCAGAACAATGTCATACATTCACCCCAGTACAGAGATATAAACCTAAATCCATTGTTCTTGTGCACTCCGCACCACCCCAGTTCAGACATGGCCATATGCAAATCAGTCTTGACCCTGTGCCTCATGGGAACTGTTCAGCCCGAACTGCCAAGCCATGTCTTTCCTGGACCAGAATCAAGCATCCTAGGACCGGTTTCTGGCTATTAGCCGTCTTCAGCCAGGATAGCTTGACTCCAGTGTTGTGGTGAGCATGGGACTCACGTCTGAGCATACCCATCCCACTCGGGGTGACAAATGCAAAAATAACAATTGATGTACAGAATGCAGAATAATGTCATACATTCACCCCAGTACAGAGCTCTGGCCTACATCCATCATTTTTTTGCACTCCACACCACCCGAGTTCAGACATGGCCATATGCAAATCAGCCTTGACCCTGTGCCTCATGGGAACAGTCCTGCCCCAACTGCCAAGCCATGTCTTTCCTGGACCGGAATCAAGCATCCTAGGACTGGTTTCTGCCTATCAGCCGTCTTCAGCCAGGATAGCTTGACTCCAGTGGTGTGGAGAGCATGGGACTCACGTCTGAGCATACCCATCCCACTTGGGGTGACAAATGCAAAAACAACAATTGAAGGACAGAATGCAGAACAATGTCATACATTCACCCCAGTACAGAGATCTGGGCCTAAATCCATCATTTTTTTGCACTCCACACCACCTCAGTTCAGACATGGCCATATGCAAATCATCCTTAACCCTGTGCCTCGTGGGAACAGTCCAACCCAAACTGAAAAGCCATGTCTTTCCCGGACCAGATTCTAGCATACTAGGACCGGTTTCTGGCTATCAGCCGTCTTCAGCCAGGATAGCTTGACTCCAGTGGTGTGGAGAGCATGGGACTCACCTATGAGCATACCCATCCCACTCTGAGTGACAAATGCAAAAACAACAATTGATATACAGAATGCAGAACAATGTTATACATTCACCCCAGGACAGAGATCTGGGCCTAAATCCATTGTTTTTTGCACTCCACACCACCCGAGTTCAGACATGGCCATATGCAAATGATCCATGACCCTGTGCCTCATGAGAACAGTCCAGCCCGAACTGCCAAGCCATGTCTTTCCTGGACCGGAATCAAGCATCCTAGGACCGATTTCTGGCTATCAGCTGTCTTCAGCCAGGATAGCTTGACTCCAGTGGTGTGGAGAGCATGGGACTCATCTCTGAGCATACCCATCCCACTCGGAGTGACAAATGCAAAAACAACAATTGATATACAGAATGCAGAACGATGTTATACATTCACCCCAGTACAGAGATCTGGGCCTAAATCCATTGTTTTTTGCACTCCACACCACCCCAGTTCAGACATGGCCATATGCAAATCAGCCTTGACCCTGTGCCTCATGGGAACTGTTCAGCCCGAACTGCCAAGCCATGTCTTTCCTGGACCCGAATCAAGCATCCTAGGACCGGTTTCTGGCTATCAGCCGTCTTCAGCCAGAATAGCTTGACTCCAGTGTTGTGGTGAGCATGGGACTCACGTCTGAGCATACCCATCCCACACGGGGTGACAAATGCAAAAACAACAATTGATGGACAGAATGCAGAACAATGTCATACATTCACTCCAGTACAGAGATCCTGTCCTAAATCCATCGTTTTTTTGCACTCCACACCACCCCAGTTCAGACATGGCCATATGCAAATCAGCCTTGACCCTGTGCTTCATGGGAACAGTCCAGCCCGAACTGCCAAGCCATGTGTTTCCTGGACCGGAATAAAGCATCCTAGGACTGGTTTCTGGCTATCAGCCGTCTTCAGCCAGGATAGCTTGACTCCAGTGGTGTTTAGAGCATGGGCATCACGTCTGAGCATTCCCATCCCACTCGGGTGACAAATGCAAAAACAACAAGTGATGGACAGAATGCAGAACAATGTCATACATTCACTCCAGTACAGAGATCCTGGCCTAAATCCATCGTTTTTTTGCACTCCACACCACCCCAGTTCAGACATGGCCATATGCGAATCAGCCTTGACCCTGTGCCTCATGGGAACAGTCCAGCCCGAACTGCCAAGCAATGTCTTTCCTGGACCGGAATCAAGCATCCTCGGACTGGTTTCTGGCTATCAGCCGTCTTCAGCCAGGATAGCTTGACTCCAGTGGTGTTTAGAGCATGGGACTCACGTCTGAGCATACCCATCCCACTCGGGGTGACAAATGCAAAAACAACAAATGATGGACAGAATGCAGATCAATGTCATACATTCACCCCAGTACAGAGCTCTGGGCCTACATCCATCATTTTTTTGCACTCCACACCACCCCAGTTCAGACATGGCCATATGCAAATCAGCCTTGACCCTGTGCCTCATGGGAACAGTCCAGCCCGAACTGCCAAGCCATGTCTTTCCTGGACAGGAATCAAGCATCCTAGGACCGGTTTCTGGCTATCAGCCGTCTTCAGCCAGGATAGATTGACTCCAGTGGTGTTTAGAGCATGGGACTCACATCTGAGCATACCCATCCCACTCGGGGTGACAAATGCAAAAACAACAATTGATGGACAGAATGCAGAACAATGTCATACATTCACCCCAGTACAGAGCTCTGGGCCTAAATCTATTGTTTTTTGCACTCCACACCACCCCAGTTCAGACATGGCCATATGCAAATCATCCATGACCCTGTGCCTCATGGGAACAGTCCAGCCCGAACTGCCAAGCCATTTCTTTTACTGGACAGAAATCCAGCATCCTAGGACCGGTTTCAGGCTATCAGCCGTCTTCAGCCAGGATAGATTGACTCCAGTGGTGTGGAGAGCATGGGACTCACGTCTGAGCATACCCATCCCACTCGGGGTGACAAATGCAAAAACAACAACTGATGGACAGAATGCAGAACAATGTCATACATTCACTCCAGTACAGAGATCCTGGCCTAAATCCATCGTTTTTTGCACTCCACACCACCCCAGTTCAGACATGGCCATATGCAAATCAGCCTTGACCCTGTGCCTCATGGGAACAGTCCAGCCCGAACTGCAAAGCCATGTCTTTCCTGGACCGGAACCAAGCATCCTAGGACCGGTTTCTGGCTATCAGCCGTCTTCAGCCAGGATAGCTTGACTCCAGTGGTGTGGAGAGCATGGGACTCACGTCTGAGCATACCCATCCCACTCGGGGTGACTAATGCAAAAACAACAATTGATGGACAGAATGCAGAACAATGTCATACATTCACCCCAGTACAGAGATCCTGGCCTAAATCCATTGTTTTTTTGCACTCCACACCACCCCAGTTCAGACATGGCCATATGCAAATCAGCCTTGACCCTGTGCCTCATGGGAATAGTCCAGCCCGAACTGCCAAGCCATGTCTTTCCTGGACCGGCGTCAAGCATCCTAGGACCGGTTTCTGGCTATTAGCCGTCTTCAGACAGGATAGCTTGACTCCAGTGGTGTGGAGAGCATGGGACTCACGTCTGAGCATACCCAACCCACTTGGGGTGACAAATGCAAAAACAACAATTGAAGGACAGAATGCAGAACAATATCATACATTCAACCCAGTACAGAGATCGGGGCCTAAATCCATTTTTTTTTTGCACTCCACACCACCCCAGTTCAGACATGGCCATATGCAAATCTGCCTTGACCCTGTGCTTCATGGGAACAGTCCAGCCCGAACTGCCAAGCTATGTCTTTCCTGGACAGGAATCAAGCATCCTAGGACCGGTTTCTGGCTATCAGCCATCTTCAGCCAGGATAGCTTGACTCTAGTGGTGTGGAGAGCATGGGACTCACGCCTGAGCATACCCATCCCACTCGGGGTGACATATGCAAAAACATCAAATGATAGACAGAATGCAGAACAATGTCATACATTCACCCCAGTACAGAGATCAGGGCCTAAATCCATCGTTTTTTTGCACTCCACACCACCCCAGTTCAGACATGGCCATATGCAAATCAGCCTTGACCCTGTGCCTCATGGGAACAATCCAGCCCGAACTGCCAAGCCATGTCTTTCCTGGACAGGAATCAAGCATCCTAGGACCGGTTTTTGGCTATCAGCCGTCTTCAGCCAGGATAGATTGACTCCAGTGGTGTTTAGAGCATGGGACTCACCTCTGAGCATACCCATCCCACTCGGAGTGACAAATGCAAAAACAACAATTGATGGACAGAATGCAGAACAATGTCATACATTCACCCCAGTACAGAGATATGGACCTAAATCCATTGTTTTTGTGCACTCCACACCACCCCAGTACAGACATGGCCATATGCAAATCAGCCTTGACCCTGTGCCTCATGGGAAAAGTCCCGCCTGAATTGCCAAGCCATGTCTTTCCTGGACAGGAATCAAGCATCCTAGGACCGGTTTCTGGCTATCAGCCGTCTTCAGCCAGGATAGCTTGACTCCAATGGTGTGGAGAGCATGGGACTCACCTTTGAGCATACCCATCCCACTCGGAGTGACAAATGCAAAAACAACAATTGATATACAGAATGCAGAACAATGTTATGCATTCCCCCCAGTACAGAGATCTGGGCCTAGGTCCATTGTTTTTTGCACTCCACACCACCCCAGTTCAGACATGGCCATATGCAAATCATCCATGACCCTGTGCCTCATGAGAACAGTCCAGCCCGAACTACCAAGCCATTTTTTTCCCTGACAGGAATCAAGCATCCTAGGACCGGTTTCAGGCTATCAGCTGTCTTCAGCCAGGATAGATGGACTCCAGTGGTGTTTAGAGCATGGGACTCACGTCTGAACATACCCATCCCACTCGGGGTGACAAATGCAAAAACAACAATTGATGGACAGAATGCAGAACAATGTCATACATTCACTCCAGTACAGAGATCCTGGCCTAAATCCATCATTTTTTTGCACTCCACACCACCCCAGTTCAGACATGGCCATATGAAAATCAGCCTTGACCCTGTGCCTCATGGGAACAGTCCAGCCCTAACTGCCAAGCCATGTCTTTCCTGGACCGGAATCAAGCATCCTAGGACCGGTTTCTGGCTATCAGCGTCTTCAGACAGGATAGCTTGACTCCAGTGGTGTGGAGAGCATGGGACTCACGTCTGAGCATACCCATCCCACTCGGGGTGACAAATGCAAAAACAACAATTGATGGACAGAATGCAGAACAATGTCATACATTCACTCCAGTACAGAGATCCTGGCCTAAATCCATCATTTTTTTGCACTCCACACCACCCCAGTTCAGACATGGCCATATGCAAATCAGCCTTTACCTTGTGCCTCATGGGAACAGTCCAGCCCGAACTGCCAAGCCATGTCTTTCCTGGATTGGAATCAAGCATCCTTGGACCGGTTTCTGGCTATCAGCCATCTTCAGCCAGGATAGCTTGACTCCAGTGGTGTGGAGAGCATGGGATTCACGTCTGAGCATACCCATTCCACTCGTGGTGACAAATGCAAAAACAACAATTGATGGACAGAATGCAGAACAATGTCATACATTCACTCCAGTACAGAGATCCTGGCCTAAATCCATCGTTTTTTTGCACTCCACACCACCCCAGTTCATTCATGGCCATATGCAAATCAGCCTTGACCCTGTGCCTCATGGGAACAGTCCAGCCCGAACTGCCAAGCCATGTCTTTCCTGGACCGGAATCAAGCATCCTAGGACCGGTTTCTGGCTATCAGCCGTCTTCAGCCAGGATAGCTTGACTCCAGTGGTGTGGAGAGCATGGGACTCACGTCTGAGCATACCCATCCCACTCGGGGTGACTAATGAAAAAACAACAATTGATGGACAGAATGCAGAACAATGCCATACATTCACCCCAGTACAGAGATATGGACCTAAATCCATCGTTTTTGTGCACTCCACACCACCCCAGTTCAGACATGGCCTTATGCAAATCAGCCTTGACCCTGTGCCTCATGGGAACTGTTCAGCCCGAACTGCCAAGCCATATCTTTCCTGGACCGGAATCAAGCATCCTAGGACTGGTTTCTGGCTATCAGCCATCTTAAGCCAGGATAGCTTGACTCCAGTGTTGTGGTGAGCATGGGACTCACGTCTGAGCATACCCATCCCACTCGGGGTGACAAATGCAAAAACAACAATTGATGGACAGAATGCAGAACACTGTCATACATTCACCCCAGTACAGAGCTCTGGGCCTAAATCCATTGTTTTTTGCACTCCACACCACCCCAGTTCAGACATGGCCATATGCAAATCAGCCTTGACCCTGTGTCTCATGGGAACAGTCCAGCCCGAACTGCCAAGCCATGTCTTTCCTGGACCAGAATCAAGCATCCTAGGACCGGTTTCTGGCTATCAGCCGTCTTCAGCCAGGATAGCTTGACTCCAGTGGTGTGGAGAGCATGGGACTCACGTCTGAGCATACCCATCCCACTTGGGGTGACAAATGCAAAAACAACAATTGATGGACAGAATGCAGAACAATGTCATACATTCACTCCAGTACAGAGATCCTGGCCTAAATCCATCATTTTTTTGCACTCCACACCACCCCAGTTCAGACATGGCCATATGCAAATCAGCCTTTACCTTGTGCCTCATGGGAACAGTCCAGCCCGAACTGCCAAGCCATGTCTTTCCTGGATTGGAATCAAGCATCCTTGGACCGGTTTCTGGCTATCAGCCATCTTCAGCCAGGATAGCTTGACTCCAGTGGTGTGGAGAGCATGGGATTCACGTCTGAGCATACCCATTCCACTCGTGGTGACAAATGCAAAAACAACAATTGATGGACAGAATGCAGAACAATGTCATACATTCACTCCAGTACAGAGATCCTGGCCTAAATCCATCGTTTTTTTGCACTCCACACCACCCCAGTTCATTCATGGCCATATGCAAATCAGCCTTGACCCTGTGCCTCATGGGAACAGTCCAGCCCGAACTGCCAAGCCATGTCTTTCCTGGACCGGAATCAAGCATCCTAGGACCGGTTTCTGGCTATCAGCCGTCTTCAGCCAGGATAGCTTGACTCCAGTGGTGTGGAGAGCATGGGACTCACGTCTGAGCATACCCATCCCACTCGGGGTGACTAATGCAAAAACAACAATTGATGGACAGAATGCAGAACAATGCCATACATTCACCCCAGTACAGAGATATGGACCTAAATCCATCGTTTTTGTGCACTCCACACCACCCCAGTTCAGACATGGCCTTATGCAAATCAGCCTTGACCCTGTGCCTCATGGGAACTGTTCAGCCCGAACTGCCAAGCCATATCTTTCCTGGACCGGAATCAAGCATCCTAGGACTGGTTTCTGGCTATCAGCCGTCTTAAGCCAGGATAGCTTGACTCCAGTGTTGTGGTGAGCATGGGACTCACGTCTGAGCATACCCATCCCACTCGGGGTGACAAATGCAAAAACAACAATTGATGGACAGAATGCAGAACACTGTCATACATTCACCCCAGTACAGAGCTCTGGGCCTAAATCCATTGTTTTTTGCACTCCACACCACCCCAGTTCAGACATGGCCATATGCAAATCAGCCTTGACCCTGTGTCTCATGGGAACAGTCCAGCCCGAACTGCCAAGCCATGTCTTTCCTGGACCAGAATCAAGCATCCTAGGACCGGTTTCTGGCTATCAGCCGTCTTCAGCCAGGATAGCTTGACTCCAGTGGTGTGGAGAGCATGGGACTCACGTCTGAGCATACCCATCCCACTTGGGGTGACAAATGCAAAAACAACAATTGATGGACAGAATGCAGAACAATGTCATACATTCACCACAGTACAGAGATCTGGGCCTAAATCCATTGTTTTTTTGCACTCCACACCACCCCAGTTCAGACATGGCCATATGCAAATCAGCCTTGAACCTGTGCCTCATGGGAACAGTCCAGCCCGGATTGCCAAGCCATGTCTTTCCTGGACCGCAATCTAGCATCCTAGTACCGGTTTCTGGCTATCAGCCATCTTCAGCCAGAATAGCTTGACTCCATGGTGTGGAGAGCATGGGACTCACGTCTGAGCATACCCATCCCACTCGGGGTGACAAATGCAAAAACAACAATTGATGGACAGAATGCAGAACAATGTCATACACATATGCAAATCAGCCTTGACCCTGTGCCTCATGGGAACAGTCCTGCCCGAACTGCCAAGCCATGTCTTTCCTGGACCGGAATCAAGCATCCTATGACCGGTTTCTGGCTATCAGCTGTCTTCAGCCTGGATAGCTTGACTCCAGTGGCGTGGAGAGCATGATACTCACGTCTGAGCATACCCATCCCACTCGGTGTGACAAATGCAAAAACAACAATTGATGGACAGAATGCAGAACAATGTTATACATTCACCCCAGTACAGAGATATGGGCCTAAATCCATTGTTTTATTGCACTCCACTCCACCCCAGTTCAGACATGGACATATGCAAATCAGCCTTGACCATGTGCCTCATGGGAACAGTCCAGCCCGAACTGCCAAGCCATGTCTTTCCTGGACCAGAATCCCGCATCCTAGGACCGGTTTCTGGCTATCAGCCGTCTTCAGCCTGGATAGCTTGACTCCAGTGGTATGGATTGCATGGGACTCACGTCTGCGCATTCTCATCCCACTCGGGTGACAAATGCAAAAACAACAATTGATGGACAGAATACAGAACAATGTCATACATTCACCCCAGTACAGAGATCTGGGCCTAAATCCATCGTTTTTTTGCACTCCACACCACCCAAGTTCAGACATGGCCATATGCAAATCAGCCTTGACCCTGTGCCTCATGGGAACAGTCCCGCCCGAATTGCCAAGCCATGTCTTTCCTGGACAGGAATCAAGCATCCTAGGACCGGTTTCTGGCTATCAGCTGTCTTCAGCCAGGATAGATGGACTCCAGTGGTGTTTAGAGCATGGGACTCACGTCTGAACATACCCATCCCACTCGGGGTGACAAATGCAAAAACAACAATTGATGGACAGAATGCAGAACAATGTCATACATTCACTCCAGTACAGAGATCCTGGCCTAAATCTATCATTTTTTTGCACTCCACACCACCCCAGTTCAGACATGGCCATATGAAAATCAGCCTTGACCCTGTGCCTCATGGGAACAGTCCAGCCCTAACTGCCAAGCCATGTCTTTCCTGGACCGGAATCAAGCATCCTAGGACCGGTTTCTGGCTATCAGCGTCTTCAGACAGGATAGCTTGACTCCAGTGGTGTGGAGAGCATGGGACTCACGTCTGAGCATACCCATCCCACTCGGGGTGACTAATGCAAAAACAACAATTGATGGACAGAATGCAGAACAATGTCATACATTCACTCCAGTACAGAGATCCTGGCCTAAATCCATCGTTTTTTTGCACTCCACACCACCCCAGTTCATTCATGGCCATATGCAAATCAGCCTTGACCCTGTGCCTCATGGGAACAGTCCAGCCCGAACTGCCAAGCCATGTCTTTCCTGGACCGGAGTCAAGCATCCTAGGACCGGTTTCTGGCTATCAGCCGTCTTCAGCCAGGATAGCTTGACTCCAGTGGTGTGGAGAGCATGGGACTCACGTCTGAGCATACCCATCCCACTCGGGGTGACTAATGCAAAAACAACAATTGATGGACAGAATGCAGAACAATGCCATACATTCACCCCAGTACAGAGATATGGACCTAAATCCATTGTTTTTGTGCACTCCACACCACCCCAGTTCAGACATGGCCTTATGCAAATCAGCCTTGACCCTGTGCCTCATGGGAACTGTTCAGCCCGAACTGCCAAGCCATATCTTTCCTGGACCGGAATCAAGCATCCTAGGACTGGTTTCTGGCTATCAGCCGTCTTAAGCCAGGATAGCTTGACTCCAGTGTTGTGGTGAGCATGGGACTCACGTCTGAGCATACCCATCCCACTCGGGGTGACAAATGCAAAAACAACAATTGATGGACAGAATGCAGAACAATGTCATACATTCACCCCAGTACAGAGCTCTGGGCCTAAATCCATTGTTTTTTGCACTCCACACCACCCCAGTTCAGACATGGCCATATGCAAATCAGCCTTGACCCTGTGCCTCATGGGAACAGTCCAGCCCGAACTGCCAAGCCATGTCTTTCCTGGACCAGAATCAAGCATCCTAGGACCGGTTTCTGGCTATCAGCCGTCTTCAGCCAGGATAGCTTGACTCCAGTGGTGTGGAGAGCATGGGACTCACGTCTGAGCATACCCATCCCACTTGGGGTGACAAATGCAAAAACAACAATTGATGGACAGAATGCAGAACAATGTCATACATTCACCCCAGTACAGAGATCTGGGCCTAAATCCATTGTTTTTTTGCACTCCACACCACCCCAGTTCAGACATGGCCATATGCAAATCAGCCTTGAACCTGTGCCTCATGGGAACTGTCCAGCCCGGATTGCCAAGCCATGTCTTTCCTGGACCGCAATCTAGCATCCTAGTACCGGTTTCTGGCTATCAGCCATCTTCAGCCAGAATAGCTTGACTCCATGGTGTGGAGAGCATGGGACTCACGTCTGAGCATACCCATCCCACTCGGGGTGACAAATGCAAAAACAACAATTGATGGACAGAATGCAGAACAATGTCATACACATATGCAAATCAGCCTTGACCCTGTGCCTCATGGGAACAGTCCTGCCCGAACTGCCAAGCCATGTCTTTCCTGGACCGGAATCAAGCATCCTATGACCGGTTTCTGGCTATCAGCTGTCTTCAGCCTGGATAGCTTGACTCCAGTGGCGTGGAGAGCATGATACTCACGTCTGAGCATACCCATCCCACTCGGTGTGACAAATGCAAAAACAACAATTGATGGACAGAATGCAGAACAATGTTATACATTCACCCCAGTACAGAGATCTGGGCCTAAATCCATTGTTTTATTGCACTCCACTCCACCCCAGTTCAGACATGGACATATGCAAATCAGCCTTGACCATGTGCCTCATGGGAACAGTCCAGCCCGAACTGCCAAGCCATGTCTTTCCTGGACCAGAATCCCGCATCCTAGGACCGGTTTCTGGCTATCAGCCGTCTTCAGCCAGGATAGCTTGACTCCAGTGGTATGGATTGCATGGGACTCACGTCTGCGCATTCTCATCCCACTCGGGTGACAAATGCAAAAACAACAATTGATGGACAGAATACAGAACAATGTCATACATTCACCCCAGTACAGAGATCTGGGCCTAAATCCATCGTTTTTTTGCACTCCACACCACCCAAGTTCAGACATGGCCATATGCAAATCAGCCTTGACCCTGTGCTTCATGGGAACAGTCCCGCCCGAATTGCCAAGCCATGTCTTTCCTGGACAGGAATCAAGCATCCTAGGACCGGTTTCTGGCTATCAGCCGTCTTCAGCCAGGATAGCTTGACTCCAATGGTGTGGAGAGCATGGGACTCACCTTTGAGCATACCCATCCCACTCGGAGTGACAAATGCAAAAACAACAATTGATATACAGAATGCAGAACAATGTTATGCATTCCCCACAGTACAGAGATCTGGGCCTAAATCCATTGTTTTTTTCACTCCACACCACCCCAGTTCAGACATGGCCATATGCAAATCATCCATGACCCTGTGCCTCATGAGAACAGTCCAGCCTGAACTACCAAGCCATTTTTTTCCCTGACAGGAATCAAGCATCCTAGGACCGGTTTCAGGCTATCAGCTGTCTTCAGCCAGGATAGATAGACTCCAGTGGTGTGGAGAGCATGGGACTCACGTCTGAACATACCCATCCCACTCGGGGTGACAAATGCAAAAACAACAATTGATGGACAGAATGCAGAACAATGTCATACATTCACTCCAGTACAGAGATCCTGGCCTAAATCCATCGTTTTTTTGCACTCCACACCACCCCAGTTCAGACATGGCCATATGAAAATCAGCCTTGACCCTGTGCCTCATGGGAACAGTCCAGCCCGAACTGCCAAGCCATGTCTTTCCTGGACCAGAATCAAGCATCCTAGGACCGGTTTCTGGCTATCAGCGTCTTCAGACAGGATAGCTTGACTCCAGTGGTGTGGAGAGCATGGGACTCACATCTGAGCATACCCATCCCACTCGGGGTGACAAATGCAAAAACAACAATTGATGGACAGAATGCAGAACAATGTCATACATTCACTCCAGTACAGAGATCCTGGCCTAAATCCATCGTTATTTTGCACTCCACACCACCCCAGTTCATTCATGGCCATATGCAAATCAGCCTTTACCCTGTGCCTCATGGGAACAGTCCAGCCCGAACTGCCAAGCCATGTCTTTCCTGGACCGGAATCAAGCATCCTAGGATCGGTTTCTGGCTATCAGCCGTCTTCAGCCAGGATAGCTTGACTCCAGTGGTGTGGAGAGCATGGGACTCACGTCTGAGCATACCCATCCCACTCGGGGTGACTAATGCGAAAACAACAATTAATGGACAGAATGCAGAACAATGTCATACATTCACCCCAGTACAGAGCTCTGGGCCTAAATCCATTGTTTTTTGCACTCCACACCACCCCAGTTCAGACATGGCCATATGCAAATCATCCATGACCATGTGCCTCATGGGAACAGTCCAGCCCGAACTGCCAAGCCATGTCTTTCCTGTACAGGAATCAAGCTTCCTAGGACCGGTTTCAGGCTATCAGCCGTCTTCAGCCAGGATAGATTGACTCCAGTGGTGTGGAGAGCATGGGACTGACGTCTTAGCATACCCATCCCACTCGGGGTGACAAATGCAAAAACAACAATTGATGGACAGAATGCAGAACAATGTCATACATTCACTCCAGTACAGAGATCCTGGCCTAAATCCATCGTTTTCTTGCACTCCACACCACCCCAGTTCAGACAAGGCCATATGCAAATCAGCCTTGACCCTGTGCCTCATGAGAACAGTGCAGCCCGAACTGCCAAGCCATGTCTTTCCTGGACCAGAATCAAGCATCCTAGGACCGGTTTCTGGCTATCAGCCGTCTTCAGCCAGGATATCTTGACTCCAGTGGTGTGGAGAGCATGGGACTCACGTCTGAGCATACCCATCCCACTCGGGGTGACAAATGCAAAAATAACAATTGATGGACAGAATGCAGAATAATGTCATACATTCACCCCAGTACAGAGCTCTGGCCTACATCCATCATTTTTTTGCACTCCACACCACACGAGTTCAGACATGGCTATATGCAAATCAAGCTTGACCCTGTGCCTCATGGGAACTGTTCAGCCCGAACTGCCAACCCATGTCTTTCCTGGACCGGAATCAAGCATCCTAGGACCGGTTTCTGGCTATTAGCCGTCTTCAGCCAGGATAGCTTGACTCCAGTGTTGTGGTGAGCATGGGACTCACGTCTGAGCATACCCATCCCACTCGGGGTGACAAATGCAAAAATAACAATTGATGGACAGAATGCAGAATAATGTCATACATTCACCCCAGTACAGAGCTCTGGCCTACATCCATCATTTTTTTGCACTCCACACCACCCGAGTTCAGACATGGCCATATGCAAATCAGCCTTGACCCTGTGCCTCATGGGAACAGTCCTGCCCCAACTGCCAACCCATGTCTTTCCTGGACCGGAATCAAGCATCCTAGGACCGGTTTCTGGCTATTAGCCGTCTTCAGCCAGGATAGCTTGACTCCAGTGGTGTGGAGAGCATGGGACTCACGTCTGAGCATACCCATCCCACCTGGCGTGACAAATGCAAAAACAACAATTGAAGGACAGAATGCAGAACAATGTCATATATTCACCCCAGTACAGAGATCTGGGCCTAAATCCGTTGTTTTTTTGCACTCCACACCACCCCAGTTCAGACATGGCCATATGCAAATCAGCCTTGACCCTTCGCCTCATGGGAACAGTCCAGCCCGAACTGCTAAGCCATGTCTTTCCTGGACCAAATTCTAGCATACTAGGACCGGTTTCTGGCTATCAGCCGTCTTCAGCCAGGATAGCTTGACTCCAGAGGTGTGGAGAACATGGGACTCACCTCTGAGCATACCCATCCCACTCTGAGTGACAAATGCAAAAACAACAATTGATATACAGAATGCAGAACAATGTTATACATTCACCCCAGTACAGAGATATGGGCCTAAATCCATTGTTTTTTGCACTCCACACCACCCCAGTTCAGACATGGCCATATGCAAATGATCCATGACCCTGTGCCTCATGAGAACAGTCCAGCCCGTACTGCCAAGCCATGTCTTTCATGGACAGGAATCAAGCATCCTAGGACCGGTTTCAGGCTATAAGCCGTCTTCAGCCAGGATAGCTTGACTCCAGTGGTGTGGAGAGCATGGGACTCACGTCTGAGCATACCCATCCCACTCGGGGTGACAAATGCAAAAACAACAATTGATGGACAGAATGCAGAACAATGTCATACATTCACTCCAGTACAGAGATCCTGGCCTAAATCCATCGTTTTTTTGCACTCCACACCACCCCAGTTCAGACATGGCCATATGCAAATCAGCCTTGACCCTGTGCCTCATGGGAACAGTCCAGCCCGAACTGCCAAGCCATGTCTTTCCTGGCCGGGAATCAAGCATCCTAGGACCAGTTTCTGGCTATCAGCCGTCTTCAGCCAGGATAGCTTGACTCCAGTGGTGTGGAGAGCATGGGACTCACCTCTGAGCATACCCATCCCACTCGGAGTGACAAATGCAAAAACAAAAATTGATATACAGAATGCAGAACAATGTTATACATTCACCCCAGTACAGAGATCTGAGCCTAAATCCATTGTTTTTTGCACTCCACACCACCCCAGTTCAGACATGGCCATATGCAAATCAGCCTTGACCCTGTGCCTCATGGGAACTGTTCAGCCCGAACTGCCAAGCCATGTCTTTCCTGGACCCGAATCAAGCATCCTAGGACCGGTTTCTGGCTATCAGCCGTCTTCAGCCAGGATAGCTTGACTCCAGTGTTGTGGTGAGCATGGGACTCACGTCTGAGCATACCCATCCCACACGGGGTGACAAATGCAAAAACAACAATTGATGGACAGAATGCAGAACAATGTCATACATTCACCCCAGTACAGAGCTCTGGGCCTAAATCCATTGTTTTTTGCACTCCACACCACCCCAGGTCAGACATGGCCATATGCAAATCATCCATGACCCTGTGCTTCATGGGAACAGTCAAGCCCGAACTGCCAAGCCATGTCTTTCCTGGACAGGAATCCAGCATCCTAGGACCGGTTTCAGGCTATCAGCCGTCTTCAGCCAGGATAGATTGACTCCAGTGGTGTGGAGAGCATGGGACTCACGTCTGAGCATACCCATCCCACTCGGGGTGACAAATGCAAAAACAACAATTGATGGACAGAATGCAGAACAATGTCATACATTCACCCCAGTACAGAGCTCTGGGCCTACATCCATCATTTTTTTGCACTCCACACCACCCCAGTTCAGACATGGCCATATGCAAATCATCCTTGACCGTGTGCCTCATGGGAACAGTCCAGCCCGAACTGCCAAGCCATGTCTTTCCTGGACAGGAATCAAGCATCCTAGGACCGGTTTCTGGCTATCAGCCGTCTTCAGCCAGGATAGATTGACTCCAGTGGTGTTTAGAGCATGGGACTCACGTCTGAGCATACCCATCCCACTCGGGGTGACATATGCAAAAACAACAAGTGATGGACAGAATGCAGAACAATGTCATACATTCACTCCAGTACAGAGATCCTGGCCTAAATCCATTGTTTTTTTGCACTCCACACCACCCCAGTTCAGACATGTCCATATGCAAATCAGCCTTGACCCTGTGCCTCATGGGAACAGTCCAGCCCGAACTGCCAAGCCATGTGTTTCCTGGACCGGAATCAAGCATCCTAGGACTGGTTTCTGGCTATCAGCCGTCTTCAGCCAGGATAGCTTGACTCCAGTGGTGTTTAGAGCATGGGCATAACGTCTGAGCATACCCATCCCACTCGGGGTGACATATGCAAAAACAACAAGTGATGGACAGAATGCAGAACAATGTCATACATTCACTCCAGTACAGAGATCCTGGCCTAAATCCATCGTTTTTTTGCACTCCACACCACCCCAGTTCAGACATGGCCATATGCAAATCAGCCTTGACCCTGTGCCTCATAGGAACAGTCCAGCCCGAACTGCCAAGCCATGTGTTTCCTGGACCGGAATCAAGCATCCTAGGACTGGTTTCTGGCTATCAGCCGTCTTCAGCCAGGATAGCTTGACTCCAGTGGTGTTTAGAGCATGGGACTCACATCTGAGCATACCCATCCCACTCGGGGTGACAAATGCAAAAACAACAATTGATGGACAGAATGCAGAACAATGTCATACATTCACCCCAGTACAGAGCTCTGGGCCTACATCCATCATTTTTTTGCACTCCACACCACCCCAGTTCAGACATGGCCATATGCAAATCATCCTTGACCGTGTGCCTCATGGGAACAGTCCAGCCCGAACTGCCAAGCCATGTCTTTCCTGGACAGGAATCAAGCATCCTAGGAAGGACCGGTTTCTGGCTATCAGCCGTCTTCAGCCAGGATAGATTGACTCCAGTGGAGTTTAGAGCATGGGACTCACGTCTGAGCATACCCATCCCACTCGGGGTGACAAATGCAAAAACAATAATTGATGGACAGAATGCAGAACAATGTCATACATTCACCCCAGTACAGAGCTCTGGGCCTAAATCTATTGTTTTTTGCACTCCACACCACCCCAGTTCAGACATGGCCATATGCAAATCATCCATGACCCTGTGCCTCATGGGAACAGTCCAGCCCGAACTGCCAAGCCATTTCTTTCCTGGACAAGAATCCAGCATCCTAGGACCAGTTTCAGGCTATCAGCCGTCTTCAGCCAGGATAGATTGACTCCAGTGGTGTGGAGAGCATGGGACTCACGTCTGAGCGTACCCATCCCACTCGGGTTGACTAATGCAAAAACAACAATTGATGGACAGAATGCAGAACAATGTCATACATTCACTCCAGTACAGCGATCCTGGCCTAAATCCATCGTTTTTTGCACTCCACACCACCCCAGTTCAGACTGAGGAAATATAGATTTTATGGTCAAAGAAATGTTCCCTAACGTGTACCCCACCGTCTCCATGTACGAGATTAAAGTGCATGTAACTTCCCTCCTGTGCCAGCTATGAAAACGCAAATACATTTGCGTCTAACGTTAACATGTCCTCTTCCAGATCCACCATGAATGGGTCGGATATTCAGTTCCTAAGTATGCCTTGCCACTGTCTTTGTATGGTACACTTTCTGTATTTCTGGCTCTGTGCGAGCTAGGCCCTGTTTTCTGTCATCAAGCCTCTTTTAAAAGTAATCTCTGCCTCCTGAAACTGCAACGTGGGATGCCCCCCCGTGAACTCTGTCCTACTCCCTGCGAGGCGAGCGGAGCCTGGCTCGGCCTGCTTGCCTGCCAAAGACAGTATTTTACCTTCATCTTATCAGTATAGTCAAGCTTAGCTTCCCGAAAACACATTCCAGTCCAGCAGAATAGATAAACAATCCCTCAGCTGCAGAGCAAAGGGCCCGGCCTCTCTGTCTCCATGCAAGTAATACATGTCTTCGTTACCATGGTAGGTCCATGGCCCCCTCGCTTTACCCACAGACACGTAGGCGCATATACACACACTCATAGTCAGCATAGGATAGCCTCTGCCCAAGAGACCTTTCCTTCCAGATAATATTGTCCCCAAATATCAGATATCAGATATGATATAGGAACGAGTTGATCTGACATGCCAGACTTCTGTCTCTTTCCTCTAGTGTAAATGTCAAGTCCCCTGCACCCTCCAGTTTCACGTCAGTCACACGTCATGCAGCTGCGCGCGCATCCAGACCTTAGATTCCTGCTGACACTGCAAGATTCTGTCATAGAGCCACCCACTTTTGACACTTACATGTGACGTTTCTAGAACACACCTCTGTGCACGCCTAGTTCACGCCTTCTGATTACGTATTGCTAACACGTGTGTATCCTTATCTTGTTTCTCTCAGCTGTTACGCCTTCTGCATTGACTTCCATTCTGTACATCATGTATATAAGTTGTGTATTGTCAATAAACTATGCTCTATCCCTTCCTGCACCCCTGTGGTGGCAGGAACCCGATATCCGGTACCTGACCCATTCCTTTTTAAGGAATAAAACCCCTAAGAACTCTAGCACCACGGACTCTGCGTCTTTCTTTCCGATTGAGTTATTTTATAAAGTACTTACCTGCATAGAAATTAGGACGGTAATTAGTTATTTACCACATTAATTTGGCGCCCGAATAGGGACCCCTCCCCCACCTCACGCTCCGGTAGGCGCGTTGCAGCCTTGGCCCCCTGCCACAGTCGAGAGGGACAAGTTACGCGTACCCGCAGGATTTCCTGTATCTCCCTCGGGCTTACGGAGGTGACGGAGACTGCGATCAGCACCCAGACGAGGCGGTGAGGAGTGCGGAGGATCCCGACCAGAGCCTAGCCGAAAGAAGCAAGGTCCGAGGTGTCAAGAGGCCCACCAGTTCCGAAGTTCCGAAGTATTCACTTGTCGAGTCGAGTCCGGTCCAGTCCAGTCGAGTTTTCCGAGGCCTTCTGTTTCCGTGCTTCCCGGTGAGTACCGTTGCTGGGGACGCATCTAGACGGGTGCATTATTATGTATCCGGTAAAGACGGGTTTGGGTACACAAACACGGTCTGCACTGTTTTAGACAGTGTATCTGTGCTGTTTAGCAGTACATCTGACATTCAAGTTTTTGCACTGTTCTTGGCAGTGTATCTGTGCTGTTTAGCAGCACATCTAGCATTAAGGGTAGTAAATGTGTCTTTAAAAGGTTTTATGTGATTAATGTCGTGGTATGAGTGACTGTTTGATGTACATTACTGTGTTTTTGTGTAACTAACTGTGTTCAGAAGTAAGTGACAAGTATCGAGTATCCAGCACTAAGTAACAAGATGCCGCTGTTCAATAAGTTAAGACAGATAGGAACTAGGAAAGGGATACTAGAGGAAGAAATTCCTATCCCCCCTAGGGACACTCCTGGAAACTTTATGTACCACAAGCATGGCTTAGATGCCATACTGTACCTAGATTTATGGGCCGATTATACTAAGCACCTAGAAGAAAGACACAGATGGCCCGTTACAGGAACTTGGGATGCCGAGTGCATCCTGAAAGTAGAAGAAGCACTATGGAAAAAGAAAGCCAGACAATCTCAGAAAGACGCCATAGAATTTTGGCGTAAAGAATCACATAAACGTGCCAAAAAAGCACTCCGAAGAGAAGACAAACATAGAGAAGAGTCGGATAAAGTCCGAGAAAACGAATTAGTTAATGAGGGGATCCGAGTAAAGGCAGAACAAGTAGACCGCATGCGAAATAACCTTGTAAATGGCATGTACTTAGTGACCGAGGGCTCGCCTGAAGCCACTTCAGAAATACCAAAAGACCTGCCGCCACCATTGGTTCCAATTAAAGTAAATCACAAGACTACCAAAGACATATTCCTTTCTTCCTATCTAAACGATGTAGCTCCCGCCTATACAAATCCACGTGCCCACGCACCGCCTACTGACGGTGACGGTAGTGGCAACCCACCCCAAGACAATGCCCAGCCTGTACCGCAACAGAGTTCACCCGCCCGGAATCCTGTTCCACCTGTTCCTCCACCACTTCCTACACCCAAGATAAATACTCTGAATCCGTTTGGGCCTGACCCTGGAAAAACGCCAGTTCAGTTACTTACACAGTCCCCACAGACAAGTCATACTCAAGTCTCCGCCTCTGGAGGTGCGACAGGAGGTTACCAGACCCCGCCACAACAACATAGGTTAAACATAAGGGACATATTAAAGAACCGTACACCCCGAACCTCAAACTTCGACATGCTTAACGAACCCCTTCCAATTTGCAGATACGATCCAGTACCCGGTAAAGACAATAGAATGCTGTTAGCATCACTACGCTTACGAAAAGTTACCGATTATTTAGTGCTATTTCCAGGAATGGCTGAATACCTAGACCGAATATATCATTTTGTCCAGACTGGGGAAGATCCCGACAGCATCAAAGAGGCCCTGGCCCATCAGAAAGTTGACACTCAAGGTTGTATATTGCGCTTCTTCATAAATTGTTTAATCAGAGACCGAGACAGGCCTGGAGTAGATAAAGACGAGATAGACGCACTGAACAAATGGGGCCAGAACATAGCCGAGGGAAAACACGATAAACAGAATTGTATAGCAAGTATGTATAAAAAGATCAGGAAAGAAGTAATAGAGATACACGAAAGAAAGAAAGAAGAAAGGGAAGCAGATAACAATAGGCTTGATTCATCTGAGGAGGAAGACCGAGAGGAATCCGAACAACAACCTAAAGAAATGATAGCCTATGTAGGTAAGGGAAATTACCTTAAGAAAGGCATTCGTCCAGAAAGCAAGAGAGTTTTTCTCTCTGGCATGAAAACGAGTTCTCCTGAACACCTATTCCAAGATACCGATAAAAGACTTCAAGAACGAATGGGGTACCATGTACTCAATTCTATGGACGAACAGGAACTAGCCCGGTCAGCAGTACTATGGGCTGACAATCCTAGCATATACAATGATGATACAGTAGCACAGACATTTCTGAACCTTTCTCCAGACGAGCAGAAATTAGCGGGTGTATACATGATTCAGCATCTTCTCACGTTATACAGAAACGAACATTCGGACCCAGGTCCCTTACCTGATACATTAGAAGCACTACTTATGAATAGATGGAGAGGCCTAAGTACCAAGTTGATTCAAATAATCCTAGAGCGACAACATAGATATAACGCTTTCTTAGGCCCTCAACATGTTTCAGCTCCGCCCCCAGAAAGAAAAATGTTTCATCTGGAACATTTAGACAGACAGAATCCTTTACGAGAAGTACACCCAGTTATGGGTGCCGATAATACCCTGAAACGCGTGTATGTGTACACACCTTTGACGAAGTTAGAATTGTTAGAAATGAAGAAACTAGTACCCTGTCACGATAAAGACCCTGCAGGTTTTCACCGAGAACTTAAAGACATGTTACTCATGGGAGATTACACGTATACGGATATTATGAAATTGTTAAAAGTACTGCTGCCCACGGGCATTTACGAGAAGCTCAAGGAAAAGGAATGGGAGGTGGGAGATAAAAAGATTATTTGTCATCCCACTCGGGGTGACAAATGCAAAAACAACAATTGATGGACAGAATGCAGAACAATGTCATACATTCACCCCAGTACAGAGCTCTGGGCCTAAATCTATTGTTTTTTGCACTCCACACCACCCCAGTTCAGACATGGCCATATGAAAATCATCCATGACCCTGTGCCTCATGGGAACAGTCCAGCCCGAACTGCCAAGCCATTTCTTTTACTGGACAGGAATCCAGCATCCTAGGACCGGTTTCTGGCTATCAGCCGTCTTCAGCCAGGATAGCTTGACTCCAGTGGTGTGGAGAGCATGGGACTCACGTCTGAGCATACCCAACCCACTTGGGGTGACAAATGCAAAAACAACAATTGAAGGACAGAATGCAGAACAATATCATACATTCAACCCAGTACAGAGATCGGGGCCTAAATCCATTGTTTTTTTGCACTCCACACCACCCCAGTTCAGACATGGCCATATGCAAATCAGCCTTGACCCTGTGCCTCATGGGAACAGTCCAGCGCGAACTGCCAAGCTATGTCTTTCCTGGACAGGAATCAAGCATCCTAAGACCGGTTTCTGGCTAACAGCCATCTTCAGCCAGGATAGCTTGACTCCAGTGGAGTGGAGAGCATGGGACTCACGTCTGAGCATACCCATCCCACTCGGGGTGACAAATGCAAAAACATCAAATGATAGACAGAATGCAGAACAATGTCATACATTCACCCCAGTACAGAGATCAGGGCCTAAATCCATCGTTTTTTTGCACTCCACACCACCCCAGTTCAGACATGGCCATATGCAAATCAGCCTTTTTTTTTTTTTTTTTTTTTTTTTTTTTATTTTTATAAAGCGCATAGTCACCCGGAAGTATCCCAGCGCTGAGGAACCTAAGAGACATGACTGAGGACTGAGTTAACGGGAGGAGCATAAGGGCTAGGGGAAAAGATGTGTTTTTAATCGTTTCCTGAAACGGAGGTAGTGGGGTTCCAGACGAAGATCTTGTGGGAGGGAGTTCCAAAGACGGGCCGCATGAACCGCGAACCGTCTTCCTCCTGATCGTGCTTTCCTAAACCTTGGGGCATTGATAAGGTTTTCTGCATTAGAGCGAAGGGTTCTTGTGGCTATGTAAGGGGTAATGAAGTTTCGGAGAATTGGAGGGCCTTGGTTATTCAGGGTTTTGTGCACCAAACACAGGGCTTTAAATTTAATTCTCTCCCTTATGGGGAGCCAATGCAGGAGTTTGAGGGCAGGCTTGGCCGAAGATCTGGCCGGGGTGTTGGTAATGATCCGAGCAGCGGTGTTCTGGATCCTCTGCAATTTAGTCAATGTTGCTTCCGGTGCACCCAAATAGATCGCATTACTATAGTCCAGTCTAGATATAATAAGACCCTGGACTAAAAGTTTTTGCGATTTCGGAGGAAGAAGGGGCAGGACTTTCCTCAAGGATTTAAGCAGACCGAAACAGGTCCCTACGACCTTTTTTGCTTGTGGGGCGAAGGAGAGCTCCGAGTCGATCCAGACACCCAAGCTTTTTACCTCTGTCTTTGGGTCTGGGGGGGGACCTAGACATGTTGGCCACATGTCCAACGGAAATGAGGTTCCTTTTGGGCCGAGAACAAGGACCTCGGTTTTTGCCCCGTTTAATTTTAGCGCTGATGTATTCATCCAGTGATGGACCTGCGTGAGGCAGTTAAGGAGATCGGCTTTCTGTTGTTGAGGGTGGGACAACGACACCACTAATTGGGTGTCATCAGCGTACTTGACCCTGTGCCTCATGGGAACAGTCCAGCCCGAACTGCCAAGCTATGTCTTTCCTGGACAGGAATCAAGCATCCTAAGACCGGTTTCTGGCTAACAGCCATCTTCAGCCAGGATAGCTTGACTCCAGTGGAGTGGAGAGCATGGGACTCACGTCTGAGCATACCCATCCCACTCGGGGTGACAAATGCAAAAACATCAAATGATAGACAGAATGCAGAACAATGTCATACATTCACCCCAGTACAGAGATCAGGGCCTAAATCCATTGTTTTTGCACTCCACACCACCCCAGTTCAGACATGGCCATATGCAAATCATCCATGACCCTGTGCCTCATGGGAACAATCCAGCCCGAACTGCCAAGCCATGTCTTTTCTGGACAGGAATCCAGCATCCTAGGACCGGTTTCAGGCTATCAGCTGTCTTCAGCCAGGATAGATTGACTCCAGTGGTGTGGAGAGCATGGGACTCACGTCTGAGCATACCCATCCCACTCGGAGTGACAAATGCAAAAACAACAATTGATGGACAGAATGCAGAACAATGTCATACATTCACTCCAGTACAGAGATCCTGGCCTAAATCCATCGTTTTTTGCACTCCACACCACCCCAGTTCAGACATGGCCATATGCAAATCAGCCTTGACCCTGTGCCTCATGGGAACAGTCCAGCCCGAACTGCCAATCCATGTCTTTCCTGGAACGGAATCAAGCATCCTAGGACCGGTTTCTGGCTATCAGCCGTCTTCAGCCAGGATAGCTTGACTCCAGTGGTGTGAAGAGCATTGGACTCACGTCTGAGCATACCCATCCCACTCGGGGTGACTAATGCAAAAACAACAATTGATGGACAGAATCAGAACAATGTCATACATTCACCCCAGTACAGAGATATGGACCTAAATCCATCGTTTTTGTGCACTCCACGCCACCCCAGTTCAGACATGGCCATATGCAAATCATCCTTAACCCTGTGCCTCGTGGGAACAGTCCAACCCAAACTGAAAAGCCATGTCTTTCCCGGACCAGATTCTAGCATACTAGGACCGGTTTCTGGCTATCAGCCGTCTTCAGCCAGGATAGCTTGACTCCAGTGGTGTGGAGAGCATGGGACTCACCTCTGAGCATACCCATCCCACTCTGAGTGACAAATGCAAAAACAACAATTGATATACAGAATGCAGAACAATGTTATACATTCACCCCAGGACAGAGATCTGGGCCTAAATCCATTGTTTTTTGCACTCCACACCACCCCAGTTCAGACATGGCCATATGCAAATCATCCATGACCCTGTGCCTCATGAGAACAGTCCAGCCCGAACTGCCAAGCCATGTCTTTCCTGGACCGGAATCAAGCATCCTAGGACCGATTTCTGGCTATCAGCTGTCTTCAGCCAGGATAGCTTGACTCCAGTGGTGTGGAGAGCATGGGACTCACCTCTGAGCATACTCTTCCCACTCGGAGTGACAAATGCAAAAACAACAATTGATATACAGAATGCAGAACGATGTTATACATTCACCCCAGTACAGAGATCTGGGCCTAAATCCATTGTTTTTTGCACTCCACACCACCCCAGTTCAGACATGGCCATATGCAAATCAGCCTTGACCCTGTGCCTCATGGGAACTGTTCAGCCCGAACTGCCAAGCCATGTCTTTCCTGGACCCGAATCAAGCATCCTAGGACCGGTTTCTGGCTATCAGCCGTCTTCAGCCAGGATAGCTTGACTCCAGTGTTGTGGTGAGCATGAGACTCACGTCTGAGCATACCCATCCCACACGGGGTGACAAATGCAAAAACAACAATTGATGGACAGAATGCAGAACAATGTCATACATTCACCCCAGTACAGAGCTCTGGGCCTAAAACCATTCTTTTTGCACTCCACACACCCCAGGTCAGACATGGCCATATGCAAATCATCCATGACCCTGTGCCTCATGGGAACAGTCAAGCCCGAACTGCCAAGCCATGTCTTTCCTGGACAGGAATCCAGCATCCTAGGACCGGTTTCAGGCTATCAGCCGTCTTCAGCCAGGATAGATTGACTCCAGTGGTGTGGAGAGCATGGGACTCACGTCTGAGCATACCCATCCCACTCGGGGTGACAAATTCATAAACAACAATTGATGGACAGAATGCAGAACAATGTCATACATTCACCCCAGTACAGACATCTGGGCCTAAATCCATCATTTTTTTGCACTCCACACCACCTCAGTTCAGACATGGCCATATGCAAATCATCCTTAACCCTGTGCCTCGTGGGAACAGTCCAACCCAAACTGAAAAGCCATGTCTTTCCCGGACCAGATTCTAGCATACTAGGACCGGTTTCTGGCTATCAGCCGTCTTCAGCCAGGATAGGTTGACTCCAGTGGTGTGTAGAGCATGGGATTCACGTCTGAGCATACCCATCCCACTCGGGGTGACAAATGCAAAAACAACAATTGATGGACAGAATGCAGAACAATGTCATACATTCACTCCAGTACAGAGATCCTGGCCTAAATCCATCGGTTTTTTGCACTCCACACCACCCCAGTTCAGACATGGCCATATGCAAATCAGCCTTGACCCTGTGCTTCATGGGAACAGTCCAGCCCGAACTGCCAAGCCATGTGTTTCCTGGACCGGAATCACGCATCCTAGGACTGGTTTCTGGCTATCAGCCGTCTTCAGCCAGGATAGCTTGACTCCAGTGGTGTTTAGAGCATGGGCATCACGTCTGAGCATACCCATCCCACTCGGGGTGACAAATGCAAAAACAACAAGTGATGGACAGAATGCAGAACAATGTCATACATTCACTCCAGTACAGAGATCCTGGCCTAAATCCATTGTTTTTTTGCACTCCACACCACCCCAGTTCAGACATGGCCATATGCAAATCAGCCTTGACCCTGTGCCTCATGGGAACAGTCCAGCCCGAACTGCCAAGCAATGTATTTCCTGGACCGGAATCACGCATCCTAGGACTGGTTTCTGGCTATCAGCCGTCTTCAGCCAGGATAGCTTGACTCCAGTGGTGTTTAGAGCATGGGACTCACGTCTGAGCATACCCATCCCACTCGGGGTGACAAATGCAAAAACAACAAATGATGGACAGAATGCAGATCAATGTCATACATTCACCCCAGTACAGAGCTCTGGGCCTACATCCATCATTTTTTTGCACTCCACACCACCCCAGTTCAGACATGGCCATATGCAAATCAGCCTTGACCCTGTGCCTCATGGGAACAGTCCAGCGCGAACTGCCAAGCCATGTCTTTCCTGGACAGGAATCAAGCATCCTAGGACCGGTTTCTGGCTATCAGCCGTCTTCAGCCAGGATAGATTGACTCCAGTGGTGTTTAGAGCATGGGACTCACATCTGAGCATACCCATCCCACTCGGGGTGACAAATGCAAAAACAACAATTGATGGACAGAATGCAGAACAATGTCATACATTCACCCCAGTACAGAGCTCTGGGCCTAAATCTATTGTTTTTTGCACTCCACACCACCCCAGTTCAGACATGGCCATATGAAAATCATCCATGACCCTGTGCCTCATGGGAACAGTCCAGCCCGAACTGCCAAGCCATTTCTTTTACTGGACAGGAATCCAGCATCCTAGGACCGGTTTCTGGCTATCAGCCGTCTTCAGCCAGGATAGCTTGACTCCAGTGGTGTGGAGAGCATGGGACTCACGTCTGAGCATACCCAACCCACTTGGGGTGACAAATGCAAAAACAACAATTGAAGGACAGAATGCAGAACAATATCATACATTCAACCCAGTACAGAGATCGGGGCCTAAATCCATTGTTTTTTTGCACTCCACACCACCCCAGTTCAGACATGGCCATATGCAAATCAGCCTTGACCCTGTGCCTCATGGGAACAGTCCAGCCCGAACTGCCAAGCTATGTCTTTCCTGGACAGGAATCAAGCATCCTAAGACCGGTTTCTGGCTAACAGCCATCTTCAGCCAGGATAGCTTGACTCCAGTGGAGTGGAGAGCATGGGACTCACGTCTGAGCATACCCATCCCACTCGGGGTGACAAATGCAAAAACATCAAATGATAGACAGAATGCAGAACAATGTCATACATTCACCCCAGTACAGAGATCAGGGCCTAAATCCATCGTTTTTTTGCACTCCACACCGCCCCAGTTCAGACATGGCCATATGCAAATCATTCATGACCCTGTGCCTCATGAGAACAGTCCAGCCCGAACTGCCAAGCCATGTCTTTCCTGGACAGGAATCAAGCATCCTAGGACCCGTTTCAGGCTATCAGCTGTCTTCAGCCAGGATAGATTGACTCCAGTGGTGTGGAGAGCATGGGACTCACGTCTGAGCACACCCATCCCACTCGGGATGACAAATGCAAAAACAACAATTGATGGACGGAATGCAGAACAATGTCATACATTCACCCCAGTACAGAGATATGGACATAAATCCATCGTTTTTGTGCACTCCACACCACCCCAGTTCAGACATGGCCATATGCAAATCAGCCTTGACCCTGTGCCTCATGGGAACTGTTCAGCCCGAACTGCCAAGCCATGTCTTTCCTGGACCCGAATCAAGCATCCTAGGACCGGTTTCTGGCTATCAGCCGTCTTCAGCCAGGATAGCTCGACTCCAATGTTGTGGTGAGCATGGGACTCACGTCTGAGCATACCCATCCCACACGGGGTGACAAATGCAAAAACAACAATTGATGGACAGAATGCAGAACAATGTCATACATTCACCCCAGTACAGAGCTCTGGGCCTAAATCCATTGTTTTTGCACTCCACACCACCCCAGTTCAGACATGGCCATATGCAAATCATCCATGACCCTGTGCCTCATGGGAACAATCCAGCCCGAACTGCCAAGCCATGTCTTTTCTGGACAGGAATCCAGCATCCTAGGACCGGTTTCAGGCTATCAGCTGTCTTCAGCCAGGATAGATTGACTCCAGTGGTGTGGAGAGCATGGGACTCACGTCTGAGCATACCCATCCCACTCGGAGTGACAAATGCAAAAACAACAATTGATGGACAGAATGCAGAACAATGTCATACATTCACTCCAGTACAGAGATCCTGGCCTAAATCCATCGTTTTTTGCACTCCACACCACCCCAGTTCAGACATGGCCATATGCAAATCAGCCTTGACCCTGTGCCTCATGGGAACAGTCCAGCCCAAACTGCCAATCCATGTCTTTCCTGGACCGGAATCAAGCATCCTAGGACCGGTTTCTGGCTATCAGCCGTCTTCAGCCAGGATAGCTTGACTCCAGTGGTGTGAAGAGCATTGGACTCACGTCTGAGCATACCCATCCCACTCGGGGTGACTAATGCAAAAACAACAATTGATGGACAGAATCAGAACAATGTCATACATTCACCCCAGTACAGAGATATGGACCTAAATCCATCGTTTTTGTGCACTCCACACCACCCCAGTTCAGACATGGCCATATGCAAATCAGCCTTGACCCTGTGCCTCATGGGAACTGTTCAGCCCGAACTGCCAAGCCATGTCTTTCCTGGACTGGAATCAAGCATCCTAGGACCGGTTTCTGGCTATCAGCCGTCTTCAGCCAGGATAGCTTGACTCCAGTGTTGTGGTGAGCATGGGACTCATGTCTGAGCATACCTATCCCACTCAGGGTGACAAATGCAAAAACAACAATTGATGGACAGAATGCAGAACAATGTCATACATTCACCCCAGTACAGAGCTCTGGGCCTACATCCATCATTTTTTTGCACTCCACACCACCCCAGTTCAGACATGGCCATATGCAAATCAGCCTTGACCTTGTGCCTCATGGGAACAGTCCAGCCTGAACTGCCAAGCCATGTCTTTCCTGGACTGGAATCAAGCATCCTTTGACCGGTTTCAGGCTATCAGATGTCTTCAGCCAGGATAGCTTGACTCCAGTGTTGTGGTGAGCATGGGACTCACCTCTGAGCATACCCATCCCACTCGGGGTGACAAATGCAAAAACAACAATTGATGGACAGAATGCAGAACAATGTCATACATTCAACCCAGTACAGAGCTCTGGGCCTAAATCCATTGTTTTTTGCTCTCCATAGAACCCCAGTTCAGACATGGCCATATGCAAATCATCCATGACCCTGTGCCTCATGGGAACAGTCCAGCCCGAACTGCCAAGCCATGTCTTTCCTGGACAGGAATCAAGCATCCTAGGACCGGTTTCAGGCTATCAGCCGTCTTCAGCCAGGATAGATTGACTCCAGTGGTGTGGAGAGCATGGGACTCACGTCTGAGCATACCCATCCCACTCGGGGTGACAAATGCAAAAACAACAATTGATGGACAGAATGCAGAACAATGTCATACATTCACTCCAGTACAGGGATCCTGGCCTAAATCCATCGTTTTTTTGCACTCCACACCACCCCATTTCAGACATGGCCATATGCAAATCAGCCTTGACCCTGTGCCTCATGGGAACAGTCCAGCCCGAACTGCCAAGCCATGTCTTTCCTGGACCGGAATCAAGCATCCTAGGACCGGTTTCTGGCTGTCAGCTGTCTTCAGCCAGGATAGCTTGACTCCAGTGGTGTGGAGAGCATGGGACTCACGTCTGAGCATATCCATCCCACTCGGGGTGACTAATGCAAAAACAACAATTGATGGACAGAATGCAGAACAATGTCATACATTCACCCCAGTACAGAGCTCTGGGCCTACATCTATCATTTTTTTGCACTCCACACCACCCCAGTTCAGACATGGCCATATGCAAATCAGCCTTGACCCTGTGCCTCATGGGAACAGTCCTGCCCGAACTGCTAAGCCATGTCTTTCCTGGACCGGAATCAAGCATCCTAGGACCAGTTTCTGGCTATCAGCCGTCTTCAGCCAGGATAGTTTGACTCCAGTGGTGTGGAGAGCATGGGAATCACATCTGAGCATACCCATCCCATTTGGGGTGACAAATGCAAAAACAACAATTGATGGACAGAATGCAGAACAATGTAATACATTCACTCCAGTACAGAGATCCTGGCCTAAATCCATCGTTTTTTTGCACTCCACACAACCCCAGTTCAGACATGGCCATATGCAAATTAGCCTTGACCCTGTGCCTCATGGGAACAGTCCAGCCCGAACTGCCAAGCCATGTCTTTCCTGGACTGGAATCAAGCATCCTAGGACCGGTTTCAGGCTATCAGCCGTCTTCAGCCAGGATAGATTGACTCCAGTGGTGTGGAGAGCATGGGACTCACGTCTGAGCATACCCATCCCACTCGGGATGACAAATGCAAAAACAACAATTGATGGACAGAATGCAGAACAATGTCATACATTCACCCCAGTACAGAGATATGGACATAAATCCATCGTTTTTGTGCACTCCACACCACCCCAGTTCAGACATGGCCATATGCAAATCAGCCTTGACCCTGTGCCTCATGGGAACTGTTCAGCCCGAACTGCCAAGCCATGTCTTTCCTGGACCCAAATCAAGCATCCTAGGACCGGTTTCTGGCTATCAGCCGTCTTCAGCCAGGATAGCTTGACTCCAATGTTGTGGTGAGCATGGGACTCACGTCGGAGCATACCCATCCCACACGGGGTGACAAATGCAAAAACAACAATTGATGGACAGAATGCAGAACAATGTCATACATTCACCCCAGTACAGAGCTCTGGGCCTAAATCCATTGTTTTTGCACTCCACACCACCCCAGTTCAGACATGGCCATATGCAAATCATCCATGACCCTGTGCCTCATGGGAACAATCCAGCCCGAACTGCCAAGCCATGTCTTTTCTGGACAGGAATCCAGCATCCTAGGACCGGTTTCAGGCTATCAGCTGTCTTCAGCCAGGATAGATTGACTCCAGTGGTGTGGAGAGCATGGGACTCACGTCTGAGCATACCCATCCCACTCGGAGTGACAAATGCAAAAACAACAATTGATGGACAGAATGCAGAACAATGTCATACATTCACTCCAGTACAGAGATCCTGGCCTAAATCCATCGTTTTTTGCACTCCACACCACCCCAGTTCAGACATGGCCATATGCAAATCAGCCTTGACCCTGTGCCTCATGGGAACAGTCCAGCCCGAACTGCCAATCCATGTCTTTCCTGGACCGGAATCAAGCATCCTAGGACCGGTTTCTGGCTATCAGCCGTCTTCAGCCAGGATAGCTTGACTCCAGTGGTGTGAAGAGCATTGGACTCACGTCTGAGCATACCCATCCCACTCGGGGTGACTAATGCAAAAACAACAATTGATGGACAGAATCAGAACAATGTCATACATTCACCCCAGTACAGAGATATGGACCTAAATCCATCGTTTTTGTGCACTCCACACCACCCCAGTTCAGACATGGCCATATGCAAATCAGCCTTGACCCTGTGCCTCATGGGAACTGTTCAGCCCAAACTGCCAAGCCATGTCTTTCCTGGACTGGAATCAAGCATCCTAGGACCGGTTTCTGGCTATCAGCCGTCTTCAGCCAGGATAGCTTGACTCCAGTGTTGTGGTGAGCATGGGACTCATGTCTGAGCATACCTATCCCACTCGGGGTGACAAATGCAAAAACAACAATTGATGGACAGAATGCAGAACAATGTCATACATTCACCCCAGTACAGAGCTCTGGGCCTACATCCATCATTTTTTTGCACTCCACACCACCCCAGTTCAGACATGGCCATATGCAAATCAGCCTTGACCTTGTGCCTCATGGGAACAGTCCAGCCCGAACTGCCAAGCCATGTGTTTCCTGGACTGGAATCAAGCATCCTTTGACCGGTTTCAGGCTATCAGACGTCTTCAGCCAGGATAGCTTGACTCCAGTGTTGTGGTGAGCATGGGACTCACCTCTGAGCATACCCATCCCACTCGGGGTGACAAATGCAAAAACAACAATTGATGGACAGAATGCAGAACAATGTCATACATTCAACCCAGTACAGAGCTCTGGGCCTAAATCCATTGTTTTTTGCACTCCATAGAACCCCAGTTCAGACATGGCCATATGCAAATCATCCATGACCCTGTGCCTCATGGGAACAATCCAGCCCGAACTGCCAAGCCATGTCTTTTCTGGACAGGAATCCAGCATCCTAGGACCGGTTTCAGGCTATCAGCTGTCTTCAGCCAGGATAGATTGACTCCAGTGGTGTGGAGAGCATGGGACTCACGTCTGAGCATACCCATCCCACTCGGAGTGACAAATGCAAAAACAACAATTGATGGACAGAATGCAGAACAATGTCATACATTCACTCCAGTACAGAGATCCTGGCCTAAATCCATCGTTTTTTGCACTCCACACCACCCCAGTTCAGACATGGCCATATGCAAATCAGCCTTGACCCTGTGCCTCATGGGAACAGTCCTGCCCGAACTGCTAAGCCATGTCTTTCCTGGACCGGAATCAAGCATCCTAGGACCAGTTTCTGGCTATCAGCCGTCTTCAGCCAGGATAGCTTGACTCCAGTGGTGTGGAGAGCATGGGAATCACATCTGAGCATACCCATCCCATTTGGGGTGACAAATGCAAAAACAACAATTGATGGACAGAATGCAGAACAATGTAATACATTCACTCCAGTACAGAGATCCTGGCCTAAATCCATCGTTTTTTTGCACTCCACACAACCCCAGTTCAGACATGGCCATATGCAAATTAGCCTTGACCCTGTGCCTCATGGGAACAGTCCAGCCCGAACTGCCAAGCCATGTCTTTCCTGGACTGGAATCAAGCATCCTAGGACCGGTTTCAGGCTATCAGCCGTCTTCAGCCAGGATAGATTGACTCCAGTGGTGTGGAGAGCATGGGACTCACGTCTGAGCATACCCATCCCACTCGGGATGACAAATGCAAAAACAACAATTGATGGACAGAATGCAGAACAATGTCATACATTCACCCCAGTACAGAGATATGGACATAAATCCATCGTTTTTGTGCACTCCACACCACCCCAGTTCAGACATGGCCATATGCAAATCAGCCTTGACCCTGTGCCTCATGGGAACTGTTCAGCCCGAACTGCCAAGCCATGTCTTTCCTGGACCCAAATCAAGCATCCTAGGACCGGTTTCTGGCTATCAGCCGTCTTCAGCCAGGATAGCTTGACTCCAATGTTGTGGTGAGCATGGGACTCACGTCGGAGCATACCCATCCCACACGGGGTGACAAATGCAAAAACAACAATTGATGGACAGAATGCAGAACAATGTCATACATTCACCCCAGTACAGAGCTCTGGGCCTAAATCCATTGTTTTTGCACTCCACACCACCCCAGTTCAGACATGGCCATATGCAAATCATCCATGACCCTGTGCCTCATGGGAACAATCCAGCCCGAACTGCCAAGCCATGTCTTTTCTGGACAGGAATCCAGCATCCTAGGACCGGTTTCAGGCTATCAGCTGTCTTCAGCCAGGATAGATTGACTCCAGTGGTGTGGAGAGCATGGGACTCACGTCTGAGCATACCCATCCCACTCGGAGTGACAAATGCAAAAACAACAATTGATGGACAGAATGCAGAACAATGTCATACATTCACTCCAGTACAGAGATCCTGGCCTAAATCCATCGTTTTTTGCACTCCACACCACCCCAGTTCAGACATGGCCATATGCAAATCAGCCTTGACCCTGTGCCTCATGGGAACAGTCCAGCCCGAACTGCCAATCCATGTCTTTCCTGGACCGGAATCAAGCATCCTAGGACCGGTTTCTGGCTATCAGCCGTCTTCAGCCAGGATAGCTTGACTCCAGTGGTGTGAAGAGCATTGGACTCACGTCTGAGCATACCCATCCCACTCGGGGTGACTAATGCAAAAACAACAATTGATGGACAGAATCAGAACAATGTCATACATTCACCCCAGTACAGAGATATGGACCTAAATCCATCGTTTTTGTGCACTCCACACCACCCCAGTTCAGACATGGCCATATGCAAATCAGCCTTGACCCTGTGCCTCATGGGAACTGTTCAGCCCAAACTGCCAAGCCATGTCTTTCCTGGACTGGAATCAAGCATCCTAGGACCGGTTTCTGGCTATCAGCCGTCTTCAGCCAGGATAGCTTGACTCCAGTGTTGTGGTGAGCATGGGACTCATGTCTGAGCATACCTATCCCACTCGGGGTGACAAATGCAAAAACAACAATTGATGGACAGAATGCAGAACAATGTCATACATTCACCCCAGTACAGAGCTCTGGGCCTACATCCATCATTTTTTTGCACTCCACACCACCCCAGTTCAGACATGGCCATATGCAAATCAGCCTTGACCTTGTGCCTCATGGGAACAGTCCAGCCCGAACTGCCAAGCCATGTCTTTCCTGGACTGGAATCAAGCATCCTTTGACCGGTTTCAGGCTATCAGACGTCTTCAGCCAGGATAGCTTGACTCCAGTGTTGTGGTGAGCATGGGACTCACCTCTGAGCATACCCATCCCACTCGGGGTGACAAATGCAAAAACAACAATTGATGGACAGAATGCAGAACAATGTCATACATTCAACCCAGTACAGAGCTCTGGGCCTAAATCCATTGTTTTTTGCACTCCATAGAACCCCAGTTCAGACATGGCCATATGCAAATCATCCATGACCCTGTGCCTCATGGGAACAGTCCAGCCCGAACTGCCAAGCCATGTCTTTCCTGGACAGGAATCAAGCATCCTAGGACCGGTTTCAGGCTATCAGCCGTCTTCAGCCAGGATAGATTGACTCCAGTGGTGTGGAGAGCATGGGACTCACGTCTGAGCATACCCATCCCACTCGGGGTGACAAATGCAAAAACAACAATTGATGGACAGAATGCAGAACAATGTCATACATTCACTCCAGTACAGAGATCCTGGCCTAAATCCATCGTTTTTTTGCACTCCACACCACCCCATTTCAGACATGGCCATATGCAAATCAGCCTTGACCCTGTGCCTCATGGGAACAGTCCAGCCCGAACTGCCAAGCCATGTCTTTCCTGGACCGGAATCAAGCATCCTAGGACCGGTTTCTGGCTGTCAGCTGTCTTCAGCCAGGATAGCTTGACTCCAGTGGTGTGGAGAGCATGGGACTCACGTCTGAGCATACCCATCCCACTCGGGGTGACTAATGCAAAAACAACAATTGATGGACAGAATGCAGAACAATGTCATACATTCACCCCAGTACAGAGCTCTGGGCCTACATCTATCATTTTTTTGCACTCCACACCACCCCAGTTCAGACATGGCCATATGCAAATCAGCCTTGACCCTGTGCCTCATGGGAACAGTCCTGCCCGAACTGCTAAGCCATGTCTTTCCTGGACCGGAATCAAGCATCCTAGGACCAGTTTCTGGCTATCAGCCGTCTTCAGCCAGGATAGCTTGACTCCAGTGGTGTGGAGAGCATGGGAATCACATCTGAGCATACCCATCCCATTTGGGGTGACAAATGCAAAAACAACAATTGATGGACAGAATGCAGAACAATGTAATACATTCACTCCAGTACAGAGATCCTGGCCTAAATCCATCGTTTTTTTGCACTCCACACCACCCCAGTTCAGACATGGCCATATGCAAATCAGCCTTGACCCTGTGCCTCATGGGAACAGTCCAGCCCGAACTGCCAAGCCATGTCTTTCCTGGACTGGAATCAAGCATCCTAGGACCGGTTTCTGGCTGTCAGCTGTCTTCAGCCAGGATAGCTTGACTCCAGTTGTGTGGCGAGCATGGGACTCACGTCTGAGCATACCCATCCCACTCGGGGTGACTAATGCAAAAACAACAATTGATGGACAGAATGCAGAACAATGTCATATTTTCACCCCAGTACAGAGATATAAACCTAAATCCATCGTTCTTGTGCACTCCACACCACCCCAGTTCAGACATGGCCATATGCAAATCAGTCTTGACCCTGTGCCTCATGGGAACTGTTCAGCCCGAACTGCCAAGCCATGTCTTTCCTGGACCGGAATCAAGCATCCTAGGACCGGTTTCTGGCTATCAGCCGTCTTCAGCCAGGATAGCTTGACTCCAGTGTTGTGGTGAGCATGGGACTCACGTCTGAGCATACCCATCCCACTCGGGGTGAAAAATGCAAAAACAACAATTGATGGACAGAATGCAGAGCAATGCCATACATTCACCCCAGTAAAGAGCTCTGGGCCTACATCCATCATTTTTTTGCACTCCACACCACCCCAGTTCAGACATGGCCATATGCAAATCAGCCTTGACCCTGTGCCTCATGGGAACAGTCCTGCCCGAACTTCCAAGCCATGTCTTTCCTGGACCGGAATCAAGCATCCTAGGACCAGTTTCTGGCTATCAGCCGTCTTCAGCCAGGATAGCTTGACTCCAGTGGTGTGGAGAGCATGGGAATCACGTCTGAGCTTACCCATCCCATTTGGGGTGACAAATGAAAAAACAACAATTGAAGGACAGAATGCAGAACAATGTCATACATTCACCCCAGTACAGAGATCTGGGCCTAAATCCATTGTTTTTTTGCACTCCACACCACCCCAGTTCAGACATGGCCATATGCAAATCAGCCTTGACCCTGTGCCTCATGGGAACAGTCCAGCCCGAACTGCCAAGCCATGTCTTTCCTGGACCGCAATCAAGCATCCTAGGACCGGTTTCTGGGTATCAGCCGTCTTCAGCCAGGATAGCTTGACTCCATGGTGTGGAGAGCATGGGACTCACGTCTGAGCATACCCATCCCACTCAGGGTGACAAATGCAAAAACAACATTTGATGGACAGAATGCAGAACAATATCATACATTCACTCCAGTACAGAGATCCTGGCCTAAATCCATCGTTTTTTTGCACTCCACACCACCCCAGTTCAGACATGGCCATATGCAAATCAGCCTTGACCCTATGCCTCATGGGAACAGTCCAGCCCGAACTGCCAAGCCATGTCTTTCCTGGACCGGAATCAAGCATCCTAGGACCGGTTTCTGGCTGTCAGCTGTCTTCAGCCAGGATAGCTTGACTCCAGTGGTGTGGAGAGCATGGGACTCACGTCTGAGCATACCCATCCCACCTGGGGTGACAAATGCAAAAACAACAATTGAAGGACAGAATGCAGAACAATGTCATACATTCACCCCAGTACAGAGATCTGGGCCTAAATCCGTTGTTTTTTTGCACTCCACACCACCCCAGTTCAGACATGGCCATATGCAAATCAGCCTTGACCCTTCGCCTCATGGGAACAGTCCAGCCCGAACTGCTAAGCCATGTCTTTCCTGGACAGGAATCAAGCATCCTAGGACCTGTTTCTGGCTATCAGCCGTCTTCAGCCAGGATAGCTTGACTCCAGTGGTGTGGAGAGCATGGGACTGACGTCTGAGCATACCCATCCCACTCGGGCTGACAAATGCAAAAACATCAATTGATAGACAGAATGCAGAACAATGTCATACATTCACCCCAGTACAGAGATCTGGGCCTAAATCCATCATTTTTTTGCACTCCACACCACCTCAGTTCAGACATGGCCATATGCAAATCATCCTTAACCCTGTGCCTCGTGGGAACAGCCCAACCCAAACTGAAAAGCCATGTCTTTCCTGGACCAGATTCTAGCATACTAGGACCGGTTTCTGGCTATCAGCCGTCTTCAGCCAAGATGGCTTGACTCCAGTGGTGTGGAGAGCATGGGACTCACCTCTGAGCATACCCATCCCACTCTGAGTGACAAATGCAAAAACAACAATTGATATACAGAATGCAGAACAATGTTATACATTCACCCCAGTACAGAGATCTGGGCCTAAATCCATTGTTTTTTGCACTCCACACCACCCCAGTTCAGACATGGCCATATGCAAATGATCCATGACCCTGTGCCTCATGAGAACAGTCCAGCCCGAACTGCCAAGCCATATCTCTCCTGGACAGGAATCAAGCATCCTAGGACCGGTTTCAGGCTATCTGCTGTCTTCAGCCAGGATAGATTGACTCCAGTGGTGTGTAGAGCATGGGATTCACGTCTGAGCATACCCATCCCACTCGGGTGACAAATGCAAAAACAACAATTGATGGACAGAATGCAGAACAATGTCATACATTCACTCCAGTACAGAGATCCTGACCTAAATCCATTGTTTTTTTGCACTCCATACCACCCCAGTTCAGACATGGCCATATGCAAATCAGCCTTGACCCTGTGCCTCATGGGAACAGTCCAGCGCGAACTGCCAAGCCATTTCTTTCCTGGACCGGAATCAAGCATCCTAGGACCGGTTTCTGGCTATCAGCCGTCTTCAGCCAGGATAGCTTGACTCCAGTGGTGTGGAGAGCATGGGACTCACCTCTGAGCATACCCATCCCACTCAGAGTGACAAATGCAAAAACAACAATTGATATACAGAATGCAGAACAATGTTATACATTCACCCCAGTACAGAGATCTGGGCCTAAATCCATTGTTTTTTGCACTCCACACCACCCCAGTTCAGACATGGCCATATGCAAATCAGCCTTGACCCTGTGCCTCATGGGAACTGTTCAGCCCGAACTGCCAAACCATGTCTTGTCTGGACCCGAATCAAGCATCCTAGGACCGGTTTCTGGCTATCAGCCGTCTTCAGCCAGAATAGCTTGACTCCAGTGTTGTGGTGAGCATGGGACTCACGTCTGAGCATACCCGTCCCACACGGGGTGACAAATGCAAAAACAACAATTGATGGACAGAATGCAGACCAATGTCATACATTCACCCCAGTACAGAGCTCTGGGCCTAAATCCATTGTTTTTTGCACTCCACACCACCCCAGTTCAGACATGGCCATTTGCAAATCATCCATGACCCTGTGCCTCATGGGAACAGTCAAGCCCGAACTGCCAAGCCATGTCTTTCCTGGACAGGAATCCAGCATCCTAGGACCGGTTTCAGGCTATCAGCCGTCTTCAGCCAGGATAGATTGACTCCAGTGGTGTGGAGAGCATGGGACTCACGTCTGAGCATACCCATCCCACTCGGGGTGACAAATGCAAAAACAACAATTGATGGACAGAATGCAGAACAATGTCATACATTCACTCCAGTACAGAGATCCTGGCCTAAATCCATCGTTTTTTTGCACTCCACACCACCCCAGTTCAGACATGGCAATATGCAAATCAGCCTTGACCCTGTGCCTCATGGGAACAGTCCAGCCTGAACTGCCAAGCCATGTGTTTCCTGGACCGGAATCAAGCATTCTAGGACTGGATTCTGGCTATCAGCCGTCTTCAGCCAGGATAGCTTGACTCCAGTGGTGTTTAGAGCATGGGCATCACGTCTGAGCATACCCATCCCACTCGGGGTGACAAATGCAAAAACAACAAGTGATGCACAGAATAATGTCATACATTCACTCCAGTACAGAGATCCTGGCCTAAATCCATAGTTTTTTTGCACTCCACACCACCCCAGTTCAGACATGGCCATATGCAAATCAGCCTTGACCCTGTGCCTCATGGGAACAGTCTTGCCTGAACTGCCAAGCCATGTCTTTCCTGGACAGGAATCAAGCATCCTAGGACCGGTTTCTGGCTATCAGCCATCTTCAGCCAGAATAGCTTGACTCCAGTGGTGTGGAGAGCATGGGACTCACGTCTGAGCATACCCATCCCTCTTGGGGTGACAAATGCAAAAACATCAAATGATAGACAGAATGCAGAACATTGTCATACATTCACCCCAGTACAGAGATCAGGGCCTAAATCCATCGTTTTTTTGCACTCCACACCACCCCAGTTCAGACATGGCCATATGCAAATCAGCCTTGACCCTGTGCCTCATAGGAACAATCCAGCCCGAACTGCCAAGCCATGTCTTTCCTGGACAGGAATCAAGCATCCTAGGACCGGTTTCTGGCTATCAGCCGTCTTCAGCCAGGATAGATTGACTCCAGTGGTATTTAGAGCATGGGACTCACCTCTGAGCATACCCATCCCACTCGGAGTGACAAATGCAAAAACAACAATTGATATACAGAATGCAGAACAATGTTATACATTCACCCCAGTACAGAGATCTGGGCCTAAATCCATCGTTTTTTTGCACTCCACATCACCCCAGTTCAGACATGGCCATATGCAAATCAGCCTTGACCCTGTGCCTCATAGGAACAATCCAGCCCGAACTGCCAAGCCATGTCTTTCCTGGACAGGAATCAAGCATCCTAGGACCGGTTTCTGGCTATCAGCCGTCTTCAGCCAGGATAGATTGACTCCAGTGGTATTTAGAGCATGGGACTCACCTCTGAGCATACCCATCCCACTCGGAGTGACAAATGCAAAAACAACAATTGATATACAGAATGCAGAACAATGTTATACATTCACCCCAGTACAGAGATCTGGGCCTAAATCCATCGTTTTTTTGCACTCCACACCACCCCAGTTCAGACATGGCCATATGCAAATCATCCATGACCCTGTGCCTCATGAGAACAGTCCAGCCCGAACTGCTAAGCCATGTCTTTCCTGGACAGGAATCAAGCATCCTAGGACCCGTTTCAGGCTATCAGCCGTCTTCAGCCAGGATAGATTGACTCCAGTGGTGTGGAGAGCATGGGACTCACGTCTGAGCATACCCATCCCACTCGGGATGACAAATGCAAAAACAACAATTGATGGACAGAATGCAGAACAATGTCATACATTCACCCCAGTACAGAGATATGGACCTAAATCCATCGTTTTTGTGCACTCCACACCACCCCAGTTCAGGCATGGCCATATGCAAATCAGCCTTGACCCTGTGCCTCATGGGAACTGTTCAGCCCGAACTGGCAAGCCATGTCTTTCCTGGACCCGAATCAAGCATCCTAGGACCGGTTTCTGGCTATCAGCCGTCTTCAGCCAGGATAGCTTGACTCCAGTGTTGTGGTGAGCATGGGACTCACGTCTGAGCATACCCATCCCACACGGGGTGACAAATGCAAAAACAACAATTGATGGACAGAATGCAGAACAATGTCATACATTCACCCCAGTACAGAGCTCTGGGCCTAAATCCATTGTTTCTTGCACTCCACACCACCCCAGTTCAGACATGGCCATAAGCAAATCATCCATGACCTTGTGCCTCATGGGAACAGTCCAGCCCGAACTGCCAAGCCATGTCTTTCCTGGACAGGAATCCAGCATCCTAGGACCGGTTTCAGGCTATCAGCTGTCTTCAGCCAGGATAGATTGACTCCAGTGGTGTGGAGAGCATGGGACTCACGTCTGAGCATACCCATCCCACTCGGAGTGACAAATGCAAAAACAACAATTGATGGACAGAATGCAGAACAATGTCATACATTCACTCCAGTACAGAGATCCTGGCCTAAATCCATCGTTTTTTGCACTCCACACCACCCCAGTTCAGACATGGCCATATGCAAATCAGCCTTGACCCTGTGCCTCATGGGAACAGTCCAGCCCGAACTGCCAAGCCATGTCTTTCCTGGACCGGAATCAAGCATCCTAGGACCGGTTTCTGGCTATCAGCCGTCTTCAGCCAGGATAGCTTGACTCCAGTGGTGTGAAGAGCATTGAACTCACGTCTGAGCATACCCATCCCACTCGGGGTGACTAATGCAAAAACAACAATTGATGGACAGAATGCAGAACAATGTCATACATTCACCCCAGTACAGAGATATGGACCTAAATCCATCGTTTTTGTGCACTCCACACCACCCCAGTTCAGACATGGCCATATGCAAATCAGCCTTGACCCTGTGCCTCATGGGAACTGTTCAGCCCGAACTGCCAAGCCATGTCTTTCCTGGACAGGAATCAAGCATCCTAGGACCGGTTTCTGGCTATCAGCCGTCTACAGCCAGGATAGCTTGACTCTAGTGGTGTGGAGAGCATGGGACTCACGTCTGAGCATACCTATCCCACTCGGGGTGACAAATGCAAAAACAACATTTGATGGACAGAATGCAGAACAATGTCATACATTCACTCCATACATTCACTCCAGTACAGAGATCCTGGCCTAAATCCATCGTTTTTTTGCACTCCACACCACCCCAGTTCAGACATGGCCATATGCAAATCGGTCTTGACCCTGTGCCTCATGGACCGGAATCAAGCATCCTAGGACCGGTTTCTGGCTGTCAGCTGTCTTCAGCCAGGATAGCTTGACTCCAGTGGTGTGGAGAGCATGGGACTCACGTCTGAGCATACCCATCCCACTCGGGGTGACTAATGCAAAAACAACAATTGATGGACAGAATGCAGAACAATGTCATACATTCACTCCAGTACAGAGATCCTGGCCTAAATCCATCGTTTTTTTGCACTCCACACCACCCCAGTTCAGACATGGCCATTTGCAAATCATCCATGACCCTGTGCCTCATGGGAACAGTCAAGCCCGAACTGCCAAGCCATGTCTTTCCTGGACAGGAATCCAGCATCCTAGGACCGGTTTCAGGCTATCAGCCGTCTTCAGCCAGGATAGATTGACTCCAGTCAGTGGTGTGGAGAGCATGGGACTCACGTCTGAGCATACCCATCCCACTCGGGGTGACAAATGCAAAAACAACAATTGATGGACAGAATGCAGAACAATGTCATACATTCACTCCAGTACAGAGATCCTGGCCTAAATTCATCGTTTTTTTGCACTCCACACCACCCCAGTTCAGACATGGCAATATGCAAATCAGCCTTGACCCTGTGCCTCATGGGAACAGTCCAGCCTGAACTGCCAAGCCATGTGTTTCCTGGACCGGAATCAAGCATTCTAGGACTGGATTCTGGCTATCAGCCGTCTTCAGCCAGGATAGCTTGACTCCAGTGGTGTTTAGAGCATGGGCATCACGTCTGAGCATACCCATCCCACTCGGGGTGACAAATGCAAAAACAACAAGTGATGGACAGAATAATGTCATACATTCACTCCAGTACAGAGATCCTGGCCTAAATCCATAGTTTTTTTGCACTCCACACCACCCCAGTTCAGACATGGCCATATGCAAATCAGCCTTGACCCTGTGCCTCATGGGAACAGTCTTGCCTGAACTGCCAAGCCATGTCTTTCCTGGACAGGAATCAAGCATCCTAGGACCGGTTTCTGGCTATCAGCCATCTTCAGCCAGAATAGCTTGACTCCAGTGGTGTGGAGAGCATGGGACTCACGTCTGAGCATACCCATCCCTCTTGGGGTGACAAATGCAAAAACATCAAATGATAGACAGAATGCAGAACATTGTCATACATTCACCCCAGTACAGAGATCAGGGCCTAAATCCATCGTTTTTTTGCACTCCACACCACCCCAGTTCAGACATGGCCATATGCAAATCAGCCTTGACCCTGTGCCTCATAGGAACAATCCAGCCCGAACTGCCAAGCCATGTCTTTCCTGGACAGGAATCAAGCATCCTAGGACCGGTTTCTGGCTATCAGCCGTCTTCAGCCAGGATAGATTGACTCCAGTGGTATTTAGAGCATGGGACTCACCTCTGAGCATACCCATCCCACTCGGAGTGACAAATGCAAAAACAACAATTGATATACAGAATGCAGAACAATGTTATACATTCACCCCAGTACAGAGATCTGGGCCTAAATCCATCGTTTTTTTGCACTCCACATCACCCCAGTTCAGACATGGCCATATGCAAATCAGCCTTGACCCTGTGCCTCATAGGAACAATCCAGCCCGAACTGCCAAGCCATGTCTTTCCTGGACAGGAATCAAGCATCCTAGGACCGGTTTCTGGCTATCAGCCGTCTTCAGCCAGGATAGATTGACTCCAGTGGTATTTAGAGCATGGGACTCACCTCTGAGCATACCCATCCCACTCGGAGTGACAAATGCAAAAACAACAATTGATATACAGAATGCAGAACAATGTTATACATTCACCCCAGTACAGAGATCTGGGCCTAAATCCATCGTTTTTTTGCACTCCACACCACCCCAGTTCAGACATGGCCATATGCAAATCATCCATGACCCTGTGCCTCATGAGAACAGTCCAGCCCGAACTGCTAAGCCATGTCTTTCCTGGACAGGAATCAAGCATCCTAGGACCCGTTTCAGGCTATCAGCCGTCTTCAGCCAGGATAGATTGACTCCAGTGGTGTGGAGAGCATGGGACTCACGTCTGAGCATACCCATCCCACTCGGGATGACAAATGCAAAAACAACAATTGATGGACAGAATGCAGAACAATGTCATACATTCACCCCAGTACAGAGATATGGACCTAAATCCATCGTTTTTGTGCACTCCACACCACCCCAGTTCAGGCATGGCCATATGCAAATCAGCCTTGACCCTGTGCCTCATGGGAACTGTTCAGCCCGAACTGCCAAGCCATGTCTTTCCTGGACCCGAATCAAGCATCCTAGGACCGGTTTCTGGCTATCAGCCGTCTTCAGCCAGGATAGCTTGACTCCAGTGTTGTGGTGAGCATGGGACTCACGTCTGAGCATACCCATCCCACACGGGGTGACAAATGCAAAAACAACAATTGATGGACAGAATGCAGAACAATGTCATACATTCACCCCAGTACAGAGCTCTGGGCCTAAATCCATTGTTTCTTGCACTCCACACCACCCCAGTTCAGACATGGCCATAAGCAAATCATCCATGACCTTGTGCCTCATGGGAACAGTCCAGCCCGAACTGCCAAGCCATGTCTTTCCTGGACAGGAATCCAGCATCCTAGGACCGGTTTCAGGCTATCAGCTGTCTTCAGCCAGGATAGATTGACTCCAGTGGTGTGGAGAGCATGGGACTCACGTCTGAGCATACCCATCCCACTCGGAGTGACAAATGCAAAAACAACAATTGATGGACAGAATGCAGAACAATGTCATACATTCACTCCAGTACAGAGATCCTGGCCTAAATCCATCGTTTTTTGCACTCCACACCACCCCAGTTCAGACATGGCCATATGCAAATCAGCCTTGACCCTGTGCCTCATGGGAACAGTCCAGCCCGAACTGCCAAGCCATGTCTTTCCTGGACCGGAATCAAGCATCCTAGGACCGGTTTCTGGCTATCAGCCGTCTTCAGCCAGGATAGCTTGACTCCAGTGGTGTGAAGAGCATTGAACTCACGTCTGAGCATACCCATCCCACTCGGGGTGACTAATGCAAAAACAACAATTGATGGACAGAATGCAGAACAATGTCATACATTCACCCCAGTACAGAGATATGGACCTAAATCCATCGTTTTTGTGCACTCCACACCACCCCAGTTCAGACATGGCCATATGCAAATCAGCCTTGACCCTGTGCCTCATGGGAACTGTTCAGCCCGAACTGCCAAGCCATGTCTTTCCTGGACAGGAATCAAGCATCCTAGGACCGGTTTCTGGCTATCAGCCGTCTACAGCCAGGATAGCTTGACTCTAGTGGTGTGGAGAGCATGGGACTCACGTCTGAGCATACCTATCCCACTCGGGGTGACAAATGCAAAAACAACATTTGATGGACAGAATGCAGAACAATGTCATACATTCACTCCATACATTCACTCCAGTACAGAGATCCTGGCCTAAATCCATCGTTTTTTTGCACTCCACACCACCCCAGTTCAGACATGGCCATATGCAAATCGGTCTTGACCCTGTGCCTCATGGACCGGAATCAAGCATCCTAGGACCGGTTTCTGGCTGTCAGCTGTCTTCAGCCAGGATAGCTTGACTCCAGTGGTGTGGAGAGCATGGGACTCACGTCTGAGCATACCCATCCCACTCGGGGTGACTAATGCAAAAACAACAATTGATGGACAGAATGCAGAACAATGTCATACATTCACTCCAGTACAGAGATCCTGGCCTAAATCCATCGTTTTTTTGCACTCCACACCACCCCAGTTCAGACATGGCCATTTGCAAATCATCCATGACCCTGTGCCTCATGGGAACAGTCAAGCCCGAACTGCCAAGCCATGTCTTTCCTGGACAGGAATCCAGCATCCTAGGACCGGTTTCAGGCTATCAGCCGTCTTCAGCCAGGATAGATTGACTCCAGTCAGTGGTGTGGAGAGCATGGGACTCACGTCTGAGCATACCCATCCCACTCGGGGTGACAAATGCAAAAACAACAATTGATGGACAGAATGCAGAACAATGTCATACATTCACTCCAGTACAGAGATCCTGGCCTAAATTCATCGTTTTTTTGCACTCCACACCACCCCAGTTCAGACATGGCAATATGCAAATCAGCCTTGACCCTGTGCCTCATGGGAACAGTCCAGCCTGAACTGCCAAGCCATGTGTTTCCTGGACCGGAATCAAGCATTCTAGGACTGGATTCTGGCTATCAGCCGTCTTCAGCCAGGATAGCTTGACTCCAGTGGTGTTTAGAGCATGGGCATCACGTCTGAGCATACCCATCCCACTCGGGGTGACAAATGCAAAAACAACAAGTGATGGACAGAATAATGTCATACATTCACTCCAGTACAGAGATCCTGGCCTAAATCCATAGTTTTTTTGCACTCCACACCACCCCAGTTCAGACATGGCCATATGCAAATCAGCCTTGACCCTGTGCCTCATGGGAACAGTCTTGCCTGAACTGCCAAGCCATGTCTTTCCTGGACAGGAATCAAGCATCCTAGGACCGGTTTCTGGCTATCAGCCATCTTCAGCCAGAATAGCTTGACTCCAGTGGTGTGGAGAGCATGGGACTCACGTCTGAGCATACCCATCCCTCTTGGGGTGACAAATGCAAAAACATCAAATGATAGACAGAATGCAGAACATTGTCATACATTCACCCCAGTACAGAGATCAGGGCCTAAATCCATCGTTTTTTTGCACTCCACACCACCCCAGTTCAGACATGGCCATATGCAAATCAGCCTTGACCCTGTGCCTCATAGGAACAATCCAGCCCGAACTGCCAAGCCATGTCTTTCCTGGACAGGAATCAAGCATCCTAGGACCGGTTTCTGGCTATCAGCCGTCTTCAGCCAGGATAGATTGACTCCAGTGGTATTTAGAGCATGGGACTCACCTCTGAGCATACCCATCCCACTCGGAGTGACAAATGCAAAAACAACAATTGATATACAGAATGCAGAACAATGTTATACATTCACCCCAGTACAGAGATCTGGGCCTAAATCCATCGTTTTTTTGCACTCCACACCACCCCAGTTCAGACATGGCCATATGCAAATCAGCCTTGACCCTGTGCCTCATAGGAACAATCCAGCCCGAACTGCCAAGCCATGTCTTTCCTGGACAGGAATCAAGCATCCTAGGACCGGTTTCTGGCTATCAGCCGTCTTCAGCCAGGATAGATTGACTCCAGTGGTATTTAGAGCATGGGACTCACCTCTGAGCATACCCATCCCACTCGGAGTGACAAATGCAAAAACAACAATTGATATACAGAATGCAGAACAATGTTATACATTCACCCCAGTACAGAGATCTGGGCCTAAATCCATCGTTTTTTTGCACTCCACACCACCCCAGTTCAGACATGGCCATATGCAAATCATCCATGACCCTGTGCCTCATGAGAACAGTCCAGCCCGAACTGCTAAGCCATGTCTTTCCTGGACAGGAATCAAGCATCCTAGGACCCGTTTCAGGCTATCAGCCGTCTTCAGCCAGGATAGATTGACTCCAGTGGTGTGGAGAGCATGGGACTCACGTCTGAGCATACCCATCCCACTCTGGATGACAAATGCAAAAACAACAATTGATGGACAGAATGCAGAACAATGTCATACATTCACCCCAGTACAGAGATATGGACCTAAATCCATCGTTTTTGTGCACTCCACACCACCCCAGTTCAGGCATGGCCATATGCAAATCAGCCTTGACCCTGTGCCTCATGGGAACTGTTCAGCCCGAACTGCCAAGCCATGTCTTTCCTGGACCCGAATCAAGCATCCTAGGACCGGTTTCTGGCTATCAGCCGTCTTCAGCCAGGATAGTTTGACTCCAGTGTTGTGGTGAGCATGGGACTCACGTCTGAGAATACCCATCCCACACGGGGTGACAAATGCAAAAACAACAATTGATGGACAGAATGCAGAACAATGTCATACATTCACCCCAGTACAGAGCTCTGGGCCTAAATCCATTGTTTCTTGCACTCCACACCACCCCAGTTCAGACATGGCCATAAGCAAATCATCCATGACCTTGTGCCTCATGGGAACAGTCCAGCCCGAACTGCCAAGCCATGTCTTTCCTGGACAGGAATCCAGCATCCTAGGACCGGTTTCAGGCTATCAGCTGTCTTCAGCCAGGATAGATTGACTCCAGTGGTGTGGAGAGCATGGGACTCACGTCTGAGCATACCCATCCCACTCGGAGTGACAAATGCAAAAACAACAATTGATGGACAGAATGCAGAACAATGTCATACATTCACTCCAGTACAGAGATCCTGGCCTAAATCCATCGTTTTTTGCACTCCACACCACCCCAGTTCAGACATGGCCATATGCAAATCAGCCTTGACCCTGTGCCTCATGGGAACAGTCCAGCCCGAACTGCCAAGCCATGTCTTTCCTGGACCGGAATCAAGCATCCTAGGACCGGTTTCTGGCTATCAGCCGTCTTCAGCCAGGATAGCTTGACTCCAGTGGTGTGAAGAGCATTGGACTCACGTCTGAGCATACCCATCCCACTCGGGGTGACTAATGCAAAAACAACAATTGATGGACAGAATGCAGAACAATGTCATACATTCACCCCAGTACAGAGATATGGACCTAAATCCATCGTTTTTGTGCACTCCACACCACCCCAGTTCAGACATGGCCATATGCAAATCAGCCTTGACCCTGTGCCTCATGGGAACTGTTCATCCCGAACTGCCAAGCCATGTCTTTCCTGGACAGGAATCAAGCATCCTAGGACCGGTTTCTGGCTATCAGCCGTCTACAGCCAGGATAGCTTGACTCTAGTGGTGTGGAGAGCATGGGACTCACGTCTGAGCATACCTATCCCACTCGGGGTGACAAATGCAAAAACAACATTTGATGGACAGAATGCAGAACAATGTCATACATTCACTCCATACATTCACTCCAGTACAGAGATCCTGGCCTAAATCCATCGTTTTTTTGCACTCCACACCACCCCAGTTCAGACATGGCCATATGCAAATCGGTCTTGACCCTGTGCCTCATGGACCGGAATCAAGCATCCTAGGACCGGTTTCTGGCTGTCAGCTGTCTTCAGCCAGGATAGCTTGACTCCAGTGGTGTGGAGAGCATGGGACTCACGTCTGAGCATACCCATCCCACTCGGGGTGACTAATGCAAAAACAACAATTGATGGACAGAATGCCGAACAATGTCATACATTCACTCCAGTACAGAGATATAAACCTAAATCCATCGTTCTTGTGCACTTCACACCACCCCAGTTCAGACATGGCCATATGCAAATCAGTCTTGACCCTGTGCCTCATGGGAACTGTTCAGCCCGAACTGCCAAGCCATGTCTTTCCTGGACCAGAATCAAGCATCCTAGGACCGGTTTCTGGCTATCAGCCGTCTTCAGCCAGGATAGCTTGACTCCAGTGTTGTGGTGAGCATGGGACTCACGTCTGAGCATACCCATCCCACTCGGGGTGAAAAATGCAAAAACAACAATTGATGGACAGAATGCAGAACAATGTCATACATTCACCCCAGTACAGAGCTCTGGGCCTACATCCATCATTTTTTTGCACTCCACACCACCCCAGTTCAGACATGGCCATATGCAAATCAGCCTTGACCCTGTGCCTCATGGGAACAGTCCTGCCCGAACTGCCAAGCCATGTCTTTCCTGGACCGGAAGCAAGCATCCTAGGACCAGTTTCTGGCTATCAGCCATCTTCAGCCAGGATAGCTTGACTCCAGTGGTGTGGAGAGCATGGGAATCACGTCTGAGCACACCCATCCCATTTGGGGTGACAAATGCAAAAACAACAATTGATGGACAGAATGCAGAACAATGTCATACATTCACCCCAGTACAGAGCTCTGGGCCTAAATCCATTGTTTTTTGCACTCCATACCACCCCTGTTCAGACATGGCCATATGCAAATCATCCATGACCCTGTGCCTCATGGGAACAGTCCAGCCCGAACTGCCAAGCCATGTCTTTCCTGGACAGGAATCAAGCATCCTAGGACCGTTTTCAGACTATCAGCCGTCTTCAGCCAGGATAGATTGACTCCAGTGGTGTGGAGAGCATGGGACTCACGTCTGAGCATACCCTTCCCACTCGGGGTGACAAATGCAAAAACAACAATTGATGGACAGAATGCAGAACAATGTCATACATTCACTCCAGTACAGAGATCGTGGCCTAAATCCATTTTTTTTTTGCACTCCACACCACCCCAGTTCATTCATGGCCATATGCAAATCAGCCTTGACCCTGTGCCTCATGGGAACAGTCCAGCCCGAACTGCCAAGCCATGTCTTTCCTGGATCGGAATCAAGCATCCTTGGACCTGTTTCTGGCTATCAGCCATCTTCAGCCAGGATAGCTTGACTCCAGTGGTGTGGAGAGCATGGGACTCACATCTGAGCATACCCATCCCACTCGGGGTGACAAATGCAAAAACAACAATTGATGGACAGAATGCAGAACAATGTCATACATTCACTCCAGTACAGAGATCCTGGCCTAAATCCATCATTTGTTTGCACTCCACACCACCCCAGTTCATTCATGGCCATATGCAAATCAGCCTTGACCCTGTGCCTCATGGGAACAGTCCAGCCCGAACTGCCAAGCCATGTCTTTCCTGGACCGGAATCAAGCATCCTAGGACCGGTTTCTGGCTATCAGCCGTCTTCAGCCAGGATAGCTTGACTCCAGTGGTGTGGAGAGCATGGGACTCACGTCTGAGCATACCCATCCCACTCGGGGTGACTAATGCAAAAACAACAATTGATGGACAGAATGCAGAACAATGCCATACATTCACCCCAGTACAGAGATATGGACCTAAATCCATCGTTTTTGTGCAGTCCACACCACCCCAGTTCAGACATGGCCATATGCAAATCAGCCTTGACCCTGTGCCTCATGGGAACTGTTCAGCCCGAACTGCCAAGCCATATCTTTCCTGGACCGGAATCAAGCATCCTAGGACCGGTTTCTGGCTATCAGCCGTCTTCAGCCAGGATAGCTTGACTCCAGTGTTGTGGTGAGCATGGGACTCACGTCTGAGCATACCCATCCCACTCGGGGTGACAAATGCAAAAACAACAATTGATGGACAGAATGCAGAACAATGTCATACATTCACCCCAGTACAGAGCTCTGGGCCTAAATCCATTGTTTTTTGCACTCCACACCACCCCAGTTCAGACATGGCCATATACAAATCATCCATGGCCATGTGCCTCATGGGAACAGTCCAGCCCGAACTGCCAAGCCATGTCTTTCCTGTACAGGAATCAAGCATCCTAGGACGGGTTTCTGGCTATCAACCGTCTTCAGCCAGGATAGATTGACTCCAGTGGTGTGGAGAGCATGGGACTGACGTCTGAGCATACCCATCCCACTCGGGGTGACAAATGCAAAAACAACAATTGATGGACAGAATGCAGAACAATGTCATACATTCACCCCAGTACAGAGCTCTGGGCCTAAATCCATCGTTTTTGTGCACTCCACACCACCCCAGTTCAGACATGGCCATATGCAAATCAGCCTTGACCCTGTGCCTCATGGGAAATGTTCAGCCCGAACTGCCAAGCCATGTCTTTCCTGGACAGGAATCAAGCATCCTAGGACCGGTTTCTGGCTATCAGCCGTCTTCAGCCAGGATAGATTGACTCCAGTGGTATTTAGAGCATGGGACTCACCTCTGAGCATACCCATCCCACTCGGGGTGACAAATGCAAAAACAACATTTGATGGACAGAATGCAGAACAATGTCATACATTCACTCCATACATTCACTCCAGTACAGAGATCCTGGCCTAAATCCATCGTTTTTTTGCACTCCACACCACCCCAGTTCAGACATGGCCATTTGCAAATCGGTCTTGACCCTGTGCCTCATGGACCGGAATCAAGCATCCTAGGACCGGTTTCTGGCTGTCAGCTGTCTTCAGCCAGGATAGCTTGACTCCAGTGGTGTGGAGAGCATGGGACTCACGTCTGAGCATACCCATCTCACTCGGGGTGACTAATGCAAAAACAACAATTGATGGACAGAATGCAGAACAATGTCATACATTCACCCCAGTACAGAGATATAAACCTAAATCCATCGTTCTTGTGCACTCCACACCACCCCAGTTCAGACATGGCCATATGCAAATCAGTCTTGACCCTGTGCCTCATGGGAACTGTTCAGCCCGAACTGCCAAGCCATGTCTTTCCTGGACCGGAATCAAGCATCCTAGGACCGGTTTCTGGCTATCAGCCGTCTTCAGCCAGGATAGCTTGACTCCAGTGTTGTGGTGAGCATGGGACTCACGTCTGAGCATACCCATCCCACTCGGGGTGAAAAATGCAAAAACAACAATTGATGGACAGAATGCAGAACAATGTCATACATTCACCCCAGTACAGAGCTCTGGGCCTACATCCATCATTTTTTTGCACTCCACACCACCCCAGTTCAGACATGGCCATATGCAAATCAGCCTTGACCCTGTGCCTCATGGGAACTGTTCAGCCCGAACTGCCAACCCATGTCTTTCCTGGACCAGAATCAAGCATCCTAGAACCGGTTTCTGGCTATCAGCCATCTTCAGCCAGGATAGATTGACTCCAGTGGTGTTTAGAGCATGGGACTCACCTCTGAGCATACCCATCCCACTCGGAGTGACAAATGCAAAAACAACAAGTGATATAACAATGCAGAACAATGTTATACATTCACCCCAGTACAGAGATCTGGGCCTAAATCCATCGTTTTTTTGCACTCCACACCACCCCAGTTCAGACATGGCCATATGCAAATCAGCCTTGACCCTGTGCCTCATAGGAACAATCCAGCCCGAACTGCCAAGCCATGTCTTTCCTGGACAGGAATCAAGCATCCTAGGACCGGTTTCTGGCTATCAGCCGTCTTCAGCCAGGATAGATTGACTCCAGTGGTATTTAGAGCATGGGACTCACCTCTGAGCATACCCATCCCACTCGGAGTGACAAATGCAAAAACAACAATTGATATACAGAATGCAGAACAATGTTATACATTCACCCCAGTACAGAGATCTGGGCCTAAATCCATCGTTTTTTTGCACTCCACACCACCCCAGTTCAGACATGGCCATATGCAAATCATCCATGACCCTGTGCCTCATGAGAACAGTCCAGCCCGAACTGCTAAGCCATGTCTTTCCTGGACAGGAATCAAGCATCCTAGGACCCGTTTCAGGCTATCAGCCGTCTTCAGCCAGGATAGATTGACTCCAGTGGTGTGGAGAGCATGGGACTCACGTCTGAGCATACCCATCCCACTCGGGATGACAAATGCAAAAACAACAATTGATGGACAGAATGCAGAACAATGTCATACATTCACCCCAGTACAGAGATATGGACCTAAATCCATCGTTTTTGTGCACTCCACACCACCCCAGTTCAGGCATGGCCATATGCAAATCAGCCTTGACCCTGTGCCTCATGGGAACTGTTCAGCCCGAACTGGCAAGCCATGTCTTTCCTGGACCCGAATCAAGCATCCTAGGACCGGTTTCTGGCTATCAGCCGTCTTCAGCCAGGATAGCTTGACTCCAGTGTTGTGGTGAGCATGGGACTCACGTCTGAGCATACCCATCCCACACGGGGTGACAAATGCAAAAACAACAATTGATGGACAGAATGCAGAACAATGTCATACATTCACCCCAGTACAGAGCTCTGGGCCTAAATCCATCGTTTTTGTGCACTCCACACCACCCCAGTTCAGACATGGCCATATGCAAATCAGCCTTGACCCTGTGCCTCATGGGAAATGTTCAGCCCGAACTGCCAAGCCATGTCTTTCCTGGACAGGAATCAAGCATCCTAGGACCGGTTTTTGGCTATCAGCCGTCTTCAGCCAGGATAGCTTGACTCCAGTGGTGTGGAGAGCATGGGACTCACGTCTGAGCATACCCATCCCACTCGGGGTGACAAATGCAAAAACAACATTTGATGGACAGAATGCAGAACAATGTCATACATTCACTCCATACATTCACTCCAGTACAGAGATCCTGGCCTAAATCCATCGTTTTTTTGCACTCCACACCACCCCAGTTCAGACATGGCCATATGCAAATCGGTCTTGACCCTGTGCCTCATGGACCGGAATCAAGCATCCTAGGACCGGTTTCTGGCTGTCAGCTGTCTTCAGCCAGGATAGCTTGACTCCAGTGGTGTGGAGAGCATGGGACTCACGTCTGAGCATACCCATCTCACTCGGGGTGACTAATGCAAAAACAACAATTGATGGACAGAATGCAGAACAATGTCATACATTCACCCCAGTACAGAGATATAAACCTAAATCCATCGTTCTTGTGCACTCCACACCACCCCAGTTCAGACATGGCCATATGCAAATCAGTCTTGACCCTGTGCCTCATGGGAACTGTTCAGCCCGAACTGCCAAGCCATGTCTTTCCTGGACCGGAATCAAGCATCCTAGGACCGGTTTCTGGCTATCAGCCGTCTTCAGCCAGGATAGCTTGACTCCAGTGTTGTGGTGAGCATGGGACTCACGTCTGAGCATACCCATCCCACTCGGGGTGAAAAATGCAAAAACAACAATTGATGGACAGAATGCAGAACAATGTCATACATTCACCCCAGTACAGAGCTCTGCGCCTACATCCATCATTTTTTTGCACTCCACACCACCCCAGTTCAGACATGGCCATATGCAAATCAGCCTTGACCCTGTGCCTCATGGGAACTGTTCAGCCCGAACTGCCAACCCATGTCTTTCCTGGACCAGAATCAAGCATCCTAGGACCGGTTTCTGGCTATCAGCCGTCTTCAGCCAGGATAGATTGACTCCAGTGGTGTTTAGAGCATGGGACTCACCTCTGAGCATACCCATCCCACTCGGAGTGACAAATGCAAAAACAACAATTGATATACAGAATGCAGAACAATGTTATACATTCACCCCAGTACAGAGATCTGGGCCTAAATCCATCGTTTTTTTGCACTCCACACCACCCCAGTTCAGACATGGCCATATGCAAATCAGCCTTGACCCTGTGCCTCATAGGAACAATCCAGCCCGAACTGCCAAGCCATGTCTTTCCTGGACAGGAATCAAGCATCCTAGGACCGGTTTCTGGCTATCAGCCGTCTTCAGCCAGGATAGATTGACTCCAGTGGTATTTAGAGCATGGGACTCACCTCTGAGCATACCCATCCCACTCGGAGTGACAAATGCAAAAACAACAATTGATATACAGAATGCAGAACAATGTTATACATTCACCCCAGTACAGAGATCTGGGCCTAAATCCATCGTTTTTTTGCACTCCACACCACCCCAGTTCAGACATGGCCATATGCAAATCATCCATGACCCTGTGCCTCATGAGAACAGTCCAGCCCGAACTGCTAAGCCATGTCTTTCCTGGACAGGAATCAAGCATCCTAGGACCCGTTTCAGGCTATCAGCCGTCTTCAGCCAGGATAGATTGACTCCAGTGGTGTGGAGAGCATGGGACTCACGTCTGAGCATACCCATCCCACTCGGGATGACAAATGCAAAAACAACAATTGATGGACAGAATGCAGAACAATGTCATACATTCACCCCAGTACAGAGATATGGACCTAAATCCATCGTTTTTGTGCACTCCACACCACCCCAGTTCAGGCATGGCCATATGCAAATCAGCCTTGACCCTGTGCCTCATGGGAACTGTTCAGCCCGAACTGGCAAGCCATGTCTTTCCTGGACCCGAATCAAGCATCCTAGGACCGGTTTCTGGCTATCAGCCGTCTTCAGCCAGGATAGCTTGACTCCAGTGTTGTGGTGAGCATGGGACTCACGTCTGAGCATACCCATCCCACACGGGGTGACAAATGCAAAAACAACAATTGATGGACAGAATGCAGAACAATGTCATACATTCACCCCAGTACAGAGCTCTGGGCCTAAATCCATTGTTTCTTGCACTCCACACCACCCCAGTTCAGACATGGCCATAAGCAAATCATCCATGACCTTGTGCCTCATGGGAACAGTCCAGCCCGAACTGCCAAGCCATGTCTTTCCTTTACAGGAATCCAGCATCCTAGGACCGGTTTCAGGCTATCAGCTGTCTTCAGCCAGGATAGATTGACTCCAGTGGTGTGGAGAGCATGGGACTCACGTCTGAGCATACCCATCCCACTCGGAGTGACAAATGCAAAAACAACAATTGATGGACAGAATGCAGAACAATGTCATACATTCACTCCAGTACAGAGATCCTGGCCTAAATCCATCGTTTTTTGCACTCCACACCACCCCAGTTCAGACATGGCCATATGCAAATCAGCCTTGACCCTGTGCCTCATGGGAACAGTCCAGCCCGAACTGCCAAGCCATGTCTTTCCTGGACCGAAATCAAGCATCCTAGGACCGGTTTCTGGCTATCAGCCGTCTTCAGCCAGGATAGCTTGACTCCAGTGGTGTGAAGAGCATTGGACTCACGTCTGAGCATACCCATCCCACTCGGGGTGACTAATGCAAAAACAACAATTGATGGACAGAATGCAGAACAATGTCATACATTCACCCCAGTACAGAGATATGGACCTAAATCCATCGTTTTTGTGCACTCCACACCACCCCAGTTCAGACATGGCCATATGCAAATCAGCCTTGACCCTGTGCCTCATGGGAACTGTTCAGCCCGAACTGCCAAGCCATGTCTTTCCTGGACAGGAATCAAGCATCCTAGGACCGGTTTCTGGCTATCAGCCGTCTACAGCCAGGATAGCTTGACTCTAGTGGTGTGGAGAGCATGGGACTCACGTCTGAGCATACCTATCCCACTCGGGGTGACAAATGCAAAAACAACATTTGATGGACAGAATGCAGAACAATGTCATACATTCACTCCATACATTCACTCCAGTACAGAGATCCTGGCCTAAATCCATCGTTTTTTTGCACTCCACACCACCCCAGTTCAGACATGGCCATATGCAAATCGGTCTTGACCCTGTGCCTCATGGACCGGAATAAAGCATCCTAGGACCGGTTTCTGGCTGTCAGCTGTCTTCAGCCAGGATAGCTTGACTCCAGTGGTGTGGAGAGCATGGGACTCACGTCTGAGCATACCCATCCCACTCGGGGTGACTAATGCAAAAACAACAATTGATGGACAGAATGCCGAACAATGTCATACATTCACTCCAGTACAGAGATATAAACCTAAATCCATCGTTCTTGTGCACTCCACACCACCCCAGTTCAGACATGGCCATATGCAAATCAGTCTTGACCCTGTGCCTCATGGGAACTGTTCAGCCCGAACTGCCAAGCCATGTCTTTCCTGGACCACAATCAAGCATCCTAGGACCGGTTTCTGGCTATCAGCCGTCTTCAGCCAGGATAGCTTGACTCCAGTGTTGTGGTGAGCATGGGACTCACGTCTGAGCATACCCATCCCACTCGGGGTGAAAAATGCAAAAACAACAATTGATGGACAGAATGCAGAACAATGCCATACATTCACCCCAGTACAGAGCTCTGGGCCTACATCCATCATTTTTTTGCACTCCACACCACCCCAGTTCAGACATGGCCATATGCAAATCAGCCTTGACCCTGTGCCTCATGGGAACAGTCCTGCCCGAACTGCCAAGCCATGTCTTTCCTGGACCGGAAGCAAGCATCCTAGGACCAGTTTCTGGCTATCAGCCATCTTCAGCCAGGATAGCTTGACTCCAGTGGTGTGGAGAGCATGGGAATCACGTCTGAGCACACCCATCCCATTTGGGGTGACAAATGCAAAAACAACAATTGATGGACAGAATGCAGAACAATGTCATACATTCACCCCAGTACAGAGCTCTGGGCCTAAATCCATTGTTTTTTGCACTCCATACCACCCCTGTTCAGACATGGCCATATGCAAATCATCCATGACCCTGTGCCTCATGGGAACAGTCCAGCCCGAACTGCCAAGCCATGTCTTTCCTGGACAGGAATCAAGCATCCTAGGACCGGTTTCAGACTATCAGCCGTCTTCAGCCAGGATAGATTGACTCCAGTGGTGTGGAGAGCATGGGACTCACGTCTGAGCATACCCTTCCCACTCGGGGTGACAAATGCAAAAACAACAATTGATGGACAGAATGCAGAACAATGTCATACATTCACTCCAGTACAGAGATCGTGGCCTAAATCCATTGTTTTTTTTGCACTCCACACCACCCCAGTTCATTCATGGCCATATGCAAATCAGCCTTGACCCTGTGCCTCATGGGAACAGTCCAGCCCGAACTGCCAAGCCATGTCTTTCCTGGATCGGAATCAAGCATCCTTGGACCGGTTTCTGGCTATCAGCCATCTTCAGCCAGGATAGCTTGACTCCAGTGGTGTGGAGAGCATGGGACTCACATCTGAGCATACCCATCCCACTCGGGGTGACAAATGCAAAAACAACAATTGATGGACAGAATGCAGAACAATGTCATACATTCACTCCAGTACAGAGATCCTGGCCTAAATCCATCATTTGTTTGCACTCCACACCACCCCAGTTCATTCATGGCCATATGCAAATCAGCCTTGACCCTGTGCCTCATGGGAACAGTCCAGCCCGAACTGCCAAGCCATGTCTTTCCTGGACCGGAATCAAGCATCCTAGGACCGGTTTCTGGCTATCAGCCGTCTTCAGCCAGGATAGCTTGACTCCAGTGGTGTGGAGAGCATGGGACTCACGTCTGAGCATACCCATCCCACTCGGGGTGACTAATGCAAAAACAACAATTGATGGACAGAATGCAGAACAATGCCATACATTCACCCCAGTACAGAGATATGGACCTAAATCCATCGTTTTTGTGCAGTCCACACCACCCCAGTTCAGACATGGCAATATGCAAATCAGCCTTGACCCTGTGCCTCATGGGAACTGTTCAGCCCGAACTGCCAAGCCATATCTTTCCTGGACCGGAATCAAGCATCCTAGGACCGGTTTCTGGCTATCAGCCGTCTTCAGCCAGGATAGCTTGACTCCAGTGTTGTGGTGAGCATGGGACTCACGTCTGAGCATACCCATCCCACTCGGGGTGACAAATGCAAAAACAACAATTGATGGACAGAATGCAGAACAATGTCATACATTCACCCCAGTACAGAGCTCTGGGCCTAAATCCATTGTTTTTTGCACTCCACACCACCCCAGTTCAGACATGGCCATATACAAATCATCCATGACCATGTGCCTCATGGGAACAGTCCAGCCCGAACTGCCAAGCCATGTCTTTACTGTACAGGAATCAAGCATCCTAGGACGGGTTTCTGGCTATCAACCGTCTTCAGCCAGGATAGATTGACTCCAGTGGTGTGGAGAGCATGGGACTGACGTCTGAGCATACCCATCCCACTCGGGGTGACAAATGCAAAAACAACAATTGATGGACAGAATGCAGAACAATGTCATACATTCACCCCAGTACAGAGCTCTGGGCCTAAATCCATCGTTTTTGTGCACTCCACACCACCCCAGTTCAGACATGGCCATATGCAAATCAGCCTTGACCCTGTGCCTCATGGGAACTGTTCAGCCCGAACTGCCAAGCCATGTCTTTCCCGGACAGGAATCAAGCATCCTAGGACCGGTTTTTGGCTATCAGCCGTCTTCAGCCAGGATAGCTTGACTCCAGTGGTGTGGAGAGCATGGGACTCACGTCTGAGCATACCCATCCCACTCGGGGTGACAAATGCAAAAACAACATTTGATGGACAGAATGCAGAACAATGTCATACATTCACTCCATACATTCACTCCAGTACAGAGATCCTGGCCTAAATCCATCGTTTTTTTGCACTCCACACCACCCCAGTTCAGACATGGCCATATGCAAATCGGTCTTGACCCTGTGCCTCATGGACCGGAATCAAGCATCCTAGGACCGGTTTCTGGCTGTCAGCTGTCTTCAGCCAGGATAGCTTGACTCCAGTGGTGTGGAGAGCATGGGACTCACGTCTGAGCATACCCATCTCACTCGGGGTGATTAATGCAAAAACAACAATTGATGGACAGAATGCAGAACAATGTCATACATTCACCCCAGTACAGAGATATAAACCTAAATCCATCGTTCTTGTGCACTCCACACCACCCCAGTTCAGACATGGCCATATGCAAATCAGTCTTGACCCTGTGCCTCATGGGAACTGTTCAGCCCGAACTGCCAAGCCATGTCTTTCCTGGACCGGAATCAAGCATCCTAGGACCGGTTTCTGGCTATCAGCCGTCTTCAGCCAGGATAGCTTGACTCCAGTGTTGTGGTGAGCATGGGACTCACGTCTGAGCATACCCATCCCACTCGGGGTGAAAAATGCAAAAACAACAATTGATGGACAGAATGCAGAACAATGTCATACATTCACCCCAGTACAGAGCTCTGGGCCTACATCCATCATTTTTTTGCACTCCACACCACCCCAGTTCAGACATGGCCATATGCAAATCAGCCTTGACCCTGTGCCTCATGGGAACTGTTCAGCCCGAACTGCCAACCCATGTCTTTCCTGGACCAGAATCAAGCATCCTAGGACCGGTTTCTGGCTATTAGCCGTCTTCAGCCAGGATAGCTTGACTCCAGTGTTGTGGTGAGCATGGAACTCACGTCTGAGCATACCCATCCCACTCAGGGTGACAAATGCAAAAATAACAATTGATGGACAGAATGCAGAATAATGTCATACATTCACCCCAGTACAGAGCTCTGGCCTACATCCATCATTTTTTTGCACTCCACACCACCCGAGTTCAGACATGGCCATATGCAAATCAGCCTTGACCCTGTGCCTCATGGGAACAGTCCTGCCCCAACTGCCAAGCCATGTCTTTCCTGGACCTGAATCAAGCATCCTAGGACCGGTTTCTGCCTATCAGCCGTATTCAGCCAGGATAGCTTGACTCCAGAGGTGTGGAGAGCATGGGACTCACGTCTGAGCATACCCATCTCACCTGGGGTGACAAATGCAAAAACAACAATTGAAGGACAGAATGCAGAACAATGTCATACATTCACCCCAGTACAGAGATCTGGGCCTAAATCCGTTGTTTTTTTGCACTCCACACCACCCCAGTTCAGACATGGCCATATGCAAATCAGCCTTGACCCTTCGCCTCATGGGAACAGTCCAGCCCGAACTGCTAAGCCATGTCTTTCCTGGACCAGATTCTAGCATACTAGGACCGGTTTCTGGCTATCAGCCGTCTTCAGCCAGGATAGCTTGACTCCAGTGGTGTGGAGAGCATGGGACTCACCTCTGAGCATACCCATCCCACTCGGAGTGACAAATGCAAAAACAACAATTGATATACAGAATGCAGAACAATGTTATACATTCACCCCAGTACAGAGATCTGGGCCTAAATCCATTGTTTTTTGCACTCCACACCACCCCAGTTCAGACATGGCCATATGCAAATCATCCATGACCCTGTGCCTCATGAGAACAGTCCAGCCCGAACTGCCAAGCCATGTCTTTCCTGGACAGGAATCAAGCATCCTAGGACCGGTTTCAGGCTATCAGCCGTCTTCAGCCAGGATAGATTAACTCCAGTGGTGTGTAGAGCATGGGACTCACGTCTGAGCATACCCATCCCACTCGGGGTGACAAATGCAAAAACAACAATTGATGGACAGAATGCAGAACAATGTCATACATTCACTCCAGTACAGAGATCCTGGCCTAAATCCATCGTTTTTTTGCACTCCACACCACCCCAGTTCAGACATGGCCATATGCAAATCAGCCTTGACCCTGTGCCTCATGGGAACAGTCCATCCCGAACTGCCAAGCCATGTCTTTCCTGGACCGGAATCAAGCATCCTAGGACCAGTTTCTGGCTATCAGCCGTCTTCAGCCAGGATAGCTTGACTCCAGTGGTGTGGATAGCATGGGACTCACCTCTGAGCATACCCATCCCACTCGGAGTGACAAATGCAAAAACAACAATTGATATACAGAATGCAGAACGATGTTATACATTCACCCCAGTACAGAGATCTGAGCCTAAATCCATTGTTTTTTGCACTCCACACCACCCCAGTTCAGACATGGCCATATGCAAATCAGCCTTGACCCTGTGCCTCATGGGAACTGTTCAGCCCGAACTGCCAAGCCATGTCTTTCGTGGACCCGAATCAAGCATCCTAGGACCGGTTTCTGGCTATCAGCCATCTTCAGCCAGGATAGCTTGACTCCAGTGTTGTGGTGAGCATGGGACTCACGTCTGAGCATACCCATCCCACACGGGGTGACAAATGCAAAAACAACAATTGATGGACAGAATTCAGAACAATGTCATACATTCACCCCAGTACAGAGCTCTGGGCCTAAATCCATTGTTGTTTGCACTCCACACCACCCCAGGTCAGACATGGCCATATGCAAATCATCCATGACCCTGTGCCTCATGGGAACAGTCAAGCCCGAACTGCCAAGCCATGTCTTTCCTGGACAGGAATCCAGCATCCTAGACCGGTTTCAGGCTATCAGCCGTCTTCAGCCAGGATAGATTGACTCCAGTGGTGTGGAGAGCATGGGACTCACGTCTGAGCATACCCATCCCACTCGGGGTGACAAATGCAAAAATAACAATTGATGGACAGAATGCAGAACAATGTCATACATTCACTCCTGTACAGAGATCCTGGCCTAAATCCATTGTTTTTTTGCACTCCACACCACCCCAGTTCAGACATGGCCATATGCAAATCAGCCTTGACCCTGTGCCTCATGGGAACAGTCCAGCCCGAACTGCCAAGCCATGTGTTTCCTGGACCGGAATCAAGCATCCTAGGACTGGTTTCTGGCTATCAGCCTTCTTCAGCCAGGATAGCTTGACTCCAGTGGTGTTTAGAGCATGGGCATCACGTCTGAGCATACCCATCCCACTCGGGGTGACAAATGCAAAAACAACAAGTGATGGACAGAATGCAGAACAATGTCATACATTCACTCCAGTACAGAGATCCTGGCCTAAATCCATCGTTTTTTTGCACTCCACACCACCCCAGTTCAGACATGGCCATATGCAAATCAGCCTTGACCCTGTGCCTCATGGGAACAGTCCAGCCCGAACTGCCAAGCCATGTGTTTCCTGGACCGGAATCAAGCATCCTAGGACTGGTTTCTGGCTATCAGCCGTCTTCAGCCAGGATAGCTTGACTCCAGTGGTGTTTAGAGCATGGGACTCACGTCTGAGCATACCCATCCCACTCGGGGTGACAAATGCAAAAACAACAATTGATGGACAGAATGCAGAACAATGTCATACATTCACCCCAGTACAGAGCTCTGGGCCTACATCCATCATTTTTTTGCACTCCACACCACCCCAGTTCAGACATGGCCATATGCAAATCAGCCTTGACCCTGTGCCTCATGGGAACAGTCCAGCCCGAACTGCCAAGCCATGTCTTTCCTGGACAGGAATAAAGCATCCTAGGACTGGTTTCTGGCTATCAGCCGTCTTCAGCCAGGATAGATTGACTCCAGTGGTGTTTAGAGCATGGGACTCACGTCTGAGCATACCCATCCCACTCGGGGTGACAAATGCAAAAACAACAATTGATGGACAGAATGCAGAACAATGTCATACATTCACCCCAGTACAGAGCTCTGGGCCTAAATCTATTGTTTTTTGCACTCCACACCACCCCAGTTCAGACATGGCCATATACAAATCATCCATGACCATGTGCCTCATGGGAACAGTCCAGCCCGGACTGCCAAGCCATGTCTTTCCTGTACAGGAATCAAGCATCCTAGGACGGGTTTCAGGCTATCAGCCGTCTTCAGCCAGGATAGATTGACTCCAGTGGTGTGGAGAGCATGGGACTGACGTCTGAGCATACCCATCCCACTCGGGGTGACAAATGCAAAAACAACAATTGATGGACAGAATGCAGAACAATGTCATACATTCACCCCAGTACAGAGCTCTGGGCCTAAATCCATTGTTTTTGTGCACTCCACACCACCCCAGTTCAGACATGGCCATATGCAAATCAGCCTTGACTCTGTGCCTCATGGGAACTGTTCAGCCCGAACTGCCAAGCCATGTCTTTCCTGGACAGGAATCAAGCATCCTAGGACCGGTTTCTGGCTATCAGCCGTCTTCAGCCAGGATAGCTTGACTCCAGTGGTGTGGAGAGCATGGGACTCACGTCTGAGCATACCCATCCCCCTCGGGGTGACAAATGCAAAAACAACATTTGATGGACAGAATGCAGAACAATGTCATACATTCACTCCATACATTCACTCCAGTACAGAGATCCTGGCCTAAATCCATCGTTTTTTTGCACTCCACACCACCCCAGTTCAGACATGGCCATATGCAAATCGGTCTTGACCCTGTGCCTCATGGACCAGAATCAAGCATCCTAGGACCGGTTTCTGGCTGTCAGCTGTCTTCAGCCAGGATAGCTTGACTCCAGTGGTGTGGAGAGCATGGGACTCACGTCTGAGCATACCCATCCCACTCGGGGTGACTAATGCAAAAACAACAATTGATGGACAGAATGCAGAACAATGTCATACATTCACCCCAGTACAGAGCTCTGGGCCTACATCCATCATTTTTTTGCACTCCACACCACCCCAGTTCAGACATGGCCATATGCAAATCAGCCTTGACCCTGTGCCTCATGGGAACTGTTCAGCCCGAACTGCCAACCCATGTCTTTCCTGGACCAGAATCAAGCATCCTAGGACCGGTTTCTGGCTATTAGCCGTCTTCAGCCAGGATAGCTTGACTCCAGTGTTGTGGTGAGCATGGAACTCACGTCTGAGCATACCCATCCCACTCGGGGTGACAAATGCAAAAATAACAATTGATGGACAGAATGCAGAATATTGTCATACATTCACCCCAGTACAGAGCTCTGGCCTACATCCATCATTTTTTTGCACTCCACACCATCCGAGTTCAGACATGGCCATATGCAAATCAGCCTTGACCCTGTGCCTCATGGGAACAGTCCTGCCCCAACTGCCAAGCCATGTCTTTCCTGGACCTGAATCAAGCATCCTAGGACCGGTTTCTGCCTATCAGCCGTCTTCAGCCAGGATAGCTTGACTCCAGTGGTGTGGAGAGCATGGGACTCACGTCTGAGCATACCCATCCCCCTCGGGGTGACAAATGCAAAAACAACATTTGATGGACAGAATGCAGAACAATGTCATACATTCACTCCATACATTCACTCCAGTACAGAGATCCTGGCCTAAATCCATCGTTTTTTTGCACTCCACACCACCCCAGTTCAGACATGGCCATATGCAAATCGGTCTTGACCCTGTGCCTCATGGACCAGAATCAAGCATCCTAGGACCGGTTTCTGGCTGTCAGCTGTCTTCAGCCAGGATAGCTTGACTCCAGTGGTGTGGAGAGCATGGGACTCACGTCTGAGCATACCCATCCCACTCGGGGTGACTAATGCAAAAACAACAATTGATGGACAGAATGCAGAACAATGTCATACATTCACCCCAGTACAGAGCTCTGGGCCTACATCCATCATTTTTTTGCACTCCACACCACCCCAGTTCAGACATGGCCATATGCAAATCAGCCTTGACCCTGTGCCTCATGGGAACTGTTCAGCCCGAACTGCCAACCCATGTCTTTCCTGGACCAGAATCAAGCATCCTAGGACCGGTTTCTGGCTATTAGCCATCTTCAGCCAGGATAGCTTGACTCCAGTGTTGTGGTGAGCATGGAACTCACGTCTGAGCATACCCATCCCACTCGGGGTGACAAATGCAAAAATAACAATTGATGGACAGAATGCAGAATATTGTCATACATTCACCCCAGTACAGAGCTCTGGCCTACATCCATCATTTTTTTGCACTCCACACCATCCGAGTTCAGACATGGCCATATGCAAATCAGCCTTGACCCTGTGCCTCATGGGAACAGTCCTGCCCCAACTGCCAAGCCTTGTCTTTCCTGGACCTGAATCAAGCATCCTAGGACCGGTTTCTGCCTATCAGCCGTCTTCAGCCAGGATAGCTTGACTCCAGTGGTGTGGTGAGCATGGGACTCACGTCTGAGCATACCCATCCCACACGGGGTGACAAATGCAAAAACAACAATTGATGGACAGAATGCAGAACAATGTCATACATTCACCCCAGTACAGAGCTCTGGGCCTAAATCCATTGTTTCTTGCACTCCACACCACCCCAGTTCAGACATGGCCATAAGCAAATCATCCATGACCTTGTGCCTCATGGGAACAGTCCAGCCCGAACTGCCAAGCCATGTCTTTCCTTTACAGGAATCCAGCATCCTAGGACCGGTTTCAGGCTATCAGCTGTCTTCAGCCAGGATAGATTGACTCCAGTGGTGTGGAGAGCATGGGACTCACGTCTGAGCATACCCATCCCACTCGGAGTGACAAATGCAAAAACAACAATTGATGGACAGAATGCAGAACAATGTCATACATTCACTCCAGTACAGAGATCCTGGCCTAAATCCATCGTTTTTTGCACTCCACACCACCCCAGTTCAGACATGGCCATATGCAAATCAGCCTTGACCCTGTGCCTCATGGGAACAGTCCAGCCCGAACTGCCAAGCCATGTCTTTCCTGGACCGGAATCAAGCATCCTAGGACCGGTTTCTGGCTATCAGCCGTCTTCAGCCAGGATAGCTTGACTCCAGTGGTGTGAAGAGCATTGGACTCACGTCTGAGCATACCCATCCCACTCGGGGTGACTAATGCAAAAACAACAATTGATGGACAGAATGCAGAACAATGTCATACATTCACCCCAGTACAGAGATATGGACCTAAATCCATCGTTTTTGTGCACTCCACACCACCCCAGTTCAGACATGGCCATATGCAAATCAGCCTTGACCCTGTGCCTCATGGGAACTGTTCAGCCCGAACTGCCAAGCCATGTCTTTCCTGGACAGGAATCAAGCATCCTAGGACCGGTTTCTGGCTATCAGCCGTCTACAGCCAGGATAGCTTGACTCTAGTGGTGTGGAGAGCATGGGACTCACGTCTGAGCATACCTATCCCACTCGGGGTGACAAATGCAAAAACAACATTTGATGGACAGAATGCAGAACAATGTCATACATTCACTCCATACATTCACTCCAGTACAGAGATCCTGGCCTAAATCCATCGTTTTTTTGCACTCCACACCACCCCAGTTCAGACATGGCCATATGCAAATCGGTCTTGACCCTGTGCCTCATGGACCGGAATAAAGCATCCTAGGACCGGTTTCTGGCTGTCAGCTGTCTTCAGCCAGGATAGCTTGACTCCAGTGGTGTGGAGAGCATGGGACTCACGTCTGAGCATACCCATCCCACTCGGGGTGACTAATGCAAAAACAACAATTGATGGACAGAATGCCGAACAATGTCATACATTCACTCCAGTACAGAGATATAAACCTAAATCCATCGTTCTTGTGCACTCCACACCACCCCAGTTCAGACATGGCCATATGCAAATCAGTCTTGACCCTGTGCCTCATGGGAACTGTTCAGCCCGAACTGCCAAGCCATGTCTTTCCTGGACCACAATCAAGCATCCTAGGACCGGTTTCTGGCTATCAGCCGTCTTCAGCCAGGATAGCTTGACTCCAGTGTTGTGGTGAGCATGGGACTCACGTCTGAGCATACCCATCCCACTCGGGGTGAAAAATGCAAAAACAACAATTGATGGACAGAATGCAGAACAATGTCATACATTCACCCCAGTACAGAGCTCTGGGCCTACATCCATCATTTTTTTGCACTCCACACCACCCCAGTTCAGACATGGCCATATGCAAATCAGCCTTGACCCTGTGCCTCATGGGAACAGTCCTGCCCGAACTGCCAAGCCATGTCTTTCCTGGACCGGAAGCAAGCATCCTAGGACCAGTTTCTGGCTATCAGCCATCTTCAGCCAGGATAGCTTGACTCCAGTGGTGTGGAGAGCATGGGAATCACGTCTGAGCACACCCATCCCATTTGGGGTGACAAATGCAAAAACAACAATTGATGGACAGAATGCAGAACAATGTCATACATTCACCCCAGTACAGAGCTCTGGGCCTAAATCCATTGTTTTTTGCACTCCATACCACCCCTGTTCAGACATGGCCATATGCAAATCATCCATGACCCTGTGCCTCATGGGAACAGTCCAGCCCGAACTGCCAAGCCATGTCTTTCCTGGACAGGAATCAAGCATCCTAGGACCGGTTTCAGACTATCAGCCGTCTTCAGCCAGGATAGATTGACTCCAGTGGTGTGGAGAGCATGGGACTCACGTCTGAGCATACCCTTCCCACTCGGGGTGACAAATGCAAAAACAACAATTGATGGACAGAATGCAGAACAATGTCATACATTCACTCCAGTACAGAGATCGTGGCCTAAATCCATTGTTTTTTTTGCACTCCACACCACCCCAGTTCATTCATGGCCATATGCAAATCAGCCTTGACCCTGTGCCTCATGGGAACAGTCCAGCCCGAACTGCCAAGCCATGTCTTTCCTGGATCGGAATCAAGCATCCTTGGACCGGTTTCTGGCTATCAGCCATCTTCAGCCAGGATAGCTTGACTCCAGTGGTGTGGAGAGCATGGGACTCACATCTGAGCATACCCATCCCACTCGGGGTGACAAATGCAAAAACAACAATTGATGGACAGAATGCAGAACAATGTCATACATTCACTCCAGTACAGAGATCCTGGCCTAAATCCATCATTTGTTTGCACTCCACACCACCCCAGTTCATTCATGGCCATATGCAAATCAGCCTTGACCCTGTGCCTCATGGGAACAGTCCGGCCCGAACTGCCAAGCCATGTCTTTCCTGGACCGGAATCAAGCATCCTAGGACCGGTTTCTGGCTATCAGCCGTCTTCAGCCAGGATAGCTTGACTCCAGTGGTGTGGAGAGCATGGGACTCACGTCTGAGCATACCCATCCCACTCGGGGTGACTAATGCAAAAACAACAATTGATGGACAGAATGCAGAACAATGCCATACATTCACCCCAGTACAGAGATATGGACCTAAATCCATCGTTTTTGTGCAGTCCACACCACCCCAGTTCAGACATGGCCATATGCAAATCAGCCTTGACCCTGTGCCTCATGGGAACTGTTCAGCCCGAACTGCCAAGCCATATCTTTCCTGGACCGGAATCAAGCATCCTAGGACCGGTTTCTGGCTATCAGCCGTCTTCAGCCAGGATAGCTTGACTCCAGTGTTGTGGTGAGCATGGGACTCACGTCTGAGCATACCCATCCCACTCGGGGTGACAAATGCAAAAACAACAATTGATGGACAGAATGCAGAACAATGTCATACATTCACCCCAGTACAGAGCTCTGGGCCTAAATCCATTGTTTTTTGCACTCCACACCACCCCAGTTCAGACATGGCCATATACAAATCATCCATGACCATGTGCCTCATGGGAACAGTCCAGCCCGAACTGCCAAGCCATGTCTTTACTGTACAGGAATCAAGCATCCTAGGACGGGTTTCTGGCTATCAACCGTCTTCAGCCAGGATAGATTGACTCCAGTGGTGTGGAGAGCATGGGACTGACGTCTGAGCATACCCATCCCACTCGGGGTGACAAATGCAAAAACAACAATTGATGGACAGAATGCAGAACAATGTCATACATTCACCCCAGTACAGAGCTCTGGGCCTAAATCCATCGTTTTTGTGCACTCCACACCACCCCAGTTCAGACATGGCCATATGCAAATCAGCCTTGACCCTGTGCCTCATGGGAACTGTTCAGCCCGAACTGCCAAGCCATGTCTTTCCCGGACAGGAATCAAGCATCCTAGGACCGGTTTTTGGCTATCAGCCGTCTTCAGCCAGGATAGCTTGACTCCAGTGGTGTGGAGAGCATGGGACTCACGTCTGAGCATACCCATCCCACTCGGGGTGACAAATGCAAAAACAACATTTGATGGACAGAATGCAGAACAATGTCATACATTCACTCCATACATTCACTCCAGTACAGAGATCCTGGCCTAAATCCATCGTTTTTTTGCACTCCACACCACCCCAGTTCAGACATGGCCATATGCAAATCGGTCTTGACCCTGTGCCTCATGGACCGGAATCAAGCATCCTAGGACCGGTTTCTGGCTGTCAGCTGTCTTCAGCCAGGATAGCTTGACTCCAGTGGTGTGGAGAGCATGGGACTCACGTCTGAGCATACCCATCTCACTCGGGGTGATTAATGCAAAAACAATTGATGGACAGAATGCAGAACAATGTCATACATTCACCCCAGTACAGAGATATAAACCTAAATCCATCGTTCTTGTGCACTCCACACCACCCCAGTTCAGACATGGCCATATGCAAATCAGTCTTGACCCTGTGCCTCATGGGAACTGTTCAGCCCGAACTGCCAAGCCATGTCTTTCCTGGACCGGAATCAAGCATCCTAGGACCGGTTTCTGGCTATCAGCCGTCTTCAGCCAGGATAGCTTGACTCCAGTGTTGTGGTGAGCATGGGACTCACGTCTGAGCATACCCATCCCACTCGGGGTGAAAAATGCAAAAACAACAATTGATGGACAGAATGCAGAACAATGTCATACATTCACCCCAGTACAGAGCTCTGGGCCTACATCCATCATTTTTTTGCACTCCACACCACCCCAGTTCAGACATGGCCATATGCAAATCAGCCTTGACCCTGTGCCTCATGGGAACTGTTCAGCCCGAACTGCCAACCCATGTCTTTCCTGGACCAGAATCAAGCATCCTAGGACCGGTTTCTGGCTATTAGCCGTCTTCAGCCAGGATAGCTTGACTCCAGTGTTGTGGTGAGCATGGAACTCACGTCTGAGCATACCCATCCCACTCAGGGTGACAAATGCAAAAATAACAATTGATGGACAGAATGCAGAATAATGTCATACATTCACCCCAGTACAGAGCTCTGGCCTACATCCATCATTTTTTTGCACTCCACACCACCCGAGTTCAGACATGGCCATATGCAAATCAGCCTTGACCCTGTGCCTCATGGGAACAGTCCTGCCCCAACTGCCAAGCCATGTCTTTCCTGGACCTGAATCAAGCATCCTAGGACCGGTTTCTGCCTATCAGCCGTCTTCAGCCAGGATAGCTTGACTCCAGAGGTGTGGAGAGCATGGGACTCACGTCTGAGCATACCCATCTCACCTGGGGTGACAAATGCAAAAACAACAATTGAAGGACAGAATGCAGAACAATGTCATACATTCACCCCAGTACAGAGATCTGGGCCTAAATCCGTTGTTTTTTTGCACTCCACACCACCCCAGTTCAGACATGGCCATATGCAAATCAGCCTTGACCCTTCGCCTCATGGGAACAGTCCAGCCCGAACTGCTAAGCCATGTCTTTCCTGGACCAGATTCTAGCATACTAGGACCGGTTTCTGGCTATCAGCCGTCTTCAGCCAGGATAGCTTGACTCCATTGGTGTGGAGAGCATGGGACTCACCTCTGAGCATACCCATCCCACTCGGAGTGACAAATGCAAAAACAACAATTGATATACAGAATGCAGAACAATGTTATACATTCACCCCAGTACAGAGATCTGGGCCTAAATCCATTGTTTTTTGCACTCCACACCACCCCAGTTCAGACATGGCCATATGCAAATCATCCATGACCCTGTGCCTCATGAGAACAGTCCAGCCCGAACTGCCAAGCCATGTCTTTCCTGGATAGGAATCAAGCATCCTAGGACCGGTTTCAGGCTATCAGCCGTCTTCAGCCAGGATAGATTAACTCCAGTGGTGTGTAGAGCATGGGACTCACGTCTGAGCATACCCATCCCACTCGGGGTGACAAATGCAAAAACAACAATTGATGGACAGAATGCAGAACAATGTCATACATTCACTCCAGTACAGAGATCCTGGCCTAAATCCATCGTTTTTTTGCACTCCACACCACCCCAGTTCAGACATGGCCATATGCAAATCAGCCTTGACCCTGTGCCTCATGGGAACAGTCCATCCCGAACTGCCAAGCCATGTCTTTCCTGGACCGGAATCAAGCATCCTAGGACCAGTTTCTGGCTATCAGCCGTCTTCAGCCAGGATAGCTTGACTCCAGTGGTGTGGATAGCATGGGACTCACCTCTGAGCATACCCATCCCACTCGGAGTGACAAATGCAAAAACAACAATTGATATACAGAATGCAGAACGATGTTATACATTCACCCCAGTACAGAGATCTGAGCCTAAATCCATTGTTTTTTGCACTCCACACCACCCCAGTTCAGACATGGCCATATGCAAATCAGCCTTGACCCTGTGCCTCATGGGAACTGTTCAGCCCGAACTGCCAAGCCATGTCTTTCGTGGACCCGAATCAAGCATCCTAGGACCGGTTTCTGGCTATCAGCCATCTTCAGCCAGGATAGCTTGACTCCAGTGTTGTGGTGAGCATGGGACTCACGTCTGAGCATACCCATCCCACACGGGGTGACAAATGCAAAAACAACAATTGATGGACAGAATTCAGAACAATGTCATACATTCACCCCAGTACAGAGCTCTGGGCCTAAATCCATTGTTGTTTGCACTCCACACCACCCCAGGTCAGACATGGCCATATGCAAATCATCCATGACCCTGTGCCTCATGGGAACAGTCAAGCCCGAACTGCCAAGCCATGTCTTTCCTGGACAGGAATCCAGCATCCTAGACCGGTTTCAGGCTATCAGCCGTCTTCAGCCAGGATAGATTGACTCCAGTGGTGTGGAGAGCATGGGACTCACGTCTGAGCATACCCATCCCACTCGGGGTGACAAATGCAAAAATAACAATTGATGGACAGAATGCAGAACAATGTCATACATTCACTCCTGTACAGAGATCCTGGCCTAAATCCATTGTTTTTTTGCACTCCACACCACCCCAGTTCAGACATGGCCATATGCAAATCAGCCTTGACCCTGTGCCTCATGGGAACAGTCCAGCCCGAACTGCCAAGCCATGTGTTTCCTGGACCGGAATCAAGCATCCTAGGACTGGTTTCTGGCTATCAGCCTTCTTCAGCCAGGATAGCTTGACTCCAGTGGTGTTTAGAGCATGGGCATCACGTCTGAGCATACCCATCCCACTCGGGGTGACAAATGCAAAAACAACAAGTGATGGACAGAATGCAGAACAATGTCATACATTCACTCCAGTACAGAGATCCTGGCCTAAATCCATCGTTTTTTTGCACTCCACACCACCCCAGTTCAGACATGGCCATATGCAAATCAGCCTTGACCCTGTGCCTCATGGGAACAGTCCAGCCCGAACTGCCAAGCCATGTGTTTCCTGGACCGGAATCAAGCATCCTAGGACTGGTTTCTGGCTATCAGCCGTCTTCAGCCAGGATAGCTTGACTCCAGTGGTGTTTAGAGCATGGGACTCACGTCTGAGCATACCCATCCCACTCGGGGTGACAAATGCAAAAACAACAATTGATGGACAGAATGCAGAACAATGTCATACATTCACCCCAGTACAGAGCTCTGGGCCTACATCCATCATTTTTTTGCACTCCACACCACCCCAGTTCAGACATGGCCATATGCAAATCAGCCTTGACCCTGTGCCTCATGGGAACAGTCCAGCCCGAACTGCCAAGCCATGTCTTTCCTGGACAGGAATAAAGCATCCTAGGACTGGTTTCTGGCTATCAGCCGTCTTCAGCCAGGATAGATTGACTCCAGTGGTGTTTAGAGCATGGGACTCACGTCTGAGCATACCCATCCCACTCGGGGTGACAAATGCAAAAACAACAATTGATGGACAGAATGCAGAACAATGTCATACATTCACCCCAGTACAGAGCTCTGGGCCTAAATCTATTGTTTTTTGCACTCCACACCACCCCAGTTCAGACATGGCCATATACAAATCATCCATGACCATGTGCCTCATGGGAACAGTCCAGCCCGGACTGCCAAGCCATGTCTTTCCTGTACAGGAATCAAGCATCCTAGGACGGGTTTCAGGCTATCAGCCGTCTTCAGCCAGGATAGATTGACTCCAGTGGTGTGGAGAGCATGGGACTGACGTCTGAGCATACCCATCCCACTCGGGGTGACAAATGCAAAAACAACAATTGATGGACAGAATGCAGAACAATGTCATACATTCACCCCAGTACAGAGCTCTGGGCCTAAATCCATTGTTTTTGTGCACTCCACACCACCCCAGTTCAGACATGGCCATATGCAAATCAGCCTTGACCCTGTGCCTCATGGGAACTGTTCAGCCCGAACTGCCAAGCCATGTCTTTCCTGGACAGGAATCAAGCATCCTAGGACCGGTTTCTGGCTATCAGCCGTCTTCAGCCAGGATAGCTTGACTCCAGTGGTGTGGAGAGCATGGGACTCACGTCTGAGCATACCCATCCCCCTCGGGGTGACAAATGCAAAAACAACATTTGATGGACAGAATGCAGAACAATGTCATACATTCACTCCATACATTCACTCCAGTACAGAGATCCTGGCCTAAATCCATCGTTTTTTTGCACTCCACACCACCCCAGTTCAGACATGGCCATATGCAAATCGGTCTTGACCCTGTGCCTCATGGACCAGAATCAAGCATCCTAGGACCGGTTTCTGGCTGTCAGCTGTCTTCAGCCAGGATAGCTTGACTCCAGTGGTGTGGAGAGCATGGGACTCACGTCTGAGCATACCCATCCCACTCGGGGTGACTAATGCAAAAACAACAATTGATGGACAGAATGCAGAACAATGTCATACATTCACCCCAGTACAGAGCTCTGGGCCTACATCCATCATTTTTTTGCACTCCACACCACCCCAGTTCAGACATGGCCATATGCAAATCAGCCTTGACCCTGTGCCTCATGGGAACTGTTCAGCCCGAACTGCCAACCCATGTCTTTCCTGGACCAGAATCAAGCATCCTAGGACCGGTTTCTGGCTATTAGCCGTCTTCAGCCAGGATAGCTTGACTCCAGTGTTGTGGTGAGCATGGAACTCACGTCTGAGCATACCCATCCCACTCGGGGTGACAAATGCAAAAATAACAATTGATGGACAGAATGCAGAATATTGTCATACATTCACCCCAGTACAGAGCTCTGGCCTACATCCATCATTTTTTTGCACTCCACACCATCCGAGTTCAGACATGGCCATATGCAAATCAGCCTTGACCCTGTGCCTCATGGGAACAGTCCTGCCCCAACTGCCAAGCCATGTCTTTCCTGGACCTGAATCAAGCATCCTAGGACCGGTTTCTGCCTATCAGCCGTCTTCAGCCAGGATAGCTTGACTCCAGTGGTGTGGAGAGCATGGGACTCACGTCTGAGCATACCCATCCCCCTCGGGGTGACAAATGCAAAAACAACATTTGATGGACAGAATGCAGAACAATGTCATACATTCACTCCATACATTCACTCCAGTACAGAGATCCTGGCCTAAATCCATCGTTTTTTTGCACTCCACACCACCCCAGTTCAGACATGGCCATATGCAAATCGGTCTTGACCCTGTGCCTCATGGACCAGAATCAAGCATCCTAGGACCGGTTTCTGGCTGTCAGCTGTCTTCAGCCAGGATAGCTTGACTCCAGTGGTGTGGAGAGCATGGGACTCACGTCTGAGCATACCCATCCCACTCGGGGTGACTAATGCAAAAACAACAATTGATGGACAGAATGCAGAACAATGTCATACATTCACCCCAGTACAGAGCTCTGGGCCTACATCCATCATTTTTTTGCACTCCACACCACCCCAGTTCAGACATGGCCATATGCAAATCAGCCTTGACCCTGTGCCTCATGGGAACTGTTCAGCCCGAACTGCCAACCCATGTCTTTCCTGGACCAGAATCAAGCATCCTAGGACCGGTTTCTGGCTATTAGCCATCTTCAGCCAGGATAGCTTGACTCCAGTGTTGTGGTGAGCATGGAACTCACGTCTGAGCATACCCATCCCACTCGGGGTGACAAATGCAAAAATAACAATTGATGGACAGAATGCAGAATATTGTCATACATTCACCCCAGTACAGAGCTCTGGCCTACATCCATCATTTTTTTGCACTCCACACCATCCGAGTTCAGACATGGCCATATGCAAATCAGCCTTGACCCTGTGCCTCATGGGAACAGTCCTGCCCCAACTGCCAAGCCTTGTCTTTCCTGGACCTGAATCAAGCATCCTAGGACCGGTTTCTGCCTATCAGCCGTCTTCAGCCAGGATAGCTTGACTCCAGTGGTGTGGAGAGCATGGGACTCACGTCTGAGCATACCCATCTCACCTGGGGTGACAAATGCAAAAACAACAATTGAAGGACAGAATGCAGAACAATGTCATACATTCACCCCAGTACAGAGATCTGGGCCTAAATCCGTTGTTTTTTTGCACTCCACACCACCCCAGTTCAGACATGGCCATATGCAAATCAGCCTTGACCCTTCGCCTCATGGGAACAGTCCAGCCCGAACTGCTAAGCCATGTCTTTCCTGGACCAGATTCTAGCATACTAGGACCGGTTTCTGGCTATCAGCCGTCTTCAGCCAGGATAGCTTGACTCCAGTGGTGTGGAGAGCATGGGACTCGCCTCTGAGCATACCCATCCCACTCTGAGTGACAAATGCAAAAACAACAATTGATATACAGAATGCAGAACAATGTTATACATTCACCCCAGTACAGAGATCTGGGCCTAAATCCATTGTTTTTTGCACTCCACACCACCCCAGTTCAGACATGGCCATATGCAAATGATCCATGACCCTGTGCCTCATGAGAACAGTCCAGCCCGAACTGCCAAGCCATGTCTTTCCTGGACAGGAATCAAGCATCCTAGGACCGGTTTCAGGCTATCAGCCGTCTTCAGCCAGGATAGATTGACTCCAGTGGTGTGGAGAGCATGGGACTCACGTCTGAGCATACCCATCCCACTCGGGGTGACAAATGCAAAAATAACAATTGATGGACAGAATGCAGAACAATGTCATACATTCACTCCAGTACAGAGATCCTGGCCTAAATCCATTGTTTTTTTGCACTCCACACCACCCCAGTTCAGACATGGCCATATGCAAATCAGCCTTGACCCTGTGCCTCATGGGAACAGTCCAGCCCGAACTGCCAAGCCATGTGTTTCCTGGACCGGAATCAAGCATCCTAGGACTGGTTACTGGCTATCAGCCGTCTTCAGCCAGGATAGCTTGACTCCAGTGGTGTTTAGAGCATGGGCATCACGTCTGAGCATACCCATCCCACTAGGGGTGACAAATGCAAAAACAACAAGTGATGGACAGAATGCAGAACAATGTCATACATTCACTCCAGTACAGAGATCCTGGCCTAAATCCATCGTTTTTTTGCACTCCACACCACCCCAGTTCAGACATGGCCATATGCAAATCAGCCTTGAACCTGTGCCTCGTGGGAACAGTCCAGCCCGAACTGCCAAGCCATGTGTTTCCTGGACCGGAATCAAGCATCCTAGGACTGGTTTCTGGCTATCAGCCGTCTTCAGCCAGGATAGCTTGACTCCAGTGGTGTTTAGAGCATGGGACTCACGTCTGAGCATACCCATCCCACTCGGGGTGACAAATGCAAAAACAACAATTGATGGACAGAATGCAGAACAATGTCATACATTCACCCCAGTACAGAGCTCTGGGCCTACATCCATCATTTTTTTGCACTCCACACCACCCCAGTTCAGACATGGCCATATGCAAATCAGCCTTGACCCTGTGCCTCATGGGAACAGTCCAGCCCGAACTGCCAAGCCATGTCTTTCCTGGACAGGAATAAAGCATCCTAGGACTGGTTTCTGGCTATCAGCCGTCTTCAGCCAGGATAGATTGACTCCAGTGGTGTTTAGAGCATGGGACTCACGTCTGAGCATACCCATCCCACTCGGGGTGACAAATGCAAAAACAACAATTGATGGACAGAATGCAGAACAATGTCATACATTCACCCAAGTACAGAGCTCTGGGCCTAAATCTATTGTTTTTTGCACTCCACACCACCCCAGTTCAGACATGGCCATATGCAAATCATCCATGACCCTGTGCCTCATGGGAACAGTCCAGCCCGAACTGCCAAGCCATGTCTTTCCTGGACAGGAATAAAGCATCCTAGGACCGGTTTCTGGCTATCAGCCGTCTTCAGCCAGGATAGATTGACTCCAGTGGTGTTTAGAGCATGGGACTCACGTCTGAGCATACCCATCCCACTCGGGGTGACAAATGCAAAAACAACAATTGATGGACAGAATGCGGAACAATGTCATACATTCACCCCAGTACAGAGCTCTGGGCCTAAATCTATTGTTTTTTGCACTCCACACCACCTCAGTTCAGACATGGCCATATGCAAATCATCCATGACCCTGTGCCTCATGGGAACAGTCCAGCCCGAACTGCCAAGCCATTTCTTTCCTGGACAGGAATCCAGCATCCTAGGACCAGTTTCAGGCTATCAGCGGTCTTCAGCCAGGATAGATTGACTCCAGTGGTGTGGAGAGCATGGGACTCTCGTCTGAGCATACCCATCCCCCTCGGGGTGACAAATTCAAAAACAACAATTGATGGACAGAATGCAGAACAATGTCATACATTCACTCCAGTACAGAGATCCTGGCCTAAATCCATCGTTTTTTGCACTCCACACCACCCCAGTTCAGACATGGCCATATGCAAATCAGCCTTGACCCTGTGCCTCATGGGAACAGTCCAGCCCGAACTGCAAAGCCATGTCTTTCCTGGACCGGAACCAAGCATCCTAGGACCGGTTTCTGGCTATCAGCCGTCTTCAGCCAGGATAGCTTGACTCCAGTGGTGTGGAGAGCATGGGACTCACGTCTGAGCATACCCATCCCACTCGGGGTGACTAATGCAAAAACAACAATTGATGGACAGAATGCAGAACAATGTAATACATTCACCCCAGTACAGGGATCCTGGCCTAAATCCATTGTTTTTTTGCACTCCACACCACCCCAGTTCAGACATGGCCATCTGCAAATCAGCCTTGACCCTGTGCCTCATGGGAACAGTCCAGCCCGAACTGCCAAGCCATGTCTTTCCTGGACCGGCGTCAAGCATCCTAGGACCGGTTTCTGCCTATCAGCCGTCTTCAGCCAGGATAGCTTGACTCCAGTGGTGTGGAGAGCATGGGACTCACGTCTGAGCGTACCCAACCCACTTGGGGTGACAAATGCAAAAACAACAATTGAAGGACAGAATGCAGAACAATATCATACATTCACCCCAGTACAGAGATTGGGCCTAAATCCATTGTTTTTTTGCACTCCACACCACCCCAGTTCAGACATGGCCATATGCAAATCAGCATTGACCCTGTGCCTCATGGGAACAGTCCAGCCCGAACTGCCAAGCCATGTCTTTCCTGGACAGGAATCAAGCATCCTAGGACCGGTTTCTGGCTATCAGCCATCTTCAGCCAGGATAGCTTGACTCCAGTGGTGTGGAGAGCATGGGACTCACGTCTGAGCATACCCATCCCACTCGGGGTGACAAATGCAAAAACATCAAATGATAGACAGAATGCAGAACAATGTCATACATTCACCCCAGTACAGAGATCAGGGCCTAAATCCATCGTTTTTTTGCATTCCACACCACCCCAGTTCAGACATGGCCATGTGCAAATCAGCCTTGACCCTGTGCCTCATGGGAACAATCCAGCCCGAACTGCCAAGCCATGTCTTTCCTGGACAGGAATCAAGCATCCTAGGACCGGTTTCTGGCTATCAGCCGTCTTCAGCCAGGATAGATTGACTCCAGTGGTGTTTAGAGCATGGGACTCACCTCTGAGCATACCCATCCCACTCGGAGTGACAAATGCAAAAACAACAATTGATATACAGAATGCAGAACAATGTTATACATTCACCCCAATACAGAGATCTGGGCCTAAATTCATCGTTTTTTTGCACTCCACACCACCCCAGTTCAGACATGGCCATATGCAAATCATCCATGACCCTGTGCCTCATGAGAACAGTCCAGCCCGAACTGCCAAGCCATGTCTTTCCTGGACAGGAATCAAGCATCCTAGGACCCGTTTCAGGCTATCAGCCGTCTTCAGCCAGGATAGATTGACTCCAGTGGTGTGGAGAGCATGGGACTCACGTCTGAGCATACCCATCCCACTCGGGATGACAAATGCAAAAACAACAATTGATGGACAGAATGCAGAACAATGTCATACATTCACCCTAGTACAGAGATATGGATCTAAATCCATCGTTGTGTGCACTCCACACCACCCCAGTTCAGACATGGCCATATGCAAATCAGCCTTGACCCTGTGCCTCATGGGAACTGTTCAGCCCGAACTGCCAAGCCATGTCTTTCCTGGACCCGAATCAAGCATCCTAGGACCGGTTTCTGGCTATCAGCCATCTTCAGCCAGAATAGCTTGACTCCAGTGTTGTGGTGAGCATGGGACTCACGTCTGAGCATACCCATCCCACACGAGGTGACAAATGCAAAAACAACAATTGATGGACAGAATGCAGAACAATGTCATACATTCACCCCAGTACAGAGCTCTGGGCCTAAATCCATTGTTTTTTGCACTCCACACCACCCCAGTTCAGACATGGCCATATGCAAATCAGCCTTGACCCTGTGCCTCATGGGAACAGTCCAGCCCGAACTGACAAGCCATGTGTTTCCTGGACCGGAATCAAGCATCCTAGGACTGGTTTCTGGCTATCAGCCGTCTTCAGCCAGGATAGCTTGACTCCAGTGGTGTTTAGAGCATGGGACTCACGTCTGAGCATACCCATCCCACTCGGGGTGACAAATGCAAAAACAACAATTGATGGACAGAATGCAGAACAATGTCATACATTCACCCCAGTACAGAGCTCTGGGCCTACATCCATCATTTTTTTGCACTCCACACCACCCCAGTTCAGACATGGCCATATGCAAATCATCCATGACCCTGTGCCTCATGGGAACAGTCCAGCCCGAACTGCCAAGCCATGTCTTTCCTGGACCGGCGTCAAGCATCCTAGGACCGGTTTCTGGCTATCAGCCGTCTTCAGCCAGGATAGCTTGACTCCAGTGGTGTGGAGAGCATGGGACTCACCTCTGAGCATACCCATCCCACTCGGAGTGACAAATGCAAAAACAACAATTGATATACAGAATGCAGAACAATGTTATACATTCACCCCAGTACAGAGATCTGGGCCTAAATCCATTGTTTTTTTGCACTCCACACCACCCCAGTTCAGACATGGCCATATGCAAATCATCCATGACCCTGTGCCTCATGAGAACAGTCCAGCCCGAACTGCCAAGCCATGTCTTTCCTGGACAGGAATCAAGCATCCTAGGACCCGTTTCAGGCTATCAGCCGTCTTCAGCCAGGATAGATTGACTCCAGTGGTGTGGAGAGCATGGGACTCACGTCTGAGCATACCCATCCCACTCGGGATGACAAATGCAAAAACAACAATTGATGGACAGAATGCAGAACAATGTCATACATTCACCCCAGTACAGAGCTATGGACCTAAATCCATCGTTTTTGTGCACTCCACACCACCCCAGTTCAGACATGGCCATATGCAAATCAGCCTTGACCCTGTGTCTCATGGGAACTGTTCAGCCCGAACTGCCAAGCCATGTCTTTCCTGGACCCGAATCAAGCATCCTAGGACCAGTTTCTGGCTATCAGCCGTCTTCAGCCAGGATAGCTTGACTCCAGTGTTGTGGTGAGCATGGGACTCACGTCTGAGCATACCCATCCCACACGGGGTGACAAATGCAAAAACAATAATTGATGGACAGAATGCAGAACAATGTCATACATTCACTCCAGTACAGAGATCCTGGCCTAAATCCATCGTTTTTTGCACACCACACCACCCCAGTTCAGACATGGCCATATGCAAATCAGCCTTGACCCTGTGCCTCATGGGAACAGTCCAGCCCGAACTGCCAAGCCATGTCTTTCCTGGACCGGAATCAAGCATCCTAGGACCGGTTTCTGGCTATCAGCCGTCTTCAGCCAGGATAGATTGACTCCAGTGGTGTGGAGAGCATGGGACTCACGTCTGAGCATACCCATCCCACTCGGGGTGACAAATGCAAAAATAACAATTGATGGACAGAATGCAGAACAATGTCATACATTCACTCCAGTACAGAGATCCTGGCCTAAATCCATCGTTTTTTGCACACCACACCACCCCAGTTCAGACATGGCCATATGCAAATCAGCCTTGACCCTGTGCCTCATGGGAACAGTCCAGCCCGAACTGCCAAGCCATGTGTTTCCTGGACCGGAATCAAGCATCCTAGGACTGGTTTCTGGCTATCAGCCGTCTTCAGCCAGGATAGCTTGACTCCAGTGGTGTTTAGAGCATGGGCATCACGTCTGAGCATACCCATCCCACTAGGGGTGACAAATGCAAAAACAACAAGTGATGGACAGAATGCAGAACAATGTCATACATTCACTCCAGTACAGAGATCCTGGCCTAAATCCATCGTTTTTTTGCACTCCACACCACCCCAGTTCAGACATGGCCATATGCAAATCAGCCTTGACCCTGTGCCTCATGGGAACAGTCCAGCCCGAACTGCCAAGCCATGTGTTTCCTGGACCGGAATCAAGCATCCTAGGACTGGTTTCTGGCTATCAGCCGTCTTCAGCCAGGATAGCTTGACTCCAGTGGTGTTTAGAGCATGGGACTCACGTCTGAGCATACCCATCCCACTCGGGGTGACAAATGCAAAAACAACAATTGATGGACAGAATGCAGAACAATGTCATACATTCACCCCAGTACAGAGCTCTGGGCCTACATCCATCATTTTTTTGCACTCCACACCACCCCAGTTCAGACATGGCCATATGCAAATCAGCCTTGACCCTGTGCCTCATGGGAACAGTCCAGCCCGAACTGCCAAGCCATGTCTTTCCTAGACAGGAATAAAGCATCCTAGGACTGGTTTCTGGCTATCAGCCGTCTTCAGCCAGGATAGATTGACTCCAGTGGTGTTTAGAGCATGGGACTCACGTCTGAGCATACCCATCCCACTCGGGGTGACAAATGCAAAAACAACAATTGATGGACAGAATGCAGAACAATGTCATACATTCACCCAAGTACAGAGCTCTGGGCCTAAATCTATTGTTTTTTGCACTCCACACCACCCCAGTTCAGACATGGCCATATGCAAATCATCCATGACCCTGTGCCTCATGGGAACAGTCCAGCCCGAACTGCCAAGCCATGTCTTTCCTGGACAGGAATAAAGCATCCTAGGACCGTTTTCTGGCTATCAGCCGTCTTCAGCCAGGATAGATTGACTCCAGTGGTGTTTAGAGCATGGGACTCACGTCTGAGCATACCCATCCCACTCGGGGTGACAAATGCAAAAACAACAATTGATGGACAGAATGCGGAACAATGTCATACATTCACCCCAGTACAGAGCTCTGGGCCTAAATCTATTGTTTTTTGCACTCCACACCACCTCAGTTCAGACATGGCCATATGCAAATCATCCATGACCCTGTGCCTCATGGGAACAGTCCAGCCCGAACTGCCAAGCCATTTCTTTCCTGGACAGGAATCCAGCATCCTAGGACCAGTTTCAGGCTATCAGCGGTCTTCAGCCAGGATAGATTGACTCCAGTGGTGTGGAGAGCATGGGACTCTCGTCTGAGCATACCCATCCCCTTCGGGGTGACAAATTCAAAAACAACAATTGATGGACAGAATGCAGAACAATGTCATACATTCACTCCAGTACAGAGATCCTGGCCTAAATCCATCGTTTTTTGCACTCCACACCACCCCAGTTCAGACATGGCCATATGCAAATCAGCCTTGACCCTGTGCCTCATGGGAACAGTCCAGCCCGAACTGCAAAGCCATGTCTTTCCTGGACCGGAACCAAGCATCCTAGGACCGGTTTCTGGCTATCAGCCGTCTTCAGCCAGGATAGCTTGACTCCAGTGGTGTGGAGAGCATGGGACTCACGTCTGAGCATACCCATCCCACTCGGGGTGACTAATGCAAAAACAACATTTGATGGACAGAATGCAGAACAATGTAATACATTCACCCCAGTACAGGGATCCTGGCCTAAATCCATTGTTTTTTTGCACTCCACACCACCCCAGTTCAGACATGGCCATCTGCAAATCAGCCTTGACCCTGTGCCTCATGGGAACAGTCCAGCCCGAACTGCCAAGCCATGTCTTTCCTGGACCGGCGTCAAGCATCCTAGGACCGGTTTCTGCCTATCAGCCGTCTTCAGCCAGGATAGCTTGACTCCAGTGGTGTGGAGAGCATGGGACTCACGTCTGAGCGTACCCAACCCACTTGGGGTGACAAATGCAAAAACAACAATTGAAGGACAGAATGCAGAACAATATCATACATTCACCCCAGTACAGAGATCGGGCCTAAATCCATTGTTTTTTTGCACTCCACACCACCCCAGTTCAGACATGGCCATATGCAAATCAGCATTGACCCTGTGCCTCATGGGAACAGTCCAGCCCGAACTGCCAAGCCATGTCTTTCCTGGACAGGAATCAAGCATCCTAGGACCGGTTTCTGGCTATCAGCCATCTTCAGCCAGGATAGCTTGACTCCAGTGGTGTGGAGAGCATGGGACTCACGTCTGAGCATACCCATCCCACTCGGGGTGACAAATGCAAAAACATCAAATGATAGACAGAATGCAGAACAATGTCATACATTCACCCCAGTACAGAGATCAGGGCCTAAATCCATCGTTTTTTTGCATTCCACACCACCCCAGTTCAGACATGGCCATGTGCAAATCAGCCTTGACCCTGTGCCTCATGGGAACAATCCAGCCCGAACTGCCAAGCCATGTCTTTCCTGGACAGGAATCAAGCATCCTAGGACCGGTTTCTGGCTATCAGCCGTCTTCAGCCAGGATAGATTGACTCCAGTGGTGTTTAGAGCATGGGACTCACCTCTGAGCATACCCATCCCACTCGGAGTGACAAATGCAAAAACAACAATTGATATACAGAATGCAGAACAATGTTATACATTCACCCCAATACAGAGATCTGGGCCTAAATTCATCGTTTTTTTGCACTCCACACAACCCCAGTTCAGACATGGCCATATGCAAATCATCCATGACCCTGTGCCTCATGAGAACAGTCCAGCCCGAACTGCCAAGCCATGTCTTTCCTGGACAGGAATCAAGCATCCTAGGACTGGTTTCTGGCTATCAGCCGTCTTCAGCCAGGATAGCTTGACTCCAGTGGTGTTTAGAGCATGGGACTCACGTCTGAGCATACCCATCCCACTCGGGGTGACAAATGCAAAAACAACAATTGATGGACAGAATGCAGAACAATGTCATACATTCACCCCAGTACAGAGCTCTGGGCCTACATCCATCATTTTTTTGCACTCCACACCACCCCAGTTCAGACATGGCCATATGCAAATCAGCCTTGACCCTGTGCCTCATGGGAACAGTCCAGCCCGAACTGCCAAGCCATGTCTTTCCTAGACAGGAATAAAGCATCCTAGGACTGGTTTCTGGCTATCAGCCGTCTTCAGCCAGGATAGATTGACTCCAGTGGTGTTTAGAGCATGGGACTCACGTCTGAGCATACCCATCCCACTCGGGGTGACAAATGCAAAAACAACAATTGATGGACAGAATGCAGAACAATGTCATACATTCACCCAAGTACAGAGCTCTGGGCCTAAATCTATTGTTTTTTGCACTCCACACCACCCCAGTTCAGACATGGCCATATGCAAATCATCCATGACCCTGTGCCTCATGGGAACAGTCCAGCCCGAACTGCCAAGCCATGTCTTTCCTGGACAGGAATAAAGCATCCTAGGACCGTTTTCTGGCTATCAGCCGTCTTCAGCCAGGATAGATTGACTCCAGTGGTGTTTAGAGCATGGGACTCACGTCTGAGCATACCCATCCCACTCGGGGTGACAAATGCAAAAACAACAATTGATGGACAGAATGCGGAACAATGTCATACATTCACCCCAGTACAGAGCTCTGGGCCTAAATCTATTGTTTTTTGCACTCCACACCACCTCAGTTCAGACATGGCCATATGCAAATCATCCATGACCCTGTGCCTCATGGGAACAGTCCAGCCCGAACTGCCAAGCCATTTCTTTCCTGGACAGGAATCCAGCATCCTAGGACCAGTTTCAGGCTATCAGCGGTCTTCAGCCAGGATAGATTGACTCCAGTGGTGTGGAGAGCATGGGACTCTCGTCTGAGCATACCCATCCCCTTCGGGGTGACAAATTCAAAAACAACAATTGATGGACAGAATGCAGAACAATGTCATACATTCACTCCAGTACAGAGATCCTGGCCTAAATCCATCGTTTTTTGCACTCCACACCACCCCAGTTCAGACATGGCCATATGCAAATCAGCCTTGACCCTGTGCCTCATGGGAACAGTCCAGCCCGAACTGCAAAGCCATGTCTTTCCTGGACCGGAACCAAGCATCCTAGGACCGGTTTCTGGCTATCAGCCGTCTTCAGCCAGGATAGCTTGACTCCAGTGGTGTGGAGAGCATGGGACTCACGTCTGAGCATACCCATCCCACTCGGGGTGACTAATGCAAAAACAACATTTGATGGACAGAATGCAGAACAATGTAATACATTCACCCCAGTACAGGGATCCTGGCCTAAATCCATTGTTTTTTTGCACTCCACACCACCCCAGTTCAGACATGGCCATCTGCAAATCAGCCTTGACCCTGTGCCTCATGGGAACAGTCCAGCCCGAACTGCCAAGCCATGTCTTTCCTGGACAGGAATCAAGCATCCTAGGACCGGTTTCTGGCTATCAGCCATCTTCAGCCAGGATAGCTTGACTCCAGTGGTGTGGAGAGCATGGGACTCACGTCTGAGCATACCCATCCCACTCGGGGTGACAAATGCAAAAACATCAAATGATAGACAGAATGCAGAACAATGTCATACATTCACCCCAGTACAGAGATCAGGGCCTAAATCCATCGTTTTTTTGCATTCCACACCACCCCAGTTCAGACATGGCCATGTGCAAATCAGCCTTGACCCTGTGCCTCATGGGAACAATCCAGCCCGAACTGCCAAGCCATGTCTTTCCTGGACAGGAATCAAGCATCCTAGGACCGGTTTCTGGCTATCAGCCGTCTTCAGCCAGGATAGATTGACTCCAGTGGTGTTTAGAGCATGGGACTCACCTCTGAGCATACCCATCCCACTCGGAGTGACAAATGCAAAAACAACAATTGATATACAGAATGCAGAACAATGTTATACATTCACCCCAATACAGAGATCTGGGCCTAAATTCATCGTTTTTTTGCACTCCACACAACCCCAGTTCAGACATGGCCATATGCAAATCATCCATGACCCTGTGCCTCATGAGAACAGTCCAGCCCGAACTGCCAAGCCATGTCTTTCCTGGACAGGAATCAAGCATCCTAGGACCCGTTTCAGGCTATCAGCCGTCTTCAGCCAGGATAGATTGACTCCAGTGGTGTGGAGAGCATGGGACTCACGTCTGAGCATACCCATCCCACTCGGGATGACAAATGCAAAAACAACAATTGATGGACAGAATGCAGAACAATGTCATACATTCACCCCAGTACAGAGATATGGATCTAAATCCATCGTTGTGTGCACTCCACACCACCCCAGTTCAGACATGGCCATATGCAAATCAGCCTTGACCCTGTGCCTCATGGGAACTGTTCAGCCCGAACTGCCAAGCCATGTCTTTCCTGGACCCGAATCAAGCATCCTAGGACCGGTTTCTGGCTATCAGCCATCTTCAGCCAGAATAGCTTGACTCCAGTGTTGTGGTGAGCATGGGACTCACGTCTGAGCATACCCATCCCACACGAGGTGACAAATGCAAAAACAACAATTGATGGACAGAATGCAGAACAATGTCATACATTCACCCCAGTACAGAGCTCTGGGCCTAAATCCATTGTTTTTTGCACTCCACACCACCCCAGTTCAGACATGGCCATATGCAAATCATCCATGACCCTGTGCCTCATGGGAACAGTCCAGCCCGAACTGCCAAGCCATGTCTTTCCTGGACAGGAATCCAGCATCCTAGGACCAGTTTCAGGCTATCAGCTGTCTTCAGCCAGGATAGATTGACTCCAGTGGTGTGGAGAGCATGTGACTCACGTCTGAGCATACCCATCCCACTCGGAGTGACAAATGCAAAAACAACAATTGATGGACAGAATGCAGAACAATGTCATACATTCACTCCAGTACAGAGATCCTGGCCTAAATCCATCGTTTTTTGCACACCACACCACCCCAGTTCAGACATGGCCATATGCAAATCAGCCTTGACCCTGTGCCTCATGGGAACAGTCCAGCCCGAACTGACAAGCCATGTGTTTCCTGGACCGGAATCAAGCATCCTAGGACTGGTTTCTGGCTATCAGCCGTCTTCAGCCAGGATAGCTTGACTCCAGTGGTGTTTAGAGCATGGGACTCACGTCTGAGCATACCCATCCCACTCGGGGTGACAAATGCAAAAACAACAATTGATGGACATAATGCAGAACAATGTCATACATTCACCCCAGTACAGAGCTCTGGGCCTACATCCATCATTTTTTTGCACTCCACACCACCCCAGTTCAGACATGGCCATATGCAAATCAGCCTTGACCCTGTGCCTCATGGGAATAGTCCAGCCCGAACTGCCAAGCCATGTCTTTCCTGGACAGGAATCAAGCATCCTAGGACCGGTTTCTGGCTATCAGCCGTCTTCAGCCAGGATAGATTGACTCCAGTGGTGTTTAGAGCATGGGACTCACGTCTGAGCATACCCATCCCACTCGGGGTGACAAATGCAAAAACAACAATTGATGGACAGAATGCAGAACAATGTCATACATTCACCCCAGTACAGAGCTCTGGGCCTAAATCTATTGTTTTTTGCACTCCACACCACCCCAGTTCAGACATGGCCATATGCAAATCATCCATGACCCTGTGCCTCATGGGAACAGTCCAGCCCGAACTGCCAAGCCATTTCTTTCCTGGACAGGAATCCAGCATCCTAGGACCAGTTTCAGGCTATCAGCCGTCTTCATCCAGGATAGCTTGACTCCAGTGGTGTGGAGAGCATGGGACTCACGTCTGAGCATACCCATCCCACTCGGGGTGACTAATGCAAAAACAACAATTGATGGACAGAATGCAGAACAATGTCATACATTCACCCCAGTACAGAGATCCTGGCCTAAATCCATTGTTTTTTTGCACTCCACACCACCCCAGTTCAGACATGGCCATATGCAAATCAGCCTTGACCCTGTGCCTCATGGGAACAGTCCAGCCCGAACTGCCAAGCCATGTCTTTCCTGGACCGGCGTCAAGCATCCTAGGACCGGTTTCTGGCTATCAGCCGTCTTCAGCCAGGATAGCTTGACTCCAGTGGTGTGGAGAGCATGGGACTCACGTCTGAGCATACCCATCCCACTCGGGTGACAAATGCAAAAACATCAAATGATAGACAGAATGCAGAACAATGTCATACATTCACCCCAGTTCAGAGATCAGGGCCTAAATCCATCGTTTTTTTGCACTCCACACCACCCCAGTTCAGACATGGCCATATGCAAATCAGCCTTGACCCTGTGCCTCATGGGAACAATCCAGCCCGAACTGCCAAGCCATGTCTTTCCTGGACAGGAATCAAGCATCCTAGGACCGGTTTCTGGCTATCAGCCGTCTTCAGTCAGCATAGATTGACTCCAGTGGTGTTTAGAGCATGGGACTCAACTCTGAGCATACCCATCCCACTCGGAGTGACAAATGCAAAAACAACAATTGATATACAGAATGCAGAACAATGTTATACATTCACCCCAGTACAGAGATCTGGGCCTAAATCCATCGTTTTTTTGCACTCCACACCACCCCAGTTCAGACATGGCCATATGCAAATCATCCATGACCCTGTGCCTCATGAGAACAGTCCAGCCCGAACTGCCAAGCCATGTCTTTCCTGGACCCGAATCAAGCATCCTAGGACCGGTTTCTGGCTATCAGCCGTCTTCAGCCAGAATAGCTTGACTCCAGTGTTGTGGTGAGCATGGGACTCACGTCTGAGCATACCCATCCCACACGAGGTGACAAATGCAAAAACAACAATTGATGGACAGAATGCAGAACAATGTCATACATTCACCCCAGTACAGAGCTCTGGGCCTAAATCCATTGTTTTTTGCACTCCACACCACCCCAGTTCAGACATGGCCATATGCAAATCATCCATGACCCTGTGCCTCATGGGAACAGTCCAGCCCGAACTGCCAAGCCATGTCTTTCCTGGACAGGAATCCAGCATCCTAGGACCAGTTTCAGGCTATCAGCTGTCTTCAGCCAGGATAGATTGACTCCAGTGGTGTGGAGAGCATGTGACTCACGTCTGAGCATACCCATCCCACTCGGAGTGACAAATGCAAAAACAACAATTGATGGACAGAATGCAGAACAATGTCATACATTCACTCCAGTACAGAGATCCTGGCCTAAATCCATCGTTTTTTGCACACCACACCACCCCAGTTCAGACATGGCCATATGCAAATCAGCCTTGACCCTGTGCCTCATGGGAACAGTCCAGCCCGAACTGACAAGCCATGTGTTTCCTGGACCCGAATCAAGCATCCTAGGACTGGTTTCTGGCTATCAGCCGTCTTCAGCCAGGATAGCTTGACTCCAGTGGTGTTTAGAGCATGGGACTCACGTCTGAGCATACCCATCCCACTCGGGGTGACAAATGCAAAAACAACAATTGATGGACAGAATGCAGAACAATGTCATACATTCACCCAAGTACAGAGCTCTGGGCCTAAATCTATTGTTTTTTGCACTCCACACCACCCCAGTTCAGACATGGCCATATGCAAATCATCCATGACCCTGTGCCTCATGGGAACAGTCCAGCCCGAACTGCCAAGCCATGTCTTTCCTGGACAGGAATAAAGCATCCTAGGACCGTTTTCTGGCTATCAGCCGTCTTCAGCCAGGATAGATTGACTCCAGTGGTGTTTAGAGCATGGGACTCACGTCTGAGCATACCCATCCCACTCGGGGTGACAAATGCAAAAACAACAATTGATGGACAGAATGCGGAACAATGTCATACATTCACCCCAGTACAGAGCTCTGGGCCTAAATCTATTGTTTTTTGCACTCCACACCACCTCAGTTCAGACATGGCCATATGCAAATCATCCATGACCCTGTGCCTCATGGGAACAGTCCAGCCCGAACTGCCAAGCCATTTCTTTCCTGGACAGGAATCCAGCATCCTAGGACCAGTTTCAGGCTATCAGCGGTCTTCAGCCAGGATAGATTGACTCCAGTGGTGTGGAGAGCATGGGACTCTCGTCTGAGCATACCCATCCCCTTCGGGGTGACAAATTCAAAAACAACAATTGATGGACAGAATGCAGAACAATGTCATACATTCACTCCAGTACAGAGATCCTGGCCTAAATCCATCGTTTTTTGCACTCCACACCACCCCAGTTCAGACATGGCCATATGCAAATCAGCCTTGACCCTGTGCCTCATGGGAACAGTCCAGCCCGAACTGCAAAGCCATGTCTTTCCTGGACCGGAACCAAGCATCCTAGGACCGGTTTCTGGCTATCAGCCGTCTTCAGCCAGGATAGCTTGACTCCAGTGGTGTGGAGAGCATGGGACTCACGTCTGAGCATACCCATCCCACTCGGGGTGACTAATGCAAAAACAACATTTGATGGACAGAATGCAGAACAATGTAATACATTCACCCCAGTACAGGGATCCTGGCCTAAATCCATTGTTTTTTTGCACTCCACACCACCCCAGTTCAGACATGGCCATCTGCAAATCAGCCTTGACCCTGTGCCTCATGGGAACAGTCCAGCCCGAACTGCCAAGCCATGTCTTTCCTGGACCGGCGTCAAGCATCCTAGGACCGGTTTCTGCCTATCAGCCGTCTTCAGCCAGGATAGCTTGACTCCAGTGGTGTGGAGAGCATGGGACTCACGTCTGAGCGTACCCAACCCACTTGGGGTGACAAATGCAAAAACAACAATTGAAGGACAGAATGCAGAACAATATCATACATTCACCCCAGTACAGAGATCGGGCCTAAATCCATTGTTTTTTTGCACTCCACACCACCCCAGTTCAGACATGGCCATATGCAAATCAGCATTGACCCTGTGCCTCATGGGAACAGTCCAGCCCGAACTGCCAAGCCATGTCTTTCCTGGACAGGAATCAAGCATCCTAGGACCGGTTTCTGGCTATCAGCCATCTTCAGCCAGGATAGCTTGACTCCAGTGGTGTGGAGAGCATGGGACTCACGTCTGAGCATACCCATCCCACTCGGGGTGACAAATGCAAAAACATCAAATGATAGACAGAATGCAGAACAATGTCATACATTCACCCCAGTACAGAGATCAGGGCCTAAATCCATCGTTTTTTTGCATTCCACACCACCCCAGTTCAGACATGGCCATGTGCAAATCAGCCTTGACCCTGTGCCTCATGGGAACAATCCAGCCCGAACTGCCAAGCCATGTCTTTCCTGGACAGGAATCAAGCATCCTAGGACCGGTTTCTGGCTATCAGCCGTCTTCAGCCAGGATAGATTGACTCCAGTGGTGTTTAGAGCATGGGACTCACCTCTGAGCATACCCATCCCACTCGGAGTGACAAATGCAAAAACAACAATTGATATACAGAATGCAGAACAATGTTATACATTCACCCCAATACAGAGATCTGGGCCTAAATTCATCGTTTTTTTGCACTCCACACAACCCCAGTTCAGACATGGCCATATGCAAATCATCCATGACCCTGTGCCTCATGAGAACAGTCCAGCCCGAACTGCCAAGCCATGTCTTTCCTGGACAGGAATCAAGCATCCTAGGACTGGTTTCTGGCTATCAGCCGTCTTCAGCCAGGATAGCTTGACTCCAGTGGTGTTTAGAGCATGGGACTCACGTCTGAGCATACCCATCCCACTCGGGGTGACAAATGCAAAAACAACAATTGATGGACAGAATGCAGAACAATGTCATACATTCACCCCAGTACAGAGCTCTGGGCCTACATCCATCATTTTTTTGCACTCCACACCACCCCAGTTCAGACATGGCCATATGCAAATCAGCCTTGACCCTGTGCCTCATGGGAACAGTCCAGCCCGAACTGCCAAGCCATGTCTTTCCTAGACAGGAATAAAGCATCCTAGGACTGGTTTCTGGCTATCAGCCGTCTTCAGCCAGGATAGATTGACTCCAGTGGTGTTTAGAGCATGGGACTCACGTCTGAGCATACCCATCCCACTCGGGGTGACAAATGCAAAAACAACAATTGATGGACAGAATGCAGAACAATGTCATACATTCACCCAAGTACAGAGCTCTGGGCCTAAATCTATTGTTTTTTGCACTCCACACCACCCCAGTTCAGACATGGCCATATGCAAATCATCCATGACCCTGTGCCTCATGGGAACAGTCCAGCCCGAACTGCCAAGCCATGTCTTTCCTGGACAGGAATAAAGCATCCTAGGACCGTTTTCTGGCTATCAGCCGTCTTCAGCCAGGATAGATTGACTCCAGTGGTGTTTAGAGCATGGGACTCACGTCTGAGCATACCCATCCCACTCGGGGTGACAAATGCAAAAACAACAATTGATGGACAGAATGCGGAACAATGTCATACATTCACCCCAGTACAGAGCTCTGGGCCTAAATCTATTGTTTTTTGCACTCCACACCACCTCAGTTCAGACATGGCCATATGCAAATCATCCATGACCCTGTGCCTCATGGGAACAGTCCAGCCCGAACTGCCAAGCCATTTCTTTCCTGGACAGGAATCCAGCATCCTAGGACCAGTTTCAGGCTATCAGCGGTCTTCAGCCAGGATAGATTGACTCCAGTGGTGTGGAGAGCATGGGACTCTCGTCTGAGCATACCCATCCCCTTCGGGGTGACAAATTCAAAAACAACAATTGATGGACAGAATGCAGAACAATGTCATACATTCACTCCAGTACAGAGATCCTGGCCTAAATCCATCGTTTTTTGCACTCCACACCACCCCAGTTCAGACATGGCCATATGCAAATCAGCCTTGACCCTGTGCCTCATGGGAACAGTCCAGCCCGAACTGCAAAGCCATGTCTTTCCTGGACCGGAACCAAGCATCCTAGGACCGGTTTCTGGCTATCAGCCGTCTTCAGCCAGGATAGCTTGACTCCAGTGGTGTGGAGAGCATGGGACTCACGTCTGAGCATACCCATCCCACTCGGGGTGACTAATGCAAAAACAACATTTGATGGACAGAATGCAGAACAATGTAATACATTCACCCCAGTACAGGGATCCTGGCCTAAATCCATTGTTTTTTTGCACTCCACACCACCCCAGTTCAGACATGGCCATCTGCAAATCAGCCTTGACCCTGTGCCTCATGGGAACAGTCCAGCCCGAACTGCCAAGCCATGTCTTTCCTGGACAGGAATCAAGCATCCTAGGACCGGTTTCTGGCTATCAGCCATCTTCAGCCAGGATAGCTTGACTCCAGTGGTGTGGAGAGCATGGGACTCACGTCTGAGCATACCCATCCCACTCGGGGTGACAAATGCAAAAACATCAAATGATAGACAGAATGCAGAACAATGTCATACATTCACCCCAGTACAGAGATCAGGGCCTAAATCCATCGTTTTTTTGCATTCCACACCACCCCAGTTCAGACATGGCCATGTGCAAATCAGCCTTGACCCTGTGCCTCATGGGAACAATCCAGCCCGAACTGCCAAGCCATGTCTTTCCTGGACAGGAATCAAGCATCCTAGGACCGGTTTCTGGCTATCAGCCGTCTTCAGCCAGGATAGATTGACTCCAGTGGTGTTTAGAGCATGGGACTCACCTCTGAGCATACCCATCCCACTCGGAGTGACAAATGCAAAAACAACAATTGATATACAGAATGCAGAACAATGTTATACATTCACCCCAATACAGAGATCTGGGCCTAAATTCATCGTTTTTTTGCACTCCACACAACCCCAGTTCAGACATGGCCATATGCAAATCATCCATGACCCTGTGCCTCATGAGAACAGTCCAGCCCGAACTGCCAAGCCATGTCTTTCCTGGACAGGAATCAAGCATCCTAGGACCCGTTTCAGGCTATCAGCCGTCTTCAGCCAGGATAGATTGACTCCAGTGGTGTGGAGAGCATGGGACTCACGTCTGAGCATACCCATCCCACTCGGGATGACAAATGCAAAAACAACAATTGATGGACAGAATGCAGAACAATGTCATACATTCACCCCAGTACAGAGATATGGATCTAAATCCATCGTTGTGTGCACTCCACACCACCCCAGTTCAGACATGGCCATATGCAAATCAGCCTTGACCCTGTGCCTCATGGGAACTGTTCAGCCCGAACTGCCAAGCCATGTCTTTCCTGGACCCGAATCAAGCATCCTAGGACCGGTTTCTGGCTATCAGCCATCTTCAGCCAGAATAGCTTGACTCCAGTGTTGTGGTGAGCATGGGACTCACGTCTGAGCATACCCATCCCACACGAGGTGACAAATGCAAAAACAACAATTGATGGACAGAATGCAGAACAATGTCATACATTCACCCCAGTACAGAGCTCTGGGCCTAAATCCATTGTTTTTTGCACTCCACACCACCCCAGTTCAGACATGGCCATATGCAAATCATCCATGACCCTGTGCCTCATGGGAACAGTCCAGCCCGAACTGCCAAGCCATGTCTTTCCTGGACAGGAATCCAGCATCCTAGGACCAGTTTCAGGCTATCAGCTGTCTTCAGCCAGGATAGATTGACTCCAGTGGTGTGGAGAGCATGTGACTCACGTCTGAGCATACCCATCCCACTCGGAGTGACAAATGCAAAAACAACAATTGATGGACAGAATGCAGAACAATGTCATACATTCACTCCAGTACAGAGATCCTGGCCTAAATCCATCGTTTTTTGCACACCACACCACCCCAGTTCAGACATGGCCATATGCAAATCAGCCTTGACCCTGTGCCTCATGGGAACAGTCCAGCCCGAACTGACAAGCCATGTGTTTCCTGGACCGGAATCAAGCATCCTAGGACTGGTTTCTGGCTATCAGCCGTCTTCAGCCAGGATAGCTTGACTCCAGTGGTGTTTAGAGCATGGGACTCACGTCTGAGCATACCCATCCCACTCGGGGTGACAAATGCAAAAACAACAATTGATGGACATAATGCAGAACAATGTCATACATTCACCCCAGTACAGAGCTCTGGGCCTACATCCATCATTTTTTTGCACTCCACACCACCCCAGTTCAGACATGGCCATATGCAAATCAGCCTTGACCCTGTGCCTCATGGGAATAGTCCAGCCCGAACTGCCAAGCCATGTCTTTCCTGGACAGGAATCAAGCATCCTAGGACCGGTTTCTGGCTATCAGCCGTCTTCAGCCAGGATAGATTGACTCCAGTGGTGTTTAGAGCATGGGACTCACGTCTGAGCATACCCATCCCACTCGGGGTGACAAATGCAAAAACAACAATTGATGGACAGAATGCAGAACAATGTCATACATTCACCCCAGTACAGAGCTCTGGGCCTAAATCTATTGTTTTTTGCACTCCACACCACCCCAGTTCAGACATGGCCATATGCAAATCATCCATGACCCTGTGCCTCATGGGAACAGTCCAGCCCGAACTGCCAAGCCATTTCTTTCCTGGACAGGAATCCAGCATCCTAGGACCAGTTTCAGGCTATCAGCCGTCTTCATCCAGGATAGCTTGACTCCAGTGGTGTGGAGAGCATGGGACTCACGTCTGAGCATACCCATCCCACTCGGGGTGACTAATGCAAAAACAACAATTGATGGACAGAATGCAGAACAATGTCATACATTCACCCCAGTACAGAGATCCTGGCCTAAATCCATTGTTTTTTTGCACTCCACACCACCCCAGTTCAGACATGGCCATATGCAAATCAGCCTTGACCCTGTGCCTCATGGGAACAGTCCAGCCCGAACTGCCAAGCCATGTCTTTCCTGGACCGGCGTCAAGCATCCTAGGACCGGTTTCTGGCTATCAGCCGTCTTCAGCCAGGATAGCTTGACTCCAGTGGTGTGGAGAGCATGGGACTCACGTCTGAGCATACCCATCCCACTCGGGTGACAAATGCAAAAACATCAAATGATAGACAGAATGCAGAACAATGTCATACATTCACCCCAGTTCAGAGATCAGGGCCTAAATCCATCGTTTTTTTGCACTCCACACCACCCCAGTTCAGACATGGCCATATGCAAATCAGCCTTGACCCTGTGCCTCATGGGAACAATCCAGCCCGAACTGCCAAGCCATGTCTTTCCTGGACAGGAATCAAGCATCCTAGGACCGGTTTCTGGCTATCAGCCGTCTTCAGTCAGCATAGATTGACTCCAGTGGTGTTTAGAGCATGGGACTCAACTCTGAGCATACCCATCCCACTCGGAGTGACAAATGCAAAAACAACAATTGATATACAGAATGCAGAACAATGTTATACATTCACCCCAGTACAGAGATCTGGGCCTAAATCCATCGTTTTTTTGCACTCCACACCACCCCAGTTCAGACATGGCCATATGCAAATCATCCATGACCCTGTGCCTCATGAGAACAGTCCAGCCCGAACTGCCAAGCCATGTCTTTCCTGGACCCGAATCAAGCATCCTAGGACCGGTTTCTGGCTATCAGCCGTCTTCAGCCAGAATAGCTTGACTCCAGTGTTGTGGTGAGCATGGGACTCACGTCTGAGCATACCCATCCCACACGAGGTGACAAATGCAAAAACAACAATTGATGGACAGAATGCAGAACAATGTCATACATTCACCCCAGTACAGAGCTCTGGGCCTAAATCCATTGTTTTTTGCACTCCACACCACCCCAGTTCAGACATGGCCATATGCAAATCATCCATGACCCTGTGCCTCATGGGAACAGTCCAGCCCGAACTGCCAAGCCATGTCTTTCCTGGACAGGAATCCAGCATCCTAGGACCAGTTTCAGGCTATCAGCTGTCTTCAGCCAGGATAGATTGACTCCAGTGGTGTGGAGAGCATGTGACTCACGTCTGAGCATACCCATCCCACTCGGAGTGACAAATGCAAAAACAACAATTGATGGACAGAATGCAGAACAATGTCATACATTCACTCCAGTACAGAGATCCTGGCCTAAATCCATCGTTTTTTGCACACCACACCACCCCAGTTCAGACATGGCCATATGCAAATCAGCCTTGACCCTGTGCCTCATGGGAACAGTCCAGCCCGAACTGACAAGCCATGTGTTTCCTGGACCCGAATCAAGCATCCTAGGACTGGTTTCTGGCTATCAGCCGTCTTCAGCCAGGATAGCTTGACTCCAGTGGTGTTTAGAGCATGGGACTCACGTCTGAGCATACCCATCCCACTCGGGGTGACAACTGCAAAAACAACAATTGATGGACATAATGCAGAACAATGTCATACATTCACCCCAGTACAGAGCTCTGGGCCTACATCCATCATTTTTTTGCACTCCACACCACCCCAGTTCAGACATGGCCATATGCAAATCAGCCTTGACCCTGTGCCTCATGGGAATAGTCCAGCCCGAACTGCCAAGCCATGTCTTTCCTGGACAGGAATCAAGCATCCTAGGACCGGTTTCTGGCTATCAGCCGTCTTCAGCCAGGATAGATTGACTCCAGTGGTGTTTAGAGCATGGGACTCACGTCTGAGCATACCCATCCCACTCGGGGTGACAAATGCAAAAACAACAATTGATAGACAGAATGCAGAACAATGTCATACATTCACCCCAGTACAGAGCTCTGGGCCTAAATCTATTGTTTTTTGCACTCCACACCACCCCAGTTCAGACATGGCCATATGCAAATCATCCATGACCCTGTGCCTCATGGGAACAGTCCAGCCCGAACTGCCAAGCCATTTCTTTCCTGGACAGGAATCCAGCATCCTAGGACCAGTTTCAGGCTATCAGCCGTCTTCATCCAGGATAGCTTGACTCCAGTGGTGTGGAGAGCATGGGACTCACGTCTGAGCATACCCATCCCACTCGGGGTGACTAATGCAAAAACAACAATTGATGGACAGAATGCAGAACAATGTCATACATTCACCCCAGTACAGAGATCCTGGCCTAAATCCATTGTTTTTTTGCACTCCACACCACCCCAGTTCAGACATGGCCATATGCAAATCAGCCTTGACCCTGTGCCTCATGGGAACAGTCCAGCCCGAACTGCCAAGCCATGTCTTTCCTGGACCGGCGTCAAGCATCCTAGGACCGGTTTCTGGCTATCAGCCGTCTTCAGCCAGGATAGCTTGACTCCAGTGGTGTGGAGAGCATGGGACTCACGTCTGAGCATACCCATCCCACTCGGGTGACAAATGCAAAAACATCAAATGATAGACAGAATGCAGAACAATGTCATACATTCACCCCAGTTCAGAGATCAGGGCCTAAATCCATCGTTTTTTTGCACTCCACACCACCCCAGTTCAGACATGGCCATATGCAAATCAGCCTTGACCCTGTGCCTCATGGGAACAATCCAGCCCGAACTGCCAAGCCATGTCTTTCCTGGACAGGAATCAAGCATCCTAGGACCGGTTTCTGGCTATCAGCCGTCTTCAGTCAGCATAGATTGACTCCAGTGGTGTTTAGAGCATGGGACTCAACTCTGAGCATACCCATCCCACTCGGAGTGACAAATGCAAAAACAACAATTGATATACAGAATGCAGAACAATGTTATACATTCACCCCAGTACAGAGATCTGGGCCTAAATCCATCGTTTTTTTGCACTCCACACCACCCCAGTTCAGACATGGCCATATGCAAATCATCCATGACCCTGTGCCTCATGAGAACAGTCCAGCCCGAACTGCCAAGCCATGTCTTTCCTGGACAGGAATCAAGCATCCTAGGACCCGTTTCAGGCTATCAGCCGTCTTCAGCCAGGATAGATTGACTCCAGTGGTGTGGAGAGCATGGGACTCACGTCTGAGCATACCCATCCCACTCGGGATGACAAATGCAAAAACAACAATTGATGGACAGAATGCAGAACAATGTCATACATTCACCCCAGTACAGAGCTATGGACCTAAATCCATCGTTTTTGTGCACTCCACACCACCCCAGTTCAGACATGGCCATATGCAAATCAGCCTTGACCCTGTGCCTCATGGGAACTGTTCAGCCCGAACTGCCAAGCCATGTCTTTCCTGGACCCGAATCAAGCATCCTAGGACCGGTTTCTGGCTATCAGCCGTCTTCAGCCAGGATAGCTTGACTCCAGTGTTGTGGTGAGCATGGGACTCACGTCTGAGCATACCCATCCCACACGGGGTGACAAATGCAAAAACAATAATTGATGGACAGAATGCAGAACAATGTCATACATTCACTCCAGTACAGAGATCCTGGCCTAAATCCATCGTTTTTTGCACACCACACCACCCCAGTTCAGACATGGCCATATGCAAATCAGCCTTGACCCTGTGCCTCATGGGAACAGTCCAGCCCGAACTGCCAAGCCATGTCTTTCCTGGACCGGAATCAAGCATCCTAGGACCGGTTTCTGGCTATCAGCCGTCTTCAGCCAGGATAGCTTGACTCCAGTGGTGTGGAGAGCATGGGACTCACGTCTGAGCGTACCCAACCCATTTGGGGTGACAAATGCAAAAACAACAATTGAAGGACAGAATGCAGAACAATATCATACATTCACTCCAGTACAGAGATCGGGGCCTAAATCCATTGTTTTTTTGCACTCCACACCACCCCAGTTCAGACATGGCCATATGCAAATCAGCATTGACCCTGTGCCTCATGGGAACAGTCCAGCCCGAACTGCCAAGCCATGTGTTTCCTGGACAGGAATCAAGCATCCTAGGACCGGTTTTCGGCTATCAGCCATCTTCAGCCAGGATAGCTTGACTCCAGTGGTGTGGAGAGCATGGGACTCACGTCTGAGCATACCCATCCCACTCGGGGTGACAAATGCAAAAACATCAAATGATAGACAGAATGCAGAACAATGTCATACATTCACCCCAGTACAGAGATCAGGGCCTAAATCCATCGTTTTTTTGCACTCCACACCCCCCAGTTCAGACATGGCCATATGCAAATCAGCCTTGACCCTGTGCCTCATGGGAACAATCCAGCCCGAACTGCCTAGCCATGTCTTTCCTGGACAGGAATCAAGCATCCTAGGACCGGTTTCTGGCTATCAGCCGTCTTCAGCCAGGATAGATTGACTCCAGTGGTGTTTAGAGCATGGGACTCACCTCTGAGCACACCCATCCCACTCGGAGTGACAAATGCAAAAACAACAATTGATATACAGAATGCAGAACAATGTTATACATTCACCCCAATACAGAGATCTGGGCCTAAATTCATCGTTTTTTTGCCCTCCACACCACCCCAGTTCAGACATGGCCATATGCAAATCATCCATGACCCTGTGCCTCATGAGAACAGTCCAGCCCGAACTGCCAAGCCATGTCTTTCCTGGACAGGAATCAAGCATCCTAGGACCCGTTTCAGGCTATCAGCCGTCTTCAGCCAGGATAGATTGACTCCAGTGGTGTGGAGAGCATGGGACTCACGTCTGAGCATACCCATCCCACTCGGGATGACAAATGCAAAAACAACAATTGATGGACAGAATGCAGAACAATGTCATACATTCACCCCAGTACAGAGATATGGATCTAAATCCATCGTTGTGTGCACTCCACACCACCCCAGTTCAGACATGGCCATATGCAAATCAGCCTTGACCCTGTGCCTCATGGGAACTGTTCAGCCCGAACTGCCAAGCCATGTCTTTCCTGGACCCGAATCAAGCATCCTAGGACCGGTTTCTGGCTATCAGCCGTCTTCAGCCAGAATAGCTTGACTCCAGTGTTGTGGTGAGCATGGGACTCACGTCTGAGCATACCCATCCCACACGAGTTGACAAATGCAAAAACAACAATTGATGGACAGAATGCAGAACAATGTCATACATTGACCCCAGTACAGAGCTCTGGGCCTAAATCCATTGTTTTTTGCACTCCACACCACCCCAGTTCAGATATGGCCATATGCAAATCATCCATGACCCTGTGCCTCATGGGAACAGTCCAGCCCGAACTGCCAAGCCATGTCTTTCCTGGACAGGAATCCAGCATCCTAGGACCAGTTTCAGGCTATCAGCCGTCTTCAGCCAGGATAGATTGACTCCAGTGGTGTGGAGAGCATGGGACTTTCGTCTGAGCATACCCATCCCACTCGGAGTGACAAATGCAAAAACAACAATTGATGGACAGAATGCAGAACAATGTCATACATTCACTCCAGTACAGAGATCCTGGCCTAAATCCATCGTTTTTTGCACACCACACCACCCCAGTTCAGACATGGCCATATGCAAATCAGCCTTGACCCTGTGCCTCATGGGAACAGTCCAGCCCGAACTGACAAGACATGTGTTTCCTGGACCGGAATCAAGCATCCTAGGACTGGTTTCTGGCTATCAGCCGTCTTCAGCAAGGATAGCTTGACTCCAGTGGTGTTTAGAGCATGGGACTCACGTCTGAGCATACCCATCCCACTCGGGGTGACAAATGCAAAAACAACAATTGATGGACAGGATGCAGAACAATGTCATACATTCACCCCAGTACAGAGCTCTGGGCCTACATCCATCATTTTTTTGCACTCCACACCACCCCAGTTCAGACATGGCCATATGCAAATCAGCCTTGACCCTGTGCCTCATGGGAATAGTCCAGCCCGAACTGCCAAGCCATGTCTTTCCTGGACAGGAATCAAGCATCCTAGGACCGGTTTCTGGCTATCAGCCGTCTTCAGCCAGGATAGATTGACTCCAGTGGTGTGGAGAGCATGGGACTCACGTCTGAGCATACCCATCCCACTCGGGATGACAAATGCAAAAACAACAATTGATGGACAGAATGCAGAACAATGTCATACATTCACCCCAGTACAGAGCTCTGGGCCTAAATCTATTGTTTTTTGCACTTCACACCACCCCAGTTCAGACATGGCCATATGCAAATCATCCATGACCCTGTGCCTCATGGGAACAGTCCAGCCCGAACTGCCAAGCCATTTCTTTCCTGGACAGGAATCCAGCATCCTAGGACCAGTTTCAGGCTATCAGCCGTCTTCAGCCAGGATAGATTGACTCCAGTGGTGTGGAGAGCATGGGACTCACGTCTGAGCATACCCATCCCACTCGGGATGACAAATGCAAAAACAACAATTGATGGACAGAATGCAGAACAATGTCATACATTCACCCCAGTACAGAGATATGGACCTAAATCCATCGTTTTTGTGCACTCCACACCACCCCAGTTCAGACATGGCCATATGCAAATCAGCCTTGACCCTGTGCCTCATGGGAACTGTTCAGCCCGAACTGCCAAGCCATGTCTTTCCTGGACAGGAATCAAGCATCCTAGGACCGGTTTCTGGCTATCAGCCATCTTCAGCCAGGATAGCTTGACTCCAGTGGTGTGGAGAGCATGGGACTCACGTCTGAGCATACCCATCCCACTCGGGGTGACAAATGCAAAAACATCAAATGATAGACAGAATGCAGAACAATGTCATACATTCACTCCAGTACAGAGATCCTGGCCTAAATCCATCGTTTTTTGCACTCCACACCACCCCAGTTCAGACATGGCCATATGCAAATCAGCCTTGACCCTGTGCCTCATGGGAACAGTCCAGCCCGAACTGCCAAGCCATTTCTTTTCTGGACAGGAATCCAGCATCCTAGGACCAGTTTCAGGCTATCAGCCGTCTTCAGCCAGGATAGATTGACTCCAGTGGTGTGGAGAGCATGGGACTCACGTCTGAGCATACCCATCCCACTCGGGATGACAAATGCAAAAACAACAATTGATGGACAGAATGCAGAACAATGTCATACATTCACCCCAGTACAGAGATATGGACCTAAATCCATCGTTTTTGTGCACTCCACACCACCCCAGTTCAGACATGGCCATATGCAAATCATCCATGACCCTGTGCCTCATGGGAACAGTCCAGCCCGAACTGCCAAGCCATTTCTTTCCTGGACAGGAATCCAGCATCCTAGGACCGGTTTCAGGCTATCAGCCGTCTTCAGCCAGGATAGATTGACTCCAGTGGTGTGGAGAGCATGGGACTCACGTCTGAGCATACCCATCCCACTCGGGGTGACAAATGCAAAAACAACAATTGATGGACAGAATGCAGAACAATGTCATACATTCACTCCAGTACAGAGATCCTGGCCTAAATCCATCGTTTTTTGCACTCCACACCACCCCAGTTCAGACATGGCCATATGCAAATCAGCCTTGACCCTGTGCCTCATGGGAACAGTCCAGCCCGAACTGCAAAGCCATGTCTTTCCTGGACCGGCGTCAAGCATCCTAGGACCGGTTTCTGGCTATCAGCCGTCTTCAGCCAGGATAGCTTGACTCCAGTGGTGTGGAGAGCATGGGACTCACGTCTGAGCATACCCAACCCACTTGGGGTGACAATGCAAAAACAACAATTGAAGGACAGAATGCAGAACAATGTCATACATTCACCCCAGTTCAGAGATCAGGGCCTAAATCCATCGTTTTTTTGCACTCCACACCACCCCAGTTCAGACATGGCCATATGCAAATCAGCCTTGACCCTGTGCCTCATGGGAACAATCCAGCCCGAACTGCCAAGCCATGTCTTTCCTGGACAGGAATCAAGCATCCTAGGACCGGTTTCTGGCTATCAGCCATCTTCAGTCAGCATAGATTGACTCCAGTGGTGTTTAGAGCATGGGACTCACCTCTGAGCATACCCATCCCACTCGGAGTGACAAATGCAAAAACAACAATTGATATACAGAATGCAGAACAATGTTATACATTCACCCCAGTACAGAGATCTAGGCCTAAATCCATCGTTTTTCTGTACTCCACACCACCCCAGTTCAGACATGGCCATATGCAAATCAGCCTTGACCCTGTGCCTTATGGGAACTGTTCAGCCCGAACTGCCAAGCCATGTCTTTCCTGGACTGGAATCAAGCATCCTATGACCGGTTTCAGGCTATCAGACGTCTTCAGCCAGGATAGCTTGACTCCAGTGTTGTGGTGAGCATGGGACTCACCTCTGAGCATACCCATCCCACTCGGGGTGACAAATGCAAAAACAACAATTGATGGACAGAATGCAGAACAATGTCATACATTCACCCCAGTACAGAGCTCTGGGCCTAAATCCATTGTTTTTTGCACTCCATGCCACCCCAGTTCAGACATGGCCATATGCAAATCATCCATGACCCTGTGCCTCATGGGAACAGTCCAGCCCGAACTGCCAAGCCATGTCTTTCCTGGACAGGAATCAAGCATCCTAGGACCGGTTTCAGGCTATCAGCCGTCTTCAGCCAGGATAGATTGACTCCAGTGGTGTGGAGAGCATGGGACTCACGTCTGAGCGTACCCATCCCACTCGGGGTGACAAATGCAAAAACAACAATTGATGGACAGAATGCAGAACAATGTCATACATTCACTCCAGTACAGAGATCCTGGCCTAAATCCATCGTTTTTTTGCACTCCACACCACCCCAGTTCAGACATGGCCATATGCAAATCAGCCTTGACCCTGTGCCTCATGGGAACAGTCCAGCCCGAACTGCCAAGCCATGTCTTTCCTGGACCGGAATCAAGCATCCTAGGACCAGTTTCTGGCTGTCAGCTGTCTTCAGCCAGGATAGCTTGACTCCAGTGGTGTGGAGAGCATGGGACTCACGTCTGAGCATACCCATCCCACTCGGGGTGACTAATGCAAAAACAACAATTGATGGACAGAATGCAGAACAATGTCATACATTCACCCCAGTACAGAGATATAAACCTAAATCCATTGTTCTTGTGCACTCCACACCACCCCAGTACAGACATGGCCATATGCAAATCAGTCTTGACCCTGTGCCTCATGGGAACTGTTCAGCCCGAACTGCCAAGCCATGTCTTTCCTGGACCAGAATCAAGCATCCTAGGACCGGTTTCTGGCTATTAGCCGTCTTCAGCCAGGATAGCTTAACTCCAGTGTCGTGGTGAGCATGGGACTCACGTCTGAGCATACCCATCCCACTCGGGGTGACAAATGCAAAAATAACAATTGATGGACAGAATGCAGAATAATGTCATACATTCACCCAGGTACAGAGCTCTGGCCTACATCCATCATTTTTTTGCACTCCACACCACCCGAGTTCAGACATGGCCATATGCAAATCAGCCTTGACCCTGTGCCTCATGGGAACAGTCCTGCCCCAACTGCCAAGCCATGTCTTTCCTGGACCGGAATCAAGCATCCTAGGACCGGTTTCTGCCTATCAGCCGTCTTCAGCCAGGATAGCTTGACTCCAGTGCTGTGGAGAGCATGGGACTCACGTCTGAGCATACCCATCCCACCTGGGGTGACAAATGCAAAAACAACAATTGAAGGAAAGAATGCAGAACAATGTCATACATTCACCCCAGTACAGAGATCTGGGCCTAAATCCGTTGTTTTTTTGCACTCCACACCACCCCAGTTCAGACATGGCCATATGCAAATCAGCCTTGACCCTTCGCCTCATGGGAACAGTCCAGCCCGAACTGCTAAGCCATGTCTTTCCTGGACAGGAATCAAGCATCCTAGGACCTGTTTCTGGCTATCAGCCGTCTTCAGCCAGGACAGCTTGACTCCAGTGGTGTGGAGAGCATGGGACTGACGTCTGAGCATACCCATCCCACTCGGGCTGACAAATGCAAAAACATCAATTGATAGACAGAATGCAGAACAATGTCATACATTCACCCCAGTACAGAGATCTGGGCCTAAATCCATCATTTTTTTGCACTCCACACCACCTCAGTGCAGACATGGCCATATGCAAATCATCCTTAACCCTGTGCCTCGTGGGAACAGTCCAACCCAAACTGAAAAGCCATGTCTTTCCCGGACCAGATTCTAGCATACTAGGACCGGTTTCTGGCTGTCAGCCGTCTTCAGCCAGGATAGCTTGACTCCAGTGGTGTGGAGAGCATGGGACTCACCTCTGAGCATACCCATCCCACTCTGAGTGACAAATGCAAAAACAACAATTGATATACAGAATGCAGAATAATGTTATACATTCACCCCAGTACAGAGATCTGGGCCTAAATCCATTGTTTTTTGCACTCCACACCCCCCCAGTTCAGACATGGCCATATGCAAATGATCCATGACCCTGTGCCTCATGGGAACAGTCCAGCCCGAACTGCCAAGCCATGTCTTTCCTGGACCGGAATCAAGCATCCTAGGACCGGTTTCTGGCTATCAGCCGTCTTCAGCCAGGATAGCTTGACTCCAGTGGTGTGGAGAGCATGGGACTCACCTCTGAGCATACCCATCCCACTCGGAGTGACAAATGCAAAAACAACAATTGATATACAGAATGCAGAACGATGTTATACATTCACCCCAGTACAGAGATCTGGGCCTAAATCCATTGTTTTTTGCACTCCACACCACCCCAGTTCAGACATGGCCATATGCAAATCAGCCTTGACCCTGTGCCTCATGGGAACTGTTCAGCCCGAACTGCCAAGCCATGCCTTTCCTGGACCCGAATCAAGCACCCTAGGACCGGTTTCTGGCTATCAGCCGTCTTCAGCAAGGATAGCTTGACTCCAGTGTTGTGGTGAGCATGGGACTCACGTCTGAGCATACCCATCCCACACGGGGTGACAAATGCAAAAACAACAATTGATGGACAGAATGCAGAACAATGTCATACATTCACCCCAGTACAGAGCTCTGGGCCTAAATCCATTGTTTTTTGCACTCCACACCACCCCAGGTCAGACATGGCCATATGCAAATCATCCATGACCCTGTGCCTCATGGGAACAGTCAAGCCCGAACTGCCAAGCCATGTCTTTCCTGGACAGGAATCCAGCATCCTAGGACCGGTTTCAGGCTATCAGCCGTCTTCAGCCAGGATAGATTAACTCCAGTGGTGTGGAGAGCATGGGACTCACGTCTGAGCATACCCATCCCACTCGGGGTGACAAATGCAAAAACAACAGTTGATGGACAGAATGCAGAACAATGTCATACATTCACTCCAGTACAGAGATCCTGGCCTAAATCCATCGTTTTTTTGCACTCCACACCACCCCAGTTCAGACATGGCCATATGCAAATCAGCATTGACCCTGTGCCTCATGGGAACAGTCCAGCCCGAACTGCCAAGCCATGTGTTTCCTGGACCGGAATCAAGCATCCTAGGACTGGTTTCTGGCTATCAGCCGTCTTCAGGCAGGATAGCTTGACTCCAGTGGTGTTTAGAGCATGGGCATCCCTTCTGAGCATACCCATCCCACTCGGGGTGACAAATGCAAAAACAACAAGTGATGGACAGAATGCAGAACAATGTCATACATTCACTCCAGTACAGAGATCCTGGCCTAAATCCATCGTTTTTTTGCACTCCACACCACCCCAGTTCAGACATGGCCATATGCAAATCAGCCTTGACCCTGTGCCTCATGGGAACAGTCCAGCCCGAACTGCCAAGCAATGTGTTTCCTGGACCGAAATCAAGCATCCTAGGACTGGTTTCTGGCTATCAGCCGTCTTCAGCCAGGATAGCTTGACTCCAGTGGTGTTTAGAGCATGGGACTCACGTCTGAGCATACCCATCCCACTCGGGGTGACAAATGCAAAAACAACAAATGATGGACAGAATGCAGATCAATGTCATACATTCACCCCAGTACAGAGCTCTGGGCCTACATCCATCATTTTTTTGCACTCCACACCACCCCTGTTCAGACATGGCCATATGCAAATCAGCCTTGACCCTGTGCCTCATGGGAACAGTCCAGCCCGAACTGCCAAGCCATGTCTTTCCTGGACAGGAATCAAGCATCCTAGGACTGGTTTCTGGCTATCAGCCGTCTTCAGCCAGGATAGATTGACTCCAGTGGTGTTTAGAGCATGGGACTCACGTCTGAGCATACTCATCCCACTCGGGGTGACAAATGCAAAAACAACAATTGATGAACAGAATGCAGAACAATGTCATACATTCACCCCAGTACAGAGCTCTGGGCCTAAATCTATTGTTTTTTGCACTCCACACCACCCCAGTTCAGACATGGCCATATGCAAATCATCCATGACCCTGTGCCTCATGGGAACAGTCCAGCCCGAACTGCCAAGCCATTTCTTTCCTGGACAGGAATCCAGCATCCTAGGACCGGTTTCAGGCTATCAGCCGTCTTCAGCCAGGATAGATTGACTCCAGTGGTGTGGAGAGCATGGGACTCACGTCTGAGCATACCCATCCCACTCGGGGTGACAAATGCAAAAACAACAATTGATGGACAGAATGCAGAACAATGTCATACATTCACTCCAGTACAGAGATCCTGGCCTAAATCCATCGTTTTTTGCACTCCACACCACCCCAGTTCAGACATGGCCATATGCAAATCAGCCTTGACCCTGTGCCTCATGGGAACAGTCCAGCCCGAACTGCAAAGCCATGTCTTTCCTGGACCGGCGTCAAGCATCCTAGGACCGGTTTCTGGCTATCAGCCGTCTTCAGCCAGGATAGCTTGACTCCAGTGGTGTGGAGAGCATGGGACTCACGTCTGAGCATACCCAACCCACTTGGGGTGACAATGCAAAAACAACAATTGAAGGACAGAATGCAGAACAATATCATACATTCACCCCAGTAAAGAGATCGGGGCCTAAATCCATTGTTTTTTGCACTCCACACCACCCCAGTTCAGACATGGCCCTATGCAAATCAGCCTTGACCCTGTGCCTCATGGGAACAGTCCAGCCCGAACTGCCAAGCCATGTCTTTCCTGGACAGGAATCAAGCATCCTAGGACCGGTTTCTGGCTATCAGCCATCTTCAGACAGGATAGGTTGACTCCAGTGGTGTGGAGAGCATGGGACTCACGTCTGAGCATACCCATCCCACTCAGGGTGACAAATGCAAAAACATCAAATGATAGACAGAATGCAGAACAATGTCATACATTCATCCCAGTACAGAGATCAGGGCCTAAATCCATCGTTTTTTTGCACTCCACACCACCCCAGTTCAGACATGGCCATATGCAAATCAGCCTTGACCCTGTGCCTCATGGGAACAGTCCAGCCCGAACTGCCAAGCCATGTCTTTCCTGGACAGGAATCAAGCATCCTAGGACCGGTTTCTGGCTATCAGCCATCTTCAGACAGGATAGGTTGACTCCAGTGGTGTGGAGAGCATGGGACTCACGTCTGAGCATACCCATCCCACTCGGGGTGACAAATGCAAAAACAACAATTGATGGACAGAATGCAGAACAATGTCATACATTCACTCCAGTACAGAGATCCTGGCCTAAATCCATAGTTTTTTGCACTCCACACCACCCCAGTTCAGACATGGCCATATGCAAATCAGCCTTGACCCTGTGCCTCATGGGAACAGTCCAGCCCGAACTGCAAAGCCATGTCTTTCCTGGACCGGCGTCAAGCATCCTAGGACCGGTTTCTGGCTATCAGCCGTCTTCAGCCAGGATAGCTTGACTCCAGTGGTGTGGAGAGCATGGGACTCACGTCTGAGCATACCCAACCCACTTGGGGTGACAAATGCAAAAACAACAATTGAAGGACAGAATGCAGAACAATATCATACATTCACCCCAGTAAAGAGATCGGGGCCTAAATCCATTGTTTTTTGCACTCCACACCACCCCAGTTCAGACATGGCCATATGCAAATCAGCCTTGACCCTGTGCCTCATGGGAACAGTCCAGCCCGAACTGCCAAGCCATGTCTTTCCTGGACAGGAATCAAGCATCCTAGGACCGGTTTCTGGCTATCAGCCATCTTCAGACAGGATAGGTTGACTCCAGTGGTGTGGAGAGCATGGGACTCACGTCTGAGCAGACCCATCCCACTCAGGGTGACAAATGCAAAAACATCAAATGATAGACAGAATGCAGAACAATGTCATACATTCATCCCAGTACAGAGATCAGGGCCTAAATCCATCGTTTTTTTGCACTCCACACCACCCCAGTTCAGACATGGCCATATGCAAATCAGCCTTGACCCTGTGCCTCATGGGAACAATCCAGCCCGAACTGCCAAGCCATGTCTTTCCTGGACAGGAATCAAGCATCCTAGGACCGGTTTCTGGCTATCAGCCATCTTCAGCCAGGATAGATTGACTCCAGTGGTGTTTAGAGCATGGGACTCACCTCTGAGCATACACATCTCACTCGGAGTGACAAATGCAAAAACAACAATTGATATACAGAATGCAGAACAATGTTATACATTCACCCCAGTACAGAGATCTGGGCCTAAATCCATCGTTTTTTTGCACTCCACACCACCCCAGTTCAGACATGGCTGTGAGAAGTTGGCCTGGTATATAATGCTCACTAATTCTTAGTGATCACTTTGTACCATGCCAAGCAACCCTTATGATGATGGTTGTAATTCAACCTTGTAGACCAGTTATCCTAGTGGTAACGTGGACAAAGCAGTCTTAGGCTAAACTCTGAAAGGCATGTGAAGCCAGCTGTTATACCATACACAACCCCCTTGAATACCAAATGAAAGGGACACCACACAGATATATATTGAAAATATATATTGATTTATTAACTATAAAATCCCCTGGACTCTTTATGAGCACAGAAGCACAAGCGTTAAATCACAAGACAGTTTAAAATACACAAAAGTTGCACAATATGGATGAGCCCTAGGGGCCACCTAAACCATATACTAAGAAAGTGGTATAAGAGATACCAATAGGAAAGGGAAGAGGCCTAAGGCCTTGGGAATCGCTGGAGCTATTCGAGACTGGCAATGACTAAGTCGGGAAAGGCCCACGGGACTCGGGTGCAGTGTTCAAAGTGCACGCACTTTCCAATACAAAGTCTATGGTGCGTAAAAAGTACAAAGTTAGAAAGTTAGGAACCTTCCGAGTGACCTACGGAGTTAAAACTTGAGACACAGGCCCTTGAGATGTGTACCAGTGCAGGAGCACCGGCGGAGCTGAGTTACCTCACCCACAGGAAGCGGGTGCACAGGGTCGAAGTAGTGTCGGGTTTCGTCACGCTGGTCGATGGTGCTTGGAGCTGAAGATGCTGCAGGCGGCTCGATGTGAAGAGTTCCGGTGGATCCAAGGGTGGATCTGAAGATGTGAAGACCTGAAAGCAGAGGGGACAATGTTCAAAGTCACTAGCCAGTGACTACCGTGGAACCAGATTGGAACCAGGCGATGTCGGGTGCAAACAGGCGTTGTCGAGTAGCTTCTTTCTGCAGCCAAGTGGATACCCGGGGTCGAGGACGTCCAGGAGTCGGTCACGAGCTGTCCCTTGCAGGCTTCTCGCTGTTGGCGGTGTCGGCAACTTGATCGGAGCAAACAGGCCTTGGCAAAGGCAAGCCAGGCAGAAGTTGAAAGATGCTTATCACTCAGACCAGCAAGGTCAGAGCGGGTGCTCCTTTTTACAGGAGCTTGGGTAGGTCTGGAGCAACCAGACCTGCTGTGTAAATCGTCGGTTTCGTTGCCAAGATGGCCGCTGACCACGTGGCTAGTGGCCAGGATGGCGCGTCGAGTGGCACAATGCAAAAGGGCCCCACGCAGATCGTGGAGATGCTGGAGGGCTGATCTTCAGTGCAAGGGCTGCTCGGTGGTGAGGGTTCTCAGTCCCCAAAGCACAACGTCGAGGATGCCTCAGAAGCTGCGCAGTCAGCTTTTCGAGTGTCTTCCAAGAGGTCCGGTCCCACGTCACTCGGTGCCTCCACGGGTCCCTTCTTTGCAGAGACTGTGGATCGGGCTCTGAGAGGTCTGGGAGTCTGGTTCTTGTCGGGCTCTGGGCTCGGGCTCCGGCGGGAGGCGGCGGCAAAGCAGACGTCGAGTTGCTGGTTGGTACCTGTGTTCACAGGGTGGCCACTCCTAGGCCACACGGGAGATTCTCTTCAGTCTTCTGTGCAGCAGAATGTCGAAGTCCAGTCTTCTTCTTCGTTTAAAGTTGATTCAGGATGATCTGCTGTGCAATGGCACTGCTCCCACTCTTATTCCCAATCTGAGGGGTGGATCACCTACTAGGTCCCCCCTCTGGGAGGAACCAGGAAGGGGGGCGGTTACACCCCCTTTCCTTTGTCCAGTTCCGCGCCAGGCCTGGGTCTGGAAAGTCCCAGGACCGGTTTGGACTGGCCTATGCACGGGGACACCTTGTGTGCCCCGGGCATGTCTGATTCTATTCAGCCCTGTCCTACCCAATACACAAAACCCTGTCTGGGGTGGTGCTCGCACCTCCCAAGGCAGGAAACCCTTTGTCCAGGCCACCATCTGCCGAGTTTCGGTCAGCAGCAGGAGGCCAGACTCGTGTCTGTGGTGGCAGCATCCATTTTGTGATGCTGAGGCTCTGTTTAACTTTAACCGGGGTTAAGGCTACACACATGTCGTGTCCCTCTAGAAGGGTGGAATGCTATCCCCGTCGCCAGAACTGGCGAGGGGATAGTATTCCAATTCGTATGACACCTTACTCGACATGTTTTGATAAAGCCAAACCAAAGATAGCATTTAACCGCGAGGATTATAATGCACTTAGGAGTATATGGTATGGCAATATCCCGGAACAGCTTAGGGAGTGGTTCCCGACAGCTGCAGACAGGCTCAGCTCATGCTAGAGCACCATCTCACATATTTCCAAGCACTCTGCCTCCAGGATTGATGAGGCCTTCCATAGGAGTGGCTGATAGGAACATATGTGTCCAGTTTAGGGTTAGGCACAGACATACTGTACCTAAGTAAGAGGTGGTTACACCAACTTACCCCAGCTGAGTGATCAGCCAGTTGTGTCAAAATATGGAGGCCAGGCCAGGGGTGGCACAATACATGCTGCAGCCCCTGGTAGGCCTTGGATACACCTATGCCCTGGGTACCTAAGGTACACTACTACAGGGGCTCATAAGGTGAACCAGTTCCAATTCGTAATGCACCTAGAGTGCATTGGCAGTAATTTAGAGAGAGAACAGCAGGCTGTGGGTCTGATTAGCAGGCCCACAGCCACATTAAGTCAGAAACCAGTGAAGCAAAAAGCAAAAATTTGGGGTGACCATAGGGTAGCAGACCCTACTCTCCTACATAACCCCACCCCAAACGCAGGGACATTAGACTAACCTTGACCAGTTGTGTCTTCATGTTCTAAGTGGAAGTACCTGGAGAGACCATCTGCGTTGCCATGGTCAGTCCCTGGGCGGTGCTCCACTGTAAAGTCCATCCCCTGTAGGGAAATGGACCACCTGAGTAGTTTGGGGTTTTCACCCTTCATCTGATTAAGCCATAAGAGGGGCTTATGGTCGGTCTGAATCTTGAAGTGAGTGCCAAACAAGTATGGTCTCAACTTCTACAGGGCCCACACCACAGCAAAGGCCTCCCTCTCTATAGCTGACCAACGTTTCTCTCTGGGGGTCAGCCTTCTGCTAATGAAAGCAATGGGCTGGTCCTGGCCATCTACATTAAGCTGTGAAAGCACTGCTCCCACTCCCAACTCAGAAGCATCTGTTTGGACAATGAACTCTCTTGAGTAGTCAGGACTCTTCAGGATAGGTGCAGAGCACATGGCCTTCTTCAGGTCATCAAATGCCTTTTGACAGACTTCTGTCCACTGAACCTTTTTGGGCATCTTCTTGGATGTCAGATCATTAAGAGGAGTCACAATGGACCCATAGTTCTTAACAAACTTCCTGTAGTACCCAGTCAGGCCCAAGAAAGCTCTGACCTGAGTCTGGGTAGTTGGAGGGGACCAGTCCTTGATGGTCTGGATCTTACTCTCCAGTGGTTGAACTTGGCCTCCACCTACAAGGTGGCCCAGGTATACAACCTTACTCTGCCCTATCTGGCATTTTGTTGCCTTGATAGTGAGGCCTGCCTTCTGCAGAGCCTCAAGCACTTCCTTCAGGTGGACCAGGTGATCCTCCCAGGTGGAGCTAAAGACAGCAATATCATCTAGATAAGCTGCACAAAAGTCATCCAACCCAGTAAGGACTTGATTCACCAACCTTTGGAAGGTGGCAGGTGCATTTTTCAAACCAAAGGGCATCACCACAAACTGATAATGCCCACTAGGGGTAGAAAATGCTGTTTTGGCTTTAGACTCCTCAGCTAACCTGATTTGCCAGTAGCCAGCTGTCAAGTCAAATGTGCTCAAATATTTGGCAGAAGCCAACTTGTCAATGAGCTCATCTGCCCTTGGAATAGGGTGTGCATCTGTCCTGGTGACAACATTGAGTCCTCTGTAATCCACACAGAACCTCATCTCTCTCTTGCCATCTTTGGTGTGAGGTTTGGGGACCAGAACCACTGGGCTAGCCCAGGGGCTCTCTGGAGGCTCAATGACACCTAATTCCAGCATCTTTTGCACCTCAGTCTTTATACAGTCCCTGATGTGGTCAGGTTGCCTGTAAATCTTGCTCTTTACAGGAAGACTGTCACCAGTGTCCACCACATGTGTACACCAGTTAGTCTGACTGGGTGTCAAGGAGAACATATGCCTGTATGCCTGTAGAACTTGTCTGCAGTCATGTTGCTGATGCTCAGTGAGGCTGCCACCTAAGGCCACACCATCAACTGAACCATCCTCAGGGTTCTGAGTGAGCAGGTCTGGGAGAGGGTCACTCTCTTCCTCCTGTCCCTCATCTGTAGCCATGAGCAAGCCCATGTCTGCCCTGCTGACATATGCCTTCAATCTGTTTACATGGAGCACCCTGTGGGGGCTCCTGGGAGTTCCTAGGTCCACCAAGTAGGTAACCTCTCCCTTCTTCTCCAGAATTGTATGGGGTCCAGACCATTTGTCTTGGAGTGCTGCTGGGGCCACTGGCTCCAACACCCATACCTTCTGTCCAGGCTGAAATTCAACAAGGACAGCCTTTTGGTCATGCCAAGCTTTCTGTAATTCTTGGCTAGCCTCAAGGTTTTTGGATGCCTTTTCCATGTACTCTGCCATCCTGGAGCGGAGACCAAGTACATAGTCCACTATGTCTTGCTTAGGCTTTTTGAGAGGTAACTCCCATCCTTCCTTCACCAGACATAGGGGTCCTCTTACAGGGTGCCCAAACAACAATTCAAAGGGGCTGAAGCCAACCCCCTTTTGAGGGACCTCTCTGTAAGCAAGCAAAAGGCAGGGCAGTAGGATGTCCCATCTTCGCCTGAGCTTTTCAGGTAATCCTTTAATCATGCCCTTTAGGGTCTTGTTAAATCTCTCAACAAGCCCATTACATTGTGGATGATAAGGAGTGGTGAATTTGTAGTTGACACCACATTCCTTCCACATAGCTGTCAAATATCCAGAAATGAAGTTGGCACCTCTATCTGATATTACCTCCTTAGGAAACCCCACTCTGGAGAAAACTCCAAGTAAGGCCCTGGCCACAACAGGAGCTGTTGTGGTCCTAAGTGGAATTGCCTCTGGGTACCTGGTGGCATGATCCACTACCACCAGTATGAATCGGTGCCCAGATGCTGTAGGGGGATCCATTGGACCAACAATATCAATCCCCACTCTTTCAAAGGGAACCCCCACCACAGGTAGTGGTATCAGGGGGGCCTTTGTTGTTCCACCTGCTTTACCACTGGCTTGGCAGGTTTCACAGGAGCGACAAAACTCCTTGGTGTCTTCAGACATGTGAGGCCAGTGAAAGTGAGGGACAAGCCTGGCCCAGGTCTTGTTCTGGCCTAAGTGTCCTGCTAAAGGAATATCATGGGCCAAGGTGAGAAGGAAACCCCTAAATTGCAGAGGTATAACCAACCTCCTGGTTGCACCAGGCTTGGGGTCTCTACCCTCTGTGTAAAGGAGTCCTTCATCCCAATAAACTTTATGGGCACCTTCAGCATTCCCAGCAGCCTCAGCAGCAGCCTGCTGTCTGAGGGGTTCAAGAGAAGGACAGGTTAACTGAGCCTGCCCCAAGTCTGCCCTAGAAGGTCCCCCTGTCCCCAGAAACTCAACCTGATCAGGTTCAAGTTCTTCAGAGACAGTTCCTTCAGGGGTCTCAAGATCAGTTTCCTGTGAAGCCTGATCCTCACTTGTAGGCAGTTGGGAAGGCGCAGCCTTAACCCTCCTGTTCTTCTTCTTGGAAGGTGCTTGGTCCATTGTTCCAGGATCCAAGACCTGAGGTTCAGAGAGGCACTTTTTGGCCTGTGACCTGGTCACAGCAAGGACATGTGATGATATCCCTAACATCTCTGCATGAGTCCTGTACTCAACTTCTGACCATAGAGAGTTCTCCAGGTCATTGCCCAACAAACATTCTACTGGGAGATCAGCACTAACCACAACTCTTTTTAGGCCAGTTACCCCTCCCCAGGAAAAGTTAACAAGTGCCACACTATGTGTAGTAGTGACATTGCTGGCATTGGTCACCAGGTAATCATCGCCTGGCATGTATTGTCCAGGGTCCACAAAGTTAGGTGTCACCATAGTGACACTGGCACATGTGTCCCTGTAAGCTTGAGCCACTTTATTGTTGATCAAAGGTGTCTGTCTGTATTTGCCCAGATTACTGGGACTTATGTCAGGGGTCAAATCTATGTCCCCTTCACAAATCAGAACAGCCTGTGTAAGGGTTCTGACTAGGTCAGAATCTCCTTCAGTTCCCAAAGTGATACCCACTAATCCCTTGGCTTGAGGACCAGCACTGCTAACTGTACTAGTGGGTGCAGGTGCCTTAGGGGCTGCAGTGCTGGGGGCTCCACCCTTTTTACACTCACTTGTCCAGTGAGAGGTGTTCTTACAAGTTTTACACCAGGGTTTCTTCTGACCTTCTTTCTTCTTCTTCTTGGAAGTTTGGGACCCACCCTCTGTCTCAGTTTGGGGCCCTGTTGAAGACTTCTGGTCTTTAGCTTTTTGCTCCCCACCCTTCTGGTCTGTTTTCTTCTGGTCACCACCCTGGTTCTGGTTCTGGTTCTGGTTCTTTTGCTTAACTCTGGTTCTTACCCATTTATCTGCCCTCTTTCCCAATTCTTGGGGAGAGGTCAAATCTGAGTCAACCAAATGTTGATGCAACTGCTGGTTCTGACAATTATTTAAAATGTGTTCTCTCATCAGCAAATTATACAATCCTTCATAGTCTGTAACCTTGCTTCCCAGCAACCATCCCTCCAGAGCCTTAGTGGCACACTCAACAAATTCAGACCAGTCCTGAGTCTGTGTCTTCTGGGTATCTCTGAACATTAACCTGTACTGTTCAGTGGTTAAGCCTAACCCATCAATCAGAGCACTCTTCAGGACCAGGTAGTTTCTAGAATCCCCATCACTAACTGTGAGGAGTCTGTCTCGGCCTCTACCTTCAAAGGAGAGCCACAAGATTGCTGCCCACGGGATCTGCTGTACTCTGCAGGCTCTCTCCGTTGCAGTAATCCATTTATGGATATCATCCCCAGCTTTGTAGGGGGGCACAATCTTACTCAGGTTTCTGTTATCAAAAGACCTGTCTTTATCCTTGTGGATATTGCTGCCACCAGTGGGTTCTATCACCCCACTCTCTCTAGGCTGTCTTGCTCTAGCAAGTTTCTCCTTGGCCAGGGCAACCTCTAACTCTTGCCTCTGGATCCTAAGCTCAGCCTCTCTCATCTTGGCCTCATGTTCCCTTCTCTGAGGGCTAGTCATCTCCTTTCTGGAGTGACCATGAGAACCTCTAGAAGCATGGGAGTGGTCAGAGTCACCTGAGTGAGTCCTTCTCCTCCTAGGCTTCTGGTTAAGTCCACCTGGGGGTCTGAATGGGTTGTTACCTGATTCATTCCCAAGTAAGCTTAAGTTAGCCTGGTTCAGTCTACTGACCAGCACCTGACTATCTCTGTCATCATCTGACCCACTGCTTTCCACCTCCTCCTCTTCTTCCTCTTCCTCTTCCTCCTCATCTACCTGAGGAGCTCCAGTGGTGGAGGCTTCCTTATCTACCAGGATGATAGGGGCAGGGGTGTCTACAGTGTCATCCTCTGAAGGATGGCCTCCTTCAGCATTCCCTGTGGGGTTTGCTTTAGAGGGCTTTAGAGTCTCAGACTGGTCTAAGAGCTCTCTTAGGTGGTCTGTAGTAGGGGAAGGCCCTGTCTTCAGACCCCTTAAGACACAAAGCTGTCTTAATTCCTTAAAGGAAAAAATAGCAAATTTGGATGGTGCCCTTGGAGGGTCACTCTCAACAGGAGTAAGTCCACTGGACCCCTCTGCTCCAGACATTGCTCTAGTGTGGGTGGATGTGTTGCAATCTACCTACACTGGTGTTTACCTACTAAACCTATCTAGTAGTTGTAGCTAGGGTGTGCTACTCCCTTTGCTCTACAACAACTAAGTTCAGTAGAACTTAAGTATACTAGTCTTGTTTTATATGTACCTAGCAGGTACCTGTATGATCTTTCAAATGATAATCTCAAAGATTGTAATGGTAAAACAACAGCAAGCTCAGATCCCAATCCGCTGCTCACCAATGTGAGAAGTTGGCCTGGTATATAATGCTCACTAATTCTTAGTGATCACTTTGTACCATGCCAAGCAACCCTTATGATGATGGTTGTAATTCAACCTTGTAGACCAGTTATCCTAGTGGTAACGTGGACAAAGCAGTCTTAGGCTAAACTCTGAAAGGCATGTGAAGCCAGCTGTTATACCATACACAACCCCCTTGAATACCAAATGAAAGGGGCACCACACAGATATATATTGAAAATATATATTGATTTATTAACTATAAAATCCCCTGGACTCTTTATGAGCACAGAAGCACAAGCGTTAAATCACAAGACAGTTTAAAATACACAAAAGTTGCACAATATGGATGAGCCCTAGGGGCCACCTAAACCATATACTAAGAAAGTGGTATAAGAGATACCAATAGGAAAGGGAAGAGGCCTAGGGCCTTGGGAATCGCTGGAGCTATTCGAGACTGGCAATGACTAAGTCGGGAAAGGCCCACGGGACTCGGGTGCAGTGTTCAAAGTGCACGCACTTTCCAATACAAAGTCTATGGTGCGTAAAAAGTACAAAGTTAGAAAGTTAGGAACCTTCCGAGTGACCTACGGAGTTAAAACTTGAGACACAGGCCCTTGAGATGTGTACCAGTGCAGGAGCACCGGCGGAGCTGAGTTACCTCACCCACAGGAAGCGGGTGCACAGGGTCTAAGTAGTGTCGGGTTTCGTCACGCTGGTCGATGGTGCTTGGAGCTGAAGATGCTGCAGGCGGCTCGATGTGAAGAGTTCCGGTGGATCCAAGGGTGGATCTGAAGATGTGAAGACCTGAAAGCAGAGGGGACAATGTTCAAAGTCACTAGCCAGTGACTACCGTGGAACCAGATTGGAACCAGGCGATGTCGGGTGCAAACAGGTGTTGTTAAGTAGCTTCTTTCTGCAGCCAAGTGGATACCCGGGGTCGAGGACGTCCAGGAGTCGGTCACGAGCTGTCCCACGCAAGCTTCTCGCTGTTGGCGGTGTCGGCAACTTGATCGGAGCAAACAGGCCTTGGCAAAGGCAAGCCAGGCAGAAGTTGAAAGATGCTTATCACTCAGACCAGCAAGGTCAGAGCGGGTGCTCCTTTTTACAGGAGCTTGGTTAGGTCTGGAGCAACCAGACCTGCAGTTTAAATCGTCGGTTTCGTCGCCAGGATGGCCGCTGACCACGTGGCTAGTGGCCGGGATGGCGCGTCGAGTGGCACAATGCAAAAGGGCCCCACGCAGATCGTGGAGATGCTGGAGGGCTGATCTTCGGTGCAAGGGCTGCTCGGTGGTATGGGTTCTCAGTCCCCAAAGCACATCGTCGAGGATGCCTCAGAAGCTGCGCAGTCAGCTTTTCGAGTGTCTTCCAAGAGGTCCGGTCCCACGTCACTCGGTGCCTCCACGGGTCCCTTCTTTGCAGGGACTGTGGATCGGGCTCTGAGAGGTCTGGGAGTCTGGTTCTTGTCGGGCTCTGGGCTCGGGATCTGGCGGGAGGCGGCGGCAAAGCAGACGTCGAGTTGCTGGTTGGTACCTGTGTTCACAAGGTGGCCACTCCTAGGCCACAAGGGAGATTCTCTTCAGTCTTCTGTGCAGCAGAATGTCGAAGTCCAGTCTTCTTCTTCGTTTAAAGTTGATTCAGGATGATCTGCTGTGCAATGGCACTGCTCCCACTCTTATTCCCAATCTGAGGGGTGGATCACCTACTAGGTCCCTCCTCTGGGAGGAACCAGGAAGGGGGGCGGTTACACCCCCTTTCCTTTGTCCAGTTCCGCGCCAGGCCTGGGTCTGGAAAGTCCCAGGACCGGTTTGGACTGGCCTATGCACGGGGACACCTTGTGTGCCCCGGGCATGTCTGATTCTATTCAGCCCTGTCCTACCCAATACACAAAACCCTGTCTGGGGTGGTGCTCGCACCTCCCAAGGCAGGAAACCCTTTGTCCAGGCCACCATCTGCCGAGTTTCGGTCAGCAGCAGGAGGCCAGACTCGTGTCTGTGGTGGCAGCATCCATTTTGTGATGCTGAGGCTCTGTTTAACTTTAACCGGGGTTAAGGCTACACACATGTCGTGTCCCTCTAGAAGGGTGGAATGCTATCCCCGTCGCCAGAACTGGCGAGGGGATAGTATTCCAATTCGTATGACACCTTACTCGACATGTTTTGATAAAGCCAAACCAAAGATAGCATTTAACCGCGAGGATTATAATGCACTTGAGAGTATATGGTATGGCAATATCCCGGAACAGCTTAGGGAGTGGTTCCCGACAGCTGCAGACAGGCTCAGCTCATGCTAGAGCACCATCTCACATATTTCCAAGCACTCTGCCTCCAGGATTGATGAGGCCTTCCATAGGAGTGGCTGATAGGAACATATGTGTCCAGTTTAGGGTTAGGCACAGACATACTGTACCTAAGTAAGAGGTGGTTACACCAACTTACCCCAGCTGAGTGATCAGCCAGTTGTGTCAAAATATGGAGGCCAGGCCAGGGGTGGCACAATACATGCTGCAGCCCCTGGTAGGCCTTGGATACACCTATGCCCTGGGTACCTAAGGTACACTACTACAGGGGCTCATAAGGTGAACCAGTTCCAATTCGTAATGCACCTAGAGTGCATTGGCAGTAATTTAGAGAGAGAACAGCAGGCTGTGGGTCTGATTAGCAGGCCCACAGCCACATTAAGTCAGAAACCAGTGAAGCAAAAAGCAAAAATTTGGGGTGACCATAGGATAGCAGACCCTACTCTCCTACAATGGCCATATGCAAATCATCCATGACCCTGTGCCTCATGAGAACAGTCCAGCCCGAACTGCCAAGCCATGTCTTACCTGGACAGGAATCAAGCATCCTAGGACCCGTTTCAGGCTATCAGCTGTCTTCAGCCAGGATAGATTGACTCCAGTGGTGTGGAGAGCATGGGACTCACGTCTGAGCATACCCATCCCACTCGGGATGACAAATGCAAAAACAACAATTGATGGACAGAATGCAGAACAATGTCATACATTCACCCCAGTACAGAGATATGGACCTAAATCCATCGTTTTTGTGCACTCCACACCACCCCAGTTCAGACATTGCCATATGCAAATCAGCCTTGACCCTGTGCCTCATGGGAACTGTTCAGCCCAAACTGCCAAGCCATGTCTTTCCTGGACCCGAATCAAGCATCCTAGGACCGGTTTCTGGCTATCAGCCGTCTTCAGCCAGGATAGCTTGACTCCAGTGTTGTGGTGAACATGGGACTCACGTCTGAGCATACCCATCCCACACGGCGTGACAAATGCAAAAACAACAATTGATGGACAGAATGCAGAACAATGTCATACATTCACCCCAGTACAGAGCTCTGGGCCTAAATCCATTGTTTGTTGCACTCCACACCACCCCAGTTCAGACATGGCCATATGCAAATCATCCATGACCCTGTGCCTCATGGAAACAGTCCAGCCCGATCTGCCAAGCCATGTCTTTCCTGGACAGGAATCCAGCATCCTAGGACCGCTTTCAGGCTATCAGCTGTCTTCAGCCAGGATAGATTGACTCCAGTGGTGTGGAGAGCATGGGACTCACGTCTGAGAATACCCATCCCACTCGGAGTGACAAATGCAAAAACAATTGATGAACAGAATGCAGAACAATGTCATACATTCACTCCAGTACAGAGATCCTGGCCTAAATCCATCGTTTTTTGCACTCCACACCACCCCAGTTCAGACATGGCCATATGCAAATCAGCCTTGACCCTGTGCCTCATGGGAACAGTCCAGCCCGAACTGCCAAGCCATGTCTTTCCTGGACCGGAATCAAGCATCCTAGGACCGGTTTCTGGCTATCAGCCATCTTCAGCCAGGATAGCTTGACTCCAGTGGTGTGAAGAGCATTGGACTCACGTCTGAGCATACCCATCCCACTCGGGATGACTAATGCAAAAACAACAATTGATGGACAGAATGCAGAACAATGTCATACATTCACCCCAGTACAGAGATATGGACCTAAATCCATCGTTTTTGTGCACTCCACACCACCCCAGTTCAGACATGGCCATGTGCAAATCAGCCTTGACCCTGTGCCTCATGGGAACTGTTCAGCCCGAACTGCCAAGCCATGTCTTTCCTGGACTGGAATCAAGCATCCTAGGACCGGTTTCTGGCTATCAGCCGTCTTCAGCCAGGATAGCTTGACTCCAGTGTTGTGGTGAGCATGGGACTCATGTCTGAGCATACCCATCCCACTCGGGGTGACAAATGCAAAAACAACAATTGATGGACAGAATGCAGAACAATGTCATACATTCACCCCAGTACAGAGCTCTGGGCCTACATCCATCATTTTTTTGCACTCCACACCACCCCAGTTCAGACATGGCCATATGCAAATCAGCCTTGACCCTGTGCCTCATGGGAACAGTCCAGCCCGAACTGCCAAGCCATGTCTTTCCTGGACTGGAATCAAGCATCCTATGACCGCTTTCAGGCTATCAGACGTCTTCAGCCAGGATAGCTTGACTCCAGTGTTGTGGTGAGCATGGGACTCACCTCTGAGCATACCCATCCCACTCGGGGTGACAAATGCAAAAACAACAATTGATGGACAGAATGCAGAACAATGTCATACATTCACCCCAGTACAGAGCTCTGGGCCTAAATCCATTGTTTTTTGCACTCCATACCACCCCAGTTCAGACATGACCATATGCAAATCATGCATGACCCTGTGCCTCATGGGAGCAGTCCAGCCCGAACTGCCAAGCCATGTCTTTCCTGGACAGGAATAAAGCATCCTAGGACCGGTTTCAGGCTATCAGCCGTCTTCAGCCAGGATAGATTGACTCCAGTGGTGTGGAGAGCATGGGACTCACGTCTGAGCATACCCATCCCACTCGGGGTGACAAAAGCAAAAACAACAATTGATGGACAGAATGCAGAACAATGTCATACATTCACTCCAGTACAGAGATCCTGGCCTAAATCCATCGTTTTTTTGCACTCCACACCACCCCAGTTCAGACATGGCCATATGCAAATCAGCCTTGACCCTGTGCCTCATGGGAACAGTCCAGCCCGAACTGCCAAGCCATGTCTTTCCTGGACCGGAATCAAGCATCCTAGGACCAGTTTCTGGCTGTCAGCTGTCTTCAGCCAGGATAGCTTGACTCCAGTGGTGTGGAGAGCATGGGACTCACGTCTGAGCATACCCATCCAACCCGGGGTGACTAAAGCAAAAACACAATTGATGGACAGAATGCAGAACAATGTCATACATTCACCCCAGTACAGAGATATAAACCTAAATCGATCGTTCTTGTGCACTCCACACCACCCCAGTTCAGACATGGCCATATGCAAATCAGTCTTGACCCTGTGCCTCATGGGCACTGTTCAGCCCGAACTGCCAAGCCATGTCTTTCCTGGACCGGAATCAAGCATCCTAGGACCGGTTTCTGGATATCAGCCGTCTTCAGCCAGGATAGCTTGACTCCAGTGTTGTGGTGAGCATGGGACTCATGTCTGAGCATACCCATCCCACTCGGGGTGAAAAATGCAAAAACAACAATTGATGGACAGAATGCAGAACAATGTCATACATTCACCCCAGTACAGAGCTCTGGGCCTACATCCATCATTTTTTTGCACTCCACACCACCCCAGTTCAGACATGGCCATATGCAAATCAGCCTTGACCCTGTGTCTCATGGGAACAGTCCAGCCCGAACTGCCAAGCCATGTCTTTCCTGGACTGGAATCAAGCATCCTATGACCGGTTTCAGGCTATCAGACGTCTTCAGCCAGGATAGCTTGACTCCAGTGTTGTGGTGAGCATGGGACTCACCTCTGAGCATACCCATCCCACTCGGGGTGACAAATGCAAAAATAACAATTGATGGACAGAATGCAGAACAATGTCATACATTCACCCCAGTACAGAGCTCTGGGCCTAAATCCATTGTTTTTTGCACTCCATACCACCCCAGTTCAGACATGGCCATATGCAAATCATCCATGACCCTGTGCCTCATGGGAACAGTCCAGCCCGAACTGCCAAGCCATGTCTTTCCTGGACAGGAATCAAGCATCCTAGGACCGGTTTCAGGCTATCAGCCGTCTTCAGCCAGGATAGATTGACTCCAGTGGTGTGGAGAGCATGGGACTCACGTCTGAGCATACCCATCCCACTCGGGGTGACAAATGCAAAAACAACAATTGATGGACAGAATGCAGAACAATGTCATACATTCACTCCAGTACAGAGATCCTGGCCTAAATCCATCGTTTTTTGCACTCCACACCACCCCAGTTCAGACATGGCCATATGCAAATCAGCCTTGACCCTGTGCCTCATGGGAACAGTCCAGCCCGAACTGCCAAGCCATGTCTTTCCTGGACCGGAATCAAGCATCCTAGGACCAGTTTCTGGCTGTCAGCTGTCTTCAGCCAGGATAGCTTGACTCCAGTGGTGTGGAGAGCATGGGACTCACGTCTGAGCATACCCATCCCACTCGGGGTGACTAATGCAAAAACAACAATTGATGGACAGAATTCAGAACAATGTCATACATTCACCCCAGTACAGAGATATAAACCTAAATCGATCGTTCTTGTGCACTCCACACCACCCCAGTTCAGACATGGCCATATGCAAATCAGTCTTGACCCTGTGCCTCATGGGCAATGTTCAGCCCGAACTGCCAAGCCATGTCTTTCCTGGACCGGAATCAAGCATCCTAGGACCGGTTTCTGGCTATCAGCCGTCTTCAGCCAGGATAGCTTGACTCCAGTGTTGTGGTGAGCATGGGACTCATGTCTGAGCATACCCATCGTACTCGGGGTGAAAAATGCAAAAACAACAATTGATGGACAGAATGCAGAACAATGTCATACATTCACCCCAGTACAGAGCTCTGGGCCTACATCTATCATTTTTTTGGACTCCACACCACCCCAGTTCAGACATGGACATATGCAAATCAGCCTTGACCCTGTGCCTTATGGGAACAGTCCTGCCCGAACTGCCAAGCCATTTCTTTCCTGGACCGGAATCAAGCATCCTAGGACCAGTTTCTGGCTATCAGCCGTCTTCAGCCAGGATAGCTTGACTCCAGTGGTGTGGAGAGCATGGGAATCACGTCTGAGCATACCCATCCCATTTGAGGTGACAAATGCAAAACCAACAATTGATGGACAGAATGCAGAACAAGGTCATACATTCACCCCAGTACAGAGCTCTGGGCCTAAATCCATGTTTTTTTGCACTCCATACCACCCCAGTTCAGACATGGCCATATGCAAATCATCCATGACCCTGTGCCTCATAGGAACAGTCCAGCCCGAACTGCCAAGCCATGTCTTTCCTGGACAGGAATCAAGCATCCTAGGACCGGTTTCAGGCTATCAGCCGTCTTCAGCCAGGATAGATTGACTCCAGTGGTGTGGAGAGCATAGGACTCACATCTGAGCATACCCATCCCACTCGGGGTGACAAATGCAAAAACAACAATTGATGGACAGAATGCAGAACAATGTAATACATTCACTCCAGTACAGAGATCCTGGCCTAAATCCATCGTTTTTTTGCACTCCACACCACCCCAGTTCAGACATGGCCATATGCAAATCAGCCTTGACCCTGTGCCTCATGGGAACAGTCCAGCCCGAACTGCCAAGCCATGTCTTTCCTGGACCGGAATCAAGCATCCTAGGACCGCTTTCTGGCTGTCAGCTGTCTTCAGCCAGGATAGCTTGACTCCAGTTGTGTGGAGAGCATGGGACTCACGTCTGAGCATACCCATCCCACTCGGGGTGACTAATGCAAAAACAACAATTGATGGACAGAATGCAGAACAATGTCATACATTCACCCCAGTACAGAGATATAAACCTAAATCCATCGTTCTTGTGCACTCCACACCACCCCAGTTCAGACATGGCCATATGCAAATCAGTCTTGACCCTGTGCCTCATGGGAACTGTTCAGCCCGAACTGCCAAGCCATGTTTCCTGGACCGGAATCAAGCATCCTAGGACCGGTTTCTGGCTATCAGCCGTCTTCAGCCAGGATAGCTTGACTCCAGTGTTGTGGTGAGCATGGGACTCACGTCTGAGCATACCCATCCCACTCGGGGGTGAAAAATGCAAAAACAACAATTGATGGACAGAATGCAGAACAATGTCATACATTCACCCCAGTACAGAGCTCTGGGCCTACATCCATCATTTTTTTGCATTCCACACCACCCCAGTTCAGACATGGCCATATGCAAATCAGCCTTGACCCTGTGCCTCATGGGAACAGTCCTGCCCGAACTGCCAAGCCATGTCTTTCCTGGACCGGAATCAAGCATCCTAGGACCAGTTTCTGGCTATCAGCCGTCTTCAGCCAGGATAGCTTGACTCCAGTGGTGTGGAGAGCATGGGAATCACGTCTGAGCATACCCATCCCATTTGGGGTGACAAATGCAAAAACAACAATTGAAGGACAGAATGCAGAACAATGTCATACATTCACCCCAGTACAGAGATCTGGGCCTAAATCCATTGTTTTTTTGCACTCCACACCACCCCAGTTCAGACATGGCCATATGCAAATCAGCCTTGACCCTGTGCCTCATGGGAACAGTCCAGCCCGAACTGCCAAGCCATGTCTTTCCTGGACCGCAATCAAGCATCCTAGGACCGGTTTCTGGCTATCAGCTGTCTTCAGCCAGGATAGCTTGACTCCATGGTGTGGAGAGCATGGGACTCACGTCTGAGCATACCCATCCCACTCGGGTTGACAAATGCAAAAACAACAATTGATCGACAGAATGCAGAACAATGTCATACATTCACTCCAGTACAGAGATCCTGGCCTAAATCCATCGTTTTTTTTGCACTCCACACCACCCCAGTAACTTCAAACATGGCCATATGCAAATCAGCCTTGACCCTGTGCCTCATTGGAACAGTCCAGCCCGAACTGCCAAGCCATGTCTTTCCTGGACCGGAATCAAGCATCCTAGGACCGGTTTCTGGCTGTCAGCTGTCTTCAGCCAGGATAGCTTGACTCCAGTGGTGTAGAGAGCATGGGACTCACGTCTGAGCATACCCATCCCACCTGGGGTGACATATGCAAAAACAACAATTGAAGGACAGAATGCAGAACAATGTCATACATTCATCCCAGTACAGAGATCTGGGCCTAAATCCGTTGTTTTTTTGCACTCCACACCACCCCAGTTCAGACATTGCCATATTCAAATCAGCCTTGACCCTTCGCCTCATGGGAACAGTCCAGCCCGAACTGCTAAGCCATGTCTTTCCTGGACAGGAATCAAGCATCCTAGGACCTGTTTCTGGCTATCAGCCGTCTTCAGCCAGGATAGCTTGACTCCAGTTGTGTGGAGAGCATGGGACTGACGTCTGAGCATACCCATCCCACTCGGGCTGACAAATGCAAAAACATCAATTAATAGACAGAATGCAGAACAATGTCATACATTCACCCCAGTACAGAGATCTGGGCCTAAATCCATAATTTTTTTGCACTCCAAACCACCTCAGTTCAGACATGGCCATATGCAAATCATCCTTAACCCTGTGCCTCGTGGGAACAGTCCAACCCAAACTGAAAAGCGATGTCTTTCCTGGACCAGATTCTAGCATACTAGGACCGGTTTCTGGCTATCAGCCGTCTTCAGTCAGGATAGCTTGACTCCAGTGGTGTGGAGAGCATGGGACTCACCTCTGAGCATACCCATCCCACTCTGAGTGACAAATGCAAAAACAACAATTGATATACAGAATGCAGAACAATGTTATACATTCACCCCAGTACAGAGATCTGGGCCTAAATCCATTGTTTTTGCACTCCACACCACCCCAGTTCAGACATGGCCATATGCAAATGATCCATGACCCTGTGCCTCATGAGAACAGTCCAGCCTGAACTGCCAAGCCATGTCTTTCCTGGACAGGAATCAAGCATCCTAGGACCGGTTTCAGGCTATCAGCCGTCTTCAGCCAGGATAGATTGACTCCAGTGGTGTGTAGAGCATGGGAATCACTTCTGAGCATACCCATCCCATTTGGGGTCACAAATGCAAAAACAACAATTGATGGACAGAATGCAGAACAATGTAATACATTCACTCCAGTACAGAGATCCTGGCCTAAATCCATCGTTTTTTTGCACTCCACACCACCCCAGTTCAGACATGACCATATGCAAATCAGCCTTGACACTGTGCCTCATGGGAACAGTCCAGCCCGAACTGCCAAGCCATGTCTTTCCTGGACCGGAATCAAGCATCCTAGGACCAGTTTCTGGCTGTCAGCTGTCTTCAGCCAGGATAGCTTGACTCCAGTTGTGTGGAGAGCATGGGACTCACGTCTGAGCATTCCCATCCCACTCGGGGTGACTAATGCAAAAACAACAATTGATGGACAGAATGCAGAACAATGTCATACATTCACCCCAGTACAGAGATATAAACCTAAATCCATCGTTCTTGTGCACTCCACACCACCCCAGTTCAGACATGGCCATATGCAAATCAGTCTTGACCCTGTGCCTCATGGGAACTGTTCAGCCCGAACTGCCAAGCCATGTCTTTCCTGGACCGGAATCAATCATCCTAGGACCGGTTTCTGGCTATCAGCCGTCTTCAGCCAGGATAGCTTGACTCCAGTGTTGTGGTGAGCATGGGACTCACGTCTGAGCATACCCATCCCACTCGGGGTGAAAAATGCAAAAACAACAATTGATGGACAAAATACAGAACAATGTCATACATTCACCCCAGTACAGAGCTCTGGGCCTACATCCATCATTTTTTTGCACTCCACACCACCCCAATTTAGACATGGCCATATGCAAATCAGCCTTGACCCTGTGCCCCATTTGAACAGTCCTGCCCGAACTGCCAAGCCATGTCTTTCCTGGACTGGAATCAAGCATCCTAGGACCAGTTTCTGGCTATCAGCCGTCTTCAGCCAGGATAGCTTGACTCCAGTGGTGTGGAGAGCATGGGAATCACGTCTGAGCATACCCATCCCATTTGGGGTGACAAATGCAAAAACAACAATTGAAGGACAGAATGCAGAACAATGTCATACATTAACCCCAGTACAGAGATCTGGGCCTAAATCCATTGTTTTTTTGCACTCCACACCACCCCAGTTCAGACATGGCCATATGCAAATCAGCCTTGACCCTGTGCCTCATGGGAACAGTCCAGCCCGAACTACCAAGCCATGTCTTTCCTGGACCGCATTCAAGCATCCTAGGACCGGTTTCTGGCTATCAGCCGTCTTCAGCCAGGATAGCTTGACTCCATGGTGTGGAGAGCATGGGACTCACGTCTGAGCATACCCATCCCACTCGGGGTGACAAATGCAAAAACAACAATTGATGAACAGAATGCAGAACAATGTCATACATTCACTCCAGTACAGAGATCCTGGCCTAAATCCATAGTTTTTTTGCACTCCACACCACCCCAGTTCAGACATGGCCATATGCAAATCAGCCTTGACCCTGTGCCTCATGGGAACAGTCCAGCCCGAACTGTCAAGCCATGTCTTTCCTGGACTGGAATCAAGCATCCTAGGACCGGTTTCTGGCTGTCAGCTGTCTTCAGCCAGGATAGCTTGACTCCAGTGGTGTGGAGAGCATGGGACTCACGTCTGAGCATACCCATCCCACCTGGGGTGACAAATGCAAACACAATTGAAGGACAGAATGCAGAACAATGTCATACATTCACCCCAGTACAGAGATCTGGGCCTAAATCCGTTGTTTTTTTGCACTCCACACCACCCCAGTTCAGACATGGCCATATGCAAATCAGCCTTGACCCTTCGCCTCATGGGAACAGTCCAGCCCGAACTGCTAAGCCATGTCTTTCCTGGACAGGAATCAAGCATCCTAGGACCTGTTTCTGGCTATCAGCCGTCTTCAGCCAGGATAGCTTGACTCCAGTGGTGTGGAGAGCATGGGACTGACGTCTGAGCATACCCATCCCACTCGGGCTGACAAATGCAAAAACATCAATTGATAGACAGAATGCAGAACAATGTCATACATTCACCCCAGTACAGAGATCTGGGCCTAAATCCATCATTTTTTTGCACTCCACACCACCTCACTTCAGACATGGCCATATGCAAATCATCCTTAACCCTGTGCCTCGTGGGAACAGTCCAACCCAAACTGAAAAGCCATGTCTTTCCTGGACCAGATTCTAGCATACTAGGACCGGTTTCTGGCTATCAGCCATCTTCAGCCAGGATAGCTTGACTCCAGTGGTGTGGAGAGCATGGGACTCACCTCTGAGCATACCCATCCCACACGGGGTGACAAATGCAAAAACAACAATTGATATACAGAATGCAGAACAATGTTATACATTCACCCCAGTACAGAGATCTGGGCCTAAATCCACTGTTTTTTGCACTCCACACCACCCCAGTTCAGACATGGCCATATGCAAATGATCCATGACCCTGTGCCTCATGAGAACAGTCCAGCCCGAACTGCCAAGCCATGTCTTTCCTGGACAGGAATCAAGCATCCTAGGACCGGTTTCAGGCTATCAGCCGTCTTCAGCCAGGATAGCTTGACTCCAGTGGTGTGGAGAGCATGAGACTCACCTCTGAGCATACCCATCCCACTCGGAGCGACAAATGCAACAAGCATTTACAATGCAATGGTCTCGGCATTATTAAAGCTAGAGCTATTGGCATTGCTCACGATTTTTTTTTTATCATAAATAAATGGCATTGTCATTTACAATGCCAATAGTTTAATCGTTAAATAAATGGCATTGTCATTTACAATGCCAATAGCTTAATCGCTCGCAAATGCATGACCTATTGCATTTACACCCACACAGAGCCACACGCACAAAGCCACCCACACACATATAAAGAGCCACCCACACAGAGTCATTCACATAGAGCCACCTACACAGCCACCCTCACACAGACAGAGCCACCCACACATAGAGCCACCTACAAAAAAGCTATCCACACAGAGCCACACACACACAGAACCACACAGACAGAGCCACACAGACAGCCACACACAGACAGAGCCACACACAGACAGAGCCACACACAGACAGAGCCACACACAGACAGAGCCACACACAGACAGAGCCACACACAGACAGAGCCACTTATGATCCAAGCTTCTGATAACTAAAGGCATAATGCCATCACTGATAGATATATGTAATGACCATATGGCTAGGCCCTCCTCATTAAGCCTCGAGGTGGGGGCGGGGGGGCGAGAGCAGGAGGAAGGAGAGCTGCGGGCCGAAGGGGGGGCAAGAGATCTGGATGCACAAACAGGGTGGCAGAGTCAAGAAAAACGGCACAGACGCAGAGACTCTGGAGCGGCAGCAGGATCCACGATGCAAAAAAAAACAACAGCGTCCGCAACTCCGAACATTTTCGGATTCGGGGGCGTGTTTTGGCGTTCTGAGTGACGGATGACGTCACTGCCGAAAGAACAGCAAAACTTACGCCCCCGAATCCGAAAGAGACGGGGCTTTATTAGAGTGATGCCCCTCTCCTTAAATGGCTGGTCTCCGTTTAGGAAGCCAGCCAATAGAACAGAGACGGAGGAGAGAGGCAGGTCAAACATCGTACTAAAGGACATTAAATCTCCTCCCGGAGACTGCGCAAGCGCAGCCTTCTCGGTCCTTTAATAAATGACGCTCCGAAGGTGCCAAAATCCGACATTTTCCAGATTCTTCGGTGGCTGAAAGGGGGCAATGTTTCAATGGTCTACGCTTGAAATGCGCTGGCTGCACATGAATTAGTTTTCCATTACGGCGCATCTAAGAGGACTACACCGAACCAACCCCACTGCGGTAACTCTGCAAAATATCCTGCCAGAGATATTTTAAATTCTCCAATATCTACTTAGATACTCATATTTAGGAGGGAGCTCCATCAGCAGAGCCAGTTCATGCTTTCACGATCACGCCCACAAACGGTTTGTAGTAGGAAGGTCAGACGCCTACATCCCAGATACCCAGATATGAAAACAAAGGGACACTTGCATCTAATAAACAGTCTTGCACCATTCGATTCCCAAAACACACAGAAATAAGGCCTGTAACATACATACGATGTTGTTGCCTCGCAAATGCGTTCATGTGTATGGGCAGGGCTTTAAGTGGGATGAAAAAACTGGGGGGTCTCTCAAAGGGGCGTGCCCAGTGTAATTAGGGGCGTGGCTTTAAATCACTTACGCAAACAATCTGTGCTTAGCATAGTGTGCCGCCCAACTTGTAATTTGCTGTTTCCGTCATTGCATCCAGATATTTGATACAAGGAGCATCATACCTACAATAAGTAAGTAATATTGGCTTTGTCAATGGTTATTACTTGCAGACGATAAATAAGCTGCAACTATAACTTGTATATAATATTGACAAAGCTTCCAATTAAATCCTTGGTGACCCTACCACAATGTTGCTGCTCCTGAGTTTCAGAAAGAGAAGGGACATCCAGAAAGAAAATGACTCTTAAAGGATTTCCCTTCCCCCACAACGCTCCCCTGGCATGACGTCATGCTGTAACTTCTCTAGTACTGAGAAGTGAGCAGTGTGAGCAGCGCACATCCATGTGCCTGCTGCTGTCTCGAAACGGGTCTCTATCAGGCTTTGTTTTGCGCCATGGCACTTTTTTCCGGACTGCAGTGACAGCAAACAGCGGTCATTGCAGTCCTTGAAAAAAAACGGGCTGCCTGTGTCAGGGCTCAAAACAGAGCCCGATAGAGACCCGTTTCGAGGCCCCCAGAAAAAAACTGCTGGTGCTCAGACCCCTTAAGACCCGGCCCACTTCAAGCCCTGTGTATGGGTTAGTACTTTACTCCGCAGGCTCCGAAATCGCACTCCTTTACAATGCGATTTGTGTTGTCCTACCCCAGTTTTTGCATTCTTTTGGCGGAATGCCTGATCCCGCCTCTCTAATGCCGTGCACCCACGACCCCCCCCCCCCACCCCTCCTGGGCACTATGGCAATATATTGTGCACTAGAAATTACTGCATTATCAAAATGCTACCATAAAATTTGGGAAAAAACGTATGGGCGGGGGGGGGGGGTATAAAAGTGCGTGAGACTGTGGCAGAGTGAGTGTGTGAGTCATAGTGTGTGGGATACTTGTTTTGTGATAGAGAGTTGGTGATGGCAGTGCTTAATTAGTTAATTTAAAAATGCATGTCCTCTTCTTAGTTGCTAGTTTGCACTAGAGCATTCCTCCCGCTTGCAGCTCCTAAAATATATTCTTGTGATTGTGGCAAAACCACTTCATCCTTCTCCTAGTGGTATGTGTTGCTAAAGATATGGATGAAGATGTGGGCTAATGGGCAGAGCTGCCGAGTTTGGAGGTGGGAAACCAGGTTCGAGTCTCGGCGACCTCTCGGGATCCTGTTATTCTGGGCAAAGCACGTCTCCTTGTTCCTACCAAAAAATGAATGTGTAATGTAACTGGTGCTCATGTGAAGCTCTCCAGTTCCTTTCTTTTGTTTTTAAAAAGGATGCTAGCGGTCCAGTCAGGAGCAGCCTATGATATGCCCTGTGACACCGATTAAAGGCTAATTAATGTCGTATAAGTGCCGCTTTGTGATATTATTCGTGGTATGAACAGTTGCCTATATTTGAATATACATTTCAGATCACGTGAATTATTTGATGGAATGAGAAGATTTCAGTCCACGATAAAAACGTACAACAATGAAAATTAAGAATGGAAAATATAGGATATAAGAACGTGCAAAACTCCCGAGTAGACCTTGGCTTGGAGGGGCGACCATAATATCCTGAGACCCGGGGAGCTGACCCAGCCCTTGAATGCTTTATGAGGCAAACTTACAAATTAATGGATACGTTCATAGACATTTTCTGACATTATCGTTTGTTATTGGTATTTCTATTACACACACGTTCATCCACTCACATTTTTTGCACCTACATCCATCCACCCATTCTTCACCCATCAACCCTATCATCCATCCACCCTTAAATCCCTACTTTAATCCATCCATCCACTCATTCTTCATTCATCCACCCACCTTTTGGAACCTACATCAATCCACCCATTCATCATTCATCCACCCCCCCTATTCAACGTTTTTATTCCATCAAGGTACAAGTGTGAGTGACATCACGGTGATTACATTGCGATTTCAAGATAGAAACGGGCTTGACATGTATGACTTTCCACATGATTATATTGCGCTCATCAAGCTTCAAGCTTTTCACTTTTTATGATTCCCACGTTTTTATCTCACCTAGCTGCATGTTTGACTGGCATCGCGCGTATGACTTTGAAAATGTAAAATGTAAACTTCCACGTTTTTATTTATTACATCGCGCTGAACAAGCTTCCAGTTTGAGTGGCATCGCGGCCGACGCCTTGACATTTTAAGACTTTCCAAATGTAAACGTTCCTAGTTTGAGTGACATTCAACATGCGATTGCAAAATTGAAACAGGCTTCGACATTAACATGGGCTTGACATTGACATTTTATGACTCCACAAATATAAACGGTCTAAACGGGCTTGACATTTTATGACGGGTTTCACTTCAAGTTGTAGTCACATGTTATGACTTTCAAAAAGTAAACGGACCAAGTTTGATTGACAATCAACATGGTTACATCGCGCAAGTTTGCAAATTGCGTTGTTGTTGCTTACGTTGCAATGCCTTTCGATGTAAACGTCGAAGCGTTGCTATGGCATGCGATGTAAACGTTACTGCGATGTGTTAATTGCGTTGTATTGTGTTCGCGAAGCGATCACTTCGTTGCGATGGGTGTTTCCCGCTGGCACAGGACGGTGGGGTTGAACAGGGGCTGGTAGTGGTTTGTGTTCGGGCGGTATAGATGCAAGGGGGGATGGGAGGCATGCGATGAATGCAGGTAGCTGGTCTGGCGGCGCTGGTTGACGGTGGAGGTCTCTTGGCTCACTCACTCGGGCAGAAGGACATCGCATAGCTGACATGGAGCAGATCCACTCCCGACTTTGCCCCGATGGGGGGGTGGGGGGGTGGGGGCTCGCAATGAAGGGTAACAAAGGTTTCGATAAAATAAGTACAGGACGAGGCGGCGTCTGGCGGGACAGTGGCGCGCGTCAGAAGGGGGGCAGAGGTGCCACGGGGCTCAACACAACATCAATAGCAGCGGAGGGGAGGGGGGCGATGAAAAGGAGATCAGGTGCGAAGTATGGCATGGGCGGGCACACGGGAAGACCGGAAGGGCGCACGGGTAGGGTTGGCTGGTTACAGATGGCTGGGGTCTCAGCTGAGTGTTTGGGTGCAGGGATGGGGCTGGCAGCACAGGGTATGGCTGGACAGGACAGTGGAGGCATGTCTTCCACGGGGCGGACGGGTGGCGCTCGGGGCACTTGAAGGAACCGACTGCAGCACGCAGGGTGGAGTGGCAAAGGAATAACGTGGGGGGAGCAAGGACGGGCTGGCAAGAGATGGGTGGAGAGGTGCACACCAAACGTAGAATGAGAACGTACCTCTGAATGCAGGATACCTATGGCTGCTCCACACGGGTCTGGAAGAAACTAAGGCAGGATTCTGGGATTGCAGGGGTTCCCGAATTGGAGGCGAGGTCTGCTTCAAGGGGGAACTTCTGCCTGCAAATACACGGCAACTGCACATTCTTTGTTTTAAACCTTCTGCTAAGCTGGGAGTGGAAACCCGCCTCGTGAAAGAAACGTTGTGCTTGCAAAACCCAGCCCCGTGATGTCCGTGTCCGTTCACACATCAGGAAGACGAACTGGGGCAAGCTGCAACAGGGATTACAATACTGCACAGATAGTAAAAGCGAGATTTGGAAACAATAAAAACGGCATAAACAGACTAAGAACGGCACAAACAGGCTTACCTCATGTCCTCACTAGACGCTGCTCGAGCAGCAAAATGGCGTCCGGCAGCTCTGAAATTTTTTGGATTGGGGGCGTGGTTTTGCGCCCTGAGTGACGGGCAACGTCACAGGGCTAAAGAATGCAAAAAATCACGCCCCCAAATCCGAAAAAGACGGGGCTTGTTTGAAGTGATGCATCTCTCCTCCAATGGCTGGCCTCCGTTTAGGAAGCCAGCCAATGAAGGAGAGAGAGGGCAGGGAGGCGGAACCTACAGCGCACTCAGAGTCATTAAATCTCCAGCCTAAGTCTGCGCAAGCGCAGCCTTTTAGGCCTCCGACCTAAAAACAACAATTGATATACAGAATGCAGAACGATGTTATACATTCACCCCAGTACAGAGATCTGGGCCTAAATCCATTGTTTTTTGCACTCCACACCACCCCAGTTCAGACATGGCCATATGCAAATCAGCCTTGACCCTGTGCCTCATGGGAACTGTTCAGCCCGAACTGCCAAGCCATGTCTTTCCTGGACCCAAATCAAGCATCCTAGGACCGGTTTCTGGCTATCAGCCGTCTTCAGCCAGGATAGCTTGACTCCAGTGTTGTGGTGAGCATGGGACTCACGTCTGAGCATACCCGTCCCACACGGGGTGACAAATGCAAAAACAACAATTGATGGACAGAATGCAGAACAATGTCAAACATTCACCCCAGTACAGAGCTCTGGGCCTAAATCCATTGTTTTTTGCACTCCACACCACCCCAGGTCAGACATGGCCATATGCAAATCATCCATGACCCTGTGCCTCATGGGAACAGTCAAGCCCGAACTGCCAAGCCATGTCTTTCCTGGACAGGAATCCAGCATCCTAGGACCAGTTTCAGGCTATCAGCCGTCTTCAGCCAGGATAGATTGACTCCAGTGGTGTGGAGAGCATGGGACTCACGTCTGAGCATACCCATCCCACTCGGGGTGACAAATGCAAAAACAACAATTGATGGACAGAATGCAGAACAATGTCATACATTCACTCCAGTACAGAGATCCTGGCCTAAATCCATCGTTTTTTTGCACTCCACACCACCCCAGTTCAGACATGGCCATATGCAAATCAGCCTTGACCCTGTGCCTCATGGGAACAGTCCAGCCCGAACTGCCAAGCCATGTGTTTCCTGGTCCGGAATCAAGCATCCTAGGACTGGTTTCTGGCTATCAGCCGTCTTCAGCCAGGATACCTTGACTCCAGTGGTGTTTAGAGCATGGGCATCACGTCTGAGCATACTCACCCCACTCAGGGTGACAAATGCAAAAACAACAAGTGATGGACAGAATGCAGAACAATGTCATACATTCACTCCAGTACAGAGATCCTGGCCTAAATCCATCGTTTTTTTGCACTCCACACCACCCCAGTTCAGACATGGCCATATGCAAATCAGCCTTGACCCTGTGCCTCATGGGAACAGTCCAGCCCGAACTGCCAAGCCATGTGTTTCCTGGACCGGAATCAAGCATCCTAGGACTGGTTTCTGGCTATCAGCCGTCTTCAGCCAGGATAGCTTGACTCCAGTGGTGTTTAGAGCATGGGACTCACGTCTGAGCATACCCATCCCACTCGGGTGACAAATGCAAAAACAACAAGTGATGGACAGAATGCAGAACAATGTCATACATTCACTCCAGTACAGAGATCCTGGCCTAAATCCATCGTTTTTTTGCACTCCACACCACCCCAGTTCAGACATGGCCATATGCAAATCAGCCTTCACCCTGTGCCTCATGGGAACAGTCCGGCCCGAACTGCCAAGCCATGTCTTTCCTGGACCGGAATCAAGCATCCTAGGACCGGTTTCTGGCTGTCAGCTGTCTTCAGCCAGGATAGCTTGACTCCAGTGGTGTGGAGAGCATGGGACTCACGTCTGAGCATACCCATCCCACTCGGGGTGACTAATGCAAAAACAACAATTGATGGACAGAATGCAGAACAATGTCATACATTCACCCCAGTACAGAGATATAAACCTAAATCCATTGTTCTTGTGCACTCCACACCACCCCAGTTCAGACATGGCCATATGCAAATCAGTCTTGACCCTGTGCCTCATGGGAACTGTTCAGCCCGAACTGCCAAGCCATGTCTTTCCTGGACCGGAATCAAGCATCCTAGGACCGGTTTCTGGCTATCAGCCGTCTTCAGCCAGGATAGCTTGACTCCAGTGTTGTGGTGAGCATGGGACTCACGTCTGAGCATACCCATCCCACTCGGGGTGAAAAATGCAAAAACAACAATTGATGGACAGAATGCAGAACAATGTCATACATTCACCCCAGTACAGAGCTCTGGGCCTACATCCATCATTTTTTTGCACTCCACACCACCCCAGTTCAGACATGGCCATATGCAAATCAGCCTTGACCATGTGCCTCATGGGAACAGTCCTGCCCGAACTGCCAAGCCATGTCTTTCCTGGACCGGAATCAAGCATCCTAGGACCAGTTTCTGGCTATCAGCCGTCTTCAGCCAGGATACCTTGACTCCAGTGGTGTGGAGAGCATGGGAATCACGTCTGAGCATACCCATCCCATTTGGGGTGACAAATGCAAAAACAACAATTGATGGACAGAATGCAGAACAATGTCATACATTCACCCCAGTACAGAGCTCTGGGCCTAAATCTAATGTTTTTTGCACTCCACACCACCCCAGTTCAGACATGGCCATATGCAAATCATCCATGACCCTGTGCCTCATGGGAACAGTCCAGCCCGAACTGCCAAGCCATTTCTTTCCTCGATAGGAATCCAGCATCCTAGGACCGGTTTCAGGCTATCAGCCGTCTTCAGCCAGGATAGATTGACTCCAGTGGTGTGGAGAGCATGGGACCCACCTCTGAGCATACCCATCCCACTCGGGGTGACAAATGCAAAAACAACAATTGATGGACAGAATGCAGAACAATGTCATACATTCACTCCAGTACAGAGATCCTGGCCTAAATCCATCGTTTTTTGCACTCCACACCACCCCAGTTCAGACATGGCCATATGCAAATCAGCCTTGACCCTGTGCCTCATAGGAACAGTCCAGCCCGAACTGCAAAGCCATGTCTTTCCTGGACCGGAACCAAGCATCCTAGGACCGGTTTCTGGCTATCAGCCGTCTTCAGCCAGGATAGCTTGACTCCAGTGGTGTGGAGAGCATGGGACTCACGTCTGAGCATACCCATTCCACTAGGGGTGACTAATGCAAAAACAATTGATGGACAGAATGCAGAACAATGTCATACATTTACCCCAGTACAGAGATCCTGGCCTAAATCCATTGTTTTTTTGCACTCCACACCACCCCAGTTCAGACATGGCCATATGCAAATCAGCCTTGACCCTGTGCCTCATGGGAACAGTCCAGCCCGAACTGCCAAGCCATGTCTTTCCTGGACCGGCGTCAAGCATCCTAGGACCGGTTTCTGGCTATCAGCCGTCTTCAGCCAGGATAGCTTGACTCCAGTGGTGTGGAGAGCATGGGACTCACGTCTGAGCATACCCAACCCACTTGGGGTGACAAATGCAAAAACAACAATTGAAGGACAGAATGCAGAACAATATCATACATTCACCCCAGTACAGATATCGGGGCCTAAATCCATTTTTTTTTTGCACTCCACACCACCCCAGTTCAGACATGGCCATATGCAAATCAGCCTTGACCCTGTGCCTCATGGGAACAGTCCAGCCCGAACTGCCAAGCCATGTCTTTCCTGGACAGGAATCAAGCATCCTAGGACCGGTTTCTGGCTATCAGCCATCTTCAGCCAGGATAGCTTGACTCCAGTGGTGTGGAGAGCATGGGACTCACGTCTGAGCATACCCATCCCACTCGGGGTGACAAATGCAAAAACATCAAATGATAGACAGAATGCAGAACATTGTCATACATTCACCCCAGTACAGAGATCAGGGCCTAAATCTATCGTTTTTTTGCACTCCACACCACCCCAGTTCAGACATGGCCATATGCAAATCAGCCTTGACCCTGTGCCTCATGGGAACAGTCCAGCCCGAACTGCCAAGCCATGTCTTTCCTGGACAGGAATCAAGCATCCTAGGACCGGTTTCTGGCTGTCAGCTGTCTTCAGCCAGGATAGCTTGACTCCAGTGGTGTGGAGAGCATGGGACTCACGTCTGAGCATACCCATCCCACTCGGGGTGACTAATGCAAAAACAACAATTGATGGACAGAATGCAGAACAATGTCATACATTCACCCCAGTACAGAGATATAAACCTAAATCCATTGTTCTTGTGCACTCCACACCACCCCAGTTCAGACATGGCCATATGCAAATCAGTCTTGACCCTGTGCCTCATGGGAACTGTTCAGCCCGAACTGCCAAGCCATGTCTTTCCTGGACCGGAATCAAGCATCCTAGGACCGGTTTCTGGCTATCAGCCGTCTTCAGCCAGGATAGCTTGACTCCAGTGTTGTGGTGAGCATGGGACTCACGTCTGAGCATACCCATCCCACTCGGGGTGAAAAATGCAAAAACAACAATTGATGGACAGAATGCAGAACAATGTCATACATTCACCCCAGTACAGAGCTCTGGGCCTACATCCATCATTTTTTTGCACTCCACACCACCCCAGTTCAGACATGGCCATATGCAAATCAGCCTTGACCATGTGCCTCATGGGAACAGTCCTGCCCGAACTGCCAAGCCATGTCTTTCCTGGACCGGAATCAAGCATCCTAGGACCAGTTTCTGGCTATCAGCCGTCTTCAGCCAGGATAGCTTGACTCCAGTGGTGTGGAGAGCATGGGAATCACGTCTGAGCATACCCATCCCATTTGGGTTGACAAATGCAAAAACAACAATTGATGGACAGAATGCAGAACAATGTCATACATTCACCCCAGTACAGAGCTCTGGGCCTAAATCTAATGTTTTTTGCACTCCACACCACCCCAGTTCAGACATGGCCATGTGCAAATCATCCATGACCCTGTGCCTCATGGGAACAGTCCAGCCCGAACTGCCAAGCCATTTCTTTCCTGGATAGGAATCCATCATCCTAGGACCGGTTTCAGGCTATCAGCCGTCTTCAGCCAGGATAGATTGACTCCAGTGGTGTGGAGAGCATGGGACCCACGTCTGAGCATACCCATCCCACTCGGGGTGACAAATGCAAAAACAAAAATTGATGGACAGAATGCAGAACAATGTCATACATTCACTCCAGTACAGAGATCCTGGCCTAAATCCATCGTTTTTTGCACTCCACACCACCCCAGTTCAGACATGGCCATATGCAAATCAGCCTTGACCCTGTGCCTCATAGGAACAGTCCAGCCCGAACTGCAAAGCCATGTCTTTCCTGGACCGGAACCAAGCATCCTAGGACCGGTTTCTGGCTATCAGCCGTCTTCAGCCAGGATAGCTTGACTCCAGTGGTGTGGAGAGCATGGGACTCACGTCTGAGCATACCCATTCCACTCGGGGTGACTAATGCAAAAACAATTGATGGACAGAATGCAGAACAATGTCATACATTCACCCCAGTACAGAGATCCTGGTCTAAATCCATTGTTTTTTTGCACTCCACACCACCCCAGTTCAGACATGGCCATATGCAAATCAGCCTTGACCCTGTGCCTCATGGGAACAGTCCAGCCCGAACTGCCAAGCCATGTCTTTCCTGGACCGGCGTCAAGCATCCTAGGACCGGTTTCTGGCTATCAGCCGTCTTCAGCCAGGATAGCTTGACTCCAGTGGTGTGGAGAGCATGGGACTCACGTCTGAGCATACCCAACCCACTTGGGGTGACAAATGCAAAAACAACAATTGAAGGACAGAATGCAGAACAATATCATACATTCACCCCAGTACAGATATCGGGGCCTAAATCCATTGTTTTTTTGCACTCCACACCACCCCAGTTCAGACATGGCCATATGCAAATCAGCCTTGACCCTGTGCCTCATGGGAACAGTCCAGCCCGAACTGCCAAGCCATGTCTTTCCTGGACAGGAATCAAGCATCCTAGGACCGGTTTCTGGCTATCAGCCATCTTCAGCCAGGATAGCTTGACTCCAGTGGTGTGGAGAGCATGGGACTCACGTCTGAGCATACCCATCCCACTCGGGGTGACAAATGCAAAAACATCAAATGATAGACAGAATGCAGAACATTGTCATACATTCACCCCAGTACAGAGATCAGGGCCTAAATCTATCGTTTTTTTGCACTCCACACCACCCCAGTTCAGACATGGCCATATGCAAATCAGCCTTGACCCTGTGCCTCATGGGAACAATCCAGCCCGAACTGCCAAGCCATGTCTTTCCTGGACAGGAATCAAGCATCCTAGGACCGGTTTCTGGCTATCAGCCGTCTTCAGCCAGGATAGATTGACTCCAGTGGTGTTTAGAGCATGGGACTCACCTCTGAGCATACCCATCCCACTCGGAGTGACAAATGCAAAAACAACAATTGATATACAGAATGCAGAACAATGTTATACATTCACCCCAGTACAGAGATCTGGGCCTAAATCCATCGTTTTTTTGCACTCCACCCCACCCCAGTGCAGACATGGCCATATGCAAATCATCCATGACCCTGTGCCTCATGAGAACAGTCCAGCCCGAACTGCTAAGCAATGTCTTTCCTGGACAGGAATCAAGCATCCTAGGACCCGTTTCAGGCTATCAGCCGTCTTCAGCCAGGATAGATTGACTCCAGTGGTGTGGAGAGCATGGGACTCACGTCTGAGCATACCCATCCCACTCGGGATGACAAATGCAAAAACAACAATTGATGGACAGAATGCAGAACAATGTCATACATTCACCCCAGTACAGAGATATGGACCTAAATCCATCGTTTTTGTGCACTCCACACCACCCCAGTTCAGACATGGCCATATGCAAATCAGCCTTGACCCTGTGCCTCATGGGAACTGTTCAGCCCGAACTGCCAAGCCATGTCTTTCCTGGACCCGAATCAAGCATCCTAGGACTGGTTTCTGGCTATCAGCCGTCTTCAGCCAGAATAGCTTGACTCCAGTGTTGTGGTGAGCATGGGACTCACGTCTGAGCATACCCATCCCACACGGGGTGACAAATGCAAAAACAACAATTGATGGACAGAATGCAGAACAATGTCATACATTCACCCAAGTACAGAGCTCTGGGCCTAAATCCATTGTTTTTTGCACTCCACACCACCCCAGTTCAGACATGGCCATATACAAATCATCCATGACCCTGTGCCTCATGGGAACAGTCCAGCCCGAACTGCCAAGCCATGTCATTCCTGGACAGGAATCCAGCATCCTAGGACTGGTTTCAGGCTATCAGCTGTCTTCAGCCAGGATAGATTGACTCCAGTGGTGTGGAGAGCATGGGACTCACGTCAGAGCATACCCATCCCACTCGGAGTGACAAATGCAAAAACAACAATTGATGGACAGAATGCAGAACAATGTCATACATTCACTCCAGTACAGAGATCCTGGCCTACATCCATCGTTTTTTGCACTCCACACCACCCCAGTTCAGACATGGCCATATGCAAATCAGCCTTGACCCTGTGCCTCATGGGAACAGTCCAGCCCGAACTGGCAAGCCATGTCTTTCCTGGACCGGAATCAAGCATCCTACGACCGGTTTCTGGCTATCAGCCGTCTTCAGCCAGGATAGCTTGACTCCAGTGGTGTGAAGAGCATTGGACTCACGTCTGAACATACCCATCCCACTCGGGGTGACTAATGCAAAAACAACAATTGATGGACAGAATGCAGAACAATGTCATACATTCACCCCAGTACAGAGATATGGACCTAAATCCATCGTTTTTGTGCACTCCACACCACCCCAGTTCAGACATGGCCATATGCAAATCAGCCTTGACCCTGTGCCTCATGGGAACTGTTCAGCCCAAACTGCAAAGCCATGTCTTTCCTGGACTGGAATCAAGCATCCTAGGACCGGTTTCTGGCTATCAGCCGTCTTCAGCCAGGATAGCTTGACTCCAGTGTTGTGGTGAGCATGGGACTCATGTCTGAGCATACCCATCCCACTCGGGGTGACAAATGCAAAAACATCAAATGATAGACAGAATGCAGAACATTGTCATACATTCACCCCAGTACAGAGATCAGGGCCTAAATCCATCGTTTTTTTGCACTCCACACCACCCCAGTTCAGACATGGCCATATGCAAATCAGCCTTGACCCTGTGCCTCATGGGAACAATCCAGCCCGAACTGCCAAGCCATGTCTTTCCTGGACAGGAATCAAGCATCCTAGGACCGGTTTCTGGCTATCAGCCGTCTTCAGCCAGGATAGATTGACTCCAGTGGTGTTTAGAGCATGGGACTCACCTCTGAGCATACCCATCCCACTCGGAGTGACAAATGCAAAAACAACAATTGATATACAGAATGCAGAACAATGTTATACATTCACCCCAGCACAGAGATCTGGGCCTAAATCCATCGTTTTTTTGCACTCCACACCACCCCAGTTCAGACATGGCCATATGCAAGTCATCCATGACCCTGTGCCTCGTGAGAACAGTCCAGCCCGAACTGCTAAGCCATGTCTTTCCTGGACAGGAATCAAGCATCCTAGGACCCGTTTCAGGCTATCAGCCGTCTTCAGCCAGGATAGATTGACTCCAGTGGTGTGGAGAGCATGGGACTCACGTCTGAGCATACCCATCCCACTCGGGATGACAAATGCAAAAACAACAATTGATGGACAGAATGCAGAACAATGTCATACATTCACCCCAGTACAGAGATATGGACCTAAATCCATCGTTTTTGTGCACTCCACACCACCCCAGTTCAGACATGGCCATATGCAAATCAGCCTTGACCCTGTGCCTCATGGGAACTGTTCAGCCCGAACTGCCAAGCCATGTCTTTCCTGGACCGGAATCAAGCATCCTAGGACCGGTTTCTGGCTATCAGCCGTCTTCAGCCAGGATAGCTTGACTCCAGTGTTGTGGTGAGCATGGGACTCACGTCTGAGCATACCCATCCCACACGGGGTGACAAATGCAAAAACAACAATTGATGGCCAGAATGCAGAACAATGTCATACATTCACCCCAGTACAGAGTTCTGGGCCTAAATCCATTGTTTTTTGCACTCCACACCACCCCAGTTCAGACATGGCCATATGCAAATCATCCATGACCCTGTGCCTCATGGGAACAGTCCAGCCCGAACTGCCAAGCCATGTCTTTCCTGGACAGGAATCCAGCATCCTAGGACTGGTTTCAGGCTATCAGCTGTCTTCAGCCAGGATAGATTGACTCCAGTGGTGTGGAGAGCATGGGACTCACGTCTGAGCATTCCCATCCCACTCGGAGTGACAAATGCAAAAACAATTGATGGACAGAATGCAGAACAATGTCATACATTCACTCCAGTACAGAGATCCTGGCCTAAATCCATCGTTTTTTGCACTCCACACCACCCCAGTTCAGACATGGCCATATGCAAATCAGCCTTGACCCTGTGCCTCATGGGAACAGTCCAGCCCGAACTGCCAAGCCATGTCTTTCCTGGACTGGAATCAAGCATCCTATGACCCGTTTCAGGCTATCAGCCGTCTTCAGCCAGGATAGATTGACTCCAGTGGTGTGGAAAACATGGGACTCACGTCTGAGCATACCCATCCCACTCGGGGTGACAAATGCAAAAACAACAATTGATGGACAGAATAAAGAACAATGTCATACATTCACCCCAGTACAGAGCTCTGGGCCTAAATCCATTGTTTTTTCCACTCCATACCACCCCAGTTCAGACATGGCCATATGCAAATCATCCATGACCCTGTGCCTCATGGGAACAGTCCAGCCCGAACTGCCAAGCCATGTCTTTCCTGGACAGGAATCAAGCATCCTAGGACCGGTTTCAGGCTATCAGCCGTCTTCAGCCAGGATAGATTGACTCCAGTGGTGTGGAAAACATGGGACTCACGTCTGAGCATACCCATCCCACTCGGGGTGACGAATGCAAAAACAACAATTGATGGACAGAATGCAGAACAATGTCATACATTCACTCCAGTACAGAGATCCTGGCCTAAATCCATCGTTTTTTTGCACTCCACACCACCCCAGTTCAGACATGGCCATATGCAAATCAGTCTTGACCCTGTGCCTCATGGGAACAGTCCGGCCCGAACTGCCAAGCCATGTCTTTCCTGGACCGGAATCAAGCATCCTAGGACCGGTTTCTGGCTTTCAGCTGTCTTCAGCCAGGATAGCTCGACTCCAGTGGCGTGGAGAGCATGGGACTCACGTCTGAGCATACCCATCCCACTCGGGGTGACTAATGCAAAAACAACAATTGATGGACAGAATGCAGAACAATGTCATACATTCACCCCAGTACAGAGATATAAACCTAAATCCATTGTTCTTGTGCACTCCACACCACCCCAGTTCAGACATGGCCATATGCAAATCAGTCTTGACCCTGTGCCTCATGGGAACTGTTCAGCCCGAACTGCCAAGCCATGTCTTTCCTGGACCGGAATCAAGCATCCTAGGACCGGTTTCTGGCTGTCAGCCGTCTTCAGCCAGGATAGCTTGACTCCAGTGTTGTGGTGAGCATGGGACTCACGTCTGAGCATACCCATCCCACTCGGGGTGAAAAATGCAAAAACAACAATTGATGGACAGAATGCAGAACAATGTCATACATTCACCCCAGTACAGAGCTCTGGGCCTACATCCATCATTTTTTTTGCACTCCACACCACCCCAGTTCAGACATGGCCATATGCAAATCAGCCTTGACCCTGTGCCTCATGGGAACAGTCCTGCCCGAACTGCCAAGCCATGTCTTTCCTGGACCGGAATCAAGCATCCTAGGACCAGTTTCTGGCTATCAGCCGTCTTCAGCCAGGATAGCTTGACTCCAGTGGTGTGGAGAGCATGGGAATCACGTCTGAGCATACCCATCCCATTCGGGGTGACAAATGCAAAAACAACAATTGATGGACAGAATGCAGAACAATGTCATACATTCACTCCAGTACAGAGATCCTGGCCTAAATCCATCGTTTTTTGCACTCCACATCCCCCCAGTTCAGACATGGCCATATGCAAATCAGCCTTGACCCTGTGCCTCATGGGAACTGTTCAGCCCGAACTGCCAAGCCATGTCTTTCCTGGACCCGAATCAAGCATCCTAGGACCGGTTTCTGGCTATCAGCCGTCTTCAGCCAGGATAGCTTGACTCCAGTGTTGTGGTGAGCATGGGACTCACGTCTGAGCATACCCATCCCACACGGGGTGACAAATGCAAAAACAAAAATTGATGGACAGAATGCAGAACAATGTCATACATTCACCAAAGTACAGAGCTCTGGGCCTAAATCCATTGTTTTTTGCACTCCACACCACCCCAGTTCAGACATGGCCATATGCAAATCATCCATGACCCTGTGCCTCATGGGAACAGTCCAATCCGAACTGCCAAGCCATGTCTTTCCTGGACAGGAATCCAGCATCCTAGGACCGGTTTAATGCTATCAGCTGTCTTCAGCCAGGATAGATTGACTCCAGTGGTGTGGAGAGCATGGGACTCACGTCTGAGCATACTCATCCCACTTGGAGTGACAAATGCAAAAACAACAATTGATGGACAGAATGCAGAACAATGTCATACATTCACTCCAGTACAGAGATCCTGGCCTAAATCCATCGTTTTTTGCACACCACACCACCCCAGTTCAGACATGGCCATATGCAAATCAGCCTTGACCCTGTGCCTCATGGTAACAGTCCAGCCCGAACTGCCAAGCCATGTCTTTCCTGGACCGGAATCAATCATCCTAGGACCGGTTTCTGGCTATCAGCCGTCTTCAGCCAGGATAGCTTGACTCCAGTGGTGTGGAGAGCATGGGACTCACATCTGAGCGTACCCAACCCACTTGGGGTGACAAATGCAAAAACAACAATTGAAGGACAGAATGCAGAACAATATCATACATTCACCCCAGTACAGAGATCGGGGCCTAAATCCATTGTTTTTTTGCACTCCACACCACCCCAGCTCAGACATGGCCATATGCAAATCAGCATTGACCCTGTGCCTCAAGGGAACAGTCCAGCCCGAACTGCCAAGCCATGTCTTTCCTGGACAGGAATCAAGCATCCTAGGACCGGTTTCTGGCTATCAGCCATCTTCAGCCAGGATAGATTGACTCCAGTGGTGTGGAGAGCATGGGACTCACGTCTGAGCATACCCATCCCACTCGGGGTGACAAATGCAAAAACAACAATTGATGGACAGAATGCAGAACAATGTCATACATTCACTCCAGTACAGAGATCCTGGCCTAAATCCATCGTTTTTTGCACTCCACACCACCCCAGTTCAGACATGGCCATATGCAAATCAGCCTTGACCCTGTGCCTCATGGGAACAGTCCAGCCCGAACTGCAAAGCCATGTCTTTCCTGGACCGGAACCAAGCATCCTAGGACCGGTTTCTGGCTATCAGCCGTCTTCATCCAGGATAGCTTGACTCCAGTGGTGTGCAGAGCATGGGACTCACGTCTGAGCATACCCATCCCACTCGGGGTGACTAATGCAAAAACAACAATTGATGGACAGAATGCAGAACAATGTCATACATTCACCCCAGTACAGAGATCCTGGCCTAAATCCATTGTTTTTTTGCACTCCACACCACCCCAGTTCAGACATGGCCATATGCAAATCAGCCTTGACCCTGTGCCTCATGGGAACAGTCCAGCCCGAACTGCCAAGCCATGTCTTTCCTGGACCGGCGTCGAGCATCCTAGGACCGGTTTTCTGGCTATCAGCCGTCTTCAGCCAGGATAGCTTGACTCCAGTGGTGTGGAGTGCATGGGACTCACGTATGAGCATACCCATCCCACTCGGGGTGACAAATGCAAAAACATCAAATGATAGACAGAATGCAGAACAATGTCATACATTCACCCCAGTTCAGAGATCAGGGCCTAAATCCATCGTTTTTTTTCACTCCACACCACCCCAGTTCAGACATGGCCATATGCAAATCAGCCTTGACCCTGTGCCTCATGGGAACAATCCAGCCCGAACTGCCAAGCCATGTCTTTCCTGGACAGGAATCAAGCATCCTAGGACCGGTTTCTGGCTATCAGCCATCTTCAGTCAGCATAGATTGACTCCAGTGGTGTTTAGAGCATGGGACTCACCTCTGAGCATACCCATCCCACTCGGAGTGACAAATGCAAAAACAACAATTGATATACAGAATGCAGAACAATGTTATACATTCACCCCAGTACAGAGACCTGGGCCTAAATCCATCGTTTTTTTGTACTCCACACCACCCCAGTTCAGACATGGCCATATGCAAATCATCCATGACCCTGTGCCTCATGAGAACAGTCCAGCCCGAACTGCCAAGCCATGTCTTTCCTGGACAGGAATCAAGCATCCTAGGACCCGTTTCAGGCTATCAGCCGTCTTCAGCCAGGATAGATTGACTCCAGTGGTGTGGAGAGCATGGGACTCACGTCTGAGCATACCCATCCCACTCGGGATGACAAATGCAAAAACAACAATTGATGGACAGAATGCAGAACAATGTCATACATTCACCCCAGTACAGAGATATGGACCTAAATCCATCGTTTTTGTGCACTCCACACCACCCCAGTTCAGACATGGCCATATGCAAATCAGCCTTGACCCTGTGCTTTATGGGAACTGTTCAGCCCGAACTGCCAAGCCATGTCTTTCCTGGACCCGAATCAAGCATCCTAGGACCGGTTTCTGGCTATCAGCCGTCTTCAGCCAGGATAGCTTGACTCTAGTGTTGTGGTGAGCATGGGACTCACGTCTGAGCATACCCATCCCACACGGGGTGACAAATGCAAAAACAACAATTGATGGACAGAATGCAGAACAATGTCATACATTCACCCCAGTACAGAGCTCTGGGCCTACATCCATCATTTTTTTGCACTCCACACCACCCCAGTTCAGACATGGCCATATGCAAATCAGCCTTGACCCTGTGCCTCATGGGAACAGTCCAGCCCGAACTGCCAAGCCATGTCTTTCCTGGACTGGAATCAAGCATCCTATGACCGGTTTCAGGCTATCAGACGTCTTCAGCCAGGATAGCTTGACTCCAGTGTTGTGGTGAGCATGGGACTCACCTCTGAGCATACCCATCCCACTCGGGGTGACAAATGCAAAAACAACAATTGATGGACAGAATGCAGAACAATGTCATACATTCACCCCAGTACAGAGCTCTGGGCCTAAATCCATTGTTTTTTGCACTCCATACCACCCCAGTTCAGACATGGCCATATGCAAATCATCCATGACCCTGTGCCTCATGGGAACAGTCCAGCCCGAACTGCCAAGCCATGTCTTTCCTGGACAGGAATCAAGCATCCTAGGACCGGTTTCAGGCTATCAGCCGTCTTTAGCCAGGATAGATTGACTCCAGTGGTGTGGAGAGCATGGGACTCACGTCTGAGCGTACCCATCCCACTCGGGGTGACAAATGCAAAAACAACAATTGATGGACAGAATGCAGAACAATGTCATACATTCACCCCAGTACAGAGATATAAACCTAAATCCATTGTTCTTGTGCACTCCACACCACCCCAGTTCAGACATGGCCATATGCAAATCAGTCTTGACCCTGTGCCTCATGGGAACTGTTCAGCCCGAACTGCCAAGCCATGTCTTTCCTGGACCAGAATCAAGCATCCTAGGACCGGTTTCTGGCTATTAGCCGTCTTCAGCCAGGATAGCTTGACTCCAGTGTTGTGGTGAGCATGGGACTCACGTCTGAGCATACCCATCCCACTCGGGGTGACAAATGCAAAAATAACAATTGATGGACAGAATGCAGAATAATGTCATACATTCACCCAGGTACAGAGCTCTGGCCTACATCCATCATTTTTTTGCACTCCACACCACCCGAGTTCAGACATGGCCATATGCAAATCAGCCTTGACCCTGTGCCTCATGGGAACAGTCCTGCCCCAACTGCCAAGCCATGTCTTTCCTGGACCGGAATCAAGCATCCTAGGACCGGTTTCTGCCTATCAGCCGTCTTCAGCCAGGATAGCTTGACTCCAGTGCTGTGGAGAGCATGGGACTCACGTCTGAGCATACCCATCCCACCTGGGGTGACAAATGCAAAAACAACAATTGAAGGACAGAATGCAGAACAATGTCATACATTCACCCCAGTACAGAGATCTGGGCCTAAATCCGTTGTTTTTTTGCACTCCACACCACCCCAGTTCAGACATGGCCATATGCAAATCAGCCTTGAGGCTTCGCCTCATGGGAACAGTCCAGCCCGAACTGCTAAACCATGTCTTTTCTGGACAGGAATCAAGCATCCTAGGACCTGTTTCTGGCTATCAGCCGTCTTCAGCCAGGACAGCTTGACTCCAGTGGTGTGGAGAGCATGGGACTGACGTCTGAGCATACCCATCCCACTCGGGCTGACAAATGCAAAAACATCAATTGATAGACAGAATGCAGAACAATGTCATACATTCACCCCAGTACAGAGATCTGGGACTAAATCCATCATTTTTTTGCACTCCACACCACCTCAGTGCAGACATGGCCATATGCAAATCATCCTTAACCCTGTGCCTCGTGGGAACAGTCCAACCCAAACTGAAAAGCCATGTCTTTCCCGGACCAGATTCTAGCATACTAGGACCGGTTTCTGGCTATCAGCCGTCTTCAGCCAGGATAGCTTGACTCCAGTGGTGTGGAGAGCATGGGACTCACCTCTGAGCATACCCATCCCACTCTGAGTGACAAATGCAAAAACAACAATTGATATACAGAATGCAGAACAATGTTATACATTCACCCCAGTACAGAGATCTGGGCCTAAATCCATTGTTTTTTGCACTCCACACCACCCCAGTTCAGACATGGCCATATGCAAATGATCCATGACCCTGTGCCTCATGAGAACAGTCCAGCCCGAACTGCCAAGCCATGTCTTTCCTGGACCGGAATCAAGCATCCTAGGACCGGTTTCTGGCTATCAGCCGTCTTCAGCCAGGATAGCTTGACTCCAGTGGTGTGGAGAGCATGGGACTCACCTCTGAGCATACCCATCCCACTCGGAGTGACAAATGCAAAAACAACAATTGATATACAGAATGCAGAACGATGTTATACATTCACCCCAGTACAGAGATCTGGGCCTAAATCCATTGTTTTTTGCACTCCACACCACCCCAGTTCAGACATGGCAATATGCAAATCAGCCTTGACCCTGTGCCTCATGGGAACTGTTCAGCCCGAACTGCCAAGCCATGCCTTTCCTGGACCCGAATCAAGCATCCTAGGACCGGTTTCTGGCTATCAGCCGTCTTCAGCAAGGATAGCTTGACTCCAGTGTTGTGGTGAGCATGGGACTCACGTCTGAGCATACCCATCCCACATGGGGTGACAAATGCAAAAACAACAATTGATGGACAGAATGCAGAACAATGTCATACATTCACCCCAGTACAGAGCTCTGGGCCTAAATCCATTGTTTTTTGCACTCCACACCACCCCAGGTCAGACATGGCCATATGCAAATCATCCATGACCCTGTGCCTCATGGGAACAGTCAAGCCCGAACTGCCAAGCCATGTCTTTCCTGGACAGGAATCCAGCATCCTAGGACCGGTTTCTGGCTATCAGCCGTCTTCAGCCAGGATAGATTGACTCCAGTGGTGTGGAGAGCATGGGACTCACGTCTGAGCATACCCATCCCACTCGGGGTGACAAATGCAAAAACAACAATTGATGGACAGAATGCAGAACAATGTCATACATTCACTCCAGTACAGAGATCCTGGCCTAAATCCATCGTTTTTTTTGCACTCCACACCACCCCAGTTCAGACATGGCCATATGCAAATCAGCCTTGACCCTGTGCCTCATGGGAACAGTCCAGCCCGAACTGCCAAGCCATGTGTTTCCTGGACCGGAATCAAGCATCCTAGGACTGGTTTCTGGCTATCAGCCGTCTTCAGGCAGGATAGCTTGACTCCAGTGGTGTTTAGAGCATGGGCATCCCTTCTGAGCATACCCATCCCACTCGGGGTGACAAATGCAAAAACAACAAGTGATGGACAGAATGCAGAACAATGTCATACATTCACTCCAGTACAGAGATCCTGGCCTAAATCCATCGTTTTTTTTGCACTCCACACCACCCCAGTTCAGACATGGCCATATGCAAATCAGCCTTGACCCTGTGCCTCATAGGAACAGTCCAGCCCGAACTGCCAAGCAATGTGTTTCCTGGACCGGAATCAAGCATCCTAGGACTGGTTTCTGGCTATCAGCCTTCTTCAGCCAGGATAGCTTGACTCCAGTGGTGTTTAGAGCATGGGACTCACGTCTGAGCATACCCATCCCACTCGGTGTGACAAATGCAAAAACAACAAATGATGGACAGAATGCAGATCAATGTCATACATTCACCCCAGTACAGAGCTCTGGGCCTACATCCATCATTTTTTTGCACTCCACACCACCCCTGTTCAGACATGGCCATATGCAAATCAGCCTTGACCCTGTGCCTCATGGGAACAGTCCAGCCCGAACTGCCAAGCCATGTCTTTCCTGGACCGGAATCAAGCATCCTAGGACTGGTTTCTGGCTATCAGCCGTCTTCAGCCAGGATAGCTTGACTCCAGTGGTGTTTAGAGCATGGGACTCACGTCTGAGCATACCCATCCCACTCGGGGTGACAAATGCAAAACAACAAATGATGGACAGAATGCAGATCAATGTCATACATTCACCCCAGTACAGAGCTCTGGGCCTACATCCATCATTTTTTTGCACTCCACACCACCCCTGTTCAGACATGGCCATATGCAAATCAGCCTTGACCCTGTGCCTCATGGGAACAGTCCAGCCCGAACTGCCAAGCCATGTCTTTCCTGGACAGGAATAAAGCATCCTAGGACTGGTTTCTGGCTATCAGCCGTCTTCAGCCAGGATAGATTGACTCCAGTGGTGTTTAGAGCATGGGACTCACGTCTGAGCATACTCATCCCACTCGGGGTGACAAATGCAAAAACAACAATTGATGGACAGAATGCAGAACAATGTCATACATTCACCCCAGTACAGAGCTCTGGGCCTAAATCTATTGTTTTTTGCACTCCACACCACCCCAGTTCAGACATGGCCATATGCAAATCATCCATGACCCTGTGCCTCATGGGAACAGTCCAGCCCGAACTGCCAAGCCATTTCTTTCCTGGACAGGAATCCAGCATCCTAGGACCGGTTTCAGGCTATCAGCCGTCTTCAGCCAGGATAGATTGACTCCAGAGGTGTGGAGAGCATGGGACTCACGTCTGAGCATACCCATTCCACTCGGGGTGACAAATGCAAAAACAACAATTGATGGACAGAATGCAGAACAATGTCATACATTCACTCCAGTACAGAGATCCTGGCCTAAATCCATCGTTTTTTGCACTCCACACCACCCCAGTTCAGACATGGCCATATGCAAATCAGCCTTGACCCTATGCCTCATGGGAACAGTCCAGCCCGAACTGCAAAGCCATGTCTTTCCTGGACCGGCGTCAAGCATCCTAGGACCGGTTTCTGGCTATCAGCCGTCTTCAGCCAGGATAGCTTGACTCCAGTGGTGTGGAGAGCATGGGACTCACGTCTGAGCATACCCAACCCACTTGGGGTGACAAATGCAAAAACAACAATTAAAGGACAGAATGCAGAACAATATCATACATTCACCCCAGTAAAGAGATCGGGGCCTAAATCCATTGTTTTTTGCACTCCACACCACCCCAGTTCAGACATGGCCATATGCAAATCAGCCTTGACCCTGTGCCTCATGGGAACAGTCCAGCCCGAACTGCCAAGCCATGTCTTTCCTGGACAGGAATCAAGCATCCTAGGACCGGTTTCTGGCTATCAGCCATCTTCAGACAGGATAGCTTGACTCCAGTGGTGTGGAGAGCATGGGACTCACGTCTGAGCATACCCATCCCACTCAGGGTGACAAATGCAAAAACATCAAATGATAGACAGAATGCAGAACAATGTCATACATTCACCCCAGTACAGAGATCAGGGCCTAAATCCATTGTTTTTTGCACTCCACACCACCCCAGTTCAGACATGGCCATATGCAAATCAGCCTTGACCCTGTGCCTCATGGGAACAATCCAGCCCGAACTGCCAAGCCATGTCTTTCCTGGACAGGAATCAAGCATCCTAGGACCGGTTTCTGGCTATCAGCCGTCTTCAGCCAGGATAGATTGACTCCAGTGGTGTTTAGAGCATGGGACTCACCTCTTAGCATACCCATCTCACTCGGAGTGACAAATGCAAAAACAACAATTGATATACAGAATGCAGAACAATGTTATACATTCACCCCAGTACAGAGATCTGGGCCTAAATCCATCGTTTTTTTGCACTCCACACCACCCCAGTTCAGACATGGCTGTGAGAAGTTGGCCTGGTATATAATGCTCACTAATTCTTAGTGATCACTTTGTACCATGCCAAGCAACCCTTATGATGATGGTTGTAATTCAACCTTGTAGACCAGTTATCCTAGTGGTAACGTGGACAAAGCAGTCTTAGGCTAAACTCTGAAAGGCATGTGAAGCCAGCTGTTATACCATACACAACCCCCTTGAATACCAAATGAAAGGGACACCACACAGATATATATTGAAAATATATATTGATTTATTAACTATAAAATCCCCTGGACTCTTTATGAGCACAGAAGCACAAGCGTTAAATCACAAGACAGTTTAAAATACACAAAAGTTGCACAATATGGATGAGCCCTAGGGGCCACCTAAACCATATACTAAGAAAGTGGTATAAGAGATACCAATAGGAAAGGGAAGAGGCCTAGGGCCTTGGGAATTGCTGGAGCTATTCGAGACTGGCAATGACTAAGTCGGGAAAGGCCCACGGGACTCGGGTGCAGTGTTCAAAGTGCACGCACTTTCCAATACAAAGTCTATGGTGCGTAAAAAGTACAAAGTTAGAAAGTTAGGAACCTTCCGAGTGACCTACGGAGTTAAAACTTGAGACACAGGCCCTTGAGATGTGTACCAGTGCAGGAGCACCGGCGGAGCTGAGTTACCTCACCCACAGGAAGCGGGTGCACAGGGTCGAAGTAGTGTCGGTGTAGGAAGGTGGCTACCTGACTATGGTTACCCCAGATTTTTTACCTTGTGTTTATCTGGTTTTCGACTTAGTTGGCCTGGTTCCCTGCTAATCAGGGCCCCAGGCTATCTGCTCTCTCTGTAAAATGGATTCCATGTACCCTAGGTGCATAACTAGATTGGCTTGGGTCACCTTATCAGCCCCTGTACAGAGCACTATAGGTGCCCAGGGCATAGGTGCATCCAAGGCCTACCAGGGGCTGCAGCATATCTTTTGCCACCCCTGGCTGGCTATCTAAAATTGACACAACTGGCTGATCACTCAGCTGGGGCAAGGTGGTGTAATCACCCCTTGCTTAGTTATAGTATGCCTATATCTAAACCTATCTGGACACATATAAACCTGTGAGCCACTCCTATGGCAGGCCTTAACAATCCTGAAGGCAGAGTGCGTGGTTTAATGTGAGATGGTGCTCTAGCATGAGCTGAGCCTGTCTGCAGCTGTCGGGACCAATTCCCTTAGCTGTTCCGGGATAATGCCAAACCATATACTATTAAGTGCATTATAATCCTCGCGGTTATATGTCAACTTTGGTTTGGCTTTATCAAAACATGTCGTGTAAGGTGTCATACGATTTGGAATACTACCCCCTCGCCAGTCCTGGCGACGGGGGTAGCATTCCACCCCTCTAGAGGGGACGACATGTTACTTTTGCTAAAACGCGGTTGATTTTTAAAAGAGCCTCAGATCCACAAAATGGATGCTTCTGCCACAGACACATGTCTGACCTCCTGCTGCTGACCGAAACTCAGCAGAGGAGGCCTGGACAAAGGATTTCCTGTCACAGGGAGGTGTGACTCCACCCCAGACAGGAGATAGTGGATTGTAGCAGGGAGGTTTGAATGAAACCAGACAGTGCCTGGGGAGCACAAGGCTTCCCCTTGCATAATCCGGTCAAACCGGTTCTGGGGCAGCCCAGCCCCAGCTCCAGTGAGACCTGGACAAAGGAAAGGGGGTGTAACCACCCCCCTTCCTGGTCCCACCCATAGGGGAGGGACCTAGCAGGAGATCCACCCGTCAGATTGGAATAAGAGGGGGAGCAGTGCCAATGCAACTCAGATCATCCTGAAGAAACATAAGAAACGAAATCTGGACCCTTCGACTTTCTACACGACGTTAGAAGACTGAAGAATCTCCCTTGTGGTCAAGGAGTGACCACCCTGTGCAAACAGGTACCATCCAGCCCTCGACCCTTGCTTTGTTGCAGTTCCCGCCAAAACTCGAGCGACAGAGATCGACGAGATCAAGCTTGCCTGCCTTCTACCTGCCCGATCCACAGTCCCTGCAGAGCTGAGACCCGTGGAGGCGACCGGAAGCGTGGGGCACGCCATCTTGAAAAGGCCACGAGACGCTGACCGTGCAGCCCACGAGTGACCCTCGAAGCTGTACACCGGGGTTTGAGAAGCCCCAGCCCCGAGCTCCACTTGCACCAAAGCTCACCCCTCCACACTCGACGAGTGCTGCATGGGGCCCTTCTGCCTGTGTGTGCTCGACGCGTTGGCCCGGTCACTTGCCAGCTGGCTTGTGGCCCCTGTGCCGACGAAACTTGAAATACGACTTGCTTTTCTGGTTGCTCCAGATCTGCACCAGCTCCTGTGAAAAGGAGCCCCCACTCTGACCCTCCTGGTTCGAGTGATAAGCAATCTCCCGGTTCCGCGTGGATTGCTTTTGCCAAGTGCTGTTTGCTGCAATCTTGAAGCCGACGGTGCTGACGGCGAGAGCCTACGTGGCACAGATCGTGACCTGCTCCTGGACGTCGCAGATGCCCCAGAGCCCACGTGACAGCGGAGAGAAGCCTATCGACAACCGCCTGATTGCGCCCGACATTGCCTGGTTCCGTCCTGGTTCCACCCTGGTCACTGCTGAGTGACCCAGACTCTGTCCCCTCTGCTTTCAGGTACTTTTCTACTTCGATCCACCCTTGGATCGCACCGGACACTTCTGCTTCACAGCGCCTGCAGCTGCAACAGCTTCAAGCACCAAGAATCTGCGTGTCAGAACCCGACGCCACTTCGACCCTGTGCACCCACGGCCTGTGGGTGAGGTAACTTTGCAACGCCGGTGTCTTTACACTGGTACACACCTCTAGGGTCTGTGTCTAAAGTTTTGTGTTCCTAGGTTCAGCGGAAGTATCTTTTAATTCACTTTAACTGACTTTTACGCACCATTGACAGTGCATTGGTGCGCGCCGCACTTTCCGTGCTGCATCCGTCTCCTGTGGGCTACTCCCGACTTCATCATTGCTAGTCCTGACTGCTCCCAGCGAATCTCTAGGCCCTAGGCCTAACCATTGTTCGATAAGTGTTACTTATACCACTTTTTTAGTATATGGTCTGAGTGGCCACCCGCCCTCATCCATAATTGTGCAACTTTATATGTTTAACAGTGCTTTTGATTTAACGCTTGTGCCCCTTTCCTCATAAAGAGTACTGGGGAGTAATTTAGAAATAAATACATATATTTTTACAATATATACTTGTGTGGTGTCCTTTCATTTGATTACAGGATTGTATGTGGTAAAACAGCTCGCTTAACACGACCTCTTAAGTTTAGCCTTTAAGGCTGCTTAGTCCATGCTACCACTAGGATAGCTTGTCTAACAAGGTTGACTTACAACCTGACATCTTTGGGGTTTGTTTGGACTGATACCCAGTGGTTCCAGAATTGGAAACACTACATATCAGGCCAACTTCTCACATTGGTGTGCAGCGGTGCGGATTTGAGCTTGCTGTTTGTTTTACCATTGCAATCTTTACATCAAATTGAAAGATCACATCAAGTACCTCTAGGTACATATAAATCAAAAGCTTAGCATATTAAGTTCTACTGAACTTAGTAGTTGTAGATTAAAGGGATTAGCACACCCTGACTACAACTCACTAGCAAGGTACAGTAGGAAAACACTCAGTGTAGGTAAGTGCATCACTTGCACCTCACTAGCAGTCATGTCTGATACAGGTAGAGCCTCAGGCTCTGCTCCTGTAGTAGTTGATCCTATAGGGACAACATCCAGATATGACAACCTTAGCCACAAAGACCTGAGTGCCTTGTGCACAGCCAGGGGGCTAAAAAAGGGCAGAGGCCCTACCATTCCTTCCCTAATAGCTCTCCTAGAAAAGGATGACCTAGATAAGGTGAGTCAGGCTCCCTTAGAATCAGGTGAAGGGATACACTCCCCTGAGAATGAGAATCTTCCAGAAGAAGAAGAGGAGGAGGAAGAGGAAGAGGAAGGCTCAGATTTAGAAGAGCCTGAAGATCAGGATCAGAGGGGAAACCAGGTACAGGTTGCCAGGCTTAACCAGGCCAACCTGGACCTACATGAGAATGGAGAGGGCCAGCACCACTCCAGATCTCATAACCAAATTCTCCCAGGTAACAGGAGGGTGAGATCTCAATCAAGGGACTCTCATCTTTCTAGTGCCTCAAGAGAATCTCAAAGAGGGATGACTCCCTCCCAGAGGAAAGAGCATAGGGCCAGAATGAGGGCTGTCCAACTCCAGATAGAGAGGGAGGAGGTAGCTCTGGCTCAAGCTAAACTTACCTTGGCTCAAGCTAAACTTACTTTGGCTAGGGAACAGAAATTAAGTGGCTTAGATGCCACTGGTGGCAGCAAAATTCCTAAAGAGAAACCCAGGTCCTATGATAGTAGAAACCTGACAAAGATTGTGCCCCCCTATCAGGAAGGGGACAACATCCACAAATGGATGACTGCTCTGGAGAGAGCCTGCATGGTACAGCAGGTTCCTGAGGAACAGTGGGCAGCAATCTTATGGTACTCCTTTTCAGAGAAAGGGAGGGATAGGCTCCTCACTGTCAGACATGAGGATGCCAGCAATTACAAAATCCTGAAGAGTGTCCTAATAGATGGGTTTGGCTTAACCACTGAACAGTACAGGTTAAAGTTCAGAGATACCCAGAAGACACAGACTCAGGACTGGACTGATTTTGTTGATTGTGCAACTAAGGCTCTGGAGGGTTGGCTAAATGGCAGCAAAGTACATGACTTCACAGGATTGTATAATTTGATTATGAGGGAGCAGATCCTAAACAATTGTCAGAACCAGCTCTTACACCAGCACCTGGTGGACTCAGATTTGACCTCTCCCCAAGAATTGGGAAAGAGGGCAGATAAGTGGGTCAGAACCAGGATTAGGCCTAAGAATCAGGACAATAACCAGAAGAAGGAGTCTACCAAGCCTCAAGATAAGGGTGGGGATAAAAGTAAAGAAAACACTTCCCCAGGGCTCCAAAACTCCAAGAAGGGGGGTGGGTCCCAAGACACTTCATCAACTGACAAAAAGCCTTATTGTCATGCCTGTAAACAGGTTGGGCATTACAAAACAGACAGCTGTTGTCCCAAGAATGGCAATAAAGAAAACATACCTCCAAAGCCAGCTCCAACACCTCCTGTTACTGTCAGCAGTAATCCCCCAGGAAGTGGGAGCACACCCAGGAATCTGGGTGGGTTTACTTTTGGAGCCCAAGGGGACCCTGGCCTATCCAGGTCCCCATCCCCAAATGATCTTGTCTATGAGACTGGCATGGGGTTTGCCAACTTCTCTGTTTGCCCAAATACTTTGAGCAAATATAAACAAGAACCTATCATCAATGGTTTGAAAGTTGAAGCTTTTAGAGACACAGGGGCTAGCATCACCATGGTGGCTGACTGTATAGTCCCCTCTAAGCAACTTTTACCCGGTGCCACATACCAGGTAACAAACATTGATGGCATCCAAACAAGTCATCCCATGGCAGTAGTAAGTCTCAGCTGGGGAGGTGTCATTGGCCCAAAGAGAGTGGCAGTGTCACCAAACTTGCCTGTAGACTGCCTACTGGGTAATGATTTGGAAATCTCAGCCTGGGCTGAGGTTGAACAGGAAATCCATTCTAGAATGGTAAATTCCAATGGAAAGGTTAGTGGGGCTGTACTGGCTATAGCCCCAATTCAAGATGTCCTTCCTGAAAAGGTTGGTAGGGCTGAGCAACTCTCTGCCCCATCTTTACCAGAAGCTCTTCCAAACCAGAATAGCAAAGCTGTTATGATAACAGCAGAAACCCAAACTGAGTCTCCTCCTGAAAAGGTTGGTGGGGCTGTGATGGCCACAGCCCAAACTCAAACAGATATGTGTGTTGTGAAGCCTGAAATGATGGATCACTCCACCCAAACTGAGAGCATGGAGGAGGAAGATAAATCTCCCCCTCACCAGACAGTAGGACAGGATCAGCCTCCTCAGGGAACTGATCTTACCCCTGATGAAGGAACTGCCCCAGAGGTTGTTAGGCCTGGCCTGACAGAGCCTCTGATGGCAGTGGACCCTTCTCAGGTGGGATCCAGTCTGGAGCAGGTAACCTGCCCCTCTCTACCTTGCCTTAGTCAGCCCAGGGCTGCAGAGGACAAGAAGGACAGTGCGACCCAGAGGGCCCCCTGTCAAATAAAGCACCCCCATCAACAGATTAGGGGCACCAAAACTAGTAGCCCTAGTAAGGTGAAAACTTTAAAAACTCCTGAGGGAGCCCCCTTAAAAACAGTAAGGGACCTCCCACAGATGGATTCTGTTGGGCACAGCCAAACCTGGGACCCAAAGGGCCCAAACCTGAACTGTCCCTCCAGCAAGCCACACAGAGGGACCCAGCCTCCAGCTTTAGGTAGCCAGAGGTTGACCCTGAGAGCTCAGTGCAACTCAGTTGAAGAAAGAAAGGCACACATGGTGGAAGATAATTGGAGGAAGTTGAGCCCAAAATTAGTGGAGCCTCACTTCAATACTCCATATCCAAACCAGCCTTTAACTTTGCATAAACACACCCAAGGTAGTGATTCCCTATGGTGGAGACCCTCTAATACCCCTAGGGTGAGGGACTGCTTAGTGGACCATGAGACAGGGGGTACCCATGCTAGTGCAGGTACTTCCTTATATGGCCACTCAGGCAATAAAGGCTTACCTGGACAAGGATAGCCTTATCTCCTTTCGTTTGGGGGGGGGTTATGTAGGAAGGTGGCTACCTGACTATGGTTACCCCAGATTTTTTGCCTTGTGTTTATCTGGTTTTCGACTTAGTTGGCCTGGTTCCCTGCTAATCAGGGCCCCAGGCTATCTGCTCTCTCTGTAAAATGGATTCCATGTACCCTAGGTGCATAACTAGATTGGCTTGGGTCACCTTATCAGCCCCTGTACAGAGCACTATAGGTGCCCAGGGCATAGGTGCATCCAAGGCCTACCAGGGGCTGCAGCATATCTTTTGCCACCCCTGGCTGGCTATCTAAAATTGACACAACTGGCTGATCACTCAGCTGGGGCAAGGTGGTGTAATCACCCCTTGCTTAGTTATAGTATGCCTATATCTAAACCTATCTGGACACATATAAACCTGTGAGCCACTCCTATGGCAGGCCTTAACAATCCTGAAGGCAGAGTGCGTGGTTTAATGTGAGATGGTGCTCTAGCATGAGCTGAGCCTGTCTGCAGCTGTCGGGACCAATTCCCTTAGCTGTTCTGGGATAATGCCAAACCATATACTATTAAGTGCATTATAATCCTCGCGGTTATATGTCAACTTTGGTTTGGCTTTATCAAAACATGTCGTGTAAGGTGTCATACGATTTGGAATACTACCCCCTCGCCAGTCCTGGCGACGGGGGTAGCATTCCACCCCTCTAGAGGGGACGACATGTTACTTTTGCTAAAACGCGGTTGATTTTTAAAAGAGCCTCAGATCCACAAAATGGATGCTTCTGCCACAGACACATGTCTGACCTCCTGCTGCTGACCGAAACTCAGCAGAGGAGGCCTGGACAAAGGATTTCCTGTCACAGGGAGGTGTGACACCACCCCAGACAGGAGATAGTGGATTGTAGCAGGGAGGTTTGAATGAAACCAGACAGTGCCTGGGGAGCACAAGGCTTCCCCTTGCATAATCCGGTCAAACCGGTTCTGGGGCAGCCCAGCCCCAGCTCCAGTGAGACCTGGACAAAGGAAAGGGGGTGTAACCACCCCCCTTCCTGGTCCCACCCATAGGGGAGGGACCTAGCAGGAGATCCACCCGTCAGATTGGAATAAGAGGGGGAGCAGTGCCAATGCAACTCAGATCATCCTGAAGAAACATAAGAAACGAAATCTGGACCCTTTGACTTTCTACACGACGTTAGAAGACTGAAGAATCTCCCTTGTGGTCAAGGAGTGACCACCCTGTGCAAACAGGTACCATCCAGCCCTCGACCCTTGCTTTGTTGCAGTTCCCGCCAAAACTCGAGCGACAGAGATCGACGAGATCAAGCTTGCCTGCCTTCTACCTGCCCGATCCACAGTCCCTGCAGAGCTGAGACCCGTGGAGGCGACCGGAAGCGTGGGGCACGCCATCTTGAAAAGGCCACGAGACGCTGACCGTGCAGCCCACGAGTGACCCTCGAAGCTGTACACCGGGGTTTGAGAAGCCCCAGCCCCGAGCTCCACTTGCACCAAAGCTCACCCCTCCACACTCGACGAGTGCTGCGTGGGGCCCTTCTGCCTGTGTGTGCTCGACGCGTTGGCCCGGTCACTTGCCAGCTGGCTTGTGGCCCCTGTGCCGACGAAACTTGAAATACGACTTGCTTTTCTGGTTGCTCCAGATCTGTACCAGCTCCTGTGAAAAGGAGCCCCCACTCTGACCCTCCTGGTTCGAGTGATAAGCAATCTCCCGGTTCCGCGTGGATTGCTTTTGCCAAGTGCTGTTTGCTGCAATCTTGAAGTCGACGGTGCTGACGGCGAGAGCCTACGTGGGACAGATCGTGACCTGCTCCTGGACGTCGCAGATGCCCCAGAGCCCACGTGACAGCGGAGAGAAGCCTATCGACAACCACCTGATTGCGCCCGACATTGCCTGGTTCCGTCCTGGTTCCACCCTGGTCACTGCTGAGTGACCCAGACTCTGTCCCCTCTGCTTTCAGGTACTTTTCTACTTCGATCCACCCTTGGATCGCACCGGACACTTCTGCTTCACAGCGCCTGCAGCTGCAACAGCTTCAAGCACCAAGAATCTGCGTGTCAGAACCCGACGCCACTTCGACCCTGTGCACCCACGGCCTGTGGGTGAGGTAACTTTGCAACGCCAGTGTCTTTACACTGGTACACACCTCTAGGGTCTGTGTCTAAAGTTTTGTGTTCCTAGGTTCAGCGGAAGTATCTTTTAATTCACTTTAACTGACTTTTACGCACCATTGACAGTGCATTGGTGCGCGCCGCACTTTCCGTGCTGCATCCGTCTCCTGTGGGCTACTCCCGACTTCATCATTGCTAGTCCTGACTGCTCCCAGCGAATCTCTAGGCCCTAGGCCTAACCATTGTTCGATAAGTGTTACTTATACCACTTTTTTAGTATATGGTCTGAGTGGCCACCCGCCCTCATCCATAATTGTGCAACTTTATATGTTTAACAGTGCTTTTGATTTAACGCTTGTGCCCCTTTCCTCATAAAGAGTACTGGGGAGTAATTTAGAAATAAATACATATATTTTTACAATATATACTTGTGTGGTGTCCTTTCATTTGATTACAGGATTGTATGTGGTAAAACAGCTCGCTTAACACGACCTCTTAAGTTTAGCCTTTAAGGCTGCTTAGTCCATGCTACCACTAGGATAGCTTGTCTAACAAGGTTGACTTACAACCTGACATCTTTGGGGTTTGTTTGGACTGATACCCAGTGGTTCCAGAATTGGAAACACTACATATCAGGCCAACTTCTCACAGTCGGGTTTCGTCACGCTGGTCGATGGTGCTTGGAGCTGAAGATGCTGCAGGCGGCTCGATCTGAAGAGTTCCGGTGGATCCAAGGGTGGATCTGAAGATGTGAAGACCTGAAAGCAGAGGGGACAATGTTCAAAGTCACTAGCCAGTGACTACCGTGGAACCAGATTGGAACCAGGCGATGTCGGGTGCAAACAGGCGTTGTCGAGTAGCTTCTTTCTGCAGCCAAGTGGATACCCGGGGTCGAGGAGGTCCAGGAGTCGGTCACGAGCTGTCCCACGCAGGCTTCTCGCTGTTGGCGGTGTCGGCAACTTGATCGGAGCAAACAGGCCTTGGCAAAGGCAAGCCAGGCAGAAGTTGAAAGATGCTTATCACTCAGACCAGCAAGGTCAGAGCGGGTGCTCCTTTTTACAGGAGCTTGGGTAGGTCTGGAGCAACCAGACCTGCTGTGTAAATCGTCGGTTTCGTCGCCAAGATGGCCGCTGACCACGTGGCTAGTGGCCGGGATGGCGCGTCGAGTGTCACAATGCAAAAGGGCCCCATGCAGATCGTGGAGATGCTGGAGGGCTGATCTTCGGTGCAAGGGCTGCTCGGTGGTGAGGGTTCTCAGTCCCCAAAGCACAACGTCGAGGATGCCTCAGAAGCTGCGCAGTCAGCTTTTCGAGTGTCTTCCAAGAGGTCCGGTCCCACGTCACTCGGTGCCTCCACGGGTCCCTTCTTTGCAGGGACTGTGGATCGGGCTCTGAGAGGTCTGGGAGTCTGGTTCTTGTCGGGCTCTGGGCTCGGGCTCCGGCGGGAGGCGGCGGCAAAGCAGACGTTGAGTTGCTGGTTGGTACCTGTGTTCACAGGGTGGCCACTCCTAGGCCACACGGGAGATTCTCTTCAGTCTTCTGTGCAGCAGAATGTCGAAGTCCAGTCTTATTCTTCGTTTAAAGTTGATTCAGGATGATCTGCTGTGCAATGGCACTGCTCCCACTCTTATTCCCAATCTGAGGGGTGGATCACCTACTAGGTCCCCCCTCTGGGAGGAACCAGGAAGGGGGGCGGTTACACCCCCTTTCCTTTGTCCAGTTCCGCGCCAGGCCTGGGTCTGGAAAGTCCCAGGACCGGTTTGGACTGGCCTATACACGGGGACACCTTGTGTGCCCCGGGCATGTCTGATTCTATTCAGCTCTGTCCTACCCAATACACAAAACCCTGTCTGGGTGGTGCTCGCACCTCCCAAGGCAGGAAACCCTTTGTCCAGGCCACCATCTGCCGAGTTTCGGTCAGCAGCAGGAGGCCAGACTCGTGTCTGTGGTGGCAGCATCCATTTTGTGATGCTGAGGCTCTGTTTAACTTTAACCGGGGTTAAGGCTACACACATGTCGTGTCCCTCTAGAAGGGTGGAATGCTATCCCCGTCACCAGAACTGGCGAGGGGATAGTATTCCAATTCGTATGACACCTTACTCGACATGTTTTGATAAAGCCAAACCAAAGATAGCATTTAACCGCGAGGATTATAATGCACTTAGGAGTATATGGTATGGCAATATCCCGGAACAGCTTAGGGAGTGGTTCCCGACAGCTGCAGACAGGCTCAGCTCATGCTAGAGCACCATCTCACATATTTCCAAGCACTCTGCCTCCAGGATTGATGAGGCCTTCCATAGGAGTGGCTGATAGGAACATATGTGTCCAGTTTAGGGTTAGGCACAGACATACTGTACCTAAGTAAGAGGTGGTTACACCAACTTACCCCAGCTGAGTGATCAGCCAGTTGTGTCAAAATATGGAGGCCAGGCCAGGGGTGGCACAATACATGCTGCAGCCCCTGGTAGGCCTTGGATACACCTATGCCCTGGGTACCTAAGGTACACTACTACAGGCGCTCATAAGGTGAACCAGTTCCAATTCGTAATGCACCTAGAGTGCATTGGCAGTAATTTAGAGAGAGAACAGCAGGCTGTGGGTCTGATTAGCAGGCCCACAGCCACATTAAGTCAGAAACCAGTGAAGCAAAAAGCAAAAATTTGGGGTGACCATAGGATAGCAGACCCTACTCTCCTACATAACCCCACCCCAAACGCAGGGACATTAGACTAACCTTGACCAGTTGTGTCTTCATGTTCTAAGTGGAAGTACCTGGAGAGACCATCTGCGTTGCCATGGTCAGTCCCTGGGCGGTGCTCCACTGTAAAGTCCATCCCCTGTAGGGAAATGGACCACCTGAGTAGTTTGGGGTTTTCACCCTTCATCTGATTAAGCCATAAGAGGGGCTTATGGTCGGTCTGAATCTTGAAGTGAGTGCCAAACAAGTATGGTCTCAACTTCTTCAGGGCCCACACCACAGCAAAGGCCTCCCTCTCTATAGCTGACCAACGTTTCTCTCTGGGGGTCAGCCTTCTGCTAATGAAAGCAATGGGCTGGTCCTGGCCATCTACATTAAGCTGTGAAAGCACTGCTCCCACTCCCAACTCAGAAGCATCTGTTTGGACAATGAACTCTCTTGAGTAGTCAGGACTCTTCAGGATAGGTGCAGAGCACATGGCCTTCTTCAGGTCATCAAATGCCTTTTGACAGACTTCTGTCCACTGAACCTTTTTGGGCATCTTCTTGGATGTCAGATCATTAAGAGGAGTCACAATGGACCCATAGTTCTTAACAAACTTCCTGTAGTACCCAGTCAGGCCCAAGAAAGCTCTGACCTGAGTCTGGGTAGTTGGAGGGGACCAGTCCTTGATGGTCTGGATCTTACTCTCCAGTGGTTGAACTTGGCCTCCACCTACAAGGTGGCCCAGGTATACAACCTTACTCTGCCCTATCTGGCATTTTGTTGCCTTGATAGTGAGGCCTGCCTTCTGCAGAGCCTCAAGCACTTCCTTCAGGTGGACCAGGTGATCCTCCCAGGTGGAGCTAAAGACAGCAATATCATCTAGATAAGCTGCACAAAAGTCATCCAACCCAGTAAGGACTTGATTCTAAGCATGAGCGAATTTTGCGGATCTCGCGTTCGCGAATTTTGCGGATTTGCGGATTCGCAATCCGCAAAATCCGCGAATTCCCGCGAATTTGCGGATTTTTTTTTTTTTTGTGTTCGCCCGTGTTTCTGCCAGTTCGCGAGGGTTTTTACAATTTCGCAATTTGCGAACTTACCTGTCGGGTCGCAAGTTTTGCGAACTTGTTGTTTCTACGTGTCCAGCCTGTTTGGGACACTCTTCTTCATCACTGCCACTCTCTGTCACCACTGCTACTCTCTGACTACTCATGCCACCCTCTGGCCCACCCATGCCACCCTCTGTTTCATCACCACACCCTCTGGTTGTCCAGTGTACATTATTTTCGGCAAAGCAAAGCACACCTTCCCTGCCTCAAGTGACCTGAATTAATTTGGGGCTGATTAATGTGTCACAGAATATTTTTTTAGCTGGCACCTGCTTCCTTAGTGCGCCCTGATTAGTGATCTTTTGCACTTGCTAAGTGCTTTCATTGTTGCAAAATTAGTTACAACACCTGCCCTGCCCCAACTGACAATAATGAATTAGGGGCTGATTAATGGATTTTAACTTCCAGCCTGGCTCCTGCTTGTCTCCCTTAGCTGTAATTCAGGACCTTTGTGGCATATGTGTAACTATTCTGAGGTTCAGAGCAGGGTCACATAATAGTTTCAACTGGCAACTGAACTCTGGAGGGGCCCCTCAGGAAGCACTACAGGAAATGGCTACTAATGATGTGCCTGAACTTTTGAACCTGGTAAGTAGTTACTTTCAGTTTTGCTAAGATCGTATTTCTGCAATTTTGCACTTATTCGCGGGGCGCGAACTCACGCGAACAGTGCGAGCAGTGCGAGCAAAATCCGCTGCTCGCGGATTTGCGGATTTTGCGGGAAATTCGCAAATCTCGCGGATTGCGGATTTCCCGAAAATCCGCAAAATCCGCGAGCGGAACGGATTTTCCGCCCACACCTACTTGATTCACCAACCTTTGGAAGGTGGCAGGTGCATTTTTCAAAACAAAGGGCATCACCACAAACTGATAATGCCCACTAGGGGTAGAAAATGCTGTTTTGGCTTTAGACTCCTCAGCTAACCTGATTTGCCAGTAGCCAGCTGTCAAGTCAAATGTGCTCAAATATTTGACAGAAGCCAACTTGTCAATGAGCTCATCTGCCCTTGGAATAGGGTGTGCATCTGTCCTGGTGACAACATTGAGTCCTCTGTAATCCACACAGAACCTCATCTCTCTCTTGCCATCTTTGGTGTGAGGTTTGGGGACCAGAACCACTGGGCTAGCCCAGGGGCTCTCTGAAGGCTCAATGACACCTAATTCCTGCATCTTTTGCACCTCAGTCTTTATACAGTCCCTGACGTGCTCAGGTTGCCTGTAAATCTTGCTCTTTACAGGAAGACTGTCACCAGTGTCCACCACATGTGTACACCAGTTAGTCTGACTGGGTGTCAAGGAGAACATATGCCTGTATGCCTGTAGAACTTGTCTGCAGTCATGTTGCTGATGCTCAGTGAGGCTGCCACCTAAGGCCACACCATCAACTGAACCATCCTCAGGGTTCTGAGTGAGCAGGTCTGGGAGAGGGTCACTCTCTTCCTCCTGTCCCTCATCTGTAGCCATGAGCAAGCCCATGTCTGCCCTGCTGACATATGCCTTCAATCTGTTTACATGGAGCACCCTGTGGGGGCTCCTGGGAGTTCCTAGGTCCACCAAGTAGGTAACCTCTCCCTTCTTCTCCAGAATTGTATGGGGTTCAGACCATTTGTCTTGGAGTGCTGCTGGGGCCACTGGCTCCAACACCCATACCTTCTGTCCAGGCTGAAATTCAACAAGGACAGCCTTTTGGTCATGCCAAGCTTTCTGTAATTCTTGGCTAGCCTCAAGGTTTTTGGATGCCTTTTCCATGTACTCTGCCATCCTGGAGCGGAGACCAAGTACATAGTCCACTATGTCTTCTTAGGCTTTTTGAGAGGTAACTCCCATCCTTCCTTCACCAGACATAGGGGTCCTCTTACAGGGTGCCCAAACAACAATTCAAAGGGGCTGAAGCCAACCCCCTTTTGAGGGACCTCTCTGTAAGCAAACAAAAGGCAGGGCAGTAGGATGTCCCATCTTCGCCTGAGCTTTTCAGGTAATCCTTTAATCATGCCCTTTAGGGTCTTGTTAAATCTCTCAACAAGCCCATTACATTGTGGATGATAAGGAGTGGTGAATTTGTAGTTGACACCACATTCCTTCCACATAGCTATCAAATATCCAGACATGAAGTTGGCATCTCTATCTGATATTACCTCCTTAGTAAACCCCACTCTGGAGAAAACTCCAAGTAAGGCCCTGGCCACAACAGGAGCTGTTGTGGTCCTAAGTGGAATTGCCTCTGGGGTACCCCAGATCCACTACCACCAGTATGAATCTGTGCCCAGATGCTGTAGGGGGATCCATTGGACCAACAATATCAATCCCCACTCTTTCAAAGTGAACCCCCACCACAGGTAGTGGTATCAGGGGGGCCTTTGTTGTTCCACCTGCTTTACCACTGGCTTGGCAGGTTTCACAGGAGCGACAAAACTCCTTGGTGTCTTCAGACATGTGAGGCCAGTGAAAGTGAGGGACAAGCCTGTCCCAGGTCTTGTTCTGGCCTAAGTGTCCTGCTAAAGGAATATCATGGGCCAAGGTGAGAAGGAAACCCCTAAATTGCAGAGGTATAACCAACCTCCTGGTTGCACCAGGCTTGGGGTCTCTACCCTCTGTGTAAAGGAGTCCTTCATCCCAATAAACTTTATGGGCACCTTCAGCATTCCCAGCAGCCTCAGCAGCAGCCTGCTGTCTGAGGGGTTCAAGAGAAGGACAGGTTAACTGAGCCTGCCCCAAGTCTGCCCTAGAAGGTCCCCCTGTCCCCAGAAACTCAACCTGATCAGGTTCAAGTTCTTCAGAGACAGTTCCTTCAGGGGTCTCAAGATCAGTTTCCTGTGAAGCCTGATCCTCACTTGTAGGCAGTTGGGAAGGCGCAGCCTTAACCCTCCTGTTCTTCTTCTTGGAAGGTGCTTGGTCCATTGTTCCAGGATCCAAGACCTGAGGTTCAGAGAGGCACTTTTTGGCCTGTGACCTGGTCACAGCAAGGACATGTGATGATATCCCTAACATCTCTGCATGAGTCCTGTACTCAACTTCTGACCATAGAGAGTTCTCCAGGTCATTGCCCAACAAACATTCTACTGGGAGATCAGCACTAACCACAACTCTTTTTAGGCCAGTTACCCCTCCCCAGGAAAAGTTAACAAGTGCCACACTATGTGTAGTAGTGACATTGCTGGCATTGGTCACCAGGTAATCATCGCCTGGCATGTATTGTCCAGGGTCCACAAAGTTAGGTGTCACCATAGTGACACTGGCACACGTGTCCCTGTAAGCTTGAGCCACTTTATTGTTGATCAAAGGTGTCTGTCTGTATTTGCCCAGATTACTGGGACTTATGTCAGGGGTCAAATCTATGTCCCCTTCACAAATCAGAACAGCCTGTGTAAGGGTTCTGACTAGGTCAGAATCTCCTTCAGTTCCCAAAGTGATACCCACTAATCCCTTGGCTTGAGGACCAGCACTGCTAACTGTACTAGTGGGTGCAGGTGCCTTAGGGGCTGTAGTGCTGGGGGCTCCACCCTTTTTACACTCACTTGTCCAGTGAGAGGTGTTCTTACAAGTTTTACACCAGGGTTTCTTCTGACCTTCTTTCTTCTTCTTCTTGGAAGTTTGGGACCCACCCTCTGTCTCAGTTTGGGGCCCTGTTGAAGACTTCTGGTCTTTAGCTTTTTGCTCCCCACCCTTCTGGTCTGTTTTCTTCTGGTCACCACCCTGGTTCTGGTTCTGGTTCTTTTGCTTAACTCTGGTTCTTACCCATTTATCTGCCCTCTTTCCCAATTCGTGGGGAGAGGTCAAATCTGAGTCAACCAAATGTTGATGCAACTGCTGGTTCTGACAATTATTTAAAATTTGTTCTCTCATCAGCAAATTATACAATCCTTCATAGTCTGTAACCTTGCTTCCCAGCAACCATCCCTCCAGAGCCTTAGTGGCACACTCAACAAATTCAGACCAGTCCTGAGTCTGTGTCTTCTGGGTATCTCTGAACATTAACCTGTACTGTTCAGTGGTTAAGCCTAACCCATCAATCAGAGCACTCTTCAGGACCAGGTAGTTTCTAGAATCCCCATCACTAACTGTGAGGAGTCTGTCTCGGCCTCTACCTTCAAAGGAGAGCCACAAGATTGCTGCCCACTGCTCCTGAGGGATCTGCTGTACTCTGCAGGCTCTCTCCATTGCAGTAATCCATTTATGGATATCATCCCCAGCTTTGTAGGGGGGCACAATCTTACTCAGGTTTCTGTTATCAAAAGACCTGTCTTTATCCTTGTGGATATTGCTGCCACCAGTGGGTTCTATCACCCCACTCTCTCTAGGCTGTCTTGCTCTAGCAAGTTTCTCCTTGGCCAGGGCAACCTCTAACTCTTGCCTCTGGATCCTAAGCTCAGCCTCTCTCATCTTGGCCTCATGTTCCCTTCTCTGAGGGCTAGTCATCTCCTTTCTGGAGTGACCATGAGAACCTCTAGAAGCATGGGAGTGGTCAGAGTCACCTGAGTGAGTCCTTCTCCTCCTAGGCTTCTGGTTAAGTCCACCTGGGGGTCTGAATGGGTTGTTACCTGATTCATTCCCAAGTAAGCTTAAGTTAGCCTGGTTCAGTCTACTGACCAGCACCTGACTATCTCTGTCATCATCTGACCCACTGCTTTCCACCTCCTCCTCTTCTTCCTCTTCCTCTTCCTCCTCATGTACCTGAGGAGCTCCAGTGGTGGAGGCTTCCTCATCTACCAGGATGATAGGGGCAGGGGTGTCTACAGTGTCATCCTCTGAAGGATGGCCTCCTTCAGCATTCCCTGTGGGGTTTGCTTTAGAGGGCTTTAGAGTCTCAGACTGGTCTAAGAGCTCTCTTAGGTGGTCTGTAGTAGGGGAAGGCCCTGTCTTCAGACCCCTTAAGACACAAAGCTGTCTTAATTCCTTAAAGGAAAAAATAGCAAATTTGGATGGTGCCCTTGGAGGGTCACTCTCAACAGGAGTAAGTCCACTGGACCCCTCTGCTCCAGACATTGCTCTAGTGTGGGTGGATGTGTTGCAATCTACCTACACTGGTGTTTACCTACTAAACCTATCTAGTAGTTGTAGCTAGGGTGTGCTACTCCCTTTGCTCTACAACAACTAAGTTCAGTAGAACTTAAGTATACTAGTCTTGTTTTATATGTACCTAGCAGGTACCTGTATGATCTTTCAAATGATAATCTCAAAGATTGTAATGGTAAAACAACAGCAAGCTCAGATCCCAATCCGCTGCTCACCAATGTGAGAAGTTGGCCTGGTATATAATGCTCACTAATTCTTAGTGATCACTTTGTACCATGCCAAGCAACCCTTATGATGATGGTTGTAATTCAACCTTGTAGACCAGTTATCCTAGTGGTAACGTGGACAAATCAGTCTTAGGCTAAACTCTGAAAGGCATGTGAAGCCAGCTGTTATACCATACACAACCCCCTTGAATACCAAATGAAAGGGACACCACACAGATATATATTGAAAATATATATTGATTTATTAACTATAAAATCCCCTGGACTCTTTATGAGCACAGAAGCACAAGCGTTAAATCACAAGACAGTTTAAAATACACAAAAGTTGCACAATATGGATGAGCCCTAGGGGCCACCTAAACCATATACTAAGAAAGTGGTATAAGAGATACCAATAGGAAAGGGAAGAGGCCTAGGGCCTTGGGAATCGCTGGAGCTATTCGAGACTGGCAATGACTAAGTCGGGAAAGGCCCACGGGACTCGGGTGCAGTGTTCAAAGTGCACGCACTTTCCAATACAAAGTCTATGGTGCGTAAAAAGTACAAAGTTAGAAAGTTAGGAACCTTCCGAGTGACCTACGGAGTTAAAACTTGAGACACAGGCCCTTGAGATGTGTACCAGTGCAGGAGCACCGGCGGAGCTGAGTTACCTCACCCACAGGAAGCGGGTGCACAGGGTCTAAGTAGTGTCGGGTTTCGTCACGCTGGTCGATGGTGCTTGGAGCTGAAGATGCTGCAGGCGGCTCGATGTGAAGAGTTCCGGTGGATCCAAGGGTGGATCTGAAGATGTGAAGACCTGAAAGCAGAGGGGACAATGTTCAAAGTCACTAGCCAGTGACTATCGTGGAACCAGATTGGAACCAGGCGATGTCGGGTGCAAACAGGCGTTGTCGAGTAGCTTCTTTCTGCAGCCAAGTGGATACCCGGGGTCGAGGACGTCCAGGAGTCGGTCACAAGCTGTCCCACGCAGGCTTCTCGCTGTTGGCGGTGTCGGCAACTTGATCGGAGCAAACAGGCCTTGGCAAAGGCAAGCCAGGCAGAAGTTGAAAGATGCTTATCACTCAGACCAGCAAGGTCAGAGCGGGTGCTCCTTTTTACAGGAGCTTGGGTAGGTATGGAGCAACCAGACCTGCTGTTTAAATCGTCGGTTTCGTCGCCAGGATGGCCGCTGACCACGTGGCTAGTGGCCGGGATGGCGCGTCGAGTGGCACAATGCAAAAGGGCCCCACGCAGATTGTGGAGATGCTGGAGGGCTGATCTTCGGTGCAAGGGCTGCTCGGTGGTGGGGGTTCTCAGTCCCCAAAGCACATTGTCGAGGATGCCTCAGAAGCTGCGCAGTCAGATTTTCGAGTGTCTTTCAAGAGGTCTGGTCCCACGTCACTCAGTGCCTCCACGGGTCCCTTCTTTGCAGGGACTGTGGATCGGGCTCTGAGAGGTCTGGGAGTCTGGTTCTTGTTGGGCTCTGGGCTCGGGCTCCGGCGGGAGGCGGCGGCAAAGCAGATGTCGAGTTGCTGGTTGGTACCTGTGTTCACAGGGTGGCCACTCCTAGGCCACAAGGGAGATTCTCTTCAGTCTTCTGTGCAGCAGAATGTTGAAGTCCAGTCTTCTTCTTCGTTTAAAGTTGATTCAGGATGATCTGCTATGCAATGGCACTGCTCCCACTCTTATTCCCAATCTGAGGGGTGGATCACCTACTAGGTCCCTCCTCTGGGAGGAACCAGGAAGGGGGGCGGTTACACCCCCTTTCCTTTGTCCAGTTCCGCGCCAGGCCTGGGTCTGGAAAGTCCCAGGACCGGTTTGGACTGGCCTATGCACGGGGACACCTTGTGTGCCCCGGGCATGTCTGATTCTATTCAGCCCTGTCCTACCCAATACACAAAACCCTGTCTGGGGTGGTGCTCGCACCTCCCAAGGCAGGAAACCCTTTGTCCAGGCCACCATCTGCCGAGTTTCGGTCAGCAGCAGGAGGCCAGACTCGTGTCTGTGGTGGCAGCATCCATTTTGTGATGCTGAGGCTCTGTTTAACTTTAACCGGGGTTAAGGCTACACACATGTCGTGTCCCTCTAGAAGGGTGGAATGCTATCCCCGTCGCCAGAACTGGCGAGGGGATAGTATTCCAATTCGTATGACACCTTACTCGACATGTTTTTATAAAGCCAAACCAAAGATAGCATTTAACCGCGAGGATTATAATGCACTTAAGAGTATATGGTATGGCAATATCCCGGAACAGCTTAGGGAGTGGTTCCCGACAGCTGCAGACAGGCTCAGCTCATGCTAGAGCACCATCTCACATATTTCCAAGCACTCTGCCTCCAGGATTGATGAGGCCTTCCATAGGAGTGGCTGATAGGAACATATGTGTCCAGTTTAGGGTTAGGCACAGACATACTGTACCTAAGTAAGAGGTGGTTACACCAACTTACCCCAGCTGAGTGATCAGCCAGTTGTGTCAAAATATGGAGGCCAGGCCAGGGGTGGCACAATACATGCTGCAGCCCCTGGTAGGCCTTGGATACACCTATGCCCTGGGTACCTAAGGTACACTACTACAGGGGCTCATAAGGTGAACCAGTTCCAATTCGTAATGCACCTAGAGTGCATTGGCAGTAATTTAGAGAGAGAACAGCAGGCTGTGGGTCTGATTAGCAGGCCCACAGCCACATTAAGTCAGAAACCAGTGAAGCAAAAAGCAAAAATTTGGGGTGACCATAGGATAGCAGACCCTACTCTCCTACAATGGCCATATGCAAATCATCCATGACCCTGTGCCTCATGAGAACAGTCCAGCCCGAACTGCCAAGCCATGTCTTTCCTGGACAGGAATCAAGCATCCTAGGACCCGTTTCAGGCTATCAGCTGTCTTCAGCCAGGATAGATTGACTCCAGTGGTGTGGAGAGCATGGGACTCACGTCTGAGCATACCCATCCCACTCGGAATGACAAATGCAAAATCAACAATTGATGGACAGAATGCAGAACAATGGTATACATTCACCCCAGTACAGAGATATGGACCTAAATCCATCGTTTTTGTGCACTCCACACCACCCCAGTTCAGACATTGCCATATGCAAATCAGCCTTGACCCTGTGCCTCATGGGAACTGTTCAGCCCGAACTGCCAAGCCATGTCTTTCCTGGACCCGAATCAAGCATCCTAGGACCGGTTTCTGGCTATCAGCCGTCTTCAGCCAGGATAGCTTGACTCCAGTGTTGTGGTGAACATGGGACTCACGTCTGAGCATACCCATCCCACACGGCGTGACAAATGCAAAAACAACAATTGATGGACAGAATGCAGAACAATGTCATACATTCACCCCAGTACAGAGCTCTGGGCCTAAATCCATTGTTTTTTGCACTCCACACCACCCCAGTTCAGACATGGCTATATGCAAATCATCCATGACCCTGTGCCTCATGGGAACAGTCCAGCCCGATCTGCCAAGCCATGTCTTTCCTGGACAGGAATCCAGCATCCTAGGACCGCTTTCAGGCTATCAGCTGTCTTCAGCCAGGATAGATTGACTCCAGTGGTGTGGAGAGCATGGGACTCACGTCTGAGAATACCCATCCCACTCGGAGTGACAAATGCAAAAACAATTGATGGACAGAATGCAGAACAATGTCATACATTCACTCCAGTACAGAGATCCTGGCCTAAATCCATCGTTTTTTGCACTCCACACCACCCCAGTTCAGACATGGCCATATGCAAATCAGCCTTGACCCTGTGCCTCATGGGAACAGTCCAGCCCGAACTGCCAAGCCATGTCTTTCCTGGACCGGAATCAAGCATCCTAGGACCGGTTTCTGGCTATCAGCCATCTTCAGCCAGGATAGCTTGACTCCAGTGGTGTGAAGAGCATTGGACTCACGTCTGAGCATACCCATCCCACTCGGGGTGACTAATGCAAAAACAACAATTGATGGACAGAATGCAGAACAATGTCATACATTCACCCCAGTACAGAGATATGGACCTAAATCCATCGTTTTTGTGCACTCCACACCACCCCAGTTCAGACATGGCCATGTGCAAATCAGCCTTGACCCTGTGCCTCATGGGAACTGTTCAGCCCGAACTGCCAAGCCATGTCTTTCCTGGACTGGAATCAAGCATCCTAGGACCGGTTTCTGGCTATCAGCCGTCTTCAGCCAGGATAGCTTGACTCCAGTGTTGTGGTGAGCATGGGACTCATGTCTGAGCATACCCATCCCACTCGGGGTGACAAATGCAAAAACAACAATTGATGGACAGAATGCAGAACAATGTCATACATTCACCCCAGTACAGAGCTCTGGGCCTACATCCATCATTTTTTTGCACTCCACACAACCCCAGTTCAGACATGGCTATATGCAAATCAGCCTTGACCCTGTGCCTCATGGGAACAGTCCAGCCCGAACTGCCAAGCCATGTCTTTCCTGGACTGGAATCAAGCATCCTATGACCGCTTTCAGGCTATCAGACGTCTTCAGCCAGGATAGCTTGACTCCAGTGTTGTGGTGAGCATGGGACTCACCTCTGAGCATACCCATCCCACTCGGGGTGACAAATGCAAAAACAACAATTGATGGACAGAATGCAGAACAATGTCATACATTCACCCCAGTACAGAGCTCTGGGCCTAAATCCATTGTTTTTTGCACTCCATACCACCCCAGTTCAGACATGACCATATGCAAATCATCCATGACCCTGTGCCTCATGGGAACAGTCCAGCCCGTACTGCCAAGCCATGTCTTTCCTGGACAGGAATCAAGCATCCTAGGACCGGTTTCAGGCTATCAGCCGTCTTCAGCCAGGATAGATTGACTCCAGTGGTGTGGAGAGCATGGGACTCACGTCTGAGCATACCCATCCCACTCGGGGTGACAAAATGCAAAAACAACAATTGATGGACAGAATGCAGAACAATGTCATACATTCACTCCAGTACAGAGATCCTGGCCTAAATCCATCGTTTTTTGCACTCCACACCACCCCAGTTCAGACATGGCCATATGCAAATCAGCCTTGACCCTGTGCCTCATGGGAACAGTCCAGCCCGAACTGCCAAGCCATGTCTTTCCTGGACCGGAATCAAGCATCCTAGGACCAGTTTCTGGCTGTCAGCTGTCTTCAGCCAGGATAGCTTGACTCCAGTGGTGTGGAGAGCATGGGATTCACGTCTGAGCATACCCATCAAACCCGGGGTGACTAAAGCAAAAACAACAATTGATGGACAGAATGCAGAACAATGTCATACATTCACCCCAGTACAGAGATATAAACCTAAATCGATCGTTCTTGTGCACTCCACACCACCCCAGTTCAGACATGGCCATATGCAAATCAGTCTTGACCCTGTGCCTCATGGGCACTGTTCAGCCCGAACTGCCAAGCCATGTCTTTCCTGGACCGGAATCAAGCATCCTAGGACCGGTTTCTGGCTATCAGCCGTCTTCAGCCAGGATAGCTTGACTCCAGTGTTGTGGTGAGCATGGGACTCATGTCTGAGCATACCCATCCCACTCGGGGTGAAAAATGCAAAAACAACAATTGATGGACAGAATGCAGAACAATGTCATACATTCACCCCAGTACAGAGCTCTGGGCCTACATCCATCATTTTTTTGCACTCCACACCACCCCAGTTCAGACATGGCCATATGCAAATCAGCCTTGACCCTGTGCCTCATGGGAACAGTCCAGCCCGAACTGCCAAGCCATGTCTTTCCTGGACTGGAATCAAGCATCCTATGACCGGTTTCAGGCTATCAGACGTCTTCAGCCAGGATAGCTTGACTCCAGTGTTGTGGTGAGCATGGGAATCACCTCTGAGCATACCCATCCCACTCGGGGTGACAAATGCAAAAATAACAATTGATGGACAGAATGCAGAACAATGTCATACATTCACCCCAGTACAGAGCTCTGGGCCTAAATCCATTGTTTTTTGCACTCCATACCACCCCAGTTCAGACATGGCCATATGCAAATCATCCATGACCCTGTGCCTCATGGGAACAGTCCAGCCCGAACTGCCAAGCCATGTCTTTCCTGGACAGGAATCAAGCATCCTAGGACCGGTTTCAGGCTATCAGCCGTCTTCAGCCAGGATAGATTGACTCCAGTGGTGTGGAGAGCATGGGACTCACGTCTGAGCATACCCATCCCACTCGGGGTGACAAATGCAAAAACAACAATTGATGGACAGAATGCAGAACAATGTCATACATTCACTCCAGTACAGAGATCCTGGCCTAAATCCATCGTTTTTTTGCACTCCACACCACCCCAGTTCAGACATGGCCATATGCAAATCAGCCTTGACCCTGTGCCTCATGGGAACAGTCCAGCCCGAACTGCCAAGCCATGTCTTTCCTGGACCGGAATCAAGCATCCTAGGACCAGTTTCTGGCTGTCAGCTGTCTTCAGCCAGGATAGCTTGACTCCAGTGGTGTGGAGAGCATGGGAATCACGTCTGAGCATACCCATCCCATTTGAGGTGACAAATGCAAAACCAACAATTGATGGACAGAATGCAGAACAAGGTCATACATTCACCCCAGTACAGAGCTCTGGGCCTAAATCCATGTTTTTTTGCACTCCATACCACCCCAGTTCAGACATGGCCATATGCAAATCATCCATGACCCTGTGCCTCATAGGAACAGTCCAGCCCGAACTGCCAAGCCATGTCTTTCCTGGACAGGAATCAAGCATCCTAGGACCGGTTTCAGGCTATCAGCCGTCTTCAGCCAGGATAGATTGACTCCAGTGGTGTGGCGAGCATAGGACTCACGTCTGAGCATACCCATCCCACTCGGGGTGACAAATGCAAAAACAACAATTGATGGACAGAATGCAGAACAATGTAATACATTCACTCCAGTACAGAGATCCTGGCCTAAATCCATCGTTTTTTTGCACTCCACACCACCCCAGTTCAGACATGGCCATATGCAAATCAGCCTTGACCCTGTGCCTCATGGGAACAGTCCAGCCCGAACTGCCAAGCCATGTCTTTCCTGGACCGGAATCAAGCATCCTAGGACCGCTTTCTGGCTGTCAGCTGTCTTCAGCCAGGATAGCTTGACTCCAGTTGTGTGGAGAGCATGGGAATCACGTCTGAGCATACCCATCCCACTCGGGGTGACTAATGCAAAAACAACAATTGATGGACAGAATGCAGAACAATGTCATACATTCACCCCAGTACAGAGGTATAAACCTAAATCCATCGTTCTTGTGCACTCCACACCACCCCAGTTCAGACATGGCCATATGCAAATCAGTCTTGACCCTGTGCCTCATGGGAACTGTTCAGCCCGAACTGCCAAGCCATGTCTTTCCTGGACCGGAATCAAGCATCCTAGGACCGGTTTCTGGCTATCAGCCGTCTTCAGCCAGGATAGCTTGACTCCAGTGTTGTGGTGAGCATGGGACTCACGTCTGAGCATACCCATCCCACTCGGGGTGAAAAATGCAAAAACAACAATTGATGGACAGAATGCAGAACAATGTCATACATTCACCCCAGTACAGAGCTCTGGGCCTACATCCATCATTTTTTTGCATTCCACACCACCCCAGTTCAGACATGGCCATATGCAAATCAGCCTTGACCCTGTGCCTCATGGGAACAGTCCTGCCCGAACTGCCAAGCCATGTCTTTCCTGGACCGGAATCAAGCATCCTAGGACCAGTTTCTGGCTATCAGCCGTCTTCAGCCAGGATAGCTTGACTCCAGTGGTGTGGAGAGCATGGGAATCACGTCTGAGCATACCCATCCCATTTGGGGTGACAAATGCAAAAACAACAATTGAAGGACAGAATGCAGAACAATGTCATACATTCACCCCAGTACAGAGATCTGGGCCTAAATCCATTGTTTTTTTGCACTCCACACCACCCCAGTTCAGACATGGCCATATGCAAATCAGCCTTGACCCTGTGCCTCATGGGAACAGTCCAGCCCGAACTGCCAAGCCATGTCTTTCCTGGACCGCAATCAAGCATCCTAGGACCGGTTTCTGGCTATCAGCCGTCTTCAGCCAGGATAGCTTGACTCCATGGTGTGGAGAGCATGGGACTCACATCTGAGCATACCCATCCCACTCGGGGTGACAAATGCAAAAACAACAATTGATCGACAGAATGCAGAACAATGTCATACATTCACTCCAGTACAGAGATCCTGGCCTAAATCCATCGTTTTTTTTGCACTCCACACCACCCCAGTAACTTCAAACATGGCCATATGCAAATCAGCCTTGGCCCTGTGCCTCATTGGAACAGTCCAGCCCGAACTGCCAAGCCATGTCTTTCCTGGACCGGAATCAAGCATCCTAGGACCGGTTTCTGGCTGTCAGCTGTCTTCAGCCAGGATAGCTTGACTCCAGTGGTGTAGAGAGCATGGGACTCATGTCTGAGCATACCCATCCCACCTGGGGTGACAAATGCAAAAACAACAATTGAAGGACAGAATGCAGAACAATGTCATACATTCACCCCAGTACAGAGATCTGGGCCTAAATCCGTTGTTTTTTTGCACTCCACACCACCCCAGTTCAGACATTGCCATATTCAAATCAGCCTTGACCCTTCGCCTCATGGGAACAGTCCAGCCCGAACTGCTAAGCCATGTCTTTCCTGGACAGGAATCAAGCATCCTAGGACCTGTTTCTGGCTATCAGCCGTCTTCAGCCAGGATAGCTTGACTCCAGTGGTGTGGAGAGCATGGGACTGACGTCTGAGCATACCCATCCCACTCGGGCTGACAAATGCAAAAACATCAATTAATAGACAGAATGCAGAACAATGTCATACATTCACCCCAGTACAGAGATCTGGGCCTAAATCCATCATTTTTTTGCACTCCAAACCACCTCAGTTCAGACATGGCCATATGCAAATCATCCTTAACCCTGTGCCTCGTGGGAACAGTCCAACCCAAACTGAAAAGCGATGTCTTTCCTGGACCAGATTCTAGCATACTAGGACCGGTTTCTGGCTATCAGCCGTCTTCAGCCAGGATAGCTTGACTCCAGTGGTGTGGAGAGCATGGGACTCACCTCTGAGCATACCCATCCCACTCTGAGTGACAAATGCAAAAACAACAATTGATATACAGAATGCAGAACAATGTTATACATTCAACCCAGTACAGAGATCTGTGCCTAAATCCATTGTTTTTGCACTCCACACCACCCCAGTTCAGACATGGCCATATGCAAATGATCCATGACCCTGTGCCTCATGAGAACAGTCCAGCCTGAACTGCCAAGCCATGTCTTTCCTGGACAGGAATCAAGCATCCTAGGACCGGTTTCAGGCTATCAGCCGTCTTCAGCCAGGATAGATTGACTCCAGTGGTGTGTAGAGCATGGGAATCACGTCTGAACATACCCATCCCATTTGGGGTCACAAATGCAAAAACAACAATTGATGGACAGAATGCAGAACAATGTAATACATTCACTCCAGTACAGAGATCCTGGCCTAAATCCATCGTTTTTTTGCACTCCACACCACCCCAGTTCAGACATGACCATATGCAAATCAGCCTTGACCCTGTGCCTCATGGGAACAGTCCAGCCCGAACTGCCAAGCCATGTCTTTCCTGGACCGGAATCAAGCATCCTAGGACCAGTTTCTGGCTGTCAGCTGTCTTCAGCCAGGATAGCTTGACTCCAGTTGTGTGGAGAGCATGGGACTCACGTCTGAGCATACCCATCCCACTCGGGGTGACTAATGCAAAAACAACAATTGATGGACAGAATGCAGAACAATGTCATACATTCACCCCAGTACAGAGATATAAACCTAAATCCATCGTTCTTGTGCACTCCACACCACCCCAGTTCAGACATGGCCATATGCAAATCAGTCTTGACCCTGTGCCTCATGGGAACTGTTCAGCCCGAACTGCCAAGCCATGTCTTTCCTGGACCGGAATCAATCATCCTAGGACCGGTTTCTGGCTATCAGCCGTCTTCAGCCAGGATAGCTTGACTCCAGTGTTGTGGTGAGCATGGGACTCACGTCTGAGCATACCCATCCCACTCGGGGTGAAAAATGCAAAAACAACAATTGATGGACAAAATACAGAACAATGTCATACATTCACCCCAGTACAGAGCTCTGGGCCTACATCCATTATTTTTTTGCACTCCACACCACCCCAATTTAGACATGACCATATGCAAATCAGCCTTGACCCTGTGCCTCATGGGAACAGTCCTGCCCGAACTGCCAAGCCATGTCTTTCCTGGACTGGAATCAAGCATCCTAGGACCAGTTTCTGGCTATCAGCCGTCTTCAGCCAGGATAGCTTGACTCCAGTGGTGTGGAGAGCATGGGAATCACGTCTGAGCATACCCATCCCATTTGGGGTGACAAATGCAAAAACAACAATTGAAGGACAGAATGCAGAACAATGTCATACATTAACCCCAGTACAGAGATCTGGGCCTAAATCCATTGTTTTTTTGCACTCCACACCACCCCAGTTCAGACATGGCCATATGCAAATCAGCCTTGACCCTGTGCCTCATGGGAACAGTCCAGCCCGAACTGCCAAGCCATGTCTTTCCTGGACCGCATTCAAGCATCCTAGGACCGGTTTCTGGCTATCAGCCGTCTTCAGCCAGGATAGCTTGACTCCATGGTGTGGAGAGCATGGGACTCACGTCTGAGCATACCCATCCCACTCGGGGTGACAAATGCAAAAACAACAATTGATGAACAGAATGCAGAACAATGTCATACATTCACTCCAGTACAGAGATCCTGGCCTAAATCCATAGTTTTTTTGCACTCCACACCACCCCAGTTCAGACATGGCCATATGCAAATCAGCCTTGACCCTGTGCCTTATGGGAACAGTCCAGCCCGAACTGCCAAGCCATGTCTTTCCTGGACTGGAATCAAGCATCCTAGGACCGGTTTCTGGCTGTCAGCTGTCTTCAGCCAGGATAGCTTTGGAGTTCTGGACTTTTTGGTTCCGTCCAGAGGTGTCAGGGAACAACACCCGAAGACCCCGGAGTTCCACCTGTCTTGGTGCACAAATAAACAGAAACACGGGCTTCTCGATGGTGGCGTCAAAGACCAAAGGTTTATTACTGCAGGGACACAGAAGTCACAGAAACTACGCATGGGCAGTGTCTAGGAGCCTGTTCGATTTGTACAAAGAGGGTTGCTCCTTATATACGAAAATTTGTGCTTAAGGCAAATTCTTCACATGTTAGTACATTCCCAAACCTTTGTGTCCTAAACAATAAATATTTGGCGTTGCACAGGAATCGTCGACAATATCTGATGACACAACATTACGAATGAGAGGTTCCCACTTTTCCATCATAATCTCATGTCAACTTTCCATTCAGGACCCGGACCGCCTCATCGTAAAGTTCGTTACCTCCCCCTAATAAAGGCCCAGAAGGAAAGGAGCAGAGCCAGGTGCAGAAGATAGAAAAGCGGGATAAGAGATGTTTGTGGGTCGTAAATGGGCAAGGCTACCAGCTTCGGCCGCCTAATCATGATCAGGCCAACAGACACGAGAACCAGTTCAGCAGGGCTGGCCTCGGGCAGAGGAGGCAGTCTTTGTCGAGTCATGTAGCTACAGCGTGATCTGGTTTAAGGTGCACGTGTCACTAGAGAGGTGAATCTCCGGCTAAGGCTACGTGTCCTTAATCGAAATGAAGTGATCAGAGGTTATTGCATATGTGAGGGCAAGAAATACAAAATGGCTGCCATGATCTAAGATGGATGCCGTGGGTAGATCAGAAATGTGTCTATTGCAGGAGTGCTCTTGCTCGTAGCGTAGCGAAAACACCAGGATATGCTAAATGGATCATTTGCGGTTCGCTGATACCAGTATTATGTATTTCCGACAACATTGAAAACACGGGTTCAAATCGTCACGGAACCTCAGCTTGACTCCAGTGGTGTGGAGAGCATGGGACTCACGTCTGAGCATACCCATCCCACCTGGGGTGACAAATGCAAAAACAACAATTAAAGGACAGAATGCAGAACAATGTCATACATTCACCCCAGTACAGAGATCTGGGCCTAAATCCGTTGTTTTTTTGCACTCCACACCACCCCAGTTCAGACATGGCCATATGCAAATCAGCCTTGACCCTTCGCCTCATGGGAACAGTCCAGCCCGAACTGCTAAGCCATGTCTTTCCTGGACAGGAATCAAGCATCCTAGGACCTGTTTCTGGCTATCAGCCGTCTTCATCCAGGATAGCTTGACTCCAGTGGTGTGGAGAGCATGGGACTGACGTCTGAGCATACCCATCCCACTCGGGCTGACAAATGCAAAAACATCAATTGATAGACAGAATGCAGAACAATGTCATACATTCACCCCAGTACAGAGATCTGGGCCTAAATCCATCATTTATTTGCACTCCACACAACCTCACTTCAGACATGGCCATATGCAAATCATCCTTAACCCTGTGCCTCGTGGGAACAGTCCAACCCAAACTGAAAAGCCATGTCTTTCCTGGACCAGATTCTAGCATACTAGGACCGGTTTCTGGCTATCAGCCGTCTTCAGCCAGGATAGCTTGACTCCAGTGGTGTGGAGAGCATGGGACTCACCTCTGAGCATACCCATCCCACACGGGGTGACAAATGCAAAAACAACAATTGATGGACAGAATGCAGAACAATGTCATACATTCACCCCAGTACAGAGCTCTGGGCCTAAATCCATTGTTTTTTGCACTCCACACCACCCCAGGTCAGACATGGCCATATGCAAATCATCCATGACCCTGTGCCTCATGGGAACAGTCAAGCCCGAACTGCCAAGCCATGTCTTTCCTGGACAGGAATCCAGCATCCTAGGACCAGTTTCAGGCTATCAGCCGTCTTCAGCCAGGATAGATTGACTCCAGTGGTGTGGAGAGCATGGGACTCACGTCTGAGCATACCCATCCCACTCGGGGTGACAAATGCAAAAACAACAATTGATGGACAGAATGCAGAACAATGTCATACATTCACTCCAGTACAGAGATCCTGGCCTAAATCCATCGTTTTTTTGCACTCCACACCACCCCAGTTCAGACATGGCCATATGCAAATCAGCCTTGACCCTGTGCCTCATGGGAACAGTCCAGCCCGAACTGCCAAGCCATGTATTTCCTGGTCCGGAATCAAGCATCCTAGGACTGGTTTCTGGCTATCAGCCGTCTTCAGCCAGGATAGCTTGACTCCAGTGGTGTTTAGAGCATGGGCATCACGTCTGAGCATACCCATCCCACTCGGGGTGACAAATGCAAAAACAACAAGTGATGGACAGAATGCAGAACAATGTCATACATTCACTCCAGTACAGAGATCCTGGCCTAAATCCATCATTTTTTTGCACTCCACACCACCCCAGTTCAGACATGGCCATATGCAAATCAGCCTTGACCCTGTGCCTCATGGGAACAGTCCAGCCCGAACTGCCAAGCCATGTGTTTCCTGGACCGGAATCAAGCATCCTAGGACTGGTTTCTGGCTATCAGCCGTCTTCAGCCAGGATAGCTTGACTCCAGTGGTGTTTAGAGCATGGGACTCACGTCCGAGCATACCCATCCCACTCGGGGTGACAAATGCAAAAACAACAAATGATGGACAGAATGCAGATCAATGTCATACATTCACCCCAGTACAGAGCTCTGGGCCTACATCCATCATTTTTTTGCACTCCACACCACCCCAGTTCAGACATGGCCATATGCAAATCAGCCTTGACCCTGTGCCTCATGGGAACAGTCCAGCCCGAACTGCCAAGCCATGTCTTTCCTGGACAGGAATCAAGCATCCTAGGACCGGTTTCTGGCTATCAGCCGTCTTCAGCCAGGATAGATTGACTCCAGTGGTGTTTAGAGCATGGGACTCACGTCTGAGCATACCCATCCCACTCGGGGTGACAAATGCAAAAACAACAATTGATGGACAGCATGCAGAACAATGTCATACATTCACCCCAGTACAGAGCTCTGGGCCTAAATCTAATGTTTTTTGCACTCCACGCCACCCCAGTTCAGACATGGCCATATGCAAATCATCCATGACCCTGTGCCTCATGGGAACAGTCCAGCCCGAACTGCCAAGCCATTTCTTTCCTGGATAGGAATCCAGCATCCTAGGACCGGTTTCAGGCTATCAGCCGTCTTCAGCCAGGATAGATTGACTCCAGTGGTGTGGAGAGCATGGGACCCACGTCTGAGCATACCCATCCCACTCGGGGTGACAAATGCAAAAACAACAATTGATGGACAGAATGCAGAACAATGTCATACATTCACTCCAGTACAGAGATCCTGGCCTAAATCCATCGTTTTTTGCACTCCACAACACCCCAGTTCAGACATGGCCATATGCAAATCAGCCTTGACCCTGTGCCTCATAGGAACAGTCCAGCCCGAACTGCAAAGCCATGTCTTTCCTGGACCGGAACCAAGCATCCTAGGAACGGTTTCTGGCTATCAGCCGTCTTCAGCCAGGATAGCTTGACTCCAGTGGTGTGGAGAGCATGGGACTCACGTGTGAGCATACCCATCCCACTCGGGGTGACTAATGCAAAAACAATTGATGGACAGAATGCAGAACAATGTCATACATTCACCCCAGTACAGAGATCCTGGCCTAAATCCATTGTTTTTTTGCACTCCACACCACCCCAGTTCAGACATGGCCATATGCAAATCAGCCTTGACCCTGTGCCTCATGGGAACAGTCCAGCCCGAACTGCCAAGCCATGTCTTTCCTGGACCGGCATCAAGCATCCTAGGACCGGTTTCTGGCTATCAGCTGTCTTCAGCCAGGATAGCTTGACTCCAGTGGTGTGGAGAGCATGGGACTCACGTCTGAGCATACCCAACCCACTTGGGGTGAAAAATGCAAAAACAACAATTGAAGGACAGAATGCAGAACACTATCATACATTCACCCCAGTACAGAGATCGGGGCCTAAATCCATTGTTTTTTTGCACTCCACACCACCCCAGTTCAGACATGGCCATATGCAAATCAGCCTTGACCCTGTGCCTCATGGGAACAGTCCAGCCCGAACTGCCAAGCCATGTCTTTCCTGGACAGGAATCAAGCATCCTAGGACCGGTTTCTGGCTATCAGCCATCTTCAGCCAGGATAGCTTGACTCCAGTGGTGTGGAGAGCATGGGACTCACGTCTGAGCATACCCATCCCACTCGGGGTGACAAATGCAAAAACATCAAATGATAGACAGAATGCAGAACATTGTCATACATTCACCCCAGTACAGAGATCAGGGCCTAAATCCATCGTTTTTTTGCACTCCACACCACCCCAGTTCAGACATGGCCATATGCAAATCAGCCTTGACCCTGTGCCTCATGGGAACAATCCAGCCCGAACTGCCTAGCCATGTCTTTCCTGGACAGGAATCAAGCATCCTAGGACCGGTTTCTGGCTATCAGCCGTCTTCAGCCAGGATAGATTGACTCCAGTGGTGTTTAGAGCATGGGACTCACCTCTGAGCATACCCATCCCACTCGGAGTGACAAATGCAAAAACAACAATTGATATACAGAATGCAGAACAATGTTATACATTCACCCCAGTACAGAGATCTGGGCCTAAATCCATCGTTTTTTTGCACTCCACACCACCCCAGTTCAGACATGGCCATATGCAAATCATCCATGACCCTGTGCCTCATGAGAACAGTCCAGCCCGAACTGCTAAGCCATGTCTTTCCTGGACAGGAATCAAGCATCCTAGGACCCGTTTCAGGCTATCAGCCGTCTTCAGCCAGGATAGATTGACTCCAGTGGTGTGGAGAGCATGGGACTCACGTCTGAGCATACCCATCCCACTCGGGATGACAAATGCAAAAACAACAATTGATGGACAGAATGCAGAACAATGTCATACATTCATCCCAGTACAGAGATATGGACCTAAATCCATTGTTTTTGTGCACTCCACACCACCCCAGTTCAGACATGGCCATATGCAAATCAGCCTTGACCCTGTGCCTCATGGGAACTGTTCAGCCCGAACTGCCAAGCCATGTCTTTCCTGGACCCGAATCAAGCATCCTAGGACCGGTTTCTGGCTATCAGCCGTCTTCAGCCAGGATAGCTTGACTCCAGTGTTGTGGTGAGCATGGGACTCACGTCTGAGCATACCCATCCCACACGGGGTGACGAATGCAAAAACAACAATTGATGGACAGAATGCAGAACAATGTCATACATTCACCCAAGTACAGAGCTCTGGGCCTAAATCCATTGTTTTTTGCACTCCACACCACCCCAGTTCAGACATGGCCATATGCAAATCATCCATGACCCTGTGCCTCATGGGAACAGTCCAGCCCGAACTGCCAAGCCATGTCTTTCCTGGACAGGAATCCAGCATCCTAGGACTGGTTTCAGGCTATCAGCTGTCTTCAGCCAGGATAGATTGACTCCAGTGGTGTGGAGAGCATGGGACTCACGTCTGAGCATACCCATCCCACTCGGAGTGACAAATGCAAAAACAACAATTGATGGACAGAATGCAGAACAATGTCATACATTCACTCCAGTACAGAGATCCTGGCCTAAATCCATCGTTTTTTGCACTCCACACCACCCCAGTTCAGACATGGCCATATGCAAATCAGCCTTGACCCTGTGCCTCATGGGAACAGTCCAGCCCGAACTGCCAAGCCATGTCTTTCCTGGACCGGAATCAAGCATCCTAGGACCGGTTTCTGGCTATCAGCCGTCTTCAGCCAGGATAGCTTGACTCCAGTGGTGTGAAGAGCATGGGACTCACCTCTGAGCATACCCATCCCACTCGGAGTGACTAATGCAAAAACAACAATTGATGGACAGAATGCAGAACAATGTCATACATTCACCCCAGTACAGAGATATGGACCTAAATCCATCGTTTTTGTGCACTCCACACCACCCCAGTTCAGACATGGCCATATGCAAATCAGCCTTGACCCTGTGCCTCATGGGAACTGTTCAGCCCGAACTGCAAAGCCATGTCTTTCCTGGACTGGAATCAAGCATCCTAGGATCGGTTTCTGGCTATCAGCCGTCTTCAGCCAGGATAGCTTGACTCCAGTGTTGTGGTGAGCATGGGACTCATGTCTGAGCATACCCATCCCACTCGGGGTGACAAATGCAAAAACATCAAATGATAGACAGAATGCAGAACATTGTCATACATTCACCCCAGTACAGAGATCAGGGCCTAAATCCATCATTTTTTTGCACTCCACACCACCCCAGTTCAGACATGGCCATATGCAAATCAGCCTTGACCCTGTGCCTCATGGGAACTGTTCAGCCCGAACTGCAAAGCCATGTCTTTCCTGGACTGGAATCAAGCATCCTAGGATCGGTTTCTGGCTATCAGCCGTCTTCAGCCAGGATAGCTTGACTCCAGTGTTGTGGTGAGCATGGGACTCATGTCTGAGCATACCCATCCCACTCGGGGTGACAAATGCAAAAACATCAAATGATAGACAGAATGCAGAACATTGTCATACATTCACCCCAGTACAGAGCTCTGGGCCTACATCCATCATTTTTTTGCACTCCACACCACCCCAGTTCAGACATGGCCATATGCAAATCAGCCTTGACCCTGTGCCTCATGGGAACAGTCCAGCCCGAACTGCCAAGCCATGTCTTTCCTGGACTGGAATCAAGCATCCTATGACCCGTTTCAGGCTATCAGACGTCTTCAGCCAGGATAGCTTGACTCCAGTGTTGTGGTGAGCATGGGACTCACCTCTGAGCATACCCATCCCACTCGGGGTGACAAATGCAAAAACAACAATTGATGGACAGAATAAAGAACAATGTCATACATTCACCCCAGTACAGAGCTCTGGGCCTAAATCCATTGTTTTTTCCACTCCATACCACCCCAGTTCAGACATGGCCATATGCAAATCATCCATGACCCTGTGCCTCATGGGAACAGTCCAGCCCGAACGGCCAAGCCATGTCTTTCCTGGACAGGAATCAAGCATCCTAGGACCGGTTTCAGGCTATCAGCCGTCTTCAGCCAGGATAGATTGACTCCAGTGGTGTGGAGAGCATGGGACTCACGTCTGAGCATACCCATCCCACTCGGAGTGACAAATGCAAAAACAACAATTGATGGACAGAATGCAGAACAATGTCATACATTCACTCCAGTACAGAGATCCTGGCCTAAATCCATCGTTTTTTGCACTCCACACCACCCCAGTTCAGACATGGCCATATGCAAATCAGCCTTGACCCTGTGCCTCATGGGAACAGTCCAGCCCGAACTGCCAAGCCATGTCTTTCCTGGACCGGAATCAAGCATCCTAGGACCGGTTTCTGGCTATCAGCCGTCTTCAGCCAGGATAGCTTGACTCCAGTGGTGTGAAGAGCATGGGACTCACCTCTGAGCATACCCATCCCACTCGGAGTGACTAATGCAAAAACAACAATTGATGGACAGAATGCAGAACAATGTCATACATTCACCCCAGTACAGAGATATGGACCTAAATCCATCGTTTTTGTGCACTCCACACCACCCCAGTTCAGACATGGCCATATGCAAATCAGCCTTGACCCTGTGCCTCATGGGAACTGTTCAGCCCGAACTGCAAAGCCATGTCTTTCCTGGACTGGAATCAAGCATCCTAGGATCGGTTTCTGGCTATCAGCCGTCTTCAGCCAGGATAGCTTGACTCCAGTGTTGTGGTGAGCATGGGACTCATGTCTGAGCATACCCATCCCACTCGGGGTGACAAATGCAAAAACATCAAATGATAGACAGAATGCAGAACATTGTCATACATTCACCCCAGTACAGAGATCAGGGCCTAAATCCATCATTTTTTTGCACTCCACACCACCCCAGTTCAGACATGGCCATATGCAAATCAGCCTTGACCCTGTGCCTCATGGGAACAATCCAGCCCGAACTGCCAAGCCATGTCTTTCCTGGACAGGAATCAAGCATCCTAGGACCGGTTTCTGGCTATCAGCCGTCTTCAGCCAGGATAGTTTGACTCCAGTGGTGTTTAGAGCATGGGACTCACCTCTGAGCATACCCATCCCACTCGGAGTGACTAATGCAAAAACAACAATTGATGGACAGAATGCAGAACAATGTCATACATTCACCCCAGTACAGAGCTCTGGGCCTACATCCATCATTTTTTTGCACTCCACACCACCCCAGTTCAGACATGGCCATATGCAAATCAGCCTTGACCCTGTGCCTCATGGGAACAGTCCAGCCCGAACTGCCAAGCCATGTCTTTCCTGGACTGGAATCAAGCATCCTATGACCCGTTTCAGGCTATCAGACGTCTTCAGCCAGGATAGCTTGACTCCAGTGTTGTGGTGAGCATGGGACTCACCTCTGAGCATACCCATCCCACTCGGGGTGACAAATGCAAAAACAACAATTGATGGACAGAATAAAGAACAATGTCATACATTCACCCCAGTACAGAGCTCTGGGCCTAAATCCATTGTTTTTTCCACTCCATACCACCCCAGTTCAGACATGGCCATATGCAAATCATCCATGACCCTGTGCCTCATGGGAACAGTCCAGCCCGAACGGCCAAGCCATGTCTTTCCTGGACAGGAATCAAGCATCCTAGGACCGGTTTCAGGCTATCAGCCGTCTTCAGCCAGGATAGATTGACTCCAGTGGTGTGGAGAGCATGGGACTCACTTCTGAGCATACCCATCCCACTCGGGGTGACAAATGCAAAAACAACAATTGATGGACAGAATGCAGAACAATGTCATACAGTCACTCCAGTACAGAGATCCTGGCCTAAATCCATCGTTTTTTTGCACTCCACACCACCCCAGTTCAGACATGGCCATATGCAAATCAGTCTTGACCCTGTGCCTCATGGGAACAGTCCGGCCCGAACTGCCAAGCCATGTCTTTCCTGGACCGGAATCAAGCATCCTAGGACCGGTTTCTGGCTGTCAGCTGTCTTCAGCCAGGATAGCTTGACTCCAGTGGTGTGGAGAGCATGGGACTCACGTCTGAGCATACCCATCCCACTCGGGGTGACTAATGCAAAAACAACAATTGATGGACAGAATGCAGAACAATGTCATACATTCACCCCAGTACAGAGATATAAACCTAAATCCATTGTTCTTGTGCACTCCACACCACCCCAGTTCAGACATGGCCATATGCAAATCATCCATGACCCTGTGCCTCATGGGAACAGTCCAGCCCGAACTGCCAAGCCATTTCTTTCCTGGATAGGAATCCAGCATCCTAGGACCGGTTTCAGGCTATCAGCCGTCTTCAGCCAGGATAGATTGACTCCAGTGGTGTGGAGAGCATGGGACTCACGTCTGAGCATACCCATCCCACTCGGGGTGACAAATGCAAAAAAAACAATTGATGGACAGAATGCAGAACAATGTCATACATTCACTCCAGTACAGAGATCCTGGCCTAAATCCATCGTTTTTTGCACTCCACACCACCCCAGTTCAGACATGGCCATATGCAAATCAGCCTTGACCCTGTGCCTCATAGGAACAGTCCAGCCCGAACTGCAAAGCCATGTCTTTCCTGGACCGGAACCAAGCATCCTAGGACCGGTTTCTGGCTATCAGCCGTCTTCAGCCAGGATAGCTTGACTCCAGTGGTGTGGAGAGCATGGGACTCACGTCTGAGCATACCCATTCCACTCGGGGTGACTAATGCAAAAACAATTGATGGACAGAATGCAGAACAATGTCATACATTCACCCCAGTACAGAGATCCTGGCCTAAATCCATTGTTTTTTTGCACTCCACACCACCCCAGTTCAGACATGGCCATATGCAAATCAGCCTTGACCCTGTGCCTCATGGGAACAGTCCAGCCCGAACTGCCAAGCCATGTCTTTCCTGGACAGGAATCAAGCATCCTAGGACCGGTTTCTGGCTATCAGCCATCTTCAGCCAGGATAGCTTGACTCCAGTGGTGTGGAGAGCATGGGACTCACGTCTGAGCATACCCATCCCACTCGGGGTGACAAATGCAAAAACATCAAATGATAGACAGAATGCAGAACATTGTCATACATTCACCCCAGTACAGAGATCAGGGCCTGAATCTATCGTTTTTTTGCACTCCACACCACCCCAGTTCAGACATGGCCATATGCAAATCAGCCTTGACCCTGTGCCTCATGGGAACAATCCAGCCCGAACTGCCAAGCCATGTCTTTCCTGGACAGGAATCAAGCATCCTAGGACCGGTTTCTGGCTATCAGCCGTCTTCAGCCAGGATAGATTGACTCCAGTGGTGTTTAGAGCATGGGACTCACCTCTGAGCATACCCATCCCACTCGGAGTGACAAATGCAAAAACAACAATTGATATACAGAATGCAGAACAATGTTATACATTCACCCCAGTACAGAGATCTGGGCCTAAATCCATCGTTTTTTTGCACTCCACACCACCCCAGTTCAGACATGGCCATATGCAAATCATCCATGACCCTGTGCCTCATGAGAACAGTCCAGCCCGAACTGCTAATGAATGTCTTTCCTGGACAGGAATCAAGCATCCTAGGACCCGTTTCAGGCTATCAGCCGTCTTCAGCCAGGATAGATTGACTCCAGTGGTGTGGAGAGCATGGGACTCACGTCTGAGCATACCCATCCCACTCGGGATGACAAATGCAAAAACAACAATTGATGGACAGAATGCAGAACAATGTCATACATTCACCCCAGTACAGAGATATGGACCTAAATCCATCGTTTTTGTGCACTCCACACCACCCCAGTTCAGACATGGCCATATGCAAATCATCCATGACCCTGTGCCTCGTGAGAACAGTCCAGCCCGAACTGCCAAGCCATGTCTTTCCTGGACAGGAATCCAGCATCCTAGGACTGGTTTCAGGCTATCAGCTGTCTTCAGCCAGGATAGATTGACTCCAGTGGTGTGGAGAGCATGGGACTCACGTCTGAGCATACTCATCCCACTCGGAGTGACAAATGCAAAAACAACAATTGATTGACAGAATGCAGAACAATGTCATACATTCACTCCAGTACAGAGATCCTGGCCTAAATCCATCGTTTTTTGCACTCCACACCACCCCAGTTCAGACATGGACATATGCAAATCAGCCTTGACCCTGTGCCTCATGGGAACAGTCCAGCCCGAACTGCCAAGCCATGTCTTTCCTGGACCGGAATCAAGCATCCTAGGACCGGTTTCGGGCATCAGCCGTCTTCAGCCAGGATAGCTTGACTCCAGCGGTGTGAAGAGCATTGGACTCACGTCTGAACATACCCATCCCACTCGGGGTGACTAATGCAAAAACAACAATTGATGGACAGAATGCAGAACAATGTCATACATTCACCCCAGTACAGAGATATGGACCTAAATCCATCGTTTTTGTGCACTCCACACCACCCCTGTTCAGACATGGCCATATGCAAATCAGCCTTGACCCTGTGCCTCATGGGAACTGTTCAGCCCGAACTGCAAAGCCATGTCTTTCCTGGACTGGAATCAAGCATCCTAGGATCGGTTTCTGGCTATCAGCCGTCTTCAGCCAGGATAGCTTGACTCCAGTGTTGTGGTGAGCATGGGACTCATGTCTGAGCATACCCATCCAACTCGGGGTGACAAATGCAAAAACAACAATTGATGGACAGAATGCAGAACAATGTCATACATTCACCCCAGTACAGAGCTCTGGGCCTACATCCATCATTTTTTTGCACTCCACACCACCCCAGTTCAGACATGGCCATATGCAAATCAGCCTTGACCCTGTGCCTCATGGGAACAGTCCAGCCCGAACTGCCAAGCCATGTCTTTCCTGGACTGGAATCAAGCATCCTATGACCCGTTTCAGGCTATCAGACGTCTTCAGCCAGGATAGCTTGACTCCAGTGTTGTGGTGAGCATGGGACTCACCTCTGAGCATACCCATCCCACTCGGGGTGACAAATGCAAAAACAACAATTGATGGACAAAATAAAGAACAATGTCATACATTCACCCCAGTACAGAGCTCTGGTCCTAAATCCATTGTTTTTTCCACTCCATACCACCCCAGTTCAGACATGGCCATATGCAAATCATCCATGACCCTGTGCCTCATGGGAACAGTCCAGCCCGAACGGCCAAGCCATGTCTTTCCTGGACAGGAATCAAGCATCCTAGGACCGGTTTCAGGCTATCAGCCGTCTTCAGCCAGGATAGATTGACTCCAGTGGTGTGGAAAACATGGGACTCACGTCTGAGCATACCCATCCCACTCGGGGTGACAAATGCAAAAACAACAATTGATGGACAGAATGCAGAACAATGTCATACATTCACTCCAGTACAGAGATCCTGGCCTAAATCCATCGTTTTTTTGCACTCCACACCACCCCAGTTCAGACATGGCCATATGCAAATCAGTCTTGACCCTGTGCCTCATGGGAACAGTCCGGCCCGAACTGCCAAGCCATGTCTTTCCTGGACCGGAATCAAGCATCCTAGGACCGGTTTCTGGCTGTCAGCTGTCTTCAGCCAGGATAGCTCGACTCCAGTGGTGTGGAGAGCATGGGACTCACGTCTGATCATACCCATCCCACTCGAGGTGACTAATGCAAAAACAACAATTGATGGACAGAATGCAGAACAATGTCATACATTCACCCCAGTACAGAGATATAAACCTAAATCCATTGTTCTTGTGCACTCCACACCACCCCAGTTCAGACATGGCCATATGCAAATCAGTCTTGACCCTGTGCCTCATGGGAACTGTTCAGCCCGAACTGCCAAGCCATGTCTTTCCTGGACCGGAATCAAGCATCCTAGGACCGGTTGATGGCTATCAGCCGTCTTCAGCCAGGATAGCTTGACTCCAGTGTTGTGGTGAGCATGGGACTCACGTCTGAGCATACCCATCCCACTCGGGGTGAAAAATGCAAAAACAACAATTGATGGACAGAATGCAGAACAATGTCATACATTCACCCCAGTACAGAGCTCTGGGCCTACATCCATCATTTTTTTGCACTCCACACCACCCCAGTTCAGACATGGCCATATGCAAATCAGCCTTGACCCTGTGCCTCATGGGAACAGTCCTGCCCGAACTGCCAAGCCATGTCTTTCCTGGACCGGAATCAAGCATCCTAGGACCAGTTTCTGGCTATCAGCCGTCTTCAGCCAGGATAGCTTGACTCCAGTGGTGTGGAGAGCATGGGAATCACGTCTGAGCATACCCATCCCATTTGGGGTGACAAATGCAAAAACAACAATTGATGGACAGAATGCAGAACAATGTCATACATTCACCCCAGTACAGAGCTCTGGGCCTAAATCTAATGTTTTTTGCACTCCACACCACCCCAGTTCAGACATGGCCATATGCAAATCATCCATGACCCTGTGCCTCATGGGAACAGTCCAGCCCGAACTGCCAAGCCATTTCTTTCCTGGATAGGAATCCAGCATCCTAGGACCGGTTTCAGGCTATCAGCCGTCTTCAGCCAGGATAGATTGACTCCAGTGGTGTGGAGAGCATGGGACCCACGTCTGAGCATACCCATCCCATTTGGGGTGACAAATTCAAAAACAACAATTGATGGACAGAATGCAGAACAATGTCATACATTCACCCCAGTACAGAGCTCTGGGCCTAAATCTAATGTTTTTTGCACTCCACACCACCCCAGTTCAGACATGGCCATATGCAAATCATCCATGACCCTGTGCCTCATGGGAACAGTCCAGCCCGAACTGCCAAGCCATTTCTTTCCTGGATAGGAATCCAGCATCCTAGGACCGGTTTCAGGCTATCAGCCGTCTTCAGCCAGGATAGATTGACTCCAGTGGTGTGGAAAGCATGGGACCCACGTCTGAGCATACCCATCCCACTCGGGGTGACAAATGCAAAAACAACAATTGATGGACAGAATGCAGAACAATGTCATACATTCACTCCAGTACAGAGATCCTGGCCTAAATCCATTGTTTTTTGCACTCCACACCACCCCAGTTCAGACATGGCCATATGCAAATCAGCCTTGACCCTGTGCCTCATAGGAACAGTCCAGCCCAAACTGCAAAGCCATGTCTTTCCTGGACCGGAACCAAGCATCCTAGGACCGGTTTCTGGCTATCAGCCGTCTTCAGCCAGGATAGCTTGACTCCAGTGGTGTGCAGAGCATGGGACTCACGTCTGAGCATACCCATCCCACTCGGGGTGACTAATGCAAAAACAATTGATGGACAGAATGCAGAACAATGTCATACATTCACCCCAGTACAGAGATCCTGGCCTAAATCCATTGTTTTTTTGCACTCCACACCACCCCAGTTCAGACATGGCCATATGCAAATCAGCCTTGACCCTGTGCCTCATGGGAACAGTCCAGCCCGAACTGCCAAGCCATGTCTTTCCTGGACCGGCGTCAAGCATCCTAGGACCGGTTTCTGGCTATCAGCCGTCTTCAGCCAGGATAGCTTGACTCCAGTGGTGTGGAGAGCATGGGACTCACGTCTGAGCATACCCAACCCACTTGGGGTGACAAATGCAAAAACAACAATTGAAGGACAGAATGCAGAACAATATCATACATTCACCCCAGTACAGAGATCGGGGCCTAAATCCATTGTTTTTTTGCACTCCACACCACCCCAGTTCAGACATGGCTATATGAAAATCAGCCTTGACCCTGTGCCTCATGGGAACAGTCCAGCCCGAACTGCCAAGCCATGTCTTTCCTGGACAGGAATCAGGCATCCTAGGACCGGTTTCTGGCTATCAGCCATCTTCAGCCAGGATAGCTTGACTCCAGTGGTGTGGAGAGCATGGGACTCACGTCTGAGCATACCCATCCCACTCGGGGTGACAAATGCAAAAACATCAAATGATAGACAGAATGCAGAACATTGTCATACATTCACCCCAGTACAGAGATCAGGGCCTAAATCCATCGTTTTTTTGCACTTCACACCACCCCAGTTCAGACATGGCCATATGCAAATCAGCCTTGACCCTGTGCCTCATGGGAACAATCCAGCCCGAACTGCCAAGCCATGTCTTTCCTGGACAGGAATCAAGCATCCTAGGACCGGTTTCTGGCTATCAGCCGTCTTCAGCCAGGATAGATTGACTCCAGTGGTGTTTAGAGCATGGGACTCACCTCTGAGCATACCCATCCCACTCGGAGTGACAAATGCAAAAACAACAATTGATATACAGAATGCAGAACAATGTTATACATTCACTCCAGTACAGAGATCTGGGCCTAAATCCATCGTTTTTTTGCACTCCACACCACCCCAGTTCAGACATGTCCATATGCAAATCATCCATGACCCTGTGCCTCATGAGAACAGTCCAGCCCGAACTGCTAAGCCATGTCTTTCCTGGACAGGAATCAAGCATCCTCGGACCCGTTTCAGGCTATCAGCCGTCTTCAGCCAGGATAGATTGACTCCAGTGGTGTGGAGAGCATGGGACTCACGTCTGAGCATACCCATCCCACTCGGGATGACAAATGCAAAAACAACAATTGATGGACAGAATGCAGAACAATGTCATACATTCACCCCAGTACAGAGATATGGACCTAAATCCATCGTTTTTGTGCACTCCACACCACCCCAGTTCAGACATGGCCATATGCAAATCAGCCTTGACCCTGTGCCTCATGGGAACTGTTCAGCCCGAACTGCCAAGCCATGTCTTTCCTGGACCCGAATCAAGCATCCTAGGACCGGTTTCTGGCTATCAGCCGTCTTCAGCCAGGATAGCTTGACTCCAGTGTTATGGTGAGCATGGGACTCACGTCTGAGCATACCCATCCCACACGGGGTGACAAATGCAAAAACAACAATTGATGGACAGAATGCAGAACAATGTCATACATTCACCCAAGTACAGAGCTCTGGGCCTAAATCCATTGTTTTTTGCACTCCACACCACCCCAGTTCAGACATGGCCATATGCAAATCATCCATGACCCTGTGCCTCATGGGAACAGTCCAGCCCAAACTGCCAAGCCATGTCTTTCCTGGACAGGAATCCAGCATCCTAGGACTGGTTTCAGGCTATCAGCTGTCTTCAGCCAGGATAGATTGACTCCAGTGGTGTGGAGAGCATGGGACTCACGTCTGAGCATACCCATCCCACTCGGAGTGACAAATGCAAAAACAACAATTGATGGACAGAATGCAGAACAATGTCATACATTCACTCCAGTACAGAGATCCTGGCCTAAATCCATCGTTTTTTGCACTCCACACCACCCCAGTTCAGACATGGCCATATGCAAATCAGCCTTGACCCTGTGCCTCATGGGAACAGTCCAGCCCGAACTGCCAAGCCATGTCTTTCCTGGACCGGAATCAAGCATCCTAGGACCGGTTTCTGGCTATCAGCCGTCTTCAGCCAGGATAGCTTGACTCCAGTGGTGTGAAGAGCATTGGACTCACGTCTGAACATACCCATCCCACTCGGGGTGACTAATGCAAAAACAACAATTGATGGACAGAATGCAGAACAATGTCATACATTCACCCCAGTACAGAGATATGGACCTAAATCCATCGTTTTTGTGCACTCCACACCACCCCAGTTCAGACATGGCCATATGCAAATCAGCCTTGACCCTGTGCCTCATGGGAACTGTTCAGCCCAAACTGCAAAGCCATGTCTTTCCTGGACTGGAATCAAGCATCCTAGGACCGGTTTCTGGCTATCAGCCGTCTTCAGCCAGGATAGCTTGACTCCAGTGTTGTGGTGAGCATGGGACTCATGTCTGAGCATACCCATCCCACTCGGGGTGACAAATGCAAAAACATCAAATGATAGACAGAATGCAGAACATTGTCATACATTCACCCCAGTACAGAGATCAGGGCCTAACTCCATCGTTTTTTTGCACTCCACACCACCCCAGTTCAGACATGGCCATATGCAAATCAGCCTGGACCCTGTGCCTCATGGGAACAATCCAGCCCGAACTGCCAAGCCATGTCTTTCCTGGACAGGAATCAAGCATCCTAGGACCGGTTTCTGGCTATCAGCCGTCTTCAGCCAGGATAGATTGACTCCAGTGGTGTTTAGAGCATGGGACTCACCTCTGAGCATACCCATCCCACTCGGAGTGACAAATGCAAAAACAACAATTGATATACAGAATGCAGAACAATGTTATACATTCACCCCAGCACAGAGATCTGGGCCTAAATCCATCGTTTTTTTGCACTCCACACCACCCCAGTTCAGACATGGCCATATGCAAATCAGCCTTGACCCTGTGCCTCATGGGAACTGTTCAGCCCGAACTGCCAAGCCATGTCTTTCCTGGACCCGAATCAAGCATCCTAGGACCGGTTTCTGGCTATCAGCTGTCTTCAGCCAGGATAGCTTGACTCCAGTGTTGTGGTGAGAATGGGACTCACGTCTGAGCATACCCATCCCACACGGGGTGACAAATGCAAAAACAACAATTGATGGACAGAATGCAGAACAATGTCATACATTCACCCCAGTACAGAGCTCTGGGCCTAAATCCATTGTTTTTTGCACTCCACACCACCCCAGTTCAGACATGGCCATATGCAAATCATCCATGACCCTGTGCCTCATGGGAACAGTCCAGCCCGAACTGCCAAGCCATGTCTTTCCTGGACAGGAATCCAGCATCCTAGGACTGGTTTCAGGCTATCAGCTGTCTTCAGCCAGGATAGATTGACTCCAGTGGTGTGGAGAGCATGGGACTCAGGTCTGAGCATACCCATCTCACTCGGAGTGACAAATGCAAAAACAACAATTGATGGACAGAATGCAGAACAATGTCATACATTCACTCCAGTACAGAGATTCTGGCCTAAATCCATCGTTTTTTGCACTCCACACCACCCCAGTTCAGACATGGCCATATGCAAATCAGCCTTGACCCTGTGCCTCATGGGAACAGTCCAGCCCGAACTGCCAAGCCATGTCTTTCCTGGACCGGAATCAAGCATCCTAGGACCGGTTTCTGGCTATCAGCCGTCTTCAGCCAGGATAGCTTGACTCCAGTGGTGTGAAGAGCATTGGACTCACGTCTGAACATACCCATCCCACTCGGGGTGACTAATGCAAAAACAACAATTGATGGACAGAATGCAGAACAATGTCATACATTCACCCCAGTACAGAGATATGGACCTAAATCCATCGTTTTTGTGCACTCCACACCACCCCAGTTCAGACATGGCCATATGCAAATCAGCCTTGACCCTGTGCCTCATGGGAACTGTTCAGCCCGAACTGCAAAGCCATGTCTTTCCTGGACTGGAATCAAGCATCCTAGGATCGGTTTCTGGCTATCAGCCGTCTTCAGCCAGGATAGCTTGACTCCAGTGTTGTGGTGAGCATGGGACTCATGTCTGAGCATACCCATTCAACTCGGGGTGACAAATGCAAAAACAACAATTGATGGACAGAATGCAGAACAATGTCATACATTCACCCCAGTACAGAGCTCTGGGCCTACATCCATCATTTTTTTGCACTCCACACCACCCCAGTTCAGACATGGCCATATGCAAATCAGCCTTGACCCTGTGCCTCATGGGAACAGTCCAGCCCGAACGGCCAAGCCATGTCTTTCCTGGACAGGAATCAAGCATCCTAGGACCGGTTTCAGGCTATCAGCCGTCTTCAGCCAGGATAGATTGACTCCAGTGGTGTGGAGAGCATGGGAATCACGTCTGAGCATACCCATCCCACTGGGGGTGACAAATGCAAAAACAACAATTGATGGACAGAATGCAGAACAATGTCATACATTCACTCCAGTACAGAGATCCTGGCCTAAATCCATCGTTTTTTTGCACTCCACACCACCCCAGTTCAGACATGGCCATATGCAAATCAGCCTTGACCCTGTGCCTCATGGGAACAGTCCTGCCCGAACTGCCAAAGCCATGTCTTTCCTGGACCGGAATCAAGCATCCTAGGACCAGTTTCTGGCTATCAGCCGTCTTCAGCCAGGATAGCTTGACTCCAGTGGTGTGGAGAGCATGGGAATCACGTCTGAGCATACCCATCCCATTTGGGGTGACAAATGCAAAAACAACAATTGATGGACAGAATGCAGAACAATGTCATACATTCACCCCAGTACAGAGCTCTGGGCCTAAATCCATTGTTTTTTGCACTCCATACCACCCCAGTTCAGACATGGCCATATGCAAATCATCCATGACCCTTTGCCTCATGGGAACAGTCCAGCCCGAACTGCCAAGCCATGTCTTTCCTGGACAGGAATCAAGCATCCTAGGACCGTTTTCAGACTATCAGCCGTCTTCAGCCAGGATAGATTGACTCCAGTGGTGTGGAGAGCATGGGACTCACGTCTGAGCATACCCATCCCACTCGGGGTGACAAATGCAAAAACAACAATTGATGGACAGAATGCAGAACAATGTAATACATTCACTCCAGTACAGAGATCCTGGCCTAAATCCATCGTTTTTTTGCACTCCACACCACCCCAGTTCAGACATGGCCATATGCAAATCATCCATGACCCTGTGCCTCATGGGAACAGTCCAGCCTGAACGGCCAAGCCATGTCTTTCCTGGACAGGAATCAAGCATCCTAGGACCGGTTTCAGGCTATCAGCCGTCTTCAGCCAGGATAGATTGACTCCAGTGGTGTGGAGAGCATGGGACTCACGTCTGAGCATACCCATCCCACTCGGGGTGACAAATGCAAAAACAACAATTGATGGACAGAATGCAGAACAATGTCATACATTCACTCCAGTACAGAGATCCTGGCCTAAATCCATCGTTTTTTTGCACTCCACACCACCCCAGTTCAGACATGGCCATATGCAAATCAGTCTTGACCCTGTGCCTCATGGGAACAGTCCGGCCCGAACTGCCAAGCCATGTCTTTCCCGGACCGGAATCAAGCATCCTAGGACCGGTTTCTGTCTGTCAGCTGTCTTCAGCCAGGATAGCTTGACTCCAGTGGTGTGGAGAGCATGGGACTCACGTCTGAGCATACCCATCCCACTCGGGGTGACTAATGCAAAAACAACAATTGATGGACAGAATGCAGAACAATGTCCTACATTCACCCCAGTACAGAGATATAAACCTAAATCCATTGTTCTTGTGCACTCCACACCACCCCAGTTCAGACATGGCCATATGCAAATCAGTCTTGACCCTGTGCCTCATGGGAACTGTTCAGCCCGAACTGCCAAGCCATGTCTTTCCTTGACCGGAATCAAGCATCCTAGGACCGGTTTCTGGCTATCAGCCGTCTTCAGCCAGGATAGCTTGACTCCAGTGTTGTGGTGAGCATGGGACTCACGTCTGAGCATACCCATCCCACTCGGGGTGAACAATGCAAAAACAACAATTGATGGACAGAATGCAGAACAATGTCATACATTCACCCCAGTACAGAGCTCTGGGCCTACATCCATCATTTTTTCGCACTCCACACCACCCCAGTTCAGACATGGCCATATGCAAATCAGCCTTGACCCTGTGCCTCATGGGAACAGTCCTGCCCGAACTGCCAAGCCATGTCTTTCCTGGACCGGAATCAAGCATCCTAGGACCAGTTTCTGGCTATCAGCCGTCTTCAGCCAGGATAGCTTGACTCCAGTGGTGTGGAGAGCATGGGAATCACGTCTGAGCATACCCATCCCATTTGGGGTGACAAATGCAAAAACAACAATTGATGGACAGAATGCAGAACAATGTCATACATTCACCCCAGTACAGAGCTCTGGGCCTAAATCCATTGTTTTTTGCACTCCATACCACCCCAGTTCAGACATGGCCATATGCAAATCATCCATGACCCTGTGCCTCATGGGAACAGTCCAGCCCGAACTGCCAAGCTATGTCTTTCCTGGACAGGAATCAAGCATCCTAGGACCGTTTTCAGACTATCAGCCGTCTTCAGCCAGGATAGATTGACTCCAGTGGTGTGGAGAGCATGGGACTCACGTCTGAGCATACCCATCCCACTCGGGGTGACAAATGCAAAAACAACAATTGATGGACAGAATGCAGAACAATGTAATACATTCACTCCAGTACAGAGATCCTGGCCTAAATCCATCGTTTTTTTGCACTCCACACCACCCCAGTTCAGACATGGCCATATGCAAATCAGCCTTGACCCTGTGCCTCATGGGAACAGTCCAGCCCGAACTGCCAAGCCATGTCTTTCCTGGACCGGAATCAAGCATCCTATTACCGGTTTCTGGCTGTCAGCTGTCTTCAGCCAGGATAGCTTGACTCCAGTGGTGTGGAGAGCATGGGACTCACGTCTGAGCATACCCATCCCACTCGGGGTGACTAATGCAAAAACAACAATTGATGGACAGAATGCAGAACAATGTCATACATTCACTCCAGTACAGAGATCCTGGCCTAAATCCATCGTTTTTTTGCACTCCACACCACCCCAGTTCAGACATGGCCATATGCAAATCAGTCTTGACCCTGTGCCTCATGGGAACAGTCCGGCCCGAACTGCCAAGCCATGTCTTTCCCGGACCGGAATCAAGCATCCTAGGACCGGTTTCTGTCTGTCAGCTGTCTTCAGCCAGGATAGCTTGACTCCAGTGGTGTGGAGAGCATGGGACTCACGTCTGAGCATACCCATCCCACTCGGGGTGACTAATGCAAAAACAACAATTGATGGACAGAATGCAGAACAATGTCCTACATTCACCCCAGTACAGAGATATAAACCTAAATCCATTGTTCGTGTGCACTCCACACCACCCCAGTTCAGACATGGCCATATGCAAATCAGTCTTGACCCTGTGCCTCATGGGAACTGTTCAGCCCGAACTGCCAAGCCATGTCTTTCCTTGACCGGAATCAAGCATCCTAGGACCGGTTTCTGGCTATCAGCCGTCTTCAGCCAGGATAGCTTGACTCCAGTGTTGTGGTGAGCATGGGACTCACGTCTGAGCATACCCATCCCACTCGGGGTGAACAATGCAAAAACAACAATTGATGGACGGAATGCAGAACAATGTCATACATTCACCCCAGTACAGAGCTCTGGGCCTACATCCATCATTTTTTCGCACTCCACACCACCCCAGTTCAGACATGGCCATATGCAAATCAGCCTTTACCCTGTGCCTCATGGGAACAGTCCTGCCCGAACTGCCAAGCCATGTCTTTCCTGGACCGGAATCAAGCATCCTAGGACCAGTTTCTGGCTATCAGCCGTCTTCAGCCAGGATAGCTTGACTCCAGTGGTGTGGAGAGCATGGGAATCACGTCTGAGCATAGCCATCCCATTTGGGGTGACAAATGCAAAAACAACAATTGATGGACAGAATGCAGAACAATGTCATACATTCACCCCAGTACAGAGCTCTGGGCCTAAATCCATTGTTTTTTGCACTCCATACCACCCCAGTTCAGACATGGCCATATGCAAATCATCCATGACCCTGTGCCTCATGGGAACAGTCCAGCCCGAACTGCCAAGCTATGTCTTTCCTGGACAGGAATCAAGCATCCTAGGACCGTTTTCAGACTATCAGCCGTCTTCAGCCAGGATAGAATGACTCCAGTGGTGTGGAGAGCATGGGACTCACGTCTGAGCATACCCATCCCACTCGGGGTGACAAATGCAAAAACAACAATTGATGGACAGAATGCAGAACAATGTAATACATTCACTCCAGTACAGAGATCCTGGCCTAAATCCATCGTTTTTTTGCACTCCACACCACCCCAGTTCAGACATGGCCATATGCAAATCAGCCTTGACCCTGTGCCTCATGGGAACAGTCCAGCCCGAACTGCCAAGCCATGTCTTTCCTGGACCGGAATCAAGCATCCTAGGACCGGTTTCTGGCTGTCAGCTGTCTTCAGCCAGGATAGCTTGACTCCAGTGGTGTGGAGAGCATGGGACTCATGTCTGAGCATACCCATCCCACTCGGGGTGACTAATGCAAAAACAACAATTGATGGACAGAATGCAGAACAATGTCATACATTCACTTCAGTACAGAGATAGAAACCTAAATCCATCGTTCTTGTGCACTCTACACCACCCCAGTTCAGACATGGCCATATGCAAATCAGTCTTGACCCTGTGCCTCATGGGAACTGTTCAGCCCGAACTGCCAAGCCATGTCTTTCCTGGACCGGAATCAAGCATCCTAGGACCGGTTTCTGGCTATAAGCCGTCTTCAGCCAGGATAGCTTGACTCCAGTGTTGTGGTGATCATGGAACTCACGTCTGAGCATACCCATCCCATTTGGGGTGACAAATGCAAAAACAACAATTGATGGACAGAATGCAGAACAATGTCATACATTCACCCCAGTACAGAGCTCTGGGCCTAAATCTAATGTTTTTTGCACTCCACACCACCCCAGTTCAGACATGGCCATATGCAAATCATCCATGACCCTGTGCCTCATGGGAACAGTCCAGCCCGAACTGCCAAGCCATTTCTTTCCTGGATAGGAATCCAGCATCCTAGGACCGGTTTCAGGCTATCAGCCTTCTTCAGCCAGGATAGATTGACTCCAGTGGTGTGGAAAGCATGGGACCCACGTCTGAGCATACCCATCCCACTCGGGGTGACAAATGCAAAAACAACAATTGATGGACAGAATGCAGAACCATGTCATACATTCACTCCAGTACAGAGATCCTGGCCTAAATCCATCGTTTTTTGCACTCCACACCACCCCAGTTCAGACATGGCCATATGCAAATCAGCCTTGACCCTGTGCCTCATAGGAACAGTCCAGCCCAAACTGCAAAGCCATGTCTTTCCTGGACCGGAACCAAGCATCCTAGGACCGGTTTCTGGCTATCAGCCGTCTTCAGCCAGGATAGCTTGACTCCAGTGGTGTGCAGAGCATGGGACTCACGTCTGAGCATACCCATCCCACTCGGGGTGACTAATGCAAAAGCAATTGATGGACAGAATGCAGAACAATGTCATACATTCACCCCAGTACAGAGATCCTGGCCTAAATCCATTGTTTTTTTGCACTCCACACCACCCCAGTTCAGACATGGCCATATGCAAAACAGCCTTGACCCTGTGCCTCATGGGAACAGTCCAGCCCGAACTGCCAAGCCATGTCTTTCCTGGACCGGCGTCAAGCATCCTAGGACCGGTTTCTGGCTATCAGCCGTCTTCAGCCAGGATAGCTTAACTCCAGTGGTGTGGAGAGCATGGGACTCACGTCTGAGCATACCCATCCCACTCGGGGTGACAAATGCAAAAACATCAAATGATAGACAGAATGCAGAACATTGTCATACATTCACCCCAGGACAGAGATCAGGGCCTAAATCCATCGTTTTTTTGCACTTCACACCACCCCAGTTCAGACATGGCCATATGCAAATCAGCCTTGACCCTGTGCCTCATGGGAACAATCCAGCCCGAACTGCCAAGCCATGTCTTTCCTGGACAGGAATCAAGCATCCTAGGACCGGTTTCTGGCTATCAGCCGTCTTCAGCCAGGATAGATTGACTCCAGTGGTGTTTAGAGCATGGGACTCACCTCTGAGCATACCCATCCCACTCGGAGTGACAAATGCAAAAACAACAATTGATATACAGAATGCAGAACAATGTTATACATTCACCCCAGTACAGAGATCTGGGCCTAAATCCATCGTTTTTTTGCACTCCACACCACCCCAGTTCAGACATGTCCATATGCAAATCATCCATGACCCTGTGCCTCATGAGAACAGTCCAGCCCGAACTGCTAAGCCATGTCTTTCCTGGACAGGAATCAAGCATCCTCGGACCCGTTTCAGGCTATCAGCCGTCTTCAGCCAGGATAGATTGACTCCAGTGGTGTGGAGAGCATGGGACTCACGTCTGAGCATACCCATCCCACTCGGGATGACAAATGCAAAAACAACAATTGATGGACAGAATGCAGAACAATGTCATACATTCACCCCAGTACAGACATATGGACCTAAATCCATCGTTTTTGTGCACTCCACACCACCCCAGTTCAGACATGGCCATATGCAAATCAGCCTTGACCCTGTGCCTCATGGGAACTGTTCAGCCCGAACTGCTAAGCCATGTCTTTCCTGGACAGGAATCAAGCATCCTCGGACCCGTTTCAGGCTATCAGCCGTCTTCAGCCAGGATAGATTTACTCCAGTGGTGTGGAGAGCATGGGACTCACGTCTGAGCATACCCATCCCACTCGGGGTGACAAATGCAAAAACATCAAATGATAGACAGAATGCAGAACATTGTCATACATTCACCCCAGTACAGAGATCAGGGCCTAAATCCATCGTTTTTTTGCACTTCACACCACCCCAGTTCAGACATGGCCATATGCAAATCAGCCTTGACCCTGTGCCTCATGGGAACAATCCAGCCCGAACTGCCAAGCCATGTCTTTCCTGGACAGGAATCAAGCATCCTAGGACCGGTTTCTGGCTATCAGCCGTCTTCAGCCAGGATAGATTGACTCCAGTGGTGTGGAGAGCATGGGACTCACGTCTGAGCATACCCATCCCACTCGGGATGACAAATGCAAAAACAACAATTGATGGACAGAATGCAGAACAATGTCATACATTCACCCCAGTACAGACATATTGACCTAAATCCATCGTTTTTGTGCACTCCACACCACCCCAGTTCAGACATGGCCATATGCAAATCAGCATTGACCCTGTGCCTCATGGGAACAGTCCAGCCCGAACTGCCAAGCCATGTCTTTCCTGGACCGGAATCAAGCATCCTAGGACCGGTTTCTGGCTATCAGCCGTCTTCAGCCAGGATAGCTTGACTCCAGTGCTGTGAAGAGCATTGGACTCACGTCTGAACATACCCATCCCACTCGGGGTGACTAATGAAAAAACAACAATTGATGGACAGAATGCAGAACAATGTCATACATTCACCCCAGTACAGAGATATGGACCTAAATCCATCGTTTTTGTGCACTCCACACCACCCCAGTTCAGACATGGCCATATGCAAATCAGCCTTGACCCTGTGCCTCATGGGAACTGTTCAGCCCAAACTGCAAAGCCATGTCTTTCCTGGACTGGAATCAAGCATCCTAGGACCGGTTTCTGGCTATCAGCCGTCTTCAGCCAGGATAGCTTGACTCCAGTGTTGTGGTGAGCATGGGACTCATGTCTGAGCATACCCATCCCACTCGGGGTGACAAATGCAAAAACATCAAATGATAGACAGAATGCAGAACATTGTCATACATTCACCCCAGTACAGAGATCAGGGCCTAACTCCATCGTTTTTTTGCACTCCACACCACCCCAGTTCAGACATGGCCATATGCAAATCAGCCTTGACCCTGTGCCTCATGGGAACAATCCAGCCCGAACTGCCAAGCCATGTCTTTCCTGGACAGGAATCAAGCATCCTAGGACCGGTTTCTGGCTATCAGCCGTCTTCAGCCAGGATAGATTGACTCCAGTGGTGTTTAGAGCATGGGACTCACCTCTGAGCATACCCATCCCACTCGGAGTGACAAATGCAAAAACAACAATTGATATACAGAATGCAGAACAATGTTATACATTCACCCCAGCACAGAGATCTGGGCCTAAATCCATCGTTTTTTTGCACTCCACACCACCCCAGTTCAGACATGGCCATATGCAAATCATCCATGACCCTGTGCCTCATGGGAACAGTCCAGCCCGAACTGCCAAGCCATGTCTTTCCTGGACAGGAATCCAGCATCCTAGGACTGGTTTCAGGCTATCAGCTGTCTTCAGCCAGGATAGATTGACTCCAGTGGTGTGGAGAGCATGGGACTCACGTCTGAGCTTACCCATCCCACTCGGGATGACAAATGCAAAAACAACAATTGATGGACAGAATGCAGAACAATGTCATACATTCACCCCAGTACAGAGATATGGACCTAAATCCATCGTTTTTGTGCACTCCACACCACCCCAGTTCAGACATGGCCATATGCAAATCAGCCTTGACCCTGTGCCTCATGGGAACTGTTCAGCCCGAACTGCCAAGCCATGTCTTTCCTGGACCGGAATCAAGCATCCTAGGACCGGTTTCTGGCTATCAGCCGTCTTCAGCCAGGATAGCTTGACTCCAGTGGTGTGAAGAGCATTGGACTCACGTCTGAACATACCCATCCCACTCGGGGTGACTAATGCAAAAACAACAATTGATGGACAGAATGCAGAACAATGTCATACATTCACCCCAGTACAGAGATATGGACCTAAATCCATCGTTTTTGTGCACTCCACACCACCCCAGTTCAGACATGGCCATATGCAAATCAGCCTTGACCCTGTGCCTCATGGGAACTGTTCAGCCCGAACTGCAAAGCCATGTCTTTCCTGGACTGGAATCAAGCATCCTAGGATCGGTATCTGGCTATCAGCCGTCTTCAGCCAGGATAGCTTGACTCCAGTGTTGTGGTGAGCATGGGACTCATGTCTGAGCATACCCATCCAACTCGGGGTGACAAATGCAAAAACAACAATTGATGGACAGAATGCAGAACAATGTCATACATTCACCCCAGTACAGAGCTTTGGGCCTACATCCATCATTTTTTTGCACTCCACACCACCCCAGTTCAGACATGGCCATATGCAAATCAGCCTTGACCCTGTGCCTCATGGGAACAGTCCAGCCCGAACTGCCAAGCCATGTCTTTCCTGGACTGGAATCAAGCATCCTATGACCCGTTTCAGGCTATCAGACGTCTTCAGCCAGGATAGCTTGACTCCAGTGTTGTGGTGAGCATGGGACTCACCTCTGAGCATACCCATCCCACTCGGGGTGACAAATGCAAAAACAACAATTGATGGACAGAATAAAGAACAATGTCATACATTCACCCCAGTACAGAGCTCTGGGCCTAAATCCATTGTTTTTTCCACTCCATACCACCCCAGTTCAGACATGGCCATATGCAAATCATCCATGACCCTGTGCCTCATGGGAACAGTCCAGCCCGAACGGCCAAGCCATGTCTTTCCTGGACAGGAATCAAGCATCCTAGGACCGGTTTCAGGCTATCAGCCGTCTTCAGCCAGGATAGATTGACTCCAGTGGTGTGGAGAGCATGGGAATCACGTCTGAGCATACCCATCAGACTGGGGGTGACAAATGCAAAAACAACAATTGATGGACAGAATGCAGAACAATGTCATACATTCACTCCAGTACAGAGATCCTGGCCTAAATCCATCGTTTTTTTGCACTCCACACCACCCCAGTTCAGACATGGCCATATGCAAATCAGTCTTGACCCTGTGCCTCATGGGAACAGTCCGGCCCGAACTGCCAAGCCATGTCTTTCCTGGACCGGAATCAAGCATCCTAGGACCGGTTTCTGGCTGTCAGCTGTCTTCAGCCAGGATAGCTTGACTCCAGTGGTGTGGAGAGCATGGGACTCACGTCTGAGCATACCCATCCCACTCGGGGTGACTAATGCAAAAACAACAATTGATGGACAGAATGCAGAACAATGTCATACATTCACCCCAGTACAGAGATATAAACCTAAATCCATTGTTCTTGTGCACTCCACACCACCCCAGTTCAGACATGGCCATATGCAAATCAGCCTTGACCCTGTGCCTCATGGGAACAGTCCTGCCCGAACTGCCAAGCCATGTCTTTCCTGGACCGGAATCAAGCATCCTAGGACCGTTTTCAGACTATCAGCCGTCTTCAGCCAGGATAGATTGACTCCAGTGGTGTGGAGAGCATGGGACTCACGTCTGAGCATACCCATCCCACTCGGGGTGACAAATGCAAAAACAACAATTGATGGACAGAATGCAGAACAATGTCATACATTCACCCCAGTACAGAGCTTTGGGCCTACATCCATCATTTTTTTGCACTCCACACCACCCCAGTTCAGACATGGCCATATGCAAATCAGTCTTGACTCTGTGCCTCATGGGAACTGTTCAGCCCGAACTGCCAAGCCATGTCTTTCCTTGACCGGAATCAAGCATCCTAGGACCGGTTTCTGGCTATCAGCCGTCTTCAGCCAGGATAGCTTGACTCCAGTGTTGTGGTGAGCATGGGACTCACGTCTGAGCATACCCATCCCACTCGGGGTGAACAATGCAAAAACAACAATTGATGGACAGAATGCAGAACAATGTCATACATTCACCCCAGTACAGAGCTCTGGGCCTACATCCATCATTTTTTCGCACTCCACACCACCCCAGTTCAGAAATGGCCATATGCAAATCAGCCTTGACCCTGTGCCTCATGGGAACAGTCCTGCCCGAACTGCCAAGCCATGTCTTTCCTGGACCGGAATCAAGCATCCTAGGACCAGTTTCTGGCTATCAGCCGTCTTCAGTCAGGATAGCTTGACTCCAGTGGTGTGGAGAGCATGGGAATCACGTCTGAGCATACCCATCCCATTTGGGGTGACAAATGCAAAAACAACAATTGATGGACAGAATGCAGAACAATGTCATACATTCACCCCAGTACAGAGCTCTGGGCCTAAATCCATTGTTTTTTGCACTCCATACCACCCCAGTTCAGACATGGCCATATGCAAATCATCCATGACCCTGTGCCTCATGGGAACAGTCCAGCCCGAACTGCCAAGCTATGTCTTTCCTGGACCGGAATCAAGCATCCTAGGACCGGTTTCTGGCTATCAGCCGTCTTCAGCCAGGATAGCTTGACTCCAATGGTGTGGAGAGCATGGGACTCACCTCTGAGCATACCCATCCCACTCGGAGTGACAAATGTAAAAACAATAATTGATATACAGAATGCAGAACAATGTTATACATTCACCCCAGTACAGAGATCTGGGCCTAAATCCATTGTTTTTTGCACTCCACACCACCCCAGTTCAGACATGGCCATATGCAAATCATCCATGACCCTGTGCCTCATGAGAACAGTCCACCCCGAACTGCCAAGCCATGTCTTTCCTGGACTGGAATCAAGCATCCTAGGACCGGTTTCAGGCTATCAGCCGTCTTCAGCCAGGATAGATTGACTCCAGTGGTGTGGAGAGCATGGGACTCACGTCTGAGCATACCCATCCCACTCGGGGTGACAAATGCAAAAACAACAATTGATGGACAGAATGCAGAACAATGTAATACATTCACTCCAGTACAGAGATCCTGGCCTAAATCCATCGTTTTTTTGCACTCCACACCACCCCAGTTCAGACATGGCCATATGCAAATCAGCCTTGACCCTGTGCCTCATGGGAACAGTCCAGCCCGAACTGCCAAGCCATGTCTTTCCTGGACCGGAATCAAGCATCCTAGGACCGGTTTCTGGCTGTCAGCTGTCTTCAGCCAGGATAGCTTGACTCCAGTGGTGTGGAGAGCATGGGACTCACGTCTGAGCATACCCATCCCACTCGGGGTGACTAATGCAAAAACAACAATTGATGGACAGAATGCAGAACAATGTCATACATTCACTTCAGTACAGAGATAGAAACCTAAATCCATCGTTCTTGTGCACTCCACACCACCCCAGTTCAGACATGGCCATATGCAAATCAGTCTTGACCCTGTGCCTCATGGGAACTGTTCAGCCCGAACTTCCAAGCCATGTCTTTCCTGGACCGGAATCAAGCATCCTAGGACCGGTTTCTGGCTATAAGCCGTCTTCAGCCAGGATAGCTTGACTCCAGTGTTGTGGTGAGCATGGGACTCACGTCTGAGCATACCCATCCCACTTGGAGTGACAAATGTAAAAACAACAATTGAAGGACAGAATGAACAATGTCATACATTCACCCCAGTACAGATATCTGGGCCTAAATCCATAGTTTTTTTGAACTCCACACCACCCCAGTTCAGACATGGCCATATGCAAATCAGCCTTGACCCTGTGCCTCATGGGAACTGTCCAGCCCGAACTGCCAAGCCATGTCTTTCCTGGACAGGAATCAAGGATCCTAGGACCGGTTTCTGGCTATCAGCCGTCTTCAGCCAGGATAGATTGACTCCAGTGGTGTTTAGAGCATGGGACTCAAGTCTGAGCATACCCATCCTACTCGGGGTAACAAATGCAAAAACAACAAGTGATGGACAGAATGCAGAACAATGTCATACATTCACCCCAGTACAGAGATCTGGGCCTAAATCCATCATTTTTTTGCACTCCACACCACCTCAGTTCAGACATGGCCATATGCAAATCATCCTTGACCCTGTGCCTCGTGGGAACAGTCCAACCCAAACTGAAAAGCCATGTCTTTCCTGGACAGGAATCCAGCATCCTAGGACCGGTTTCTGGCTATAAGCCGTCTTCAGCCAGGATAGCTTGACTCCAGTGTTGTGGTGAGCATGGGACTCACGTCTGAGCATACCCATCCCACTTGGAGTGACAAATGTAAAAACAACAATTGAAGGACAGAATGAACAATGTCATACATTCACCCCAGTACAGATATCTGGGCCTAAATCCATAGTTTTTTTGAACTCCACACCACCCCAGTTCAGACATGGCCATATGCAAATCAGCCTTGACCCTGTGCCTCATGGGAACTGTCCAGCCCGAACTGCCAAGCCATGTCTTTCCTGGACAGGAATCAAGCATCCTAGGACCGGTTTCTGGCTATCAGCCGTCTTCAGCCAGGATAGATTGACTCCAGTGGTGTGGAGAGTATGGGAATCACGTCTGAGCATACCCATCCCACTCGGGGTGACAAATGCAAAAAACAACAATTGATGGACAGAATGCAGAACAATGTCATACAATCACTCCAGTACAAAGATCCTGGCCTAAATCCATCGTTTTTTTGCCCTCCACACCACCCCAGTTCAGACATGGCCATATGCAAATCAGCCTTGACCCTGTACCTCATTGGAAAAGTCCTGCCCCAACTGCCAAGCCATGTCTTTCCTGGACCGGAATCAAGCATCCTAGGACCGGATTCTGGCTATCAGCCGTCTTCATCCAGGATAGCTTGACTCTAGTGGTGTGGAGAGCATGGGACTCACGTCTGAGCATACCCATCCCACTTGGGGTGACAAATGCAAAAACAACAATTGAAGGACAAAATGCAGAACAATATCATACATTCACGCCAGTACAGAGATCTGGGCCTAAATCCATTGTTTTTTTGCACTCCACACCACCCCAGTTCAGACATGGCCATATGCAAATCAGCCTTGACCCTGTGCCGATTGGGAACAGTCCAGCCCGAACTTCCAAGCCATGTCTTTCCTGGACAGGAATCCAGCATCCTAGGACCGGTTTCAGGCTATCAGCCGTCTTCAGCCAGGATAGATTGACTCCATGGTGTGGAGAGCATGGGACTCACGTCTGAGCATACCCATCCCACTCGGGGTGACAAATGCAAAAACAACAATTGATGGACAGAATGCAGAACAATGTCATACACATATGCAAATCAGCCTTGACCCTGTGCCTCATGGAAACAGTCCAGCCCGAACTGTCAAGCCATGTCTTTCCTGGACTGGAATCAAGCATCCTATGACCGGTTTCTGGCTATCAGCCGTCTTCAGCCTGGATAGCTTGACTCCAGTGGTGTGGAGAGCATTGGACTCACGTCTGAGCATACCCATCCCACTCGGTGTGACAAATGCAAAAACAACAATTGATGGACAGAATGCAGAACAATGTTATACATTTAACCCAGTACAGAGATCTGGGCCTAAATCCATCATCTTTTTGCACTCCACACCACCCCAGTTCAGACATGGCCATAATCAAATTAGCCTTGACCCTGTGCCTCATGGGAACAGTCCTGCCCCAACTGCCAAGCCATGTCTTTCCTGGACCGGAATCAAGCATCCTAGGACCGGTTTCTGGCTATCAGCCGTCTTCAGCCAGGATAGCTTGACTCCAGTGGTGTGGAGAGCATGGGACTCACGTCTGAGCATACCCATCCCACTTGGGGTGACAAATGTAAAAACAACAATTGAAGGACAGAATGAACAATGTCATACATTCACCCCAGTACAGAGATCTGGGCCTAAATCCATAGTTTTTTTGAACTCCACACCACCCCAGTTCAGACATGGCCATATGCAAATCAGCCTTGACCCTGTGCCTCATGGGAACTGTCCAGCCCTAACTGCCAAGCCATGTCTTTCCTGGACAGGAATCAAGCATCCTAGGACCGGTTTCTGGCTATCAGCCGTCTTCAGCCAGGATAGATTGACTCCAGTGGTGTTTAGAGCATGGGACTCACGTCTGAGCATACCCATCCTACTCGGGGTAACAAATGCAAAAACAACAAGTGATGGACAGAATGCAGAACAATGTCATACATTCACCCCAGTACAGAGATCTGGGCCTAAATCCATCATTTTTTTGCACTCCACACCTCCTCAGTTCAGACATGGCCATATGCAAATCATCCTTGACCCTGTGCCTCGTGGGAACAGTCCAACCCAAACTGAAAAGCCATGTCTTTCCTGGACAGGAATCCAGCATCCTAGTACCGGTTTCAGGCTATCAGCCGTCTTCAGCCAGGATAGATTGACTCCAGTGGTGTGGAGAGTATGGGAATCACATCTGAGCATACCCATCCCACTCGGGGTGACAAATGCAAAAAACAACAATTGATGGACAGAATGCAGAACAATGTCATACAATCACTCCAGTACAAAGATCCTGGCCTAAATCCATCGTTTTTTTGCCCTCCACACCACCCCAGTTCAGACATGGCCATATGCAAATCAGCCTTGACCCTGTAACTCATGGGAACAGTCCTGCCCCAACTGCCAAGCCATGTCTTTCCTGGACCGGAATCAAGCATCCTAGGACCGGATTCTGGCTATCAGCCGTCTTCATCCAGGATAGCTTGACTCTAGTGGTGTGGAGAGCATGGGACTCACGTCTGAGCATACCCATCCCACTTGGGGTGACAAATGCAAAAACAACAATTGAAGGACAGAATGCAGAACAATGTCATACATTCACGCCAGTACAGAGATCTGGGCCTAAATCCATTGTTTTTTTGCACTCCACACCACCCCAGTTCAGACATGGCCATATGCAAATCAGCCTTGACCCTGTGCCGATTGGGAACAGTCCAGCCCGAACTGCCAAGCCATGTCTTTCCTGGACAGGAATCCAGCATCCTAGGACCGGTTTCAGGCTATCAGCCGTCTTCAGCCAGGATAGATTGACTCCAGTGGTGTGGAGAGTATGGGAATCACGTCAGAGCATACCCATCCCACTCGGGCTGACAAATGCAAAAACAACAATTGATGGACAGAATGCAGAACAATGTCATACATTCACCCCAGTACAGAGATATGGACCTAAATCAATCGTTTTTGTGCACTCCACACCACCCCAGTACAGACATGGCCATATGCAAATCAGCCTTGACCCTGTGCCTCATGGGAACTGTTCAGCCCGAACTGCCAAGCCATGTCTTTCCTGGACCCGAATCAAGCATCCTTGGACCGGTTTCTGGCTATCAGCCGTCTTCAGCCAGGATAGCTTGACTCCAGTGGTGTGGAGAGCATAGGACTCATGTCTGAGCATACCCATCCCACTTGGGGTGACAAATGCAAAAACAACAATTGATGGAAAGAATGCAGAACAATGTCAAACATTCACCCCAGTACAGAGATCTGGGCCTAAATCCATTGTTTTTTGCACTCCACAGCACCCCAGTTCAGACATGGCCATATGCAAATCATCCATGACCCTGTGCCTCATGGGAACAGTCCAGCCCGAACTGCCAAGCCATGTCTTTCCTGGACAGGAATCAAGCATCCTAGGACCGGTTTCAGGCTATCAGCCGTCTTCAGCCAGGATAGATTAACTCCAGTGGTGTAGAGAGCATGGGACTCAGGTCTGAGCATACCCATCCCACTCGGGTGACAAATGAAAAAACAACAATTGATGGACAGAATGAAGAACAATGTCATACATTCACCCCAGTACAGAGCTCTGGGCCTAAATCCATTGTTTTTTGCACTCCACACCACCCCAGTTCAGACATGGCCATATGCAAATCATCCATGACCCTGTGCCTCATGGGAACAGTCCAGCCCGAACTGCCAAGCCATGTCTTTCCTGGACAGGAATCAAGTATCCTAGGACCGGTTTCAGGCTATCAGCCGTCTTCAGCCAGGATAGATTGACTCCAGTGGTGTGGAGAGCATGGGACTCACGTCTGAGCATACCCATCCCACTCGGGGTGAAAAATGCAAAAACAACAATTGATGGACAGAATGCAGAACAATGTCATACATTCACCCCAGTACAGAGCTCTGGGCCTACATCTATCATTTTTTTGCACTCCACACCACCCCAGTTCAGACATGGCCGTATGCAAATCAGTCTTGACCCTGTGCCTCATGGGAACAGTCCTGCCCGAACTGCCAAGCAATGTCTTTCCTGGACCGGAATAGAGCATCCTAGGACCGGTTTCTGGCTATCAGCCGTCTTCAGCCAGGATAGCTTGACTCCAGTGGTGTGGGGAGCATGGGAATCACGTCTGAGCATACCCATCCCACTTGGGGTGACAAATGCAAAAACAACAATTGAAGGACAGAATGCAGAACAATGTCATACATTCACCCCAGTACAGAGATCTGGGCCTAAATCCATTGTTTTTTTGCACTCCACACCACCCCAGTTCAGACATGGCCATATGCAAATCAGCCTTGACCCTGTGCCTCATGGGAACAGTCCAGCTCGAACTGCCAAGCCATGTCTTTCCTGGACTGGAATCAAGCATCCTATGACCGGTTTCAGGCTATCAGACGTCTTCAGCCAGGATAGCTTGACTTCAGTGTTGTGGTGATCATGGGACTCACCCCCGAGCATACCCATCCCTCTCGGGGCGACAAATGCAAAAACAACAATTGAAGGACAGAATGCAGAACAATGTCATACATTCACTCCAGTACAGAGATCCTGGCCTAAATCCATCATTTTTTTGCACTCCACACCACCCCAGTTCAGACATGTCCATATGCAAATCAGCCTTGACCCTGTGCCTCATGGGAACAGTCCAGCCCGAACTGCCAAGCCATGTCTTTCCTGGACAGGAATCAAGCATCCTAGGACCGGTTTCTGGCTGTCAGCTGTCTTCAGCCAGGATAGCTTGACTCCAGTGGTGTGGAGAGCATGGGACTCACGTCTGAGCATACCCATCCCACTCGGGGTGACTAATGCAAAAACAACAATTGATGGACAGAATGCAGAACAATGTCATACATTCACCCTAGTACAGAGATATAAACCTAAATCCATTGTTTTTGTGCACTCCACACCACCTCAGTTCGGACATGGCCATATGCCAATCAGTCTTGACCCTGTGCCTCATGGGAACTGTTCAGCCTGAACTGCCAAGCCATGTCTTTCCTGGAACGGAATCAAGCATCCTAGGACCGGTTTCTGGCTATCAGCCATCTTCAGCCAGGATAGCTTGACTCCAGTGTTGTGGTGAGCATGGGACTCACGTCTGAGCATACCCATCCCACTCGGGGTGAACAATGCAAAAACAACAATTGATGGACAGAATGCAGAACAATGTCATACATTCACCCCAGTACAGAGCTCTGGGCCTACATCCATCATTTTTTTGCACTCCACACCACCCCAGTTCAGACATGGCCATATGCAAATCAGCCTTGACCCTGTGCCTCATGGGATCAGTCCTACCCGAACTGCCAAGACATGTCTTTCCTGGACTGGAATCAAGCATCCTAGGACCGGTTTCTGGCTATCAGCCATCTTCAGCCAGGATAGCTTGACTCCAGTGGTATGGAGAGCATGGGAATCACGTCTGAGCATACCCATCCCACTTGGGGTGACAAATGCAAAAACAACAATTGAAGGACAGAATGCAGAACAATGTCATACATTCACCCCAGTACAGAGATCTGGGCCTAAATCCATTGTTTTTTTGCACTCCACACCACCCCAGTTCAGACATGGCCATATGCAAATCAGCCTTGACCCTGTGCCTCATGGGAACAGTCCAGCCCGAACTTCCAAGCCATGTCTTTCCTGGACCGCAATCAAGCATCCTAGGACCGGTTTCTGGCTATCAGCCGTCTTCAGCCAGGATAGCTTGACTCCATGGTGTGGAGAGCATGGGATTCACGTCTGAGCATACCCATCCCACTCGGGGTGACAAATGCAAAAACAACAATTGATGGACAGAATGCAGAACAATGTCATACACATATGCAAATCAGCCTTGACCCTGTGCCTCATCGGAACAGTCCAGCCCGAACTGCCAAGCCATGTCTTTCCTGGACTGGAATCAAGCATCCTATGACCGGTTTCTGGCTATCAGCCGTCTTCAGCGAGGATAGCTTGACTCCAGTGGTGTGGAGAGCATGGGACTCACGTCTGAGCATACCCATCCCACTTGGGGTGACAAATGCAAAAACAACAATTGATGGACAGAATGCCGAACAATGTTATACATTCACCCCAGTACAGAGATCTGGGCCTAAATCCATTGTTTTTTGCACTCCACAGCACCCCAGTTCAGACATGGCCATATGCAAATCATCCTTGACCCTGTGCCTCATGGGAACAATCCAGCCCAAACTGCCAAGCCATGTCTTTCCTGGACCGGAATCAAGCATCCTAGGACCGGTTTCTGGCTGTCAGCTGTCTTCAGCCAGGATAGCTTGACTCCAGTGGTGTGGAGAGCATGGGACTCACGTCTGAGCATACCCATCCCACTCGGGGTGACTAATGCAAAAACAACAACTGATGGACAGAATGCAGAACAATGTCATACATTCACCCCAGTACAGAGATATAAACCTAAATCCATCGTTTTTGTGCACTCCAAACCACCCCAGTTCAGACATGGCCACATGCAAATCAGTCTTGACCCTGTGCCTCATGGGAACTGTTCAGCCCGAACTGCCAAGCCATGTCTTTCCCGGACCGGAATCAAGCATCCTAGGACCGGTTTCTGGCTATCAGCCGTCTTCAGCCAGGATAGCTTGAATCCAGTGTTGTGGTGAGCATGGGACTCACGTCTGAGCATACCCATCCCACTCGGGGTGAAAAATGCAAAAACAACAATTGATGGACAGAATGCAGAACAATGTCATACATTCACCCCAGTACAGAGCTCTGGGCCTACATCCATCATTTTTTTGCACTCCACACCACCCCAGTTCAGACATGGCCATATGCAAATCAGCCTTGACCCTGTGCCTCATGGGAACAGTCCTGCCCGAACTGCCAAGCCATGTCTTTCCTGGACCGGAATCAAGTATCCTAGGACCAGTTTCTGGCTATCAGCCGTCTTCAGCCAGGATAGCTTGACTCCAGTGGTGTGGAGAGCATGGGAATCACGTCTGAGCATACCCATCCCACTTGGGGTGACAAATGCAAAAACAACAATTGAAGGACAGAATGCAGAACAATGTCATACATTCACCCCAGTACGGAGATCTGGGCCTAAATCCATTGTTTTTTTGCACTCCACACCACCCCAGTTCAGACATGGCCATATGCAAATCAGCCTTGACCCTGTGCCTCATGGGAATAGTCCAGCCCGAACTGCCAAGCCATGTCTTTCCTGGACCGCAATCAAGCATCCTAGGACCGGTTTCTGGCTATCAGCCGTCTTCAGCCAGGATAGCTTGACTCCAGTGGTATGGAGAGCATGGGAATCACGTCTGAGCATACCCATCCCACTTGGGGTGACAAATGCAAAAACAACAATTGAAGGACAGAATGCAGAACAATGTCATACATTCACCCCAGTACAGAGATCTGGGCCTAAATCCATTGTTTTTTTGCACTCCACACCACCCCAGTTCAGACATGGCCATATGCAAATCAGCCTTGACCCTGTGCCTCATGGGAACAGTCCAGCCCGAACTGCCAAGCCATGTCTTTCCTGGACCGCAATCAAGCATCCTAGGACCGGTTTCTGGCTATCAGCCGTCTTCAGCCAGGATAGCTTGACTCCATGGTGTGGAGAGCATGGGATTCACGTCTGAGCATACCCATCCCACTCGGGGTGACAAATGCAAAAACAACAATTGATGGATATAATGCAGAACAATGTTATACATTTAACCCAGTACAGAGATCTGGGCCTAAATCCATCATCTTTTTGCACTCCACACCACCCCAGTTCAGACATGGCCATAATCAAATTAGCCTTGACCCTGTGCCTCATGGGAACAGTCCTGCCCCAACTGCCAAGCCATGTCTTTCCTGGACCGGAATCAAGCATCCTAGGACCGGTTTCTGGCTATCAGCCGTATTCAGCCAGGATAGCTTGACTCCAGTGGTGTGGAGAGCATGGGACTCACGTCTGAGCATACCCATCCCACTTGGGGTGACAAATGTAAAAACAACAATTGAAGGACAGAATGAACAATGTCATACATTCACCCCAGTACAGAGATCTGGGCCTAAATCCATAGTTTTTTTGAACTCCACACCACCCCAGTTCAGACATGGCCATATGCAAATCAGCCTTGACCCTGTGCCTCATGGGAACTGTCCAGCCCGAACTGCCAAGCCATGTCTTTCCTGGACAGGAATCAAGCATCCTAGGACCGGTTTCTGGCTATCAGCCGTCTTCAGCCAGGATAGATTGACTCCAGTGGTGTTTAGAGCATGGGACTCACGTCTGAGCATACCCATCCTACTCGGGGTAACAAATGCAAAAACAACAAGTGATGGACAGAATGCAGAACAATGTCATACATTCACCCCAGTACAGAGATCTGGGCCTAAATCCATCATTTTTTTGCACTCCACACCACCTCAGTTCAGACATGGCCATATGCAAATCATCCTTGACCCTGTGCCTCGTGGGAACAGTCCAACCCAAACTGAAAAGCCATGTCTTTCCTGGACAGGAATCCAGCATCCTAGGACCGGTTTCAGGCTATCAGCCGTCTTCAGCCAGGATAGATTGACTCCAGTGGTGTTTAGAGCATGGGACTCACGTCTGAGCATACCCATCCTACTCGGGGTAACAAATGCAAAAACAACAAGTGATGGACAGAATGCAGAACAATGCCATACATTCACCCCAGTACAGAGATCTGGGCCTAAATCCATTGTTTTTTTGCACTCCACACCACCCCAGTTCAGACATGGCCATATGCAAATCAGCCTTGACCCTGTGCCTCATGGGAACAGTCCAGCCCGAACTGCCAAGCCATGTCTTTCCTGGACTGGAATCAAGCATCCTATGACCGGTTTCAGGCTATCAGACGTCTTCAGCCAGGATAGCTTGACTTCAGTGTTGTGGTGATCATGGGACTCACCCCCGAGCATACCCATCCCTCTCGGGGCGACAAATGCAAAAACAACAATTGAAGGACAGAATGCAGAACAATGTCATACATTCACTCCAGTATAGAGATCCTGGCCTGAATCCATCGTTTTTTTGCACTCCACACCACCCCAGTTCAGACATGTCCATATGCAAATCAGCCTTGACCCTGTGCCTCATGGGAACAGTCCAGCCCGAACTGCCAAGCCATGTCTTTCCTGGACCGGAATCAAGCATCCTAGGACCGGTTTCTGGCTGTCAGCTGTCTTCAGCCAGGATAGCTTGACTCCAGTGGTGTGGAGAGCATGGGACTCACGTCTGAGCATACCCATCCCACTCGGGGTGACTAATGCAAAAACAACAATTGATGGACAGAATGCAGAACAATGTCATACATTCACCCCAGTACAGAGATATAAACCTAAATCCATTGTTTTTGTGCACTCCACACCACCTCAGTTCGGACATTGCCATATGCCAATCAGTCTTGACCCTGTGCCTCATGGGAACTGTTCAGCCTGAACTGCCAAGCCATGTCTTTCCTGGAACGGAATCAAGCATCCTAGGACCGGTTTCTGGCTATCAGCCATCTTCAGCCAGGATAGCTTGACTCCAGTGTTGTGGTGAGCATGGGACTCACGTCTGAGCATACCCATCCCACTCGGGGTGAAAAATGCAAAAACAACAATTGATGGACAGAATGCAGAACAATGTCATACATTCACCCCAGTACAGAGCTCTGGGCCTACATCCATCATTTTTTTGCACTCCACACCACCCCAGTTCAGACATGGCCATATGCAAATCAGCCTTGACCCTGTGCCTCATGGGATCAGTCCTACCCGAACTGCCAAGCCATGTCTTTCCTGGACTGGAATCAAGCATCCTAGGACCGGTTTCTGGCTATCAGCCATCTTCAGCCAGGATAGCTTGACTCCAGTGGTATGGAGAGCATGGGAATCACGTCTGAGCATACCCATCCCACTTGGGGTGACAAATGCAAAAACAACAATTGAAGGACAGAATGCAGAACAATGTCATACATTCACCCCAGTACAGAGATCTGGGCCTAAATCCATTGTTTTTTTGCACTCCACACCACCCCAGTTCAGACATGGCCATATGCAAATCAGCCTTGACCCTGTGCCTCATGGGAACAGTCCAGCCCGAACTGCCAAGCCATGTCTTTCCTGGACCGCAATCAAGCATCCTAGGACCGGTTTCTGGCTATCAGCCGTCTTCAGCCAGGATAGCTTGACTCCATGGTGTGGAGAGCATGGGATTCACGTCTGAGCATACCCATCCCACTCGGGGTGACAAATGCAAAAACAACAATTGATGGACAGAATGCTGAACAATGTCATACACATATGCAAATCAGCCTTGACCCTGTGCCTCATCGGAACAGTCCAGCCCGAACTGCCAAGCCATGTCTTTCCTGGACTGGAATCAAGCATCCTATGACCGGTTTCTGGCTATCAGCCGTCTTCAGCGAGGATAGCTTGACTCCAGTGGTGTGGAGAGCATGGGACTCACGTCTGAGCATACCCATCCCACTTGGGGTGACAAATGCAAAAACAACAATTGATGGACAGAATGCCGAACAATGTTATACATTCACCCCAGTACAGAGATCTGGGCCTAAATCCATTGTTTTTTGCACTCCACAGCACCCCAGTTCAGACATGGCCATATGCAAATCATCCATGACCCTGTGCCTCATGGGAACAGTCCTGCCCCAACTGCCAAGCCATGTGTTTCCTGGACCGGAATCAAGCATCCTTGGACCGGTTTCTGGCTATAAGCCGTCTTCAGCCAGGATAGCTTGACTCCAGTGGTGTGGAGAGCATGGGACTCACGTCTGAGCATACCCATCCCACTTGGGGTGACAAATGTAAAAACAACAATTGAAGGACAGAATGAACAATGTCATACATTCACTCCAGTACAGAGATCTGGACCTAAATACATCATTTTTTTGCTCTCCACACCACCTCAGTTCAGACATGGCCATATGCAAATCATCCTTGACCCTGTGCCTCATGGGAACAATCCAGCCCGAACTGCCAAGCCATGTCTTTCCTGGACCGGAATCAAGCATCCTAGGACCGGTTTCTGGCTGTCAGCTGTCTTCAGCCAGGATAGCTTGACTCCAGTGGTGTGGAGAGCATGGGACTCACGTCTGAGCATACCCATCCCACTCGGGGTGACTAATGCAAAAACAACAACTGATGGACAGAATGCAGAACAATGTCATACATTCACCCCAGTACAGAGATATAAACCTAAATCCATCGTTTTTGTGCACTCCAAACCACCCCAGTTCAGACATGGCCAAATGCAAATCAGTCTTGACCCTGTGCCTCATGGGAACTGTTCAGCCCGAACTGCCAAGCCATGTCTTTCCCGGACCGGAATCAAGCATCCTAGGACCGGTTTATGGCTATCAGCCGTCTTCAGCCAGGATAGCTTGACTCCAGTATTGTGGTGAGCATGGGACTCACGTCTGAGCATACCCATCCCACTCGGGGTGAAAAATGCAAAAACAACAATTGATGGACAGAATGCAGAACAATGTCATACATTCACCCCAGTACAGAGCTCTGGGCCTACATCCATCATTTTTTTGCACTCCACACCACCCCAGTTCAGACATGGCCATATGCAAATCAGCCTTGACCCTGTGCCTCATGGGAACAGTCCTGCCCGAACTGCCAAGCCATGTCTTTCCTGGACCGGAATCAAGTATCCTAGGACCAGTTTCTGGCTATCAGCCGTCTTCAGCCAGGATAGCTTGACTCCAGTGGTGTGGAGAGCATGGGAATCACGTCTGAGCATACCCATCCCACTTGGGGTGACAAATGCAAAAACAACAATTGAAGGACAGAATGCAGAACAATGTCATACATTCACCCCAGTACGGAGATCTGGACCTAAATCCATTGTTTTTTTGCACTCCACACCACCCCAGTTCAGACATGGCCATATGCAAATCAGCCTTGACCCTGTGCCTCATGGGAATAGTCCAGCCCGAACTGCCAAGCCATGTCTTTCCTGGTCCGCAATCAAGCATCCTAGGACCGGTTTCTGGCTATCAGCCGTCTTCAGCCAGGATAGCTTGACTCCATGGTGTGGAGAGCATGGGACTCACGTCTGAGCATACCCATCCCACTCGGGGTGACAAATGCAAAAACAACAATTGATGGACAGAATGCAGAACAATGTCATACACATATGCAAATCAGCCTTGACCCTGTGCCTCATGGAAACAGTCCAGCCCGAACTGCCAAGCCATGTCTTTCCTGGACTGGAATCAAGCATCCTATGACCGGTTTCTGGCTATCAGCCGTCTTCAGCCTGGATAGCTTGACTCCAGTGGTGTGGAGAGCATGGGACTCACGTCTGAGCATACCCATCCCACTTGGGGTGACAAATGTAAAAACAACAATTGAAGGACAGAATGAACAATGTCATACATTCACCCCAGTACAGAGATCTGGGCCTAAATCCATAGTTTTTTTGAACTCCACACCACCCCAGTTCAGACATGGCCATATGCAAATCAGCCTTGACCCTGTGCCTCATGGGAACTGTCCAGCCCTAACTGCCAAGCCATGTCTTTCCTGGACAGGAATCAAGCATCCTAGGACCGGTTTCTGGCTATCAGCCGTCTTCAGCCAGGATAGATTGACTCCAGTGGTGTTTAGAGCATGGGACTCACGTCTGAGCATACCCATCCTACTCGGGGTAACAAATGCAAAAACAACAAGTGATGGACAGAATGCAGAACAATGTCATACATTCACCCCAGTACAGAGATCTGGGCCTAAATCCATCATTTTTTTGCACTCCACACCTCCTCAGTTCAGACATGGCCATATGCAAATCATCCTTGACCCTGTGCCTCGTGGGAACAGTCCAACCCAAACTGAAAAGCCATGTCTTTCCTGGACAGGAATCCAGCATCCTAGTACCGGTTTCAGGCTATCAGCCGTCTTCAGCCAGGATAGATTGACTCCAGTGGTGTGGAGAGTATGGGAATCACATCTGAGCATACCCATCCCACTCGGGGTGACAAATGCAAAAAACAACAATTGATGGACAGAATGCAGAACAATGTCATACAATCACTCCAGTACAAAGATCCTGGCCTAAATCCATCGTTTTTTTGCCCTCCACACCACCCCAGTTCAGACATGGCCATATGCAAATCAGCCTTGACCCTGTAACTCATGGGAACAGTCCTGCCCCAACTGCCAAGCCATGTCTTTCCTGGACCGGAATCAAGCATCCTAGGACCGGATTCTGGCTATCAGCTGTCTTCATCCAGGATAGCTTGACTCTAGTGGTGTGGAGAGCATGGGACTCACGTCTGAGCATACCCATCCCACTTGGGGTGACAAATGCAAAAACAACAATTGAAGGACAGAATGCAGAACAATGTCATACATTCACGCCAGTACAGAGATCTGGGCCTAAATCCATTGTTTTTTTGCACTCCACACCACCCCAGTTCAGACATGGCCATATGCAAATCAGCCTTGACCCTGTGCCGATTGGGAACAGTCCAGCCCGAACTGCCAAGCCATGTCTTTCCTGGACAGGAATCCAGCATCCTAGGACCGGTTTCAGGCTATCAGCCGTCTTCAGCCAGGATAGATTGACTCCAGTGGTGTGGAGAGTATGGGAATCACGTCAGAGCATACCCATCCCACTCGGGCTGACAAATGCAAAAACAACAATTGATGGACAGAATGCAGAACAATGTCATACATTCACCCCAGTACAGAGATATGGACCTAAATCAATCGTTTTTGTGCACTCCACACCACCCCAGTACAGACATGGCCATATGCAAATCAGCCTTGACCCTGTGCCTCATGGGAACTGTTCAGCCCGAACTGCCAAGCCATGTCTTTCCTGGACCCGAATCAAGCATCCTTGGACCGGTTTCTGGCTATCAGCCGTCTTCAGCCAGGATAGCTTGACTCCAGTGGTGTGGAGAGCATAGGACTCATGTCTGAGCATACCCATCCCACTTGGGGTGACAAATGCAAAAACAACAATTGATGGAAAGAATGCAGAACAATGTCAAACATTCACCCCAGTACAGAGATCTGGGCCTAAATCCATTGTTTTTTGCACTCCACAGCACCCCAGTTCAGACATGGCCATATGCAAATCATCCATGACCCTGTGCCTCATGGGAACAGTCCAGCCCGAACTGCCAAGCCATGTCTTTCCTGGACAGGAATCAAGCATCCTAGGACCGGTTTCAGGCTATCAGCCGTCTTCAGCCAGGATAGATTAACTCCAGTGGTGTAGAGAGCATGGGACTCAGGTCTGAGCATACCCATCCCACTCGGGTGACAAATGAAAAAACAACAATTGATGGACAGAATGAAGAACAATGTCATACATTCACCACAGTACAGAGCTCTGGGCCTAAATCCATTGTTTTTTGCACTCCACACCACCCCAGTTCAGACATGGCCATATGCAAATCATCCATGACCCTGTGCCTCATGGTAACAGTCCAGCCCGAACTGCCAAGCCATGTCTTTCCTGGACAGGAATCAAGTATCCTAGGACCGGTTTCAGGCTATCAGCCGTCTTCAGCCAGGATAGATTGACTCCAGTGGTGTGGAGAGCATGGGACTCACGTCTGAGCATACCCATCCCACTCGGGGTGAAAAATGCAAAAACAACAATTGATGGACAGAATGCAGAACAATGTCATACATTCACCCCAGTACAGAGCTCTGGGCCTACATCTATCATTTTTTTGCACTCCACACCACCCCAGTTCAGACATGGCCATATGCAAATCAGTCTTGACCCTGTGCCTCATGGGAACAGTCCTGCCCGAACTGCCAAGCAATGTCTTTCCTGGACCGGAATAGAGCATCCTAGGACCGGTTTCTGGCTATCAGCCGTCTTCAGCCAGGATAGCTTGACTCCAGTGGTGTGGGGAGCATGGGAATCACGTCTGAGCATACCCATCCCACTTGGGGTGACAAATGCAAAAACAACAATTGAAGGACAGAATGCAGAACAATGTCATACATTCACCCCAGTACAGAGATCTGGGCCTAAATCCATTGTTTTTTTGCACTCCACACCACCCCAGTTCAGACATGGCCATATGCAAATCAGCCTTGACCCTGTGCCTCATGGGAACAGTCCAGCTCGAACTGCCAAGCCATGTCTTTCCTGGACTGGAATCAAGCATCCTATGACCGGTTTCAGGCTATCAGACGTCTTCAGCCAGGATAGCTTGACTTCAGTGTTGTGGTGATCATGGGACTCACCCCCGAGCATACCCATCCCTCTCGGGGCGACAAATGCAAAAACAACAATTGAAGGACAGAATGCAGAACAATGTCATACATTCACTCCAGTACAGAGATCCTGGCCTAAATCCATCATTTTTTTGCACTCCACACCACCCCAGTTCAGACATGTCCATATGCAAATCAGCCTTGACCCTGTGCCTCATGGGAACAGTCCAGCCCGAACTGCCAAGCCATGTCTTTCCTGGACAGGAATCAAGCATCCTAGGACCGGTTTCTGGCTGTCAGCTGTCTTCAGCCAGGATAGCTTGACTCCAGTGGTGTGGAGAGCATGGGACTCACGTCTGAGCATACCCATCCCACTCGGGGTGACTAATGCAAAAACAACAATTGATGGACAGAATGCAGAACAATGTCATACATTCACCCTAGTACAGAGATATAAACCTAAATCCATTGTTTTTGTGCACTCCACACCACCTCAGTTCGGACATGGCCATATGCCAATCAGTCTTGACCCTGTGCCTCATGGGAACTGTTCAGCCTGAACTGCCAAGCCATGTCTTTCCTGGAACGGAATCAAGCATCCTAGGACCGGTTTCTGGCTATCAGCCATCTTCAGCCAGGATAGCTTGACTCCAGTGTTGTGGTGAGCATGGGACTCACGTCTGAGCATACCCATCCCACTCGGGGTGAACAATGCAAAAACAACAATTGATGGACAGAATGCAGAACAATGTCATACATTCACCCCAGTACAGAGCTCTGGGCCTACATCCATCATTTTTTTGCACTCCACACCACCCCAGTTCAGACATGGCCATATGCAAATCAGCCTTGACCCTGTGCCTCATGGGATCAGTCCTACCCGAACTGCCAAGACATGTCTTTCCTGGACCGCAATCAAGCATCCTAGGACCGGTTTCTGGCTATCAGCCGTCTTCAGCCAGGATAGCTTGACTCCATGGTGTGGAGAGCATGGGATTCACGTCTGAGCATACCCATCCCACTCGGGGTGACAAATGCAAAAACAACAATTGATGGACAGAATGCAGAACAATGTCATACACATATGCAAATCAGCCTTGACCCTGTGCCTCATCGGAACAGTCCAGCCCGAACTGCCAAGCCATGTCTTTCCTGGACTGGAATCAAGCATCCTATGACCGGTTTCTGGCTATCAGCCGTCTTCAGCGAGGATAGCTTGACTCCAGTGGTGTGGAGAGCATGGGACTCACGTCTGAGCATACCCATCCCACTTGGGGTGACAAATGCAAAAACAACAATTGATGGACAGAATGCCGAACAATGTTATACATTCACCCCAGTACAGAGATCTGGGCCTAAATCCATTGTTTTTTGCACTCCACAGCACCCCAGTTCAGACATGGCCATATGCAAATCATCCTTGACCCTGTGCCTCATGGGAACAATCCAGCCCGAACTGCCAAGCCATGTCTTTCCTGGACCGGAATCAAGCATCCTAGGACCGGTTTCTGGCTGTCAGCTGTCTTCAGCCAGGATAGCTTGACTCCAGTGGTGTGGAGAGCATGGGACTCACGTCTGAGCATACCCATCCCACTCGGGGTGACTAATGCAAAAACAACAACTGATGGACAGAATGCAGAACAATGTCATACATTCACCCCAGTACAGAGATATAAACCTAAATCCATCGTTTTTGTGCACTCCAAACCACCCCAGTTCAGACATGGCCACATGCAAATCAGTCTTGACCCTGTGCCTCATGGGAACTGTTCAGCCCGAACTGCCAAGCCATGTCTTTCCCGGACCGGAATCAAGCATCCTAGGACCGGTTTCTGGCTATCAGCCGTCTTCAGCCAGGATAGCTTGAATCCAGTGTTGTGGTGAGCATGGGACTCACGTCTGAGCATACCCATCCCACTCGGGGTGAAAAATGCAAAAACAACAATTGATGGACAGAATGCAGAACAATGTCATACATTCACCCCAGTACAGAGCTCTGGGCCTACATCCATCATTTTTTTGCACTCCACACCACCCCAGTTCAGACATGGCCATATGCAAATCAGCCTTGACCCTGTGCCTCATGGGAACAGTCCTGCCCGAACTGCCAAGCCATGTCTTTCCTGGACCGGAATCAAGTATCCTAGGACCAGTTTCTGGCTATCAGCCGTCTTCAGCCAGGATAGCTTGACTCCAGTGGTGTGGAGAGCATGGGAATCACGTCTGAGCATACCCATCCCACTTGGGGTGACAAATGCAAAAACAACAATTGAAGGACAGAATGCAGAACAATGTCATACATTCACCCCAGTACGGAGATCTGGGCCGAAATCCATTGTTTTTTTGCACTCCACACCACCCCAGTTCAGACATGGCCATATGCAAATCAGCCTTGACCCTGTGCCTCATGGGAATAGTCCAGCCCGAACTGCCAAGCCATGTCTTTCCTGGACCGCAATCAAGCATCCTAGGACCGGTTTCTGGCTATCAGCCGTCTTCAGCCAGGATAGCTTGACTCCAGTGGTATGGAGAGCATGGGAATCACGTCTGAGCATACCCATCCCACTTGGGGTGACAAATGCAAAAACAACAATTGAAGGACAGAATGCAGAACAATGTCATACATTCACCCCAGTACAGAGATCTGGGCCTAAATCCATTGTTTTTTTGCACTCCACACCACCCCAGTTCAGACATGGCCATATGCAAATCAGCCTTGACCCTGTGCCTCATGGGAACAGTCCAGCCCGAACTGCCAAGCCATGTCTTTCCTGGACCGCAATCAAGCATCCTAGGACCGGTTTCTGGCTATCAGCCGTCTTCAGCCAGGATAGCTTGACTCCATGGTGTGGAGAGCATGGGATTCACGTCTGAGCATACCCATCCCACTCGGGGTGACAAATGCAAAAACAACAATTGATGGACAGAATGCAGAACAATGTCATACACATATGCAAATCAGCCTTGACCCTGTGCCTCATGGAAACAGTCCAGCCCGAACTGCCAAGCCATGTCTTTCCTGGACTGGAATCAAGCATCCTATGACCGGTTTCTGGCTATCAGCCGTCTTCAGCCTGGATAGCTTGACTCCAGTGGTGTGGAGAGCATGGGACTCACGTCTGAGCATACCCATCCCACTCGGTGTGACAAATGCAAAAACAACAATTGATGGATATAATGCAGAACAATGTTATACATTTAACCCAGTACAGAGATCTGGGCCTAAATCCATCATCTTTTTGCACTCCACACCACCCCAGTTCAGACATGGCCATAATCAAATTAGCCTTGACCCTGTGCCTCATGGGAACAGTCCTGCCCCAACTGCCAAGCCATGTCTTTCCTGGACCGGAATCAAGCATCCTAGGACCGGTTTCTGGCTATCAGCCGTATTCAGCCAGGATAGCTTGACTCCAGTGGTGTGGAGAGCATGGGACTCACGTCTGAGCATACCCATCCCACTTGGGGTGACAAATGTAAAAACAACAATTGAAGGACAGAATGAACAATGTCATACATTCACCCCAGTACAGAGATCTGGGCCTAAATCCATAGTTTTTTTGAACTCCACACCACCCCAGTTCAGACATGGCCATATGCAAATCAGCCTTGACCCTGTGCCTCATGGGAACTGTCCAGCCCGAACTGCCAAGCCATGTCTTTCCTGGACAGGAATCAAGCATCCTAGGACCGGTTTCTGGCTATCAGCCGTCTTCAGCCAGGATAGATTGACTCCAGTGGTGTTTAGAGCATGGGACTCACGTCTGAGCATACCCATCCTACTCGGGGTAACAAATGCAAAAACAACAAGTGATGGACAGAATGCAGAACAATGTCATACATTCACCCCAGTACAGAGATCTGGGCCTAAATCCATCATTTTTTTGCACTCCACACCACCTCAGTTCAGACATGGCCATATGCAAATCATCCTTGACCCTGTGCCTCGTGGGAACAGTCCAACCCAAACTGAAAAGCCATGTCTTTCCTGGACAGGAATCCAGCATCCTAGGACCGGTTTCAGGCTATCAGCCGTCTTCAGCCAGGATAGATTGACTCCAGTGGTGTTTAGAGCATGGGACTCACGTCTGAGCATACCCATCCTACTCGGGGTAACAAATGCAAAAACAACAAGTGATGGACAGAATGCAGAACAATGCCATACATTCACCCCAGTACAGAGATCTGGGCCTAAATCCATTGTTTTTTTGCACTCCACACCACCCCAGTTCAGACATGGCCATATGCAAATCAGCCTTGACCCTGTGCCTCATGGGAACAGTCCAGCCCGAACTGCCAAGCCATGTCTTTCCTAGACCGCACTCAAGCATCCTAGGACCGGTTTCTGGCTATCAGCCGTCTTCAGCCAGGATAGCTTGACTCCATGGTGTGGAGAGCATGGGATTCACGTCTGAGCATACCCATCCCACTCGGGGTGACAAATGCAAAAACAACAATTGATGGACAGAATGCAGAACAATGTCATACACATATGCAAATCAGCCTTGACCCTGTGCCTCATCGGAACAGTCCAGCCCGAACTGCCAAGCCATGTCTTTCCTGGACTGGAATCAAGCATCCTATGACCGGTTTCTGGCTATCAGCCGTCTTCAGCGAGGATAGCTTGACTCCAGTGGTGTGGAGAGCATGGGACTCACGTCTGAGCATACCCATCCCACTTGGGGTGACAAATGCAAAAACAACAATTGATGGACAGAATGCCGAACAATGTTATACATTCACCCCAGTACAGAGATCTGGGCCTAAATCCATTGTTTTTTGCACTCCACAGCACCCCAGTTCAGACATGGCCATATGCAAATCATCCATGACCCTGTGCCTCATGGGAACAGTCCTGCCCCAACTGCCAAGCCATGTGTTTCCTGGACCGGAATCAAGCATCCTTGGACCGGTTTCTGGCTATAAGCCGTCTTCAGCCAGGATAGCTTGACTCCAGTGGTGTGGAGAGCATGGGACTCACGTCTGAGCATACCCATCCCACTTGGGGTGACAAATGTAAAAACAACAATTGAAGGACAGAATGAACAATGTCATACATTCACTCCAGTACAGAGATCTGGACCTAAATACATCATTTTTTTGCTCTCCACACCACCTCAGTTCAGACATGGCCATATGCAAATCATCCTTGACCCTGTGCCTCATGGGAACAATCCAGCCCGAACTGCCAAGCCATGTCTTTCCTGGACCGGAATCAAGCATCCTAGGACCGGTTTCTGGCTGTCAGCTGTCTTCAGCCAGGATAGCTTGACTCCAGTGGTGTGGAGAGCATGGGACTCACGTCTGAGCATACCCATCCCACTCGGGGTGACTAATGCAAAAACAACAACTGATGGACAGAATGCAGAACAATGTCATACATTCACCCCAGTACAGAGATATAAACCTAAATCCATCGTTTTTGTGCACTCCAAACCACCCCAGTTCAGACATGGCCACATGCAAATCAGTCTTGACCCTGTGCCTCATGGGAACTGTTCAGCCCGAACTGCCAAGCCATGTCTTTCCCGGACCGGAATCAAGCATCCTAGGACCGGTTTATGGCTATCAGCCGTCTTCAGCCAGGATAGCTTGACTCCAGTATTGTGGTGAGCATGGGACTCACGTCTGAGCATACCCATCCCACTCGGGGTGAAAAATGCAAAAACAACAATTGATGGACAGAATGCAGAACAATGTCATACATTCACCCCAGTACAGAGCTCTGGGCCTACATCCATCATTTTTTTGCACTCCACACCACCCCAGTTCAGACATGGCCATATGCAAATCAGCCTTGACCCTGTGCCTCATGGGAACAGTCCTGCCCGAACTGCCAAGCCATGTCTTTCCTGGACCGGAATCAAGTATCCTAGGACCAGTTTCTGGCTATCAGCCGTCTTCAGCCAGGATAGCTTGACTCCAGTGGTGTGGAGAGCATGGGAATCACGTCTGAGCATACCCATCCCACTTGGGGTGACAAATGCAAAAACAACAATTGAAGGACAGAATGCAGAACAATGTCATACATTCACCCCAGTACGGAGATCTGGACCTAAATCCATTGTTTTTTTGCACTCCACACCACCCCAGTTCAGACATGGCCATATGCAAATCAGCCTTGACCCTGTGCCTCATGGGAATAGTCCAGCCCGAACTGCCAAGCCATGTCTTTCCTGGTCCGCAATCAAGCATCCTAGGACCGGTTTCTGGCTATCAGCCGTCTTCAGCCAGGATAGCTTGACTCCATGGTGTGGAGAGCATGGGACTCACGTCTGAGCATACCCATCCCACTCGGGGTGACAAATGCAAAAACAACAATTGATGGACAGAATGCAGAACAATGTCATACACATATGCAAATCAGCCTTGACCCTGTGCCTCATGGAAACAGTCCAGCCCGAACTGCCAAGCCATGTCTTTCCTGGACTGGAATCAAGCATCCTATGACCGGTTTCTGGCTATCAGCCGTCTTCAGCCTGGATAGCTTGACTCCAGTGGTGTGGAGAGCATGGGACTCACGTCTGAGCATACCCATCCCACTTGGGGTGACAAATGTAAAAACAACAATTGAAGGACAGAATGAACAATGTCATACATTCACCCCAGTACAGAGATCTGGGCCTAAATCCATAGTTTTTTTGAACTCCACACCACCCCAGTTCAGACATGGCCATATGCAAATCAGCCTTGACCCTGTGCCTCATGGGAACTGTCCAGCCCTAACTGCCAAGCCATGTCTTTCCTGGACAGGAATCAAGCATCCTAGGACCGGTTTCTGGCTATCAGCCGTCTTCAGCCAGGATAGATTGACTCCAGTGGTGTTTAGAGCATGGGACTCACGTCTGAGCATACCCATCCTACTCGGGGTAACAAATGCAAAAACAACAAGTGATGGACAGAATGCAGAACAATGTCATACATTCACCCCAGTACAGAGATCTGGGCCTAAATCCATCATTTTTTTGCACTCCACACCTCCTCAGTTCAGACATGGCCATATGCAAATCATCCTTGACCCTGTGCCTCGTGGGAACAGTCCAACCCAAACTGAAAAGCCATGTCTTTCCTGGACAGGAATCCAGCATCCTAGTACCGGTTTCAGGCTATCAGCCGTCTTCAGCCAGGATAGATTGACTCCAGTGGTGTGGAGAGTATGGGAATCACATCTGAGCATACCCATCCCACTCGGGGTGACAAATGCAAAAAACAACAATTGATGGACAGAATGCAGAACAATGTCATACAATCACTCCAGTACAAAGATCCTGGCCTAAATCCATCGTTTTTTTGCCCTCCACACCACCCCAGTTCAGACATGGCCATATGCAAATCAGCCTTGACCCTGTAACTCATGGGAACAGTCCTGCCCCAACTGCCAAGCCATGTCTTTCCTGGACCGGAATCAAGCATCCTAGGACCGGATTCTGGCTATCAGCCGTCTTCATCCAGGATAGCTTGACTCTAGTGGTGTGGAGAGCATGGGACTCACGTCTGAGCATACCCATCCCACTTGGGGTGACAAATGCAAAAACAACAATTGAAGGACAGAATGCAGAACAATGTCATACATTCACGCCAGTACAGAGATCTGGGCCTAAATCCATTGTTTTTTTGCACTCCACACCACCCCAGTTCAGACATGGCCATATGCAAATCAGCCTTGACCCTGTGCCGATTGGGAACAGTCCAGCCCGAACTGCCAAGCCATGTCTTTCCTGGACAGGAATCCAGCATCCTAGGACCGGTTTCAGGCTATCAGCCGTCTTCAGCCAGGATAGATTGACTCCAGTGGTGTGGAGAGTATGGGAATCACGTCAGAGCATACCCATCCCACTCGGGCTGACAAATGCAAAAACAACAATTGATGGACAGAATGCAGAACAATGTCATACATTCACCCCAGTACAGAGATATGGACCTAAATCAATCGTTTTTGTGCACTCCACACCACCCCAGTACAGACATGGCCATATGCAAATCAGCCTTGACCCTGTGCCTCATGGGAACTGTTCAGCCCGAACTGCCAAGCCATGTCTTTCCTGGACCCGAATCAAGCATCCTTGGACCGGTTTCTGGCTATCAGCCGTCTTCAGCCAGGATAGCTTGACTCCAGTGGTGTGGAGAGCATAGGACTCATGTCTGAGCATACCCATCCCACTTGGGGTGACAAATGCAAAAACAACAATTGATGGAAAGAATGCAGAACAATGTCAAACATTCACCCCAGTACAGAGATCTGGGCCTAAATCCATTGTTTTTTGCACTCCACAGCACCCCAGTTCAGACATGGCCATATGCAAATCATCCATGACCCTGTGCCTCATGGGAACAGTCCAGCCCGAACTGCCAAGCCATGTCTTTCCTGGACAGGAATCAAGCATCCTAGGACCGGTTTCAGGCTATCAGCCGTCTTCAGCCAGGATAGATTAACTCCAGTGGTGTAGAGAGCATGGGACTCAGGTCTGAGCATACCCATCCCACTCGGGTGACAAATGAAAAAACAACAATGGATGGACAGAATGAAGAACAATGTCATACATTCACCCCAGTACAGAGCTCTGGGCCTAAATCCATTGTTTTTTGCACTCCACACCACCCCAGTTCAGACATGGCCATATGCAAATCAGTCTTGACCCTGTGCCTCATGGGAACAGTCCTGCCCGAACTGCCAAGCAATGTCTTTCCTGGACCGGAATAGAGCATCCTAGGACCGGTTTCTGGCTATCAGCCGTCTTCAGCCAGGATAGCTTGACTCCAGTGGTGTGGGGAGCATGGGAATCACGTCTGAGCATACCCATCCCACTTGGGGTGACAAATGCAAAAACAACAATTGAAGGACAGAATGCAGAACAATGTCATACATTCACCCCAGTACAGAGATCTGGGCCTAAATCCATTGTTTTTTTGCACTCCACACCACCCCAGTTCAGACATGGCCATATGCAAATCAGCCTTGACCCTGTGCCTCATGGGAACAGTCCAGCTCGAACTGCCAAGCCATGTCTTTCCTGGACTGGAATCAAGCATCCTATGACCGGTTTCAGGCTATCAGACGTCTTCAGCCAGGATAGCTTGACTTCAGTGTTGTGGTGATCATGGGACTCACCCCCGAGCATACCCATCCCTCTCGGGGCGACAAATGCAAAAACAACAATTGAAGGACAGAATGCAGAACAATGTCATACATTCACTCCAGTACAGAGATCCTGGCCTAAATCCATCATTTTTTTGCACTCCACACCACCCCAGTTCAGACATGTCCATATGCAAATCAGCCTTGACCCTGTGCCTCATGGGAACAGTCCAGCCCGAACTGCCAAGCCATGTCTTTCCTGGACAGGAATCAAGCATCCTAGGACCGGTTTCTGGCTGTCAGCTGTCTTCAGCCAGGATAGCTTGACTCCAGTGGTGTGGAGAGCATGGGACTCACGTCTGAGCATACCCATCCCACTCGGGGTGACTAATGCAAAAACAACAATTGATGGACAGAATGCAGAACAATGTCATACATTCACCCTAGTACAGAGATATAAACCTAAATCCATTGTTTTTGTGCACTCCACACCACCTCAGTTCGGACATGGCCATATGCCAATCAGTCTTGACCCTGTGCCTCATGGGAACTGTTCAGCCTGAACTGCCAAGCCATGTCTTTCCTGGAACGGAATCAAGCATCCTAGGACCGGTTTCTGGCTATCAGCCATCTTCAGCCAGGATAGCTTGACTCCAGTGTTGTGGTGAGCATGGGACTCACGTCTGAGCATACCCATCCCACTCGGGGTGAACAATGCAAAAACAACAATTGATGGACAGAATGCAGAACAATGTCATACATTCACCCCAGTACAGAGCTCTGGGCCTACATCCATCATTTTTTTGCACTCCACACCACCCCAGTTCAGACATGGCCATATGCAAATCAGCCTTGACCCTGTGCCTCATGGGATCAGTCCTACCCGAACTGCCAAGACATGTCTTTCCTGGACTGGAATCAAGCATCCTAGGACCGGTTTCTGGCTATCAGCCATCTTCAGCCAGGATAGCTTGACTCCAGTGGTATGGAGAGCATGGGAATCACGTCTGAGCATACCCATCCCACTTGGGGTGACAAATGCAAAAACAACAATTGAAGGACAGAATGCAGAACAATGTCATACATTCACCCCAGTACAGAGATCTGGGCCTAAATCCATTGTTTTTTTGCACTCCACACCACCCCAGTTCAGACATGGCCATATGCAAATCAGCCTTGACCCTGTGCCTCATGGGAACAGTCCAGCCCGAACTTCCAAGCCATGTCTTTCCTGGACCGCAATCAAGCATCCTAGGACCGGTTTCTGGCTATCAGCCGTCTTCAGCCAGGATAGCTTGACTCCATGGTGTGGAGAGCATGGGATTCACGTCTGAGCATACCCATCCCACTCGGGGTGACAAATGCAAAAACAACAATTGATGGACAGAATGCAGAACAATGTCATACACATATGCAAATCAGCCTTGACCCTGTGCCTCATCGGAACAGTCCAGCCCGAACTGCCAAGCCATGTCTTTCCTGGACTGGAATCAAGCATCCTATGACCGGTTTCTGGCTATCAGCCGTCTTCAGCGAGGATAGCTTGACTCCAGTGGTGTGGAGAGCATGGGACTCACGTCTGAGCATACCCATCCCACTTGGGGTGACAAATGCAAAAACAACAATTGATGAACAGAATGCCGAACAATGTTATACATTCACCCCAGTACAGAGATCTGGGCCTAAATCCATTGTTTTTTGCACTCCACAGCACCCCAGTTCAGACATGGCCATATGCAAATCATCCTTGACCCTGTGCCTCATGGGAACAATCCAGCCCGAACTGCCAAGGCATGTCTTTCCTGGACCGGAATCAAGCATCCTAGGACCGGTTTCTGGCTGTCAGCTGTCTTCAGCCAGGATAGCTTGACTCCAGTGGTGTGGAGAGCATGGGACTCACGTCTGAGCATACCCATCCCACTCGGGGTGACTAATGCAAAAACAACTGATGGACAGAATGCAGAACAATGTCATACATTCACCCCAGTACAGAGATATAAACCTAAATCCATCGTTTTTGTGCACTCCAAACCACCCCAGTTCAGACATGGCCACATGCAAATCAGTCTTGACCCTGTGCCTCATGGGAACTGTTCAGCCCGAACTGCCAAGCCATGTCTTTCCCGGACCGGAATCAAGCATCCTAGGACCGGTTTCTGGCTATCAGCCGTCTTCAGCCAGGATAGCTTGAATCCAGTGTTGTGGTGAGCATGGGACTCACGTCTGAGCATACCCATCCCACTCGGGGTGAAAAATGCAAAAACAACAATTGATGGACAGAATGCAGAACAATGTCATACATTCACCCCAGTACAGAGCTCTGGGCCTACATCCATCATTTTTTTGCACTCCACACCACCCCAGTTCAGACATGGCCATATGCAAATCAGCCTTGACCCTGTGCCTCATGGGAACAGTCCTGCCCGAACTGCCAAGCCATGTCTTTCCTGGACCGGAATCAAGTATCCTAGGACCAGTTTCTGGCTATCAGCCGTCTTCAGCCAGGATAGCTTGACTCCAGTGGTGTGGAGAGCATGGGAATCACGTCTGAGCATACCCATCCCACTTGGGGTGACAAATGCAAAAACAACAATTGAAGGACAGAATGCAGAACAATGTCATACATTCACCCCAGTACGGAGATCTGGGCCTAAATCCATTGTTTTTTTGCACTCCACACCACCCCAGTTCAGACATGGCCATATGCAAATCAGCCTTGACCCTGTGCCTCATGGGAATAGTCCAGCCCGAACTGCCAAGCCATGTCTTTCCTGGACCGCAATCAAGCATCCTAGGACCGGTTTCTGTCTATCAGCCGTCTTCAGCCAGGATAGCTTGACTCCAGTGGTATGGAGAGCATGGGAATCACGTCTGAGCATACCCATCCCACTTGGGGTGACAAATGCAAAAACAACAATTGAAGGACAGAATGCAGAACAATGTCATACATTCACCCCAGTACAGAGATCTGGGCCTAAATCCATTGTTTTTTTGCACTCCACACCACCCCAGTTCAGACATGGCCATATGCAAATCAGCCTTGACCCTGTGCCTCATGGGAACAGTCCAGCCCGAACTGCCAAGCCATGTCTTTCCTGGACCGCAATCAAGCATCCTAGGACCGGTTTCTGGCTATCAGCCGTCTTCAGCCAGGATAGCTTGACTCCATGGTGTGGAGAGCATGGGATTCACGTCTGAGCATACCCATCCCACTCGGGGTGACAAATGCAAAAACAACAATTGATGGACAGAATGCAGAACAATGTCATACACATATGCAAATCAGCCTTGACCCTGTGCCTCATGGAAACAGTCCAGCCCGAACTGCCAAGCCATGTCTTTCCTGGACTGGAATCAAGCATCCTATGACCGGTTTCTGGCTATCAGCCGTCTTCAGCCTGGATAGCTTGACTCCAGTGGTGTGAAGAGCATGGGACTCACGTCTGAGCATACCCATCCCACTCGGTGTGACAAATGCAAAAACAACAATTGATGGATATAATGCAGAACAATGTTATACATTTAACCCAGTACAGAGATCTGGGCCTAAATCCATCATCTTTTTGCACTCCACACCACCCCAGTTCAGACATGGCCATAATCAAATTAGCCTTGACCCTGTGCCTCATGGGAACAGTCCTGCCCCAACTGCCAAGCCATGTCTTTCCTGGACCGGAATCAAGCATCCTAGGACCGGTTTCTGGCTATCAGCCGTATTCAGCCAGGATAGCTTGACTCCAGTGGTGTGGAGAGCATGGGACTCACGTCTGAGCATACCCATCCCACTTGGGGTGACAAATGTAAAAACAACAATTGAAGGACAGAATGAACAATGTCATACATTCACCCCAGTACAGAGATCTGGGCCTAAATCCATAGTTTTTTTGAACTCCACACCACCCCAGTTCAGACATGGCCATATGCAAATCAGCCTTGACCCTGTGCCTCATGGGAACTGTCCAGCCCGAACTGCCAAGCCATGTCTTTCCTGGACAGGAATCAAGCATCCTAGGACCGGTTTCTGGCTATCAGCCGTCTTCAGCCAGGATAGATTGACTCCAGTGGTGTTTAGAGCATGGGACTCACGTCTGAGCATACCCATCCTACTCGGGGTAACAAATGCAAAAACAACAAGTGATGGACAGAATGCAGAACAATGTCATACATTCACCCCAGTACAGAGATCTGGGCCTAAATCCATCATTTTTTTGCACTCCACACCACCTCAGTTCAGACATGGCCATATGCAAATCATCCTTGACCCTGTGCCTCGTGGGAACAGTCCAACCCAAACTGAAAAGCCATGTCTTTCCTGGACAGGAATCCAGCATCCTAGGACCGGTTTCAGGCTATCAGCCGTCTTCAGCCAGGATAGATTGACTCCAGTGGTGTTTAGAGCATGGGACTCACGTCTGAGCATACCCATCCTACTCGGGGTAACAAATGCAAAAACAACAAGTGATGGACAGAATGCAGAACAATGCCATACATTCACCCCAGTACAGAGATCTGGGCCTAAATCCATAGTTTTTTTGCACTCCACACCACCCCAGTTCAGACATGGCCATATGCAAATCAGCCTTGACCCTGTGCCTCATGGGAACAGTCCAGCCCGAACTGCCAAGCCATGTCTTTCCTGGACTGGAATCAAGCATCCTATGACCGGTTTCAGGCTATCAGACGTCTTCAGCCAGGATAGCTTGACTTCAGTGTTGTGGTGATCATGGGACTCACCCCCGAGCATACCCATCCCTCTCGGGGCGACAAATGCAAAAACAACAATTGAAGGACAGAATGCAGAACAATGTCATACATTCACCCCAGTACAGAGATATAAACCTAAATCCATTGTTTTTGTGCACTCCACACCACCTCAGTTCGGACATGGCCATATGCCAATTAGTCTTGACCCTGTGCCTCATGGGAACTGTTCAGCCTGAACTGCCAAGCCATGTCTTTCCTGGAACGGAATCAAGCATCCTAGGACCGGTTTCTGGCTATCAGCCATCTTCAGCCAGGATAGCTTGACTCCAGTGTTGTGGTGAGCATGGGACTCACGTCTGAGCATACCCATCCCACTCGGGGTGAAAAATGCAAAAACAACAATTGATGGACAGAATGCAGAACAATGTCATACATTCACCCCAGTACAGAGCTCTGGGCCTACATCCATCATTTTTTTGCACTCCACACCACCCCAGTTCAGACATGGCCATATGCAAATCAGCCTTGACCCTGTGCCTCATGGGATCAGTCCTACCCGAACTGCCAAGCCATGTCTTTCCTGGACTGGAATCAAGCATCCTAGGACCGGTTTCTGGCTATCAGCCATCTTCAGCCAGGATAGCTTGACTCCAGTGGTATGGAGAGCATGGGAATCACGTCTGAGCATACCCATCCCACTTGGGGTGACAAATGCAAAAACAACAATTGAAGGACAGAATGCAGAACAATGTCATACATTCACCCCAGTACAGAGATCTGGGCCTAAATCCATTGTTTTTTTGCACTCCACACCACCCCAGTTCAGACATGGCCATATGCAAATCAGCCTTGACCCTGTGCCTCATGGGAACAGTCCAGCCCGAACTGCCAAGCCATGTCTTTCCTGGACCGCAATCAAGCATCCTAGGACCGGTTTCTGGCTATCAGCCGTCTTCAGCCAGGATAGCTTGACTCCATGGTGTGGAGAGCATGGGATTCACGTCTGAGCATACCCATCCCACTCGGGGTGACAAATGCAAAAACAACAATTGATGGACAGAATGCAGAACAATGTCATACACATATGCAAATCAGCCTTGACCCTGTGCCTCATCGGAACAGTCCAGCCCGAACTGCCAAGCCATGTCTTTCCTGGACTGGAATCAAGCATCCTATGACCGGTTTCTGGCTATCAGCCGTCTTCAGCGAGGATAGCTTGACTCCAGTGGTGTGGAGAGCATGGGACTCACGTCTGAGCATACCCATCCCACTTGGGGTGACAAATGCAAAAACAACAATTGATGGACAGAATGCCGAACAATGTTATACATTCACCCCAGTACAGAGATCTGGGCCTAAATCCATTGTTTTTTGCACTCCACAGCACCCCAGTTCAGACATGGCCATATGCAAATCATCCATGACCCTGTGCCTCATGGGAACAGTCCTGCCCCAACTGACAAGCCATGTGTTTCCTGGACCGGAATCAAGCATCCTTGGACCGGTTTCTGGCTATAAGCCGTCTTCAGCCAGGATAGCTTGACTCCAGTGGTGTGGAGAGCATGGGACTCACGTCTGAGCATACCCATCCCACTTGGGGTGACAAATGTAAAAACAACAATTGAAGGACAGAATGAACAATGTCATACATTCACTCCAGTACAGAGATCTGGACCTAAATACATCATTTTTTTGCTCTCCACACCACCTCAGTTCAGACATGGCCATATGCAAATCATCCTTGACCCTGTGCCTCATGGGAACAATCCAGCCCGAACTGCCAAGCCATGTCTTTCCTGGACCGGAATCAAGCATCCTAGGACCGGTTTCTGGCTGTCAGCTGTTTTCAGCCAGGATAGCTTGACTCCAGTGGTGTGGAGAGCATGGGACTCACGTCTGAGCATACCCATCCCACTCGGGGTGACTAATGCAAAAACAACAACTGATGGACAGAATGCAGAACAATGTCATACATTCACCCCAGTACAGAGATATAAACCTAAATCCATCGTTTTTGTGCACTCCAAACCACCCCAGTTCAGACATGGCCACATGCAAATCAGTCTTGACCCTGTGCCTCATGGGAACTGTTCAGCCCGAACTGCCAAGCCATGTCTTTCCCGGACCGGAATCAAGCATCCTAGGACCGGTTTATGGCTATCAGCCGTCTTCAGCCAGGATAGCTTGACTCCAGTATTGTGGTGAGCATGGGACTCACGTCTGAGCATACCCATCCCACTCGGGGTGAAAAATGCAAAAACAACAATTGATGGACAGAATGCAGAACAATGTCATACATTCACCCCAGTACAGAGCTCTGGGCCTACATCCATCATTTTTTTGCACTCCACACCACCCCAGTTCAGACATGGCCATATGCAAATCAGCCTTGACCCTGTGCCTCATGGGAACAGTCCTGCCCGAACTGCCAAGCCATGTCTTTCCTGGACCGGAATCAAGTATCCTAGGACCAGTTTCTGGCTATCAGCCGTCTTCAGCCAGGATAGCTTGACTCCAGTGGTGTGGAGAGCATGGGAATCACGTCTGAGCATACCCATCCCACTTGGGGTGACAAATGCAAAAACAACAATTGAAGGACAGAATGCAGAACAATGTCATACATTCACCCCAGTACGGAGATCTGGACCTAAATCCATTGTTTTTTTGCACTCCACACCACCCCAGTTCAGACATGGCCATATGCAAATCAGCCTTGACCCTGTGCCTCATGGGAATAGTCCAGCCCGAACTGCCAAGCCATGTCTTTCCTGGTCCGCAATCAAGCATCCTAGGACCGGTTTCTGGCTATCAGCCGTCTTCAGCCAGGATAGCTTGACTCCATGGTGTGGAGAGCATGGGACTCACGTCTGAGCATACCCATCCCACTCGGGGTGACAAATGCAAAAACAACAATTGATGGACAGAATGCAGAACAATGTCATACACATATGCAAATCAGCCTTGACCCTGTGCCTCATGGAAACAGTCCAGCCCGAACTGCCAAGCCATGTCTTTCCTGGACTGGAATCAAGCATCCTATGACCGGTTTCTGGCTATCAGCCGTCTTCAGCCTGGATAGCTTGACTCCAGTGGTGTGGAGAGCATGGGACTCACGTCTGAGCATACCCATCCCACTCGGTGTGACAAATGCAAAAACAACAATTGATGGATATAATGCAGAACAATGTTATACATTTAACCCAGTACAGAGATCTGGGCCTAAATCCATCATCTTTTTGCACTCCACACCACCCCAGTTCAGACATGGCCATAATCAAATTAGCCTTGACCCTGTGCCTCATGGGAACAGTCCTGCCCCAACTGCCAAGCCATGTCTTTCCTGGACCGGAATCAAGCATCCTAGGACCGGTTTCTGGCTATCAGCCGTATTCAGCCAGGATAGCTTGACTCCAGTGGTGTGGAGAGCATGGGACTCACGTCTGAGCATACCCATCCCACTTGGGGTGACAAATGTAAAAACAACAATTGAAGGACAGAATGAACAATGTCATACATTCACCCCAGTACAGAGATCTGGGCCTAAATCCATAGTTTTTTTGAACTCCACACCACCCCAGTTCAGACATGGCCATATGCAAATCAGCCTTGACCCTGTGCCTCATGGGAACTGTCCAGCCCGAACTGCCAAGCCATGTCTTTCCTGGACAGGAATCAAGCATCCTAGGACCGGTTTCTGGCTATCAGCCGTCTTCAGCCAGGATAGATTGACTCCAGTGGTGTTTAGAGCATGGGACTCACGTCTGAGCATACCCATCCTACTCGGGGTAACAAATGCAAAAACAACAAGTGATGGACAGAATGCAGAACAATGTCATACATTCACCCCAGTACAGAGATCTGGGCCTAAATCCATCATTTTTTTGCACTCCACACCACCTCAGTTCAGACATGGCCATATGCAAATCATCCTTGACCCTGTGCCTCGTGGGAACAGTCCAACCCAAACTGAAAAGCCGTGTCTTTCCTGGACAGGAATCCAGCATCCTAGGACCGGTTTCAGGCTATCAGCCGTCTTCAGCCAGGATAGATTGACTCCAGTGGTGTTTAGAGCATGGGACTCACGTCTGAGCATACCCATCCTACTCGGGGTAACAAATGCAAAAACAACAAGTGATGGACAGAATGCAGAACAATGCCATACATTCACCCCAGTACAGAGATCTGGGCCTAAATCCATTGTTTTTTTGCACTCCACACCACCCCAGTTCAGACATGGCCATATGCAAATCAGCCTTGACCCTGTGCCTCATGGGAACAGTCCAGCCCGAACTGCCAAGCCATGTCTTTCCTGGACTGGAATCAAGCATCCTATGACCGGTTTCAGGCTATCAGACGTCTTCAGCCAGGATAGCTTGACTTCAGTGTTGTGGTGATCATGGGACTCACCCCCGAGCATACCCATCCCTCTCGTGGCGACAAATGCAAAAACAACAATTGAAGGACAGAATGCAGAACAATGTCATACATTCACTCCAGTACAGAGATCCTGGCCTAAATCCATCGTTTTTTTGCACTCCACACCACCCCAGTTCAGACATGTCCATATGCAAATCAGCCTTGACCCTGTGCCTCATGGGAACAGTCCAGCCCGAACTGCCAAGCCATGTCTTTCCTGGACCGGAATCAAGCATCCTAGGACCGGTTTCTGGCTGTCAGCTGTCTTCAGCCAGGATAGCTTGACTCCAGTGGTGTGGAGAGCATGGGACTCACGTCTGAGCATACCCATCCCACTCGGGGTGACTAATGCAAAAACAACAATTGATGGACAGAATGCAGAACAATGTCATACATTCACCCCAGTACAGAGATATAAACCTAAATCCATTGTTTTTGTGCACTCCACACCACCTCAGTTCGGACATGGCCATATGCCAATCAGTCTTGACCCTGTGCCTCATGGGAACTGTTCAGCCTGAACTGCCAAGCCATGTCTTTCCTGGAACGGAATCAAGCATCCTAGGACCGGTTTCTGGCTATCAGCCATCTTCAGCCAGGATAGCTTGACTCCAGTGTTGTGGTGAGCATGGGACTCACGTCTGAGCATACCCATCCCACTCGGGGTGAAAAATGCAAAAACAACAATTGATGGACAGAATGCAGAACAATGTCATACATTCACCCCAGTACAGAGCTCTGGGCCTACATCCATCATTTTTTTGCACTCCACACCACCCCAGTTCAGACATGGCCATATGCAAATCAGCCTTGACCCTGTGCCTCATGGGATCAGTCCTACCCGAACTGCCAAGCCATGTCTTTCCTGGACTGGAATCAAGCATCCTAGGACCGGTTTCTGGCTATCAGCCATCTTCAGCCAGGATAGCTTGACTCCAGTGGTATGGAGAGCATGGGAATCACGTCTGAGCATACCCATCCCACTTGGGGTGACAAATGCAAAAACAACAATTGAAGGACAGAATGCAGAACAATGTCATACATTCACCCCAGTACAGAGATCTGGGCCTAAATCCATTGTTTTTTTGCACTCCACACCACCCCAGTTCAGACATGGCCATATGCAAATCAGCCTTGACCCTGTGCCTCATGGGAACAGTCCAGCCCGAACTGCCAAGCCATGTGTTTCCTGGACCGCAATCAAGCATCCTAGGACCGGTTTCTGGCTATCAGCCGTCTTCAGCCAGGATAGCTTGACTCCATGGTGTGGAGAGCATGGGATTCACGTCTGAGCATACCCATCCCACTCGGGGTGAAAAATGCAAAAACAACAATTGATGGACAGAATGCAGAACAATGTCATACACATATGCAAATCAGCCTTGACCCTGTGCCTCATGGGAACAGTCCTGCCCCAACTGCCAAGCCATGTGTTTCCCGGACCGGAATCAAGCATCCTTGGACCGGTTTCTGGCTATAAGCCGTCTTCAGCCAGGATAGCTTGACTCCAGTGGTGTGGAGAGCATGGGACTCACGTCTGAGCATACCCATCCCACTTGGGGTGACAAATGTAAAAACAACAATTGAAGGACAGAATGAACAATGTCATACATTCACTCCAGTACAGAGATCTGGACCTAAATACATCATTTTTTTGCTCTCCACACCACCTCAGTTTAGACATGGCCATATACAAATCATCCTTGACCCTGTGCCTCATGGGAACAATCCAGCCCGAACTGCCAAGCCATGTCTTTCCTGGACCGGAATCAAGCATCCTAGGACCGGTTTCTGGCTGTCAGCTGTCTTCAGCCAGGATAGCTTGACTCCAGTGGTGTGGAGAGCATGGGACTCACGTCTGAGCATACCCATCCCACTCGGGGTGACTAATGCAAAAACAACAACTGATGGACAGAATGCAGAACAATGTCATACATTCACCCCAGTACAGAGATATAAACCTAAATCCATCGTTTTTGTGCACTCCAAACCACCCCAGTTCAGACATGGCCACATGCAAATCAGTCTTGACCCTGTGCCTCATGGGAACTGTTCAGCCCGAACTGCCAAGCCATGTCTTTCCCGGACCGGAATCAAGCATCCTAGGACCGGTTTATGGCTATCAGCCGTCTTCAGCCAGGATAGCTTGACTCCAGTATTGTGGTGAGCATGGGACTCACGTCTGAGCATACCCATCCCACTCGGGGTGAAAAATGCAAAAACAACAATTGATGGACAGAATGCAGAACAATGTCATACATTCACCCCAGTACAGAGCTCTGGGCCTACATCCATCATTTTTTTGCACTCCACACCACCCCAGTTCAGACATGGCCATATGCAAATCAGCCTTGACCCTGTGCCTCATGGGAATAATCCAGCCCGAACTGCCAAGCCATGTCTTTCCTGGTCCGCAATCAAGCATCCTAGGACCGGTTTCTGGCTATCAGCCGTCTTCAGCCAGGATAGCTTGACTCCATGGTGTGGAGAGCATGGGACTCACGTCTGAGCATACCCATCCCACTCGGGGTGACAAATGCAAATACAACAATTGATGGACAGAATGCAGAACAATGTCATACACATATGCAAATCAGCCTTGACCCTGTGCCTCATGGAAACAGTCCAGCCCGAACTGCCAAGCCATGTCTTTCCTGGACTGGAATCAAGCATCCTATGACCGGTTTCTGGCTATCAGCCGTCTTCAGCCTGGATAGCTTGACTCCAGTGGTGTGGAGAGCATGGGACTCACGTCTGAGCATACCCATCCCACTCGGTGTGACAAATGCAAAAACAACAATTGATGGACAGAATGCAGAACAATGTTATACATTTAACCCAGTACAGAGATCTGGGCCTAAATCCATCATCTTTTTGCACTCCACACCACCCCAGTTCAGACATGGCCATAATCAAATTAGCCTTGACCCTGTGCCTCATGGGAACAGTCCTGCCCCAACTGCCAAGCCATGTCTTTCCTGGACCGGAATCAAGCATCCTAGGACCGGTTTCTGGCTATCAGCCGTCTTCAGCCAGGATAGCTTGACTCCAGTGGTGTGGAGAGTATGGGACTCACGTCTGAGCATACCCATCCCACTTGGGGTGACAAATGTAAAAACAACAATTGAAGGACAGAATGAACAATGTCATACATTCACCCCAGTACAGAGATCTGGGCCTAAATCCATAGTTTTTTTGAACTCCACACCACCCCAGTTCAGACATGGCCATATGCAAATCAGCCTTGACCCTGTGCCTCATGGGAACTGTCCAGCCCGAACTGCCAAGCCATGTCTTTCCTGGACAGGAATCAAGCATCCTAGGACCGGTTTCTGGCTATCAGCCGTCTTCAGCCAGGATAGATTGACTCCAGTGGTGTTTAGAGCATGGGACTCACGTCTGAGCATACCCATCCTACTCGGGGTAACAAATGCAAAAACAACAAGTGATGGACAGAATGCAGAACAATGTCATACATTCACCCCAGTACATAGATCTGGGCTTAAATCCATCATTTTTTTGCACTCCACACCACCTCAGTTCAGACATGGCCATATGCAAATCATCCTTGACCCTGTGCCTCGTGGGAACAGTCCAACCCAAACTGAAAAGCCATGTCTTTCCTGGACAGGAATCCAGCATCCTAGGACCGGTTTCAGGCTATCAGCCGTCTTCAGCCAGGATAGATTGACTCCAGTGGTGTGGAGAGTATGGGAATCACGTCTGAGCATACCCATCCCACTCGGGGTGACAAATGCAAAAAACAACAATTGATGGACAGAATGCAGAACAATGTCATACAATCACTCCAGTACAAAGATCCTGGCCTAAATCCATCGTTTTTTTGCCCTCCACACCACCCCAGTTCAGACATGGCCATATGCAAATCAGCCTTGACCCTGTACCTCATGGGAACAGTCCTGCCCCAACTGCCAAGCCATGTCTTTCCTGGACCGGAATCAAGCATTCTAGGACCGGATTCTGGCTATCAGCCGTCTTCATCCAGGATAGCTTGACTCTAGTGGTGTGGAGAGCATGGGACTCACGTCTGAGCATACCCATCCCACTTGGGGTGACAAATGCAAAAACAACAATTGAAGGACAAAATGCAGAACAATGTCATACATTCACGCCAGTACAGAGATCTGGGCCTAAATCCATTGTTTTTTTGAACTCCACACCACCCCAGTTCAGACATGGCCATATGCAAATCAGCCTTGACCCTGTGCCGATTGGGAACAGTCCAGCCCGAACTGCCAAGCCATGTCTTTCCTGGACAGGAATCCAGCATCCTAGGACCGGTTTCAGGCTATCAGCCGTCTTCAGCCAGGATAGATTGACTCCATGGTGTGGAGAGCATGGGACTCACGTCTGAGCATACCCATCCCACTCGGGGTGACAAATGCAAAAACAACAATTGATGGACAGAATGCAGAACAATGTCATACACATATGCAAATCAGCCTTGACCCTGTGCCTCATGGAAACAGTCCAGCCCGAACTGTCAAGCCATGTCTTTCCTGGACTGGAATCAAGCATCCTATGACCGGTTTCTGACTATCAGCCGTCTTCAGCCTGGATAGCTTGACTCCAGTGGTGTGGAGAGCATGGGACTCACGTCTGAGCATACCCATCCCACTCGGTGTGACAAATGCAAAAACAACAATTGATGGACAGAATGCAGAACAATGTTATACATTTAACCCAGTACAGAGATCTGGGCCTAAATCCATCATCTTTTTGCACTCCACACCACCCCAGTTCAGACATGGCCATAATCAAATTAGCCTTGACCCTGTGCCTCATGGGAACAGTCCTGCCCCAACTGCCAAGCCATGTCTTTCCTGGACCGGAATCAAGCATCCTAGGACCGGTTTCTGGCTATCAGCCGTCTTCAGCCAGGATAGCTTGACTCCAGTGGTGTGGAGAGCATGGGACTCACGTCTGAGCATACCCATCCCACTTGGGGTGACAAATGTAAAAACAACAATTGAAGGACAGAATGAACAATGTCATACATTCACCCCAGTACAGAGATCTGGGCCTAAATCCATAGTTTTTTTGAACTCCACACCACCCCAGTTCAGACATGGCCATATGCAAATCAGCCTTGACCCTGTGCCTCATGGGAACTGTCCAGCCCGAACTGCCAAGCCATGTCTTTCCTGGACAGGAATCAAGCATCCTAGGACCGGTTTCTGGCTATCAGCCGTCTTCAGCCAGGATAGATTGACTCCAGTGGTGTTTAGAGCATGGGACTCACGTCTGAGCATACCCATCCTACTCGGGGTAACAAATGCAAAAACAACAAGTGATGGACAGAATGCAGAACAATGTCATACATTCACCCCAGTACAGAGATCTGGGCCTAAATCCATCATTTTTTTGCACTCCACACCACCTCAGTTCAGACATGGCCATATGCAAATCATCCTTGACCCTGTGCCTCGTGGGAACAGTCCAACCCAAACTGAAAAGCCATGTCTTTCCTGGACAGGAATCCAGCATCCTAGGACCGGTTTCAGGCTATCAGCCGTCTTCAGCCAGGATAGATTGACTCCAGTGGTGTGGAGAGTATGGGAATCACGTCTGAGCATACCCATCCCACTCGGGGTGACAAATGCAAAAAACAACAATTGATGGACAGAATGCAGAACAATGTCATACAATCACTCCAGTACAAAGATCCTGGCCTAAATCCATCGTTTTTTTGCCCTCCACACCACCCCAGTTCAGACATGGCCATATGCAAATCAGCCTTGACCCTGTACCTCATGGGAACAGTCCTGCCCCAACTGCCAAGCCATGTCTTTCCTGGACCGGAATCAAGCATCCTAGGACCGGATTCTGGCTATCAGCCGTCTTCATCCAGGATAGCTTGACTCTAGTGGTGTGGAGAGCATGGGACTCACGTCTGAGCATACCCATCCCACTTGGGGTGACAAATGCAAAAACAACAATTGAAGGACAGAATGCAGAACAATGTCATACATTCACGCCAGTACAGAGATCTGGGCCTAAATCCATTGTTTTTTTGCACTCCACACCACCCCAGTTCAGACATGGCCATATGCAAATCAGCCTTGACCCTGTGCCGATTGGGAACAGTCCAGCCCGAACTGCCAAGCCATGTCTTTCCTGGACAGGAATCCAGCATCCTAGGACCGGTTTCAGGCTATCAGCCGTCTTCAGCCAGGATAGATTGACTCCAGTGGTGTGGAGAGTATGGGAATCACGTCTGAGCATACCCATCCCACTCGGGGTGACAAATGCAAAAACAACAATTGATGGACAGAATGCAGAACAATGTCATACATTCACTCCAGTACAAAGATCCTGGCCTAAATCCATCGTTTTTTTGCCCTCCACACCACCCCAGTTCAGACATGGCCATATGCAAATCAGCCTTGACCCTGTGCCTCATGGGAACTGTTCAGCCCAAACTGCCAAGCCATGTCTTTCCTGGACTGGAATCAAGCATCCTAGGACCGGTTTCTGGCTATCAGCCGTCTTCAGCCAGGATAGCTTGACTCCAGTGGTGTGGAGAGCATGGGACTCACGTCTGAGCATACCCATCCCACTCGGGATGACAAATGCAAAAACAACAATTGATGGACAGAATGCAGAACAATGTCATACATTCACCCCAGTACAGAGATATGGACCTAAATCAATCGTTTTTGTGCACTCCACACCACCCCAGTACAGACATGGCCATATGCAAATCAGCCTTGACCCTGTGCCTCATGGGAACTGTTCAGCCAGAACTGCCAAGCCATGTCTTTCCTGGACCCGAATCAAGCATCCTAGGACCGGTTTCTGGCTATCAGCCGTCTTCAGCCAGGATAGCTTGACTCCAGTGTTGTGGTGAGCATGGGACTCACGTCTTAGCATACCCATCCCACACGGGGTGACAAATGCAAAAACAACAACTGATGGACAGAATGCAGAACAATGTCATACATTCACCCCAGTACAGAGCTCTGGGCCTAAATCCATTGTTTTTTGCACTCCACACCACCCCAGTTCAGACATGGCCATATGCAAATCATCCATGACCCTGTGCCTCATGGGAACAGTCCAGCCCGAACTGCCAAGCCATGTCTTTCCTGGACCGGAATCCAGCATCCTAGGACCGGTTTCAGGCTATCAGCCGTCTTCAGCCAGGATAGATTGACTCCAGTGGTGTGGAGAGCATGGGACTCACGTCTGAGCATACCCATCCCACTCGGAGTGAAAAATGCAAAAACAACAATTGATGGACAGAATGCAGAACAATGTCATACATTCACTCCAGTACAGAGATCCTGGCCTAAATCCATCGTTTTTTGCACTCCACACCACCCCAGTTCACACATGGCCATATGCAAATCAGCCTTGACCCTTTGCCTCATGGGAACAGTCCGGCCCGAACTGCCAAGCCATGTCTTTCCTGGACCGGAATCAAGCATCCTAGGACCGGTTTCTGGCTATCAGCCAACTTCAGCCAGGATAGCTTGACTCCAGTGGTGTGGAGAGCATAGGACTCATGTCTGAGCATACCCATCCCACTTGGGGTGACAAATGCAAAAACAACAATTGATGGAAAGAATGCAGAACAATGTCAAACATTCACCCCAGTACAGAGATCTGGGCCTAAATCCATTGTTTTTTGCACTCCACAGCACCCCAGTTCAGACATGGCCATATGCAAATCATCCATGACCCTGTGCCTCATGGGAACAGTCCAGCCCGAACTGCCAAGCCATGTCTTTCCTGGACAGGAATCAAGCATCCTAGGACCGGTTTCTGGCTATCAGCCGTCTTCAGCCAGGATAGCTTGACTCCAGTGGTGTGGAGAGCATGGGACTCACGTCTGAGCATACCCATCCCACTCGGGATGACAAATGCAAAAACAACAATTGATGGACAGAATGCAGAACAATGTCATACATTCACCCCAGTACAGAGATATGGACCTAAATCAATCGTTTTTGTGCACTCCACACCACCCCAGTACAGACATGGCCATATGCAAATCAGCCTTGACCCTGTGCCTCATGGGAACTGTTCAGCCCGAACTGCCAAGCCATGTCTTTCCTGGACCCGAATCAAGCATCCTAGGACCGGTTTCTGGCTATCAGCCGTCTTCAGCCAGGATAGCTTGACTCCAGTGTTGTGGTGAGCATGGGACTCACGTCTGAGCATACCCATCCCACTCGGGTGACAAATGAAAAAACAACAATTGATGGACAGAATGCAGAACAATGTCATACATTCACCCCAGTACAGAGCTCTGGGCCTAAATCCATTGTTTTTTGCACTCCACACCACCCCAGTTCAGACATGGCCATATGCAAATCATCCATGACCCTGTGCCTCATGGGAACAATCCAGCCCGAACTGCCAAGCCATGTCTTTCCTGGACCGGAATCAAGCATCCTAGGACCGGTTTCTGGCTATCAGCCGTCTTCAGCCAGGATAGCTTGACTCCAGTGGTGTGGAGAGCATGGGACTCACGTCTGAGCATACCCATCCCACTCGGGGTGACTAATGCAAAAACAACAATTGATGGACAGAATGCAGAACAATGTCATACATTCACCCCAGTACAGAGATATAAACCTAAATCCATTGTTTTTGTGCACTCCACACCACCTCAGTTCGGACATGGCCATATGCCAATCAGTCTTGACCCTGTGCCTCATGGGAACTGTTCAGCCTGAACTGCCAAGCCATGTCTTTCCTGGAACGGAATCAAGCATCCTAGGACCGGTTTCTGGCTATCAGCCATCTTCAGCCAGGATAGCTTGACTCCAGTGTTGTGGTGAGCATGGGACTAACGTCTGAGCATACCCATCCCACTCGGGGTGAAAAATGCAAAAACAACAATTGATGGACAGAATGCAGAACAATGTCATACATTCACCCCAGTACTGAGCTCTGGGCCTACATCCATCATTTTTTTGCACTCCACACCACCCCAGTTCAGACATGGCCATATGCAAATCAGCCTTGACCCTGTGCCTCATGGGATCAGTCCTACCCGAACTGCCAAGCCATGTCTTTCCTGGACTGGAATCAAGCATCCTAGGACCGGTTTCTGGCTATCAGCCATCTTCAGCCAGGATAGCTTGACTCCAGTGGTATGGAGAGCATGGGAATCACGTCTGAGCATACCCATCCCACTTGGGGTGACAAATGCAAAAACAACAATTGAAGGACAGAATGCAGAACAATGTCATACATTAACCCCAGTACAGAGATCTGGGCCTAAATCCATTGTTTTTTTGCACTCCACACCACCCCAGTTCAGACATGGCCATATGCAAATCAGCCTTGACCCTGTGCCTCATGGGAACAGTCCAGCCCGAACTGCCAAGCCATGTCTTTCCTGGACCGCAATCAAGCATCCTAGGACCGGTTTCTGGCTATCAGCCGTCTTCAGCCAGGATAGCTTGACTCCATGGTGTGGAGAGCATGGGATTCACGTCTGAGCATACCCATCCCACTCGGGGTGACAAATGCAAAAACAACAATTGATGGACAGAATGCAGAACAATGTCATACACATATGCAAATCAGCCTTGACCCTGTGCCTCATCGGAACAGTCCAGCCCGAACTGCCAAGCCATGTCTTTCCTGGACTGGAATCAAGCATCCTATGACCGGTTTCTGGCTATCAGCCGTCTTCAGCCAGGATAGCTTGACTCCAGTGGTGTGGAGAGCATGGGACTCACGTCTGAGCATACCCATCCCACTTGGGGTGACAAATGTAAAAACAACAATTGAAGGACAGAATGAACAATGTCATACATTCACTCCAGTACAGAGATCTGGACCTAAATCCATCATTTGTTTGCACTCCACACCACCTCAGTTCAGACATGGCCATATGCAAATCATCCTTGACCCTGTGCCTCGTGGGAACAGTCCAACCCAAACTGAAAAGCCATGTCTTACCTGGACCAGATTCTAGCATACTAGGACCGGTTTCTGGCTATCAGCCGTCTTCAGCCAGGATAGCTTGACTCCAGTGGTGTGGAGAGCATGGGACTCACCTCTGAGCATACCCATCCCACTCGGGGTGACTAATGCAAAAACAACAATGGATGTACAGAATGCAGAACAATGTTATACATTCACCCCAGTACAGAGATCTGGGCCTAAATCCATTGTTTTTTGCACTCCACACCACCCCAGTTCAGACATGGCCATATGCAAATCATCCATGACCCTGTGCCTCATGAGAACAGTCCTGCCCGAACTGCCAAGCCATGTCTTTCCTGGACAGGAATCAAGCATCCTAGAACCGGTTTCTGGCTATCAGCCGTCTTCAGCCAGGATAGCTTGACTCCAGTGTTGTGGTGAGCATGGGACTCACTTCTGAGCATACCCATCCCACTCGGGGTGACAAATGAAAAAACAACAATTGATGGACAGAATGCAGAACAATGTCATACATTCACCCCAGTACAGAGCTCTGGGCCTAAATCCATTGTTTTTGCACTCCACACCACCCCAGTTCAGACATGGCCATATGCAAATCATCCATGACCCTGTGCCTCATGGGAACAGTCCAGCCTGAACTGCCAAGCCATGTCTTTCCTGGACAGGAATCAAGTATCCTAGGACCGGTTTCAGGCTATCAGCCGTCTTCAGCCAGGATAGATTGACTCCAGTGGTGTGGAGAGCATGGGACTCACGTCTGAGCATACCCATCCCACTCGGGGTGAAAAATGCAAAAACAACAATTGATGGACAGAATGCAGAACAATGTCATACATTCACCCCAGTACAGAGATCTGGGCCTAAATCCATTGTTTTTTTGCACTCCACACCACCCCAGTTCAGACATGGCCATATGCAAATCAGCCTTGACCCTGTGCCTCATGGGAACAGTCCAGCCCGAACTGCCAAGCCATGTCTTTCCTGGACCGCAATCAAGCATCCTAGGACCGGTTTCTGGCTATCAGCCGTCTTCAGCTAGGATATCTTGACTCCATGGTGTGGAGAGCATGGGACTCACGTCTGAGCATACCCATCCCACTCAGGGTGACAAATGCAAAAACAACAATTGATGGACAGAATGCAGAACAATGTCATACACATATGGAAATCAGCCTTGACCCTGTGCCTCATGGGAACAGTCCAGCCCGAACTGCCAAGCCATGTCTTTCCTGGACTGGAATCAAGCATCCTATGACCGGTTTCAGGCTATCAGACGTCTTCAGCCAGGATAGCTTGACTCCAGTGTTGTGGTGATCATGGGACTCACCCCCGAGCATACCCATCCCTCTCGGGGTGACAAATGCAAAAACAACAATTGATGGACAGAATGCAGAACAATGTCATACATTCATCCCAGTACAGAGCTCTGGGCCTAAATCCATTGTTTTTTGCACTCCACACCACCCCAGTTCAGACATGGCCATATGCAAATCATCCATGACCCTGTGCCTCATGAGAACAGTCCAGCCTGAACTGCCAAGCCATGTCTTTCCTGGACAGGAATCAAGCATCCTAGGACCGGTTTCAGGCTATCAGCCGTCTTCAGCCAGGATAGATTGACTCCAGTGGTGTGGAGAGCATGGGACTCACGTCTGAGCATACCCATCCCTCTCGGGGTGACAAATGCAAAAACAACAATTGATGGACAGAATGCAGAACAATGTCATACATTCACTCCAGTACAGAGATCCTGGCCTAAATCCATCGTTTTTTTGCACTCCACACCACCCCAGTTCAGACATGTCCATATGCAAATCAGCCTTGACCCTGTGCCTCATGGGAACAGTCCAGCCCGAACTGCCAAGCCATGTCTTTCCTGGACCGGAATCAAGCATCCTAGGACCGGTTTCTGGCTGTCAGCTGTCTTTAGCCAGGATAGCTTGACTCCAGTGGTGTGGAGAGCATGGGACTCACGTCTGAGCATACCAATCCCACTCGGGGTGACTAATGCAAAAACAACAATTGATGGACAGAATGCAGAACAATGTCATACATTCACCCCAGTACAGAGATATAAACCTAAATCCATTGTTTTTGTGCACTCCACACCACCTCATTTCGGACATGGCCATATGCCAATCAGTCTTGACCCTGTGCCTCATGGGAACTGTTCGGCCTGAACTGCCAAGCCATGTCTTTCCTGGAACGGAATCAAGCATCCTAGGACCGGTTTCTGGCTATCAGCCATCTTCAGCCAGGATAGCTTGACTCCAGTGTTGTGGTGAGCATGGGACTCACGTCTGAGCATACCCATCCCACTCGGGGTGAAAAATGCAAAAACAACAATTGATGGACAGAATGCAGAACAATGTCATACATTCACCCCAGTACAGAGCTCTGGGCCTACATCCATCATTTTTTTGCACTCCACACCACCCCAGTTCAGACATGGCCATATGCAAATCAGCCTTGACCCTGTGCCTCATGGGATCAGTCTTGCCCGAACTGCCAAGCCATGTCTTTCCTGGACTGGAATCAAGCATCCTAGGACCGGTTTCTGGCTATCAGCCGTCTTCAGCCAGGATAGCTTGACTCCAGTGGTATGGAGAGCATGGGAATCACGTCTGAGCATACCCATCCCACTTGGGGTGACAAATGCAAAAACAACAATTGAAGGACAGAATGCAGAACAATGTAATACATTCACCCCAGTACAGAGATCTGGGCCTAAATCCATTGTTTTTTTGCACTCCACACCACCCCAGTTCAGACATGGCCATATGCAAATCAGCCTTGACCCTGTGCCTCATGGGAACAGTCCAGCCCGATTTGCCAAGCCATGTCTTTCCTGGACTGCAATCAAGCATCCTAGGACTGGTTTCTGGCTATCAGCCGTCTTCAGCCAGGATAGCTTGACTCCATGGTGTGGAGAGCATGGGATTCACGTCTGAGCATACCCATCCCACTCGGGGTGACAAATGCAAAAACAACAATTGATGGACAGAATGCAGAACAATGTCATACACATATGCAAATCAGCCTTGACCCTGTGCCTCATCGGAACAGTCCAGCCCGAACTGCCAAGCCATGTCTTTCCTGGACTGGAATCAAGCATCCTATGACCGGTTTCTGGCTATCAGCCGTCTTCAGCCTGGATAGCTTGACTCCAGTGGTTTGGAGAGCATGGGACTCAGGTCTGAGCATACCCATCCCATTCGGTGTGACAAATGCAAAAACAACAATTGATGGACAGAATGCCGAACAATGTTATACATTCACCCCAGTACAGAGATCTGGGCCTAAATCCATCATCTTTTTGCACTCCACACCACCCCAGTTCAGACATGGCCATAATCAAATTAGCCTTGACCCTGTGCCTCATGGGAACAGTCCTGCCCCAACTGCCAAGCCATGTCTTTCCTAGACCGGAATCAAGCATCCTAGGACCGGTTTCTGGCTATCAGCCGTCTTCAGCCAGGATAGCTTGACTCCAGTGGTGTGGAGAGCATGGGACTCACGTCTTAGCATACCCATCCCACTTGGGGTGACAAATGTAAAAACAACAATTGAAGGACAGAATGAACAATGTCATACATTCACCCCAGTACAGAGATCTGGACCTAAATCCATCATTTTTTTGCACTCCACACCACCTCAGTTCAGACATGGCCATATGCAAATCATCCTTGACCCTGTGCCTCGTGGGAACAGTCCATCCCAAACTGAAAAGCCATGTCTTTCCTGGACCAGATTCTAGCATACTAGGACCGGTTTCTGGCTATCAGCCGTCTTCAGCCAGGATAGCTTGACTCCAGTGGTGTGGAGAGCATGGGACTCACGTCTGAGCATACCCATCCCACTTGGGGTGACAAATGCAAAAACAACAATTGATGGACAGAATGCCGAAAAATGTTATACATTCACCCCAGTACAGAGATCTGGGCCTAAATCCATTGTTTTTTGCACTCCACAGCACCCCAGTTCAGACATGGCCATATGCAAATCAGCCTTGACCCTGTGCCTCATGGGATCAGTCTTGCCCGAACTGCCAAGCCATGTCTTTCCTGGACTGGAATCAAGCATCCTAGGACCGGTTTCTGGCTATCAGCCGTATTCAGCCAGGATAGCTTCACTCCAGTGGTATGGAGAGCATGGGAATCACGTCTGAGCATACCCATCCCACTTGGGGTGACAAATGCAAAAACAACAATTGAAGGACAGAATGCTGAACAATGTCATACATTCACCCCAGTACCGAGATCTGGGCCTAAATCCATTGTTTTTTTGCACTCTACACCACCCCAGTTCAGACATGGCCATATTCAAAATAGCCTTGACCCTGTGCCTCATGGGAACAGTCCAGCCCGAACTGCCAAGCCATGTCTTTCCTGGACCGCAATCAAGCATCCTAGGACCGGTTTCTGGCTATCAGCCGTCTTCAGCCAGGATAGCTTGACTCCATGGTGTGGAGAGCATGGGATTCACGTCTGAGCATACCCATCCCACTCGGGGTGACAAATGCAAAAACAACAATTGATGGACAGAATGCAGAACAATGTCATACACATATGCAAATCAGCCTTGACCCTGTGCCTCATCGGAACAGTCCAGCCCGAACTGCCAAGCCATGTCTTTCCTGGACTGGAATCAAGCATCCTATGACCGGTTTCTGGCTATCAGCCGTCTTCAGCCTGGATAGCTTGACTCCAGTGGTTTGGAGAGCATGGGACTCAGGTCTGAGCATACCCATCCCACTCGGTGTGACAAATGCAAAAACAACAATTGATGGACAGAATGCCGAACAATGTTATACATTCACCCCAGTACAGAGATCTGGGCCTAAATCCATCATCTTTTTGCACTCCACACCACCCCAGTTCAGGCATGGCCATAATCAAATTAGCCTTGACCCTGTGCCTCATGGGAACAGTCCTGGCCCAACTGCCAAGCCATGTCTTTCCTGGACCGGAATCAAGCATCCTAGGACCGATTTCAGGCTATCAGCCGTCTTCAGCCAGGATAGCTTGACTCCAGTGGTGTGGAGAGCATGGGACTCACGTCTGAGCATACCCATCCCACTTCGGGTGACAAATGTAAAAACAACAATTGAAGGACAGAATGAACAATGTCATACATTCACTCCAGTACAGAGATCTGGACCTAAATCCATCATTTTTTTGCACTCCACACCACCTCAGTTCAGACATGGCCATATGCAAATCATCCTTGACCCTGTGCCTCGTGGGAACAGTCCAACCCAAACTGAAAAGCCATGTCTTTCCTGGACTAGATTCTAGCATACTAGGACCGGTTTCTGGCTATCAGCCGTCTTCAGCCAGGATAGCTTGACTCCAGTGTTGTGGTGAGCATGGGACTCACTTCTGAGCATACCCATCCCACTCGGGGTGACTAATGCAAAAACAACAATGGATGTACAGAATGCAGAACAATGTTATACATTCACCCCAGTACAGAGATCTGGGCCTAAATCCATTGTTTTTTGCACTCCACACCACCCCAGTTCAGACATGGCCATATGCAAATCATCCATGACCCTGTGCCTCATGAGAACAGTCCAGCCCGAACTGCCAAGCCATGTCTTTCCTGGACAGGAATCAAGCATCCTAGAACCGGTTTCTGGCTATCAGCCGTCTTCAGCCAGGATAGCTTGACTCCAGTGTTGTGGTGAGCATGGGACTCACTTCTGAGCATACCCATCCCACTCGGGGTGACAAATGAAAAAACAACAATTGATGGACAGAATGCAGAACAATGTCATACATTCACCCCAGTACAGAGCACTGGGCCTAAATCCATTGTTTTTGCACTCCACACCACCCCAGTTCAGACATGGCCATATGCAAATCATCCATGACCCTGTGCCTCATGGGAACAGTCCAGCCTGAACTGCCAAGCCATGTCTTTCCTGGACAGGAATCAAGTATCCTAGGACCGGTTCAGGCTATCAGCCGTCTTCAGCCAGGATAGATTGACTCCAGTGGTGTGGAGAGCATGGGACTCACGTCTGAGCATACCCATCCTACTCGGGGTGAAAAATGCAAAAACAACAATTGATGGACAGAATGCAGAACAATGTCATACATTCACCCCAGTACAGAGCTCTGGGCCTACATCCATCATTTTTTTGCACTCCACACTACCCCAGTTCAGACATGGCCATATGCAAATCAGCCTTAACCCTGTGCCTCATGGGAACAGTCCTCCCCGAACTGCCAAGCCATGTCTTTCCTGGACCGGAATAGAGCATCCTAGGACCGGTTTCTGCTATCAGCCGTCTTCAGCCAGGATAGCTTGACTCCAGTGGTGTGGGGAGCATGGGAATCACGTCTGAGCATACCCATCCCACTTGGGGTGACAAATGCAAAAACAACAATTGAAGGACAGAATGCAGAACAATGTCATACATTCACCCCAGTACAGAGATCTGGGCCTAAATCCATTGTTTTTTTGCACTCCACACCACCCCAGTTCAGACATGGCCATATGCAAATCAGCCTTGACCCTGTGCCTCATGGGAAAAGTCCAGCCCGAACTGCCAAGCCATGTCTTTCCTGGACCGCAATCAAGCATCCTAGGACCGGTTTCTGGCTATCAGCCGTCTTCAGCTAGGATAGCTTGACTCCATGGTGTGGAGAGCATGGGACTCACGTCTGAGCATACCCATCCCACTCAGGGTGACAAATGCAAAAACAACAATTGATGGACAGAATGCAGAACAATGTCATACACATATGGAAATCAGCCTTGACCCTGTGCCTCATGGGAACAGTCCTGCCCGAACTGCCAAGCCATGTCTTTCCTGGACTGGAATCAAGCATCCTATGACCGGTTTCAGGCTATCAGATGTCTTCAGCCAGGATAGCTTGACTCCAGTGTTGTGGTGATCATAGGACTCACCCCCGAGCATACCCATCCCTCTCGGGGTGACAATGCAAAAACAACAATTGATGGACAGAATGCAGAACAATGTCATACATTCACTCCAGTACAGAGATCCTGGCCTAAATCCATTGTTTTTTTGCACTCCACACCACCCCAGTTCAGACATGTCCATATGCAAATCAGCCTTGACCCTGTGCCTCATGGGAACAATCCAGCCCGAACTGCCAAGCCATGTCTTTCCTGGACCGGAATCAAGCATCCTATGACCGGTTTCTGGCTGTCAGCTGTCTTCAGCCAGGATAGCTTGACTCCAGTGTTGTGGTGATCATGGGACTCACCCCCGAGCATACCCATCCCTCTCGGGGTGACAATGCAAAAACAACAATTGATGGACAGAATGCAGAACAATGTCATACATTCACTCCAGTACAGAGATCCTGGCCTAAATCCATCATTTTTTTGCACTCCACACCACCTCAGTTCAGACATGGCCATATGCAAATCATCCTTGACCCTGTGCCTCGTGGGAACAGTCCAACCCAAACTGAAAAGCCATGTCTTTCCTGGACTAGATTCTAGCATACTAGGACCGGTTTCTGGCTATCAGCCGTCTTCAGCCAGGATAGCTTGACTCCAGTGTTGTGGTGAGCATGGGACTCACTTCTGAGCATACCCATCCCACTCGGGGTGACTAATGCAAAAACAACAATGGATGTACAGAATGCAGAACAATGTCATACATTCACTCCAGTACAGAGATCCTGGCCTAAATCCATCGTTTTTTTGCACTCCACACCACCCCAGTTCAGACATGTCCATATGCAAATCAGCCTTAACCCTGTGCCTCATGGGAACAGTCCAGCCCGAACTGCCAAGCCATGTCTTTCCTGGACCGGAATCAAGCATCCTAGGACCGGTTTCTGGCTGTCAGCTGTCTTTAGCCAGGATAGCTTGACTCCAGTGGTGTGGAGAGCATGGGACTCACGTCTGAGCATACCAATCCCACTCGGGGTGACTAATGCAAAAACAACAATTGATGGACAGAATGCAGAACAATGTCATACATTCACCCCAGTACAGAGATATAAACCTAAATCCATTGTTTTTGTGCACTCCACACCACCTCAGTTCGGACATGGCCATATGCCAATCAGTCTTGACCCTGTGCCTCATGGGAACTGTTCGGCCTGAACTGCCAAGCCATGTCTTTCCTGGAACGGAATCAAGCATCCTAGGACCGGTTTCTGGCTATCAGCCATCTTCAGCCAGGATAGCTTGACTCCAGTGTTGTGGTGAGCATGGGACTCACGTCTGAGCATACCCATCCCACTCGGGGTGAAAAATGCAAAAACAACAATTGATGGACAGAATGCAGAACAATGTCATACATTCACCCCAGTACAGAGCTCTGGGCCTACATCCATCATTTTTTTGCACTCCACACCACCCCAGTTCAGACATGGCCATATGCAAATCAGCCTTGACCCTGTGCCTCATGGGATCAGTCTTGCCCGAACTGCCAAGCCATGTCTTTCCTGGACTGGAATCAAGCATCCTAGGACCGGTTTCTGGCTATCAGCCGTCTTCAGCCAGGATAGCTTGACTCCAGTGGTATGGAGAGCATGGGAATCACGTCTGAGCATACCCATCCCACTTGGGGTGACAAATGCAAAAACAACAATTGAAGGACAGAATGCAGAACAATGTAATACATTCACCCCAGTACAGAGATCTGGGCCTAAATCCATTGTTTTTTTGCACTCCACACCACCCCAGTTCAGACATGGCCATATGCAAATCAGCCTTGACCCTGTGCCTCATGGGAACAGTCCAGCCCGATTTGCCAAGCCATGTCTTTCCTGGACCGCAATCAAGCATCCTAGGACTGGTTTCTGGCTATCAGCCGTCTTCAGCCAGGATAGCTTGACTCCATGGTGTGGAGAGCATGGGATTCACGTCTGAGCATACCCATCCCACTCGGGGTGACAAATGCAAAAACAACAATTGATGGACAGAATGCAGAACAATGTCATACACATATGCAAATCAGCCTTGACCCTGTGCCTCATCGGAACAGTCCAGCCCGAACTGCCAAGCCATGTCTTTCCTGGACTGGAATCAAGCATCCTATGACCGGTTTCTGGCTATCAGCCGTCTTCAGCCTGGATAGCTTGACTCCAGTGGTTTGGAGAGCATGGGACTCAGGTCTGAGCATACCCATCCCACTCGGTGTGACAAATGCAAAAACAACAATTGATGGACAGAATGCCGAACAATGTTATACATTCACCCCAGTACAGAGATCTGGGCCTAAATCCATCATCTTTTTGCACTCCACACCACCCCAGTTCAGACATGGCCATAATCAAATTAGCCTTGACCCTGTGCCTCATGGGAACAGTCCTGCCCCAACTGCCAAGCCATGTCTTTCCTAGACCGGAATCAAGCATCCTAGGACCGGTTTCTGGCTATCAGCCGTCTTCAGCCAGGATAGCTTGACTCCAGTGGTGTGGAGAGCATGGGACTCACGTCTTAGCATACCCATCCCACTTGGGGTGACAAATGTAAAAACAACAATTGAAGGACAGAATGAACAATGTCATACATTCACCCCAGTACAGAGATCTGGACCTAAATCCATCATTTTTTTGCACTCCACACCACCTCAGTTCAGACATGGCCATATGCAAATCATCCTTGACCCTGTGCCTCGTGGGAACAGTCCATCCCAAACTGAAAAGCCATGTCTTTCCTGGACCAGATTCTAGCATACTAGGACCGGTTTCTGGCTATCAGCCGTCTTCAGCCAGGATAGCTTGACTCCAGTGGTGTGGAGAGCATGGGACTCACGTCTGAGCATACCCATCCCACTTGGGGTGACAAATGCAAAAACAACAATTGATGGACAGAATGCCGAAAAATGTTATACATTCACCCCAGTACAGAGATCTGGGCCTAAATCCATTGTTTTTTGCACTCCACAGCACCCCAGTTCAGACATGGCCATATGCAAATCAGCCTTGACCCTGTGCCTCATGGGATCAGTCTTGCCCGAACTGCCAAGCCATGTCTTTCCTGGACTGGAATCAAGCATCCTAGGACCGGTTTCTGGCTATCAGCCGTATTCAGCCAGGATAGCTTCACTCCAGTGGTATGGAGAGCATGGGAATCACGTCTGAGCATACCCATCCCACTTCTGGTGACAAATGCAAAAACAACAATTGAAGGACAGAATGCTGAACAATGTCATACATTCACCCCAGTACCGAGATCTGGGCCTAAATCCATTGTTTTTTTGCACTCTACACCACCCCAGTTCAGACATGGCCATATTCAAAATAGCCTTGACCCTGTGCCTCATGGGAACAGTCCAGCCCGAACTGCCAAGCCATGTCTTTCCTGGACCGCAATCAAGCATCCTAGGACCGGTTTCTGGCTATCAGCCGTCTTCAGCCAGGATAGCTTGACTCCATGGTGTGGAGAGCATGGGATTCACGTCTGAGCATACCCATCCCACTCGGGGTGACAAATGCAAAAACAACAATTGATGGACAGAATGCAGAACAATGTCATACACATATGCAAATCAGCCTTGACCCTGTGCCTCATCGGAACAGTCCAGCCCGAACTGCCAAGCCATGTCTTTCCTGGACTGGAATCAAGCATCCTATGACCGGTTTCTGGCTATCAGCCGTCTTCAGCCTGGATAGCTTGACTCCAGTGGTTTGGAGAGCATGGGACTCAGGTCTGAGCATACCCATCCCACTCGGTGTGACAAATGCAAAAACAACAATTGATGGACAGAATGCCGAACAATGTTATACATTCACCCCAGTACAGAGATCTGGGCCTAAATCCATCATCTTTTTGCACTCCACACCACCCCAGTTCAGGCATGGCCATAATCAAATTAGCCTTGACCCTGTGCCTCATGGGAACAGTCCTGGCCCAACTGCCAAGCCATGTCTTTCCTGGACCGGAATCAAGCATCCTAGGACCGGTTTCAGGCTATCAGCCGTCTTCAGCCAGGATAGCTTGACTCCAGTGGTGTGGAGAGCATGGGACTCACGTCTGAGCATACCCATCCCACTTCGGGTGACAAATGTAAAAACAACAATTGAAGGACAGAATGAACAATGTCATACATTCACTCCAGTACAGAGATCTGGACCTAAATCCATCATTTTTTTGCACTCCACACCACCTCAGTTCAGACATGGCCATATGCAAATCATCCTTGACCCTGTGCCTCGTGGGAACAGTCCAACCCAAACTGAAAAGCCATGTCTTTCCTGGACTAGATTCTAGCATACTAGGACCGGTTTCTTGCTATCAGCCGTCTTCAGCCAGGATAGCTTGACTCCAGTGTTGTGGTGAGCATGGGACTCACTTCTGAGCATACCCATCCCACTCGGGGTGACAAATGAAAAAACAACAATTGATGGACAGAATGCAGAACAATGTCATACATTCACCCCAGTACAGAGCACTGGGCCTAAATCCATTGTTTTTGCACTCCACACCACCCCAGTTCAGACATGGCCATATGCAAATCATCCATGACCCTGTGCCTCATGGGAACAGTCCAGCCTGAACTGCCAAGCCATGTCTTTCCTGGACAGGAATCAAGTATCCTAGGACCGGTTCAGGCTATCAGCCGTCTTCAGCCAGGATAGATTGACTCCAGTGGTGTGGAGAGCATGGGACTCACGTCTGAGCATACCCATCCTACTCGGGGTGAAAAATGCAAAAACAACAATTGATGGACAGAATGCAGAACAATGTCATACATTCACCCCAGTACAGAGCTCTGGGCCTACATCCATCATTTTTTTGCACTCCACACTACCCCAGTTCAGACATGGCCATATGCAAATCAGCCTTAACCCTGTGCCTCATGGGAACAGTCCTCCCCGAACTGCCAAGCCATGTCTTTCCTGGACCGGAATAGAGCATCCTAGGACCGGTTTCTGCTATCAGCCGTCTTCAGCCAGGATAGCTTGACTCCAGTGGTGTGGGGAGCATGGGAATCACGTCTGAGCATACCCATCCCACTTGGGGTGACAAATGCAAAAACAACAATTGAAGGACAGAATGCAGAACAATGTCATACATTCACCCCAGTACAGAGATCTGGGCCTAAATCCATTGTTTTTTTGCACTCCACACCACCCCAGTTCAGACATGGCCATATGCAAATCAGCCTTGACCCTGTGCCTCATGGGAAAAGTCCAGCCCGAACTGCCAAGCCATGTCTTTCCTGGACCGCAATCAAGCATCCTAGGACCGGTTTCTGGCTATCAGCCGTCTTCAGCTAGGATAGCTTGACTCCATGGTGTGGAGAGCATGGGACTCACGTCTGAGCATACCCATCCCACTCAGGGTGACAAATGCAAAAACAACAATTGATGGACAGAATGCAGAACAATGTCATACACATATGGAAATCAGCCTTGACCCTGTGCCTCATGGGAACAGTCCTGCCCGAACTGCCAAGCCATGTCTTTCCTGGACTGGAATCAAGCATCCTATGACCGGTTTCAGGCTATCAGATGTCTTCAGCCAGGATAGCTTGACTCCAGTGTTGTGGTGATCATGGGACTCACCCCCGAGCATACCCATCCCTCTCGGGGTGACAATGCAAAAACAACAATTGATGGACAGAATGCAGAACAATGTCATACATTCACTCCAGTACAGAGATCCTGGCCTAAATCCATTGTTTTTTTGCACTCCACACCACCCCAGTTCAGACATGTCCATATGCAAATCAGCCTTGACCCTGTGCCTCATGGGAACAATCCAGCCCGAACTGCCAAGCCATGTCTTTCCTGGACCGGAATCAAGCATCCTATGACCGGTTTCTGGCTGTCAGCTGTCTTCAGCCAGGATAGCTTGACTCCAGTGTTGTGGTGATCATGGGACTCACCCCCGAGCATACCCATCCCTCTCGGGGTGACAATGCAAAAACAACAATTGATGGACAGAATGCAGAACAATGTCATACATTCACTCCAGTACAGAGATCCTGGCCTAAATCCATCATTTTTTTGCACTCCACACCACCTCAGTTCAGACATGGCCATATGCAAATCATCCTTGACCCTGTGCCTCGTGGGAACAGTCCAACCCAAACTGAAAAGCCATGTCTTTCCTGGACTAGATTCTAGCATACTAGGACCGGTTTCTGGCTATCAGCCGTCTTCAGCCAGGATAGCTTGACTCCAGTGTTGTGGTGAGCATGGGACTCACTTCTGAGCATACCCATCCCACTCGGGGTGACTAATGCAAAAACAACAATGGATGTACAGAATGCAGAACAATGTTATACATTCACCCCAGTACAGAGATCTGGGCCTAAATCCATTGTTTTTTGCACTCCACACCACCCCAGTTCAGACATGGCCATATGCAAATCATCCATGACCCTGTGCCTCATGAGAACAGTCCAGCCCGAACTGCCAAGCCATGTCTTTCCTGGACAGGAATCAAGCATCCTAGAACCGGTTTCTGGCTATCAGCCGTCTTCAGCCAGGATAGCTTGACTCCAGTGTTGTGGTGAGCATGGGACTCACTTCTGAGCATACCCATCCCACTCGGGGTGACAAATGAAAAAACAACAATTGATGGACAGAATGCAGAACAATGTCATACATTCACCCCAGTACAGAGCACTGGGCCTAAATCCATTGTTTTTGCACTCCACACCACCCCAGTTCAGACATGGCCATATGCAAATCATCCATGACCCTGTGCCTCATGGGAACAGTCCAGCCTGAACTGCCAAGCCATGTCTTTCCTGGACAGGAATCAAGTATCCTAGGACCGGTTCAGGCTATCAGCCGTCTTCAGCCAGGATAGATTGACTCCAGTGGTGTGGAGAGCATGGGACTCACGTCTGAGCATACCCATCCTACTCGGGGTGAAAAATGCAAAAACAACAATTGATGGACAGAATGCAGAACAATGTCATACATTCACCCCAGTACAGAGCTCTGGGCCTACATCCATCATTTTTTTGCACTCCACACTACCCCAGTTCAGACATGGCCATATGCAAATCAGCCTTAACCCTGTGCCTCATGGGAACAGTCCTCCCCGAACTGCCAAGCCATGTCTTTCCTGGACCGGAATAGAGCATCCTAGGACCGGTTTCTGCTATCAGCCGTCTTCAGCCAGGATAGCTTGACTCCAGTGGTGTGGGGAGCATGGGAATCATGTCTGAGCATACCCATCCCACTTGGGGTGACAAATGCAAAAACAACAATTGAAGGACAGAATGCAGAACAATGTCATACATTCACCCCAGTACAGAGATCTGGGCCTAAATCCATTGTTTTTTTGCACTCCACACCACCCCAGTTCAGACATGGCCATATGCAAATCAGCCTTGACCCTGTGCCTCATGGGAAAAGTCCAGCCCGAACTGCCAAGCCATGTCTTTCCTGGACCGCAATCAAGCATCCTAGGACCGGTTTCTGGCTATCAGCCGTCTTCAGCTAGGATAGCTTGACTCCATGGTGTGGAGAGCATGGGACTCACGTCTGAGCATACCCATCCCACTCAGGGTGACAAATGCAAAAACAACAATTGATGGACAGAATGCAGAACAATGTCATACACATATGGAAATCAGCCTTGATCCTGTGCCTCATGGGAACAGTCCTGCCCGAACTGCCAAGCCATGTCTTTCCTGGACTGGAATCAAGCATCCTATGACCGGTTTCAGGCTATCAGATGTCTTCAGCCAGGATAGCTTGACTCCAGTGTTGTGGTGATCATGGGACTCACCCCCGAGCATACCCATCCCTCTCGGGGTGACAATGCAAAAACAACAATTGATGGACAGAATGCAGAACAATGTCATACATTCACTCCAGTACAGAGATCCTGGCCTAAATCCATTGTTTTTTTGCACTCCACACCACCCCAGTTCAGACATGTCCATATGCAAATCAGCCTTGACCCTGTGCCTCATGGGAACAATCCAGCCCGAACTGCCAAGCCATGTCTTTCCTGGACCGGAATCAAGCATCCTAGGACCGGTTTCTGGCTGTCAGCTGTCTTCAGCCAGGATAGCTTGACTCCAGTGGTGTGGAGAGCATGGGACTCACGTCTGAGCATACCCATCCCACTCGGGGTGACTAATGCAAAAACAACAATTGATGGACAGAATGCAGAACAATGTCATACATTCACCCCAGTACAGAGATATAAACCTAAATCCATTGTTTTTGTGCACTCCACACCACCTCAGTTCGGACATGGCCATATGCCAATCAGTCTTGACCCTGTGCCTCATGGGAACTGTTCTTTATCAAAACAACAAGTGGTCCTGAGCATACTAAGATAACAAAAAAATTGTGGATATAGATCACAATGGAATTCTATACAGTTTAAGATTCCTTGACCAGCCGGCCAGGGAATATTTATTAGTTCAATTGTTTAGGATCTCAGAGATACAGCAATTAACCCAAATAGTAAGGGTTAAACTGGGGCACAATCCTGTGCCATATAGAGAAGAGCAAGACAAGAGGGTAAAGGTAAGTGAGAAAAGTTATCAGGCAAACAAAAGTGAGCTAGCAGGTCACTGACATTAAATATACGTTAGCAGTGTATCCTGGAGTCATTCATACAAACAGTGGTATCATATAAGTACATGTATGAACTACTCTGAAGTCGACGTTTCGATCCCTAGCTCAAGTATCACGGGATCATCATCAGGACAAGAAATTAATATTGCCTGAAAGTAATTATTTATAACACCCGGTGGTAGTCCGGGGTGTTTTTGGCTTCAATTGAGAAGGTTCTTTTCCGGGGAGAGCTCGTGATTCTTGGTGGGTGCACCTTAATTCAGATTGTTATTCCATCTGAGATTCTGTGGGGATCTAGTTCAGTGATTTAGCAGAGGTGCCCCGTAATTCAGATTGCACTTTCATCTGAGAGTCTTTGGGCGCGCAGGTCTGGGTTGGATGGCAGGACCCAATCTTCTGGGTTGGTATGGGTTAAAAAAATAACGAATCCATCATTTTTTTTCACTCCACACCACCCCAGTTCAGACATGGCCATATGCAAATCAGCCTTGACCCTGTGCCTCATGGGATCAGTCTTGCCCGAACTGCCAAGCCATGTCTTTCCTGGACTGGAATCAAGCATCCTAGGACCGGTTTCTGGCTATCAGCCGTCTTCAGCCAGGATAGCTTGACTCCAGTGGTATGGAGAGCATGGGAATCACGTCTGAGCATACCCTTTCCCACTTGGGGTGACAAATGCAAAAACAACAATTGAAGGACAGAATGCAGAACAATGTCATACATTCACCCCAGTACAGAGATCTGGGCCTAAATCCATTGTTTTTTTGCACTCCACACCACCCCAGTTCAGACATGGCCATATGCAAATCAGCCTTGACCCTGTGCCTCATGGGAACAGTCCAGCCCGAACTGCCAAGCCATGTGTTTCCTGGACCGCAATCAAGCATCCTAGGACCGGTTTCTGGCTATCAGCCGTCTTCAGCCAGGATAGCTTGACTCCATGGTGTGGAGAGCATGGGATTCACGTCTGAGCATACCCATCCCACTCGGGGTGACAAATGCAAAAACAACAATTGATGGACAGAATGCAGAACAATGTCATACACATATGCAAATCAGCCTTGACCCTGTGCCTCATCGGAACAGTCCAGCCCGAACTGCCAAGCCATGTCTTTCCGGGACTGGAATCAAGCATCCTATGACCGGTTTCTGGCTATCAGCCGTATTCAGCCTGGATAGCTTGACTCCAGTGGTTTGGAGAGCATGGGACTCAGGTCTGAGCATACCCATCCCACTCGGTGTGACAAATGCAAAAACAACAATTGATGGACAGAATGCCGAACAATGTTATACATTCACCCCAGTACAGAGATCTGGGCCTAAATCCATCATCTTTTTGCACTCCACACCACCCCAGTTCAGACATGGCCATAATCAAATTAGCCTTGACCCTGTGCCTCATGGGAACAGTCCTGCCCCAACTGCCAAGCCATGTCTTTCCTGGACCGGAATCAAGCATCCTAGGACCGGTTTCTGGCTATCAGCCGTCTTCAGCCAGGATAGCTTGACTCCAGTGGTGTGGAGAGCATGGGACTCACGTCTGAGCATACCCATCCCACTTGGGGTGACAAATGTAAAAACAACAATTGAAGGACAGAATGAACAATGTCATACATTCACCCCAGTACAGAGATCTGGACCTAAATCCATCATTTTTTTGCACTCCACACCACCTCAGTTCAGACATGGCCATATGCAAATCATCCTTGACCCTGTGCCTCGTGGGAACAGTCCAACACAAACTGAAAAGCCATGTCTTTCCTGGAGCAGATTCTAGCATACTAGGACCGGTTTCTGGCTATCAGCTGTCTTCAGCCAGGATAGCTTGACTCCAGTGGTGTGGAGAGCATGGGACTCACGTCTGAGCATACCCATCCCACTTGGGGTGATGTGAGAAGTTGGCCTGATATGTAGTGTTTCCAATTCTGGAACCACTGGGTATCAGTCCAAACAAACCCCAAAGATGTCAGGTTGTAAGTCAACCTTGTAGACAAGCTATCCTAGTGGTAGCATGGACTAAGCAGCCTTAAAGGCTTAACTTAAGAGGTCGTGTTAAGCGAGCTGTTTTACCACATACAATCCTGTAATCAAATGAAAGGACACCACACAAGTATATATTATAAAAATATATGTATTTATTTCTAAATTACTCCCCAGTACTCTTTATGAGGAAAGGGGCACAAGCGTTAAATCAAAAGCACTGTTAAACATATAAAGTTGCACAATTATGGATGAGGGCGGGTGGCCACTCAGACCATATACTAAAAAAGGGGTATAAGTAACACTTATCGTACAATGGTTAGGCCTAGGGCCTAGAGATTCGCTGGGAGCAGTCAGGACTAGCAATGATGAAGTCGGGAGTAGCCCACAGGAGACGGGTGCAGCACGGAAAGTGCGGCGCGCACCAATGCAATGTCAATGGTGCGTAAAAGTTAGTTAAAGTGAATTAAAAGATACTTCCGCTGAACCTAGGAACACAAAACTTTAGACACAGACCCTAGAGGTGTGTACCAGTGTGGGAACACCGGCGTTGCAATGTTACCTCACCCACAGGCCGTGGGTGCACAGGGTCGAAGTGGCGTCGGGTTCTGACACGCAGGTTCTTGGTGCTTGAAGCTGTTGCAGCTGCAGGCGAGGTGAAGCAGAAGTGTCCGGTGGATCCAAGGGTGGATCTGAAGTGGTGAAGACCTGAAAGCAGAGGGGACAATGTTCAAAGTCACTGACCAGTGACCACCGTGGAACCAGATTGGAACCAGGCAAAGTCGGGTGCAAACAGGTGATCAGGGGTTGCTTCTCTCTGCAGCCACGTGGACACGAAGAGGTCAAGGACGTCCAGGAGTCGATCACGAGCTGTCCCTCAAAGGCTCTAGCTGATGGCGTTGTCAGCAACTCGATTGAAGCAAACAAGCCTTGGCTAACGGAAGCCACGGGGAAAGTGAAAAAGGCTTATTACTCGGACCAGAAAGGTCAGAGCGGGTACTCCTTTCTACAGGAGCGAGGGCAGGTCTGGAGCAACCAGACCCACAGTGTAAATCGTAGGTTTCGTCGCCAAGATGGCCGCTGACCACGTGACAAGCGGACGGGATGGCGAGTCGAGTGGCACAGAACAAAAGGGCCCCACGCAGATCGTGGAGATGCTGGAGGGCTGATCTTTGGTGAAAATGTTGCTCGGTTATGGGACTTCTCAAACCCCAAAGCACAGAGTCGAGGGTGCCTCGGGTGCTGCGCAGTCAGCGTCTCGGGGGTCTTTCAAGATGGCCGCTCCCACGTCTCTCGGTGCCTCCACGGGTCCCTTCTTTGCAGGGACTGTGGATCGGGCTGGGAGAAGTCTGGGAAGCTGGGTCTTGTCAGGCTCTGCACTCGGACTCCGGCGGGAGGCGGCGGCAAAGCAGACGTCGAGGTGCTGGATGATGCCTGTGTTCACAGGGTGGCCCCTCCTAGGCCACAAGGGAGATGCTCTTCAGTCTTCTATCATCAGAATGTCGAAGTCCAGTCGTCTTCTTAGTTTAAAGTTGATTTCAGGATGATCTGAGTTGCATTGGCACTGCTCCCCCTCTTATTCCAATCTGAGGGGTGGATCTCCTGCTAGGTCCCTCCCCTATGGGTGGGACCAGGAAGGGGGGTGGTTACACCCCCTTTCCTTTGTCCAGGTCTCACTGGAGCTGGGGCTGGGCTGCCCCAGAACCGGTTTGACCGGATTATGCAAGGGGAAGCCTTGTGCTCCCCAGGCACTGTCTGGTTTCATTCAAACCTCCCTGCTACAATCCACTATCTCCTGTCTGGGGTGGTGTCACACCTCCCTGTGACAGGAAATCCTTTGTCCAGGCCTCCTCTGCTGAGTTTCGGTCTGCAGCAGGAGGTCAGACATGTGTCTGTGGCAGAAGCATCCATTTTGTGGATCTGAGGCTCTTTTAAAAATCAACCGCGTTTTAGCAAAAGTAACATGTCGTCCCCTCTAGAGGGGTGGAATGCTACCCCCGTCGCCAGGACTGGCGAGGGGGTAGTATTCCAAATCGTATGACACCTTACACGACATGTTTTGATAAAGCCAAACCAAAGTTGACATATAACCGCGAGGATTATAATGCACTTAATAGTATATGGTTTGGCATTATCCCGGAACAGCTAAGGGAATTGGTCCCGACAGCTGCAGACAGGCTCAGCTCATGCTAGAGCACCATCTCACATTAAACCATGCACTCTGCCTTCAGGATTGTTAAGGCCTGCCATAGGAGTGGCTCACAGGTTTATATGTGTCCAGATAGGTTTAGATATAGGCATACTATATCTAAGCAAGGGGTGATTACACCACCTTGCCCCAGCTGAGTGATCAGCCAGTTGTGCCAATTTTAGATAGCCAGCCAGGGGTGGCAAAAGATATGCTGCAGCCCCTGGTAGGCCTTGGATGCACCTATGCCCTGGGCACCTATAGTGCTCTGTACAGGGGCTGATAAGGTGACCCAAGCCAATCTAGTTATGCACCTAGGGTACATGGAATCCATTTTACAGAGAGAGCAGATAGCCTGGGGCCCTGATTAGCAGGGAACCAGGCCAACTAAGTCGAAAACCAGCTAAACACAAGGCAAAAAATCTGGGGTAACCATAGTCAGGTAGCCACCTTCCTACATAACCCCCCCCCCCCAAACGAAAGGAGATAAGGCTATCCTTGGCCAGGTAAGCCTTTATTGCCTGAGTGGCCATATAAGGAAGTACCTGCACTAGCATGGGTACCCCCTGTCTCATGGTCCACTAAGCAGTCCCTCACCCTAGGGGTATTAGAGGGTCTCCACCATAGGGAATCACTACCTTGGGTGGGTTTATGCAAAGTTAAAGGCTGGTTTGGATATGGAGTATTGAAGTGAGGCTCCACTATTTTTGGGCTCAACTTCCTCCAATTATCTTCCACCATGTGTGCCTTTCTTTCTTCAACTGAGTTGCACTGAGCTCTCAGGGTCAACCTCTGGCTACCTAAAGCTGGAGGCTGGGTCCCTCTGTTTGGCTTGCTGGAGGGACAGTTCAGGTTTGGGCCCTTTGGGTCCCAGGTTTGGCTGTGCCCAACAGAATCCATCTGTGGGAGGTCCCTAACTGTTTTTAAGGGGGCTCCCTCAGGAGTTTTTAAAGTTTTCACCTTACTAGGCCTACTAGTTTTGGTGCCCCTAATCTGTTGATGGGGGTGCTTTATTTGACAGGGGGCCCTCTGGGTCTCACTGTCCTTCTTGTCCTCTGCAGCCCTGGGCTGACTGAGGCAAGGTAGAGAGGGGCAGGTTACCTGCTCCAGACTGGATCCCACCTGAGAAGGGTCCACTGCCATCAGAGGCTCTGCCAGGCCAGGCCTAACAACCTCTGGGGCAGTTCCTTCATCAGGGGTAAGATCAGTTCCCTGAGGAGGCTGATCCTGTCCTACTGTCTGGTGAGGGGGAGATTTCTCTTCCTCCTCCATGCTCTCAGTTTGGGTGGAGTGATCCATCATTTCAGGCTTCACAACACACATATCTGTTTGAGTTTGGGCTGTGGCCATCACAGTCCCACCAACCTTTTCAGGAGGAGACTCAGTTTGGGTTTCTGCTGTTATCATAACAGCTTTGCTATTCTGTTTTGGAAGAGCTTCTGGTAAAGATGGGGAAGAGAGTTGCTCAGCCCTACCAACCCTTTCAGGAAGGACATCTTGAATTGGGGCTATAGCCAGTACAGCCCCACTAACCTTTCCATTGGAATTTACCATTATAGAATGGATTTCCTGTTCAACCTCAGCCCAGGCTGAGATTTCCAAATCATTACCCAGTAGACAGTCTACAGGCAAGTTTGGTGACACTGCCACTCTCTTTGGGCCAATGACACCTCCCCAGCTGAGACTTACTACTGCCATGGGATGATTTGTTTGGATGCCATCAATGTTTGTTACCTGGTATGTGGCACCAGGTAAAAGTTGCTTAGAGGGGACTATACAGTCAGCCACCATGGTGATGCTAGCCCCTGTGTCTCTAAAAGCTTCAACTTTCAAACCATTGATGATGGGTTCTTGTCTATATTTGCTCAAGGTATTTGGGCAAACTGAGAAGTTGGCAAACCCCATGCCAGTCTCATAAACAAGATCATTTGGGGATGGGGACCTGGATAGGCCAGGGTCCCCTTGGTTCTCCAAAAGTAAACCCACCCAGATTCCTGGGTGTGCTCCCACTTCCTGGGGGATTACTGCTGACAGTAACAGGAGGTGTTGGAGCTGGTTTTGGAGGTATGTTTTCTTTATTGCCATTCTTGGGACAACAGCTGTCTGTTTTGTAATGCCCAACCTGTTTACAGGCATGACAATAAGGCTTTTTGTCAGTTGATGAAGTGTCTTGGGACCCACCCCCCTTCTTGGAGTTTTGGGGCCCTGGGGAAGTGTTTTCTTTACTTTTATCCCCACCCTTATCTTGAGGCTTGGTAGACTCCTTCTTCTGGTTATTGTCCTGATTCTTAAGCCTAATCCTGGTTCTGACCCACTTATCTGCCCTCTTTCCCAATTCTTGGGGAGAGGTCAAATCTGAGTCCACCAGGTGCTGGTGTAAGAGCTGGTTCTGACAATTACTTAGGATCTGCTCCCTCATAATCAAATTATACAATCCTGTGAAGTCATGTACTTTGCTGCCATTTAGCCAACCCTCCAGAGCCTTAGTTGCACAATCAACAAAATCAGTCCAGTCCTGAGTCTGTGTCTTCTGGGTATCTCTGAACTTTAACCTGTACTGTTCAGTGGTTAAGCCAAACCCATCTATCAGAACACTCTTCAGGACTTTGTAATTGCTGGCATCCTCATGTCTGACAGTGAGGAGCCTATCTCTCCCTTTCTCTGAAAAGGAGTACCATAAGATTGCTGCCCACTGTTCCTCAGGAACCTGCTGTACCATGCAGGCTCTCTCCAGAGCAGTCATCCATTTGTGGATGTCATCCCCTTCCTGATAGGGGGGCACAATCTTTGTCAGGTTTCTACTATCATAGGACCTGGGTTTCTCTTTAGGAACTTTGCTGCCACCAGTGGCATCTAAGCCACACAATTTTCTTTCTCTTGCTAAAGCAAGTTTAGCTTGAGCCAAGGCTACCTCTTCCCTTTCTATTTGGAGTTGGACAGCCCTCATCCTGGCCCTATGCTCTTTTCTCTGGGAGGAAGTCATCCCTCTTTGAGATTCTCTTGAGGCACTAGAAAGATGAGAGTCCCCTGATGGAGATCTCACCCTCCTGTTGCCTGGGAGAATTTGGTTATGAGATCTGGAGTGGTGCTGGCCCTCTCCATTCTCATGTAGGTCCAAGTTGGCCTGGTTAAGCCTGGCAACCTGTACCTGGTTTCCCCCCTGATCCTGATCTTCAGGCTCTTCTAAATCAGAGTCTTCTTCTTCCTCCTCCTCCACTACATCATCTGGAAGATCCTCATTCTCAGGGGAGTTTATCCCTTCACCTGTTTCTAAGGGAGCCTGACTCACCTTATCTAGGTCATCCTTTTCTAGGAGAGCTACTAGGGAAGGAATGGTAGGGCCTCTGCCCTTTTTTAGCCCCCTGGCTGTGCACAAGGCACTCAGGTCTTTGTGGCTAAGGTTGTCATATCTGGATGTTGTCCCTATAGGATCAACTATTACAGGAGCAGAGCCTGAGGCTCTACCTGTATCAGACATGACTGCTAGTGAGGTGTAAGTGATGCACTTACCTACACTAAGTGGTTTCCTACTGTACCTTGCTAGTGAGTTGTAGTCAGGGTGTGCTAATCCCTTTAATCTACAACTACTAAGTTCAGTAGAACTTAATATGCTAAGCTTTTGATTTATATGTACCTAGAGGTACTTGATGTGATCTTTCAATTTGATAAAGATTGCAATGGTAAAACAAACAGCAAGCTCAAATCCGCACCGCTGCACACCAATGTGAGAAGTTGGCCTGATATGTAGTGTTTCCAATTCTGGAACCACTGGGTATCAGTCCAAACAAACCCCAAAGATGTCAGGTTGTAAGTCAACCTTGTAGACAAGCTATCCTAGTGGTAGCATGGACTAAGCAGCCTTAAAGGCTTAACTTAAGAGGTCGTGTTAAGCGAGCTGTTTTACCACATACAATCCTGTAATCAAATGAAAGGACACCACACAAGTATATATTATAAAAATATATGTATTTATTTCTAAATTACTCCCCAGTACTCTTTATGAGGAAAGGGGCACAAGCGTTAAATCAAAAGCACTGTTAAACATATAAAGTTGCACAATTATGGATGAGGGCGGGTGGCCACTCAGACCATATACTAAAAAAGGGGTATAAGTAACACTTATCGAACAATGGTTAGGCCTAGGGCCTAGAGATTCGCTGGGAGCAGTCAGGACTAGCAATGATGAAGTCGGGAGTAGCCCACAGGAGACGGGTGCAGCACGGAAAGTGCGGCGCGCACCAATGCAATGTCAATGGTGCGTAAAAGTTAGTTAAAGTGAATTAAAAGATACTTCCGCTGAACCTAGGAACACAAAACTTTAGACACAGACCCTAGAGGTGTGTACCAGTGTGGGAACACCGGCGTTGCAATGTTACCTCACCCACAGGCCGTGGGTGCACAGGGTCGAAGTGGCGTCGGGTTCTGACACGCAGGTTCTTGGTGCTTGAAGCTGTTGCAGCTGCAGGCGAGGTGAAGCAGAAGTGTCCGGTGGATCCAAGGGTGGATCTGAAGTGGTGAAGACCTGAAAGCAGAGGGGACAATGTTCAAAGTCACTGACCAGTGACCACCGTGGAACCAGATTGGAACCAGGCAAAGTCGGGTGCAAACAGGTGATCAGGGGTTGCTTCTCTCTGCAGCCACGTGGACACGAAGAGGTCAAGGACGTCCAGGAGTCGATCACGAGCTGTCCCTCAAAGGTTCTAGCTGATGGCGGTGTCGGCAACTCGATTGAAGCAAACAAGCCTTGGCTAACGCAAGCCACGGGGAAAGTGAAAAAGGCTTATTACTCGGACCAGCAAGGTCAGAGCGGGTACTCCTTTCTACAGGAGTGAGGGCAGGTCTGGAGCAACCAGACCCACAGTGTAAATTGTAGGTTTCGTCGCCAGGATGGCCGCTGACCACGTGACAAGCGGACGGGATGGCGAGTCGAGTGGCACAGAACAAAAGGGCCCCACGCAGATCGTGGAGATGCTGGAGGGCTGATCTTTGGTGCAAATGCTGCTCGGTTATAAGGCTTCTCAAACCCTAAAGCACAGAGTCGAGGGTGCCTCGGGTGCTGCGCAGTCAGCGTCTCGGGGGTCTTTCAAGATGGCCGCTCCCACGTCTCTCGGTGCCTCCACGGGTCCCTTCTTTGCAGGGACTGTGGATCGGGCTGGGAGAAGTCTGGGAAGCTGGGTCTTGTCAGGTTCTGCACTCGGACTCCGGCGGGAGGCGGCGGCAAAGCAGACGTCGAGGTGCTGGATGATGCCTGTGTTCACAGGGTGGCCCCTCCTAGGCCACAAGGGAGATGCTCTTCAGTCTTCTATCATCAGAATGTCGAAGTCCAGTCGTCTTCTTAGTTTAAAGTTGATTTCAGGATGATCTGAGTTGCATTGGCACTGCTCCCCCTCTTATTCCAATCTGAGGGGTGGATCTCCTGCTAGGTCCCTCCCCTATGGGTGGGACCAGGAAGGGGGGTGGTTACACCCCCTTTCCTTTGTCCAGGTCTCACTGGAGCTGGGGCTGGGCTGCCCCAGAACCGGTTTGACCGGATTATGCAAGGGGAAGCCTTGTGCTCCCCAGGCACTGTCTGGTTTCATTCAAACCTCCCTGCTACAATCCACTATCTCCTGTCTGGGGTGGTGTCACACCTCCCTGTGACAGGAAATCCTTTGTCCAGGCCTCCTCTGCTGAGTTTCGGTCTGCAGCAGGAGGTCAGACATGTGTCTGTGGCAGAAGCATCCATTTTGTGGATCTGAGGCTCTTTTAAAAATCAACCGCGTTTTAGCAAAAGTAACATGTCGTCCCCTCTAGAGGGGTGGAATGCTACCCCCGTCGCCAGGACTGGCGAGGGGGTAGTATTCCAAATCGTATGACACCTTACACGACATGTTTTGATAAAGCCAAACCAAAGTTGACATATAACCGCGAGGATTATAATGCACTTAATAGTATATGGTTTGGCATTATCCCGGAACAGCTAAGGGAATTGGTCCCGACAGCTGCAGACAGGCTCAGCTCATGCTAGAGCACCATCTCACATTAAACCATGCACTCTGCCTTCAGGATTGTTAAGGCCTGCATTAGGAGTGGCTCACAGGTTTATATGTGTCCAGATAGGTTTAGATATAGGCATACTATATCTAAGCAAGGGGTGATTACACCACCTTGCCCCAGCTGAGTGATCAGCCAGTTGTGTCAATTTTAGATAGCCAGCCAGGGGTGGCAAAAGATATGCTGCAGCCCCTGGTAGGCCTTGGATGCACCTATGCCCTGGGCACCTATAGTGCTCTGTACAGGGGCTGATAAGGTGACCCAAGCCAATCTAGTTATGCACCTAGGGTACATGGAATCCATTTTACAGAGAGAGCAGATAGCCTGGGGCCCTGATTAGCAGGGAACCAGGCCAACTAAGTCGAAAACCAGCTAAACACAAGGCAAAAAATCTGGGGTAACCATAGTCAGGTAGCCACCTTCCTACAGGTGACTAATGCAAAAACAACAATTGAAGGACAGAATGCCGAACAATGTTATACATTCACCCCAGTACAGAGATCTGGGCCTAAATCCATTGTTTTTTGCACTCCACAGCACCCCAGTTCAGACATGGCCATATGCAAATCAGCCTTGACCCTGTGCCTCATGGGATCAGTCTTGCCCGAACTGCCAAGCCATGTCTTTCCTGGACTGGAATCAAGCATCCTAGGACCGGTTTCTGGCTATCAGCCGTCTTCAGCCAGGATAGCTTGACTCCAGTGGTATGGAGAGCATGGGAATCACGTCTGAGTATACCCATCCCACTTGGGGTGACAAATGCAAAAACAACAATTGAAGGACAGAATGCTGAACAATGTCATACATTCACCCCAGTACAGAGATCTGGGCCTAAATCCATTGTTTTTTTGCACTCCACACCACCCCAGTTCAGACATGGCCATATGCAAATCAGCCTTGACCCTGTGCCTCATGGGAACAGTCCAGCCCGAACTGCCAAGCCATGTCTTTCCTGGACCGCAATCAAGCATCCTAGGACCGGTTTCTGGCTATCAGCCGTCTTCAGCCAGGATAGCTTGACTCCATGGTGTGGAGAGCATGGGATTCACGTCTGAGCATACCCATCCCACTCGGGGTGACAAATGCAAAAACAACAATTGATGGACAGAATGCAGAACAATGTCATACACATATGCAAATCAGCCTTGACCCTGTGCCTCATCGGAACAGTCCAGCCTGAACTGCCAAGCCATGTCTTTCCTGGACTGGAATCAAGCATCCTATGACCGGTTTCTGGCTATCAGCCGTCTTCAGCCTGGATAGCTTGACTCCAGTGGTTTGGAGAGCATGGGACTCAGGTCTGAGCATACCCATCCCACTCGGTGTGACAAATGCAAAAACAACAATTGATGGACAGAATGCCGAACAATGTTATACATTCACCCCAGTACAGAGATCTGGGCCTAAATCCATCATCTTTTTGCACTCCACACCACCCCAGTTCAGACATGGCCATAATCAAATTAGCCTTGACCCTGTGCCTCATGGGAACAGTCCTGCCCCAACTTCCAAGCCATGTCTTTCCTGGACCGGAATCAAGCATCCTAGGACCGGTTTCTGGCTATCAGCCGTCTTCAGCCAGGATAGCTTGACTCCAGTGGTGTGGAGAGCATGGGACTCACGTCTGAGCATACCCATCCCACTTGGGGTGACAAATGTAAAAACAACAATTGAAGGACAGAATGAACAATGTAATACATTCAGCCCAGTACAGAGATCTGGACCTAAATCCATCATTTTTTTGCACTCCACACCACCTCAGTTCAGACATGGCCATATGCAAATCATCCTTGACCCTGTGCCTCGTGGGAACAGTCCAACCCAAACTGAAAAGCCATGTCTTTCCTGGACCAGATTCTAGCATACTAGGACCGGTTTCTGGCTATCAGCCGTCTTCAGCCAGGATAGCTTAACTCCAGTGGTGTAGAGAGCATGGGACTCACGTCTGAGCATACCCATCCCACTTGGGGTGACAAATGCAAAAACAACAATTGATGGACAGAATGCCGAACAATGTTATACATTCACCCCAGTACAGAGATCTGGGCCTAAATCCATTGTTTTTTGCACTCCACAGCACCCCAGTTCAGACATGGCCATATGCAAATCATCCATGACCCTGTGCCTCATGGGAACAGTCCTGCCCCAACTGCCAAGCCATGTCTTTCCTGGACCGGAATCAAGCATCCTAGGACCGGTTTCTGGCTATAAGCCGTCTTCAGCCAGGATAGCTCGACTCCAGTGGTGTGGAGAGCATGGGACTCACGTCTGAGCATACCCATCCCACTTGGGGTGACAAATGTAAAAACAACAATTGAAGGACAGAATGAACAATGTCATACATTCACTCCAGTACAGAGATCTGGACCTAAATCCATCATTTTTTTGCACTCCACACCACCTCAGTTCAGACATGGCCATATGCAAATCATCCTTGACCCTGTGTCTCGTGGGAACAGTCCAACCCAAACTGAAAAGCCATGTCTTTCCTGGACTGGAATCAAGCATCCTAGGACCGGTTTCTGGCTATCAGCCAACTTCAGCCAGGATAGCTTGACTCCAGTGGTGTGGAGAGCATAGGACTTATGTCTGAGCATACCCATCCCACTTGGGGTGACAAATGCAAAAACAACAATTGATGGAAAGAATGCAGAACAATGTCAAACATTCACCCCAGTACAGAGATCTGGGCCTAAATCCATTGTTTTTTGCACTCCACAGCACCCCAGTTCAGACATGGCCATATGCAAATCATCCATGACCCTGTGCCTCATGGGAACAGTCCAGCCCGAACTGCCAAGCCATGTCTTTCCTGGACAGGAATCAAGCATCCTAGGACCGGTTTCTGGCTATCAGCCGTCTTCAGCCAGGATAGCTTGACTCCAGTGGTGTGGAGAGCATGGGACTCACGTCTGAGCATACCCATCCCACTCGGGATGACAAATGCAAAAACAACAATTGATGGACAGAATGCAGAACAATGTCATACATTCACCCCAGTACTGAGATATGGACCTAAATCAATCGTTTTTGTGCACTCCACACCACCCCAGTACAGACATGGCCATATGCAAATCAGCCTTGACCCTGTGCCTCATGGGAACTGTTCAGCCCGAACTGCCAAGCCATGTCTTTCCTGGACCCGAATCAAGCATCCTAGGACCGGTTTCTGGCTATCAGCCGTCTTCAGCCAGGATAGCTTGACTCCAGTGTTGTGGTGAGCATGGGACTCACGTCTTAGCATACCCATCCCACACGGGGTGACAAATGCAAAAACAACAACTGATGGACAGAATGCAGAACAATGTCAAACATTCACCCCAGTACAGAGATCTGGGCCTAAATCCATTGTTTTTTGCACTCCACAGCACCCCAGTTCAGACATGGCCATATGCAAATCATCCATGACCCTGTGCCTCATGGGAACAGTCCAGCCCGAACTGCCAAGCCATGTCTTTCCTGGACAGGAATCAAGCATCCTAGGACCGGTTTCAGGCTATCAGCCATCTTCAGCCAGGATAGCTTGACTCCAGTGGTATGGAGAGCATGGGAATCACGTCTGAGCATACCCATCCCACTTGGGGTGACAAATGCAAAAACAACAATTGAAGGACAGAATGCAGAACAATGTCATACATTCACCCCAGTACAGAGATCTGGGCCTAAATCCATTGTTTTTTTGCACTCCACACCACCCCAGTTCAGACATGGCCATATGCAAATCAGCCTTGACCCTGTGCCTCATGGGAACAGTCCAGCCCGAACTGCCAAGCCATGTCTTTCCTGGACCGCAATCAAGCATCCTAGGACCGGTTTCTGGCTATCAGCCGTCTTCAGCCAGGATAGCTTGACTCCATGGTGTGGAGAGCATAGGATTCACGTCTGAGCATACCCATCCCACTCGGGGTGACAAATGAAAAAACAACAATTGATGGACAGAATGCAGAACAATGTCATACACATATGCAAATCTGCCTTGACCCTGTGCCTCATCGGAACAGTCCAGCCCGAACTGCCAAGCCATGTCTTTCCTGGACTGGAATCAAGCATCCTATGACCGGTTTCTGGCTATCAGCCGTCTTCAGCGAGGATAGCTTGACTCCAGTGGTGTGGAGAGCATGGGACTCACGTCTGAGCATACCCATCCCACTTGGGGTGACAAATGCAAAAACAACAATTGATGGACAGAATGTCGAACAATGTTATACATTCACCCCAGTACAGAGATCTGGGCCTAAATCCATTGTTTTTTGCACTCCACAGCACCCCAGTTCAGACATGGCCATATGCAAATCATCCATGACCCTGTGCCTCATGGGAACAGTCCTGCCCCAACTGCCAAGCCATGTCTTTCCTGGACCGGAATCAAGCATCCTTGGACCGGTTTCTGGCTATAAGCCGTCTTCAGCCAGGATAGCTTGACTCCAGTGGTGTGGAGAGCATGGGACTCACGTCTGAGCATACCCATCCCACTTGGGGTGACAAATGTAAAAACAACAATTGAAGGACAGAATGAACAATGTCATACATTCACTCCAGTACAGAGATCTGGACCTAAATCCATCATTTTTTTGCACTCCACACCACCTCAGTTCAGACATGGCCATATGCAAATCATCCTTGACCCTGTGCCTCGTGGGAACAGTCCAACCCAAAATGAAAAGCCATGTCTTTCCTGGACCAGATTCTAGCATACTAGGACCGGTTTCTGGCTATCAGCCGTCTTCAGCCAGGATAGCTTGACTCCAGTGGTGTGGAGAGCATGGGACTCACCTCTGAGCATACCCATCCCACTCGGGGTGACTAATGCAAAAACAACAATGGATGTACAGAATGCAGAACAATGTTATACATTCACCCCAGTACAGAGATCTGGGCCTAAATCCATTGTTTTTTGCACTCCACACCACCCCAGTTCAGACATGGCCATATGCAAATCATCCATGACCCTGTGCCTCATGAGAACAGTCCTGCCCGAACTGCCAAGCCATGTCTTTCCTGGACAGGAATCAAGCATCCTAGAACCGGTTTCTGGCTATCAGCCGTCTTCAGCCAGGATAGCTTGACTCCAGTGTTGTGGTGAGCATGGGACTCACTTCTGAGCATACCCATCCCACTCGGGGTGACAAATGAAAAAACAACAATTGATGGACAGAATGCAGAACAATGTCATACATTCACCCCAGTACAGAGCTCTGGGCCTAAATCCATTGTTTTTGCACTCCACACCACCCCAGTTCAGACATGGCCATATGCAAATCATCCATGACCCTGTGCCTCATGGGAACAGTCCAGCCTGAACTGCCAAGCCATGTCTTTCCTGGACAGGAATCAAGTATCCTAGGACCGGTTTCAGGCTATCAGCCGTCTTCAGCCAGGATAGATTGACTCCAGTGGTGTGGAGAGCATGGGACTCACGTCTGAGCATACCCATCCCACTCTGGGTGAAAAATGCAAAAACAACAATTGATGGACAGAATGCAGAACAATGTCATACATTCACCCCAGTACAGAGCTCTGGGCCTACATCCATCATTTTTTTGCACTCCACACCACCCCAGTTCAGACATGGCCATATGCAAATCAGCCTTAACCCTGTGCCTCATGGGAACAGTCCTGCCCGAACTGCCAAGCCATGTCTTTCCTGGACCGGAATAGAGCATCCTAGGACCGGTTTCTGGCTATCAGCCGTCTTCAGCCAGGATAGCTTGACTCCAGTGGTGTGGGGAGCATGGGAATCACGTCTGAGCATACCCATCCCACTTGGGGTGACAAATGCAAAAACAACAATTTAAGGACAGAATGCAGAACAATGTCATACATTCACCCCAGTACAGAGATCTGGGCCTAAATCCATTGTTTTTTTGCACTCCACACCACCCCAGTTCAGACATGGCCATATGCAAATCAGCCTTGACCCTGTGCCTCATGGGAACAGTCCAGCCCGAACTGCCAAGCCATGTCTTTCCTGGACCGCAATCAAGCATCCTAGGACCGGTTTCTGGCTATCAGCCGTCTTCAGCTAGGATAGCTTGACTCCATGGTGTGGAGAGCATGGGACTCACGTCTAAGCATACCCATCCCACTCAGGGTGACAAATGCAAAAACAACAATTGATGGACAGAATGCAGAACAATGTCATACACATATGGAAATCAGCCTTGACCCTGTGCCTCATGGGAACAGTCCAGCCCGAACTGCCAAGCCATGTCTTTCCTGGACTGGAATCAAGCATCCTATGACCGGTTTCAGGCTATCAGACGTCTTCAGCCAGGATAGCTTGACTCCAGTGTTGTGGTGATCATGGGACTCACCCCCGAGCATACCCATCCCTCTCGGGGTGACAAATGCAAAAACAACAATTGATGGACAGAATGCAGAACAATGTCATACATTCACCCCAGTACAGAGCTCTGGGCCTAAATCCATTGTTTTTTGCACTCCACACCACCCCAGTTCAGACATGGCCATATGCAAATCATCCATGACCCTGTGCCTCATGAGAACAGTCCAGCCTGAACTGCCAAGCCATGTCTTTCCTGGACAGGAATCAAGCATCCTAGGACCGGTTTCAGGCTATCAGCCGTCTTCAGCCAGGATAGATTGACTCCAGTGGTGTGGAGAGCATGGGACTCACGTCTGAGCATACCCATCCCTCTCGGGGTGACAAATGCAAAAACAACAATTGATGGACAGAATGCAGAACAATGTCATACATTCACTCCAGTACAGAGATCCTGGCCTAAATCCATCGTTTTTTTGCACTCCACACCACCCCAGTTCAGACATGTCCATATGCAAATCAGCCTTGACCCTGTGCCTCATGGGAACAGTCCAGCCCGAACTGCCAAGCCATGTCTTTCCTGGACCGGAATCAAGCATCCTAGGACCGGTTTCTGGCTGTCAGCTGTCTTTAGCCAGGATAGCTTGACTCCAGTGGTGTGGAGAGCATGGGACTCACGTCTGAGCATACCCATCCCACTCGGGGTGACTAATGCAAAAACAACAATTGATGGACAGAATGCAGAACAATGTCATACATTCACCCCAGTACAGAGATATAAACCTAAATCCATTGTTTTTGTGCACTCCACACCACCTCAGTTCGGACATGGCCATATGCCAATCAGTCTTGACCCTGTGCCTCATGGGAACTGTTCAGCCTGAACTGCCAAGCCATGTCTTTCCTGGAACGGAATCAAGCATCCTAGGACCGGTTTCTGGCTATCAGCCATCTTCAGCCAGGATAGCTTGACTCCAGTGTTGTGGTGAGCATGGGACTCACGTCTGAGCATACCCATCCCACTTGGGGTGACAAATGTAAAAACAACAATTGAAGGACAGAATGAACAATGTCATACATTCACTCCAGTACAGAGATCTGGACCTAAATCCATCATCTTTTTGCACTCCACACCACCCCAGTTCAGACATGGCCATAATCAAATTAGCCTTGACCCTGTGCCTCATGGGAACAGTCCTGCCCCAACTGCCAAGCCATGTCTTTCCTAGACCGGAATCAAGCATCCTAGGACCGGTTTCTGGCTATCAGCCGTCTTCAGCCAGGATAGCTTGACTCCAGTGGTGTGGAGAGCATGGGACTCACGTCTTAGCATACCCATCCCACTTGGGGTGACAAATGTAAAAACAACAATTGAAGGACAGAATGAACAATGTCATACATTCACTCCAGTACAGAGATCTGGACCTAAATCCATCATTTTTTTGCACTCCACACCACCTCAGTTCAGACATGGCCATATGCAAATCATCCTTGACCCTGTGCCTCGTAGGAACAGTCCAACCCAAAATGAAAAGCCATGTCTTTCCTGGACCAGATTCTAGCATACTAGGACCGGTTTCTGGCTATCAGCCGTCTTCAGCCAGGATAGCTTGACTCCAGTGGTGTGGAGAGCATGGGACTCACCTCTGAGCATACCCATCCCACTCGGGGTGACTAATGCAAAAACAACAATGGATGTACAGAATGCAGAACAATGTTATACATTCACCCCAGTACAGAGATCTGGGCCTAAATCCATTGTTTTTTGCACTCCACACCACCCCAGTTCAGACATGGCCATATGCAAATCATCCATGACCCTGTGCCTCATGAGAACAGTCCTGCCCGAACTGCCAAGCCATGTCTTTCCTGGACAGGAATCAAGCATCCTAGAACCGGTTTCTGGCTATCAGCCGTCTTCAGCCAGGATAGCTTGACTCCAGTGTTGTGGTGAGCATGGGACTCACTTCTGAGCATACCCATCCCACTCGGGGTGACAAATGAAAAAACAACAATTGATGGACAGAATGCAGAACAATGTCATACATTCACCCCAGTACAGAGCTCTGGGCCTAAATCCATTGTTTTTGCACTCCACACCACCCCAGTTCAGACATGGCCATATGCAAATCATCCATGACCCTGTGCCTCATGGGAACAGTCCAGCCTGAACTGCCAAGCCATGTCTTTCCTGGACAGGAATCAAGTATCCTAGGACCGGTTTCAGGCTATCAGCCGTCTTCAGCCAGGATAGATTGACTCCAGTGGTGTGGAGAGCATGGGACTCACGTCTGAGCATACCCATCCCACTCGGGGTGAAAAATGCAAAAACAACAATTGATGGACAGAATGCAGAACAATGTCATACATTCACCCCAGTACAGAGCTCTGGGCCTACATCCATCATTTTTTTGCACTCCACACCACCCCAGTTCAGACATGGCCATATGCAAATCAGCCTTAACCCTGTGCCTCATGGGAACAGTCCTGCCCGAACTGCCAAGCCATGTCTTTCCTGGACCGGAATCAAGCATCCTAGGACCGGTTTCTGGCTGTCAGCTGTCTTTAGCCAGGATAGCTTGACTCCAGTGGTGTGGAGAGCATGGGACTCACGTCTGAGCATACCCATCCCACTCGGGGTGACTAATGCAAAAACAACAATTGATGGACAGAATGCAGAACAATGTCATACATTCACCCCAGTACAGAGATATAAACCTAAATCCATTGTTTTTGTGCACTCCACACCACCTCAGTTCGGACATGGCCATATGCCAATCAGTCTTGACCCTGTGCCTCATGGGAACTGTTCAGCCTGAACTGCCAAGCCATGTCTTTCCTGGAACGGAATCAAGCATCCTAGGACCGGTTTCTGGCTATCAGCCATCTTCAGCCAGGATAGCTTGACTCCAGTGTTGTGGTGAGCATGGGACTCACGTCTGAGCATACCCATCCCACTCGGGGTGAAAAATGCAAAAACAACAATTGATGGACAGAATGCAGAACAATGTCATACATTCACCCCAGTACAGAGCTCTGGGCCTACATCCATCATTTTTTTGCACTCCACACCACCCCAGTTCAGACATGGCCATATGCAAATCAGCCTTGACCCTGTGCCTCATGGGATCAGTCTTGCCCGAACTGCCAAGCCATGTCTTTCCTGGACTGGAATCAAGCATCCTAGGACCGGTTTCTGGCTATCAGCCGTCTTCAGCCAGGATAGCTTGACTCCAGTGGTATGGAGAGCATGGGAATCACGTCTGAGCATACCCATCCCACTTGGGGTGACAAATGCAAAAACAACAATTGAAGGACAGAATGCAGAACAATGTAATACATTCACCCCAGTACAGAGATCTGGGCCTAAATCCATTGTTTTTTTGCACTCCACACCACCCCAGTTCAGACATGGCCATATGCAAATCAGCCTTGACCCTGTGCCTCATGGGAACAGTCCAGCCCGAACTGCCAAGCCATGTCTTTCCTGGACCGCAATCAAGCATCCTAGGACTGGTTTCTGGCTATCAGCCGTCTTCAGCCAGGATAGCTTGACTCCATGGTGTGGAGAGCATGGGATTCACGTCTGAGCATACCCATCCCACTCGGGGTGACAAATGCAAAAACAACAATTGATGGACAGAATGCAGAACAATGTCATACACATATGCAAATCAGCCTTGACCCTGTGCCTCATCGGAACAGTCCAGCCCGAACTGCCAAGCCATGTCTTTCCTGGACTGGAATCAAGCATCCTATGACCGGTTTCTGGCTATCAGCCGTCTTCAGCCTGGATAGCTTGACTCCAGTGGTTTGGAGAGCATGGGACTCAGGTCTGAGCATACCCATCCCACTTGGTGTGACAAATGCAAAAACAACAATTGATGGACAGAATGCCGAACAATGTTATACATTCACCCCAGTACAGAGATCTGGGCCTAAATCCATCATCTTTTTGCACTCCACACCACCCCAGTTCAGACATGGCCATAATCAAATTAGCCTTGACCCTGTGCCTCATGGGAACAGTCCTGCCCCAACTGCCAAGCCATGTCTTTCCTAGACCGGAATCAAGCATCCTAGGACCGGTTTCTGGCTATCAGCCGTCTTCAGCCAGGATAGCTTGACTCCAGTGGTGTGGAGAGCATGGGACTCACGTCTTAGCATACCCATCCCACTTGGGGTGACAAATGTAAAAACAACAATTGAAGGACAGAATGAACAATGTCATACATTCACTCCAGTACAGAGATCTGGACCTAAATCCATCATTTTTTTGCACTCCACACCACCTCAGTTCAGACATGGCCATATGCAAATCATCCTTGACCATGTGCCTCGTGGGAACAGTCCAACCCAAAATGAAAAGCCATGTCTTTCCTGGACCAGATTCTAGCATACTAGGACCGGTTTCTGGCTATCAGCCGTCTTCAGCCAGGATAGCTTGACTCCAGTGGTGTGGAGAGCATGGGACTCACCTCTGAGCATACCCATCCCACTCGGGGTGACTAATGCAAAAACAACAATGGATGTACAGAATGCAGAACAATGTTATACATTCACCCCAGTACAGAGATCTGGGCCTAAATCCATTGTTTTTTGCACTCCACACCACCCCAGTTCAGACATGGCCATATGCAAATCATCCATGACCCTGTGCCTCATGAGAACAGTCCTGCCCGAACTGCCAAGCCATGTCTTTCCTGGACAGGAATCAAGCATCCTAGAACCGGTTTCTGGCTATCAGCCGTCTTCAGCCAGGATAGCTTGACTCCAGTGTTGTGGTGAGCATGGGACTCACTTCTGAGCATACCCATCCCACTCGGGGTGACAAATGAAAAAACAACAATTGATGGACAGAATGCAGAACAATGTCATACATTCACCCCAGTACAGAGCTCTGGGCCTAAATCCATTGTTTTTGCACTCCACACCACCCCAGTTCAGACATGGCCATATGCAAATCATCCATGACCCTGTGCCTCATGGGAACAGTCCAGCCTGAACTGCCAAGCCATGTCTTTCCTGGACAGGAATCAAGTATCCTAGGACCGGTTTCAGGCTATCAGCCGTCTTCAGCCAGGATAGATTGACTCCAGTGGTGTGGAGAGCATGGGACTCACGTCTGAGCATACCCATCCCACTCGGGGTGAAAAATGCAAAAACAACAATTGATGGACAGAATGCAGAACAATGTCATACATTCACCCCAGTACAGAGCTCTGGGCCTACATCCATCATTTTTTTGCACTCCACACCACCCCAGTTCAGACATGGCCATATGCAAATCAGCCTTAACCCTGTGCCTCATGGGAACAGTCCTGCCCGAACTGCCAAGCCATGTCTTTCCTGGACCGGAATAGAGCATCCTAGGACCGGTTTCTGGCTATCAGCCGTCTTCAGCCAGGATAGCTTGACTCCAGCGGTGTGGGGAGCATGGGAATCACGTCTGAGCATACCCATCCCACTTGGGGTGACAAATGCAAAAACAACAATTTAAGGACAGAATGCAGAACAATGTCATACATTCACCCCAGTACAGAGATCTGGGCCTAAATCCATTGTTTTTTTGCACTCCACACCACCCCAGTTCAGACATGGCCATATGCAAATCAGCCTTGACCCTGTGCCTCATGGGAACAGTCCAGCCCGAACTGCCAAGCCATGTCTTTCCTGGACCACAATCAAGCATCCTAGGACCGGTTTCTGGCTATCAGCCGTCTTCAGCTAGGATAGCTTGACTCCATGGTGTGGAGAGCATGGGACTCACGTCTGAGCATACCCATCCCACTCAGGGTGACAAATGCAAAAACAACAATTGATGGACAGAATGCAGAACAATGTCATACACATATGGAAATCAGCCTTGACCCTGTGCCTCATGGGAACAGTCCAGCCCGAACTGCCAAGCCATGTCTTTCCTGGACTGGAATCAAGCATCCTATGACCGGTTTCAGGCTATCAGACGTCTTCAGCCAGGATAGCTTGACTCCAGTGTTGTGGTGATCATGGGACTCACCCCCGAGCATACCCATCCCTCTCGGGGTGACAAATGCAAAAACAACAATTGATGGACAGAATGCAGAACAATGTCATACATTCACCCCAGTACAGAGCTCTGGGCCTAAATCCATTGTTTTTTGCACTCCACACCACCCCAGTTCAGACATGGCCATATGCAAATCATCCATGACCCTGTGCCTCATGAGAACAGTCCAGCCTGAACTGCCAAGCCATGTCTTTCCTGGACAGGAATCAAGCATCCTAGGACCGGTTTCAGGCTATCAGCCGTCTTCAGCCAGGATAGATTGACTCCAGTGGTGTGGAGAGCATGGGACTCACGTCTGAGCATACCCATCCCTCTCGGGGTGACTAATGCAAAAACAACAATTGATGGACAGAATGCAGAACAATGTCATACATTCACTCCAGTACAGAGATCCTGGCCTAAATCCATCGTTTTTTTGCACTCCACACCACCCCAGTTCAGACATGTCCATATGCAAATCAGCCTTGACCCTGTGCCTCATGGGAACAGTCCAGCCCGAACTGCCAAGCCATGTCTTTCCTGGACCGGAATCAAGCATCCTAGGACCGGTTTCTGGCTGTCAGCTGTCTTTAGCCAGGATAGCTTGACTCCAGTGGTGTGGAGAGCATGGGACTCACGTCTGAGCATACCCATCCCACTCGGGGTGACTAATGCAAAAACAACAATTGATGGACAGAATGCAGAACAATGTCATACATTCACCCCAGTACAGAGATATAAACCTAAATCCATTGTTTTTGTTCACTCCACACCACCTCAGTTCGGACATGGCCATATGCCAATTAGTCTTGACCCTGTGCCTCATGGGAACTGTTCAGCCTGAACTGCCAAGCCATGTCTTTCCTGGAACGGAATCAAGCATCCTAGGACCGGTTTCTGGCTATCAGCCATCTTCAGCCAGGATAGCTTGACTCCAGTGTTGTGGTGAGCATGGGACTCACGTCTGAGCATACCCATCCCACTCGGGGTGAAAAATGCAAAAACAACAATTGATGGACAGAATGCAGAACAATGTCATACATTCACCCCAGTACAGAGCTCTGGGCCTACATCCATCATTTTTTTGCACTCCACACCACCCCAGTTCAGACATGGCCATATGCAAATCAGCCTTGACCCTGTGCCTCATGGGATCAGTCTTGCCCGAACTGCCAAGCCATGTCTTTCCTGGACTGGAATCAAGCATCCTAGGACCGGTTTCTGGCTATCAGCCGTCTTCAGCCAGGATAGCTTGACTCCAGTGGTATGGAGAGCATGGGAATCACGTCTGAGCATACCCATCCCACTTGGGGTGACAAATGCAAAAACAACAATTGAAGGACAGAATGCAGAACAATGTAATACATTCACCCCAGTACAGAGATCTGGGCCTAAATCCATTGTTTTTTTGCACTCCACACCACCCCAGTTCAGACATGGCCATATGCAAATCAGCCTTGACCCTGTGCCTCATGGGAACAGTCCAGCCCGAACTGCCAAGCCATGTCTTTCCTGGACCGCAATCAAGCATCCTAGGACTGGTTTCTGGCTATCAGCCGTCTTCAGCCAGGATAGCTTGACTCCATGGTGTGGAGAGCATGGGATTCACGTCTGAGCATACCCATCCCACTCGGGGTGACAAATGCAAAAACAACAATTGATGGACAGAATGCAGAACAATGTCATACACATATGCAAATCAGCCTTGACCCTGTGCCTCATCGGAACAGTCCAGCCCGAACTGCCAAGCCATGTCTTTCCTGGACTGGAATCAAGCATCCTATGACCGGTTTCTGGCTATCAGCCGTCTTCAGCCTGGATAGCTTGACTCCAGTGGTTTGGAGAGCATGGGACTCAGGTCTGAGCATACCCATCCCACTCGGTGTGACAAATGCAAAAACAACAATTGATGGACAGAATGCCGAACAATGTTATACATTCACCCCAGTACAGAGATCTGGGCCTAAATCCATCATCTTTTTGCACTCCACACCACCCCAGTTCAGACATGGCCATAATCAAATTAGCCTTGACCCTGTGCCTCATGGGAACAGTCCTGCCCCAACTGCCAAGCCATGTCTTTCCTAGACCGGAATCAAGCATCCTAGGACCGGTTTCTGGCTATCAGCCGTCTTCAGCCAGGATAGCTTGACTCCAGTGGTGTGGAGAGCATGGGACTCACGTCTTAGCATACCCATCCCACTTGGGGTGACAAATGTAAAAACAACAATTGAAGGACAGAATGAACAATGTCATACATTCACCCCAGTACAGAGATCTGGACCTAAATCCATCATTTTTTTGCACTCCACACCACCTCAGTTCAGACATGGCCATATGCAAATCATCCTTGACCCTGTGCCTCGTGGGAACAGTCCATCCCAAACTGAAAAGCCATGTCTTTCCTGGACCAGATTCTAGCATACTAGGACCGGTTTCTGGCTATCAGCCGTCTTCAGCCAGGATAGCTTGACTCCAGTGGTGTGGAGAGCATGGGACTCACGTCTGAGCATACCCATCCCACTTGGGGTGACAAATGCAAAAACAACAATTGATGGACAGAATGCCGAACAATGTTATACATTCACCCCAGTACAGAGATCTGGGCCTAAATCCATTGTTTTTTGCACTCCACAGCACCCCAGTTCAGACATGGCCATATGCAAATCAGCCTTGACCCTGTGCCTCATGGGATCAGTCTTGCCTGAACTGCCAAGCCATGTCTTTCCTGGACTGGAATCAAGCATCCTAGGACCGGTTTCTGGCTATCAGCCGTCTTCAGCCAGGATAGCTTGACTCCAGTGGTATGGAGAGCATGGGAATCACGTCTGAGCATACCCATCCCACTTGGGGTGACAAATGCAAAAACAACAATTGAAGGACAGAATGCTGAACAATGTCATACATTCACCCCAGTACAGAGATCTGGGCCTAAATCCATTGTTTTTTTGCACTCTACACCACCCCAGTTCAGACATGGCCATATTCAAAATAGCCTTGACCCTGTGCCTCATGGGAACAGTCCGCCCGAACTGCCAAGCCATGTCTTTCCTGGACCGCAATCAAGCATCCTAGGACCGGTTTCTGGCTATCAGCCGTCTTCAGCCAGGATAGCTTGACTCCATGGTGTGGAGAGCATGGGATTCACGTCTGAGCATACCCATCCCACTCGGGGTGACAAATGCAAAAACAACAATTGATGGACAGAATTCAGAACAATGTCATACACATATGCAAATCAGCCTTGACCCTGTGCCTCATCGGAACAGTCCAGCCCGAACTGCCAAGCCATGTCTTTCCTGGACTGGAATCAAGCATCCTATGACCGGTTTCTGGCTATCAGCCGTCGTCAGCCTGGATAGCTTGACTCCAGTGGTTTGGAGAGCATGGGACTCAGGTCTGAGCATACCCATCCCACTCGGTGTGACAAATGCAAAAACAACAATTGATGGACAGAATGCCGAACAATGTTATACATTCACCCCAGTACAGAGATCTGGGCCTAAATCCATCATCTTTTTGCACTCCACACCACCCCAGTTCAGGCATGGCCATAATCAAATTAGCCTTGACCCTGTGCCTCATGGGAACAGTCCTGGCCCAACTGCCAAGCCATGTCTTTCCTGGACCGGAATCAAGCATCTTAGGACCGGTTTCAGGCTATCAGCCGTCTTCAGCCAGGATAGCTTGACTCCAGTGGTGTGGAGAGCATGGGACTCACGTCTGAGCATACCCATCCCACTTCGGGTGACAAATGTAAAAACAACAATTGAAGGACAGAATGAACAATGTCATACATTCACTCCAGTACAGAGATCTGGACCTAAATCCATCATTTTTTTGCACTCCACACCACCTCAGTTCAGACATGGCCATATGCAAATCATCCTTGACCCTGTGCCTCGTGGGAACAGTCCAACCCAAACTGAAAAGCCATGTTTTTCCTGGACTAGATTCTAGCATACTAGGACCGGTTTCTGGCTATCAGCCGTCTTCAGCCAGGATAGATTGACTCCAGTGGTGTGGAGAGCATGGGACTCACCTCTGAGCATACCCATCCCACTCGGGGTGACTAATGCGAAAACAACAATGGATGTACAGAATGCAGAACAATGTTATACATTCACCCCAGTACAGAGATCTGGGCCTAAATCCATTGTTTTTTGCACTCCACACCACCCCAGTTCAGACATGGCCATATGCAAATCATCCATGACCCTGTGCCTCATGAGAACAGTCCAGCCCGAACTGCCAAGCCATGTCTTTCCTGGACAGGAATCAAGCATCCTAGAACCGGTTTCTGGCTATCAGCCGTCTTCAGCCAGGATAGCTTGACTCCAGTGTTGTGGTGAGCATGGGACTCACTTCTGAGCATACCCATCCCACTCGGGGTGACAAATGAAAAAACAACAATTGATGGACAGAATGCAGAACAATGTCATACATTCACCCCAGTACAGAGCACTGGGCCTAAATCCATTGTTTTTGCACTCCACACCACCCCAGTTCAGACATGGCCATATGCAAATCATCCATGACCCTGTGCCTCATGGGAACAGTCCAGCCTGAACTGCCAAGCCATGTCTTTCCTGGACAGGAATCAAGTATCCTAGGACCGGTTTCAGGCTATCAGCCGTCTTCAGCCAGGATAGATTGACTCCAGTGGTGTGGAGAGCATGGGACTCACGTCTGAGCATACCCATCCTACTCGGGGTGAAAAATGCAAAAACAACAATTGATGGACAGAATGCAGAACAATGTCATACATTCACTCCAGTACAGAGATCCTGGCCTAAATCCATTGTTTTTTTGCACTCCACACCACCCCAGTTCAGACATGTCCATATGCAAATCAGCCTTGACCCTGTGCCTCATGGGAACAGTCCAGCCCGAACTGCCAAGCCATGTCTTTCCTGGACCGGAATCAAGCATCCTAGGACCGGTTTCTGGCTGTCAGCTGTCTTCAGCCAGGATAGCTTGACTCCAGTGGTGTGGAGAGCATGGGACTCACGTCTGAGCATACCCATCCCACTCGGGGTGACTAATGCAAAAACAACAATTGATGGACAGAATGCAGAACAATGTCATACATTCACCCCAGTACAGAGATATAAACCTAAATCCATTGTTTTTGTGCACTCCACACCACCTCAGTTCGGACATGGCCATATGCCAATCAGTCTTGACCCTGTGCCTCATGGGAACTGTTCTTTATCAAAACAACAAGTGGTCCTGAGCATACTAAGATAACAAAAAAATGGTGGATATAGATCACAATGGAATTCTATACAGTTTAAGATTCCTTGACCAGCCGGCCAGGGAATATTTATTAAAACAATTGTTTAGTATCTCAGAGATACAGCAATTAACCCAAATAGTAAGGGTTAAACTGGGGCACAATCCTGTGCCATATAGAGAAGAGCAAGACAAGAGGGTAAAGGTAAGTGAGAAAAGTTATCAGGCAAACAAAAGTGAGCTAGCAGGTCACTGACATTAAATATACGTTAGCAGTGTATCCTGGAGTCATTCATACAAACAGTGGTATCATATAAGTACATGTATGAACTACTCTGAAGTCGACGTTTCGATCCCTAGCTCAAGTATCACGGGATCATCATCAGGACAAGAAATTAATATTGCCTGAAAGTAATTATTTATAACACCCGGTGGTAGTCCGGGGTGTTTTTGGCTTCAATTGAGAAGGACCTTTTCCGGGGAGAGCTCGTGATTCTTGGTGGGTGCACCTTAATTCAGATTGTTATTCCATCTGAGATTCTGTGGGGATCTAGTTCAGTGATTTAGCAGAGGTGCCCCGTAATTCAGATTGCACTTTCATCTGAGAGTCTTTGGGCGCGCAGGTCTGGGTTGGATGGCAGGACCCAATCTTCTGGGTTGGTATGGGTTAAAAAAATAACGAATCCATCATTTTTTTTCACTCCACACCACCCCAGTTCAGACATGGCCATATGCAAATCAGCCTTGACCCTGTGCCTCATGGGATCAGTCTTGCCCGAACTGCCAAGCCATGTCTTTCCTGGACTGGAATCAAGCATCCTAGGACCGGTTTCTGGCTATCAGCCGTCTTCAGCCAGGATAGCTTGACTCCAGTGGTATGGAGAGCATGGGAATCACGTCTGAGCATACCCTTTCCCACTTGGGGTGACAAATGCAAAAACAACAATTGAAGGACAGAATGCAGAACAATGTCATACATTCACCCCAGTACAGAGATCTGGGCCTAAATCCATTGTTTTTTTGCACTCCACACCACCCCAGTTCAGACATGGCCATATGCAAATCAGCCTTGACCCTGTGCCTCATGGGAACAGTCCAGCCCGAACTGCCAAGCCATGTGTTTCCTGGACCGCAATCAAGCATCCTAGGACCGGTTTCTGGCTATCAGCCGTCTTCAGCCAGGATAGCTTGACTCCATGGTGTGGAGAGCATGGGATTCACGTCTGAGCATACCCATCCCACTCGGGGTGACAAATGCAAAAACAACAATTGATGGACAGAATGCAGAACAATGTCATACACATATGCAAATCAGCCTTGACCCTGTGCCTCATCGGAACAGTCCAGCCCGAACTGCCAAGCCATGTCTTTCCTGGACTGGAATCAAGCATCCTATGACCGGTTTCTGGCTATCAGCCGTATTCAGCCTGGATAGCTTGACTCCAGTGGTTTGGAGAGCATGGGACTCAGGTCTGAGCATACCCATCCCACTCGGTGTGACAAATGCAAAAACAACAATTGATGGACAGAATGCCGAACAATGTTATACATTCACCACAGTACAGAGATTTGGGCCTAAATCCATCATCTTTTTGCACTCCACACCACCCCAGTTCAGACATGGCCATAATCAAATTAGCCTTGACCCTGTGCCTCATGGGAACAGTCCTGCCCCAACTGCCAAGCCATGTCTTTTCTGGACCGGAATCAAGCATCCTAGGACCGGTTTCTGGCTATCAGCCGTCTTCAGCCAGGATAGCTTGACTCCAGTGGTGTGGAGAGCATGGGACTCACGTCTGAGCATACCCATCCCACTTGGGGTGACAAATGTAAAAACAACAATTGAAGGACAGAATGAACAATGTCATACATTCACCCCAGTACAGAGATCTGGACCTAAATCCATCATTTTTTTGCACTCCACACCACCTCAGTTCAGACATGGCCATATGCAAATCATCCTTGACCCTGTGCCTCGTGGGAACAGTCCAACACAAACTGAAAAGCCATGTCTTTCCTGGAGCAGATTCTAGCATACTAGGACCGGTTTCTGGCTATCAGCTGTCTTCAGCCAGGATAGCTTGACTCCAGTGGCGTGGAGAGCATGGGACTCACGTCTGAGCATACCCATCCCACTTGGGGTGACTAATGCAAAAACAACAATTGAAGGACAGAATGCCGAACAATGTTATACATTCACCCCAGTACAGAGATCTGGGCCTAAATCCATTGTTTTTTGCACTCCACAGCACCCCAGTTCAGACATGGCCATATGCAAATCAGCCTTGACCCTGTGCCTCATGGGATCAGTCTTGCCCGAACTGCCAAGCCATGTCTTTCCTGGACTGGAATCAAGCATCCTAGGACCGGTTTCTGGCTATCAGCCGTCTTCAGCCAGGATAGCTTGACTCCAGTGGTATGGAGAGCATGGGAATCACGTCTGAGTATACCCATCCCACTTGGGGTGACAAATGCAAAAACAACAATTGAAGGACAGAATGCTGAACAATGTCATACATTCACCCCAGTACAGAGATCTGGGCCTAAATCCATTGTTTTTTTGCACTCCACACCACCCCAGTTCAGACATGGCCATATGCAAATCAGCCTTGACCCTGTGCCTCATGGGAACAGTCCAGCCCGAACTGCCAAGCCATGTCTTTCCTGGACCGCAATCAAGCATCCTAGGACCGGTTTCTGGCTATCAGCCGTCTTCAGCCAGGATAGCTTGACTCCATGGTGTGGAGAGCATGGGATTCACGTCTGAGCATACCCATCCCACTCGGGGTGACAAATGCAAAAACAACAATTGATGGACAGAATGCAGAACAATGTCATACACATATGCAAATCAGCCTTGACCCTGTGCCTCATCGGAACAGTCCAACCTGAACTGCCAAGCCATGTCTTTCCTGGACTGGAATCAAGCATCCTATGACCGGTTTCTGGCTATCAGCCGTCTTCAGCCTGGATAGCTTGACTCCAGTGGTTTGGAGAGCATGGGACTCAGGTCTGAGCATACCCATCCCACTCGGTGTGACAAATGCAAAAACAACAATTGATGGACAGAATGCCGAACAATGTTATACATTCACCCCAGTACAGAGATCTGGGCCTAAATCCATCATCTTTTTGCACTCCACACCACCCCAGTTCAGACATGGCCATAATCAAATTAGCCTTGACCCTGTGCCTCATGGGAACAGTCCTGCCCCAACTGCCAAGCCATGTCTTTCCTGGACCGGAATCAAGCATCCTAGGACCGGTTTCTGGCTATCAGCCATCTTCAGCCAGGATAGCTTGACTCCAGTGGTATGGAGAGCATGGGACTCACGTCTGAGCATACCCATCCCACTTGGGGTGACAAATGTAAAAACAACAATTGAAGGACAGAATGAACAATGTCATACATTCACTCCAGTACAGAGATCTGGACCTAAATCCATCATTTTTTTGCACTCCACACCACCTCAGTTCAGTCATGGCCATATGCAAATCATCCTTGACCCTGTGCCTCGTGGGAACAGTCCAACCCAAACTGAAAAGCCATGTCTTTCCTGGACCAGATTCTAGCATACTAGGACCGGTTTCTGGCTATCAGCCGTCTTCAGCGAGGATAGCTTGACTCCAGTGGTGTGGAGAGCATGGGACTCACCTCTGAGCATACCCATCCCACTCGGGGTGACTAATGCAAAAACAACAATGGATGTACAGAATGCAGAACAATGTTATACATTCACCCCAGTACAGAGATCTGGGCCTAAATCCATTGTTTTTTGCACTCCACACCACCCCAGTTCAGACATGGCCATATGCAAATCATCCATGACCCTGTGCCTCATGAGAACAGTCCAGCCCGAACTGCCAAGCCATGTCTTTCCTGGACAGGAATCAAGCATCCTAGAACCGGTTTCTGGCTATCAGCCGTCTTCAGCTAGGATAGCTTGACTCCAGTGTTGTGGTGAGCATGGGACTCACTTCTGAGCATACCCATCCTACTCGGGGTGACAAATGAAAAAACAACAATTGATGGACAGAATGCAGAACAATGTCATACATTCACCCCAGTACAGAGCTCTGGGCCTAAATCCATTGTTTTTTGCACTCCACACCACCCCAGTTCAGACATGGCCATATGCAAATCATCCATGATCCTGTGCCTCATGGGAACAGTCCAGCCCGAACTGCCAAGCCATGTCTTTCCTGGACAGGAATCAAGTATCCTAGGACCGGTTTCAGGCTATCAGCCGTCTTCAGCCAGGATAGATTGACTCCAGTGGTGTGGAGAGCATGGGACTCACGTCTGAGCATACCCATCCCACTCGGGGTGAAAAATGCAAAAACAACAATTGCTGGACAGAATGCAGAACAATGTCATACATTCACCCCAGTACAGAGCTCTGGGCCTACATCCATCATTTTTTTGCACTCCACACCACCCCAGTTCAGACATGGCCATATGCAAATCAGCCTTGACCCTGTGCCTCATGGGAACAGTCCTGCCCGAACTGCCAAGCCATGTCTTTCCTGGACCGGAATAGAGCATCTTAGGACCGGTTTCTGGCTATCATCCGTCTTCAGCCAGGATAGCTTGACTCCAGTGGTGCGGGGAGCATGGGAATCACGTCTGAGCATACCCATCCCACTTGGGGTGACAAATGCAAAAACAACAATTGAAGGACAGAATGCAGAACAATGTCATACATTCACCCCAGTACAGAGATCTGGGCCTAAATCAATTGTTTTTTTGCACTCCACACCACCCCAGTTCAGACATGGCCATATGCAAATCAGCCTTGACCCTGTGCCTCATGGGAACAGTCCAGCCCGAACTGCCAAGCCATGTCTTTCCTGGACCGCAATCAAGCATCCTAGGACCGGTTTCTGGCTATCAGCCGTCTTCAGCTAGGATAGCTTGACTCCATGGTGTGGAGAGCATGGGACTCACGTCTGAGCATACCCATCCCACTCAGGGTGACAAATGCAAAAACAACAATTGATGGACAGAATGCAGAACAATGTCATACACATATGGAAATCAGCCTTGACCCTGTGCCTCATGGGAACAGTCCAGGCCGAACTGCCAAGCCATGTCTTTCCTGGACTGGAATCAAGCATCCTATGACCGGTTTCAGGCTATCAGACGTCTTCAGCCAGGATAGCTTGACTCCAGTGTTGTGGTGATCATGGGACTCACCCCCGAGCATACCCATCCCTCTCGGGGTGACAAATGCAAAAACAACAATTGATGGACAGAATGCAGAACAATGTCATACATTCACCCCAGTACAGAGCTCTGGGCCTAAATCCATTGTTTTTGCACTCCACACCACCCCAGTTCAGACATGGCCATATGCAAATCATCCATGACCCTGTGCCTCATGAGAACAGTCCAGCCTGAACTGCCAAGCCATGTCTTTCCTGGACAGGAATCAAGCATCCTAGGACCGGTTTAAGGCTATCAGCCGTCTTCAGCCAGGATAGATTGACTCCAGTGGTGTGGAGAGCATGGGACTCACGTCTGAGCATACCCATCCCTCTCGGGGTGACAAATGCAAAAACAACAATTGATGGACAGAATGCAGAACAATGTCATACATTCACTCCAGTACAGAGATCCTGGCCTAAATCCATCGTTTTTTTGCACTCCACACCACCCCAGTTCAGACATGTCCATATGCAAATCAGCCTTGACCCTGTGCCTCATGGGAACAGTCCAGCCCGAACTGCAAAGCCATGTCTTTCCTGGACCGGAATCAAGCATCCTAGGACCGGTTTCTGGCTGTCAGCTGTCTTCAGCCAGGATAGCTTGACTCCAGTGGTGTGGAGAGCATGGGACTCACGTCTGAGCATACCCATCCCACTCGGGGTGACTAATGCAAAAACAACAATTGATGGACAGAATGCAGAACAATGTCATACATTCACCCCAGTACAGAGATATAAACCTAAATCCATTGTTTTTGTGCACTCCACACCACCTCAGTTCGGACATGGCCATATGCCAATCAGTCTTGACCCTGTGCCTCATGGGAACTGTTCAGCCTGAACTGCCAAGCCATGTCTTTCCTGGAACGGAATCAAGCATCCTAGGACCGGTTTCTGGCTTTCAGCCAGGATAGCTTGACTCCAGGGTTGTGGTGAGCATGGGACTCACGTCTGAGCATACCCATCCCACTCGGGGTGAAAAATGCAAAAACAATTGATGGACAGAATGCAGAACAATGTCATACATTCACCCCAGTACAGAGCTCTGGGCCTACATCCATCATTTTTTTGCACTCCACACCACCCCAGTTCAGACATGGCCATATGCAAATCAGCCTTGACCCTGTGCCTCATGGGATCAGTCTTGCCCGAACTGCCAAGCCATGTCTTTCCTGGACTGGAATCAAGCATCCTAGGACCGGTTTCTGGCTATCAGCCGTCTTCAGCCAGGATAGCTTGACTCCAGTGGTATGGAGAGCATGGGAATCACGTCTGAGCATACCCATCCCACTTGGGGTGACAAATGCAAAAACAACAATTGAAGGACAGAATGCAGAACAATGTCATACATTCACCCCAGTACAGAGATCTGGGCCTAAATCCATTGTTTTTATGCACTCCACACCACCCCAGTTCAGACATGGCCATATGCAAATCAGCCTTGACCCTGTGCCTCATGGGAACAGTCCAGCCCGAACTGCCAAGCCATGTCTTTCCTGGACCGCAATCAAGCATCCTAGGACCGGTTTCTGGCTATCAGCCGTCTTCAGCCAGGATAGCTTGACTCCATGGTGTGGAGAGCATGGGATTCACGTCTGAGCATACCCATCCCACTCGGGGTGACAAATGCAAAAACAACAATTGATGGACAGAATGCAGAACAATGTCATACACATATGCAAATCAGCCTTGACCCTGTGCCTCATCGGAACAGTCCAGCCCGAACTGCCAAGCCATGTCTTTCCTGGACTGGAATCAAGCATCCTATGACCGGTTTCTGTCTATCAGCCGTCTTCAGCCTGGATAGCTTGACTCCAGTGGTTTGGAGAGCATGGGACTCAGGTCTGAGCATACCCATCCCACTCGGTGTGACAAATGCAAAAACAACAATTGATGGACAGAATGCCAACAATGTTATACATTCACCCCAGTACAGAGATCTGGGCCTAAATCCATCATCTTTTTGCACTCCACACCACCCCAGTTCAGACATGGCCATAATCAAATTAGCCTTGACACTGTGCCTCATGGGAACAGTCCTGCCCCAACTGCCAAGCCATGTCTTTCCTGGACCGGAATCAAGCATCCTAGGACCGGTTTCTGGCTATCAGCCGTCTTCAGCCAGGATAGCTTGACTCCAGTGGTGTGGAGAGCATGGGACTCACGTCTGAGCATACCCATCCCACTTGGGGTGACAAATGTAAAAACAACAATTGAAGGACAGAATGAACAATGTCATACATTCACCCCAGTACAGAGATCTGGACCTAAATCCATCATTTTTTTGCACTCCACACCACCTCAGTTCAGACATGGCCATATGCAAATCATCCTTGACCCTGTGCCTCGTGGAAACAGTCCAACCCAAACTGAAAAGCCATGTCTTTCCTGGACCAGATTCTAGCATACTAGGACCGGTTTCTGGCTATCAGCCGTCTTCAGCCAGGATAGCTTGACTCAAGTGGTGTGGAGAGCATGGGACTCACCTCTGAGCATGCCCATTCCACTCGGAGTGACAAATGCAAAAACAACAATGGATGTACAGAATGCAGAACAATGTTATACATTCACCCCAGTACAGAGATCTGGGCCTAAATCCATTGTTTTTTGCACTCCACACCACCCCAGTTCAGACATGGCCATATGCAAATCATCCATGACCCTGTGCCTCATGAGAACAGTCCAGCCCGAACTGCCAAGCCATGTCTTTCCTGGACAGGAATCAAGCATCCTAGGACCGGTTTCAGGCTATCAGCTGTCTTCAGCCAGGATAGCTTGACTCCAGTGTTGTGGTGAGCATGGGACTCACGTCTGAGCATACCCATCCCACTCGGGGTGAAAAATGCAAAAACAACAATTGATGGACAGAATGCAGAACAATGTCATACATTCACCCCAGTACAGAGCTCTGGGCCTACATCCATCATTTTTTTTGCACTCCACACCACCCCAGTTCAGACATGGCCATATGCAAATCAGCCTTGACCCTGTGCCTCATGGGAACAGTCCTGCCCGAACTGCCAAGCCATGTCTTTCCTGGACCGGAATCAAGCATCCTAGGACCAGTTTCTGGCTATCAGCCATCTTCAGCCAGGATAGCTTGACTCCAGTGGTGTGGAGAGCATGGGAATCACGTCTGAGCATACCCATCCCATTTGGGGTGACAAATGCAAAAACAACAATTGATGGACAGAATGCAGAACAATGTCATACATTCACCCCAGTACAGAGCTCTGGGCCTAAATCCATTGTTTTTTGCACTCCATACCACCCCAGTTCAGACATGGCCATATGCAAATCATCCATGACCCTGTGCCTCATGGGAACAGTCCAGCCCGAACTGCCAAGCCATGTCTTTCCTGGACAGGAATCAAGCATCCTAGGACCGGTTTCAGACTATCAGCCGTCTTCAGTCAGGATAGATTGACTCCAGTGGTGTGGAGAGCATGGGACTCATGTCTGAGCATACCCATCCCACTTGGGGTGACAAATGTAAAAACAACAATTGAAGGACAGAATGAACAATGTTATACATTCACCCCAGTACAGAGATCTGGGCCTAAATCCATCATCTTTTTGCACTCCACACCACCCCAGTTCAGACATGGCCATAATCAAATTAGCCTTGACCCTGTGCCTCATGGGAACAGTCCTGCCCCAACTGCCAAGCCATGTCTTTCCTGGACCGGAATCAAGCATCCTAGGACCGGTTTCTGGCTATCAGCCGTCTTCAGCCAGGATAGCTTGACTCCAGTGGTGTGGAGAGCATGGGACTCACGTCTGAGCATACCCATCCCACTTGGGGTGACAAATGTAAAAACAACAATTGAAGGACAGAATGAACAATGTAATACATTCACCCCAGTACAGAGATCTGGACCTAAATCCATCATTTTTTTGCACTCCACACCACCTCAGTTCAGACATGGCCATATGCAAATCATCCTTGACCCTGTGCCTCGTGGGAACAGCACAACCCAAACTGAAAAGCCATGTCTTTCCTGGACCAGATTCTAGCATACTAGGACCGGTTTCTGGCTATCAGCCGTCTTCAGCCAGGATAGCTTGACTCCAGTGGTGTGGAGAGCATGGGACTCACGTCTGAGCATACCCATCCCACTTGGGGTGACAAATGCAAAAACAACAATTGATGGACAGAATGCCGAACAATGTTATACATTCACCCCAGTACAGAGATCTGGGCCTAAATCCATTGTTTTTTGCACTCCACAGCACCCCAGTTCAGACATGGCCATATGCAAATCATCCATGACCCTGTGCCTCATGGGAACAGTCCTGCCCCAACTGCCAAGCCATGTCTTTCCTGGACCGGAATCAAGCATCCTAGGACCGGTTTCTGGCTATAAGCCGTCTTCAGCCAGGATAGCTCGACTCCAGTGGTGTGGAGAGCATGGGACTCACGTCTGAGCATACCCATCCCACTTGGGGTGACAAATGTAAAAACAACAATTGAAGGACAGAATGAACAATGTCATACATTCACTCCAGTACAGAGATCTGGACCTAAATCCATCATTTGTTTGCACTCCACACCACCTCAGTTCAGACATGGCCATATGCAAATCATCCTTGACCCTGTGCCTCGTGGGAACAGTCCAACCCAAACTGAAAAGCCATGTCTTTCCTGGACCAGATTCTAGCATACTAGGACCGGTTTCTGGCTATCAGCCGTCTTCAGCGAGGATAGCTTGACTCCAGTGGTGTGGAGAGCATGGGACTCACCTCTGAGCATACCCATCCCACTCGGGGTGACTAATGCAAAAACAACAATGGATGTACAGAATGCAGAACAATGTTATACATTCACCCCAGTACAGAGATCTGGGCCTAAATCCATTGTTTTTTGCACTCCACACCACCCCAGTTCAGACATGGCCATATGCAAATCATCCATGACCCTGTGCCTCATGAGAACAGTCCAGCCCGAACTGCCAAGCCATGTCTTTCCTGGACAGGAATCAAGCATCCTAGAACCGGTTTCTGGCTATCAGCCGTCTTCAGCTAGGATAGCTTGACTCCAGTGTTGTGGTGAGCATGGGACTCACTTCTGAGCATACCCATCCTACTCGGGGTGACAAATGAAAAAACAACAATTGATGGACAGAATGCAGAACAATGTCATACATTCACCCCAGTACAGAGCTCTGGGCCTAAATCCATTGTTTTTTGCACTCCACACCACCCCAGTTCAGACATGGCCATATGCAAATCATCCATGATCCTGTGCCTCATGGGAACAGTCCAGCCCGAACTGCCAAGCCATGTCTTTCCTGGACAGGAATCAAGTATCCTAGGACCGGTTTCAGGCTATCAGCCGTCTTCAGCCAGGATAGATTGACTCCAGTGGTGTGGAGAGCATGGGACTCACGTCTGAGCATACCCATCCCACTCGGGGTGAAAAATGCAAAAACAACAATTGCTGGACAGAATGCAGAACAATGTCATACATTCACCCCAGTACAGAGCTCTGGGCCTACATCCATCATTTTTTTGCACTCCACACCACCCCAGTTCAGACATGGCCATATGCAAATCAGCCTTGACCCTGTGCCTCATGGGAACAGTCCTGCCCGAACTGCCAAGCCATGTCTTTCCTGGACCGGAATAGAGCATCTTAGGACCGGTTTCTGGCTATCATCCGTCTTCAGCCAGGATAGCTTGACTCCAGTGGTGTGGGGAGCATGGGAATCACGTCTGAGCATACCCATCCCACTTGGGGTGACAAATGCAAAAACAACAATTGAAGGACAGAATGCAGAACAATGTCATACATTCACCCCAGTACAGAGATCTGGGCCTAAATCAATTGTTTTTTTGCACTCCACACCACCCCAGTTCAGACATGGCCATATGCAAATCAGCCTTGACCCTGTGCCTCATGGGAACAGTCCAGCCCGAACTGCCAAGCCATGTCTTTCCTGGACCGCAATCAAGCATCCTAGGACCGGTTTCTGGCTATCAGCCGTCTTCAGCTAGGATAGCTTGACTCCATGGTGTGGAGAGCATGGGACTCACGTCTGAGCATACCCATCCCACTCAGGGTGACAAATGCAAAAACAACAATTGATGGACAGAATGCAGAACAATGTCATACACATATGGAAATCAGCCTTGACCCTGTGCCTCATGGGAACAGTCCAGGCCGAACTGCCAAGCCATGTCTTTCCTGGACTGGAATCAAGCATCCTATGACCGGTTTCAGGCTATCAGACGTCTTCAGCCAGGATAGCTTGACTCCAGTGTTGTGGTGATCATGGGACTCACCCCCGAGCATACCCATCCCTCTCGGGGTGACAAATGCAAAAACAACAATTGATGGACAGAATGCAGAACAATGTCATACATTCACCCCAGTACAGAGCTCTGGGCCTAAATCCATTGTTTTTGCACCCCACACCACCCCAGTTCAGACATGGCCATATGCAAATCATCCATGACCCTGTGCCTCATGAGAACAGTCCAGCCTGAACTGCCAAGCCATGTCTTTCCTGGACAGGAATCAAGCATCCTAGGACCGGTTTAAGGCTATCAGCCGTCTTCAGCCAGGATAGATTGACTCCAGTGGTGTGGAGAGCATGGGACTCACGTCTGAGCATACCCATCCCTCTCGGGGTGACAAATGCAAAAACAACAATTGATGGACAGAATGCAGAACAATGTCATACATTCACTCCAGTACAGAGATCCTGGCCTAAATCCATCGTTTTTTTGCACTCCACACCACCCCAGTTCAGACATGTCCATATGCAAATCAGCCTTGACCCTGTGCCTCATGGGAACAGTCCAGCCCGAACTGCCAAGCCATGTCTTTCCTGGACCGGAATCAAGCATCCTAGGACCGGTTTCTGGCTGTCAGCTGTCTTCAGCCAGGATAGCTTGACTCCAGTGGTGTGGAGAGCATGGGACTCACGTCTGAGCATACCCATCCCACTCGGGGTGACTAATGCAAAAACAACAATTGATGGACAGAATGCAGAACAATGTCATACATTCACCCCAGTACAGAGATATAAACCTAAATCCATTGTTTTTGTGCACTCCACACCACCTCAGTTCGGACATGGCCATATGCCAATCAGTCTTGACCCTGTGCCTCATGGGAACTGTTCAGCCTGAACTGCCAAGCCATGTCTTTCCTGGAACGGAATCAAGCATCCTAGGACCGGTTTCTGGCTTTCAGCCAGGATAGCTTGACTCCAGGGTTGTGGTGAGCATGGGACTCACGTCTGAGCATACCCATCCCACTCGGGGTGAAAAATGCAAAAACAATTGATGGACAGAATGCAGAACAATGTCATACATTCACCCCAGTACAGAGCTCTGGGCCTACATCCATCATTTTTTTGCACTCCACACCACCCCAGTTCAGACATGGCCATATGCAAATCAGCCTTGACCCTGTGCCTCATGGGATCAGTCTTGCCCGAACTGCCAAGCCATGTCTTTCCTGGACTGGAATCAAGCATCCTAGGACCGGTTTCTGGCTATCAGCCGTCTTCAGCCAGGATAGCTTGACTCCAGTGGTATGGAGAGCATGGGAATCACGTCTGAGCATACCCATCCCACTTGGGGTGACAAATGCAAAAACAACAATTGAAGGACAGAATGCAGAACAATGTCATACATTCACCCCAGTACAGAGATCTGGGCCTAAATCCATTGTTTTTATGCACTCCACACCACCCCAGTTCAGACATGGCCATATGCAAATCAGCCTTGACCCTGTGCCTCATGGGAACAGTCCAGCCCGAACTGCCAAGCCATGTCTTTCCTGGACCGCAATCAAGCATCCTAGGACCGGTTTCTGGCTATCAGCCGTCTTCAGCCAGGATAGCTTGACTCCATGGTGTGGAGAGCATGGGATTCACGTCTGAGCATACCCATCCCACTCGGGGTGACAAATGCAAAAACAACAATTGATGGACAGAATGCAGAACAATGTCATACACATATGCAAATCAGCCTTGACCCTGTGCCTCATCGGAACAGTCCAGCCCGAACTGCCAAGCCATGTCTTTCCTGGACTGGAATCAAGCATCCTATGACCGGTTTCTGTCTATCAGCCGTCTTCAGCCTGGATAGCTTGACTCCAGTGGTTTGGAGAGCATGGGACTCAGGTCTGAGCATACCCATCCCACTCGGTGTGACAAATGCAAAAACAACAATTGATGGACAGAATGCCAACAATGTTATACATTCACCCCAGTACAGAGATCTGGGCCTAAATCCATCATCTTTTTGCACTCCACACCACCCCAGTTCAGACATGGCCATAATCAAATTAGCCTTGACACTGTGCCTCATGGGAACAGTCCTGCCCCAACTGCCAAGCCATGTCTTTCCTGGACCGGAATCAAGCATCCTAGGACCGGTTTCTGGCTATCAGCCGTCTTCAGCCAGGATAGCTTGACTCCAGTGGTGTGGAGAGCATGGGACTCACGTCTGAGCATACCCATCCCACTTGGGGTGACAAAATTAAAAACAACAATTGAAGGACAGAATGAACAATGTCATACATTCACCCCAGTACAGAGATCTGGACCTAAATCCATCTTTTTTTTGCACTCCACACCACCTCAGTTCAGACATGGCCATATGCAAATCATCCTTGACCCTGTGCCTCGTGGAAACAGTCCAACCCAAACTGAAAAGCCATGTCTTTCCTGGACCAGATTCTAGCATACTAGGACCGGTTTCTGGCTATCAGCCGTCTTCAGCCAGGATAGCTTGACTCAAGTGGTGTGGAGAGCATGGGACTCACCTCTGAGCATGCCCATTCCACTCGGAGTGACAAATGCAAAAACAACAATGGATGTACAGAATGCAGAACAATGTTATACATTCACCCCAGTACAGAGATCTGGGCCTAAATCCATTGTTTTTTGCACTCCACACCACCCCAGTTCAGACATGGCCATATGCAAATCATCCATGACCCTGTGCCTCATGAGAACAGTCCAGCCCGAACTGCCAAGCCATGTCTTTCCTGGACAGGAATCAAGCATCCTAGGACCGGTTTCAGGCTATTAGCCGTCTTCAGCCAGGATAGCTTGACTCCAGTGTTGTGGTGAGCATGGGACTCACGTCTGAGCATACCCATCCCACTCGGGGTGAAAAATGCAAAAACAACAATTGATGGACAGAATGCAGAACAATGTCATACATTCACCCCAGTACAGAGCTCTGGGCCTACATCTATCATTTTTTTTGCACTCCACACCACCCCAGTTCAGACATGGCCATATGCAAATCAGCCTTGACCCTGTGCCTCATGGGAACAGTCCTGCCCGAACTGCCAAGCCATGTCTTTCCTGGACCGGAATCAAGCATCCTAGGACCAGTTTCTGGCTATCAGCCATCTTCAGCCAGGATAGCTTGACTCCAGTGGTGTGGAGAGCATGGGAATCACGTCTGAGCATACCCATCCCATTTGGGGTGACAAATGCAAAAACAACAATTGATGGACAGAATGCAGAACAATGTCATACATTCACCCCAGTACAGAGCTCTGGGCCTAAATCCATTGTTTTTTGCACTCCATACCACCCCAGTTCAGACATGGCCATATGCAAATCATCCATGACCCTGTGCCTCATGGGAACAGTCCAGCCCGAACTGCCAAGCCATGTCTTTCCTGGACAGGAATCAAGCATCCTAGGACCGGTTTCAGACTATCAGCCGTCTTCAGTCAGGATAGATTGACTCCAGTGGTGTGGAGAGCATGGGACTCATGTCTGAGCATACCCATCCCACTCGGGGTGACAAATGCAAAAACAACAATTGATGGACAGAATGCAGAACAATGTCATACATTCACTCCAGTACAGAGATACTGGCCTAAATCCATCGTTTTTTTGCACTCCACACCACCCCAGTTCATTCATGGCCATATGCAAATCAGCCTTGACCCTGTGCCTCATGGGAACAGTCCAGCCCGAACTGCCAAGCCATGTCTTTCCTGGACCGGAATCAAGCCTCCTAGGAACGGTTTCTGGCTATCAGCCGTCTTCAGCTAGGATAGCTTGACTCCAGTGGTGTGGAGAGCATGGGACTCACGTCTGAGCATAACCATCCCACTTGGGGTGACTAATGCAAAAACAACAATTGATGGACAGAATGCAGAACAATGCCATACATTCACCCCAGTACAGAGATATGGACCTAAATCCATCGTTTTTGTGCACTCCACACCACCCCAGTTCAGACATGGCCATATGCAAATCAGCCTTGACCCTGTGCCTCATGGGAACTGTTCAGCCCGAACTGCCAAGCCATATCTTTCCTGGACCGGAATCAAGCATCCTAGGACCGGTTTCTGGCTATCAGCCGTCTTCAGCCAGGATAGATTGACTCCAGTGGTGTGGAGAGCATGGGACTGACGTCTGAGCATACCCATCCCACTCGGGGTGACAAATGCAAAAACAACAATTGATGGACAGAATGCAGAACAATGTCATACATTCACTCCAGTACAGAGATCCTGGCCTAAATCCATCGTTTTTGTGCACTCCACACCACCCCAGTTCAGACAAGGCCATATGCAATCCAGCCTTGACCCTGTGCCTCATGGGAACAGTGCAGCCCGAACTGCCAAGCCATGTCTTTCCTGGACCGGAATCAAGCATCCTAGGACCGGTTTCTGGCTATCAGCCGTCTTCAGCCAGGATAGCTTGACTCCAGTGGTGTGGAGAGCATGGGACTCACGTCTGAGCATACCCATCCCACTCGGGGTGACTAATGCAAAAACAACAGTTGATGGACAGAATGCAGAACAATGTCATACATTCACCCCAGTACAGAGATGTGGACCTAAATCCATTGTTTTTGTGCACTCCACACCACCCCAGTTCAGACATGGCCATATGCAAATCAGCCTTGACCCTGTGCCTCATGGGAACTGTTCAGCCCGAACTGCCAACCCATGTCTTTCCTGGACCAGAATCAAGCATCCTAGGACCGGTTTCTGGCTATTAGCCGTCTTCAGCCAGGATAGCTTGACTCCAGTGTTGTGGTGAGCATGGGACTCACGTCTGAGCATACCCATCCCACTCGGGGTGACAAATGCAAAAATAACAATTGATGGACAAAATGCAGAATAATGTCATACATTCACCCCAGTACAGAGCTCTGGCCTACATCCATCATTTTTTTGCACTCCACACCACCCGAGTTCAGACATGTCCATATGCAAATCAGCCTTGACCCTGTGCCTCATGGGAACAGTCCTGCCCCAACTGCCAAGCCATGTCTTTCCTGGACCGGAATCAAGAATCCTAGGACCGGTTTCTGCCTATCAGCCGTCTTCAGCCAGGATAGCTTGACTCCAGTGGTGTGGAGAGCATGGGACTCACCTCTGAGCATACCCATCCCACTCTGAGTGACAAATGCAAAAACAACAATTGATATACAGAATGCAGAACAATGTTATACATTCACCCCAGTACAGAGATCTGGGCCTAAATCCATTGTTTTTTGCACTCCACACCACCCCAGTTCAGACATGGCCATATGCAAATGATCCATGACCCTGTGCCTCATGAGAACAGTCCAGCCCGAACTGCCAAGCCATGTCTTTCCTGGACAGGAATCAAGCATCCTAGGACCGGTTTCAGGCTATCAGCCGTCTTCAGCCAGGATAGATTGACTCCAGTGGTGTGTAGAGCATGGGACTCACGTCTGAGCATACCCATCCCACTCGGGGTGACAAATGCAAAAACAACAATTGATGGACAGAATGCAGCACAATGTCATACATTCACTCCAGTACAGAGATCCTGGCCTAAATCCATCGTTTTTTTGCACTCCACACCACCCCAGTTCAGACATGGCCATATTCAAATCAGCCTTGACCCTGTGCCTCATGGGAACAGTCCAGCCCGAACTGCCAAGCCATGTCTTTCCTGGACCGGAATCAAGCATCCTAGGACCGGTTTCTGGCTATCAGCCATCTTCAGCCAGGATAGCTTGACTCCAGTGGTGTGGAGAGCATGGGACTCACCTCTGAGCATACCCATCCCACTCGGAGTGACAAATGCAAAAACAACAATTGATATACAGAATGCAGAACGATGTTATACATTCACCCCAGTACAGAGATCTGAGCCTAAATCCATTGTTTTTTGCACTCCACACAACCCCAGTTCAGACATGGCCATATGCAAATCAGCCTTGACCCTGTGCCTCATGGGAACTGTTCAGCCCGAACTGCCAAGCCATGTCTTTCCTGGACCCGAATCAAGCATCCTAGGACCGGTTTCTGGCTATCAGCCGTCTTCAGCCAGGATAGCTTGACTCCAGTGTTGTGGTGAGCATGGGACTCACGTCTGAGCATACCCATCCCACACGGGGTGACAAATGCAAAAACAACAATTGATGGACAGAATGCAGAACAATGTCATACATTCACCCCAGTACAGAGCTCTGGGCCTAAATCCATTGTTTTTTGCACTCCACACCACCCCAGGTCAGACATGGCCATATGCAAATCATCCATGACCCTGTGCCTCATGGGAACAGTCAAGCCCGAACTGCCAAGCCATGTCTTTCCTGGACAGGAATCCAGCATCCTAGGACCGGTTTCAGGCTATCAGCCGTCTTCAGCCAGGATAGATTGACTCCAGTGGTGTGGAGAGCATGGGACTCACGTCTGAGCATACCCATCCCACTCGGGGTGACAAATGCAAAAATAACAATTGATGGACAGAATGCAGAACAATGTCATACATTCACTCCAGTACAGAGATCCTGGCCTAAATCCATTGTTTTTTTGCACTCCACACCACCCCAGTTCAGACATGGCCATATGCAAATCAGCCTTGACCCTGTGCCTCATGGGAACAGTCCAGCCGGAACTGCCAAGCCATGTGTTTCCTGGACCGGAATCAAGCATCCTAGGACTGTTTTCTGGCTATCAGCCGTCTTCAGCCAGGATAGCTTGACTCCAGTGGTGTTTAGAGCATGGGCATCATGTCTGAGCATACCCATCCCACTCGGGGTGACAAATGCAAAAACAACAAGTGATGGACAGAATGCAGAACAATGTCATACATTCACTCCAGTACAGAGATCCTGGCCTAAATCCATCGTTTTTTTGCACTCCACACCACCCCAGTTCAGACATGGCCATATGCAAATCAGCCTTGACCCTGTGCCTCATGGGAACAGTCCAGCCCGAACTGCCAAGCCATGTGTTTCCTGGACCGGAATCAAGCATCCTAGGACTGGTTTCTGGCTATCAGCCGTCTTCAGCCAGGATAGCTTGACTCCAGTGGTGTTTAGAGCATGGGACTCACGTCTAAGCATACCCATCCCACTCGGGGTGACAAATGCAAAAACAACAATTGATGGACAGAATGCAGAACAATGTCATACATTCACCCCAGTACAGAGCTCTGGGCCTACATCCATAATTTTTTTGCACTCCACACCACCCCAGTTCAGACATGGCCATATGCAAATCAGCCTTGACCCTGTGCCTCATGGGAACAGTCCAGCCCGAACTGCCAAGCCATGTCTTTCCTGGACAGGAATAAAGCATCCTAGGACCGGTTTCTGGCTATCAGCCGTCTTCAGCCGGGATAGATTGACTCCAGTGGTGTTTAGAGCATGGGACTCACGCCTGAGCATACCCATCCCATTCGGGGTGACAAATGCAAAAACAACAATTGATGGACAGAATGCAGAACAATGTCATACATTCACCCCAGTACAGAGCTCTGGGCCTAAACCTATTGTTTTTTGCACTCCACACCACCCCAGTTCAGACATGGCCATATGCAAATCATCCATGACCCTGTGCCTCATGGGAACAGTCCAACCCGAACTGCCAAGCCATTTCTTTCCTGGACAGGAATCCAGCATCCTAGTACCAGTTTCAGGCTATCAGCCGTCTTCAGCCAGGATAGATTGACTCCAGTGGTGTGGAGAGCATGGGACTCACGTCTGAGCATACCCATCCCACTCGGGGTGACAAATGCAAAAACAACAATTGATGGACAGAATGCAGAACAATGTCATACATTCACTCCAGTACAGAGATCCTAGCCTAAATCCATCGTTTTTTGCACTCCACACCACCCCAGTTCAGACATGGCCATATGCAAATCAGCCTTGACCCTGTGCCTCATGGGAACAGTCCAGCCCGAACTGCAAAGCCATGTCTTTCCTGGACCGGAACCAAGCATCCTAGGACCGGTTTCTGGCTATCAGCCGTCTTCAGCCAGGATAGGTTGACTCCAGTGGTGTGGAGAGCATGGGACTCACGTCTGAGCATACCCATCCCACTCGGGGTGACTAATGCAAAAACAACAATTGATGGACGGAATGCAGAACAATGTAATACATTCACCCCAGTACAGAGATCCTGGCCTAAATCCATTGTTTTTTTGCACTCCACACCACCCCAGTTCAGACATGGCCATCTGCAAATCAGCCTTGACCCTGTGCCTCATGGGAACAGTCCAGCCCGAACTGCCAAGCCATGTCTTTCCTGGACCGGCGTCAAGCATCCTAGGACCGGTTTCTGGATATCAGCCGTCTTCAGCCAGGATAGCTTGACTCCAGTGGTGTGGAGAGCATGGGACTCACGTCTGAGCATACCCAACCCACTTGGGGTGACAAATGCAAAAACAACAATTGAAGGACAGAATGCAGAACAATATCATACATTCACCTCAGTACAGAGATCGGGGCCTAAATCCATTGTTTTTTTGCACTCCACACCACCCCAGTTCAGACATGGCCATATGCAAATCAGCATTGACCCTGTGCCTCGTGGGAACAGTCCAACACAAACTGAAAAGCCATGTCTTTCCTGGAGCAGATTCTAGCATACTAGGACCGGTTTCTGGCTATCAGCTGTCTTCAGCCAGGATAGCTTGACTCCAGTGGTGTGGAGAGCATGGGACTCACGTCTGAGCATACCCATCCCACTTGGGGTGACTAATGCAAAAACAACAATTGAAGGACAGAATGCCGAACAATGTTATACATTCACCCCAGTACAGAGATCTGGGCCTAAATCCATTGTTTTTTGCACTCCACAGCACCCCAGTTCAGACATGGCCATATGCAAATCAGCCTTGACCCTGTGCCTCATGGGATCAGTCTTGCCCGAACTGCCAAGCCATGTCTTTCCTGGACTGGAATCAAGCATCCTAGGACCGGTTTCTGGCTATCAGCCGTCTTCAGCCAGGATAGCTTGACTCCAGTGGTATGGAGAGCATGGGAATCACGTCTGAGTATACCCATCCCACTTGGGGTGACAAATGCAAAAACAACAATTGAAGGACAGAATGCTGAACAATGTCATACATTCACCCCAGTACAGAGATCTGGGCCTAAATCCATTGTTTTTTTGCACTCCACACCACCCCAGTTCAGACATGGCCATATGCAAATCAGCCTTGACCCTGTGCCTCATGGGAACAGTCCAGCCCGAACTGCCAAGCCATGTCTTTCCTGGACCGCAATCAAGCATCCTAGGACCGGTTTCTGGCTATCAGCCGTCTTCAGCCAGGATAGCTTGACTCCATGGTGTGGAGAGCATGGGATTCACGTCTGAGCATACCCATCCCACTCGGGGTGACAAATGCAAAAACAACAATTGATGGACAGAATGCAGAACAATGTCATACACATATGCAAATCAGCCTTGACCCTGTGCCTCATCGGAACAGTCCAGCCTGAACTGCCAAGCCATGTCTTTCCTGGACTGGAATCAAGCATCCTATGACCGGTTTCTGGCTATCAGCCGTCTTCAGCCTGGATAGCTTGACTCCAGTGGTTTGGAGAGCATGGGACTCAGGTCTGAGCATACCCATCCCACTCGGTGTGACAAATGCAAAAACAACAATTGATGGACAGAATGCCGAACAATGTTATACATTCACCCCAGTACAGAGATCTGGGCCTAAATCCATCATCTTTTTGCACTCCACACCACCCCAGTTCAGACATGGCCATAATCAAATTAGCCTTGACCCTGTGCCTCATGGGAACAGTCCTGCCCCAACTGCCAAGCCATGTCTTTCCTGGACCGGAATCAAGCATCCTAGGACCGGTTTCTGGCTATCAGCCGTCTTCAGCCAGGATAGCTTGACTCCAGTGGTGTGGAGAGCATGGGACTCACGTCTGAGCATACCCATCCCTTTGGGGTGACAAATGTAAAAACAACAATTGAAGGACAGAATGAACAATGTAATACATTCACCCCAGTACAGAGATCTGGACCTAAATCCATCATTTTTTTGCACTCCGCACCACCTCCGTTCAGACATGGCCATATGCACATCATCCTTGACCCTGTGCCTCGTGGGAACAGTCCAACCCAAACTGAAAAGCCATGTCTTTCCTGGACCAGATTCTAGCATACTAGGACCGGTTTCTGGCTATCAGCCGTCTTCAGCCAGGATAGCTTGACTCCAGTGGTGTGGAGAGCATGGGACTCACGTCTGAGCATACCCATCCCACTTGGGGTGACAAATGCAAAAACAACAATTGATTGACAGAATGCCGAACAATGTTATACATTCACCCCAGTACAGAGATCTGGGCCTAAATCCATTGTTTTTTGCACTCCACAGCACCCCAGTTCAGACATGGCCATATGCAAATCATCCATGACCCTGTGCCTCATGGGAACAGTCCTGCCCCAACTGCCAAGCCATGTCTTTCCTGGACCGGAATCAAGCATCCTAGGACCGGTTTCTGGCTATAAGCCGTCTTCAGCCAGGATAGCTCGACTCCAGTGGTGTGGAGAGCATGGGACTCACGTCTGAGCATACCCATCCCACTTGGGGTGACAAATGTAAAAACAACAATTGAAGGACAGAATGAACAATGTCATACATTCACTCCAGTACAGAGATCTGGACCTAAATCCATCATTTTTTTGCACTCCACACCACATCAGTTCGGCCATATGCAAATCATCCTTGACCCTGTGCCTCGTGGGAACAGTCCAACCCAAACTGAAAAGCCATGTCTTTCCTGGACCAGATTCTAGCATACTAGGACCGGTTTCTGGCTATCAGCCGTCTTCAGCCAGGATAGCTTGACTCCAGTGGTGTGGAGAGCATGGGACTCACCTCTGAGCATACCCATCCCACTCGGGGTGACTAATGCAAAAACAACAATGGATGTACAGAATGCAGAACAATGTTATACATTCACCCCAGTACAGAGATCTGGGCCTAAATCCATTGTTTTTTGCACTCCACACGACCCCAGTTCAGACATGGCCATATGCAAATCATCCATGACCCTGTGCCTCATGAGAACAGTCCAGCCCGAACTGCCAAGCCATGTCTTTCCTGGACAGGAATCAAGCATCCTAGAACCGGTTTCTGGCTATCAGCCGTCTTCAGCTAGGATAGCTTGACTCCAGTGTTGTGGTGAGCATGGGACTCACTTCTGAGCATACCCATCCTACTCGGGGTGACAAATGAAAAAACAACAATTGATGGACAGAATGCAGAACAATGTCATACATTCACCCCAGTACAGAGCTCTGGGCCTAAATCCATTGTTTTTTGCACTCCACACCACCCCAGTTCAGACATGGCCATATGCAAATCATCCATGATCCTGTGCCTCATGGGAACAGTCCAGCCCAAATTGCCAAGCCATGTCTTTCCTGGACAGGAGTCAAGTATCCTAGGACCGGTTTCAGGCTATCAGCCGTCTTCAGCCAGGATAGATTGACTCCAGTGGTGTGGAGAGCATGGGACTCACGTCTGAGCATACCCATCCCACTCGGGGTGAAAAATGCAAAAACAACAATTGCTGGACAGAATGCAGAACAATGTCATACATTCACCCCAGTACAGAGCTCTGGGCCTACATCCATCATTTTTTTGCACTCCACACCACCCCAGTTCAGACATGGCCATATGCAAATCAGCCTTGACCCTGTGCCTCATGGGAACAGTCCTGCCCGAACTGCCAAGCCATGTCTTTCCTGGACCGGAATAGAGCATCTTAGGACCGGTTTCTGGCTATCATCCGTCTTCAGCCAGGATAGCTTGACTCCAGTGGTGTGGGGAGCATGGGAATCACGTCTGAGCATACCCATCCCACTTGGGGTGACAAATGCAAAAACAACAATTGAAGGACAGAATGCAGAACAATGTCATACATTCACCCCAGTACAGAGATCTGGGCCTAAATCAATTGTTTTTTTGCACTCCACACCACCCCAGTTCAGACATGGCCATATGCAAATCAGCCTTGACCCTGTGCCTCATGGGAACAGTCCAGCCCGAACTGCCAAGCCATGTCTTTCCTGGACCGCAATCAAGCATCCTAGGACCGGTTTCTGGCTATCAGCCGTCTTCAGCTAGGATAGCTTGACTCCATGGTGTGGAGAGCATGGGACTCACGTCTGAGCATACCCATCCCACTCAGGGTGACAAATGCAAAAACAACAATTGATGGACAGAAAGCAGAACAATGTCATACACATATGGAAATCAGCCTTGACCCTGTGCCTCATGGGAACAGTCCAGGCCGAACTGCCAAGCCATGTCTTTCCTGGACTGGAATCAAGCATCCTATGACCGGTTTCAGGCTATCAGACGTCTTCAGCCAGGATAGCTTGACTCCAGTGTTGTGGTGATCATGGGACTCACCCCCGAGCATACCCATCCCTCTCGGGGTGACAAATGCAAAAACAACAATTGATGGACAGAATGCAGAACAATGTCATACATTCACCCCAGTACAGAGCTCTGGGCCTAAATCCATTGTTTTTGCACTCCACACCACCCCAGTTCAGACATGGCCATATGCAAATCATCCATGACCCTGTGCCTCATGAGAACAGTCCAGCCTGAACTGCCAAGCCATGTCTTTCCTGGACAGGAATCAAGCATCCTAGGACCGGTTTAAGGCTATCAGCCGTCTTCAGCCAGGATAGATTGACTCCAGTGGTGTGGAGAGCATGGGACTCACGTCTGAGCATACCCATCCCTCTCGGGGTGACAAATGCAAAAACAACAATTGATGGACAGAATGCAGAACAATGTCATACATTCACTCCAGTACAGAGATCCTGGCCTAAATCCATCGTTTTTTTGCACTCCACACCACCCCAGTTCAGACATGTTCATATGCAAATCAGCCTTGACCCTGTGCCTCATGGGAACAGTCCAGCCCGAACTGCCCAGCCATGACTTTCCTGGACCGGAATCAAGCATCCTAGGACCGGTTTCTGGCTGTCAGCTGTCTTCAGCCAGGATAGCTTGACTCCAGTGGTGTGGAGAGCATGGGACTCACGTCTGAGCATACCCATCCCACTCGGGGTGACTAATGCAAAAACAACAATTGATGGACAGAATGCAGAACAATGTCATACATTCACCCCAGTACAGAGATATAAACCTAAATCCATTGTTTTTGTGCACTCCACACCACCTCAGTTCGGACATGGCCATATGCCAATCAGTCTTGACCCTGTGCCTCATGGGAACTGTTCAGCCTGAACTGCCAAGCCATGTCTTTCCTGGAACGGAATCAAGCATCCTAGGACCGGTTTCTGGCTATCAGCCATCTTCAGCCAGGATAGCTTGACTCCAGTGTTGTGGTGAGCATGGGACTCACGTCTGAGCATACCCATCCCACTCGGGGTGAAAAATGCAAAAACAACAATTGATGGACAGAATGCAGAACAATGTCATACATTCACCCCAGTACAGAGCTCTGGACCTACATCCATCATTTTTTTGCACTCCACACCACCCCAGTTCAGACATGGCCATATGCAAATCAGCCTTGACCCTGTGCCTCATGGGATCAGTCTTGCCCGAACTGCCAAGCCATGTCTTTCCTGGACTGGAATCAAGCATCCTAGGACCGGTTTCTGGCTATCAGCCGTCTTCAGCCAGGATAGCTTGACTCCAGTGGTATGGAGAGCATGGGAATCACGTCTGAGCATACCCATCCCACTTGGGGTGACAAATGCAAAAACAACAATTGAAGGACAGAATGCAGAACAATGTCATACATTCACCCCAGTACAGAGATCTGGGCCTAAATCCATTGTTTTTTTGCACTCCACACCACCCCAGTTCAGACATGGCCATATGCAAATCAGCCTTGACCCTGTGCCTCATGGGAACAGTCCAGCCGGAACTGCCAAGCCATGTGTTTCCTGGACCGGAATCAAGCATCCTAGGACTGGTTTCTGGCTATCAGCCGTCTTCAGCCAGGATAGCTTGACTCCAGTGGTGTTTAGAGCATGGGCATCACGTCTGAGCATACCCATCCCACTCGGGGTGACAAATGCAAAAACAACAAGTGATGGACAGAATGCAGAACAATGTCATACATTCACTCCAGTACAGAGATCCTGGCCTAAATCCATCGTTTTTTTGCACTCCACACCACCCCAGTTCAGACATGGCCATATGCAAATCAGCCTTGACCCTGTGCCTCATGGGAACAGTCCAGCCCGAACTGCCAAGCCATGTGTTTCCTGGACCGGAATCAAGCATCCTAGGACTGGTTTCTGGCTATCAGCCGTCTTCAGCCAGGATAGCTTGACTCCAGTGGTGTTTAGAGCATGGGACTCACGTCTGAGCATACCCATCCCACTCGGGGTGACAAATGCAAAAACAACAATTGATGGACAGAATGCAGAACAATGTCATACATTCACCCCAGTACAGAGCTCTGGGCCTACATCCATCATTTTTTTGCACTCCACACCACCCCAGTTCAGACATGGCCATATGCAAATCAGCCTTGACCCTGTGCCTCATGGGAACAGTCCAGCCCGAACTGCCAAGCCATGTCTTTCCTGGACAGGAATAAAGCATCCTAGGACCGGTTTCTGGCTATCAGCCGTCTTCAGCCGGGATAGATTGACTCCAGTGGTGTTTAGAGCATGGGACTCACGCCTGAGCATACCCATCCCATTCGGGGTGACAAATGCAAAAACAACAATTGATGGACAGAATGCAGAACAATGTCATACATTCACCCCAGTACAGAGCTCTGGGCCTAAATCTATTGTTTTTTGCACTCCACACCACCCCAATTCAGACATGGCCATATGCAAATCATCCATGACCCTGTGCCTCATGGGAACAGTCCAACCCGAACTGCCAAGCCATTTCTTTCCTGGACAGGAATCCAGCATCCTAGTACCAGTTTCAGGCTATCAGCCGTCTTCAGCCAGGATAGATTGACTCCAGTGGTGTGGAGAGCATGGGACTCACGTCTGAGCATACCCATCCCACTCGGGGTGACAAATGCAAAAACAACAATTGATGGACAGAATGCAGAACAATGTCATACATTCACTCCAGTACAGAGATCCTAGCCTAAATCCATCGTTTTTTGCACTCCACACCACCCCAGTTCAGACATGGCCATATGCAAATCAGCCTTGACCCTGTGCCTCATGGGAACAGTCCAGCCCGAACTGCAAAGCCATGTCTTTCCTGGACCGGAACCAAGCATCCTAGGACCGGTTTCTGGATATCAGCCGTCTTCAGCCAGGATAGCTTGACTCCAGTGGTGTGGAGAGCATGGGACTCACGTCTGAGCATACCCAACCCACTTGGGGTGACAAATGCAAAAACAACAATTGAAGGACAGAATGCAGAACAATATCATACATTCTCCTCAGTACAGAGATCGGGGCCTAAATCCATTGTTTTTTTGCACTCCACACCACCCCAGTTCAGACATGGCCATATGCAAATCAGCATTGACCCTGTGCCTCGTGGGAACAGTCCAACACAAACTGAAAAGCCATGTCTTTCCTGGAGCAGATTCTAGCATACTAGGACCGGTTTCTGGCTATCAGCTGTCTTCAGCCAGGATAGCTTGACTCCAGTGGTGTGGAGAGCATGGGACTCACGTCTGAGCATACCCATCCCACTTGGGGTGACTAATGCAAAAACAACAATTGAAGGACAGAATGCCGAACAATGTTATACATTCACCCCAGTACAGAGATCTGGGCCTAAATCCATTGTTTTTTGCACTCCACAGCACCCCAGTTCAGACATGGCCATATGCAAATCAGCCTTGACCCTGTGCCTCATGGGATCAGTCTTGCCCGAACTGCCAAGCCATGTCTTTCCTGGACTGGAATCAAGCATCCTAGGACCGGTTTCTGGCTATCAGCCGTCTTCAGCCAGGATAGCTTGACTCCAGTGGTATGGAGAGCATGGGAATCACGTCTGAGTATACCCATCCCACTTGGGGTGACAAATGCAAAAACAACAATTGAAGGACAGAATGCTGAACAATGTCATACATTCACCCCAGTAAAGAGATCTGGGCCTAAATCCATTGTTTTTTTGCACTCCACACCACCCCAGTTCAGACATGGCCATATGCAAATCAGCCTTGACCCTGTGCCTCATGGGAACAGTCCAGCCCGAACTGCCAAGCCATGTCTTTCCTGGACCGCAATCAAGCATCCTAGGACCGGTTTCTGGCTATCAGCCGTCTTCAGCCAGGATAGCTTGACTCCATGGTGTGGAGAGCATGGGATTCACGTCTGAGCATACCCATCCCACTCGGGGTGACAAATGCAAAAACAACAATTGATGGACAGAATGCAGAACAATGTCATACACATATGCAAATCAGCCTTGACCCTGTGCCTCATCGGAACAGTCCAGCCTGAACTGCCAAGCCATGTCTTTCCTGGACTGGAATCAAGCATCCTATGACCGGTTTCTGGCTATCAGCCGTCTTCAGCCTGGATAGCTTGACTCCAGTGGTTTGGAGAGCATGGGACTCAGGCCTGAGCATACCCATCCCACTCGGTGTGACAAATGCAAAAACAACAATTGATGGACAGAATGCCGAACAATGTTATACATTCACCCCAGTACAGAGATCTGGGCCTAAATCCATCATCTTTTTGCACTCCACACCACCCCAGTTCAGACATGGCCATAATCAAATTAGCCTTGACCCTGTGCCTCATGGGAACAGTCCTGCCCCAACTGCCAAGCCATGTCTTTCCTGGACCGGAATCAAGCATCCTAGGACCGGTTTCTGGCTATCAGCCGTCTTCAGCCAGGATAGCTTGACTCCAGTGGTGTGGAGAGCATGGGACTCACGTCTGAGCATACCCATCCCACTTGGGGTGACAAATGTAAAAACAACAATTGAAGGACAGAATGAACAATGTAATACATTCACCCCAGTACAGAGATCTGGACCTAAATCCATCATTTTTTTGCACTCCGCACCACCTCAGTTCAGACATGGCCATATGCACATCATCCTTGACCCTGTGCCTCGTGGGAACAGTCCAACCCAAACTGAAAAGCCATGTCTTTCCTGGACCAGATTCTAGCATACTAGGACCGGTTTCTGGCTATCAGCCGTCTTCAGCCAGGATAGCTTGACTCCAGTGGTGTGGAGAGCATGGGACTCACGTCTGAGCATACCCATCCCACTTGGGGTGACAAATGCAAAAACAACAATTGATCGACAGAATGCCGAACAATGTTATACATTCACCCCAGTACAGAGATCTGGGCCTAAATCCATTGTTTTTTGCACTCCACAGCACCCCAGTTCAGACATGGCCATATGCAAATCATCCATGACCCTGTGCCTCATGGGAACAGTCCTGCCCCAACTGCCAAGCCATGTCTTTCCTGGACCGGAATCAAGCATCCTAGGACCGGTTTCTGGCTATAAGCCGTCTTCAGCCAGGATAGCTCGACTCCAGTGGTGTGGAGAGCATGGGACTCACGTCTGAGCATACCCATCCCACTTGGGGTGACAAATGTAAAAACAACAATTGAAGGACAGAATGAACAATGTCATACATTCACTCCAGTACAGAGATCTGGACCTAAATCCATCATTTTTTTGCACTCCACACCACATCAGTTCGGCCATATGCAAATCATCCTTGACCCTGTGCCTCGTGGGAACAGTCCAACCCAAACTGAAAAGCCATGTCTTTCCTGGACCAGATTCTAGCATACTAGGACCGGTTTCTGGCTATCAGCCGTCTTCAGCCAGGATAGCTTGACTCCAGAGGTGTGGAGAGCATGGGACTCACCTCTGAGCATACCCATCCCACTCGGGGTGACTAATGCAAAAACAACAATGGATGTACAGAATGCAGAACAATGTTATACATTCACCCCAGTACAGAGATCTGGGCCTAAATCCATTGTTTTTTGCACTCCACACGACCCCAGTTCAGACATGGCCATATGCAAATCATCCATGACCCTGTGCCTCATGAGAACAGTCCAGCCCGAACTGCCAAGCCATGTCTTTCCTGGACAGGAATCAAGCATCCTAGAACCGGTTTCTGGCTATCAGCCGTCTTCAGCTAGGATAGCTTGACTCCAGTGTTGTGGTGAGCATGGGACTCACTTCTGAGCATACCCATCCTACTCGGGGTGACAAATGAAAAAACAACAATTGATGGACAGAATGCAGAACAATGTCATACATTCACCCCAGTACAGAGCTCTGGGCCTAAATCCATTGTTTTTTGCACTCCACACCACCCCAGTTCAGACATGGCCATATGCAAATCATCCATGATCCTGTGCCTCATGGGAACAGTCCAGCCCGAACTGCCAAGCCATGTCTTTCCTGGACAGGAGTCAAGTATCCTAGGACCGGTTTCAGGCTATCAGCCGTCTTCAGCCAGGATAGATTGACTCCAGTGGTGTGGAGAGCATGGGACTCACGTCTGAGCATACCCATCCCACTCGGGGTGAAAAATGCAAAAACAACAATTGCTGGACAGAATGCAGAACAATGTCATACATTCACCCCAGTACAGAGCTCTGGGCCTACATCCATCATTTTTTTGCACTCCACACCACCCCAGTTCAGACATGGCCATATGCAAATCAGCCTTGACCCTGTGCCTCATGGGAACAGTCCTGCCCGAACTGCCAAGCCATGTCTTTCCTGGACCGGAATAGAGCATCTTAGGACCGGTTTCTGGCTATCATCCGTCTTCAGCCAGGATAGCTTGACTCCAGTGGTGTGGGGAGCATGGGAATCACGTCTGAGCATACCCATCCCACTTGGGGTGACAAATGCAAAAACAACAATTGAAGGACAGAATGCAGAACAATGTCATACATTCACCCCAGTACAGAGATCTGGGCCTAAATCAATTGTTTTTTTGCACTCCACACCACCCCAGTTCAGACATGGCCATATGCAAATCAGCCTTGACCCTGTGCCTCATGGGAACAGTCCAGCCCGAACTGCCAAGCCATGTCTTTCCTGGACCGCAATCAAGCATCCTAGGACCGGTTTCTGGCTATCAGCCGTCTTCAGCTAGGATAGCTTGACTCCATGGTGTGGAGAGCATGGGACTCACGTCTGAGCATACCCATCCCACTCAGGGTGACAAATGCAAAAACAACAATTGATGGACAGAATGCAGAACAATGTCATACACATATGGAAATCAGCCTTGACCCTGTGCCTCATGGGAACAGTCCAGGCCGAACTGCCAAGCCATGTCTTTCCTGGACTGGAATCAAGCATCCTATGACCGGTTTCAGGCTATCAGACGTCTTCAGCCAGGATAGCTTGACTCCAGTGTTATGGTGATCATGGGACTCACCCCCGAGCATACCCATCCCTCTCGGGGTGACAAATGCAAAAACAACAATTGATGGACAGAATGCAGAACAATGTCATACATTCACCCCAGTACAGAGCTCTGGGCCTAAATCCATTGTTTTTGCACTCCACACCACCCCAGTTCAGACATGGCCATATGCAAATCATCCATGACCCTGTGCCTCATGAGAACAGTCCAGCCTGAACTGCCAAGCCATGTCTTTCCTGGACAGGAATCAAGCATCCTAGGACCGGTTTAAGGCTATCAGCCGTCTTCAGCCAGGATAGATTGACTCCAGTGGTGTGGAGAGCATGGGACTCACGTCTGAGCATACCCATCCCTCTCGGGGTGACAAATGCAAAAACAACAATTGATGGACAGAATGCAGAACAATGTCATACATTCACTCCAGTACAGAGATCCTGGCCTAAATCCATCGTTTTTTTGCACTCCACACCACCCCAGTTCAGACATGTTCATATGCAAATCAGCCTTGACCCTGTGCCTCATGGGAACAGTCCAGCCCGAACTGCCCAGCCATGACTTTCCTGGACCGGAATCAAGCATCCTAGGACCGGTTTCTGGCTGTCAGCTGTCTTCAGCCAGGATAGCTTGACTCCAGTGGTGTGGAGAGCATGGGACTCACGTCTGAGCATACCCATCCCACTCGGGGTGACTAATGCAAAAACAACAATTGATGGACAGAATGCAGAACAATGTCATACATTCACCCCAGTACAGAGATATAAACCTAAATCCATTGTTTTTGTGCACTCCACACCACCTCAGTTCGGACATGGCCATATGCCAATCAGTCTTGACCCTGTGCCTCATGGGAACTGTTCAGCCTGAACTGCCAAGCCATGTCTTTCCTGGAACGGAATCAAGCATCCTAGGACCGGTTTCTGGCTATCAGCCATCTTCAGCCAGGATAGCTTGACTCCAGTGTTGTGGTGAGCATGGGACTCACGTCTGAGCATACCCATCCCACTCGGGGTGAAAAATGCAAAAACAACAATTGATGGACAGAATGCAGAACAATGTCATACATTCACCCCAGTACAGAGCTCTGGACCTACATCCATCATTTTTTTGCACTCCACACCACCCCAGTTCAGACATGGCCATATGCAAATCAGCCTTGACCCTGTGCCTCATGGGATCAGTCTTGCCCGAACTGCCAAGCCATGTCTTTCCTGGACTGGAATCAAGCATCCTAGGACCGGTTTCTGGCTATCAGCCGTCTTCAGCCAGGATAGCTTGACTCCAGTGGTATGGAGAGCATGGGAATCACGTCTGAGCATACCCATCCCACTTGGGGTGACAAATGCAAAAACAACAATTGAAGGACAGAATGCAGAACAATGTCATACATTCACCCCAGTACAGAGATCTGGGCCTAAATCCATTGTTTTTTTGCACTCCACACCACCCCAGTTCAGACATGGCCATATGCAAATCAGCCTTGACCCTGTGCCTCATGGGAACAGTCCAGCCCGAACTGCCAAGCCATGTCTTTCCTGGACCGCAATCAAGCATCCTAGGACCGGTTTCTGGCTATCAGCCGTCTTCAGCCAGGATAGCTTGACTCCATGGTGTGGAGAGCATGGGATTCACGTCTGAGCATACCCATCCCACTCGGGGTGACAAATGCAAAAACAACAATTGATGGACAGAATGCAGAACAATGTCATACACATATGCAAATCAGCCTTGACCCTGTGCCTCATCGGAACAGTCCAGCCCGAACTGCCAAGCCATGTCTTTCCTGGACTGGAATCAAGCATCCTATGACCGGTTTCTGTCTATCAGCCGTCTTCAGCCTGGATAGCTTGACTCCAGTGGTTTGGAGAGCATGGGACTCAGGTCTGAGTATACCCATCCCACTCGGTGTGACAAATGCAAAAACAACAATTGATGGACAGAATGCCAACAATGTTATACATTCACCCCAGTACAGAGATCTGGGCCTAAATCCATCATCTTTTTGCACTCCACACCACCCCAGTTCAGACATGGCCATAATCAAATTAGCCTTGACACTGTGCCTCATGGGAACAGTCCTGCCCCAACTGCCAAGCCATGTCTTTCCTGGACCGGAATCAAGCATCCTAGGACTGGTTTCTGGCTATCAGCCGTCTTCAGCCAGGATAGCTTGACTCCAGTGGTGTGGAGAGCATGGGACTCACGTCTGAGCATACCCATCCCACTTGGGGTGACAAATGTAAAAACAACAATTGAAGGACAGAATGAACAATGTCATACATTCACCCCAGTACAGAGATCTGGACCTAAATCCATCATTTTTTTGCACTCCACACCACCTCAGTTCAGACATGGCCATATGCAAATCATCCTTGACCCTGTGCCTCGTGGAAACAGTCCAACCCAAACTGAAAAGCCATGTCTTTCCTGGACCAGATTCTAGCATACTAGGTCCGGTTTCTGGCTATCAGCCGTCTTCAGCCAGGATAGCTTGACTCAAGTGGTGTGGAGAGCATGGGACTCACCTCTGAGCATGCCCATTCCACTCGGAGTGACAAATGCAAAAACAACAATGGATGTACAGAATGCAGAACAATGTTATACATTCACCCCAGTACAGAGATACTGGCCTAAATCCATCGTTTTTTTGCACTCCACACCACCCCAGTTCATTCATGGCCATATGCAAATCATCCATGACCCTGTGCCTCATGGGAACAGTCCAACCCGAACTGCCAAGCCATTTCTTTCCTGGACAGGAATCCAGCATCCTAGTACCAGTTTCAGGCTATCAGCCGTCTTCAGCCAGGATAGATTGACTCCAGTGGTGTGGAGAGCATGGGACTCACGTCTGAGCATACCCATCCCACTCGGGGTGACAAATGCAAAAACAACAATTGATGGACAGAATGCAGAACAATGTCATACATTCACTCCAGTACAGAGATCCTAGCCTAAATCCATCGTTTTTTGCACTCCACACCACCCCAGTTCAGACATGGCCATATGCAAATCAGCCTTGACCCTGTGCCTCATGGGAACAGTCCAGCCCGAACTGCAAAGCCATGTCTTTCCTGGACCGGAACCAAGCATCCTAGGACCGGTTTCTGGCTATCAGCCGTCTTCAGCCAGGATAGGTTGACTCCAGTGGTGTGGAGAGCATGGGACTCACGTCTGAGCATACCCATCCCACTCGGGGTGACTAATGCAAAAACAACAATTGATGGACAGAATGCAGAACAATGTAATACATTCACCCCAGTACAGAGATCCTGGCCTAAATCCATTGTTTTTTTGCACTCCACACCACCCCAGTTCAGACATGGCCATCTGCAAATCAGCCTTGACCCTGTGCCTCATGGGAACAGTCCAGCCCGAACTGCCAAGCCATGTCTTTCCTGGACCGGCGTCAAGCATCCTAGGACCGGTTTCTGGATATCAGCCGTCTTCAGCCAGGATAGCTTGACTCCAGTGGTGTGGAGAGCATGGGACTCACGTCTGAGCATACCCAACCCACTTGGGGTGACAAATGCAAAAACAACAATTGAAGGACAGAATGCAGAACAATATCATACATTCACCTCAGTACAGAGATCGGGGCCTAAATCCATTGTTTTTTTGCACTCCACACCACCCCAGTTCAGACATGGCCATATGCAAATCAGCATTGACCCTGTGCCTCGTGGGAACAGTCCAACACAAACTGAAAAGCCATGTCTTTCCTGGAGCAGATTCTAGCATACTAGGACCGGTTTCTGGCTATCAGCTGTCTTCAGCCAGGATAGCTTGACTCCAGTGGTGTGGAGAGCATGGGACTCACGTCTGAGCATACCCATCCCACTTGGGGTGACTAATGCAAAAACAACAATTGAAGGACAGAATGCCGAACAATGTTATACATTCACCCCAGTACAGAGATCTGGGCCTAAATCCATTGTTTTTTGCACTCCACAGCACCCCAGTTCAGACATGGCCATATGCAAATCAGCCTTGACCCTGTGCCTCATGGGATCAGTCTTGCCCGAACTGCCAAGCCATGTCTTTCCTGGACTGGAATCAAGCATCCTAGGACCGGTTTCTGGCTATCAGCCGTCTTCAGCCAGGATAGCTTGACTCCAGTGGTATGGAGAGCATGGGAATCACGTCTGAGTATACCCATCCCACTTGGGGTGACAAATGCAAAAACAACAATTGAAGGACAGAATGCTGAACAATGTCATACATTCACCCCAGTACAGAGATCTGGGCCTAAATCCATCATCTTTTTGCACTCCACACCACCCCAGTTCAGACATGGCCATATGCAAATCAGCCTTGACCCTGTGCCTCATGGGAACAGTCCAGCCCGAACTGCCAAGCCATGTCTTTCCTGGACCGCAATCAAGCATCCTAGGACCGGTTTCTGGCTATCAGCCGTCTTCAGCCAGGATAGCTTGACTCCATGGTGTGGAGAGCATGGGATTCACGTCTGAGCATACCCATCCCACTCGGGGTGACAAATGCAAAAACAACAATTGATGGACAGAATGCAGAACAATGTCATACACATATGCAAATCAGCCTTGACACTGTGCCTCATCGGAACAGTCCAGCCTGAACTGCCAAGCCATGTCTTTCCTCGACTGGAATCAAGCATCCTATGACCGGTTTCTGGCTATCAGCCGTCTTCAGCCTGGATAGCTTGACTCCAGTGGTTTGGAGAGCATGGGACTCAGGTCTGAGCATACCCATCCCACTCGGTGTGACAAATGCAAAAACAACAATTGATGGACAGAATGCCGAACAATGTTATACATTCACCCCAGTACAGAGATCTGGGCCTAAATCCATCATCTTTTTGCACTCCACACCACCCCAGTTCAGACATGGCCATAATCAAATTAGCCTTGACCCTGTGCCTCATGGGAACAGTCCTGCCCCAACTGCCAAGCCATGTCTTTCCTAGACCGGAATCAAGCATCCTAGGACCGGTTTCTGGCTATCAGCCGTCTTCAGCCAGGATAGCTTGACTCCAGTGGTGTGGAGAGCATGGGACTCACGTCTGAGCATACCCATCCCACTTGGGGTGACAAATGTAAAAACAACAATTGAAGGACAGAATGAACAATGTAATACATTCACCCCAGTACAGAGATCTGGACCTAAATCCATCATTTTTTTGTACTCCACACCACCTCAGTTCAGACATGGCCATATGCAAATCATCCTTGACCCTGTGCCTCGTGGGAACAGTCCAACCCAAACTGAAAAGCCATGTCTTTCCTGGACCAGATTCTAGCATACTAGGACCGGTTTCTGGCTATTAGCCGTCTTCAGCCAGGATAGCTTGACTCCAGTGGTGTGGAGAGCATGGGACTCATGTCTGAGCATACCCATCCCACTTGGGGTGACAAATGCAAAAACAACAATTGATGGACAGAATGCCGAACAATGTTATACATTCACCCCAGTACAGAGATCTGGGCCTAAATCCATTGTTTTTTGCACTCCACAGCACCCCAGTTCAGACATGGCCATATGCAAATCATCCATGACCCTGTGCCTCATGGGAACAGTCCTGCCCCAACTGCCAAGCCATGTCTTTCCTGGACCGGAATCAAGCATCCTAGGACCGGTTTCTGGCTATAAGCCGTCTTCAGCCAGGATAGCTCGACTCCAGTGGTGTGGAGAGCATGGGACTCACGTCTGAGCATACCCATCCCACTTGGGGTGACAAATGTAAAAACAACAATTGAAGGACAGAATGAACAATGTCATACATTCACTCCAGTACAGAGATCTGGACCTAAATCCATCATTTTTTTGCACTCCACATCACATCAGTTCAGACATGGCCATATGCAAATCATCCTTGACCCTGTGCCTCGTGGGAACAGTCCAACCCAAACTGAAAAGCCATGTCTTTCCTGGACCAGATTCTAGCATACTAGGACCGGTTTCTGGCTATCAGCCGTCTTCAGCCAGGATAGCTTGACTCCAGTGGTGTGGAGAGCATGGGAGTCACCTCTGAGCATACCCATCCCACTCGGGGTGACTAATGCAAAAACAACAATGGATGTACAGAATGCAGATTAATGTTATACATTCACCCCAGTACAGAGATCTGGGCCTAAATCCATTGTTTTTTGCACTCCACACGACCCCAGTTCAGACATGGCCATATGCAAATCATCCATGACCCTGTGCCTCATGAGAACAGTCCAGCCCGAACTGCCAAGCCATGTCTTTCCTGGACAGGAATCAAGCATCCTAGAACCGGTTTCTGGCTATCAGCCGTCTTCAGCTAGGATAGCTTGACTCCAGTGTTGTGGTGAGCATGGGACTCACTTCTGAGCATACCCATCCTACTCGGGGTGACAAATGAAAAAACAACAATTGATGGACAGAATGCAGAACAATGTCATACATTCACCCCAGTACAGAGCTCTGGGCCTAAATCCATTGTTTTTTGCACTCCACACCACCCCAGTTCAGACATGGCCATATGCAAATCATCCATGATCCTGTGCCTCATGGGAACAGTCCAGCCCGAACTGCCAAGCCATGTCTTTCCTGGACAGGAATCAAGTATCCTAGGACCGGTTTCAGGCTATCAGCCGTCTTCAGCCAGGATAGATTGACTCCAGTGGTGTGGAGAGCATGGGACTCACGTCTGAGCATACCCATCCCACTCGGGGTGAAAAATGCAAAAACAACAATTGCTGGACAGAATGCAGAACAATGTCATACATTCACCCCAGTACAGAGCTCTGGGCCTACATCCATCATTTTTTTGCACTCCACACCACCCCAGTTCAGACATGGCCATATGCAAATCAGCCTTGACCATGTGCCTCATGGGAACAGTCCTGCCCGAACTGCCAAGCCATGTCTTTCCTGGACCGGAATAGAGCATCTTAGGACCGGTTTCTGGCTATCATCCGTCTTCAGCCAGGATAGCTTGACTCCAGTGGTGTGGAGAGCATGGGACTCACGTCTGAGCATACCCATCCCACTGGAATCAAGCATCCTATGACCGGTTTCAGGCTATCAGACGTCTTCAGCCAGGATAGCTTAACTCCAGTGTTGTGGTGATCATGGGACTCACCCCCGAGCATACCCATCCCTCTCGGGGTGACAAATGCAAAAACAACAATTGATGGACAGAATGCAGAACAATGTCATACATTCACCCCAGTACAGAGCTCTGGGCCTAAATCCATTGTTTTTGCACTCCACACCACCCCAGTTCAGACATGGCCATATGCAAATCATCCATGACCCTGTGCCTCATGAGAACAGTCCAGCCTGTACTGCCAAGCCATGTCTTTCCTGGACAGGAATCAAGCATCCTAGGACCGGTTTAAGGCTATCAGCCGTCTTCAGCCAGGATAGATTGACTCCAGTGGTGTGGAGAGCATGGGACTCACGTCTGAGCATACCCATCCCACTTGGGGTGACAAATGCAAAAACAACAATTGCTGGACAGAATGCAGAACAATGTCATACATTCACCCCAGTACAGAGATCTGGGCCTAAATCAATTGTTTTTTTGCACTCCACACCACCCCAGTTCAGACATGGCCATATGCAAATCAGCCTTGACCCTGTGCCTCATGGGAACAGTCCAGCCCGAACTGCCAAGCCATGTCTTTCCTGGACCGCAATCAAGCATCCTAGGACCGGTTTCTGGCTATCAGCCGTCTTCAGCTAGGATAGCTTGACTCCATGGTGTGGAGAGCATGGGACTCACGTCTGAGCATACCCATCCCACTGGAATCAAGCATCCTATGACCGGTTTCAGGCTATCAGACGTCTTCAGCCAGGATAGCTTAACTCCAGTGTTGTGGTGATCATGGGACTCACCCCCGAGCATACCCATCCCTCTCGGGGTGACAAATGCAAAAACAACAATTGATGGACAGAATGCAGAACAATGTCATACATTCACCCCAGTACAGAGCTCTGGGCCTAAATCCATTGTTTTTGCACTCCACACCACCCCAGTTCAGACATGGCCATATGCAAATCATCCATGACCCTGTGCCTCATGAGAACAGTCCAGCCTGTACTGCCAAGCCATGTCTTTCCTGGACAGGAATCAAGCATCCTAGGACCGGTTTAAGGCTATCAGCCGTCTTCAGCCAGGATAGATTGACTCCAGTGGTGTGGAGAGCATGGGACTCACGTCTGAGCATACCCATCCCTCTCGGGGTGACAAATGCAAAAACAACAATTGATGGACAGAATGCAGAACAATGTCATACATTCACTCCAGTACAGAGATCCTGGCCTAAATCCATCGTTTTTTTGCACTCCACACCACCCCAGTTCAGACATGTTCATATGCAAATCAGCCTTGACCCTGTGCCTCATGGGAACAGTCCAGCCCGAACTGCCCAGCCATGACTTTCCTGGACCGGAATCAAGCATCCTAGGACCGGTTTCTGGCTGTCAGCTGTCTTCAGCCAGGATAGCTTGACTCCAGTGGTGTGGAGAGCATGGGACTCACGTCTGAGCATACCCATCCCACTCGGGGTGACTAATGCAAAAACAACAATTGATGGACAGAATGCAGAACAATGTCATACATTCACCCCAGTACAGAGATATAAACCTAAATCCATTGTTTTTGTGCACTCCACACCACCTCAGTTCGGACATGGCCATATGCCAATCAGTCTTGACCCTGTGCCTCATGGGAACTGTTCAGCCTGAACTGCCAAGCCATGTCTTTCCTGGAACGGAATCAAGCATCCTAGGACCGGTTTCTGGCTATCAGCCATCTTCAGCCAGGATAGCTTGACTCCAGTGTTGTGGTGAGCATGGGACTCACGTCTGAGCATACCCATCCCACTCGGGGTGAAAAATGCAAAAACAACAATTGATGGACAGAATGCAGAACAATGTCATACATTCACCCCAGTACAGAGCTCTGGACCTACATCCATCATTTTTTTGCACTCCACACCACCCCAGTTCAGACATGGCCATATGCAAATCAGCCTTGACCCTGTGCCTCATGGGATCAGTCTTGCCCGAACTGCCAAGCCATGTCTTTCCTGGACTGGAATCAAGCATCCTAGGACCGGTTTCTGGCTATCAGCCGTCTTCAGCCAGGATAGCTTGACTCCAGTGGTATGGAGAGCATGGGAATCACGTCTGAGCATACCCATCCCACTTGGGGTGACAAATGCAAAAACAACAATTGAAGGACAGAATGCAGAACAATGTCATACATTCACCCCAGTACAGAGATCTGGGCCTAAATCCATTGTTTTTTTGCACTCCACACCACCCCAGTTCAGACATGGCCATATGCAAATCAGCCTTGACCCTGTGCCTCATGGGAACAGTCCAGCCCGAACTGCCAAGCCATGTCTTTCCTGGACCGCAATCAAGCATCCTAGGACCGGTTTCTGGCTATCAGCCGTCTTCAGCCAGGATAGCTTGACTCCATGGTGTGGAGAGCATGGGATTCACGTCTGAGCATACCCATCCCACTCGGGGAGACAAATGCAAAAACAACAATTGATGGACAGAATGCAGAACAATGTCATACACATATGCAAATCAGCCTTGACCCTGTGCCTCATCGGAACAGTCCAGCCCGAACTGCCAAGCCATGTCTTTCCTGGACTGGAATCAAGCATCCTATGACCGGTTTCTGTCTATCAGCCGTCTTCAGCCTGGATAGCTTGACTCCAGTGGTTTGGAGAGCATGGGACTCAGGTCTGAGCATACCCATCCCACTCGGTGTGACAAATGCAAAAACAACAATTGATGGACAGAATGCCAACAATGTTATACATTCACCCCAGTACAGAGATCTGGGCCTAAATCCATCATCTTTTTGCACTCCACACCACCCCAGTTCAGACATGGCCATAATCAAATTAGCCTTGACACTGTGCCTCATGGGAACAGTCCTGCCCCAACTGCCAAGCCATGTCTTTCCTGGACCGGAATCAAGCATCCTAGGACCGGTTTCTGGCTATCAGCCGTCTTCAGCCAGGATAGCTTGACTCCAGTGGTGTGGAGAGCATGGGACTCACGTCTGAGCATACCCATCCCACTTGGGGTGACAAATGTAAAAACAACAATTGAAGGACAGAATGAACAATGTCATACATTCACCCCAGTACAGAGATCTGGACCTAAATCCATCATTTTTTTGCACTCCACACCACCTCAGTTCAGACATGGCCATATGCAAATCATCCTTGACCCTGTGCCTCGTGGAAACAGTCCAACCCAAACTGAAAAGCCATGTCTTTCCTGGACCAGATTCTAGCATACTAGGTCCGGTTTCTGGCTATCAGCCGTCTTCAGCCAGGATAGCTTGACTCAAGTGGTGTGGAGAGCATGGGACTCACCTCTGAGCATGCCCATTCCACTCGGAGTGACAAATGCAAAAACAACAATGGATGTACAGAATGCAGAACAATGTTATACATTCACCCCAGTACAGAGATACTGGCCTAAATCCATCGTTTTTTTGCACTCCACACCACCCCAGTTCATTCATGGCCATATGCAAATCAGCCTTGACCCTGTGCCTCATGAGAACAGTCCAGCCCGAACTGCCAAGCCATGTCTTTCCTGGACAGGAATCAAGCATCCTAGGACCGGTTTCAGGCTATCAGCCGTCTTCAGCCAGGATAGCTTGACTCCAGTGTTGTGGTGAGCATGGGACTCACGTCTGAGCATACCCATCCCACTCGGGGTGAAAAATGCAAAAACAACAATTGATGGACAGAATGCAGAACAATGTCATACATTCACCCCAGTACAGAGCTCTGGGCCTACATCCATCATTTTTTTTGCACTCCACACCACCCCAGTTCAGACATGGCCATATGCAAATCAGCCTTGACCCTGTGCCTCATGGGAACAGTCCTGCCCGAACTGCCAAGCCATGTCTTTCCTGGACCGGAATCAAGCATCCTAGGACCAGTTTCTGGCTATCAGCCATCTTCAGCCAGGATAGCTTGACTCCAGTGGTGTGGAGAGCATGGGAATCACGTCTGAGCATACCCATCCCATTTGGGGTGACAAATGCAAAAACAACAATTGATTTACAGAATCCAGAACAATGTCATACATTCACCCCAGTACAGAGCTCTGGGCCTAAATCCATTGTTTTTTGCACTCCATACCACCCCAGTTCAGACATGGCCATATGCAAATCATCCATGACCCTGTGCCTCATGGGAACAGTCCAGCCCGGACTGCCAAGCCATGTCTTTCCTGGACAGGAATCAAGCATCCTAGGACCGGTTTCAGGCTATCAGCCGTCTTCAGCCAGGATAGCTTGACTCCAGTGTTGTGGTGAGCATGGGACTCACGTCTGAGCATACCCATCCCACTCGGGGTGAAAAATGCAAAAACAACAATTGATGGACAGAATGCAGAACAATGTCATACATTCACCCCAGTACAGAGCTCTGGGCCTACATCCATCATTTTTTTTGCACTCCACACCACCCCAGTTCAGACATGGCCATATGCAAATCAGCCTTGACCCTGTGCCTCATGGGAACAGTCCTGCCCGAACTGCCAAGCCATGTCTTTCCTGGACCGGAATCAAGCATCCTAGGACCAGTTTCTGGCTATCAGCCATCTTCAGCCAGGATAGCTTGACTCCAGTGGTGTGGAGAGCATGGGAATCACGTCTGAGCATACCCATCCCATTTGGGGTGACAAATGCAAAAACAACAATTGATGGACAGAATGCAGAACAATGTCATACATTCACCCCAGTACAGAGCTCTGGGCCTAAATCCATTGTTTTTTGCACTCCATACCACCCCAGTTCAGACATGGCCATATGCAAATCATCCATGACCCTGTGCCTCATGGGAACAGTCCAGCCCGAACTGCCAAGCCATGTCTTTCCTGGACAGGAATCAAGCATCCTAGGACCGGTTTCAGACTATCAGCCGTCTTCAGTCAGGATAGATTGACTCCAGTGGTGTGGAGAGCATGGGACTCACGTCTGAGCATACCCATCCCACTCGGGGTGACAAATGCAAAAACAACAATTGATGGACAGAATGCAGAACAATGTCATACATTCACTCCAGTACAGAGATACTGGCCTAAATCCATCGTTTTTTTGCACTCCACACCACCCCAGTTCATTCATGGCCATATGCAAATCAGCCTTGACCCTGTGCCTCATGGGAACAGTCCAGCCTGAACTGCCAAGCCATGTCTTTCCTGGACCGGAATCAAGCCTCCTAGGAACGGTTTCTGGCTATCAGCCGTCTTCAGCTAGGATAGCTTGACTCCAGTGGTGTGGAGAGCATGGGACTCACGTCTGAGCATAACCATCCCACTTGGGGTGACTAATGCAAAAACAACAATTGATGGACAGAATGCAGAACAATGCCATACATTCACCCCAGTACAGAGATATGGACCTAAATCCATCGTTTTTGTGCACTCCACACCACCCCAGTTCAGACATGGCCATATGCAAATCAGCCTTGACCCTGTGCCTCATGGGAACTGTTCAGCCCGAACTGCCAAGCCATATCTTTCCTGGACCGGAATCAAGCATCCTAGGACCGGTTTCTGGCTATCAGCCGTCTTCAGCCAGGATAGCTTGACTACAGTGTTGTGGTGAGCATGGGACTCACGTCTGAGCATACCCATCCCACTCGGGGTGACAAATGCAAAAACAACAATTGATGGACAGAATGCAGAACAATGTCATACATTCACCCCAGTACAGAGCTCTGGGCCTAAATCCATTGTTTTTTGCACTCCACACCACCCCAGTTCAGACATGGCCATATACAAATCATCCATGACCATGTGCCTCATGGGAACAGTCCAGCCCGAACTGCCAAGCCATGTCTTTCCTGTACAGGAATCAAGCATCCTAGGACGGGTTTCAGGCTATCAGCCGTCTTCAGCCAGGATAGATTGACTCCAGTGGTGTGGAGAGCATGGGACTGACCTCTGAGCATACCCATCCCACTCGGGGTGACAAATGCAAAAACAACAATTGATGGACAGAATGCAGAACAATGTCATACATTCACTCCAGTACAGAGATCCTGGCCTAAATCCATCGTTTTTGTGCACTCCACACCACCCCAGTTCAGACAAGGCCATATGCAATTCAGCCTTGACCCTGTGCCTCATGGGAACAGTGCAGCCCGAACTGCCAAGCCATGTCTTTCCTGGACCGGAATCAAGCATCCTAGGACCGGTTTCTGGCTATCAGCCGTCTTCAGCCAGGATAGCTTGACTCCAGTGGTGTGGAGAGCATGGGACTCACGTCTGAGCATACCCATCCCACTCGGGGTGACTAATGCAAAAACAACAGTTGATGGACAGAATGCAGAACAATGTCATACATTCACCCCAGTACAGAGATGTGGACCTAAATCCATTGTTTTTGTGCACTCCACACCACCCCAGTTCAGACATGGCCATATGCAAATCAGCCTTGACCCTGTGCCTCATGGGAACTGTTCAGCCCGAACTGCCAACCCATGTCTTTCCTGGACCAGAATCAAGCATCCTAGGACCGGTTTCTGGCTATTAGCCGTCTTCAGCCAGGATAGCTTGACTCCAGTGTTGTGGTGAGCATGGGACTCACGTCTGAGCATACCCATCCCACTCGGGGTGACAAATGCAAAAATAACAATTGATGGACAAAATGCAGAATAATGTCATACATTCACCCCAGTACAGAGCTCTGGCCTACATCCATCATTTTTTTGCACTCCACACCACCCGAGTTCAGACATGGCCATATGCAAATCAGCCTTGACCCTGTGCCTCATGGGAACAGTCCTGCCCCAACTGCCAAGCCATGTCTTTCCTGGACCGGAATCAAGAATCCTAGGACCGGTTTCTGCCTATCAGCCGTCTTCAGCCAGGATAGCTTGACTCCAGTGGTGTGGAGAGCATGGGACTCACCTCTGAGCATACCCATCCCACTCTGAGTGACAAATGCAAAAACAACAACTGATATACAGAATGCAGAACAATGTTATACATTCACCCCAGTACAGAGATCTGGGCCTAAATCCATTGTTTTTTGCACTCCACACCACCCCAGTTCAGACATGGCCATATGCAAATGATCCATGACCCTGTGCCTCATGAGAACAGTCCAGCCCGAACTGCCAAGCCATGTCTTTCCTGGACAGGAATCAAGCATCCTAGGACCGGTTTCAGGCTATCAGCCGTCTTCAGCCAGGATAGATTGACTCCAGTGGTGTGTAGAGCATGGGACTCACGTCTGAGCATACCCATCCCACTCGGGGTGACAAATGCAAAAACAACAATTGATGGACAGAATGCAGAACAATGTCATACATTCACTCCAGTACAGAGATCCTGGCCTAAATCCATCGTTTTTTTGCACTCCACACCACCCCAGTTCAGACATGGCCATATGCAAATCAGCCTTGACCCTGTGCCTCATGGGAACAGTCCAGCCCGAACTGCCAAGCCATGTCTTTCCTGGACCGGAATCAAGCATCCTAGGACCGGTTTCTGGCTATCAGCCATCTTCAGCCAGGATAGCTTGACTCCAGTGGTGTGGAGAGCATATGACTCACCTCTGAGCATACCCATCCCACTCGGAGTGACAAATGCAAAAACAACAATTGATATACAGAATGCAGAACGATGTTATACATTCACCCCAGTACAGAGATCTGAGCCTAAATCCATTGTTTTTTGCACTCCACACAACCCCAGTTCAGACATGGCCATATGCAAATCAGCCTTGACCCTGTGCCTCATGGGAACTGTTCAGCCCGAACTGCCAAGCCATGTCTTTCCTGGACCCGAATCAAGCATCCTAGGACCGGTTTCTGGCTATCAGCCGTCTTCAGCCAGGATAGCTTGACTCCAGTGTTGTGGTGAGCATGGGACTCACGTCTGAGCATACCCATCCCACACTGGGTGACAAATGCAAAAACAACAATTGATGGACAGAATGCAGAACAATGTCATACATTCACCCCAGTACAGAGCTCTGGGCCTAAATTCATTGTTTTTTGCACTCCACACCACCCCAGGTCAGACATGGCCATATGCAAATCATCCATGACCCTGTGCCTCATGGGAACAGTCAAGCCCGAACTGCCAAGCCATGTCTTTCCTGGACAGGAATCCAGCATCCTAGGACCGGTTTCAGGCTATCAGCCGTCTTCAGCCAGGATAGATTGACTCCAGTGGTGTGGAGAGCATGGGACTCACGTCTGAGCATACCCATCCCACTCGGGGTGACAAATGCAAAAATAACAATTGATGGACAGAATGCAGAACAATGTCATACATTCACTCCAGTACAGAGATCCTGGCCTAAATCCATTGTTTTTTTGCACTCCACACCACCCCAGTTCAGACATGGCCATATGCAAATCAGCCTTGACCCTGTGCCTCATGGGAACAGTCCAGCCCGAACTGCCAAGCCATGTGTTTCCTGGACCGGAATCAAGCATCCTAGGACTGGTTTCTGGCTATCAGCCGTCTTCAGCCAGGATAGCTTGACTCCAGTGTTGTTTAGAGCATGGGACTCACGTCTGAGCATACCCATCCCACTCGGGGTGACAAATGCAAAAACAACAATTGATGGACAGAATGCAGAACAATGTCATACATTCACCCCAGTACAGAGCTCTGGGCCTACATCCATCATTTTTTTGCACTCCACACCACCCCAGTTCAGACATGGCCATATGCAAATCAGCCTTGACCCTGTGCCTCATGGGAACAGTCCAGCCCGAACTGCCAAGCCATGTCTTTCCTGGACAGGAATAAAGCATCCTAGGACCGGTTTCTGGCTATCAGCCGTCTTCAGCCGGGATAGATTGACTCCAGTGGTGTTTAGAGCATGGGACTCACGTCTGAGCATACCCATCCCATTCGGGGTGACAAATGCAAAAACAACAATTGATGGACAGAATGCAGAACAATGTCATACATTCACCCCAGTACAGAGCTCTGGGCCTAAATCTATTGTTTTTTGCACTCCACACCACCCCAGTTCAGACATGGCCATATGCAAATCATCCATGACCCTGTGCCTCATGGGAACAGTCCAACCCGAACTGCCAAGCCATTTCTTTCCTGGACAGGAATCCAGCATCCTAGTACCAGTTTCAGGCTATCAGCCGTCTTCAGCCAGGATAGATTGACTCCAGTGGTGTGGAGAGCATGGGACTCACGTCTGAGCATACCCATCCCACTCGGGGTGACAAATGCAAAAACATCAATTGATGGACAGAATGCAGAACAATGTCATACATTCACTCCAGTACAGAGATCCTAGCCTAAATCCATCGTTTTTTGCACTCCACACCACCCCAGTTCAGACATGGCCATATGCAAATCAGCCTTGACCCTGTGCCTCATGGGAACAGTCCAGCCCGAACTGCAAAGCCATGTCTTTCCTGGACCGGAACCAAGCATCCTAGGACCGGTTTCTGGCTATCAGCCGTCTTCAGCCAGGATAGCTTGACTCCAGTGGTGTGGAGAGCATGGGACTCACGTCTGAGCATACCCATCCCACTCGGGGTGACTAATGCAAAAACAACAATTGATGGACAGAATGCAGAACAATGTAATACATTCACCCCAGTACAGAGATCCTGGCCTAAATCCATTGTTTTTTTGCACTCCACACCACCCCGGTTCAGACATGGCCATCTGTAAATCAGCCTTGACCCTGTGCCTCATGGGAACAGTCCAGCCCGAACTGCCAAGCCATGTCTTTCCTGGACCGGCGTCAAGCATCCTAGGACCGGTTTCTGGCTATCAGCCGTCTTCAGCCAGGATAGCTTGACTCCAGTGGTGTGGAGAGCATGGGACTCACGTCTGAGCATACCCAACCCACTTGGGGTGACAAATGCAAAAACAACAATTGAAGGACAGAATGCAGAACAATATCATACATTCACCCCAGTACAGAGATCGGGGCCTAAATCCATTGTTTTTTTGCACTCCACACCACCCCAGTTCAGACATGGCCATATGCAAATCAGCATTGACCCTGTGCCTCATGGGAACAGTCCAGCCCGAACTGCCAAGCCATGTCTTTCCTGGACAGGAAACAAGCATCCTAGGACCGTTTTCTGGCTATCAGCCATCTTCAGCCAGGATAGCTTGACTCCAGTGGTGTGGAGAGCATGGGACTCACGTCTGAGCATACCCATCCCACTCGGGGTGACAAATGCAAAAACATCAAATGATAGACAGAATGCAGAACAATGTCATACATTCACGCCAGTACAGAGATCAGGGCCTAAATCCATCGTTTTTTTGCACTCCACACCACCCCATTTCAGACATGGCCATATGCAAATCAGCCTTGACCCTGTGCCTCATGGGAACAATCCAGCCTGAACTGCCAAGCCATGTCTTTCCTGGACAGGAATCAAGCATCCTAGGACCGGTTTCTGGCTATCAGCCGTCTTCAGCCAGGATATATTGACTCCAGTGGTGTTTAGAGCATGGGACTCACCTCTGAGCATACCCATCCCACTCGGAGTGACAAATGCAAAAACAACAATTGATATATAGAATGCAGAACAATGTTATACATTCACCCCAATACAGAGATCTGGGCCTAAATCCATCGTTTTTTTGCACTCCACACCACCCCAGTTCAGACATGGCCATATGCAAATCATCCATGACCCTGTGCCTCATGAGAACAGTCCAGCCCGAACTGCCAAGCCATGTCTTTCCTGGACAGGAATCAAGCATCCTAGGACCCGTTTCAGGCTATCAGCCGTCTTCAGCCAGGATAGATTGACTCCAGTGGTGTGGAGAGCATGGGACTCACGTCTGAGCATACCCATCCCACTCGGGATGACAAATGCAAAAACAACAATTGATGGACAGAATGCAGAACAATGTCATACATTCACCCCAGTACAGAGATCTGGACCTAAATCCATCGTTTTTGTGCACTCCACACCACCCCAGTTCAGACATGGCCATATGCAAATCAGCCTTGACCCTGTGCCTCATGGGAACTGTTCAGCCCGAACTGCCAAGCCATGTCTTTCCTGGACCCGAATCAAGCATCCTAGGACAGGTTTCTGGCTATCAGCCGTCTTCAGCCAGAATAGCTTGACTCCAGTGTTGTGGTGAGCATGGGACTCACGTCTGAGCATACCCATCCCACTCGGGGTGAAAAATGCAAAAACAACAATTGATGGACAGAATGCAGAACAATGTCATACATTCACCCCAGTACAGAGCTCTGGGCCTACATCCATCATTTTTTTTGCACTCCACACCACCCCAGTTCAGACATGGCCATATGCAAATCAGCCTTGACCCTGTGCCTCATGGGAACAGTCCTGCCCGAACTGCCAAGCCATGTCTTTCCTGGACCGGAATCAAGCATCCTAGGACCAGTTTCTGGCTATCAGCCATCTTCAGCCAGGATAGCTTGACTCCAGTGGTGTGGAGAGCATGGGAATCACGTCTGAGCATACCCATCCCATTTGGGGTGACAAATGCAAAAACAACAATTGATGGACAGAATGCAGAACAATGTCATACATTCACCCCAGTACAGAGCTCTGGGCCTAAATCCATTGTTTTTTGCACTCCATACCACCCCAGTTCAGACATGGCCATATGCAAATCATCCATGACCCTGTGCCTCATGGGAACAGTCCAGCCCGAACTGCCAAGCCATGTCTTTCCTGGACAGGAATCAAGCATCCTAGGACCGGTTTCAGACTATCAGCCGTCTTCAGTCAGGATAGATTGACTCCAGTGGTGTGGAGAGCATGGGACTCACGTCTGAGCATACCCATCCCACTCGGGGTGACAAATGCAAAAACAACAATTGATGGACAGAATGCAGAACAATGTCATACATTCACTCCAGTACAGAGATACTGGCCTAAATCCATCGTTTTTTTGCACTCCACACCACCCCAGTTCATTCATGGCCATATGCAAATCAGCCTTGACCCTGTGCCTCATGGGAACAGTCCAGCCCGAACTGCCAAGCCATGTCTTTCCTGGACCGGAATCAAGCCTCCTAGGAACGGTTTCTGGCTATCAGCCGTCTTCAGCTAGGATAGCTTGACTCCAGTGGTGTGGAGAGCATGGGACTCACGTCTGAGCATAACCATCCCACTTGGGGTGACTAATGCAAAAACAACAATTGATGGACAGAATGCAGAACAATGCCATACATTCACCCCAGTACAGAGATATGGACCTAAATCCATCGTTTTTGTGCACTCCACACCACCCCAGTTCAGACATGGCCATATGCAAATCAGCCTTGACCCTGTGCCTCATGGGAACTGTTCAGCCCGAACTGCCAAGCCATATCTTTCCTGGACCGGAATCAAGCATCCTAGGACCGGTTTCTGGCTATCAGCCGTCTTCAGCCAGGATAGCTTGACTACAGTGTTGTGGTGAGCATGGGACTCACGTCTGAGCATACCCATCCCACTCGGGGTGACAAATGCAAAAACAACAATTGATGGACAGAATGCAGAACAATGTCATACATTCACCCCAGTACAGAGCTCTGGGCCTAAATCCATTGTTTTTTGCACTCCACACCACCCCAGTTCAGACATGGCCATATACAAATCATCCATGACTATGTGCCTTGGGGAACAGTCCAGCCCGAACTGCCAAGCCATGTCTTTCCTGTACAGGAATCAAGCATCCTAGGACGGGTTTCAGGCTATCAGCCGTCTTCAGCCAGGATAGATTGACTCCAGTGGTGTGGAGAGCATGGGACTGACGTCTGAGCATACCCATCCCACTCGGGGTGACAAATGCAAAAACAACAATTGATGGACAGAATGCAGAACAATGTCATACATTCACTCCAGTACAGAGATCCTGGCCTAAATCCATTGTTTTTTTGCACTCCACACCACCCCAGTTCAGACATGGCCATATGCAAATCAGCCTTGACCCTGTGCCTCATGGGAACAGTCCAGCCGGAACTGCCAAGCCATGTGTTTCCTGGACCGGAATCAAGCATCCTAGGACTGGTTTCTGGCTATCAGCCGTCTTCAGCCAGGATAGCTTGACTCCAGTGGTGTTTAGAGCATGGGCATCACGTCTGAGCATACCCATCCCACTCGGGGTGACAAATGCAAAAACAACAAGTGATGGACAGAATGCAGAACAATGTCATACATTCACTCCAGTACAGAGATCCTGGCCTAAATCCATCGTTTTTTTGCACTCCACACCACCCCAGTTCAGACATGGACATATGCAAATCAGCCTTGACCCTGTGCCTCATGGGAACAGTCCAGCCCGAACTGCCAAGCCATGTGTTTCCTGGACCGGAATCAAGCATCCTAGGACTGGTTTCTGGCTATCAGCCGTCTTCAGCCAGGATAGCTTGACTCCAGTGGTGTTTAGAGCATGGGACTCACGTTTGAGCATACCCATCCCACTCGGGGTGACAAATGCAAAAACAACAATTGATGGACAGAATGCAGAACAATGTCATACATTCACCCCAGTACAGAGCTCTGGGCCTACATCCATCATTTTTTTGCACTCCACACCACCCCAGTTCAGACATGGCCATATGCAAATCAGCCTTGACCCTGTGCCTCATGGGAACAGTCCAGCCCGAACTGCCAAGCCATGTCTTTCCTGGACAGGAATAAAGCATCCTAGGACCGGTTTCTGGCTATCAGCCGTCTTCAGCCGGGATAGATTGACTCCAGTGGTGTTTAGAGCATGGGACTCACGCCTGAGCATACCCATCCCATTCGGGGTGACAAATGCAAAAACAACAATTGATGGACAGAATGCAGAACAATGTCATACATTCACCCCAGTACAGAGCTCTGGGCCTAAATCTATTGTTTTTTGCACTCCACACCACCCCAGTTCAGACATGGCCATATGCAAATCATCCATGACCCTGTGCCTCATGGAAACAGTCCAACCCGAACTGCCAAGCCATTTCTTTCCTGGACCCGAATCAAGCATCCTAGGACCGGTTTCTGGCTATCAGCCGTCTTCAGCCAGGATAGCTTGACTCCAGTGTTGTGGTGAGCATGGGACTCACGTCTGAGCATACCCATCCCACACTGGGTGACAAATGCAAAAACAACAATTGATGGACAGAATGCAGAACAATGTCATACATTCACCCCAGTACAGAGCTCTGGGCCTAAATCTATTGTTTTTTGCACTCCACACCACCCCAGTTCAGACATGGCCATATGCAAATCATCCATGACCCTGTGCCTCATGGGAACAGTCCAACCCGAACTGCCAAGCCATTTCTTTCCTGGACAGGAATCCAGCATCCTAGTACCAGTTTCAGGCTATCAGCCGTCTTCAGCCAGGATAGATTGACTCCAGTGGTGTGGAGAGCATGGGACTCACGTCTGAGCATACCCATCCCACTCGGGGTGACAAATGCAAAAACATCAATTGATGGACAGAATGCAGAACAATGTCATACATTCACTCCAGTACAGAGATCCTAGCCTAAATCCATCGTTTTTTGCACTCCACACCACCCCAGTTCAGACATGGCCATATGCAAATCAGCCTTGACCCTGTGCCTCATGGGAACAGTCCAGCCCGAACTGCAAAGCCATGTCTTTCCTGGACCGGAACCAAGCATCCTAGGACCGGTTTCTGGCTATCAGCCGTCTTCAGCCAGGATAGCTTGACTCCAGTGGTGTGGAGAGCATGGGACTCACGTCTGAGCATACCCATCCCACTCGGGGTGACTAATGCAAAAACAACAATTGATGGACAGAATGCAGAACAATGTAATACATTCACCCGAGTACAGAGATCCTGGCCTAAATCCATTGTTTTTTTGCACTCCACACCACCCCAGTTCAGACATGGCCATCTGCAAATCAGCCTTGACCCTGTGCCTCATGGGAACAGTCCAGCCCGAACTGCCAAGCCATGTCTTTCCTGGACCGGCGTCAAGCATCCTAGGACCGGTTTCTGGCTATCAGCCGTCTTCAGCCAGGATAGCTTGACTCCAGTGGTGTGGAGAGCATGGGACTCACGTCTGAGCATACCCAACCCACTTGGGGTGACAAATGCAAAAACAACAATTGAAGGACAGAATACAGAACAATATCATACATTCACCCCAGTACAGAGATCGGGGCCTAAATCCATTGTTTTTTTGCACTCCACACCACCCCAGTTCAGACATGGCCATATGCAAATCAGCATTGACCCTGTGCCTCATGGGAACAGTCCAGCCCGAACTGCCAAGCCATGTCTTTCCTGGACAGGAAACAAGCATCCTAGGACCGTTTTCTGGCTATCAGCCATCTTCAGCCAGGATAGCTTGACTCCAGTGGTGTGGAGAGCATGGGACTCACGTCTGAGCATACCCATCCCACTCGGGGTGACAAATGCAAAAACATCAAATGATAGACAGAATGCAGAACAATGTCATACATTCACGCCAGTACAGAGATCAGGGCCTAAATCCATCGTTTTTTTGCACTCCACACCACCCCAGTTCAGACATGGCCATATGCAAATCAGCCTTGACCCTGTGCCTCATGGGAACAATCCAGCCTGAACTGCCAAGCCATGTCTTTCCTGGACAGGAATCAAGCATCCTAGGACCGGTTTCTGGCTATCAGCCGTCTTCAGCCAGGATAGATTGACTCCAGTGGTGTTTAGAGCATGGGACTCACCTCTGAGCATACCCATCCCACTCGGAGTGACAAATGCAAAAACAACAATTGATATATAGAATGCAGAACAATGTTATACATTCACCCCAATACAGAGATCTGGGCCTAAATCCATCGTTTTTTTGCACCCCACACCACCCCAGTTCAGACATGGCCATATGCAAATCATCCATGACCCTGTGCCTCATAAGAACAGTCCAGCCCGAACTGCCAAGCCATGTCTTTCCTGGACAGGAATCAAGCATCCTAGGACCCGTTTCAGGCTATCAGCCGTCTTCAGCCAGGATAGTTTGACTCCAGTGTTGTGGTGAGCATGGGACTCACGTTTGAGCATACCCATCCCACACTGGGTGACAAATGCAAAAACAACAATTGATGGACAGAATGCAGAACAATGTCATACATTCACCCCAGTACAGAGCTCTGGGCCTAAATTCATTGTTTTTTGCACTCCACACCACCCCAGGTCAGACATGGCCATATGCAAATCATCCATGACCCTGTGCCTCATGGGAACAGTCAAGCCCGAACTGCCAAGCCATGTCTTTCCTGGACAGGAATCCAGCATCCTAGGACCGGTTTCAGGCTATCAGCCGTCTTCAGCCAGGATAGATTGACTCCAGTGGTGTGGAGAGCATGGGACTCACGTCTGAGCATACCCATCCCACTCGGGGTGACAAATGCAAAAATAACAATTGATGGACAGAATGCAGAACAATGTCATACATTCACTCCAGTACAGAGATCCTGGCCTAAATCCATTGTTTTTTTGCACTCCACACCACCCCAGTTCAGACATGGCCATATGCAAATCAGCCTTGACCCTGTGCCTCATGGGAACAGTCCAGCCGGAACTGCCAAGCCATGTGTTTCCTGGACCTGAATAAAGCATCCTAGGACTGGTTTCTGGCTATCAGCCGTCTTCAGCCAGGATAGCTTGACTCCAGTGGTGTTTAGAGCATGGGCATCACGTCTGAGCATACCCATCCCACTCGGGGTGACAAATGCAAAAACAACAAGTGATGGACAGAATGCAGAACAATGTCATACATTCACTCCAGTACAGAGATCCTGGCCTAAATCCATCGTTTTTTTGCACTCCACACCACCCCAGTTCAGACATGGCCATATGCAAATCAGCCTTGACCCTGTGCCTCATGGGAACAGTCCAGCCCGAACTGCCAAGCCATGTGTTTCCTGGACCGGAATCAAGCATCCTAGGACTGGTTTCTGGCTATCAGCCGTCTTCAGCCAGGATAGCTTGACTCCAGTGTTGTTTAGAGCATGGGACTCACGTCTGAGCATACCCATCCCACTCGGGGTGACAAATGCAAAAACAACAATTGATGGACAGAATGCAGAACAATGTCATACATTCACCCCAGTACAGAGCTCTGGGCCTACATCCATCATTTTTTTGCACTCCACACCACCCCAGTTCAGACATGGCCATATGCAAATCAGCCTTGACCCTGTGCCTCATGGGAACAGTCCAGCCCGAACTGCCAAGCCATGTCTTTCCTGGACAGGAAACAAGCATCCTAGGACCGTTTTCTGGCTATCAGCCATCTTCAGCCAGGATAGCTTGACTCCAGTGGTGTGGAGAGCATGGGACTCACGTCTGAGCATACCCATCCCACTCGGGGTGACAAATGCAAAAACATCAAATGATAGACAGAATGCAGAACAATGTCATACATTCACGCCAGTACAGAGATCAGGGCCTAAATCCATCGTTTTTTTGCACTCCACACCACCCCAGTTCAGACATGGCCATATGCAAATCAGCCTTGACCCTGTGCCTCATGGGAACAATCCAGCCTGAACTGCCAAGCCATGTCTTTCCTGGACAGGAATCAAGCATCCTAGGACCGGTTTCTGGCTATCAGCCGTCTTCAGCCAGGATAGATTGACTCCAGTGGTGTTTAGAGCATGGGACTCACCTCTGAGCATACCCATCCCACTCGGAGTGACAAATGCAAAAACAACAATTGATATATAGAATGCAGAACAATGTTATACATTCACCCCAATACAGAGATCTGGGCCTAAATCCATCGTTTTTTTGCACTCCACACCACCCCAGTTCAGACATGGCCATATGCAAATCATCCATGACCCTGTGCCTCATGAGAACAGTCCAGCCCGAACTGCCAAGCCATGTCTTTCCTGGACAGGAATCAAGCATCCTAGGACCCGTTTCAGGCTATCAGCCGTCTTCAGCCAGGATAGATTGACTCCAGTGGTGTGGAGAGCATGGGACTCACGTCTGAGCATACCCATCCCACTCGGGATGACAAATGCAAAAACAACAATTGATGGACAGAATGCAGAACAATGTCATACATTCACCCCAGTACAGAGATCTGGACCTAAATCCATCGTTTTTGTGCACTCCACACCACCCCAGTTCAGACATGGCCATATGCAAATCAGCCTTGACCCTGTGCCTCATGGGAACTGTTCAGCCCGAACTGCCAAGCCATGTCTTTCCTGGACCCGAATCAAGCATCCTAGGACAGGTTTCTGGCTATCAGCCGTCTTCAGCCAGAATAGCTTGACTCCAGTGTTGTGGTGAGCATGGGACTCACGTCTGAGCATACCCATCCCACTCGGGGTGAAAAATGCAAAAACAACAATTGATGGGCAGAATGCAGAACAATGTCATACATTCACCCCAGTACAGAGCTCTGGGCCTACATCCATCATTTTTTTTGCACTCCACACCACCCCAGTTCAGACATGGCCATATGCAAATCAGCCTTGACCCTGTGCCTCATGGGAACAGTCCAGCCCGAACTGCCAAGCCATGTCTTTCCTGGACAGGAAACAAGCATCCTAGGACCGTTTTCTGGCTATCAGCCATCTTCAGCCAGGATAGCTTGACTCCAGTGGTGTGGAGAGCATGGGACTCACGTCTGAGCATACCCATCCCACTCGGGGTGACAAATGCAAAAACATCAAATGATAGACAGAATGCAGAACAATGTCATACATTCACGCCAGTACAGAGATCAGGGCCTAAATCCATCGTTTTTTTGCACTCCACACCACCCCAGTTCAGACATGGCCATATGCAAATCAGCCTTGACCCTGTGCCTCATGGGAACAATCCAGCCTGAACTGCCAAGCCATGTCTTTCCTGGACAGGAATCAAGCATCCTAGGACCGGTTTCTGGCTATCAGCCGTCTTCAGCCAGGATAGATTGACTCCAGTGGTGTTTAGAGCATGGGACTCACCTCTGAGCATACCCATCCCACTCGGAGTGACAAATGCAAAAACAACAATTGATATATAGAATGCAGAACAATGTTATACATTCACCCCAATACAGAGATCTGGGCCTAAATCCATCGTTTTTTTGCACTCCACACCACCCCAGTTCAGACATGGCCATATGCAAATCATCCATGACCCTGTGCCTCATGAGAACAGTCCAGCCCGAACTGCCAAGCCATGTCTTTCCTGGACAGGAATCAAGCATCCTAGGACCCGTTTCAGGCTATCAGCCGTCTTCAGCCAGGATAGATTGACTCCAGTGGTGTGGAGAGCATGGGACTCACGTCTGAGCATACCCATCCCACTCGGGATGACAAATGCAAAAACAACAATTGATGGACAGAATGCAGAACAATGTCATACATTCACCCCAGTACAGAGATCTGGACCTAAATCCATCGTTTTTGTGCACTCCACACCACCCCAGTTCAGACATGGCCATATGCAAATCAGCCTTGACCCTGTGCCTCATGGGAACTGTTCAGCCCGAACTGCCAAGCCATGTCTTTCCTGGACCCGAATCAAGCATCCTAGGACAGGTTTCTGGCTATCAGCCGTCTTCAGCCAGAATAGCTTGACTCCAGTGTTGTGGTGAGCATGGGACTCACGTCTGAGCATACCCATCCCACTCGGGGTGAAAAATGCAAAAACAACAATTGATGGGCAGAATGCAGAACAATGTCATACATTCACCCCAGTACAGAGCTCTGGGCCTACATCCATCATTTTTTTTGCACTCCACACCACCCCAGTTCAGACATGGCCATATGCAAATCAGCCTTGACCCTGTGCCTCATGGGAACAGTCCTGCCCGAACTGCCAAGCCATGTCTTTCCTGGACCGGAATCAAGCATCCTAGGACCAGTTTCTGGCTATCAGCCATCTTCAGCCAGGATAGCTTGACTCCAGTGGTGTGGAGAGCATGGGAATCACGTCTGAGCATACCCATCCCATTTGGGGTGACAAATGCAAAAACAACAATTGATGGACAGAATGCAGAACAATGTCATACATTCACCCCAGTACAGAGCTCTGGGCCTAAATCCATTGTTTTTTGCACTCCATACCACCCCAGTTCAGACATGGCCATATGCAAATCATCCATGACCCTGTGCCTCATGGGAACAGTCCAGCCCGAACTGCCAAGCCATGTCTTTCCTGGACAGGAATCAAGCATCCTAGGACCGGTTTCAGACTATCAGCCGTCTTCAGTCAGGATAGATTGACTCCAGTGGTGTGGAGAGCATGGGACTCACGTCTGAGCATACCCATCCCACTCGGGGTGACAAATGCAAAAACAACAATTGATGGACAGAATGCAGAACAATGTCATACATTCACTCCAGTAAAGAGATACTGGCCTAAATCCATCGTTTTTTTGCACTCCACACCACCCCAGTTCATTCATGGCCATATGCAAATCAGCCTTGACCCTGTGCCTCATGGGAACAGTCCAGCCCGAACTGCCAAGCCATGTCTTTCCTGGACCGGAATCAAGCCTCCTAGGAACGGTTTCTGGCTATCAGCCGTCTTCAGCTAGGATAGCTTGACTCCAGTGGTGTGGAGAGCATGGGACTCACGTCTGAGCATAACCATCCCACTTGGGGTGACAAATGCAAAAACAACAATTGATGGACAGAATGCAGAACAATGTCATACATTCACCCCAGTACAGAGCTCTGGGCCTAAATCCATTGTTTTTTGCACTCCACACCACCCCAGTTCAGACATGGCCATATACAAATCATCCATGACCATGTGCCTCATGGGAACAGTCCAGCCCGAACTGCCAAGCCATGTCTTTCCTGTACAGGAATCAAGCATCCTAGGACGGGTTTCAGGCTATCAGCCGTCTTCAGCCAGGATAGATTGACTCCAGTGGTGTGGAGAGCATGGGACTCACGTCTGAGCATACCCATCCCACTCGGGGTGACAAATGCAAAAACAACAATTGATGGACAGAATGCAGAACAATGTCATACATTCACTCCAGTACAGAGATCCTGGCCTAAATCCATTGTTTTTTTGCACTCCACACCACCCCAGTTCAGACATGGCCATATGCAAATCAGCCTTGACCCTGTGCCTCATGGGAACAGTCCAGCCGGAACTGCCAAGCCATGTGTTTCCTGGACCGGAATCAAGCATCCTAGGACTGGTTTCTGGCTATCAGCCGTCTTCAGCCAGGATAGCTTGACTCCAGTGGTGTTTAGAGCATGGGCATCACGTCTGAGCATACCCATCCCACTCGGGGTGACAAATGCAAAAACAACAAGTGATGGACAGAATGCAGAACAATGTCATACATTCACTCCAGTACAGAGATCCTGGCCTAAATCCATCGTTTTTTTGCACTCCACACCACCCCAGTTCAGACATGGACATATGCAAATCAGCCTTGACCCTGTGCCTCATGGGAACAGTCCAGCCCGAACTGCCAAGCCATGTCTTTCCTGTACAGGAATCAAGCATCCTAGGACGGGTTTCAGGCTATCAGCTGTCTTCAGCCAGGATAGATTGACTCCAGTGGTGTGGAGAGCATGGGACTGACGTCTGAGCATACCCATCCCACTCGGGGTGACAAATGCAAAAACAACAATTGATGGACAGAATGCAGAACAATGTCATACATTCACTCCAGTACAGAGATCCTGGCCTAAATCCATTGTTTTTTTGCACTCCACACCACCCCAGTTCAGACATGGCCATATGCAAATCAGCCTTGACCCTGTGCCTCATGGGAACAGTCCAGCCGGAACTGCCAAGCCATGTGTTTCCTGGACCGGAATCAAGCATCCTAGGACTGGTTTCTGGCTATCAGCCGTCTTCAGCCAGGATAGCTTGACTCCAGTGGTGTTTAGAGCATGGGCATCACGTCTGAGCATACCCATCCCACTCGGGGTGACAAATGCAAAAACAACAAGTGATGGACAGAATGCAGAACAATGTCATACATTCACTCCAGTACAGAGATCCTGGCCTAAATCCATCGTTTTTTTGCACTCCACACCACCCCAGTTCAGACATGGACATATGCAAATCAGCCTTGACCCTGTGCCTCATGGGAACAGTCCAGCCCGAACTGCCAAGCCATGTGTTTCCTGGACCGGAATCAAGCATCCTAGGACTGGTTTCTGGCTATCAGCCGTCTTCAGCCAGGATAGCTTGACTCCAGTGGTGTTTAGAGCATGGGACTCACGTCTGAGCATACCCATCCCACTCGGGGTGACAAATGCAAAAACAACAATTGATGGACAGAATGCAGAACAATGTCATACATTCACCCCAGTACAGAGCTCTGGGCCTACATCCATCATTTTTTTGCACTCCACACCACCCCAGTTCAGACATGGCCATATGCAAATCAGCCTTGACCCTGTGCCTCATGGGAACAGTCCAGCCCGAACTGCCAAGCCATGTCTTTCCTGGACAGGAATAAAGCATCCTAGGACCGGTTTCTGGCTATCAGCCGTCTTCAGCCGGGATAGATTGACTCCAGTGGTGTTTAGAGCATGGGACTCACGCCTGAGCATACCCATCCCATTCGGGGTGACAAATGCAAAAACAACAATTGATGGAAAGAATGCAGAACAATGTCATACATTCACCCCAGTACAGAGCTCTGGGCCTAAATCTATTGTTTTTTGCACTCCACACCACCCCAGTTCAGACATGGCCATATGCAAATCATCCATGACCCTGTGCCTCATGGGAACAGTCCAACCCGAACTGCCAAGCCATTTCTTTCCTGGACCCGAATCAAGCATCCTAGGACCGGTTTCTGGCTATCAGCCGTCTTCAGCCAGGATAGCTTGACTCCAGTGTTGTGGTGAGCATGGGACTCACGTCTGAGCATACCCATCCCACACTGGGTGACAAATGCAAAAACAACAATTGATGGACAGAATGCAGAACAATGTCATACATTCACCCCAGTACAGAGCTCTGGGCCTAAATTCATTGTTTTTTGCACTCCACACCACCCCAGGTCAGACATGGCCATATGCAAATCATCCATGACCCTGTGCCTCATGGGAACAGTCAAGCCCGAACTGCCAAGCCATGTCTTTCCTGGACAGGAATCCAGCATCCTAGGACCGGTTTCAGGCTATCAGCCGTCTTCAGCCAGGATAGATTGACTCCAGTGGTGTGGAGAGCATGGGACTCACGTCTGAGCATACCCATCCCACTCGGGGTGACAAATGCAAAAACATCAATTGATGGACAGAATGCAGAACAATGTCATACATTCACTCCAGTACAGAGATCCTAGCCTAAATCCATCGTTTTTTGCACTCCACACCACCCCAGTTCAGACATGGCCATATGCAAATCAGCCTTGACCCTGTGCCTCATGGGAACAGTCCAGCCCGAACTGCAAAGCCATGTCTTTCCTGGACCGGAACCAAGCATCCTAGGACCGGTTTCTGGCTATCAGCCGTCTTCAGCCAGGATAGCTTGACTCCAGTGGTGTGGAGAGCATGGGACTCACGTCTGAGCATACCCATCCCACTCGGGGTGACTAATGCAAAAACAACAATTGATGGACAGAATGCAGAACAATGTAATACATTCACCCGAGTACAGAGATCCTGGCCTAAATCCATTGTTTTTTTGCACTCCACACCACCCCAGTTCAGACATGGCCATCTGCAAATCAGCCTTGACCCTGTGCCTCATGGGAACAGTCCAGCCCGAACTGCCAAGCCATGTCTTTCCTGGACCGGCGTCAAGCATCCTAGGACCGGTTTCTGGCTATCAGCCGTCTTCAGCCAGGATAGCTTGACTCCAGTGGTGTGGAGAGCATGGGACTCACGTCTGAGCATACCCAACCCACTTGGGGTGACAAATGCAAAAACAACAATTGAAGGACAGAATGCAGAACAATATCATACATTCACCCCAGTACAGAGATCGGGGCCTAAATCCATTGTTTTTTTGCACTCCACACCACCCCAGTTCAGACATGGCCATATGCAAATCAGCATTGACCCTGTGCCTCATGGGAACAGTCCAGCCCGAACTGCCAAGCCATGTCTTTCCTGGACAGGAAACAAGCATCCTAGGACCGTTTTCTGGCTATCAGCCATCTTCAGCCAGGATAGCTTGACTCCAGTGGTGTGGAGAGCATGGGACTCACGTCTGAGCATACCCATCCCACTCGGGGTGACAAATGCAAAAACATCAAATGATAGACAGAATGCAGAACAATGTCATACATTCACGCCAGTACAGAGATCAGGGCCTAAATCCATCGTTTTTTTGCACTCCACACCACCCCAGTTCAGACATGGCCATATGCAAATCAGCCTTGACCCTGTGCCTCATGGGAACAATCCAGCCTGAACTGCCAAGCCATGTCTTTCCTGGACAGGAATCAAGCATCCTAGGACCGGTTTCTGGCTATCAGCCGTCTTCAGCCAGGATAGATTGACTCCAGTGGTGTTTAGAGCATGGGACTCACCTCTGAGCATACCCATCCCACTCGGAGTGACAAATGCAAAAACAACAATTGATATATAGAATGCAGAACAATGTTATACATTCACCCCAATACAGAGATCTGGGCCTAAATCCATCGTTTTTTTGCACTCCACACCACCCCAGTTCAGACATGGCCATATGCAAATCATCCATGACCCTGTGCCTCATAAGAACAGTCCAGCCCGAACTGCCAAGCCATGTCTTTCCTGGACAGGAATCAAGCATCCTAGGACCCGTTTCAGGCTATCAGCCGTCTTCAGCCAGGATAGATTGACTCCAGTGGTGTGGAGAGCATGGGACTCACGTCTGAGCATACCCATCCCACTCGGGATGACAAATGCAAAAACAACAATTGATGGACAGAATGCAGAACAATGTCATACATTCACCCCAGTACAGAGATCTGGACCTAAATCCATCGTTTTTGTGCACTCCACACCACCCCAGTTCATACATGGCCATATGCAAATCAGCCTTGACCCTGTGCCTCATGGGAACTGTTCAGCCCGAACTGCCAAGCCATGTCTTTCCTGGACCCGAATCAAGCATCCTAGGACAGGTTTCTGGCTATCAGCCGTCTTCAGCCAGAATAGCTTGACTCCAGTGTTGTGGTGAGCATGGGACTCACGTCTGAGCATACCCATCCCACTCGGGGTGAAAAATGCAAAAACAACAATTGATGGACAGAAGGCAGAACAATGTCATACATTCACCCCAGTACAGAGCTCTGGGCCTACATCCATCATTTTTTTTGCACTCCACACCACCCCAGTTCAGACATGGCCATATGCAAATCAGCCTTGACCCTGTGCCTCATGGGAACAGTCCTGCCCGAACTGCCAAGCCATGTCTTTCCTGGACCGGAATCAAGCATCCTAGGACCAGTTTCTGGCTATCAGCCATCTTCAGCCAGGATAGCTTGACTCCAGTGGTGTGGAGAGCATGGGAATCACGTCTGAGCATACCCATCCCATTTGGTGTGACAAATGCAAAAACAACAATTGATGGACAGAATGCAGAACAATGTCATACATTCACCCCAGTACAGAGCTCTGGGCCTAAATCCATTGTTTTTTGCACTCCATACCACCCCAGTTCAGACATGGCCATATGCAAATCATCCATGACCCTGTGCCTCATGGGAACAGTCCAGCCCGAACTGCCAAGCCATGTCTTTCCTGGACAGGAATCAAGCATCCTAGGACCGGTTTCAGACTATCAGCCGTCTTCAGTCAGGATAGATTGACTCCAGTGGTGTGGAGAGCATGGGACTCACGTCTGAGCATACCCATCCCACTCGGGGTGACAAATGCAAAAACAACAATTGATGGACAGAATGCAGAACAATGTCATACATTCACTCCAGTACAGAGATACTGGCCTAAATCCATCGTTTTTTTGCACTCCACACCACCCCAGTTCATTCATGGCCATATGCAAATCAGCCTTGACCCTGTGCCTCATGGGAACAGTCCAGCCCGAACTGCCAAGCCATGTCTTTCCTGGACCGGAATCAAGCCTCCTAGGAACGGTTTCTGGCTATCAGCCGTCTTCAGCTAGGATAGCTTAACTCCAGTGGTGTGGAGAGCATGGGACTCACGTCTGAGCATAACCATCCCACTTGGGGTGACTAATGCAAAAACAACAATTGATGGACAGAATGCAGAACAATGCCATACATTCACCCCAGTACAGAGATATGGACCTAAATCCATCGTTTTTGTGCACTCCACACCACCCCAGTTCAGACATGGCCATATGCAAATCAGCCTTGACCCTGTGCCTCATGGGAACTGTTCAGCCCGAACTGCCAAGCCATGTCTTTCCTGGACCGCAATCAAGCATCCTAGGACCGGTTTCTGGCTATCAGCCGTCTTCAGCCAGGATAGCTTGACTCCATGGTGTGGAGAGCATGGGATTCACGTCTGAGCATACCCATCCCACTCGGGGTGACAAATGCAAAAACAACAATTGATGGACAGAATGCAGAACAATGTCATACACATATGCAAATCAGCCTTGACCCTGTGCCTCATCGGAACAGTCCAGCCCGAACTGCCAAGCCATGTCTTTCCTGGACTGGAATCAAGCATCCTATGACCGGTTTCTGTCTATCAGCCGTCTTCAGCCTGGATAGCTTGACTCCAGTGGTTTGGAGAGCATGGGACTCAGGTCTGAGCATACCCATCCCACTCGGTGTGACAAATGCAAAAACAACAATTGATGGACAGAATGCCAACAATGTTATACATTCACCCCAGTACAGAGATCTGGGCCTAAATCCATCATCTTTTTGCACTCCACACCACCCCAGTTCAGACATGGCCATAATCAAATTAGCCTTGACACTGTGCCTCATGGGAACAGTCCTGCCCCAACTGCCAAGCCATGTCTTTCCTGGACCGGAATCAAGCATCCTAGGACCGGTTTCTGGCTATCAGCCGTCTTCAGCCAGGATAGCTTGACTCCAGTGGTGTGGAGAGCATGGGACTCACATCTGAGCATACCCATCCCACTTGGGGTGACAAATGTAAAAACAACAATTGAAGGACAGAATGAACAATGTCATACATTCACCCCAGTACAGAGATCTGGACCTAAATCCATCATTTTTTTGCACTCCACACCACCTCAGTTCAGACATGGCCATATGCAAATCATCCTTGACCCTGTGCCTCGTGGAAACAGTCCAACCCAAACTGAAAAGCCATGTCTTTCCTGGACCAGATTCTAGCATACTAGGTCCGGTTTCTGGCTATCAGCCGTCTTCAGCCAGGATAGCTTGACTCAAGTGGTGTGGAGAGCATGGGACTCACCTCTGAGCATGCCCATTCCACTCGGAGTGACTAATGCAAAAACAACAATGGATGTACAGAATGCAGAACAATGTTATACATTCACCCCAGTACAGAGATACTGGCCTAAATCCATCGTTTTTTTGCACTCCACACCACCCCAGTTCATTCATGGCCATATGCAAATCAGCCTAGACCCTGTGCCTCATGAGAACAGTCCAGCCCGAACTGCCAAGCCATGTCTTTCCTGGACAGGAATCAAGCATCCTAGGACCGGTTTCAGGCTATCAGCCGTCTTCAGCCAGGATAGCTTGACTCCAGTGTTGTGGTGAGCATGGGACTCACGTCTGAGCATACCCATCCCACTCGGGGTGAAAAATGCAAAAACAACAATTGATGGACAGAATGCAGAACAATGTCATACATTCACCCCAGTACAGAGCTCTGGGCCTACATCCATCATTTTTTTTGCACTCCACACCACCCCAGTTCAGACATGGCCATATGCAAATCAGCCTTGACCCTGTGCCTCATGGGAACAGTCCTGCCCGAACTGCCAAGCCATGTCTTTCCTGGACCGGAATCAAGCATCCTAGGACCAGTTTCTGGCTATCAGCCATCTTCAGCCAGGATAGCTTGACTCCAGTGGTGTGGAGAGCATGGGAATCACGTCTGAGCATACCCATCCCATTTGGGGTGACAAATGCAAAAACAACAATTGATGGACAGAATGCAGAACAATGTCATACATTCACCCCAGTACAGAGCTCTGGGCCTAAATCCATTGTTTTTTGCACTCCATACCACCCCAGTTCAGACATGGCCATATGCAAATCATCCATGACCCTGTGCCTCATGGGAACAGTCCAGCCCGAACTGCCAAGCCATGTCTTTCCTGGACAGGAATCAAGCATCCTAGGACCGGTTTCAGGCTATCAGCCGTCTTCAGCCAGGATAGCTTGACTCCAGTGTTGTGGTGAGCATGGGACTCACGTCTGAGCATACCCATCCCACTCGGGGTGAAAAATGCAAAAACAACAATTGATGGACAGAATGCAGAACAATGTCATACATTCACCCCAGTACAGAGCTCTGGGCCTACATCCATCATTTTTTTTGCACTCCACACCACCCCAGTTCAGACATGGCCATATGCAAATCAGCCTTGACCCTGTGCCTCATGGGAACAGTCCTGCCCGAACTGCCAAGCCATGTCTTTCCTGGACCGGAATCAAGCATCCTAGGACCAGTTTCTGGCTATCAGCCATCTTCAGCCAGGATAGCTTGACTCCAGTGGTGTGGAGAGCATGGGAATCACGTCTGAGCATACCCATCCCATTTGGGGTGACAAATGCAAAAACAATTGATGGACAGAATGCAGAACAATGTCATACATTCACCCCAGTACAGAGCTCTGGGCCTAAATCCATTGTTTTTTGCACTCCATACCACCCCAGTTCAGACATGGCCATAAGCAAATCATCCATGACCCTGTGCCTCATGGGAACAGTCCGGCCCGAACTGCCAAGCCATGTCTTTCCTGGACAGGAATCAAGCATCCTAGGACCGGTTTCAGACTATCAGCCGTCTTCAGTCAGGATAGATTGACTCCAGTGGTGTGGAGAGCATGGGACTCACGTCTGAGCATACCCATCCCACTCGGGGTGACAAATGCAAAAACAACAATTGATGGACAGAATGCAGAACAATGTCATACATTCACTCCAGTACAGAGATACTGGCCTAAATCCATCGTTTTTTTGCACTCCACACCACCCCAGTTCATTCATGGCCATATGCAAATCAGCCTTGACCCTGTGCCTCATGGGAACAGTCCAGCCCGAACTGCCAAGCCATGTCTTTCCTGGACCGGAATCAAGCCTCCTAGGAACGGTTTCTGGCTATCAGCCGTCTTCAGCTAGGATAGCTTGACTCCAGTGGTGTGGAGAGCATGGGACTCACGTCTGAGCATAACCATCCCACTTGGGGTGACTAATGCAAAAACAACAATTGATGGACAGAATGCAGAACAATGCCATACATTCACCCCAGTACAGAGATCTGGACCTAAATCCATCGTTTTTGTGCACTCCACACCACCCCAGTTCAGACATGGCCATATGCAAATCAGCCTTGACCCTGTGCCTCATGGGAACTGTTCAGCCCGAACTGCCAAGCCATATCTTTCCTGGACCGGAATCAAGCATCCTAGGACCGGTTTCTGGCTATCAGCCGTCTTCAGCCAGGATAGCTTGACTACAGTGTTGTGGTGAGCATGGGACTCACGTCTGAGCATACCCATCCCACTCGGGGTGACAAATGCAAAAACAACAATTGATGGACAGAATGCAGAACAATGTCATACATTCACCCCAGTACAGAGCTCTGGGCCTAAATCCATTGTTTTTTGCACTCCACACCACCCCAGTTCAGACATGGCCATATACAAATCATCCATGACCATGTGCCTCATGGGAACAGTCCAGCCCGAACTGCCAAGCCATGTCTTTCCTGTACAGGAATCAAGCATCCTAGGACGGGTTTCAGGCTATCAGCCGTCTTCAGCCAGGATAGATTGACTCCAGTGGTGTGGAGAGCATGGGACTGACGTCTGAGCATACCCATCCCACTCGGGGTGACAAATGCAAAAACAACAATTGATGGACAGAATGCAGAACAATGTCATACATTCACTCCAGTACAGAGATCCTGGCCTAAATCCATCGTTTTTGTGCACTCCACACCACCCCAGTTCAGACAAGGCCATATGCAATTCAGCCTTGACCCTGTGCCTCATGGGAACAGTGCAGCCCGAACTGCCAAGCCATGTCTTTCCTGGACCGGAATCAAGCATCCTAGGACCGGTTTCTGGCTATCAGCCGTCTTCAGCCAGGATAGCTTGACTCCAGTGGTGTGGAGAGCATGGGACTCACGTCTGAGCATACCCATCCCACTCGGGGTGACTAATGCAAAAACAACAGTTGATGGACAGAATGCAGAACAATGTCATACATTCACCCCAGTACAGAGATGTGGACCTAAATCCATTGTTTTTGTGCACTCCACACCACCCCAGTTCAGACATGGCCATATGCAAATCAGCCTTGACCCTGTGCCTCATGGGAACTGTTCAGCCCGAACTGCCAACCCATGTCTTTCCTGGACCAGAATCAAGCATCCTAGGACCGGTTTCTGGCTATTAGCCGTCTTCAGCCAGGATAGCTTGACTCCAGTGTTGTGGTGAGCATGGGACTCACGTCTGAGCATACCCATCCCACTCGGGGTGACAAATGCAAAAATAACAATTGAAGGACAAAATGCAGAATAATGTCATACATTCACCCCAGTACAGAGCTCTGGCCTACATCCATCATTTTTTTGCACTCCACACCACCCGAGTTCAGACATGGCCATATGCAAATCAGCCTTGACCCTGTGCCTCATGGGAACAGTCCTGCCCCAACTGCCAAGCCATGTCTTTCCTGGACCGGAATCAAGAATCCTAGGACCGGTTTCTGCCTATCAGCCGTCTTCAGCCAGGATAGCTTGACTCCAGTGGTGTGGAGAGCATGGGACTCACCTCTGAGCATACCCATCCCACTCTGAGTGACAAATGCAAAAACAACAACTGATATACAGAATGCAGAACAATGTTATACATTCACCCCAGTACAGAGATCTGGGCCTAAATCCATTGTTTTTTGCATTCCACACCACCCCAGTTCAGACATGGCCATATGCAAATGATCCATGACCCTGTGCCTCATGAGAACAGTCCAGCCCGAACTGCCAAGCCATGTCTTTCCTGGACAGGAATCAAGCATCCTAGGACCGGTTTCAGGCTATCAGCCGTCTTCAGCCAGGATAGATTGACTCCAGTGGTGTGTAGAGCATGGGACTCACGTCTGAGCATACCCATCCCACTCGGGGTGACAAATGCAAAAACAACAATTGATGGACAGAATGCAGAACAATGTCATACATTCACTCCAGTACAGAGATCCTGGCCTAAATCCATCGTTTTTTTGCACTCCACACCACCCCAGTTCAGACATGGCCATATGCAAATCAGCCTTGACCCTGTGCCTCATGGGAACAGTCCAGCCCGAACTGCCAAGCCATGTCTTTCCTGGACCGGAATCAAGCATCCTAGGACCGGTTTCTGGCTATCAGCCGTCTTCAGCCAGGATAGCTTGACTCCAGTGTTGTGGTGAGCATGGGACTCACGTCTGAGCATACCCATCCCACACTGGGTGACAAATGCAAAAACAACAATTGATGGACAGAATGCAGAACAATGTCATACATTCACCCCAGTACAGAGCTCTGGGCCTAAATTCATTGTTTTTTGCACTCCACACCACCCCAGGTCAGACATGGCCATATGCAAATCATCCATGACCCTGTGCCTCATGGGAACAGTCAAGCCCGAACTGCCAAGCCATGTCTTTCCTGGACAGGAATCCAGCATCCTAGGACCGGTTTCAGGCTATCAGCCGTCTTCAGCCAGGATAGATTGACTCCAGTGGTGTGGAGAGCATGGGACTCACGTCTGAGCATACCCATCCCACCTGGGGTGACAAATGCAAAAATAACAATTGATGGACAGAATGCAGAACAATGTCATACATTCACTCCAGTACAGAGATCCTGGCCTAAATCCATTGTTTTTTTGCACTCCACACCACCCCAGTTCAGACATGGCCATATGCAAATCAGCCTTGACCCTGTGCCTCATGGGAACAGTCCAGCCGGAACTGCCAAGCCATGTGTTTCCTGGACCTGAATCAAGCATCCTAGGACTGGTTTCTGGCTATCAGCCGTCTTCAGCCAGGATAGCTTGACTCCAGTGGTGTTTAGAGCATGGGCATCACGTCTGAGCATACCCATCCCACTCGGGGTGACAAATGCAAAAACAACAAGTGATGGACAGAATGCAGAACAATGTCATACATTCACTCCAGTACAGAGATCCTGGCCTAAATCCATCGTTTTTTTGCACTCCACACCACCCCAGTTCAGACATGGCCATATGCAAATCAGCCTTGACCCTGTGCCTCATGGGAACAGTCCAGCCCGAACTGCCAAGCCATGTGTTTCCTGGACCGGAATCAAGCATCCTAGGACTGGTTTCTGGCTATCAGCCGTCTTCAGCCAGGATAGCTTGACTCCAGTGTTGTTTAGAGCATGGGACTCAAGTCTGAGCATACCCATCCCACTCGGGGTGACAAATGCAAAAACAACAATTGATGGACAGAATGCAGAACAATGTCATACATTCACCCCAGTACAGAGCTCTGGGCCTACATCCATCATTTTTTTGCACTCCACACCACCCCAGTTCAGACATGGCCATATGCAAATCAGCCTTGACCCTGTGCCTCATGGGAACAGTCCAGCCTGAACTGCCAAGCCATGTCTTTCCTGGACAGGAATAAAGCATCCTAGGACCGGTTTCTGGCTATCAGCCGTCTTCAGCCGGGATAGATTGACTCCAGTGGTGTTTAGAGCATGGGACTCACGTCTGAGCATACCCATCCCATTCGGGGTGACAAATGCAAAAACAACAATTGATGGACAGAATGCAGAACAATGTCATACATTCACCCCAGTACAGAGCTCTGGGCCTAAATCTATTGTTTTTTGCACTCCACACCACCCCAGTTCAGACATGGCCATATGCAAATCATCCATGACCCTGTACCTCATGGGAACAGTCCAACCCGAACTGCCAAGCCATTTTTTTCCTGGACAGGAATCCAGCATCCTAGTACCAGTTTCAGGCTATCAGCCGTCTTCAGCCAGGATAGATTGACTCCAGAGGTGTGGAGAGCATGGGACTCACGTCTGAGCATACCCATCCCACTCGGGGTGACAAATGCAAAAACAACAATTGATGGACAGAATGCAGAACAATGTCATACATTCACTCCAGTACAGAGATCCTAGCCTAAATCCATCGTTTTTTGCACTCCACACCACCCCAGTTCAGACATGGCCATATGCAAATCAGCCTTGACCCTGTGCCTCATGGGAACAGTCCAGCCCGAACTGCAAAGCCATGTCTTTCCTGTACCGGAACCAAGCATCCTAGGACCGGTTTCTGGCTATCAGCCGTCTTCAGCCAGGATAGCTTGACTCCAGTGGTGTGGAGAGCATGGGACTCACGTCTGAGCATACCCAACCCACTTGGGGTGACAAATGCAAAAACAACAATTGAAGGACAGAATGCAGAACAATATCATACATTCACCCCAGTACAGAGATCGGGGCCTAAATCCATTGTTTTTTTGCACTCCACACCACCCCAGTTCAGACATGGCCATATGCAAATCAGCATTGACCCTGTGCCTCATGGGAACAGTCCAGCCCGAACTGCCAAGCCATGTCTTTCCTGGACAGGAAACAAGCATCCTAGGACCGTTTTCTGGCTATCAGCCATCTTCAGCCAGGATAGCTTGACTCCAGTGGTGTGGAGAGCATGGGACTCACGTCTGAGCATACCCATCCCACTCGGGGTGACAAATGCAAAAACATCAAATGATAGACAGAATGCAGAACAATGTCATACATTCACGCCAGTACAGAGATCAGGGCCTAAATCCATCGTTTTTTTGCACTCCACACCACCCCAGTTCAGACATGGCCATATGCAAATCAGCCTTGACCCTGTGCCTCATGGGAACAATCCAGCCTGAACTGCCAAGCCATGTCTTTCCTGGACAGGAATCAAGCATCCTAGGACCGGTTTCTGGTTATCAGCCGTCTTCAGCCAGGATAGATTGACTCCAATGGTGTTTAGAGCATGGGACTCACCTCTGAGCATACCCATCCCACTCGGAGTGACAAATGCAAAAACAACAATTGATATATAGAATGCAGAACAATGTTATACATTCACCCCAATACAGAGATCTGGGCCTAAATCCATCGTTTTTTTGCACTCCACACCACCCCAGTTCAGACATGGCCATATGCAAATCATCCATGACCCTGTGCCTCATGAGAACAGTCCAGCCCGAACTGCCAAGCCATGTCTTTCCTGGACAGGAATCAAGCATCCTAGGACCCGTTTCAGGCTATCAGCCGTCTTCAGGCAGGATAGCTTGACTCCAGTGGTGTGGAGAGCATGGGACTCACGTCTGAGCATACCCATCCCACTCGGGATGACAAATGCAAAAACAACAATTGATGGACAGAATGCAGAACAATGTCATACATTCACCCCAGTACAGAGATCTGGACCTAAATCCATCGTTTTTGTGCACTCCACACCACCCCAGTTCAGACATGGCCATATGCAAATCAGCCTTGACCCTGTGCCTCATGGGAACTGTTCAGCCCGAACTGCCAAGCCATGTCTTTCCTGGACCCGAATCAAGCATCCTAGGACAGGTTTCTGGCTATCAGCCGTCTTCAGCCAGAATAGCTTGACTCCAGTGTTGTGGTGAGCATGGGACTCACGTCTGAGCATACCCATCCCACTCGGGGTGAAAAATGCAAAAACAACAATTGATGGACAGAATGCAGAACAATGTCATACATTCACCCCAGTACAGAGCCCTGGGCCTACATCCATCATTTTTTTTGCACTCCACACCACCCCAGTTCAGACATGGCCATATGCAAATCAGCCTTGACCCTGTGCCTCATGGGAACAGTCCTGCCCGAACTGCCAAGCCATGTCTTTCCTGGACCGGAATCAAGCATCCTAGGACCAGTTTCTGGCTATCAGCCATCTTCAGCCAGGATAGCTTGACTCCAGTGGTGTGGAGAGCATGGGAATCACGTCTGAGCATACCCATCCCATTTGGGGTGACAAATGCAAAAACAACAATTGATGGACAGAATGCAGAACAATGTCATACATTCACCCCAGTACAGAGCTCTGGGCCTAAATCCATTGTTTTTTGCACTCCATACCACCCCAGTTCAGACATGGCCATATGCAAATCATCCATGACCCTGTGCCTCATGGGAACAGTCCAGCCCGAACTGCCAAGCCATGTCTTTCCTGGACAGGAATCAAGCATCCTAGGACCGGTTTCAGACTATCAGCCGTCTTCAGTCAGGATAGATTGACTCCAGTGGTGTGGAGAGCATGGGACTGACGTCTGAGCATACCCATCCCACTCGGGGTGACAAATGCAAAAACAACAATTGATGGACAGAATGCAGAACAATGTCATACATTCACTCCAGTACAGAGATCCTGGCCTAAATCCATCGTTTTTGTGCACTCCACACCACCCCAGTTCAGACAAGGCCATATGCAATTCAGCCTTGACCCTGTGCCTCATGGGAACAGTGCAGCCCGAACTGCCAAGCCATGTCTTTCCTGGACCAGAATCAAGCATCCTAGGACCGGTTTCTGGCTATCAGCCGTCTTCAGCCAGGATAGCTTGACTCCAGTGGTGTGGAGAGCATGGGACTCACGTCTGAGCATACCCATCCCACTCGGGGTGACTAATGCAAAAACAACAGTTGATGGACAGAATGCAGAACAATGTCATACATTCACCCCAGTACAGAGATGTGGACCTAAATCCATTGTTTTTGTGCACTCCACACCACCCCAGTTCAGACATGGCCATATGCAAATCAGCCTTGACCCTGTGCCTCATGGGAACTGTTCAGCCCGAACTGCCAACCCATGTCTTTCCTGGACCAGAATCAAGCATCCTAGGACCGGTTTCTGGCTATTAGCCGTCTTCAGCCAGGATAGCTTGACTCCAGTGTTGTGGTGAGCATGGGACTCACGTCTGAGCATACCCATCCCACTCGGGGTGACAAATGCAAAAACAACAATTGATGGACAGAATGCAGAACAATGTCATACATTCACTCCAGTACAGAGATCCTGGCCTAAATCCATCGTTTTTTTGCACTCCACACCACCCCAGTTCAGACATGGCCATATGCAAATCAGCCTTGACCCTGTGCCTCATGGGAACAGTCCAGCCCGAACTGCCAAGCCATGTCTTTTCTGGACCGGAATCAAGCATCCTAGGACCGGTTTCTGGCTATCAGCCATCTTCAGCCAGGATAGCTTGACTCCAGTGGTGTGGAGAGCATGGGACTCACCTCTGAGCATACCCATCCCACTCGGAGTGACAAATGCAAAAACAACAATTGATATACAGAATGCAGAACGATGTTATACATTCACCCCAGTACAGAGATCTGAGCCTAAATCCATTGTTTTTTGCACTCCACACAACCCCAGTTCAGACATGGCCATATGCAAATCAGCCTTGACCCTGTGCCTCATGGGAACTGTTCAGCCCGAACTGCCAAGCCATGTCTTTCCTGGACCCGAATCAAGCATCCTAGGACCGGTTTCTGGCTATCAGCCGTCTTCAGCCAGGATAGCTTGACTCCAGTGTTGTGGTGAGCATTGGACTCACGTCTGAGCATACCCATCCCACACGGGGTGACAAATGCAAAAACAACAATTGATGGACAGAATGCAGAACAATGTCATACATTCACCCCAGTACAGAGCTCTGGGCCTAAATCTATTGTTTTTTGCACTCCACACCACCCCAGTTCAGACATGGCCATATGCAAATCATCCATGACCCTGTGCCTCATGGGAACAGTCCAACCCGAACTGCCAAGCCATTTCTTTCCTGGACAGGAATCCAGCATCCTAGTACCAGTTTCCGGCTATCAGCCGTCTTCAGCCAGGATAGATTGACTCCAGTGGTGTGGAGAGCATGGGACTCACGTCTGAGCATACCCATCCCACTCGGGGTGACAAATGCAAAAACAACAATTGATGGACAGAATGCAGAACAATGTCATACATTCACTCCAGTACAGAGATCCTAGCCTAAATCCATCGTTTTTTGCACTCCACACCACCCCAGTTCAGACATGGCCATATGCAAATCAGCCTTGACCCTGTGCCTTATGGGAACAGTCCAGCCCGAACTGCCAAGCCATGTCTTTCCTGGACCGGCGTCAAGCATCCTAGGACCGGTTTCTGGCTATCAGCCGTCTTCAGCCAGGATAGCTTGACTCCAGTGTTGTGGTGAGCATGGGACTCACGTCTGAGCATACCCATCCCACTCGGGGTGAAAAATGCAAAAACAACAATTGATGGACAGAATGCAGAACAATGTCATACATTCACCCCAGTACAGAGCTCTGGGCCTACATCCATCATTTTTTTTGCACTCCACACCACCCCAGTTCAGACATGGCCATATGCAAATCAGCCTTGACCCTGTGCCTCATGGGAACAGTCCTGCCCGAACTGCCAAGCCATGTCTTTCCTGGACCGGAATCAAGCATCCTAGGACCAGTTTCTGGCTATCAGCCATCTTCAGCCAGGATAGCTTGACTCCAGTGGTGTGGAGAGCATGGGAATCACGTCTGAGCATACCCATCCCATTTGGGGTGACAAATGCAAAAACAATTGATGGACAGAATGCAGAACAATGTCATACATTCACCCCAGTACAGAGCTCTGGGCCTAAATCCATTGTTTTTTGCACTCCATACCACCCCAGTTCAGACATGGCCATAAGCAAATCATCCATGACCCTGTGCCTCATGGGAACAGTCCGGCCCGAACTGCCAAGCCATGTCTTTCCTGGACAGGAATCAAGCATCCTAGGACCGGTTTCAGACTATCAGCCGTCTTCAGTCAGGATAGATTGACTCCAGTGGTGTGGAGAGCATGGGACTCACGTCTGAGCATACCCATCCCACTCGGGGTGACAAATGCAAAAACAACAATTGATGGACAGAATGCAGAACAATGTCATACATTCACTCCAGTACAGAGATACTGGCCTAAATCCATCGTTTTTTTGCACTCCACACCACCCCAGTTCATTCATGGCCATATGCAAATCAGCCTTGACCCTGTGCCTCATGGGAACAGTCCAGCCCGAACTGCCAAGCCATGTCTTTCCTGGACCGGAATCAAGCCTCCTAGGAACGGTTTCTGGCTATCAGCCGTCTTCAGCTAGGATAGCTTGACTCCAGTGGTGTGGAGAGCATGGGACTCACGTCTGAGCATAACCATCCCACTTGGGGTGACTAATGCAAAAACAACAATTGATGGACAGAATGCAGAACAATGCCATACATTCACCCCAGTACAGAGATCTGGACCTAAATCCATCGTTTTTGTGCACTCCACACCACCCCAGTTCAGACATGGCCATATGCAAATCAGCCTTGACCCTGTGCCTCATGGGAACTGTTCAGCCCGAACTGCCAAGCCATATCTTTCCTGGACCGGAATCAAGCATCCTAGGACCGGTTTCTGGCTATCAGCCGTCTTCAGCCAGGATAGCTTGACTACAGTGTTGTGGTGAGCATGGGACTCACGTCTGAGCATACCCATCCCACTCGGGGTGACAAATGCAAAAACAACAATTGATGGACAGAATGCAGAACAATGTCATACATTCACCCCAGTACAGAGCTCTGGGCCTAAATCCATTGTTTTTTGCACTCCACACCACCCCAGTTCAGACATGGCCATATACAAATCATCCATGACCATGTGCCTCATGGGAACAGTCCAGCCCGAACTGCCAAGCCATGTCTTTCCTGTACAGGAATCAAGCATCCTAGGACGGGTTTCAGGCTATCAGCCGTCTTCAGCCAGGATAGATTGACTCCAGTGGTGTGGAGAGCATGGGACTGACGTCTGAGCATACCCATCCCACTCGGGGTGACAAATGCAAAAACAACAATTGATGGACAGAATGCAGAACAATGTCATACATTCACTCCAGTACAGAGATCCTGGCCTAAATCCATCGTTTTTGTGCACTCCACACCACCCCAGTTCAGACAAGGCCATATGCAATTCAGCCTTGACCCTGTGCCTCATGGGAACAGTGCAGCCCGAACTGCCAAGCCATGTCTTTCCTGGACCGGAATCAAGCATCCTAGGACCGGTTTCTGGCTATCAGCCGTCTTCAGCCAGGATAGCTTGACTCCAGTGGTGTGGAGAGCATGGGACTCACGTCTGAGCATACCCATCCCACTCGGGGTGACTAATGCAAAAACAACAGTTGATGGACAGAATGCAGAACAATGTCATACATTCACCCCAGTACAGAGATGTGGACCTAAATCCATTGTTTTTGTGCACTCCACACCACCCCAGTTCAGACATGGCCATATGCAAATCAGCCTTGACCCTGTGCCTCATGGGAACTGTTCAGCCCGAACTGCCAACCCATGTCTTTCCTGGACCAGAATCAAGCATCCTAGGACCGGTTTCTGGCTATTAGCCGTCTTCAGCCAGGATAGCTTGACTCCAGTGTTGTGGTGAGCATGGGACTCACGTCTGAGCATACCCATCCCACTCGGGGTGACAAATGCAAAAATAACAATTGAAGGACAAAATGCAGAATAATGTCATACATTCACCCCAGTACAGAGCTCTGGCCTACATCCATCATTTTTTTGCACTCCACACCACCCGAGTTCAGACATGGCCATATGCAAATCAGCCTTGACCCTGTGCCTCATGGGAACAGTCCTGCCCCAACTGCCAAGCCATGTCTTTCCTGGACCGGAATCAAGAATCCTAGGACCGGTTTCTGCCTATCAGCCGTCTTCAGCCAGGATAGCTTGACTCCAGTGGTGTGGAGAGCATGGGACTCACCTCTGAGCATACCCATCCCACTCTGAGTGACAAATGCAAAAACAACAACTGATATACAGAATGCAGAACAATGTTATACATTCACCCCAGTACAGAGATCTGGGCCTAAATCCATTGTTTTTTGCATTCCACACCACCCCAGTTCAGACATGGCCATATGCAAATGATCCATGACCCTGTGCCTCATGAGAACAGTCCAGCCCGAACTGCCAAGCCATGTCTTTCCTGGACAGGAATCAAGCATCCTAGGACCGGTTTCAGGCTATCAGCCGTCTTCAGCCAGGATAGATTGACTCCAGTGGTGTGTAGAGCATGGGACTCACGTCTGAGCATACCCATCCCACTCGGGGTGACAAATGCAAAAACAACAATTGATGGACAGAATGCAGAACAATGTCATACATTCACTCCAGTACAGAGATCCTGGCCTAAATCCATCGTTTTTTTGCACTCCACACCACCCCAGTTCAGACATGGCCATATGCAAATCAGCCTTGACCCTGTGCCTCATGGGAACAGTCCAGCCCGAACTGCCAAGCCATGTCTTTCCTGGACCGGAATCAAGCATCCTAGGACCGGTTTCTGGCTATCAGCCGTCTTCAGCCAGGATAGCTTGACTCCAGTGTTGTGGTGAGCATGGGACTCACGTCTGAGCATACCCATCCCACACTGGGTGACAAATGCAAAAACAACAATTGATGGACAGAATGCAGAACAATGTCATACATTCACCCCAGTACAGAGCTCTGGGCCTAAATTCATTGTTTTTTGCACTCCACACCACCCCAGGTCAGACATGGCCATATGCAAATCATCCATGACCCTGTGCCTCATGGGAACAGTCAAGCCCGAACTGCCAAGCCATGTCTTTCCTGGACAGGAATCCAGCATCCTAGGACCGGTTTCAGGCTATCAGCCGTCTTCAGCCAGGATAGATTGACTCCAGTGGTGTGGAGAGCATGGGACTCACGTCTGAGCATACCCATCCCACCTGGGGTGACAAATGCAAAAATAACAATTGATGGACAGAATGCAGAACAATGTCATACATTCACTCCAGTACAGAGATCCTGGCCTAAATCCATTGTTTTTTTGCACTCCACACCACCCCAGTTCAGACATGGCCATATGCAAATCAGCCTTGACCCTGTGCCTCATGGGAACAGTCCAGCCGGAACTGCCAAGCCATGTGTTTCCTGGACCTGAATCAAGCATCCTAGGACTGGTTTCTGGCTATCAGCCGTCTTCAGCCAGGATAGCTTGACTCCAGTGGTGTTTAGAGCATGGGCATCACGTCTGAGCATACCCATCCCACTCGGGGTGACAAATGCAAAAACAACAAGTGATGGACAGAATGCAGAACAATGTCATACATTCACTCCAGTACAGAGATCCTGGCCTAAATCCATCGTTTTTTTGCACTCCACACCACCCCAGTTCAGACATGGCCATATGCAAATCAGCCTTGACCCTGTGCCTCATGGGAACAGTCCAGCCCGAACTGCCAAGCCATGTGTTTCCTGGACCGGAATCAAGCATCCTAGGACTGGTTTCTGGCTATCAGCCGTCTTCAGCCAGGATAGCTTGACTCCAGTGTTGTTTAGAGCATGGGACTCACGTCTGAGCATACCCATCCCACTCGGGGTGACAAATGCAAAAACAACAATTGATGGACAGAATGCAGAACAATGTCATACATTCACCCCAGTACAGAGCTCTGGGCCTACAGCCATCATTTTTTTGCACTCCACACCACCCCAGTTCAGACATGGCCATATGCAAATCAGCCTTGACCCTGTGCCTCATGGGAACAGTCCAGCCCGAACTGCCAAGCCATGTCTTTCCTGGACAGGAATAAAGCATCCTAGGACCGGTTTCTGGCTATCAGCCGTCTTCAGCCGGGATAGATTGACTCCAGTGGTGTTTAGAGCATGGGACTCACGTCTGAGCATACCCATCCCATTCGGGGTGACAAATGCAAAAACAACAATTGATGGACAGAATGCAGAACAATGTCATACATTCACCCCAGTACAGAGCTCTGGGCCTAAATCTATTGTTTTTTGCACTCCACACCACCCCAGTTCAGACATGGCCATATGCAAATCATCCATGACCCTGTACCTCATGGGAACAGTCCAACCCGAACTGCCAAGCCATTTTTTTCCTGGACAGGAATCCAGCATCCTAGTACCAGTTTCAGGCTATCAGCCGTCTTCAGCCAGGATAGATTGACTCCAGAGGTGTGGAGAGCATGGGACTCACGTCTGAGCATACCCATCCCACTCGGGGTGACAAATGCAAAAACAACAATTGATGGACAGAATGCAGAACAATGTCATACATTCACTCCAGTACAGAGATCCTAGCCTAAATCCATCATTTTTTGCACTCCACACCACCCCAGTTCAGACATGGCCATATGCAAATCAGCCTTGACCCTGTGCCTCATGGGAACAGTCCAGCCCGAACTGCAAAGCCATGTCTTTCCTGGACCGGAACCAAGCATCCTAGGACCGGTTTCTGGCTATCAGCCGTCTTCAGCCAGGATAGCTTGACTCCAGTGGTGTGGAGAGCATGGGACTCACGTCTGAGCATACCCAACCCACTTGGGGTGACAAATGCAAAAACAACAATTGAAGGACAGAATGCAGAACAATATCATACATTCACCCCAGTACAGAGATCGGGGCCTAAATCCATTGTTTTTTTGCACTCCACACCACCCCAGTTCAGACATGGCCATATGCAAATCAGCATTGACCCTGTGCCTCATGGGAACAGTCCAGCCCGACCTGCCAAGCCATGTCTTTCCTGGACAGGAAACAAGCATCCTAGGACCGTTTTCTGGCTATCAGCCATCTTCAGCCAGGATAGCTTGACTCCAGTGGTGTGGAGAGCATGGGACTCACGTCTGAGCATACCCATCCCACTCGGGGTGACAAATGCAAAAACATCAAATGATAGACAGAATGCAGAACAATGTCATACATTCACGCCAGTACAGAGATCAGGGCCTAAATCCATCGTTTTTTTGCACTCCACACCACCCCAGTTCAGACATGGCCATATGCAAATCAGCCTTGACCCTGTGCCTCATGGGAACAATCCAGCCTGAACTGCCAAGCCATGTCTTTCCTGGACAGGAATCAAGCATCCTAGGACCGGTTTCTGGTTATCAGCCGTCTTCAGCCAGGATAGATTGACTCCAATGGTGTTTAGAGCATGGGACTCACCTCTGAGCATACCCATCCCACTCGGAGTGACAAATGCAAAAACAACAATTGATATATAGAATGCAGAACAATGTTATACATTCACCCCAATACAGAGATCTGGGCCTAAATCCATCGTTTTTTTGCACTCCACACCACCCCAGTTCAGACATGGCCATATGCAAATCATCCATGACCCTGTGCCTCATGAGAACAGTCCAGCCCGAACTGCCAAGCCATGTCTTTCCTGGACAGGAATCAAGCATCCTAGGACCCGTTTCAGGCTATCAGCCGTCTTCAGGCAGGATAGCTTGACTCCAGTGGTGTGGAGAGCATGGGACTCACGTCTGAGCATACCCATCCCACTCGGGATGACAAATGCAAAAACAACAATTGATGGACAGAATGCAGAACAATGTCATACATTCACCCCAGTACAGAGATCTGGACCTAAATCCATCGTTTTTGTGCACTCCACACCACCCCAGTTCAGACATGGCCATATGCAAATCAGCCTTGACCCTGTGCCTCATGGGAACTGTTCAGCCCGAACTGCCAAGCCATGTCTTTCCTGGACCCGAATCAAGCATCCTAGGACAGGTTTCTGGCTATCAGCCGTCTTCAGCCAGAATAGCTTGACTCCAGTGTTGTGGTGAGCATGGGACTCACGTCTGAGCATACCCATCCCACTCGGGGTGAAAAATGCAAAAACAACAATTGATGGACAGAATGCAGAACAATGTCATACATTCACCCCAGTACAGAGCCCTGGGCCTACATCCATCATTTTTTTTGCACTCCACACCACCCCAGTTCAGACATGGCCATATGCAAATCAGCCTTGACCCTGTGCCTCATGGGAACAGTCCTGCCCGAACTGCCAAGCCATGTCTTTCCTGGACCGGAATCAAGCATCCTAGGACCAGTTTCTGGCTATCAGCCATCTTCAGCCAGGATAGCTTGACTCCAGTGGTGTGGAGAGCATGGGAATCACGTCTGAGCATACCCATCCCATTTGGGGTGACAAATGCAAAAACAACAATTGATGGACAGAATGCAGAACAATGTCATACATTCACCCCAGTACAGAGCTCTGGGCCTAAATCCATTGTTTTTTGCACTCCATACCACCCCAGTTCAGACATGGCCATATGCAAATCATCCATGACCCTGTGCCTCATGGGAACAGTCCAGCCCGAACTGCCAAGCCATGTCTTTCCTGGACAGGAATCAAGCATCCTAGGACCGGTTTCAGACTATCAGCCGTCTTCAGTCAGGATAGATTGACTCCAGTGGTGTGGAGAGCATGGGACTGACGTCTGAGCATACCCATCCCACTCGGGGTGACAAATGCAAAAACAACAATTGATGGACAGAATGCAGAACAATGTCATACATTCACTCCAGTACAGAGATCCTGGCCTAAATCCATCGTTTTTGTGCACTCCACACCACCCCAGTTCAGACAAGGCCATATGCAATTCAGCCTTGACCCTGTGCCTCATGGGAACAGTGCAGCCCGAACTGCCAAGCCATGTCTTTCCTGGACCAGAATCAAGCATCCTAGGACCGGTTTCTGGCTATCAGCCGTCTTCAGCCAGGATAGCTTGACTCCAGTGGTGTGGAGAGCATGGGACTCACGTCTGAGCATACCCATCCCACTCGGGGTGACTAATGCAAAAACAACAGTTGATGGACAGAATGCAGAACAATGTCATACATTCACCCCAGTACAGAGATGTGGACCTAAATCCATTGTTTTTGTGCACTCCACACCACCCCAGTTCAGACATGGCCATATGCAAATCAGCCTTGACCCTGTGCCTCATGGGAACTGTTCAGCCCGAACTGCCAACCCATGTCTTTCCTGGACCAGAATCAAGCATCCTAGGACCGGTTTCTGGCTATTAGCCGTCTTCAGCCAGGATAGCTTGACTCCAGTGTTGTGGTGAGCATGGGACTCACGTCTGAGCATACCCATCCCACTCGGGGTGACAAATGCAAAAACAACAATTGATGGACAGAATGCAGAACAATGTCATACATTCACTCCAGTACAGAGATCCTGGCCTAAATCCATCGTTTTTTTGCACTCCACACCACCCCAGTTCAGACATGGCCATATGCAAATCAGCCTTGACCCTGTGCCTCATGGGAACAGTCCAGCCCGAACTGCCAAGCCATGTCTTTTCTGGACCGGAATCAAGCATCCTAGGACCGGTTTCTGGCTATCAGCCATCTTCAGCCAGGATAGCTTGACTCCAGTGGTGTGGAGAGCATGGGACTCACCTCTGAGCATACCCATCCCACTCGGAGTGACAAATGCAAAAACAACAATTGATATACAGAATGCAGAACGATGTTATACATTCACCCCAGTACAGAGATCTGAGCCTAAATCCATTGTTTTTTGCACTCCACACAACCCCAGTTCAGACATGGCCATATGCAAATCAGCCTTGACCCTGTGCCTCATGGGAACTGTTCAGCCCGAACTGCCAAGCCATGTCTTTCCTGGACCCGAATCAAGCATCCTAGGACCGGTTTCTGGCTATCAGCCGTCTTCAGCCAGGATAGCTTGACTCCAGTGTTGTGGTGAGCATTGGACTCACGTCTGAGCATACCCATCCCACACGGGGTGACAAATGCAAAAACAACAATTGATGGACAGAATGCAGAACAATGTCATACATTCACCCCAGTACAGAGCTCTGGGCCTAAATCTATTGTTTTTTGCACTCCACACCACCCCAGTTCAGACATGGCCATATGCAAATCATCCATGACCCTGTGCCTCATGGGAACAGTCCAACCCGAACTGCCAAGCCATTTCTTTCCTGGACAGGAATCCAGCATCCTAGTACCAGTTTCAGGCTATCAGCCGTCTTCAGCCAGGATAGATTGACTCCAGTGGTGTGGAGAGCATGGGACTCACGTCTGAGCATACCCATCCCACTCGGGGTGACAAATGCAAAAACAACAATTGATGGACAGAATGCAGAACAATGTCATACATTCACTCCAGTACAGAGATCCTAGCCTAAATCCATCGTTTTTTGCACTCCACACCACCCCAGTTCAGACATGGCCATATGCAAATCAGCCTTGACCCTGTGCCTTATGGGAACAGTCCAGCCCGAACTGCCAAGCCATGTCTTTCCTGGACCGGCGTCAAGCATCCTAGGACCGGTTTCTGGCTATCAGCCGTCTTCAGCCAGGATAGCTTGACTCCAGTGTTGTGGTGAGCATGGGACTCACGTCTGAGCATACCCATCCCACTCGGGGTGAAAAATGCAAAAACAACAATTGATGGACAGAATGCAGAACAATGTCATACATTCACCCCAGTACAGAGCTCTGGGCCTACATCCATCATTTTTTTTGCACTCCACACCACCCCAGTTCAGACATGGCCATATGCAAATCAGCCTTGACCCTGTGCCTCATGGGAACAGTCCTGCCCGAACTGCCAAGCCATGTCTTTCCTGGACCGGAATCAAGCATCCTAGGACCAGTTTCTGGCTATCAGCCATCTTCAGCCAGGATAGCTTGACTCCAGTGGTGTGGAGAGCATGGGAATCACGTCTGAGCATACCCATCCCATTTGGGGTGACAAATGCAAAAACAATTGATGGACAGAATGCAGAACAATGTCATACATTCACCCCAGTACAGAGCTCTGGGCCTAAATCCATTGTTTTTTGCACTCCATACCACCCCAGTTCAGACATGGCCATAAGCAAATCATCCATGACCCTGTGCCTCATGGGAACAGTCCGGCCCGAACTGCCAAGCCATGTCTTTCCTGGACAGGAATCAAGCATCCTAGGACCGGTTTCAGACTATCAGCCGTCTTCAGTCAGGATAGATTGACTCCAGTGGTGTGGAGAGCATGGGACTCACGTCTGAGCATACCCATCCCACTCGGGGTGACAAATGCAAAAACAACAATTGATGGACAGAATGCAGAACAATGTCATACATTCACTCCAGTACAGAGATACTGGCCTAAATCCATCGTTTTTTTGCACTCCACACCACCCCAGTTCATTCATGGCCATATGCAAATCAGCCTTGACCCTGTGCCTCATGGGAACAGTCCAGCCCGAACTGCCAAGCCATGTCTTTCCTGGACCGGAATCAAGCCTCCTAGGAACGGTTTCTGGCTATCAGCCGTCTTCAGCTAGGATAGCTTGACTCCAGTGGTGTGGAGAGCATGGGACTCACGTCTGAGCATAACCATCCCACTTGGGGTGACTAATGCAAAAACAACAATTGATGGACAGAATGCAGAACAATGCCATACATTCACCCCAGTACAGAGATCTGGACCTAAATCCATCGTTTTTGTGCACTCCACACCACCCCAGTTCAGACATGGCCATATGCAAATCAGCCTTGACCCTGTGCCTCATGGGAACTGTTCAGCCCGAACTGCCAAGCCATATCTTTCCTGGACCGGAATCAAGCATCCTAGGACCGGTTTCTGGCTATCAGCCGTCTTCAGCCAGGATAGCTTGACTACAGTGTTGTGGTGAGCATGGGACTCACGTCTGAGCATACCCATCCCACTCGGGGTGACAAATGCAAAAACAACAATTGATGGACAGAATGCAGAACAATGTCATACATTCACCCCAGTACAGAGCTCTGGGCCTAAATCCATTGTTTTTTGCACTCCACACCACCCCAGTTCAGACATGGCCATATACAAATCATCCATGACCATGTGCCTCATGGGAACAGTCCAGCCCGAACTGCCAAGCCATGTCTTTCCTGTACAGGAATCAAGCATCCTAGGACGGGTTTCAGGCTATCAGCCGTCTTCAGCCAGGATAGATTGACTCCAGTGGTGTGGAGAGCATGGGACTGACGTCTGAGCATACCCATCCCACTCGGGGTGACAAATGCAAAAACAACAATTGATGGACAGAATGCAGAACAATGTCATACATTCACTCCAGTACAGAGATCCTGGCCTAAATCCATCGTTTTTGTGCACTCCACACCACCCCAGTTCAGACAAGGCCATATGCAATTCAGCCTTGACCCTGTGCCTCATGGGAACAGTGCAGCCCGAACTGCCAAGCCATGTCTTTCCTGGACCGGAATCAAGCATCCTAGGACCGGTTTCTGGCTATCAGCCGTCTTCAGCCAGGATAGCTTGACTCCAGTGGTGTGGAGAGCATGGGACTCACGTCTGAGCATACCCATCCCACTCGGGGTGACTAATGCAAAAACAACAGTTGATGGACAGAATGCAGAACAATGTCATACATTCACCCCAGTACAGAGATGTGGACCTAAATCCATTGTTTTTGTGCACTCCACACCACCCCAGTTCAGACATGGCCATATGCAAATCAGCCTTGACCCTGTGCCTCATGGGAACTGTTCAGCCCGAACTGCCAACCCATGTCTTTCCTGGACCAGAATCAAGCATCCTAGGACCGGTTTCTGGCTATTAGCCGTCTTCAGCCAGGATAGCTTGACTCCAGTGTTGTGGTGAGCATGGGACTCACGTCTGAGCATACCCATCCCACTCGGGGTGACAAATGCAAAAATAACAATTGAAGGACAAAATGCAGAATAATGTCATACATTCACCCCAGTACAGAGCTCTGGCCTACATCCATCATTTTTTTGCACTCCACACCACCCGAGTTCAGACATGGCCATATGCAAATCAGCCTTGACCCTGTGCCTCATGGGAACAGTCCTGCCCCAACTGCCAAGCCATGTCTTTCCTGGACCGGAATCAAGAATCCTAGGACCGGTTTCTGCCTATCAGCCGTCTTCAGCCAGGATAGCTTGACTCCAGTGGTGTGGAGAGCATGGGACTCACCTCTGAGCATACCCATCCCACTCTGAGTGACAAATGCAAAAACAACAACTGATATACAGAATGCAGAACAATGTTATACATTCACCCCAGTACAGAGATCTGGGCCTAAATCCATTGTTTTTTGCATTCCACACCACCCCAGTTCAGACATGGCCATATGCAAATGATCCATGACCCTGTGCCTCATGAGAACAGTCCAGCCCGAACTGCCAAGCCATGTCTTTCCTGGACAGGAATCAAGCATCCTAGGACCGGTTTCAGGCTATCAGCCGTCTTCAGCCAGGATAGATTGACTCCAGTGGTGTGTAGAGCATGGGACTCACGTCTGAGCATACCCATCCCACTCGGGGTGACAAATGCAAAAACAACAATTGATGGACAGAATGCAGAACAATGTCATACATTCACTCCAGTACAGAGATCCTGGCCTAAATCCATCGTTTTTTTGCACTCCACACCACCCCAGTTCAGACATGGCCATATGCAAATCAGCCTTGACCCTGTGCCTCATGGGAACAGTCCAGCCCGAACTGCCAAGCCATGTCTTTCCTGGACCGGAATCAAGCATCCTAGGACCGGTTTCTGGCTATCAGCCGTCTTCAGCCAGGATAGCTTGACTCCAGTGTTGTGGTGAGCATGGGACTCACGTCTGAGCATACCCATCCCACACTGGGTGACAAATGCAAAAACAACAATTGATGGACAGAATGCAGAACAATGTCATACATTCACCCCAGTACAGAGCTCTGGGCCTAAATTCATTGTTTTTTGCACTCCACACCACCCCAGGTCAGACATGGCCATATGCAAATCATCCATGACCCTGTGCCTCATGGGAACAGTCAAGCCCGAACTGCCAAGCCATGTCTTTCCTGGACAGGAATCCAGCATCCTAGGACCGGTTTCAGGCTATCAGCCGTCTTCAGCCAGGATAGATTGACTCCAGTGGTGTGGAGAGCATGGGACTCACGTCTGAGCATACCCATCCCACCTGGGGTGACAAATGCAAAAATAACAATTGATGGACAGAATGCAGAACAATGTCATACATTCACTCCAGTACAGAGATCCTGGCCTAAATCCATTGTTTTTTTGCACTCCACACCACCCCAGTTCAGACATGGCCATATGCAAATCAGCCTTGACCCTGTGCCTCATGGGAACAGTCCAGCCGGAACTGCCAAGCCATGTGTTTCCTGGACCTGAATCAAGCATCCTAGGACTGGTTTCTGGCTATCAGCCGTCTTCAGCCAGGATAGCTTGACTCCAGTGGTGTTTAGAGCATGGGCATCACGTCTGAGCATACCCATCCCACTCGGGGTGACAAATGCAAAAACAACAAGTGATGGACAGAATGCAGAACAATGTCATACATTCACTCCAGTACAGAGATCCTGGCCTAAATCCATCGTTTTTTTGCACTCCACACCACCCCAGTTCAGACATGGCCATATGCAAATCAGCCTTGACCCTGTGCCTCATGGGAACAGTCCAGCCCGAACTGCCAAGCCATGTGTTTCCTGGACCGGAATCAAGCATCCTAGGACTGGTTTCTGGCTATCAGCCGTCTTCAGCCAGGATAGCTTGACTCCAGTGTTGTTTAGAGCATGGGACTCACGTCTGAGCATACCCATCCCACTCGGGGTGACAAATGCAAAAACAACAATTGATGGACAGAATGCAGAACAATGTCATACATTCACCCCAGTACAGAGCTCTGGGCCTACAGCCATCATTTTTTTGCACTCCACACCACCCCAGTTCAGACATGGCCATATGCAAATCAGCCTTGACCCTGTGCCTCATGGGAACAGTCCAGCCCGAACTGCCAAGCCATGTCTTTCCTGGACAGGAATAAAGCATCCTAGGACCGGTTTCTGGCTATCAGCCGTCTTCAGCCGGGATAGATTGACTCCAGTGGTGTTTAGAGCATGGGACTCACGTCTGAGCATACCCATCCCATTCGGGGTGACAAATGCAAAAACAACAATTGATGGACAGAATGCAGAACAATGTCATACATTCACCCCAGTACAGAGCTCTGGGCCTAAATCTATTGTTTTTTGCACTCCACACCACCCCAGTTCAGACATGGCCATATGCAAATCATCCATGACCCTGTACCTCATGGGAACAGTCCAACCCGAACTGCCAAGCCATTTTTTTCCTGGACAGGAATCCAGCATCCTAGTACCAGTTTCAGGCTATCAGCCGTCTTCAGCCAGGATAGATTGACTCCAGAGGTGTGGAGAGCATGGGACTCACGTCTGAGCATACCCATCCCACTCGGGGTGACAAATGCAAAAACAACAATTGATGGACAGAATGCAGAACAATGTCATACATTCACTCCAGTACAGAGATCCTAGCCTAAATCCATCATTTTTTGCACTCCACACCACCCCAGTTCAGACATGGCCATATGCAAATCAGCCTTGACCCTGTGCCTCATGGGAACAGTCCAGCCCGAACTGCAAAGCCATGTCTTTCCTGGACCGGAACCAAGCATCCTAGGACCGGTTTCTGGCTATCAGCCGTCTTCAGCCAGGATAGCTTGACTCCAGTGGTGTGGAGAGCATGGGACTCACGTCTGAGCATACCCAACCCACTTGGGGTGACAAATGCAAAAACAACAATTGAAGGACAGAATGCAGAACAATATCATACATTCACCCCAGTACAGAGATCGGGGCCTAAATCCATTGTTTTTTTGCACTCCACACCACCCCAGTTCAGACATGGCCATATGCAAATCAGCATTGACCCTGTGCCTCATGGGAACAGTCCAGCCCGACCTGCCAAGCCATGTCTTTCCTGGACAGGAAACAAGCATCCTAGGACCGTTTTCTGGCTATCAGCCATCTTCAGCCAGGATAGCTTGACTCCAGTGGTGTGGAGAGCATGGGACTCACGTCTGAGCATACCCATCCCACTCGGGGTGACAAATGCAAAAACATCAAATGATAGACAGAATGCAGAACAATGTCATACATTCACGCCAGTACAGAGATCAGGGCCTAAATCCATCGTTTTTTTGCACTCCACACCACCCCAGTTCAGACATGGCCATATGCAAATCAGCCTTGACCCTGTGCCTCATGGGAACAATCCAGCCTGAACTGCCAAGCCATGTCTTTCCTGGACAGGAATCAAGCATCCTAGGACCGGTTTCTGGTTATCAGCCGTCTTCAGCCAGGATAGATTGACTCCAATGGTGTTTAGAGCATGGGACTCACCTCTGAGCATACCCATCCCACTCGGAGTGACAAATGCAAAAACAACAATTGATATATAGAATGCAGAACAATGTTATACATTCACCCCAATACAGAGATCTGGGCCTAAATCCATCGTTTTTTTGCACTCCACACCACCCCAGTTCAGACATGGCCATATGCAAATCATCCATGACCCTGTGCCTCATGAGAAAAGTCCAGCCCGAACTGCCAAGCCATGTCTTTCCTGGACAGGAATCAAGCATCCTAGGACCCGTTTCAGGCTATCAGCCGTCTTCAGGCAGGATAGCTTGACTCCAGTGGTGTGGAGAGCATGGGACTCACGTCTGAGCATACCCATCCCACTCGGGATGACAAATGCAAAAACAACAATTGATGGACAGAATGCAGAACAATGTCATACATTCACCCCAGTACAGAGATCTGGACCTAAATCCATCGTTTTTGTGCACTCCACACCACCCCAGTTCAGACATGGCCATATGCAAATCAGCCTTGACCCTGTGCCTCATGGGAACTGTTCAGCCCGAACTGCCAAGCCATGTCTTTCCTGGACCCGAATCAAGCATCCTAGGACAGGTTTCTGGCTATCAGCCGTCTTCAGCCAGAATAGCTTGACTCCAGTGTTGTGGTGAGCATGGGACTCACGTCTGAGCATACCCATCCCACTCGGGGTGAAAAATGCAAAAACAACAATTGATGGACAGAATGCAGAACAATGTCATACATTCACCCCAGTACAGAGCCCTGGGCCTACATCCATCATTTTTTTTGCACTCCACACCACCCCAGTTCAGACATGGCCATATGCAAATCAGCCTTGACCCTGTGCCTCATGGGAACAGTCCTGCCCGAACTGCCAAGCCATGTCTTTCCTGGACCGGAATCAAGCATCCTAGGACCAGTTTCTGGCTATCAGCCATCTTCAGCCAGGATAGCTTGACTCCAGTGGTGTGGAGAGCATGGGAATCACGTCTGAGCATACCCATCCCATTTGGGGTGACAAATGCAAAAACAACAATTGATGGACAGAATGCAGAACAATGTCATACATTCACCCCAGTACAGAGCTCTGGGCCTAAATCCATTGTTTTTTGCACTCCATACCACCCCAGTTCAGACATGGCCATATGCAAATCATCCATGACCCTGTGCCTCATGGGAACAGTCCAGCCCGAACTGCCAAGCCATGTCTTTCCTGGACAGGAATCAAGCATCCTAGGACCGGTTTCAGACTATCAGCCGTCTTCAGTCAGGATAGATTGACTCCAGTGGTGTGGAGAGCATGGGACTGACGTCTGAGCATACCCATCCCACTCGGGGTGACAAATGCAAAAACAACAATTGATGGACAGAATGCAGAACAATGTCATACATTCACTCCAGTACAGAGATCCTGGCCTAAATCCATCGTTTTTGTGCACTCCACACCACCCCAGTTCAGACAAGGCCATATGCAATTCAGCCTTGACCCTGTGCCTCATGGGAACAGTGCAGCCCGAACTGCCAAGCCATGTCTTTCCTGGACCAGAATCAAGCATCCTAGGACCGGTTTCTGGCTATCAGCCGTCTTCAGCCAGGATAGCTTGACTCCAGTGGTGTGGAGAGCATGGGACTCACGTCTGAGCATACCCATCCCACTCGGGGTGACTAATGCAAAAACAACAGTTGATGGACAGAATGCAGAACAATGTCATACATTCACCCCAGTACAGAGATGTGGACCTAAATCCATTGTTTTTGTGCACTCCACACCACCCCAGTTCAGACATGGCCATATGCAAATCAGCCTTGACCCTGTGCCTCATGGGAACTGTTCAGCCCGAACTGCCAAGCCATGTCTTTCCTGGACAGGAATCAAGCATCCTAGGACCGGTTTCTGGCTATCAGCCGTCTTCAGCCAGGATAGATTGACTCCAGTGGTGTTTAGAGCATGGGACTCACCTCTGAGCATACCCATCCCACTCGGAGTGACAAATGCAAAAACAACAATTGATATATAGAATGCAGAACAATGTTATACATTCACCCCAATACAGAGATCTGGGCCTAAATCCATCGTTTTTTTGCACTCCACACCACCCCAGTTCAGACATGGCCATATGCAAATCATCCATGACCCTGTGCCTCATGAGAACAGTCCAGCCCGAACTGCCAAGCCATGTCTTTCCTGGACAGGAATCAAGCATCCTAGGACCCGTTTCAGGCTATCAGCCGTCTTCAGGCAGGATAGATTGACTCCAGTGGTGTGGAGAGCATGGGACTCACGTCTGAGCATACCCATCCCACTCGGGATGACAAATGCAAAAACAACAATTGATGGACAGAATGCAGAACAATGTCATACATTCACCCCAATACAGAGATCTGGGCCTAAATCCATCGTTTTTTTGCACTCCACACCACCCCAGTTCAGACATGGCCATATGCAAATCAGCCTTGACCCTGTGCCTCATGGGAACAGTCCAGCCCGAACTGCCAAGCCATGTCTTTCCTGGACAGGAATCCAGCATCCTAGGACCGGTTTCAGACTATCAGCTGTCTTCAGCCAGGATAGATTGACTCCAGTGGTGTGGAGAGCATGGGACTCACGTCTGAGCATACCCATCCAACTCGGGGTGACAAATGCAAAAATAACAATTGATGAACAGAATGCAGAACAATGTCATACATTCACTCCAGTACAGAGATCCTGGCCTAAATCCATTGTTTTTTTGCACTCCACACCACCCCAGTTCAGACATGGCCATATGCAAATCAGCCTTGACCCTGTGCCTCATGGGAACAGTCCAGCCGGAACTGCCAAGCCATGTGTTTTCCTGGACCGGAATCAAGCATCCTAGGACTGGTTTCTGGCTATCAGCCGTCTTCAGCCAGGATAGCTTGACTCCAGTGATGTTTAGAGCATGGGACTCACGTCTGAGCATACCCATCCCACTCGGGGTGACAAATGCAAAAACAACAATTGATGGACAGAATGCAGAACAATGTCATACATTCACCCCAGTACAGAGCTCTGGGCCTACATCCATCATTTTTTTGCACTCCACACCACCCCAGTTCAGACATGGCCATATGCAAATCAGCCTTGACCCTGTGCCTCATGGGAATAGTCCAGCCCGAACTGCCAAGCCATGTCTTTCCTAGACAGGAATCAAGCATCCTAGGACCGGTTTCTGGCTATCAGCCGTCTTCAGCCAGGATAGATTGACTCCAGTGGTGTTTAGAGCATGGGACTCACGTCTGAGCATACCCATCCCACTCGGGGTGACAAATGCAAAAACAACAATTGATGGACAGAATGCAGAACAATGTCATACATTCACCCCAGTACAGAGCTCTGGGCCTAAATCTATTGTTTTTTGCACTCCACACCACCCCAGTTCAGACATGGCCATATGCAAATCATCCATGACCCTGTGCCTCATGGGAACAGTCCAGCCCGAACTGCCAAGTCATTTCTTTCCTGGACAGGAATCCAGCATCCTAGGACCAGTTTCAGGCTATCAGCCGTCTTCAGCCAGGATAGATTGACTCCAGTGGTGTGGAGAGCATGGGACTCACGTCTGAGCATACCCATCCCACTCGGGGTGACAAATGCAAAAACAAAAATTGATGGACAGAATGCAGAACAATGTCATACATTCACTCCAGTACAGAGATCCTGGCCTAAATTCCTCGTTTTTTGCACTCCACACCACCCCAGTTCAGACATGGCCATATGCAAATCAGCCTTGACCCTGTGCCTCATGGGAATCGTCCAGCCCGAACTGCAAAGCCATGTCTTTCCTGGACCGGAACCAAGCATCCTAGGACCGGTTTCTGGCTATCAGCCGTCTTCAGCCAGGATAGCTTGACTCCAGTGGTGTGGAGAGCATGGGACTCACGTCTGAGCATACCCATCCCACTCGGGGTGACTAATGCAAAAACAACAATTGATGGATAGAATGCAGAACAATGTCATACATTCACCCCAGTACAGAGATCCTGGCCTAAATCCATTGTTTTTTTGCACTCCACACCACCCCAGTTCAGACATGGCCATATGCAAATCAGCCTTGACCCTGTGCCTCATGGGAACAGTCCAGCCCGAACTGCTAAGCCATGTCTTTCCTGGACCGGCGTCAAGCATCCTAGGACCGGTTTCTGGCTATCAGCCGTCTTCAGCCAGGATAGCTTGACTCCAGTGGTGTGGAGAGCATGGGACTCACGTCTGAGCATACCCAACCCACTTGGGGTGACAAATGCAAAAACAACAATTGAAGGACAGAATGCAGAACAATATCATACATTCACCCCAGTACAGAGATCGGGGCCTAAATCCATTGTTTTTTTGCACTGCACACCACCACAGTTCAGACATGGGCATATGCAAATCAGCCTTGACCCTGTGCCTCATGGGAACAGTCCAGCCCAAACTGCCAAGCCATGTCTTTCCTGGACAGGAATCAAGCATCCTAGGACCGGTTTCTGGCTATCAGCCATATTCAGCCAGGATAGCTTGACTCCAGTGGTGTGGAGAGCATGGGACTCACGTTTCAGCATACCCATCCCACTCGGGGTGACAAATGCAAAAACATCAAATGATAGACAGAATGCAGAACAATGTCATACATTCACCCCAGTACAGAGATCAGGGCCTAAATCCATCGTTTTTTTGCACTCCACACCACCCCAGTTCAGACATGGCCATATGCAAATCAGCCTTGACCCTGTGCCTCATGGGAACAATCCAGCCCGAACTGCCAAGCCATGTCTTTCCTGGACAGGAATCAAGCATCCTAGGACCGGTTTCTGGCTATCAGCCGTCTTCAGCCAGCATAGATTGACTCCAGTGGTGTTTAGAGCATGGGACTCACCTCTGACCATACTCATCCCACTCGGAGTGACAAATGCAAAAACAACAATTGATATACAGAATGCAGAACAATGTTATACATTCACCCCAGTACAGAGATCTGGGCCTAAATCCATCATTTTTTTGCACTCCACACCACCCCAGTTCAGCCATGGCCATATGCAAATCATCCATGACCCTGTGCCTCATGAGAACAGTCCAGCCCGAACTGCCAAGCCATGTCTTTCCTGGACAGGAATCAAGCATCCTAGGACCCGTTTCAGGCTATCAGCCGTCTTCAGCCAGGATAGATTGACTCCAGTGGTGTGGAGAGCATGGGACTCATGTCTGAGCATACCCATCCCACTCGGGATGACAAATGCAAAAACAACAATTGATGGACAGAATGCAGAACAATGTCATACATTCACCCCAGTACAGAGATATGGACCTAAATCCATCGTTTTTGTGCACTCCACACCACCCCAGTTCAGACATGGCCATATGCAAATCAGCCTTGACCCTGTGCCTCATGGGATCTGTTCAGCCCGAACTGCCAAGCCATGTCTTTCCTGGACCCGAATCAAGCATCCTAGGACCGGTTTCGGCTATCAGCCGTCTTCAGCCAGGATAGCTTGACTCCAGTGTTGTGGTGAGCATGGAACTCACGTCTGAGCATACCCATCCCACACGGGGTGACAAATGCAAAAACAACAATTGATGGACAGAATGCAGAACAATGTCATACATTCACCCCAGTACAGAGCTCTGGGCCTAAATCCATTGTTTTTTTGCAATCCACACCACCCCAGTTCAGACATGGCCATATGCAAATCATCCATGACCCTGTGCCTCATGGGAACAGTCCAGCCCGAACTGCCAAGCCATGTCTTTACTGGACAGGAATCCAGCATCCTAGGACCGGTTTCAGGCTATCAGCCGTCTTCAGCCGGGATAGCTTGACTCCAGTGGTGTGGAGAGCATGGGACTCACATCTGAGCATACCCAACCCACTTGGGGTGACAAATGCAAAAACAACAATTGAAGGACAGAATGCAGAACAATATCATACATTCACCCCAGTACAGAGATCGGGCCTAAATCCATTGTTTTTTTGCACTGCACACCACCCCAATTCAGACATGGGCATATGCAAATCAGCCTTGTCCCTGTGCCTCATGGGAACAGTCCAGCCCGAACTGCCAAGCCATGTCTTTCCTGGACAGGAATCAAGCATCCTAGGACCGGTTTCTGGCTATCAGTCATCTTCAGCCAGGATAGCTTGACTCCAGTGGTGTGGAGAGCATGGGACTCACGTCTGAGCATACCCATCCCACTCGGGGTGACAAATGCAAAAACATCAAATGATAGACAAAATGCAGAACAATATCATACATTCACCCCAGTACAGAGATCAGGGCCTAAATCCATCGATTTTTTGCACTCCACACCACCCCAGTTCAGACATGGCCATATGCAAATCAGCCTTGACCCTGTGCCTCATGGGAACAATCCAGCCCGAACTGCCAAGCCATGTCTTTCCTGGACAGGAATCAAGCATCCTAGGACCGGTTTCTGGCTATCAGCCGTCTTCAGCCAGCATAGATTGACTCCAGTGGTGTTTAGAGCATGGGACTCACCTCTGAGCATACCCATCCCAGTTGGAGTGACAAATGCAAAAACAACAATTGATATACAGAATTCAGAACAATGTTATACATTCACCCCAGTACAGAGATCTGGGCCTAAATCCATCGTTTTTGTGCACTCCACACCAACCCAGTTCAGACATGGCCATATGCAAATCAGCCTTGACCCTGTGCCTCATGGGAACTGTTCAGCCCGAACTGCCAAGCCATGTCTTTCCTGGACCCGAATCAAGCATCCTAGGACCGGTTTCTGGCTATCAGCCGTCTTCAGCCAGGATAGCTTGACTCCAGTGTTGTGGTGAGCATTGGACTCACATCTGAGCATACCCATCCCACACGGGGTGACAAATGCAAAATCAACAATTGATGGACAGAATGCAGAACAATGTCATACATTCACCCCAGTACAGAGCTCTGGGCCTAAATCCATTGTTTTTTGCACTCCACACCACCCCAGTTCAGACATGGCCATATGCAAATCATCCAGGACCCTGTGCCTTATGGGAACAGTCCAGCCCGAACTGCCAAGCCATGTCTTTCCTGGACAGCAATCCAGCATCCTAGGACCGGTTTCAGGCTATCAGCTGTCTTCAGCCAGGATAGATTGACTCCAGTGGTGTGGAGAGCATGGGACTCACTTCTGAGCATACCCATCCCACTCGGAGTGACAAATGCAAAAACAACAATTGATGGACAGAATGCAGAACAATGTCATACATTCACTCCAGTACAGAGATCCTGGCCTAAATCCATCGTTTTTTGCACACCACACCACCCCAGTTCAGACATGGCCATATGCAAATCAGCCTTGACCCTGTGCCTCATGGGAACAGTCCAGCCCGAACTGCCAGGCCATGTCTTTCCTGGACCGGAATCAAGCATCCTAGGACCGGTTTCTGGCTATCAGCCGTCTTCAGCCAGGATAGCTTGACTCCAGTGTTGTGGTGAGCATGGGACTCACGTCTGAGCATACCCATCCCACTCGGGGTGACTAATTCAAAAACAACAATTGATGGACAGAATGCAGAACAATGTCATACATTCACCCCAGTACAGAGATATAAACCTAAATCCTTTGTTCTTGTGCACTCCACACCACCCCAGTTCAGACATGGCCATATGCAAATCAGTCTTGACCCTGTGCCTCATGGGAACTGTTCAGCCCGAACTGCCAAGCCATGTCTTTCCTGGACCAGAATCAAGCATCCTAGGACCGGTTTCTGCCTATCAGCCATCTTCAGCCAGGATAGCTTGACTCCAGTGGTGTGGAGAGCATGGGACTCACGTCTGAGCATACCCATCCCACCTGGGGTGACAAATACAAAAACAACAATTTAAGGACAGAATGCAGAACAATATCATACATTCACCCCAGTACAGAGATCTGGGCCTAAATCCGTTGTTTTTTTGCACTCCACACCACCCCAGTTCAGACATGGCCATATGCAAATCAGCCTTGACCCTTCGCCTCATGGGAACAGTCCAGCCCGAACTGCTAAGCCATGTCTTTCCTGGACAGGAATCAAGCATCCTAGGACCTGTTTCTGGCTATCAGCAGTCTTCAGCCAGGATAGCTTGACTCTAGTGGTGTGGAGAGCATGGGACTGATGTCTGAGCATACCCATCCCACTCGGGCTGACAAATGCAAAAACATCAATTGATAGACAGAATGCAGAACAATGTCATACATTCACCCCAGTACAGAGATCTGGGCCTAAATCCATCATTTTTTTGCACTCCACACCACCTCAGTTCAGACATGGCCATATGCAAATCATCCTTAACCCGGTACCTCGTGGGAACAGTCCAACCCAAACTGAAAAGCCATGTCTTTCCCGGACCAGATTCTAGCATACTAGGACCGGTTTCTGGCTATCAGCCGTCTTCAGCCAGGATAGCTTGACTCCAGTGGTGTGGAGAGCATGATACTCACCTCTGAGCATACCCATCCCACTCTGAGTGACAAATGCAAAAACAACAATTGATATACAGAATGCAGAACAATGTTATACATTCACCCCAGTACAGAGATCTGGGCCTAAATCCATTGTTTGTTGCAATCCACACCACCCCAGTTCAGACATGGCCATATGCAAATGATGCATGACCCTGTACCTCATGAGAACAGTCCAGCCCGAACTGCCAAGCCATGTCTTTCCTGGACCGGAATCAAGCATCCTAGGACCGGTTTGTGGCTATCAGCCGTCTTCAGCCAGGATAGCTTGACTCCAGTGGTGTGGAGAGCATGATACTCACCTCTGAGCATACCCATCCCACTCTGAGTGACAAATGCAAAAACAACAATTGATGGACAGAATGCAGAACAATGTCATACATTCACCCCAGTACAGAGATCAGGGCCTAAATCCATCGTTTTTTTGCACTCCACACCACCCCAGTTCAGACATGGCCATATGCAAATCAGCCTTGACCCTGTGCCTCATGGGAACAATCCAGCCCGAACTGCAAAGCCATGTCTTTCCTGGACAGGAATCAAGCATCCTAGGACCGGTTTCTGGCTATCAGCCGTCTTCAGCCAGCATAGATTGACTCCAGTGGTGTTTAGAGCATGGGACTCACCTCTGAGCATACCCATCCCACTCGGAGTGACAAATGCAAAAACAATTGATATACAGAATGCAGAACGATGTTATACATTCACCCCAGTACAGAGATCCTGGCCTAAATCCATTGTTTTTTGCACTCCACGCCACCCCAGTTCAGACATGGCCATATGCAACTCAGCCTTGACCCTGTGCCTCATGGGAACTGTTCAGCCCGAACTGCCAAGCCATGCCTTTCCTGGACCCGAATCAAGCATCCTAGGACCGGTTTCTGGCTATCAGCCGTCTTCAGCCAGGATAGCTTGACTCCAGTGGTGTGGAGAGCATGGGACTCACGTCTGAGCATACCCATCCCACCTGGGGTGACAAATGCAAAAACAACAATTGAAGGACAGAATGGAGAACAATGTCATACATTCACCCCAGTACAGAGATCTGGGCCTAAATCCGTTGTTTTTTTGCACTCCACACCACCCCAGTTCAGACATGGCCATATGCAAATCAGCCTTGACCCTTCGCCTCATGGGAACAGTCCAGCCCGAACTGTTAAGCCATGTCTTTCCTGGACAGGAATCAAGCATCCTAGGACCTGTTTCTGGCTATCAGCCGTCTTCAGCCAGGATAGCTTGACTCTAGTGGTGTGGAGAGCATGGGACTGACGTCTGAGCATACCCATCCCACTCGGGCTGACAAATGCAAAAACATCAATTGATAGACAGAATGCAGAACAATGTCATACATTCACCCCAGTACAGAGATCTGGGCCTAAATCCATCATTTTTTTGCACTCCACACCACCTCAGTTCAGACATGGCCATATGCAAATCATCCTTAACCCTGTGCCTCGTGGGAACAGTCCAACCCAAACTGAAAAGCCATGTCTTTCCCGGACCAGATTCTAGCATACTAGGACCGGTTTCTGGCTATCAGCCGTCTTCAGTCAGGATAGCTTGACTCCAGTGGTGTGGAGAGCATGATACTCACGTCTGAGCATACCCATCCCACTCTGAGTGACAAATGCAAAAACAACAATTGATATACAGAATGCAGAACAATGTTATACATTCACCCCAGTACAGAGATCTGGGACTAAATCCATTGTTTTTTGCACTCCACACCACCCCAGTTCAGACATGGCCATATGCAAATGATGCATGACCCTGTACCTCATGAGAACAGTCCAGCCCCAACTGCCAAGCCATGTCTTTCCTGGACCGGAATCAAGCATCCTAGGACCGGTTTGTGGCTATCAGCCGTCTTCATCCAGGATAGCTTGACTCCAGTGGTGTGGAGAGCATGGGACTCACCTCTGAGCATACCCATCCCACTCGGAGTGACAAATGCAAAAACAACAATTGATATACAGAATGCAGAACGATGTTATACATTCACCCCAGTACAGAGATCTGGGCCTAAATCCATTGTTTTTTGCACTCCACGCCACCCCAGTTCAGACATGGCCATATGCAAATCAGCCTTGACCCTGTGCCTCATGGGAACTGTTCAGCCCGAACTGCCAAGGCATGCCTTTCCTGGACCCGAATCAAGCATCCTAGGACCGGTTTCTGGCTATCAGCCGTCTTCAGCCAGGATAGCTTGACTCCAGTGTTGTGGTGAGCATGGGACTCACGTCTGAGCATACCCATCCCACACGGGGTGACAAATGCAAAAACAACAATTGATGGACAGAATGCAGAACAATGTCATACATTCACCCCAGTACAGAGCTCTGGGCCTAAATCCATTGTTTTTTGCACTCCACACCACCCCAGGTCAGACATGGCCATATGCAAATCATCCATGACCCTGTGCCTCATGGGAACAGTCAAGCCCGAACTGCCAAGCCATGTCTTTCCTAGGACCGGTTTCAGGCTATCAGCCGTCTTCAGCCAGGATAGATTGACTCCAGTGGTGTGGAGAGCTTGGGACTCACGTCTGAGCATACCCATCCCACTCGGGGTGACAAATGCAAAAACAACAATTGATGGACAGAATGCAGAACATTGTCATACATTCACTCCAGTACAGATATCCTGCCCTAAATCCATCGTTTTTTTGCACTCCACACCACCCCAGTTCAGACATGGCCATATGCAAATCAGCCTTGACCCTGTGCCTCATGGGAACAGTCCAGCCCGAACTGCCAAGCCATGTCTTTCCTGGACCAGAATCAAGCATCCTAGGACCGGTTTCTGGCTATCAGCCGTCTTCAGCCAGGATAGCTTGACTCTAGTGGTGTGGAGAGCATGGGACTCACGTCTGAGCATACCCATCCCACTTGGGGTGACAAATGCAAAAACAACAATTGATGGACAGAATGCAGAACAATGTCAAACATTCACCCCAGTACAGAGATCTGGGCCTAAATCCATTGTTTTTTGCACTCCACAGCACCCCAGTTCAGACATGGCCATATGCAAATCATCCATGACCCTGTGCCTCATGGGAACAGTCCAGCCCGAACTGCCAAGCCATGTCTTGCCTGGACAGGAATCAAGCATCCTAGGACCGGTTTCAGGCTATCAGCCGTATTCAGCCAGGATAGATTAACTCCAGTGGTGTGGAGAGGATGGGACTCACGTCTGAGCATACCCATCCCACTCGGGGTGACAAATGCAAAAACAACAATTGATGGACAGAATGCAGAACAATGTCATACATTCACCCCAGTACTGAGATATGGACCTAAATCCATCGTTTTTGTGCACTCCACACCACCCCAGTTCAGACATGGCCATATGCAAATCAGTATTTACCCTGTGCCTCATGGGAACTGTTCAGCCCGAACTGCCAAGCCATGTCTTTCCTGGACCGGAATCAAGCATCCTAGAACCGGTTTCTGGCTATCAGCCGTCTTCAGCCAGGATAGCTTGACTCTAGTGGTGTGGAGAGCATGGGACTCACGTCTGAGCATACCCATCCCACTCGGGGTGACAAATGCAAAAACAACAATTGATGGACAGAATGCAGAACAATGTCATACATTCACCCCAGTACTGAGATATGGACCTAAATCCATCGTTTTTGTGCACTCCACACCACCCCAGTTCAGACATGGCCATATGCAAATCAGTATTTACCCTGTGCCTCATGGGAACTGTTCAGCCCGAACTGCCAAGCCATGTCTTTCCTGGACCGGAATCAAGCATCCTAGAACCGGTTTCTGGCTATCAGCCGTCTTCAGCCAGGATAGCTTGACTCTAGTGGTGTGGAGAGCATGGGACTGACGTCTGAGCATACCCATCCCACTCGGGCTGACAAATGCAAAAACATCAATTGATGGACAGAATGCAGAACAATGTCATACATTCACCCCAGTACAGAGATATAAACCTAAATCCTTTGTTCTTGTGCACTCCACACCACCCCAGTTCAGACATGGCCATATGCAAATCAGTCTTGACCCTGTGCCTCATGGGAACTGTTCAGCCCGAACTGCCAAGCCATGTCTTTCCTGGACCAGAATCAAGCATCCTAGGACCGGTTTCTGGCTATTAGCCATCTTCAGCCAGGATAGCTTGACTCCAGTGTTGTGGTGAGCATGGGACTCACGTCTGAGCATACCCATCCCACTCGGGGTGACTAAAGCAAAAATAACAATTGATGGACAGAATGCAGAATAAGGTCATACATTCACCCCAGTACAGAGCTCTGGCCTACATCCATCATTTTTTTGCACTCCACACCACCCGAGTTCAGACATGGCCATATGCAAATCAGCCTTGAACCTGTGCCTCATGGGAACATTCCTGTCCCAACTGCCAAGCCATGTCTTTCCTGGACCGGAATCAAGCATCCTAGGACCAGTTTCTGCCTATCAGCCATCTTCAGCCAGGATAGCTTGACTCCAGTGGTGTGGAGAGCATGGGACTCACGTCTGAGCATACCCATCCCACCTGGGGTGACAAATACAAAAACAACAATTTAAGGACAGAATGCAGAACAATATCATACATTCACCCCAGTACAGAGATCTGGGCCTAAATCCGTTGTTTTTTTGCACTCCACACCACCCCAGTTCAGACATGGCCATATGCAAATCAGCCTTGACCCTTCGCCTCATGGGAACAGTCCAGCCCGAACTGCTAAGCCATGTCTTTCCTGGACAGGAATCAAGCATCCTAGGACCTGTTTCTGGCTATCAGCCGTCTTCAGCCAGGATAGCTTGACTCTAGTGGTGTGGAGAGCATGGGACTGATGTCTGAGCATACCCATCCCACTCGGGCTGACAAATGCAAAAACATCAATTGATAGACAGAATGCAGAACAATGTCATACATTCACCCCAGTACAGAGATCTGGGCCTAAATCCATCATTTTTTTGCACTCCACACCACCTCAGTTCAGACATGGCCATATGCAAATCATCCTTAACCCGGTACCTCGTGGGAACAGTCCAACCCAAACTGAAAAGCCATGTCTTTCCCGGACCAGATTCTAGCATACTAGGACCGGTTTCTGGCTATCAGCCGTCTTCAGCCAGGATAGCTTGACTCCAGTGGTGTGGAGAGCATGATACTCACCTCTGAGCATACCCATCCCACTCTGAGTGACAAATGCAAAAACAACAATTGATATACAGAATGCAGAACAATGTTATACATTCACCCCAGTACAGAGATCTGGGCCTAAATCCATTGTTTTTTGCACTCCACACCACCCCAGTTCAGACATGGCCATATGCAAATGATGCATGACCCTGTACCTCATGAGAACAGTCCAGCCCGAACTGCCAAGCCATGTCTTTCCTGGACCGGAATCAAGCATCCTAGGACCGGTTTGTGGCTATCAGCCGTCTTCAGCCAGGATAGCTTGACTCCAGTGGTGTGGAGAGCATGATACTCACCTCTGAGCATACCCATCCCACTCTGAGTGACAAATGCAAAAACAACAATTGATGGACAGAATGCAGAACAATGTCATACATTCACCCCAGTACAGAGATCAGGGCCTAAATCCATCGTTTTTTTGCACTCCACACCACCCCAGTTCAGACATGGCCATATGCAAATCAGCCTTGACCCTGTGCCTCATGGGAACAATCCAGCCCGAACTGCCAAGCCATGTCTTTCCTGGACAGGAATCAAGCATCCTAGGACCGGTTTCTGGCTATCAGCCGTCTTCAGCCAGCATAGATTGACTCCAGTGGTGTTTAGAGCATGGGACTCACCTCTGAGCATACCCATCCCACTCGGAGTGACAAATGCAAAAACAACAATTGATATACAGAATGCAGAACGATGTTATACATTCACCCCAGTACAGAGATCTGGGCCTAAATCCATTGTTTTTTGCACTCCACGCCACCCCAGTTCAGACATGGCCATATGCAACTCAGCCTTGACCCTGTGCCTCATGGGAACTGTTCAGCCCGAACTGCCAAGCCATGCCTTTCCTGGACCCGAATCAAGCATCCTAGGACCGGTTTCTGGCTATCAGCCGTCTTCAGCCAGGATAGCTTGACTCCAGTGGTGTGGAGAGCATGGGACTCACGTCTGAGCATACCCATCCCACCTGGGGTGACAAATGCAAAAACAACAATTGAAGGACAGAATGCAGAACAATGTCATACATTCACCCCAGTACAGAGATCTGGGCCTAAATCCGTTGTTTTTTTGCACTCCACACCACCCCAGTTCAGACATGGCCATATGCAAATCAGCCTTGACCCTTCGCCTCATGGGAACAGTCCAGCCCGAACTGCTAAGCCATGTCTTTCCTGGACAGGAATCAAGCATCCTAGGACCTGTTTCTGGCTATCAGCCGTCTTCAGCCAGGATAGCTTGACTCTAGTGGTGTGGAGAGCATGGGACTGACGTCTGAGCATACCCATCCCACTCGGGCTGACAAATGCAAAAACATCAATTGATAGACAGAATGCAGAACAATGTCATACATTCACCCCAGTACAGAGATCTGGGCCTAAATCCATCATTTTTTTGCACTCCACACCACCTCAGTTCAGACATGGCCATATGCAAATCATCCTTAACCCTGTGCCTCGTGGGAACAGTCCAACCCAAACTGAAAAGCCATGTCTTTCCCGGACCAGATTCTAGCATACTAGGACCGGTTTCTGGCTATCAGCCGTCTTCAGCCAGGATAGCTTGACTCCAGTGGTGTGGAGAGCATGATACTCACGTCTGAGCATACCCATCCCACTCTGAGTGACAAATGCAAAAACAACAATTGATATACAGAATGCAGAACAATGTTATACATTCATCCCAGTACAGAGATCTGGGACTAAATCCATTGTTTTTTGCACTCCACACCACCCCAGTTCAGACATGGCCATATGCAAATGATGCATGACCCTGTACCTCATGAGAACAGTCCAGCCCCAACTGCCAAGCCATGTCTTTCCTGGACCGGAATCAAGCATCCTAGGACCGGTTTGTGGCTATCAGCCGTCTTCATCCAGGATAGCTTGACTCCAGTGGTGTGGAGAGCATGGGACTCACCTCTGAGCATACCCATCCCACTCGGAGTGACAAATGCAAAAACAACAATTGATATACAGAATGCAGAACGATGTTATACATTCACCCCAGTACAGAGATCTGGGCCTAAATCCATTGTTTTTTGCACTCCACGCCACCCCAGTTCAGACATGGCCATATGCAAATCATCCTTGACCCTGTGCCTCATGGGAACTGTTCAGCCCGAACTGCCAAGGCATGCCTTTCCTGGACCCGAATCAAGCATCCTAGGACCGGTTTCTGGCTATCAGCCAGGATAGCTTGACTCCAGTGTTGTGGTGAGCATGGGACTCACGTCTGAGCATACCCATCCCACACGGGGTGACAAATGCAAAAACAACAATTGATGGACAGAATGCAGAACAATGTCATACATTCACCCCAGTACAGAGCTCTGGGCCTAAATCCATTGTTTTTTGCACTCCACACCACCCCAGGTCAGACATGGCCATATGCAAATCATCCATGACCCTGTGCCTCATGGGAACAGTCAAGCCCGAACTGCCAAGCCATGTCTTTCCTAGGACCGGTTTCAGGCTATCAGCCGTCTTCAGCCAGGATAGATTGACTCCAGTGGTGTGGAGAGCTTGGGACTCACGTCTGAGCATACCCATCCCACTCGGGGTGACAAATGCAAAAACAACAATTGATGGACAGAATGCAGAACATTGTCATACATTCACTCCAGTACAGAGATCCTGCCCTAAATCCATCGTTTTTTTGCACTCCACACCACCCCAGTTCAGACATGGCCATATGCAAATCAGCCTTGACCCTGTGCCTCATGGGAACAGTCCAGCCCGAACTGCCAAGCCATGTCTTTCCTGGACCAGAATCAAGCATCCTAGGACCGGTTTCTGGCTATCAGCCGTCTTCAGCCAGGATAGCTTGACTCTAGTGGTGTGGAGAGCATGGGACTCACGTCTGAGCATACCCATCCCACTTGGGGTGACAAATGCAAAAACAACAATTGATGGACAGAATGCAGAACAATGTCAAACATTCACCCCAGTACAGAGATCTGGGCCTAAATCCATTGTTTTTTGCACTCCACAGCACCCCAGTTCAGACATGGCCATATGCAAATCATCCATGACCCTGTGCCTCATGGGAACAGTCCAGCCCAAACTGCCAAGCCATGTCTTGCCTGGACAGGAATCAAGCATCCTAGGACCGGTTTCAGGCTATCAGCCGTATTCAGCCAGGATAGATTAACTCCAGTGGTGTGGAGAGGATGGGACTCACGTCTGAGCATACCCATCCCACTCGGGGTGACAAATGCAAAAACAACAATTGATGGACAGAATGCAGAACAATGTCATACATTCACCCCAGTACTGAGATATGGACCTAAATCCATCGTTTTTGTGCACTCCACACCACCCCAGTTCAGACATGGCCATATGCAAATCAGTATTTACCCTGTGCCTCATGGGAACTGTTCAGCCCGAACTGCCAAGCCATGTCTTTCCTGGACCGGAATCAAGCATCCTAGAACCGGTTTCTGGCTATCAGCCGTCTTCAGCCAGGATAGCTTTACTCCAGTGTTGTGGTGAGCATGGGACTCACTTCTCAGCATACCCATCCCACTCAGGGTGACAAATGAAAAAACAACAATTGATGGACAGAATGCAGAACAATGTCATACATTCACCCCAGTACAGAGCTCTGGGCCTAAATCCATTGTTTTTTGCACTCCACACCACCCCAGTTCAGACATGGCCATATGCAAATCATCCATGACCCTGTGCCTCATGGGAACAGTCCAGCCCGAACTGCCAAGCAATGTCTTTCCTGGACAGGAATCAAGTATCCTAGGACCGGTTTCAGGCTATCAGCCGTCTTCAGCCAGGATAGATTGACTCCAGTGGTGTGGAGAGCATGGGACTCACGTCTGAGCATACCCATCCCACTCGGGGTGAAAAATGCAAAAACAACAATTGATGGGCAGAATGCAGAACAATGTCATACACATATGCAAATCAGCCTTGACCCTGTGCCTCATCGGAACAGTCCAGCCCGTACTGCCAAGCCATGTCTTTCCTGGACTGGAATCAAGCATCCTATGACCGGTTTCTGGCTATCAGCCGTCTTCAGCCAGGATAGCTTGACTCCAGTGGTGTGGAGAGCATGGGACTCACGTCTGAGCATACCCATCCCACTTGGGGGGCCAAATGCAAAAACAACAATTGATGGACATAATGCCGAACAATGTTATACATTCACCCCAGTACAGAGATCTGGGCCTAAATCCATTGTTTTTTGCACTCCACAGCACCCCAGTTCAGACTTGGCCATATGCAAATCATCAATGACCCTGTGCCTCATGGGAACAGTCCTGCCCCAACTGCCAAGCCATGTCTTTCCTGGACCGGAATCAAGCATCCTAGGACCGGTTTATGGCTATCAGCCATCTTCAGCCAGGATAGCTTGACTCCAGTGGTCTGGAGAGCATGGGACTCACGTCTGAGCATACCCATCCCACTTGGGGTGACAAATGTAAAAACAACAATTGAAGGACAGAATGAACAATGTCATACATTAACTCCAGTACAGAGATCTGGACCAAAATCCATCATTTTTTTGCACTCCACACCACCTCAGTTCAGACATGGCCATATGCAAATCATCCTTGACTCTGTGCCTCGTGGGAACAGTCCAACCCAAACTGAAAAGCCATGTCTTTCCTGGACCAGATTCTAGCATACTAGGACCGGTTTCTGGCTATCAGCCATCTTCAGCCAGGATAGCTTGACTCCAGTGGTGTGGAGAGCATGGGACTCACCTCTGAGCATACCCATCCCACTCGGGGTGACTAATGCAAAAACAACAATGGATGTACAGAATGCAGAACAATGTTATACATTCACCCCAGTACAGAGCTCTGGGCCTAAATCCATTGTTTTTTGCACTCCACACCACCCCAGTTCAGACATGGCCATATGCAAATCATCCATGACCCTGTGCCTCATAGGAACAGTCCAGCCCGAACTGCCAAGCCATGTCTTTCCTGGACAGGAATCAAGTATCCTAGGACCGGTTTCAGGCTATCAGCCGTCTTCAGCCAGGATAGATTGACTCCAGTGGTGTGGAGAGCATGGGACTCACGTCTGAGCATACCCATCCCACTCGGGGTGAAAAATGCAAAAACAACAATTGATGGACAGAATGCAGAACAATGTCATACATTCACCCCAGTACAGAGCTCTGGGCCTACATCCATCATTTTTTTGCACTCCACACCACCCCAGTTCAGACATGGCCATATGCAAATCAGCCTTGACCCTGTGCCTCATGGGAACAGTCCTGCCCGAACTGCCAAGCCATGTCTTTCCTGGACCGGAATAGAGCATCCTAGGACCGGTTTCTGGCTATCAGCCGTCTTCAGCCAGGATAGCTTGACTCCAGTGGTGTGGGGAGCATGGGAATCACGTCTGAGCATACCCATCCCACTTACGGTGACAAATGCAAAAAGAACAATTGAAGGACAGAATGCAGAACAATGTCATACATTCACCCCAGTACAGAGATCTGGGCCTAAATCCATTGTTTTTTTGCACTCCACACCACCCCAGTTCAGACATGGCCATATGCAAATCAGCCTTGAACCTGTGCCTCATGGGAACAGTCCAGCCCGAACTGCCAAGCCATGTCTTTCCTGGACCGCAATCAAGCATCCTAGGACCGGTTTCTGGCTATCAGCCGTCTTCAGCTAGGATAGCTTGACTCCATGGTGTGGAGAGCATGGGACTCACGTCTGAGCATACCCATCCCACTCAGGGTGACAAATGCAAAAACAACAATTGATGGACAGAATGCAGAACAATGTCATACACATATGGAAATCAGCCTTGACCCTGTGCCTCATGGGAACAGTCCAGCCCGAACTGCCAAGCCATGTCTTTCCTGGACTGGAATCAAGCATCCTATGACCGGTTTCAGGCTATCAGACGTCTTCAGCCAGGATAGCTTGACTCCAGTGTTGTGGTGATCATGGGACTCACCCCCGAGCATACCCATCCCTCTCGGGGTGTGTGAGAAGTTGGCCTGATATGTAGTGTTTCCAATTCTGGAACCACTTGGTATCAGTCCAAACAAACCCCAAAGATGTCTGGTTGTAACTTAAGTCAACCTTGTTAGACAAGCTATCCTAGTGGTAGCATGGACTAAGCAGCCTTCAAGGCTAAACTTAAGAGGTCGTGTTAAGCGAGCTGTTTTACCACATACAATCCTGTAATCAAATGAAAGGACACCACACAAGTATATATTATAAAAATATATGTATTTATTTCTAAATTACTCCCCAGTACTCTTTATGAGGAAAGGGGCACAAGCGTTAAATCAAAAGCACAGTATAACATACAAAGTTGCACAATTTTGGATAAGGGCCGGTGGCCACTTAAACCATATGCTAAAAAAGTGGTATAAGAGATACCAATCAAACAGTGGTTAGGCCTAGGGCCTAGGGATTCGCTGGGAGCAGTCAGGACTAGCAATGCTGAAGTCGGGAGTAGCCCACAGGAGACGGGTGCAGCACGGAAAGTGCGGCTTGCACCAATACAATGTCAATGGTGCGTAAAAGTTACACAAAGTGAGTTAAATGATACTTCCACTGAACCTAGAGGAACAAAACTCTAGACACAGACCCTAGAGGTGTGTACCAGTGTGGGAACACCGGCGTTGCAATGTTACCTCACCCACAGGCCGTGGGTGCACAGGGTCGAAGTGGCGTCGGGTTTTGACACGCAGGCTCTAGGTGCTTGGAGCTGTTGCAGCTGCAGGCGAGGTGAAGCAGAAGTGTCCGGTGCGATCCAAGGGTGGATCGAAGTAGAAAAGTACCTGAAAGCAGAGGGGACAGAGTCTGGGTCACTCAGCAGTGACCAGGGTGGAACCAGGACGGAACCAGGCAATGTCGGGCGCAATCAGGTGGTTGTCGATAGGCTTCTCTCCGCTGTCACGTGGGCTCTGGGGCATCTGCGACGTCCAGGAGCGGGTCACGATCTGTCCTACAAAGGCTCTCGCCGTCAGCACCGTCGGCTTCAAGATTGCAGCAAACAGCACTTGGCAAAAGCAATCCAAGCGGAACTGGGAGATTGCTTATCACTCGAACCAGGAGGGTCAAAGTGGGGGCTCCTTTTCACAGGAGCTGCTGTAAATCTGGAGCAACCAGAAAAGCGAGTCGTATTCAAGTTTTCGTCGGCACAGGGGCCACAAGCCAGCTGGCAAGTGACCGGGCCAACGCGTCGAGCCAACACAAGCAGAAGGGCCCCACGCAGCACTCGTCGAGTGTGGAGGGGTGAGCTTTGGTGCAAGTGGAGCTCGGGGTGGGGGCTTCTCAAACCCCGGTGTACAGCTTCGAGGGTCACTCGTGGGCTGCACGGTCAGCGTCTCGTGGCCTTTTCAAGATGGCGTGCCCCACGCTTCCGGTCGCCTCCACTGGTCTCAGCTCTGCAAGGACTGTGGATCGGGCAGGGAGAAGGCAGGCAAGCTTGATCTCGTCGATCTCTGTCGCTCGAGTTCCAGCGGGAACTGCAACAAAGCAAGGGTCGAGGGCTGGATGTTGCCTGTTTGCACAGGGTGGTCACTCCTTGACCACAAGGGAGATTCTTCAGTCTTCTAACGTCGAGTAGAAAGTCGAAGGGTCCAGAATTCGTTTCTTATGTTTCTTCAGGATGATCTGAGTTGCATTGGCACTGCTCCCACTCTTATTCGAATCTGGTGGGCTGGACATCCTGCTAGGTCCCCTCCTATGGGTGGGACCCAGGAAGGGGGTGGTTACACCCCTTTCCTTTGATCCAGGCCGCGCTGGGACAGGGGCTGGGAGGCCCCAGAACCGGTTTGGCCGGATTATGCAAGGGGCAGCCTTGTGCTCCCCAGGCAGTGTCTGGTTTCTTTGAAACCTCCCTACTACAATCCACTATCTCCTGTCTGGGGTGGTTTGACACCGCCCTGCGACAGGAAACTCTTTGTCCATGCCACCATATGCTGAGTTTTGGTCAGCAGCAGGAGGCCAGACCCGTGTCTGTGGCAGAGGCATCCATTTTGTGGATCTGAGGCTCATTTTAAATCAACCGCGTTTCAGTAAAGTAACATGTCTTATCCCTCTAGAAGGGTGGAATGCTACCCCCGTCGCCAGAACTGGCGAGGGGGTAGTATTCCAATTCGTATGACACCTTACACGACATGTTTTGATAAAGCCAAACCAAAGTTGCTATATAACCGCGAGGATTATAAGGCGCTTAAGAGTATATGGTATGGCATTATCCCGGATCAGCTTAGGGAGTTGTTCCCGACAGCTGCAGACAGGCTCAGCTCATGCCAGAGCTCCATCTCACATAAAACCACGCACTCTGCCTCCAGGATTGCTGAGGCCTTCCATAGGAGTGGCTTACAGGCTATATATGTGTCCAGATATAGGTTTAGATATAGGTATACTATATCTAAGCAAGGGGTGATTACACCCACTTGCCCCAGCTGAGTGATCAGCCAGTTGTGTCAATTTAAGAACCAGCCAGGGGTGTCAAAAGCTATGCTTCAGCCCCTGGTAGGACTTGGTGGCACCTATGCCCTGAGCACCTATAGTGCATAGTACAGGGGCTGACAAGGAGTCCATTTCCAATTGTGGTATGTACCTATAGCACATGTATTATAAATTTAGAGAGAGAACAGCAGGCTGGGGGTCTGATTAGCAGGCCCACAGCCTCAGTAAGTCAAAAACCAGTGAAGCAAAAAGCAAAAATTGGGGTGACCATAGGATAGCAGACCCTACTCTCCTACACAACCCCCCCCCCAAACGCAGGGACATTAAACTTAACCTTGACCAGATAAGTCTTCATGTTCTAAGTGGAAGTACCTGGAGAGACCATCTGCATTACCATGGTCAGTCCCTGGGCGGTGCTCCACTGTAAAGTCCATCCCCTGTAGGGAAATGGACCACCTGAGCAGTTTGGGATTTTCACCCTTCATCTGATTTAGCCACAAGAGGGGCTTATGGTCTGACTGAATTAGGAAGTGAGTACCAAACAAGTATGGCCTCAACTTCTTCAGGGCCCAAACCACAGCAAAGGCCTCCCTCTCAACAGCTGACCAACGTTTCTCCCTGGGGGTCAGCCTTCTGCTAATAAAAGCAATGGGCTGGTCTTGACCATCTTGATTAAGTTGTGAAAGCACAGCTCCCACCCCCAACTCAGAAGCATCTGTCTGTACAATGAACTGTTTGGAGTAGTCAGGACTCTTCAGGATAGGTGCAGAGCACATGGCCTTCTTCAGGTCATCAAATGCCTTTTGACAGCTAACTGTCCACTGAACCTTTTTGGGCATCTTCTTGGATGTCAAGTCATTCAATGGTGTCACAATGGACCCATAGTTCTTTACAAATTTTCTGTAATACCCAGTCAGGCCCAAGAAGGCTCTGACTTGTGTCTGGGTAGTTGGAGGAGCCCAGTCCTGTATGGTCTGGATCTTGCTCTCCAGTGGTTGAACTTGACCCCCACCTACTAGGTGGCCCAAGTACACAACCTTGCTCTGCCCTATCTGGCACTTAGTAGCCTTGATAGTCAGGCCTGCCTTTTGCAGGGCCTCCAGAACCTTCTTCAGGTGGATCAGGTGATCCTCCCAGGTGGAGCTAAAGACAGCAATATCATCTAGATATGCTGCACAAAAGTCATCCAACCCAGCAAGGACTTGATTCACCAACCTTTGGAAGGTGGCAGGTGCATTCTTCAAACCAAAGGGCATTACCACAAATTGATAATGTCCACTAGGGGTAGAGAATGCTGTTTTGGCTTTTGACTCTTCAGCTAGTCTGATTTGCCAGTAGCCAGCTGTCAAATCAAATGTGCTCAGAAACTTGGCAGAAGCCAATTTATCAATGAGCTCATCTGCTCTTGGAATGGGATGAGCATCTGTCCTAGTGACAGCATTGAGACCTCTGTAGTCCACACAAAACCTCATTTCTCTCTTCCCATCTTTGGTATGAGGTTTTGGCACAAGGACCACTGGGCTAGCCCATGGGCTCTCTGATGGCTCAATCACTCCAAGCTCCAACATATATTGCACCTCAGCCTTTATACAATCCCTGACATGGTCAGGTTGCCTGTAGATCTTATTCTTCACAGGCAGACTGTCACCAGTGTCCACCTCATGGGTGCACCAATTAGTCTGGCTGGGTGTGAGAGAAAACATATGTCTGTGGGCCTGCAACACCTGTCTGCAGTCCACCTGTTGCTGCTCAGTGAGGCTGCCTGCCAAGGCTACTCCATCAACTGAACCATCATCAGGGTTCTGGGAAAGCAGGTCTGGGAGAGGGTCACTCTCTTCCTCCTGTTCCCCATCTGTGGCCATGAGGAGACTCATGTCCTCCCTGTCAACAAATGCTTTCAATCTGTTTACATGGAGCACCCTGTGGGGGCTCCTAGGGGTGCCAAAGTCAACCAAGTAGGTGACTTCTCCCTTCTTTTCAATGATAGGGTAGGGTCCAGTCCATTGGTCCTGGAGAGCTGCTGGCCCCACTGGGTCCAACACCCACACCTTCTGCCCTGGCTGGTACTCAACCAGAACAGCCTTTTGGTCATGCCAAGCTTTCTGTAATTCTTGACTTGCCTCAAGGTTTTTGGATGCTCTCTCCATGTATTCAGCCATCCTGGAGCGGAGACCAAGTACATAGTCCACAATGTCTAGTTTAGGCTTTTTGAGAGGTAACTCCCATCCTTCCTTCACCAAACTCAATGGACCTCTTACAGGGTGGCCAAACAAAAGTTCAAAAGGGCTGTAGCCAACCCCCTTCTGTGGGACCTCTCTGTAAGCAAAGAGCAAGCAGGGTAAAAGGATGTCCCATTTCCGCCTAAGCTTCTCTGGTAAACCTTGTATCATTCCCTTTAGGGTCTTGTTGAACCTTTCCACAAGCCCATTGCACTGTGGATGGTAGGGTGTGGTAAACTTGTAGTTTACTCCACACTCTTTCCACATTGCTTTCAAGTATCCAGACATAAAGTTGGTACCTCTGTCTGAAAGAACCTCCTTTGGAAAGCCCACTCTTGTGAAAACTGCAATGAGGGCTTTTGCCACCACAGGAGCTGTGGTGGTCCTCAGGGGAATTGCCTCTGGGTACCTGGTGGCATGATCCACTACCACCAGTATAAATCTGTGCCCAGATGCTGTTGGAGGATCCATGGGACCCACAATGTCTATTCCAACTCTTTCAAAGGGTACCCCCACCACAGGTAGTGGTATCAGGGGGGCCTTTGTTGTGCCACCTGACTTACCACTGGCTTGGCAAGTGACACAGGAGCGACAAAACTCCTTGACATTTTCTGACATGTGAGGCCAGTGAAAGTGTGGAACAAGCCTGTCCCAAGTCTTATTCTGGCCTAAGTGTCCTGCAAGGGGAATATCATGGGCCAAGGTAAGAAGGAAACCCCTAAACTTCAAAGGTATGACCAACCTCCTGGTTGTGCCAGGCTTGGGGTCTCTAGCCTCTGAATAAAGGAGTCCTTCATCCCAATACACTTTATGGGTACCTTGAGCATTCCCTGCAGCCTCAGCAGCAGCTTGCTGTCTGAGGGGTTCAAGGGAAGGGCAATCTAATTGAGCCTGCCCCAGGTCTGCCCTTGAGGGTCCCCCTGTCCCCTGAAACTCAACCTGTTCAGGTTCAAGCTCATCTGAGACAGTCTCCTCTTGGACTGCAGAATCAGTTTCCTGTGAAACTTGATCCTCAACCTGGGGCAAGTGGGAAGGCACAGCCTTAACCCTCTTGCTCCTTCTCTTGGGTTGTGGTTGGTCTATTGTTTCAAGATCCACCACTGGTTCAGGAAGGCACTTCTTAGCCTGAGACCTTGTCACTGCAAGGACATGAGCTGAAATCCCTAACATTTCTGCATGAGTCCTGTACTCCACTTCTGACCAAACTGAGCTTTCAAGATCATTGCCTAACAGACAGTCTACTGGGAGGTCTGCACTCACAACAACTTTCTTTAGGCCATCTACCCCTCCCCAGGAGAAGTTCACAACAGCCACACTGTGTGAAGTAGTGGAGTTGCTTGCATTGGTCACTAGGTAACTTTCACCTAGTACAATCTGACCAGGGTCCACAAAGTCAGGTGTCACCATGGTGACACTGGCACAAGTGTCCCTGTAGGCCTGAGCCAGTTTCTCATTGATTAAGGGAGTCTGCCTATATTTGCCCAGGTTACTGGGGCTTACTGCAGTGGGCAAAGGTAAGTCCACATCATATAGGAGAACTGCCTGTGTGGGGATTCTGACTAGGCCAGATTCCACCTCAGTACCCAGGGGCAACCCTACTAAACCCTTTGGCTGTGTACCACCACTGCTAACTGTACTAGGGGGTGCAGGTGCTTTAGGAGCTGCAGTGGTGGGGACTGGATTTTTCTTAGTGCATTCACTGCCCCAGTGTGAAACTGATTTGCAGGTATTACACCAAGGTTTCTTTGGGCCATCATTCTTCTTTTTCTTGTTTCCATTTTGGGAACCCCCCTCCTTATTGCTAGTTTGGGGGCCTGAAGACTTCTGGTCCTTTTCTTTATCTTTCTGATTCCCACCCTTCTGGTATGTTTTCTTCTGGTCACCTTGGTTCTGGTTTTTCTGCTTAATCCTTGTTCTGACCCATTTGTCTGCCTTCTTTCCCAATTCTTGGGGAGAGGTCAAATCAGAGTCAACAAGGTATTGATGCAACAGCTGGTTCTGACAGTTATTAAGGATCTGCTCTCTCATCATAAGATTGTACAATCCTGTATAGTCTGAAACTTTACTTCCCTGCAGCCAACCCTCCAGAGCCTTAGTGGCACAATCTACAAAATCAGTCCAGTCCTGAGTCTGTGCTTTTTGGGTGTCTCTGAACAACAACCTGTATTGCTCAGTGGTTAGGCCAAACCCTTCAATAAGAGCACTCTTCAGAACAGAGTAGTTTTTGGCATCCTCAGGTCTAACAGTGAGGAGCCTGTCCCTCCCTTTCTCAGAAAAGGAGTACCATAAAATTGCTGCCCACTGATCCTCAGGGACCTGCTGTACCATGCAGGCCCTCTCAAGAGCAGTCATCCATTTGTGGATATCATCCCCTTCCTTGTAGGGGGGCACAATTTTTGTCAGGTTTCTATTGTCATAGGCCCTGTCTGAAAAAACGTCAAAGCAAACCTGGCAACAAGAAGGCCTCATGGTTCAACGATGATCTTAAGAAGTCCAAGAAACTCTGCCGCTCCCTTGAAAAGGCCTGGAAAAAAGACCCAACCACTAGCACCAAGGACGCCTTCAAAAACGCCACCCGCACTCACCACCAACTAATCCGAAAGGCCAAGAAAACAGCATTCAAGGATCGACTTGACAACAACGCCCACAACAGCAAGGAACTTTTCAACATCGTCAAGGAATTTTCCAATCCCTCGGCCAACTCCAACGACATCACACCCTCTCAAGCCCTCTGCGACTCCCTAGCCTCATTCTTCCACAACAAGATTGCAGACATCCACAACAGTTTCGACAACCAACCCGGAGACCTACCCACCCAACCATATGCTGAACATTCTCCCCCCGTGAACACCCTTGACGACTGGAACCCAATCTCCACTGAGGACACCATCCGCCTGATGAACTCCATCCACTCAGGATCACCCACAGACCCATGTCCTCACCACATCTTCAACAAAGCAGACTCCGTCATAGCACCGCACCTCCGAGACGTCATCAACTGCTCCTTCAACTCCGCCACCTTCCCGGAAAACTGGAAACACGCTGAACTCACCGCCCTTCTGAAAAAACCCACAGCAGACCCCACCGAACTCAAAAATTACCGCCCCATTTCGCTCCTTCCATTCCCGGCCAAAGTAATCGAGAAAGCTGTCAACAACCAGCTCGCCGCTTTTCTCGAAGCCAACAAATCCCTCGACTCCTCACAATCTGGCTTCCGAGCAAAACACAGCACTGAGACCGCCCTCATCGCAGCAACAGACGACATTCGAACTCTACTGGACAATGGAGACACAGTCGCCCTCATCCTCCTCGACCTCTCTGCAGCATTCGACACAGTCTGCCACAGCACCCTTTTACAACGCCTCAGAAACATCGGAATACAAGGAAAAGCACTTGAATGGATCACATCGTTCCTCACTGGAAGAACCCAGAGAGTCCGCCTTCCACCATTCAAGTCTGAGGCCTCTGAAGTCATCTGTGGCGTACCACAAGGATCCTCACTCAGCCCCACCCTCTTCAACGTATACATGAGCCCCCTCGCGGCCATCGCCCGCCAACACAACCTCAACATCATCTCTTACGCGGATGACACTCAACTGATCCTTTCTCTCACCAATGACCCCAGCACCGCCAAAACTAACCTACACGCAGGAATGAAAGAAGTTGCCGAATGGATGAAACACAGCCGTCTGAAACTGAACTCAGATAAAACAGAAGTCCTCATCTTAGGTACATCCCCCTCTGCATGGGACGACTCTTGGTGGCCGGAAGCCCTTGGAAAAGCACCCATCCCGACAGACCACGCACGGAACCTAGGCGTCATCCTGGATTCTTCACTCTCAATGAACAGACAAGTCAACGCCGTCTCTTCATCCTGCTTCAACATTCTTCGCATGCTCAAAAAAACATTTCGCTGGATCCCCACCGAAACCAGGAAAACAGTCACCCATGCTCTGGTCACGAGCCGACTGGACTACGGAAACACCCTCTACGCAGGTATTACCGCTAAACTCCAGAAGAAACTCCAACAAATCCAAAACGCCTCAGCCAGGATCATATTAGACATCCCGCGCAACGAACACATCTCGGGTCACCTGAAAGACCTCCACTGGCTACCCGTCAATAAGAGAATCACTTTCCGACTGCTAACCCACGCTCACAAATCACTCTACGACATCGGACCAGAATGCATCAACTCACGACTGTCCTTCTACACCCCCTCCCGCCAACTACGTTCTTCCAGCCAAGCCCTCGCCACTGTACCCCGCATCAACAAGACCACCATGGGAGGCAGATCCTTCTCATACCTGGCTGCTAAAACTTGGAACTCACTCCCCACTTACCTTCGCCTTACCCAGAACCACCTAGCATTCAGAAAGCAACTTAAAACGTGGATATTTGACAAGTAATCATCCTCCCCTTCCTAAGCGCCTTGAGACCCTCTGGGTATGTAGTGCGCTATATAAATTACTTGACTTGACTTGACTTGACTTGCTGCCACCAGTGGCATCTAAGCCACTCAATTTCTGCTCCCTTGCCAAGGTAAGTTTAGCTTGAGCCAAGGTAAGCTTAGCTTGAGCCAAGGCTACCTCCTCCCTCTCTATCTGGAGTTGGACAGCCCTCATTCTGGCCCTATGCTCTTTCCTCTGGGAGGGAGTCATCCCCCTCTGAGATTCTCTTGAGGCACTAGAAAGATGAGAGTCCCCTGATTGAGATCTCACCCTCCTGTTACCTGGGAGAATTTGGTTATGAGACCTGGGGAGGTGCTGGCCCTCTCCATTCCCATGTAGGTCTAGGTTGGCCTGGTTAAGCCTGGCAACCTGTACCTGGTTCACCCTCTGATCCTGATCTTCAGGCTCATCTATATCTGAGCTTTCCTCTTCCTCTTCCTCCTCCTCTTCATCTTCTGGAAGATCCTCATTCTCAGGGGAGGTTATCCCTTCACCTGTCTCTAAGGGAGCCTGACTCACCTTATCTAAGTCATCCTTTTCTAGGATAGCTATTAGGGAAGGAATGGTAGGGCCTCTGCCCTTTTTTAGCCCCCTGGCTGTGCACAAGGCACTCAGGTCTTTGTGGCTAAGGTTGTCATATCTGGAAGTTGCCTTGGTGAGGTCAACTGCTACAGGGGCAGACCCTGAGGCTCCACCTGTATCAGACATGACTGCTAGTGAGGTGTAAGTGGTGCACTTACCTACACTAAGTGTTTTCCTACTGTACCTTGCTAGTGAGTTGTAGTCAGGGTGTGCTAATCCCTTTAATCTACAACTACTAAGTTCAGTAGAACTTAATATGCTAAGCTTTTGATTTATATGTACCTAAGGTACTTGATGTGATCTTTCAATTTGATGTAAAGATTGCAATGGTAAAACAAACAGCAAGCTCAAATCCGCACCGCTGCACACCAATGTGAGAAGTTGGCCTGATATGTAGTGTTTCCAATTCTGGAACCACTTGGTATCAGTCCAAACAAACCCCAAAGATGTCTGGTTGTAAGTCAACCTTGTTAGACAAGCTATCCTAGTGGTAGCATGGACTAAGCAGCCTTAAAGGCTAAACTTAAGAGGTCGTGTTAAGCGAGCTGTTTTACCACATACAATCCTGTAATCAAATGAAAGGACACCACACAAGTATATATTATAAAAATATATGTATTTATTTCTAAATTACTCCCCAGTACTCTTTATGAGGAAAGGGGCACAAGCGTTAAATCAAAAGCACAGTATAACATACAAAGTTGCACAATTTTGGATAAGGGCTGGTGGCCACTTAAACCATATACTAAAAAAGTGGTATAAGAGATACCAATCGAACAGTGGTTAGGCCTAGGGCCTAGGGATTCACTGGGAGCAGTCAGGACTAGCAATGCTGAAGTCGGGAGTAGCCCACAGGAGACGGGTGCAGCACGGAAAGTGCGGCTTGCACCAATACAATGTCAATGGTGCGTAAAAGTTACACAAAGTGAGTTAAATGATACTTCCGCTGAACCTAGAGGAACAAAACTCAAGACACAGACCCTAGAGGTGTGTACCAGTGTGAGAACACCGGCGTTGCAATGTTACCTCACCCACAGGCCGTGGGTGCACAGGGTCGAAGTGGCGTCGGGTTTTGACACGCAGGCTCTTGGTGCTTGGAGCTGTTGCAGCTGCAGGCGAGGTGAAGCAGAAGTGTCCGGTGCGATCCAAGGGTGGATCCAAGTAGAAAAGTACCTGAAAGCAGAGGGGACAGAGTCTGGGTCACTCAGCAGTGACCAGGGTGGAACCAGGACGGAACCAGGCAATGTCGGGCGCAATCAGGTGGTTGTCGATAGGCTTCTCTCCGCTGTCACGTGGGCTCTGGGGCATCTGCGATGTCCAGGAGCGGGTCACGATCTGTCCCACAAAGGCTCTCGCCGTCAGCACCGTCGGCTTCAAGATTGCAGCAAACAGCACTTGGCAAAAGCAATCCACGCGGAACTGGGAGATTGCTTATCACTCATACCAGGAGGGTCAGAGTGGGGGCTCCTTTTCACAGGAGCTGGTGTACATCTGGAGCAACCAGAAAAGTGAGTTGTATTCAAGTTTTCGTCGGCACAGGGGCCACAAGCCAGCTGGCAAGTGACCGGGCCAACGCGTCGAGCCAACACAAGCAGAAGGGCCCCACGCAGCACTCGTCAAGTGTGGAGGGGTGAGCTTTGGTGCAAGTGGAGCTCGGGGTGGGGGCTTCTCAAACCCCGGTGTACAGCTTCGAGGGTCACTCGTGGGCTGCACGGTCAGCGTCTCGTCGCCTTTTCAAGATGGCGTGCCCCACGCTTCCGGTCGCCTCCACTGGTCTCAGCTCTGCAGGGACTGTGGATCGGGCAGGGAGAAGGCAGGCAAGCTTGATCTCGTCGATCTCTGTCGCTCGAGTTCCAGCGGGAACTGCAACAAAGCAAGGGTCGAGGGCTGGATGTTGCCTGTTTGCACAGGGTGGTCACTCCTTGACCACAAGGGAGATTCTTCAGTCTTCTAACGTCGAGTAGAAAGTCGAAGGGTCCAGAATTCGTTTCTTATGTTTCTTCAGGATGATCTGAGTTGCATTGGCACTGCTCCCACTCTTATTCGAATCTGGTGGGCTGGACATCCTGCTAGGTCCCCTCCTATGGGTGGGACCCAGGAAGGGGGTGGTTACACCCCTTTCCTTTGATCCAGGCCGCGCTGGGACAGGGGCTGGGAGGCCCCAGAACCGGTTTGGCCGGATTATGCAAGGGGCAGCCTTGTGCTCCCCAGGCAGTGTCTGGTTTCTTTGAAACCTCCCTACTACAATCCACTATCTCCTGTCTGGGGTGGCTTGACACCGCCCTGCGACAGGAAACTCTTTGTCCAGGCCACCATATGCTGAGTTTCGGTCAGCAGCAGGAGGCCAGACCCGTGTCTGTGGCAGAGGCATCCATTTTGTGGATCTGAGGCTCATTTTAAATCAACCGCGTTTCAGTAAAGTAACATGTCTTATCCCTCTAGAAGGGTGGAATGCTACCCCCGTCGCCAGAACTGGCGAGGGGGTAGTATTCCAATTCGTATGACACCTTACACGACATGTTTTGATAAAGCCAAACCAAAGTTGCTATATAACCGCAAGGATTATAAGACGTTTAAGAGTATATGGTATGGCATTATCCCGGATCAGCTTAGGGAGTTGTTCCCGACAGCTGCAGACAGGCTCAGCTCATGCCAGAGCTCCATCTCACATAAAACCACGCACTCTGCCTCCAGGATTGCTGAGGCCTTCCATAGGAGTGGCTTACAGGCTATATATGTGTCCAGATATAGGTTTAGATATAGGTATACTATATCTAAGCAAGGGGTGATTACACCCACTTGCCCCAGCTGAGTGATCAGCCAGTTGTGTCAATTTAAGAACCAGCCAGGGGTGGCAAAAGCTATGCTTCAGCCCCTGGCAGGCCTTGGTGGCACCTATGCCCTGAGCACCTATAGTGCATAGTACAGGGGCTGACAAGGAGTCCATTTCCAATTGTGGTATGTACCTATAGCACATGTATTATAAATTTAGAGAGAGAACAGCAGGCTGGGGGTCTGATTAGCAGGCCCACAGCCTCAGTAAGTCGAAAACCAGTGAAGCAAAAAGCAAAAATTGGGGTGACCATAGGATAGCAGACCCTACTCTCCTACAGGGTGACAAATGCAAAAACAACAATTGATGGACAGAATGCAGAACAATGTCATACATTCACCCCAGTACAGAGCTCTGGGCCTAAATCCATTGTTTTTTGCACTCCACACCACCCCAATTCAGACATGGCCGTATGCAAATCATCCATGACCCTGTGCCTCATGAGAACAGTCCAGCCTGAACTGCCAAGCCATGTCTTTCCTGGACAGGAATCAAGCATACTAGGACCTGTTTCAGGCTATCAGCCGTCTTCAGCCAGGATAGATTGACTCCAGTGGTGTGGAGAGCATGGGACTCACGTCTGAGCATACCCATCCCTCTCGGGGTGACAAATTCAAAAACAACAATTGATGGACAGAATGCAGAACAATGTCATACATTCACTCCAGTACAGAGATCCTGGCCTAAATCCATCTTTTTTTTGCACTCCACACCACCCCAGTTCAGACATGTCCATATGCAAATCAGCCTTGACCCTGTGCCTCATGGGAACAGTCCAGCCCGAACTGCCAAGCCATGTCTTTCCTGGACCGGAATCAAGCATCCTAGGACCGGTTTCTGGATGTCAGCTGTCTTCAGCCAGGATAGCTGGACTCCAGTGGTGTGGAGAGCATGGGACTCACGTCTGAGCATACCCATCCCACTCGGGGTGACTAATGCAAAAACAACAATTGATGGACAGAATGCAGAACAATGTCATACATTCACCCCAGTACAGAGATATAAACCTAAATCCATTGTTTTTGTGCACTCCACACCACCTCAGTTCGGACATGGCCATATGCCAATCAGTCTTGACCCTGTGCCTCATGGGAACTGTTCAGCCTGAACTGCCAAGCCATGTCTTTCCTGGAACAGAATCAAGCATCCTAGGACCGGTTTCTGGCTATCAGCCATCTTCAGCCAGGATAGCTTGACTCCAGTGTTGTGGTGAGCATGGGACTCACGTCTGAGCATATCCATCCCACTCGGGGTGAAAAATGCAAAAACAACAATTGATGGACAGAATGCAGAACAATGTCATACATTCACCCCAGTACAGAGCTCTGGGCCTACATCCATCATTTTTTTGCACTCCACACCACCCCAGTTCAGACATGGCCATATGCAAATCAGCCTTGACCCTGTGCCTCATGGGATCAGTCCAGCCCGAACTGCCAAGCCATGTCTTTCCTGGACTGGAATCAAGCATCCTAGGACCGGTTTCTGGCTATCAGCCGTCTTCAGCCAGGATAGCTTGACTCCAGTGGTATGGAGAGCATGGGAATCACGTCTGTGCATACCCATCCCACTTGGGGTGACAAATGAAAAAACAACAATTGAAGGACAGAATGCAGAACAATGTCATACATTCACCCCAGTACAGAGATCTGGGCCTAAATCCATAGTTTTTTTGCACTCCACACCACCCCAGTTCAGACATAGCCATATGCAAATCAGCCTTGACCCTGTGCCTCATGGGAACAGTCCAGCCCGAACTGCCAAGCCATGTCTTTCCTGGCCCGCAATCAAGCATCCTAGGACCGGTTTCTGGCTATCAGCCGTCTTCAGCCAGGATAGCTTGACTCCATGGTGTGGAGAGCATGGGATTCACGTCTGAGCATACCCATCCCACTCGGGGTGACAAATGCAAAAACAACAATTGATGGACAGAATGCAGAACAATGTCATACACATATGCAAATCAGCCTTGACCCTGTGCCTCATCGGAACAGTCCAGCCCGAACTGCCAAGCCATGTCTTTCCTGGACTGGAATCAAGCATCCTATGACCGGTTTCTGACTATCAGCCGTCTTCAGCCTGGATAGCTTGACTCCAGTGGTGTGGAGAGCATGGGACTCAGGTCTGAGCATACCCATCCCACTCGGTGTGAAAAAAGCAAAAACAACAATTGATGGACAGAATGCCGAACAATGTTATACATTCACCCCAGTACAGAGATCTGGGCCTAAATCCATCATCTTTTTGCACTCCACACCACCCCAGTTCAGACATGGCCATAATCAAATTAGCCTTGACCCTGTGCCTCATGGGAACAGTCCTGCCCCAACTGCCAAGCCATGTCTTTCCTGGACCGGAATCAAGCATCCTAGGACCGGTTTCTGGCTATCAGCCGTCTTCAGCCAGGATAGCTTGACTCCAGTGGTGTGGAGAGCATGGGACTCACGTCTGAGCATACCCATCCCACTTGGGGTGACAAATGTAAAAACAACAGTTGAAGGACAGAATGAACAATGTCATACATTCACCCCAGTACAGAGATCTGGACCTAAATCCATCATTTTTTTGCACTCCACACCACCTCAGTTCAGACATGGCCATATGCAAATCATCCTTGACCCTGTGCCTCGTGGGAACAGTCCAACCCAAACTGAAAAGCCATGTCTTTCTTGGACCAGATTCTAGCATACTAGGACCGGTTTCTGGCTATCAGCCGTCTTCAGCCAGGATAGCTTGACTCCAGTGGTGTGGAGAGCATGGGACTCACCTCTGAGCATACCCATTCCACTCGGAGTGACAAATGCAAAAACAACAATGGATGTACAGAATGCAGAACAATGTTATACATTCACCCCAGTACAGAGATCTGGGCCTAAATCCATTGTTTTTTGCACTCCACACCACCCCAGTTCAGACATGGCCATATGCAAATCAGCCTTGACCCTGTGCCTCATGGGAACAGTCCAGCCCGAACTGCCAAGCCATGTCTTTCCTGGACCGGAATCAAGCATCCTAGGACCGGTTTCTGGCTATCAGCCGTCTTCAGCCAGGATAGCTTGACTCCAGTGTTGTGGTGAGCATGGGACTCACGTCTGAGCATACCCATCCCACTCGGGGTGAAAAATGCAAAAACAACAATTGATGGACAGAATGCAGAACAATGTCATACATTCACCCCAGTACAGAGCTCTGGGCCTACATCCATCATTTTTTTGCACTCCACACCACCCCAGTTCAGACATGGCCATATGCAAATCAGCCTTGACCCTGTGCCTCATGGGAACAGTCCTGCCCGAACTGCCAATCCATGTCTTTCCTGGACCGGAATCAAGAATCCTAGGACCAGTTTCTGGCTATCAGCCTTCTTGAGCCAGGATAGCTTGACTCCAGTGGTGTGGAGAGCATGGGAATCACGTCTGAGCATACCCATCCCATTTGGGGTGACAAATGCAAAAACAACAATTGATGGACAGAATGCAGAACAATGTTATACATTCACCCCAGTACAGAGCTCTGGGCCTAAATCCATTGTTTTTTGCACTCCATACCACCCCAGTTCAGACATGGCCATATGCAAATCATCCATGACCCTGTGCCTCATGGGAACAGTCCAGCCCGAACTGCCAAGCCATGTCTTTCCTGGACAGGAATCAAGCATCCTAGGACCGGTTTCTGGCTATCAGCTGTCTTCAGCCAGGATAGCTTGACTCCAGTGGTGTGGAGAGCATGGGACTCACGTCTGAGCATACCCAACCCACTCGGGGTGACTAATGCAAAAACAACAATTGATGGACAGAATGCAGAACAATGCCATACATTCACCCCAGTACAGAGATATGGACCTAAATCCATCGTTTTTGTGCACTCCACACCACCCCAGTTCAGACATGGCCATATGCAAATCAGCCTTGACCCTGTGCCTCATGGGAACTGTTCAGCCCGAACTGCCAAGCCATATCTTTCCTGGACCGGAATCAAGCATCCTAGGACCGGTTTCTGGCTATCAGCCGTCTTCAGCCAGGATAGCTTGACTCCAGTGTTGTGGTGAGCATGGGACTCACGTCTGAGCATACCCATCCCACTCGGGGTGACAAATGCAAAAACAACAATTGATGGACAGAATGCAGAACAATGTCTTACATTCACCCCAGTACAGAGCTCTGGGCCTAAATCCATTGTTTTTTGCACTCCACACCACCCCAGTTCAGACATGGCCATATACAAATCATCCATGACCATGTGCCTCATGGGAACAGTCCAGCCCGAACTGCCAAGCCATGTCTTTCCTGGAACAGAATCAAGCATCCTAGGACCGGTTTCTGGCTATCAGCCATCTTCAGCCAGGATAGCTTGACTCCAGTGTTGTGGTGAGCATGGGACTCACGTCTGAGCATACCCATCCCACTCGGGGTGAAAAATGCAAAAACAACAATTGATGGACAGAATGCAGAACAATGTCATACATTCACCCCAGTACAGAGCTCTGGGCCTACATCCATCATTTCTTTGCACTCCACACCACACCAGTTCAGACATGGCCATATGCAAATCAGCCTTGACCCTGTGCCTCATGGGATCAGTCCAGCCCGAACTGCCAAGCCATGTCTTTCCTGGACTGGAATCAAGCATCCTAGGACCGGTTTCTGGCTATCAGCCGTCTTCAGCCAGGATAGCTTGACTCCAGTGGTATGGAGAGCATGGGAATCACGTCTGAGCACACCCATCCCACTTGGGGTGACAAATGCAAAAACAACAATTGAAGGACAGAATGCAGAACAATGTCATACATTCACCCCAGTACAGAGATCTGGGCCTAAATCCATTGTTTTTTTGCACTCCACATCACCCCAGTTCAGACATGGCCATATGCAAATCAGCCTTGACCCTCTGCCTCATGGGAACAGTCCAGCCCGAACTGCCAAGCCATGTCTTTCCTGGACCGCAATCAAGCATCCTAGGACCGGTTTCTGGCTATCAGCCGTCTTCAGCCAGGATAGCTTGACTCCATGGTGTGGAGAGCATGGGATTCACGTCTGAGCATACCCATCCCACTCGGGGTGACAAATGCAAAAACAACAATTGATGGACAGAATGCAGAACAATGTCATACACATATGCAAATCAGCCTTGACCCTGTGACTCATCGGAACAGTCCAGCCCGAACTGCCAAGCCATGTCTTTCCTGGACTGGAATCAAGCATCCTATGACCGGTTTCTGGCTATCAGCCGTCTTCAGCCTGGATAGCTTGACTCCAGTGGTGTGGAGAGCATGGGACTCAGGTCTCAGCATACCCATCCCACTCGGTGTGAAAAAAGCAAAAACAACAATTGATGGACAGAATGCCGAACAATGTTATACATTCACCCCAGTACAGAGATCTGGGCCTAAATCCATCATCTTTTTGCACTCCACACCACCCCAGTTCAGACATGGCCATAATCAAATTAGCCTTGACCCTGTGCCTCATGGGAACAGTCCTGCCCCAACTGCCAAGCCATGTCTTTCCTGGACCGGAATCAAGCATCCTAGGACCGGTTTCTGGCTATCAGCCGTCTTCAGCCAGGATAGCTTGACTCCAGTGGTGTGGAGAGCATGGGACTCACGTCTGAGCATACCCATCCCACTTGGGGTGACAAATGTAAAAACAACAATTGAAGGACAGAATGAACAATGTCATACATTCACCCCAGTACAGAGATCTGGACCTAAATCCATCATTTTTTTGCACTCCACACCACCTCAGTTCAGACATGGCCATATGCAAATCATCCTTGACCCTGTGCCTCGTGGGAACAGTCCAACCCAAACTGAAAAGCCATGTCTTTCTTGGACCAGATTCTAGCATACTAGGACCGGTTTCTGGCTATCAGCCGTCTTCAGCCAGGATAGCTTGACTCCAGTGGTGTGGAGAGCATGGAACTCACCTCTGAGCATACCCATTCCACTCGGAGTGACAAATGCAAAAACAACAATGGATGTACAGAATGCAGAACAATGTTATACATTCACCCCAGTACAGAGATCTGGGCCTAAATCCATTGTTTTTTGCACTCCACACCACCCCAGTTCAGACATGGCCATATGCAAATCAGCCTTGACCCTGTGCCTCATGGGAACAGTCCAGCCCGAACTGCCAAGCCATGTCTTTCCTGGACCGGAATCAAGCATCCTAGGACCAGTTTCTGGCTATCAGCCGTCTTCAGCCAGGATAGCTTGACTCCAGTGTTGTGGTGAGCATGGGACTCACGTCTGAGCATACCCATCCCACTCGGGGTGAAAAATGCAAAAACAACAATTGATGGACAGAAAACAATTGATGGACAGAATGCAGAACAATGTCATACATTCACCCCAGTACAGAGCTCTGGGCCTACATCCATCATTTTTTTGCACTCCACACCACCCCAGTTCAGACATGGCCATATGCAAATCAGCCTTGACCCTGTGCCTCATGGGAACAGTCCTGCCCGAACTGCCAAGCCATGTCTTTCCTGGACCGGAATCAAGCATCCTAGGACCAGTTTCTGGCTATCAGCCTTCTTGAGCCAGGATAGCTTGACTCCAGTGGTGTGGAGAGCATGGGAATCACGTCTGAGCATACCCATCCCATATGGGGTGACAAATGCAAAAACAACAATTGATGGACAGAATGCAGAACAATGTCATACATTCACTCCAGTACAGAGATCCTGGCCTAAATCCATCGTTTTTTTGCACTCCACACCACCCCAGTTCATTCATGGCTATATGCAAATCAGCCTTGACCCTGTGCCTCATGGGAACAGTCCAGCCCAAACTGCCAAGCCATGTCTTTCCTGGACCGGAATCAAGCATCCTAGGACCGGTTTCTGGCTATCAGCCGTCTTCAGCCAGGATAGCTTGACTCCAGTGGTGTGGAGAGCATGGGACTCACGTCTGAGCATACCCATCCCACTCGGGGTGACTAATGCAAAAACAACAATTGATGGACAGAATGCAGAACAATGCCATACATTCACCCCAGTACAGAGATATGGACCTAAATCCATCGTTTTTGTGCACTCCACACCACCCCAGTTCAGACATGGCCATATGCAAATCAGCCTTGACCCTGTGCCTCATGGGAACTGTTCAGCCCGAACTGCCAAGCCATATCTTTCCTGGACCGGAATCAAGCATCCTAGGACCGGTTTCTGGCTATCAGCCTTCTTCAGCCAGGATAGCTTGACTCCAGTGTTGTGGTGAGCATGGGACTCACGTCTGAGCATACCCATCCCACTCGGGGTGAAAAATGCAAAAACAACAATTGATGGACAGAATGCAGAACAATGTCATACATTCACCCCAGTACAGAGCTCTGGGCCTACATCCATCATTTTTTTGCACTCCACACCACCCCAGTTCAGACATGGCCATATGCAAATCAGCCTTGACCCTGTGCCTCATGGGAACAGTCCTGCCCGAACTGCCAATCCATGTCTTTCCTGGACCGGAATCAAGAATCCTAGGACCAGTTTCTGGCTATCAGCCTTCTTGAGCCAGGATAGCTTGACTCCAGTGGTGTGGAGAGCATGGGAATCACGTCTGAGCATACCCATCCCATTTGGGGTGACAAATGCAAAAACAACAATTGATGGACAGAATGCAGAACAATGTCATACATTCACCCCAGTACAGAGCTCTGGGCCTAAATCCATTGTTTTTTGCACTCCATACCACCCCAGTTCAGACATGGCCATATGCAAATCATCCATGACCCTGTGCCTCATGGGAACAGTCCAGCCCGAACTGCCAAGCCATGTCTTTCCTGGACAGGAATCAAGCATCCTAGGACCGGTTTCAGACTATCAGCCGTCTTCAGCCAGGATAGATTGACTCCAGTGGTGTGGAGAGCATGGGACTCACGTCTGAGCATACCCATCCCACTCGGGGTGACAAATGCAAAAACAACAATTGATGGACAGAATGCAGAACAATGTCATACATTCACTCCAGTACAGAGATCCTGGCCTAAATCCATCGTTTTTTGCACTCCACACCACCCCAGTTCATTCATGGCCATATGCAAATCAGCCTTGACCCTGTGCCTCATGGGAACAGTCCAGCCCGAACTGCCAAGCCATGTCTTTCCTGGACCGGAATCAAGCATCCTAGGACCGGTTTCTGGCTATCAGCCGTCTTCAGCCAGGATAGCTTGACTCCAGTGGTGTGGAGAGCATGGGACTCACGTCTGAGCATACCCATCCCACTCGGGGTGACTAATGCAAAAACAACAATTGATGGACAGAATGCAGAACAATGCCATACATTCACCCCAGTACAGAGATATGGACCTAAATCCATCGTTTTTGTGCACTCCACACCACCCCAGTTCAGACATGGCCATATGCAAATCAGCCTTGACCCTGTGCCTCATGGGAACTGTTCAGCCCGAACTGCCAAGCCATATCTTTCCTGGACCGGAATCAAGCATCCTAGGACCGGTTTCTGGCTATCAGCCGTCTTCAGCCAGGATAGCTTGACTCCAGTGTTGTGGTGAGCATGGGACTCACGTCTGAGCATACCCATCCCACTCGGGGTGACAAATGCAAAAACAACAATTGATGGACAGAATGCAGAACAATGTCATACATTCACCCCAGTACAGAGCTCTGGGCCTAAATCCATTGTTTTTTGCACTCCACACCACCCCAGTTCAGACATGGCCATATACAAATCATCCATGACCATGTGCCTCATGGGAACAGTCCAGCCCGAACTGCCAAGCCATGTCTTTCCTGGAACAGAATCAAGCATCCTAGGACCGGTTTCTGGCTATCAGCCATCTTCAGCCAGGATAGCTTGACTCCAGTGTTGTGGTGAGCATGGGACTCACGTCTGAGCATACCCATCCCACTCGAGGTGAAAAATGCAAAAACAACAATTGATGGACAGAATGCAGAACAATGTCATACATTCACCCCAGTACAGAGCTCTGGGCCTACATCCATCATTTCTTTGCACTCCACACCACACCAGTTCAGACATGGCCATATGCAAATCAGCCTTGACCCTGTGCCTCATGGGATCAGTCCAGCCCGAACTGCCAAGCCATGTCTTTCCTGGACTGGAATCAAGCATCCTAGGACCGGTTTCTGGCTATCAGCCGTCTTCAGCCAGGATAGCTTGACTCCAGTGGTATGGAGAGCATGGGAATCACGTCTGAGCACACCCATCCCACTTGGGGTGACAAATGTAAAAACAACAATTGAAGGACAGAATGCAGAACAATGTCATACATTCACCCCAGTACAGAGATCTGGGCCTAAATCCATTGTTTTTTTGCACTCCACACCACCCCAGTTCAGACATGGCCATATGCAAATCAGCCTTGACCCTCTGCCTCATGGGAACAGTCCAGCCCGAACTGCCAAGCCATGTCTTTCCTGGACCGCAATCAAGCATCCTAGGACCGGTTTCTGGCTATCAGCCGTCTTCAGCCAGGATAGCTTGACTCCATGGTGTGGAGAGCATGGGATTCACGTCTGAGCATACCCATCCCACTCGGGGTGACAAATGCAAAAACAACAATTGATGGACAGAATGCAGAACAATGTCATACACATATGCAAATCAGCCTTGACCCTGTGACTCATCGGAACGGTCCAGCCCGAACTGCCAAGCCATGTCTTTCCTGGACTGGAATCAAGCATCCTATAACCGGTTTCTGGCTATCAGCCGTCTTCAGCCTGGATAGCTTGACTCCAGTGGTGTGGAGAGCATGGGACTCAGGTCTGAGCATACCCATCCCACTCGGTGTGAAAAAAGCAAAAACAACAATTGATGGACAGAATGCCGAACAATGTTATACATTCACCCCAGTACAGAGATCTGGGCCTAAATCCATCATCTTTTTGCACTCCACACCACCCCAGTTCAGACATGGCCATAATCAAATTAGCCTTGACCCTGTGCCTCATGGGAACAGTCCTGCCCCAACTGCCAAGCCATGTCTTTCCTGGACCAGAATCAAGCATCCTAGGACCGGTTTCTGGCTATCAGCCGTCTTCAGCCAGGATAGCTTGACTCCAGTGGTGTGGAGAGCATGGGACTCACGTCTGAGCATACCCATCCCACTTGGGGTGACAAATGTAAAAACAACAATTGAAGGACAGAATGAACAATGTCATACATTCACCCCAGTACAGAGATCTGGACCTAAATCCATCATTTTTTTGCACTCCACACCACCTCAGTTCAGACATGGCCATATGCAAATCATCCTTGACCCTGTGCCTCGTGGGAACAGTCCAACCCAAACTGAAAAGCCATGTCTTTCTTGGACCAGATTCTAGCATACTAGGACCGGTTTCTGGCTATCAGCCGTCTTCAGCCAGGATAGCTTGACTCCAGTGTTGTGGTGAGCATGGGACTCACGTCTGAGCATACCCATCCCATATGGGGTGACAAATGCAAAAACAACAATTGATGGACAGAATGCAGAACAATGTCATACATTCACCCCAGTACAGAGCTCTGGGCCTAAATCCATTGTTTTTTGCACTCCATACCACCCCAGTTCAGACATGGCCATATGCAAATCATCCATGACCCTGTGCCTCATGGGAACAGTCCAGCCCGAACTGCCAAGCCATGTCTTTCCTGGACAGGAATCAAGCATCCTAGGACCGGTTTCAGACTATCAGCCGTCTTCAGCCAGGATAGATTGACTCCAGTGGTGTGGAGAGCATGGGACTCACGTCTGAGCATACCCATCCCACTCGGGGTGACAAATGCAAAAACAACAATTGATGGACAAAATGCAGAACAATGTCATACATTCACTCCAGTACAGAGATCCTGGCCTAAATCCATCGTTTTTTTGCACTCCACACCACCCCAGTTCATTCATGGCTATATGCAAATCAGCCTTGACCCTGTGCCTCATGGGAACAGTCCAGCCCAAACTGCCAAGCCATGTCTTTCCTGGACCTGAATCAAGCATCCTAGGACCGGTTTCTGGCTATCAGCCGTCTTCAGCCAGGATAGCTTGACTCCAGTGGTGTGGAGAGCATGGGACTCACGTCTGAGCATACCCATCCCACTCGGGGTGACTAATGCAAAAACAACAATTGATGGACAGAATGCAGAACAATGCCATACATTCACTCCAGTACAGAGATATGGACCTAAATCCATCGTTTTTGTGCACTCCACACCACCCCAGTTCAGACATGGCCATATGCAAATCAGCCTTGACCCTGTGCCTCATGGGAACTGTTCAGCCCGAACTGCCAAGCCATATCTTTCCTGGACCGGAATCAAGCATCCTAGGACCGGTTTCTGGCTATCAGCCGTCTTCAGCCAGGATAGCTTGACTCCAGTGTTGTGGTGAGCATGGGACTCACGTCTGAGCATACCCATCCCACTCGGGTTGACAAATGCAAAAACAACAATTGATGGACAGAATGCAGAACAATGTCATACATTCACCCCAGTACAGAGCTCTGGGCCTAAATCCATTGTTTTTTGCACTCCACACCACCCCAGTTCAGACATGGCCATATACAAATCATCCATGACCATGTGCCTCATGGGAACAGTACAGCCCGCACTGCCAAGCCATGTCTTTCCTGTACAGGAATCAAGCATCCTAGGACGGGTTTCAGGCTATCAGCCGTATTCAGCCAGGATAGATTGACTCCAGTGGTGTGGAGACCATGGGACTGACGTCTGAGCATACCCATCCCACTCGGGGTGACAAATGCAAAAACAACAATTGATGGACAGAATGCAGAACAATGTCATACATTCACTCCAGTACAGAGATCCTGGCCTAAATCCATCGTTTTTGTGCACTCCACACCACCCCAGTTCAGACAAGGCCATATGCAAATCAGCCTTGACCCTGTGCCTCATGGGAACAGTGCAGCCCGAACTGCCAAGCCATGTCTTTCCTGGACCGGATTCAAGCATCCTAGGACCGGTTTCTGGCTATCAGCCGTCTTCAGCCAGGATAGCTTGACTCCAGTGGTGTGGAGAGCATGGGACTCACCTCTGAGCATACCCATTCCACTCGGAGTGACAAATGCAAAAACAACAATGGATGTACAGAATGCAGAACAATGTTATACATTCACCCCAGTACAGAGATCTGGGCCTAAATCCATTGTTTTTTGCACTCCACACCACCCCAGTTCAGACATGGCCATATGCAAATCAGCCTTGACCCTGTGCCTCATGGGAACAGTCCAGCCCGAACTGCCAAGCCATGTCTTTCCTGGACCGGAATCAAGCATCCTAGGACCGGTTTCTGGCTATCAGCCGTCTTCAGCCAGGATAGCTTGACTCCAGTGTTGTGGTGAGCATGGGACTCACGTCTGAGCATACCCATCCCACTCGGGGTGAAAAATGCAAAAACAACAATTGATGGACAGAATGCAGAACAATGTCATACATTCACCCCAGTACAGAGCTCTGGGCCTACATCCATCATTTTTTTGCACTCCACACCACCCCAGTTCAGACATGGCCATATGCAAATCAGCCTTGACCCTGTGCCTCATGGGAACAGTCCTGCCCGAACTGCCAAGCCATGTCTTTCCTGGACCGGAATCAAGCATCCTAGGACCAGTTTCTGGCTATCAGCCTTCTCGAGCCAGGATAGCTTGACTCCAGTGGTGTGGAGAGCATGGGAATCACGTCTGAGCATACCCATCCCATATGGGGTGACAAATGCAAAAACAACAATTGATGGACAGAATGCAGAACAATGTCATACATTCACCCCAGTACAGAGCTCTGGGCCTAAATCCATTGTTTTTTGCACTCCATACCACCCCAGTTCAGACATGGCCATATGCAAATCATCCATGACCCTGTGCCTCATGGGAACAGTCCAGCCCGAACTGCCAAGCCATGTCTTTCCTGGACAGGAATCAAGCATCCTAGGACCGGTTTCAGACTATCAGCCGTCTTCAGCCAGGATAGATTGACTCCAGTGGTGTGGAGAGCATGGGACTCACGTCTGAGCATACCCATCCCACTCGGGGTGACAAATGCAAAAACAACAATTGATGGACAGAATGCAGAACAATGTCATACATTCACTCCAGTACAGAGATCCTGGCCTAAATCCATCGTTTTTTTGCACTCCACACCACCCCAGTTCATTCATGGCCATATGCAAATCAGCCTTGACCCTGTGCCTCATGGGAACAGTCCAGCCCAAACTGCCAAGCCATGTCTTTCCTGGACCGGAATCAAGCATCCTAGGACCGGTTTCTGGCTATCAGCCGTCTTCAGCCAGGTTAGCTTGACTCCAGTGGTGTGGAGAGCATGGGACTCACGTCTGAGCATACCCATCCCACTCGGGGTGACTAATGCAAAAACAACAATTGATGGACAGAATGCAGAACAATGCCATACATTCACCCCAGTACAGAGATATGGACCTAAATCCATCGTTTTTGTGCACTCCACACCACCCCAGTTCAGACATGGCCATATGCAAATCAGCCTTGACCCTGTGCCTCATGGGAACTGTTCAGCCCGAACTGCCAAGCCATATCTTTCCTGGACCGGAATCAAGCATCCTAGGACCGGTTTCTGGCTATCAGCCGTCTTCAGCCAGGATAGCTTGACTCCAGTGTTGTGGTGAGCATGGGACTCACGTCTGAGCATACCCATCCCACTCGGGTTGACAAATGCAAAAACAACAATTGATGGACAGAATGCAGAACAATGTCATACATTCACCCCAGTACAGAGCTCTGGGCCTAAATCCATTGTTTTTTGCACTCCACACCACCCCAGTTCAGACATGGCCATATACAAATCATCCATGACCATGTGCCTCATGGGAACAGTCCAGCCCGAACTGCCAAGCCATGTCTTTCCTGTACAGGAATCAAGCACCCTAGGACGGGTTTCAGGCTATCAGCCGTCTTCAGCCAGGATAGATTGACTCCAGTGGTGTGGAGAGCATGGGACTGACGTCTGAGCATACCCATCCCACTCGGGGTGACAAATGCAAAAACAACAAGTGATGGACAGAATGCAGAACAATGTCATACATTCACTCCAGTACAGAGATCCTGGCCTAAATCCATCGTTTTTGTGCACTCCACACCACCCCAGTTCAGACAAGGCCATATGCAAATCAGCCTTGACCCTGTGCCTCATGGGAACAGTGCAGCCCGAACTGCCAAGCCATGTCTTTCCTGGACCGGAATCAAGCATCCTAGGACCGGTTTCTGGCTATCAGCCGTCTTCAGCCAGGATAGCTTGACTCCAGTGGTGTGGAGAGCATGGGACTCACGTCTGAGCATACCCATCCCACTCGGGGTGACTAATGCAAAAACAACAATTGATGGACAGAATGCAGAACAATGTCATACATTCACCCCAGTACAGAGATGTGGACCTAAATCCATTGTTTTTGTGCACTCCACACCACCCCAGTTCAGACATGGCCATATGCAAATCAGCCTTGACCCTGTGCCTCATGGGAACTGTTCAGCCCGAACTGCCAACCCATGTCTTTCCTGGACCAGAATCAAGCATCCTAGGACCGGTTTCTGGCTATTAGCCGTCTTCAGCCAGGATAGCTTGACTCCAGTGTTGTGGTGAGCATGGGACTCACGTCTGAGCATACCCATTCCACTCGGGGTGACAATTGCAAAAATAACAATTGATGGACAGAATGCAGAATAATGTCATACATTCACCCCAGTACAGAGCTCTGGCCTACATCCATCATTTTTTTGCACTCCACACTACCCGAGTTCAGACATGGCCATATGCAAATCAGCCTTGACCCTGTGCCTCATGGGAACAGTCCTGCCCCAACTGCCAAGCCATGTCTTTCCTGGACCAGAATCAAGCATCCTAGGACCGGTTTCTGGCTATTAGCCGTCTTCAGCCAGGATAGCTTGACTCCAGTGGTGTGGAGAGCATGGGACTCACGTCTGAGCATACCCATCCCACCTGGGGTGACAAATGCAAAAACAACAATTGAAGGACAGAATGCAGAACAATGTCATACATTCACCCCAGTACAGAGATCTGGGCCTAAATCCGTTGTTTTTTTGCACTCCACACCACCCCAGTTCAGGCATGGCCATATGCAAATCAGCCTTGACCCTTCGCCTCATGGGAACAGTCCAGCCCGAACTGCTAAGCCATGTCTTTCCTGGACCAGATTCTAGCATACTAGGACCGGTTTCTGGCTATCAGCCGTCTTCAGCCAGGATAGCTTGACTCCAGTGGTGTGGAGAGCATGGGACTCACCTCTGAGCATACCCATCCCACTCTGAGTGACAAATGCAAAAACAACAATTGATATACAGAATGCAGAACAATGTTATACATTCACCCCAGTACAGAGATCTGGGCCTAAATCCATTGTTGTTTGCACTCCACACCACCCCAGTTCAGACATGGCCATATGCAAATGATCCATGACCCTGTGCCTCATGAGAACAGTCCAGCCCGAACTGCCAAGCCATGTCTTTCCTGGACAGGAATCAAGCATCCTAGGACCGGTTTCAGGCTATCAGCCGTCTTCAGCCAGGATAGATTGACTCCAGTGGTGTGTAGAGCATGGGACTCACGTCTGAGCATACCCATCCCACTCGGGGTGACAAATGCAAAAACAACAATTGATGGACAGAATGCAGAACAATGTCATACATTCACTCCAGTACAGAGATCCTGGCCTAAATCCATCGTTTTTTTGCACTCCACACCACCCCAGTTCAGACATGGCCATATGCAAATCAGCCTTGACCCTGTGCCTCATGGGAACAGTCCAGCCCGAACTGCCAAGCCATGTCTTTCCTGGACCGGAATCAAGCATCCTAGGACCGGTTTCTGGCTATCAGCCGTCTTCAGCCAGGATAGCTTGACTCCAGTGGTGTGGAGAGCATGGGACTCACCTCTGAGCATACCCATCCCACTCGGAGTGACAAATGCAAAAACAACAATTGATATACAGAATGCAGAACGATGTTATACATTCACCCCTGTACAGAGATCTGAGCCTAAATCCATTGTTTTTTGCACTCCACACCACCCCAGTTCAGACATGGCCATATGCAAATCATCCATGACCCTGTGCCTCATGAGAACAGTCCAGCCCGAACTGCCAAGCCATGTCTTTCCTGGACAGGAATCCAGCATCCTAGGACCGGTTTCAGGCTATCAGCCGTCTTCAGCCAGGATAGATTGACTCCAGTGGTGTGGAGAGCATGGGACTCACGTCTGAGCATACCCATCCCACTCGGGGTGACAAATGCAAAAATAACAATTGATGGACAGAATGCAGAACAATGTCATACATTCACTCCAGTACAGAGATCCTGGCCTAAATCCATTGTTTTTTTGCACTCCACACCACCCCAGTTCAGACATGGCCATATGCAAATCAGCCTTGACCCTGTGCCTCATGGGAACAGTCCAGCCCGAACTGCCAAGCCATGTGTTTCCTGGACCGGAATCAAGCATCCTAGGACTGGTTTCTGGCTATCAGCCGTCTTCAGCCAGGATAGCTTGACTCCAGTGGTGTTTAGAGCATGGGCATCACGTCTGAGCATACCCATCCCACTCGGGGTGACAAATGCAAAAACAACAAGTGATGGACAGAATGCAGAACAATGTCATACATTCACTCCAGTACAGAGATCCTGGCCTAAATCCATCATTTTTTTGCACTCCACACCACCCCAGTTCAGACATGGCCATATGCAAATCTGCCTTGACCCTGTGCCTCATGGGAACAGTCCAGCCCGAACTGCCAAGCCATGTGTTTCCTGGACCGGAATCAAGCATCCTAGGACTGGTTTCTGGCTATCAGCCGTCTTCAGCCAGGATAGCTTGACTCCAGTGGTGTTTAGAGCATGGGACTCACGTCTGAGCATACCCATCCCACTCGGGGTGACAAATGCAAAAACAACAATTGATGGACAGAATGCAGAACAATGTCATACATTCACCCCAGTACAGAGCTCTGGGCCTACATCCATCATTTGTTTGCACTCCACACCACCCCAGTTCAGACATGGCCATATGCAAATCAGCCTTGACCCTGTGCCTCATGGGAACAGTCCAGCCCGAACTGCCAAGCCATGTCTTTCCTGGACAGGAATAAAGCATCCTAGGACCGGTTTCTGGCTATCAGCCGTCTTCAGCCAGGATAGATTGACTCCAGTGGTGTTTAGAGCATGGGACTCACGTCTGAGCATACCCATCCCACTCGGGGTGACAAATGCAAAAACAACAATTGATGGACAGAATGCAGAACAATGTCATACATTCACCCCAGTACAGAGCTCTGGGCCTAAATCTATTGTTTTTTGCACTCCACACCACCCCAGTTCAGACATGGCCATATGCAAATCATCCATGACCCTGTGCCTTATGGGAACAGTCCAACCTGAACTGCCAAGCCATTTCTTTCCTGGACAGGAATCCAGCATCCTAGGACCAGTTTCAGGCTATCAGCCGTCTTCAGCCAGGATAGATTGACTCCAGTGGTGTGGAGAGCATGGGACTCACGTCTGAGCATACCCATCCCACTCGGGGTGACAATTGCAAAAACAACAATTGATGGACAGAATGCAGAACAATGTCATACATTCACTCCAGTACAGAGATCCTGGTCTAAATCCATCGTTGTTTGCACTCCACACCACCCCAGTTCAGACATGGCCATATGCAAATCAGCCTTGACCCTGTGCCTCATGGGAACAGTCCAGCCCGAACTGCAAAGCCATGTCTTTCCTGGACCGGAACCAAGCATCCTAGGACCGGTTTCTGGCTATCAGCCGTCTTCAGCCAGGATAGCTTGACTCCAGTGGTGTGGAGAGCATGGGACTCACGTCTGAGCATACCCATCCCACTCGGGGTGACTAATGCAAAAACAACAATTGATGGACAGAATGCAGAACAATGTAATACATTCACCCCAGTACAGAGATCCTGGCCTAAATCCATTGTTTTTTTGCACTCCACACCACCCCAGTTCAGACATGGCCATCTGCAAATCAGCCTTGACCCTGTGCCTCATGGGAACAGTCCAGCCCGAACTGCCAAGCCATGTCTTTCCTGGACCGGCGTCAAGCATCCTAGGACCAGTTTCTGGCTATCAGCCGTCTTCAGCCATGATAGCTTGACTCCAGTGGTGTGGAGAGCATGGGACTCACGTCTGAGCATACCCAACCCACTTGGGGTGACAAATGCAAAAACAACAATTGAAGGACAGAATGCAGAACAATATCATACATTCACCCCAGTACAGAGATCGGGGCCTAAATCCATTGTTTTTTTGCACTCCACACCACCCCAGTTCAGACATGGCCATATGCAAATCAGCATTGACCCTGTGCCTCATGAGAACAGTCCAGCCCGAACTGCCAAGCCATGTCTTTCCTGGACAGGAATCAAGCATCCTAGGACCGGTTTCAGGCTATCAGCCGTCTTCAGCCAGGATAGATTGACTCCAGTGGTGTGTAGAGCATGGGACTCACGTCTGAGCATACCCATCCCACTCGGGGTGACAAATGCAAAAACAACAATTGATGGACAGAATGCAGAACAATGTCATACATTCACTCCAGTACAGAGATCCTGGCCTAAATCCATCGTTTTTTTGCACTCCACACCACCCCAGTTCAGACATGGCCATATGCAAATCAGCCTTGACCCTGTGCCTCATGGGAACAGTCCAGCCCGAACTGCCAAGCCATGTCTTTCCTGGACCGGAATCAAGCATCCTAGGACCGGTTTCTGGCTATCAGCCGTCTTCAGCCAGGATAGCTTGACTCCAGTGGTGTGGAGAGCATGGGACTCACCTCTGAGCATACCCATCCCACTCGGAGTGACAAATGCAAAAACAACAATTGATATACAGAATGCAGAACGATGTTATACATTCACCCCTGTACAGAGATCTGAGCCTAAATCCATTGTTTTTTGCACTCCACACCACCCCAGTTCAGACATGGCCATATGCAAATCATCCATGACCCTGTGCCTCATGAGAACAGTCCAGCCCGAACTGCCAAGCCATGTCTTTCCTGGACAGGAATCCAGCATCCTAGGACCGGTTTCAGGCTATCAGCCGTCTTCAGCCAGGATAGATTGACTCCAGTGGTGTGGAGAGCATGGGACTCACGTCTGAGCATACCCATCCCACTCGGGGTGAGAAATGCAAAAATAACAATTGATGGACAGAATGCAGAACAATGTCATACATTCACTCCAGTACAGAGATCCTGGCCTAAATCCATTGTTTTTTTGCACTCCACACCACCCCAGTTCAGACATGGCCATATGCAAATCAGCCTTGACCCTGTGCCTCATGGGAACAGTCCAGCCCGAACTGCCAAGCCATGTGTTTCCTGGACCGGAATCAAGCATCCTAGGACTGGTTTCTGGCTATCAGCCGTCTTCAGCCAGGATAGCTTGACTCCAGTGGTGTTTAGAGCATGGGCATCACGTCTGAGCATACCCATCCCACTCGGGGTGACAAATGCAAAAACAACAAGTGATGGACAGAATGCAGAACAATGTCATACATTCACTCCAGTACAGAGATCCTGGCCTAAATCCATCATTTTTTTGCACTCCACACCACCCCAGTTCAGACATGGCCATATGCAAATCTGCCTTGACCCTGTGCCTCATGGGAACAGTCCAGCCCGAACTGCCAAGCCATGTGTTTCCTGGACCGGAATCAAGCATCCTAGGACTGGTTTCTGGCTATCAGCCGTCTTCAGCCAGGATAGCTTGACTCCAGTGGTGTTTAGAGCATGGGACTCACGTCTGAGCATACCCATCCCACTCGGGGTGACAAATGCAAAAACAACAATTGATGGACAGAATGCAGAACAATGTCATACATTCACCCCAGTACAGAGCTCTGGGCCTACATCCATCATTTGTTTGCACTCCACACCACCCCAGTTCAGACATGGCCATATGCAAATCAGCCTTGACCCTGTGCCTCATGGGAACAGTCCAGCCCGAACTGCCAAGCCATGTCTTTCCTGGACAGGAATAAAGCATCCTAGGACCGGTTTCTGGCTATCAGCCGTCTTCAGCCAGGATAGATTGACTCCAGTGGTGTTTAGAGCATGGGACTCACGTCTGAGCATACCCATCCCACTCGGGGTGACAAATGCAAAAACAACAATTGATGGACAGAATGCAGAACAATGTCATACATTCACCCCAGTACAGAGCTCTGGGCCTAAATCTATTGTTTTTTGCACTCCACACCACCCCAGTTCAGACATGGCCATATGCAAATCATCCATGACCCTGTGCCTTATGGGAACAGTCCAACCTGAACTGCCAAGCCATTTCTTTCCTGGACAGGAATCCAGCATCCTAGGACCAGTTTCAGGCTATCAGCCGTCTTCAGCCAGGATAGATTGACTCCAGTGGTGTGGAGAGCATGGGACTCACGTCTGAGCATACCCATCCCACTCGGGGTGACAATTGCAAAAACAACAATTGATGGACAGAATGCAGAACAATGTCATACATTCACTCCAGTACAGAGATCCTGGTCTAAATCCATCGTTGTTTGCACTCCACACCACCCCAGTTCAGACATGGCCATATGCAAATCAGCCTTGACCCTGTGCCTCATGGGAACAGTCCAGCCCGAACTGCAAAGCCATGTCTTTCCTGGACCGGAACCAAGCATCCTAGGACCGGTTTCTGGCTATCAGCCGTCTTCAGCCAGGATAGCTTGACTCCAGTGGTGTGGAGAGCATGGGACTCACGTCTGAGCATACCCATCCCACTCGGGGTGACTAATGCAAAAACAACAATTGATGGACAGAATGCAGAACAATGTAATACATTCACCCCAGTACAGAGATCCTGGCCTAAATCCATTGTTTTTTTGCACTCCACACCACCCCAGTTCAGACATGGCCATCTGCAAATCAGCCTTGACCCTGTGCCTCATGGGAACAGTCCAGCCCGAACTGCCAAGCCATGTCTTTCCTGGACCGGCGTCAAGCATCCTAGGACTGGTTTCTGGCTATCAGCCGTCTTCAGCCATGATAGCTTGACTCCAGTGGTGTGGAGAGCATGGGACTCACGTCTGAGCATACCCAACCCACTTGGGGTGACAAATGCAAAAACAACAATTGAAGGACAGAATGCAGAACAATATCATACATTCACCCCAGTACAGAGATCGGGGCCTAAATCCATTGTTTTTTTGCACTCCACACCACCCCAGTTCAGACATGGCCATATGCAAATCAGCATTGACCCTGTGCCTCATGAGAACAGTCCAGCCCGAACTGCCAAGCCATGTCTTTCCTGGACAGGAATCAAGCATCCTAGGACCAGTTTCAGGCTATCAGCCGTCTTCAGCCAGGATAGATTGACTCCAGTGGTGTGTAGAGCATGGGACTCACGTCTGAGCATACCCATCCCACTCGGGGTGACAAATGCAAAAACAACAATTGATGGACAGAATGCAGAACAATGTCATACATTCACTCCAGTACAGAGATCCTGGCCTAAATCCATCGTTTTTTTGCACTCCACACCACCCCAGTTCAGACATGGCCATATGCAAATCAGCCTTGACCCTGTGCCTCATGGGAACAGTCCAGCCCGAACTGCCAAGCCATGTCTTTCCTGGACCGGAATCAAGCATCCTAGGACCGGTTTCTGGCTATCAGCCGTCTTCAGCCAGGATAGCTTGACTCCAGTGGTGTGGAGAGCATGGGACTCACCTCTGAGCATACCCATCCCACTCGGAGTGACAAATGCAAAAACAACAATTGATATACAGAATGCAGAACGATGTTATACATTCACCCCTGTACAGAGATCTGAGCCTAAATCCATTGTTTTTTGCACTCCACACCACCCCAGTTCAGACATGGCCATATGCAAATCATCCATGACCCTGTGCCTCATGAGAACAGTCCAGCCCGAACTGCCAAGCCATGTCTTTCCTGGACAGGAATCCAGCATCCTAGGACCGGTTTCAGGCTATCAGCCGTCTTCAGCCAGGATAGATTGACTCCAGTGGTGTGGAGAGCATGGGACTCACGTCTGAGCATACCCATCCCACTCGGGGTGAGAAATGCAAAAATAACAATTGATGGACAGAATGCAGAACAATGTCATACATTCACTCCAGTACAGAGATCCTGGCCTAAATCCATTGTTTTTTTGCACTCCACACCACCCCAGTTCAGACATGGCCATATGCAAATCAGCCTTGACCCTGTGCCTCATGGGAACAGTCCAGCCCGAACTGCCAAGCCATGTGTTTCCTGGACCGGAATCAAGCATCCTAGGACTGGTTTCTGGCTATCAGCCGTCTTCAGCCAGGATAGCTTGACTCCAGTGGTGTTTAGAGCATGGGCATCACGTCTGAGCATACCCATCCCACTCGGGGTGACAAATGCAAAAACAACAAGTGATGGACAGAATGCAGAACAATGTCATACATTCACTCCAGTACAGAGATCCTGGCCTAAATCCATCATTTTTTTGCACTCCACACCACCCCAGTTCAGACATGGCCATATGCAAATCTGCCTTGACCCTGTGCCTCATGGGAACAGTCCAGCCCGAACTGCCAAGCCATGTGTTTCCTGGACCGGAATCAAGCATCCTAGGACTGGTTTCTGGCTATCAGCCGTCTTCAGCCAGGATAGCTTGACTCCAGTGGTGTTTAGAGCATGGGACTCACGTCTGAGCATACCCATCCCACTCGGGGTGACAAATGCAAAAACAACAATTGATGGACAGAATGCAGAACAATGTCATACATTCACCCCAGTACAGAGCTCTGGGCCTACATCCATCATTTGTTTGCACTCCACACCACCCCAGTTCAGACATGGCCATATGCAAATCAGCCTTGACCCTGTGCCTCATGGGAACAGTCCAGCCCGAACTGCCAAGCCATGTCTTTCCTGGACAGGAATAAAGCATCCTAGGACCGGTTTCTGGCTATCAGCCGTCTTCAGCCAGGATAGATTGACTCCAGTGGTGTTTAGAGCATGGGACTCACGTCTGAGCATACCCATCCCACTCGGGGTGACAAATGCAAAAACAACAATTGATGGACAGAATGCAGAACAATGTCATACATTCACCCCAGTACAGAGCTCTGGGCCTAAATCTATTGTTTTTTGCACTCCACACCACCCCAGTTCAGACATGGCCATATGCAAATCATCCATGACCCTGTGCCTTATGGGAACAGTCCAACCTGAACTGCCAAGCCATTTCTTTCCTGGACAGGAATCCAGCATCCTAGGACCAGTTTCAGGCTATCAGCCGTCTTCAGCCAGGATAGATTGACTCCAGTGGTGTGGAGAGCATGGGACTCACGTCTGAGCATACCCATCCCACTCGGGGTGACAATTGCAAAAACAACAATTGATGGACAGAATGCAGAACAATGTCATACATTCACTCCAGTACAGAGATCCTGGTCTAAATCCATCGTTGTTTGCACTCCACACCACCCCAGTTCAGACATGGCCATATGCAAATCAGCCTTGACCCTGTGCCTCATGGGAACAGTCCAGCCCGAACTGCAAAGCCATGTCTTTCCTGGACCGGAACCAAGCATCCTAGGACCGGTTTCTGGCTATCAGCCGTCTTCAGCCAGGATAGCTTGACTCCAGTGGTGTGGAGAGCATGGGACTCACGTCTGAGCATACCCATCCCACTCGGGGTGACTAATGCAAAAACAACAATTGATGGACAGAATGCAGAACAATGTAATACATTCACCCCAGTACAGAGATCCTGGCCTAAATCCATTGTTTTTTTGCACTCCACACCACCCCAGTTCAGACATGGCCATCTGCAAATCAGCCTTGACCCTGTGCCTCATGGGAACAGTCCAGCCCGAACTGCCAAGCCATGTCTTTCCTGGACCGGCGTCAAGCATCCTAGGACCGGTTTCTGGCTATCAGCCGTCTTCAGCCATGATAGCTTGACTCCAGTGGTGTGGAGAGCATGGGACTCACGTCTGAGCATACCCAACCCACTTGGGGTGACAAATGCAAAAACAACAATTGAAGGACAGAATGCAGAACAATATCATACATTCACCCCAGTACAGAGATCGGGGCCTAAATCCATTGTTTTTTTGCACTCCACACCACCCCAGTTCAGACATGGCCATATGCAAATCAGCATTGACCCTGTGCCTCATGGGAACAGTCCAGCCCGAACTGCCAAGCCATGTCTTTCCTGGACAGGAATCAAGCATCCTAGGACCGGTTTCTGGCTATCAGCCATCTTCAGCCAGGATAGCTTGACTCCAGTGGTGTGGAGAGCATGGGACTCACGTCTGAGCATACCCATCCCACTCGGGGTGACAAATGCAAAAACATCAAATGATAGACAGAATGCAGAGCAATGTCATACATTCACTCCATTACAGAGATCAGGGCCTAAATCCATCGTTTTTTTGCACTCCACACCACCCCAGTTCAGACATGGCCATATGCAAATCAGCCTAGACCCTGTGCCTCATGGGAACAATCCAGCCCAAACTGCCAAGCCATGTCTTTCCTGGACAGGAATCAAGCATCCTAGGACCGGTTTCTGGCTATCAGCCGTCTTCAGCCAGGATAGATTGACTCCAGTGGTGTTTAGAGCATGGGACTCACCTCTGAGCATACCCATCCCACTCGGAGTGACAAATGCAAAAACAACAATTGATATACAGAATGAAGAACAATGTTATACATTCACCCCAATACAGAGATCTGGGCCTAAATCCATCGTTTTTTTGCACTCCACACCACCCCAGTTCAGACATGGCCATAAGCAAATCCTCCATGACCCTGTGCCTCATGAGAACAGTCCAGCCCGAACTGCCAAGCCATGTCTTTCCTGGACAGGAATCAAGCATCCTAGGACCCGTTTCAGGCTATCAGCCGTCTTCAGCCAAGATAGATTGACTCCAGTGGCGTGGAGAGCATGGGACTCACGTCTGAGCATACCCATCCCACTCGGGATGACAAATGCAAAAACAACAATTGATGGACAGAATGCAGAACAATGTCATACATTCACCCCAGTACAGAGATATGGACCTAAATCCATCGTTTTTGTGCACTCCACACCACCCCAGTTCAGACATGGCCATATGCAAATCAGCCTTGACCCTGTGCCTCATGGGAACTGTTCATCCCGAACTGCCAAGCCATGTCTTTCCTGGACCCGAATCAAGCATCCTAGGACCGGTTTCTGGCTATCAGCCGTCTTCAGCCAGAATAGCTTGACTCCAGTGTTGTGGTGAGCATGGGACTCACGTCTGAGCATACCCATCCCACACGAGTTGACAAATGCAAAAACAACAATTGATGGACAGAATGCAGAACAATGTCATACATTCACCCCAGTACAGAGCTCTGGGCCTAAATCAATTGTTTTTTGCACTCCACCCCACCCCAGTTTAGACATGGCCATATGCAAATCATCCATGACCCTGTGCCTCATGGGAACAGTTCAGCCCGAACTGCCAAGCCATGTCTTTCCTGGACAGGAATCCAGCATCCTAGGACCGGTTTCAGGCTATCAGCTGTCTTCAGCCAGGATAGATTGACTCCAGTGGTGTGGAGAGCATGGGACTCACGTCTGAGCATACCCATCCCACTCGGAGTGACAAATGCAAAAACAACAATTGATGGACAGAATGCAGAACAATGTCATACATTCACTCCAGTACAGAGATCCTGGCCTAAATCCATCGTTTTTTGCACACCACACCACCCCAGTTCAGACATGGCCATATGCAAATCAGCCTTGACCCTGTGCCTCATGGGAACAGTCCAGCCCGAACTGACAAGCCATGTGTTTCCTGGACCGGAATCAAGCATCCTAGGACTGGTTTCTGGCTATCAGCTGTCTTCAGCCAGGATAGCTTGACTCCAGTGGTGTTTAGAGCATGGGACTCACGTCTGAGCATACCGATCCCACTCGGGGTGACAAATGCAAAAACAACAATTAATGGACAGAATGCAGAACAATGTCATACATTCACCCCAGTACAGAGCTCTGGGCCTACATCCATCATTTTTTTGCACTCCACACCACCCCAGTTCAGACATGGCCATATGCAAATCAGCCTTGACCCTGTGCCTCATGGGAACAGTCCAGCCCGAACTGCCAGGCCATGTCTTTCCTGGACCGGAACCAAGCATCCTAGGACCGGTTTCTGGCTATCAGCCGTCTTCAGCCAGGATAGCTTGACTCCAGTGGTGTGGAGAGCATGGGACTCACGTCTGAGCATACCCATCCCACTCGGGGTGACTAATGCAAAAACAACAATTGATGGACAGAATGCAGAACAATGTCATACATTCACCCCAGTACAGAGATCCTGACCTAAATCCATTGTTTTTTTGCACTCCACACCACCCCAGTTCAGACATGGCCATATGCAAATCAGCCTTGACCCTGTGCCTCATGGGAACAGTCCAGCCTGAACTGCCAAGCCATGTCTTTCCTGGACCGGCGTCAAGCATCCTAGGACCGGTTTCTGGCTATCAGCCGTCTTCAGCCAGGATGGCTTGACTCCAGTGGTGTGGAGAGCATGGGACTCTTGTCTGAGCATACCCAACCCACTTGGGGTGACAAATGCAAAAACAACAATTGAAGGACAGAATGCAGAACAATATCACACATTCACCGCAGTACAGAGATCGGGGCCTAAATCCATTGTTTTTTTGCACTGCACACCACCCCAGTTCAGACATGGGCATATGCAAATCAGCCTTGACCCTGTGCCTCATGGGAACAGTCCAGCCTGAACTGCCAAGCCATGTCTTTCCTGGACAGGAATCAAGAATCCTAGGACCGGTTTCTGGCTATCAGCCATCTTCAGCCAGGATAGCTTGACTCCAGTGGTGTGGAGAGCATGGGACTCACGTCTGAGCATACCCATCCCACTCGGGGTGACAAATGCAAAAACATCAAATGATAGACAGAATGCAGAACAATGTCATACATTCACCCCAGTACAGAGATCAGGGCCTAAATCCATCGTTTTTTTGCACTCCACACCACCCCAGTTCAGACATGGCCATATGCAAATCAGCCTTGACCCTGTGCCTCATGGGAACAATCCAGCCCGAACTGCCAAGCCATGTCTTTCCTGGACAGGAATCAAGCATCCTAGGACCGGTTTCTGGCTATCAGCCCTCTTCAGCCAGCATAGATTGACTCCAGTGGTGTTTAGAGCATGGGACTCACCTCTGAGCATTCCCATCCCACTCGGAGTGACAAATGCAAAAACAACAATTGATATACAGAATGCAGAACAATGTTATACATTCACCCCAGTACAGAGATCTGGGCCTAAATCCATCGTTTTTTTGCACTCCACACCACCCCAGTTCAGACATGGCCATATGCAAATCATCCATGACCCTGTGCCTCATGAGAACAGTCCAGCCCGAACTGCCAAGCCATGTCTTTCCTGGACAGGAATTAAGCATCCTAGGACCCGTTTCAGGCTATCAGCCGTCTTCAGCCAGGATAGATTGACTCCAGTGGTGTGGAGAGCATGGGACTCACGTCTGAGCATACCCATCCCACTCGGGATGACAAATGCAAAAACAACAATTGATGGACAGAACGCAGAACAATGTCATACATTCACCCCAGTACAGAGATATGGACCTAAATCCATCGTTTTTGTGCACTCCACACCACCCCAGTTCAGACATGGCCATATGCAAATCAGCCTTGACCCTGTGCCTCATGGGAACTGTTCAGCCCGAACTGCCAAGCCATGTCTTTCCTGGACCCGAATCAAGCATCCTAGGACCGGTTTCTGGCTATCAGCCGTCTTCAGCCAGGATAACTTGACTCCAGTGTTGTGGTGAGCATGGGACTCACGTCTGAGCATACCCATCCCTAACGGGGTGACAAATGCAAAAACAACAATTGATGGACAGAATAAAGAACAATGTCATACATTCACCCCAGTATAGAGCTCTGGGCCTAAATCCATTGTTTTTTGCACTCCACACCACCCCAGTTCAGACATGGCCATATGCAAATCATCCATAACCCTGTGCCTCATGGGAACAGTCCAGCCCGAACTGCCAAGCCATGTCTTTCCTGGACAGGAATCCAGCATCCTAGGACCGGTTTCAGGCTATCAGCTGTCTTCAGCCAGGATAGATTGACTCCAGTGGTGTGGAGAGCATGGGACTCACGTCTGAGCATACCCATCGCACTCGGAGTGACAAATGCAAAAACAACAATTGATGGACAGAATGCAGAACAATGTCATACATTCACTCCAGTACAGAGATCCTGGCCTAAATCCATCGTTTTTTGCACACCACACCACCCCAGTTCAGACATGGCCATATGCAAATCAGCCTTGACCCTGTGCCTCATGGGAACAGTCCAGCCCGAACTGCCAAGCCATGTCTTTCCTGGACCGGAATCAAGCATCCTAGGACCGGTTTCTGGCTATCAGCCGTCTTTAGCCAGGATAGCTTGACTCCAGTGTTGTGGTGAGCATGGGACTCATGTCTGAGCATACCCATCCCACTCGGGGTGACAAATGCAAAAACAACAATTGATGGACAGAATGCAGAACAATGTCATACATTCACCCAAGTACAGAGCTCTGGGCCTACATCCATCATTTTTTTGCACTCCACACCACCCCAGTTCAGACATGGCCATATGCAAATCAGCCTTGACCCTGTGTCTCATGGGAACAGTCCAGCCCGAACTGCCAAGCCATGTCTTTCCTGGACTGGAATCAAGCATCCTATGACCGGTTTCAGGCTATCAGACGTCTTCAGCCAGGATAGCTTGACTCCAGTGTTGTGGTGAGCATGGGACTCACCTCTGAGCATACCCATCCCACTCGGGGTGACAAATGCAAAAACAACAATTGTTGGACAGAATGCAGAACAATGTCATACATTCACCCCAGTACAGAGCTCTGGGCCTAAATCCATTGTTTTTTGCACTCCATACCACCCCAGTTCAGACATGGCCATATGCAAATCACCCATGACCCTGTGCCTCATGGGAACAGTCCAGCCCGAACTGCCAAGCCATGTCTTTCCTGGACAGGAATCAAGCATCCTAGGACCGGTTTCAGGCTATCAGCCGTCTTCAGCCAGGATAGATTGACTCCAGTGGCGTGGAGAGCATGGGACTCACGTCTGAGCGTACCCATCCCACTCTGGGTGACAAATGCAAAAACAACAATTGATGGACAAAATGCAGAACAATGTCATACATTCACTCCAGTACAGAGATCCTGGCCTAAATCCATCGTTTTTTTGCACTCCACACCACCCCAGTTCAGACATGGCCATATGCAAATCAGCCTTGACCCTGTGCCTCATGGGAACAGTCCAGCCCGAACTGCCAAGCCATGTCTTTCCTGGACCGGAATCAAGCATCCTAGGACCGGTTTCTGGCTGTCAGCTGTCTTCAGCCAGGATAGCTTGACTCCAGTGGTGTGGAGAGCATGGGACTCACGTCTGAGCATACCCATCCCACTCGGGGTGACTAATGCAAAAACAACAATTGATGGACAGAATGCAGAACAATGTAATACATTCACCCCAGTACAGAGATATAAACCTAAATCCATTGTTCTTGTGCACTCCACACCACCCCAGTTCAGACATGGCCATATGCAAATCAGTCTTGACCCTGTGCCTCATGGGAACTGTTCAGCCCGAACTGCCAAGCCATGTCTTTCCTGGACCAGAATCAAGCATCCTAGGACCGGTTTCTGGCTATTAGCCGTCTTCAGCCAGGATAGCTTGACTCCAGTGGTGTGGAGAGCATGGGACTCACGTCTGAGCATACCCATCCCACTCGGGGTGACAAATGCAAAAACATCAAATGATAGACAGAATGCAGAACAATGTCATACATTCACCCCAGTACAGAGATCAGGGCCTAAATCCATCTTTTTTTTGCACTCCACACCACCCCAGTTCAGACATGGCCATATGCAAATCAGCCTTGACCCTGTGCCTCATGGGAACAGTCCAGCCCGAACTGCAAAGCCATGTCTTTCCTGGACCGGAATCAAGCATCCTAGGACCGGTTTCTGGCTATCAGCCGTCTTCAGCCAGGATAGCTTGACTCCAGTGGTGTGGAGAGCATGGGACTCACGTCTGAGCATACCCATCCCACTCGGGGTGACTAATGCAAAAACAACAATTGAAGGACAGAATGCAGAACAATATCATACATTCACCCCAGTACAGAGATCGGGGCCTAAATCCAGTGTTTTTTTGCACTGCACACCACCCCAGTTCAGACATGGGCATATGCAAATCAGCCTTGACCCTGTGCCTCATGGGAACAGTCCAGCCCGAACTGCCAAGCCATGTCTTTCCTGGACAGGAGTCAAGCATCCTAGGACCGGTTTCTGGCTATCAGCCATCTTCAGCCAGGATAGCTTGACTCCAGTGGTGTGGAGAGCATGGGACTCACGTCTGAGCATACCCATCCCACTCGGAGTGACAAATGCAAAAACAACAATTGATGGACAGAATGCAGAACAATGTCATACATTCACTCCAGTACAGAGATCCTGGCCTAAATCCATCGTTTTTTGCACACCACACCACCCCAGTTCAGACATGGCCATATGCAAATCAGCCTTGACCCTGTGCCTCATGGGAACAGTCCAGCCCGAACTGCCAAGCCATGTCTTTCCTGGACCGGAATCAAGCATCCTAGGACCGGTTTCTGGCTATCAGCCGTCTTCAGCCAGGATAGCTTGACTCCAGTGTTGTGGTGAGCATGGGACTCATGTCTGAGCATACCCATCCCACTCGGGGTGACAAATGCAAAAACAACAATTGATGGACAGAATGCAGAACAATGTCATACATTCACCCCAGTACAGAGGTCTGGGCCTACATCCATAATTTTTTTGCACTCCACACTACCCCAGTTCAGACATGGCCATATGCAAATCAGCCTTGACCCTGTGCCTCATGGGAACAGTCCAGCCCGAACTGCCAAGCCATGTCTTTCCTGGACTGGAATCAAGCATCCTATGACCGGTTTCAGGCTATCAGACGTCTTCAGCCAGGATAGCTTGACTCCAGTGTTGTGGTGAGCATGGGACTCACCTCTGAGCATACCCATCCCACTCGGGGTGACAAATGCAAAAACAACAATTGATGGACCGAATGCAGAACAATGTCATACATTCACCCCAGCACAGAGCTCTGGGCCTAAATCCATTGTTTTTTGCACTCCATACCACCCCAGTTCAGACATGGCCATATGCAAATCACCCATGACCCTGTGCCTCATGGGAACAGTCCAGCCCGAACTGCCAAGCCATGTCTTTCCTGGACAGGAATCAAGCATCCTAGGACCGGTTTCAGGCTATCAGCCGTCTTCAGCCAGGATAGATTGACTCCAGTGGTGTGGAGAGCATGGGACTCACGTCTGAGCGTACCCATCCCACTCGGGGTGACAAATGCAAAAACAACAATTGATGGACAGAATGCAGAACAATGTCATACATTCACTCCAGTACAGAGATCCTGGCCTAAATCCATCGTTTTTTTGCACTCCACACCACCCCAGTTCAGACATGGCCATATGCAAATCAGCCTTGACCCTGTGCCTCATGGGAACAGTCCAGCCCGAACTGCCAAGCCATGTCTTTCCTGGACCGGAATCAAGCATCCTAGGACCGGTTTCTGGCTGTCAGCTGTCTTCAGCCAGGATAGCTTGACTCCAGTGGTGTGGAGAGCATGGGACTCACGTCTGAGCATACCCATCCCACTCGGGGTGACTAATGCAAAAACAACAATTGATGGACAGAATGCAGAACAATGTCATACATTCACCCCAGTACAGAGATATAAACCTAAATCCATTGTCCTTGTGCACTCCACACCACCCCAGTTCAGACATGGCCATATGCAAATCAGCCTTGACCCTGTGCCTCATGGGAACAGTCCAACCCAAACTGAAAAGCCATGTCTTTCCCGGACCAGATTCTAGCATACTAGGACCGGTTTCTGGCTATCAGCCGTCTTCAGCCAGGATAGCTTGACTCCAGTGGTGTGGAGAGCATGGGACTCACCTCTGAGCATACCCATCCCACTCTGAGTGACAAATGCAAAAACAACAATTGATATACAGAATGCAGAACAATGTTATACATTCACCCCAGTACAGAGATCTGGGCCTAAATCCATTGTTTTTTGCACTCCACACCACCCCAGTTCAGACATGGCCATATGCAAATGATCCATTACCCTGTGCCTCATGAGAACAGTCCAGCCCGAACTGCCAAGCCATGTCTTTCCTGGACCGGAATCAAGCATCCTAGGACCGGTTTGTGGCTATCAGCCGTCTTCAGCCAGGATAGCTTGACTCCAGTGGTGTGGAGAGCATGGGACTCACCTCTGAGCATACCCATCCCACTCGGAGTGACAAATGCAAAAACAACAATTGATATACAGAATGCAGAACGATGTTATACATTCACCCCAGTACAGAGATCTGGGCCTAAATCCATTGTTTTTTGCACTCCACACCACCCCAGGTCAGACATGGCCATATGCAAATCATCCATGACCCTGTGCCTCATGGGAACAGTCAAGCCCGAACTGCCAAGCCATGTCTTTCCTGGACAGGAATCCAGCATCCTAGGACCGGTTTCAGGCTATCAGCCGTCTTCAGCCAGGATAGATTGACTCCAGTGGTGTGGAGAGCATGGGACTCACGTCTGAGCATACCCATCCCACTCGGGGTGACAAATGCAAAAACAACAATTGATGGACAGAATGCAGAACAATGTCATACATTCACTCCAGTACAGAGATCCTGGCCTAAATCCATCGTTTTTTTGCACTCCACACCACCCCAGTTCAGACATGGCCATATGCAAATCAGCCTTGACCCTGTGCCTCATGGGAACAGTCCAGCCCGAACTGCCAAGCCATGTGTTTCCTGGACCGGAATCAAGCATCCTAGGACTGGTTTCTGGCTATCAGCCGTCTTCAGCCAGGATAGCTTGACTCCAGTGGTGTTTAGAGCATGGGCATCACGTCTGAGCATACCCATCCCACTCGGGGTGACAAATGCAAAAACAACAAGTGATGGACAGAATGCAGAACAATGTCATACATTCACTCCAGTACAGAGATCCTGGCCTAAATCCATCGTTTTTTTGCACTCCACACCACCCCAGTTCAGACATGGCCATCTGCAAATCAGCCTTGACCCTGTGCCTCATGGGAACAGTCCAGCCCGAACTGCCAAGCCATGTCTTTCCTCGACCGGAATCAAGCATCCTAGGACTGGTTTCTGGCTATCAGCCGTCTTCAGCCAGGATAGCTTGACTCCAGTGGTGTTTAGAGCATGGGACTCACGTCTGAGCATACCCATCCCTCTCGGGGTGACAAATGCAAAAACAACAATTGATGGACAGAATGCAGAACAATGTCATACATTCACCCCAGTACAGAGCTCTGGGCCTACATCCATCATTTTTTTGCACTCCACACCACCCCAGTTCAGACATGGCCATATGCAAATCAGCCTTGACCCTGTGCCTCATGGGAACAGTCCAGCCCGAACTGCCAAGCCATGTCTTTCCTGGACAGGAATAAAGCATCCTAGGACCGGTTTCTGGCTATCAGCCGTCTTCAGCCAGGATAGATTGACTCCAGTGGTGTTTAGAGCATGGGACTCACGTCTGAGCATACCCATCCAACTCGGGGTGACAAATGCAAAAACAACAATTGATGGACAGAATGCAGAACAATGTCATACATTCACCCCAGTACAGAGCTCTGGGCCTAAATCTATTGTTTTTTGCACTCCACACCACCCCAGTTCAGACAAGGCCATATGCAAATCATCCATGACCCTGTGCCTTATGGGAACAGTCCAACCTGAACTACCAAGCCATTTCTTTCCTGGACAGGAATCCAGCATCCTAGGACCAGTTTCAGGCTATCAGCCGTCTTCAGCCAGGATAGATTGACTCCAGTGGTGTGGAGAGCATGGGACTCACGTCTGAGCATACCCATCCCACTCGGGGTGACAATTGCAAAAACAACAATTGATGGACAGAATGCAGAACAATGTCATACATTCACTCCAGTACAGAGATCCTGGTCTAAATCCATCGTTTTTTGCACTCCACACCACCCCAGTTCAGACATGGCCATATGCAAATCAGCCTTGACCCTGTGCCTCATGGGAACAGTCCAGCCCGAACTGCAAAGCCATGTCTTTCCTGGACCGGAACCAAGCATCCTAGGACCGGTTTCTGGCTATCAGCCGTCTTCAGCCAGGATAGCTTGACTCCAGTGGTGTGGAGAGCAAGGGACTCACGTCTGAGCATACCCATCCCACTCGGGGTGACTAATGCAAAAACAACAATTGATGGACAGAATGCAGAACAATGTAATACATTCACCCCAGTACAGAGATCCTGGCCTAAATCCATTGTTTTTTTGCACTCCACACCACCCCAGTTCAGACATGGCCATCTGCAAATCAGCCTTGACCCTGTGCCTCATGGGAACAGTCCAGCCCGAACTGCCAAGCCATGTCTTTCCTGGACCGGCGTCAAGCATCCTAGGACCGGTTTCTGGCTATCAGCCGTCTTCAGCCAGGATAGCTTGACTCCAGTGGTGTGGAGAGCATGGGACTCACGTCTGAGCATACCCAACCCACTTGGGGTGACAAATGCAAAAACAACAATTGAAGGACAGAATGCAGAACAATATCATACATTCACCCCAGTAGAGAGATCGGGGCCTAAATCCATTGTTTTTTTGCACTCCACACCACCCCAGTTCAGACATGGCCATATGCAAATCAGCATTGACCCTGTGCCTCATGGGAACAGTCCAGCCCGAACTGCCAAGCCATGTCTTTCCTGGACAGGAATCAAGCATCCTAGGACCGGTTTCTGGCTATCAGCCATCTTCAGCCAGGATAGCTTGACTCCAGTGGTGTGGAGAGCATGGGACTCACGTCTGAGCATACCCATCCCACTCGGGGTGACAAATGCAAAAACATCAAATGATAGACAGAATGCAGAGCAATGTCATACATTCACTCCATTACAGAGATCAGGGCCTAAATCCATCGTTTTTTTGCACTCCACACCACCCCAGTTCAGACATGGCCATATGCAAATCAGCCTTGACCCTGTGCCTCATGGGAACAATCCAGCCCAAACTGCCAAGCCATGTCTTTCCTGGACAGGAATCAAGCATCCTAGGACCGGTTTCTGGCTATCAGCCGTCTTCAGCCAGGATAGATTGACTCCAGTGGTGTTTAGAGCATGGGACTCACCTCTGAGCATACCCATCCCACTCGGAGTGACAAATGCAAAAACAACAATTGATATACAGAATGCAGAACAATGTTATACATTCACCCCAATACAGAGATCTGGGCCTAAATCCATCGTTTTTTTGCACTCCACACCACCCCAGTTCAGACATGGCCATATGCAAATCATCCATGACCCTGTGCCTCATGAGAACAGTCCAGCCCGAACTGCCAAGCCATGTCTTTCCTGGACAGGAATCAAGCATCCTAGGACCCGTTTCAGGCTATCAGCCGTCTTCAGCCAAGATAGATTGACTCCAGTGGCGTGGAGAGCATGGGACTCACGTCTGAGCATACCCATCCCACTCGGGATGACAAATGCAAAAACAACAATTGATGGACAGAATGCAGAACAATGTCATACATTCACCCCAGTACAGAGATATGGACCTAAATCCATCGTTTTTGTGCACTCCACACCACTCCAGTTCAGACATGGCCATATGCAAATCAGCCTTGACCCTGTGCCTCATGGGAACTGTTCAGCCCGAACTGCCAAGCCATGTCTTTCCTGGACCCGAATCAAGCATCCTAGGACCGGTTTCTGGCTATCAGCCGTCTTCAGCCAGAATAGCTTGACTCCAGTGTTGTGGTGAGCATGGGACTCACGTCTGAGCATACCCATCCCACACGAGTTGACAAATGCAAAAACAACAATTGATGGACAGAATGCAGAACAATGTCATACATTCACCCCAGTACAGAGCTCTGGGCCTAAATCAATTGTTTTTTGCACTCCACACCACCCCAGTTCAGACATGGCCATATGCAAATCATCCATGACCCTGTGCCTCATGGGAACAGTTCAGCCCGAACTGCCAAGCCATGTCTTTCCTGGACAGGAATCCAGCATCCTAGGACCGGTTTCAGGCTATCAGCTGTCTTCAGCCAGGATAGATTGACTCCAGTGGTGTGGAGAGCATGGGACTCACGTCTGAGCATACCCATCCCACTCGGAGTGACAAATGCAAAAACAACAATTGATAGACAGAATGCAGAACAATGTCATACATTCACTCCAGTACAGAGATCCTGGCCTAAATCCATCGTTTTTTGCACACCACACCACCCCAGTTCAGACATGGCCATATGCAAATCAGCCTTGACCCTGTGCCTCATGGGAACAGTCCAGCCCGAACTGACAAGCCATGTGTTTCCTGGACCGGAATCAAGCATCCTAGGACTGGTTTCTGGCTATCAGCTGTCTTCAGCCAGGATAGCTTGACTCCAGTGGTGTTTAGAGCATGGGACTCACGTCTGAGCATACCCATCCCACTCGGGGTGACAAATGCAAAAACAACAATTGATGGACAGAATGCAGAACAATGTCATACATTCACCCCAGTACAGAGCTCTGGGCCTACATCCATCATTTTTTTGCACTCCACACCACCCCAGTTCAGACATGGCCATATGCAAATCAGCCTTGACCCTGTGCCTCATGGGAACAGTCCAGCCCGAACTGCCAGGCCATGTCTTTCCTGGACCGGAACCAAGCATCCTAGGACCGGTTTCTGGCTATCAGCCGTCTTCAGCCAGGATAGCTTGACTCCAGTGGTGTGGAGAGCATGGGACTCACGTCTGAGCATACCCATCCCACTCGGGGTGACTAATGCAAAAACAACAATTGATGGACAGAATGCAGAACAATGTCATACATTCACCCCAGTACAGAGATCCTGGCCTAAATCCATTGTTTTTTTGCACTCCACACCACCCCAGTTCAGACATGGCCATATGCAAATCAGCCTTGACCCTGTGCCTCATGGGAACAGTCCAGCCCGAACTGCCAAGCCATGTCTTTCCTGGACCGGCGTCAAGCATCCTAGGACCGGTTTCTGGCTATCAGCCGTCTTCAGCCAGGATGGCTTGACTCCAGTGGTGTGGAGAGCATGGGACTCACGTCTGAGCATACACAACCCACTTGGGGTGACAAATGCAAAAACAACAATTGAAGGACAGAATGCAGAACAATATCATACATTCACCCCAGTACAGAGATCGGGGCCTAAATCCATTGTTTTTTTGCACTGCACACCACCCCAGTTCAGACATGGGCATATGCAAATCAGCCTTGACCCTGTGCCTCATGGGAACAGTCCAGCCTGAACTGCCAAGCCATGTCTTTCCTGGACAGGAATCAAGCATCCTAGGACCGGTTTCTCGCTATCAGCCATCTTCAGCCAGGATAGCTTGACTCCAGTGGTGTGGAGAGCATGGGACTCACGTCTGAGCATAACCATCCCACTCGGGGTGACAAATGCAAAAACATCAAATGATAGACAGAATGCAGAACAATGTCATACATTCACCCCAGTACAGAGATCAGGGCCTAAATCCATCGTTTTTTTGCACTCCACACCACCCCAGTTCAGACATGGCCATATGCAAATCAGCCTTGACCCTGTGCCTCATGGGAACAATCCAGCCCGAACTGCCAAGCCATGTCTTTCCTGGACAGGAATCAAGCATCCTAGGACCTGTTTCTGGCTATCAGCCCTCTTCAGCCAGCATAGATTGACTCCAGTGGTGTTTAGAGCATGGGACTCACCTCTGAGCATTCCCATCCCACTCGGAGTGACAAATGCAAAATCAACAATTGATATACAGAATGCAGAACAATGTTATACATTCACCCCAGTACAGAGATCTGGGCCTAAATCCATCGTTTTTTTGCACTCCACACCACCCCAGTTCAGACATGGCCATATGCAAATCATCCATGACCCTGTGCCTCATGAGAACAGTCCAGCCCGAACTGCCAAGCCATGTCTTTCCTGGACAGGAATTAAGCATCCTAGGACCCGTTTCAGGCTATCAGCCTTCTTCAGCCAGGATAGATTGACTCCAGTGGTGTGGAGAGCATGGGACTCACGTCTGAGCATACCTATCCCACTCGGGATGACAAATGCAAAAACAACAATTGATGGACAGAACGCAGAACAATGTCATACATTCACCCCAGTACAGAGATATGGACCTAAATCCATCGTTTTTGTGCACTCCACACCACCCCAGTTCAGACATGGCCATATGCAAATCAGCCTTGACCCTGTGCCTCATGGGAACTTTTCAGCCCGAACTGCCAAGCCATGTCTTTCCTGGACCCGAATCAAGCATCCTAGGACCGGTTTCTGGCTATCAGCCGTCTTCAGCCAGGATAGCTTGACTCCAGTGTTGTGGTGAGCATGGGACTCACGTCTGAGCATACCCATCCCTAAGGGGGTGACAAATGCAAAAACAACAATTGATGGACAGAATAAAGAACAATGTCATACATTCACCCCAGTACAGAGCTCTGGGCCTAAATCCATTGTTTTTTGCACTCCACACCACCCCAGTTCAGACATGGCCATATGCAAATCAGCCTTGACCCTGTGCCTCATGGGAACTGTTCAGCCCGAACTGCCAAGCCATGTCTTTCCTGGACCCGAATCAAGCATCCTAGGACCGGTTTCTGGCTATCAGCCGTCTTCAGCCAGAATAGCTTGACTCCAGTGTTGTGGTGAGCATGGGACTCACGTCTGAGCATACCCATCCCACACGAGTTGACAAATGCAAAAACAACAATTGATGGACAGAATGCAGAACAATGTCATACATTCACCCCAGTACAGAGCTCTGGGCCTAAATCAATTGTTTTTTGCACTCCACACCACCCCAGTTCAGACATGGCCATATGCAAATCATCCATGACCCTGTGCCTCATGGGAACAGTTCAGCCCGAACTGCCAAGCCATGTCTTTCCTGGACAGGAATCCAGCATCCTAGGACCGGTTTCAGGCTATCAGCTGTATTCAGCCAGGATAGATTGACTCCAGTGGTGTGGAGAGCATGGGACTCACGTCTGAGCATACCCATCCCACTCGGAGTGACAAATGCAAAAACAACAATTGATGGACAGAATGCAGAACAATGTCATACATTCACTCCAGTACAGAGATCCTGGCCTAAATCCATCGTTTTTTGCACACCACACCACCCTAGTTCAGACATGGCCATATGCAAATCAGCCTTGACCCTGTGCCTCATGGGAACAGTCCAGCCCGAACTGACAAGCCATGTGTTTCCTGGACCGGAATCAAGCATCCTAGGACTGGTTTCTGGCTATCAGCTGTCTTCAGCCAGGATAGCTTGACTCCAGTGATGTGGAGAGTATGGGAATCACGTCTGAGCATACCCATCCCACTCGGGGTGACAAATGCAAAAACAACAATTGATGGACAGAATGCAGAACAATGTCATACATTCACTCCAGTACAAAGATCCTGGCCTAAATCCATCGTTTTTTTTGCACTCCACACCACCCCAGTTCAGACATGGCCATATGCAAATCAGCCTTGACCCTGTACCTCATGGGAACAGTCCTGCCCCAACTGCCAAGCCATGTCTTTCCTGGACCGGAATCAAGCATCCTAGGACCGGTTTCTGGCTATCAGCCGTCTTCAGCCAGTATAGCTTGACTCCATGGTGTGGAGAGCATGGGACTCACGTCTGAGCATACCCATCCCACTTGGGGTGACAAATGCAAAAACAACAATTGAAGGACAGAATGCAGAACAATGTCATACATTCACGCCAGTACAGAGATCTGGGCCTAAATCCATTGTTTTTTTGCACTCCACACCACCCCAGTTCAGACATGGCCATATGCAAATCAGCCTTGACCCTGTGCCGATTGGGAACAGTCCAACTCGAACTGCCAAGCCATGTCTTTCCTGGACAGGAATCAAGCATCCTAGGACCAGTTTCTGGCTATCAGCCGTCTTCAGCCAGGATAGATTGACTCCAGCGGTGTTTAGAGCATGGGACTCACGTCTGAGCATACCCATCCTACTCGGGGTAACAAATGCAAAAACAACAAGTGATGGACAGAATGCAGAACAATGTCATACATTCACCCCAGTACAGAGATCTGAGCCTAAATCCATCATTTTATTTGCACTCCACACCACCTCAGTTCAGACATGGCCATATGCAAATCATCCTTGACCCTGTGCCTCGTGGGAACAGTCCAACCCAAACTGAAAAGCCATGTCTTTCCTGGACCAGATTCTAGCATACTAGGACCGGTTTCTGGCTATCAGCCGTCTTCAGCCAGGATAGCTTTACTCCAGTGGTGTGGAGAGCATGGGACTCACCTCTGAGCATACCCATCCCACTCGGAGTGACAAATGCAAAAACAACAATTGATATACAGAATGCAGAACAATGTTATACATTCACCCCAGTACAGAGATCTGGGCCTAAATCCATTGTTTTTTTCACTCCACACCACCCCAGTTCAGACATGGCCATATGCAAATCATCCATGACCCTGTGCCTCATGAGAACAGTCCAGCCCGAACTGCCAAGCCATGTCTTTCCTGGACAGGAATCAAGCATCCTAGGACCGGTTTCAGGCTATCAGCCGTCTTCAGCCAGGATAGATTGACTCCAGTGGTGTGGAGAGCATGGGACTCACGTCTGAGCATACCCATCCCACTCGGGATGACAAATGCAAAAACAACAATTGATGGACAGAATGCAGAACAATGTCATACATTCACCCCAGTACAGAGATATGGACCTAAATCAATCGTTTTTGTGCACTCCACACCACCCCAGTTCAGACATGGCCATATGCAAATCAGCCTTGACCCTGTGCCTCATGGGAACTGTTCAGCCCGAACTGCCAAGCCATGTCTTTCCTGGACCCGAATCAAGCATCCTAGGACCGGTTTCTGGCTATCAGCCGTCTTCAGCCAGGATAGCTTGACTCCAGTGTTGTGGTGAGCATGGGACTCACGTCTGAGCATACCCATCCCACACGGGGTGACAAATGCAAAAACAACAATTGATGGACAGAATGCAGAACAATGTCATACATTCACCCCAGTACAGAGCTCTGGGCCTAAATCCATTGTTTTTTGCACTCCACACCACCCCAGTTCAGACATGGCCATATGCAAATCATCCATGACCCTGTGCCTCATGGGAACAGTCCAGCCCGAACTGCCAAGCCATGTCTTTCCTGGACCGGAATCCAGCATCCTAGGACCGGTTTCAGGCTATCAGCCGTCTTCAGCCAGGATAGATTGACTCGAGTGGTGTGGATAGCATGGGACTCACGTCTGAGCATACCTATCCCACTCGGAGTGAAAAATGCAAAAACAACAATTGATGGACAGAATGCAGAACACTGTAATACATTCACTCCAGTACAGAGATCCTGGCCTAAATCCATCGTTTTTTGCACTCCACACCACCCCAGTTCACACATGGCCAGATGCAAATCAGCCTTGACCCTGTGCCTCGTGGGAACAGTCCAACCCAAACTGAAAAGCCATGTCTTTCCTGGACAGGAATCCAGCATCCTAGGACCGGTTTCAGGCTATCAGCCGTCTTCAGCCAGGATAGATTGACTCCAGCGGTGTTTAGAGCATGGGACTCACGTCTGAGCATACCCATCCTACTCGGGGTAACAAATGCAAAAACAACAAGTGATGGACAGAATGCAGAACAATGTCATACATTCACCGCAGTACAGAGATCTGAGCCTAAATCCATCATTTTTTTTGCACTCCACACCACCTCAGTTCAGACATGGCCATATGCAAATCATCCTTGACCCTGTGCCTCGTGGGAACAGTCCAACCCAAACTGAAAAGCCATGTCTTTCCTGGACCAGATTCTAGCATACTAGGACCGGTTTCTGGCTATCAGCCGTCTTCAGCCAGGATAGCTTTACTCCAGTGGTGTGGAGAGCATGGGACTCACCTCTGAGCATACCCATCCCACTCGGAGTGACAAATGCAAAAACAACAATTGAAATACAGAATGCAGAACAATGTTATACATTCACCCCAGTACAGAGATCTGGGCCTAAATCCATTGTTTTTTTCACTCCACACCACCCCAGTTCAGACATGGCCATATGCAAATCATCCATGACCCTGTGCCTCATGAGAACAGTCCAGCCCGAACTGCCAAGCCATGTCTTTCCTGGACAGGAATCAAGCATCCTAGGTCCGGTTTCAGGCTATCAGCCGTCTTCAGCCAGGATAGATTGACTCCAGTGGTGTGGAGAGCATGGGACTCACGTCTGAGCATACCCATCCCACGCGGGGTGACAAATGCAAAAACAACAATTGATGGACAGAATGCAGAACAATGTCATACATTCACCCCAGTACAGAGATCCTGGCCTAAATCCATCGTTTTTTGCACTCCACACCACCCCAGTTCACACATAGCCATATGCAAATCAGCCTTGACCCTGTGCCTCATGGGAACAGTCCAGCCCGAACTGCCAAGCCATGTCTTTCCTGGACCTGAATCAAGCATCCTAGGACCAGTTTCTGGCTATCAGCCGTCTTCAGCCAGGATAGCTTGACTCCAGTGGTGTGGAGAGCATGGGACTCACGTCTGAGCATACTCATCCCACTTGGGGTGACTAATGCAAAAACAATTGATGGACAGAATGAAGAACAATGTCATACATTCACCCCAGTACTGAGATTTGGACCTAAATCCATCGTTTTTGTGCACTCCACACCACCCCAGTTCAGACATGGCCATATTCAAATCAGTATTTACCCTGTGCCTCATGGGAACTGTTCAGCCCGAACTGCCAAGCCATGTCTTTCCTGGACCGGAATAAAGAATCCTAGAACCGGTTTCTGGCTATCAGCCGTCTTCAGCCAGGATAGCTTGACTCCAGTGTTGTGGTGAGCATGGGACTCACTTCTGAGCATACCCATCCCACTCGGGGTGACAAATGAAAAAACAACAATTGATGGACAGAATGCAGAACAATGTCATACATTCACCCCAGTACAGAGCTCTAGGCCTAAATCCATTGTTTTTTGCACTCCACACCACCCCAGTTCAGACATGGCCATATGCAAATCATCCATGACCCTGTGCCTCATGGGAACAGTCCAGCCCGAACTGCCAAGCCATGTCTTTCCTGGACAGGAATCAAGTATCCTAGGACCGGTTTCTGGCTGTCAGCTGTCTTCAACCAGGATAGCTTGACTCCAGTGGTGTGGAGAGCATGGGACTCACGTCTGAGCATACCCATCCCACTCGGGGTGACTAATGCAAAAACAACAATTGATGGACAGAATGCAGAACAATGTCATATATTCACCCCAGTACAGAGATATAAACCTAAATCCATTGTTCTTGTGCACTCCACACCACCCCAGTTCAGACATGGCCATATGCAAATCAGTCTTGACCCTGTGCCTCATGGGAACTGTTCAGCCTGAACTGCCAAGCCATGTCTTTCCTGGACCGGAATCAAGCATCCTAGGACCGGTTTCTGGCTATCAGCCGTCTTCAGCCAGGATAGCTTGACTCCAGTGTTGTGGTGAGCATGGGACTCACGTCTGAGCATGCCCATCCCACTCGGGGTGAAAAATGCAAAAACAACAATTGATGGACAGAATGCAGAACAATGTCATACATTCACCCCAGTACAGAGCTCTGGGCCTACATCCATCATTTTTTTGCACTCCACACCACCCCAGTTCAGACATGGCCATATGCAAATCAGCCTTGACCCTGTGCCTCATGGGAACAGTCCTGCCCGAATTGCCAAGCCATGTCTTTCCTGGACCGGAATCAAGCATCCTAGGACCGGTTTCTGGCTATCAGCCGTCTTCAGCCAGGATAGCTTGACTCCATGGTGTGGAGAGCATGGGACTCACCTCTGAGCATACCCATCCCACTCGGAGTGACAAATGCAAAAACAACAATTGATGGACAGAATGCAGAACAATGTCATACATTCACCCCAGTACAGAGATATAAACCTAAATCCATCGTTTTTGTGCACTCCAAACCACCCCAGTTCAGACATGGCCATATGCAAATCAGTCTTGACCCTGTGCCTCATGGGAACTGTTCAGCCCGAACTGCCAAGCCATGTCTTTCCCGGACCGGAATCAAGCATCCTAGGACCGGTTTCTGGCTATCAGCCGTCTTCAGCCAGGATAGCTTGACTCCAGTGTTGTGGTGAGCATGGGACTCACGTCTGAGCATACCCATCCCACTCGGGGTGAAAAATGCAAAAACAACAATTGATGGACAGAATGCAGAACAATGTCATACATTCACCCCAGTACAGAGATCTGGGCCTAAATCCATTGTTTTTTTGCACTCCACACCACCCCAGTTCAGACATGGCCATATGCAAATCAGCCTTGACCCTGTGCCTCATGGGAATAGTCCAGCCCGAACTGCCAAGCCATGTCTTTCCTGGACCGCAATCAAGCATCCTAGGACCGGTTTCTGGCTATCAGCCGTCTTCAGCCAGGATAGCTTGACTCCATGGTGTGGAGAGCATGGGACTCACGTCTGAGCATACCCATCCCACTTGGGGTGACAAATGTAAAAACAACAATTGAAGGACAGAATGAACAATGTCATACATTCACCCCAGTACAGAGATCTGGGCCTAAATCCATTGTTTTTTTGAACTCCACACCACCCCAGTTCAGACATGGCCATATGCAAATCAGCCTTGACCCTGTGCCTCATGGGAACTGTCCAGCCCGAACTGCCAAGCCATGTCTTTCCTGGACAGGAATCAAGCATCCTAGGACCGGTTTCTGGCTATCAGCCGTCTTCAGCCAGGATAGATTGACTCCAGTGGTGTTTAGAGCATGGGACTCACGTCTGAGCATACCCATCCTACTCGGGGTAACAAATGCAAAAACAACAAGTGATGGACAGAATGCAGAACAATGTCATACATTCACCCCAGTACAGAGATCTGGGCCTAAATCCATCATTTTTTTGCACTCCACACCACCTCAGTTCCGACATGGCCATATGCAAATCATCCTTGACCCTGTGCCTCGTGGGAACAGTCCAACCCAAACTGAAAAGCCATGTCTTTCCTGGACAGGAATCCAGCATCCTAGGACCGGTTTCAGGCTATCAGCCGTCTTCAGCCAGGATAGATTGACTCCAGTGGTGTGGAGAGTATGGGAATCACGTCTGAGCATACCCATCCCACTCGGGGTGACAAATGCAAAAACAACAATTGATGGACAGAATGCAGAACAATGTCATACATTCACTCCAGTACAAAGATCCTGGCCTAAATCCATCGTTTTTTTGCACTCCACACCACCCCAGTTCAGACATGGCCATATGCAAATCAGCCTTGACCCTGTACCTCATGGGCACAGTCCTGCCCCAACTGCCAAGCCATGTCTTTCCTGGACCGGAATCAAGCATCCTAGGACCGGATTCTGGCTATCAGCCGTCTTCAGCCAGGATAGCTTGACTCTAGTGGTGTGGAGAGCATGGGACTCACGTCTGAGCATACCCATCCCACTTGGGGTGACAAATGCAAAAACAACAATTGAAGGACAGAATGCAGAACAATGTCATACATTCACGCCAGTACAGAGATCTGGGCCTAAATCCATTGTTTTTTTGCACTCCACACTGGAGTTCTGGACTTTTTGGTTCCGTCCAGAGGTGTCAGGGGACAACACCCAAAGACCCCGGAGTTCCACCTGTCTTGGTGCACAAATAAACAGAAACACGGGCTTCTCGATGGTGGTGTCAAAGACCAAAGGTTTATTACTGCAGGGACACAGAAGTCACAGAAACCACGCATGGGCAGTGTCTAGGAGCCTGTTCGATTTGTACAAAGAGGGTTGCTCCTTATATACTGAAAATTGGGCTTCAGGCAAATTCTTCACATGTTAGTACATTCCCAAAACCTTTGTGTCCTAAACAATAAATATTTGGCGTTACACAGGAATCATCGGCAATATCTGATGTCAAAACATTACGAACGAGGGGTTCCCACTTTTCCATCATAATCGCATGTCAGCTTTTCATTCAAGACCCGGACCGCCTCATCGTAAATTTCGTTACCTCCCCCTAATAAAGGTCCAGAAGGAAAGGAGCAGAGCCAGGTGCAAAAGATAGAGAGGCAGGATAAGGGATGTTTGTGGGTTGTAAATGGGCAAGGCTACCGGCTTCGGCCGCCTAATCGTGATCAGGTCAACGGACACAAGAACCAGTATAGCAGGACTGGCCTCGGGCAGAGGAGGCAGCTTTTGTCGAGTCATGCAGTTACAGCGTGTTCTGTTCCAAAGGTGCACGTGTCACTAAGGAGGTGAATCTCCGGCTAAGGCTACGTGTCCTTAATCGACATGAAATGATCAGAGGTTATTGCGTATGTGAGGGCAAGAAACACAAAATGGCTGCCATAATCTAAGATGGATGCCATGGGTAGATCAGTAATGTGTTTATAACTGGAGTACTTCTTGCTCGTAGCGTAGCGAAAACACCAGGATATGCTAAATGGATCATTTGCGGTTCGTTGATACCGATATTATGTATTTCCGACAATATTGAAAACACGGGTTCAAATCGTCACGGAACCTCAGACCCTCCTTTTGCCCTTACATAGGCAATTACTCAGTCTATGTCAGAGTCTAGTTCTATGTTCATTAGGTCAGTGACATGTTGTTGTATCATCATTCTTTCTCGTGCCTTTTCTCCAAACGCAGGTGGTTTTCTAAAACAAGCTGCAGCGCAAAGACTACACAGAGCAGGACCACACTGGATAATCAGGCAACATGAGAATAGGAATACTAAGATGACACCAACGACTATTAGAACCTTCCAACCCCACGCTGAAATCAGAGTCCAAAACCACTCCATGAAGGACCAGTTTCCCTTGTCTACATGAATAGAGTCGGAAATCTTGTGTAGCTTAGAGATCGCCTCGTAGACTGTTGGAGCATTATTAGGAATAAAGACACAGCAGCTCGATTGGATCATTCTGCATACCCCACCTCGATCTGCAAGTATAACATCTAGAACCATACGGTTCTGCAACGTCATGAGTCTATCCGCCTGAAGCTCAGCTGTCAAATTGCTAAGGGCACCAGCAGTTTCGGTAATAGTAGATTCAACTACCCGTGTTAGCTGACGTATGTTTCTACTATTGGCCATAGGCCCCCAGAACGGAAGGAAGCCTTTGAAGAAGTCTCCAGCTTCCTGACCAGCAGTATCTTCCTTACTGAAGACACCTCTCGCTACTCTGGTCTTGTGGTAGTCAGATGAAGCAGTGTACGTTGGAGGTAACAATCGAGCAATATAACATGATCCTGAAAAGTCGGCAGGCAACCATGTATATGCTCGGTCTAGACAGATGAAGTAGGTACCCCTAGCAGTAAGAAAAGCAGGGGAAGAGTTAGCCGGAAACACGTAAGTCTCTACGCACTCACTCCTCCCTAGCTGAGCTCTCGGATTTCTCCCATTACCTTGCAAACAGACCTGACCTCGGTGGGGTACGACCCAGATTGGAGTTGAGCTTTTACGCTTGCTTTCCCCAAACTAAGGCGATACTCTGAAGAATTCCAACTCAAATATACTCGCAATTCGTCTTTAGGGTAAGATGGAGTATTATTGACGTCCTTGATCATGTCAATAATTCCCTGGACTAAAGCTTTGTTGGCAGAGTTATATTTAGTGGAACGTGGTGGACGCGGAGGATAGGTTTCAAGGGCATAGGCAAAGATGGTCTGAAGGGCCTGGAATGATCCATTGTAGCTGAAAGGCAAAACCAGATAGGGAATACCTTTATCCATAGTGTGAGGTATCAAGCCACACACCCAGCAGTCTGTAGTGTTAACTACTAGTTGGTGTTGGTGCAAGAGCTGTACAAAAGTGTTGTTGATAAATTCTGAGCGTCGAGCTTGCTCATGTTCAGGAAACGAGTGAAAAGAGTGTATAGAGGAAACAGTAGAAGTAGCAGGATCAAGGGGAGGTACTGTAGTTATTGGTACAAATATCAAACTCATACCGAAAACGATTCCACCCACCAATGTTGTCAAAACAATCAAAAATGTAATGGCACATTGTATCAAAAAGCATTTGCTGTGAAGAATTCTGTAAAGTCTGTTTCTGCGAACATAAATCACATTTTCTCGTTGCAGCGCAGGAAGCTCCATCTTCTACAATCCGCTCACGACCACTGATGATGTGTACGTAGATGAAAATGCCTCTATCAGCCCTGGGAGTTCCCAGAACTAACAGAAAGATCGACCTTGTGTCGGACCCCCGCAGATTCAACTAGGTACACAGCCACGACCCTACGGCTACCCAGACGGCAAGGCAGTATTTTAAAACAAAACAAAACAATAGCAAACTTCCTGGCTGAAGGTAAAGGTTCAAAATTTCAAAATATCACAATGGGCAGTTGCCTGCTTTATTTGTCCATTTTACGAGGCCGTAAATTATATCTTTGCTTTGCAGGTACTGTTTGATCGGCAAATAGCGTATCACTGGTAACTGTTGCAGTGTTCAGGTTCGCAGATGACAGAGTTTTTTCTGATGCAGGGGACAAATGTTCAGAGTTCAAAGGAATCTTTTCAGGAGGAGAGTCAGAATTTGGGGTGGTGTCAGTAATCAATTCGGCATCGCTGAAAGGGATGAACTTTGGCGTGTGATCAAATTCGGAGGTACCAATTCCCTTCTTCACCCAGTCGTCGTAAGGAAGTGGCAAAGGTACACGTTTGACATGAGATGCATGTACCCAGTGCTTGCGACCAGCTACACGAACTGCGGTTCTTGTCACAAGCAGGACCTGGAAGGGGCCGACGTATTTGGGCTGAAGGTTCTTCGTCCTCGCGAAGTTTCTGACCACCACGTGGTCGCCGGGTTTTAGCTGATGCCCTGGACTCTCCGGAGGCTTTGGCAATGCATCGAAAACCTGTTGGTGAATAAGACTCAATTTAGCAGTCAAGTCGTAAAGGTAGTCGATCAACATAGGATATTCTAGTGAACAAAACTCGTTAGGTCTAGGCACACCCCACACATTTGCCGGGCGGCCAAAGACAATCTCATAGGGGCTAAGTCCTACTCTAGAGTGTACAGTTGCTCTTGTTGATAACAAAGCCAAAGGAAGTGCGTCTGGCCAGGATAAACCTGTGGTTGCTTGTATTTTAGCTAGTTTTAGTTTGAGTGTGCCATTGTAACCCTCAACTAAACCAGCAGACTGGGGATGGTTTGCACTGTGAAACTTCTGTTTGATTCCCAGACCGACACACACACTCTGCATAACTTTCCCTATAAACTCACTTCCGTTATCTGACCATACAATCCGTGGCATACCGTATCTAGGGAAATATTCTTTGAGAAGAATTTTGGCAGTTGATAGGGCAGTATTGTCCTTTAGTGGGTATGCTTCGATCCATCTGGAAAAAGCACAGACTACCACCAGGACGTATTTCAGATTATTACAGCGATCCATGTGAATGAAGTCTAACTGAATCACTTCAAAGGGACAGGAAGGAGGAGCGAAGTGACCAGCAGGAGTTGGAGTTCCCTTGCCAGGGTTATGCATCAAGCATACCATACAATTTTTCACCACTCTCTCTGCACACTTACTGATCCCATCATTCTTCCAGACTGGAGCCAACATCTTACAGATTCCTTTAGAACTTATATGCGCTACTCCATGCGCCATTGTCACTACTGCAAGCACATACGCATCAGGCAACATCCAACGCTGCTGTTCTGTCAGATCAATCCAACACCCACTCGAATCCAACTTGCCCGTACTTTCTCTCCATACGCGTTTCTCTTCCTCAGTTGCCTCTTTCTGAATCTCTTTCACACTTTCCATTGTATCCTCACACATTCCAGAATCAGCAATCCATCTTGCAGACGTAGCAACATACATTCTGCTCATCATATCTCTAGCTGTCTGTTTAGCGGTCTCATCAGCAAAAGCATTCCCACGACCAACATCATCTGTGATTGTTTTATGAGCACTACACTTCACAATCGCAACTTCAGTCGGCAAGGTTAGAGATTCCAACAGATCGTTAACTAGCTGACCATGTTGAATCTTAGTCCCATGGGACGTAATGAAACCTCTTTCTTTCCACAAGCGGCCAAAACTATGGGCCACGCCAAATGCGTACTGACTATCTGTAAAAACATTCACCCTCTTTCCCTTGGCTAAAACACACGCTCTTGTTAGAGCTATTAATTCTGCAGCTTGGGCAGAATTCTGACTCACTCTTGCAGTCTCCACAATCGTACTCAAAGTCGTTACTGCATAGGCAGCAGTCACATCACCATTCTCCAATTTAAAACATGACCCATCCACATACAACGTGCCGTCTGGATCTGACAATGGAGTGTCTTTTAAATCAATGCGTCCTTTTGTCTCTTCCTCCGTTCTAAAACAACAATCATGTGGCTCGGAATCACTTGACTCTTTATTAGCCGGCAACAGCGTTGCTGGATTCAAAACATTACATCTTTTGATCTGAACATGACTCGCTAGCAATGTCAGCTCGTAACCAGATAATCTCGCACTAGTAAGGTGTTGTGTCTTGTTCTGTCAGATCAATCCAACACCCACTCGAATCCAACTTGCCCGTACTTTCTCTCCATACGCGTTTCTCTTCCTCAGTTGCCTCTTTCTGAATCTCTTTCACACTTTCCATTGTATCCTCACACATTCCAGAATCAGCAATCCATCTTGCAGACGTAGCAACATACATTCTGCTCATCATATCTCTAGCTGTCTGTTTAGCGGTCTCATCAGCAAAAGCATTCCCACGACCAACATCATCTGTGATTGTTTTATGAGCACTACACTTCACAATCGCAACTTCAGTCGGCAAGGTTAGAGATTCCAACAGATCGTTAACTAGCTGACCATGTTGAATCTTAGTCCCATGGGACGTAATGAAACCTCTTTCTTTCCACAAGCGGCCAAAACTATGGGCCACGCCAAATGCGTACTGACTATCTGTAAAAACATTCACCCTCTTTCCCTTGGCTAAAACACACGCTCTTGTTAGAGCTATTAATTCTGCAGCTTGGGCAGAATTCTGACTCACTCTTGCAGTCTCCACAATCGTACTCAAAGTCGTTACTGCATAGGCAGCAGTCACATCACCATTCTCCAATTTAAAACATGACCCATCCACATACAACGTGCCGTCTGGATCTGACAATGGAGTGTCTTTTAAATCAATGCGTCCTTTTGTCTCTTCCTCCGTTCTAAAACAACAATCATGTGGCTCGGAATCACTTGACTCTTTATTAGCCGGCAACAGCGTTGCTGGATTCAAAACATTACATCTTTTGATCTGAACATGACTCGCTAGCAATGTCAGCTCGTAACCAGATAATCTCGCACTAGTAAGGTGTTGTGTCTTGGTCCGGTTCATGAGTGTGTCCACTGCATGAGGAACCATGACCACTAGCATGTTATTCATCACCAAACCAGCAGATTGTCGAATGGAAGCCGCAGCTGCCGCTGTAGCTCTCAAACAACTAGGTAACGCTCTAGCTACCGGATCTAATGTTGATGAGAAATACGCACAAGGGCGTTGTTTATCACCGAATTTCTGTGTCAGAACACTCAACGCGCAACCTTCTCTCTCGTGAACGTAGAGCGTGAATGGCTTACTGTAATCAGGTGTACCCAATACAGGAGCTGAACATAATGCTTTTCGTAACTCAGAAAAACTCTCCTGACATTCATCAGACCATGGCACCGGACTCGGAACATTTTTCCCAGTCAAAGCTACCAATGGTTTCGCTAAAAGAGAAAAATTTGGGATCCACTGCCTACAGTAAGAGGTAATACCTAAAAAGGCATGTACTTCTCTCTGCGTGCGAGGAACACTCATCTGCGTAATTGCTTTTATTCTTTCTGGGGTCAACTTCCTTCCCTCCTTTGACAAGAGATGACCTAGGTAGGTCACTTCTTGGCAGCAGTATTGCATTTTCGAAGGTGATACCTTGTGATTCAAATTGGACAAATGATGCAATAACGAAATCGTAGCTGTTTTGCAAGTTTCCTTGTCATCGGCAGCCACTAGAAGATCATCTACATACTGTACTAGGGCAGAACCTGGAGGAAGGACAAAGGAATCTAACTGACTTTTTAGTGCTTGACTGTAAATAGATGGGCTCTCACAATAGCCTTGTGGAGCGCGTTTAAATCTGAAACTTCGACCTCCTAAGCAGAAGCCAAAAATATCTCTGCTTTCTTCGGCTATAGGAATGCTGAAAAAGGCATTCTTCAAGTCGATAACTGAGAACCATGTGGCTGTAGCAGGAATCAATATTAACAATGCAGTAATGTCTGGAACTACAGGAAACTGCGGGACCACAATCTTATTAACTTCTCTGAGGTCGATGACAAACCTATACACTGGAGGCTTTGTAGGATCGGTTCGTTTCAAAATCGGTAGTACAGGACTGTTACAAACATTTCCTCTAGTTTCTTCAACCACACCTTTCTTAATCAAATCCTGTACAATCAGTAGAAGTGCACGCTCACCTTCACTAGATATTTTATATTGAGGAATTCGTGTAAATTTTACATTTGCTTTCAAAGTGACTACATATGGTGGTATTTCTAAAAGGCCTACATCATTAGGACCAGTCGCCCAAAGAGTATCAGGGAGTGAACGCAGCTCTGGCGGGAGTGCATCCATTGACAAGTACATCGGAGAGGTGATTCTTTTGCCCAATGTAAGCTGTACTCCTTCCGGAGAACAGTACAATGTCGCATATAGTCGTTTTAACAAGTCTAAACCAAGTAGATTTTCATTACAACCTGTCGTCAAGATCAGGGGTGCCTTCAATTGACACGGTCCAACAGAAATAGACAAAGGACCAGATATTGGGTTGTAAACAGGGGCGCCTGAAAAACCTACAGAAACATTTGTTAAGCCGGACAAAGGTGCGCCAGGGAGTTTCGCATGAATGATAGAACTTTTCGCTGCACCAGTATCCAACAGAAATGGTTCGACTACACCTGATGTTGCTACTGCGACATAAGGCCCACTCTGATCCACTGGAACTGATACTACTCCCTCTCTCTGTCCATGGCTGTCCTAGTACCCATTTTGCTGAAATCCCTCATCTACTTCACAATAGTCTTCAACAAGATATTGTTGGGATCTATTTTGCTGAGTAGACTGTCCATTTCGCTGATCAAAGTGATTTGAAGGACGATCATTCGTCTGTGGAGGCATAGCACCTCGCCCTCGACCTCTAGAATTTTGCACAAAACCACCACGACCTCTCTGAGCTGCTGCTGCATTATTTTGCGCTAAAATTGGACACTCATTCTTGTAGTGACCCTCTTTCTTACAGTACGCACACTGGTTCCACTGATATTGAGGCCTAGGTGAACTATAATCTGTCCTTTGATACGAACCTTGCTGCGTTTTATTCTGATTCGTGCGAGGCGGATACGCCTGTTGCAAAAGAACTTTAGTCTTTAAATCTTTTGTTTTCTTATCTGATTTCTCTTTCTCCTCTTTATCCCTATTTTCATAATACTGTGCAGTTGCAAGTATTTGCGCAGTTGTAGAGACAGCCCACGCACTCTCGGAATCCTTTAATTTATTGCATAACTCAGGTAACAAATTGTGTACAAATTTATCGACAAACAGTCTCTGTCCTCCTTCTGTGCTCATATCCTGACCACTATGATCTACAAAAGTCTCTTCGAATCTCGTGAAAAAGTCGGAGACACTTTCGTCTTTCTTCTGCCTGCATGCGGACAACTTGTCCCAGTTAACACGCAATGCTGGCATCAGAGTCTTCATTAATTCAATTATCCTACCTGGAAGATCAGCAATTAGAGGTTCAGGCTTGGCACCACCTATTTGCTGACCATCCGCTGCAATGATAGCTGCCCAATCACCACCTAGGGCAACTGGATGATTCTCTTTACGAATTTTAGCCCAAATTGGTTGCGGAACTACATTTCCAAATAACATATCGATGTCCGCTAAGTTTGAAGGACTGGGTTTTGTAGGACCCAGCGGTGCCAGGGCACAACACCTGAAACCTTCGTGGGTAACCTGCTCCGGCGTACAAGTGACAGAGACACGGGACACTTCCTTCGGCGTCAAAGATTCAAGGTTTATTTACTGCAGGGAACACAGAAGTCACGACAAGCACAACACGTGCAACTTGGGGAGACTGCTTCAAATTGGTTCTGTGTATCGCTCCTTTTATACACAATTTTCCCATAGAGTTACATTACAGACAAAAGTTTACAACCCGGTTCCCACAATTATCCCTCAGAGGGGTCGCTTTGGTCACTTTGAAACACGCAAGGTCCGGGACATAAGTGCGGAAACATTTGGCGGTTCCCAACTGTAAAAACCCATCTTCCCACCATTAGTACATTCCAACCAGCAGTAAAACAGATCGAAATAGGAACAGGGACAGGTGCAGAGGTAGAGGGAAACAGTGGGGAGATCGGAAAGGGTGTAAAAGGGGAGGTATCGGGAAACACGAGATACAGGCATCAAAGGGACGTGCCTAATGAGATGCACGGCTGAGACAATAAGTCCGTGCGGCAAGATGAGCCTCGAGCGGCGCCATCTGCCTTACAGTAGCATCCCCCTCATCATAAAGACACTTACAAAGGACATGTGTCTTCCGCAAATATCTTGGGAGTCCCAGGGTCGCGAAGCGGACAACGTCCGTTCGCTGGCTACTTGAGGGCAAGAGACAAAATGGATGCCGTATCTAAGATGGAACCCGTGGGTACAGATAGAAATACTTATATTGATCAACAGTTGCACTCAGGGTATTCTTTTTGATTTTCAACTTCCTTCTATTATCAAGTTAGTTTGGTGCAACAGCCTTGTGAGTGTTTTGTCTAAGAACACTGTCCAGTGAATTTCTACTAGGTAAGGACAGGGGTGCTGTCCTCGAGTTCAAGGTGTGCACACACTTTATCATGGACCGTTGATAGTCCTCTTAATCCATAATGTTATTTCAATGAAAAATCTTTAGAAACCATGTCCTTTATGTCATCTTTTATTTATGTATTTTTAATGATGATTTCTCATTAATTACGTCGTTTTTAATTCTTAGCAGGTTTCAATGGTACAACATTACACTTTCACCCAATGCATTTCGGGTACAAATGGACCCTTCGTCGGGGGTCTCTACGGAAAGAAATAAAGAATACATAATGAGCCTAAAGCTATGTTCAAGATACTATGATAACATCACTCATATTAAATGGAAAATACACTGCAAATCCTGAAGTAAACGTATTGCTAAATCCATGCATAATCGTGACTTCATAACATTGTGAACTGAAGGTTAAAAATTGGCTTTAATTTCGTTAATGATAAAGTGTGTGCACACCTTGAACTCGAGGACAGCACCCCTGTCCTTACCTAGTAGAAATACAGATAGAAATACCCACGTAACAGACGAACGGTTTAGGTTAGCACAGCGAAACTGCGTACACCCACTAAACTCGTCATTTGCGGTTCATAGATATCAGACTCGACTATATTCGTACGAGTCGAAAGCACCACTTACAATTGTCACGGAACCTCAGACGCTCCTTTTGCCCTCATGTAGGCAAGCACTAGTCGGAATCATACTCGATATTCATCAGACCATCTAGATGTTGCTGTAGCATAGCTCTGTCCAACTGAGTCCCATTGGTAACAGGTGGCTGTCTCAGATGGCTTGATAGACAGTTGGAGCATTATCAGGAATGAAAATGCAGCAGCTCGAATGGATCACCTTACATACCCCACCTCGATCTGCTAAGATAACATCTAAAACCATACGGTTTTGTAACGTCATAAGTCTATCCGCCTGAAGTTCTGTGGTGATATTACCAAGGGCACTGGCAGTAATATTAGCTGTCGATTCCACCACTCGAGTCAACTGTCTCAGGTTCCTACTATTAACCATAGGTCCCCAAAACGGGAGGAAACCCTTGAAAAAGTCTCCTGCCTCTTGACCGGCAGTGTCCTCTTCGCTAATTACGCCTCTCACAACTCTAGTCTTGTGATAATCGGCATCTGCAGTGAACGTCGGAGGCAACAGATTTGCAATAAAGCATGAGCCCATGAAGTCAGCGGGCAACCATGCGTATGCACGATCATGGCAGATGAAGTATGTACCCTTGGCAGCCAGAAACACAGGGGACGAAGACATCGGCAGAATGTAATTTTCAGTGCAAGCACTCGCTCCAAGTCGGGCTTGCGATCTTCGGCCACGACCCATGAGACAAAAATTACCAATGTGGGGTACGACCCATATCGGAGGTGAGCTTTTAAGCTGCTTTTCACTCGTGAACACACTATACTCGCCTCTACTCAGGACCCTGTAAGCTTGTACCTCTTCTTCGGGGATAAGCGAGGGATCATAGATATCGCTGTCTAAGTCCTCTATTGCTATCGACAAAGGTTTTTGATACGAGGTAGGACCAGAGTAGGGGGAACGTGGTTCTCGAATGGGGTGGAAACCCAGTGCGCTTCGAAACATTGTTTGAAATGCTCGAGCTGACCCTTGGGAACTATACGGTAACACCAGATATGGAATTCCCTTATCCGTAGTATGTGGCATCAACCCACACACCCAACAATTAGTAGTGTTAACCACTAACTGATGCTGATGAAGGAGCTGAATAAAGGAATTATTGCGGAATTCTGCACGTCTAGCCTGCTCGTGTTCAGGTAGGATGTGGAAGGAATGGGGAAAAACAGTGGAGATAAGTTTAGGGTCAGGGGTAGGAGTAGGTGTAGCAGAAGGCAAAAAGTAAGACATCGTATAATACACCCCACCCGCCAATAATGCAGAAGCAGTCAAAAACAATACAAATATTTGAAATATAAAACATTTGGTACGACTGAGTTGCTGCAGCTTGATTCTATGAGCCTGTGCTCCTTCCAAATCGTTCAGCTTCGAGAATGCCATTCCCTACGACCGTCCGCAACGTTTCTTGACGCACTTCGTTCTGTGTAGCAATAGTCAATCCCTAGGAGTTCCCAGGAACCGACGGCCTTTAACCTAGCGTCAAGACCTACTATCCAGAAGGAAGTACGCGCGCGGCCCTACGGCCTTTATTTCACAATATATATGTAAAAACAATGTCTCTCAGCTGTGGAAGCAAAAAGTGTAAGGAACGAAGCACAATGAATATGTACAAAATAATTACAATAGTACGAATGTTCAAACTGATCGTGGAAAACGGGAAAATGCAGTTATCAAAGGACAGAACAGGATCTTTTATTAGTCTTTAGTGCGGGATCGTAGAAAGTATCGGCTTTTCCCAGGACGTGTCTGCTCATCGAACAAAGGATCCGTTGAAGAGACAGCGTCCTGCTGATCAGTTGAATGTTCTGGTCTCGAGTCTTTTGATGACAATTGTTCGACAGAGTCTTTCTGCTGCGCTGAGGATTCTCCGACAGGCTGTGCGTCGCTAAAAGGTACAAACGCCGGCAATCCTTCGGTTTCAGTTGACGCAATGCCTCTCCTCACCCACGAGTCTGCCGGCAAAGGGATAGGGACCTTCTTGGTATGGGTGGCATGCACCCAATTCTTACGTCCCTCGAGACGAACAGCAGTTCTCGTGGCAAGGAGGACCTGGTAGGGTCCGGTGAACCTCGGGTCCAAGTTGGTCTTGCGCGAAAAATTGCGTGTCACCACCCAATCTCCGGGCTGGAGCTGGTGGCCTGGACCCTCCGTCTGCGTCGGCAATGCTTCGTGAACCTGTTGGTGAATTAACCTCAGTTTAGCAGTCAAGTCATGTAAGTAGTCAATCAACATTGGGTACTCGAGATCACAAAAAATACCTGGCCTAGGAACCCCCCACACGTTCGCAGGACGACCGAACACTATTTCATAGGGACTAAGCCCTACTCGGGAGTGTACAGTCGCCCTAGTTGACAGTAATGCTAAAGGTAAAGCGTCAGGCCACGAAAGACCAGTCGTAGCCTGAATCTTCGCTAGTTTCAGTTTAAGGGTACCATTATACCCTTCAACCAAACCAGCTGACTGGGGATGATTGGCGCTGTGGAATTTCTGATTAATTCCAAGGCCCTTACACACACTCTTCATCACACTACCCACAAACTCACTTCCGTTATCAGACCACACGACTCTAGGCATTCCGTACCGAGGAAAATATTCCTTCAGTAGGATTTTCGCAGTAGACAAAGCAGTATTGTCTTTGAGAGGATAGGCCTCAATCCATCGGGAGAATGCGCAAACCACAACTAAAACGTATTTCAGGTTATTGCATCGCTCCATATGGATGAAGTCCAATTGGATCACCTCAAAGGGACATGAAGGAGGAGCAAAACTGCCAGGAGGAGTTGGGGTTCCTTTGCCAGGATTGTACATCATGCACACCATACAATTCTTCACCAGACGTTCAGCACATTTCGTGATACCATCATTCTTCCACACAGGAGACAACAACTTGCAAATACCTTTCGTGCTAATATGTGCTAACCCATGCGCCATTGTCACAACAGCCAGCACATACGCATCGGGCAACAACCATCTTTTCTGATCTGACAAATCAATCCAACAACCATTCGCATCCAACTTTCCCGTGCTTTCTTTCCACTTCGTCTTTTCAGTCTCGGTGGCCTCATTCTGAATTTCTTTCACACTCTCGATAGTGTCCTCACACATGCTCGATTCTGTAGGCCACCTAACCGAACTCGTCACATACATTCGAGTGCTAAGGTTCCGGGCAGTCTCCTTAGCAATCTCGTCCGCAAACGCATTACCACGACCAACATCATCCGTCACCTTACGATGCGCACTACATTTAACAATCGCTACCTGCTTAGGCAGCGTAAGTGCATCCAAAAGATCATTCACAAGTTGGCCATGCTGAATCTTCGTACCATGCGACGTCAAGAAACCTCTTTCTCTCCACAGTCGTCCAAAACTATGCGCAACACCAAATGCATACTGACTGTCAGTGTACACATTCACACGTTTATCTTTCGCTAACACACACGCTCTAGTAAGAGCAATCAGCTCTGCAGCTTGGGCAGAATTCTGATTCAACCTTGCAGTCTCAACAACAGTATTCAACGTTACAACAGCATAAGCAGTAGTCACATCGCCATTCGGCAACTTAAAACACGAACCATCCACATACAGTGTACCATCCGGATCTTCCAATGGGGTGTTTTTAAGGTCCACTCGACCTTTTGTTTCTTCTTCTGTCCTCAAGTAGCAATCATGTTCTGCTACTTCATCTGACTCTGCGCTAATTGGTAACAAAGTTGCCGGGTTCAGAACATTACAACGTTTTATCTGAATATGACTTGCCAGCAACGTTAGCTCGTACCCAGACAACCTCGCACTCGTCAAGTGCTGAGTTTTCGTACGATTCAAAAGAGTATCGACTGCATGCGGAACCATCACCGTAAGCATATTATCCATGACCAATCCTGCTGATTGTCGGATGGAGACCGCAGCTGCCGCAGTTGCTCTCAAACAACTCGGCAATGCTCTAGCTACTGGGTCCAAGGTCGAGGAAAAATATGCACATGGACGCTGCTTACCACCAAAAGGTTGTGTTAAGACACTCAAAGCACAACCTTCCCTCTCGTGAACATATAATGTAAACGGCTTACTGTAGTCGGGAGTACCCAACACAGGACCCGAACACAATGAGTCACGTAATTCAGAAAAACTTTTCTGACATTCTTCCGTCCATGGTAAAGGAGTTGAAACATCCTTGCACGTAAGAGCCACCAATGGTTTCGCTAGCAATGAAAAATTTGGAATCCACTGCCTGCAGTACGACGTGATACCTAGAAAGGCACGCACATCTCTTTGGGTTTTTGGCAGAGCCATTCGCGCAATTGCTGCAATTCTCTCTGGGGTCAACCTCCTTCCCTCCTTTGACAATAAGTGACCTAGGTAGGTTACTTCTTGACAACAATACTGGAGTTTAGAAGGTGACACCTTGTGATTTAACTCACAGAGATGTTGCAGCAACGACACCGTAGCAATTTTGCAAATGTCCTGAGTATCGGCAGCCACCAACAGGTCGTCGACGTATTGGATTAAAGCCGCACCGACCGGCAACCTAAACGCATCCAGTTGACCCTTCAAGGCTTGACTGTAAATCGATGGACTTTCACAGTAGCCCTGAGGAGCGCGTTTGAACCGGAAGCTACGTCCACCGAGAGAGAAACCGAAAAGGTCTCTGCTCTCCTCGGCAATCGGTATGCTGAAGAACGCATTTTTCAAGTCAATCACCGAAAACCACGATGCAGAAGCTGGAATCAGAGTCAGTAGCGCCGTGATGTCAGGCACACCGGGGAATTGAGGAACCACAATTTTATTTACCTCCCGTAAATCGATAACAAAGCGATAAACAGGCGGTTTTGAAGGATCAGTACGTTTAAGAATGGGCAGTACAGGACTGTTGCACACGTTTCCTCGAGTCTCCTCAATAACGTCTTTCTCGATCAGATCATAAATGATCACTAACAGTGCTCGTTCGCCATCAAGAGAGATACGATATTGGGGAATACGTGGCAATCGCACATTGGATTTCAACTTAACAACATAAGGGGAGATGTCAAGCAGGCCCACATCATTGGGACCTGTTGCCCACAAAGACGCAGGAAGAGAACTCAATTCCGGTGGAAGCTTATCAAGAGACAAGTACTTAGGAGAGACAACCCTCTCTCCTAACGTAAGCTTTACACCCGCAGGAGAACAATACAAAGTTGCATACAAACGTTTAAGCAAATCCAGGCCCAAAAGATTTTCACCACAGCCAGTAGTCAAAATCAACGGGGCTTGAAGCTCACGTGGCCCAATTGTAAGAGGCAAAGGGCACGAAACTGGATTGCTAACGGAGGCGCCAGAGAATCCAACGGAAACATTTGTTAAGCCAGACAAAGGTGCGCCAGGGAGTTTCGAATGCATGATAGAACTTTTCGCTGCACCAGTGTCCAACAGAAAAGGCTCAACGACGCCCGATGTAGCAACTGCGACGTAAGGCCCTCTCTGATCAACCGGAACTGATACCACTCCCTCTCCTTGTCTATGGCCGTCCTAGTAATTACTGTCGTCAGTTCCCTGATCGACGTAAATAATCGTCTACATTGTACTGTGCAGATCGTCCTTGCGATGATCCACGTTGATCGAAACAATTATTAGAATTAGAGGAGTTATCAGAACGATCATTCTGAGCACCACAACCCCTACCACGTGATACCTGATGAGAACCACCACGACCTCCTTTGGACGAATTACCACTATTGCGATCACTCAAAACAGGGCAATTGAATTTAATGTGTCCCTCCTGTCTACAATAAGCACATTGGTTGTACCCTAACGATGATCTTTGGGAGGAGGAATCATTACGCGACTGCGATCGATTCGATTGCGCCTGCGATCTATTCTGTTGGGATGTATTCTGGTTTGAACGCGGAGGATACGCTTGTTGCAACAACACTTTAGTTTTGAGCTCTTTCGTCTTCTTATCAGCGCGGTCGTTCTCTTCTTTCTCTCTGTTCTCATAATATTGTGCTGTGGCCAATATCTGAGACGAAGTAGAAACGGCCCACGCACTCTCTGAATTCTTTAATTTATTGCACAAATCGGGCAATAAGTTGGAAACAAATTTATCCACAAACAACCTTTGACCACCCTCAGTACCCATATCCTGACCGCTATGATCGATGAATGCTTCCTCGAACCTCGTAAAGAAGTCGGAAACACTCTCGTCCTTCTTTTGCTTACAAGCTGATAATTTGTCCCAATTTACCCTCATAGCTGGCATAAGAGTTTTCATTAACGTTATTATTCGTTGAGGAAGAGCAGTAATCATCTGCTCCGGTTTAGCACCACCAGTTTGCAATCCATCCGCCGCTATAATGGCAGCCCAATCACCGCCCAATTCATTAGGATGGTTTTCCTGACGAATCTTGGCCCATACCGGTTGCGGTACAACATTGCCAAACAGCATATCGATATCGGCAAGATTCATTACCGTAGCATCTACGAGCTGCGATAATTCTTTGTAATACCCTGTAGGATTTTTGCGAGGGTCAGGCAGAGACTGCTTCACCTGCAACACTTCTGAGCGTTTCCATGGGAGATGTATCCATACTCTCTGGAAATAGGGCGGAACTGGTGGATTGGCCGCAGGATTACCTGGCATCCACACAGGTGGAACTTCACGCATAGGAAATTGACCAGACTCATCTGGCAGTCTTTCAACATCCTCAACAAACAAGGCTTGAGGTATAGGAGTGGGACGGAAAGATAGCAACCGCTCAACAGCACGTCGAACATTGGTATCCACTATCAGTCCGTTCGAGAACTGAAGCTGAAGATCAGACAAAGCGGTCAGCACCTCGTCAGGTGCATCGGCCGATATCTGATCGCGAAGGAACTTACACATTTCCTCAAACACGTATCTTTGGGTTGGTATATTGAATTGACCAAACGTGTCGAGTACAACACGGGGTGGATTTCTAAGAGGGTTTATCATCCAACCCATCGCCATATTATATAGCGCAACACGTTCTCTGTTACCGGGAAGCTGACTACGTCTCTGAGGACCATCGGAACCAGCGGACCCAAGAACAGGTCCGAGCGAATGAAAGAAGCTAGCCGCAAGAGGGGAATTACGACTACGGGTAGAGGGAGAAGTATAGGACACAGGACTAACAAGTGAAGGAGTAGAAACAGTAGCAACAGCAGGAGTTAACAAAACAGGAGCAGTAGCGGGAGCAGGAGTATGTGGAAGCGGTGGAGCAGTAGGAATAGCAGTAGGCAACGGAGCAGGAACAGTCGGAAGAGCGGGTGCAGGTTGAGGAACAGGTGGAGGAAGAATAGGTGGAAGAACAGGTACAGCAGGAACCACAGGAGCTGCGGCACCCTGTACATACGGAGGTGGCGATTTCAGAAGATAAGACATTAAAGGATCCTCAACTGCCTCTTCCTTCTTTTCCGACTCCGCAGGCAAAGTAGGATAACATTTATCTACAGTCATACGCTGTAGTCTCTCAAACACTTCCTTATCCTTAACCTCCTTATCGCGCTGGAACTGCTCTGCTTTCTTTACAATGGTAGCTACATTGTCTCTCTGATTACGTTTAGTCTGTCTGATTTCTTTCTGTTTGGCTTCTTTACGCCACAACCGAAAGGCATCAAACATGGCCGGCCTTGACTTTCTTTCGAACAATTTAATCTCTAGATTATCTAAAATCGGGGCCTCAAAGCTACCATGAGGTGGCCAACGGAGGTCACCGTCCTTCTTCGTGTATTTAATCCAGTAATCGTTAAAAGTAATCGGGCCTAGCCCATGTTTACTATATAGCTCATAAGTAGGAGTTCCAACCGGAGGTATCGGACACGAATCCTCCAGCCGGGAATCCACACCACAAGGTCTGAAACAACTAAACAAAGTACTGCGACCAGGCATCTTGCACACTAGCCGAGTTTCACAAACTTCAAGGGTTACGGGATTTACCAAGTCCCAGCAAAAAGCAAAAACCCTCGGTTTTTGGCGGCTGCAGTCGTCAAACAACACAACAAAGTACCAAGAACTACAAATGCAATGGAACCATGCAACCACTAAGTAACCACAACCAAGAACTCTGGGAGCGACCCACAAATACTTAACTCAAAGATCGATGGCGTCACCAGGAAGGCCCGTCAATCGTCTCGCTCTACCAAGGTCTACGCCAAGCGCCAAAACAGGTCTACAGTCAGGGCAGCAGTCCGTCGCAGCCGTCAGGAGGCGGGAATCTTCGCGGGAAAAGTCTTCGGGCCACTTATTTCGACAACGAGATCGATGAAGCGGAGTGCACCTTCCCTCGGAGATTTCACACGAAGTTCCTCACGATCGTCGGGCTTGGACCGGTACCACTGATGCAGCCCCACGTTGGGCGCCAACTGAAGGACTGGGTTTTGTAGGACCCAGCGGTGCCAGGGCACAACACCTGAAACCTTCGTGAGTAACCTGCTCCGGCGTACAAGTGACAGAGACACGGGACACTTCCTTCGGCGTCAAAGATTCAAGGTTTATTTACTGCAGGGAACACAGAAGTCACGACAAGCACAACACGTGCAACTTGGGGAGACTGCTTCAAATTGGTTCTGTGTATCGCTCCTTTTATACACAATTTTCCCATAGAGTTACATTACAGACAAAAGTTTACAACCCGGTTCCCACAATTATCCCTCAGAGGGGTCGCTTTGGTCACTTTGAAACACGCAAGGTCCGGGACATAAGTGCGGAAACATTTGGCGGTTCCCAACTGTAAAAACCCATCTTCCCACCATTAGTACATTCCAACCAGCAGTAAAACAGATCGAAATAGGAACAGGGACAGGTGCAGAGGTAGAGGGAAACAGTGGGGAGATCGGAAAGGGTGTAAAAGGGGAGGTATCGGGAAACACGAGATACAGGCATCAAAGGGACGTGCCTAATGAGATGCACGGCTGAGACAATAAGTCCGTGCGGCAAGATGAGCCTCGAGCGGCGCCATCTGCCTTACAGTAGCATCCCCCTCATCATAAAGACACTTACAAAGGACATGTGTCTTCCGCAAATATCTTGGGAGTCCCAGGGTCGCGAAGCGGACAACGTCCGTTCGCTGGCTACTTGAGGGCAAGAGACAAAATGGATGCCGTATCTAAGATGGAACCCGTGGGTACAGATAGAAATACCCACGTAACAGACGAACGGTTTAGGTTAGCACAGCGAAACTGCGTACACCCACTAAACTCGTCATTTGCGGTTCATAGATATCAGACTCGACTATATTCGTACGAGTCGAAAGCACCACTTACAATTGTCACGGAACCTCAAGTTCATTATACAAGCTTCAACTGTTTGCGCTAGTTCCTTATAGTACCCAGCAGGATTCTTACGCGGATCTGGCAAGGCCTGCTTCACTGCTAACACTTCGGCTCGTTTCCACGGAATGTGTATCCACACTCTTTGGAACTGGGCCGGAGCTGCTACAATACCATTCGGTGCGTCAGCTTCTATAGCTTCGCGCCAGATTGGAGGAACCTCCCTCATTGGATATTGGCAACTTAGCTTCATCTTGCTTTTCTCTAAATCTCTCGGTGAACGAAGTGATGGATCACTCCTATAACTTAAAATCAGTTCCATTGCTTCTTTTATATTTTGACCTACAATCATTCCTGCAGCGAACTCTGTCTGAACCTTAATTAAGTCTTCTAAATTCGATTCAACATCATCTTCTTCTATTTCTTCACGTAAAAGCGAGCACATCTCGTCAAAGACATATCGCTGCGTTGGTTCATTCCACTGCATAAATGTATCTAGTACATCTCTCGTGCTATATCTCCTACTCTTCGAAATCCATCTGAGAGCCGTGGAATCTAAAATCCCCCGTTCCTCAATACTTGGACGCTGACTACGTCTTTGCACAGAATCAGAAGCAGGAGTCTTGATTAAAGTTTTATAGATAGGAGACAGAATGCTAGAGACAGAATCAGTAATTCTTCGACGAACAGAGAGCGGAGTCAACATACTGGCAGATGCAGAAAACACAGTAGAAGTAGGAACGGATAGCGGAACAGTAGGAGTATCGAGGAAGATAGTTTGTGGAACAGTAGGTGTAAGCGAGACAGGTATAGGTAGAGAAATCGGCAACCCGGGAAGAGGAGGTCCCGTAGGAACATTCACATTAACCATAGGAGGTACAGGAACTTGATTCTGAGGGACAGGAGCAGGAATACCAGGTTGTCCAGCAACCGGCAATTGGACCTTCGGTACAGGCGGAGCCGTAGCACCTTGTGCATACGGTGGAGGTGACCGTAATAGATAAGACAACAGAGGATCGTTTTCAGGGTCCTCCAGTATCTTAGCTGTTTTCGATGGCAAGGCAGGGTAGCACTTGTCAATCGCCAAATTATGTTCTCTAATGGCCACCTCTATGGCCTTCTCACACTCGTTGTCTTGCAGCCGTTTAGCCGCTTGCTCTATAGTCAATTCTTCTTGCTCTTTCTGTTCTTTCTTCAATCTTTTCATTTCTCTCTGTTCGGATTCTTTTCGCCAGTAACGGAAAGAATCAAACATCGCCGGCCGGGCTTTCTTCCTAAACAATTTCGCTTCTAAATTATCAAGAATTTCTGGTTCAAAACTACCATGCAGTGGCCAACTAAGGACACCATCTTTCTCAGTGTAGCGGACCCACACCCCATTATAAGATATAGGACCCACACCATGTTTACAGTACAAGTCATATAAGGGAGTCCCAATCGGAGGAACCAGACACGAGTCCTCCAATCGCGAGTCACTGTTGCAACCAAAACAAGACAACATACAGTTTCTCCGACTTACCATTTTGCAATCCGGAACACAGAACAAACAACACAAACAAAGATGTGCATTCGAACCAAGATCTTAGGCCTACCAAAAACGAACTGATGTATCGATACCCAAACTAAACCAAATAGATTATTGTAACCAGAACAACCAGTGATAATCTTACGAAAACCAAACCAAACCAAGAACCAAGAAGGATTTTAACAACCCTCACGAAGTAACCAACTAGCAACCACTAAATACTTAACTGAGGCACTGAAGACGTCACCAAGGAGAAACCCGTCACGTTTCGCCGTACTAAGGACTGCACCTCGGGTCCAAGACAGGGCGACGGTCAAGGTAACGGCCCACTGCAGCCGTCCTGAACGGGAACCCTCGTGGAAGAGAACTTCGGGCCACTTTTGCGATATGCCGGGATCGATGAAGTGGGGCGCCTCCCTCAGGAATCTTCACACGAAGCTTCTCGAACTCTTCAGGCTTTTGGACCGGTACCGAATGACGTCGCCCCACGTTGGGCGCCAATTGGAGTTCTGGACTTTTTGGTTCCGTCCAGAGGTGTCAGGGGACAACACCCAAAGACCCCGGAGTTCCACCTGTCTTGGTGCACAAATAAACAGAAACACGGGCTTCTCGATGGTGGCGTCAAAGACCAAAGGTTTATTACTGCAGGGACACAGAAGTCACAGAAACCACGCATGGGCAGTGTCTAGGAGCCTGTTCGATTTGTACAAAGAGGGTTGCTGCTTATATACTGAAAATTGGGCTTCAGGCAAATTCTTCACATGTTAGTACATTCCCAAAACCTTTGTGTCCTAAACAATAAATATTTGGCGTTACACAGGAATCATCGGCAATATCTGATGTCAAAACATTACGAACGAGGGGTTCCCACTTTTCCATCATAATCGCATGTCAGCTTTTCATTCAAGACCCGGACCGCCTCATCGTAAATTTCGTTACCTCCCCCTAATAAAGGTCCAGAAGGAAAGGAGCAGAGCCAGGTGCAAAAGATAGAGAGGCAGGATAAGGGATGTTTGTGGGTTGTAAATGGGCAAGGCTACCGGCTTCGGCCGCCTAATCGTGATCAGGTCAACGGACACAAGAACCAGTATAGCAGGACTGGCCTCGGGCAGAGGAGGCAGCTTTTGTCGAGTCATGCAGTTACAGCGTGTTCTGTTCCAAAGGTGCACGTGTCACTAAGGAGGTGAATCTCCGGCTAAGGCTACGTGTCCTTAATCGACATGAAATGATCAGAGGTTATTGCGTATGTGAGGGCAAGAAACACAAAATGGCTGCCATAATCTAAGATGGATGCCATGGGTAGATCAGTAATGTGTTTATAACTGGAGTACTTCTTGCTCGTAGCGTAGCGAAAACACCAGGATATGCTAAATGGATCATTTGCGGTTCGTTGATACCGATATTATGTATTTCCGACAATATTGAAAACACGGGTTCAAATCGTCACGGAACCTCAACACCACCCCAGTTCAGACATGGCCATATGCAAATCAGCCTTGACCCTGTGCCGATTGGGAACAGTCCAGCCCGAACTGCCAAGCCATGTCTTTCCTGGACAGGAATCAAGCATCCTAGGACCGGTTTCTGGCTATCAGCCATCTTCAGCCAGGATAGATTGACTCCAGCGGTGTTTAGAGCATGGGACTCACGTCTGAGCATACCCATCCTACTCGGGGTAACAAATGCAAAAACAACAAGTGATGGACAGAATGCAGAACAATGTCATACATTCACCCCAGTACAGAGATCTGAGCCTAAATCCATCATTTTTTTTGCACTCCACACCACCTCAGTTCAGACATGGCCGTATGCAAATCATCCTTGACCCTGTGCCTCGTGGGAACAGTCCAACCCAAACTGAAAAGCCGTGTCTTTCCTGGACCAGATTCTAGCATACTAGGACCGGTTTCTGGCTATCAGCCGTCTTCAGCCAGGATAGCTTGACTCCAGTGGTGTGGAGAGCATGGGACTCACCTCTGAGCATACCCATCTCACTCGGAGTGACAAATGCAAAAACAACAATTGATATACAGAATGCAGAACAATGTTATACATTCACCCCAGTACAGAGATCTGGGCCTAAATCCATTGTGTTTTGCACTCCACACCACCCCAGTTCAGACATGGCCATATGCAAATCATCCATGACCCTGTGCCTCATGAGAACAGTCCAGCCCGAACTGCCAAGCCATGTCTTTCCTGGACAGGAATCAAGCATCCTAGGACCGGTTTCAGGCTATCAGCCGTCTTCAGCCAGGATAGATTGACTCCAGTGGTGTGGAGAGCATGGGACTCACGTCTGAGCATACCCATCCCACTCGGGATGACAAATGCAAAAACAACAATTGATGGACAGAATGCAGAACAATGTCATACATTCACCCCAGTACAGAGATATGGACCTAAATCAATCGTTTTTGTGCACTCCACACCACCACAGTTCAGACATGGCCATATGCAAATCAGCCTTGACCCTGTGCCTCATGGGAACTGTTCAGCCCGAACTGCCAAGCCATGTCTTTCCTGGACCCGAATCAAGCATCCTAGGACCGGTTTCTGGCTATCAGCCGTCTTCAGCCAGGATAGCTTGACTCCAGTGTTGTGGTGAGCATGGGACTCACGTCTGAGCATACCCATCCCACACGGGGTGACAAATGCAAAAACAACAATTGATGGACAGAATGCAGAACAATGTCATACATTCACCCCAGTACAGAGCTCTGGGCCTAAATCCATTGTTTTTTGCACTCCACACCACCCCAGTTCAGACATGGCCATATGCAAATCATCCATGACCCTGTGCCTCATGGGAACAGTCCAGCCCGAACTGCCAAGCCATGTCTTTCCTGGACCGGAATCCAGCATCCTAGGACCGGTTTCAGGCTATCAGCCGTCTTCAGCCAGGATAGATTTACTCCAGTGGTGTGGAGAGCATGGGACTCACGTCTGAGCATACCCATCCCACTCGGAGTGAAAAATGCAAAAACAACAATTGATGGACAGAATGCAGAACAATGTCATACATTCACTCCAGTACAGAGATCCTGGCCTAAATCCATCATTTTTTGCACCCCACACCACCCCAGTTCACACATGGCCATATGCAAATCAGCCTTGACCCTGTGCCTCATGGGAACAGTCCAGCCCGAACTGCCAAGCCATGTCTTTCCTGGACCGGAATCAAGCATCCTAGGACCGGTTTCTGGCTATCAGCCGTCTTCAGCCAGGATAGCTTGACTCCAGTGGTGTGGAGAGCATGGGACTCACGTCTGAGCATACCCATCACACTTGGGGTGACAAATGCAAAAACAACAATTGATGGACAGAATGCAGAACAATGTCAAACATTCACCCCCGTACAGAGATCTGGGCCTAAATCCATTGTTTTTTGCACTCCACAGCACCCCAGTTCAGACACGGCCATATGCAAATCATCCATGACCCTGTGCCTCATGGGAACAGTCCAGCCCGAACTGCCAAGCCATGTCTTTCCTGGACAGGAATCAAGCATCCTAGGACCGGTTTCAGGCTATCAGCCGTCTTCAGCCAGGATAGATTAACTCCAGTGGTGTGGAGAGCATGGGACTCACGTCTGAGCATACCCATCCCACTCGGGGTGACAAATGCAAAAACAACAATTGATGGGCAGAATGCAGAACAATGTCATACATTCACTCCAGTACAGAGATCCTGGCCTAAATCCATCGTTTTTGTGCACTCCACACCACCCCAGTTCAGACATGGCCATATGCAAATCAGCCTTGACCCTGTGCCTCATGGGAACAGTCCAGCCCGAACTGCCAAGCCATGTCTTTCCTGGACCGGAATCAAGCATCCTAGGACCGGTTTCTGGCTGTCAGCTGTCTTCAGCCAGGATAGCTTGACTCCAGTGGTGTGGAGAGCATGGGACTCACATCTGAGCATACCCATCCCACTCGGGGTGACTAATGCAAAAACAACAATTGATGGACAGAATGCAGAACAATGTCATACATTCACCCCAGTACAGAGATATAAACCTAAATCCATCGTTTTTGTGCACTCCAAACCACCCCAGTTCAGACATGTCCATATGCAAATCAGTCTTGACCCTGTGCCTCATGGGAACAGTCCAGCCCGAACTGCCAAGCCATGTCTTTCCTGGACAGGAATCAAGCATCCTAGGACCGGTTTCAGGCTATCAGCCGTCTTCAGCCAGGATAGATTAACTCCAGTGGTGTGGAGAGCATGGGACTCACGTCTGAGCATACCCATCCCACTCGGGGTGACAAATGCAAAAACAACAATTGATGCACAGAATGCAGAACAATGTCATACATTCACTCCAGTACAGAGATCCTGGCCTAAATCCATCGTTTTTGTGCACTCCAGACCACCCCAGTTCAGACATGGCCATATGCAAATCAGCCTTGACCCTGTGCCTCATGGGAACAGTCCAGCCCGAACTGCCAAGCCATGTCTTTCCTGGACCGGAATCAAGCATCCTAGGACCGGTTTCTGGCTGTCAGCTGTCTTCAGCCAGGATAGCTTGACTCCAGTGGTGTGGAGAGCATGGGACTCACATCTGAGCATACCCATCCCACTCGGGGTGACTAATGCAAAAACAACAATTGATGGACAGAATGCAGAACAATGTCATACATTCACCCCAGTACAGAGATATAAACCTAAATCCATCGTTTTTGTGCACTCCAAACCACCCCAGTTCAGACATGGAGATATGCAAATCAGTCTTGACCCTGTGCCTCATGGGAACTGTTCAGCCCGAACTGCCAAGCCATGTCTTTCCCGGACCGGAATCAAGCATCCTAGGACCGGTTTCTGGCTATCAGCCGTCTTCAGCCAGGATAGCTTGACTCCAGTGTTGTGGTGAGCATGGGACTCACGTCTGAGCATACCCATCCCACTCGGGGTGAAAAATGCAAAAACAACAATTGATGGACAGAATGCAGAACAATGTCATACATTCACCCCAGTACAGAGATCTGGGCCTAAATCAATTGTTTTTTTGCACTCCACACCACCCCAGTTCAGACATGGCCATATGCAAATCACCCTTGACCCTGTGCCTCATGGGAATAGTCCAGCCCGAACTGCCAAGCCATGTCTTTCCTGGACCGCAATCAAGCATCCTAGGACCGGTTTCTGGCTATCAGCCGTCTTCAGCCAGGATAGCTTGACTCCATGGTGTGGAGAGCATGGGACTCACGTCTGAGCATACCCATCCCACTTGGGGTGACAAATGTAAAAACAACAATTGAAGGACAGAATGAACAATGTCAGACATTCACCCCAGTACAGAGATCTGGGCCTAAATCCATTGTTTTTTTGAACTCCACACCACCCCAGTTCAGACATGGCCATATGCAAATCAGCCTTGTCCCTGTGCCTCATGGGAACAGTCCTGCCCGAACTGCCAAGCCATGTCTTTCCTGGACCGGAATCAAGCATCCTAGGACCGGTTTCTGGCTGTCAGCTGTCTTCAGCCAGGATAGCTTGACTCCAGTGGTGTGGAGAGCATGGGACTCACATCTGAGCATACCCATCCCACTCGGGGTGACTAATGCAAAAACAACAATTGATGGACAGAATGCAGAACAATGTCATACATTCACCCCAGTACAGAGATATAAACCTAAATCCATTGTATTTGTGCACTCCAAACCACCCCAGTTCAGACATGGCCATATGCAAATCAGTCTTGACCCTGTGCCTCATGGGAACTGTTCAGCCTGAACTGACAAGCCATGTCTTTCCCGGACCGGAATCAAGCATCCTAGGACCGGTTTCAGGCTATCAGCCGTCTTCAGCCAGGATAGATTGACTCCAGTGGTGTGGAGAGCATGGGAATCACGTCTGAGCATACCCATCCCACTCGGGGTGAAAAATGCAAAAACAACAATTGATGGACAGAATGCAGAACAATGTCATACATTCACCCCAGTACAGAGCTCTGGGCCTACATCCATCATTTTTTTGCACTCCACACCACCCCAGTTCAGACATGGCCATTTGCAAATCAGCCTTGACCCTGTGCCTCATGGGAACAGTCCTGCCCGAACTGCCAAGCCATCTCTTTCCTGGACCGTAATAGAGCATCCTAGGACCGGTTTCTGGCTATCAGCCGTCTTCAGCCAGGATAGCTTGACTCCAGTGGTGTGGGTAGCATGGGAATCACGTCTGAGCATACCCATCCCACTTGGGGTGACGAATGCAAAAACAACAATTGAAGGACAGAATGCAGAACAATGTCATACATTCACCCCAGTACAGAGCTCTGGGCCTACATCCATCATTTTTTTGCACTCCACACCACCCCAGTTCAGACATGGCCATATGCAAATCAGCCTTGACCCTGTGCCTCATGGGATCAGTCCTGCCCGAACTGCCAAGCCATGTCTTTCCTGGACTGGAATCAAGCATCCTAGGACCGGTTTCTGGCTATCAGCCGTCTTCAGCCAGGATAGCTTGACTCCAGTGGTATGGAGAGCATGGGAATCACGTCTGAGCATACCCATCCCACTTGGGGTGACGAATGCAAAAACAACAATTGAAGGACAGAATGCAGAACAATGTCATACATTCACCCCAGTACAGAGCTCTGGGCCTACATCCATCATTTTTTTGCACTCCACACCACCCCAGTTCAGACATGGCCATATGCAAATCAGCCTTGACCCTGTGCCTCATGGGATCAGTCCTGCCCGAACTGCCAAGCCATGTCTTTCCTGGACCGCAATCAAGCATCCTAGGACCGGTTTCAGGCTATCAGCCGTCTTCAGCCAGGATAGCTTGACTCCATGGTGTGGAGAGCATGGGATTCACGTCTGAGCATACCCATCCCACTCGGGGTGACAAATGCAAAAACAACAATTGATGGACAGAATGCAGAACAATGTCATACACATATGCAAATCAGCCTTGACCCAGTGCCTCATCGGAACAGTCCAGCCCGAACTGCCAAGCCATGTCTTTCCTGGACTGGAATCAAGCATCCTATGACCGGTTTCTGGCTATCAGCCGTCTTCAGCCAGGATAGCTTGACTCTAGTGGTGTGGAGAGCATGGGACTCACGTCTGAGCATACCCATCCCACTTGGGGTGACAAATGCAAAAACAACAATTGAAGGACAGAATGCAGAACAATGTCATACATTCACGCCAGTACAGAGATCTGGGCCTAAATCCATTGTTTTTTTGCACTTCACACCACCCCAGTTCAGACATGGCCATATGCAAATCGGCCTTGACCCTGTGCCGATTGGGAACAGTCCAGCCCGAACTGCCAAGCCATGTCTTTCCTGGACAGGAATCAAGCATCCTAGGACCGGTTTCTGGCTATCAGCCATCTTCAGCCAGGATAGATTGACTCCAGCGGTGTTTAGAGCATGGGACTCACGTCTGAGCATACCCATCCTACTCGGGGTAACAAATGCAAAAACAACAAGTGATGGACAGAATGCAGAACAATGTCATACATTCACCCCAGTACAGAGATCTGAGCCTAAATCCATCATTTTTTTTGCACTCCACACCACCTCAGTTCAGACATGGCCATATGCAAATCATCCTTGACCCTGTGCCTCGTGGGAACAGTCCAACCCAAACTGAAAAGCCATGTCTTTCCTGGACCAGATTCTAGCATACTAGGACCGGTTTCTGGCTATCAGCCGTCTTCAGCCAGGATAGCTTGACTCCAGTGGTGTGGAGAGCATGGGACTCACCTCTGAGCATACCCATCCCACTCGGAGTGACAAATGCAAAAACAACAATTGATATACAGAATGCAGAACAATGTTATACATTCACCCCAGTACAGAGATCTGGGCCTAAATCCATTGTGTTTTGCACTCCACACCACCCCAGTTCAGACATGGCCATATGCAAATCAGCCTTGACCCTGTGCCTCATGGGAACTGTTCAGCCCGAACTGCCAAGCCATGTCTTTCCTGGACCCGAATCAAGCATCCTAGGACCGGTTTCTGGCTATCAGCCGTCTTCAGCCAGGATAGCTTGACTCCAGTGTTGTGGTGAGCATGGGACTCACGTCTGAGCATACCCATCCCACACGGGGTGACAAATGCAAAAACAACAATTGATGGACAGAATGCAGAACAATGTCATACATTCACCCCAGTACAGAGCTCTGGGCCTAAATCCATTGTTTTTTGCACTCCACACCACCCCAGTTCAGACATGGCCATATGCAAATCATCCATGACCCTGTGCCTCATGGGAACAGTCCAGCCCGAACTGCCAAGCCATGTCTTTCCTGGACCGGAATCCAGCATCCTAGGACCGGTTTCAGGCTATCAGCCGTCTTCAGCCAGGATAGATTGACTCCAGTGGTGTGGAGAGCATGGGACTCACGTCTGAGCATACCCATCCCACTCGGAGTGAAAAATGCAAAAACAACAATTGATGAACAGAATGCAGAACAATGTCATACATTCACTCCAGTACAGAGATCCTGGCCTAAATCCATCATTTTTTGCACTCCACACCACCCCAGTTCACACATGGCCATATGCAAATCAGCCTTGACCCTGTGCCTCATGGGAACAGTCCAGCCCGAACTGCCAAGCCATGTCTTTCCTGGACCGGAATCAAGCATCCTAGGACCGGTTTCTGGCTATCAGCCGTCTTCAGCCAGGATAGCTTGACTCCAGTGGTGTGGAGAGCATGGGACTCACGTCTGAGCATACCCATCACACTTGGGGTGACAAATGCAAAAACAACAATTGATGGACAGAATGCAGAACAATGTCAAACATTCACCCCCGTACAGAGATCTGGGCCTAAATCCATTGTTTTTTGCACTCCACAGCACCCCAGTTCAGACATGGCCATATGCAAATCATCCATGACCCTGTGCCTCATGGGAACAGTCCAGCCCGAACTGCCAAGCCATGTCTTTCCTGGACAGGAATCAAGCATCCTAGGACCGGTTTCAGGCTATCAGCCGTCTTCAGCCAGGATAGATTAACTCCAGTGGTGTGGAGAGCATGGGACTCACGTCTGAGCATACCCATCCCACTCGGGGTGACAAATGCAAAAACAACAATTGATGGACAGAATGCAGAACAATGTCATACATTCACTCCAGTACAGAGATCCTGGCCTAAATCCATCGTTTTTGTGCACTCCACACCACCCCAGTTCAGACATGGCCATATGCAAATCAGTCTTGACCCTGTGCCTCATGGGAACAGTCCAGCCCGAACTGCCAAGCCATGTCTTTCCTGGACAGGAATCAAGCATCCTAGGACCGGTTTCAGGCTATCAGCCGTCTTCAGCCAGGATAGATTAACTCCAGTGGTGTGGAGAGCATGGGACTCACGTCTGAGCATACCCATCCCACTCGGGGTGACAAATGCAAAAACAACAATTGATGGACAGAATGCAGAACAATGTCATACATTCACTCCAGTACAGAGATCCTGGCCTAAATCCATCGTTTTTGTGCACTCCACACCACCCCAGTTCAGACATGGCCATATGCAAATCAGCCTTGACCCTGTGCCTCATGGGAACAGTCCAGCCCGAACTGCCAAGCCATGTCTTTCCTGGACCGGAATCAAGCATCCTAGGACCGGTTTCTGGCTGTCAGCTGTCTTCAGCCAGGATAGCTTGACTCCAGTGGTGTGGAGAGCATGGGACTCACATCTGAGCATACCCATCCCACTCGGGGTGACTAATGCAAAATCAACAATTGATGGACAGAATGCAGAACAATGTCATACATTCACCCCAGTACAGAGATATAAACCTAAATCCATCGATTTTGTGCACTCCAAACCACCCCAGTTCAGACATGGCCATATGCAAATCAGTCTTGACCCTGTGCCTCATGGGAACTGTTCAGCCCGAACTGCCAAGCCATGTCTTTCCCGGACCGGAATCAAGCATCCTAGGACCGGTTTCTGGCTATCAGCCATCTTCAGCCAGGATAGCTTGACTCCAGTGTTGTGGTGAGCATGGGACTCACGTCTGAGCATACCCATCCCACTCGGGGTGAAAAATGCAAAAACAACAATTGATGGACAGAATGCAGAACAATGTCATACATTCACCCCAGTACAGAGATCTGGGCCTAAATCCATTGTTTTTTTGCACTCCACACCACCCCAGTTCAGACATGGCCATATGCAAATCAGTCTTGACCCTGTGCCTCATGGGAACTGTTCAGCCCGAACTGCCAAGCCATGTCTTTCCTGGACAGGAATCAAGCATCCTAGGACCGGTTTCAGGCTATCAGCCGTCTTCAGCCAGGATAGATTGACTCCAGTGGTGTGGAGAGCATGGGACTCACCTCTGAGCATACCCATCCCACTCGGAGTGACAAATGCAAAAACAACAATTGATATACAGAATGCAGAACAATGTTATACATTCACCCCAGTACAGAGATCTGGGCCTAAATCCATTGTGTTTTGCACTCCACACCACCCCAGTTCAGACATGGCCATATGCAAATCAGCCTTGACCCTGTGCCTCATGGGAACTGTTCAGCCCGAACTGCCAAGCCATGTCTTTCCTGGACCCGAATCAAGCATCCTAGGACCGGTTTCTGGCTATCAGCCATCTTCAGCCAGGATAGCTTGACTCCAGTGTTGTGGTGAGCATGGGACTCACGTCTGAGCATACCCATCCCACACGGGGTGACAAATGCAAAAACAACAATTGATGGACAGAATGCAGAACAATGTCATACATTCACCCCAGTACAGAGCTCTGGGCCTAAATCCATTGTTTTTTGCACTCCACACCACCCCAGTTCAGACATGGCCATATGCAAATCATCCATGACCCTGTGCCTCATGGGAACAGTCCAGCCCGAACTGCCAAGCCATGTCTTTCCTGGACCGGAATCCAGCATCCTAGGACCGGTTTCAGGCTATCAGCCGTCTTCAGCCAGGATAGATTGACTCCAGTGGTGTGGAGAGCATGGGACTCACGTCTGAGCATACCCATCCCACTCGGAGTGAAAAATGCAAAAACAACAATTGATGGACAGAATGCAGAACAATGTCATACATTCACTCCAGTACAGAGATCCTGGCCTAAATCCATCATTTTTTGCACTCCACACCACCCCAGTTCACACATGGCCATATGCAAATCAGCCTTGACCCTGTGCCTCATGGGAACAGTCCAGCCCGAACTGCCAAGCCATGTCTTTCCTGGACCGGAATCAAGCATCCTAGGACCGGTTTCTGGCTATCAGCCGTCTTCAGCCAGGATAGCTTGACTCCAGTGGTGTGGAGAGCATGGGACTCACGTCTGAGCATACCCATCACACTTGGGGTGACAAATGCAAAAACAACAATTGATGGACAGAATGCAGAACAATGTCAAACATTCACCCCGTACAGAGATCTGGGCCTAAATCCATTGTTTTTTGCACTCCACAGCACCCCAGTTCAGACATGGCCATATGCAAATCATCCATGACCTTGTGCCTCATGGGAACAGTCCAGCCCGAACTGCCAAGCCATGTCTTTCCTGGACAGGAATCAAGCATCCTAGGACCGGTTTCAGGCTATCAGCCGTCTTCAGCCAGGATAGATTAACTCCAGTGGTGTGGAGAGCATGGTACTCACGTCTGAGCATACCCATCCCACTCGGGGTGACAAATGCAAAAACAACAATTGATGGACAGAATGCAGAACAATGTCATACATTCACTCCAGTACAGAGATCCTGGCCTAAATCCATCGTTTTTGTGCACTCCACACCACCCCAGTTCAGACATGGCCATATGCAAATCAGCCTTGACCCTGTGCCTCATGGGAACAGTCCAGCCCGAACTGCCAAGCCATGTCTTTCCTGGACCAGAATCAAGCATCCTAGGACCGGTTTCTGGCTGTCAGCTGTCTTCAGCCAGGATAGCTTGACTCCAGTGGTGTGGAGAGCATGGGACTCACATCTGAGCATACCCATCCCACTCGGGGTGACTAATGCAAAAACAACAATTGATGGACAGAATGCAGAACAATGTCATACATTCACCCCAGTACAGAGATATAAACCTAAATCCATCGTTTTTGTGCACTCCAAACCACCCCAGTTCAGACATGGCCATATGCAAATCAGTCTTGACCCTGTGCCTCATGGGAACAGTCCAGCCCGAACTGCCAAGCCATGTCTTTCCTGGACAGGAATCAAGCATCCTAGGACCGGTTTCAGGCTATCAGCCGTCTTCAGCTAGGATAGATTAACTCCAGTGGTGTGGAGAGCATGGGACTCACGTCTGAGCATACCCATCCCACTCGGGGTGACAAATGCAAAAACAACAATTGATGGACAGAATGCAGAACAATGTCATACATTCACTCCAGTACAGAGATCCTGGCCTAAATCCATTGTTTTTGTGCACTCCACACCACCCCAGTTCAGACATGGCCATATGCAAATCAGCCTTGACCCTGTGCCTCATGGGAACAGTCCAGCCCGAACTGCCAAGCCATGTCTTTCCTGGACCGGAATCAAGCATCCTAGGACCGGTTTCTGGCTGTCAGCTGTCTTCAGCCAGGATAGCTTGACTCCAGTGGTGTGGAGAGCATGGGACTCACATCTGAGCATACCCATCCCACTCGGGGTGACTAATGCAAAATCAACAATTGATGGACAGAATGCAGAACAATGTCATACATTCACCCCAGTACAGAGATATAAACCTAAATCCATCGATTTTGTGCACTCCAAACCACCCCAGTTCAGACATGGCCATATGCAAATCAGTCTTGACCCTGTGCCTCATGGGAACTGTTCAGCCCGAACTGCCAAGCCATGTCTTTCCCGGACCGGAATCAAGCATCCTAGGACCGGTTTCTGGCTATCAGCCATCTTCAGCCAGGATAGCTTGACTCCAGTGTTGTGGTGAGCATGGGACTCACGTCTGAGCATACCCATCCCACTCGGGGTGAAAAATGCAAAAACAACAATTGATGGACAGAATGCAGAACAATGTCATACATTCACCCCAGTACAGAGATCTGGGCCTAAATCCATTGTTTTTTTGCACTCCACACCACCCCAGTTCAAACATGGCCATATGCAAATCAGCCTTGAACCTGTGCCTCATGGGAATAGTCCAGCCCGAACTGCCAAGCCATGTCTTTCCTGGACCGCAATCAAGCATCCTAGGACCGGTTTCTGGCTATCAGCCGTCTTCAGCCAGGATAGCTTGACTCCATGGTGTGGAGAGCATGGGACTCACGTCTGAGCATACCCATCCCACTTGGGGTGACAAATGTAAAAACAACAATTGAAGGACAGAATGAACAATGTCATACATTCACCCCAGTACAGAGATCGGGGCCTAAATCCATTGTTTTTTTGAACTCCACACCACCCCAGTTCAGACATGGCCATATGCAAATCAGCCTTGACCCTGTGCCTCATGGGAACAGTCCAGCAAGAACTGCCAAGCCATGTCTTTCCTGGACCGGAATCAAGCATCCTAAGACCGGTTTCTGGCTGTCAGCTGTCTTCAGCCAGGATAGATTGACTCCAGTGGTGTGGAGAGCATGGGACTCACATCTGAGCATACCCATCCCACTCGGGGTGACTAATGCAAAAACAACAATTGATGGACAGAATGCAGAACAATGTCATACATTCACCCCAGTACAGAGATATAAACCTAAATCCATTGTATTTGTGCACTCCAAACCACCCCAGTTCAGACATGGCCATATGCAAATCTGTCTTGACCCTGTGCCTCATGGGAACTGTTCAGCCCGAACTGACAAGCCATGTCTTTCCCGGACCGGAATCAAGCATCCTAGGACCGGTTTCAGGCTATCAGCCGTCTTCAGCCAGGATAGCTTGACTCCAGTGGTGTGGGGAGCATGGGAATCACGTCTGAGCAAACCCATCCCACTTGGGGTGACGAATGCAAAAACAACAATTGAAGGACAGAATGCAGAACAATGTCATACATTCACCCCAGTACAGAGCTCTGGGCCTACATCCATCATTTTTTTGCACTCCACACCACCCCAGTTCAGACATGGCCATATGCAAATCAGCCTTGACCCTGTGCCTCATGGGATCAGTCCTGCCCGAACTGCCAAGCCATGTCTTTCCTGGACTGGAATCAAGCATCCTAGGACCGGTTTCTGGCTATCAGCCGTCTTCAGCCAGGATAGCTTGACTCCAGTGGTATGGAGAGCATGGGAATCACGTCTGAGCATACCCATCCCACTTGGGGTGACGAATGCAAAAACAACAATTGAAGGACAGAATGCAGAACAATGTCATACATTCACCCCAGTACAGAGATCTGGGCCTAAATCCATTGTTTTTTTGCACTCCACACCACCCCAGTTCAGACATGGCCATATGCAAATAAGCCTTGACCCTGTGCCTCATGGGAACAGTCCAGCCCGAACTGCCAAGCCATGTCTTTCCTGGACCGCAATCAAGCATCCTAGGACCAATTTCAGGCTATCAGCCGTCTTCAGCCAGGATAGCTTGACTCCATGGTGTGGAGAGCATGGGATTCACGCCTGAGCATACCCATCCCACTCGGGGTGACAAATGCAAAAACAACAATTGATGGACAGAATGCAGAACAATGTCATACACATATGCAAATCAGCCTTGACCCAGTGCCTCATCGGAACAGTCCAGCCCGAACTGCCAAGCCATGTCTTTCCTGGACTGGAATCAAGCATCCTATGACCGGTTTCTGGCTATCAGCCATCTTCAGCCAGGATAGCTTGACTCCAGTGGTGTGGAGAGCATGGGACTCACGTCTGAGCATACCCATCCCACTTGGGGTGACAAATGCAAAAACAACAATTGATGGACAGAATGCCGAACAATGTTATACATTCACCCCAGTACAGAGATCCGGGCCTAAATCCATTGTTTTTTGCACTCCACAGCACCCCAGTTCAGACATGGCCATATGCAAATCATCCATGACCCTGTGCCTCATGGGAACAGTCCTGCCCCAACTGCCAAGCCATGTCTTTCCTGGACCGGAATCAAGCATCCTAGGACCGGTTTCTGGCTATCAGCCGTCTTCAGCCAGGATAGCTTGACTCCAGTGGTGTGGAGAGCATGGGACTCACGTCTGAGCATACCCATCCCACTTGGGGTGACAAATGTAAAAACAACAATTGAAGGACAGAATGAACAATGTCATACATTCACTCCAGTACAGAGATCTAGACCTAAATCCATCATTTTTTTGCACTCCACACCACCTCAGTTCAGACATGGCCATATGCAAATCATCCTTGACCCTGTGCCTCGTGGGAACAGTCCAACCCAAACTGAAAAGCCATGTCTTTCCTGGACCAGATTCTAGCATACTAGGACCGGTTTCTGGCTATCAGCCGTCTTCAGCCAGGATAGCTTAGCTCCAGTGGTGTGGAGAGCATGGGACTCACCTCTGAGCATACCCATCCCACTCGGGGTGACTAATGCAAAAACAACAATGGATGTACAGAATGCAGAACAATGTTATACATTCACCCCAGTACAGAGATCTGGGCCTAAATCCATTGTTTTTTGCACTCCACACCACCCCAGTTCAGACATGGCCATATGCAAATCATCCATGACCCTGTGCCTCATGAGAACAGTCCAGCCCGAACTGCCAAGCCATGTCTTTCCTGGACAGGAATCAAGCATCCTAGAAACGGTTTCTGGCTATCAGCCGTCTTCAGCCAGGATAGCTTGACTCCAGTGTTGTGGTGAGCATTGGACTCACTTCTGAGCATACCCATCCCACTCGGGGTGACAAATGAAAAAACAACAATTGATAGACAGAATGCAGAACAATGTCATACATTCACCCCAGTACAGAGCTCTGGGCCTAAATCCATTGTTCTTTGCACTCCACACCACCCCAGTTCAGACATGGCCATATGCAAATCATCCATGAGCCTGTGCCTCATGGGAACAGTCCAGCCCGAACTGCCAAGCCATGTCTTTCCTGGACAGGAATCAAGTATCCTAGGACCGGTTTCAGGCTATCAGCCGTCTTCAGCCAGGATAGATTGACTCCAGTGGTGTGGAGAGCATGGGACTCACGTCTGAGCATACCCATCCCACTCGGGGTGAAAAATGCAAAAACAACAATTGATGGACAGAATGCAGAACAATGTCATACATTCACCCCAGTACAGAGCTCTGGGCCTACATCCATCATTTTTTTGCACTCCACACCAACCCAGTTCAGACATGGCCATATGCAAATCAGCCTTGACCCTGTGCCTCATGGGAACAGTCCTGCCCGAACTGCCAAGCCATGTCTTTCCTGGACCGGAATCAAGCATCCTAGGACCGGTTTCTGGCTATCAGCCGTCTTCAGCCAGGATAGCTTGACTCCAGTGGTGTGGAGAGCATGGGACTCACGTCTGAGCATACCCATCCCACTTGGGGTGACAAATGTAAAAACAATTGAAGGACAGAATGAACAATGTCATACAGTCACTCCAGTACAGAGATCTGGACCTAAATCCATCATTTTTTTGCACTCCACACCACCTCAGTTCAGACATGGCCATATGCAAATCATCCTTGACCCTGTGCCTCGTGGGAACAGTCCAACCCAAACTGAAAAGCCATGTCTTTCCTGGACCAGATTCTAGCATCCTAGGACCGGTTTCTGGCTATCAGCCGTCTTCAGCTAGGATAGCTTGACTCCATGGTGTGGAGAGCATGGGACTCACGTCTGAGCATACCCATCCCACTCAGGGTGACAAATGCAAAAACAACAATTGATGGACAGAATGCAGAACAATGTCATACACATATGGAAATCAGCCTTGACCCTGTGCCTCATGGGAACAGTCCAGCCCGAACTGCCAAGCCATGTCTTTCCTGGACTGGAATCAAGCATCCTATGACCGGTTTCAGGCTATCAGACGTCTTCAGCCAGGATAGCTTGACTCCAGTGTTGTGGTGATCATGGGACTCACCCCCGAGCATACCCATCCCTCTCGGGGTGACAAATGCAAAAACAACAATTGATGGACAGAATGCAGAACAATGTCATACATTCACCCCAGTACAGAGCTCTGGGCCTAAATCCATTGTTTCTTGCACTCCACACCACCCCAGTTCAGACATGGCCATATGCAAATCATCCATGACCCTGTGCCTCATGAGAACAGTCCAGCCTGAACTGCCAAGCCATGTCTTTCCTGGACAGGAATCAAGCATCCTAGGACCGGTTTCAGGCTATCAGCCGTCTTCAGCCAGGATAGATTGACTCCAGTGGTGTGGAGAGCATGGGACTCACGTCTGGGCATACCCATCCCACTCGGGGTGAAAAATGCAAAAACAACAATTGATGGACAGAATGCAGAACAATGTCATACATTCACCCCAGTACAGAGCTCTGGGCCTACATCCATCATTTTTTTGCACTCCACACCAACCCAGTTCAGACATAGCCATATGCAAATCAGCCTTGACCCTGTGCCTCATGGGAACAGTCCTGCCCGAACTGCCAAGCCATGTCTTTCCTGGACCGGAATCAAGCATCCTAGGACCGGTTTCTGGCTATCAGCCGTCTTCAGCCAGGATAGCTTGACTCCAGTGGTGTGGAGAGCATGGGACTCACGTCTGAGCATACCCATCCCACTTGGTGTGACAAATGTAAAAACAACAATTGAAGGACAGAATGAACAATGTCATACATTCACTCCAGTACAGAGATCTGGACCTAAATCCATCATTTTTTTGCACTCCACACCACCTCAGTTCAGACATGGCCATATGCAAATCATCCTTGACCCTGTGCCTCGTGGGAACAGTCCAACCCAAACCGAAAAGCCATGTCTTTCCTGGACCAGATTCTAGCATACTAGGACCGGTTTCTGGCTATCAGCCGTCTTCAGCCAGGATAGCTTGACTCCAGTGGTGTGGAGAGCATGGGACTCACCTCTGAGCATACCCATCCCACTCGGGGTGACTAATGCAAAAACAACAATGGATGTACAGAATGCAGAACAATGTTATACATTCACCCCAGTACAGAGATCTGGGCCTAAATCCATTGTTTTTTGCACTCCACACCACCCCAGTTCAGACATGGCCATATGCAAATCATCCATGACCCTGTGCCTCATGAGAACAGTCCAGCCCGAACTGCCAAGCCATGTCTTTCCTGGACAGGAATCAAGCATCCTAGAACCGGTTTCTGGCTATCAGCCGTCTTCAGCCAGGATAGCTTGACTCCAGTGTTGTGGTGAGCATGGGACTCACTTCTGAGCATACCCATCTCACTCGGGGTGACAAATGAAAAAACAACAATTGATGGACAGAATGCAGAACAATGTCATACATTCACCCCAGTACAGAGCTCTGGGCCTAAATCCATTGTTTTTTGCACTCTACACCACCCCAGTTCAGACATGGCCATATGCAAATCATCCATGACCCTGTGCCTCATGGGAACAGTCCAGCCCGAACTGCCAAGCCATGTCTTTCCTGGACAGGAATCAAGTATCCTAGGACCGGTTTCAGGCTATCAGCCGTCTTCCGCCAGGATAGATTGACTCCAGTGGTGTGGAGAGCATGGGACTCACGTCTGAGCATACCCATCCCACTCGGGGTGAAAAATGCAAAAACAACAATTGATGGACAGAATGCAGAACAATGTCATACATTCACCCCAGTACAGAGCTCTGGGCCTACATCCATCATTATTTTGCACTCCACACCACCCCAGTTCAGACATGGCCATATGCAAATCAGCCTTGACCCTGTGCCTCATGGGAACAGTCCTGCCCGAACTGCCAAGCCATGTCTTTCCTGGACCGGAATAGAGCATCCTAGGACCGGTTTCTGGCTATCAGCCGTCTTCAGCCAGGATAGCTTGACTCCATTGGTGTGGGGAGCATGGGAATCACGTCTGAGCATACCCATCCCACTTGGGGTGACAAATGCAAAAACAACAATTGAAGGACAGAATGCAGAACAATGTCATACATTCACCCCAGTACAGAGATCTGGGCCTAAATCCATTGTTTTTTTGCACTCCACACCACCCCAGTTCAGACATGGCCATATGCAAATCAGCCTTGACCCTGTGCCTCATGGGAACAGTCCAGCCCGTACTGCCAAGCCATGTCTTTCCTAGACCGCAATCAAGCATCCTAGGACCGGTTTCTGGCTATCAGCCGTCTTCAGCTAGGATAGCTTGACTCCATGGTGTGGAGAACTTGGGACTCACGTCTGAGCATACCCATCCCACTTAGGGTGACAAATGCAAAAACAACAATTGATGGACAGAATGCAGAACAATGTCATACACATATGGAAATCAGCCTTGACCCTGTGCCTCATGGGAACAGTCCAGCCCGAACTGCCAAGCCATGTCTTTCCTGGACTGGAATCAAGCATCCTATGACCGGTTTCAGGCTATCAGACGTCTTCAGCCAGGATAGCTTGACTCCAGTGTTGTGGTGATCATGGGACTCACCCCCGAGCATACCCATCCCTCTCGGGGTGACAAATGCAAAAACAACAATTGATGGACAGAATGCAGAACAATGTCATACATTCACCCCAGTACAGAGCTCTGGGCCTAAATCCATTGTTTTTTGCACTCCACACCACCCCAGTTCAGACAAGGCCATATGCAAATCAGCCTTGACCCTGTGCCTCATGGGAACAGTCCAGCCCGAACTGCCAAGCCATGTCTTTCCTGGACCGGAATCAAGCATCCTAGTACCGGTTTCTGGCTATCAGCCGTCTTCAGCCAGGATAGCTTGACTCCAGTGGTGTGGAGAGCATGGGACTCACGTCTGAGCATACCCATCCCACTCGGGGTGACTAATGCAAAAACAACAATTGATGGACAGAATGCAGAACAATTTCATACATTCACCCCAGTACAGAGATATGGACATAAATCCATCGTTTTTGTGCACTCCACACCACCCCAGTTCAGACATGGCCATATGCAAATCAGCCCTGACCCTGTGCCTCATGGGAACTGTTCAGGCCGAACTGCCAAGCCATGTCTTTCCTGGACCAGAATCAAGCATCCTTGGACCGGTTTCTGGCTATCAGCCGTCTTCAGCCAGGATAGCTTGACTCCAGTGTTGTGGTGAGCATGGGACTCACGTCTGAGCATACCCATCCCACTCGGGTGACAAATGCAAAAACAACAATTGATGGACAAAATGCAGAACAATGTCATACATTCACCCCAGTACAGAGATCTGGGCCTAAATCTATTGTTTTTTGCACTCCACACCACCCCAGTTCAGACATGGCCATATGCAAATCATCCATGACCCTGTGCTTAATGAGAACAGTCCAGCCCGAACTGCCAAGCCATGTCTTTCCTGGACAGGAATCAAGCATCCTAGGACCGGTTTCAGGCTATCAGCCGTCTTCAGCCAGGATAGATTGACTCCAGTGGTGTGGAGAGCATGGGACTCATGTCTGAGCATACCCATCCCACTCGGGGTGACAAATGCAAAAACAACAATTGATGGACAGAATGCAGAACAATGTCATACATTCACTCCAGTACAGAGATCCTGGCCTAAATCCATCGTTTTTTTGCACTCCACACCACCCCAGTTCAGAAATGGCCATATGCAAATCAGCCTTTAGCCTGTGCCTCATGGGAACAGTCCACCCCGAACTGCCAAGCCATGTCTTTCCTGGACCGGAATCAAGCATCCTAGGACCGGTTTCTGGCTATCAGCCGTCTTCAGCCAGGATAGCTTGACTCTAGTGGTGTGGAGAGCATGGGACTCACATCTGAGCATACCCATCCCACTCCGGGTGACTAATGCAAAAACAACAATTGATGGACAGAATGCAGAACAATGTCATACATTCACCCCAGTAAAGAGATATGGACCTCAAGCCATCGTTTTTGTTCACTCCACACCACCCCAGTTCAGACATAGGCATATGCAAATCAGCCTTGACCCTGTGCCTCATGGGAACTGTTCAGCCCGAACTGCCAAGCCATGTCTTTCCAGGACCCGAATCAAGCATCCTAGGACCGGTTTCTGGCTATCAGCCGTCTTCAGCCAGGATAGCTTGACTCCAGTGTTGTGGTGATCATGATACTCACGTCTGAGCATACCCATCCCACACGGGGTGACAAATGCAAAAACAACAATTGATGGACAGAATGCAGAACAATGTCATACATTCACCCCAGTACAGAGCTCTGGGCCTAAATCCATTGTTTTTTGCACTCCACACCACCCCAGTTCAGACATGGCCATATGCAAATCATCCATGACCCTGTGCCTCATGGGAACAGTCCTGCCCCAACTGCCAAGCCATGTCTTTCCTGGACCGGAATCAAGCATCCTAGGACCGGTTTCTGGCTATCAGCCGTCTTCAGCCAGGATAGCTTAACTCCAGTGGTGTGGAGAGCATGGGACTCACGTCTGAGCATACCCATCCCACTTGGGGTGACAAATGCAAAAACAACAATTGAAGGACAGAATGCAGAACAATGTCATACATTTACCCCAGTACAGAGATCTGGGCCTAAATACATTGTTTTTTGCACTCCACACCACCCCAGTTCAGACATGGCCATAGGAAAATCAGCCTTGACCCTGTGCCTCATGGGAACAGTCCAGCCCAAACTTCCAAGCCATGTCTTTCCTGGACAGGAATCAAGCATCCTAGGACCGGTTTCTGGCTATCAGCCGTCTTCAGCCAGGATAGATTGACTCCAGTGGTGTGGAGAGCATGGGACTCACCTCTGAGCATACCCATCCAACTCGGAGTGACAAATGCAAAAACAACAATTGATATACAGAATGCAGAACAATGTTATACATTCACCCCAGTACAGAGATCTGGGCCTAAATCCATTGTTTTTTGCACTCCACACCACCCCAGTTCAGACATGGCCATATGCAAATCATCAATGACCCTGTGCCTCATGAGAACAGTCCAGCCCGAACTGCCAAGCCATGTCTTTCCCGGACAGGAATCAAGCATCCTAGGACCGGTTTCTGGCTATCAGCCGTCTTCAGCCAGGATAGATTGACTCCAGTGGTGTGGAGAGCATGGGACTCACGTCTGAGCATACCCATCCCACTCGGAGTGACAAATGCAAAAACAACAATTGATGGACAGAATGCAGAACAATGTCATACATTCACTCCAGTACAGAGATCCTGGCCTAAATCCATCGTTTTTTGCACTCCACACCACCCCAGTTCAGACATGGCCATATGCAAATCCTTGACCCTGTGCCTCATGGGAACAGTCCAGCCCGAACTGCCAAGCCATGTCTTTCCTGGACCGGAATCAAGCATCCTAGGACCAGTTTCTGGCTATCAGCCGTCTTCAGCCAGGATAGCTTGACTCCAGTGGTGTGGAGAGCATGGGACTCACGTCTGAGCATACCCATCCCACTCGGGGTGACTAATGCAAAAACAACAATTGATGGACAGAATGCAGAACAATGTCATACATTCACCCCAGTACAGAGATATGGACCTAAATCCATCGTTTTTGTGCACTCCACACCACCCCAGTTCAGACATGGCCATATGCAAATCAGCCTTGACCCTGTGCCTCATGGGAACTGTTCAGCCCGAACTGCCAAGCCATGTCTTTCCTGGACCGGAATCAAGCATCCTAGGACCGGTTTCTGGCTATCAGCCGTCTTCAGACAGGATAGCTTGACTCCAGTATTGTGGTGAGCATGGGACTCATGTCTGAGCATACCCATACCACTCGGGGTGACAAATGCAAAAACAACAATTGATGGACAGAATGCAGAACAATGTCATACATTCACCCCAGTACAGAGCTCTGGGCCTACATCCATCATTTTTTTGCACTCCACACCACCCCAGTTCAGACATGGCCATATGCAAATCAGCCTTGACCCTGTGCCTCATGGGAACAGTCCAGCCCGAACTGCCAAGCCATGTCTTTCCTGGACCGGAATCCAGCATCCTAGGACCGGTTTCAGGCTATCAGCCGTCTTCAGCCAGGGTAGATTGACTCCAGTGGTGTGGAGAGCATGGGACTCACGTCTGAGCATACCCATCCCACTCGGAGTGACAAATTCAAAAACAACAATTGATGGACAGAATGCAGAACAATGTCATACATTCACTCCAGTACAGAGATCCTGGCCTAAATCCATCGTTTTTTGCACTCCACACCACCCCAGTTCAGACATGGCCATATGCAAATCAGCCTTGACCCTGTGCCTCATGGGAACTGTCCAGCCCGAACTGCCAAGCCATGTCTTTCCTGGACCGGAATCAAGCATCCTAGGACCGGTTTCTGGCTATCAGCCGTCTTCAGCCAGGATAGCTTGACTCCAGTGGTGTGGAGAGCATGGGACTAACGTCTGAGCATACCCATCCCACTCAGGGTGACTAATGCAAAAACAACAATTGATGGACAGAATGCAGAACAATGTCATACATTCACCCCAGTACAGAGATATGGACCTAAATCCATCGTTTTTGTGCACTCCACACCACCCCAGTTCAGACATGGCCATATGCAAATCAGCCTTGACCCTGTGACTCATGGGAACTGTTCAGCCCGAACTGCCAAGCCATGTCTTTCCTGGACCGGAATCAAGCATCCTAGGACCGGTTTCTGGCTATCAGCCGTCTTCAGCCAGGATAGCTTGACTCCAGTGTTGTTGTGAGCATGGGACTCATGTCTGAGCATACCCATACCACTCGGGGTGACAAATGCAAAAACAACAATTGATGGACAGAATGCAGAACAATGTCATACATTCACCCCAGTACAGTGCTCTGGGCCTACATCCATCAATTTTTTGCACTCCACACCACCCCAGTTCAGACATGGCCATATGCAAATCAGCCTTGACCCTGTGCCTCATGGGAAGAGTCCTGCCCGAACTGCCAAGACATGTCTTTCCTGGACCGGAATCAAGCATCCTAGGACCGGTTTTTGGCTATCAGCCGTCTTCAGCCAGGATAGCTTGACTCCAGTGAAGTGGAGAGCATGGGACTCACGTCTGAGCATACCCATCCCACTTGGGGTGACAAATGCAAAAACAACAATTGAAGGACAGAATGCAGAACAATGTCATACATTCACCCCAGTACAGAGATCGGGGCCTAAATCCATTGTTTTTTTGCACTCCACACCACCCCAGTTCAGACATGGACATATGCAAATCAGCCTTGACCCTGTGCCTCATGTGAACAATCCAGCCCGAACTGCCAAGCCATGTCTTTCCTGGACAGGAATCAAGCATCCTAGGACCCGTTTCTAACTATCAGCCATCTTCAGCCAGGATAGATTGACTCCAGTGGTGTTTAGAGCATGGGACTCACGTCTGAGCATACCCATCCTACTCGGGGTAACAAATGCAAAAACAACAAGTGATGGACAGAATGCAGAACAATGTCATACATTCACCCCAGTACAGAGATCTGGGCCTAAATCCATCATTTTTTTGCACTCCACACCACCTCAGTTTAGACATGGCCATATGCAAATCATCCTTGACCCTGTGCCTCGTGGGAACAGTCCAACCCAAACTGAAAAGCCATGTCTTTCCTGGACCAGATTCTAGCATACTAGGACCGGTTTCTGGATATCAGCCGTCTTCAGCCAGGATAGCTTGACTCCAGTGGTGTGGAGAGCATGGGACTCACATCTGAGCATACCCATCCCACTCCGGGTGACTAATGCAAAAACAACAATTGATGGACAGAATGCAGAACAATGTCATACATTCACCCCAGTAAAGAGATATGGACCTCAATCCATCGTTTTTGTGCACTCCACACCACCCCAGTTCTGACATGGGCATATGCAAATCAGCCTTGACCCTGTGCCTCATGGGAACTGTTCAGCCCGAACTGCCAAGCCATGTCTTTCCTGGACCCGAATCAAGCATCCTAGGACCGGTTTCTGGCTATCAGCCGTCTTCAGCCAGGATAGCTTGACTCCAGTGTTGTGGTTATCATGGGACTCATGTCTGAGCATACCCATCCCACACGGGGTGACAAATCCAAAAACAACAATTGATGGACAGAATGCAGAACAATGTCATACATTCACCCCAGTACAGAGCTCTGGGCCTAAATCCATTGTTTTTTGCACTCCACACCACCCCAGTTCAGACATGGCCATATGCAAATCATCCATGACCCTGTGCCTCATGGGAACAGTCCAGCCCAAACTGCCAAGCCATGTCTTTACTGGACAGGAATCCAGCATCCTAGGACCGGTTTCAGGCTATCAGCCGTCTTCAGCCAGGATAGATTGACTCCAGTGGTGTGGAGAGCATGGGACTCACGTCTGAGCATACCCATCCCACTCGGGGTGACAAATGCAAAAACAATTGATGGACAGAATGCAGAACAATGTCATACATTCACTCCAGTACAGAGATCCTGGCCTAAATCCATCGTTTTTTGCACTCCACACCACCCCAGTTCTTACATGGCCATATGCAAATCAGCCTTGACCCTGTGCCTCATGCGAACAGTCCAGCCCGAACTGCCAAGCCATGTCTTTCCTGGACCGGAATCAAGCATCCTAGTACCGGTTTCTGGCTATCAGCCGTCTTCAGCCAGGATAGCTTGACTCCAGTGGTGTGGAGAGCATGGGACTCACGTATTGTATTGTATTGTGGCATACTTGTATAGCGCGACCTGTCACCACAAAGGGCATCCTGGCGCTTTGACCCGTACTCAGTGAGAAAGCAGTAGCTCAGCCTATCCTGGGAAAAAGATAAGTTTTTAGAGCCTTTCTGAAGGATAAGAGATCTCCAAGGCTTCTCAAGGATATAGGCAGAGAGTTCCAGAGTTTGGATGCCGCTACTCTAAAGGAGCGGCCCCCCATCCTCGCTCTCTGGAATCGCGGGACTACCAGTAGCCTGGATGACGAGGAGCGTAAAGCTCTAGCTGGACAATACCAGGCAAACATTCGCCGCAAAGGAGTGGGGCCCAAATCATGAACAGCCCTAAACACAATACACGCTGCTTTGTAGCGCACTCGTAGATGAACTGGCAGCCAGTGGAGTTCTCGCAATGCTGCCGTCGAAGAGCTGTGGTAGGGGCGAGAAAGGGCGAGTTTAGCAGCAATATTTTGCACCCTTTGCAACTTGCCCAGGAGTGTTACCGGGGCCTCCAGAAGTAGTGCGTTACAATAGTCAAGTCGACTTAGGATGGTACAACGCACTACTTCTGGTCTGGCTTGCACAGGGAGGAGAGGAAGGACCTTACGCAACATGCGGATCAACATCATACATGTTGAGGAGATCTTATTCACATGTAGATCCAGCTGCAGGTTGGGCCCAAAAGTGACGCCCAAATTGCGCGCTGATTGTGCCGCAGACACTGTCTCTGAGAAGGACGGAGGCCAAAAGTCCACTGGAAGATCGCGAGGAACCCGATCCGCGGAACAGTGTAAGACCTCCGTCTTTGTTCCGTTGAACTGTAGCGAGTTCAACCGGAGCCATTCCGCTGTCGCCTGCATGCACCGGTGAAAGGTCTCCAATGAGACTGCATCCTGTTCCTCCAGAGAAAAGACCAGCTGGGTATCATCCGCATAATTAAATGCGGAGATACCGAAGGTTTTGATGAGCTGGACTAGGGGGCGGAGGTAGACATTAAAGAGTATAGGGCTGATGGCCGAGCCCTGAGGTACTCCTTGTCCCACTCTCCGCTCCTCTGAACTGAAGGGGGGTAACGAGACCCGTTGCTGACGGCAGTCCAAATAGGAGATTAACCAATCCCTGGCTTTGTCACTGACCCCGCACTCCTCCAGCCTAGAAATCAGGGTGGGATGGCTGACCGTGTCGAACGCGGCCGACATGTCGAGCAGCACCAAAAATGCTGCCCGACCACTGTCGACTCGCGCCCGCAGATTGTCTAGCACGGTCACCAACGCGGATTCCGTCCCATGCGCTGGGCGAAAGCCGAATTGCGTCTCATCCAACCAGCTGTTCCCTTCTAGAAAACTGGACAGAGCGCGGGTGACCAACTTTTCCATAATTTTAACCGGAAAAGGAAGCAGGGAAATTGGTCGGTAGTTAGAAAGGCAGGCAGGGTCGAGCGTAGGTTTTTTTAACAGCGGGGATACCACTGCCTTCTTCCAGCAGCTTGGGACAGTAGCTGTCTCAAATGACTGACAGCAGATAGCGTGCAGGGGTTGGAAGAGGTCCTCTTGAAACACCTTCCATAGTCTTGGAGGGAGAGGATCCAAAGGCGAACCAGAAGAAATCGTCAAGGCTAAGTCGCCAAACTCCTTCAGGGATGGAAGGGGGAAGCTACTCAGCAGGGGTCGACTGGCCTCGCTCGCCGGAGCTCCCAAACTGAGAGTCGGCTCCAAGGAAGAAGAAAAGGGACTCCTCTGCTGGGGTCGACTGGCTACGATCTCCGGAGCTCCCAAGCATAGGGCCTGATCCAAAGTGGAGACAGAGGGACCACTCAGCAGGGGTTGACTGGCCTCGCTCGCCGGAGCTCCCAAACTGAGAGTCGGCTCCAAGAAAGAAGAAAAGGGACTCCTCTGCCGGGGTCGACTGGCTACGGTCTCCGGAGCTCCCAAGCAGGGGACCTGATCCAAAGTGGAAACAGAGGGGCCACTCAGCTGGGGTCGACTGGCCTCGCTCGCCGGAGCTCCCAGACTAAGAGTCGGCTCCACAGGAGGAAGAAGAAGGCTACCCTGCTGAGGTCGACTGGCTACAATTGCCGGAGCTCCCAAGCAGGGAGCCGGATCGGGGGCAGCGAGGGGAGAACAGTTCAGCTGGGGTCGACTGGCCGCAGTCGCCGGAGCTCCCAAGCTGAGGGCCTGATCCAAAAGAAAGAGAGGAGGGCTACTCAGCAGGGGTCGACTGACTTCCGCCGCCGGAGCTCCCAAGCTGGGGGGCTGCTCATCTGGTCGGGGTCGACTGGAGGGCATGACCGGAGCTTCCTGACAGAGATTAATAACCCTCTGCAGGGGTCGACTGGCCAACTCCTCCGGAGCTCCCGCCTCAGTGGTGGAATTCCGTGGGTCTTGCAGACCAGCTAGGATTTTACGGATTTTTTCCTCAAAGGCATCCGCCAGAGAGTCACAAAGAGCCTGCGACGAGGGGACAGCACTGGCCACGCACGTAGGGTGAGCCAGGTCCTTAACGATTTTAAAAAGGGCCTGAGCCTTGTTTGGGGCCTGATTCAGAGTGAGTTCAAGAAAGGTCGCTTTCGCTATCTTAATTTGAGCTTTATATTTGTGCATAGCAGACCTAAATGCGGTTTTCTCAGAGTCTAGGTACTGTTTCCTCCAGACCCTTTCCGCGCGTTTGCAATCAAGTTTGAGCTGGCGAAGTTCGCTCGTGTACCAAGGACTAGCTCGGTTCACCCTCCCTTGCGACTTCCGAAGGGGCGCTAACTTATCCAACGAGCTAGCTATAGATTGACAGAATAGGGTATAACTTTCTTCGACTGTATTGCCAAGTTTGAAGTCCTCGTCTAAGATGTTCGGCAATGGAGCCGTGTTTAGAATGCGGGACCAAGGTCTCTCTAGCTTAGCTAGAGGTAGTCCAGCCTTACGCGAAGTAGGGTCCTCCGACCAAAGGGAAAACCTAATCAAAAAATGGTCCGTCCAATATTGGCACTTGATATCCACGAGTGATGCCCATTGAGGATCCGCAAACACCAGGTCCAAAATGTGGCCTTTCTGATGCGTGGAGGCGTTCACCAGCTGTACTAGGTTGAGATCTGTACAAGCTTGGCTAAGAGAGAAAAATGCATTGTCCAGCGAGCTGCCTGCCCACAGATTGAAATCTCCAAGAACTAATAACCTGGAGTGGGAGCTGGCAAGTTCATAAATCAGGTCAATGAGAAGAGCAATGGATGGTGCTGGTCCCGGGGGACGGTAACAGAGGACACCCGAGCAGCAGATCGACTCCTGCTGTTTGACTGAGAAACCCATCAGTTCAAATCCCGGTACCTCTCGAATCTTTAACTGGGAGAGGGAAAGCGAGTCTCTATGAATGTATCCGATACCCCCTCCTCGATTGAGTGGGCGCGGTGAATGGCTGATTTTATAGCCTGATGGGCAGGCTAAGCCCAGCTCAACCTCACAGTCCTCCCGAGTCCACGTTTCTGTGAGAAAGAGGACATCGAGCTGTTCAGACTCAATGAGGAAGGCTATTTCCGTGTGGTGCTTGCAGAGGGATCTGACATTAAGCAAACCACAGGTAATTGGCTTGGAAGTGGAGAGTCTGACCGGGTTCTGACCAGGTCTGAGATCGAAGAGCTCACTCCGAGTGTAAGCTATGCGGCTTGAACTAGAGGGGCCAGAGGTAGCGGCCCTAAGCGCGTCCGTTGCGCGAACGGGCGCAAACGGGCTTACCTCTGGCGCACCTCCGGCGCGCCTACGACGCGCCCGCTGCGCGCGAGCGCTGCGCGTCGATCCATCCATCTTCAAGTACTATTACGCTGAGCGGAGGACCGCCTACTAGCCTCTTGCCTTACGCAAGATGGCCGCGGAGTGCCTCACCTCACAGCCCAACCCAAGATGACGGACCCAGCTAGACTGTCTGTCCTCGCCGAGTGCGAGGAGATGTAAACTTAGATGCAGGTGAGCCTCCCAAACTTCCCCGGCCTACGGACGCCGACAAAATGAAGTTACTCGGGGAATACTGACCAGAAAGCGCTAGCAAGGGAGAGTCTGAGCATACCCATCCCACTCGGGGTGCCTAATGCAAAAACAACAATTGATGGACAGAATGCAGAACAATTTCATACATTCACCCCAGTACAGAGATATAGACATAAATCCATCGTTTTTGTGCACTCCACACCACCCCAGTTCAGACATGGCCATATGCAAATCAGCCTTGACCCTGTGCCTCATGGGAACTGTTCAGCCCGAACTGCCAACCCATGTCTTTCCTGGACCAGAATCAAGCATCCTTGGACCGGTTTCTGGCTATCAGCCGTCTTCAGCCAGGATAGCTTGACTCCAGTGTTGTGGTGAGCATGGGACTCACGTCTGAGCATACCCATCCCACTCGGGTGACAAATGCAAAAACAACAATTGATGGACAAAATGCAGAATAATGTCATACATTCACCCCAGTACAGAGATCTGGGCCTAAATCCATTGTTTTTTGCACTCCACACCACCCCAGTTCAGACATGGCCATATGCAAATCATCCATGACCCTGTGCCTCATGAGAACAGTCCAGCCCGAACTGCCAAGCCATGTCTTTCCTGGACAGGAATCAAGCATCCTAGGACCGGTTTCAGGCTATCAGCCGTCTTCAGCCAGGATAGATTGACTCCAGTGGTGTGGAGAGCATGGGACTCATGTCTAAGCATACCCATCCCACTCGGGGTGACAAATGCAAAAACAACAATTGATGGACAGAATGCAGAACAAAGTCATACATTCACTCCAGTACAGAGATCCTTGCCTAAATCCATCGTTTTTTTGCACTCCACACCACCCCAGTTCAGACATGGCCATATGCAAATCATCCATGACCCTGTGCCTCATGGGAACAGTCCTGCCCCAACTGCGAAGCCATGTCTTACCTGGACCGGAATCAAGCATCCTAGGACCGGTTTCTGGCTATCAGCCGTCTTCAGCCAGGATAGCTTAACTCCAGTGGTGTGGAGAGCATGGGACTCACGTCTGAGCATACCCATCCCACTTGGGGTGACAAATGCAAAAACAACAATTGAAGGACAGAATGCAGAACAATGTCATACATTCACCCCAGTACAGAGATCTGGGCCTAAATCCATTGTTTTTTTGCACTCCACACCACCCCAGTTCAGACATGGCCATATGCAAATCAGCCTTGACCCTGTGCCTCATGGGAACAGTCCAGCCCTAACTGCCAAGCCATGTCTTTCCTGGACAGGAATCAAGCATCCTAGGACCGGTTTCTGGCTATCAGCCGTCTTCAGCCAGGATAGCTTGACTCCAGTGGTGTGGAGAGCATGGGACTCACGTCTGAGCATACCCATCCCACTCGGGGTGACAAATGCAAAAACATCAAATGATAGACAGAATGCAGAACAATGTCATACATTCACCCCAGTACAGAGATCTGGGCCTAAATCCATCATTTTTTTGCACTCCACACCACCTCAGTTCAGACATGGCCATATGCAAATCATCCTTGACCCTGTGCCTCGTGGGAACAGTCCAACCCAAACTGAAAAGCCATGTCTTTCCTGGACCAGATTCTAGCATACTAGGACCAATTTCTGGCTATCAGCCGTCTTCAGCCAGGATAGCTTGACTCCAGTGGTGTGGAGAGCATGGGACTCACCTCTGAGCATACCCATCCAACTCGGAGTGACAAATGCAAAAACAACAATTGATATACAGAATGCAGAACAATGTTATACATTCACCCCAGTACAGAGATCTGGGCCTAAATCCATTGTTTTTTGCACTCCACACCACCCCAGTTCAGACATGGCCATATGCAAATCATCCATGACCCTGTGCCTCATGAGAACAGTCCAGCCCGAAATGCCAAGCCATGTCTTACCCGGACAGGAATCAAGCATCCTAGGACCGGTTTCAGGCTATCAGCCGCCTTCAGCCAGGATAGATTGACTCCAGTGGTGTGGAGAGCATGGGACTCACGTCTGAGCATACCCATCCCACTCGCTGTGACAAATGCAAAAACAACAATTGATGGACAGAATGCAGAACAATGTCATACATTCACCCCAGTACAGAGCTCTGGGCCTAAATCCATTGTTTTTTGCACTCCACACCACCCCAGTTCAGACATGGCCATATGCAAATCATCCATGACCCTGTGCCTCATGAGAACAGTCCAGCCCGAACTGCCAAGCCATGTCTTTCCTGGACAGGAATCAAGCATCCTAGGACCCGTTTCAGGCTATCAGCCGTCTTCAGCCAGGATAGATTGACTCCAGTGGTGTGGAGAGCATGGGACTCACGTCTGAGCATACCCATCCCACTCGGGATGACAAATGCGAAAACAATTGATGGACAGAATGCAGAACAATGTCATACATTCACCCCAGTACAGAGATATGGACCTAAATCCATTGTTTTTTGCACTCCACACCATCCCAGTTCAGACATGGCCATATGCAAATCATCCATGACCCTGTGCCTCATGGGAACAGTCCAGCCCGAACTGCCAAGCCATGTCTTTCCTGGACCGGAATCCAGCATCCTAGGACCGGTTTCAGGCTATCAGCCGTCTTCAGCCAGGATAGATTGACTCCAGTGGTGTGGAGAGCATGGGACTCACGTCTGAGCATACCCATCCCACTCGGAGTGACAAATGCAAAAACAACAATTGATGGACAGAATGCAGAACAATGTCATACATTCACTCCAGTACAGAGATCCTGGCCTAAATCCATCGTTTTTTGCACTCCACACCACCCCAGTTCAGACATGGCCATATGCAAATCAGCCTTGACCCTGTGCCTCATGGGAACAGTCCAGCCCGAACTGCCAAGCCATGTCTTTCCTGGACCGGAATCAAGCATCCTAGGACCAGTTTCTGGCTATCAGCCGTCTTCAGCCAGGATAGCTTGACTCCAGTGGTGTGGAGAGCATGGGACTCACGTCTGAGCATACCCATCCCACTCGGGGTGACTAATGCAAAAACAACAATTGATGGACAGAATGCAGAACAATGTCATACATTCACCCCAGTACAGAGATATGGACCTAAATCCATCGTTTTTGTGCACTCCACACCACCCCAGTTCAGACATGGCCATATGCAAATCAGCCTTGACCCTGTGCCTCATGGGAACTGTTCAGCCCGAACTGCCAAGCCATGTCTTTCCTGGACCGGAATCAAGCATCCTAGGACCGGTTTCTGGCTATCAGCCGTCTTCAGCCAGGATAGTTTGACTCCAGTGTTGTGGTGAGCATGGGACTCATGTCTGAGCATACCCATACCACTCGGGGGGACAAATGCAAAAACAACAATTGATGGACAGAATGCAGAACAATGTCATACATTCACCCCAGTACAGAGCTCTGGGCCTACATCCATCATTTTTTTGCACTCCACACCACCCCAGTTCAGACATGGCCATATGCAAATCAGCCTTGACCCTGTGCCTCATGGGAACAGTCCACCCCGAACTCCCAAGCCATGTCTTTCCTGGACCGGAATCCAGCATCCTAGGACCGGTTTCAGGCTATCAGCCGTCTTCAGCCAGGGTAGATTGACTCCAGTGGTGTGGAGAGCATGGGACTCACGTCTGAGCATACCCATCCCACTCGGAGTGACAAATGCAAAAACAACAGTTGATGGACAGAATGCAGAACAATGTCATACATTCACTCCAGTACAGAGATCCTGGCCTAAATCCATCGTTTTTTTGCACTCCACACCACCCCAGTTCAGACATGGCCATATGCAAATCAGCCTTGACCCTGTGCCTCATGGGAACAGTCCAGCCCGAACTGCCAAGCCATGTCTTTCCTGGACCGGAATCAAGCATCCTAGGACCGGTTTCTGGCTATCAGCCGTCTTCAGCCAGGATAGCTTGACTCCAGTGGTGTGGAGAGCATGGGACTCACGTCTGAGCATACCCATCCCACTCGGGGTGACTAATGCAAAAACAACAATTGATGGACAGAATGCAGAACAATGTCATACATTCACCCCAGTACAGAGATATGGACCTAAATCCATCGTTTTTGTGCACTCCACACCACCCCAGTTCAGACATGGCCATATGCAAATCAGCCTTGACCCTGTGCCTCATGGGAACAGTCCAGCCCGAACTGCCAAGCCATGTCTTTCCTGGACTGGAATCAAGCATCCTATGACCGGTTTCTGGCTATCAGCCGTCTTCAGCCTGGATAGCTTGACTCCAGTGGTGTGGAGAGCATGGGACTCACGGCTGAGCATACCCATCCCACTCGGTGTGACAAATGCAAAAACAACAATTGATGGACAGAATGCCGAACAATGTTATACATTCACCCCAGTACAGAGATCTGGGCCTAAATCCATCATCTTTTTGCACTCCACACCACCCCAGTTCAGACATGGCCATAATCAAATTAGCCTTGACCCTGTGCCTCATGGGAACAGTCCTGCCCCAACTGCCAAGCCATGACTTTCCTGGACCGGAATCAAGCATCCTAGGACCGGTTTCGGGCTATCAGCCGTCTTCAGCCAGGATAGCTTGACTCCATGGGTGTGGAGAGCATGGGACTCACGTCTGAGCATACCCATCCCACTTGGGGTGACAAATGTAAAAACAACAATTGAAGGACAGAATGAACAATGTCATACATTCACCCCAGTACAGAGATCTGGGCCTGAATCCATTGTTTTTTTGAACTCCACACCACCCCAGTTCAGACATGGCCATATGCAAATCAGCCTTGACCCTGTGCCTCATGGGAACAGTCCAGCCCGAACTGCCAAGCCATGTCTTTCCTGGACAGGAATCAAGCATCCTAGGACCGGTTTCTGGCTATCAGACGTCTTCAGCCAGGATAGATTGACTCCAGTGGTGTTTAGAGCATGGGACTCACGTCTGAGCATACCCATCCTACTCGGGGTAACAAATGCAAAAACAACAAGTGATGGACAGAATGCAGAACAATGTCATACATTCACCCCAGTACAGAGATCTGGACCTAAATCCATCATTTTTTTGCACTCCACACCCCCTCAGTTCAGACATGGCCATATGCAAATCATCCTTGACCCTGTGTTCGTGGGAACAGTCCAACCCAAACTGAAAAGCCATGTCTTTCCTGGACCAGATTCTAGCATACTAGGACCGGTTTCTGGCTATCAGCCGTCTTCAGCCAGGATAGCTTGACTCCAGTGGTGTGGAGAGCATGGGACTCACGTCTGAGCATACCCATCCCACTCGGGGTGACTAATGCAAAAACAACAATTGATGGACAGAATGCAGAACAATGTCATACATTCACCCCAGTACAGAGCTCTGGGTCTAAATCCATTGTTTTTTGCACTCCACACCACCCCAGTTCAGACATGGCCATATGCAAATCATCCATGACCCTGTGCCTCATGGGAACAGTCCAGCCCGAACTGCCAAGCCATGTCTTTCCTGGACAGGAATCCAGCATCCTAGGACCGGTTTCAGGCTATCAGCCGTCTTCAGCCAGGATAGATTGACTCCAGTGGTGTGGAGAGCATGGGACTCACGTCTGAGCATACCCATCCCACTCGGGGTGACAAATGCAAAAACAATTGATGGACAGAATGCAGAACAATGTCATACATTCACTCCAGTACAGAGATCCTGGCCTAAATCCATCGTTTTTTGCACTCCACACCACCCCAGTTCAGACATGGCCATATGCAAATCAGCCTTGACCCTGTGCCTCATGGGAACAGTCCAGCCCAAACTGCCAAGCCATGTGTTTCCTGTACCGGAATCAAGCATCCTAGGACCGGTTTCTGGCTATCAGCCGTCTTCAGCCAGGATAGCTTGACTCCAGTAGTGTGGAGAGCATGGGATTCACGTCTGAGCATACCCATCCCACTCGGGGTGACTAATGCAAAAACAACAATTGATGGACAGAATGCAGAACAATTTCATACATTCACCCCAGTACAGAGATATGGACATAAATCCATCGTTTTTGTGCACTCCACACCACCCCAGTTCAGACATGGCCATATGCAAATCAGCCTTGACCCTGTGCCTCATGGGAACTGTTCAGCCCGAACTGCCAAGCCATGTCTTTCCTGGACCAGAATCAAGCATCCTTGGACCGGTTTCTGGCTATCAGCTGTCTTCAGCCAGGATAGCTTGACTCCAGTGGTGTGGAGAGCATGGGACTCACGTCTGAGCATACCCATCCCACTCGGGGTGACAAATGCAAAAACAACAATTGATGGACAAAATGCAGAACAATGTCATACATTCACCCCAGTACAGAGATCTGGGTCTAAATCCATTGTTTTTGCACTCCACACCACCCCAGTTCAGACATGGCCATATGCAAATCATCCATGACCCTGTGCCTCATGGGAACAGTCCAGCCCAAACTGCCAAGCCATGTCTTTCCTGGACAGGAATCCAGCATCCTAGGACCGGTTTCAGGCTATCAGCTGTCTTCAGCCAGGATAGATTGACTCCAGTGGTGTGGAGAGCATGGGACTCACGTCTGAGCATACCCATCCCACTCGGGTTGACAAATGCAAAAACAACAATTGATGGACAGAATGCAGAACAATGTCATACATTCACTCCAGTACAGAGATCCTGGCCTAAATCCATCGTTTTTTGCACTCCACACCACCCCAGTTCAGACATGGCCATATGCAAATCAGCCTTGACCCTGTGCCTCATGGGAACAGTCCAGCCCAAACTGCCAAGCCATGTCTTTCCTGGACCGGAATCAAGCATCCTAGGACCGGTTTCTGGCTATCAGCCGTCTTCAGCCAGGATAGCTTGACTCCAGTGGTGTGGAGAGCATGGGACTCACGTCTGAGCATACCCATCCCACTCGGGGTGACTAATGCAAAAACAACAATTGATGGACAGAATGCAGAACAATGTCATACATTCACTCCAGTACAGAGATCCTGGCCTAAATGCATCGTTTTTTTGCACTCCACACCACCCCAGTTCAGACATGGCCATATGCAAATGAGCCTTGACCCTGTGCCTCATGGGAACAGTCCAGCCCGAACTGCCAAGCCATGTGTTTCCTGGACCGGAATCAAGCATCCTAGGACTGGTTTCTGGCGATCAGCCGTCTTCAGCCAGGATAGCTTGACTCCAGTGGTGTTTAGAGCATGGGACTCACGTCTGAGCATACCCATCCCACTCGGGGTGACAAATGCAAAAACAACAAATGATGGACAGAATGCAGATCAATGTCATACATTCACCCCAGTACAGAGCTCTGGTACTACATCCATCATTTTTTTGCACTCCACACCACCCCAGTTCAGACATGGCCATATGCAAATTAGCCTTGACCCTGTGCCTCATGGGAACAGTCCAGCCCGAACTGCCAAGCCATGTCTTTCCTGGACAGGAATCAAGCATCCTAGGACCTGTTTCTGGCTATCAGCCATCTTCAGCCAGGATAGATTGACTCCGGGGGTGTTTAGAGCATGGGACTCACGTCTGAGCATACCCATCCCACTCGGGGTGACAAATGCAAAAACAACAATTGATGGACAGAATGCAGAACAATTTCATACATTCACCCCAGTACAGAGATATGGACATAAATCCATCGTTTTTGTGCACTCCACACCACCCCAGTTCAGACTTGGCCATATGCAAATCAGCCTTGACCCTGTGCCTCATGGGAACTGTTCAGCCCGAACTGCCAAGCCATGTCTTTCCTGGACCAGAATCAAGCATCCTTGGACCGGTTTCTGGCTATCAGCCGTCTTCAGCCAGGATAGCTTGACTCCAGTGTTGTGGTGAGCATGGGACTCACGTCTGAGCATACCCATCCCACTCGGGGTGACAAATGCAAAAACAACAATTGATGGACAAAATGCAGAACAATGTCATACATTCACCCCAGTTCAGAGCTCTGGGCCTACATCCATCATTTTTTTTTGCACTCCTTACCACCCCAGTTCAGACATGGCCATATGCAAATCAGCCTTGACCCTGTGCCTCATGGGACCAGTCCAGCCCGAACTGCCAAGCCATGTCTTTCCTGGTCAGGAATCAAGCATCCTAGGACCTGTTTCTGGCTATCAGCCGTCTTCAGCCAGGATATCTTGACTCCAGTGGTGTGGAGAGCATGGGACTCACGTCTGAGCATACCCATCCCACTTGGGGTGACAAATGCAAAAACATCAAATGATAGACAGAATGCAGAACAATGTCATACATTCACCCCAGGACAGAGATTAGGGCCTAAATCCATCGTTTTTTTGCACTCCACACCACCCCAGTTCAGACATGGCCATATGCAAATCAGCCTTGACCCTGTGCCTCATGGGAACTGTTCAGCCCGAACTGCCAAGCCATGTCTTTTCTGGACCAGAATCAAGCATCCTTGGACTGGTTTCTGGCTATCAGCCGTCTTCAGCCAGGATAGCTTGACTCCAGTGTTGTGGTGAGCATGGGACTCACGTCTGAGCATACCCATCCCACTCGGGGTGACAAATGCAAAAACAACAATTGATGGACAGAATGCAGAACAATGTCATACATTCACTCCAGTACAGAGATCCTGGCCTAAATCCATCGTTTTTTGCACTCCACACCACCCCAGTTCAGACATGGCCATATGCAAATCAGCCTTGACCCTGTGCCTCATGGGAACAGTCCAGCCTGAACTGCCAAGCCATGTCTTTCCTGGACCGGAATCAAGCATCCTAGGACCGGTTTCTGGCTATCAGCCGTCTTCAGCCAGGATAGCTTGACTCCAGTGGTGTGGAGAGCATGGGACTCACGTCTGAGCATACCCATCCCACTCGGGGTGACTAATGCAAAAACAACAATTGATGGACAGAATGCAGAACAATGTCATACATTCACCCCAGTACAGAGATATGGACCTAAATCCATCATTTTTGTGCACTCCACACCACCCCAGTTCAGACATGGCCATATGCAAATCAGCCTTGACCCTGTGCCTCATGGGAACAGTCCAGCCCAAACTGCCAAGCCATGTGTTTCCTGGACCGGAATCAAGCATCCTAGGACCGGTTTCTGGCTATCAGCCGTCTTCAGCCAGGATAGCTTGACTCCAGTGGTGTGGAGAGCATGGGACTCACGTCTGAGCATATCCATCCCACTCGGGGTGACTAATGCAAAAACAACAATTGATGGACAGAATGCAGAACAATTTCATACATTCACCCCAGTACAGAGATATGGACATAAATCCATCGTTTTTGTGCACTCCACACCACCCCAGTTCAGACATGGCCATATGCAAATCAGCCTTGACCCTGTGCCTCATGGGAACTGTTCAGCCCGAACTGCCAAGCCATGTCTATCCTGGACCAGAATCAAGCATCCTTGGACCGGTTTCTGGCTATCAGCTGTCTTCAGCCAGGATAGCTTGACTCCAGTGGTGTGGAGAGCATGGGACTCACGTCTGAGCATACCCATCCCACTCGGGGTGACAAATGCAAAAACAACAATTGATGGACAAAATGCAGAACAATGTCATACATTCACTCCAGTACAGAGATCCTGGCCTAAATCCATCGTTTTTTGCACTCCTTACCACCCCAGTTCAGACATGGCCATATGCAAATCAGCCTTGACCCTGTGCCTCATGGGAACAGTCCAGCCCAAACTGCCAAGCCATGTCTTTCCTGGACCGGAATCAAGCATCCTAGGACCGGTTTCTGGCTATCAGCCGTCTTCAGCCAGGATAGCTTGACTCCAGTGGTGTGGAGAGCATGGGACTCACGTCTGAGCATACCCATCCCACTCGGGGTGACTAATGCAAAAACAACAAATGATGGACAGAATGCAGATCAATGTCATACATTCACCCCAGTACAGAGCTCTGGTACTACATCCATCATTTTTTTGCATTCCACACCACCCCAGTTCAGACATGGCCATATGCAAATCAGCCTTGACCCTGTGCCTCATGGGAACAGTCCAGCCCGAACTGCCAAGCCATGTCTTTCCTGGACAGGAATCAAGCATCCTAGGACCGGTTTCTGGCTATCAGCCATCTTCAGCCAGGATAGATTGACTCCGGGGGTGTTTAGAGCATGGGACTCACGTCTGAGCATACCCATCCCACTCGGGGTGACAAATGCAAAAACAACAATTGATGGACAGAATGCAGAACAATTTCATACATTCACCCCAGTACAGAGATATGGACATAAATCCATCGTTTTTGTGCACTCCACACCACCCCAGTTCAGACTTGGCCATATGCAAATCAGCCTTGACCCTGTGCCTCATGGGAACTGTTCAGCCCGAACTGCCAAGCCATGTCTTTCCTGGACCAGAATCAAGCATCCTTGGACCGGTTTCTGGCTATCAGCCGTCTTCAGCCAGGATAGCTTGACTCCAGTGTTGTGGTGAGCATGGGACTCACGTCTGAGCATACCCATCCCACTCGGGGTGACAAATGCAAAAACATCAAATGATAGACAGAATGCAGAACAATGTCATACATTCACCCCAGTACAGAGATCTGGGCCTAAATCCATCATCTTTTTGCACTCCCCACCACCCCAGTTCAGACATGGCCATAATCAAATTAGCCTTGACCCTGTGCCTCATGGGAACAGTCCTGCCCCAACTGCCAAGCCATGACTTTCCTGGACCAGAATCAAGCATCCTAGGACCGGTTTCTGGCTATCAGCCGTCTTCAGCCAGGATAGCTTGACTCCATGGGTGTGGAGAGCATGGGACTCACGTCTGAGCATACCCATCCCACTTGGGGTGACAAATGTAAAAACAACAATTGAAGGACAGAATGAACAATGTCATACATTCACCCCAGTACAGAGATCTGGGCCTGAATCCATTGTTTTTTTGAACTCCACACCACCCCAGTTCAGACATGGCCATATGCAAATCAGCCTTGACCCTGTGCCTCATGGGAACAGTCCAGCCCGAACTGCCAAGCCATGTCTTTCCTGGACAGGAATCAAGCATCCTAGGACCGGTTTCTGGCTATCAGCCGTCTTCAGCCAGGATAGATTGACTCCAGTGGTGTTTAGAGCATGGGACTCACGTCTGAGCATACCCATCCTACTCGGGGTAACAAATGCAAAAACAACAAGTGATGGACAGAATGCAGAACAATGTCATACATTCACCCCAGTACAGAGATCTGGACCTAAATCCATCATTTTTTTGCACTCCACACCACCTCAGTTCAGACATGGCCATATGCAAATCATCCTTGACCCTGTCTTCGTGGGAACAGTCCAACCCAAACTGAAAAGCCATGTCTTTCCTGGACCAGATTCTAGCATACTAGGACCGGTTTCTGGCTATCAGCCGTCTTCAGCCAGGATAGCTTGACTCCAGTGGTGTGGAGAGCATGGGACTCACGTCTGAGCATACCCATCCCACTCCGGGTGACTAATGCAAAAACAACAATTGATGGACAGAATGCAGAACAATGTCATACATTCACCCCAGTACAGAGCTCTGGGTCTAAATCCATTGTTTTTTGCACTCCACACCACCCCAGTTCAGACATGGCCATATGCAAATCATCCATGACCCTGTGCCTCATGGGAACAGTCCAGCCCGAACTGCCAAGCCATGTCTTTCCTGGACAGGAATCCAGCATCCTAGGACCGGTTTCAGGCTATCAGCTGTCTTCAGCCAGGATAGATTGACTCCAGTGGTGTGGAGAGCATGGGACTCACGTCTGAGCATACCCATCCCACTCGGGTTGACAAATGCAAAAACAACAATTGATGGACAGAATGCAGAACAATGTCATACATTCACTCCAGTACAGAGATCCTGGCCTAAATCCATCGTTTTTTGCACTCCACACCACCCCAGTTCAGACATGGCCATATGCAAATCAGCCTTGACCCTGTGCCTCATGGGAACAGTCCAGCCCAAACTGCCAAGCCATGTCTTTCCTGGACCGGAATCAAGCATCCTAGGACCGGTTTCTGGCTATCAGCCGTCTTCAGCCAGGATAGCTTGACTCCAGTGGTGTGGAGAGCATGGGACTCACGTCTGAGCATACCCATCCCACTCGGGGTGACTAATGCAAAAACAACAATTGATGGACAGAATGCAGAACAATGTCATACATTCACTCCAGTACAGAGATCCTGGCCTAAATGCATCGTTTTTTTGCACTCCACACCACCCCAGTTCAGACATGGCCATATGCAAATGAGCCTTGACCCTGTGCCTCATGGGAACAGTCCAGCCCGAACTGCCAAGCCATGTGTTTCCTGGACCGGAATCAAGCATCCTAGGACTGGTTTCTGGCTATCAGCCGTCTTCAGCCAGGATAGCTTGACTCCAGTGGTGTTTAGAGCATGGGACTCAAGTCTGAGCATACCCATCCCACTCGGGGTGACAAATGCAAAAACAACAAATGATGGACAGAATGCAGATCAATGTCATACATTCACCCCAGTACAGAGCTCTGGTACTACATCCATCATTTTTTTGCACTCCACACCACCCCAGTTCAGACATGGCCATATGCAAATTAGCCTTGACCCTGTGCCTCATGGGAACAGTCCAGCCCGAACTGCCAAGCCATGTCTTTCCTGGACAGGAATCAAGCATCCTAGGACCTGTTTCTGGCTATCAGCCATCTTCAGCCAGGATAGATTGACTCCTGGGGTGTTTAGAGCATGGGACTCACGTCTGAGCATACCCATCCCACTCGGGGTGACAAATGCAAAAACAACAATTGATGGACAAAATGCAGAACAATGTCATACATTCACCCCAGTTCAGAGCTCTGGGCCTACATCCATCATTTTTTTTGCACTCCTTACCACCCCAGTTCAGACATGGCCATATGCAAATCAGCCTTGACCCTGTGCCTCATGGGACCAGTCCAGCCCGAACTGCCAAGCCATGTCTTTCCTGGTCAGGAATCAAGCATCCTAGGACCTGTTTCTGGCTATCAGCCGTCTTCAGCCAGGATATCTTGACTCCAGTGGTGTGAAGAGCATGGGACTCACGTCTGAGCATACCCATCCCACTTGGGGTGACAAATGCAAAAACATCAAATGATAGACAGAATGCAGAACAATGTCATACATTCACCCCAGGACAGAGATTAGGGCCTAAATCCATCGTTTTTTTGCACTCCACACCACCCCAGTTCAGACATGGCCATATGCAAATCAGCCTTGACCCTGTGCCTCATGGGAACTGTTCAGCCCGAACTGCCAAGCCATGTCTTTTCTGGACCAGAATCAAGCATCCTTGGACTGGTTTCTGGCTATCAGCCGTCTTCAGCCAGGATAGCTTGACTCCAGTGTTGTGGTGAGCATGGGACTCACGTCTGAGCATACCCATCCCACTCGGGGTGACAAATGCAAAAACAACAATTGATGGACAAAATGCAGAACAATGTCATACATTCACCCCAGTTCAGAGCTCTGGGCCTACATCCATCATTTTTTTTGCACTCCTTACCACCCCAGTTCAGACATGGCCATATGCAAATCAGCCTTGACCCTGTGCCTCATGGGACCAGTCCAGCCCGAACTGCCAAGCCATGTCTTTCCTGGTCAGGAATCAAGCATCCTAGGACCTGTTTCTGGCTATCAGCCGTCTTCAGCCAGGATATCTTGACTCCAGTGGTGTGAAGAGCATGGGACTCACGTCTGAGCATACCCATCCCACTTGGGGTGACAAATGCAAAAACATCAAATGATAGACAGAATGCAGAACAATGTCATACATTCACCCCAGGACAGAGATTAGGGCCTAAATCCATCGTTTTTTTGCACTCCACACCACCCCAGTTCAGACATGGCCATATGCAAATCAGCCTTGACCCTGTGCCTCATGGGAACTGTTCAGCCCGAACTGCCAAGCCATGTCTTTTCTGGACCAGAATCAAGCATCCTTGGACTGGTTTCTGGCTATCAGCCGTCTTCAGCCAGGATAGCTTGACTCCAGTGTTGTGGTGAGCATGGGACTCACGTCTGAGCATACCCATCCCACTCGGGGTGACAAATGCAAAAACAACAATTGATGGACAGAATGCAGAACAATGTCATACATTCACTCCAGTACAGAGATCCTGGCCTAAATCCATCGTTTTTTGCACTCCACACCACCCCAGTTCAGACATGGCCATATGCAAATCAGCCTTGACCCTGTGCCTCATGGGAACAGTCCAGCCCGAACTGCCAAGCCATGTCTTTCCTGGACAGGAATCAAGCATCCTAGGACCGGTTTCTGGCTATCAGCCGTCTTCAGCCAGGATAGCTTGACTCCAGTGGTGTGGAGAGCATGGGACTCACGTCTGAGCATACCCATCCCACTCGGGGTGACTAATGCAAAAACAACAATTGATGGACAGAATGCAGAACAATGTCATACATTCACCCCAGTACAGAGATATGGACCTAAATCCATCGTTTTTGTGCACTCCACACCACCCCAGTTCAGACATGGCCATATGCAAATCAGCCTTGACCCTGTGCCTCATGGGAACTGTTCAGCCCGAACTGCCAAGCCATGTCTTTCCTGGACCGGAATCAAGCATCCTAGGACCGGTTTCTGGCTATCAGCCGTCTTCAGCCAGGATAGCTTGACTCCAGTGTTGTGGTGAGCATGGGACTCATGTCTGAGCATACCCATACCACTCGGGGTGACACATGCAAAAACAACAATTGATGGACAGAATGCAGAACAATGTCATACATTCACCCCAGTACAGAGCTCTGGGCCTACATCCATCATTTGTTTGCACTCCACACCACCCCAGTTCAGACATGGCCATATGCAAATCAGCCTTGACCCTGTGCCTCATGGGAACAGTCCTGCCCGAACTGCCAAGCCATGTCTTTCCTGGACCGCAATCAAGCTTCCTAGGACCGGTTTCTGGCTATCAGCCGTCTTCAGCCAGGATAGCTTGACTCCATGGTGTGGAGATCATGGGACTTACGTCTGAGCATACCCATCCCACTCGGGGTGACAAATGCAAAAACAACAATTGATGGACAGAATGCAGAACAATGTCATACTTATATGCAAATCAGCCTTGACCCTGTGCCTCATGGGAACAGTCCAGCCCGAACTGCCAAGCCATGTCTTTCCTGGACTGGAATCAAGCATCCTATGACCGGTTTCTGGCTATCAGCCGTCTTCAGCCTGGATAGCTTGACTCCAGTGGTGTGGAGAGCATGGGACTCACGTCTGAGCATACCCATCCCACTCGGTGTGACAAATGCAAAAACAACAATTGATGGACAGAATGCCGAACAATGTTATACATTCACCCCAGTACAGAGATCTGGGCCTAAATCCATCATCTTTTTGCACTCCACACCACCCCAGTTCAGACATGGCCATAATCAAATTAGCCTTGACCCTGTGCCTCATGGGAACAGTCCTGCCCCAACTGCCAAGCCATGACTTTCCTGGACCGGAATCAAGCATCCTAGGACCGGTTTCTGGCTATCAGCCGTCTTCAGCCAGGATAGCTTGACTCCATGGGTGTGGAGAGCATGGGACTCACGTCTGAGCATACCCATCCCACTTGGGGTGACAAATGTAAAAACAACAATTGAAGGACAGAATGAACAATGTCATACATTCACCCCAGTACAGAGATCTGGGCCTGAATCCATTGTTTTTTTGAACTCCACACCACCCTAGTTCAGACATGGCCATATGCAAATCAGCCTTGACCCTGTGCCTCATGGGAACAGTCCAGCCCGAACTGCCAAGCCATGTCTTTCCTGGACAGGAATCAAGCATCCTAGGACCGGTTTCTGGCTATCAGCCATCTTCAGCCAGGATAGATTGACTCCAGTGGTGTTTAGAGCATGGGACTCACGTCTGAGCATACCCATCCTACTCGGGGTAACAAATGCAAAAACAACAAGTGATGGACAGAATGCAGAACAATGTCATACATTCACCCCAGTACAGAGATCTGGACCTAAATCCATCATTTTTTTGCACTCCACACCCCCTCAGTTCAGACATGGCCATATGCAAATCATCCTTGACCCTGTGTTCGTGGGAACAGTCCAACCCAAACTGAAAAGCCATGTCTTTCCTGGACCAGATTCTAGCATACTAGGACCGGTTTCTGGCTATCAGCCGTCTTCAGCCAGGATAGCTTGACTCCAGTGGTGTGGAGAGCATGGGACTCACGTCTGAGCATACCCATCCCACTCGGGGTGACTAATGCAAAAACAACAATTGATGGACAGAATGCAGAACAATGTCATACATTCACCCCAGTACAGAGCTCTGGGTCTAAATCCATTGTTTTTTGCACTCCACACCACCCCAGTTCAGACATGGCCATATGCAAATCATCCATGACCCTGTGCCTCATGGGAACAGTCCAGCCCGAACTGCCAAGCCATGTCTTTCCTGGACAGGAATCCAGCATCCTAGGACCGGTTTCAGGCTATCAGCCGTCTTCAGCCAGGATAGATTGACTCCAGTGGTGTGGAGAGCATGGGACTCACGTCTGAGCATACCCATCCCACTCGGGGTGACAAATGCAAAAACAATTGATGGACAGAATGCAGAACAATGTCATACATTCACTCCAGTACAGAGATCCTGGCCTAAATCCATTGTTTTTTGCACTCCACACCACCCCAGTTCAGACATGGCCATATGCAAATCAGCCTTGACCCTGTGCCTCATGGGAACAGTCCAGCCCAAACTGCCAAGCCATGTCTTTCCTGGACCGGAATCAAGCATCCTAGGACCGGTTTCTGGCTATCAGCCGTCTTCAGCCAGGATAGCTTGACTCCAGTGGTGTGGAGAGCATGGGACTCACGTCTGAGCATACCCATCCCACTCGGGGTGACTAATGCAAAAACAACAATTGATGGACAGAATGCAGAACAATTTCATACATTCACCCCAGTACAGAGATATGGACATAAATCCATCGTTTTTGTGCACTCCACACCACCCCAGTTCAGACTTGGCCATATGCAAATCAGCCTTGACCCTGTGCCTCATGGGAACTGTTCAGCCCGAACTGCCAAGCCATGTCTTTCCTGGACCAGAATCAAGCATCCTTGGACCGGTTTCTGGCTATCCGCTGTCTTCAGCCAGGATAGCTTGACTCCAGTGGTGTGGAGAGCATGGGACTCACGTCTGAGCATACCCATCCCACTCGGGGTGACAAATGCAAAAACAACAATTGATGGACAAAATGCAGAACAATGTCATACATTCACTCCAGTACAGAGATCCTGGCCTAAATCCATCGTTTTTTGCACTCCTTACCACCCCAGTTCAGACATGGCCATATGCAAATCAGCCTTGACCCTGTGCCTCATGGGAACAGTCCAGCCCAAACTGCCAAGCCATGTCTTTCCTGGACCGGAATCAAGCATCCTAGGACCGGTTTCTGGCTATCAGCCGTCTTCAGCCAGGATAGCTTGACTCCAGTGGTGTGGAGAGCATGGGACTCACGTCTGAGCATACCCATCCCACTCGGGGTGACTAATGCAAAAACAACAAATGATGGACAGAATGCAAATCAATGTCATACATTCACCCCAGTACAGAGCTCTGGTACTACATCCATCATTTTTTTGCACTCCACACCACCCCAGTTCAGACATGGCCATATGCAAATCAGCCTTGACCCTGTGCCTCATGGGAACAGTCCAGCCCGAACTGCCAAGCCATGTCTTTCCTGGACAGGAATCAAGCATCCTAGGACCGGTTTCTGGCTATCAGCCATCTTCAGCCAGGATAGATTGACTCCGGGGGTGTTTAGAGCATGGGACTCACGTCTGAGCATACCCATCCCACTCGGGGTGACAAATGCAAAAACAACAATTGATGGACAGAATGCAGAACAATTTCATACATTCACCCCAGTACAGAGATATGGACATAAATCCATCGTTTTTGTGCACTCCACACCACCCCAGTTCAGACTTGGCCATATGCAAATCAGCCTTGACCCTGTGCCTCATGGGAACTGTTCAGCCCGAACTGCCAAGCCATGTCTTTCCTGGACCAGAATCAAGCATCCTTGGACCGGTTTCTGGCTATCAGCCGTCTTCAGCCAGGATAGCTTGACTCCAGTGTTGTGGTGAGCATGGGACTCACGTCTGAGCATACCCATCCCACTCGGGGTGACAAATGCAAAAACAACAATTGATGGACAAAATGCAGAACAATGTCATACATTCACCCCAGTTCAGAGCTCTGGGCCTACATCCATCATTTTTTTTGCACTCCTTACCACCCCAGTTCAGACATGGCCATATGCAAATCAGCCTTGACCCTGTGCCTCATGGGACCAGTCCAGCCCGAACTGCCAAGCCATGTCTTTCCTGGACAGGAATCAAGCATCCTAGGACCTGTTTCTGGCTATCAGCCGTCTTCAGCCAGGATATCTTGACTCCAGTGGTGTGGAGAGCATGGGACTCACGTCTGAGCATACCCATCCCACTTGGGGTGACAAATGCAAAAACATCAAATGATAGACAGAATGCAGAACAATGTCATACATTCACCCCAGTACAGAGATCTGGGCCTAAATCCATCATCTTTTTGCACTCCCCACCACCCCAGTTCAGACATGGCCATAATCAAATTAGCCTTGACCCTGTGCCTCATGGGAACAGTCCTGCCCCAACTGCCAAGCCATGACTTTCCTGGACCGGAATCAAGCATCCTAGGACCGGTTTCTGGCTATCAGCCGTCTTCAGCCAGGATAGCTTGACTCCATGGGTGTGGAGAGCATGGGACTCACGTCTGAGCATACCCATCCCACTTGGGGTGACAAATGTAAAAACAACAATTGAAGGACAGAATGAACAATGTCATACATTCACCCCAGTACAGAGATCTGGGCCTGAATCCATTGTTTTTTTGAACTCCACACCACCCCAGTTCAGACATGGCCATATGCAAATCAGCCTTGACCCTGTGCCTCATGGGAACAGTCCAGCCCGAACTGCCAAGCCATGTCTTTCCTGGACAGGAATCAAGCATCCTAGGACCGGTTTCTGGCTATCAGCCGTCTTCAGCCAGGATAGATTGACTCCAGTGGTGTTTAGAGCATGGGACTCACGTCTGAGCATACCCATCCTACTCGGGGTAACAAATGCAAAAACAACAAGTGATGGACAGAATGCAGAACAATGTCATACATTCACCCCAGTACAGAGATCTGGACCTAAATCCATCATTTTTTTGCACTCCACACCACCTCAGTTCAGACATGGCCATATGCAAATCATCCTTGACCCTGTGTTCGTGGGAACAGTCCAACCCAAACTGAAAAGCCATGTCTTTCCTGGACCAGATTCTAGCATACTAGGACCGGTTTCTGGCTATCAGCCGTCTTCAGCCAGGATAGCTTGACTCCAGTGGTGTGGAGAGCATGGGACTCACGTCTGAGCATACCCATCCCACTCCGGGTGACTAATGCAAAAACAACAATTGATGGACAGAATGCAGAACAATGTCATACATTCACCCCAGTACAGAGCTCTGGGTCTAAATCCATTGTTTTTTGCACTCCACACCACCCCAGTTCAGACATGGCCATATGCAAATCATCCATGACCCTGTGCCTCATGGGAACAGTCCAGCCCGAACTGCCAAGCCATGTCTTTCCTGGACAGGAATCCAGCATCCTAGGACCGGTTTCAGGCTATCAGCTGTCTTCAGCCAGGATAGATTGACTCCAGTGGTGTGGAGAGCATGGGACTCACGTCTGAGCATACCCATCCCACTCGGGTTGACAAATGCAAAAACAACAATTGATGGACAGAATGCAGAACAATGTCATACATTCACTCCAGTACAGAGATCCTGGCCTAAATCTATCGTTTTTTGCACTCCACACCACCCCAGTTCAGACATGGCCATATGCAAATCAGCCTTGACCCTGTGCCTCATGGGAACAGTCCAGCCCAAACTGCCAAGCCATGTCTTTCCTGGACCGGAATCAAGCATCCTAGGACCGGTTTCTGGCTATCAGCCGTCTTCAGCCAGGATAGCTTGACTCCAGTGGTGTGGAGAGCATGGGACTCACGTCTGAGCATACCCATCCCACTCGGGGTGACTAATGCAAAAACAACAATTGATGGACAGAATGCAGAACAATGTCATACATTCACTCCAGTACAGAGATCCTGGCCTAAATGCATCGTTTTTTTGCACTCCACACCACCCCAGTTCAGACATGGCCATATGCAAATGAGCCTTGACCCTGTGCCTCATGGGAACAGTCCAGCCCGAACTGCCAAGCCATGTGTTTCCTGGACCGGAATCAAGCATCCTAGGACTGGTTTCTGGCTATCAGCCGTCTTCAGCCAGGATAGCTTGACTCCAGTGGTGTTTAGAGCATGGGACTCACGTCTGAGCATACCCATCCCACTCGGGGTGACAAATGCAAAAACAACAAATGATGGACAGAATGCAGATCAATGTCATACATTCACCCCAGTACAGAGCTCTGGTACTACATCCATCATTTTTTTGCACTCCACACCACCCCAGTTCAGACATGGCCATATGCAAATTAGCCTTGACCCTGTGCCTCATGGGAACAGTCCAGCCCGAACTGCCAAGCCATGTCTTTCCTGGACAGGAATCAAGCATCCTAGGACCTGTTTCTGGCTATCAGCCATCTTCAGCCAGGATAGATTGACTCCGGGGGTGTTTAGAGCATGGGACTCACGTCTGAGCATACCCATCCCACTCGGGGTGACAAATGCAAAAACAACAATTGATGGACAGAATGCAGAACAATTTCATACATTCACCCCAGTACAGAGATATGGACATAAATCCATCGTTTTTGTGCACTCCACACCACCCCAGTTCAGACTTGGCCATATGCAAATCAGCCTTGACCCTGTGCCTCATGGGAACTGTTCAGCCCGAACTGCCAAGCCATGTCTTTCCTGGACCAGAATCAAGCATCCTTGGACCGGTTTCTGGCTATCAGCCGTCTTCAGCCAGGATAGCTTGACTCCAGTGTTGTGGTGAGCATGGGACTCACGTCTGAGCATACCCATCCCACTCGGGGTGACAAATGCAAAAACAACAATTGATGGACAAAATGCAGAACAATGTCATACATTCACCTCAGTTCAGAGCTCTGGGCCTACATCCATCATTTTTTTTGCACTCCTTACCACCCCAGTTCAGACATGGCCATATGCAAATCAGCCTTGACCCTGTGCCTCATGGGACCAGTCCAGCCCGAACTGCCAAGCCATGTCTTTCCTGGTCAGGAATCAAGCATCCTAGGACCTGTTTCTGGCTATCAGCCGTCTTCAGCCAGGATATCTTGACTCCAGTGGTGTGCAGAGCATGGGACTCACGTCTGAGCATACCCATCCCACTTGGGGTGACAAATGCAAAAACATCAAATGATAGACAGAATGCAGAACAATGTCATACATTCACCCCAGGACAGAGATTAGGGCCTAAATCCATCGTTTTTTTGCACTCCACACCACCCCAGTTCAGACATGGCCATATGCAAATCAGCCTTGACCCTGTGCCTCATGGGAACTGTTCAGCCCGAACTGCCAAGCCATGTCTTTTCTGGACCAGAATCAAGCATCCTTGGACTGGTTTCTGGCTATCAGCCGTCTTCAGCCAGGATAGCTTGACTCCAGTGTTGTGGTGAGCATGGGACTCACGTCTGAGCATACCCATCCCACTCGGGGTGACAAATGCAAAAACAACAATTGATGGACAGAATGCAGAACAATGTCATACATTCACTCCAGTACAGAGATCCTGGCCTAAATCCATCGTTTTTTGCACTCCACACCACCCCAGTTCAGACATGGCCATATGCAAATCAGCCTTGACCCTGTGCCTCATGGAAACAGTCCAGCCCGAACTGCCAAGCCATGTCTTTCCTGGACCGGAATCAAGCATCCTAGGACCAGTTTCTGGCTATCAGCCGTCTTCAGCCAGGATAGCTTGACTCCAGTGGTGTGGAGAGCATGGGACTCACGTCTGAGCATACCCATCCCACTCGGGGTGACTAATGCAAAAACAACAATTGATGGACAGAATGCAGAACAATTTCATACATTCACCCCAGTACAGAGATATGGACATAAATCCATCGTTTTTGTGTACTCCACACCACCTCAGTTCAGACATGGCCATATGCAAATCAGCCTTGACCCTGTGCCTCATGGGAACTGTTCAGCCCGAACTGCCAAGCCATGTCTTTCCTGGACCAGAATCAAGCATCCTTGGACCGGTTTCTGGCTATCAGCCGTCTTCAGCCAGGATAGCTTGACTCTAGTGTTGTGGTGAGCATGGGACTCACGTCTGAGCATACCCATACCACTCGGGGTGACAAATGCAAAAACAACAATTGATGGACAAAATGCAGAACAATGTCATACATTCACCCCAGTTCAGAGCTCTGGGCCTACATCCATCATTTTTTTTGCACTCCACACCACCCCAGTTCAGACATGGCTATGCAAATCAGCCTTGACCCTGAGCCTCATGGGACCAGTCCAGCTTGAACTGCCAAGCCATGTCTTTCCTGCACCGGAATCAAGCATCATAGGACCGGTTTCAGGCTATCAGCCGTCTTCAGCCAGGATAGATTAACTCCAGTGGTGTGGAGAGCATGTGACTCACGTCTGAGCATACCCATCCCACTCGGGGTGACAAATGCAAAAACAACAATTGATGGACAGAATGCAGAACAATGTCATACATTCACTCCAGTACAGAGATCCTGGCCTAAATGCATCGTTTTTTTGCACTCCGCACCACCACAGTTCAGACATGGCCTTATGCAAATCAGCCTTGACCCTGTGCTTCATGGGAACAGTCCAGCCTGAACTGCCAAGCCATGTCTTTCCTGGACAGGAATCAAGCATCCTAGGACAGGTTTCAGGCTATCAGCCATCTTCAGCCAGGATAGCTTGACTCCAGTGGTGTGGAGAGCATGGGACTCACGTCTGAGCATACCCATCCCACTCGGGGTGACTAATGCAAATACAACAATTGATGGACAGAATGCAGAACAATGTCATACATTCACCCCAGTACTGAGATATGGACCTAAATCCATCGTTTTTGTGCACTCCACACCACCCCAGTTCAGACATGGCCATATGCAAATCAGTATTTACCCTGTGCCTCATGGGAACTGTTCAGCCCGAACTGCCTAGCCATGTCTTTCCTGGACCGGAATCAAGCATCCTAGAACCGGTTTCTGGCTATCAGCCGTCTTCAGCCAGGATAGCTTGACTCCAGTGTTGTGGAGAGCATGGGACTCACGTCTGAGCATACCCATCCCACTCCGGGTGACTAATGCAAAAACAACAATTGATGGACAGAATGCAGAACAATGTCATACATTCACCCCAGTACAGAGCTCTGGGTCTAAATCCATTGTTTTTTGCACTCCACACCACCCCAGTTCAGACATGGCCATCTGCAAATTATCCATGACCCTGTGCCTCATGGGAACAGTCCAGCCCGAACTGCCAAGCCATGTCTTTCCTGGACAGGAATCCAGCATCCTAGGACCGGTTTCAGGCTATCAGCTGTCTTCAGCCAGGATAGATGGACTCCAGTGGTGTGGGGAGCATGGGACTCATGTCTGAGCATACCCATCCCACTCGGGTTGACAAATGCAAAAACAACAATTGATGGACAGAATGCAGAACAATGTCATACATTCACTCCAGTACAGAGATCCTGGCCTAATTCCATCGTTTTTTGCACTCCACACCACCCCAGTTCAGACATGGCCATATGCAAATCAGCCTTGACCCTGTGCCTCATGGGAACAGTCCAGCCCAAACTGCCAAGCCATGTCTTTCCTGGACCGGAATCAAGCATCCTAGGACCGGTTTCTGGCTATCAGCCGTCTTCAGCCAGGATAGCTTGACTCCAGTGGTGTGGAGAGCATGGGACTCACGTCTGAGCATACCCATCCCACTCGGGGTGACTAATGCAAAAACAACAATTGATGGACAGAATGCAGAACAATTTCATACATTCACCCCAGTACAGAGATATGGACATAAATCCATTGTTTTTGTGCACTCCACACCACCCCAGTTCAGACTTGGCCATATGCAAATCAGCCTTGACCCTGTGCCTCATGGGAACTGTTCAGCCCGAACTGCCAAGCCATGTCTTTCCTGGACCAGAATCAAGCATCCTTGGACCGGTTTCTGGCTATCAGCCGTCTTCAGCCAAGATAGCTTGACTCCAGTGTTGTGGTGAGCATGGGACTCACGTCTGAGCATACCCATCCCACTCGGGGTGACAAATGCAAAAACAATAATTGATGGACAAAATGCAGAACAATGTCATACATTCACCCCAGTTCAGAGCTCTGGGCCTACATCCATCATTTTTTTTGCACTCCACACCACCCCAGCTCAGTTCAGACATGGCCATATGCAAATCAGCCTTGACCCTATGCCTCATGGGATCAGTCCAGCCCGAACTGCCCAGCCATGTCTTTCCTGGACAGGAATCAAGCATCCTAGGACCGGTTTCTGGCTATCAGCCGTCTTCAGCCAGGATATCTTGACTCCAGTGGTGTGGAGAGCATGGGACTCACGTCTGAGCATACCCATCCCACTTGGGGTGACAAATGCAAAAACATCAAATGATAGACAGAATGCAGAACAATGTCATACATTCACCCCAGGACAGAGATTAGGGCCTAAATCCATCGTTTTTTTGCACTCCACACCACCCCAGTCCAGACATGGCCATTTGCAAATCAGCCTTGACCCTGTGCCTCATGGGAACTGTTCAGCCCGAACTGCCAAGCCATGTCTTTTTTGGACCAGAATCAAGCATCCTTGGACCAGTTTCTGGCTATCAGCCGTCTTCAGCCAGGATAGCTTGACTCCAGTGTTGTGGTGAGCATGGGACTCACGTCTGAGCATTCCCATCCCACTCGGGGTGACAAATGCAAAAACAACAATTGATGGACAGAATGCAGAACAATGTCATACATTCACTCCAGTACAGAGATCCTGGCCTAAATCCATCGTTTTTTGCACTCCACACCACCTCAGTTCAGACATGGCCATTTGCAAATCAGCCTTGACCCTGTGCCTCATGGGAACAGTCCAGCCTGAACTGCCAAGCCATGTCTTTCCTGGACCGCAATCAAGCATCCTAGGACCGGTTTCTGGCTATCAGCCGTCTTCAGCCAGGATAGCTTGACTCCATGGGTGTGGAGAGCATGGGACTCACGTCTGAGCATACCCATCCCACTTGGGGTGACAAATGTAAAAACAACAATTGAAGGACAGAATGAACAATGTCATACATTCACCCCAGTACAGAGATCTGGGCCTGAATCCATTGTTTTTTTGAACTCCACACCACCCCAGTTCAGACATGGCCATATGCAAATCAGCCTTGACCCTGTGCTTCATGGGAACAGTCCAGCCCGAACTGCCAAGCCATGTCTTTCCTGGACCGCAATCAAGCATCCTAGGACCGGTTTCTGGCTATCAGCCGTCTTCAGCCAGGATAGCTTGACTCCATGGGTGTGGAGAGCATGGGACTCACGTCTGAGCATACCCATCCCACTTGGGGTGACAAATGTAAAAACAACAATTGAAGGACAGAATGAACAATGTCATACATTCACCCCAGTACAGAGATCTGGGCCTGAATCCATTGTTTTTTTGAACTCCACACCACCCCAGTTCAGACATGACCATATGCAAATCAGCCTTGACCCTGTGCATCATGGGAACAGTCCAGCCCGAACTGCCAAGCCATGTCTTTCCTGGACAGGAATCAAGCATCCTAGGACCGGTTTCTGGCTATCAGCCGTCTTCAGCCAGGATAGATTGACTCCAGTGGTGTTTAGAGCATGGGACTCACGTCTGAGCATACCCATCCTACTCGGGGTAACAAATGCAAAAACAACAAGTGATGGACAGAATGCAGAACAATGTCATACATTCACCCCAGTACAGAGATCTGGACCTAAATCCATCGTTTTTTTGCACTCCGCACCACCCCAGTTCAGACATGGCCATATGCAAATCAGTATTTACCCTGTGCCTCAGGGGAACTGTTCAGCCCGAACTGCCTAGCCATGTCTTTCCTGGACCGCAATCAAGCATCCTAGGACCGGTTTCTGGCTATCAGCCGTCTTCAGCCAGGATAGCTTGACTCCATGGTGTGGAGAGCATGGGACTCACGTCTGAGCATACCCATCCCACTCGGGGTGACAAATGCAAAAACAACAATTTGATGGACAGAATGCAGAACAATGTCATACACATATGCAAATCAGCCTTGACCCTGTGCCTCATGGGAACAGTCCAGCCCGAACTGCCAAGCCATGTCTTTCCTGGACAGGAATCAAGCATCCTAGGACCGGTTTCTGGCTATCAGCCGTCTTCAGCCAGGATAGATTGACTCCAGTGGTGTTTAGAGCATGGGACTCACGTCTGAGCATACCCATCCTACTCGGGGTAACAAATGCAAAAACAACAAGTGATGGACAGAATGCAGAACAATGTCATACATTCACCCCAGTACAGAGATCTGGGCCTAAATCCATCATCTTTTTGCACTCCACACCACCCCAGTTAAGACATGGCCATAATCAAATTAGCCTTGACCCTGTGCCTCATGGGAACAGTCCTGCCCCAACTGCCAAGCCATGTCTTTCCTGGACCGGAATCAAGCATCCTAGGACCGGTTTCTGGCTATCTACCGTCTTCAGCCAGGATAGCTTGACTCCATGGGTGTGGAGAGCATGGGACTCACGTCTGAGCATACCCATCCCACTTGGGGTGACAAATGTAAAAACAACAATTGAAGGACAGAATGAACAATGTCATACATTCACCCCAGTACAGAGATCTGGGCCTAAATCCATTGTTTTTTTGAACTCCACACCACCCCAGTTCAGACATGGCCATATGCAAATCAGCCTTGACCCTGTGCCTCATGGGAACAGTCCAGCCCGAACTGCCAAGCCATGTCTTTTCTGGACAGGAATCAAGCATCCTAGGACCGGTTATTGGCTATCAGCCGTCTTCAGCCAGGATAGATTGACTCCAGTGGTGTTTAGAGCATGGGACTCACGTCTGAGCATACCCATCCTACTCGGGGTAACAAATGCAAAAACAACAAGTGATGGACAGAATGCAGAACAATGTCATACATTCACCCCAGTACAGAGATCTGGACCTAAATCCATCATTTTTTTTGCACTCCACACCACCTCAGTTCAGACATAGCCATATGCAAATCATCCTTGACCCTGTGCCTCGTGGGAACAGTCCAACCCAAACTGAAAAGCCATGTCTTTCCTCGGCCAGATTCTAGCATACTAGGACCGGTTTCTGGATATCAGCCGTCTTCAGCCAGGATAGCTTGACTCCAGTGGTGTGGAGAGCATGAGAATCACGTCTGAGCATACCCATCCCACGCGGGGTAACAAATGCAAAAACAACAATTGATGGACAGAATGCAGAACAATGTCATACATTCACCCCAGTACAGAGATCTGGGCCTAAATCCATCGGTTTTTTGCACTCCCCACCACCCCAGTTCAGACATGGCCATATGCAAATCAGCCTTGACCCTGTGCCTTATGGGAACAGTCCCGCCCGAATTGCCAAGCCATGTCTTTCCTGGACCAGAATCAAGCATCCTTGGACCGGTTTCTGGCTATCAGCTGTCTTCAGCCAGGATAGCTTGACTCTAGTGGTGTGGAGAGCATGGGACTCACGTCTGAGCATACCCATCCCACTTGGGGTGACAAATGCAAAAACATCAAATGATGGACAGAATGCAGAACAATGTCATACATTCACCCCAGGACAGAGATCAGGGCCTAAATTCATCGTTTTTTTGCACTCCACACCACCCCAGTTCAGACATGGCCATATGCAAATCAGCCTTGACCCTGTGCCTCATGGGAACAATCCAGCCCGAACTGCCAAGCCATGTCTTTCCTGGACAGGAATCAAGCATCCTAGGACCGGTTTCTGGCTATCAGCCGTCTTCAGCCAGGATAGATTAACTCCAGTGGTGTGGAGAGCATGGGACTCACGTCTGAGCATACCCATCCCACTCGGGGTGACTAATGCAAAAACAACAATTGATGGACAGAATGCAGAACAATTTCATACATTCACCCCAGTACAGAGATATGGACATAAATCCATCGTTTTTGTGCACTCCACACCACCCCAGTTCAGACATGGCCATATGCAAATCAGCCTTGACCCTGTGCCTCATGGGAACTGTTCAGCCCGAACTGCCAAGCCATGTCTTTCCTGGACCAGAATCAAGCATCCTTTGACCGGTTTCTGGCTATCAGCCGTCTTCAGCCAGGATAGCTTGACTCCAGTGTTGTGGTGAGCATGGGACTCACGTCTGAGCATACCCATCCCACTCGGGGTGACAAATGCAAAAACAACAATTGATGGACAAAATGCAGAACAATGTCATACATTCACCCCAGTTCAGAGCTCTGGGCCTACATCCATCATTTTTTTTTGCACTCCACACCACCCCAGTTCAGACATGGCCATATGCAAACCAGCCTTGACCCTGTGCCTCATGGGACCAGTCCAGCCCGAACTGCCAAGCCATGTCTTTCCTGGACAAGAAACAAGCATCCTAGTACCGGTTTCCGGCTATCAGCCGTCTTCAGCCAGGATAGCTTGACTCCAGTGGTGTGGAGAGCATGGGACTCACGTCTGAGCATACCCATCCCACTTGGGGTGACAAATGCAAAAACATCAAATGATAGACAGAATGCAGAACAATGTCATACATTCACCCCAGGACAGAGATCAGGGCCTAAATTCATCGTTTTTTTGCACTCCACACCACCCCAGTTCAGACATGGCCATATGCAAATCAGCCTTGACCCTGTGCCTCATGGGAACAATCCAGCCCGAACTGCCAAGCCATGTCTTTCCTGGACAGGAATCAAGCATCCTAGGACTGGTTTCTGGCTATCAGCCGTCTTCAGCCAGGATAGCTTGACTCCAGTGGTGTGGAGAGCATGGGACTCACGTCTGAGCATACCCATCCCACTCGGGGTGACAAATGCAAAAACAACAATTGATGGACAGAATGCAGAACAATGTCATGCACATATGCAAATCAGCCTTGACCCTGTGCCTCATGGGAACAGTCCAGCCCGAACTGCCAAGCCATGTCTTTCCTGGACTGGAATCAAGCATCCTATGACCTGTTTCTGGCTATCAGCCGTCTTCAGCCTGGATAGCTTGACTCCATTGGTGTGGAGAGCATGGGACTCACGTTTGAGCATACCCATCCCACTCGGTGTGACAAATGCAAAAACAACAATTGATGGACAGAATGCCGAACAATGTTATACATTCACCCCAGTACAGAGATCTGGGCCTAAATCCATCATCTTTTTGCACTCCACACCACCCCAGTTAAGACATGGCCATAATCAAATTAGCCTTGACCCTGTGCCTCATGGGAACAGTCCTGCCCCAACTGCCAAGCCATGTCTTTCCTGGACCGGAATCAAGCATCCTAGGACCAGTTTCTGGCTATCAGCCGTCTTCAGCCAGGATAGCTTGACTCCATGGGTGTGGAGAGCATGGGACTCACGTCTGAGCATACCCATCCCACTTGGGGTGACAAATGTAAAAACAACAATTGAAGGACAGAATGAACAATGTCATACATTCACCCCAGTACAGAGATCTGGGCCTAAATCCATTGTTTTTTTGAACTCCACACCACCCCAGTTCAGACATGGCCATATGTAAATCAGCCTTGACCCTGTGCCTCATGGGAACAGTCCAGCCCGAACTGCCAAGCCATGTCTTTTCTGGACAGGAATCAAGCATCCTAGGACCGGTTATTGGCTATCAGCCGTCTTCAGCCAGGATAGATTGACTCCAGTGGTGTTTAGAGCATGGGACTCACGTCTGAGCATACCCATCCTACTCGGGGTAACAAATGCAAAAACAACAAGTGATGGACAGAATGCAGAACAATGTCATACATTCACCCCAGTACAGAGATCTGGACCTAAATCCATCATTTTTTTGCACTCCACACCACCTCAGTTCAGACATGGCCATATGCAAATCATCCTTGACCCTGTGCCTCGTGGGAACAGTCCAACCCAAACTGAAAAGCCATGTCTTTCCTGGGCCAGATTCTAGCATACTAGGACCGGTTTCTGGCTATCAGCCGTCTTCAGCCAGGATAGCTTGACTCCAGTGGTGTGGAGAGCATGGGACTCATGTCTGAGCATACCCATTACACTCGGGGTGACAAATGCAAAAACAACAATTGATGGACAGAATGCAGAACAATGTCATACATTCACTCCAGTACAGAGATCCTGGCCTAAATCCATTGTTTTTTTGCACTCCACACCACCCCAGTTCAGACATGGCCATATGCAAATCAGCCTTGACCCTGTGCCTCATGGGAACAGTCCAGCCCGAACTGCCAAGCCATGTCTTTCCTGGACAGGAATCAAGCATCCTAGGACCGGTTTCTGGCTATCAGCAGTCTTCAGCCAGGATAGCTTGACTGCAGTGGTTTGGAGAGCATGGGACTCACGTCTGAGCATACACATCCCACTCGGGGTGACAAATGCAAAAACATCACATGATAGACAGAATGCAGAACAATGTCATACATTCACCCCAGTACAGAGATCTGGGCCTAAATCCATCATTTTTTTGCACTCCACACCACCTCAGTTCAGACATGGCCGTATGCAAATCGTCCTTGACCCTGTGCCTCGTGGGAACAGTCCAACCCAAACTGAAAAGCCATGTCTTTCCTGGACCAGATTCTAGCATACTAGGACCGGTTTCTGGCTATCAGCCATCTTCAGCCAGGATAGCTTGACTCCAATGGTGTGGAGTGCATGGGGCTCACCTCTGAGCATACCCATCCCACTCGGAGTGACAAATGCAAAAACAACAATTGATATACAGAATGCAGAACAATGTTATACATTCACCGCAGTAACGAGATCTGGGCCTAAATCCATTGTTTTTTGCACTCCACACCACCCCAGTTCAGACATGTCCATATGCAAATCATCCATGACCCTGTGCCTCATGAGAACAGTCCAGCTCGAACTGCCAAGCCATGTCTTTCCTGGACAGGAATCAAGCATCCAAGGACCGGTTTCAGGCTATCAGCCGTCTTCAGCCAGGATAGATTGACTCCAGTGGTGTGGAGAGCATGGGACTCACGTCTGAGCATACCCATCCCACTCGGGGTGACAAATGCAAAAACAACAATTGATGGACAGAATGCAGAACAATATCATACATTCACTCCAGTACAGAGATCCTGGCCTAAATCCATCATTTTTTGCACTCCACACCACCCCAGTTTAGACATGGCCATATGCAAATCAGCCTTGACCCTGTGCCTCATGGGAACAGTCCAGCCCGAACTGCCAAGCCATGTCTTTCCTGGACCGGAATCAAGCATCCTAGGACCGGTTTCTGGCTATCAGCCGTCTTCAGCCAGGATAGCTTGACTCCAGTGGTGTGGAGAGCATGGGACTCACGTCTGAGCATACCCATCCCATTTGGGGTGACTAACGCAAAAACAACAATTGATGGACAGAATGCAGAACAATGTCATACATTCACCCCAGTACAGAGATATGGACCTAAATCCATCGTGTTTGTGCACTCCACACCACCCCAGTTCAGACATGGCCATATGCAAATCAGCCTTGACCCTGTGCCTCATGGGAACTGTTCAGCCCGAACTGCCAAGCCATGTCTTTCCTGGACCGGAATCAAGCATCCTAGGACCGGTTTATGGCTATCAGCCGTCTTCAGCCAGGATAGCTTGACTCCAGTGTTGTGGTGAGTATGGGACTCACGTCTGAGCATACCCATCCCACTCGGGTGACAAATGCAAAAACAACAATTGATGGACAGAATGCAGAACAATGTCATACATTCACCCCAGTACAGAGCTCTGGGCCTAAATCCATTGTTTTTTGCACTCCACACCACCCCAGTTCAGACATGGCCATATGCAAATCATCCATGACCCTGTGCCTCATGACAACAGTCCAGCTCGAACTGCCAAGCCATGTCTTTCCTGGACAGGAATCAAGCATCCAAGGACCGGTTTCAGGCTATCAGCCGTCTTCAGCCAGGATATATTGACTCCAGTGGTGTGGAAAGCATGGGACTCACGTCTGAGCATACCCATCCCACTCGGGGTGACAAATGCAAAAACAACAATCTGATGGACAGAATGCAGAACAATGTCATACATTCACTCCAGTACAGAGATCCTGGCCTAAATCCATCGTTTTTTTTGCACTCCACACCACCCCAGTTCAGACATGGCCATATGCAAATCAGACTTGACCCTGTGCCTCATGGGAACAGTCCAGCCCGAACTGCCAAGCCATGTCTTTCCTGGACCGGAATAAAGCATCCTAGGACCGGTTTCTGGCTATCAGCCGTCTTCAGCCAGGATAGCTTGACTCCAGTGGTGTGGAGAGCATTGGACTCACGTCTGAGCATACCCATCCCACTCGGGGTGACAAATGCAAAAACATCAAATGATAGACAGAATGCAGAACAATGTCATACATTCACCCCAGTACAGAGATCAGGGCCTAAATCCATCGTTTTTTTGCACTCCACACCACCCCAGTTCAAACATAGCCATATGCAAATCAGCCTTGACCTTGTGCCTCATGGGAACAATCCAGCCCGAACTGCCAAGCCATGTCTTTCCTAGACAGGAATCAAGCATCCTAGGACCGGTTTCTGGCTATCAGCTGTCTTCAGCCAGGATAGATTGACTCCAGTGGTGTTTAGAGCATGGGACTCACGTCTGAGCATACCCATCCTACTCGGGGTAACAAATGCCAAAACAACAAGTGATGGACAGAATGCAAAACAATGTCATACATTCACCCAGCTACAGAGATCCGGGCCGAAACCCATTGTTTTTTTGCACTCCACACCACCCCAGTTCAGACATGGCCATATGCAAATCAGCCTTGACCCTGTGCCTCATGGGAACAGTCCAGCCCGAACTGCCAAGCCATGTCTTTCCAGGACCGGAATCAAGCATCCTAGGACCGGTTTCTGGCTATCAGCCGTCTTCAGCCAGGATGGCTTGACTCCAGTGGTGTGGAGAGCATGGGACTCACGTCTGAGCATACCCATCCCACTAGGGGTGACTAATGCAAAAACAACAATTGATGGACAGAATGCAGAACAATGTCATACATTCACCCCAGTACAGAGATATGGACCTAAATCCATAGTTTTTGTGCACTCCAAACCACCCCAGTTCAGACATGGACATATGCAAATCAGCCCTGACCCTGTGCCTCATGGGAACTGTAAAGCCCGAACTGCCAAGCCATGTCTTTCCTGGACCGGAATCAAGCATCCTAGGACCGGTTTCTGGATATCAGCCGTCTTCAGCCAGGATGGCTTGACTCCAGTGTTGTGGTGAGCATGGGACTCACGTCTGAGCATACCCATCCCACTCGGGGTGACAAATGCAAAAACAACAATTGATTGACAGAATGCAGAACAATGTCATACATTCACCCCAGTACAGAGCTCTGGGCCTACCTCCATCATTTTTTTGCACTCCACACCACCCCAGTTCAGACATGGCCATATGCAAATCATCCTTGACCCTGTGCCTCATGGGAACAGTCCTGCCCAAACTGCCAAGCCATGTCTTTCCTGGACAGGAATCAAGCGTCCTAGGACCGGTTTCTGGCTATCAGCGTCTTCAGACAGGATAGCTTGAATCCAGTGGTGTGGAGAGCATGGGACTCATGTCTGAGCATACCCATCCCACTCGGGTAACAAATGCAAAAACAACAATTGAAGGACAGAATGCAGCACAATGTCATACATTCACCCCAGTACAGAGATCTGGGCCTAAACCCATTGTTTTTTGCACTCCACACCACCCCAGTTCAGACATGGCCATATGCAAATCAGCCTTGACCCTGTGCCTCGTGGGAACAATCCTGCCCGAACTGCCAAGCCATGTCTTTCCTGGACAGGAATCAAGCATCCTAGGACCGGTTTCTGGCTATCAGCCGTCTTCAGCCAGGATAGCTTGACTCCAGTGGTGTGGAGAGCATGGGATTCATGTCTGAGCATACCGATCCCACTCGGGGTGACTAATGCAAAAACAACAATTGATTGACAGAATGCAGAACAATGTCATACATTCACCCCAGTACAGAGATCTGGACCTAAATCCATCATTTTTTTGCACTCCACACCACCTCAGTTCAGACATGGCCATATGCAAATCATCCTTGACCCTGTGCCTCGTGGGAACAGTCCAACCCAAACTGAAAAGCCATGTCTTTCTTGGACCAGATTCTAGCATACTAGGACCGGTTTCTGGCTATCAGCCGTCTTCAGCCAGGATAGCTTGACTCCAATGGTGTGGAGAGCATGGGACTCACCTCTGAGCATACCCATCCCACTCGGAGTGACAAATGCAAAAACAACAATTGATATACAGAATGCAGAACAATGTTATACATTCACCCCAGTAACGAGATCTGGGCCTAAATCCATTGTTTTTTGCACTCCACACCACCCCAGTTCAGACATGTCCATATGCAAATCATCCATGACCCTGTGCCTCACGAGAACAGTCCAGCTCGAACTGCCAAGCCATTTCTTTCCTGGACAGGAATCAAGCATCCTAGGACAGGTTTCAGGCTATCAGCCGTCTTCAGCCAGGATAGATTGACTCCAGTGGTGTGAAGAGCATGGGACTCACGTCTGAGCATACCCATCCCACTCGGGGTGACAAATGCAAAAACAACAATTGATGGACAGAATGCAGAACAATGTCATACATTCACTCCAGTACAGAGATCCTGGCCTAAATCCATTGTTGTTTTGCACTCCACACCACCCCAGTTCAGACATGGCCATATGCAAATCAGCCTTGACCCTGTGCCTCATGGGAACAGTCCAGCCCGAACTGCCAAGCCATGTCTTTCCTGGACCGGAATCAAGCATCCTAGGACCGGTTTCTGGCTATCAGCCGTCTTCAGCCAGGATAGCTTGATTCCAGTGGTGTGGAGAGCATGGGACTCACGTCTGAGCATACCCATCCCACTCGGGGTGACAAATGCAAAAAAAACAAATGATAGACAGAATGCAGAACAATGTCATACATTCACCCCAGTACAGAGATCAGGGCAGAATACATTGTTTTTTTGCACTCCACACCACCCCAGTTCAGACATGGCCATATGCAAATCAGCCTTGACCCTGTGCCTCATGGGAACAATCCAGCCCGAACTGCCAAGCCATGTCTTTCCTGGACAGGAATCAAGCATCCTAGGACCGGTTTCTGGCTATCAGCCGTCTTCAGCCAGGATAAATTGACTCCAGTGGTGATTAGAGCATGGGACTCACGTCTGAGCATACCCATCCTACTCGGGGTAACAAATGCAAAAACAACAAGTGATGGACAGAATGCAGAACAATGTTATACATTCACCCCAGTACAGAGATCTGGGCCTAAATCCATCATTTTTTTGCACTCCACAACACCTCAGTTCAGACATGGCCATATGCAAATCGTCCTTGACCCTGTGCCTCGTGGGAACAGTCCAACCCAAACTGAAAAGCCATGTCTTTCCTGGACCAGATTCTAGCATACTAGGACCGGTTTCTGGCTATCAGCCGCCTTCAGCCAGGAAAGCTTGACTCCAATGGTGTGGAGAGCATGGGACTCACCTCTGAGCCTACCCATCCCACTCGGAGTGACAAATGCAAAAACAACAATTGATATACAGAATGCAGAACAATGTTATACATTCACCCCAGTAACGAGATCTGGGCATAAATCCATGTTTTTTTGCACTCCACACCACCCCAGTTCAGACATGTCCATATGCAAATCATCCATGACCCTGTGCTTCATGAGAACATTCCAGCTCGAACTGCCAAGCCATGTCTTTCCTGGACAGGAATCAAGCATCCTAGGACCGGTTTCAGGCTATCAGCCGTCTTCAGCCAGGATAGATTGACTCCAGTGGTGTGGAGAGCATGGGACTCACGTCTGAGCATACCCATCCCACTCGGGGTGACAAATGCAAAAACAACAATTGATGGACAGAATGTAGAACAATGTCATACATTCACTCCAGTACAGAGATCCTGGCCTAAATCCATCGTTTTTTTGCACTCCACACCACCCCAGTTCAGACAGAAAGCAGAACAATGTCATACATTCACCCCAGTACAGAGATCAGGGCAGAATCCATCGTTTTTTTGCACTCCACACCACCCTAGTTCAGACATGGCCATATGCAAATCAGCCTTGACACTGTGCCTCATGGGAACAATCCAGCCCGAACTGCCAAGCCATGTCTTTCCTGGACAGGAATCAAGCATCCTAGGACCGGTTTCTGGCTATCAGCCGTCTTCAGCCAGGATAGATTGACTCCAGTGGTGATTAGAGCATGGGACTCACGTCTGAGCATACCCATCCTACTCGGGGTAACAAATGCAAAAACAACAAGTGATGGACAGAATGCAGAACAATGTCATACATTCACCTCAGTACAGAGATCTGGGCCTAAATCCATCATTTTTTTGCACTCCACACCACCTCAGTTCAGACATGGCCATATGCAAATCATACTTGACCCTGTGCCTCATGGGAACAGTCCAACCCAAACTGAAAAGCCATGTCTTTCCTGGACCAGATTCTAGCACACTAGGACAGGTTTCTGGCTATCAGCCGTCTTCAGCCAGGATAGCTTGACTCCAATGGTGTGGAGAGCATGGGACTCACCTCTGAGAATACCCATCCCACTCGGAGTGACAAATGCAAAAACAACAATTGATATACAGAATGCAGAACAATGTTATACATTCACCCCAGTACAGAGATCTGGGCCTAAATCCATTGTTTTTTGCACTCCACACCACCCCAGTTCAGACATGTCCATATGCAAATCATCCATGACCCTGTGCCTCATGAGAACAGTCCAGCCCGAACTGCCAAGCCATGTCTTTTCTGGACAGGAATTAAGCATCCTTGGACCGGTTTCAGGCTATCAGCCGTCTTCAGCCAGGATAGATTGACTCCAGTGGTGTGGAGAGCATGGGACTCACGTCTGAGCATACCCATCCCACTCGGGGTGACAAATGCAAAAACAACAATTGATGGACAGAATGCAGAACAATGTCATACATTCACTCCAGTACAGAGATCCTGGCCTAAATCCATCGTTTTTTTGCACTTCACACCACCCCAGTTCAGACATGGCCATATGCAAATCGGCCTTGACCCTGTGCCTCATGGGAACAGTCCAGCCCGAACTGCCAAGCCATGTCTTTCCTGGACCGGAATCAAGCATCCTAGGACCGGTTTCTGGCTATCAGCCGTCTTCAGCCAGGATAGCTTGACTCCAGTGGTGTGGAGAGCATGGGACTCACGTCTGAGCATACCCATCCCACTCGGGGTGACTAATGCAAAAACAACAATTGATGGACAGAATGCAGAACAATGTCATACATTCACCCCAGTACAGAGATATGGACCTAAATCCATCGTTTTTGTGCACTCCACACCACTCCAGTTCAGACATGGCCATATGCAATTCAGCCTTGACCCTGTGCCTCATGGGAACTGTTCAGCCCTGTGAGAAGTTGGCCTGGTATATAATGCTCACTAATTCTAGTGATCACTTTGTACCATGCCAAGCAACCCTTATGATGATTGGTTCTAATTCAACCTTGTAGACCAGTTATCCTAGTGGTAACGTGGACAAAGCAGTCTTAGGCTAAACTCTGAAAGGCATGTGAAGCCAGCTGTTATACCATACACAACCCCCTTGAATACCAGTCAGTCAGTCATAAGCTTTTATTCGATATGTAAGATATCTTATAAGCACATTTATAATACAATCAATATAATGTAAAAAAAAAATCATTGCCACAAGAAGTCAGTAAAAATATTAAAAGAGATAAAAGGACGTAAAAGACCGTGGATAAATTAACTAAAAAGAGAATTGAACAGCTACTGACAATCTCTTACATCGAATAAGCCAAAACTGCTTTAAAAATGTAGCTGTTCCGCACACAATAGGGGGGTAAGTGTCCGTGCTTAGGATACGCAAGGCTACTAAATGACTACGTGTGCCCATATTTCGGCAGAGTGGTTTCAGCCAGAGGCTCCTAGGCCTAGCGTAATCCGGGCATTCAAATAAGACATGCGCAATGGACTCAACCTTACTCGGGCAACATGCACAGTTGGGAGAAGTACGGGCCGCTAGTGACCATTTCGATACCAGAGCACCTAGCGGGAGGGAACCAACTCTAAATTTAAAATAAAGAGCTTGGTCAAAGGGGAGAGTGATCAAGTCCAGGTAGGGTTCAAAGGCAACAGTGTCTTTAATTTGTAGAAAGGCAGCAGTGGACCTGCAGTGGTTGGAGTTTGTAATTAGACGCTCCGCAGTCCATTTCCAATAAAGCGCCTTGACAACTTCTTTTGGAGGGGCTGAACGAGATGACCAGCAATCTCCTAGGCCGATATTCTCCAGAAGCTTTTTGGTGTCACTTAACCATCCTATCTTAGCCCAACCCCCCTGGCTCATTATATCTCCCAGGGCATCAGCATAGGATTTTAATTATTCGCTCCTCCAAATCCGTGTCCACAACAGGAGCGGGCGAAGCTGGGCCTGGTCTTTGATGTTTTTACATCCCGTGTCCATCCGCACAGGTACTGATGGTGTGCTCAGTGGAACAGAGATGAAAGATTTTAAAAGCTTGCTCTCCGCTGTCACTAGGGCATCCAATCGGCAATGGCCCCACAGTTCTGCCCCATACAAGGCTGATGACGCTACTTTGGCCTTGTAGATGTCGAGAACTGGGGTAAGTGATCTCCTAGTTGAGGCCCTGTATTCCCTCATGAGAGCTCCTCCCACTCTCCTATGATTAAGGACCATTTTATCAATATGGTTTGCCCAAGTCATCCTATCCGTAATCCGGATACCAAGGTAGTCGAATTCGGCTACTTTCTCTAGGGGGATAGAATTAAGTGTAGGTGGGCGGCCCAATTTTTTAGGTGGATTTACAACTAAGTATTTCGTTTTGTCCACATTTATTATTAACCCTTTTGCAGCACAGAACTCCTGGAATCGTGTTAATAATTTCTGCAGGCCTTGTGGGGTCTTCGAGATCAGGAGCGTGTCATCCGCAAAAAGCAGGGTTGGGATGCGGACACCTCCAAGACAGGGGGCGTCGGCTGGTTCTTGTTGAAGATGTTTTACCACCCCATTCAGATATAGTGAGAATAGGGTGGGCGCCAAGACGCAGCCCTGTCTTACGCCCCTGGACACTGGTATCTTCTCAGTGAGCTCTCCGTTTTTACCCCAACGGACCTGTGCAAAGGTGTGGGCATGAAGGCTTATGAGAAGGGACAAGATGTAAGGTGGTAATCCCAACTCATGGAGCACCCTCCAAAGCTCTTCCCGGGGGACTAGGTCAAAGGCAGTCTTCGGGTCTATAAAGGCTAAGTAAAGACTACCCTTGCCTAGTTCCACCACCTTCCACCCCAAAAGGGACAGCCTAAACACCTGCTCTATTGTCCCCATACCAGCCCGGAAACCTGCCTGGAAGTCTGATAGGATTTTATTCTCCTCCACCCAATGGAGAATCCTACCAAGGATAGCTTTACCAGCTATCTTTTGGGTGGAGTCTATCAGACATATGGGGCGATAGTTGCCCGGGGTTTCCCTACACCCTTTTTTGTAAATAGGGACCACCACCGCCCCTTTCCAGGATTCTGGCACTACTCCTCCCCTCATAATATCATTTAGGAGAGCTGCTATGATCCTTCCCCATTCCGCTGGGTAAGCCCTCATGAGGTCACCCGGAAGGCCGTCCGGGCCCGGTGCCTTGCGCGGTGCTACCCAGCCTATAACCCCCTCGATCTCTAAGGGAGTGAAGAGGTCATAGGCATGAGGTTCAGTTGCTAGTGTGAGGTCCCTCCCCACGGACAGATCCCCATCTGGAGGGAGGTATAGGGACCCAAAGTGTTTTACCCAGCTTTGAGGCGGGATGTTGCAGGGTCTCATGGCTGCGTCGGATTTACTCCGTTTACTTATGAGATTCCAAAAGGCACCTGAATCCCTAATTTTGCTAGCCTGTAGTAGGTCTTCCCAATATTTGTCTTCCCACTCCCTTTTAGCCAAATTAAGGGACTTTTTATAGGCCTTCCTTGCTTCCTGGATCACACTTTGGGATTTGGATTTAATCGCCTCAACTAACTTTGCCTTTTGGCCCCTACATGCTTGGGTGTACCAGCCATCAACTGGTTTTTTAGTTCCTTTATTACCCGACTTTTTAGGATACAGGGTAAACACGTTGGTTAAGGCTTCAATCAGGGAAACAAAAAACCCACTCGCTTTACCCACCCCTTCTAGGGAGGCTCCGAGGGATGTTACCGCATGGTTTAGATGGGATTGAATTTCCCCAACCTTTGCCTCGGATAAAACTAGTTTCGCCCATTTTATTCTTCTACCACATGGGGAGACTTCCGATTCATCTGGTGGTACGGGTGCCAAGTTAGTGTCGGCCCTCCTTAAGGGTTGCCACCACTGTTCCATTTTTAGGGAGAGTGAGTTGTGATCACTTTCTGTCGAAGGGACCACCTGCATGTCCCTTACATAAGGCCATAAGCACACATCTATTAGAATATAATCCAGCCTAGAGGTGTGCCCTGGTCTATTGTAGGTGTGGGCACCCCCCCTATCCGAGGAAGTCCTCCCATTCGCTGCCCTTAGGTTAAATTCAAGACTCAGGGAGTATATCTGGAGCGCCACCTCTGTCCACCTTTTAATCGGTAGGATGTCCAGTGCCGGGATCCCCCGCCTAGTATCCTCCTCATCTTGGTCGAAGGAAACGTCCGAGCCTTGAATACCAAATGAAAGGGACACCACACAGATATATATATTGAAAATATATATAGATTTATTAAACACAAAATATACCCTGGACTCTTTATGAGCACAGAAGCACAAGCGTTAAATCACAAGACAGTTAAAATACACAAAAGTTGCACAATATGGATGAGCCCTAGGGGCCACCTAAACCATATACTAAGAAAGTGGTATAAGAGATACCAATCGGAATGGGAGCAGGCCTAGGGCCTTGGGAATCACTGGAGCTATTCGAGACTAGCAGTGACTAAGTCGGGAAAGGCCCTCGGGACTTGGGTGCAGTGTTCAAAGTGCACGCACTTTCCAATGTAAAGTTTATGGTGCGTAAAAAGTACAAAGTTAGATAGTTAGGAACCCTCCGAGTGACCTAGAACGCTGAAACTTAAGACACAGGCCCTTGAGATGTGTACCAGTGTAGGAACACCGGCGGAGCTGAGTTACCTCACCCACAGGAAGCGGGTGCACAGGGTCGAAGTAGTGTCGGGTTTCGTCACGCTGGTCGATGGTGCTTGGAGCTGAAGATGCTGCAGGCGGCTCGAGGTGAAGAGTTCTGATGGATCCAAGGGTGGATCTGAAGTTGTGAAGACCTGAAAGCAGAGGGGACAATGTTCAAAGTCACTAGCCAGTGACTACCGTGGAACCAGATTGGAACCAGGCGATGTCGGGTGCAAACAGGCGTTGTTGTGTAGCTTCTCTCTGCAGCCACGTAGACACCGGGGGTCGAGGACGTCCAGGAGTCAGTCACAAGCTGTCCCACGCAGGCTTCTCGCTGTTGGCGGTGTCGGCGACCTGATCGGAGCAAACAGGCCTTGGCTAATGCAAGCCACGCAGGAATCAAAAGATGCTTAACACTCAGACCAGCAAGGTCAGAGCGAGTGCTCCTTTTCACAGGAGCTTGGGTAAGTCTGGAGCAACCAGACCCGCAGTATAGTTTGTCGGTTTCGTCGCCAAGATGGCCGCTGACCACGTGGCTAGTGGCCTGGATGGCGCGTCGAGTGGCACAATGCAAAAGGGCCCCACGCAGATCGTGGAGATGCTGGGGGGCTGATCTTCGGTGCAAGTGCTGCTCGGTGGTGGGGGTTCTCAGTCCCCAAAGCACAACGTCGAGGATGCCTCAGATGCTGCGCAGTCAGCTTTTCGAGTGTCTTCCAAGATGTCTGGTCCCACGTCACTTGGTGCCTCCACGGGTCCCTTCTTTGCAGGGACTGTGGATCGGGCTTGGAGACGTCTAGGAGTCTGGGTCTTGTCGGGCTCTGGGCTCGGGCTCCGGCGGGAGGCAGCGGCAAAGCAGACGTTGATTTGCTGGTTGGTGCCTGTGTTCACAGGGTGGCCACTCCTAGGCCACAAGGGAGATTCTCTTCAGTCTTCTGTGCAGCAGAATGTCGAAGTCCAGTTTTCTTCTTGTTTAAAGTTGATTTCAGGATGATCAGCTGTGCAATGGCACTGCTCCCACTCTTATTCCCAATCTGAGGGGTGGATCACCTACTAGGTCCCTCCTCTGGGAGGAACCAGGAAGGGGGGCGGTTACAAACCCTTTCCTTTGTCCAGCTCCTCGCCAGGCCTGGGTCTGGAAAGTCCCAGGACCGGTTTGGACTGGCCTATGCGTGGGGACACCTTGTGTGCCCCGGGCATGTCTGATTCTATTCAGCCCTGTCCTACCCAATACACAAAACCCTGTCTGGGGTGGTGCTCGCACCTCCCAAGGCGGGAAACCCTATGTCCAAGCCTCCCTCGCTGGAAGGACTCCCAGCAGCAGGAGGTCAGACTCGTGTCTGTGGTGGCAGCATCCATTTTGTGATGCTGAGGCTCTGGTTAACTTTAACCGGGGTTAAGGCTACACACATGTCGTGTCCCTCTAGAAGGGTGGAATGCTATCCCCGTCGACAGAACTGTTGAGGGCATAGTATTCCAATTCGTATGACACCTTACTCGACCTGTTTGATAAAGCCAAACCAAAGATAGCATATAACCGCGAGGATTATAATGCACTTAAGAGTATATGGTATGGCAATATCCCGGGACAGCTTAGGGACTGGTTCCCGACAGCTGCAGACAGGCTCAGCTCATGCTAGAGCACCATCTCACATATTTCCCAGCACTCTGCCTCCAGGATTGATGAGGCCTTCCATAGGAGTGGCTGATAGGAACATATGTGTCCAGTTTAGGGTTAGATATAGGGATACTATATCTAAGCAAGAGGTGATTACACCAACTTACCCCAGCTGAGTGATCAGCCAGTTGTGCCAAATATGGAGGCCAGGCCAGGGGTGGCACAATACATGCTGCAGCCCCTGGTAGGCCTTGGATGCACCTATGCCCTGGGTACCTAGGGTATACTGTTACAGGGGCCAACAAGGTGAACCAATTCCAATTGTGTTATGCACCTAAGGTACATGGAGTCCATTTTAAAGAGAGAGCAGTCAGCCTGGGGCCCTGAATAGCAGGATCCCAGGCCAACTAAGTCAAAAACCAGCTAAACACCAGGCAAAAAGTTTGGGGGTAACCATAGTCAGATATCCACCTTCCTACAAGCCCGAACTGCCAAGCCATGTCTTTCCTGGACCGGAATCAAGCATCCTAGGACCGGTTTCTGGCTATCAGCCGTCTTCAGCCAGGATAGCTTGACTCCAGTGTTGTGGTGAGCATGGGACTCACGTCTGAGCATACCCATCCCACTCGGGGTGACAAATGCAAAAACAACAATTGATGGACAGAATGCAGAACAATGTCATACATTCACCCCAGTACAGAGCTCTGGGCCTAAATCCATTGTTTTTTGCACTCCACACCACCCCAGTTCAGACATGGCCATATGCAAATCATCCATGACCATGTGCCTCATGGGAACAGTCCAGCCCGAACTGCCAAGCCATGTCTTTCCTGGACAGGAATCAACTATCCTAGGACCGGTTTCAGGCTATCAGCCGTTTTCAGCCAGGATAGATTGACTCCAGTGGTGTGGAGAGCATGGGACTCACGTCTGAGCATACCCATCCCACTCGGGGTGACAAATGCAAAAACAACAATTGATGGACAGAATGCAGACCAATGTCATACATTCACTCCAGTACAGAGATCCTGGTCTAAATCCATCGTTTTGTTGCACTCCACACCACCCCAGTTCAGACATGCCCATATGCAAATCAGCCTTGACCCTTTGCCTCATGGGAACAGTCCAGCCCGAACTGCCAAGCCATGTCTTTCCTGGACCGGAATCAAGCATCCTAGGACCGGTTTCTGGCTATCAGCCGTCTTCAGCTAGGATAGCTTGACTCCAGTGGTGTGGAGAGCATGGGACTCACGTCTGAGCATACCCATCCCACTTCGGGTGACAAATGCAAAAACAACAATTGATAGACAGAATGCAGAACAATGTCAAATATTCACCCCAGTACAGAGATCTGGGCCTAAATCCATAGTTTTTTTGCACTCCATACCACTCCAGTTCAGACATGGCCATATGCAAATCAGCCTTGACCCTTTGCCTCATGGGAACAGTCCAGCCCGAACTGCCAAGCCATGTCTTTCCTGGACAGGAATCAAGCATCCTAGGACCGGTTTCTGGCTATCAGCTGTCTTCAGCCAGGATAGATTGACTCCAGTGGTGTGGAGAGCATGGGACTCACGTCTGAGCATACCCATTACACTCGGGTGACAAATGCAAAAACAACAATTGATAGACAGAATGCAGAACAATGTCATACATTCACCCCAGTACAGAGATATGGGCCTAAATTCATCGTTTTTGTGCACTCCACAAAACCCCAGTTCAGACATGGCCATAATCAAATCAGCCTTGACCCTGTGCCTCATGGAAACAGTCCAGCCCGAACTGCCGAGCCATGTCTTTCCTGGACAGAAATCAAGCATCCTAGGACTGGTTTCTGGCTATCCTCCGTCTTCAGCCAGGATAGATTGACTCCAGTGTGTGGAGAGCATGGGACTCATGTCTGAGCATACCCATCCCACTCGGGGTGACAAATACAAAAACAACAATTGATGGACAGAATGCAGAACAATGTCATACATTCACCCCAGTACAGAGATCTGGGCCTAAATCCATTGTTTTATTGCACTCCACACCACCCCAGTTCAGACATGGACATATGCAAATCAGCATTTACCATGTGCTTCATGTGAACAGTCCAGCCCGAACTGCCAAGCCATGTCTTTCCTGGACCGAAAACCCGCATCCTAGGACCGGTTTCTGGCTATCAGCCGTCTTCAGCCAGGATAGCTTGACTCCAGTGGTGTGAAGAGCATGGGACTCACGTCTGCGCATTCTCATCCCACTCGGGAGACAAATGCAAAAACAACAATTGATGGACAGAATACAGAACAATGTCATACATTCACCCCAGTACAGAGATCTGGGCCTAAATCCATCGTTTTTTTGCACTTCACACCACCCCAGTTTAGACATGGCCATATGCAAATCAGTCTTGACCCTGTGCCTCATGGGAACAGTCCAGCCCGAACTGAAAAGCCATGTCTTTCCTGGACCAGAATCTAGCATCCTAGGACCGGATTCTGGCTATCAGCCGTCTTCAGCCAGGATAGCTTGACTCCAGTGGTGTGGAGAGCATGAGAATCACGTCTGAGCATACCCATCCCTCTCGGGGTGACAAATACAAAAACAACAATTGATGGACAGAATGCAGAACAATGTCATACATTCACCCCAGTACAGAGATCTGGGCCTAAATCCATTGTTTTATTGCACTCCACACCACCCCAGTTCAGACATGGACATATGCAAATCAGCCTTGACCATGTGCCTCATGGGAACAGTCCAGCCCGAACTGCCAAGCCATGTCTTTCCTGGACCAGAATCCCGCATCCTAGGACCGGTTTCTGGCTATCAGCCGTCTTCAGCCAGGATAGCTTGACTCCAGTTGTGTGGAGAGCATGGGACTCATGTCTGAGCATACCCATCCCACTCGGGGTGACAAATATAAAAACAACAATTGATGGACAGAATGCAGAACAATGTCATACATTCACCCCAGTACAGAGATCTGGGCCTAAATCCATTGTTTTATTGCACTCCACACCACCCCAGTTCAGACATGGACATATGCAAATCAGCCTTTACCATGTGCCTCATGGGAACAGTCCAGCCCGAACTGCCAAGCCATGTCTTTCCTGGACCAGAATCCCGCATCCTAGGACCGGTTTCAGGCTATCAGCCATCTTCAGCCAGGATAGCTTGACTCCAGTGGTGTGGAGAGCATGGGACTCACGTCTGCGCATTCTCATCCCACTCGGGTGACAAAGGCAAAAACAACAGTTGATGGACAGAATACAGAACAATGTCATACATTCACCCCAGTACAGAGATCTGGGACTAAATCCATCGTTTTTTTGCACTTCACACCACCCCAGTTTAGACATGGCCATATGCAAATCAGTCTTGACCCTGTGCCTCATGGGAACAGTCCAGCCCGAACTGAAAAGCCATGTCTTTCCTGGACCAGAATCTAGCATCATAGGACAAGATTCTGGCTATCAGCCGTCTTCAGCCAGGATAGCTTGACTCCAGTGGTGTGGAGAGCATGAGAATCACGTCTGAGCATACCCATCCCACGCGGGTGACAAATGCAAAAACAACAGTTGATGGACAGAATGCAGAAAAATGTCATACATTCACCCCAGTACAGAGATCTGGGCCTAAATCCATCGTTTTTTTGCACTCCCCAACACCCCAGTTCAGACATGGCCATATGCAAATCAGCCTTGACCCTGTGCCTCATGGGAACAGTCCCGCCCGAACTGCCAAGCCATGTAATTCCTGGACCGGAATCAAGCATCCTAGGTCCGGTTTCTGGCTATCAGCGTCTTCAGACAGGATAGCTTGACTCCAGTGGTGTGGAGAGCATGGGACTCATCACTGAGCATACCCATCCCTCTCGGGGTGACAAATACAAAAACAACAATTGATGGACAGAATGCAGAACAATGTCATACATTCACCCCAGTACAGAGATCTGGGCCTAAATCCATTGTTTTATTGTACTCCACACCACCCCAGTTCAGACATGGACATATGCAAATCAGCCTTGACCATGTGCCTCATGGGAACAGTCCAGCCCGAACTGCCAAGCCATGTCTTTCCTGGACCAGAATCCCGCATCCTAGGACCGGTTTCTGGCTATCAGCCGTCTTCAGCCAGGATAGCTTGACTCCAGTGGTGTGGAGTGCATGGGACTCACGTCTGCGCATTCTCATCCCACTCGGGTGACAAATGCATAAACAACAATTGATGGACAGAATACAGAACAATGTCATACATTCACCCCAGTACAGAGATCAGGGCCTAAATCCATCGTTTTTTTGCACTCCACACCACCCCAGTTCAGACATGGCCATATCAAATCAGCCTTGACCCTGTGCCTCATGGGAACAGTCCAGCCCGAACTGAAAAGCCATGTCTTTCCTGGACCAGAATCTAGCATCCTAGGACCGGTTTCTAGCTATCAGCCATCTTCAGCCAGGATAGCTTGACTCCAGTGGTGTGGAGAGCATGAGAATCACGTCTGAGCATACCCATCCCACGCGGGGTGACAAATGCAAAAACAATTGATGGACAGAATGCAGAACAATGTCATACATTCACCCCAGTACAGAGATCTGGGCCTAAATCCATCGTTTTTTTGCACTCCCCACCACCCCAGTTCAGACATGGCCATATGCAAATCAGCCTTGACCCTGTGCCTCATGGGAACAGTCCCGCCCGAATTGCCAAGCCATGTCTTTCCTGGACAGGAATCAAGCATCCTAGGACCGGTTTCTGGCTATCAGCCGTCTTCAGCCAGGATGGATTGACTCCAGTGGTGTGGAGAGCATGGGACTCACGTCTGAGCATACCCATCCCCCTCGGGGTGACAAATGCAAAAACAACAATTGATAAACAGAATGCCGAACAATGTCATACTTTCACCCCAGTACAGAGATCTGGGCCTAAATCCATCGTTTTTTTGCACTCCACACCACCCAAGTTCAGACATGGCCATGTGCAAATAAGCCTTGACCCTGTGCCTCATGGGAACTGTCCAGCCCGAACTGCCAAGCCATGTCTTTCCTGGACCAGAATCAAGCATCCTAGGACCGGTTTCTGGCTATCAGCCGTCTTCAGCCAGGATAGTTTGACTCCAGTGGTGTGGAGAGCATGGGACTGACGTCTGAGCATACCCATCCCACTCGGGGTGACAAATGCAAAAACAACAATTAATGGACAGAATGCAGAACAATGTCATGCATTCACTCCAGTACAGAGATCCTGGCCTAAATCCATTGTTTTTTTGCACTCCACACCACCCCAGTTCAGACATGGCCATATGCAAATCAGCCTTGACCCTGTGCCTCATGGGAACAGTCCTGCCCGAACTGCCAAGCCATGTCTTTCCTGGACAGGAATCAAGCATCCTAGGACCGGTTTCTGGCTATCAGCCGTCTTCAGCCTGGATAGCTTGACTCCAGTGGTTTGGAGAGCATGGGACTAACGTTTGAGCATTCCCATCCCACTCGGTGTGACTAATGCAAAAACAACAATTGATGGACAGAATGCAGAACAATGTTATACATTCGCCCCAGTACAGAGATCTGGGCCTAAATCCATCATCTTTTTGCACTCCACACCACCCCAGTTCAGACATGGCCATAATCAAATCAGCCTTGACCCTGTGCCTCATGGGAACAGTCCAGCCCGAACTGCCAAGCCATGTCTTCCCTGGACAGAAATCAAGCATCCTAGGACCGGTTTCTGGCTATCAGCCGTCTTCCGCCAGGATAGATTTACTCCAGTGGTGTGGAGAGCATGGGACTCACGTCTGAGCATACCCATCCCACTCGGGTGACAAATGCAAAAACAAAAATTGATAGACAGAATGCAGAACAATGTCATACATTCACCCCAGTACAGAGATTTGGGCCTAAATCCATTGTTTTTGTGCACTCCACACAACCCCAGTTCAGACATGGCCATAATCAAATCAGCCTTGACCCTGTGCCTCATGGGAACAGTCCAGCCCGAACAGCTGAGCCATGTCTTTCCTGGACAGAAATCAAGCATCCTAGGACCGGTTTCTGGCTATCAGCCGTCTTCAGCCAGGATAGATTGACTCCAGTGGTGTGGAGAGCATGGGACTCATGTCTGAGCATACCCATCCCACTCGGGGTGACAAATACAAAAACAACAATTGATGGACAGAATTCAGAACAATGTCATACATTCACCCCAGTACAGAGATCTGGGCCTAAATCCATTGTTTTATTGCACTCCACACCACCCCAGTTCAGACATGGACATATGCAAATCAGCCTTGACCATGTGCCTCATTGGAACAGTCCAGCCCGAACTGCCAAGCCATGTCTTTCCTGGACCGGAAACCCGCATCCTAGGACCGGTTTCTGACTATCAGCCGTCTTCAGCCAGGATAGCTTGACTCCAGTGGTGTGGAGAGCATGGGACTCACGTCTTCGCATTCTCATCCCACTCGGGTGACAAATGCAAAAACAACAATTGATGGACAGAATACAGAACAATGTCATACATTCACCCCAGTACAGAGATCTGGGCCTAAATCCATCGTTTTTTTGCACTTCACACCACCCCAGTTCAGACATGGCCATATGCAAATCAGTCTTGACCCTGTGCCTCATGGGAACAGTCCAGCCCGAATTGCCAAGCCATGTCTTTCCTGGACAGGAATCAAGCATCCTAGGACCGGTTTCTGGCTATCAGCCGTCTTCAGCAAGGATGGATAGACTCCAGTGGTGTGGAGAGCATGGGACTGACGTCTGAGCATACCCATCCCACTCGGGGTGACAAATGCAAAAACAACAATTGATAGACAGAATGCAGAATAATGTCATACATTCACCCCAGTACAGAGATATGGGCCTAAATCCATTGTTTTTGTGCACTCCACACAACCCAAGTTCAGACATGGCCATAATCAAATCAGCCTTGACCCTGTGCCTCATGGGAACAGTCCAGCCCGAACTGCCAAGCCATGTCTTTCCTGGACAGAAATCAAGCATCCTAGGACCGGTTTCTGGCTATCAGCCGTCTTCAGCCAGGATAGATTGACTCTAGTGGTGTGGAGAGCATGGGACTCATGTCTGAGCATACCCATCCCACTCGGGGTGACAAATACAAAAACAACAATTGATGGACAGAATGCAGAAAAATGTCATACATTCACCCCAGTACAGAGATCTGGGCCTAAATCCATCGTTTTTTTGCACTCCCCAACACCCCAGTTCAGACATGGCCATATGCAAATCAGCCTTGACCCTGTGCCTCATGGGAACAGTCCCGCCCGAACTGCCAAGCCATGTCTTTCCTGGACCGGAATCAAGCATTCTAGGACCGGTTTGTGGCTATCAGCGTCTTCAGACAGGATAGCTTGACTCCAGTGGTGTGGAGAGCATGGGACTCATCACTGAGCATACCCATCCCTCTCGGGGTGACAAATACAAAAACAACAATTGATGGACAGAATGCAGAACAATGTCATACATTCACCCCAGTACAGAGATCTGGGCCTAAATCCATTGTTTTATTGCACTCCACACCACCCCAGTTCAGACATGGACATATGCAAATCAGCCTTGACCATGTGCCTCATGGGAACAGTCCAGCCCGAACTGCCAAGCCATGTCTTTCCTGGATCAGAATCCTGCATCCTAGGACCGGTTTCTGGCTATCAGCCGTCTTCAGCCAGGATAGCTTGACTCCAGTGGTGTGGAGAGCATGGGACTCACGTCTGCGCATTCTCATCCCACTCGAGTGACAAATGCAAAAACAACAATTGATGGACAGAATACCGAGCATTGTCATACATTCACCCCAGTACAGAGATCAGGGCCTAAATCCATCGTTTTTTTGCACTCCACACCTCCCCAGTTCAGACATGGCCATATGCAAATCAGCCTTGACCCTGTGCCTCATGGGAAAAGTCCAGCCCGAACTGAAAAGCCATGTCTTTCCTGGACCAGAATCTAGCATCCTAGACCGGTTTCTGGCTATCAGCCATCTTCAGCCAGGATAGCTTGACTCCAGTGGTGTGGAGAGCATGAGAATCACGTCTGAGCATACCCATCCCACGCGGGGTAACAAATGCAAAAACAACAATTGATGGACAGAATGCAGAACAATGTCATACATTCACCCCAGTACAGAGATCTGGGCCTAAATCCATCGGTTTTTTGCACTCCCCCCCACCACAGTTCAGACATGGCCATATGCAAATCAGCCTTGACCCTGTGCCTTATGGGAACAGTCCCGCCCGAATTGCCAAGCCATGTCTTTCCTGGACAGGAATCAAGCATCCTAGGACCGGTTTCTGGCTATCAGCCGTCTTCAGCCAGGATTGATTGACTCCAGTGGTGTGGAGAGCATGGGACTCACGTCTGAGCATACCCATCCCCTCGGGGTGACAAATGCAAAAACAACAATTGATGGACAGAATGCCGAACAATGTCATACTTTCACCCCAGTACACAGATCTGGGCCTAAATCCATCGTTTTTTTGCACTCCACACCACCCAAGTTCAGACATGGCCATATGCAAATAAGCCTTGATCCTGTGCCTCTTGGGAACTGTCCAGCCCGAACTGCCAAGCCATGTCTTTCCTGGACCAGAATCAAGCATCCTAGGACCGGTTTCTGGCTATCAGCCGTCTTCAGCCAGGATAGTTTGACTCCAGTGGTGTGGAGAGCATGGGACTGACGTCTGAGCATACCCATCCCACTCGGGGTGACAAATGCAAAAACAACAATTGATGGACAGAATGCAGAACAATGTCAAGCATTCACTCCAGTACATATATCCTGGCCTAAATCCATCGTTTTTTTGCACTCCACACCACCCCAGTTCAGACATGGCCATATGCAAATCAGCCTTAACCCTGTGCCTCATGGGAACAGTCCTGCCCGAACTGCCAAGCCATGTCTTTCCTGGACAGGAATCAAGCATCCTAGGACCGGTTTCTGGCTATCAGCCATCTTCAGCCTGGATAGCTTGACTCCAGTGGTGTGGAGAGCATGGGACTCACGTTTGAGCATTCCCATCCCACTCGGTGTGACTAATGCAAAAACAACAATTGATGGACAGAATGCTGAACAATGTTATACATTCACCCCAGTACAGAGATCTGGGCCTAAATCCATCATCTTTTTGCACTCCACACCACCCCAGTTCAGACATGGCCATAATCAAATCAGCCTTGACCCTGTGCCTCATGGGAACAGTCCAGCCCGAACTGCCAAGCCATGTCTTCCCTGGACAGAAATCAAGCATCCTAGGACCGGTTTCTGGCTATCAGCCGTCTTCCGCCAGGATAGATTGACTCCAGTGGTGTGGAGAGCATGGGACTCACGTCTGAGCATACCCATCCCACTCGGGATGACAAATGCAAAAACAACAATTGATAGACAGAATGCAGAATAATGTCATACATTCACCCCAGTACAGAGATATGGGCCTAAATCCATTGTTTTTGTGCACTCCACACAACCCCAGTTCAGACATGGCCATAATCAAATCAGCCTTGACCCTGTGCCTCATGGGAACAGTCCAGCCCGAACTGCCAAGCCATGTCTTTCCTGGACAGAAATCAAGCATCCTAGGACCGGTTTCTGGCTATCAGCCGTCTTCAGCCAGGATAGATTGACTCCAGTGGTGTGGAGAGCATGGGACTCATGTCTGAGCATACCCATCCCACTCGGGGTGACAAATACAAAAACAACAATTGATGGACAGAATTCAGAACAATGTCATACATTCACCCCAGTACAGAGATCTGGGCCTAAATCCATTGTTTTATTGCACTCCACACCACCCCAGTTCAGACATGGACATATGCAAATCAGCCTTGACCATGTGCCTCATGGGAATAGTCCAGCCCGAACTGCCAAGCCATGTCTTTCCTGGACCAGAGTCCCGCATCCTAGGACCGGTTTCTGGCTATCAGCCGTCTTCAGCCAGGATAGCTTGACTCCAGTGGTGTGGAGAGCATGGGACTCACGTCTGCGCATTCTCATCCCACTCGGGTGACAAATGCAAAAACAACAATTGATGGACAGAATACAGAACAATGTCATACATTCACCCCAGTACAGAGATCTGGGCCTAAATCCATCGTTTTTTTGCACTTCACACCATCCCAGTTCAGACATGGCCATATGCAAATCAGTCTTGACCCTGTGCCTCATGGGAACAGTCCCGCCCGAATTGCCAAGCCATGTCTTTCCTGGACAGGAATCAAGCATCTTAGGACCGGTTTCTGGCTATCAGCCGTCTTCAGCCAGGATGGATTGACTCCAGTGGTGTGGAGAGCATGGGACTCACGTCTGAGCATACCCATCCCACTCGGGGTGACAAATGCAAAAACAACAATTGATGGACAGAATGCAGAACAATGTCATACATTCACTCCAGTACAGAGATCCTGGCCTAAATCCATCGTTTTTTTGCACTCCACACCACCCCAGTTCAGACATGGGCATATGCAAATCAGCCTTGACCCTGTGCCTCATGGGAACAGTCCACCCGAACTGCCAAGCCATGTCTTTCCTGGACCGGAATCAAGCATCCTAGGACCAGTTTCTGGCTATCAGCCGTCTTCAGCCAGGATAGCTTGAATCCAGTGGTGTGGAGAGCATGGGACTCACGTCTGAGCATACCCATCCCACTCGGGGTGACTAATGCAAAAACAACAATTGATGGACAGAATGCAGAACAATGTCATACATTCACCCCAGTACAGAGATCTGCGCCTAAATCCATTGTTTTTTTGCACTCCACACCACCCCAGTTCAGTTCAGACATGGCCATATGCAAATCAGCCTTGACCCTATGCCTCATGGGAACAGTCCAGCCCGAACTGCCCAGCCATGTCTTTCCTGGACAGGAATCAAGCATCCTAGGACCGGTTTCTGGCTATCAGCCGTCTTCAGCCAGGATAGCTTGACTCCAGTTGTGTGGAGAGCATGGGACTCACGTCTGAGCATACCGATCCCACTCGGGGTGACAAATGCAAAAACATCAAATGATAGACAGAATGCAGAACAATGTTATACATTCACCCCAGTACAGAGATCTGCGCCTAAATCCATTGTTTTTTTGCACTCCACACCACCCCAGTTCAGTTCAGACATGGCCATATGCAAATCAGCCTTGACCCTATGCCTCATGGGAACAGTCCAGCCCGAACTGCCCAGCCATGTCTTTCCTGGACAGGAATCAAGGATCCTAGGACCGGTTTCTGGCTATCAGCCGTCTTCAGCCAGGATAGATTGACTCCAGTGGTGTGGAGAGCATGGGACTCACGTCTGAGCATACCCATCCCACTCTGTGTGACAAATGCAAAAACAACATTTCATGGACAGAATGCAGAACAATGTCATACATTCACTCCAGTACAGAGATCCTGGCCTAAATCCATCGTTTTTTTGCACTCCAAACTACCCCAGTTCAGACATGGCCATATGCAAATCAGCCTTGACCCTGTGCCTCATGGGAACAGTCCAGCCTGAACTGCCAGGCCATGTCTTTCCTGGACCGGAATCAAGAATCCTAGGACCGGTTTCTGGGTATCAGCCGTCTTCAGCCAGGATAGCTTGACTCCAGTGGTGTGGAGAGCATGGGACTCACGTCTGAGCATACCCATCCCACTCGGGGTGACTAATGCAAAAACAACAATTGATGGACAGATCAGAACAATGTCATACATTCACCCCAGTACAGAGATATGGACCTAAATCCATCGTTTTTGTGCACTCCACACCACCCCAGTTCAGACATGGCCATATGCAAATCAGCCTTGACCCTGTGCCTCATGGGAACTGTTCAGCCCGAACTGCCAAGCCATGTCTTTCCTGGACCGGAATCAAGCCTCCTAGGACCGGTTTCTGGCTATCAGCCGTGTTCAGCCAGGATAGCTTGACTCCAGTGGTGTGGTGAGCATGGGACTCACGTCTGAGCATACCCATCCCACTCGGGATGACAAATGCAAAAACATCAATTGATGGGCAGAATGCAGAACAATGTCATTCATTCATCCCAGTACAGAGCTCTGGGCCTAAATCCATCGTTTTTTGCACTCCACACTACCCCAGTTCAGACATGGCCATATGAAAATCATCCATGACCCTGTGCCTCATGGGAACGGTCCAGCCTGAACTGCCAAGCCATGTCTTTCCTGGACAGGAATCAAGCATCCTAGGACCGTTTTCAGGCTATTAGCCGTCTTCCGCCAGGATAGATTGACTCCAGTGGTGTGGAGAGCATGGGACTCACGTCTGAGCATACCCATCCCACTCGGGGTGATAAATGCAAAAACAATAATTGATGGACAGAATGCAGAACAATGTCATACATTCACCCCAGTACAGAGATCTGGGCCTAAATCCATTGTTTTATTGCACTCCACACCACCCCAGTTCAGACATGGACATATGCAAATCAGCCTTTACCATGTGCCTCATGTGAACAGTCCAGCCCGAACTGCCGAGCCATGTCTTTCCTGGACAGAAATCAAGCATCCTAGGACTGGTTTCTGGCTATCCTCCGTCTTCAGCCAGGATAGATTGACTCCAGTGTGTGGAGAGCATGGGACTCATGTCTGAGCATACCCATCCCACTCGGGGTGACAAATACAAAAACAACAATTGATGGACAGAATGCAGAACAATGTCATACATTCACCCCAGTACAGAGATCTGGGCCTAAATCCATTGTTTTATTGCACTCCACACCACCCCAGTTCAGACATGGACATATGCAAATCAGCCTTTACCATGTGCCTCATGTGAACAGTCCAGCCCGAACTGCCAAGCCATGTCTTTCCTGGACCGAAAACCCGCATCCTAGGACCGGTTTCTGGCTATCAGCCGTCTTCAGCCAGGATAGCTTGACTCCAGTGGTGTGAAGAGAATGGGACTCACGTCTGCGCATTCTCATCCCACTCGGGTGACAAATGCAAAAACAACAATTGATGGACAGAATACAGAACAATGTCATACATTCACCCCAGTACAGAGATCTGGGCCTAAATCCATCGTTTTTTTGCACTTCACACCACCCCAGTTTAGACATGGCCATATGCAAATCAGTCTTGACCCTGTGCCTCATGGGAACAGTCCAGCCCGAACTGAAAAGCCATGTCTTTCCTGGACCAGAATCTAGCATCCTAGGACCGGATTCTGGCTATCAGCCGTCTTCAGCCAGGATAGCTTGACTCCAGTGGTGTGGAGAGCATGAGAATCACGTCTGAGCATACCCATCCCTCTCGGGGTGACAAATACAAAAACAACAATTGATGGACAGAATGCAGAACAATGTCATACATTCACCCCAGTACAGAGATCTGGGCCTAAATCCATTGTTTTATTGCACTCCACACCACCCCAGTTCAGACATGGACATATGCAAATCAGCCTTGACCATGTGCCTCATGGGAACAGTCCAGCCCGAACTGCCAAGCCATGTCTTTCCTGGACCAGAATCCCGCATCCTAGGACCGGTTTCTGGCTATCAGCCGTCTTCAGCCAGGATAGCTTGACTCCAGTTGTGTGGAGAGCATGGGACTCATGTCTGAGCATACCCATCCCACTCGGGGTGACAAATATAAAAACAACAATTGATGGACAGAATGCAGAACAATGTCATACATTCACCCCAGTACAGAGATCTGGGCCTAAATCCATTGTTTTATTGCACTCCACACCACCCCAGTTCAGACATGGACATATGCAAATCAGCCTTTACCATGTGCCTCATGGGAACAGTCCAGCCCGAACTGCCAAGCCATGTCTTTCCTGGACCAGAATCCCGCATCCTAGGACCGGTTTCAGGCTATCAGCCGTCTTCAGGCAGGATAGCTTGACTCCAGTGGTGTGGAGAGCATGGGACTCACGTCTGCGCATTCTCATCCCACTCGGGTGACAAAGGCAAAAACAACAGTTGATGGACAGAATACAGAACAATGTCATACATTCACCCCAGTACAGAGATCTGGGCCTAAATCCATCGTTTTTTTGCACTTCACACCACCCCAGTTTAGACATGGCCATATGCAAATCAGTCTTGACCCTGTGCCTCATGGGAACAGTCCAGCCCGAACTGAAAAGCCATGTCTTTCCTGGACCAGAATCTAGCATCATAGGACAAGATTCTGGCTATCAGCCGTCTTCAGCCAGGATAGCTTGACTCCAGTGGTGTGGAGAGCATGAGAATCACGTCTGAGCATACCCATCCCACGCGGGTGACAAATGCAAAAACAACAGTTGATGGACAGAATGCAGAAAAATGTCATACATTCACCCCAGTACAGAGATCTGGGCCTAAATCCATCGTTTTTTTGCACTCCCCAACACCCCAGTTCAGACATAGCCATATGCAAATCAGCCTTGACCCTGTGCCTCATGGGAACAGTCCCGCCCGAACTGCCAAGCCATGTAATTCCTGGACCGGAATCAAGCATCCTAGGACCGGTTTCTGGCTATCAGCGTCTTCAGACAGGATAGCTTGACTCCAGTGGTGTGGAGAGCATGGGACTCATCACTGAGCATACCCATCCCTCTCGGGGTGACAAATACAAAAACAACAATTGATGGACAGAATGCAGAACAATGTCATACATTCACCCCAGTACAGAGATCTGGGCCTAAATCCATTGTTTTATTGCACTCCACACCACCCCAGTTCAGACATGGACATATGCAAATCAGCCTTGACCATGTGCCTCATGGGAACAGTCCAGCCCGAACTGCCAAGCCATGTCTTTCCTGGACCAGAATCCCGCATCCTAGGACCGGTTTCTGGCTATCAGCCGTCTTCAGCCAGGATAGCTTGACTCCAGTGGTGTGGAGAGCATGAGAATCACGTCTGAGCATACCCATCCCACGCGGGGTGACAAATGCAAAAACAACAATTGATGGACAGAATGCAGAACAATGTCATACATTCACCCCAGTACAGAGATCAGGGCCTAAATCCATCAATTTTTTGCACTCCACACCACCCCAGTTCAGACATGGCCATATCAAATCAGCCTTGACCCTGTGCCTCATGGGAACAGTCCAGCCCGAACTGAAAAGCCATGTCTTTCCTGGACCAGAATCTAGCATCCTAGGACCGGTTTCTAGCTATCAGCCATCTTCAGCCAGGATAGCTTGACTCCAGTGGTGTGGAGAGCATGAGAATCACGTCTGAGCATACCCATCCCACGCGGGGTGACAAATGCAAAAACAACAATTGATGGACAGAATGCAGAACAATGTCATACATTCACCCCAGTACAGAGATCTGGGCCTAAATCCATCGTTTTTTTGCACTCCCCACCACCCCAGTTCAGACATGGCCATATGCAAATCAGCCTTGACCCTGTGCCTCATGGGAACAGTCCCGCCCGAATTGCCAAGCCATGTCTTTCCTGGACAGGAATCAAGCATCCTAGGACCGGTTTCTGGCTATCAGCCGTCTTCAGCCAGGATGGATTGACTCCAGTGGTGTGGAGAGCATGGGACTCACGTCTGAGCATACCCATCCCACTCGGGGTGACAAATGCAAAAACAACAATTGATGGACAGAATGCAGAACAATGTCATACATTCACTCCAGTACAGAGATCCTGGCCTAAATCCATCGTTTTTTTGCACTCCACACCACCCCAGTTCAGACATGGGCATATGCAAATCAGCCTTGACCCTGTGCCTCATGGGAACAGTCCACCCGAACTGCCAAGCCATGTCTTTCCTGGACCGGAATCAAGCATCCTAGGACCAGTTTCTGGCTATCAGCCGTCTTCAGCCAGGATAGCTTGAATCCAGTGGTGTGGAGAGCATGGGACTCACGTCTGAGCATACCCATCCCACTCGGGGTGACTAATGCAAAAACAACAATTGATGGACAGAATGCAGAACAATGTCATACATTCACCCCAGTACAGAGATCTGCGCCTAAATCCATTGTTTTTTTGCACTCCACACCACCCCAGTTCAGTTCAGACATGGCCATATGCAAATCAGCCTTGACCCTATGCCTCATGGGAACAGTCCAGCCCGAACTGCCCAGCCATGTCTTTCCTGGACAGGAATCAAGCATCCTAGGACCGGTTTCTGGCTATCAGCCGTCTTCAGCCAGGATAGCTTGACTCCAGTTGTGTGGAGAGCATGGGACTCACGTCTGAGCATACCGATCCCACTCGGGGTGACAAATGCAAAAACATCAAATGATAGACAGAATGCAGAACAATGTTATACATTCACCCCAGTACAGAGATCTGCGCCTAAATCCATTGTTTTTTTGCACTCCACACCACCCCAGTTCAGTTCAGACATGGCCATATGCAAATCAGCCTTGACCCTATGCCTCATGGGAACAGTCCAGCCCGAAATGCCCAGCCATGTCTTTCCTGGACAGGAATCAAGGATCCTAGGACCGGTTTCTGGCTATCAGCCGTCTTCAGCCAGGATAGATTGACTCCAGTGGTGTGGAGAGCATGGGACTCACGTCTGAGCATACCCATCCCACTCTGTGTGACAAATGCAAAAACAACATTTCATGGACAGAATGCAGAACAATGTCATACATTCACTCCAGTACAGAGATCCTGGCCTAAATCCATCGTTTTTTTGCACTCCAAACTACCCCAGTTCAGACATGGCCATATGCAAATCAGCCTTGACCCTGTGCCTCATGGGAACAGTCCAGCCTGAACTGCCAGGCCATGTCTTTCCTGGACCGGAATCAAGAATCCTAGGACCGGTTTCTGGGTATCAGCCGTCTTCAGCCAGGATAGCTTGACTCCAGTGGTGTGGAGAGCATGGGACTCACGTCTGAGCATACCCATCCCACTCGGGGTGACTAATGCAAAAACAACAATTGATGGACAGATCAGAACAATGTCATACATTCACCCCAGTACAGAGATATGGACCTAAATCCATCGTTTTTGTGCACTCCACACCACCCCAGTTCAGACATGGCCATATGCAAATCAGCCTTGACCCTGTGCCTCATGGGAACTGTTCAGCCCGAACTGCCAAGCCATGTCTTTCCTGGACCGGAATCAAGCCTCCTAGGACCGGTTTCTGGCTATCAGCCGTGTTCAGCCAGGATAGCTTGACTCCAGTGGTGTGGTGAGCATGGGACTCACGTCTGAGCATACCCATCCCACTCGGGATGACAAATGCAAAAACATCAATTGATGGGCAGAATGCAGAACAATGTCATTCATTCATCCCAGTACAGAGCTCTGGGCCTAAATCCATCGTTTTTTGCACTCCACACTACCCCAGTTCAGACATGGCCATATGAAAATCATCCATGACCCTGTGCCTCATGGGAACGGTCCAGCCTGAACTGCCAAGCCATGTCTTTCCTGGACAGGAATCAAGCATCCTAGGACCGTTTTCAGGCTATTAGCCGTCTTCAGCCAGGATAGATTGACTCCAGTGGTGTGGAGAGCATGGGACTCACGTCTGAGCATTCCCATCCCACTAGGGGTGACAAATGCAAAAACAATAATTGATGGACAGAATGCAGAACAATGTCATACATTCACCCCAGTACAGAGATCTGGGCCTAAATCCATTGTTTTATTGCACTCCACACCACCCCAGTTCAGACATGGACATATGCAAATCAGCCTTTACCATGTGCCTCATGTGAACAGTCCAGCCCGAACTGCCGAGCCATGTCTTTCCTGGACAGAAATCAAGCATCCTAGGACTGGTTTCTGGCTATCCTCCGTCTTCAGCCAGGATAGATTGACTCCAGTGTGTGGAGAGCATGGGACTCATGTCTGAGCATACCCATCCCACTCGGGGTGACAAATACAAAAACAACAATTGATGGACAGAATGCAGAACAATGTCATACATTCACCCCAGTACAGAGATCTGGGCCTAAATCCATTGTTTTATTGCACTCCACACCACCCCAGTTCAGACATGGACATATGCAAATCAGCCTTTACCATGTGCCTCATGTGAACAGTCCAGCCCGAACTGCCAAGCCATGTCTTTCCTGGACCGAAAACCCGCATCCTAGGACCGGTTTCTGGCTATCAGCCGTCTTCAGCCAGGATAGCTTGACTCCAGTGGTGTGAAGAGAATGGGACTCACGTCTGCGCATTCTCATCCCACTCGGGTGACAAATGCAAAAACAACAATTGATGGACAGAATACAGAACAATGTCATACATTCACCCCAGTACAGAGATCTGGGCCTAAATCCATCGTTTTTTTGCACTTCACACCACCCCAGTTTAGACATGGCCATATGCAAATCAGTCTTGACCCTGTGCCTCATGGGAACAGTCCAGCCCGAACTGAAAAGCCATGTCTTTCCTGGACCAGAATCTAGCATCCTAGGACCGGATTCTGGCTATCAGCCGTCTTCAGCCAGGATAGCTTGACTCCAGTGGTGTGGAGAGCATGAGAATCACGTCTGAGCATACCCATCCCTCTCGGGGTGACAAATACAAAAACAACAATTGATGGACAGAATGCAGAACAATGTCATACATTCACCCCAGTACAGAGATCTGGGCCTAAATCCATTGTTTTATTGCACTCCACACCACCCCAGTTCAGACATGGACATATGCAAATCAGCCTTGACCATGTGCCTCATGGGAACAGTCCAGCCCGAACTGCCAAGCCATGTCTTTCCTGGACCAGAATCCCGCATCCTAGGACCGGTTTCTGGCTATCAGCCGTCTTCAGCCAGGATAGCTTGACTCCAGTTGTGTGGAGAGCATGGGACTCATGTCTGAGCATACCCATCCCACTCGGGGTGACAAATATAAAAACAACAATTGATGGACAGAATGCAGAACAATGTCATACATTCACCCCAGTACAGAGATCTGGGCCTAAATCCATTGTTTTATTGCACTCCACACCACCCCAGTTCAGACATGGACATATGCAAATCAGCCTTTACCATGTGCCTCATGGGAACAGTCCAGCCCGAACTGCCAAGCCATGTCTTTCCTGGACCAGAATCCCGCATCCTAGGACCGGTTTCAGGCTATCAGCCGTCTTCAGGCAGGATAGCTTGACTCCAGTGGTGTGGAGAGCATGGGACTCACGTCTGCGCATTCTCATCCCACTCGGGTGACAAAGGCAAAAACAACAGTTGATGGACAGAATACAGAACAATGTCATACATTCACCCCAGTACAGAGATCTGGGCCTAAGTCCATCGTTTTTTTGCACTTCACACCACCCCAGTTTAGACATGGCCATATGCAAATCAGTCTTGACCCTGTGCCTCATGGGAACAGTCCAGCCCGAACTGAAAAGCCATGTCTTTCCTGGACCAGAATCTAGCATCATAGGACAAGATTCTGGCTATCAGCCGTCTTCAGCCAGGATAGCTTGACTCCAGTGGTGTGGAGAGCATGAGAATCACGTCTGAGCATACCCATCCCACGCGGGTGACAAATGCAAAAACAACAGTTGATGGACAGAATGCAGAAAAATGTCATACATTCACCCCAGTACAGAGATCTGGGCCTAAATCCATCGTTTTTTTGCACTCCCCAACACCCCAGTTCAGACATGGCCATATGCAAATCAGCCTTGACCCTGTGCCTCATGGGAACAGTCCCGCCCGAACTGCCAAGCCATGTAATTCCTGGACCGGAATCAAGCATCCTAGGACCGGTTTCTGGCTATCAGCGTCTTCAGACAGGATAGCTTGACTCCAGTGGTGTGGAGAGCATGGGACTCATCACTGAGCATACCCATCCCTCTCGGGGTGACAAATACAAAAACAACAATTGATGGACAGAATGCAGAACAATGTCATACTTTCACCCCAGTACAGAGATCTGGGCCTAAATCCATTGTTTTATTGCACTCCACACCACCCCAGTTCAGACATGGACATATGCAAATCAGCCTTGACCATGTGCCTCATGGGAACAGTCCAGCCCGAACTGCCAAGCCATGTCTTTCCTGGACCAGAATCCCGCATCCTAGGACCGGTTTCTGGCTATCAGCCGTCTTCAGCCAGGATAGCTTGACTCCAGTGGTGTGGAGAGCATGAGAATCACGTCTGAGCATACCCATCCCACGCAGGGTGACAAATGCAAAAACAACAATTGATGGACAGAATGCAGAACAATGTCATACATTCACCCCAGTACAGAGATCAGGGCCTAAATCCATCAATTTTTTGCACTCCACACCACCCCAGTTCAGACATGGCCATATCAAATCAGCCTTGACCCTGTGCCTCATGGGAACAGTCCAGCCCGAACTGAAAAGCCATGTCTTTCCTGGACCAGAATCTAGCATCCTAGGACCGGTTTCTAGCTATCAGCCATCTTCAGCCAGGATAGCTTGACTCCAGTGGTGTGGAGAGCATGAGAATCACGTCTGAGCATACCCATCCCACGCGGGGTGACAAATGCAAAAACAACAATTGATGGACAGAATGCAGAACAATGTCATACATTCACCCCAGTACAGAGATCTGGGCCTAAATCCATCGTTTTTTTGCACTCCCCACCGCCCCAGTTCAGACATGGCCATATGCAAATCAGCCTTGACCCTGTGCCTCATGGGAACAGTCCCGCCCGAATTGCCAAGCCATGTCTTTCCTGGACAGGAATCAAGCATCCTAGGACCGGTTTCTGGCTATCAGCCGTCTTCAGCCAGGATGGATTGACTCCAGTGGTGTGGAGAGCATGGGACTCACGTCTGAGCATACCCATCCCCCTCGGGGTGACAAATGCAAAAACAACAATTGATGGACAGAATGCCGAACAATGTCATACTTTCACCCCAGTACAGAGATCGGGGCCTAAATCCATCGTTTTTTTGCACTCCACACCACCCAAGTTCAGACATGGCCATGTGCAAATAAGCCTTGACCCTGTGCCTCATGGGAACTGTCCAGCCCGAACTGCCAAGCCATGTCTTTCCTGGACCAGAATCAAGCATCCTAGGACCGGTTTCTGGCTATCAGCCGTCTTCAGCCAGGATAGTTTGACTCCAGTGGTGTGGAGAGCATGGGACTGACGTCTGAGCATACCCATCCCACTCGGGGTGACAAATGCAAAAACAACAATTGATGGACAGAATGCAGAACAATGTCATGCATTCACTCCAGTACAGAGATCCTGGCCTAAATCCATTGTTTTTTTGCACTCCACACCACCCCAGTTCAGACATGGCCATATGCAAATCAGCCTTGACCCTGTGCCTCATGGGAACAGTCCTGCCCGAACTGCCAAGCCATGTCTTTCCTGGACAGGAATCAAGCATCCTAGGACCGGTTTCTGGCTATCAGCCGTCTTCAGCCTGGATAGCTTGACTCCAGTGGTTTGGAGAGCATGGGACTCACGTTTGAGCATTCCCATCCCACTCGGTGTGACTAATGCAAAAACAACAATTGATGGACAGAATGCAGAACAATGTTATACATTCACCCCAGTACAGAGATCTGGGCCTAAATCCATCATCTTTTTGCACTCCACACCACCCCAGTTCAGACATGGCCATAATCAAATCAGCCTTGACCCTGTGCCTCATGGGAACAGTCCAGCCCGAACTGCCAAGCCATGTCTTCCCTGGACAGAAATCAAGCATCCTAGGACCGGTTTCTGGCTATCAGCCGTCTTCCGCCAGGATAGATTGACTCCAGTGGTGTGGAGAGCATGGGACTCACGTCTGAGCATACCCATCCCACTCGGGTGACAAATGCAAAAACAACAATTGATAGACAGAATGCAGAACAATGTCATACATTCACCCCAGTACAGAGATTTGGGCCTAAATCCATTGTTTTTGTGCACTCCACACAACCCCAGTTCAGACATGGCCATAATCAAATCAGCCTTGACCCTGTGCCTCATGGGAACAGTCCAGCCCGAACAGCCGAGCCATGTCTTTCCTGGACAGAAATCAAGCATCCTAGGACCGGTTTCTGGCTATCAGCCGTCTTCAGCCAGGATAGATTGACTCCAGTGGTGTGGAGAGCATGGGACTCATGTCTGAGCATAGCCATCCCACTCGGGGTGACAAATACAAAAACAACAATTGATGGACAGAATTCAGAACAATGTCATACATTCACCCCAGTACAGAGATCTGGGCCTAAATCCATTGTTTTATTGCACTCCACACCACCCCAGTTCAGACATGGACATATGCAAATCAGCCTTGACCATGTGCCTCATTGGAACAGTCCAGCCCGAACTGCCAAGCCATGTCTTTCCTGGACCGGAAACCCGCATCCTAGGACCGGTTTCTGACTATCAGCCGTCTTCAGCAAGGATAGCTTGACTCCAGTGGTGTGGAGAGCATGGGACTCACGTCTTCGCATTCTCATCCCACTCGGGTGACAAATGCAAAAACAACAATTGATGGACAGAATACAGAACAATGTCATACATTCACCCCAGTACAGAGATCTGGGCCTAAATCCATCGTTTTTTTGCACTTCACACCACCCCAGTTCAGACATGGCCATATGCAAATCAGTCTTGACCCTGTGCCTCATGGGAACAGTCCCGCCCGAATTGCCAAGCCATGTCTTTCCTGGACAGGAATCAAGCATCCTAGGACCGGTTTCTGGCTATCAGCCGTCTTCAGCAAGGATGGATAGACTCCAGTGGTGTGGAGAGCATGGGACTGACGTCTGAGCATACCCATCCCACTCGGGGTGACAAATGCAAAAACAACAATTGATAGACAGAATGCAGAATAATGGCATACATTCACCCCAGTACAGAGATATGGGCCTAAATCCATTGTTTTTGTGCACTCCACACAACCCAAGTTCAGACATGGCCATAATCAAATCAGCCTTGACCCTGTGCCTCATGGGAACAGTCCAGCCCGAACTGCCAAGCCATGTCTTTCCTGGACAGAAATCAAGCATCCTAGGACCGGTTTCTGGCTATCAGCCGTCTTCAGCCAGGATAGATTGACTCTAGTGGTGTGGAGAGCATAGGACTCATGTCTGAGCATACCCATCCCACTCGGGGTGACAAATACAAAAACAACAATTGATGGACAGAATGCAGAAAAATGTCATACATTCACCCCAGTACAGAGATCTGGGCCTAAATCCATCGTTTTTTTGCACTCCCCAACACCCCAGTTCAGACATGGCCATATGCAAATCAGCCTTGATCCTGTGCCTCATGGGAACAGTCCCGCCCGAACTGCCAAGCCATGTCTTTCCTGGACCGGAATCAAGCATCCTAGGACCGGTTTGTGGCTATCAGCGTCTTCAGACAGGATAGCTTGACTACAGTGGTGTGGAGAGCATGGGACTCATCACTGAGCATACCCATCCCTCTCGGGGTGACAAATACAAAAACAACAATTGATGGACAGAATGCAGAACAATGTCATACATTCACCCCAGTACAGAGATCTGGGCCTAAATCCATTGTTTTATTGCACTCCACACCACCCCAGTTCAGACATGGACATATGCAAATCAGCCTTGACCATGTGCCTCATGGGAACAGTCCAGCCCGAACTGCCAAGCCATGTCTTTCCTGGACCAGAATCCTGCATCCTAGGACCAGTTTCTGGCTATCAGCCGTCTTCAGCCAGGATAGCTTGACTCCAGTGGTGTGGAGAGCATGGGACTCACGTCTGCGCATTCTCATCCCACTCGAGTGACAAATGCAAAAACAACAATTGATGGACAGAATACAGAGCATTGTCATACATTCACCCCAGTACAGAGATCAGGGCCTAAATCCATCGTTTTTTTGCACTCCACACCACCCCAGTTCAGACATGGCCATATGCAAATCAGCCTTGACCCTGTGCCTCATGGGAACAGTCCAGCCCGAACTGAAAAGCCATGTCTTTCCTGGACCAGAATCTAGCATCCTAGACCGGTTTCTAGCTATCAGCCATCTTCAGCCAGGATAGCTTGCCTCCAGTGGTGTGGAGAGCATGAGAATCACGTCTGAGCATACCCATCCCACGCGGGGTAACAAATGCAAAAACAACAATTGATGGACAGAATGCAGAACAATGTCATACATTCACCCCAGTACAGAGATCTGGGCCTAAATCCATCGGTTTTTTGCACTCCCCACCACCCCAGTTCAGACATGGCCATATGCAAATCAGCCTTGACCCTGTGCCTTATGGGAACAGTCCCGCCCGAATTGCCAAGCCATGTCTTTCCTGGACAGGAATCAAGCATCCTAGGACCGGTTTCTGGCTATCAGCCGTCTTCAGCCAGGATTGATTGACTCCAGTGGTGTGGAGAGCATGGGACTCACGTCTGAGCATACCCATCCCCCTCGGGGTGACAAATGCAAAAACAACAATTGATGGACAGAATGCCGAACAATGTCATACTTTCACCCCAGTACAGAGATCTGGGCCTAAATCCATCGTTTTTTTGCACTCCACACCACCCAAGTTCAGACATGGCCATATGCAAATAAGCCTTGATCCTGTGCCTCTTGGGAACTGTCCAGCCCGAACTGCCAAGCCATGTCTTTCCTGGACCAGAATCAAGCATCCTAGGACCGGTTTCTGGCTATCAGCCGTCTTCAGCCAGGATAGTTTGACTCCAGTGGTGTGGAGAGCATGGGACTGACGTCTGAGCATACCCATCCCACTCGGGGTGACAAATGCAAAAACAACAATTGATGGACAGAATGCAGAACAATGTCAAGCATTCACTCCAGTACATATATCCTGGCCTAAATCCATCGTTTTTTTGCACTCCACACCACCCCAGTTCAGACATGGCCATATGCAAATCAGCCTTGACCCTGTGCCTCATGGGAACAGTCCTGCCCGAACTGCCAAGCCATGTCTTTCCTGGACAGGAATCAAGCATCCTAGGACCGGTTTCTGGCTATCAGCCATCTTCAGCCTGGATAGCTTGACTCCAGTGGTGTGGAGAGCATGGGACTCACGTTTGAGCATTCCCATCCCACTCGGTGTGACTAATGCAAAAACAACAATTGATGGACAGAATGCAGAACAATGTTATACATTCACTCCAGTACAGAGATCTGGGCCTAAATCCATCATCTTTTTGCACTCCACACCACCCCAGTTCAGACATGGCCATAATCAAATCAGCCTTGACCCTGTGCCTCATGGGAACAGTCCAGCCCGAACTGCCAAGCCATGTCTTCCCTGGACAGAAATCAAGCATCCTAGGACCGGTTTCTGGCTATCAGCCGTCTTCCGCCAGGATAGATTGACTCCAGTGGTGTGGAGAGCATGGGACTCACGTCTGAGCATACCCATCCCACTCGGGATGACAAATGCAAAAACAACAATTGATAGACAGAATGCAGAATAATGTCATACATTCACCCCAGTACAGAGATATGGGCCTAAATCCATTGTTTTTGTGCACTCCACACAACCCCAGTTCAGACATGGCCATAATCAAATCAGCCTTGACCCTGTGCCTCATGGGAACAGTCCAGCCCGAACTGCCAAGCCATGTTTTTCCTGGACAGAAATCAAGCATCCTAGGACCGGTTTCTGGCTATCAGCCGTCTTCAGCCAGGATAGATTGACTCCAGTGGTGTGGAGAGCATGGGACTCATGTCTGAGCATACCCATCCCACTCGGGGTGACAAATACAAAAACAACAATTGATGGACAGAATTCAGAACAATGTCATACATTCACCCCAGTACAGAGATCTGGGCCTAAATCCATTGTTTTATTGCACTCCACACCACCCCAGTTCAGACATGGACATATGCAAATCAGCCTTGACCATGTGCCTCATGGGAATAGTCCAGCCCGAACTGCCAAGCCATGTCTTTCCTGGACCAGAGTCCCGCATCCTAGGACCGGTTTCTGGCTATCAGCCGTCTTCAGCCAGGATAGCTTGACTCCAGTGGTGTGGAGAGCATGGGACTCCCGTCTGCGCATTCTCATCCCACTCGGGTGACAAATGCAAAAACAACAATTGATGGACAGAATACAGAACAATGTCATACATTCACCCCAGTACAGAGATCTGGGCCTAATTCCATCGTTTTTTTGCACTTCACACCACCCCAGTTCAGACATGGCCATATGCAAATCAGTCTTGACCCTGTGCCTCATGGGAACAGTCCCGCCCGAATTGCCAAGCCATGTCTTTCCTGGACAGGAATCAAGCATCTTAGGACCGGTTTCTGGCTATCAGCCGTCTTCAGCCAGGATGGATTGACTCCAGTGGTGTGGAGAGCATGGGACTCACGTCTGAGCATACCCATCCCACTCGGGGTGACAAATGCAAAAACAACAATTGATGGACAGAATGCAGAACAATGTCATACATTCACTCCAGTACAGAGATCCTGGCCTAAATCCATCGTTTTTTTGCACTCCACACCACCCCAGTTCAGACATGGCCATATGCAAATCAGCCTTGACCCTGTGCCTCATGGGAACAGTCCACCCGAACTGCCAAGCCATGTCTTTCCTGGACCGGAATCAAGCATCCTAGGACCAGTTTCTGGCTATCAGCCGTCTTCAGCCAGGATAGCTTGAATCCAGTGGTGTGGAGAGCATGGGACTCACGTCTGAGCATACCCATCCCACTCGGGGTGACTAATGCAAAAACAACAATTGATGGACAGAATGCAGAACAATGTCATACATTCACCCCAGTACAGAGATCTGCGCCTAAATCCATTGTTTTTTTGCACTCCACACCACCCCAGTTCAGTTCAGACATGGCCATATGCAAATCAGCCTTGACCCTATGCCTCATGGGAACAGTCCAGCCCGAACTGCCCAGCCATGTCTTTCCTGGACAGGAATCAAGCATCCTAGGACCGGTTTCTGGCTATCAGCCGTCTTCAGCCAGGATAGCTTGACTCCAGTTGTGTGGAGAGCATGGGACTCACGTCTGAGCATACCGATCCCACTCGGGGTGACAAATGCAAAAACATCAAATGATAGACAGAATGCAGAACAATGTTATACATTCACCCCAGTACAGAGATCTGGGCCTAAATCCATTGTTTTTTGCACTCCACACCACCCCAGTTCAGACATGTCCATATGCAAATCATCCATGACCCTGTGCCTCATGAGAACAGTCCAGCCCGAACTGCCAAGCCATATCTTTCCTGGACAGGAATCAAGCATCCTAGGACCGGTTTCAGGCTATCAGCCGTCTTCAGCCAGGATAGATTGACTCCAGTGGTGTGGAGAGCATGGGACTCACGTCTGAGCATACCCATCCCACTCTGTGTGACAAATGCAAAAACAACATTTGATGGACAGAATGCAGAACAATGTCATACATTCACTCCAGTACAGAGATCCTGGCCTAAATCCATCGTTTTTTTGCACTCCAAACTACCCCAGTTCAGACATGGCCATATGCAAATCAGCCTTGACCCTGTGCCTCATGGGAACAGTCCAGCCTGAACTGCCAGGCCATGTCTTTCCTGGACCGGAATCAAGAATCCTAGGACCGGTTTCTGGGTATCAGCCGTCTTCAGCCAGGATAGCTTGACTCCAGTGGTGTGGAGAGCATGGGACTCACGTCTGAGCATACCCATACCACTCGGGGTGACTAATGCAAAAACAACAATTGATGGACAGATCAGAACAATGTCATACATTCACCCCAGTACAGAGATATGGACCTAAATCCATCGTTTTTGTGCACTCCACACCACCCCAGTTCAGACATGGCCATATGCAAATCAGCCTTGACCCTGTGTCTCATGGGAACTGTTCAGCCCGAACTGCCAAGCCATGTCTTTCCTGGACCGGAATCAAGCCTCCTAGGACCGGTTTCTGGCTATCAGCCGTGTTCAGCCAGGATAGCTTGACTCCAGTGGTGTGGTGAGCATGGGACTCACGTCTGAGCATACCCATCCCACTCGGGGTGACAAATGCAAAAACATCAATTGATGGGCAGAATGCAGAACAATGTCATACATTCATCCCAGTACAGAGCTCTGGGCCTAAATCCATCGTTTTTTGCACTCCACACCACCCCAGTTCAGACATGGCCATATGAAAATCATCCATGACCCTGTGCCTCATGGGAACGGTCCAGCCTGAACTGCCAAGCCATGTCTTTCCTGGACAGGAATCAAGCATCCTAGGACCGTTTTCAGGCTATTAGCCGTCTTCAGCCAGGATAGATTGACTCCAGTGGTGTGGAGAGCATGGGACTCACGTCTGAGCATTCCCATCCCACTAGGGGTGACAAATGCAAAAACAATAATTGATGGACAGAATGCAGAACAATGTCATACATTCACTCCAGTACAGAGATCCTGGCCTAAATCCATTGTTTTTTTGCACTCCACACCACCACAGTTCAGACATGGCCATATGCAAATCAGCCTTGACCCTGTGCCTCATGGGAACAGTCCAGCCCGAACTGCCAAGCCATGTCTTTCCTGGACAGGAATCAAGCATCCTAGGACCGGTTTCTGGCTATCAGCCGTCTTCAGCCAGGATAGCTTGACTCCAGTGGTGTGGAGAGCATGGGACTCACGTCTGAGCATACCCATCCCACTCGGGGTGAAAAATGCAAAAACATCAAATGATAGACAGAATGCAGAACAATGTCATACATTCACCCCAGTACAGAGATCAGGGCCTAAATCCATCGTTTTTTTGCTCTCCACACCACCCCAGTTCAGACATGGCCATATGCAAATCAGCCTTGACCCTCTGCCTCATGGGAACAATCCAGCCCAAACTGCCAAGCCATGTCTTTCCTGGACAGGAATCAAGCATCCTAGGACCGGTTTCTGGCTATCAGCTGTCTTCAGCCAGGATAGATTGACTCCAGTGGTGTTTAGAGCATGGGACTCACGTCTGAGCATACCCATCCTACTCGGGGTAACAAATGCAAAAACAACAAGTGATGGACAGAATGCAGAACAATGTCATACATTCACCCCAGTACAGAGATCTGGGCCAACATCCATTATTTTTTTGCACTCCACACCACCTCAGTTCAGACATGGCCATATGCAAATCATCCTTGACCCTGTGCCTCGTGGGAACAGTCCAACCCAAACTGAAAAGCCATGTCTTTCCTGGACCAGATTCTAGCATACTTGACCGGTGTCTGGCTATCAGCCGTCTTCAGCCAGGATAGCGTGACTCCAATGGTGTGGAGAGCATGGGACTCACCTCTGAGCATACCCATCCCACTCGGAGTGACAAATGCAAAAACAACAATTGATATACAGAATGCAGAACAATGTTATACATTCACCCCAGTACAGAGATCTGGGCCTAAATCCATTGTTTTTTGCACTCCACACCACCCCAGTTCAGACATGGCCATATGCAAATCATCCATGACCCTGTGCCTCATGGGAACAGTCCAGCCCGAACTGCCAAGCCATGTCTTTCCTGGACAGGAATCAAGCATCCTAGGACAGTTTTCAGGCTATAAGCCATCTTCAGCCAGGATAGATTGACTCCAGTGGTGTGGAGAGCATGGGACTCACGTCTGAGCATTCCCATCCCACTCGGGGTGACAAATGCTAAAACAATAATTGATGGACAGAATGCAGAACAATGTCATACATTCACTCCAGTACAGAGATCCTGGCCAAAATCCATTGTTTTTTTGCACTCCACACCACCCCAGTTCAGACATGGCCATATGCAAATCAGCCTTGACCCTGTGCCTCATGGGAACAGTCCAGCCTGAACTGCCAGGCCATGTCTTTCCTGGACCGGAATCAAGAATCCTAGGACCGGTTTCTGGCTATCAGCCGTCTTCAGCCAGGATAGCTTGACTCCAGTGGTGTGGAGAGCATGGGACTCACGTCTGAGCATACCCATCCCACTCGGGGTGACTAATGCAAAAACAACAATTGATGGACAGAATGCATAACAATGTCATACATTCACTCCAGTACAGAACTCTGGGCCTAAATCCATTGTTTTTTGCACTCCACACCACCCCAGTTCAGACATGGCCATATGCAAATCAGCCTTGACCCTGTGCCTCATGGGAACAGTCCTGCCCGAACTGCCAAGCCATGTCTTTCCTGGACCAGAATCAAGCATCCTAGGACCGGTTTCTGGCTATCAGCCGTCTTCAGCCAGGATAGCTTGACTCCAGTGGTGTGGAGAGCATGGGACTCATGTCTGAGCATACCCATCCCACTCAGGATGACAAATACAAAAAGAACAATTGATGGACAGAATGCAGAACAATGTCATACATTCACTCCAGTACAGAGATCCTGGCCTAAATCCATCATTTTTTTGCCCTCCACACCACCCCAGTTCAGACATGGCCATATGCAAATCAGCCTTGACCCTGTGCCTCATGGGAATAGTCCACCCGAACTGCCAAGCCATGTCTTTCCTGGACAGGAATCAAGCATCCTAGGACCGGTTTCTGGCTATCAGCCGTCTTCAGCCAGGATAGCTTGACTCCAGTCATGTGGAGAGCATGGGACTCACGTCTGAGCATACTGATCCCACTCAGGGTGACAAATGCAAAAACATCAAATGATAGACAGAATGCAGAACAATGTTATACATTCACCCCAGTACAGAGATCTGGGCCTAAATCCATTGTTTTTTGCACTCCACACCACCCCAGTTCAGACATGTCCATATGCAAATCATCCATGACCCTGTGCCTCATGAGAACAGTCCAGCCCGAACTGCCAAGCCATATCTTTCCTGGACAGGAATCAAGCATCCTAAGACCGGTTTCAGGCTATCAGCCGTCTTCAGCCAGGATAGATTGACTCCAGTGGTGTGGAGAGCACGGGACTCACGTCTGAGCATACCCATCCCACTCTGTGTGACAAATGCAAAAACAACAATTGATGGACAGAATGCAGAACAATGTCATACATTCACTCCAGTACAGAGATACTGGCCTAAATCCATCGTTTTTTTGCACTCCAAACTACCCCAGTTCAGACATGGCCATATGCAAATCAGCCTTGACCCTGTGCCTCATGGGAACAGTCCAGCCTGAACTGCCAGGCCATGTCTTTCCTGGACCGGAATCAAGAATCCTAGGACCGGTTTCTGGCTATCAGCCGTCTTCAGCCAGGATAGCTTGACTCCAGTGGTGTGGAGAGCATGGGACTCACGTCTGAGCATACCCATCCCACTCGGGGTGACTAATGCAAAAACAACAATTGATGGACAGAATGCAGAACAATGTCATACATTCACCCCAGTACAGAGATATGGACCTAAATCCATTGTTTTTGTGCACTCCACACCACCCCAGTTCAGACATGGCCATATGCAAATCAGCCTTGACCCTGTGCCTCATGGGAACTGTTCAGGCCGAACTGCCAAGCCATGTCTTTCCTGGACCGGAATCAAGCCTCCTAGGACCGGTTTCTGGCTATCAGCCGTGTTCAGCAAGGATAGCTTGACTCCAGTGGTGTGGTGAGCATGGGACTCACGTCTGAGCATACCCATCCCACTCGGGGTGACAAATGCAAAAGCAACAATTGATGGGCAGAATGCAGAACAATGTCATACATTCATCCCAGTACAGAGCTCTGGGCCTAAATCCATCGTTTTTTGCACTCCACACCACCCCAGTTCAGACATGGCCATATGCAAATCATCCATGACCCTGTGCCTCATGGGAACGGTCCAGCCTGAACTGCCAAGCCATGTCTTTCCTGGACAGGAATCAAGCATCCTAGGACCGTTTTCAGGCTATCAGCCGTCTTCAGCCAGGATAGATTGACTCCAGTGGTGTGGAGAGCATGGGACTCACGTCTGAGCATTCCCATCCCACTCGGGGTGACAAATGCAAAAACAATAATTGATGGACAGAATGCAGAACAATGTCATACATTCACTCCAGTACAGAGATCCTGGCCTAAATCCATCGTTTTTTTGCACTCCACACCACCCCAGTTCAGACATGGCCATATGCAAATCAGCCTTGACCCTGTGCCTCATGGGAACAGTCCAGCCCGAACTGCCAAGCCATGTCTTTCCTGGACAGGAATCAAGCATCCTAGGACCGGTTTCTGGCTATCAGCCGTCTTCAGCCAGGATAGCTTGACTCCAGTGGTGTGGAGAGCATGGGACTCACGTCTGAGCATACCCATCAAACTCGGGGTGACAAATGCAAAAACATCAAATGATAGACAGAATGCAGAACAATGTCATACATTCACCCCAGTACAGAGATCAGGGCCTAAATCCATCGTTTTTTTGCACTCCACACCACCCCAGTTCAGACATGGCCATATGCAAATCAGCCTTGACCCTGTGCCTCATGGGAACAATCCAGCCCAAACTGCCAAGCCATGTCTTTCCTGGACAGGAATCAAGCATCCTAGGACCAGTTTCTGGCTATCAGCTGTCTTCAGCCAGGATAGATTGACTCCAGTGGTGTTTAGAGCATGGGACTCACGTCTGAGCATACCCATCCTACTCGGGGTAACAAATGCAAAAACAACAAGTGATGGACAGAATGCAGAACAATGTCATACATTCACCCCAGTACAGAGATCTGGGCCTACATCCATTAATTTTTTGCACTCCACACCACCTCAGTTCAGACATGGCCATATGCAAATCATCCTTGACCCTGTGCCTCGTGGGAACAGTCCAACCCAAACTGAAAAGCCATGTCTTTCCTGGACCAGATTCTAGCATACTTGACCGGTTTCTGGCTATCAGCCGTCTTCAGCCAGGATAGCTTGACTCCAATTGTGTGGAGAGCATGGGGCTCACCTCTGAGCATACCCATCCCACTCGGAGTGACAAATGCAAAAACAACAATTGATATACAGAATGCAGAACAATGTTATACATTCACCCCAGTACAGAGATCTGGGCCTAAATCCATTGTTTTTTGCACTCCACACCACCCCAGTTCAGACATGGCCATTTGCAAATCATCCATGACCCTGTGCCTCATGAGAACTGTTCAGCCCGAACTGCCAAGCCATGTCTTTCCTGGACCGGAATCAAGCCTCCTAGGACCGGTTTCTGGCTATCAGCCGTGTTCAGCCAGGATAGCTTGACTCCAGTGGTGTGGTGAGCATGGGACTCACATCTGAGCATACCCATCCCACTCGGGGTGACAAATGCAAAAACAACAATTGATGGGCAGAATGCAGAACAATGTCATACATTCATCCCAGTACAGAGCTCTGGGCCTAAATCCATCATTTTTTGCACTCCACACCACCCCAGTTCAGACATGTCCATATGCAAATCATCCATGACCCTGTGCCTCATGGGAACAGTCCAGCCCGAACTGCCAAGCCATGTCTTTTCTGGACAGGAATCAAGCATCCTAGGACCGTTTTCAGGCTATCAGCCATCTTCAGCCAGGATAGATTGACTCCAGTGGTGTGGAGAGCATGGGACTCATGTCTGAGCATTCCCATCCCACTCGGGGTGACAAATGCAAAAACAATAATTGATGGACAGAATGCAGAACAATGTCATACATTCACTCCAGTACAGAGATCCTGGCCTAAATCCATCGTTTTTTGCCCTCCACACCACCCCAGTTCAGACATGGCCATATGCAAATCAGCCTTCACCCTGTGCCTCATGGGAACAGTCCAGCCCGAACTGCCAAGCCATGTCTTTCCTGGACCGGAATCAAGCATCCTAGGACGGGTTTCTGGCTATCAGCCGTCTTCAGCCAGGATAGCTTGACTCCAGTGGTGTGGAGAGCATGGGACTCACGTCTGAGCATACCCATCCCACTCGGGGTGACAAATACAAAAACAACAATTGATGGACAGAATGCAGAACAATGTCATACATTCACCCCAGTACAGAGATCTGGGCCTAAATCCATTGTTTTATTGCACTCCACACTACCCCAGTTCAGACATGGACATATGCAAATCAGCCTTTACCATGTGCCTCATGGGAACAGTCCAGCCTGAACTGCCAAGCCATGTCTTTCCTGGACCGAAAACCCGCATCCTAGGACCGGTTTCTGGCTATCAGCCGTCTTCAGCCAGGATAGCTTGACTCCAGTGGTGTGGAGAGCATGGGACTCACGTCTGCGCATTCTCATCCCACTCGGGTGACAAATGCAAAAACAACAATTGATGGACAGAATACAGAACAATGTCATACATTCACCCCAGTACAGAGATCTGGGCCTAAATCCATCGTTTTTTTGCACTTCACACCACCCCAGTTTAGACATGGCCATATGCAAATCAGTCTTGACCCTGTGCCTCATGGGAACAGTCCAGCCCGAACTGAAAAGCCATGTCTTTCCTGGACCAGAATCTAGCATCCTAGGACCGGATTCTGGCTATCAGCCGTCTTCAGCCAGGATAGCTTCACTCCAGTGGTGTGGAGAGCATGAGAATCACGTCTGAGCATAACCATCCCACGCAGGGTGACAAATGCAAAAACAAGTTGATGGACAGAATGCAGAAAAATGTCATACATTCACCCCAGTACAGAGATCTGGGCCTAAATCCATCGTTTTTTTTGCACTCCCCAACACCCCAGTTCAGACATGGCCATATGCAAATCAGCCTTGACCCTGTGCCTCATGGGAACAGTCCCGCCCGAACTGCCAAGCCATGTCTTTCCTGGACCGGAATCAAGCATCCTAGGACCGGTTTCTGGCTATCAGCGTCTTCAGACAGGATAGCTTGACTCCAGTGGTGTGGAGAGCATGGGACTCATCACTGAGCATACCCATCCCTCTCGGGGTGACAAATACAAAAACAACAATTGATGGACGGAATGCAGAACAATGTCATACATTCACCCCAGTACAGAGATCTAGACATAAATCCATTGTTTTATTGCACTCCACACCACCCCAGTTCAGACATGGACATATGCAAATCAGCCTTGACCATGTGCCTCATGGGAACAGTCCAGCCCGAACTGCCAAGCCATGTCTTTCCTGGACCAGAATCCTGCATCCTAGGACCGGTTTCTGGCTATCAGCCGTCTTCAGCCAGGATAGCTTGACTCCAGTGGTGTGGAGAGCATGGGACTCACGTCTGCGCATTCTCATCCGACTCAGGTGACAAATGCAAAAACAACAATTGATGGACAGAATACAGAACAATGTCATACATTCACCCCAGTACAGAGATCAGGGCCTAAATCCATCGTTTTTTTGCACTCCACACCACCCCAGTTCAGACATGGCCATATGCAAATCAGCCTTGACCCTGTGCCTCATGGGAACAGTCCAGCCCGAACTGAAAAGCCATGTCTTTCCTGGACCAGAATCTAGCATCCTAGGACCGGTTTCTGGCTATCAGCCATCTTCAGCCAGGATAGCTTGAACTCCAGTGGTGTGGAGAGCCTGAGAATCACGTCTGAGCATACCCAAACCACGCGGGGTGACAAATGCAAAAACAACAATTGATGGACAGAATGCAGAACAATGTCATACATTCATCCCAGTACAGAGATCTGGGCCTAAATCCATCGATTTTTTGCACTCCCCACCACCCCAGTTCAGACATGGCCATATGCAAATCAGCCTTGACCCTGTGCCTCATGGGAACAGTCCCGCCCGAATTGCCAAGCCATGTCTTTCCTGGACAGGAATCAAGCATCCTAGGACCGGTTTCTGGCTATCAGCCGTCTTCAGCCAGGATGGATTGACTCCAGTGGTGTGGAGAGCATGGGACTCACGTCTGAGCATACCCATCCCCCTCGGGGTGACAAATGCAAAAACAACAATTGATGGACAGAATGCCGAACAATGTCATACTTTCACCCCAGTACAGAGATCTGGGCCTAAATCCATCGTTTTTTTGCACTCCACACCACCCAAGTTCAGACATGGCCATATGCAAATAAGCCTTGACCCTGTGCCTCATGGGAACTGTCCAGCCCGAACTGCCAAGCCATGTCTTTCCTGGACCAGAATCAAGCATCCTAGGACCGGTTTCTGGCTATCAGCCGTCTTCAGCCAGGATAGTTTGACTCCAGTGTTGTGGAGAGCATGGGACTGACGTCTGAGCATACCCATCCCACTCGGGGTGACAAATGCAAAAACAACAATTGATGGACAGAATGCAGAACAATGTCATGCATTCACTCCAGTACAGAGATCCTGGCCTAAATCCATCGTTTTTTTGCACTCCACACCACCCCAGTTCAGACATGGCCATATGCAAATCAGCCTTGACCCTGTGCCTCATTGGAACAGTCCTGCCCGAACTGCCAAGCCATGTCTTTCCTGGACAGGAATCAAGCATCCTAGGACCGGTTTCTGGCTATCAGCCATCTTCAGCCTGGATAGCTTGACTCCAGTGGTGTGCCGAGCATGGGACTCACGTTTGAGCATTCCCATCCCACTCGGTGTGACTAATGCAAAAACAACAATTGATGGACAGAATGCAGAACAATGTTATACATTCACCCCAGTACAGAGATCTGGGCCTAAATCCATCATCTTTTTGCACTCCACACCACCCCAGTTCAGACATGGCCATAATCAAATCAGCCTTGACCCTGTGCCTCATGGGAACAGTCCAGCCCGAACTGCCAAGCCATGTCTTCCCTGGACAGAAATCAAGCATCCTAGGACCGGTTTCTGGCTATCAGCCGTCTTCCGCCAGGATAGATTGACTCCAGTGGTGTGGAGAGCATGGGACTCACGTCTGAGCATACCCATCCCACTCGGGTGACAAATGCAAAAACAACAATTGATAGACAGAATGCAGAACAATGTCATACATTCACCCCAGTGTCGTAATTTGACAATGGCCGGGTTAGCGCTTAGCTGTGCTACACGTTTTTCCCTTTAACTTGGCCATACTCGAAAACGCCATTTTGTGTGTTATGGCGGCCATTTTAGGGAATGAGCGGCCTCGTGGTCAGCATGCCCTTTAGTCCGTTGTCCGTACCACTGACCACTCAACTTTGCCCAGCAACAGGCTATTTTTAGCAACGGTCAAGCCTGTACATGCGCAGTTCCAACTGACCAGTCACCCCTCAGGAATGTGCCGCCAAACTGACCAGCGGGGTTGTAACCCCTCCCATGAGTTGGCTGTGCTCCAAAAATGACCATATATGTACATAAACTCTGTAACCTTGTGCCGCCTATCTTTTTATTGCTTGTAAATTGTATAAAAGAGGGACTCACACCAATGTTCGGTGTGATACTTCTTGCATTGCCGAAGGGTGCTGTAGGAATGTACCACCACCCCATGGGGTCTTAATAAACTTGTTCTTTGTACTTTTCAGTTTCCGTGCCAACAGTTCTTTCAGTGTAAGTGGGTTATCTACGGAGCATGTAGGCCTTGGGAACCCGATATCACAAATTGGTGACCACGAAGGGACTCATCGGTGACTCGGATGCCCGAAGGAGAGGTCGTGACGAAGGATTGGAAACTCGCCATGGACGCGTACGCTGCCACTGAGTGACCCGAGTCTTGGCACCCACGGTGTTTTCTTCCTTTCCTTCTGATCTGACCTTCCAGGTGGCGCCGGTCTCCGACTGAGATCTTGATCGTCTGCGTTGCTCTACAGTGCCTGTTTGGCTGATTCGATTAAAGACCTTGGCAGTTGGAACCTGGATATTTGAAAATAGGTAAGATTTGTGATCAGCAGGGTAGTCTACGGACGCTTACTGAGGTTCTATGATTTGTGATCGGTAATGTAGTCTCCGGACGCTTACTGAAGTTCTATGATTGTGTCTATGATTTGAGTTAGCTAACAATTTTGACTTTGTGACCTTTGAATTATATGTGTAGTGCACTTTACATAGGCAGGCATGTAGAGATGTTTCTCTAATTTTGTTTTGTACTCCGAGCGGCACATTTGTGTGAAGTATTGTCAGTGCCATTTATATGGTATCACGCTTTCGTGATACTTTTTGAACATGCCTGTTTTAAGCACACTCCGAGGGATGTGCTGTCTTGGAAATGGTACCACAATTAGGTTAGCGGAATCACAGCCGGCTCCTCCAGAAGGAACTCCAAATTGTGAGATGTATGTGAAATTCGGCCTTCCACCTATACTGTACAGTAAATTATGGCATAAATATACCAGAACCGATCCCGAGTTGCAATGGCCACTACATGGGTCGTTTGATTTACGAAAGGTTCAGTTTGTGGAGCAATGTTTGTTTCAGCGCAGGTCTAGACAGAATATGTTTGATTGTGTACGAATGTGGGAGAAAGCGGTGCGTGAGCGTATGAAGCGTGAGGTTGCCTTAGCGGATAAAGAGCAGCGCAAGGCTGTTCGAGATAAGGCTTTACAGCTTGAGAGAAAGGAGGCGCAGGAAAAGAAAGAGAGGGAGGAACGGGAACAAAATTTGCAAACGACCGGTCAATTTCCTATTCGGCGACCACTTTACCCTGTCCTTACTAATGAAATTGATGATTTTTCGTTATTAGATCGATCACCGCCTCCGTATGTTCTTCCTACGGCTCCGACTGCAGATTCTGACGATGAAGGACAGGATAAGTCGGGAAAAGGGGATAAGTCCAGTGTCAGGTTATCTGCGGAGAAAGCCGCGGACTTGCGTAGTTGGGCCCGTAAATTGAATTTAAATTATGTAACTGTGTCAGACGTTGTTGCCGAGAGGGGTAAATGGACAGAACGAGAACTGATGTGTTTTTTGACTACTTTGGCTGATGAAGTTGTTACTACATTTCGTAAATATTCAGAGACGTTAAAACCTAAGGCTGTGTCGGTTCATCGTGAGAATCTGGATAAAGGTTTATTTGTTCTTGCAGATGTCGATGCATTTTTCAAGCAACTGATCCAGCTGCGGGATGAGACGTCCAGATTGCGGGAAGAGCGGAATAAGAATAAGGAGTCTGTGCCGGGGTCCACTGAACAGTCTAAGGAGTGTTCTCTCCGGGGTTCAGATAAGAATTCTAAAGTGCATGTTATGCCTATGCGTGAAGCTGCACCTTTGTATGTTCCCCCTAAGGGGGATGGTACAGATTTATTTATTTATTTATTTAGCAATTTGTATAGCGCCTGGTGACCCGAGGGCATCCCCGCGCTGTTAATATTGAGTCCTGCTGAGGGGGGGAGAGGTGGAGGGTTTATAGATGAGGATAAAACGTCGAAGGATGCGAAGGGGTACTTTATATATAATTGGGTATATACGCCTTGGAATCGAGCAGATGTTATGGCATTAAAGAACTCCCTGCCCGATCTTCGTAAAAATCCAGCTGCGTTCTATGAAGGGGTGGACTCAGGTTTATTACTTTATTGCATAAAACACATCTCTGTCAACCCTTTGATGTACGGAAAGACATCCTCGGAATCCCCGCTTCAGGCCCGTTCCCACACACATTTACAGTTGAAGTCCCCACCCCAGTCACAACAGATGATGATTATCGTGCAGCTGGACATTCCGCCGATTCACGGAATGTGTGAGGTTGATCGGATCTCATGGGGTGGGGGCTTTGATCAGCTCAAGGATCCTTTGATGGGGGGGGTGTTTCCTACTGTACAGGAGGAAGGGGCAATGACAGTATCCGCAGGGCCAGGTGGCGGCTTGGGAACGGGTGAGACAAACGGGCACAAAGGAAAGAGGGGTGTTATCAAGGGATCCGGGACCATGAAAGGGATGGAGGGAAGTGTCGCGCTGGGAACAGGATGGGGTTCCGAGGCAGAGCTGCGTGGAAGAGGGGTTTATGACCCAAGGCATGTGAGAGCGGGGGCTGTCAGCGTGCGGGGGATGTGCTTGTGAGGGCGTAGAGCCGTGCTAGGGGTCAGCGGCGTGCAGAGTGTGGTTCTGACCAAGGCACCTAAAAATGGCGGGTGTGCACGACAAAAAGTGTGGCATCGGGGGAAAAAGGCAAGATGGCGCAGATAATGTTTACCAAACCGTATTAATTTGGTCCTCCCTTTAACATTCACAAGACATCTTGCTGGCCTGTTTCCTATCCATGTCTACTGTGGCAGTCATAAGTAAAGAAGTAGGAACCTAGGCGAAGGAACTGTGCATAAACATTACATTTAAAATCTTTCATCTTAGGAGGCGGGCCCATCGTTAAGCTCGTTGCAGGAAAGTCATAGTAATGCAATGTCGGACAAAAAATGATTCTGTAGTGATAGCGTTGGGTACATTTCATAGATGCTTATAGTCATTCGTAATATGAACTGATAGGTTATTACATATGTAAGTTCATTTCATACTCGGTTGGAGCATAATCAATACAATGGTGGCTGGGAGAGAAATGAGACGTAGTAAGAACGATAATCAGGGGTGTCACTGTTCGAAGAGGAGGGGTGTTGCTTTTTCCAGTGTCTTATTGTCGTGGACCATTATTAGTGAGTTCTCAGCATTCTTTGTCGTCTTCTGTTGGCACTGTTGAGCACTGGCGGTGGAGCTATGCGTCCAGCTCTATTCCGGGTCCTGTGTTGCAGGGCATGACCTTTTCCTCGTTTTTCTGGTCAAAAAGGTGCTTTTTCGCCCTGTGTCCTAACTGTTCTTTCATGGGTACCTTAGACAGGGCACCCAAGTTTCATTTTAGTTTGCAACAAAACCCTATTCAATCGGACTGCAGTTTTTGTTCTTTTCGAGTTGATTGTCAAAGAGTTCAGGTGGAAGAAGGGGGGTGTGTGGGTAGTCCTTGTGGTAGGTCGGGGGAAGAGGGGATGGAGCAGGGCCAGATCGGGAACAGACCAAGGGGACGGAAAATTTCAGGTAGGTGGGCCCATGACCGGGCTCAGAGGGCGGGGACTTTTCGGCACATGTTGATCATCGAGCAGGGGCATCAGGTCAGCCCTTTCCTTTCATTTTGTCAGAAACAGTGCCTCGTCCTGCGACTCCTTACTGTTGCGGTCCCGCCTTGGTCAATGTCGCAGGTGTTCCGCGATCTGCAGTCAGGCCGCGTGCTCCCACATCCGGTCTCTCTCTCCTCCGACAGTGGTACCCTTAAATGAGTTTGAAAAGACAGTCTTTAGAGAACTGGCAGAGGAAGGTAATCACATAAGTCTATTTCTCTCCCAACTCCAAGCAACTGGGGAAACATCCGTTACATTGGGGTTTACAACCAACGTATAAATAATTGATGATAGGTTTGCTGGATTCCCTACAACTTTCCATCGTAACTATTTCTTTGGAGCTACCCTTACAATCAATCAATCAGTCAATGAGTCAATCAATCAGTGGGGAGAATAAGTAGGCCCGCAAAGGTCTGCGTTACCTACCCTTTCACCATCTGCAAAGAGGGAATCTGTTCTTTCCTGTTTGTAGATAGAGAATCTCCAGAATAAATCCGCGAACGGTAGTTCGGGTTCAATCAATTAATCAGTGGGGGAGAAGGAAATCTCCAGAGAACAATCCACGAACCGTAGTTCGGGTTCAAACAATCAATCAGTGGGGGAGAAAGATAGGCACGTTGGATTACAATGGGGACGAAAGTCTGCGTTACCTATCCTTTACTGCTTGCAAAGGGAGAGCCTGTTGTTTCTCCGTTTGCAGACAGCGAATCTCCAAACGAATCAACAAAGAGTAATACTAGTATTTTCCAAACAATCAAACAATCATTTCGCAATTCGTCGTGTTTACACGACCTTACCCGGACCACATGGGCTGTTTCTCGTCTTCCGCGTCCAGCGCCCGATCGTCCTCCAATCTCCGATATTGCCATGGCACTCCTGATGGTTCCCAGTCAGGACCGTAGATCACTCGAGAGAGGTCGATTCGGAACCAGTGAAGTTCGGATGATCGGCTGCCAGACGAGGGTCTATTGGGCAGGAGCTCTCCCGATCGTTGCAGTCGTTCACTCTGTCGTCAGGACCTCTCCCACTGGATCCACGTGTCGCTGATGGGCCCCACGTTTGGGACGCCAATTATAAAAATGTAGGAAGCAACCAATAAACAAAGATCCTTAAGTGTTGCCCGGCGGTGTCGCCTCTTTAACCCACAAAACATTAATCAATGAAGAGGCAGGCGCTGGAGACTGGAAGGCTAGAAACAAGGGTTTATTCTCTCCGGAGGAGAACACATCATTTCGGACAGCAAGTATCGTCACGAGGTGCTCTAACTGCATCTCTGAGGCCTGGCCTCTTATACTCAGGTTTATTACTTTATTGCATAAAACACATCTCTGTCAACCCTTTGATGTACGGAAAGACATCCTCAGAATCCCCGCTTCAGGCCCGTTCCCACACACATTTACAGTTGAAGTCCCCACCCCAGTCACAACAGATGATGATTATCGCGCAGCTGGACATTCCGCCGATTCACGGAATGTGTGAGGTTGATCGGATCTCATGGGGTGGGGGCTTTGATCAGCTCAAGGATCCTTTGATGGGGGGGGGTGTTTCCTACTGTACAGGAGGAAGGGGCAATGACAGTATCCGCAGGGCCAGGTGGCGGCTTGGGAATGGGTGAGACAAACGGGCACAAAGGAAAGAGGGGTGTTATCAAGGGATCCGGGACCATGAAAGGGATGGAGGGAAGTGCCGCGCTGGGAACAGGATGGGGTTCCGAGGCAGAGCTGCATGGAAGAGGGGTTTATGACCCAAGGCATGTGAGAGCGGGGGCTGTCAGCGTGCGGGGGATGTGCTTGTGAGGGCGTAGAGCCATGCTAGGGGTCAGCGGCGTGCAGAGTGTGGTTCTGACCAAGGCACCTAAAAATGGCAGGTGTGCACGACAAAAAGTGTGGCATCGGGGGAAAAAGGCAAGATGGCGCAGATAATGTTTACCAAACCGTATTAATTTTCCACAGAACTTGGAAAGAGATCAATCAGGCTGACTTAGACAGGGAGCCTGCATGCAAACCGTGTGACTTGATTTTAGATCTCCCAGCGGCTATTTTGACTAAACTAAAAACGCTTGTTCCTTCTAAAAAGATTGATTGGACCATGCTAGCTTTGTGAAAACAAAAGTTAGATGAAACGGTATCAGATTTCTTTACACGCTTTGAAGAGGCGTTTCACGATTACAGTGGACAATCGTTAACTGATGATACGGGTAGGCATTTGTTTGTAGATAAGTATGTGGCTAATCTCCTACCGGAGATTGCAAAACGATTAAAGACGAGTGAAAGTTCCTGGGCCACGGCGACCCCTGCGTCTTTGTTAACTATGGCTCAGTATTATGAGCGGCAGGAATTGGAGGCTAAAGAAAGTGTTGAAAAGAAAGCGAAGGAATTGAAAACGAAGGTGATGTTGGCACAGGTTCGTGGAACGCACTCTAGGGGGAATGATAGAGGCAGACGAGGAGGGAGTAATGCGTTGTATGGGCGTACGGATATAGCGGAGGACCAATGTGCCTATTGTAAGGAGTTTGGGCATTGGGCTGATGATTGTCCGGTACTTCGAGAGCAACGTAGTCAGCGTGGTCGAGGAGGTGGAAGGTCAAGAAACAGTTATTCAGGAGCGAGAGGTGGCGGAGGTGATCGTGGTAGGTTTGAAGAGAGGGGCCGTGGCCAGGATGAACGTAATACATTTGATAGACGGAACCAGTATCAGATATCGGAGGGTGAGAATGTAGAGCATCAGGATTACGTGCATGCATAGGACTGCGTAGGATGGGGTACGGAACAGTTGAAGTGCCAGTAGATCAGAGTGGTCCATATGTATCAGCGGGCATTTTGGGTTCTACTGATCAGTTTTTAGTCGACACAGGAGCTACTCGTAGCGCTTTGTCTAAAAAATTGGTTCCGAGGGCTCCCCTGTCTGGCGAAATGATAACATGTAGAGGGTTTGATGGCACACCCTCTCCTAGCCCATTATCAAAACCTCTTGCACTTTGTCTTGATACATTTTTTAGTTTTGGTCAATTTTTGTTGTCACCCCATACCCCAGATAATATTCTGGGCATCGATTTGCTCGAATATTTTTGAGCAACGATACGCTGCGCTCCGGAGGGAGTGCGAGTTATTTTGAATGACAATTATCCAGAGTCAGACAGATTTTGCACTATACAAGAAAGTGAAGCGTTAGCCTCTCTTCCCCACACGTTATGTGCGACCTCAGATACGGATGAGGGACAGATGCTTATTCCACCTATTCGAATTACTGTAAAGGAGGGAGTACTTTTGCCACGTGTCCCACAGTATAAGATTTCCAGGGAAGGTGAAATTGCCCTGACACACATTGTTCAAGATTTGATCATTGCAGGAGTAGTGGAGGAAGTTCCCTATAATGTTTGCAACAGCCCTATTCTTCCGATTATTAAGAAAGACACTGACAACAAAGTCTATCGATTTATTATTGATTTGAGAGAAATAAACAAAATTGTAATTCCCCAATATCCGGTGGTGTCCGACATCACGACATTGCTCACATTGGTTCCCCCGACGGCGACGACATTTAGTGTTATTGACCTGAAAAATGCGTTCTTTTCCATCCCCATCCATCCTGATAGCAGATATTTATTTGGCTTTACGTTATATAATAAATCGTATAGATTTTGTCGTGTTCTTCAAGGTTACACTGAGAGTCCTAGTATCTACAGCCAGGCTTTAAAAAGACAGCTTGATTCTTTTCAATTACAATCTGGAGTAGCCCTTATTCAATATGTTGACGACCTCTTGTTGGCTGCGGACACTTATGCACAATGTGAAGAGAGTACGCTGGCCTTGCTTTCCTTTCTGGCTCAGAACAATCATAAGGTTTCAAAGAAAAAGCTCCAATACTGTAGACCCAAGGTGACCTACCTCGGTCATCTTTTGTCTAAGGAGGGACGTGCATTAACATCAGATCGAATTCAGGCGATTCTAGATACACCAGTCCCCCGCACTCAGAGAGATGTGCGTGCCTTTATAGGATTAACGTCCTTCTGTAGACAGTGGATCATGGGGTTCTCGCACATTATAAAACCTTTGCTAGCATTGCTGTCCAAAACTACACCAATGCCCCTTAAATGGACAGATGAATGTCAAAATGCTTTTGATCAATTGAGACAAGCCCTTTGCTCTGCACCCGTGTTAGGTACACCAGATTATACAAAGATCTTCACGTTGTACGTGCACGAGAAAGATGGGTGTGCGTTATCAGTGTTAGTGCAGACACACGGGGACAAGCAGAGACCATGTGCATACTTCTCAGCGGGTCTTGACTCTGTAGCACGAGGGTTACCTGGGTGTTTTTGAGCAGTCGCAGCAACAGCGGTAGCCATACGACAAAGTGAGGGAATAGTTTTATCGCACAAATTGTTGGTGCTAGTTCCTCACGCAGTAGATGCCCTGTTGAATCAAACAAAAACACAGTATCTCACGAGTGCACGTTTGACAGGATATAAGCTTACACTTTTGGCGCCACACATTACATTGAAAAGATGCGCTACCCTGAACCCTGCCACTTTATTGCCCTATCCGGTTGAGGAGGGTCAGGAAGAAAAACATCATGATTGTGTTTTCCTGACCGAGGAACAGACAAAGGGTCGTGTCGACTTACAGGATATGCCACTTCCAGATGTGGATGGGGAACTGTGGGTTGATGGATCGTGTTTGAGGCTGCCAGATGGTACGACTTCCGCAGCATATGCGATCACGACACTTAAGACAGTGGTAGAAACAGCACGAATACCACAGAAATCGGCTCAGGCAGCAGAGCTGATAGCTTTAACAAGAGCCTGCGAATTGAGTGCTGGCCTATGTGTGAACATATACACAGACAGCCGATACGCCTTCGGAGTAGCACATGATTTCGGGCTACTCTGGAGAGAACGTGGGTTTTTGACTTCTCATGGAGTACACATTATGCACGGAGAACTGGTGCGTGATCTCCTAAATGCGTTGCTTTGTCCAAAGAAAGTAGCGATAATTAAATGCAGTGCCCATAAAAAGATCACTGATAAAGTGGGTCAAGGAAATGCTTTTGCAGACAGCATAGCAAGACAAACAGCTATGTCCCGAACTGACTCCCCCATGTATGTTACGAAATCACAGGCTGAGCGATGGTATGATGCTAGAGCGGAAATACTAGATATCCAAAAATCAGCGACTGAATCAGAACTTGCGGCATGGGCAGTAGACGGGGTACTAGATGATGAGGGTTGTTGGAGAAGCAAGGACATGGAGAGATGGAAATTGCCTGCAGCTTACTTGCAGGCGATGGTTCAGATGACACACGGATTAGCGCATGTGGGAGCTCTTGCAATCACTCGATTGTTAACACGAGTTTGGGAGCATCCTGAGATTGCCAATACTGCCAAGAGAGTAGTGCAGACCTGTCTGATATGTTTACAGCACAATCCTGCGAAAGGGACCCATACTCCGAAAGGAGGGTTCGTTCCACCTTCTGCACCATTTGAGGTACTCCAAATGGATTACATCCAGCTTGAGCGCTGCAATAACCTTAAGTATGTCTTAGTGGTGGTGTGCGCCTTTAGCAAATGGGTTGAGGCCTTCCCCACGAAAGATAATACAGCTCTGACAACAGCTAAGGTGTTGCTCAAGGAGTACTTCCCTCGATTTGGAGTTTGCAGATTTTTGTGGAGCGATAATGGGCCTCATTTCGTTGGGAAAATTGTGGAGTATGTACTGAAAGGGTTGGGGATCCAGCAGAAGTTTCATGCTGTGTTCCACCCTCAGTCAGCAGGTCTCGTTGAGCGGTACAATGCTATGTTGAAGTTGAAACTGGCTAAGATTGTGGCGTCCACGTCATTGAAGTGGCCGGATGCCTTGCCGCTAGCGTTGCTCTCCCTTAGATCAGTGCCCCACTCTCGAACAGGCCTCACACCGTATGAGGTGGTGTTTGGAAGGCCTATGAACATATGGGGAGTGCCTAAGCCGCGATTGATACATGATGTGCCTTGCATAATGATGAACGATTATTTGGCACGATTAACAAATGATTTGCTTTCTATTCATCAACAGGTTCGAGAAGCGCTCCCTGACAATTCTACTGGAAAAGCTCACAATCTTTGTCCTGGCGATTTTGTGATGGTGAAGTCGTTTGAGAGGGCGAACAGCTTGGAACCGAGGTGGCGTGGCCCCGAGCAGGTCCTCCTGGCTACTCGAACAGCTGTGCGAGTGACCAACAGAAAGCGGTGGGTGCACTCAACTCACTGCCGCCGTGTCTCTCCGGATTTGGTGAATCCTGCTGTGCTGACCGACTACAAGGAGATTCTGGATAAAGAAAAGAGCCCAGCTGTGACATCGGCCGAAGTAGAGGGAGCCTTCCCGGACCACACTGTTTCTGGACGACAGCGCTACGATCTGCGGCCACGATAGAAAGAAGATTTTTGTTTTTCGAGACTGGTTAGTTACCGCTCTGGGGTTTGTGAAACGGAAGCCGGGAATCTCAAGGGGGGGGGGGATCAGTTCTGCCAAGAGTAGCGACACCCGTCTTGACCCCGGAGAAGAAAACAACGGCTACCTCGGAGCTCAGCGCCGTATTTTTCTTTTTTAGATATATACTTTGCGACATTGTGAACTCTTTGAACTATGGCGTCTTCTGCATCACGAGACAAAAGAATACTTGGTGCCATTTTGTTCGTATTGACAATTGTGGTGATAGCAGTAATAGCCTGGGTAGTAGAACTCGTGGTGCCTGTACGTGAACATTTGCTGCCGACTACCCCGGCTCCATCTGAACATTTTCACTTCACTTTGCCCTACCATGTAGAACGGCACCGACAGACTTACTTGAACAATAGCTTCATTCAGATTTTGCATCATACTCACAATATGACGAACACTTCAAACTGTTGGGTGTGTGGGATGTTGCCTGGGCATCAGAAGAAAGGGGGCACTCCACTCATTCCACTCCCATTTTCGCATAATGGTTCCTGCAACGCCTGGTACACTCTTCTATTCACTTTACGATGGCCAACAAAAGGGGGGGTGCTCTTCCGTTTGAACAAAATTTGTTACCATGACCGGGATGGGTATCCACGAGCTGAGGGTACTCTATTTGAATGGGAAGAGTACCGCCCCGATAATGTGTCTGCACCCCGTGTTTACAGTAATCAAAGGAACATTAATATGTCCAGTTCACATGTTATCAATGTTATCACTACTAAGGCAGACCTTTGCATTCGTAATAAAGGTACAATTCCGGTGGGGAAAAGTGAATGTAACACTACACTTACATTTGACAGTCCGAATGGCATATCATTTGTGGCATCTCGAAATACTTACTTTATTTGTGGTAATAAAGGCTATCATCAGCTCCCTTTAGGATGGTTAGGCACATGTTATGTATCTTTCGTATTGCCCCCTGTATTCATCGCCCCACCACCAATGTACCATAATGATTATGTACTCTACCATGACTTTGTAGTAAATCGTGTTAAACGTGCTGTGGTCTTGGACGATATTGACCAGACCGATACTGCCTTACAACAATATGTAGACTTTAATTTGGGATTGTTTTCATTTGTGGGGGCTGCCTTGAATAGTCGGAAAATACGACGGCTGACTCGTGTTGTTGAGGCTGTAGCAAATGATACTGCTATTGCATTGGGGAACATAACAGAAGAACTCCAAATTTCTAGGATTGTTACGCTCCAGAATCGTATGGTTCTAGATGTGGTTCTAGCTGACCGTGGGGGGGCATGTAGAATCATCGGAAGTAGCTGCTATGTGTACGTGCCAGATAATTCGCCATCTGTTTATGATGCAATATCAAAGCTTCACAAGATAGCTGCTGAAATACACCCGGACAATGGCACTTGGACTCTTTCAGGGTGGTTCTGGTCGATGCTTACCACTTGGGGTTGGAAACTGCTGACTATTTTATGTCTTTATGTTCCATGTGTTTATCGGCTTGCATACCATCAAGACGAGCTCTTGCTCAAAATGAAATAATGCTTCATAAAGAAGTAGCTCAAATAATGTTAATTGATATTGAAGATGAACATCCTGATTACGTCCACTATGAGGTAGCTTCAGCTAAACGCTAAAAGGGTCGTCTGTCATAATTTGACAATGGCCGGGTTAGCGCTTAGCTGTGCTACACGTTTTTCCTTTAACTTGGCCATACTCGAAAACGCCATTTTGTGTGTTATGGCGGCCATTTTAGGGAATGAGCGGCCTCGTGGTCAGCATGCCCTTTAGTCCGTTGTCCGTACCACTGACCACTCAACTTTGCCCAGCAACAGGCTATTTTTAGCAACGGTCAAGCCTGTACATGCGCAGTTCCAACTGACCAGTCACCCCTCAGGAATGTGCCGCCAAACTGACCAGCGGGGTTGTAACCCCTCCCATGAGTTGGCTGTGCTCCAAAAATGACCATATATGTACATAAACTCTGTAACCTTGTGCCGCCTATCTTTTTATTGCTTGTAAATTGTATAAAAGAGGGACTCACACCAATGTTCGGTGTGATACTTCTTGCATTGCCGAAGGGTGCTGTAGGAATGTACCACCACCCCATGGGGTCTTAATAAACTTGTTCTTTGTACTTTTCAGTTTCCGTGCCAACAGTTCTTTCAGTGTAAGTGGGTTATCTACGGAGCATGTAGGCCTTGGGAACCCGATACCACACCAGTACAGCCCGAACTGCCAAGCAATGTCTTCCCTGGACAGAAATCAAGCATCCTAGGACCGCTTTCTGGATATCAGCCGTCTTCCGCCAGGATAGATTGACTCCAGTGGTGTGGAGAGCATGGGACTCACGTCTGAACATACCCATCCCATCCCACTCGGGTGACAAATGCAAAAACAACAATTGATAGACAGAATGCAGAACAATGTCATACATTCACCCCAGTACAGAGATATGGGCCTAAATCCATTGTTTTTGTGCACTCCACACAACCCCAGTTCAGACATGGCCATAATCAAATCAGCCTTGACCCTGTGCCTCATGGGAACAGTCCAGCCCGAACTGCCGAGCCATGTCTTTCCTGGACAGAAATCAAGCATCCTAGGACCGGTTTCTGGCTATCAGCCGTCTTCAGCCAGGATAGATTGACTCCAGTGGTGTGGAGAGCATGGGACTCATGTCTGAGCATACCCATCCCACTCGGGGTGACAAATGCAAAAACAACAATTGATGGACAGAATTCAGAACAATGTCATACATTCACCCCAGTACAGAGATCTGGGCCTAAATCCATTGTTTTATTGCACTCCACACCACCCCAGTTCAGATATGGACATATGCAAATCAGCCTTGACCATGTGCCTCATTGGAACAGTCCAGCCCGAACTGCCAAGCCATGTCTTTCCTGGACCGGAAACCCGCATCCTAGGACCGGTTTCTGGCTATCAGCCGTCTTCAGCCAGGATAGCTTGACTCCAGTGGTGTGGAGAGCATGGGACTCACGTCTGCGCATTCTCATCCCACTCGGGTGACAAATGCAAAAACAACAATTGATGGACAGAATACAGAACAATGTCATACATTCACCCCAGTACAGAGATCTGGGCCTAAATCCATCGTTTTTTTGCACTTCACACCACCCCAGTTCAGACATGGCCATATGCAAATCAGTCTTGCCCCTGTGCCTCATGGGAACAGTCCCGCCCGAATTGCCAAGCCATGTCTTTCCTGGACAGGAATCAAGCATCCTAGTACCGGTTTCTGGCTATCAGCCGTCTTCAGCCAGGATGGATTGACTCCAGTGGTGTGGAGAGCATGGGACTGACGTCTGAGCATACCCATCCCACTCGGGGTGACAAATGCAAAAACAATTGACAGACAGAATGCAGAATAATGTCATACATTCACCCCAGTACAGAGATATGGGCCTAAATCCATTGTTTTTGTGCACTCCACACAACCCCAGTTCAGACATGGCCATAATCAAATCAGCCTTGACCCTGTGCCTAATGGGAACAGTCCAGCCCGAACTGCCAAGCCATGTCTTTCCTGGACAGAAATCAAGCATCCTAGGACCGGTTTCTGGCTATCAGCCGTCTTTAGCCAGGATAGATTGACTCCAGTGGTGTGGAGAGCATGGGACTCATGTCTGAGCATACCCATCCCACTCGAGTTGACAAATACAAAAACAACAATTGATGGACAGAATTCAGAACAATGTCATACGTTCATCCCAGTACAGAGATCTGGGCCTAAATCCATTGTTTTATTGCACTCCACACCACCCCAGTTCAGACATGGACATATGCAAATCAGCCTTGAGCATGTGCCTCATTGGAACAGTCCAGCCCGAACTGCCAAGCCATGTCTTTCCTGGACTGGAAACCCGCATCCTAGGACCGGTTTCTGGCTATCAGCCGTCTTCAGCCAGGATAGCTTGACTCCAGTGGTGTGGAGAGCATGGGACTCACGTCTGCGCATTCTCATCCCACTCAGGTGACAAATGCAAAAACACTAATTGATGGACAGAATACAGAACAATGTCATACATTCACCCGAGTACAGAGATCTGGGCCTAAATCCATCGTTTTTTTGCACTTCACACCACCCCAGTTCAGACATGGCCATATGCAAATCAGTCTTGCCCCTGTGCCTCATGGGAACAGTCCCGCCCGAATTGCCAAGCCATGTCTTTCCTGGACAGGAATCAAGCATCCTAGGACCGGTTTCTGGCTATCAGCCGTCTTCAGCCAGGATGGATTGACTCCAGTGGTGTGGAGAGCATGGGACTGACGTCTGAGCATACCCATCCCACTCGGGGTGACAAATGCAAAAACAACAGTTGATGGACAGAATGCAGAAAAATGTCATACATTCACCCCAGTACAGAGATCTGGGCCTAAATCCATCGTTTTTTTGCACTTCACACCACCCCAGTTCAGACATGGCCATATGCATATCAGTCTTGACCCTGTGCTTCATGGGAACAGTCCAGCCCGAACTGAAAAGCCATGTCTTTCCTGGACCAGAATCTAGCATCCTAGGACCGGATTCTGGCTATCAGCCGTCTTCAGCCAGGATAGCTCTACTCCAGTGATGTGGAGAGCATGAGAATCACGTCTGAGCATACCCTTCCCACGCGGGGTGACAAATGCAAAAACAACAGTTGATGGACAGAATGCAGAAAAATGTCATACATTCACCCCAGTACAGAGATCTGGGCCTAAATCCATCATTTTTTTGCACTCCCCAACACCCCAGTTCAGACATGGCCATATGCAAATCAGCCTTGACCCTGTGCCTCATGGGAACAGTCCCGCCCGAACTGCCAAGCCATGTCTTTCCTGGACCGGAATCAAGCATCCTAGGACCGGTTTCTGGCTATCAGCATCTTCAGACAGGATAGCTTGACTCCAGTGGTGTGGAGAGGATGGGACTCATCACTGAGCATACCCATCCCTCTCGGGGTGACAAATACAAAAACAACAATTGATGGACAGAATACAGAACAATGTCATACATTCACCCCAGTACAGAGATCTGGGCCTAAATCCATTGTTTTATTGCACTCCACACCACCCCAGTTCAGACATGGACATATGCAAATCAGCCTTGACCATGTGCCTCATTGGAACAGTCCAGCCCGAACTGCCAAGCCATGTCTTTCCTGGACCAGAATCCCGCATCCTAGGACCGGTTTCTGGCTATCAGCCGTCTTCAGCCAGGATAGCTTGACTCCAGTGGTGTGGTGAGCATGGGACTCACGTCTGCGCATTCTCATCCCACTCGGGTGACAAATGCAAAAACAACAATTGATGGACAGAATACAGAACATTGTCATACATTCACCCCAGTACAGAGATCAGGGCCTAAATCCATCGTTTTTTTGCACTCCACACCACCCCAGTTCAGAAATGGCCATATGCAAATCAGCCTTGAACCTTTGCATCATGGGAACAGTCCAGCCCGAACTGAAAAGCCATGTCTTTCCTGGACCAGAATCTAGCATCCTAGGACCGGTTTCTGGCTATCAGCCATCTTCAGCCAGGATAGCTTGACTCCAGTGGTGTGGAGAGCATGAGAATCACGTCTGAGCATACCCATCCCACGCGGGGTGACAAATGCAAAAACAACAATTGATGGACAGAATGCCGAACAATGTCATACTTTCACCCCAGTACAGAGATCTGGGCCTAAATCCATCGTTTTTTTGCACTCCACACCACCCAAGTTCAGACATGGCCATATGCAATTAAGCCTTGACCCTGTGCCTCATGGGAACTGTCCATCCCGAACTGCCAAGCCATGTCTTTCCTAGACCAGAATCAAGCATCCTAGGACCGGTTTCTGGCTATCAGCCATCTTCAGCCAGGATAGTTTGACTCCAGTGGTGTGGAGAGCATGGGACTGACGTCTGAGCATACCCATCCCACTCGGGGTGACAAATGCAAAAACAACAATTGATGGACAGAATGCAGAACAATGTCATGCATTCACTCCAGTACAAAGATCCTGGCCTAAATCCATCGTTTTTTTGCACTCCACACCACCCCAGTTCAGACATGGCCATATGCAAATCAGCCTTGACCCTGTGCCTCATGGGAACAGTCCTGCCCGAACTGCCAAGCCATGTCTTTCCTGGACAGGAATCAAGCATCCTAGGACCGGTTTCTGGCTATCAGCCGTCTTCAGCCTGGATAGCTTGACTACAGTGGTGTGGAGAGCATGGGACTCACGTTTGAGCATTCCCATCCCACTCGGTGTGACTAATGCAAAAACAACAATTGATTGACAGAATGCAGAACAATGTTATACATTCACCCCAGTACAGAGATCTGGGCCTAAATCCATCATATTTTTGCACTCCACACCACCCCAGTTCAGACATGGCCATAATTAAATCAGCCTTGACCCTGTGCCTCATGGGTACAGTCCAGCCCGAACTGCCAAGCAATGTCTTCCCTGGACAGAAATCAAGCATCCTAGGACCGGTTTCTGGCTATCAGCCGTCTTCAGCCAGGATAGATTGACTCCAGTGGTGTGGAGAGCATGGGACTCATGTCTGAGCATACCCATCCCACTCGGGGTGACAAATACAAAAACAACAATTGATGGAAAGAATTCAGAACAATGTCATACATTCACCCCAGTACAGAGATCTGGGCCTAAATCCATTTTTTTATTGCACTCCACACCACCCCAGTTCAGACATGGACATATGCAAATCAGCCTTGACCATGTGCCTCATTGGAACAGTCCAGCCCAAACTGCCAAGCCATGTCTTTCCTGGACCGGAAACCCGCATCCTAGGACCGGTTTCTGGCTATCAGCCGTCTTCAGCCAGGATAGCTTGAATCCAGTGGTGTGGAGAGCATGGGACTCACGTCTGCGCATTCTCATCCCACTCGGGTGACAAATGCAAAAACAACAATTGATGGACAGAATGCAGAACAATGTCATACATTCACCCCAGTACAGAGATCTGGGCCTAAATCCATCGTTTTTTTGCACTTCACACCACCCCAGTTCAGACATGGCCATATGCAAATCAGTCTTGACCCTGTGCCTCATGGGAACAGTCCCGCCCGAATTGCCAAGCCATGTCTTTCCTGGACAGGAATCAAGCATCCTAGGACCGGTTTCTGGCTATCAGCCGTCTTCAGCCAGGATAGCTTGACTCCAGTGGTGTGGAGAGCATGGGACTCACGTCTGAGCATACCCATCCCACTCGGGGTGACAAATGCAAAACATCAAATGATAGACAGAATGCAGAACAATGTCATACATTCACCCCAGTACAGAGATCAGGGCCTAAATCCATCGTTTTTTTGCACTCCACACCACCCCAGTTCAGACATGGCCATATGCAAATCAGCCTTGACCCTGTGACTCATGGGAACAATCCAGCCCGAACTGCCAAGCCATGTCTTTCCTGGACCAGATTCTAGCATACTAGGACCGGTTTCTGGCTATCAGCCGTCTTCAGCCAGGATAGCTTGACTCCAATGGTGTGGAGAGGATGGGACTCACCTATGAGCATACCCATCCCACTCGGAGTGACAAATGCAAAAACAACAATTGATATACAGAATGCAGAACAATGTTATACATTCACCCCAGTACAGAGATCTGGGCCTAAATCCATTGTTTTTTGCACTCCACACCACCCCAGTTCAGACATGGCCATATGCAAATCATCCATGACCCTGTGCCTCATGAGAACAGTCCAGCCCAAACTGCCAAGCCATGTCTTTCCTGGACAGGAATCAAGCATCCTAGGACCGGTTTCAGGCTATCAGCCGACTTCAGCCAGGATAGATTGACTCCAGTAGTGTGGAGAGCATGGGACTCACGCCTAAGCATACCCATCCCACTCGGGGTGACAAATGCAAAAACAACAATTGATGGACAGAATGTAGACCAATGTCATACATTCCCTCCAGTACAGAGATCCTGGCCTGAATCCATTGTTTTGTTGCACTCCACACCACCCCAGTTCAGACATGGCCATATGCAAATCAGCCTTGACCCTGTGCCTCATGGGAACAGTCCAGCCCAAACTGCCAAGCCATGTCTTTCCTGGACCGGAATCAAGCATCCTAGGACCAGTTTCTGGCTATCAGCCGTCTTCAGCCAGGATAGCTTGACTCCAGTGGTGTGGAGAGCATGGGACTCACATCTGAGCATACCCATCCCAATCGGGGTGACAAATGCAAAAACAACAATTGATGGACAGAATGCAGAACAATGTCATACATTCACCCCAGTACAGAGCTCTGGGCCTAAATCCAGTGTTTTTTGCACTCCACACCACCCCAGTTCAGACATGACCATATGCAAATCATCCATAACCCTGTGCCTCATGGGAACAGTCCAGCCCGAACTGCCAAGCCATGTCTTTCCTGGACAGGAATCAAGCATCCTAGGACCGGTTTCAGGCTATCAGCCGTCTTCAGCCAGGATAGATTGACTCCAGTGGTGTGGAGAGCATGGGACTCACGTCTGAGCATACCCATCCCACTCGGGGTGACAAATGCAAAACATCAAATGATAGACAGAATGCAGAACAATGTCATACATTCACCCCAGTACAGAGATCAGGGCCTAAATCCATCGTTTTTTTGCACTCCACACCACCCCAGTTCAGACATGGCCATATGCAAATCAGCCTTGACCCTGTGACTCATGGGAACAATCCAGCCCGAACTGCCAAGCCATGTCTTTCCTGGACCAGATTCTAGCATACTAGGACCGGTTTCTGGCTATCAGCCGTCTTCAGCCAGGATAGCTTGACTCCAATGTTGTGGAGAGGATGGGACTCACCTATGAGCATACCCATCCCACTCGGAGTGACAAATGCAAAAACAACAATTGATATACAGAATGCAGAACAATGTTATACATTCACCCCAGTACAGAGATCTGGGCCTAAATCCATTGTTTTTTGCACTCCACACCACCCCAGTTCAGACATGGCCATATGCAAATCATCCATGACCCTGTGCCTCATGAGAACAGTCCAGCCCAAACTGCCAAGCCATGTCTTTCCTGGACCGTAATCAAGCATCCTAGGACCGGTTTCTGGCTATCAGCCATCTTCAGCCAGGATAGCTTGACTCCAATGGCGTGGAGAGCATGGGACTCACGTCTGAGCATACCCATCCCACTCGGGATGACAAATGCAAAAACAACAATTGATGGACAGAATGCAGAACAATGTCATACATTCACTCCAGTACAGAGATCCTGGCCTAAATCCATCGTTTTTTTGCACTCCACACCACCCCAGTTCAGACATGGCCATATGCAAATCAGCTTTGACCCTGTGCCTCATGGGAACAGTCCAGCCCGAACTGCCAGGCCATGTATTTCCTGGACCGGAATCAAGAATCCTAGGACCGGTTTCTGGCTATCAGCCGTCTTCAGCCAGGATAGCTTGACTCCAGTGGTGTGGAGAGCATGGGACTCTCGTCTGAGCATACCCATCCCACTCGGGGTGACAAATGCAAAAACAGCAATTGATGGACAGAATGCAGAACAATGTCATACATTCACTCCAGTACAGAGATCCTGGCCTAAATCCTTCGTTTTTTTGCACTCCACACCACCCCAGTTCAGACATGGCCATATGCAAATCAGCCTTGACCCTGTGCCTCATTGGAACAATCCAGACCAAACTGCCAAGCCATGTCTTTCCTGGACAGGAATCAAGCATCCTAGGACCGGTTTCTGGCTATCAGCCGTCTTCAGCCAGGATAGATTGACTCCAGTGGTGTTGAGAGCATGGGACTCACGTCTGAGCATACCCATCCCACTTGGGGTGACAAATGCAAAAACAACAATTGATGGACAGAATGCAGAACAATGTCATACATTCACTCCAGTACAGAGATCCTGGCATAAATCCATCGTTTTTTTGCACTCCACACCACCCCAGTTCAGACATGGCCATATGCAAATCAGCCTTGACCCTGTGCCTAATTGGAACAATCCAGGCCAAACTGCCAAGCCATGTCTTTCCTGGACAGGAATCAAGCATCCTAGGACCGGTTTCTGGCTATCAGCCGTCTTCAGCCAGGATAGATTGACTCCAGTGGTGTTTAGAGCATGGGACTCACGTCTGAGCATACCCATCCTACTCGGGGGAACAAATGCAAAAACAACAAGTGATGGACAGAATGCAGAACAATGTCATATATTCACCCCAGTACAGAGATCTGGGCCTAAATCCATTATTTTTTTGCACTCCACACCACCTTAGTTCAAGTCAAGTCAAGTCAAGTCAAGGAATTTATATAGCGCACTACATACCCAGAGGGTCTCAAGGCGCTTAAGGAGGGGTGGGGAGTTACTTGTCAAATATCCACGTTTTAAGTTGCTTTCTGAATGCTAGGTGGTTCTGGGTAAGGCGAAGGTAAGTGGGAAGTGAGTTCCAGGTTTTAGCTGCCATAGTTCAGACATGGCCATATGCAAATCATCCTTGACCCTGTGCCTTGTGGGAACAGTCCAACCCAAACTGAAAAGCCATGTCTTTCCTGGACCAGATTCTAGCATACTAGGACCGGTTTCTGGCTATCAGCCGTCTTCAGCCAGGATAGCTTGACTCCAATGGTGTGGAGAGCATGGGACTCACCTCTGAGCATACCCATCCCACTCGGAGTGACAAATGCAAAAACAATAATTGATATACAGAATGCAGAACAATGTTATACATTCACCCCAGTACAGAGATCTGGGCCTAAATCCATTGTTTTTTGCACTCCACACCACCCCAGTTCAGACATGGCCATATGCAAATCATCCATGACCCTGTGCCTCATGAGAACAGTCCACCCCGAACTGCCAAGCCATGTCTTTCCTGGACTGGAATCAAGCATCCTAGGACCGGTTTCAGGCTATCAGCCGTCTTCAGCCAGGATAGATTGACTCCAGTGGTGTGGAGAGCATGGGACTCACGTCTGAGCATACCCATCCCACTCGGGGTGACAAATGCAAAAACAACAATTGATGGACAGAATGCAGAACAATGTCATACATTCACTCCAGTACAGAGATCCTGGGCTAAATCCATCGTTTTTTTGCACTCCACACCAACCCAGTTCAGACATGGCCATATGCAAATCAGCCTTGACCCTGTGCCTCATGGGACCAGTCCAGCCCGAACTGCCAAGCCATGTCTTTCCTGGACAGGAATCAAGCATCCTAGGACCGGTTTCTGGCTATCAGCCGTCTTCAGCCAGGATAGCTTGACTCCAGTGGTGTGGAGAGCATGGGACTCACGTCTGAGCATACCCATCCCACTTGGGGTGACAAATGCAAAAACATCAAATGATAGACAGAATGCAGAGCAATGTCATACGTTCACCCCAGTACAGAGATCAGGGCCTAAATCCATCGTTTTTTTGCACTCCACACCACCCCAGTTCAGACATGGCCATATGCAAATCAGCCTTGACCCTGTGACTCATGGGAACAATCCAGCCCGAACTGCCAAGCCATGTCTTTCCTGGACAGGAATCAAGCATCCTAGGGCCGGTTTCTGGCTATCAGCTGTCTTCAGCCAGGTTAGATTGACTCCAGTGGTGTTTAGAGCATGGGACTCACGTCTGAGCATACCCATCCTACTCGGGGTAAAAAATGCAAAAACAACAAGTGATGGACAGAATGCAGAACAATGTCATACATTCACCCCAGTACAGAGCTCTGGGCCTACATCCATCATTTTTTTGGACTCCACACCATCTCAGTTCAGACATGGCCATATGCAAATCATCCTTTACCCTGTGCCTCGTGGGAACAGTCCAACCCAAACTGAAAAGCCATGTCTTTCCTGGACCAGATTCTAGCATACTAGGACCGGTTTCTGGCTATCAGCCGTCTTCAGCCAGGATAGCTTGACTCCAATGGTGTGGAGAGGATGGGACTCACCTATGAGCATACCCATCCCACTCGGAGTGACAAATGCAAAAACAACAATTGATATACAGAATGCAGAACAATGTTATACATTCACCCCAGTACAGAGATCTGGGCCTAAATCCATTGTTTTTTGCACTCCACACCACCCCAGTTCAGACATGGCCATATGCAAATCATCCATGACCCTGTGCCTCATGAGAACAGTCCAGCCCGAACTGCCAAGCCATGTCTTTCCTGGACAGGAATCAAGCATCCTAGGACCGGTTTCTGGCTATCAGCCGTCTTCAGCCAGGATAGATTGACTCCAGTGGTGTGGAGAGCATGGGACTCACGTCTAAGCATACCCATCCCACTCGGGGTGACAAATGCAAAAACAACAATTGATGGACAGAATGCAGACCAATGTCATACATTCGCTCCAGTACAGAGATCCTGGCCTAAATCCATTGTTTTGTTGCACTCCACACCACCCCAGTTCAGACATGGCCATATGCAAATCAGCCTTGACCCTGTGCCTCATGGGAACAGTCCAGCCCGAACTGCCAAGCCATGTCTTTCCTGGACCGGAATCAAGCATCCTAGGACCAGTTTTTGGCTATCAGCCGTCTTCAGCCAGGATAGCTTGACTCCAGTGGTGTGGAGAGCATGGGACTCACGTCTGAGCATACCCATCCCACTCGGGGTGACTAATGCAAAAACAACAATTGATGGACAGAATGCAGAACAATGTCATACATTCACCCCAGTACAGAGATATGGCCTAAATCCATCATTTTTGTGCACTCCACACCACCCCAGTTCAGACATGGATAATGCATATCAGCCTTACCCTGTGCCTCATGGGAACTGTTCAGCCCGAACTGCCAAGCCATGTCTTTCCTGGACCGGAATCAAGCATCCTAGGACCGGTTTATGGCTATCAGCCGTCTTCAGCCAGGATAGCTTGACTCTAGTGTTGTGGTGAGCATGGGACTCACGTCTGAGCATACCCATCCCACTCGGGGTGACAAATGCAAAAACAACAATTGATGGACAGAATGCAGAACAATGTCATACATTCACCCCAGTACAGAGCTCTGGGCCTAAATCCAGTGTTTTTTGCACTCCACACCACCCCAGTTCAGACATGACCATATGCAAATCATCCATAACCCTGTGCCTCATGGGAACAGTCCAGCCCGAACTGCCAAGCCATGTCTTTCCTGGACAGGAATCAAGCATCCTAGGACCGGTTTCTGGCTATCAGCCGTCTTCAGCCAGGATAGCTTGACTCCAGTGGTGTGGAGAATGGGACTCACGTCTGAGCATACCCATCCCACTCGGGGTGACAAATGCAAAAACAATCATTGATGGACAGAATGCAGAGCAATGTCATACATTCACTCCAGTACAGAGATCCTGGCCTAAATCCATCATTTTTTTGCACTCCACACCTCCCCAGTTCAGACATGGCCATATGCAAATCAGCCTTGACCCTGTGCCTCATGGGAACAGTCCAGCCCGAACTGCCAAGCCATGTCTTTCCTGGACCGTAATCAAGCATCCTAGGACCGGTTTCTGGCTATCAGCCGTCTTCAGCCAGGATAGCTTGACTCCAATGGCGTGGAGAGCATGGGACTCACGTCTGAGCATACCCATCCCACTCGGGATGACAAATGCAAAAACAACAATTGATGGACAGAATGCAGAACAATGTCATACATTCACTCCAGTACAGAGATCCTGGCCTAAATCCATCGTTTTTTTGCACTCCACACCACCCCAGTTCAGACATGGCCATATGCAAATCAGCTTTGACCCTGTGCCTCATGGGAACAGTCCAGCCCGAACTGCCAGGCCATGTATTTCCTGGACCGGAATCAAGAATCCTAGGACCGGTTTCTGGCTATCAGCCGTCTTCAGCCAGGATAGCTTGAGTCCAGTGGTGTGGAGAGCATGGGACTCTCGTCTGAGCATACCCATCCCACTCGGGGTGACAAATGCAAAAACAACAATTGATGGACAGAATGCAGAACAATGTCATACATTCACTCCAGTACAGAGATCCTGGCCGAAATCCATCGTTTTTTTGCACTCCACACCACCCCAGTTCAGACATGGCCATATGCAAATCAGCCTTGACCCTGTGCCTCATTGGAACAATCCAGACCAAACTGCCAAGCCATGTCTTTCCTTGACAGAAATCAAGCATCCTAGGACCGGTTTCTGGCTATCAGCCGTCTTCAGCCAGGATAGATTGACTCCAGTGGTGTTTAGAGCATGGGACTCACGTCTGAGCATACCCATCCTACTCGGGGTAACAAATGCAAAAACAACAAGTGATGGACAGAATGCAGAACAATGTCATACATTCATCCCAGTACAGAGATCTGGGCCTAAATCCATTATTTTTTTGCACTCCACACCACCTCAGTTCAGACATGACCATATGCAAATCATCCTTGACCCTGTGCCTCGTGGGAACAGTCCAACCCAAACTGAAAAGCCATGTCTTTCCTGGACCAGATTCTAGCATACTAGGACCGGTTTCTGGCTATCAGCCGTCTTCAGCCAGGATAGCTTGACTCCAATGGTGTGGAGAGCATGGGACTCACCTCTGAGCATACCCATCCCACTCGGAGTGACAAATGCAAAAACAATAATTGATATACAGAATGCAGAACAATGTTATACATTCACCCCAGTACAGAGATCTGGGGCTAAATCTATTGTTTTTTGCACTCCACACCACCCCAGTTCAGACATGGCCATATGCAAATCATCCATGACCCTGTGCCTCATGAGAACAGTCCAGCCCGAACTGCCAAGACATGTCTTTCCTGGACTGGAATCAAGCATACTAGGACCGGTTTCAGGCTATCAGCCGTCTTCAGCCAGGATAGATTGACTCCAGTGGTGTGGAGAGCATGGGACTCACGTCTGAGCATACCCATCCCACAAGGGGTGACAAATGCAAAAACAACAATTGATGGACAGAATGCAGAACAATGTCATACATTCACTCCAGTACAGAGATCCTGGCCTAAATCCATCGTTTTTTTGCACTCCACACCACCCCAGTTTAGACATGGCCATATGCATCAGCCTTGACCCTGTGACTCATGGGAACAATCCAGCCTGAACTGCCAAGCCATGTCTTTCCTGGACAGGAATCAAGCATCCTAGGACCGGTTTCTGGCTATCAGCTGTCTTCAGCCAGGTTAGATTGACTCCAGTGGTGTTTTGAGCATGGGACTCACGTCTGAGCATACCCATCCTACTCGGGGGAACAAATGCAAAAACAACAAGTGATGGACAGAATGCAGAACAATGTCATACATTCACCCCAGTACAGAGATCTGGGCCTAAATCCATTATTTTTTTGCACTCCACACCACCTTAGTTCAAGTCAAGTCAAGTCAAGTCAAGGAATTTATATAGCGCACTACATACCCAGAGGGTCTCAAGGCGCTTCAGGAGGGGTGGGGAGTTACTTGTCAAATATCCACGTTTTAAGTTGTTTTCTGAATGCTAGGTGGTTCTGGGTAAGGCGAAGGTAAGTGGGAAGTGAGTTCCAGGTTTTAGCTGCCATAGTTCAGACATGGCCATATGCAAATCATCCTTGACCCTGTGCCTCGTGGGAACAGTCCAACCCAAACTGAAAAGCCATGTCTTTCCTGGACCAGATTCTAGCATACTAGGACCGGTTTCTGGCTATCAGCCGTCTTCAGCCAGGATAGCTTGACTCCAATGGTGTGGAGAGCATGGGACTCACCTCTGAGCATACCCATCCCACTCGGAGTGACAAATGCAAAAACAATAATTGATATACAGAATGCAGAACAATGTTATACATTCACCCCAGTACAGAGATCTGGGCCTAAATCCATTGTTTTTTGCACTCCACACCACCCCAGTTCAGACATGGCCATATGCAAATCATCCATGACCCTGTGCCTCATGAGAACAGTCCACCCCGAACTGCCAAGCCATGTCTTTCCTGGACTGGAATCAAGCATCCTAGGACCGGTTTCAGGCTATCAGCCGTCTTCAGCCAGGATAGATTGACTCCAGTGGTGTGGAGAGCATGGGACTCACGTCTGAGCATACCCATCCCACTCGGGGTGACAAATGCAAAAACAACAATTGATGGACAGAATGCAGAACAATGTCATACATTCACTCCAGTACAGAGATCCTGGGCTAAATCCATCGTTTTTTTGCACTCCACACCACCCCAGTTCAGACATGGCCATATGCAAATCAGCCTTGACCCTGTGCCTCATGGGACCAGTCCAGCCCGAACTGCCAAGCCATGTCTTTCCTGGACAGGAATCAAGCATCCTAGGACCGGTTTCTGGCTATCAGCCGTCTTCAGCCAGGATAGCTTGACTCCAGTGGTGTGGAGAGCATGGGACTCACGTCTGAGCATACCCATCCCACTTGGGGTGACAGATGCAAAAACATCAAATGATAGACAGAATGCAGAGCAATGTCATACGTTCACCCCAGTACAGAGATCAGGGCCTAAATCCATCGTTTTTTTGCACTCCACACCACCCCAGTTCAGACATGGCCATATGCAAATCAGCCTTGACCCTGTGACTCATGGGAACAACCCAGCCCGAACTGCCAAGCCATGTCTTTCCTGGACAGGAATCAAGCATCCTAGGACCGGTTTCTGGCTATCAGCCGTCTTCAGCCAGGATAGCTTGACTCCAATGGTGTGGAGAGGATGGGACTCACCTATGAGCATACCCATCCCACTCGGAGTGACAAATACAAAAACAACAATTGATATACAGAATGCAGAACAATGTTATACATTCACCCCAGTACAGAGATCTGGGCCTAAATCCATTGTTTTTTGCACTCCACACCACCCCAGTTCAGACATGGCCATATGCAAATCATCCATGACCCTGTGCCTCATGAGAACAGTCCAGCACGAACTGCCAAGCCATGTCTTTCCTGGACAGGAATCAAGCATCCTAGGACCGGTTTCAGGCTATCAGCCGTCTTCAGCCAGGATAGATTGACTCCAGTGGTGTGGAGAGCATGGGACTCACGTCTAAGCATACCCATCCCACTCGGGGTGACAAATGCAAAAACAACAATTGATGGACAGAATGCAGACCAATGTCATACATTCCCTCCAGTACAGAGATCCTGGCCTAAATCCATTGTTTTGTTGCACTCCACACCACCCCAGTTCAGACATGGCCATATGCAAATCAGCCTTGACCCTGTGCCTCATGGGAACAGTCTAGCCCGAACTGCCAAGCCATGTCTTTCCTGGACCGGAATCAAGCATCCTAGGACCAGTTTCTGGCTATCAGCCGTCTTCAGCCAGGATAGCTTGACTCCAGTGGTGTGGAGAGCATGGGACTCACGTCTGAGCATACCTATCCCACTCGGGGTGACTAATGCAAAAACAACAATTGATGGACAGAATGCAGAACAATGTCATACATTCACCCCAGTACAGAGATATGGCCTAAATCCATCATTTTTGTGCACTCCACACCACCCCAGTTCAGACATGGATAATGCATATCAGCCTTGACCCTGTGCCTCATGGGAACTGTTCAGCCCGAACTGCCAAGCCATGTCTTTCCTGGACCGGAATCAAGCATCCTAGGACCGGTTTATGGCTATCAGCCATCTTCAGCCAGGATAGCTTGACTCTAGTGTTGTGGTGAGCATGGGACTCACGTCTGAGCATACCCATCCCACTCGGGGTGACAAATGCAAAAACAACAATTGATGGACAGAATGCAGAAAAATGTCATACATTCACCCCAGTACAGAGCTCTGGGCCTAAATCCAGTGTTTTTTGCACTCCACACCACCCCAGTTCAGACATGACCATATGCAAATCATCCATAACCCTGTGCCTCATGGGAACAGTCCAGCCCGAACTGCCAAGCCATGTCTTTCCTGGACAGGAATCAAGCATCCTAGGACCGGTTTCAGGCTATCAGCCGTCTTCAGCCAGGATAGATTGACTCCAGTGGTGTGGAGAGCATGGAACTCACGTCTGAGCATACCCATCCCACTCGGGGTGACAAATGCAAAAACAACAATTGATGGACAGAATGCAGAACAATGTCATACATTCACTCCAGTACAGAGATCCTGGGCTAAATCCATCGTTTTTTTGCACTCCACACCAACCCAGTTCAGACATGGCCATATGCAAATCAGCCTTGACCCTGTGCCTCATGGGACCAGTCCAGCCCGAACTGCCAAGCCATGTCTTTCCTGGACAGGAATCAAGCATCCTAGGACCGGTTTCTGGCTATCAGCCGTCTTCAGCCAGGATAGCTTGACTCCAGTGGTGTGGAGAGCATGGGACTCACGTCTGAGCATACCCATCCCACTTGGGGTGACAAATGCAAAAACATCAAATGATAGACAGAATGCAGAGCAATGTCATACGTTCACCCCAGTACAGAGATCAGGGCCTAAATCCATCGTTTTTTTGCACTCCACACCACCCCAGTTCAGACATGGCCATATGCAAATCAGCCTTGACCCTGTGACTCATGGGAACAATCCAGCCCGAACTGCCAAGCCATGTCTTTCCTGGACAGGAATCAAGCATCCTAGGACCGGTTTCTGGCTATCAGCTGTCTTCAGCCAGGTTAGATTGACTCCAGTGGTGTTTAGAGCATGGGACTCACGTCTGAGCATACCCATCCTACTCGGGGTAAAAAATGCAAAAACAACAAGTGATGGACAGAATGCAGAACAATGTCATACATTCACCCCAGTACAGAGATCTGGGCCTAAATCCATTGTTTTTTGCACTCCACACCACCCCAGTTCAGACATGGCCATATGCAAATCATCCATGACCCTGTGCCTCATGAGAACAGTCCAGCCCGAACTGCCAAGCCATGTCTTTCCTGGACAGGAATCAAGCATCCTAGGACCGGTTTCTGGCTATCAGCCGTCTTCAGCCAGGATAGATTGACTCCAGTGGTGTGGAGAGCATGGGACTCACGTCTAAGCATACCCATCCCACTCGGGGTGACAAATGCAAAAACAACAATTGATGGACAGAATGCAGACCAATGTCATACATTCGCTCCAGTACAGAGATCCTGGCCTAAATCCATTGTTTTGTTGCACTCCACACCACCCCAGTTCAGACATGGCCATATGCAAATCAGCCTTGACCCTGTGCCTCATGGGAACAGTCCAGCCCGAACTGCCAAGCCATGTCTTTCCTGGACCGGAATCAAGCATCCTAGGACCAGTTTTTGGCTATCAGCCGTCTTCAGCCAGGATAGCTTGACTCCAGTGGTGTGGAGAGCATGGGACTCACGTCTGAGCATACCCATCCCACTCGGGGTGACTAATGCAAAAACAACAATTGATGGACAGAATGCAGAACAATGTCATACATTCACCCCAGTACAGAGATATGGCCTAAATCCATCATTTTTGTGCACTCCACACCACCCCAGTTCAGACATGGATAATGCATATCAGCCTTACCCTGTGCCTCATGGGAACTGTTCAGCCCGAACTGCCAAGCCATGTCTTTCCTGGACCGGAATCAAGCATCCTAGGACCGGTTTATGGCTATCAGCCGTCTTCAGCCAGGATAGCTTGACTCTAGTGTTGTGGTGAGCATGGGACTCACGTCTGAGCATACCCATCCCACTCGGGGTGACAAATGCAAAAACAACAATTGATGGACAGAATGCAGAACAATGTCATACATTCACCCCAGTACAGAGCTCTGGGCCTAAATCCAGTGTTTTTTGCACTCCACACCACCCCAGTTCAGACATGACCATATGCAAATCATCCATAACCCTGTGCTTCATGGGAACAGTCCAGCCCGAACTGCCAAGCCATGTCTTTCCTGGACAGGAATCAAGCATCCTAGGACCGGTTTCTGGCTATCAGCCGTCTTCAGCCAGGATAGCTTGACTCCAGTGGTGTGGAGAATGGGACTCACGTCTGAGCATACCCATCCCACTCGGGGTGACAAATGCAAAAACAATCATTGATGGACAGAATGCAGAGCAATGTCATACATTCACTCCAGTACAGAGATCCTGGCCTAAATCCATCGTTTTTTTGCACTCCACACCTCCCCAGTTCAGACATGGCCATATGCAAATCAGCCTTGACCCTGTGCCTCATGGGAACAGTCCAGCCCGAACTGCCAAGCCATGTCTTTCCTGGACCGTAATCAAGCATCCTAGGACCGGTTTCTGGCTATCAGCCGTCTTCAGCCAGGATAGCTTGACTCCAATGGCGTGGAGAGCATGGGACTCACGTCTGAGCATACCCATCCCACTCGGGATGACAAATGCAAAAACAACAATTGATGGACAGAATGCAGAACAATGTCATACATTCACTCCAGTACAGAGATCCTGGCCTAAATCCATCGTTTTTTTGCACTCCACACCACCCCAGTTCAGACATGGCCATATGCAAATCAGCTTTGACCCTGTGCCTCATGGGAACAGTCCAGCCCGAACTGCCAGGCCATGTATTTCCTGGACCGGAATCAAGAATCCTAGGACCGGTTTCTGGCTATCAGCCGTCTTCAGCCAGGATAGCTTGACTCCAGTGGTGTGGAGAGCATGGGACTCTCGTCTGAGCATACCCATCCCACTCGGGGTGACAAATGCAAAAACAACAATTGATGGACAGAATGCAGAACAATGTCATACATTCACTCCAGTACAGAGATCCTGGCCTAAATCCATCGTTTTTTTGCACTCCACACCACCCCAGTTCAGACATGGCCATATGCAAATCAGCCTTGACCCTGTGCCTCATTGGAACAATCCAGACCAAACTGCCAAGCCATGTCTTTCCTTGACAGAAATCAAGCATCCTAGGACCGGTTTCTGGCTATCAGCCGTCTTCAGCCAGGATAGATTGACTCCAGTGGTGTTTAGAGCATGGGACTCACGTCTGAGCATACCCATCCTACTCGGGGTAACAAATGCAAAAACAACAAGTGATGGACAGAATGCAGAACAATGTCATACATTCATCCCAGTACAGAGATCTGGGCCTAAATCCATTATTTTTTTGCACTCCACACCACCTCAGTTCAGACATGGCCATATGCAAATCATCCTTGACCCTGTGCCTCGTGGGAACAGTCCAACCCAAACTGAAAAGCCATGTCTTTCCTGGACCAGATTCTAGCATACTAGGACCGGTTTCTGGCTATCAGCCGTCTTCAGCCAGGATAGCTTGACTCCAATGGTGTGGAGAGCATGGGACTCACCTCTGAGCATACCCATCCCACTCGGAGTGACAAATGCAAAAACAATAATTGATATACAGAATGCAGAACAATGTTATACATTCACCCCAGTACAGAGATCTGGGGCTAAATATATTGTTTTTTGCACTCCACACCACCCCAGTTCAGACATGGCCATATGCAAATCATCCATGACCCTGTGCCTCATGAGAACAGTCCAGCCCGAACTGCCAAGACATGTCTTTCCTGGACTGGAATCAAGCATACTAGGACCGGTTTCAGGCTATCAGCCGTCTTCAGCCAGGATAGATTGACTCCAGTGGTGTGGAGAGCATGGGACTCACGTCTGAGCATACCCATCCCACAAGGGGTGACAAATGCAAAAACAACAATTGATGGACAGAATGCAGAACAATGTCATACATTCACTCCAGTACAGAGATCCTGGCCTAAATCCATCGTTTTTTTGCACTCCACACCACCCCAGTTTAGACATGGCCATATGCATCAGCCTTGACCCTGTGACTCATGGGAACAATCCAGCCTGAACTGCCAAGCCATGTCTTTCCTGGACAGGAATCAAGCATCCTAGGACCGGTTTCTGGCTATCAGCTGTCTTCAGCCAGGTTAGATTGACTCCAGTGGTGTTTTGAGCATGGGACTCACGTCTGAGCATACCCATCCTACTCGGGGGAACAAATGCAAAAACAACAAGTGATGGACAGAATGCAGAACAATGTCATACATTCACCCCAGTACAGAGATCTGGGCCTAAATCCATTATTTTTTTGCACTCCACACCACCTTAGTTCAAGTCAAGTCAAGTCAAGTCAAGGAATTTATATAGCGCACTACATACCCAGAGGGTCTCAAGGCGCTTAAGGAGGGGTGGGGAGTTACTTGTCAAATATCCACGTTTTAAGTTGTTTTCTGAATGCTAGGTGGTTCTGGGTAAGGCGAAGGTAAGTGGGAAGTGAGTTCCAGGTTTTAGCTGCCATAGTTCAGACATGGCCATATGCAAATCATCCTTGACCCTGTGCCTCGTGGGAACAGTCCAACCCAAACTGAAAAGCCATGTCTTTCCTGGACCAGATTCTAGCATACTAGGACCGGTTTCTGGCTATCAGCCGTCTTCAGCCAGGATAGCTTGACTCCAATGGTGTGGAGAGCATGGGACTCACCTCTGAGCATACCCATCCCACTCGGAGTGACAAATGCAAAAACAATAATTGATATACAGAATGCAGAACAATGTTATACATTCACCCCAGTACAGAGATCTGGGCCTAAATCCATTGTTTTTTGCACTCCACACCACCCCAGTTCAGACATGGCCATATGCAAATCATCCATGACCCTGTGCCTCATGAGAACAGTCCACCCCGAACTGCCAAGCCATGTCTTTCCTGGACTGGAATCAAGCATCCTAGGACCGGTTTCAGGCTATCAGCTGTCTTCAGCCAGGATAGATTGACTCCAGTGGTGTGGAGAGCATGGGACTCACGTCTGAGCATACCCATCCCACTCGGGGTGACAAATGCAAAAACAACAATTGATGGACAGAATGCAGAACAATGTCATACATTCACTCCAGTACAGAGATCCTGGGCTAAATCCATCGTTTTTTTGCACTCCACACCACCCCAGTTCAGACATGGCCATATGCAAATCAGCCTTGACCCTGTGCCTCATGGGACCAGTCCAGCCCGAACTGCCAAGCCATGTCTTTCCTGGACAGGAATCAAGCATCCTAGGACCGGTTTCTGGCTATCAGCCGTCTTCAGCCAGGATAGCTTGACTCCAGTGGTGTGGAGAGCATGGGACTCACGTCTGAGCATACCCATCCCACTTGGGGTGACAAATGCAAAAACATCAAATGATAGACAGAATGCAGAGCAATGTCATACGTTCACCCCAGTACAGAGATCAGGGCCTAAATCCATCGTTTTTTTGCACTCCACACCACCCCAGTTCAGACATGGCCATATGCAAATCAGCCTTGACCCTGTGACTCATGGGAACAATCCAGCCCGAACTGCCAAGCCATGTCTTTCCTGGACAGGAATCAAGCATCCTAGGACCGGTTTCTGGCTATCAGCCGTCTTCAGCCAGGATAGCTTGACTCCAATGGTGTGGAGAGGATGGGACTCACCTATGAGCATACCCATCCCACTCGGAGTGACAAATACAAAAACAACAATTGATATACAGAATGCAGCACAATGTTATACATTCACCCCAGTACAGAGATCTGGGCCTAAATCCATTGTTTTTTGCACTCCACACCACCCCAGTTCAGACATGGCCATATGCAAATCATCCATGACCCTGTGCCTCATGAGAACAGTCCAGCCCGAACTGCCAAGCCATGTCTTTCCTGGACAGGAATCAAGCATCCTAGGACCGGTTTCAGGCTATCAGCCGTCTTCAGCCAGGATAGATTGACTCCAGTGGTGTGGAGAGCATGGGACTCACGTCTAAGCATACCCATCCCACTCGGGGTGACAAATGCAAAAACAACAATTGATGGACAGAATGCAGACCAATGTCATACATTCCCTCCAGTACAGAGATCCTGGCCTAAATCCATTGTTTTGTTGCACTCCACACCACCCCAGTTCAGACATGGCCATATGCAAATCAGCCTTGACCCTGTGCCTCATGGGAACAGTCTAGCCCGAACTGCCAAGCCATGTCTTTCCTGGACCGGAATCAAGCATCCTAGGACCAGTTTCTGGCTATCAGCCGTCTTCAGCCAGGATAGCTTGACTCCAGTGGTGTGGAGAGCATGGGACTCACGTCTGAGCATACCTATCCCACTCGGGGTGACTAATGCAAAAACAACAATTGATGGACAGAATGCAGAACAATGTCATACATTCACCCCAGTACAGAGATATGGCCTAAATCCATCATTTTTGTGCACTCCACACCACCCCAGTTCAGACATGGATAATGCATATCAGCCTTGACCCTGTGCCTCATGGGAACTGTTCAGCCCGAACTGCCAAGCCATGTCTTTCCTGGACCGGAATCAAGCATCCTAGGACCGGTTTATGGCTATCAGCCATCTTCAGCCAGGATAGCTTGACTCTAGTGTTGTGGTGAGCATGGGACTCACGTCTGAGCATACCCATCCCACTCGGGGTGACAAATGCAAAAACAACAATTGATGGACAGAATGCAGAAAAATGTCATACATTCACCCCAGTACAGAGCTCTGGGCCTAAATCCAGTGTTTTTTGCACTCCACACCACCCCAGTTCAGACATGACCATATGCAAATCATCCATAACCCTGTGCCTCATGGGAACAGTCCAGCCCGAACTGCCAAGCCATGTCTTTCCTGGACAGGAATCAAGCATCCTAGGACCGGTTTCAGGCTATCAGCCGTCTTCAGCCAGGATAGATTGACTCCAGTGGTGTGGAGAGCATGGGACTCACGTCTGAGCATACCCATCCCGACTCGGGGTGACAAATGCAAAAACAATCATTGATGGACAGAATGCAGAGCAAGGTCATACATTCACTCCAGTACAGAGATCCTGGCCTAAATCCATCGTTTTTTTGCACTCCACACCTCCCCAGTTCAGACATGGCCATATGCAAATCAGCCATGACCCTGTGCCTCATGAGAACAGTCCAGCCCGAACTGCCAAGCCATGTCTTTCCTGGACAGGAATCAAGCATCCTAGGACCGGTTTCAGGCTATCAGCCGTCTTCAGCCAGGATAGATTGACTCCAGTGGTGTGGAGAGCATGGGACTCACGTCTAAGCATACCCATCCCACTCGGGGTGACAAATGCAAAAACAACAATTGATGGACAGAATGCAGACCAATGTCATACATTCGCTCCAGTACAGAGATCCTGGCCTAAATCCATTGTTTTGTTGCACTCCACACCACCCCAGTTCAGACATGGCCATATGCAAATCAGCCTTGACCCTGTGCCTCATGGGAACAGTCCAGCCCGAACTGCCAAGCCATGTCTTTCCTGGACCGGAATCAAGCATCCTAGGACCAGTTTTTGGCTATCAGCCGTCTTCAGCCAGGATAGCTTGACTCCAGTGGTGTGGAGAGCATGGGACTCACGTCTGAGCATACCCATCCCACTCGGGGTGACTAATGGAAAAACAACAATTGATGGACAGAATGCAGAACAATTTCATACATTCACCCCAGTACAGAGATATGGCCTAAATCCATCATTTTTGTGCACTCCACACCACCCCAGTTCAGACATGGATAATGCATATCAGCCTTACCCTGTGCCTCATGGGAACTGTTCAGCCCGAACTGCCAAGCCATGTCTTTCCTGGACCGGAATCAAGCATCCTAGGACCGGTTTATGGCTATCAGCCGTCTTCAGCCAGGATAGCTTGACTCTAGTGTTGTGGTGAGCATGGGACTCACGTCTGAGCATACCCATCCCACTCGGGGTGACAAATGCAAAAACAACAATTGATGGACAGAATGCAGAACAATGTCATACATTCACCCCAGTACAGAGCTCTGGGCCTAAATCCAGTGTTTTTTGCACTCCACACCACCCCAGTTCAGACATGACCATATGCAAATCATCCATAACCCTGTGCCTCATGGGAACAGTCCAGCCCGAACTGCCAAGCCATGTCTTTCCTGGACAGGAATCAAGCATCCTAGGACCGGTTTCTGGCTATCAGCCGTCTTCAGCCAGGATAGCTTGACTCCAGTGGTGTGGAGAATGGGACTCACGTCTGAGCATACCCATCCCACTCGGGGTGACAAATGCAAAAACAATCATTGATGGACAGAATGCAGAGCAATGTCATACATTCACTCCAGTACAGAGATCCTGGCCTAAATCCATCGTTTTTTTGCACTCCACACCTCCCCAGTTCAGACATGGCCATATGCAAATCAGCCTTGACCCTGTGCCTCATGGGAACAGTCCAGCCCGAACTGCCAAGCCATGTCTTTCCTGGACCGTAATCAAGCATCCTAGGACCGGTTTCTGGCTATCAGCCGTCTTCAGCCAGGATAGCTTGACTCCAATGGCGTGGAGAGCATGGGACTCACGTCTGAGCATACCCATCCCACTCGGGATGACAAATGCAAAAACAACAATTGATGGACAGAATGCAGAACAATGTCATACATTCACTCCAGTACAGAGATCCTGGCCTAAATCCATCGTTTTTTTGCACTCCACACCACCCCAGTTCAGACATGGCCATATGCAAATCAGCTTTGACCCTGTGCCTCATGGGAACAGTCCAGCCCGAACTGCCAGGCCATGTATTTCCTGGACCGGAAATCAAGAATCCTAGAACCGGTTTCTGGCTATCAGCCGTCTTCAGCCAGGATAGCTTGACTCCAGTGGTGTGGAGAGCATGGGACTCTTGTCTGAGCATACCCATCCCACTCGGGGTGACAAATGCAAAAACAACAATTGATGGACAGAATGCAGAACAATGTCATACATTCACTCCAGTACAGAGATCCTGGCCTAAATCCATCGTTTTTTTGCACTCCACACCACCCCAGTTCAGACATGGCCATATGCAAATCAGCCTTGACCCTGTGCCTCATTGGAACAATCCAGACCAAAATGCCAAGCCATGTCTTTCCTTGACAGGAATCAAGCATCCTAGGACCGGTTTCTGGCTATCAGCCGTCTTCAGCCAGGATAGATTGACTCCAGTGGTGTTTAGAGCATGGGACTCACGTCTGAGCATACCCATCCTACTCGGGGTAACAAATGCAAAAACAACAAGTGATGGACAGAATGCAGAACAATGTCATACATTCATCCCAGTACAGAGATCTGGGCCTAAATCCATTATTTTTTTGCACTCCACACCACCTCAGTTCAGACATGGCCATATGCAAATCATCCTTGACCCTGTGCCTCGTGGGAACAGTCCAACCCAAACTGAAAAGCCATGTCTTTCCTGGACCAGATTCTAGCATACTAGGACCGGTTTCTGGCTATCAGCCGTCTTCAGCCAGGATAGCTTGACTCCAATGGTGTGGAGAGCATGGGACTCACCTCTGAGCATACCCATCCCACTCGGAGTGACAAATGCAAAAACAATAATTGATATACAGAATGCAGAACAATGTTATACATTCACCCCAGTACAGAGATCTGGGGCTAAATCTATTGTTTTTTGCACTCCACACCACCCCAGTTCAGACATGGCCATATGCAAATCATCCATGACCCTGTGCCTCATGAGAACAGTCCAGCCCGAACTGCCAAGACATGTCTTTCCTGGACTGGAATCAAGCATACTAGGACCGGTTTCAGGCTATCAGCCGTCTTCAGCCAGGATAGATTGACTCCAGTGGTGTGGAGAGCATGGGACTCACGTCTGAGCATACCCATCCCACAAGGGGTGACAAATGCAAAAACAACAATTGATGGACAGAATGCAGAACAATGTCATACATTCACTCCAGTACAGAGATCCTGGCCTAAATCCATCGTTTTTTTGCACTCCACACCACCCCAGTTTAGACATGGCCATATGCAAATCAGCCTTGACCCTGTGACTCATGGGAACAGTCCAGCCCGAACTGCCAGGCCATGTCTTTCCTGGACCGGAATCAAGAATCCTAGGACCGGTTTCTGGCTATCAGCCGTCTTCAGCCAGGATAGCTTGACTCCAGTGGTGTGGAGAGCATGGGACTCACGTCTGAGCATACCCATCCCACTCGGGGTGACAAATGCAAAAACATCAAATGATGGACAGAATGCAGAACAATGTCATACATTCACCCCAGTACAGAGATCAGGGCCTAAATCCATTGTTTTTTTGCACTCCACACCACCCCAGTTCAGACATGGCCATATGCATCAGCCTTGACCCTGTGACTCATGGGAACAATCCAGCCTGAACTGCCAAGCCATGTCTTTCCTGGACAGGAATCAAGCATCCTAGGACCGGTTTCTGGCTATCAGCTGTCTTCAGCCAGGTTAGATTGACTCCAGTGGTGTTTTGAGCATGGGACTCACGTCTGAGCATACCCATCCTACTCGGGGTAAAAAATGCAAAAACAACAAGTGATGGACAGAATGCAGAACAATGTCATACATTCACCCCAGTACAGAGATCTCGGCCTACATCCATCATTTTTTTGCACTCCACACCACCTCAGTTCAGACATGGTCATATGCAAATCATCCTTGACCCTGTGCCTCGTGGGAAGAGTCCAACCCAAACTGAAAAGCCATGTCTTTCCTGGGCCAGATTCTAGCATACTAGGACCGGTTTCTGGCTATCAGCCGTCTTCAGCCAGGATAGCTTGACTCCAGTGGTGTGGAGAGCATGGGACTCACGTCTGAGCATACCCATCCCACTCGGGGTGACAAATGCAAAACATCAAATGATAGACAGAATGCAGAACAATGTCATACATTCACCCCAGTACAGAGATCAGGGCCTAAATCAATTGTTTTTTGCACTCCACACCGGCCCAGTTCAGACATTGCCATATGCAAATCATCCATGACCCTGTGCCTCATGGGAACAGTCCAGCCCAAACTGCCAAGCCATGTCTTTCCTGGACAGGAATCAAGCATCCTAGGACCGGTTTCAGGCTATCAGCCGTCTTCAGCCAGAATAGATTGATTCTAGTGGTGTGGAGAGCATGGGACTCACGTCTGAGCATACCCATCCCACTTGGGGTGACAAATGCAAAAACAACAATTGATGGACAGAATGCAGAACAATGTCATACATTCACTCCAGTACAGAGATCCTGGCATAAATCCATCGTTTTTTTGCACTCCACACCACCCCAGTTCAGACATGGCCATATGCAAATCAGCCTTGACCCTGTGCCTCATTGGAACAATCCAGGCCAAACTGCCAAGCCATGTCTTTCCTGGACAGGAATCAAGCATCCTAGGACCGGTTTCTGGCTATCAGTCGTCTTCAGCCAGGATAGATTGACTCCAGTGGTGTTTAGAGCATGGGACTCACGTCTGAGCATACCCATCCTACTCGGGGGAACAAATGCAAAAACAACAAGTGATGGACAGAATGCAGAACAATGTCATACATTCACCCCAGTACAGAGATCTGGGCCTAAATCCATTATTTTTTTGCACTCCACACCACCTTAGTTCAAGTCAAGTCAAGTCAAGTCAAGGAATTTATATAGCGCACTACATACCCAGAGGGTCTCAAGGCGCTTAAGGAGGGGTGGGGAGTTACTTGTCAAATATCCACGTTTTAAGTTGTTTTCTGAATGCTAGGTGGTTCTGGGTAAGGCGAAGGTAAGTGGGAAGTGAGTTCCAGGTTTTAGCTGCCATAGTTCAGACATGGCCATATGCAAATCATCCTTGACCCTGTGCCTCGTGGGAATAGTCCAACCCAAACTGAAAAGCCATGTCTTTCCTGGACCAGATTCTAGCATACTAGGACCGGTTTCTGGCTATCAGCCGTCTTCAGCGAGGATAGCTTGACTCCAGTGGTGTGGAGAGCATGGGACTCACGTCTGAGCATACCCATCCCACTCGGGGTGACAAATGCAAAACATCAAATGATAGACAGAATGCAGAACAATGTCATACATTCACCCCAGTACAGAGATCAGGGCCTAAATCAATTGTTTTTTGCACTCCACACCGGCCCAGTTCAGACATTGCCATATGCAAATCATCCATGACCCTGTGCCTCATGGGAACAGTCCAGCCCAAACTGCCAAGCCATGTCTTTCCTGGACAGGAATCAAGCATCCTAGGACCGGTTTCAGGCTATCAGCCGTCTTCAGCCAGAATAGATTGACTCCAATGGTGTGGAGAGCATGGGACTCATGTCTGAGCATACCCATCCCACTCGGGGTGACAAATGCAAAAACAACAATTGATGGACAGAATGCAGACCAATGTCATACATTCCCTCCAGTACAGAGATCCTGGCCTAAATCCATTGTTTTGTTGCACTCCACACCACCCCAGTTCAGACATGGCCATATGCAAATCAGCCTTGACCCTGTGCCTCATGGGAACAGTCCAGCCCGAACTGCCAAGCCATGTCTTTCCTGGACAGGAATCAAGCATCCTAGGACCGGTTTCTGGCTATCAGCTGTCTTCAGCCAGGATAGCTTGACTCCAGTGGTGTGGAGAGCATGGGACTCACGTCTGAGCATACCCATCCCACTCGGGGTGACAAATGCAAAACATCAAATGATAGACAGAATGCAGAACAATGTCATACATTCACCCCAGTACAGAGATCAGGGCCTAAATCAATTGTTTTTTGCACTCCACACCGGCCCAGTTCAGACATTGCCATATGCAAATCATCCATGACCCTGTGCCTCATGGGAACAGTCCAGCCCAAACTGCCAAGCCATGTCTTTCCTGGACAGGAATCAAGCATCCTAGGACCGGTTTCAGGCTATCAGCCGTCTTCAGCCAGAATAGATTGATTCTAGTGGTGTGGAGAGCATGGGACTCACGTCTGAGCATACCCATCCCACTTGGGGTGACAAATGCAAAAACAACAATTGATGGACAGAATGCAGAACAATGTCATACATTCACTCCAGTACAGAGATCCTGGCATAAATCCATCGTTTTTTTGCACTCCACACCACCCCAGTTCAGACATGGCCATATGCAAATCAGCCTTGACCCTGTGCCTCATTGGAACAATCCAGGCCAAACTGCCAAGCCATGTCTTTCCTGGACAGGAATCAAGCATCCTAGGACCGGTTTCTGGCTATCAGTCGTCTTCAGCCAGGATAGATTGACTCCAGTGGTGTTTAGAGCATGGGACTCACGTCTGAGCATACCCATCCTACTCGGGGGAACAAATGCAAAAACAACAAGTGATGGACAGAATGCAGAACAATGTCATACATTCACCCCAGTACAGAGATCTGGGCCTAAATCCATTATTTTTTTGCACTCCACACCACCTTAGTTCAAGTCAAGTCAAGTCAAGTCAAGGAATTTATATAGCGCACTACATACCCAGAGGGTCTCAAGGCGCTTAAGGAGGGGTGGGGAGTTACTTGTCAAATATCCACGTTTTAAGTTGTTTTCTGAATGCTAGGTGGTTCTGGGTAAGGCGAAGGTAAGTGGGAAGTGAGTTCCAGGTTTTAGCTGCCATAGTTCAGACATGGCCATATGCAAATCATCCTTGACCCTGTGCCTCGTGGGAATAGTCCAACCCAAACTGAAAAGCCATGTCTTTCCTGGACCAGATTCTAGCATACTAGGACCGGTTTCTGGCTATCAGCCGTCTTCAGCCAGGATAGCTTGACTCCAATGGTGTGGAGAGCATGGGACTCACCTCTGAGCATACCCATCCCACTCGGAGTGACAAATGCAAAAACAATAATTGATATACAGAATGCAGAACAATGTTATACATTCACCCCAGTACAGAGATCTGGGCCTAAATCCATTGTTTTTTGCACTCCACACCACCCCAGTTCAGACATGGCCATATGCAAATCATCCATGACCCTGTGCCTCATGAGAACAGTCCACCCCGAACTGCCAAGCCATGTCTTTCCTGGACTGGAATCAAGCATCCTAGGACCGGTTTCAGGCTATCAGCCGTCTTCAGCCAGGATAGATTGACTCCAGTGGTGTGGAGAGCATGGGACTCACGTCTGAGCATACCCATCCCACTCGGGGTGACAAATGCAAAAACAACAATTGATGGACAGAATGCAGAACAATGTCATACATTCACTCCAGTACAGAGATCCTGGGCTAAATCCATCGTTTTTTTGCACTCCACACCACCCCAGTTCAGACATGGCCATATGCAAATCAGCCTTGACCCTGTGCCTCATGGGACCAGTCCAGCCCGAACTGCCAAGCCATGTCTTTCCTGGACAGGAATCAAGCATCCTAGGACCGGTTTCTGGCTATCAGCCGTCTTCAGCCAGGATAGCTTGACTCCAGTGGTGTGGAGAGCATGGGACTCACGTCTGAGCATACCCATCCCACTTGGGGTGACAAATGCAAAAACATCAAATGATAGACAGAATGCAGAGCAATGTCATACGTTCACCCCAGTACAGAGATCAGGGCCTAAATCCATCGTTTTTTTGCACTCCACACCACCCCAGTTCAGACATGGCCATATGCAAATTAGCCTTGACCCTGTGACTCATGGGAACAATCCAGCCCGAACTGCCAAGCCATGTCTTTCCTGGACAGGAATCAAGCATCCTAGGACCGGTTTCTGGCTATCAGCCGTCTTCAGCCAGGATAGCTTGACTCCAATGGTGTGGAGAGGATGGGACTCACCTATGAGCATACCCATCCCACTCGGAGTGACAAATACAAAAACAACAATTGATATACAGAATGCAGAACAATGTTATACATTCACCCCAGTACAGAGATCTGGGCCTAAATCCATTGTTTTTTGCACTCCACACCACCCCAGTTCAGACATGGCCATATGCAAATCATCCATGACCCTGTGCCTCATGAGAACAGTCCAGCACGAACTGCCAAGCCATGTCTTTCCTGGACAGGAATCAAGCATCCTAGGACCGGTTTCAGGCTATCAGCCGTCTTCAGCCAGGATAGATTGACTCCACTGGTGTGGAGAGCATGGGACTCACGTCTAAGCATACCCATCCCACTCGGGGTGACAAATGCAAAAACAACAATTGATGGACAGAATGCAGACCAATGTCATACATTCCCTCCAGTACAGAGATCCTGGCCTAAATCCATTGTTTTGTTGCACTCCACACCACCCCAGTTCAGACATGGCCATATGCAAATCAGCCTTGACCCTGTGCCTCATGGGAACAGTCTAGCCCGAACTGCCAAGCCATGTCTTTCCTGGACCGGAATCAAGCATCCTAGGACCAGTTTCTGGCTATCAGCCGTCTTCAGCCAGGATAGCTTGACTCCAGTGGTGTGGAGAGCATGGGACTCACGTCTGAGCATACCTATCCCACTCGGGGTGACTAATGCAAAAACAACAATTGATGGACAGAATGCAGAACAATGTCATACATTCACCCCAGTACAGAGATATGGCCTAAATCCATCATTTTTGTGCACTCCACACCACCCCAGTTCAGACATGGATAATGCATATCAGCCTTGACCCTGTGCCTCATGGGAACTGTTCAGCCCGAACTGCCAAGCCATGTCTTTCCTGGACCGGAATCAAGCATCCTAGGACCGGTTTATGGCTATCAGCCATCTTCAGCCAGGATAGCTTGACTCTAGTGTTGTGGTGAGCATGGGACTCACGTCTGAGCATACCCATCCCACTCGGGGTGACAAATGCAAAAACAACAATTGATGGACAGAATGCAGAAAAATGTCATACATTCACCCCAGTACAGAGCTCTGGGCCTAAATCCAGTGTTTTTTGCACTCCACACCACCCCAGTTCAGACATGACCATATGCAAATCATCCATAACCCTGTGCCTCACGGGAACAGTCCAGCCCGAACTGCCAAGCCATGTCTTTCCTGGACAGGAATCAAGCATCCTAGGACCGGTTTCAGGCTATCAGCCGTCTTCAGCCAGGATAGATTGACTCCAGTGGTGTGGAGAGCATGGAACTCACGTCTGAGCATACCCATCCCACTCGGGGTGACAAATGCAAAAACAACAATTGATGGACAGAATGCAGAACAATGTCATACATTCACTCCAGTACAGAGATCCTGGGCTAAATCCATCGTTTTTTTGCACTCCACACCAACCCAGTTCAGACATGGCCATATGCAAATCAGCCTTGACCCTGTGCCTCATGGGACCAGTCCAGCCCGAACTGCCAAGCCATGTCTTTCCTGGACAGGAATCAAGCATCCTAGGACCGGTTTCTGGCTATCAGCCGTCTTCAGCCAGGATAGCTTGACTCCAGTGGTGTGGAGAGCATGGGACTCACGTCTGAGCATACCCATCCCACTTGGGGTGACAAATGCAAAAACATCAAATGATAGACAGAATGCAGAGCAATGTCATACGTTCACCCCAGTACAGAGATCAGGGCCTAAATCCATCGTTTTTTTGCACTCCACACCACCCCAGTTCAGACATGGCCATATGCAAATCAGCCTTGACCCTGTGACTCATGGGAACAATCCAGCCCGAACTGCCAAGCCATGTCTTTCCTGGACAGGAATCAAGCATCCTAGGACCGGTTTCTGGCTATCAGCTGTCTTCAGCCAGGTTAGATTGACTCCAGTGGTGTTTAGAGCATGGGACTCACGTCTGAGCATACCCATCCTACTTGGGGTAAAAAATGCAAAAACAACAAGTGATGGACAGAATGCAGAACAATGTCATACATTCACCCCAGTACAGAGCTCTGGGCCTACATCCATCATTTTTTTGCACTCCACACCATCTCAGTTCAGACATGGCCATATGCAAATCATCCTTTACCCTGTGCCTCGTGGGAACAGTCCAACCCAAACTGAAAAGCCATGTCTTTCCTGGACCAGATTCTAGCATACTAGGACCGGTTTCTGGCTATCAGCCGTCTTCAGCCAGGATAGCTTGACTCCAATGGTGTGGAGAGGATGGGACTCACCTATGAGCATACCCATCCCACTCGGAGTGACAAATGCAAAAACAACAATTGATATACAGAATGCAGAACAATGTTATACATTCACCCCAGTACAGAGATCTGGGCCTAAATCCATTGTTTTTTGCACTCCACACCACCCCAGTTCAGACATGGCCATATGCAAATCATCCATGACCCTGTGCCTCATGAGAACAGTCCAGCCCGAACTGCCAAGCCATGTCTTTCCTGGACAGGAATCAAGCATCCTAGGACCGGTTTCTGGCTATCAGCCGTCTTCAGCCAGGATAGATTGACTCCAGTGGTGTGGAGAGCATGGGACTCACGTCTAAGCATACCCATCCCACTCGGGGTGACAAATGCAAAAACAACAATTGATGGACAGAATGCAGACCAATGTCATACATTCGCTCCAGTACAGAGATCCTGGCCTAAATCCATTGTTTTGTTGCACTCCACACCACCCCAGTTCAGACATGGCCATATGCAAATCAGCCTTGACCCTGTGCCTCATGGGAACAGTCCAGCCCGAACTGCCAAGCCATGTCTTTCCTGGACCGGAATCAAGCATCCTAGGACCAGTTTTTGGCTATCAGCCGTCTTCAGCCAGGATAGCTTGACTCCAGTGGTGTGGAGAGCATGGGACTCACGTCTGAGCATACCCATCCCACTCGGGGTGACTAATGCAAAAACAACAATTGATGGACAGAATGCAGAACAATGTCATACATTCACCCCAGTACAGAGATATGGCCTAAATCCATCATTTTTGTGCACTCCACACCACCCCAGTTCAGACATGGATAATGCATAACAGCCTTACCCTGTGCCTCATGGGAACTGTTCAGCCCGAACTGCCAAGCCATGTCTTTCCTGGACCGGAATCAAGCATCCTAGGACCGGTTTATGGCTATCAGCCGTCTTCAGCCAGGATAGCTTGACTCTAGTGTTGTGGTGAGCATGGGACTCACGTCTGAGCATACCCATCCCACTCGGGGTGACAAATGCAAAAACAACAATTGATGGACAGAATGCAGAACAATGTCATACATTCACCCCAGTACAGAGCTCTGGGCCTAAATCCAGTGTTTTTTGCACTCCACACCACCCCAGTTCAGACATGACCATATGCAAATCATCCATAACCCTGTGCTTCATGGGAACAGTCCAGCCCGAACTGCCAAGCCATGTCTTTCCTGGACAGGAATCAAGCATCCTAGGACCGGTTTCTGGCTATCAGCCGTCTTCAGCCAGGATAGCTTGACTCCAGTGGTGTGGAGAATGGGACTCACGTCTGAGCATACCCATCCCACTCGGGGTGACAAATGCAAAAACAATCATTGATGGACAGAATGCAGAGCAATGTCATACATTCACTCCAGTACAGAGATCCTGGCCTAAATCTATCGTTTTTTTGCACTCCACACCTCCCCAGTTCAGACATGGCCATATGCAAATCAGCCTTGACCCTGTGCCTCATGGGAACAGTCCAGCCCGAACTGCCAAGCCATGTCTTTCCTGGACCGTAATCAAGCATCCTAGGACCGGTTTCTGGCTATCAGCCGTCTTCAGCCAGGATAGCTTGACTCCAATGGCGTGGAGAGCATGGGACTCACGTCTGAGCATACCCATCCCACTCGGGATGACAAATGCAAAAACAACAATTGATGGACAGAATGCAGAACAATGTCATACATTCACTCCAGTACAGAGATCCTGGCCTAAATCCATCTTTTTTTGCACTCCACACCACCCCAGTTCAGACATGGCCATATGCAAATCAGCTTTGACCCTGTGCCTCATGGGAACAGTCCAGCCCGAACTGCCAGGCCATGTATTTTCTGGACCGGAAATCAAGAATCCTAGAACCGGTTTCTGGCTATCAGCCGTCTTCAGCGAGGATAGCTTGACTCCAGTGGTGTGGAGAGCATGGGACTCACGTCTGAGCATACCCATCCCACTCGGGGTGACAAATGCAAAACATCAAATGATAGACAGAATGCAGAACAATGTCATACATTCACCCCAGTACAGAGATCAGGGCCTAAATCAATCGTTTTTTGCACTCCACACCGGCCCAGTTCAGACATTGCCATATGCAAATCATCCATGACCCTGTGCCTCATGGGAACAGTCCAGCCCAAACTGCCAAGCCATGTCTTTCCTGGACAGGAATCAAGCATCCTAGGACCGGTTTCAGGCTATCAGCCGTCTTCAGCCAGAATAGATTGACTCCAATGGTGTGGAGAGCATGGGACTCACGTCTGAGCATACCCATCCCACTCGGGGTGACAAATGCAAAAACAACAATTGATGGACAGAATGCAGACCAATGTCATACATTCCCTCCAGTACAGAGATCCTGGCCTAAATCCATTGTTTTGTTGCACTCCACACCACCCCAGTTCAGACATGGCCATATGCAAATCAGCCTTGACCCTGTGCCTCATGGGAACAGTCCAGCCCGAACTGCCAAGCCATGTCTTTCCTGGACAGGAATCAAGCATCCTAGGACCGGTTTCTGGCTATCAGCCGTCTTCAGCCAGGATAGCTTGACTCCAGTGGTGTGGAGAGCATGGGACTCACGTCTGAGCATACCCATCCCACTCGGGGTGACAAATGCAAAACATCAAATGATAGACAGAATGCAGAACAATGTCATACATTCACCCCAGTACAGAGATCAGGGCCTAAATCAATTGTTTTTTGCACTCCACACCGGCCCAGTTCAGACATTGCCATATGCAAATCATCCATGACCCTGTGCCTCATGGGAACAGTCCAGCCCAAACTGCCAAGCCATGTCTTTCCTGGACAGGAATCAAGCATCCTAGGACCGGTTTCAGGCTATCAGCCGTCTTCAGCCAGAATAGATTGATTCTAGTGGTGTGGAGAGCATGGGACTCACGTCTGAGCATACCCATCCCACTTGGGGTGACAAATGCAAAAACAACAATTGATGGACAGAATGCAGAACAATGTCATACATTCACTCCAGTACAGAGATCCTGGCATAAATCCATCGTTTTTTTGCACTCCACACCACCCCAGTTCAGACATGGCCATATGCAAATCAGCCTTGACCCTGTGCCTCATTGGAACAATCCAGGCCAAACTGCCAAGCCATATCTTTCCTGGACAGGAATCAAGCATCCTAGGACCGGTTTCTGGCTATCAGTCGTCTTCAGCCAGGATAGATTGACTCCAGTGGTGTTTAGAGCATGGGACTCACGTCTGAGCATACCCATCCTACTCGGGGGAACAAATGCAAAAACAACAAGTGATGGACAGAATGCAGAACAATGTCATACATTCACCCCAGTACAGAGATCTGGGCCTAAATCCATTATTTTTTTGCACTCCACACCACCTTAGTTCAAGTCAAGTCAAGTCAAGTCAAGGAATTTATATAGCGCACTACATACCCAGAGGGTCTCAAGGCGCTTAAGGAGGGGTGGGGAGTTACTTGTCAAATATCCACGTTTTAAGTTGTTTTCTGAATGCTAGGTGGTTCTGGGTAAGGCGAAGGTAAGTGGGAAGTGAGTTCCAGGTTTTAGCTGCCATAGTTCAGACATGGCCATATGCAAATCATCCTTGACCCTGTGCCTCGTGGGAATAGTCCAACCCAAACTGAAAAGCCATGTCTTTCCTGGACCAGATTCTAGCATACTAGGACCGGTTTCTGGCTATCAGCCGTCTTCAGCCAGGATAGCTTGACTCCAATGGTGTGGAGAGCATGGGACTCACCTCTGAGCATACCCATCCCACTCGGAGTGACAAATGCAAAAACAATAATTGATATACAGAATGCAGAACAATGTTATACATTCACCCCAGTACAGAGATCTGGGCCTAAATCCATTGTTTTTTGCACTCCACACCACCCCAGTTCAGACATGGCCATATGCAAATCATCCATGACCCTGTGCCTCATGAGAACAGTCCAACCCGAACTGCCAAGCCATGTCTTTCCTGGACCGGAATCAAGCATCCTAGGACCGGTTTCAGGCTATCAGCCGTCTTCAGCCAGGATAGATTGACTCCAGTGGTGTGGAGAGCATGGGACTCACGTCTGAGCATACCCATCCCACTCGGGGTGACAAATGCAAAAACAACAATTGATGGACAGAATGCAGAACAATGTCATACATTCACTCCAGTACAGAGATCCTGGGCTAAATCCATCGTTTTTTTGCACTCCACACCACCCCAGTTCAGACATGGCCATATGCAAATCAGCCTTGACCCTGTGCCTCATGGGACCAGTCCAGCCCGAACTGCCAAGCCATGTCTTTCCTGGACAGGAATCAAGCATCCTAGGACCGGTTTCTGGCTATCAGCCGTCTTCAGCCAGGATAGCTTGACTCCAATGGTGTGGAGAGCATGGGACTCACCTCTGAGCATACCCATCCCACTCGGAGTGACAAATGCAAAAACAATAATTGATATACAGAATGCAGAACAATGTTATACATTCACCCCAGTACAGAGATCTGGGCCTAAATCCATTGTTTTTTGCACTCCACACCACCCCAGTTCAGACATGGCCATATGCAAATCATCCATGACCCTGTGCCTCATGAGAACAGTCCACCCCGAACTGCCAAGCCATGTCTTTCCTGGACTGGAATCAAGCATCCTAGGACCGGTTTCAGGCTATCAGCCGTCTTCAGCCAGGATAGATTGACTCCAGTGGTGTGGAGAGCATGGGACTCACGTCTGAGCATACCCATCCCACTCGGGGTGACAAATGCAAAAACAACAATTGATGGACAGAATGCAGAACAATGTCATACATTCACTCCAGTACAGAGATCCTGGGCTAAATCCATCGTTTTTTTGCACTCCACACCACCCCAGTTCAGACATGGCCATATGCAAATCAGCCTTGACCCTGTGACTCATGGGAACAATCCAGCCCGAACTGCCAAGCCATGTCTTTCCTGGACAGGAATCAAGCATCCTAGGACCGGTTTCTGGCTATCAGCCGTCTTCAGCCAGGATAGCTTGACTCCAATGGTGTGGAGAGGATGGGACTCACCTATGAGCATACCCATCCCACTCGGAGTGACAAATACAAAAACAACAATTGATATACAGAATGCAGAACAATGTTATACATTCACCCCAGTACAGAGATCTGGGCCTAAATCCATTGTTTTTTGCACTCCACACCACCCCAGTTCAGACATGGCCATATGCAAATCATCCATGACCCTGTGCCTCATGAGAACAGTCCAGCACGAACTGCCAAGCCATGTCTTTCCTGGACAGGAATCAAGCATCCTAGGACCGGTTTCAGGCTATCAGCCGTCTTCAGCCAGGATAGATTGACTCCAGTGGTGTGGAGAGCATGGGACTCACGTCTAAGCATACCCATCCCACTCGGGGTGACAAATGCAAAAACAACAATTGATGGACAGAATGCAGACCAATGTCATACATTCCCTCCAGTACAGAGATCCTGGCCTAAATCCATTGTTTTGTTGCACTCCACACCACCCCAGTTCAGACATGGCCATATGCAAATCAGCCTTGACCCTGTGCCTCATGGGAACAGTCTAGCCCGAACTGCCAAGCCATGTCTTTCCTGGACCGGAATCAAGCATCCTAGGACCAGTTTCTGGCTATCAGCCGTCTTCAGCCAGGATAGCTTGACTCCAGTGGTGTGGAGAGCATGGGACTCACGTCTGAGCATACCTATCCCACTCGGGGTGACTAATGCAAAAACAACAATTGATGGACAGAATGCAGAACAATGTCATACATTCACCCCAGTACAGAGATATGGCCTAAATCCATCATTTTTGTGCACTCCACACCACCCCAGTTCAGACATGGATAATGCATATCAGCCTTGACCCTGTGCCTCATGGGAACTGTTCAGCCCGAACTGCCAAGCCATGTCTTTCCTGGACCGGAATCAAGCATCCTAGGACCGGTTTATGGCTATCAGCCATCTTCAGCCAGGATAGCTTGACTCTAGTGTTGTGGTGAGCATGGGACTCACGTCTGAGCATACCCATCCCACTCGGGGTGACAAATGCAAAAACAACAATTGATGGACAGAATGCAGAAAAATGTCATACATTCACCCCAGTACAGAGCTCTGGGCCTAAATCCAGTGTTTTTTGCACTCCACACCACCCCAGTTCAGACATGACCATATGCAAATCATCCATTAACCTTGCGCCTCATGGGAACAGTCCAGCCCGAACTGCCAAGCCATGTCTTTCCTGGACAGGAATCAAGCATCCTAGGACCGGTTTCAGGCTATCAGCCGTCTTCAGCCAGGATAGATTGACTCCAGTGGTGTGGAGAGCATGGAACTCACGTCTGAGCATACCCATCCCACTCGGGGTGACAAATGCAAAAACAACAATTGATGGACAGAATGCAGAACAATGTCATACATTCACTCCAGTACAGAGATCCTGGGCTAAATCCATCGTTTTTTTGCACTCCACACCAACCCAGTTCAGACATGGCCATATGCAAATCAGCCTTGACCCTGTGCCTCATGGGACCAGTCCAGCCCGAACTGCCAAGCCATGTCTTTCCTGGACAGGAATCAAGCATCCTAGGACCGGTTTCTGGCTATCAGCCGTCTTCAGCCAGGATAGCTTGACTCCAGTGGTGTGGAGAGCATGGGACTCACGTCTGAGCATACCCATCCCACTTGGGGTGACAAATGCAAAAACATCAAATGATAGACAGAATGCAGAGCAATGTCATACGTTCACCCCAGTACAGAGATCAGGGCCTAAATCCATCGTTTTTTTGCACTCCACACCACCCCAGTTCAGACATGGCCATATGCAAATCAGCCTTGACCCTGTGACTCATGGGAACAATCCAGCCCGAACTGCCAAGCCATGTCTTTCCTGGACAGGAATCAAGCATCCTAGGACCGGTTTCTGGCTATCAGCTGTCTTCAGCCAGGTTAGATTGACTCCAGTGGTGTTTAGAGCATGGGACTCACGTCTGAGCATACCCATCCTACTCGGGGTAAAAAATGCAAAAACAACAAGTGATGGACAGAATGCAGAACAATGTCATACATTCACCCCAGTACAGAGCTCTGGGCCTACATCCATCATTTTTTTGCACTCCACACCATCTCAGTTCAGACATGGCCATATGCAAATCATCCTTTACCCTGTGCCTCGTGGGAACAGTCCAACCCAAACTGAAAAGCCATGTCTTTCCTGGACCAGATTCTAGCATACTAGGACCGGTTTCTGGCTATCAGCCGTCTTCAGCCAGGATAGCTTGACTCCAATGGTGTGGAGAGGATGGGACTCACCTATGAGCATACCCATCCCACTCGGAGTGACAAATGCAAAAACAACAATTGATGGACAGAATGCAGACCAATGTCATACATTCGCTCCAGTACAGAGATCCTGGCCTAAATCCATTGTTTTGTTGCACTCCACACCACCCCAGTTCAGACATGGCCATATGCAAATCAGCCTTGACCCTGTGCCTCATGGGAACAGTCCAGCCCGAACTGCCAAGCCATGTCTTTCCTGGACCGGAATCAAGCATCCTAGGACCAGTTTTTGGCTATCAGCCGTCTTCAGCCAGGATAGCTTGACTCCAGTGGTGTGGAGAGCATGGGACTCACGTCTGAGCATACCCATCCCACTCGGGGTGACTAATGCAAAAACAACAATTGATGGACAGAATGCAGAACAATGTCATACATTCACCCCAGTACAGAGATATGGCCTAAATCCATCATTTTTGTGCACTCCACACCACCCCAGTTCAGACATGGATAATGCATATCAGCCTTACCCTGTGCCTCATGGGAACTGTTCAGCCCGAACTGCCAAGCCATGTCTTTCCTGGACCGGAATCAAGCATCCTAGGACCGGTTTATGGCTATCAGCCGTCTTCAGCCAGGATAGCTTGACTCTAGTGTTGTGGTGAGCATGGGACTCACGTCTGAGCATACCCATCCCACTCGGGGTAACAAATGCAAAAACAACAATTGATGGACAGAATGCAGAACAATGTCATACATTCACCCCAGTACAGAGCTCTGGGCCTAAATCCAGTGTTTTTTGCACTCCACACCACCCCAGTTCAGACATGACCATATGCAAATCATCCATAACCCTGTGCTTCATGGGAACAGTCCAGCCCGAACTGCCAAGCCATGTCTTTCCTGGACAGGAATCAAGCATCCTAGGACCGGTTTCTGGCTATCAGCCGTCTTCAGCCAGGATAGCTTGACTCCAGTGGTGTGGAGAATGGGACTCATGTCTGAGCATACCCATCCCACTCGGGGTGACAAATGCAAAAACAATCATTGATGGACAGAATGCAGAGCAATGTCATACATTCACTCCAGTACAGAGATCCTGGCCTAAATCCATCGTTTTTTTGCACTCCACACCTCCCCAGTTCAGACATGGCCATATGCAAATCAGCCTTGACCCTGTGCCTCATGGGAACAGTCCAGCCCGAACTGCCAAGCCATGTCTTTCCTGGACCGTAATCAAGCATCCTAGGACCGGTTTCTGGCTATCAGCCGTCTTCAGCCAGGATAGCTTGACTCCAATGGCGTGGAGAGCATGGGACTCACGTCTGAGCATACCCATCCCACTCGGGATGACAAATGCAAAAACAACAATTGATGGACAGAATGCAGAACAATGTCATACATTCACTCCAGTACAGAGATCCTGGCCTAAATCCATCGTTTTTTTGCACTCCACACCACCCCAGTTCAGACATGGCCATATGCAAATCAGCTTTGACCCTGTGCCTCATGGGAACAGTCCAGCCCGAACTGCCAGGCCATGTATTTCCTGGACCGGAAATCAAGAATCCTAGAACCGGTTTCTGGCTATCAGCCGTCTTCAGCCAGGATAGCTTGACTCCAGTGGTGTGGAGAGCATGGGACTCTTGTCTGAGCATACCCATCCCACTCGGGGTGACAAATGCAAAAACAACAATTGATGGACAGAATGCAGAACAATGTCATACATTCACTCCAGTACAGAGATCCTGGCCTAAATCCATCGTTTTTTTGCACTCCACACCACCCCAGTTCAGACATGACCATATGCAAATCAGCCTTGACCCTGTGCCTCATTGGAACAATCCAGACCAAACTGCCAAGCCATGTCTTTCCTTGACAGGAATCAAGCATCCTAGGACCGGTTTCTGGCTATCAGCCGTCTTCAGCCAGGATAGATTGACTCCAGTGGTGTTTAGAGCATGGGACTCACGTCTGAGCATACCCATCCTACTCGGGGTAACAAATGCAAAAACAACAAGTGATGGACAGAATGCAGAACAATGTCATACATTCATCCCAGTACAGAGATCTGGGCCTAAATCCATTATTTTTTTGCACTCCACACCACCTCAGTTCAGACATGGCCATATGCAAATCATCCTTGACCCTGTGCCTCGTGGGAACAGTCCAACCCAAACTGAAAAGCCATGTCTTTCCTGGACCAGATTCTAGCATACTAGGACCGGTTTCTGGCTATCAGCCGTCTTCAGCCAGGATAGCTTGACTCCAATGGTGTGGAGAGCATGGGACTCACCTCTGAGCATACCCATCCCACTCGGAGTGACAAATGCAAAAACAATAATTGATATACAGAATGCAGAACAATGTTATACATTCACCCCAGTACAGAGATCTGGGGCTAAATCTATTGTTTTTTGCACTCCACACCACCCCAGTTCAGACATGGCCATATGCAAATCATCCATGACCCTGTGCCTCATGAGAACAGTCCAGCCCGAACTGCCAAGACATGTCTTTCCTGGACTGGAATCAAGCATACTAGGACCGGTTTCAGGCTATCAGCCGTCTTCAGCCAGGATAGATTGACTCCAGTGGTGTGGAGAGCATGGGACTCACGTCTGAGCATACCCATCCCACAAGGGGTGACAAATGCAAAAACAACAATTGATGGACAGAATGCAGAACAATGTCATACATTCACTCCAGTACAGAGATCCTGGCCTAAATCCATCGTTTTTTTGCACTCCACACCACCCCAGTTTAGACATGGCCATATGCAAATCAGCCTTGACCCTGTGACTCATGGGAACAGTCCAGCCCGAACTGCCAGGCCATGTCTTTCCTGGACCGGAATCAAGAATCCTAGGACCGGTTTCTGGCTATCAGCCGTCTTCAGCCAGGATAGCTTGACTCCAGTGGTGTGGAGAGCATGGGACTCACGTCTGAGCATACCCATCCCACTCGGGGTGACAAATGCAAAAACATCAAATGATGGACAGAATGCAGAACAATGTCATACATTCACCCCAGTACAGAGATCAGGGCCTAAATCCATTGTTTTTTTGCACTCCACACCACCCCAGTTCAGACATGGCCATATGCATCAGCCTTGACCCTGTGACTCATGGGAACAATCCAGCCTGAACTGCCAAGCCATGTCTTTCCTGGACAGGAATCAAGCATCCTAGGACCGGTTTCTGGCTATCAGCTGTCTTCAGCCAGGTTAGATTGACTCCAGTGGTGTTTTGAGCATGGGACTCACGTCTGAGCATACCCATCCTACTCGGGGTAAAAAATGCAAAAACAACAAGTGATGGACAGAATGCAGAACAATGTCATACATTCACCCCAGTACAGAGATCTCGGCCTACATCCATCATTTTTTTGCACTCCACACCACCTCAGTTCAGACATGGTCATATGCAAATCATCCTTGACCCTGTGCCTCGTGGGAAGAGTCCAACCCAAACTGAAAAGCCATGTCTTTCCTGGGCCAGATTCTAGCATACTAGGACCGGTTTCTGGCTATCAGCCGTCTTCAGCCAGGATAGCTTGACTCCAGTGGTGTGGAGAGCATGGGACTCACGTCTGAGCATACCCATCCCACTCGGGGTGACAAATGCAAAACATCAAATGATAGACAGAATGCAGAACAATGTCATACATTCACCCCAGTACAGAGATCAGGGCCTAAATCAATTGTTTTTTGCACTCCACACCGGCCCAGTTCAGACATTGCCATATGCAAATCATCCATGACCCTGTGCCTCATGGGAACAGTCCAGCCCAAACTGCCAAGCCATGTCTTTCCTGGACAGGAATCAAGCATCCTAGGACCGGTTTCAGGCTATCAGCCGTCTTCAGCTAGAATAGATTGATTCTAGTGGTGTGGAGAGCATGGGACTCACGTCTGAGCATACCCATCCCACTTGGGGTGACAAATGCAAAAACAACAATTGATGGACAGAATGCAGAACAATGTCATACATTCACGCCAGTACAGAGATCTGGGCCTAAATCCATTATTTTTTTGCACTCCACACCACCTTAGTTCAAGTCAAGTCAAGTCAAGTCAAGTCAAGGATTTTATATAGCGCACTACATACCCAGAGGGTCTCAAGGCGCTTAAGGAGGGGTGGGGAGTTACTTGTCAAATATCCACGTTTTAAGTTGTTTTCTGAATGCTAGGTGGTTCTGGGTAAGGCGAAGGTAAGTGGGAAGTGAGTTCCAGGTTTTAGCTGCCATAGTTCAGACATGGCCATATGCAAATCATCCTTGACCCTGTGCCTCGTGGGAATAGTCCAACCCAAACTGAAAAGCCATGTCTTTCCTGGACCAGATTCTAGCATACTAGGACCGGTTTCTGGCTATCAGCCGTCTTCAGCGAGGATAGCTTGACTCCAGTGGTGTGGAGAGCATGGGACTCACGTCTGAGCATACCCATCCCACTCGGGGTGACAAATGCAAAACATCAAATGATAGACAGAATGCAGAACAATGTCATACATTCACCCCAGTACAGAGATCAGGGCCTAAATCAATTGTTTTTTGCACTCCACACCGGCCCAGTTCAGACATTGCCATATGCAAATCATCCATGACCCTGTGCCTCATGGGAACAGTCCAGCCCAAACTGCCAAGCCATGTCTTTCCTGGACAGGAATCAAGCATCCTAGGACCGGTTTCAGGCTATCAGCCGTCTTCAGCCAGAATAGATTGACTCCAATGGTGTGGAGAGCATGGGACTCACGTCTGAGCATACCCATCCCACTCGGGGTGACAAATGCAAAAACAACAATTGATGGACAGAATGCAGACCAATGTCATACATTCCCTCCAGTACAGAGATCCTGGCCTAAATCCATTGTTTTGTTGCACTCCACACCACCCCAGTTCAGACATGGCCATATGCAAATCAGCCTTGACCCTGTGCCTCATGGGAACAGTCCAGCCCGAACTGCCAAGCCATGTCTTTCCTGGACAGGAATCAAGCATCCTAGGACCGGTTTCTGGCTATCAGCCGTCTTCAGCCAGGATAGCTTGACTCCAGTGGTGTGGAGAGCATGGGACTCACGTCTGAGCATACCCATCCCACTCGGGGTGACAAATGCAAAACATCAAATGATAGACAGAATGCAGAACAATGTCATACATTCACCCCAGTACAGAGATCAGGGCCTAAATCAATTGTTTTTTGCACTCCACACCGGCCCAGTTCAGACATTGCCATATGCAAATCATCCATGACCCTGTGCCTCATGGGAACAGTCCAGCCCAAACTGCCAAGCCATGTCTTTCCTGGACAGGAATCAAGCATCCTAGGACCGGTTTCAGGCTATCAGCCGTCTTCAGCCAGAATAGATTGATTCTAGTGGTGTGGAGAGCATGGGACTCACGTCTGAGCATACCCATCCCACTTGGGGTGACAAATGCAAAAACAACAATTGATGGACAGAATGCAGAACAATGTCATACATTCACTCCAGTACAGAGATCCTGGCATAAATCCATCGTTTTTTTGCACTCCACACCACCCCAGTTCAGACATGGCCATATGCAAATCAGCCTTGACCCTGTGCCTCATTGGAACAATCCAGGCCAAACTGCCAAGCCATGTCTTTCCTGGACAGGAATCAAGCATCCTAGGACCGGTTTCTGGCTATCAGTCGTCTTCAGCCAGGATAGATTGACTCCAGTGGTGTTTAGAGCATGGGACTCACGTCTGAGCATACCCATCCTACTCGGGGGAACAAATGCAAAAACAACAAGTGATGGACAGAATGCAGAACAATGTCATACATTCACCCCAGTACAGAGATCTGGGCCTAAATCCATTATTTTTTTGCACTCCACACCACCTTAGTTCAAGGCAAGTCAAGTCAAGTCAAGGAATTTATATAGCGCACTACATACCCAGAGGGTCTCAAGGCGCTTAAGGAGGGGTGGGGAGTTACTTGTCAAATATCCACGTTTTAAGTTGTTTTCTGAATGCTAGGTGGTTCTGGGTAAGGCGAAGGTAAGTGGGAAGTGAGTTCCAGGTTTTAGCTGCCATAGTTCAGACATGGCCATATGCAAATCATCCTTGACCCTGTGCCTCGTGGGAATAGTCCAACCCAAACTGAAAAGCCATGTCTTTCCTGGACCAGATTCTAGCATACTAGGACCGGTTTCTGGCTATCAGCCGTCTTCAGCCAGGATAGCTTGACTCCAATGGTGTGGAGAGCATGGGACTCACCTCTGAGCATACCCATCCCACTCGGAGTGACAAATGCAAAAACAATAATTGATATACAGAATGCAGAACAATGTTATACATTCACCCCAGTACAGAGATCTGGGCCTAAATCCATTGTTTTTTGCACTCCACACCACCCCAGTTCAGACATGGCCATATGCAAATCATCCATGACCCTGTGCCTCATGAGAACAGTCCACCCCGAACTGCCAAGCCATGTCTTTCCTGGACTGGAATCAAGCATCCTAGGACCGGTTTCAGGCTATCAGCCGTCTTCAGCCAGGATAGATTGACTCCAGTGGTGTGGAGAGCATGGGACTCACGTCTGAGCATACCCATCCCACTCGGGGTGACAAATGCAAAAACAACAATTGATGGACAGAATGCAGAACAATGTCATACATTCACTCCAGTACAGAGATCCTGGGCTAAATCCATCGTTTTTTTGCACTCCACACCACCCCAGTTCAGACATGGCCATATGCAAATCAGCCTTGACCCTGTGCCTCATGGGACCAGTCCAGCCCGAACTGCCAAGCCATGTCTTTCCTGGACAGGAATCAAGCATCCTAGGACCGGTTTCTGGCTATCAGCCGTCTTCAGCCAGGATAGCTTGACTCCAATGGTGTGGAGAGGATGGGACTCACCTATGAGCATACCCATCCCACTCGGAGTGACAAATACAAAAACAACAATTTATTGATATACAGAATGCAGAACAATGTTATACATTCACCCCAGTACAGAGATCTGGGCCTAAATCCATTGTTTTTTGCACTCCACACCACCCCAGTTCAGACATGGCCATATGCAAATCATCCATGACCCTGTGCCTCATGAGAACAGTCCAGCCCGAACTGCCAAGCCATGTCTTTCCTGGACAGGAATCAAGCATCCTAGGACCGGTTTCAGGCTATCAGCCGTCTTCAGCCAGGATAGATTGACTCCAGTGGTGTGGAGAGCATGGGACTCACGTCTAAGCATACCCATCCCACTCGGGGTGACAAATGCAAAAACAACAATTGATGGACAGAATGCAGACCAATGTCATACATTCCCTCCAGTACAGAGATCCTGGCCTAAATCCATTGTTTTGTTGCACTCCACACCACCCCAGTTCAGACATGGCCATATGCAAATCAGCCTTGACCCTGTGCCTCATGGGAACAGTCTAGCCCGAACTGCCAAGCCATGTCTTTCCTGGACCGGAATCAAGCATCCTAGGACCAGTTTCTGGCTATCAGCCGTCTTCAGCCAGGATAGCTTGACTCCAGTGGTGTGGAGAGCATAGGACTCACGTCTGAGCATACCTATCCCACCCGGGGTGACTAATGCAAAAACAACAATTGATGGACAGAATGCAGAACAATGTCATACATTCACCCCAGTACAGAGATATGGCCTAAATCCATCATTTTTGTGCACTCCACACCACCCCAGTTCAGACATGGATAATGCATATCAGCCTTGACCCTGTGCCTCATGGGAACTGTTCAGCCCGAACTGCCAAGCCATGTCTTTCCTGGACCGGAATCAAGCATCCTAGGACCGGTTTATGGCTATCAGCCATCTTCAGCCAGGATAGCTTGACTCTAGTGTTGTGGTGAGCATGGGACTCACGTCTGAGCATACCCATCCCACTCGGGGTGACAAATGCAAAAACAACAATTGATGGACAGAATGCAGAAAAATGTCATACATTCACCCCAGTACAGAGCTCTGGGCCTAAATCCAGTGTTTTTTGCACTCCACACCACCCCAGTTCAGACATGACCATATGCAAATCATCCATAACCCTGTGCCTCATGGGAACAGTCCAGCCCGAACTGCCAAGCCATGTCTTTCCTGGACAGGAATCAAGCATCCTAGGACCGGTTTCAGGCTATCAGCCGTCTTCAGCCAGGATAGATTGACTCCAGTGGTGTGGAGAGCATGGGACTCACGTCTGAGCATACCCATCCCACTCGGGGTGACAAATGCAAAAACAATCATTGATGGACAGAATGCAGAGCAAGGTCATACATTCACTCCAGTACAGAGATCCTGGCCTAAATCCATCGTTTTTTTGCACTCCACACCTCCCCAGTTCAGACATGGCCATATGCAAATCAGCCTTGACCCTGTGCCTCATGGGAACAGTCCAGCCCGAACTGCCAAGCCATGTCTTTCCTGGACCGTAATCAAGCATCCTAGGACCGGTTTCTGGCTATCAGCCGTCTTCAGCCAGGATAGCTTGACTCCAATGGCGTGGAGAGCATGGGACTCACGTCTGAGCATACGCATCCCACTCGGGATGACAAATGCAAAAACAACAATTGATGGACAGAATGCAGAACAATGTCATACATTCACTCCAGTACAGAGATCCTGGCCTAAATCCATCGGTTTTTTGCACTCCACACCACCCCAGTTCAGACATGGCCATATGCAAATCAGCTTTGACCCTGTGCCTCATGGGAACAGTCCAGCCCGAACTGCCAGGCCATGTATTTCCTGGACCGGAATCAAGAATCCTAGGACCGGTTTCTGGCTATCAGCCGTCTTCAGCCAGGATAGCTTGACTCCAGTGGTGTGGAGAGCATGGGACTCTCGTCTGAGCATACCCATCCCACTCGGGGTGACAAATGCAAAAACAACAATTGATGGACAGAATGCAGAACAATGTCATACATTCACTCCAGTACAGAGATCCTGGCCTAAATCCATCGTTTTTTTGCACTCCACACCACCCCAGTTCAGACATGGCCATATGCAAATCAGCCTTGACCCTGTGCCTCATTGGAACAATCCAGACCAAACTGCCAAGCCATGTCTTTCCTGGACAGGAATCAAGCATCCTAGGACCGGTTTCTGGCTATCAGCCGTCTTCAGCCAGGATAGATTGACTCCAGTGGTGTTTAGAGCATGGGACTCACGTCTGAGCATACCCATCCTACTCGGGGTAACAAATGCAAAAACAACAAGTGATGGACAGAATGCAGAACAATGTCATACATTCATCCCAGTACAGAGATCTGGGCCTAAATCCATTATTTTTTTGCACTCCACACCACCTCATTTCAGACATGGCCATATGCAAATCATCCTTGACCCTGTGCCTCGTGGGAACAGTCCAACCCAAACTGAAAAGCCATGTCTTTCCTGGACCAGATTCTAGCATACTAGGACCGGTTTCTGGCTATCAGCCGTCTTCAGCCAGGATAGCTTGACTCCAATGGTGTGGAGAGCATGGGACTCACCTCTGAGCATACCCATCCCACTCGGAGTGACAAATGCAAAAACAATAATTGATATACAGAATGCAGAACAATGTTATACATTCATCCCAGTACAGAGATCTGGGCCTAAATCCATTATTTTTTTGCACTCCACACCACCTCAGTTCAGACATGGCAATATGCAAATCATCCTTGACCCTGTGCCTCGTGGGAACAGTCCAACCCAAACTGAAAAGCCATGTATTTCCTGGACCAGATTCTAGCATACTAGGAACGGTTTCTGGCTATCAGCCGTCTTCAGCCAGGATAGCTTGACTCCAATGGTGTGGAGAGCATGGGACTCACCTCTGAGCACACCCATTCCGCTCGGAGTGACAAATGCAAAAACAATAATTGATATACAGAATGCAGAACAATGTTATACATTCACCCCAGTACAGAGATCTGGGGCTAAATCCATTGTTTTTTGCACTCCACACCACCCCAGTTCAGACATGGCCATATGCAAATCATCCATGACCCTGTGCCTCATGAGAACAGTCCAGCCCGAACTGCCAAGCCATATCTTTCCTGGACTGGAATCAAGCATCCTAGGACCGGTTTCAGGCTATCAGCCGTCTTCAGCCAGGATAGATTGACTCCAGTGGTGTGGAGAGCATGGGACTCACGTCTGTGCATACCCATCCCACTCGGGGTGACAAATGCAAAAACAACAATTGATGGACAGAATGCAGAACAATGTCATACATTCACTCCAGTACAGAGATCCTGGCCTAAATCCATCGTTGTTTTGCACTCCACACCACTCCAGTTCAGACATGGCCATATGCAAATCAGCCTTGACCCTGTGCCTCATGGGAACAGTCCAGCCCGAACTGCCAAGCCATGTCTTTCCTGGACAGGAATCAAGCATCCTAGGACCGGTTTCTGGCTATCAGCCGTCTTCAGCCAGGATAGCTTGACTCCAGTGGTGTGGAGAGCATGGGACTCACGTCTGAGCATACCCATCCCACTCGGGGTGACAAATGCAAAACATCAAATGATAGACAGAATGCAGAACAATGTCATACATTCACCCCAGTACAGAGATCAGGGCCTAAATCCATCGTTTTTTTGCACTCCACACCACCCCAGTTCAGACATGGCCATATGCAAATCAGCCTTGACCCTGTGACTCATGGGAACAATCCAGTCCGAACTGCCAAGCCATGTCTTTCCTGGACCAGATTCTAGCATACTAGGACCGGTTTCTGGCTATCAGCCGTCTTCAGCCAGGATAGCTTGACTCCAATGGTGTGGAGAGGATGGGACTCACCTATGAGCATACCCATCCCACTCGGAGTGACAAATGCAAAAACAACAATTGATATACAGAATGCAGAACAATGTTATACATTCACCCCAGTACAGAGATCTGGGCCTAAATCCATTGTTTTTTGCACTCCACACCACCCCAGTTCAGACATGGCCATATGGAAATCATCCATGACCCTGTGCCTCATGAGAACAGTCCAGCCCAAACTGCCAAGCCATGTCTTTCCTGGACAGGAATCAAGCATCCTAGGACCTGTTTCAGGCTATCAGCCGTCTTCAGCCAGGATAGATTGACTCCAGTGGTGTGGAGAGCATGGGACTCACGTCTAAGCATACCCATCCCACTCGGGGTGACAAATGCAAAAACAACAATTGATGGACAGAATGTAGACCAATGTCATACATTCCCTCCAGTACAGAGATCCTGGCCTAAATCCATTGTTTTGTTGCACTCCACACCACCCCAGTTCAGACATGGCCATATGCAAATCAGCCTTGACCCTGTGCCTCATGGGAACAGTCCAGCCCGAACTGCCAAGCCATGTCTTTCCTGGACAGGAATCAAGCATCCTAGGACCAGTTTCTGTCTATCAGCCGTCTTCAGCCAGGATAGCTTGACTCCAGTGGTGTGGAGAGCATGGGACTCACGTCTGAGCATACCCATCCCACTCGGGGTGACTAATGCAAAACAACAATTGATGGACAGAATGCAGAACAATGTCATACATTCACCCCAGTACAGAGATATGGCCTAAATCCATCATTTTTGTGCACTCCACACCACCCCAGTTCAGACATGGATAATGCATATCAGCCTTGATCCTGTGCCTCATGGGAACTGTTCAGCCCGAACTGCCAAGCCATGTCTTTCCTGGACCGGAATCAAGCATCCTAGGACCGGTTTATGGCTATCAGCCGTCTTCAGCCAGGATAGCTTGACTCTAGTGTTGTGGTGAGCATGGGACTCACGTCTGAGCATACCCATCCCACTCGGGGTGACAAATGCAAAAACAACAATTGATGGACAGAATGCAGAACAATGTCATACATTCACCCCAGTACAGAGCTCTGGGCCTAAATCCAGTGTTTTTTGCACTCCACACCACCCCAGTTCAGACATGACCATATGCAAATCATCCATAACCCTGTGCTTCATGGGAACAGTCCAGCCCGAACTGCCAAGCCATGTCTTTCCTGGACAGGAATCAAGCATCCTAGGACCGGTTTCTGGCTATCAGCCGTCTTCAGCCAGGATAGCTTGACTCCAATGGTGTGGAGAGGATGGGACTCACCTATGAGCATACCCATCCCACTCGGAGTGACAAATACAAAAACAACAATTTATTGATATACAGAATGCAGAACAATGTTATACATTCACCCCAGTACAGAGATCTGGGCCTAAATCCATTGTTTTTTGCACTCCACACCACCCCAGTTCAGACATGGCCATATGCAAATCATCCATGACCCTGTGCCTCATGAGAACAGTCCAGCCCGAACTGCCAAGCCATGTCTTTCCTGGACAGGAATCAAGCATCCTAGGACCGGTTTCAGGCTATCAGCCGTCTTCAGCCAGGATAGATTGACTCCAGTGGTGTGGAGAGCATGGGACTCACGTCTAAGCATACCCATCCCACTCGGGGTGACAAATGCAAAAACAACAATTGATGGACAGAATGCAGACCAATGTCATACATTCCCTCCAGTACAGAGATCCTGGCCTAAATCCATTGTTTTGTTGCACTCCACACCACCCCAGTTCAGACATGGCCATATGCAAATCAGCCTTGACCCTGTGCCTCATGGGAACAGTCTAGCCCGAACTGCCAAGCCATGTCTTTCCTGGACCGGAATCAAGCATCCTAGGACCAGTTTCTGGCTATCAGCCGTCTTCAGCCAGGATAGCTTGACTCCAGTGGTGTGGAGAGCATAGGACTCACGTCTGAGCATACCTATCCCACTCGGGGTGACTAATGCAAAAACAACAATTGATGGACAGAATGCAGAACAATGTCATACATTCACCCCAGTACAGAGATATGGCCTAAATCCATCATTTTTGTGCACTCCACACCACCCCAGTTCAGACATGGATAATGCATATCAGCCTTGACCCTGTGCCTCATGGGAACTGTTCAGCCCGAACTGCCAAGCCATGTCTTTCCTGGACCGGAATCAAGCATCCTAGGACCGGTTTATGGCTATCAGCCATCTTCAGCCAGGATAGCTTGACTCTAGTGTTGTGGTGAGCATGGGACTCACGTCTGAGCATACCCATCCCACTCGGGGTGACAAATGCAAAAACAACAATTGATGGACAGAATGCAGAAAAATGTCATACATTCACCCCAGTACAGAGCTCTGGGCCTAAATCCAGTGTTTTTTGCACTCCACACCACCCCAGTTCAGACATGACCATATGCAAATCATCCATAACCCTGTGCCTCATGGGAACAGTCCAGCCCGAACTGCCAAGCCATGTCTTTCCTGGACAGGAATCAAGCATCCTAGGACCGGTTTCAGGCTATCAGCCGTCTTCAGCCAGGATAGATTGACTCCAGTGGTGTGGAGAGCATGGGACTCACGTCTGAGCATACCCATCCCACTCGGGGTGACAAATGCAAAAACAATCATTGATGGACAGAATGCAGAGCAAGGTCATACATTCACTCCAGTACAGAGATCCTGGCCTAAATCCATCGTTTTTTTGCACTCCACACCTCCCCAGTTCAGACATGGCCATATGCAAATCAGCCTTGACCCTGTGCCTCATGGGAACAGTCCAGCCGAACTGCCAAGCCATGTCTTTCCTGGACCGTAATCAAGCATCCTAGGACCGGTTTCTGGCTATCAGCCGTCTTCAGCCAGGATAGCTTGACTCCAATGGCGTGGAGAGCATGGGACTCACGTCTGAGCATACGCATCCCACTCGGGATGACAAATGCAAAAACAACAATTGATGGACAGAATGCAGAACAATGTCATACATTCACTCCAGTACAGAGATCCTGGCCTAAATCCATCGGTTTTTTGCACTCCACACCACCCCAGTTCAGACATGGCCATATGCAAATCAGCTTTGACCCTGTGCCTCATGGGAACAGTCCAGCCCGAACTGCCAGGCCATGTATTTCCTGGACCGGAATCAAGAATCCTAGGACCGGTTTCTGGCTATCAGCCGTCTTCAGCCAGGATAGCTTGACTCCAGTGGTGTGGAGAGCATGGGACTCTCGTCTGAGCATACCCATCCCACTCGGGGTGACAAATGCAAAAACAACAATTGATGGACAGAATGCAGAACAATGTCATACATTCACTCCAGTACAGAGATCCTGGCCTAAATCCATCGTTTTTTTGCACTCCACACCACCCCAGTTCAGACATGGCCATATGCAAATCAGCCTTGACCCTGTGCCTCATTGGAACAATCCAGACCAAACTGCCAAGCCATGTCTTTCCTGGACAGGAATCAAGCATCCTAGGACCGGTTTCTGGCTATCAGCCGTCTTCAGCCAGGATAGATTGACTCCAGTGGTGTTTAGAGCATGGGACTCACGTCTGAGCATACCCATCCTACTCGGGGTAACAAATGCAAAAACAACAAGTGATGGACAGAATGCAGAACAATGTCATACATTCATCCCAGTACAGAGATCTGGGCCTAAATCCATTATTTTTTTGCACTCCACACCACCTCAGTTCAGACATGGCCATATGCAAATCATCCTTGACCCTGTGCCTCGTGGGAACAGTCCAACCCAAACTGAAAAGCCATGTCTTTCCTGGACCAGATTCTAGCATACTAGGACCGGTTTCTGGCTATCAGCCGTCTTCAGCCAGGATAGCTTGACTCCAATGGTGTGGAGAGCATGGGACTCACCTCTGAGCATACCCATCCCACTCGGAGTGACAAATGCAAAAACAATAATTGATATACAGAATGCAGAACAATGTTATACATTCATCCCAGTACAGAGATCTGGGCCTAAATCCATTATTTTTTTGCACTCCACACCACCTCAGTTCAGACATGGCAATATGCAAATCATCCTTGACCCTGTGCCTCGTGGGAACAGTCCAACCCAAACTGAAAAGCCATGTCTTTCCTGGACCAGATTCTAGCATACTAGGAACGGTTTCTGGCTATCAGCCGTCTTCAGCCAGGATAGCTTGACTCCAATGGTGTGGAGAGCATGGGACTCACCTCTGAGCACACCCATTCCGCTCGGAGTGACAAATGCAAAAACAATAATTGATATACAGAATGCAGAACAATGTTATACATTCACCCCAGTACAGAGATCTGGGGCTAAATCCATTGTTTTTTGCACTCCACACCACCCCAGTTCAGACATGGCCATATGCAAATCATCCATGACCCTGTGCCTCATGAGAACAGTCCAGCCCGAACTGCCAAGCCATATCTTTCCTGGACTGGAATCAAGCATCCTAGGACCGGTTTCAGGCTATCAGCCGTCTTCAGCCAGGATAGATTGACTCCAGTGGTGTGGAGAGCATGGGACTCACGTCTGTGCATACCCATCCCACTCGGGGTGACAAATGCAAAAACAACAATTGATGGACAGAATGCAGAACAATGTCATACATTCACTCCAGTACAGAGATCCTGGCCTAAATCCATCGTTGTTTTGCACTCCACACCACTCCAGTTCAGACATGGCCATATGCAAATCAGCCTTGACCCTGTGCCTCATGGGAACAGTCCAGCCCGAACTGCCAAGCCATGTCTTTCCTGGACAGGAATCAAGCATCCTAGGACCGGTTTCTGGCTATCAGCCGTCTTCAGCCAGGATAGCTTGACTCCAGTGGTGTGGAGAGCATGGGACTCACGTCTGAGCATACCCATCCCACTCGGGGTGACAAATGCAAAACATCAAATGATAGACAGAATGCAGAACAATGTCATACATTCACCCCAGTACAGAGATCAGGGCCTAAATCCATCGTTTTTTTGCACTCCACACCACCCCAGTTCAGACATGGCCATATGCAAATCAGCCTTGACCCTGTGACTCATGGGAACAATCCAGTCCGAACTGCCAAGCCATGTCTTTCCTGGACCAGATTCTAGCATACTAGGACCGGTTTCTGGCTATCAGCCGTCTTCAGCCAGGATAGCTTGACTCCAATGGTGTGGAGAGGATGGGACTCACCTATGGGCATACCCATCCCACTCGGAGTGACAAATGCAAAAACAACAATTGATATACAGAATGCAGAACAATGTTATACATTCACCCCAGTACAGAGATCTGGGCCTAAATCCATTGTTTTTTGCACTCCACACCACCCCAGTTCAGACATGGCCATATGCAAATCATCCATGACCCTGTGCCTCATGAGAACAGTCCAGCCCAAACTGCCAAGCCATGTCTTTCCTGGACAGGAATCAAGCATCCTAGGACCGGTTTCAGGCTATCAGCCGTCTTCAGCCAGGATAGATTGACTCCAGTGGTGTGGAGAGCATGGGACTCACGTCTAAGCATACCCATCCCACTCGGGGTGACAAATGCAAAAACAACAATTGATGGACAGAATGTAGACCAATGTCATACATTCCCTCCAGTACAGAGATCCTGGCCTAAATCCATTGTTTTGTTGCACTCCACACCACCCCAGTTCAGACATGGCCATATGCAAATCAGCCTTGACCCTGTGCCTCATGGGAACAGTCCAGCCCGAACTGCCAAGCCATGTCTTTCCTGGACCGGAATCAAGCATCCTAGGACCAGTTTCTGGCTATCAGCCGTCTTCAGCCAGGATAGCTTGACTCCAGTGGTGTGGAGAGCATGGGACTCACGTCTGAGCATACCCATCCCACTCGGGGTGACTAATGCAAAACAACAATTGATGGACAGAATGCAGAACAATGTCATACATTCACCCCAGTACAGAGATATGGCCTAAATCCATCATTTTTGTGCACTCCACACCACCCCAGTTCAGACATGGATAATGCATATCAGCCTTGATCCTGTGCCTCATGGGAACTGTTCAGCCCGAACTGCCAAGCCATGTCTTTCCTGGACCGGAATCAAGCATCCTAGGACCGGTTTATGGCTATCAGCCGTCTTCAGCCAGGATAGCTTGACTCTAGTGTTGTGGTGAGCATGGGACTCACGTCTGAGCATACCCATCCCACTCGGGGTGACAAATGCAAAAACAACAATTGATGGACAGAATGCAGAACAATGTCATACATTCACCCCAGTACAGAGCTCTGGGCCTAAATCCAGTGTTTTTTGCACTCCACACCATCCCAGTTCAGACATGACCATATGCAAATCATCCATAACCCTGTGCCTCATGGGAACAGTCCAGCCCGAACTGCCAAGCCATGTCTTTCCTGGACAGGAATCAAGCATCCTAGGACCGGTTTCAGGCTATCAGCCGTCTTCAGCCAGGATAGATTGACTCCAGTGGTGTGGAGAGCATGGGACTCACGTCTGAGCATACCCATCCCACTCGGGGTGACCAATGCAAAAACAATCATTGATGGACAGAATGCAGAGCAATGTCATACATTCACTCCAGTACAGAGATCCTGGCCTAAATCCATCGTTTTTTTGCACTCCACACCTCCCCAGTTCAGACATGGCCATATGCAAATCAGCCTTGACCCTGTGCCTCATGGGAACAGTCCAGCCCGAACTGCCAAGCCATGTCTTTCCTGGACCGTAATCAAGCATCCTAGGACCGGTTTCTGGCTATCAGCCGTCTTCAGCCAGGATAGCTTGACTCCAGTGGTGTGGAGAGCTTGGGACTCTCGTCTGAGCATACCCATCCCACTCGGGGTGACAAATGCAAAAACAACAATTGATGGACAGAATGCAGAACAATGTCATACATTCACTCCAGTACAGAGATCCTGGCCTAAATCCTTCGTTTTTTTGCACTCCACACCACCCCAGTTCAGACATGGCCATATGCAAATCACCCTTGACCCTGTGCCTCATTGGAACAATCCAGACCAAACTGCCAAGCCATGTCTTTCCTGGACAGGAATCAAGCATCCTAGGACCGGTTTCTGGCTATCAGCCGTCTTCAGCCAGGATAGATTGACTCCAGTGGTGTTGAGAGCATGGGACTCACGTCTGAGCATACCCATCCCACTTGGGGTGACAAATGCAAAAACAACAATTGATGGACAGAATGCAGAACAATGTCATACATTCACTCCAGTACAGAGATCCTGGCATAAATCCATCGTTTTTTTGCACTCCACACCACCCCAGTTCAGACATGGCCATATGCAAATCAGCCTTGACCCTGTGCCTCATTGGAACAATCCAGGCCAAACTGCCAAGCCATGTCTTTCCTGGACAGGAATCAAGCATCCTAGGACCGGTTTCTGGCTATCAGCTGTCTTCAGCCAGGTTAGATTGACTCCAGTGGTGTTTTGAGCATGGGACTCACGTCTGAGCATACCCATCCTACTCGGGGTAAAAAATGCAAAAACAACAAGTGATGGACAGAATGCAGAACAATGTCATACATTCACACCAGTACAGAGATCTGGGCCTAAATCCATTATTTTTTTGCACTCCACACCACCTTAGTTCAAGTCAAGTCAAGTCAAGTCAAGGAATTTATATAGCGCACTACATACCCAGAGGGTCTCAAGGCGCTTAAGGAGGGGTGGGGGGTTACTTGTCAAATATCCACGTTTTAAGTTGCTTTCTGAATGCTAGGTGGTTCTGGGTAAGGCGAAGGTAAGTGGGAAGTGAGTTCCAGGTTTTAGCTGCCATAGTTCAGACATGGCCATATGCAAATCATCCTTGACCCTGTGCCTCGTGGGAACAGTCCAACCCAAACTGAAAAGCCATGTCTTTCCTGGACCAGATTCTAGCATACTAGGACCGGTTTCTGGCTATCAGCCGTCTTCAGCCAGGATAGCTTGACTCCAATGGTGTGGAGAGCATGGGACTCACCTCTGAGCATACCCATCCCACTCGGAGTGACAAATGCAAAAACAATAATTGATATACAGAATGCAGAACAATGTTATACATTCACCCCAGTACAGAGATCTGGGCCTAAATCCATTGTTTTTTGCACTCCACACCACCCCAGTTCAGACATGGCCATATGCAAATCATCCATGACCCTGTGCCTCATGAGAACAGTCCACCCCGAACTGCCAAGCCATGTCTTTCCTGGACTGGAATCAAGCATCCTAGGACCGGTTTCAGGCTATCAGCCGTCTTCAGCCAGGATAGATTGACTCCAGTGGTGTGGAGAGCATGGGACTCACGTCTGAGCATACCCATCCCACTCGGGGTGACAAATGCAAAAACAACAATTGATGGACAGAATGCAGAACAATGTCATACATTCACTCCAGTACAGGGATCCTGGGCTAAATCCATCGTTTTTTTGCACTCCACACCAACCCAGTTCAGACATGGCCATATGCAAATCAGCCTTGACCCTGTGCCTCATGGGACCAGTCCAGCCCGAACTGCCAAGCCATGTCTTTCCTGGACAGGAATCAAGCATCCTAGGACCGGTTTCTGGCTATCAGCCGTCTTCAGCCAGGATAGCTTGACTCCAGTGGTGTGGAGAGCATGGGAGTCACGTCTGAGCATACCCATCCCACTTGGGGTGACAAATGCAAAAACATCAAATGATAGACAGAATGCAGAGCAATGTCATGCGTTCACCCCAGTACAGAGATCAGGGCCTAAATCCATCGTTTTTTTGCACTCCACACCACCCCAGTTCAGACATGGCCATATGCAAATCAGCCTTGACCCTGTGACTCATGGGAACAATCCAGCCCGAACTGCCAAGCCATGTCTTTCCTGGACAGGAATCAAGCATCCTAGGACCGGTTTCTGGCTATCAGCTGTCTTCAGCCAGGTTAGATTGACTCCAGTGGTGTTTAGAGCATGGGACTCACGTCTGAGCATACCCATCCTACTCGGGGTAAAAAATGCAAAAACAACAAGTGATGGACAGAATGCAGAACAATGTCATACATTCACCCCAGTACAGAGCTCTGGGCCTACATCCATCATTTTTTTGCACTCCACACCATCTCAGTTCAGACATGGCCATATGCAAATCATCCTTTACCCTGTGCCTCGTGGGAACAGTCCAACCCAAACTGAAAAGCCATGTCTTTCCTGGACCAGATTCTAGCATACTAGGACCGGTTTCTGGCTATCAGCCGTCTTCAGCCAGGATAGCTTGACTCCAATGGTGTGGAGAGGATGGGACTCACCTATGAGCATACCCATCCCACTCGGAGTGACAAATGCAAAAACAACAATTGATATACAGAATGCAGAACAATGTTATACATTCACCCCAGTACAGAGATCTGGGCCTAAATCCATTGTTTTTTGCACTCCACACCACCCCAGTTCAGACATGGCCATATGCAAATCATCCATGACCCTGTGCCTCATGAGAACAGTCCAGCCCAAACTGCCAAGCCATGTCTTTCCTGGACAGGAATCAAGCATCCTAGGACCGGTTTCAGGCTATCAGCCGTCTTCAGCCAGGATAGATTGACTCCAGTGGTGTGGAGAGCATGGGACTCACGTCTAAGCATACCCATCCCACTCGGGGTGACAAATGCAAAAACAACAATTGATGGACAGAATGTAGACCAATGTCATACATTCCCTCCAGTACAGAGATCCTGGCCTAAATCCATTGTTTTGTTGCACTCCACACCACCCCAGTTCAGACATGGCCATATGCAAATCAGCCTTGACCCTGTGCCTCATGGGAACAGTCCAGCCCGAACTGCCAAGCCATGTCTTTCCTGGACCGGAATCAAGCATCCTAGGACCAGTTTCTGGCTATCAGCCGTCTTCAGCCAGGATAGCTTGACTCCAGTGGTGTGGAGAGCATGGGACTCACGTCTGAGCATACCCATCCCACTCGGGGTGACTAATGCAAAACAACAATTGATGGACAGAATGCAGAACAATGTCATACATTCACCCCAGTACAGAGATATGGCCTAAATCCATCATTTTTGTGCACTCCACACCACCCCAGTTCAGACATGGATAATGCATATCAGCCTTGATCCTGTGCCTCATGGGAACTGTTCAGCCCGAACTGCCAAACCATGTCTTTCCTGGACCGGAATCAAGCATCCTAGGACCGGTTTATGGCTATCAGCCGTCTTCAGCCAGGATAGCTTGACTCTAGTGTTGTGGTGAGCATGGGACTCACGTCTGAGCATACCCATCCCACTCGGGGTGACAAATGCAAAAACAACAATTGATGGACAGAATGCAGAACAATGTCATACATTCACCCCAGTACAGAGCTCTGGGCCTAAATCCAGTGTTTTTTGCACTCCACACCACCCCAGTTCAGACATGACCATATGCAAATCATCCATAACCCTGTGCCTCATGGGAACAGTCCAGCCCGAACTGCCAAGCCATGTCTTTCCTGGACAGGAATCAAGCATCCTAGGACCGGTTTCAGGCTATCAGCCGTCTTCAGCCAGGATAGATTGACTCCAGTGGTGTGGAGAGCATGGGACTCACGTCTGAGCATACCCATCCCACTCGGGGTGACCAATGCAAAAACAATCATTGATGGACAGAATGCAGAGCAATGTCATACATTCACTCCAGTACAGAGATCCTGGCCTAAATCCATCGTTTTTTTGCACTCCACACCTCCCCAGTTCAGACATGGCCATATGCAAATCAGCCTTGACCCTGTGCCTCATGGGAACAGTCCAGCCCGAACTGCCAAGCCATGTCTTTCCTGGACCGTAATCAAGCATCCTAGGACCGGTTTCTGGCTATCAGCCGTCTTCAGCCAGGATAGCTTGACTCCAGTGGTGTGGAGAGCTTGGGACTCTCGTCTGAGCATACCCATCCCACTCGGGGTGACAAATGCAAAAACAACAATTGATGGACAGAATGCAGAACAATGTCATACATTCACTCCAGTACAGAGATCCTGGCCTAAATCCTTCGTTTTTTTGCACTCCACACCACCCCAGTTCAGACATGGCCATATGCAAATCAGCCTTGACCCTGTGCCTCATTGGAACAATCCAGACCAAACTGCCAAGCCATGTCTTTCCTGGACAGGAATCAAGCATCCTAGGACCGGTTTCTGGCTATCAGCCGTCTTCAGCCAGGATAGATTGACTCCAGTGGTGTTGAGAGCATGGGACTCACGTCTGAGCATACCCATCCCACTTGGGGTGACAAATGCAAAAACAACAATTGATGGACAGAATGCAGAACAATGTCATACATTCACTCCAGTACAGAGATCCTGGCATAAATCCATCGTTTTTTTGCACTCCACACCACCCCAGTTCAGACATGGCCATATGCAAATCAGCCTTGACCCTGTGCCTCATTGGAACAATCCAGGCCAAACTGCCAAGCCATGTCTTTCCTGGACAGGAATCAAGCATCCTAGGACCGGTTTCTGGCTATCAGCTGTCTTCAGCCAGGTTAGATTGACTCCAGTGGTGTTTTGAGCATGGGACTCACGTCTGAGCATACCCATCCTACTCGGGGTAAAAAATGCAAAAACAACAAGTGATGGACAGAATGCAGAACAATGTCATACATTCACCCCAGTACAGAGATCTGGGCCTAAATCCATTATTTTTTTGCACTCCACACCACCTTAGTTCAAGTCAAGTCAAGTCAAGTCAAGGAATTTATATAGCGCACTACATACCCAGAGGGTCTCAAGGCGCTTAAGGAGGGGTGGGGAGTTACTTGTCAAATATCCACGTTTTAAGTTGCTTTCTGAATGCTAGGTGGTTCTGGGTAAGGCGAAGGTAAGTGGGAAGTGAGTTCCAGGTTTTAGCTGCCATAGTTCATACATGGCCATATGCAAATCATCCTTGACCCTGTGCCTCGTGGGAACAGTCCAACCCAAACTGAAAAGCCATGTCTTTCCTGGACCAGATTCTAGCATACTAGGACCGGTTTCTGGCTATCAGCCGTCTTCAGCCAGGATAGCTTGACTCCAATGGTGTGGAGAGCATGGGACTCACCTCTGAGCATACCCATCCCACTCGGAGTGACAAATGCAAAAACAATAATTGATATACAGAATGCAGAACAATGTTATACATTCACCCCAGTACAGAGATCTGGGCCTAAATCCATTGTTTTTTGCACTCCACACCACCCCAGTTCAGACATGGCCATATGCAAATCATCCATGACCCTGTGCCTCATGAGAACAGTCCACCCCGAACTGCCAAGCCATGTCTTTCCTGGACTGGAATCAAGCATCCTAGGACCGGTTTCAGGCTATCAGCCGTCTTCAGCCAGGATAGATTGACTCCAGTGGTGTGGAGAGCATGGGACTCACGTCTGAGCATACCCATCCCACTCGGGGTGACAAATGCAAAAACAACAATTGATGGACAGAATGCAGAACAATGTCATACATTCACTCCAGTACAGGGATCCTGGGCTAAATCCATCGTTTTTTTGCACTCCACACCAACCCAGTTCAGACATGGCCATATGCAAATCAGCCTTGACCCTGTGCCTCATGGGACCAGTCCAGCCCGAACTGCCAAGCCATGTCTTTCCTGGACAGGAATCAAGCATCCTAGGACCGGTTTCTGGCTATCAGCCGTCTTCAGCCAGGATAGCTTGACTCCAGTGGTGTGGAGAGCATGGGAGTCACGTCTGAGCATACCCATCCCACTTGGGGTGACAAATGCAAAAACATCAAATGATAGACAGAATGCAGAGCAATGTCATGCGTTCACCCCAGTACAGAGATCAGGGCCTAAATCCATCGTTTTTTTGCACTCCACACCACCCCAGTTCAGACATGGCCATATGCAAATCAGCCTTGACCCTGTGACTCATGGGAACAATCCAGCCCGAACTGCCAAGCCATGTCTTCCCTGGACAGGAATCAAGCATCCTAGGACCGGTTTCTGGCTATCAGCTGTCTTCAGCCAGGTTAGATTGACTCCAGTGGTGTTTAGAGCATGGGACTCACGTCTGAGCATACCCATCCTACTCGGGGTAAAAAATGCAAAAACAACAAGTGATGGACAGAATGCAGAACAATGTCATACATTCACCCCAGTACAGAGCTCTGGGCCTACATCCATCATTTTTTTGCACTCCACACCATCTCAGTTCAGACATGGCCATATGCAAATCATCCTTTACCCTGTGCCTCGTGGGAACAGTCCAACCCAAACTGAAAAGCCATGTCTTTCCTGGACCAGATTCTAGCATACTAGGACCGGTTTCTGGCTATCAGCCGTCTTCAGCCAGGATAGCTTGACTCCAATGGTGTGGAGAGGATGGGACTCACCTATGAGCATACCCATCCCACTCGGAGTGACAAATGCAAAAACAACAATTAATATACAGAATGCAGAACAATGTTATACATTCACCCCAGTACAGAGATCTGGGCCTAAATCCATTGTTTTTTGCACTCCACACCACCCCAGTTCAGACATGGCCATATGCAAATCATCCATGACCCTGTGCCTCATGAGAACAGTCCAGCCCGAACTGCCAAGCCATGTCTTTCCTGGACAGGAATCAAGCATCCTAGGACCGGTTTCAGGCTATCAGCCGTCTTCAGCCAGGATAGATTGACTCCAGTGGTGTGGAGAGCATGGGACTCACGTCTAAGCATACCCATCCCACTCGGGGTGACAAATGCAAAAACAACAATTGATGGACAGAATGCAGACCAATGTCATACATTCCCTCCAGTACAGAGATCCTGGCCTAAATCCATTGTTTTGTTGCACTCCACACCACCCCAGTTCAGACATGGCCATATGCAAATCAGCCTTGACCCTGTGCCTCATGGGAACAGTCCAGCCCGAACTGCCAAGCCATGTCTTTCCTGGACCGGAATCAAGCATCCTAGGACCAGTTTTTGGCTATCAGCCGTCTTCAGCCAGGATAGCTTGACTCCAGTGGTGTGGAGAGCATGGGACTCACGTCTGAGCATACCCATCCCACTCGGGGTGACTAATGCAAAAACAAAAATTGATTGGAGAATGCAGAACAATGTCATACATTCACCCCAGTACAGAGATATGGCCTAAATCCATCATTTTTGTGCACTCCACACCACCCCAGTTCAGACATGGATAATGCATATCAGCCTTACCCTGTGCCTCATGGGAACTGTTCAGCCCGAACTGCCAAGCCATGTCTTTCCTGGACCGGAATCAAGCATCCTAGGACCGGTTTATGGCTATCAGCCGTCTTCAGCCAGGATAGCTTGACTCCAATGGCGTGGAGAGCATGGGACTCACGTCTGAGCATACCCATCCCACTCGGGATGACAAATGCAAAAACAACAATTGATGGACAGAATGCAGAACAATGTCATACATTCACTCCAGTACAGAGATCCTGGCCTAAATCCATCGTTTTTTTGCACTCCACACCACCCCAGTTCAGACATGGCCATATGCAAATCAGCTTTGACCCTGTGCCTCATGGGAACAGTCCAGCCCGAACTGCCAGGCCATGTATTTCCTGGACCGGAATCAAGAATCCTAGGACCGGTTTCTGGCTATCAGCCGTCTTCAGCCAGGATAGCTTGACTCCAGTGGTGTGGAGAGCATGGGACTCTCGTCTGAGCATACCCATCCCACTCGGGGTGACAAATGCAAAAACAACAATTGATGGACAGAATGCAGAACAATGTCATACATTCACTCCAGTACAGAGATCCTGGCCTAAATCCATCGTTTTTTTGCACTCCACACCACCCCAGTTCAGACATGGCCATATGCAAATCAGCCTTGACCCTGTGCCTCATTGGAACAATCCAGACCAAACTGCCAAGCCATGTCTTTCCTTGACAGGAATCAAGCATCCTAGGACCGGTTTCTGGCTATCAGCCGTCTTCAGCCAGGTTAGATTGACTCCAGTGGTGTTTTGAGCATGGGACTCACGTCTGAGCATACCCATCCTACTCGGGGTAAAAAATGCAAAATCAACAAGTGATGGACAGAATGCAGAACAATGTCATACATTCACCCCAGTACAGAGATCTGGGCCTAAATCCATTATTTTTTTGCACTCCACACCACCTTAGTTCAAGTCAAGTCAAGTCAAGTCAAGGAATTTATATAGCGCACTACATACCCAGAGGGTCTCAAGGCGCTTAAGGAGGGGTGGGGAGTTACTTGTCAAATATCCACGTTTTAAGTTGCTTTCTGAATGCTAGGTGGTTCTGGGTAAGGCGAAGGTAAGTGGGAAGTGAGTTCCAGGTTTTAGCTGCCATAGTTCAGACATGGCCATATGCAAATCATCCTTGACCCTGTGCCTCGTGGGAACAGTCCAACCCAAACTGAAAAGCCATGTCTTTCCTGGACAGGAATCAAGCATCCTAGGACCGGTTTCTGGCTATCAGCTGTCTTCAGCCAGGTTAGATTGACTCCAGTGGTGTTTAGAGCATGGGACTCACGTCTGAGCATACCCATCCTACTCGGGGTAAAAAATGCAAAAACAACAAGTGATGGACAGAATGCAGAACAATGTCATACATTCACCCCAGTACAGAGCTCTGGGCCTACATCCATCATTTTTTTGCACTCCACACCATCTCAGTTCAGACATGGCCATATGCAAATCATCCTTTACCCTGTGCCTCGTGGGAACAGTCCAACCCAAACTGAAAAGCCATGTCTTTCCTGGACCAGATTCTAGCATACTAGGACCGGTTTCTGGCTATCAGCCGTCTTCAGCCAGGATAGCTTGACTCCAATGGTGTGGAGAGGATGGGACTCACCTATGAGCATACCCATCCCACTCGGAGTGACAAATGCAAAAACAACAATTGATATACAGAATGCAGAACAATGTTATACATTCACCCCAGTACAGAGATCTGGGCCTAAATCCATTGTTTTTTGCACTCCACACCACCCCAGTTCAGACATGGCCATATGCAAATCATCCATGACCCTGTGCCTCATGAGAACAGTCCAGCCCGAACTGCCAAGCCATGTCTTTCCTGGACAGGAATCAAGCATCCTAGGACCGGTTTCAGGCTATCAGCCGTCTTCAGCCAGGATAGATTGACTCCAGTGGTGTGGAGAGCATGGGACTCACGTCTAAGCATACCCATCCCACTCGGGGTGACAAATGCAAAAACAACAATTGATGGACAGAATGCAGACCAATGTCATGCATGCCCTCCAGTACAGAGATCCTGGCCTAAATCCATTGTTTTGTTGCACTCCACACCACCCCAGTTCAGACATGGCCATATGCAAATCAGCCTTGACCCTGTGCCTCATGGGAACAGTCCAGCCCGAACTGCCAAGCCATGTCTTTCCTGGACCGGAATCAAGCATCCTAGGACCAGTTTTTGGCTATCAGCCGTCTTCAGCCAGGATAGCTTGACTCCAGTGGTGTGGAGAGCATGGGACTCACGTCTGAGCATACCCATCCCACTCGGGGTGACTAATGCAAAAACAACAATTGATGGACAGAATGCAGAACAATGTCATACATTCACCCCAGTACAGAGATATGGCCTAAATCCATCATTTTTGTGCACTCCACACCACCCCAGTTCAGACATGGATAATGCATATCAGCCTTACCCTGTGCCTCATGGGAACTGTTCAGCCCGAACTGCCAAGCCATGTCTTTCCTGGACCGGAATCAAGCATCCTAGGACCGGTTTCTGGCTATCAGCCGTCTTCAGCCAGGATAGCTTGACTCCAGTGGTGTGGAGAGCATGGGACTCTCGTCTGAGCATACCCATCCCACTCGGGGTGACAAATGCAAAAACAACAATTGATGGACAGAATGCAGAACAATGTCATACATTCACTCCAGTACAGAGATCCTGGCCTAAATCCATCGTTTTTTTGCACTCCACACCACCCCAGTTCAGACATGGCCATATGCAAATCAGCCTTGACCCTGTGCCTCATTGGAACAATCCAGACCAAACTGCCAAGCCATGTCTTTCCTTGACAGGAATCAAGCATCCTAGGACCGGTTTCTGGCTATCAGCCGTCTTCAGCCAGGATAGATTGACTCCAGTGGTGTTTAGAGCATGGGACTCACGTCTGAGCATACCCATCCTACTCGGGGTAACAAATGCAAAAACAACAAGTGATGGACAGAATGCAGAACAATGTCATACATTCATCCCAGTACAGAGAGTTCTGGGCCTAAATCCATTATTTTTTTGCACTCCACACCACCTCAGTTCAGACATGGCCATATGCAAATCATCCTTGACCCTGTGCCTCGTGGGAACAGTCCAACCCAAACTGAAAAGCCATGTCTTTCCTGGACCAGATTCTAGCATACTAGGACCGGTTTCTGGCTATCAGCCGTCTTCAGCCAGGATAGCTTGACTCCAATGGTGTGGAGAGCATGGGACTCACCTCTGAGCATACCCATCCCACTCGGAGTGACAAATGCAAAAACAATAATTGATATACAGAATGCAGAACAATGTTATACATTCACCCCAGTACAGAGATCTGGGGCTAAATCTATTGTTTTTTGCACTCCACACCACCCCAGTTCAGACATGGCCATATGCAAATCATCCATGACCCTGTGCCTCATGAGAACAGTCCAGCCCGAACTGCCAAGACATGTCTTTCCTGGACTGGAATCAAGCATACTAGGACCGGTTTCAGGCTATCAGCCGTCTTCAGCCAGGATAGATTGACTCCAGTGGTGTGGAGAGCATGGGACTCACGTCTGAGCATACCCATCCCACAAGGGGTGACAAATGCAAAAACAACAATTGATGGACAGAATGCAGAACAATGTCATACATTCACTCCAGTACAGAGATCCTGGCCTAAATCCATCATTTTGTTGCACTCCACACCACCCCAGTTTAGACATGGCCATATGCAAATCAGCCTTGACCCTGTGCCTCATGGGAACAGTCCAGCCCGAACTGCCAGGCCATGTCTTTCCTGGACCGGAATCAAGAATCCTAGGACCGGTTTCTGGATATCAGCCGTCTTCAGCCAGGATAGCTTGACTCCGGTGGTGTGGAGAGCATGGGACTCACGTCTGAGCATACCCATCCCACTCGGGGTGACAAATGCAAAAACATCAAATGATGGACAGAATGCAGAACAATGTCATACATTCACCCCAGCACAGAGATCAGGGCCTAAATCCATTGTTTTTTTGCACTCCACACCACCCCAGTTCAGACATGGCCATATGCATCAGCCTTGACCCTGTGACTCATGGGAACAATCCAGCCCGAACTGCCAAGCCATGTCTTTCCTGGACAGGAATCAAGCATCCTAGGACCAGTTTCTGGCTATCAGCTGTCTTCAGCCAGGTTAGATTGACTCCAGTGGTGTTTTGAGCATGGGACTCACGTCTGAGCATACCCATCCTACTCGGGGTAAAAAATGCAAAAACAACAAGTGATGGACAGAATGCAGAACAATGTCATACATTCACCCCAGTACAGAGATCTCGGCCTACATCCATCATTTTTTTGCACTCCACACCACCTCAGTTCAGACATGGTCATATGCAAATCATCCTTGACCCTGTGCCTCGTGGGAAGAGTCCAACCCAAACTGAAAAGCCATGTCTTTCCTGGGCCAGATTCTAGCATACTAGGACCGGTTTCTGGCTATCAGCCGTCTTCAGCCAGGATAGCTTGACTCCAATGGTGTGGAGAGCATGGGACTCACGTCTGAGCATACCCATCCCACTCGGGGTGACAAATGCAAAAACAACAATTGATGGACAGAATGCAGACCAATGTCATACATTCCCTCCAGTACAGAGATCAGGGCCTAAATCAATTGTTTTTTGCACTCCACACCGGCCCAGTTCAGACATTGCCATATGCAAATCATCCATGACCCTGTGCCTCATGGGAACAGTCCAGCCCAAACTGCCAAGCCATGTCTTTCCTGGACAGGAATCAAGCATCCTCGGACCGGTTTCAGGCTATCAGCCGTCTTCAGCCAGAATAGATTGATTCTAGTGGTGTGGAGAGCATGGGACTCACGTCTGAGCATACCCATCCCACTTGGGGTGACAAATGCAAAAACAACAATTGATGGACAGAATGCAGAACAATGCCATACATTCACTCCAGTACAGAGATCCTGGCATAAATCCATCTTTTTTTTGCACTCCACACCACCCCAGTTCAGACATGGCCATATGCAAATCAGCCTTGACCCTGTGCCTCATTGGAACAATCCAGGCCAAACTGCCAAGCCATGTCTTTCCTGGACAGGAATCAAGCATCCTAGGACCGGTTTCTGGCTATCAGTCGTCTTCAGCCAGGATAGATTGACTCCAGTGGTGTTTAGAGCATGGGACTCACGTCTGAGCATACCCATCCTACTCGGGGGAACAAATGCAAAAACAACAAGTGATGGACAGAATGCAGAACAATGTCATACATTCACCCCAGTACAGAGATCTGGGCCTAAATCCATTATTTTTTTGCACTCCACACCACCTTAGTTCAAGTCAAGTCAAGTCAAGTCAAGGAATTTATATAGCGCACTACATACCCAGAGGGTCTCACGGCGCTTAAGGAGGGGTGGGGAGTTACTTGTCAAATATCCACGTTTTAAGTTGCTTTCTGAATGCTAGGTGGTTCTGGGTAAGGCGAAGGTAAGTGGGAAGTGAGTTCCAGGTTTTAGCTGCCATAGTTCAGACATGGCCATATGCAAATCATCCTTGACCCTGTGCCTCGTGGGAACAGTCCAACCCAAACTGAAAAGCCATGTCTTTCCTGGACCAGATTCTAGCATACTAGGACCGGTTTCTGGCTATCAGCCGTCTTCAGCCAGGATAGCTTGACTCCAATGGTGTGGAGAGCATGGGACTCACCTCTGAGCATACCCATCCCACTCGGAGTGACAAATGCAAAAACAATAATTGATATACAGAATGCAGAACAATGTTATACATTCACCCCAGTACAGAGATCTGGGCCTAAATCCATTGTTTTTTGCACTCCACACCACCCCAGTTCAGACATGGCCATATGCAAATCAGCCTTGACCCTGTGCCTCATGAGAACAGTCCACCCGAACTGCCAAGCCATGTCTTTCCTGGACTGGAATCAAGCATCCTAGGACCGGTTTCAGGCTATCAGCCGTCTTCAGCCAGGATAGATTGACTCCAGTGGTGTGGAGAGCATGGGACTCACGTCTGAGCATACCCATCCCACTCGGGGTGACAAATGCAAAAACAACAATTGATGGACAGAATGCAGAACAATGTCATACATTCACTCCAGTACAGAGATCCTGGGCTAAATCCATCGTTTTTTTGAACTCCACACCACCCCAGTTCAGACATGGCCATATGCAAATCAGCCTTGACCCTGTGCCTCATGGGACCAGTTCAGCCCGAACTGCCAAGCCATGTCTTTCCTGGACAGGAATCAAGCATCCTAACACCGGTTTCTGGCTATCAGCCGTCTTCAGCCAGGATAGCTTAACTCCAGTGGTGTGGAGAGCATGGGACTCACGTCTGAGCATACCCATCCCACTTGGGGTGACAAATGCAAAAATATCAAATGATAGACAGAATGCAGAGCAATGTCATACGTTCACCCCAGTACAGAGATCAGGGCCTAAATCCATCGTTTTTTTGCACTCCACACCACTGAGGTTCCGTGACAATCGTTAGTGGTGCATTGGACTCGTACGAATATAGTCGAGTCTGGTATCTATGAACCGCAAATGACGAGTTCAGTGGGTGTACGCAGTTTCGCTGCGCTAACCTGAACCGTTCGTCTGTTACGTGGGTATTTCTATCTGTACCCACGGGTTCCATCTTAGATACGGCATCCATTTTGTCTCTTGCCCTCAAGTAGCCAGCGAACGGACGTTGTCCGCTTCTCGACCCTGGGACTCCCAAGATATTTGCGGAAGACACATGTTCTTTGTAAGTGTCTTTATGATGAGGGGGATGCTACTGTAAGGCAGATGGCGCCGCTCGAAGCTCATCTTGCCGCATGGACTTATTGTCTCAGCCGTGCATCTCATTAGGCACGTCCCTTTGATGCCTGTAGCTCGTGTTTCCCGATACCTCTCCTTTTACACCCTTCCCGAATTCCTCACTGTTTCCCTCTTCCTTCACACCTGTCCCTGTTCCTATTTTCGATCTGTTTTACTACTGATTGGAATGCACTAATGGTGGGAAGATGGGTTTATACAGTTGGGAACCGCCAAATGTTTCCGCACTTATGTCCCGGACTTTGTGCGTTTCAAAGTGACCAAAACGACCCCTCTGGGGGATGCTTGTGGGAACCAGGTCATAAACCTTGTGTTCAATGTAACTCTAGGGGGAAATTGTGTATAAAAGGAGCGATCCACAGAACCAATTTGAAGCAGTCTCCCCAAGTTGCACGTGTTGTACTTGTCGTGACTTCTGTGTTCCCTGCAGTAAATAAACCTTGAATGTTTGACGCCGAAGGAAGTGTCCCGTGTCTCTGTCACTTGTACGCCGGAGCAGGTTACCCACGAAGGTTTCAGGTGTTGTGCCCTGGCACCGCTGGGTTCTAAATAACCCAGTCCTTCAGTTGGCGCCCAACGTGGGGCTGCATCAGTGGTACCGGTCCAAGCCCGACGATCGTGAGGAACTTCGTGTGAAATCTCCGAGGGAAGGTGCACCCCGCTTCATCGATCCTGTTGTCGAAATAAGTGGCCCGAAGACTTTTCCCGCGAAGATTCCCGCCTCCTGACGGCTGCGACGGACTGCTGCCCTGACTGTAGACCTGTTTTGGCGCCTGGCGTAGACCTTCGTAGAGCGAGACGATTGACGGGCCTTCCTGGTGACGCCATCGATATTTGAGTTAAGTATTTGTGGGTCGCTCCCATAGTCCTTGGTTGTGGTTGCTTAGTGGTTGCATGGTTCCATTGCATTTGTAGTTCTTGGTACTTTGTTGTGTTGTTTGACGACTGCAGCCGCCAAAAACCGAGGGTTTTGTTCTTTGCTGGGACTTGGTAAATCCCGTAACCCTTGAAGTTTGTGAAACTCGGCTAGTGTGCAAGATGCCTGGTCGCAGTACTTTGTTTAGTTGTTTCAGGCCTTGTGGTATGGATTCCCGACTGGAGGACTCGTGTCCGATACCTCCGGTTGGAACTCCCACTTATGAGCTCTACAGTAAACATGGGCTAGGCCCGATTACTTTTAATGAATATTGGATCAAATATACGAAAAAGGACGGTGACCTCCGTTGGCCACCTCATGGTAGCTTCGAGGCTCCGATCTTAGATAATTTAGAGGTTAAATTGTTCGCGAAAAAGTCAAGGCCGGCCATGTTTGATGCCTTTCGGTTGTGGCGTAAAGAAGCCCGACAGAAAGAAATCAGACAGACTAAACGTAATCAGCGAGATAATGTTGCTACCATGGTGAAGAAAGCGGAACAATTTCAGCGCGATAAGGAGGTTAAGGATAAGGAAGTGTTCGATAGATTACAGCGTATGACTGTAGATAAATGTTATCCTACTCTGCCTACGGAGTCGGAAAATAAGGAAGAGTCAGTTGAGGATCCTTTAATGTCCTATCTTATGAAGTCGCCACCTCCGTACGTACAAGGTACCACAGCTCCTGTGGTTCCTGCCGTACCTATTCTTCCGCCTATTCTTCCTCCGCCTGTTCCTCAACCTGTACCCGCTCTTCCGACTGTTCCTGCTCCTTTGCTTGTTGCTATCCCTACTGCTCCTCCGCTTCCACATACTCCTGTTCCCGCTACTGCTCCTGTTCTGTTAACTCCTGCTGTCGCTACTGTTTCTACTCCTTCACTTGTTAGTCCTGTGTCCTATACTTCTCCCTCTACTCGTAGTCGTACTACCCCTCTTGCGGCTAGCTTCTTTCATTCGCTCGGACCTGTTCATGGGTCCGCTGGTTCTGATGGTCCTCAGAGACGTAGTCAGCTTCCTGGAAACAGAGAACGCGTTGCGCTATATAATATGGCGATGGGTTGGATGGTTAATCCTCTTAGAAGTCCACCCCGTGTTGTACTCGACACATTTTGTCAATTTAATATACCGACCCAGAGATATGTGTTTGATGAAATGTGTAAGTTCCTTCGCGAACAGATATCGGCCGATGCACCTGACGAGGTGCTGACCGCCCTGTCTGATCTTCAGCTTCAGTTCTCAAATGGACTGATAGTGGATACCAACGTTCGACGTGCTGTTGAACGGTTGCTATCTTTTCGTCCCGCTCCTATACCTCAAGCCTTGTTTGTTGAGGACGTTGAAAGACTGCCTGACGAGTCTGGTCAATTTCCTATGCGAGAAGTCCCACCGGTTTGGATACCTGCTAATCCAAATGCTGCTCCTCCGACATTGGCGCACTTCCAGAGAGTATGGATACATCTCCCATGGAAACGCTCGGAAGTATTGCAGGTGAAGCAATCTTTGCCTGACCCACGCAAAAATCCTACAGGGTATTACAAAGAATTATCCCAGCTCGTAGATGCTACGGTAATGAATCTTGCCGATATCGACATGTTGTTCGGAAATGTCGTACCGCAACCGGTATGGGCTAAGATTCGACATGAAAACCATCCGAATGAATTAGGTGGTGCTTGGGCTGCCCTTGTAGCGGCAGACGCTGGACAAGTGGCTGCTACTAAACCCGACCAGCTGATTCTCGACCTTCCTCAAAGAATTATAACAATAATGAAAACCCTTATGCCAGCTATGAGAGTAAATTGGGATAAATTGTCAGCTTGTAAGCAAAAGAAGGACGAGAGTGTTTCCGACTTCTTTACGAGGTTTGAGGAAGCATTCATTGACCATAGTGGACAGGATATGAGCACTGAGGGTGGTCAAAGGTTGTTTGTGGATAAATTCGTTTCGAATCTATTGCCCGATTTGAGCAATAAATTAAAGAATTCAGAAAGTGCATGGGCCGTTTCTACCTCAGCTCAGATATTGGCTACAGCGCAATATTATGAGAATAGAGAAAAAGAGGAGAACGACCGTGCTGATAAAAAGACGAAAGATCTAAAAACTAAAGTCTTGTTGCAACAAGCATATCCTCCGCGTTCAAATCAGAATGCATCCCAACAGAATAGATCGCAGTCGCAATCGAATAGATCACAGCCGCGTAATGACTCCTCCTCCCAAAGATCATCGTTAGGGTACAATCAATGTGCTTATTGTAGACAGGAGGGACACATTAAATTCAATTGCCCTGTTCTGAACGATCGCAATAGCGGTAATTCATCTAAAGGAGGTCGTGGTGGTTCGCATCAAGTATCACGTGGTAGGGGTCGTGGTGCTCAGAATGATCGTTCTGATAACTCATCTAATTCTAATAATTGTTTTGATCAACGTGGATCATCGCAAGGACGATCTGCGCAGTACAATGTAGACGATTATTACGTCGATCAGGGAACTGACGACAGTAATTACTAGGACAGCCAAAGACAAGGAGAGGGAGTGGTATCAGTTCCGGTTGATCAGAGAGGTCCTTACGTCGCAGTTGCTACATCGGGCGTCGTTGAGCCTTTTCTGTTGGACACTGGTGCAGCGAAAAGTTCTATCATGCATTCGAAACTCCCTGGCGCACCTTTGTCTGGCTTAACGAATGTTTCCGTTGGATTCTCTGGCGCCCCCGTTAGCAATCCAGTTTCTTGCCCTTTACCCCTTACAATTGGGCCACATAAGCTTGATGCTCCATTGATTTTGACTACTGGCTGTGGTGAAAATCTTTTGGGCCTGGATTTGCTTAAACGTTTGTATGCGACTTTGTATTGTTCTCCTGCGGGTGTAAAGCTTACGTTGGGAGAGAGGGTTGTCTCTCCTATGTATTTGTCTCTCGATAAGCTTCCACCGGAATTGAGTTCTCTTCCTGCGTCTTTGTGGGCAACAGGTCCCAATGATGTGGGCCTGCTTGATATCTCCCCTTATGTTGTTCAGTTGAAATCTAATGTGCGATTGCCCCGTATTCCCCAGTATCGTATCTCTCTTGATGGTGAACGAGCACTGTTAGCGATCATTTATGATCTGATCGAGAAAGACGTTATTGAGGAGACTCGAGGAAACGTGTGCAACAGCCCCGTATTGCCCATTCTTAAACGTACTGATCCTTCGAAACCGCCTGTTTATCGTTTTGTTATCGATTTACGGGAGGTGAATAAAATTGTGGTTCCTCAATTCCCCGTTGTGCCTGACATTACGGCGCTGCTGACTCTGATTCCAGCTTCTGCATCATGGTTTTCGGTGATTGACTTGAAAAATGCGTTTTTCAGCATCCCGATTGCCAAGGAGAGCAGAGACCTTTTCGGTTTCTCTCTCGGTGGACGTAGCTTCCGGTTCAAACGCGCTCCTCAGGGCTACTGTGAAAGTCCATCGATTTACAGTCAAGCCTTGAAGGGTCAACTGGATGCGTTTAGGTTGCCGGTTGGTGCGGCCTTAATCCAATATGTCGATGACCTATTGGTGGCTGCAGATACTCAGGACATTTGCAAAATTGCTACAGTGGCGCTGCTGCAACATTTCTGCGAGTTAAATCATAAGGTGTCCCCTTCTAAACTCCAATATTGTTGTCAAGAAGTAACCTATCTAGGTCACTTATTGTCAAAGGAGGGAAGGCGATTGACCCCAGAGAGGATTGCAGCGATTGCGCGAATGGCTGTGCCAAAAACCCAAAGAGATGTGCGTGCCTTTTTAGGTATCACGTCGTACTGCAGGCAATGGATTCCTAATTTTTCATTGCTAGCGAAACCATTAGTGGCTCTTACGTGCAAGGATGTTTCAACTCCTTTACCATGGACGGAAGAATGTCAGAAAAGTTTTTCTGAATTGCGTGATTCATTGTGTTCGGCTCCTGTGTTAGGTACTCCTGATTACAGTAAGCCATTCACATTATATGTTCACGAGAGGGAAGGTTGTGCTTTGAGCGTCTTAACGCAACCTTTTGGTGATAAGCAACGCCCATGTGCATATTTTTCCTCGACCTTGGACCCAGTAGCTAGAGCATTGCCGAGTTGTTTGAGAGCAACTGCGGCAGCTGCGGTCTCCATCCGACAATCAGCAGGATTGGTCATGGATAATATGCTTACGGTGATGGTTCCGCATGCAGTCGACACTCTTTTGAATCGTACAAAAACCCAACACTTGACGAGTGCGAGATTGTCTGGGTACGAGCTGACGTTGCTGGCAAGTCATATCCAGATAAAACGTTGCAATGTTCTGAACAGGGCAACTTTGTTACCAATTAGCTCAGAGTCAGATGAAGTAGCAGAACATGATTGCTACTTGAGGACAGAAGAAGAAACAAAAGGTCGAGTGGACCTTAAAAACACCCCATTGGAAGACCCGGACGGTACACTGTATGTGGATGGGTCATGTTTTAAGTTGCCGAATGGTGATGTGACTACTGCTTACGCTGTTGTAACATTGAATACGGTTGTTGAGACTGCTAGGTTGAATCAGAATTCTGCCCAAGCTGCAGAATTGATCGCTCTCACTAGAGCGTGTGTGTTAGCAAAAGGGAAACGTGTGAATGTGTTTACCGACAGCCAATATGCATTTGGCGTCGCACATAGTTTTGGACGATTGTGGAGAGAGAGAGGTTTTCTGACATCGCATGGTACGAAGATTCAGCATGGCCAGCTTGTGAATGATCTTTTGGATGCACTGACGTTGCCTAAGCAGGTAGCGATTGTTAAATGTAGTGCGCATCGTAAGGTGACGGATGATGTTGGTCGTGGTAATGCGTTTGCAGATGAGACTGCTAAGGAGACTGCCCGGAACCTTAGCACTCGAATGTATGTGACGAGTTCGGTTAGGTGGCCCACAGAGTCGAGCATGTGTGAAGACACTATTGAAAGTGTGAAAGAAATTCAGAATGAGGCCACCGAGACTGAAAAAGCGAAGTGGAAAGAAAGTACGGGAAAGTTGGATGCGAATGGTTGTTGGATTGATTTGTCGGATCAGAAAAGATGGTTGTTGCCCGACGCGTATGTGCTGGCTGTTGTGACAATGGCGCATGGGTTAGCACATATTAGCGCGAAAGGTATTTGTAAGTTATTGTCTCCTGTGTGGAAGAATGATGGTATCACGAAATGTGCTGAACGTCTGGTGAAGAATTGTATGGTGTGCATGATGTACAATCCTGGCAAAGGAACCCCAACTCCTCCTGGCAGTTTTGCTCCCCCTTCATGTCCCTTTGAGGTGATCCAATTGGACTTCATCCATATGGAGCGATGCAATAACCTAAAATACGTCTTAGTTGTGGTTTGCGCATTCTCCCGATGGATTGAGGCTTATCCTCTCAAAGACAATACTGCTTTGTCTACTGCGAAAATCCTACTGAAGGAATATTTTCCTCGGTATGGAATGCCTAGAGTCGTGTGGTCAGATAACGGAAGTGAGTTTGTGGGTAGTGTGATGAGGAGTGTGTGTAAGGGCCTTGGAATATATCAGAAATTCCACAGCGCCAATCATCCCCAGTCAGCTGGATTGGTCGAAGGGTATAACGGCACCCTTAAACTGAAACTAGCAAAGATTCAGGCTACGACTGGTCTTTCGTGGCCTGACGCTTTACCTTTAGCATTACTGTCAACTAGGGCGACTGTACACTCCCGAGTAGGGCTTAGTCCCTATGAAATAGTGTTCGGCCGTCCTGCGAATGTGTGGGGGGTTCCTAGGCCAGGTGTGTTCTGTGATCTTGAGTACCCAATGTTGATTGATTATCTTCATGACTTGACTGCTAAACTGAGGTTAATTCATCAACAGGTTTACGACGCACTGCCGACGCAGACGGAGGGTCCAGGCCACCAGCTCCAGCCCGGAGATTGGGTGGTGACGCGGAACTTTTCGCGCAAGAACAACTTGGACCCGAGGTTTACTGGTCCTTACCAGGTTCTCCTTGCCACGAGGACTGCTGTTCGTCTCGAGGGACGGAAGAATTGGGTGCACGCCACCCACACCAAAAAGGTCCCTATTCCGTTGCCGGCAGACCCGTGGGTGAGGAGAGGCATTGCATCAACTGAAACCGAAGGATTGTCGGCGTTTGTACCTTTTAGCGACGCACAGCTAGTTGGAGAATCCTCAGCACAGCAGAAAGACACTGTTGAACAATTGTCATCGAAAGACTCAAGACCAGAACACTCAACTGATCAGCAGGACGCTGTCTCTTTAACGGATCCTTTGTTTGATGAGCAGACACGTCCTGGGAAAACCCGATACTTTCTGCGATCTAGCACTAAAGACTAATAAAAGATCCTGCTTTGATGTATTGACAACTGTATTATCCCGTTTTTCGTGATCAGTTTTGAACACTCCTATTATTGTGATTATTCCTGTATACATACATTGAGCTTCATTCCTTATACTTTTGCTTCCACAGCCGAGAGACATTGTTTTTGTATATATATATATATTGTGCATTAAAGGCCGTAGGGCCGCGCGCGTACTTCCTTCTGGATAGTAGGTCTTGACGCTAGGTTAAAGGCCGTCGGTTCCTGGGAACTCCTAGGGATTGACTATTGCTACACAGAACGAAGTGCGTCAAAAAACGTTGCGGACGGTCATAGGGAATGGCATTTTCGAAGCTGATGGACTTGGAGGAAGCTCAGCTACAAAGATTCAAGCTGCAACAACTCAGTCGTACGAAATGTTTTATGTTCCAAGTGTTTGCGTTATTTTGGACTGTTTCAGCATTCTTGGCGGGTGGGGTGTACTATATGATGACTGGTTTTCTATCCCCTGTGCTACTTACTCCTACACCTGATCCTAAACTTGCCTCCACTGCATCTCCCCATTCTTTCCATATCTTACCTGAACACGAGCAGGCTAGACGTGCAGAATTCCGCAATAATTTCTTTATTCAGCTCTTTCATCAGCATCAGTTAGTGGTTAACACTACTAATTGTTGGGTGTGTGGGTTGATGCCACATACTACGGATAAGGGAATTCCATATCTGGTGTTACCGTATAGCTCCCAAGGATCTGCTCGAGCATTCCAAACAATGTTTCGAAGCGCACTGGGTTTCCACCCCATTCGAGAACCACGTTCCCCCTACTCTGGTCCTACCTCGTATCAAAAACCTTTGTCGATAGCAATAGAGGACTTGGACAGCGATATCTATGATCCCTCGCTTATTCCTAAAGAAGAGGTACAAGCTTACAGGGTCCTGAGTAGAGGCGAGTATAGTGTGTTCACGAGTGAAAAGCAGCTTAAAAGCTCACCCCCGATATGGGTCGTACCTCACATTGGTAATTTTTGTCTGATGGGTCGTGGCCGAAGATCGAAAGCCCGACTTGGAGAGAGTGCTTGCACTGAAAATTACATGCTGCCGATGGTCTCGTCCCCTGTGTTCCTGGCTGCCAAGGGTACATACTTTATCTGCCATGATCGTGCATACGCATGGTTGCCCGCTGACTTCATGGGCTCATGTTTCATTGCAAATCTGTTGCCTCCGACGTTCACTGTAGATGCCGATTATCACAAGACTAGAGTTGTGAGAGGCGTAATTAGCGAAGAGGATACTGCCGGTCAAGAGGCAGGAGACTTTTTCAAGGGTTTCCTCCCGTTTTGGGGACCTATGGTTAATAGTAGGAACCTGAGACAGTTGACCCGAGTGGTAGAGTCGACAGCTAATATTACTGCCAGTGCCCTTGGTAATATCACCACAGAACTTCAGGCGGATAGACTTATGACGTTACAAAACCGTATGGTTTTAGATGTCATCTTAGCAGATCGAGGTGGGGTATGTAAGGTGATCCATTCGAGCTGCTGCATTTTCATTCCTGATAATGCTCCAACTGTCTATCAAGCCATCTCTAAGTTGCATAAAATCTCTGAGTCCATACACGTGGATGTAGGGGATTGGACGCTGCTTGGGTGGTTTTGGGGCCTGATGTCGACTTGGGGTTGGAAGATTCTGATGATCATCGGAGTTGTCGTGGCGTTCCTGTTCACGTGTTGCCTTTGCGTGCAGTGTGGTCCTGCCTTATGTGGCCTCTGCGCTACAACGTGTATGAGACAGCCGCCTGTTACCAATGGAACTCGGTTGGACAGAGCTATGCTACAGCAACATCTAGATGGTCTGATGAATATCGAGTATGATTCCGACTAGTGCTTGCCTACATGAGGGCAAAAGGAGCGTCTGAGGTTCCGTGACAATCGTTAGTGGTGCATTGGACTCGTACGAATATAGTCGAGTCTGGTATCTATGAACCGCAAATGACGAGTTCAGTGGGTGTACGCAGTTTCGCTGCGCTAACCTGAACCGTTCGTCTGTTACGTGGGTATTTCTATCTGTACCCACGGGTTCGATCTTAGATACGGCATCCATTTTGTCTCTTGCCCTCAAGTAGCCAGCGAACGGACGTTGTCCGCTTCGCGACCCTGGGACTCCCAAGATATTTGCGGAAGACACATGTTCTTTGTAAGTGTCTTTATGATGAGGGGGATGCTACTGTAAGGCAGATGGCGCCGCTCGAAGCTCATCTTGCCGCACGGACTTATTGTCTCAGCCGTGCATCTCATTAGGCACGTCCCTTTGATGCCTGTAGCTCGTGTTTCCCGATACCTCCCCTTTTACACCCTTCCCGAATTCCTCACTGTTTCCCTCTTCCTTCACACCTGTCCCTGTTCCTATTTTCGATCTGTTTTACTACTGATTGGAATGCACTAATGGTGGGAAGATGGGTTTATACAGTTGGGAACCGCCAAATGTTTCCGCACTTATGTCCCGGACTTTGTGCGTTTCAAAGTGACCAAAACGACCCCTCTGGGGGATGATTGTGGGAACCAGGTCATAAACCTTGTGTTCAATGTAACTCTAGGGGGAAATTGTGTATAAAAGGAGCGATCCACAGAACCAATTTGAAGCAGTCTCCCCAAGTTGCACGTGTTGTACTTGTCGTGACTTCTGTGTTCCCTGCAGTAAATAAACCTTGAATCTTTGACGCCGAAGGAAGTGTCCCGTGTCTCTGTCACTTGTACGCCGGAGCAGGTTACCCACGAAGGTTTCAGGTGTTGTGCCCTGGCACCGCTGGGTTCTAAATAACCCAGTCCTTCACCACCCCAGTTCAGACATGGCCATATGCAAATCAGCCTTGACCCTGTGACTCATGGGAACAATCCAGCCCGAACTGCCAAGCCATGTCTTTCCTGGACAGGAATCAAGCATCCTAGGACCGGTTTCTGGCTATCAGCCGTCTTCAGCCAGGATAGCTTGACTCCAATGGTGTGGAGAGGATGGGACTCACCTATGAGCATACCCATCCCACTCGGAGTGACAAATACAAAAACAACAATTGATATACAGAATGCAGAACAATGTTATACATTCACCCCAGTACAGAGATCTGGGCCTAAATCCATTGTTTTTTGCACTCCACACCACCCCAGTTCAGACATGGCCATATGCAAATCATCCATGACCCTGTGCCTCATGAGAACAGTCCAGCCCGAACTGCCAAGCCATGTCTTTCCTGGACAGGAATCAAGCATCCTAGGACCGGTTTCAGGCTATCAGCCGTCTTCAGCCAGGATAGATTGACTCCAGTGGTGTGGAGAGCATGGGACTCACGTCTAAGCATACCCATCCCACTCGGGGTGACAAATGCAAAAACAACAATTGATGGACAGAATGCAGACCAATGTCATACATTCCCTCCAGTACAGAGATCCTAGCCTAAATCCATTGTTTTGTTGCACTCCACACCACCCCAGTTCAGACATGGCCATATGCAAATCAGCCTTGACCCTGTGCCTCATGGGAACAGTCCAGCCCGAACTGCCAAGCCATGTCTTTCCTGGACCGGAATCAAGCATCCTAGGACCAGTTTCTGGCTATCAGCCGTCTTCAGCCAGGATAGCTTGACTCCAGTGGTGTGGAGAGCATGGGACTCACGTCTGAGCATACCTATCCCACTCGGGGTGACTAATGCAAAAACAACAATTGATGGACAGAATGCAGAACAATGTCATACATTCACCCCAGTACAGAGATATGGCCTAAATCCATCATTTTTGTGCACTCCACACCACCCCAGTTCAGACATGGATAATGCATATCAGCCTTGACCCTGTGCCTCATGGGAACTGTTCAGCCCGAACTGCCAAGCCATGTCTTTCCTGGACCGGAATCAAGCATCCTAGGACTGGTTTATGGCTATCAGCCATCTTCAGCCAGGATAGCTTGACTCTAGTGTTGTGGTGAGCATGGGACTCACGTCTGAGCATACCCATCCCACTCGGGGTGACGAATGCAAAAACAACAATTGATGGACAGAATGCAGAACAATGTCATACATTCACCCCAGTACAGAGCTCTGGGCCTAAATCCAGTGTTTTTTGCACTCCACACCACCCCAGTTCAGACATGACCATATGCAAATCATCCATAACCCTGTGCCTCATGGGAACAGTCCAGCCCGAACTGCCAAGCCATGTCTTTCCTGGACAAGAATCAAGCATCCTAGGACCAGTTTCAGGCTATCAGCCGTCTTCAGCCAGGATAGATTGACTCCAGTGGTGTGGAGAGCATGGGACTCACGTCTGAGCATACCCATCCCACTCGGGGTGACAAATGCAAAAACAATCATTGATGGACAGAATGCAGAGCAAGGTCATACATTCACTCCAGTACAGAGATCCTGGCCTAAATCCATCGTTTTTTTGCACTCCACACCTCCCCAGTTCAGACATGGCCATATGCAAATCAGCCTTGACCCTGTGCCTCATGGGAACAGTCCAGCCCGAACTGCCAAGCCATGTCTTTCCTGGACCGTAATCAAGCATCCTAGGACCGGTTTCTGGCTATCAGCCGTCTTCAGCCAGGATAGCTTGACTCCAATGGCGTGGAGAGCATGGGACTCACGTCTGAGCATACCCATCCCACTCGGGATGACAAATGCAAAAACAACAATTGATGGACAGAATGCAGAACAATGTCATACATTCACTCCAGTACAGAGATCCTGGCCTAAATCCATCGGTTTTTTGCACTCCACACCACCCCAGTTCAGACATGGCCATATGCAAATCAGCTTTGACCCTGTGCCTCATGGGAACAGTCCAGCCCGAACTGCCAGGCCATGTATTTCCTGGACCGGAATCAAGAATCCTAGGACCGGTTTCTGGCTATCAGCCGTCTTCAGCCAGGATAGCTTGACTTCAGTGGTGTGGAGAGCATGGGACTCTCGTCTGAGCATACCCATCCCACTCGGGGTGACAAATGCAAAAACAACAATTGATGGACAGAATGCAGAACAATGTCATACATTCACTCCAGTACAGAGATCCTGGCCTAAATCCATCGTTTTTTTGCACTCCACACCACCCCAGTTCAGACATGGCCATATGCAAATCAGCCTTGACCCTGTGCCTCATTGGAACAATCCAGACCAAACTGCCAAGCCATGTCTTTCCTGGACAGGAATCAAGCATCCTAGGACCGGTTTCTGGCTATCAGCCGTCTTCAGCCAGGATAGATTGACTCCAGTGGTGTTTAGAGCATGGGACTCACGTCTGAGCATACCCATCCTACTCGGGGTAACAAATGCAAAAACAACAAGTGATGGACAGAATGCAGAACAATGTCATACATTCATCCCAGTACAGAGATCTGGGCCTAAATCCATTATTTTTTTGCACTCCACACCACCTCAGTTCAGACATGGCCATATGCAAATCATCCTTGACCCTGTGCCTCGTGGGAACAGTCTAACCCAAACTGAAAAGCCATGTCTTTCCTGGACCAGATTCTAGCATACTAGGACCGGTTTCTGGCTATCAGCCGTCTTCAGCCAGGATAGCTTGACTCCAATGGTGTGGAGAGCATGGGACTCACCTCTGAGCATACCCATCCCACTCGGAGTGACAAATGCAAAAACAATAATTGATATACAGAATGCAGAACAATGTTATACATTCACCCCAGTACAGAGATCTGCGGCTAAATCCATTGTTTTTTGCACTCCACACCACCCCAGTTCAGACATGGCCATATGCAAATCATCCATGACCCTGTGCCTCATGAGAACAGTCCAGCCCGAACTGCCAAGACATGTCTTTCCTGGACTGGAATCAAGCATACTAGGACCGGTTTCAGGCTATCAGCCGTCTTCAGCCAGGATAGCTTGACTCCGGTGGTGTGGAGAGCATGGGACTCATGTCTGAGCATACCCATCCCACTTGGGGTGACGAATGCAAAAACAACAATTGAAGGACAGAATGCAGAACAATGTCATACATTCACCCCAGTACAGAGATCTGGCCCTAAATCCATTGTTTTTTTGCACTCCACACCACCTCAGTTCAGACACGGCCATATGCAAATCAGCCTTGACCCTCTGCCTCATGGGAACAGTCCAGCCCGAACTGCCATGCCATGTCTTTCCTGGACAGGAATCAAGCATCCTAGGAACGGTTTCTGGCTATCAGCCGTCTTCAGCCAGGATAGCTTGACTCCAGTGGTGTGGAGAGCATGGGACTCACGTCTGAGCATACCCATCCCACTCGGGGTGACAAATGCAAAAACATCAAATGATGGACAGAATGCAGAACAATGTCATACATTCACCCCAGTACAGAGATCAGGGCCTAAATCCATTGTTTTTTTGCACTCCACACCACCCCAGTTCAGACATGGCCATATGCAAATCAGCCTTGACCCTGTGACTCATGGGAACAATCCAGCCCGAACTGCCAAGCCATGTCTTTCCTGGACAGGAATCAAGCATCCTAGGACCGGTTTCTGGCTATCAGCTGTCTTCAGCCAGGTTAGATTGACTCCAGTGGTGTTTTGAGCATGGGACTCACGTCTGAGCATACCCATCCTACTCGGGGTAACAAATGCAAAAACAACAAGTGATGGACAGAATGCAGAACAATGTCATACATTCACCCCAGTACAGAGATCTCGGCCTACATCCATCATTTTTTTGCACTCCACACCACCTCAGTTCAGACATGGTCATATGCAAATCATCCTTGACCCTGTGCCTCGTGGGAACAGTCCAACCCAAACTGAAAAGCCATGTCTTTCCTGGGCCAGATTCTAGCATACTAGGACCGGTTTCTGGCTATCAGCCGTCTTCAGCCAGGATAGCTTGACTCCAATGGTGTGGAGAGCATGGGACTCACGTCTGAGCATACCCATCCCACTTGGGGTGACAAATGCAAAAACAACAATTGATGGACAGAATGCAGACCAATGTCATACATTCCCTCCAGTACAGAGATCTTGGCCTAAATCCATTGTTTTGTTGCACTCCACACCACCCCAGTTCAGACATGGCCATATGCAAATCAGCCTTGACCCTGTGCCTCATGGGAACAGTCCAGCCCGAACTGCCAAGCCATGTCTTTCCTGGACCGGAATCAAGCATCCTAGGACCAGTTTCTGGCTATCAGCCGTCTTCAGCCAGGATAGCTTGACTCCAGTGGTGTGGAGAGCATGGGACTCACGTCTGAGCATACCCATCCCACTCGGGGTGACTAATGCAAAAACAACAATTGATGGACAGAATGCAGAACAATGTCATACATTCACCCCAGTACAGAGATATGGCCTAAATCCATCATTTTTGTGCACTCCACACCACCCCAGTTCAGACATGGCCATATGCAAATCAGCCTTGACCCTGTGCCTCATGGGAACTGTTCAGCCCGAACTGCCAAGCCATGTCTTTCCTGGACCGGAATCAAGCATCCTAGGACCGGTTTATGGCTATCAGCCGTATTCAGCCAGATAGCTTGACTCTAGTGTTGTGGTGAGCATGGGACTCCCGTCTGAGCATACCCATCCCACTCGGGGTGACAAATGCAAAAACAACAATTGATGGACAGAATGCAGAACAATGTCATACATTCACCCCAGTACAGAGCTCTGGGCCTAAATCCAGTGTTTTTTGCACTCCACACCACCCCAGTTCAGACATGACCATATGCAAATCATCCATAACCCTGTGCCTCATGGGAACAGTCCAGCCCGAACTGCCAAGCCATGTCTTTCCTGGACAGGAATCAAGCATCCTAGGACCGGTTTCAGGCTATCAGCCGTCTTCAGCCAGGATAGATTGACTCCAGTGGTGTGGAGAGCATGGGACTCACGTCTGAGCATACCCATCCCAATCGGGGTGACAAATGCAAAAACAATCATTGATGGACAGAATGCAGACCAATGTCATACATTCCCTCCAGTACAGAGATCTTGGCCTAAATCCATTGTTTTGTTGCACTCCACACCACCCCAGTTCAGACATGGCCATATGCAAATCATCCATGACCCTGTGCCTCATGGGAACAGTCCAGCCCGAACTGCCTAGCCATGTCTTTCCTGGACAGGAATCAAGCATCCTAGGAACGGTTTCTGGCTATCAGCCGTCTTCAGCCAGGATAGCTTGACTCCAATGGTGTGGAGAGCATGGGACTCACGTCTGAGCATACCCATCCCACTTGGGGTGACAAATGCAAAAACAACAATTGATGGACAGAATGCAGACCAATGTCATACATTCCCTCCAGTACAGAGATCTTGGCCTAAATCCATTGTTTTGTTGCACTCCAAACCACCCCAGTTCAGACATGGCCATATGCAAATCATCCATGACCCTGTGCCTCATGGGAACAGTCCAGCCCGAACTGCCTAGCCATGTCTTTCCTGGACAGGAATCAAGCATCCTAGGAACGGTTTCTGGCTATCAGCCGTCTTCAGCCAGGATAGCTTGACTCCAGTGGTGTGGAGAGCATGGGATTCACGTCTGAGCATACCCATCCCACTCGGGGTGACAAATGCAAAAACATCAAATGATGGACAGAATGCAGAACAATGTCATACATTCACCCCAGTACAGAGATCAGGGCCTAAATCCATTGTTTTTTTGCACTCCACACCACCCCAGTTCAGACATGGCCATATGCAAATCAGCCTTGACCCTGTGACTCATGGGAACAATCCAGCCCGAACTGCCAAGCCATGTCTTTCCTGGACAGGAATCAAGCATCCTAGGACCGGTTTCTGGCTATCAGCTGTCTTCAGCCAGGTTAGATTGACTCCAGTGGTGTTTTGAGCATGGGACTCACGTCTGAGCATACCCATCCTACTCGGGGTAACAAATGCAAAAACAACAAGTGATGGACAGAATGCAGAACAATGTCATACATTCACCCCAGTACAGAGATCTCGGCCTACATCCATCATTTTTTTGCACTCCACACCACCTCAGTTCAGACATGGTCATATGCAAATCATCCTTGACCCTGTGCCTCGTGGGAACAGTCCAACCCAAACTGAAAAGCCATGTCTTTCCTGGGCCAGATTCTAGCATACTAGGACCGGTTTCTGGCTATCAGCCGTCTTCAGCCAGGATAGCTTGACTCCAATGGTGTGGAGAGCATGGGACTCACGTCTGAGCATACCCATCCCACTTGGGGTGACAAATGCAAAAACAACAATTGATGGACAGAATGCAGACCAATGTCATACATTCCCTCCAGTACAGAGATCTTGGCCTAAATCCATTGTTTTGTTGCACTCCACACCACCCCAGTTCAGACATGGCCATATGCAAATCAGCCTTGACCCTGTGCCTCATGGGAACAGTCCAGCCCGAACTGCCAAGCCATGTCTTTCCTGGACCGGAATCAAGCATCCTAGGACCAGTTTCTGGCTATCAGCCGTCTTCAGCCAGGATAGCTTGACTCCAGTGGTGTGGAGAGCATGGGACTCACGTCTGAGCATACCCATCCCACTCGGGGTGACTAATGCAAAAACAACAATTGATGGACAGAATGCAGAACAATGTCATACATTCACCCCAGTACAGAGATATGGCCTAAATCCATCATTTTTGTGCACTCCACACCACCCCAGTTCAGACATGGCCATATGCAAATCAGCCTTGACCCTGTGCCTCATGGGAACTGTTCAGCCCGAACTGCCAAGCCATGTCTTTCCTGGACCGGAATCAAGCATCCTAGGACCGGTTTATGGCTATCAGCCGTATTCAGCCAGGATAGCTTGACTCTAGTGTTGTGGTGAGCATGGGACTCCCGTCTGAGCATACCCATCCCACTCGGGGTGACAAATGCAAAAACAACAATTGATGGACAGAATGCAGAACAATGTCATACATTCACCCCAGTACAGAGCTCTGGGCCTAAATCCAGTGTTTTTTGCACTCCACACCTCCCCAGTTCAGACATGGCCATATGCAAATCAGCCTTGACCCTGTGCCTCATGGGAACAGTCCAGCCCGAACTGCCAAGCCATGTCTTTCCTGGACCGTAATCAAGCATCCTAGGACCGGTTTCAGGCTATCAGCCGTCTTCAGCCAGGATAGCTTGACTCCAATGGCGTGGAGAGCATGGGACTCACGTCTGAGCATACCCATCCCACTCGGGATGACAAATGCAAAAACAACAATTGATGGACAGAATGCAGAACAATGTCATACATTCACTCCAGTACAGAGATCCTGGCCTAAATCCATCGGTTTTTTGCACTCCACACCACCCCAGTTCAGACATGGCCATATGCAAATCAGCTTTGACCCTGTGCCTCATGGGAACAGTCCAGCCCGAACTGCCAGGCCATGTATTTCCTGGACCGGAATCAAGAATCCTAGGACCGGTTTCTGGCTATCAGCCGTCTTCAGCCAGGATAGCTTGACTCCAGTGGTGTGGAGAGCATGGGACTCTCGTCTGAGCATACCCATCCCACTCGGGGTGACAAATGCAAAAACAACAATTGATGGACAGAATGCAGAACAATGTCATACATTCACTCCAGTACAGAGATCCTGGCCTAAATCCATCGTTTTTTTGCACTCCACACCACCCCAGTTCAGACATGGCCATATGCAAATCAGCCTTGACCCTGTGCCTCATTGGAACAATCCAGACCAAACTGCCAAGCCATGTCTTTCCTGGACAGGAATCAAGCATCCTAGGACCGGTTTCTGGCTATCAGCCGTCTTCAGCCAGGATAGATTGACTCCAGTGGTGTTTAGAGCATGGGACTCACGTCTGAGCATACCCATCCTACTCGGGGTAACAAATGCAAAAACAACAAGTGATGGACAGAATGCAGAACAATGTCATACATTCATCCCAGTACAGAGATCTGGGCCTAAATCCATTATTTTTTTGCACTCCACACCACCTCAGTTCAGACATGGCCATATGCAAATCATCCTTGACCCTGTGCCTCGTGGGAACAGTCCAACCCAAACTGAAAAGCCATGTCTTTCCTGGACCAGATTCTAGCATACTAGGACCGGTTTCTGGCTATCAGCCGTCTTCAGCCAGGATAGCTTGACTCCAATGGTGTGGAGAGCATGGGACTCACCTCTGAGCATACCCATCCCACTCGGAGTGACAAATGCAAAAACAATAATTGATATACAGAATGCAGAACAATGTTATACATTCACCCCAGTACAGAGATCTGCGGCTAAATCCATTGTTTTTTGCACTCCACACCACCCCAGTTCAGACATGGCCATATGCAAATCATCCATGACCCTGTGCCTCATGAGAACAGTCCAGCCCGAACTGCCAAGACATGTCTTTCCTGGACTGGAATCAAGCATACTAGGACCGGTTTCAGGCTATCAGCCGTCTTCAGCCAGGATAGCTTGACTCCGGTGGTGTGGAGAGCATGGGACTCATGTCTGAGCATACCCATCCCACTTGGGGTGACGAATGCAAAAACAACAATTGAAGGACAGAATGCAGAACAATGTCATACATTCACCCCAGTACAGAGATCTGGCCCTAAATCCATTGTTTTTTTGCACTCCACACCACCTCAGTTCAGACATGGCCATATGCAAATCAGCCTTGACCCTCTGCCTCATGGGAACAGTCCAGCCCGAACTGCCATGCCATGTCTTTCCTGGACAGGAATCAAGCATCCTAGGACCGGTTTCTGGCTATCAGCCGTCTTCAGCCAGGATAGCTTGACTCCAGTGGTGTGGAGAGCATGGGACTCACGTCTGAGCATACCCATCCCACTCGGGGTGACAAATGCAAAAACATCAAATGATGGACAGAATGCAGAACAATGTCATACATTCACCCCAGTACAGAGATCAGGGCCTAAATCCATTGTTTTTTTGCACTCCACACCACCCCAGTTCAGACATGGCCATATGCAAATCAGCCTTGACCCTGTGACTCATGGGAACAATCCAGCCCGAACTGCCAAGCCATGTCTTTCCTGGACAGGAATCAAGCATCCTAGGACCGGTTTCTGGCTATCAGCTGTCTTCAGCCAGGTTAGATTGACTCCAGTGGTGTTTTGAGCATGGGACTCACGTCTGAGCATACCCATCCTACTCGGGGTAACAAATGCAAAAACAACAAGTGATGGACAGAATGCAGAACAATGTCATACATTCACCCCAGTACAGAGATCTCGGCCTACATCCATCATTTTTTTGCACTCCACACCACCTCAGTTCAGACATGGTCATATGCAAATCATCCTTGACCCTGTGCCTCGTGGGAACAGTCCAACCCAAACTGAAAATCCATGTCTTTCCTGGGCCAGATTCTAGCATACTAGGACCGGTTTCTGGCTATCAGCCGTCTTCAGCCAGGATAGCTTGACTCCAATGGTGTGGAGAGCATGGGACTCACGTCTGAGCATACCCATCCCACTTGGGGTGACAAATGCAAAAACAACAATTGATGGACAGAATGCAGACCAATGTCATACATTCCCTCCAGTACAGAGATCTTGGCCTAAATCCATTGTTTTGTTGCACTCCACACCACCCCAGTTCAGACATGGCCATATGCAAATCAGCCTTGACCCTGTGCCTCATGGGAACAGTCCAGCCCGAACTGCCAAGCCATGTCTTTCCTGGACCGGAATCAAGCATCCTAGGACCAGTTTCTGGCTATCAGCCGTCTTCAGCCAGGATAGCTTGACTCCAGTGGTGTGGAGAGCATGGGACTCACGTCTGAGCATACCCATCCCACTCGGGGTGACTAATGCAAAAACAACAATTGATGGACAGAATGCAGAACAATGTCATACATTCACCCCAGTACAGAGATATGGCCTAAATCCATCATTTTTGTGCACTCCACACCACCCCAGTTCAGACATGGCCATATGCAAATCAGCCTTGACCCTGTGCCTCATGGGAACTGTTCAGCCCGAACTGCCAAGCCATGTCTTTCCTGGACCGGAATCAAGCATCCTAGGACCGGTTTATGGCTATCAGCCGTATTCAGCCAGGATAGCTTGACTCTAGTGTTGTGGTGAGCATGGGACTCACGTCTGAGCATACCCATCCCACTCGGGTGACAAATGCAAAAACAACAATTGATGGACAGAATGCAGAACAATGTCATACATTCACCCCAGTACAGAGCTCTGGGCCTAAATGCAGTGTTTTTTGCACTCCACACCACCCCAGTTCAGACATGACCATATGCAAATCATCTATAACCCTGTGCCTCATGGGAACAGTCCAGCCCGAACTGCCAAGCCATGTCTTTCCTGGACAGGAATCAAGCATCCTAGGACCGGTTTCAGGCTATCAGTCGTCTTCAGCCAGGATAGATTTACTCCAGTGGTGTGGAGAGCATGGGACTCACGTCTGAGCATACCCATCCCACTCTGGGTGACAAATGCAAAAACAATCATTGATGGACAGAATGCAGAGCAATGTCATACATTCACTCCAGTACAGAGATCCTGGCCTAAATCCATCGTTTTTTTGCACTCCACACCACCCCAGTTCAGACATGGCCATATGCAAATCAGCCTTGACCCTGTGCCTCATGGGAACAGTCCAGCCCGAACTGCCAAGCCATGTCTTTCCTGGACCGTAATCAAGCATCCTAGGACCGGTTTCTGGTTATCAGCCGTCTTCAGCCAGGATAGCTTGACTCCAGTGGTGTGGAGAGCATGGGACTCACGTCTGAGCATACCCATCCCACTCTGGGTGACAAATGCAAAAACAATCATTGATGGACAGAATGCAGAGCAATGTCATACATTCACTCCAGTACAGAGATCCTGGCCTAAATCCATCGTTTTTTTGCACTCCACACCACCCCAGTTCAGACATGGCCATATGCAAATCAGCCTTGACCCTGTGCCTCATGGGAACAGTCCAGCCCGAACTGCCAAGCCATGTCTTTCCTGGACCGTAATCAAGCATCCTAGGACCGGTTTCTGGTTATCAGCCGTCTTCAGCCAGGATAGCTTGACTCCAATGGCGTGGAGAGCATGGGACTCACGTCTGAGCATACCCATCCCACTCGGGATGACAAATGCAAAAACAACAATTGATGGACAGAATGCAGAACAATGTCATACATTCACTCCAGTACAGAGATCCTGGCCTAAATCCATTGTTTTTTTGCACTCCACACCACCCCAGTTCAGACATGGCCATATGCAAATCAGCCTTGACCCTGTGCCTCATTGGAACAATCCAGCCCAAACTGCCAAGCCATGTCTTTCCTGGACAGGAATCAGGCATCCTAGGACCGGTTTCGGGCTATCAGCCGTCTTCAGCCAGGATAGATTGACTCCAGTGGTGTTTAGAGCATGGGACTCACGTCTGAGCATACCCATCCTACTCGGGGTAACAAATGCAAAAACAACAAGTGATGGACAGAATGCAGAACAATGTCATACATTCATCCCAGTACAGAGATCTGGGCCTAAATCCATTATTTTTTTGCACTCCACACCACCTCAGTTCAGACATGGCAATATGCAAATCATCCTTGACCCTGTGCCTCGTGGGAACAGTCCAACCCAAACTGAAAAGCCATGTCTTTCCTGGACCAGGAATCAAGCATCCTAGGACCAGTTTCAGGCTATCAGCCGTCTTCAGCCAGGATAGATTGACTCCAGTGGTGTGGAGAGCATGGGACTCACGTCTGAGCATACCCATCCCACTCGGGGTGACAAATGCAAAAACAACAATTGATTGACAGAATGCAGACCAATGTCATACATTCACTCCAGTACAGAGATCCTGGCCTAAATCCATCATTTTGTTGCACTCCACACCACCCCAGTTCAGACATGGCCATATGCAAATCAGCCTTGACCCTGTGCCTCATGGGAACAGTCCAGCCCGAACTGCCAAGCCATGTCTTTCCTGGAACGGAATCAAGCATCCTAGGACCAGTTTCTGGCTATCAGCCGTCTTCAGCCAGGATAGCTTGACTCCAGTGGTGTGGACAGCATGGGACTCACGTCTGAGCATACCCATCCCACTCGGGGTGACTTATGCAAAAACAACAATTGATGGACAGAATGCAGAACAATGTCATACATTCACCCCAGTACAGAGATATGGCCTAAATCCATCGTTTTTGTGCACTCCACACCACCCCAGTTCAGACATGGCCATTGCAAATCAGCCTTGACCCTGTGCCTCATGGGAACTGTTCAGCCCGAACTGCCAAGCCATGTCTTTCCTGGACCGGAATCAAGCATCCTAGGACCGGTTCATGGCTATTAGCCGTCTTCAGCCAGGATAGCTTGACTCCAGTGTTGTGGTGAGCAAGGGACTCACGTCTGAGCATATCCATCCCATTCGGGGTGACAAATGCAAAAACAACAACTGATGGACAGAATGCAGAACAATGTCATACATTCACCCCAGTACAGAGCTCTGGGCCTAAATCCAGTGTTTTTTGCACTCCACACCACCCTAGTTCAGACATGACCATATGCAAATCATCCATGACCCTGTGTCTCATGGGAACAGTCCAGCCCGAACTGCCAAGCCATGTCTTTCCTGGACAGGAATCAAGCATCCTAGGACCGGTTTCAGGCTATCAGCCGTCTTCAGCCAGAATAGATTGACTCCAGTGGTGTGGGGAGCATGGGACTCACGTCTGAGCATACCCATCCCACTCGGGGTGACAAATGCAAAAACAACCATTGATGGACAGAATGCAGAATAATGTCATACATTCACTCCAGTACAGAGATCCTGGCCTAAATCCATCGTTTTTTTGCACTCCACACCACCCCAGTTCAGACATGGGCATATGCAAATCAGCCTTGACCCTGTGCCTCATGGGAACAGTCCAGCCCGAACTGCCAAGCCATGTCTTTCCTGGACCGTAATCAAGCATCCTAGGACCGGTTTCTGGCTATCAGCCGTCTTCAGCCAGGATAGCTTGACTCCAGTGGTGTGGAGAGCATGGGACTCACGTCTGAGCATACCCATCCCACTCGGGTGACCAATGCAAAAACAACAATTGATGGACAGAATGCAGAACAATGTCATACATTCACCCCAGTACAGAGATATGGACCTAAATACATCGTTTTTGTGCACTCCACACCACCCCAGTTCAGACATGGCCATATGCAAATCAGCCTTGACCGTGTGCCTCATGGGAACTGTTCAGCCCGAACTGCCAAGCCATGTCTTTCCTGGACCGGAATCAAGCATCCTAGGACCGGTTTCTGGCTATCAGCCATCTTCAGCCAGGATAGCTTGACTCCAGTGTTGTGGTGAGCATGAGACTCACGTCTGAGCATACCCATCCCACTCGGGGTGACAAATGCAAAACCAATTGATGGACAGAATGCAGAACAATGTCATACATTCACTCCAGTACAGAGATCCTGGCCTAAATCCATCGTTTTTTTGCACTCCACACCACCCCAGTTCAGACATGGCCATATGCAAATCAGCCTTGACCCTGTGCTTCATGGGAACTGTCCAGCCCGAACTGCCAAGCCATGTCTTTCCTGGACCGGAATCAAGCATCCTAGAACCGGTTTCTGGCTATCTGCCGTCTTCAGCCAGGATAGCTTGACTCCAGTGTTGTGGTGAGCATGGGACTCACGTCTGAGCATACCCATCCCACTCGGGGTAACAAATGCAAAAACAACAAGTGATGGACAGAATGCAGAACAATGTCATACATTCATCCCAGTACAGAGATCTGGGCCTAAATCCATTATTTTTTTGCACTCCACACCACCTCAGTTCAGACATGGCCATATGCAAATCATCCTTGACCCTGTGCCTCGTGGGAACAGTCCAACCCAAACTGAAAAGCCATGTCTTTCCTGGACCAGATTCTAGCATACTAGGACCGGTTTCTGGCTATCAGCCGTCTTCAGCCAGGATAGCTTGACTCCAATGGTGTGGAGAGCATGGGACTCACCTCTGAGCATACCCATCCCACTCGGAGTGACAAATGCAAAAACAATAATTGATATACAGAATGCAGAACAATGTTATACATTCACCCCAGTACAGAGATCTGCGGCTAAATCCATTGTTTTTTGCACTCCACACCACCCCAGTTCAGACATGGCCATATGCAAATCATCCATGACCCTGTGCCTCATGAGAACAGTCCAGCCCGAACTGCCAAGACATGTCTTTCCTGGACTGGAATCAAGCATACTAGGACCGGTTTCAGGCTATCAGCCGTCTTCAGCCAGGATAGCTTGACTCCGGTGGTGTGGAGAGCATGGGACTCATGTCTGAGCATACCCATCCCACTTGGGGTGACGAATGCAAAAACAACAATTGAAGGACAGAATGCAGAACAATGTCATACATTCACCCCAGTACAGAGATCTGGCCCTAAATCCATTGTTTTTTTGCACTCCACACCACCTCAGTTCAGACATGGCCATATGCAAATCAGCCTTGACCCTCTGCCTCATGGGAACAGTCCAGCCCGAACTGCCATGCCATGTCTTTCCTGGACAGGAATCAAGCATCCTAGGACCGGTTTCTGGCTATCAGCCGTCTTCAGCCAGGATAGCTTGACTCCAGTGGTGTGGAGAGCATGGGACTCACGTCTGAGCATACCCATCCCACTCGGGGTGACAAATGCAAAAACATCAAATGATGGACAGAATGCAGAACAATGTCATACATTCACCCCAGTACAGAGATCAGGGCCTAAATCCATTGTTTTTTTGCACTCCACACCACCCCAGTTCAGACATGGCCATATGCAAATCAGCCTTGACCCTGTGACTCATGGGAACAATCCAGCCCGAACTGCCAAACCATGTCTTTCCTGGACAGGAATCAAGCATCCTAGGACCGGTTTCTGGCTATCAGCTGTCTTCAGCCAGGTTAGATTGACTCCAGTGGTGTTTTGAGCATGGGACTCACGTCTGAGCATACCCATCCTACTCGGGGTAACAAATGCAAAAACAACAAGTGATGGACAGAATGCAGAACAATGTCATACATTCACCCCAGTACAGAGATCTCGGCCTACATCCATCATTTTTTTGCACTCCACACCACCTCAGTTCAGACATGGTCATATGCAAATCATCCTTGACCCTGTGCCTCGTGGGAACAGTCCAACCCAAACTGAAAATCCATGTCTTTCCTGGGCCAGATTCTAGCATACTAGGACCGGTTTCTGGCTATCAGCCGTCTTCAGCCAGGATAGCTTGACTCCAATGGTGTGGAGAGCATGGGACTCACCTCTGAGCATACCCATCCCACTCGGAGTGACAAATGCAAAAACAATAATTGATATACAGAATGCAGAACAATGTTATACATTCACCCCAGTACAGAGATCTGCGGCTAAATCCATTGTTTTTTGCACTCCACACCACCCCAGTTCAGACATGGCCATATGCAAATCATCCATGACCCTGTGCCTCATGAGAACAGTCCAGCCCGAACTGCCAAGACATGTCTTTCCTGGACTGGAATCAAGCATACTAGGACCGGTTTCAGGCTATCAGCCGTCTTCAGCCAGGATAGCTTGACTCCGGTGGTGTGGAGAGCATGGGACTCATGTCTGAGCATACCCATCCCACTTGGGGTGACGAATGCAAAAACAACAATTGAAGGACAGAATGCAGAACAATGTCATACATTCACCCCAGTACAGAGATCTGGCCCTAAATCCATTGTTTTTTTGCACTCCACACCACCTCAGTTCAGACATGGCCATATGCAAATCAGCCTTGACCCTCTGCCTCATGGGAACAGTCCAGCCCGAACTGCCATGCCATGTCTTTCCTGGACAGGAATCAAGCATCCTAGGACCGGTTTCTGGCTATCAGCCGTCTTCAGCCAGGATAGCTTGACTCCAGTGGTGTGGAGAGCATGGGACTCACGTCTGAGCATACCCATCCCACTCGGGGTGACAAATGCAAAAACATCAAATGATGGACAGAATGCAGAACAATGTCATACATTCACCCCAGTACAGAGATCAGGGCCTAAATCCATTGTTTTTTTGCACTCCACACCACCCCAGTTCAGACATGGCCATATGCAAATCAGCCTTGACCCTGTGACTCATGGGAACAATCCAGCCCGAACTGCCAAGCCATGTCTTTCCTGGACAGGAATCAAGCATCCTAGGACCGGTTTCTGGCTATCAGCTGTCTTCAGCCAGGTTAGATTGACTCCAGTGGTGTTTTGAGCATGGGACTCACGTCTGAGCATACCCATCCTACTCGGGGTAACAAATGCAAAAACAACAAGTGATGGACAGAATGCAGAACAATGTCATACATTCACCCCAGTACAGAGATCTCGGCCTACATCCATCATTTTTTTGCACTCCACACCACCTCAGTTCAGACATGGCCATATGCAAATCAGCCTTGACCCTGTGACTCATGGGAACAGTCCAGCCCGAACTGCCATGCCATGTCTTTCCTGGACAGGAATCAAGCATCCTAGGACCGGTTTCTGGCTATCAGCCGTCTTCAGCCAGGATAGCTTGACTCCAATGGTGTGGAGAGCATGGGACTCACGTCTGAGCATACCCATCCCACTTGGGGTGACAAATGCAAAAACAACAATTGATGGACAGAATGCAGACCAATGTCATACATTCCCTCCAGTACAGAGATCTTGGCCTAAATCCATTGTTTTGTTGCACTCCACACCACCCCAGTTCAGACATGGCCATATGCAAATCAGCCTTGACCCTGTGCCTCATGGGAACAGTCCAGCCCGAACTGCCAAGCCATGTCTTTCCTGGACCGGAATCAAGCATCCTAGGACCAGTTTCTGGCTATCAGCCGTCTTCAGCCAGGATAGCTTGACTCCAGTGGTGTGGAGAGCATGGGACTCACGTCTGAGCATACCCATCCCACTCGGGGTGACTAATGCAAAAACAACAATTGATGGACAGAATGCAGAACAATGTCATACATTCACCCCAGTACAGAGATATGGCCTAAATCCATCATTTTTGTGCACTCCACACCACCCCAGTTCAGACATGGCCATATGCAAATCAGCCTTGACCCTGTGCCTCATGGGAACTGTTCCGCCCGAACTGCCAAGCCATGTCTTTCCTGGACCGGAATCAAGCATCCTAGGACCGGTTTATGGCTATCAGCCGTATTCAGCCAGGATAGCTTGACTCTAGTGTTGTGGTGAGCATGGGACTCACGTCTGAGCATACCCATCCCACTCGGGTGACAAATGCAAAAACAACAATTGATGGACAGAATGCAGAACAATGTCATACATTCACCCCAGTACAGAGCTCTGGGCCTAAATCCAGTGTTTTTTGCACTGCACACCACCCCAGTTCAGACATGACCATATGCAAATCATCTATAACCCTGTGCCTCATGGGAACAGTCCAGCCCGAACTGCCAAGTCATGTCTTTCCTGGACAGGAATCAAGCATCCTAGGACCGGTTTCAGGCTATCAGTCGTCTTCAGCCAGGATAGATTTACTCCAGTGGTGTTGAGAGCATGGGACTCACGTCTGAGCATACCCATCCCACTCTGGGTGACAAATGCAAAAACAATCATTGATGGACAGAATGCAGAGCAATGTCATACATTCACTCCAGTACAGAGATCCTGGCCTAAATCCATCGTTTTTTTGCACTCCACACCACCCCAGTTCAGACATGGCCATATGCAAATCAGCCTTGACCCTGTGCCTCATGGGAACAGTCCAGCCCGAACTGCCAAGCCATGTCTTTCCTGGACCGTAATCAAGCATCCTAGGACCGGTTTCTGGTTATCAGCCGTCTTCAGCCAGGATAGCTTGACTCCAGTGGTGTGGAGAGCATGGGACTCACGTCTGAGCATACCCATCCCACTCTGGGTGACAAATGCAAAAACAATCATTGATGGACAGAATGCAGAGCAATGTCATACATTCACTCCAGTACAGAGATCCTGGCCTAAATCCATCGTTTTTTTGCACTCCACACCACCCCAGTTCAGACATGGCCATATGCAAATCAGCCTTGACCCTGTGCCTCATGGGAACAGTCCAGCCCGAACTGCCAAGCCATGTCTTTCCTGGACCGTAATCAAGCATCCTAGGACCGGTTTCTGGTTATCAGCCGTCTTCAGCCAGGATAGCTTGACTCCAATGGCGTGGAGAGCATGGGACTCACGTCTGAGCATACCCATCCCACTCGGGATGACAAATGCAAAAACAACAATTGATGGACAGAATGCAGAACAATGTCATACATTCACTCCAGTACAGAGATCCTGGCCTAAATCCATTGTTTTTTTGCACTCCACACCACCCCAGTTCAGACATGGCCATATGCAAATCAGCCTTGACCCTGTGCCTCATTGGAACAATCCAGCCCAAACTGCCAAGCCATGTCTTTCCTGGACAGGAATCAGGCATCCTAGGACCGGTTTCGGGCTATCAGCCGTCTTCAGCCAGGATAGATTGACTCCAGTGGTGTTTAGAGCATGGGACTCACGTCTGAGCATACCCATCCTACTCGGGGTAACAAATGCAAAAACAACAAGTGATGGACAGAATGCAGAACAATGTCATACATTCATCCCAGTACAGAGATCTGGGCCTAAATCCATTATTTTTTTGCACTCCACACCACCTCAGTTCAGACATGGCAATATGCAAATCATCCTTGACCCTGTGCCTCGTGGGAACAGTCCAACCCAAACTGAAAAGCCATGTCTTTCCTGGACCAGGAATCAAGCATCCTAGGACCAGTTTCAGGCTATCAGCCGTCTTCAGCCAGGATAGATTGACTCCAGTGGTGTGGAGAGCATGGGACTCACGTCTGAGCATACCCATCCCACTCGGGGTGACAAATGCAAAAACAACAATTGATTGACAGAATGCAGACCAATGTCATACATTCACTCCAGTACAGAGATCCTGGCCTAAATCCATCATTTTGTTGCACTCCACACCACCCCAGTTCAGACATGGCCATATGCAAATCAGCCTTGACCCTGTGCCTCATGGGAACAGTCCAGCCCGAACTGCCAAGCCATGTCTTTCCTGGAACGGAATCAAGCATCCTAGGACCAGTTTCTGGCTATCAGCCGTCTTCAGCCAGGATAGCTTGACTCCAGTGGTGTGGACAGCATGGGACTCACGTCTGAGCATACCCATCCCACTCGGGGTGACTTATGCAAAAACAACAATTGATGGACAGAATGCAGAACAATGTCATACATTCACCCCAGTACAGAGATATGGCCTAAATCCATCGTTTTTGTGCACTCCACACCACCCCAGTTCAGACATGGCCATTGCAAATCAGCCTTGACCCTGTGCCTCATGGGAACTGTTCAGCCCGAACTGCCAAGCCATGTCTTTCCTGGACCGGAATCAAGCATCCTAGGACCGGTTCATGGCTATTAGCCGTCTTCAGCCAGGATAGCTTGACTCCAGTGTTGTGGTGAGCAAGGGACTCACGTCTGAGCATACCCATCCCATTCGGGGTGACAAATGCAAAAACAACAATTGATGGACAGAATGCAGAACAATGTCATACATTCACCCCAGTACAGAGCTCTGGGCCTAAATCCAGTGTTTTTTGCACTCCACACCACCCTAGTTCAGACATGACCATATGCAAATCATCCATGACCCTGTGTCTCATGGGAACAGTCCAGCCCGAACTGCCAAGCCATGTCTTTCCTGGACAGGAATCAAGCATCCTAGGACCGGTTTCAGGCTATCAGCCGTCTTCAGCCAGAATAGATTGACTCCAGTGGTGTGGGGAGCATGGGACTCACGTCTGAGCATACCCATCCCACTCGGGGTGACAAATGCAAAAACAACCATTGATGGACAGAATGCAGAACAATGTCATACATTCACTCCAGTACAGAGATCCTGGCCTAAATCCATCGTTTTTTTGCACTCCACACCACCCCAGTTCAGACATGGGCATATGCAAATCAGCCTTGACCCTGTGCCTCATGGGAACAGTCCAGCCCGAACTGCCAAGCCATGTCTTTCCTGGACCGTAATCAAGCATCCTAGGACCGGTTTCTGGCTATCAGCCGTCTTCAGCCAGGATAGCTTGACTCCAGTGGTGTGGAGAGCATGGGACTCACGTCTGAGCATACCCATCCCACTTGGGTGACCAATGCAAAAACAACAATTGATGGACAGAATGCAGAACAATGTCATACATTCACCCCAGTACAGAGATATGGACCTAAATACATCGTTTTTGTGCACTCCACACCACCCCAGTTCAGACATGGCCATATGCAAATCAGCCTTGACCGTGTGCCTCATGGGAACTGTTCAGCCCGAACTGCCAAGCCATGTCTTTCCTGGACCGGAATCAAGCATCCTAGGACCGGTTTCTGGCTATCAGCCATCTTTAGCCAGGATAGCTTGACTCCAGTGTTGTGGTGAGCATGAGACTCACGTCTGAGCATACCCATCCCACTCGGGGTGACAAATGCAAAACCAATTGATGGACAGAATGCAGAACAATGTCATACATTCACTCCAGTACAGAGATCCTGGCCTAAATCCATCGTTTTTTTGCACTCCACACCACCCCAGTTCAGACATGGCCATATGCAAATCAGCCTTGACCCTGTGCTTCATGGGAACAGTCCAGCCCGAACTGCCAAGCCATGTCTTTCCTGGACCGGAATCAAGCATCCTAGAACCGGTTTCTGGCTATCTGCCGTCTTCAGCCAGGATAGCTTGACTCCAGTGTTGTGGTGAGCATGGGACTCACGTCTGAGCATACCCATCCCACTCGGGGTGACAAATGCAAAAACAACAATTGATGGACAGAATGCAGAACAATGTCATACATTCACCCCAGTACAGAGATCTGGGCCTAAATCCATTGTTTTTTGCACTCCACACCACCCCAGTTCAGACATGGCCATATGCAAATCATCCATGACCCTGTGCCTCATGGGAACAGTCCAGCCCGAACTGCCAAGCCATGTCTTTCCTGGACAGGAATCAAACATCCTAGGACCGGTTTCAGGCTATCAGCCGTCTTCAGCCAGGATAGATTAACTCCAGTGGTGTGGAGAGCATGGGACTCACGTCTGAGCATACCCATCCCACTCGGGGTGACAAATGCAAAAACAACAATTGATAAACAGAATGCAGAACAATGTAATACATTCACTCCAGTACAGAGATCCTGGCCTAAATCCATCGTTTTTTTGCACTCCACACCACCCCAGTTCAGACATGGCCATATGCAAATCAGCCTTGACCCTGTGCTTCATGGGAACAGTCCAGCCCGAACTGCCAAGCCATGTCTTTTCTGGACAGGAATCAAGCATCCTAGGACAGGTTTCAGGCTATCACCCGTCTTCAGCCAGGATAGCTTGACTCCAGTGGTGTGGAGAGCATGGGACTCACGTCTGAGCATACCCATCCCACTCGGGGTGACTAATGCAAAAACAACAATTGATGGACAGAATGCAGAACAATGTCATACATTCACCCCAGTACTGAGATATGGACCTAAATCCATTGTTTTTGTGCACTCCACACCACCCCAGTTCAGACATGGCCATATGCAAATCAGTATTTACCCTGTGCCTCATGGGAAATGTTCAGCCCGAACTGCCAAGCCATGTCTTTCCTGGACCAGAATCAAGCATCCTAGGACCGGTTTCTGGCTATCAGCCGTCTTCTGCCAGGATAGCTTGACTCCAGTGTTGTGGAGAGCATGGGACTCACGTCTGAGCATACCCATCCCACTCGGGGTGACTAATGCAAAAACAACAATTGATGGACAGAATGCAGAACAATGTCATACATTCACCCCAGTACAGAGATATGGACCTAAATCCATCGTTTTTGTGCACTCCACACCACCCCAGTTCAGACATGGCCATATGCAAATCATCCATGACCCTGTGCCTCATGGGAACAGTCGAGCCCGAACTGCCAAGCCATGTCTTTCCTGGACAGGAATCAAGCATCCTAGGACCGGTTTCAGGCTATCAGCCATCTTCAGCCAGGATAGATTGACTCCAGTGGTGTGGAGAGCATGGGACTCACGTCTGAGCATACCCATCCCACTCGGGGTGACAAATGCAAAAACAACCATTGATTGACAGAATGCAGACCAATGTCATACATTCACTCCAGTACAGAGATCCTGGCCTAAATCCATCATTCTGTTGCACTCCACACCACCCCAGTTCAGACATGGCCATATGCAAATCAGCCTTGACCCTGTGCCTCATGGGAACAGTCCAGCCCGAACTGCCAAGCCATGTCTTTCCTGGAACGGAATCAAGCATCCTAGGACCAGTTTCTGGCTATCAGCCGTCTTCAGCCAGGATAGCTTGACTCCAGTGGTGTGGACAGCATGGGACTCACGTCTGAGCATACCCATCCCACTCGGGGTGACTTATGCAAAAACAACAATTGATGGACAGAATGCAGAACAATGTCATACATTCACCCCAGTAAAGAGATATGGCCTAAATCCATCGTTTTTGTGCACTCCACACCACCCCAGTTCAGACATGGCCATATGCAAATCAGCCTTGACCCTGTGCCTCATGGGAACTGTTCAGCCCGAACTGCCAAGCCATGTCTTTCCTGGACCGGAATCAAGCAACCTAGGACCGGTTCATGGCTATCAGCCGTCTTCAGCCAGGATAGCTCGACTCCAGTGTTGTGGTGAGCAAGGGACTCACGTCTGAGCATACCCATCCCTTTCGGGGTGAAAAATGCAAAAAGAACAATTGATGGACAGAATGCAGAACAATGTCATACATTCACCCCAGTACAGAGCTCTGGGCCTAAATCCAGTGTTTTTTGCACTCCACACCACCCAAGTTCAGACATGACCATATGCAAATCATCCATGACCCTGTGCCTCATGGGAACAGTCCAGCCCGAACTGCCAAGCCATGTCTTTCCTGGACAGGAATCAAGCATCCTCGGACCGGTTTCAGGCTATCAGCCGTCTTCAGCCAGAATAGATTGACTCCAGTGGTGTGGAGAACATGGGACTCACGTCTGAGCATACCCATCCCACTCGGGGTGACAAATGCAAAAACAACCATTGATGGACAGAATGCAGAACAATGTCATACATTCACTCCAGTACAGAGATCCTGGCCTAAATCCATCGTTTTTTTGCACTCCACACCACCCCAGTTCAGACATGGGCATATGCAAATCAGCCTTGACCCTGTGCCTCATGGGAACAGTCCAGCCCGAACTGCCAAGCCATGTCTTTCCTGGACCGTAATCAAGCATCCTAGGACTGGTTTCTGGCTATCAGCCGTCTTGAGCCAGGATAGCTTGACTCCAGTGGTATGGAGAGCATGGGACTCACGTCTGAGCATACCCATCCCACTCGGGGTGACTAATGCAAAAACAAAAATTGATGGACAGAATGCAGAACAATGTCATACATTCACCCCAGTATAGAGATATGGCCTAAATCCATCGTTTTTGTGCACTCCACACCACCCCAGTTCAGACATGGCCATATGCAAATCAGCCTTGACCCTGTGCCTCATGGGAACTGTTCAGCCCGAACTGCCAAGCCATGTCTTTCCTGGACCGGAATCAAGCAACCTAGGACCGGTTCATGGCTATCAGCCGTCTTCAGCCAGGATAACTCGACTCCAGTGTTGTGGTGAGCAAGGGACTCACGTCTGAGCATACCCATCCCTTTCGGGGTGACAAATGCAAAAACAACAATTGATGGACTGAATGCAGAACAATGTCATACATTCACCCCAGTACAGAGCTCTGGGCCTAAATCCAGTGTTTTTTGCACTACACACCACCCAAGTTCAGACATGACCATATGCAAATCATCCATGACCCTGTGCCTCATGGGAACAGTCCAGCCCGAACTGCCAAGCCATGTCTTTCCTGGACAGGAATCAAGCATCCTAGGACCGGTTTCAGGCTATCAGCCGTCTTCAGCCAGAATAGATTGACTCCAGTGGTGTGGAGAGCATGGGACTCACGTCTGAGCATACCCATCCCACTCGGGGTGACAAATGCAAAAACAACCATTGATGGACAGAATGCAGAACAATGTCATACATTCACTCCAGTACAGAGATCCTGGCCTAAATCCATCGTTTTTTTGCACTCCACACCACCCCAGTTCAGACATGGGCATATGCAAATCAGCCTTGACCCTCTGCCTCATGGGAACAGTCCAGCCCGAACTGCCAAGCCATGTCTTTCCTGGACCGTAATCAAGCATCCTAGGACCGGTTTCTGGCTATCAGCCGTCTTCAGCCAGGATAGCTTGACTCCAGTGGTGTGGAGAGCATGGGACTCACGTCTGAGCATACCCATTCCACTCGGGGTGACTAATGCAAAAACAACAATTGATGGACAGAATGCAGAACAGTGTCATACATTCACCCCAGTACAGAGATATGGACCTAAATCCATTGTTTTTGTGCACTCCACACCACCCCAGTTCAGACATGGCCATATGCAAATCAGCCTTGACCCTGTGCCTCATGGGAACTGTTCAGCCCGAACTGCCAAGCCATGTCTTTCCTGAACCGGAATCAAGCATCCTAGAACCGGTTTCTGGCTATCAGCCGTCTTCAGCCAGGATAGCTTGACTCCAGTGTTGTGGTGAGCATGGGACTCACTTCTGAGCATACCCATCCCACTCGGGGTGACAAATGAAAAAACAACAATTGATGGACAGAATGCAGAACAATGTCATACATTCACTCCAGTACAGAGATCCTGGCCTAAATCAATCGTTTTTTTGCACTCCACACCACCCCAGTTCAGACATGGCCATATGCAAATCAGTCTTGACCCTGTGCCTCATGGGAACAGTCCAGCCCGAACTGCCAAGCCATGTCTTTCCTGTACCGGAATCAAGCATCCTAGGACCGGTTTCTGGCTATCAGCCGTCTTCTGCCAGGATAGCTTGACTCCAGTGTTGTGGAGAGCATGGGACTCACGTCTGAGCATACCCATCCCACTCGGGGTGACTAATGCAAAAACAACAATTGATGGACAGAATGCAGAACAATGTCATACATTCACCCCAGTACAGAGCTATGGACCTAAATCCATCGTTTTTGTGCACTCCACACCACCCCAGTTCGGACATGGCCATATGCAAATCATCCATGACCCTGTGCCTCATGGGAACAGTCCAGCCCGAACTGCCAAGCCATGTCTTTCCTGGACAGGAATCAAGCATCCTAGGACCCGTTTCAGGCTATCAGCCATCTTCAGCCAGGATAGATTGACTCCAGTGGTGTGGAGAGCATGGGACTCACGTCTGAGCATACCCATCCCACTCGGGGTGACAAATGCAAAAACAACCATTGATGGACAGAATGAAGAACAATGTCATACATTCACTCCAGTACAGAGATCCTGGCCTAAATCCATCGTTTTCTTGCACTCCACACCACCCCAGTTCAGACATGGCCATTTGCAAATCAGCCTTGACCCTGTGCCTCATGGGAACAGTCCAGCCCGAACTGCCAAGCCATGTCTTTCCTGGACCGGAATCAAGCATCCTAGGACCGGTTTCTGGCTATCAGCCGTCTTCAGCCAGGATAGCTCGACTCCATTGGTGTGGAGAGCATGGGACTCTCGTCTGAGCATACCCATCCCACTCGGGGTGACAAATGCAAAAACAACAATTGATGGACAGAATGCAGAACAATGTCATACATTCACTCCAGTACAGAGATCCTGGCCTAAATCCATCGTTTTTATGCACTCCACACCACCCCAGTTCCGACATGGCCATATGCAAATCAGCCTTGACCCTGTGCCTCATTGGAACAATCCAGCCCAAACTGCCAAGCCATGTCTTTCCTGGACTGGAATCAAGCATCCTAGGACAGATTTCTTGCTATCAGCCGTCTTCAGCCAGGATAGCTTGACTCTAGTGGTGTGGAGAGCATGGGACTCACGTCTGAGCATACCCATCCCACTCGGGGTGACAAATGCAAAAACATCAAATGATAGACAGAATGCAGAACAATGTCATACATTCACCCCAGTACAGAGATCAGGACCTAAATCCATCATTTTTTTGCACTCCACACCACCCCAGTTCAGACATGGCCTTATGCAAATCAGCCTTGACCCTGTGCCTCATGGGAACAGTCCAGCCCGAACTGCCAAGCCATGTCTTTCCTAGACCGGAATCAAGCATCCTAGGACCAGTTTCTGGCTATCAGCCGTCTTCTGCCAGGATAGCTTGACTCCAGTGTTGTGGTGAGCATGGGACTCACTTCTGAGCATACCCATCCCACTCGGGGTGACAAATGAAAAAACAACAATTGATGGACAGAATGCAGAACAATGTCATACATTCACTCCAGTACAGAGATCCTGGCCTAAATCCATCGTTTTTTTGCACTCCACACCACTCCAGTTCAGACATGGCCATATGCAAATCAGCCTTGACCCTGTGCCTCATGGGAACAGTCCAGCCGGAACTGCCAAGCCATGTCTTTCCTGGACCGGAATCAAGCTTCCTAGGACCAGTTTCTGGCTATCAGCCGTCTTCTGCCAGGATAGCTTGACTCCAGTGTTGTGGATAGCATGGGACTCACGTCTGAGCATACCCATCCCACTCGGGGTGACTAATGCAAAAACAACAATTGATGGACAGAACAATGTCATACATTCACCCCAGTACAGAGATATGGACCTAAATCCATCGTTTTTTTGCACTCCACACCACCCCAGTTCAGACATGGCCTTATGCAAATCAGCCTTGACCCTGTGCCTCATGGGAACAGTCCAGCCCGAACTGCCAAGCCATGTCTTTCCTGGACCGTAATCAAGCATCCTAGGACCGGTTTCTGGCTATCAGCCAGGATAGCTTGACTCCAGTGGTTTGGAGAGCATAGGACTCACGTCTGAGCATACCCATCCCACTCGGGGTGACAAATGCAAAAACAACAATTGATGGACAGAATGCAGAACAATGTCATACATTCACCCCAGTACAGAGCTCTGGGCCTACATCCATCATTTTTTTGCACTCCACACCACCCCAGTTCAGACATGGCCATATGCAAATCAGTCTTGACCCTGTGCCTCATGTGAACAGTCCTGCCTGAACTGCCAAACCATGTCTTTCCTGGACCGGAATCAAGCATCCTAGGACCGGTTTCTGGCTATCAGCCGTCTTCAGCCAGGATAGCTTGACTCCAGTGGTGTGGAGAGCATGGGACTCACGTCTGAGCATACCCATCCCACTTGGGGTGACAAATGCAAAAACAACAATTGATGGACAGAATGCAGAACAATGTCATACATTCACAACAGTACAGAGATCTGGGCCTAAATCCATTGTTTTTTGCACTCCACACCACCCCAGTTCAGACATGGCCATATGCAAATCATCCATGACCCTGTGCCTCATTGGAACAGTCCAGCCCGAACTGCCAAGCCATGTCTTTCCTGGACAGGAATCAAGCATCCTACGACCGGTTTCAGGCTATCAGCCGTCTTCAGCCAGGATAGATTAACTCTAGTGGGGTGGAGAGCATGGGACTCACGTCTGAGCATACCCATCCCACTCGGGGTGACAAATGCAAAAACAACAATTGATGGACAGAATGCAGAACAATGTCATACATTCACTCCAGTACAGAGATCCTGGCCTAAATCTATCGTTTTTTGCACTCCACACCACCCCAGTTCAGACATGGCCATATGAAAATCAGCCTTGACCCTGTGCTTCATGGGAACAGTCCAGCCCGAACTGCCAAGCCATGTCTTTCCTGGACCGGAATCAAGCATCCTAGGACCGGTTCATGGCTATTAGCCGTCTTCAGCCAGGATAGCTTGACTCCAGTGTTGTGGTGAGCAAGGGACTCACGTCTGAGCATACCCATCCCATTCGGGGTGACAAATGCAAAAACAACAATTGATGGACAGAATGCAGAACAATGTCATACATTCACCCCAGTACAGAGCTCTGGGCCTAAATCCAGTGTTTTTTGCACTCCACACCACCCTAGTTCAGACATGACCATATGCAAATCATCCATGACCCTGTGTCTCATGGGAACAGTCCAGCCCGAACTGCCAAGCCATGTCTTTCCTGGACAGGAATCAAGCATCCTAGGACCGGTTTCAGGCTATCAGCCGTCTTCAGCCAGAATAGATTGACTCCAGTGGTGTGGGGAGCATGGGACTCACGTCTGAGCATACCCATCCCACTCGGGGTGACAAATGCAAAAACAACCATTGATGGACAGAATGCAGAACAATGTCATACATTCACTCCAGTACAGAGATCCTGGCCTAAATCCATCGTTTTTTTGCACTCCACACCACCCCAGTTCAGACATGGGCATATGCAAATCAGCCTTGACCCTGTGCCTCATGGGAACAGTCCAGCCCGAACTGCCAAGCCATGTCTTTCCTGGACCGTAATCAAGGATCCTAGGACCGGTTTCTGGCTATCAGCCGTCTTCAGCCAGGATAGCTTGACTCCAGTGGTGTGGAGAGCATGGGACTCACGTCTGAGCATACCCATCCCACTCGGGTGACCAATGCAAAAACAACAATTGATGGACAGAATGCAGAACAATGTCATACATTCACCCCAGTACAGAGATATGGACCTAAATACATCGTTTTTGTGCACTCCACACCACCCCAGTTCAGACATGGCCATATGCAAATCAGCCTTGACCGTGTGCCTCATGGGAACTGTTCAGCCCGAACTGCCAAGCCATGTCTTTCCTGGACCGGAATCAAGCATCCTAGGACCGGTTTCTGGCTATCAGCCATCTTTAGCCAGGATAGCTTGACTCCAGTGTTGTGGTGAGCATGAGACTCACGTCTGAGCATACCCATCCCACTCGGGGTGACAAATGCAAAACCAATTGATGGACAGAATGCAGAACAATGTCATACATTCACTCCAGTACAGAGATCCTGGCCTAAATCCATCGTTTTTTTGCACTCCACACCACCCCAGTTCAGACATGGCCATATGCAAATCAGCCTTGACCCTGTGCTTCATGGGAACAGTCCAGCCCGAACTGCCAAGCCATGTCTTTCCTGGACCGGAATCAAGCATCCTAGAACCGGTTTCTGGCTATCTGCCGTCTTCAGCCAGGATAGCTTGACTCCAGTGTTGTGGTGAGCATGGGACTCACGTCTGAGCATACCCATCCCACTCGGGGTGACAAATGCAAAAACAACAATTGATGGACAGAATGCAGAACAATGTCATACATTCACCCCAGTACAGAGATCTGGGCCTAAATCCATTGTTTTTTGCACTCCACACCACCCCAGTTCAGACATGGCCATATGCAAATCATCCATGACCCTGTGCCTCATGGGAACAGTCCAGCCCGAACTGCCAAGCCATGTCTTTCCTGGACAGGAATCAAACATCCTAGGACCGGTTTCAGGCTATCAGCCGTCTTCAGCCAGGATAGATTAACTCCAGTGGTGTGGAGAGCATGGGACTCACGTCTGAGCATACCCATCCCACTCGGGGTGACAAATGCAAAAACAACAATTGATGGACAGAATGCAGAACAATGTAATACATTCACTCCAGTACAGAGATCCTGGCCTAAATCCATCGTTTTTTTGCACTCCACACCACCCCAGTTCAGACATGGCCATATGCAAATCAGCCTTGACCCTGTGCTTCATGGGAACAGTTCAGCCCGAACTGCCAAGCCATGTCTTTCCTGGACCAGAATCAAGCATCCTAGGACCGGTTTCTGGCTATCAGCCGTCTTCTGCCAGGATAGCTTGACTCCAGTGTTGTGGAGAGCATGGGACTCACGTCTGAGCATACCCATCCCACTCGGGGTGACTAATGCAAAAACAACAATTGATGGACAGAATGCAGAACAATGTCATACATTCACCCCAGTACAGAGATATGGACCTAAATCCATCGTTTTTGTGCACTCCACACCACCCCAGTTCAGACATGGCCATATGCAAATCATCCATGACCCTGTGCCTCATGGGAACAGTCGAGCCCGAACTGCCAAGCCATGTCTTTCCTGGACAGGAATCAAGCATCCTAGGACCGGTTTCAGGCTATCAGCCATCTTCAGCCAGGATAGATTGACTCCAGTGGTGTGGAGAGCATGGGACTCACGTCTGAGCATACCCATCCCACTCGGGGTGACAAATGCAAAAACAACCATTGATTGACAGAATGCAGACCAATGTCATACATTCACTCCAGTACAGAGATCCTGGCCTAAATCCATCATTCTGTTGCACTCCACACCACCCCAGTTCAGACATGGCCATATGCAAATCAGCCTTGACCCTGTGCCTCATGGGAACAGTCCAGCCCGAACTGCCAAGCCATGTCTTTCCTGGAACGGAATCAAGCATCCTAGGACCAGTTTCTGGCTATCAGCCGTCTTCAGCCAGGATAGCTTGACTCCAGTGGTGTGGACAGCATGGGACTCACGTCTGAGCATACCCATCCCACTCGGGGTGACTTATGCAAAAACAACAATTGATGGACAGAATGCAGAACAATGTCATACATTCACCCCAGTAAAGAGATATGGCCTAAATCCATCGTTTTTGTGCACTCCACACCACCCCAGTTCAGACATGGCCATATGCAAATCAGCCTTGACCCTGTGCCTCATGGGAAATGTTCAGCCCGAACTGCCAAGCCATGTCTTTCCTGGACCGGAATCAAGCAACCTAGGACCGGTTCATGGCTATCAGCCGTCTTCAGCCAGGATAGCTCGACTCCAGTGTTGTGGTGAGCAAGGGACTTACGTCTGAGCATACCCATCCCTTTCGGGGTGAAAAATGCAAAAAGAACAATTGATGGACAGAATGCAGAACAATGTCATACATTCACCCCAGTACAGAGCTCTGGGCCTAAATCCAGTGTTTTTTGCACTCCACACCACCCAAGTTCAGACATGACCATATGCAAATCATCCATGACCCTGTGCCTCATGGGAACAGTCCAGCCCGAACTGCCAAGCCATGTCTTTCCTGGACAGGAATCAAGCATCCTCGGACCGGTTTCAGGCTATCAGCCGTCTTCAGCCAGAATAGATTGACTCCAGTGGTGTGGAGAACATGGGACTCACGTCTGAGCATACCCATCCCACTCGGGGTGACAAATGCAAAAACAACCATTTATGGACAGAATGCAGAACAATGTCATACATTCACTCCAGTACAGAGATCCTGGCCTAAATCCATCGTTTTTTTGCACTCCACACCACCCCAGTTCAGACATGGGCATATGCAAATCAGCCTTGACCCTGTGCCTCATGGGAACAGTCTAGCCCGAACTGCCAAGCCATGTCTTTCCTGGACCGTAATCAAGCATCCTAGGACTGGTTTCTGGCTATCAGCCGTCTTGAGCCAGGATAGCTTGACTCCAGTGGTATGGAGAGCATGGGACTCACGTCTGAGCATACCCATCCCACTCGGGGTGACTAATGCAAAAACAAAAATTGATGGACAGAATGCAGAACAATGTCATACATTCACCCCAGTATAGAGATATGGCCTAAATCCATCATTTTTGTGCACTCCACACCACCCCAGTTCAGACATGGCCATATGCAAATCAGCCTTGACCCTGTGCCTCATGGGAACTGTTCAGCCCGAACTGCCAAGCCATGTCTTTCCTGGACCGGAATCAAGCAACCTAGGACCGGTTCATGGCTATCAGCCGTCTTCAGCCAGGATAACTCGACTCCAGTGTTGTGGTGAGCAAGGGACTCACGTCTGAGCATACCCATCCCTTTCGGGGTGACAAATGCAAAAACAACAATTGATGGACTGAATGCAGAACAATGTCATACATTCACCCCAGTACAGAGCTCTGGGCCTAAATCCAGTGTTTTTTGCACTACACACCACCCAAGTTCAGACATGACCATATGCAAATCATCCATGACCCTGTGCCTCATGGGAACAGTCCAGCCCGAACTGCCAAGCCATGTCTTTCCTGGACAGGAATCAAGCATCCTAGGACCGGTTTCAGGCTATCAGCCGTCTTCAGCCAGAATAGATTGACTCCAGTGGTGTGGAGAGCATGGGACTCACGTCTGAGCATACCCATCCCACTCGGGGTGACAAATGCAAAAACAACCATTGATGGACAGAATGCAGAACAATGTCATACATTCACTCCAGTACAGAGATCCTGGCCTAAATCCATCGTTTTTTTGCACTCCACACCACCCCAGTTCAGACATGGGCATATGCAAATCAGCCTTGACCCTGTGCCTCATGGGAACAGTCCAGCCCGAACTGCCAAGCCATGTCTTTCCTGGACCGTAATCAAGCATCCTAGGACCGGTTTCTGGCTATCAGCCGTCTTCAGCCAGGATAGCTTGACTCCAGTGGTGTGGAGAGCATGGGACTCACGTCTGAGCATACCCATTCCACTCGGGGTGACTAATGCAAAAACAACAATTGATGGACAGAATGCAGAACAGTGTCATACATTCACCCCAGTACAGAGATATGGACCTAAATCCATTGTTTTTGTGCACTCCACACCACCCCAGTTCAGACATGGCCATATGCAAATCAGCCTTGACCCTGTGCCTCATGGGAACTGTTCAGCCCGAACTGCCAAGCCATGTCTTTCCTGGACCGGAATCAAGCATCCTAGGACCGGTTTCTGGCTATCAGCCGTCTTCAGCCAGGATATCTTGACTCCAGTGTTGTGGTGAGCATGGGACTCACGTCTGAGCATACCCATCCCACTCGGGGTGACAAATGCAAAAACAACAATTGATAGACAGAATGCAGAACAATGTCATACATTCACCCCAGTACAGAGCTCTGGGCCTACATCCATCATTTTTTTGCACACCACACCACCCCAGTTCAGACATGGCCATATGCAAATCAGCCTTGACCCTGTGCCTCATGGGAACAGTCCTGCCCGAACTGCCAAGCCATGTCTTTCCTGGACCGGAATCAAGCATCCTAGGACCGGTTTATGGCTATCAGCCGTCTTCAGCCAGGATAGCTTGACTCCAGTGGTGTGGAGAGCATGGGACTCACGTCTGAGCATACCCATCCCACTTGGGGTGACAAATGCAAAAACAACAATTGATGGACAGAATGCAGAACAATGTCATACATTCACCCCAGTACAGAGATCTGGGCCTAAATCCATCGTTTTTGTGCACTCCACACCACCCCAGTTCAGACATGGCCATATGCAAATCAGTATTTACCCAGTGCCTCATGGGAACTGTTCAGCCCGAACTGCCAAGCCATGTCTTTCCTGGACCGGAATCAAGCATCCTAGAACCGGTTTCTGGCTATCAGCCGTCTTCAGCCAGGATAGCTTGACTCCAGTGTTGTGGTGAGCATAGGACTCACGTCTGAGCATACCATCCCACTTGGGGTGACAAATTCAAAAACAACAATTGATGGACAGAATGCAGAACAATGTCATACATTCACCCCAGTACAGAGATCTGGGCCTAAATCCATTGTTTTTTGCACTCCACACCACCCCAGTTCAGACATGGCCATATGCAAATCATCCATGACCCTGTGCCTCATGGGAACAGTCCAGCCCGAACTGCCAAGCCATGTCTTTCCTGGACAGGAATCAAACATCCTAGGACCGGTTTCAGGCTATCAGCCGTCTTCAGCCAGGATAGATTAACTCCAGTGGTGTAGAGAGCATGGGACTCACGTCTGAGCATACCCATCCCACTCGGGGTGACAAATGCAAAAACAACAATTGATGGACAGAATGCAGAACAATGTAATACATTCACTCCAGTACAGAGATCCTGGCCTAAATCCATCGTTTTTTTGCACTCCACACCACCCCAGTTCAGACATGGCCATATGCAAATCAGCCTTGACCCTGTGCTTCATGGGAACAGTCCAGCCCGAACTGCCAAGCCATGTCTTTCCTGGACAGGAATCAAGCATCCTAGGACAGGTTTCAGGCTATCACCCGTCTTCAGCCAGGATAGCTTGACTCCAGTGGTGTGGAGAGCATGGGACTCACGTCTGAGCATACCCATCCCACTCGGGGTGACTAATGCAAAAACAACAATTGATGGACAGAAAGCAGAACAATGTCATACATTCACCCCAGTACTGAGATATGGACCTAAATCCATCGTTTTTGTGCACTCCACACCACCCCAGTTCAGACATGGCCATATGCAAATCAGTATTTACCCTGTGCCTCATGGGAACTGTTCAGCCCGAACTGCCAAGCCATGTCTTTCCTGGACCGGAGTCAAGCATCCTAGGACCGGTTTCTGGCTACCAGCCGTCTTCTGCCAGGATAGCTTGACTCCAGTGTTGTGGAGAGCATGGGACTCACGTCTGAGCATACCCATCCCACTCGGGGTGACTAATGCAAAAACAACAATTGATGGACAGAATGCAGAACAATGTCATACATTCACCCCAGTACAGAGATATGGACCTAAATCCATCGTTTTTGTGCACTCCACACCACCCCAGATCAGACATGGCCATATGCAAATCATCCATGACCCTGTGCCTCATGGGAACAGTCCAGCCCGAACTGCCAAGCCATGTCTTTCCTGGACAGGAATCAAGCATCCTAGGACCGGTTTCTGGCTATCAGCCGTCTTCAGCCAGGATAGATTGACTCCAGTGGTGTGGAGAGCATGGGCTCACATCTGAGCATACCTATCCCTCTCGGGGTGACAAATGCAAAAACAACCATTGATGGACAGAATGAAGAACAATGTCATACATTCACTCCAGTACAGAGATCCTGGCCTAAATCCATCGTTTTTTTGCACTCCACACCACCCCTGTTCAGACATAGCCATTTGCAAATCAGCCTTGACCCTGTGCCTCATGGGAACAGTCCAGCCTGAACTGCCAAGTCATGTCTTTCCTGGACTGGAATCAAGCATCCTAGGACTGGTTTCTGGCTATCAGCCGTCTTCAGCCAGGATAGCTTGACTCCAGTGGTGTGGAGAGCATGGGACTCTCGTCTGAGCATACCCATCCCACTCGGGGTGACAAATGCAAAAACAACAATTGATGAACAGAATGCAGAACAATGTCATACATTCACTCCAGTACAGAGATCCTGGCATAAATCCATCGTTTTTTTGCACTCCACACCACCCCAGTTCAGACATGGCCATATGCAAATCAGCCTTGACCCTGTGCCTCATTGGAACAATCCAGCCCAAACTGCCAAGCCATGTCTTTCCTGGACTGGAATCAAGCATCCTAGGACCGGTTTCTGCCTATCAGCCGTCTTCAGCCAGGATAGATTGACTCCAGTGGTGTGGAGAGCATGGGACTCACGTCTGAGCATACCCACCCCACTCGGGGTGACTAATGCAAAAACAGCAATTGATGGACAGAATGCAGAACAATGTCATACATTCACTCCAGTACTGAGATATGGACCTAAATCCATCGTTTTTGTGCACTCCACACCACCCCAGTTCAGACATGGCCATATGCAAATCAGTATTTACCCTGTGCCTCATGGGAAGTGTTCAGCCCGAACTGCCAAGCCATGTCTTTCCTGGACCGGAATCAAGCATCCTAGAACCGGTTTCTGGCTATCAGCCGTCTTCAGCCAGGATAGCTTGACTCCAGTGTTGTGGTGAGCATAGGACTCACGTCTGAGCATACCATCCCACTTGGGGTGACAAATGCAAAAACAACAATTGATGGACAGAATGCAGAACAATGTCATACATTCACCCCAGTACAGAGATCTGGGCCTAAATCCATTGTTTTTTGCACTCCACACCACCCCAGTTCAGACATGGCCATATGCAAATCATCCATGACCCTGTGCCTCATGGGAACAGTCCAGCCCGAACTGCCAAGCCATGTCTTTCCTGGACAGGAATCAAACATCCTAGGACCGGTTTCAGGCTATCAGCCGTCTTCAGCCAGGATAGATTAACTCCAGTGGTGTAGAGAGCATGGGACTCACGTCTGAGCATACCCATCCCACTCGGGGTGACAAATGCAAAAACAACAATTGATGGACAGAATGCAGAACAATGTAATACATTCACTCCAGTACAGAGATCCTGGCCTAAATCCATCGTTTTTTTGCACTCCACACCACCCCAGTTCAGACATGGCCATATGCAAATCAGCCTTGACCCTGTGCTTCATGGGAACAGTCCAGCCCGAACTGCCAAGCCATGTCTTTCCTGGACAGGAATCAAGCATCCTAGGACAGGTTTCAGGCTATCACCCGTCTTCAGCCAGGATAGCTTGACTCCAGTGGTGTGGAGAGCATGGGACTCACGTCTGAGCATACCCATCCCACTCGGGGTGACTAATGCAAAAACAACAATTGATGGACAGAAAGCAGAACAATGTCATACATTCACCCCAGTACTGAGATATGGACCTAAATCCATCGTTTTTGTGCACTCCACACCACCCCAGTTCAGACATGGCCATATGCAAATCAGTATTTACCCTGTGCCTCATGGGAACTGTTCAGCCCGAACTGCCAAGCAATGTCTTTCCTGGACCGGAGTCAAGCATCCTAGGACCGGTTTCTGGCTACCAGCCGTCTTCTGCCAGGATAGCTTGACTCCAGTGTTGTGGAGAGCATGGGACTCACGTCTGAGCATACCCATCCCACTCGGGGTGACTAATGCAAAAACAACAATTGATGGACAGAATGCAGAACAATGTCATACATTCACCCCAGTACAGAGATATGGACCTAAATCCATCGTTTTTGTGCACTCCACACCACCCCAGTTCAGACATGGCCATATGCAAATCATCCATGACCCTGTGCCTCATGGGAACAGTCCAGCCCGAACTGCCAAGCCATGTCTTTCCTGGACAGGAATCAAGCATCCTAGGACCGGTTTCAGGCTATCAGCCATCTTCAGCCAGGATAGATTGACTCCAGTGGTGTGGAGAGCATGGGCTCACGTCTGAGCATACCTATCCCACTCGGGGTGACAAATGCAAAAACAACCATTGATGGACAGAATGAAGAACAATGTCATACATTCACTCCAGTACAGAGATCCTGGCCTAAATCCATCGTTTTTTTGCACTCCACACCACCCCTGTTCAGACATAGCCATTTGCAAATCAGCCTTGACCCTGTGCCTCATGGGAACAGTCCAGCCTGAACTGCCAAGTCATGTCTTTCCTGGACTGGAATCAAGCATCCTAGGACCGGTTTCTGGCTATCAGCCGTCTTCAGCCAGGATAGATTGACTCCAGTGGTGTGGAGAGCATGGGACTCTCGTCTGAGCATACCCATCCCACTCGGGGTGACAAATGCAAAAACAACAATTGATGAACAGAATGCAGAACAATGTCATACATTCACTCCAGTACAGAGATCCTGGCATAAATCCATCGTTTTTTTGCACTCCACACCACCCCAGTTCAGACATGGCCATATGCAAATCAGCCTTGACCCTGTGCCTCATTGGAACAATCCAGCCCAAACTGCCAAGCCATGTCTTTCCTGGACTGGAATCAAGCATCCTAGGACCGGTTTCTGCCTATCAGCCGTCTTCAGCCAGGATAGATTGACTCCAGTGGTGTTTAGAGCATGGGACTCACGTCTGAGCATACCCATCCTACTCGGGGTAACAAATGCAAAAACAACAAGTGATGGACAGAATGCAGAACAATGTCATACATTCACCCCAGTACAGAGATCTGGGCCTAAATCCATTATTTTTTTGCACTCCACACCACCTCAGTTCAGACATGGTCATATGCAAATCATCCTTGACCCTGTGCCTCGTGGGAACAGTCCAACCTAAACTGAAAAGCCATGTCTTTCCTGGACCAGATTCTAGCATACTAGGACCGGTTTCTGGCTATCAGCCGTCTTCAGCCAGGATAGCTTGACTCCAATGGTGTGGAGAGCATGGGACTCACCTCTGAGCATACCCATCCCACTCGGAGTGACAAATGCAAAAACAATAATTGATATACAGAATGCAGAACAATGTAATACATTCACCCCAGTACTGAGATATGGACCTAAATCCATCGTTTTTGTGCACTCCACACCACCCCAGTTCAGACATGGCCATATGCAAATCAGTATTTACCCTGTGCCTCATGGGAACTGTTCAGCCCGAACTGCCAAGCCATGTCTTTCCTGGACCGGAATCAAGCATCCTAGAACCGGTTTCTGGCTATCAGCCGTCTTCAGCCAGGATAGCTTGACTCCAGTGTTGTGGTGAGCATGGGACTCACTTCTGAGCATACCCATCCCACTCGGGGTGACAAATGAAAAAACAACAATTGATGGAGAGAATGCAGAACAATGTCATACATTCACTCCAGTACAGAGATCCTGGCCTAAATCCATCGTTTTTTTGCACTCCACACCACTCCAGTTCAGACATGGCCATATGCAAATCAGCCTTGACCCTGTGCCTCATGGGAACAGTCCAGCCCGAACTGCCAAGCCATGTCTTTCCTGGACCGGAATCAAGCATCCTAGGACCAGTTTCTGGCTATCAGCCGTCTTCTGCCAGGAAAGCTTGACTCCAGTGTTGTGGAGAGCATGGGACTCACGTCTGAGCATACCCATCCCACTCGGGGTGACTAATGCAAAAACAACAATTGATGGACAGAACAATGTCATACATTCACCCCAGTATAGAGATATGGACCTAAATCCATCGTTTTTTTGCACTCCACACCACCCCAGTTCAGACATGGCCTTATGCAAATCAGCCTTGACCCTGTGCCTCATGGGAACAGTCCAGCCCGAACTGCCAAGCCATGTCTTTCCTGGACCGTAATCAAGCATCCTAGGACCGGTTTCTGGCTATCAGCCAGGATAGCTTGACTCCAGTGGTTTGGAGAGCATAGGACTCACGTCTGAGCATACCCATCCCACTCGGGGTGACAAATGCAAAAACAACAATTGATGGACAGAATGCAGAACAATGTCATACATTCAACCCAGTACAGAGCTCTGGGCCTACATCCATCATTTTTTTGCACTCCACACCACCCCAGTTCAGACATGGCCATATGCAAATCAGTCTTGACCCTGTGCCTCATGAGAACAGTCCTGCCTGAACTGCCAAACCATGTCTTTCCTGGACCGGAATCAAGCATCCTAGGACCGGTTTCTGGCTATCAGCCGTCTTCAGCCAGGATAGCTTGACTCAAGTGGTGTGGAGAGCATGGGACTCACGTCTGAGCATACCCATCCCACTTGGGGTGACAAATGCAAAAACAACAATTGATGGACAGAATGCAGAACAATGTCATACATTCACCCCAGTACAGAGATCTGGGCCTAAATCCATTGTTTTTTGCACTCCACACCACCCCAGTTCAGACATGGCCATATGCAAATCATCCATGACCCTGTGCCTCATTGGAACAGTCCAGCCCGAACTGCCAAGCCATGTCTTTCCTGGACAGGAATCAAGCATCCTACGACCGGTTTCAGGCTATCAGCCGTCTTCAGCCAGGATAGATTAACTCCAGTGGGGTGGAGAGCATGGGACTCACGTCTGAGCATACCCATCCCACTCGGGGTGACAAATGCAAAAACAACAATTGATGGACAGAATGCAGAACAATGTCATACATTCACTCCAGTACAGAGATCCTGGCCTGAATCTATCGTTTTTTTGCACTCCACACCACCCCAGTTCAGACATGGCCATATGCAAATCAGCCTTGACCCTGTGCTTCATGGGAACAGTCCAGCCCGAACTGCCAAGCCATGTCTTTCCTGGACAGGAATCAAGCATCCTAGGACAGGTTTCTGGCTATCAGCCGTCTTCAGCCAGGATAGCTTGACTCCAGTGGTGTGGAGAGCATGGGACTCACGTCTGAGCATACCCATCCCACTCGGGGTGACTAATGCAAAAACAACAATTGATGGACAGAATGCAGAACAATGTCATACATTCTCCCCAGTACTGAGATATGGACCTAAATCCATCGTTTTTGTGCACTCCACACCACCCCAGTTCAGACATGGCCATATGCAAATCAGTATTTACCCTGTGCCTCATGGGAACTGTTCAGCCCGAACTGCCAAGCCATGTCTTTCCTGAACCGGAATCAAGCATCCTAGAACCGGTTTCTGGCTATCAGCCGTCTTCAGCCAGGATAGCTTGACTCCAGTGTTGTGGTGAGCATGGGACTCACTTCTGAGCATACCCATCCCACTCGGGGTGACAAATGAAAAAACAACAATTGATGGACAGAATGCAGAACAATGTCATACATTCACTCCAGTACAGAGATCCTGGCCTAAATCAATCGTTTTTTTGCACTCCACACCACCCCAGTTCATACATGGCCATATGCAAATCAGTCTTGACCCTGTGCCTCATGGGAACAGTCCAGCCCGAACTGCCAAGCCATGTCTTTCCTGGACCGGAATCAAGCATCCTAGGACCGGTTTCTGGCTATCAGCCGTCTTCTGCCAGGATAGCTTGACTCCAGTGTTGTGGAGAGCATGGGACTCACGTCTGAGCATACCCATCCCACTCGGGGTGACTAATGCAAAAACAACAATTGATGGACAGAATGCAGAACAATGTCATACATTCACCCCAGTACAGAGCTATGGACCTAAATCCATCGTTTTTGTGCACTCCACACCACCCCAGTTCAGACATGGCCATATGCAAATCATCCTTGACCCTGTGCCTCATGGGAACAGTCCAGCCCGAACTGCCAATCCATGTCTTTCCTGGACAGGAATCAAGCATCCTAGGACCGGTTTCAGGCTATCAGCCATCTTCAGCCAGGATAGATTGACTCCAGTGGTGTGGAGAGCATGGGACTCACGTCTGAGCATACCCATCCCACTCGGGGTGACAAATGCAAAAACAACCATTGATGGACAGAATGAAGAACAATGTCATACATTCACTCCAGTACAGAGATCCTGGCCTAAATCCATCGTTTTCTTGCACTCCACACCACCCCAGTTCAGACATGGCCATTTGCAAATCAGCCTTGACCCTGTGCCTCATGGGAACAGTCCAGCCCGAACTGCCAAGCCATGTCTTTCCTGGACCGGAATCAAGCATCCTAGGACCGGTTTCTGGCTATCAGCCGTCTTCAGCCAGGATAGCTTGACTCCATTGGTGTGGAGAGCATGGGACTCTCGTCTGAGCATACCCATCCCACTCGGGGTGACAAATGCAAAAACAACAATTGATGGACAGAATGCAGAACAATGTCATACATTCACTCCAGTACAGAGATCCTGGCCTAAATCCATCGTTTTTATGCACTCCACACCACCCCAGTTCCGACATGGCCATATGCAAATCATCCATAACCCTGTGCCTCATGGGAACAGTCCAGCCGAACTGCCAAGCCATGTCTTTCCTGGACAGGAATCAAGCATCCTAGGACCGGTTTCAGGCTATCAGCCGTCTTCAGCCAGGATAGATTAACTCCAGTGGGGTGGAGAGCATGGGACTCACGTCTGAGCATACCCATCCCACTCGGGGTGACAAATGCAGAAACAACAATTGATGGACAGAATGCAGAACAATGTCATACATTCACTCCAGTACAGAGATCCTGGCCTAAATCCATCGTTTTTTTGCACTCCACACCACCCCAGTTCAGACATGGCCATATGCAAATCAGCCTTGACCCTGTGCTTCATGGGAACAGTCCAGCCCGAACTGCCAAGCCATGTCTTTCCTGGACCGGAATCAAGCATCCTAGAACCGGTTTCTGGCTATCAGCCGTCTTCAGCCAGGATAGCTTGACTCCAGTGTTGTGGTGAGTATGGGACTCACGTCTGAGCATACCCATCCCACTCGGGGTGACAAATGCAAAAACAACAATTGATGGACAGAATGCAGAACAATGTCATACATTCACCCCAGTACAGAGATCTGGGCCTAAATCCATTGTTTGTTGCACTCCACACCACCCCAGTTCAGACATGGCCATATGCAAATCATCCATGACCCTGTGCCTCATGGGAACAGTCCAGCCCGAACTGCCAAGCCATGTCTTTCCTGGACAGGAATCAAACATCCTAGGACCGGTTTCAGGCTATCAGACGTCTTCAGCCAGGATAGATTAACTCCAGTGGTGTGGAGAGCATGGGACTCACGTCTGAGCATACCCATCCCACTCGGGGTGACAAATGCAAAAACAACAATTGATGGACAGAATGCAGAACAATGTAATACATTCACTCCAGTACAGAGATCCTGGCCTAAATCCATCGTTTTTTTGCACTCCACACCACCCCAGTTCAGACATGGCCATATGCAAATCAGCCTTGACCCTGTGCTTCATGGGAACAGTCCAGCCCGAACTGCCAAGCCATGTCTTTTCTGGACAGGAATCAAGCATCCTAGGACAGGTTTCAGGCTATCACCCGTCTTCAGCCAGGATAGCTTGACTCCAGTGGTGTGGAGAGCATGGGACTCACGTCTGAGCATACCCATCCCACTCGGGGTGACTAATGCAAAAACAACAATTGATGGACAGAATGCAGAACAATGTCATACATTCACCCCAGTACTGAGATATGGACCTAAATCCATCGTTTTTGTGCACTCCACACCACCCCAGTTCAGACATGGCCATATGCAAATCAGTATTTACCATGTGCCTCATGGGAAATGTTCAGCCCGAACTGCCAAGCCATGTCTTTCCTGGACCAGAATCAAGCATCCTAGGACCGGTTTCTGGCTATCAGCCGTCTTCTGCCAGGATAGCTTGACTCCAGTGTTGTGGAGAGCATGGGACTCACGTCTGAGCATACCCATCCCACTCGGGTTGACTAATGCAAAAACAACAATTGATGGACAGAATGCAGAACAATGTCATACATTCACCCCAGTACAGAGATATGGACCTAAATCCATCGATTTTGTGCACTCCACACCACCCCAGTTCAGACATGGCCATATGCAAATCATCCATGACCCTGTGCCTCATGGGAACAGTCGAGCCCGAACTGCCAAGCCATGTCTTTCCTGGACAGGAATCAAGCATCCTAGGACCGGTTTCAGGCTATCAGCCATCTTCAGCCAGGATAGATTGACTCCAGTGGTGTGGAGAGCATGGGACTCACGTCTGAGCATACCCATCCCACCCGGGGTGACAAATGCAAAAACAACCATTGATTGACAGAATGCAGACCAATGTCATACATTCACTCCAGTACAGAGATCCTGGCCTAAATCCATCATTCTGTTGCACTCCACACCACCCCAGTTCAGACATGGCCATATGCAAATCAGCCTTGACCCTGTGCCTCATGGGAACAGTCCAGCCCGAACTGCCAAGCCATGTCTTTCCTGGAACGGAATCAAGCATCCTAGGACCAGTTTCTGGCTATCAGCCGTCTTCAGCCAGGATAGCTTGACTCCAGTGGTGTGGACAGCATGGGACTCACGTCTGAGCATACCCATCCCACTCGGGGTGACTTATGCAAAAACAACAATTGATGGACAGAATGCAGAACAATGTCATACATTCACCCCAGTAAAGAGATATGGCCTAAATCCATCGTTTTTGTGCACTCCACACCACCCCAGTTCAGACATGGCCATATGCAAATCAGCCTTGACCCTGTGCCTCATGGGAACTGTTCAGCCCGAACTGCCAAGCCATGTCTTTCCTTGACCGGAATCAAGCAACCTAGGACCGGTTCATGGCTATCAGCCGTCTTCAGCCACGATAGCTCGACTCCAGTGTTGTGGTGAGCAAGGGACTCACGTCTGAGCATACCCATCCCTTTCGGGGTGAAAAATGCAAAAAGAACAATTGATGGACAGAATGCAGAACAATGTCATACATTCACCCCAGTACAGAGCTCTGGGCCTAAATCCAGTGTTTTTTGCACTCCACACCACCCAAGTTCAGACATGACCATATGCAAATCATCCATGACCCTGTGCCTCATGGGAACAGTCCAGCCCGAACTGCCAAGCCATGTCTTTCCTGGACAGGAATCAAGCATCCTAGGACCGGTTTCAGGCTATCAGCCGTCTTCAGCCAGAATAGATTGACTCCAGGGGTGTGGAGAACATGGGACTCACGTCTGAGCATACCCATCCCACTCAGGGTGACAAATGCAAAAACAACCATTGATGGACAGAATGCAGAACAATGTCATACATTCACTCCAGTACAAAGATCCTGGCCTAAATCCATCGTTTTTTTGCACTCCACACCACCCCAGTTCAGACATGGGCATATGCAAATCAGCCTTGACCCTGTGCCTCATGGGAACAGTCCAGCCCGAACTGCCAAGCCATGTCTTTCCTGGACCGTAATCAAGCATCCTAGGACTGGTTTCTGGCTATCAGCCGTCTTGAGCCAGGATAGCTTGACTCCAGTGGTGTGGAGAGCATGGGACTCATGTCTGAGCATACCCATCCCACTCGGGGTGACTAATGCAAAAACAACAATTGATGGACAGAATGCAGAACAATGTCATACATTCACCCCAGTATAGAGATATGGCCTAAATCCATCGTTTTTGTGCACTCCACACCACCCCAGTTCAGACATGGCCATATGCAAATCAGCCTTGACCCTGTGCCTCATGGGAACTGTTCAGCCCGAACTGCCAAGCCATGTCTTTCCTGGACCGGAATCAAGCAACCTAGGACCGGTTCATGGCTATCAGCCGTCTTCAGCCAGGATAACTCGACTCCAGTGTTTTGGTGAGCAAGGGACTCACGTCTGAGCATACCCATCCCTTTCGGGGTGACAAATGCAAAAACAACAATTGATGGACTGAATGCAGAACAATGTCATACATTCACCCCAGTACAGAGCTCTGGGCCTAAATCCAGTGTTTTTTGCACTCCACACCACCCAAGTTCAGACATGACCATATGCAAATCATCCATGACCCTGTGCCTCATGGGAACAGTCCAGCCCGAACTGCCAAGCCATGTCTTTCCTGGACAGGAATCAAGCATCCTAGGACCGGTTTCAGGCTATCAGCCGTCTTCAGCCAGAATAGATTGACTCCAGTGGTGTGGAGAGCATGGGACTCACGTCTGAGCATACCCATCCCACTCGGGGTGACAAATGCAAAAACAACCATTGATGGACAGAATGCAGAACAATGTCATACATTCACTCCAGTACAGAGATCCTGGCCTAAATCCATCGTTTTTTTGCACTCCACACCACCCCAGTTCAGACATGGGCATATGCAAATCAGCCTTGACCCTGTGCCTCATGGGAACAGTCCAGCCCGAACTGCCAAGCCATGTCTTTCCTGGACCGTAATCAAGCATCCTAGGACCGGTTTCTGGCTATCAGCCGTCTTCAGCCAGGATAGCTTGACTCCAGTGGTGTGGAGAGCATGGGACTCACGTCTGAGCATACCCATTCCACTCGGGGTGACTAATGCAAAAACAACAATTGATGGACAGAATGCAGAACAGTGTCATACATTCACCCCAGTACAGAGATATGGACCTAAATCCATCGTTTTTGTGCACTCCACAACACCCCAGTTCAGACATGGCCATATGCAAATCAGCCTTGACCCTGTGCCTCATGGGAACTGTTCAGCCCGAACTGCCAAGCCATGTCTTTCCTGGACCGGAATCAAGCATCCTAGGACCGGTTTCTGGCTATCAGCCGTCTTCAGCCAGGATAGCTTGACTCCAGTGTTGTGGTGAGCATGGGACTCACGTCTGAGCATACCCATCCCACTCGGGGTGACAAATGCAAAAACAACAATTGATGGACAGAATGCAGAACAATGTCATACATTCAACCCAGTACAGAGCTCTGGGCCTACATCCATCATTTTTTTGCACACCACACCACCCCAGTTCAGACATGGCCAGATGCAAATCAGCCTTGACCCTGTGCCTCATGGGAACAGTCCTGCCCGAACTGCCAAGCCATGTCTTTCCTGGACCAGAATCAAGCATCCTAGGACCGGTTTATGGCTATCAGCCGTCTTCAGCCAGGATAGCTTGACTCCAGTGGTGTGGAGAGCATGGGACTCACGTCTGAGCATACCCATCCCACTTGGGGTGACAAATGCAAAAACAACAATTGATGGACAGAATGCAGAACAATGTCATACATTCACCCCAGTACAGAGATCTGGGCCTAAATCCATCGTTTTTGTGCACTCCACACCACCCCAGTTCAGACATGGCCATATGCAAATCAGTATTTACCCTGTGCCTCATGGGAACTGTTCAGCCCGAACTGCCAAGCCATGTCTTTCCTGGACCGGAATCAAGCATCCTAGGACCGGTTTCTGGCTATCAGCTGTCTTCTGCCAGGATAGCTTGACTCCAGTGTTGTGGAGAGCATGGGACTCACGTCTGAGCATACCCATCCCACTCGGGGTGACTAATGCAAAAACAGCAATTGATGGACAGAATGCAGAACAATGTCATACATTCACCCCAGTACAGAGATATGGACCTAAATCCATCGTTTTTGTACACTCCACACCACCCCAGTTCAGACATGGCCATATGCAAATCATCCATGACCCTGTGCCTCATGGGAACAGTCCAGCCCGAACTGCCAAGCCATGTCTTTCCCGGACAGGAATCAAGCATCCTAGGACCGGTTTCAGGCTATCAGCCATCTTCAGCCAGGATAGATTGACTCCAGTGGTGTGGAGAGCATGGGACTCACGTCTGAGCATACCCATCCCACTCGGGGTGACAAATGCAAAAACAACCATTGATGGACAGAATGAAGAACAATGTCATACATTCACTCCAGTACAGAGATCCTGGCCTAAATCCATCGTTTTTTTGCACTCCACACCACCCCAGTTTAGACATGGCCATTTGCAAATCAGCCTTGACCCTGTGCCTCATGGGAACAGTCCAGCCCGAACTGCCAAGCCATGTCTTTCCTGGACTGGAATCAAGCATCCTAGGACCGGTTTCTGGCTATCAGCCGTCTTCAGCCAGGATAGCTTGACTCCAGTAGTGTGGAGAGCATGGGACTCACGTCTGAGCATACCCATCCCACTTGGGGTGGCAAATGCAAAAACAACAATTGATGGACAGAATGCTGAACAATGTCATACATTCACCCCAGTACAGAGATCTGGGCCTAAATCCATTGTTTTTTGCACTCCACACCACCCCAGTTCAGACATGGCCATATGCAAATCATCCATGACCCTGTGCCTCATGGGAACAGTCCAGCCCGAACTGCCTAGCCATGTCTTTCCTGGACAGTAATCAAACATCCTAGGACCGGTTTCAGGCTATCAGCCGTCTTCAGCCTGGATAGATTAACTCCAGTGGTGTGGAGAGCATGGGACTCACGTCTGAGCATACCCATCCCACTCGGGGTGACAAATGCAAAAACAACAATTGATGGACAGAATGCAGAACAATGTAATACATTCACTCCAGTACACAGATCCTGGCCTAAATCCATCGTTTTTTTGCACTCCACACCACCCCAGTTCAGACATGGCCATATGCAAATCAGCCTTGACCCTGTGCTTCATGGGAACAGTCCAGCCCGAACTGCCAAGCCATGTCTTTCCCGGACAGGAATCAAGCATCCTAGGACCGGTTTCAGGCTATCACCCGTCTTCAGCCAGGATAGCTTGACTCCAGTGGTGTGGAGAGCATGGGACTCACGTCTGAGCATACCCACCCCACTCGGGGTGACTAATGCAAAAACAGCAATTGATGGACAGAATGCAGAACAATGTCATACATTCACTCCAGTACTGAGATATGGACCTAAATCCATCGTTTTTGTGCACTCCACACCACCCCAGTTCAGACATGGCCATATGCAAATCAGTATTTACCCTGTGCCTCATGGGAAGTGTTCAGCCCGAACTGCCAAGCCATGTCTTTCCTGGACCGGAATCAAGCATCCTAGAACCGGTTTCTGGCTATCAGCCGTCTTCAGCCAGGATAGCTTGACTCCAGTGTTGTGGTGAGCATAGGACTCACGTCTGAGCATACCCATCCCACTTGGGGTGACAAATGCAAAAACAACAATTGATGGACAGAATGCAGAACAATGTCATACATTCACCCCAGTACAGAGATCTGGGCCTAAATCCATTGTTTTTTGCACTCCACACCACCCCAGTTCAGACATGGCCATATGCAAATCATCCATGACCCTGTGCCTCATGGGAACAGTCCAGCCCGAACTGCCTAGCCATGTCTTTCCTGGACAGGAATCAAACATCCTAGGACCGGTTTCAGGCTATCAGCCGTCTTCAGCCAGGATAGATTAACTCCAGTGGTGTAGAGAGCATGGGACTCACGTCTGAGCATACCCATCCCACTCGGGGTGACAAATGCAAAAACAACAATTGATGGACAGAATGCAGAACAATGTAATACATTCACTCCAGTACAGAGATCCTGGCCTAAATCCATCGTTTTTTTGCACTCCACACCACCCCAGTTCAGACATGGCCATATGCAAATCAGCCTTGACCCTGTGCTTCATGGGAACAGTCCAGCCCGAACTGCCAAGCCATGTCTTTCCTGGACAGGAATCAAGCATCCTAGGACAGGTTTCAGGCTATCACCCGTCTTCAGCCAGGATAGCTTGACTCCAGTGGTGTGGAGAGCATGGGACTCACGTCTGAGCATACCCATCCCACTCGGGGTGACTAATGCAAAAACAACAATTGATGGACAGAAAGCAGAACAATGTCATACATTCACCCCAGTACTGAGATATGGACCTAAATCCATCGTTTTTGTGCACTCCACACCACCCCAGTTCAGACATGGCCATATGCAAATCAGTATTTACCCTGTGCCTCATGGGAACTGTTCAGCCCGAACTGCCAAGCCATGTCTTTCCTGGACCGGAGTCAAGCATCCTAGGACCGGTTTCTGGCTACCAGCCGTCTTCTGCCAGGATAGCTTGACTCCAGTGTTGTGGAGAGCATGGGACTCACGTCTGAGCATACCCATCCCACTCGGGGTGACTAATGCAAAAACAACAATTGATGGACAGAATGCAGAACAATGTCATACATTCACCCCAGTACAGAGATATGGACCTAAATCCATCGTTTTTGTGCACTCCACACCACCCCAGTTCAGACATGGCCATATGCAAATCATCCATGACCCTGTGCCTCATGGGAACAGTCCAGCCCGAACTGCCAAGCCATGTCTTTCCTGGACAGGAATCAAGCATCCTAGGACCGGTTTCAGGCTATCAGCCATCTTCAGCCAGGATAGATTGACTCCAGTGGTGTGGAGAGCATGGGACTCACGTCGGAGCATACCTATCCCACTCGGGGTGACAAATGCAAAAACAACCATTGATGGACAGAATGAAGAACAATGTCATACATTCACTCCAGTACAGAGATCCTGGCCTAAATCCATCGTTTTTTTGCACTCCAAACCACCCCTGTTCAGACATAGCCATTTGCAAATCAGCCTTGACCCTGTGCCTCATGGGAACAGTCCAGCCTGAACTGCCAAGTCATGTCTTTCCTGGACTGGAATCAAGCATCCTAGGACCGGTTTCTGGCTATCAGCCGTCTTCAGCCAGGATAGCTTGACTCCAGTGGTGTGGAGAGCATGGGACTCTCGTCTGAGCATACCCATCCCACTCGGGGTGACAAATGCAAAAACAACAATTGATGAACAGAATGCAGAACAATGTCATACATTCACTCCAGTACAGAGATCCTGGCATAAATCCATCGTTTTTTTGCACTCCACACCACCCCAGTTCAGACATGGCCATATGCAAATCAGCCTTGACCCTGTGCCTCATTGGAACAATCCAGCCCAAACTGCCAAGCCATGTCTTTCCTGGACTGGAATCAAGCATCCTAGGACCGGTTTCTGCCTATCAGCCGTCTTCAGCCAGGATAGATTGACTCCAGTGGTGTTTAGAGCATGGGACTCACGTCTGAGCATACCCATCCTACTCGGGGTAACAAATGCAAAAACAACAAGTGATGGACAGAATGCAGAACAATGTCATACCTTCACCCCAGTACAGAGATCTGGGCCTAAATCCATTATTTTTTTGCACTCCACACCACCTCAGTTCAGACATGGTCATATGCAAATCATCCTTGACCCTGTGCCTCGTGGGAACAGTCCAACCTAAACTGAAAAGCCATGTCTTTCCTGGACCAGATTCTAGCATCCTAGGACCGGTTGACTCCAATGGTGTGGAGAGCATGGGACTCACCTCTGAGCATACCCATCCCACTCGGAGTGACAAATGCAAAAACAACAAGTGATATACAGAATGCAGAACAATGTAATACATTCACCCCAGTACTGAGATATGGACCTAAATCCATCATTTTTGTGCACTCCACACCACCCCAGTTCAGACATGGCCATATGCAAATCAGTATTTACCCTGTGCCTCATGGGAACTGTTCAGCCCGAACTGCCAAGCCATGTCTTTCCTGGACCGGAATCAAGCTTCCTAGAACCGGTTTCTGGCTATCAGCCGTCTTCAGCCAGGATAGCTTGACTCCAGTGTTTTGGTGAGCATGGGACTCACTTCTGAGCATACCCATCCCACTCGGGGTGACAAATGAAAAAACAACAATTGATGGAGAGAATGCAGAACAATGTCATACATTCACTCCAGTACAGAGATCCTGGCCTATATCCATCGTTTTTTTGCACTCCACACCACTCCAGTTCAGACATGGCCATATGCAAATCAGCCTTGACCCTGTGCCTCATGGGAACAGTCCAGCCCGAACTGCCAAGCCATGTCTTTCCTGGACCGGAATCAAGCATCCTAGGACCAGTTTCTGGCTATCAGCCGTCTTCTGCCAGGATAGCTTGACTCCAGTGTTGTGGAGAGCATGGGACTCACGACTGAGCATACCCATCCCACTCGGGGTGACTAATGCAAAAACAACAATTGATGGACAGAACAATGTCATACATTCACCCGAGTACAGAGATATGGACCTAAATCCATCGTTTTTTGCACTCCACACCACCCCAGTTCAGACATGGCCTTATGCAAATCAGCCTTGACCCTGTGCCTCATGGGAACAGTCCAGCCCGAACTGCCAAGCCATGTCTTTCCTGGACCGTAATCAAGCATCCTAGGACCGGTTTCTGGCTATCAGCCGGGATAGCTTGACTCCAGTGGTTTGGAGAGCATAGGACTCACGTCTGAGCATACCCATCCCACTCGGGGTGACAAATGCAAAAACAACAATTGATGGACAGAATGCAGAACAATGTCATACATTCACCCCAGTACAGAGCTCTGGGCCTACATCCATCATTTTTTTGCACTCCACACCACCCCAGTTCAGACATGGCCATATGCAAATCAGTCTTGACCCTGTGCCTCATGTGAACAGTCCTGCCTGAACTGCCAAACCATGTCTTTCCTGGACCGGAATCAAGCATCCTAGGACCGGTTTCTGGCTATCAGCCGTCTTCAGCCAGGATAGCTTGACTCCAGTGGTGTGGAGAGCATGGGACTCACGTCTGAGCATACCCATCCCACTTGGGGTGACAAATGCAAAAACAACAATTGATGGACAGAATGCAGAACAATGTCATACATTCACCCCAGTACAGAGATCTGGGCCTAAATCCATTGTTTTTTGCACTCCACACCACCCCAGTTCAGACATGGCCATATGCAAATCATCCATGACCCTGTGCCTCATTGGAACAGTCCAGCCCGAACTGCCAAGCCATGTCTTTCCTGGACAGGAATCAAGCATCCTACGACCGGTTTCAGGCTATCAGCCGTCTTCAGCCAGGATAGATTAACTCCAGTGGGGTGGAGAGCATGGGACTCACGTCTGAGCATACCCATCCCACTCGGGGTGACTAATGCAAAAACAACAATTGATGGACAGAATGCAGAACAATGTCATACATTCTCCCCAGTACTGAGATATGGACCTAAATCCATCGTTTTTGTGCACTCCACACCACCCCAGTTCAGACATGGCCATATGCAAATCAGTATTTACCCTGTGCCTCATGGGAACTGTTCAGCCCGAACTGCCAAGCCATGTCTTTCCTGAACCGGAATCAAGCATCCTAGAACCGGTTTCTGGCTATCAGCCGTCTTCAGCCAGGATAGCTTGACTCCAGTGTTGTGGTGAGCATGGGACTCACTTCTGAGCATACCCATCCCACTCGGGGTGACGAATGAAAAAACAACAATTGATGGACAGAATGCAGAACAATGTCATACATTCACTCCAGTACAGAGATCCTGGCCTAAATCAATCGTTTTTTTGCACTCCACACCACCCCAGTTCATACATGGCCATATGCAAATCAGTCTTGACCCTGTGCCTCATGGGAACAGTCCAGCCCGAACTGCCAAGCCATGTCTTTCCTGGACCGGAATCAAGCATCCTAGGACCGGTTTCGGGCTATCAGCCGTCTTCTGCCAGGATAGCTTGACTCCAGTGTTGTGGAGAGCATGGGACTCACGTCTGAGCATACCCATCCCACTCGGGGTGACTAATGCAAAAACAACAATTGATGGACAGAATGCAGAACAATGTCATACATTCACCCCAGTACAAAGCTATGGACCTAAATCCATCGTTTTTGTGCACTCCACACCACCCCAGTTCAGACATGGCCATATGCAAATCAGTATTTACCCTGTGCCTCATGGGAACTGTTCAGCCCGAACTGCCAAGCCATGTCTTTCCTGGACCGGAATCAAGCATCCTAGAACCGGTTTCTGGCTATCAGCCGTCTTCAGCCAGGATAGCTTGACTCCAGTGTTTTGGTGAGCATGGGACTCACTTCTGAGCATACCCATCCCACTCGGGGTGACAAATGAAAAAACAACAATTGATGGAGAGAATGCAGAACAATGTCATACATTCACTCCAGTACAGAGATCCTGGCCTAAATCCATCGTTTTTTTGCACTCCACACCACTCCAGTTCAGACATGGCCATATGCAAATCAGCCTTGACCCTGTGCCTCATGGGAACAGTCCAGCCCGAACTGCCAAGCCATGTCTTTCCTGGACCGGAATCAAGCATCCTAGGACCAGTTTCTGGCTATCAGCCGTCTTCTGCCAGGATAGCTTGACTCCAGTGTTGTGGAGAGCATGGGACTCACGTCTGAGCATACCCATCCCACTCGGGGTGACTAATGCAAAAACAACAATTGATGGACAGAACAATGTCATACATTCACCCCAGTACAGAGATATGGACCTAAATCCATCGTTTTTTTGCACTCCACACCACCCCAGTTCAGACATGGCCTTATGCAAATCAGCCTTGACCCTGTGCCTCATGGGAACAGTCCAGCCCGAACTGCCAAGCCATGTCTTTCCTGGACCGTAATCAAGCATCCTAGGACCGGTTTCTGGCTATCAGCCAGGATAGCTTGACTCCAGTGGTTTGGAGAGCATAGGACTCACGTCTGAGCATACCCATCCCACTCGGGGTGACAAATGCAAAAACAACAATTGATGGACAGAATGCAGAACAATGTCATACATTCACCCCAGTACAGAGCTCTGGGCCTACATCCATCATTTTTTTGCACTCCACACCACCCTAGTTCAGACATGGCCATATGCAGATCAGTCTTGACCCTGTGCCTCATGAGAACAGTCCTGCCTGAACTGCCAAACCATGTCTTTCCTGGACCGGAATCAAGCATCCTAGGACCGGTTTCTGGCTATCAGCCGTCTTCAGCCAGGATAGCTTGACTCCAGTGGTGTGGAGAGCATGGGACTCACGTCTGAGCATACCCATCCCACTTGGGGTGACAAATGCAAAAACAACAATTGATGGACAGAATGCAGAACAATATCATACATTCACCCCAGTACAGAGATCTGGGCCTAAATCCATTGTTTTTTGCACTCCACACCACCCCAGTTCAGACATGGCCATATGCAAATCATCCATGACCCTGTGCCTCATTGGAACAGTCCAGCCCGAACTGCCAAGCCATGTCTTTCCTGGACAGGAATCAAGTATCCTACGACCGGTTTCAGGCTATCAGCCGTCTTCAGGCAGGATAGATTAACTCCAGTGGGGTGGAGAGCATGGGACTCACGTCTGAGCATACCCATCCCACTCGGGGTGACAAATGCAAAAACAACAATTGATGGACAGAATGCAGAACAATGTCATACATTCACTCCAGTACAGAGATCCTAGCCTAAATCTATCGTTTTTTTGCACTCCACACCACCCCAGTTCAGACATGGCCATATGCAAATCAGCCTTGACCCTGTGCTTCATGGGAACAGTCCAGCCCGAACTGCCAATCCATGTCTTTCCTGGACAGGAATCAAGCATCCTAGGACAGGTTTCTGGCTATCAGCCGTCTTCAGCCAGGATAGCTTGACTCCAGTGGTGTGGAGAGCATGGGACTCACGTCTGAGCATACCCATCCCACTCGGGGTGACTAATGCAAAAACAACAATTGATGGACAGAATGCAGAACAATGTCATACATTCTCCCCAGTACTGAGATATGGACCTAAATCCATCGTTTTTGTGCACTCCACACCACCCCAGTTCAGACATGGCCATATGCAAATCAGTATTTACCCTGTGCCTCATGGGAACTGTTCAGCCCGAACTGCCAAGCCATGTCTTTCCTGAACCGGAATCAAGCATCCTAGAACCGGTTTCTGGCTATCAGCCGTCTTCAGCCAGGATAGCTTGACTCCAGTGTTGTGGTGAGCATGGGACTCACTTCTGAGCATACCCATCCCACTCGGGGTGACAAATGAAAAAACAACAATTGATGGACAGAATGCAGAACAATGTCATACATTCACTCCAGTACAGAGATCCTGGCCTAAATCAATCGTTTTTTTGCACTCCACACCACCCCAGTTCATACATGGCCATATGCAAATCAGTCTTGACCCTGTGCCTCATGGGAACAGTCCAGCCCGAACTGCCAAGCCATGTCTTTCCTGGACCGGAATCAAGCATCCTAGGACCGGTTTCTGGCTATCAGCCGTCTTCTGCCAGGATAGCTTGACTCCAGTGTTGTGGAGAGCATGGGACTCACGTCTGAGCATACCCATCCCACTCGGGGTGACTAATGCAAAAACAACAATTGATGGACAGAATGCAGAACAATGTCATACATTCACCCCAGTACAGAGCTATGGACCTAAATCCATCGTTTTTGTGCACTCCACACCACCCCAGTTCAGACATGGCCATATGCAAATCATCCATGACCCTGTGCCTCATGGGAACAGTCCAGCCCGAACTGCCAAGCCATGTCTTTCCTGGACAGGAATCAAGCATCCTAGGACCGGTTTCAGGCTATCAGCCATCTTCAGCCAGGATAGATTGACTCCAGTGGTGTGGAGAGCATGGGACTCACGTCTGAGCATACCCATCCCACTCGGGGTGACAAATGCAAAAACAACCATTGATGGACAGAATGAAGAACAATGTCATACATTCACTCCAGTACAGAGATCCTGGCCTAAATCCATCGTTTTCTTGCACTCCACACCACCCCAGTTCAGACATGGCCATTTGCAAATCAGCCTTGACCCTGTGCCTCATGGGAACAGTCCAGCCCGAACTGCCAAGCCATGTCTTTCCTGGACCGGAATCAAGCATCCTAGGACCGGTTTCTGGCTATCAGCCGTCTTCAGCCAGGATAGCTTGACTCCATTGGTGTGGAGAGCATGGGACTCTCGTCTGAGCATACCCATCCCACTCGGGGTGACAAATGCAAAAACAACAATTTGTGGACAGAATGCAGAACAATGTCATACATTCACTCCAGTACAGAGATCCTGGCCTACATCCATCATTTTTTTGCACTCAACACCACCTCAGTTCAGACATGGCCATATGCAAATCATCCTTGACCCTGTGCCTCGTGGGAACAGTCCAACCCAAACTGAAAAGCCATGTCTTTCCTGGACCAGATTCTAGCATACTAGGACCGGTTTCTGGCTATCAGCCGTCTTCAGCCAGGATAGCTTGAATCCAATGGTGTGGAGAGCATGGGACTCACGTCTGAGCATACCCATCCCACTCCGGGTTACAAATTCAAAAACAACAATTGATGGACAGAATGCAGACCAATGTCATACATTCACTCCAGTACAGAGATCTTGGCCTAAATCCATCATTTTGTTGCACTCCACACCACCCCAGTTCAGACATGGCCATATGCAAATCAGCCTTGACCCTGTGCCTCATGGGAACAGTCCAGCCCGAACTGCCAAGCCATGTCTTTCCTGGAACGGAATCAAGCATCCTAGGACCAGTTTCTGGCTATCAGCCGTCTTCAGCCAGGATAGCTTGACTCCAGTGGTGTGGACAGCATGGGACTCACGTCTGAGCATACCCATCCCACTCAGGGTGACTAATGCAAAAACAACAATTGATGGACAGAACAATGTCATACATTCACCCCAGTACAGAGATATGGACCTAAATCCATCGTTTTTGTGCACTCCACACCACCCCAGTTCAGACATGGCCATATGCAAATCATCCATGCCCCTGTGCCTCATGGGAACAGTCCAGCCCGAACTGCCAAGCCATGTCTTTCCTGGACAGGAATCAAGCATCCTAGGACCGGTTTCTGGCTATCAGCCGTCTTCAGCCAGGATAGCTTGACTCCAGTGGTGTGGAGAGCATGGGACTCACGTCTGAGCATACCCATCCCACTCGGGGTGACAAATGCAAAAACAACCATTGATGGACAGAATGAAGAACAATGTCATACATTCACTCCAGTACAGAGATCTTGGCCTAAATCCATCGTTTTTTTGCACTCCACACCACCCCAGTTCAGACATGGCCATTTGCAAATCAGCCTTGACCCTGTGCCTCATGGGAACAGTCCAGCCCGAACTGCCAAGCCATGTCTTTCCTGGACTGGAATCAAGCATCCTAGGACCGGTTTCTGGCTATCAGCCGTCTTCAGCCAGGATAGCTTGACTCCAGTGGTGTGGAGAGCATGGGACTCTCGTCTGAGCATACCCATCCCACTCGGAGTGACAAATGCAAAAACAACAATTGATGGACAGAATGCAGAACAATGTCATACATTCACTCCAGTACAGAGATCCTGGCCTAAATCCATCGTTTTTTTGCACTCCACACCACCCCAGTTCAGACATGGCCATATGCAAATCAGCCTTGACGCTGTGCCTCATTGGGACAATCCAGCCCAAACTGCCAAGCCATGTCTTTCCTGGACCGTAATCAAGCATCCTAGGACCGGTTTCAGGCTATCAGCCAGGATAGCTTGACTCCAGTGGTGTGGAGAGCATGGGACTCACGTCTGAGCATACCCATCCCACTCGGGGTGACAAATGCAAAAACATCAAATGATAGACAGAATGCAGAACAATGTCATACATTCACCCCAGTACAGAGATCAGGACCTAAATCCATCATTTTTTTGCACTCCACACCACCCCAGTTCAGACATGGCCTTATGCAAATCAGCCTTGACCCTGTGCCTCATGGGAACAGTCCAGCCCGAACTGCCAAGCCATGTCTTTCCTAGACCGGAATCAAGCATCCTAGGACCGGTTTATGGCTATCAGCCGTCTTCTGCCAGGATAGCTTGACTCCAGTGTTGTGGTGAGCATGGGACTCACTTCTGAGCATACCCATCCCACTCGGGGTGACAAATGAAAAAACAACAATTGATGGAGAGAATGCAGAACAATGTCATACATTCACTCCAGTACAGAGATCCTGGCCTAAATCCATCGTTTTTTTGCACTCCACACCACTCCAGTTCAGACATGGCCATATGCAAATCAGCCTTGGCCCTGTGCCTCATGGGAACAGTCCAGCCGGAACTGCCAAGCCATGTCTTTCCTGGACCGGAATCAAGCTTCCTAGGACCAGTTTCTGGCTATCAGCCGTCTTCTGCCAGGATAGCTTGACTCCAGTGTTGTGGATAGCATGGGACTCACGTCTGAGCATACCCATCCCACTCGGGGTGACTAATGCAAAAACAACAATTGATGGACAGAACAATGTCATACATTCACCCCAGTACAGAGATATGGACCTAAATCCATCGTTTTTTTGCACTCCACACCACCCCAGTTCAGACATGGCCTCATGCAAATCAGCCTTGACCCTGTGCCTCATGGGAACAGTCCAGCCCGAACTGCCAAGCCATGTCTTTCCTGGACCGTAATCAAGCATCCTAGGACCGGTTTCTGGCTATCAGCCAGGATAGCTTGACTCCAGTGGTTTGGAGAGCATAGGACTCACGTCTGAGCATACCCATCCCACTCGGGGTGACAAATGCAAAAACAACAATTGATGGACAGAATGCAGAACAATGTCATACATTCACCCCAGTACAGAGCTCTGGGCCTACATCCATCATTTTTTTGCACTCCACACCACCCCAGTTCAGACATGGCCATATGCAAATCAGTCTTGACCCTGTGCCTCATGAGAACAGTCCTGCCTGAACTGCCAAACCATGTCTTTCCTGGACCGGAATCAAGCATCCTAGGACCGGTTTCTGGCTATCAGCCGTCTTCAGCCAGGATAGCTTGACTCCAGTGGTGTGGAGAGCATGGGACTCACGTCTGAGCATACCCATCCCACTTGGGGTGACAAATGCAAAAACAACAATTGATGGACAGAATGCAGAACAATGTCATACATTCACCCCAGTACAGAGATCTGGGCCTAAATCCATTGTTTTTTGCACTCCACACCACCCCAGTTCAGACATGGCCATATGCAAATCATCCATGACCCTGTGCCTCATTGGAACAGTCCAGCCCGAACTGCCAAGCCATGTCTTTCCTGGACAGGAATCAAGCATCCTACGACCGGTTTCAGGCTATCAGCCGTCTTCAGCCAGGATAGATTAACTCTAGTGGGGTGGAGAGCATGGGACTCACGTCTGAGCATACCCATCCCACTCGGGGTGACAAATGCAAAAACAACAATTGATGGACAGAATGCAGAACAATGTCATACATTCACTCCAGTACAGAGATCCTGGCCTAAATCTATCGTTTTTTTGCACTCCACACCACCCCAGTTCAGACATGGCCATATGCAAATCAGCCTTGACCCTGTGCTTCATGGGAACAGTCCAGCCCGAACTGCCAAGCCATGTCTTTCCTGGACAGGAATCAAGCATCCTAGGACAGGTTTCTGGCTATCAGCCGTCTTCAGCCAGGATAGCTTGACTCCAGTGGTGTGGAGAGCATGGGACTCACGTCTGAGCATACCCATCCCACTCGGGGTGACTAATGCAAAAACAACAATTGATGGACAGAATGCAGAACAATGTCATACATTCTCCCCAGTACTGAGATATGGACCTAAATCCATCGTTTTTGTGCACTCCACACCACCCCAGTTCAGACATGGCCATATGCAAATCAGTATTTACCCTGTGCCTCATGGGAACTGTTCAGCCCGAACTGCCAAGCCATGTCTTTCCTGAACCGGAATCAAGCATCCTAGAACCGGTTTCTGGCTATCAGTCGTCTTCAGCCAGGATAGCTTGACTCCAGTGTTGTGGTGAGCATGGGACTCACTTCTGAGCATACCCATCCCACTCGGGGTGACAAATGAAAAAACAACAATTGATGGACAGAATGCAGAACAATGTCATACATTCACTCCAGTACAGAGATCCTGGCCTAAATCAATCGTTTTTTTGCACTCCACACCACCCCAGTTCATACATGGCCATATGCAAATCAGTCTTGACCCTGTGCCTCATGGGAACAGTCCAGCCCGAACTGCCAAGCCATGTCTTTCCTGGACCGGAATCAAGCATCCTAGGACCGGTTTCTGGCTATCAGCCGTCTTCTGCCAGGATAGCTTGACTCCAGTGTTGTGGAGAGCATGGGACTCACGTCTGAGCATACCCATCCCACTCGGGGTGACTAATGCAAAAACAACAATTGATGGACAGAATGCAGAACAATGTCATACATTCACCCCAGTGCAGAGCTATGGACCTAAATCCATCGTTTTTGTGCACTCCACACCACCCCAGTTCAGACATGGCCATATGCAAATCATCCATGACCCTGTGCCTCATGGGAACAGTCCAGCCCGAACTGCCAAGCCATGTCTTTCCTGGACTGGAATCAAGCATCCTAGGACCGGTTTCTGGCTATCAGCCGTCTTCAGCCAGGATAGCTTGACTCCAGTGGTGTGGAGAGCTTGGGACTCTCGTCTGAGCATACCCATCCCACTCGGAGTGACAAATGCAAAAACAACAATTGATGGACAGAATGCAGAACAATGTCATACATTCACTCCAGTACAGAGATCCTGGCCTAAATCCATCGTTTTTTTGCACTCCACACCACCCCAGTTCAGACATGGCCATATGCAAATCAGCCTTGACGCTGTGCCTCATTGGAACAATCCAGCCCAAACTGCCAAGCCATGTCTTTCCTGGACCGTAATCAAGCATCCTAGGACCGGTTTCAGGCTATCAGCCAGGATAGCTTGACTCCAGTGGTGTGGAGAGCATGGGACTCACGTCTGAGCATACCCATCCCACTCGGGGTGACAAATGCAAAAACATCAAATGATAGACAGAATGCAGAACAATGTCATACATTCACCCCAGTACAGAGATCAGGACCTAAATACATCATTTTTTTGCACTCCACACCACCCCAGTTCAGACATGGCCTTATGCAAATCAGCCTTGACCCTGTGCCTCATGGGAACAGTCCAGCCCGAACTGCCAAGCCATGTCTTTCCTAGACCGGAATCAAGCATCCTAGGACCAGTTTCTGGCTATCAGCCGTCTTCTGCCAGGATAGCTTGACTCCAGTGTTGTGGTGAGCATGGGACTCACTTCTGAGCATACCCATCCCACTCGGGGTGACAAATGAAAAAACAACAATTGATGGACAGAATGCAGAACAATGTCATACATTCACTCCAGTACAGAGATCCTGGCCTAAATCCATCGTTTTTTTGCACTCCACACCACTCCAGTTCAGACATGGCCATATGCAAATCAGCCTTGACCCTGTGCCTCATGGGAACAGTCCAGCCGGAACTGCCAAGCCATGTCTTTCCTGGACCGGAATCAAGCTTCCTAGGACCAGTTTCTGGCTATCAGCCGTCTTCTGCCAGGATAGCTTGACTCCAGTGTTGTGGATAGCATGGGACTCACGTCTGAGCATACCCATCCCACTCGGGGTGACTAATGCAAAAACAACAATTGATGGACAGAACAATGTCATACATTCACCCCAGTACAGAGATATGGACCTAAATCCATCGTTTTTTTGCACTCCACACCACCCCAGTTCAGACATGGCCTTATGCAAATCAGCCTTGACCCTGTGCCTCATGGGAACAGTCCAGCCCGAACTGCCAAGCCATGTCTTTCCTGGACCGTAATCAAGCATCCTAGGACCGGTTTCTGGCTATCAGCCAGGATAGCTTGACTCCAGTGGTTTGGAGAGCATAGGACTCACGTCTGAGCATACCCATCCCACTCGGGGTGACAAATGCAAAAACAACAATTGATGGACAGAATGCAGAACAATGTCATACATTCACCCCAGTACAGAGCTCTGGGCCTACATCCATCATTTTTTTGCACTCCACACCACCCCAGTTCAGACATGGCCATATGCAAATCAGTCTTGACCCTGTGCCTCATGTGAACAGTCCTGCCTGAACTGCCAAACCATGTCTTTCCTGGACCGGAATCAAGCATCCTAGGACCGGTTTCTGGCTATCAGCCGTCTTCAGCCAGGATAGCTTGACTCCAGTGGTGTGGAGAGCATGGGACTCACGTCTGAGCATACCCATCCCACTTGGGGTGACAAATGCAAAAACAACAATTGATGGACAGAATGCAGAACAATGTCATACATTCACCCCAGTACAGAGATCTGGGCCTAAATCCATTGTTTTTTGCACTCCACACCACCCCAGTTCAGACATGGCCATATGCAAATCATCCATGACCCTGTGCCTCATTGGAACAGTCCAGCCCGAACTGCCAAGCCATGTCTTTCCTGGACAGGAATCAAGCATCCTACGACCGGTTTCAGGCTATCAGCCGTCTTCAGCCAGGATAGATTAACTCTAGTGGGGTGGAGAGCATGGGACTCACGTCTGAGCATACCCATCCCACTCGGGGTGACAAATGCAAAAACAACAATTGATGGACAGAATGCAGAACAATGTCATACATTCACTCCAGTACAGAGATCCTGGCCTAAATCTATCGTTTTTTTGCACTCCACACCACCCCAGTTCAGACATGGCCATATGCAAATCAGCCTTGACCCTGTGCTTCATGGGAACAGTCCAGCCCGAACTGCCAAGCCATGTCTTTCCTGGACAGGAATCAAGCATCCTAGGACAGGTTTCTGGCTATCAGCCGTCTTCAGCCAGGATAGCTTGACTCCAGTGGTGTGGAGAGCATGGGACTCACGTCTGAGCATACCCATCCCACTCGGGGTGACTAATGCAAAAACAACAATTGATGGACAGAATGCAGAACAATGTCATACATTCTCCCCAGTACTGAGATATGGACCTAAATCCATTGTTTTTGTGCACTCCACACCACCCCAGTTCAGACATGGCCATATGCAAATCAGTATTTACCCTGTGCCTCATGGGAACTGTTCAGCCCGAACTGCCAAGCCATGTCTTTCCTGAACCGGAATCAAGCATCCTAGAACCGGTTTCTGGCTATCAGCCGTCTTCAGCCAGGATAGCTTGACTCCAGTGTTGTGGTGAGCATGGGACTCACTTCTGAGCATACCCATCCCACTCGGGGTGACAAATGAAAAAACAACAATTGATGGACAGAATGCAGAACAATGTCATACATTCACTCCAGTACAGAGATCCTGGCCTAAATCAATCGTTTTTTTGCACTCCACACCACCCCAGTTCAGACATGGCCATATGCAAATCAGTCTTGACCCTGTGCCTCATGGGAACAGTCCAGCCCGAACTGCCAAGCCATGTCTTTCCTGTACCGGAATCAAGCATCCTAGGACCGGTTTCTGGCTATCAGCCGTCTTCTGCCAGGATAGCTTGACTCCAGTGTTGTGGAGAGCATGGGACTCACGTCTGAGCATACCCATCCCACTCGGGGTGACTAATGCAAAAACAACAATTGATGGACAGAATGCAGAACAATGTCATACATTCACCCCAGTACAGAGCTATGGACCTAAATCCATCGTTTTTGTGCACTCCACACCACCCCAGTTCGGACATGGCCATATGCAAATCATCCATGACCCTGTGCCTCATGGGAACAGTCCAGCCCGAACTGCCAAGCCATGTCTTTCCTGGACAGGAATCAAGCATCCTAGGACCGGTTTCAGGCTATCAGCCATCTTCAGCCAGGATAGATTGACTCCAGTGGTGTGGAGAGCATGGGACTCACGTCTGAGCATACCCATCCCACTCGGGGTGACAAATGCAAAAACAACCATTGATGGACAGAATGAAGAACAATGTCATACATTCACTCCAGTACAGAGATCCTGGCCTAAATCCATCGTTTTCTTGCACTCCACACCACCCCAGTTCAGACATGGCCATTTGCAAATCAGCCTTGACCCTGTGCCTCATGGGAACAGTCCAGCCCGAACTGCCAAGCCATGTCTTTCCTGGACCGGAATCAAGCATCCTAGGACCGGTTTCTGGCTATCAGCCGTCTTCAGCCAGGATAGCTCGACTCCATTGGTGTGGAGAGCATGGGACTCTCGTCTGAGCATACCCATCCCACTCGGGGTGACAAATGCAAAAACAACAATTGATGGACAGAATGCAGAACAATGTCATACATTCACTCCAGTACAGAGATCCTGGCCTAAATCCATCGTTTTTATGCACTCCACACCACCCCAGTTCCGACATGGCCATATGCAAATCAGCCTTGACCCTGTGCCTCATTGGAACAATCCAGCCCAAACTGCCAAGCCATGTCTTTCCTGGACTGGAATCAAGCATCCTAGGACAGATTTCTGGCTATCAGCTGTCTTCAGCCAGGTTAGATTGACTCCAGTGGTGTTTTGAGCATGGGACTCACGTCTGAGCATACCCATCCTACTCGGGGTAACAAATGCAAAAACAACAAGTGATGGACAGAATGCAGAACAATGTCATACATTCACCCCAGTACAGAGATCTGGGCCTACATCCATCATTTTTTTGCACTCCACACCACCTCAGTTCAGACATGGCCATATGCAAATCATCCTTGACCCTGTGCCTCGTGGGAACAGTCCAACCCAAACTGAAAAGCCATGTCTTTCCTGGACCAGATTCTAGCATACTAGGACCGGTTTCTGGCTATCAGCCGTCTTCAGCCAGGATAGCTTGAATCCAATGGTGTGGAGAGCATGGGACTCACCTCTGAGCATACCCATCCCACTCGGAGTGACAAATGCAAAAACAACAATTGATATACAGAATGCAGAACAATGTTATACATTCACCCCAGTACAGAGATCTGGGCCTAAAACCATTGTTTTTTGCACTCCACACCACCCCAGTTCAGACATGGACATATGCAAATCATCCATGACCCTGTGCCTCATGAGAACACTCCAGCCCGAACTGCCAAGCCATGTCTTTCCTGGACAGGAATCAAGCATCCTAGGACCGGTTTCAGGCTATCAGCCGTCTTCAACCAGGATAGATTGACTCCAGTGGTGTGGAGAGCATGGGACTCACGTCTGAGCATACCCATCCTACTCCGGGTTACAAATGCAAAAACAACAATTGATGGACAGAATGCAGACCAATGTCATACATTCACTCCAGTACAGAGATCTTGGCCTAAATCCATCATTTTGTTGCACTCCACACCACCCCAGTTCAGACATGGCCATATGCAAATCAGCCTTGACCCTGTGCCTCATGGGAACAGTCCAGCCCGAACTGCCAAGCCATGTCTTTCCTGGAACGGAATCAAGCATCCTAGGACCAGTTTCTGGCTATCAGCCGTCTTCAGCCAGGATAGCTTGACTCCAGTGGTGTGGACAGCATGGGACTCACGTCTGAGCATACCCATCCCACTCGGGGTGACTAATGCAAAAACAACAATTGATGGACAGAATGCAGAACAATGTCATACATTCACCCCAGTACAGAGATATGGCCTAAATCCATAGTTTTTGTGCACTCCACACCACCCCAGTTCAGACATGGCCATCTGCAAATCAGCCTTGACCCTGTGCCTCATGAGAACAGTCCAGCCCGAACTGCCAAGACATGTCTTTCCTGGACTGGAATCAAGCATCCTAGGACCGGTTCATGGCTATCAGCCGTCTTCAGCCGGGATAGCTTGACTCCAGTGTTGTGGTGAGCAAGGGACTCACGTCTGAGCATACCCATCCCACTCGGGGTGACAAATACAAAAACAACAATTGATGGACAGAATGCAGAACAATGTCATACATTTACCCCAGTACAGAGATCTGGACCTAAATCCATTGTTTTATTGCACTCCACACCACCCCAGTTCAGACATGGCCATATGCAAATCAGCCTTGACCCTGTGCCTCATGGGAACAGTCCAGCCCGAACTGCCAAGCCATGTCTTTCCTGGACCGGAATCAAGCATCCTAGGACCGGTTTCTGGCTATCAGCCGTCTTCAGCCAGGATAGCTTGACTCCAGTGTTGTGGTGAGCATGGGACTCACGTCTGAGCATACCCATCCCACTCGGGGTGACAAATGCAAAAACAACAATTGATGGACAGAATGCAGAACAATGTCATACATTCACCCCAGTACAGAGCTCTGGGCCTACATCCATCATTTTTTTGCACTCCACACCACCCCAGTTCAGACATGGCCATATGCAAATCAGCCTTGACCCTGTGCCTCATGGGAACAGTCCTGCCCGAACTGCCAAGCCATGTCTTTCCTGGACCGGAATCAAGCATCCTAGGACCGGTTTCTGGCTATCAGCCGTCTTCAGCCAGGATAGCTTGACTCCAGTGGTGTGGAGAGCATGGGACTCACGTCTGAGCATACCCATCCCACTTGGGGTGACAAATGCAAAAACAACAATTGACCGACAGAATGCAGAACAATGACATACATTCACCCCAGTACAGAGATCTGGGCCTAAATCCATTGTTTTTTGCACTCCACACCACCCCAGTTCAGACATGGCCATATGCAAATCATCCATGACCCTGTGCCTCATGGGAATAGTCCAGCCCGAACTGCCAAGCCATGTCTTTCCTGGACAGGAATCAAGCATCCTAGGACCGGTTTCAGGCTACCAGCCATCTTCAGCCAGGATAGATTAACTCCAGTGGGGTGGAGAGCATGGGACTCACGTCTGAGCATACCCATCCCACTCGGGGTGACAAATGCAAAAACAACAATTGATGGACAGAATGCAGAACAATGTCATACATTCACTCCAGTACAGAGATCCTGGCCTAAATCCATCGTTTTTTTGCACTCCACAACACCCCAGTTCAGACATGGCCATATGCAAATCAGCCTTGACCCTGTGCTTCATGGGAACAGTCCAGCCCGAACTGCCAAGCCATGTCTTTCCTGGACAGGAATCAAGCATCCTAGGACAGGTTTCAGGCTATCCGCCATCTTGAGCCAGGATAGCTTGACTCCAGTGGTGTGGAGAGCATGGGACTCACGTCTGAGCATACCCATCCCACTCGGGGTGACTAATGCAAAAACAACAATTGATGGACAGAATGCAGAACAATGTCATACATTCACCCCAGTACTGAGATATGGACCTAAATCCATCGTTTTTGTGCACTCCACACCACCCGAGTTCAGACATGGCCATATGCAAATCAGTATTTACCCTGTGCCTCATGGGAACTGTTCAGCCTGAACTGCCAAGCCATGTCTTTCCTGGACCGTAATCAAGCATCCTAGAACCGGTTTCTGGCTATCAGCCGTCTTCAGCCAGGATAGCTTGACTCCAGTGTTGTGGTGAGCATGGGTCTCACGTCTGAGCATACCCATCCCACTTGGGGTGACAAATGCAAAAACAACAATTGATGGACAGAATGCAGAACAATGTCATACATTCACCCCAGTACAAAGATCTGGGCCCAAATCCATTGTTTTTTGCACTCCACACCACCCCAGTTCAGACATGGCCATATGCAAATCATCCATGACCCTGTGCCTCATGGGAACAGTCCAGCCCGAACTGCCAAGCCATGTCTTTCCTGGACAGGAATCAAACATCCTAGGACCGGTTTCTGGCTATCAGCCGTCTTCAGCCAGGATAGCTTGACTCCAGTGGTGTGGAGAGCATGGGACTCACGTCTGAGCATACCCATCCCACTCGGGGGGACAAATGCAAAAACAACAATTGATGGACAGAATGCAGAACAATGTAATACATTCACTCCAGTACAGAGATCCTGGCCTAAATCCATCGTTTTTTTGCACTCCACACCACCCCAGTTCAGACATGGCCATATGCAAATCAGCCTTGACCCTGTGCTTCATGGGAACAATCCAGCCCAAACTGCCAAGCCATGTCTTTCCTGGACAGGAATCAAGCATCCTAGGACCGGTTTCTGGCTATCAGCCGTCTTCAGCCAGGATAGATTGACTCCAGTGGTGTTTAGAGCATGGGATTCTCTTCTGAGCATACCCATCCTACTCGGGGTAACAAATGCAAAAACAACAAGTGATGGACAGAATGCAGAACAATGTCATACATTCACCCCAGTACAGAGATCTGGTCCTAAATCCATTATTTTTTTGCACTCCACACCACCTAAGTTCAGACATGGCCATATGCAAATCATCCTTGACCCTGTGCCTCGTGGGAACAGTCCAACCCAAACTGAAAAGCCATGTCTTTCCTGGACCAGATTCTAGCATACTAGGACCGGTTTCTGGCTATCAGCCGTCTTCAGCCAGGATAGCTTGACTCCAATGGTGTGGAGAGCATGGGACTCACCTCTGAGCATACCCATCCCACTCGGAGTGACAAATGCAAAAACAATAATTGATATACAGAATGCAGAACAATGTTATACTTTCACCACAGTACAGAGATCTGGGCCTAAATCCATTGTTTTTTGCACTCCACACCACCCCAGTTCAGACATGGCCATATGCAAATCATCCATGACCCTGTGCCTCATGAGAAAAGTCCAGCCCGAACTGCCAAGCCATGTCTTTCCTGGACTGGAATCAAGCATCCTAGGACCGGTTTCAGGCTATCAGCCATCTTCAGCCAGGATAGATTGACTCCAGTGGTGTGGAGAGCACGGGACTCACGTCTGAACATACACATCCCACTCGGGGTGACAAATGCAAAAACGACAATTGATGGACAGAATGCAGAACAATGTCATACATTCACCCCAGTACAGAGATCTGGGCTTAAATCCATCATTTTGTTGCACTCCACACCACCCCAGTTCAGACATGGCCATATGCAAATCAGCCTTGACCCTGTGCCTCATGGGAACAGTCCAGCCCGAACTGCCAAGCCATGTCTTTCCTGGAACGGAATCAAGCATCCTAGGACCAGTTTCTGGCTATCAGCCGTCTTTAGCCAGGATAGCTTGACTCCAGTGGTGTGGAGAGCATGGGACTCACGTCTGAGCATACCCATCCCACTTGGGGTGACAAATGCAAAAACAACAATTGACGGACAGAATGCAGAACAATGTCATACATTCACCCCAGTACAGAGATCTGGGCCTAAATCCATTGTTTTTTGCACTCCACACCACCCCAGTTCAGACATGGCCATATGCAAATCATCCATGACCCTGTGCCTCATGGGAACAGTCCAGCCCGAACTGCCAAGCCATGTCTTTCCTGGACAGGAATCAAGCATCCTAGGACCGGTTTCAGGCTATCAGCCATCTTCAGCCAGGATAGATTAACTCCAGTGGGGTGGAGAGCATGGGACTCACGTCTGAGCATACCCATCCCACTCGGGGTGACAAATGCAAAAACAACAATTGACGGACAGAATGCAGAACAATGACATACATTCACCCCAGTACAGAGATCTGGGCCTAAATCCATTGTTTTTTGCACTCCACACCACCCCAGTTCAGACATGGCCATATGCAAATCAGCCTTGACCCTGTGCTTCATGGGAACAGTCCAGCCCGAACTGCCAAGCCATGTCTTTCCTGGACAGGAATCAAGCATCCTAGGACAGGTTTCAGGCTATCCGCCGTCTTCAGCCAGGATAGCTTGACTCCAGTGGTGTGGAGAGCATGGGACTCACGTCTGAGCATACCCATCCCACTCGGGGTGACTAATGCAAAAACAACAATTGATGGACAGAATGCAGAACAATGTCATACATTCACCCCAGTACTGAGATATGGACCTAAATCCATCGTTTTTGTGCACTCCACACCACCCCAGTTCAGACATGGCCATATGCAAATCAGTATTTACCCTGTGCCTCATGGGAACTGTTCAGCCCGAACTGCCAAGCCATGTCTTTCCTGGACCGTAATCAAGCATCCTAGAACCGGTTTCTGGCTATCAGCCGTCTTCAGCCAGGATAGCTTGACTCCAGTGTTGTGGTGAGCATGGGTCTCACGTCTGAGCATACCCATCCCACTTGGGGTGACAAATGCAAAAACAACAATTGATGGACAGAATGCAGAACAATGTCATACATTCACCCCAGTACAAAGATCTGGGCCCAAATCTATAGTTTTTTGCACTCCACACCACCCCAGTTCAGACATGGCCATATGCAAATCATCCATGACCCTGTGCCTCATGGGAACAGTCCAGCCCGAACTGCCAAGCCATGTCTTTCCTGAACCGTAATCAAGCATCCTAGAACCGGTTTCTGGCTATCAGCCGTCTTCAGCCAGGATAGCTTGACTCCAGTGGTGTTTTGAGCATGGGATTCACGTCTGAGCATACCCATCCTACTCGGGGTAACAAATGCAAAAACAACAAGTGATGGACAGAATGCAGAACAATGTCATACATTCACCCGAGTACCGAGATCTGGGCCTACATCCATCATTTTTTTGCACTCCACACCACCTCAGTTCAGACATGGCCATATGCAAATCATCCTTGACCCTGTGCCTCGTGGGAACAGTCCAACCGAAACTGAAAAGACATGTCTTTTCTGGACCAGATTCTAGCATACTAGGACCGGTTCCTGGCTATCAGCCGTCTTCAGCCAGGATAGCTTGACTCCAATGGTGTGGAGAGCATGGGACTCACCTCTGAGCATACCCATCCCACTCGGATTGACAAATGCAAAAACAACAATTGATATACAGAATGCAGAACAATGTTATACATTCACCCCAGTACAGAGATCTGGGCCTAAATCCATTGTTTTTTGCACTCCACACCACCCCAGTTCAGACATGGCCATATGCAAATCATCCATGACCCTGTGCCTCGTGAGAACAGTCCAGCCCGAACTGCCAAGCTGTGTCTTTCCTGGACAGGAATCAAGCATCCTAGGACCGGTTTCAGGCTATCAGCCGTCTTCAGCTAGGATAGATTGACTCCCGTGGTGTGGAGAGCATGGGACTCACGTCTGAGCATACCCATCCCACTCGGGGTGATAAATGCAAAAACAACAATTGATGGACAGAATGCAGACCAATGTCATACATTCACTCCAGTACAGAGATCCTGGCCTAAATCCATCATTTTGTTGCACTCCACACCACCCCAGTTCAGGCATGGCCATATGCAAATCAGCCTTGACCCTGTGCCTCATGGGAACAGTCCAGCCCGAACTGCCAAGCCTTGTCTTTCCTGGACCAGAATCAAGCATCCTAGGACCAGTTTCTGGCTATCAGCCGTCTTCAGCCAGGATAGCTTGACTCCAGTGGTGTGGAGAGCATGGGACTCACGTCTGAGCATACCCATCCCACTCGGGTGACTAATGCAAAAACAACAATTGATGAACAGAATGCAGAACAATGTCGTACATTCACCCCAGTACAGAGATATGGCCTAAATCCATCGTTTTTGTGCACTCCACACCACCCCAGTTCAGACATGGCCATATGCAAATCAGCCTTGACCATGTGCCTCATGGGAACTGTTCAGCCCGAACTGCCAAGCCATGTCTTTCCTGGACCGGAATCAAGCATCCTAGGACCGGTTCATGGCTATCAGCCGTCTTCAGCCAGGATAGCTTGACTCCAGTGTTGTGGTGAGCATGGGACTCACGTCTGAGCATACCCATCCCACTCGGGGTGACAAATGCAAAAACAATTGATGGACAGAATGCAGAACAATGTCATACATTCACCCCAGTACAGAGCTCTGGGCCTAAATCCAGTGTTTTTTGCACTCCACACCACCCCAGTTCAGACATGACCATATGCAAATCATCCATGACCCTGTGCCTCATGGTAACAGTCCAGCCCGAACTGCCAAGCCATGTCTTTCCTGGACAGGAATCAAGCATCCTAGGACCGGTTTCAGGCTATCAGCCGTCTTCAGCCAGGACAGATTGACTCCAGTGGTGTGGAGAGCATGGGACTCACGTCTGAGCATACCCATCCCACTCGGGGTGACAAATGCAAAAACAACCATTGATGGACAGAATGCAGAACAATGTCATACATTCACTCCAGTACAGAGATCCTGGCCTAAATCCATCATTTTTTTGCACTCCACACCACCCCATTTCAGACATGGCCATATGCAAATCAGCCTTGACCCCGTGCCTCATGGGAACAGTCCAGCCCGAACTGCCAAGCCATGTCTTTCCTGGACCGTAATCAAGCATCCTAGGACCGGTTTCTGGCTATCAGCAGTCTTCAGCCAGGATAGCTTGACTCCAGTGGTGTGGAGAGCATGGGACTCACGTCTGAGCATACCCATCCCACTCGGGGTGACTAATGCAAAAACAACAATTGATGGACAGAATGCAGAACAATGTCATACATTCACTCCAGTACAGAGATCCTGGCCTAATTCAATCGTTTTTTGGCACTCCACACCACCCCAGTTCAGACATGGCCATATGCAAATCACCCTTGACCCTGTGCCTCATGGGAACAGTCCAGCCCGAACTGCCAAGCCATGTCTTTCCTGGACCGGAATCAAGCATGCTAGGACCTATTTCTGGCTATCAGCCGTCTTCAGCCAGGATAGCTTGACTCCAGTGGTGTGGAGAGCATGGGACTCATGTCTGAGCATACCCATCCCACTCGGGGTGACTAATGCAAAAACAACAATTGATGGACAGATTGCAGAACAATGTCATACATTCACCCCAGTACAGAGATATGGACCTAAATCCATCGTTTTTGTGCACTCCACACCACCCCAGTTCAGACATGGCCATATGCAAATCAGCCTTGACCCTGTGCCTCATGGGAACTGTTCAGCCCGCACTGCCAAGCCATGTCTTTCCTGGACCGGAATCAAGCATCCTAGGACCGGTTTCTGGCTATCAGCCGTCTTCAGCCAGGATAGCTTGACTCCAGTGTTGTGGAGAGCATGGGACTCACGTCTGAGCATACGCATCCCACTCGGGGTGACAAATGCAAAAACAAAAATTGATGGACAGAATGCAGAACAATGTCATACATTCACCCCAGTACAGAGCTCTGGGCCTACATCCATCGTTTTTGTGCACTCCACACCACCCCAGTTCAGACATGGCCATATGCAAATCAGTATTTACCCTGTGCCTCATGGGAACTGTTCAGCCCGAACTGCCAAGCCATGTCTTTCCTGGACCGGAATCAAGCATCCTAGAACCGGTTTCTGGCTATCAGCCGTCTTCAGCCAGGATAGCTTGACTCCAATGGTGTGGAGAGCATGGGACTCACCTCTGAGCATACCCATCCCACTCGGAGTGACAAATGCAAAAACAACAATTGATATACAGAATGCAGAACAATGTTATACATTCACCCCAGTACAGAGATCTGGGCCTAAATCCATTGTTTTTTGCACTCCACACCACCCCAGTTCAGACATGGCCATATGCAAATCATCCATGACCCTGTGCCTCATGAGAACAGTCCAGCCCCAACTGCCAAGCCGTGTCTTTCCTGGACAGGAATCAAGCATCCTAGGACCGGTTTCAGGCTATCAGCCATCTTCAGCCAGGATAGATTGACTCCAGTGGTGTGGAGAGCATGGGACTCACGTCTGAGCATACCCATCCCACTCGGGGTGACAAATGCAAAAACAACAATTGATGGACAGAATGCAGACCAATGTCATACATTCACTCCAGTACAGAGATCCTGGCCTAAATCCGTCATTTTGTTGCACTCCACACCACCCCAGTTCAGACATGGCCATATGCAAATCAGCCTTGACCCTGTGCCTCATGGGAACAGTCCAGCCCGAACTGCCAAGACATGTCTTTCCTGGACCGGAATCAAGCATCCTAGGACCGGTTCATGGCTATCAGCCGTCTTCAGCCAGGATAGCTTGACTCCAGTGTTGTGGTGAGCATGGGACTCACGTCTGAGCATATCCATACCACTCGGGGTGACAAATGCAAAAACAACAATTGATGGACAGAATGCAGAACAATGTCATACATTCACCCCAGTACTGAGCTCTGGGCCTAAATCCAGTGTTTTTTGCACTCCACACCACCCCAGTTCAGACATGACCATATGCAAATCATCCATGACCCTGTGCCTCATGGGAACAGTCCAGCCCGAAATGCCAAGCCATGTCTTTCCTGTACAGAAATCAAGCATCCTAGGACCGGTTTCAGGCTATCAGCCGTCTTCAGTCAGGACAGATTGACTCCAGTGGTGTGGAGAGCATGGGACTCACGTCTGAGCATACCCATCCCACTCGGGGTAACAAATGCAAAAACAACCATTGATGGACAGAATGCAGCACAATGTCATATATTCATATCCTGGCCTAAATCCATCGTTTTTTTGCACTCCATACCAGTCCAGTTCAGACATGGCCATATGCAAATCAGCCTTGACCCCGTGCCTCATGGGAACAGTCCAGCCCGAACTACAAAGCCATGTCTTTCCTGGACTGTAATCAAGCATCCTAGGACCGGTTTCTGGCTATCAGCCGTCTTCAGCCAGGATAGCTTGACTCCAGTGGTGTGGAGAGCATGGGACTCACGTCTGAGCATACCCATCCCACTCGGGGTGACTAATGCAAAAACAATTGATGGACAGAATGCAGAACAATGTCATACCTTCACCCCAGTACAGAGATATGGACCTAAATCCATCATTTTTATGCACTCCACACCACCCCAGTTCAGACATGGCCATATGCAAATCAGCCTTGACCCTGTGCCTCATGGGAACTGTTCAGCCCGAAATGCCATGCCATGTCTTTCCTGGACCGGAATCAAGCATCCTAGGACCGGTTTCTGGCTATCAGCCGTCTTCAGCCAGGATAGCTTGACTCCAGTGGTGTGGAGAGCATGGGACTCACGTCTGAGCATACCCATCCCACTCGGGGTGACAAATGCAAAAACAACAATTGATGGGCAGAATGCAGAACAATGTCATACATTCACACCAGTACAGAGCTCTGGGCCTAAATCCATCGATTTTTGCACTCCACACCTCCCCAGTTCAGACATGGCCATATGCAAATCATCCATGACCTGTGCCTCATGGGAACAGTCCAGCCCAAACTGCCAAGCCATGTCTTTCCTGGACAGGAATCAAGCATCCTAGGACCGGTTTCTGGCTATCAGCCGTCTTCAGCCAGGATAGATTGACTCCAGTGGTGTTTAGAGCATGAGACTCACGTCTGAGCATACCCATCCGACTCGGGGTAACAAATGCAAAAACAACAAGTGATGGACAGAATGCAGAACAATGTCATACATTCACCCCAGTACAGAGATCTGGGCCTAAATCCATTATTTTTTTGCACTCCACACCACCTCAGTTCAGACATGGCCATATGCAAATCATCCTTGACCCTGTGCCTCGTGGGAACAGTCCAACCCAAACTGAAAAGCCATGTCTTTCCTGGACCAGATTTTAGCATACTAGGACCGGCTCCTGGCTATCAGCCGTCTTCAGCCAGGATAGATTGACTCCAGTGGTGTGGAGAGCATGGGACTCACGTCTGAACATACCCATCCCACTCGGAGTGACAAATGCAAAATCAACAATTGATGGACAGAATGCAGAACAATGTCATACATTCACCCCAGTACAGAGATCTGGGCCTACATACATCATTTGTTTGCACTCCACACCACCTCAGTTCAGACATGGCCATATGCAAATCATCCTTGACCCTGTGCCTCGTGGGAACAGTCCAGCCGAAACTGAAAAGACATGTCTTTTCTGGACCAGATTCTAGCATACTAGGACCGGCTCCTGGCTATCAGCCGTCTTCAGCCAGGATAGCTTGACTCCAATGGTGTGGAGAGCATGGGACTCACCTCTGAGCATACCCATCCCACTCGGAGTGACAAATGCAAAATCAACAATTGATATACAGAATGCAGAACAATGTTATACATTCACCCCAGTACAGATATCTGGGCCTAAATCCATTGTTTTTTGCACTCCACACCACCCCAGTTCAGACATGGCCATATGCAAATCATCCATGACCCTGTACCTCATGAGAACATTCCAGCCCCAACTGCCAAGCCGTGTCTTTCCTGGACAGGAATCAAGCATCCTAGGACCAGTTTCAGGCTATCAGCCGTCTTCAGCCAGGATAGATTGACTCCAGTGGTGTGGAGAGCATGGGACTCACGTCTGAGCATACCCATCCCACTCGGGGTGACAAATGCAAAAACAACAATTGATGGACAGAATGCAGACCAATGTCATACATTCACTCCAGTACAGAGATCCTGGCCTAAATCCATCATTTTGTTGCACTCCACACCACCCCAGTTCAGACATGGCCATATGCAAATCAGCCTTGACCCTGTGCCTCATGGGAACAGTCCAGCCCGAACTGCCAAGACATGTCTTTCCTGGACCGGAATCAAGCATCCTAGGACCAGTTTCTGGCTATCAGCCATCTTCAGCCAGGATAGCTTGACTCCAGTGGTGTGGAGAGCATGGGACTCACGTCTGAGCATACCCATCCCACTCGGGGTGACTAATGCAAAAACAACAATTGATGGACAGAATGCAGAACAATGTCATACATTCACTCCAGTACAGAGATCCTGGCCTAAATCCATCGTTTTTTTGCACTCCACACCACCCCAGTTCAGACATGCCCATATGCAAATTTGCCTTGATCCTGTGCCTCATGGGAACAGTCCAGCCTGAACTGCCAGGTCATGTCTTTCCTGGACCGGACTCAAGAATCCTAGGACCGGTTTCTGGCTATCAGCCGTCTTCAGCCAGGATAGCTTGACTCCAGTGGTGTGGAGAGCATGGGACTCACGTCTGAGCATACCCATCCCACTTGGGGTGACGAATGCAAAAACAACAATTGAAGGACAGAATGCAGAACAATGTCATACATTCACCCCAGTACAGAGATCAGGGCCTAAATCCATCGTTTTTTTGCACTCCACACCACCCCAGTTCAGACATGGCCATATGCAAATCAGCCTTGACCCTGTGACTCATGGGAACAATCCAGCCCGAACTGCCAAGCCATGTCTTTCCTGGACAGGAATCAAGCATCCTAGGACCGGTTTCTGGCTATCAGCTGTCTTCAGCCAGGTTAGATTGACTCCAGTGGTGTTTTGAGCATGGGACTCACGTCTGAGCATACCCATCCTACTCGGGGTAACAAATGCAAAAACAACAAGTGATGGACAGAATGCAGAACAATGTCATACATTCACCCCAGTACAGAGATCTGGGCCTACATACATCATTTGTTTGCACTCCACACCACCTCAGTTCAGACATGGCCATATGCAAATCATCCTTGACCCTGTGCCTCGTGGGAACAGTCCAACCGAAACTGAAAAGACATGTCTTTCCTGGACCAGATTCTAGCATACTAGGACCGGCTCCTGGCTATCAGCCGTCTTCAGCCAGGATAGCTTGACTCCAATGGTGTGGAGAGCATGGGACTCACCTCTGAGCATACCCATCCCACTCGGAGTGACAAATGCAAAATCAACAATTGATATACAGAATGCAGAACAATGTTATACATTCACCCCAGTACAGATATCTGGGCCTAAATCCATTGTTTTTTGCACTCCACACCACCCCAGTTCAGACATGGCCATATGCAAATCATCCATGACCCTGTGCCTCATGAGAACATTCCAGCCCCAACTGCCAAGCCGTGTCTTTCCTGGACAGGAATCAAGCATCCTAGGACCGGTTTCAGGCTATCAGCCGTCTTCAGCCAGGATAGCTTGACTCCAGTGGTGTGGAGAGCATGGGACTCACGTCTGAGCATACCCATCCCACTCGGGGTGACTAATGCAAAAACAACAATTGATGGACAGAATGCAGAACAATGTCGTACATTCACCCCAGTACAGAGATATGGCCTAAATCCATCGTTTTTGTGCACTCCACACCACCCCAGTTCAGACATGGCCATATGCAAATCAGCCTTGACCCTGTGCCTCCTGGGAACTGTTCAGCCCGAACTGCCAAGCCATGTCTTTCCTGGACCAGAATCAAGCATCCTAGGACCGGTTCATGGCTATCAGCCGTCTTCAGCCAGGATAGCTTGACTCCAGTGTTGTGGTGAGCATGGGACTCACGTCTGAGCATATCCATCCCACTCGGGGTGACAAATGCAAAAACAACAATTGATGGACAGAATGCAGAACAATGTCATACATTCACCCCAGTACAGAGCTCTGGGCCTAAATCCAGTGTTTTTTGCACTCCACACCACCCCAGTTCAGACATGACCATATGCAAATCATCCATGACCCTGTGCCTCGTGAGAACAGTCCAGCCCGAACTGCCAAGCCGTGTCTTTCCTGGACAGGAATCAAGCATCCTAGGACCGGTTTCAGGCTATCAGCCGTCTTCAGCCAGGATAGATTGACTCCCGTGGTGTGGAGAGCATGGGACTCACGTCTGAGCATACCCATCCCACTCGGGGTGATAAATGCAAAAACAACAATTGATGGACAGAATGCAGACCAATGTCATACATTCACTCCAGTACAGAGATCCTGGCCTAAATCCATCATTTTGTTGCACTCCACACCACCCCAGTTCAGGCATGGCCATATGCAAATCAGCCTTGACCCTGTGCCTCATGGGAACAGTCCAGCCCGAACTGCCAAGCCTTGTCTTTCCTGGACCAGAATCAAGCATCCTAGGACCAGTTTCTGGCTATCAGCCGTCTTCAGCCAGGATAGCTTGACTCCAGTGGTGTGGAGAGCATGGGACTCACGTCTGAGCATACCCATCCCACTCGGGGTGACTAATGCAAAAACAACAATTGATGAACAGAATGCAGAACAATGTCGTCCATTCACCCCAGTACAGAGATATGGCCTAAATCCATCGTTTTTGTGCACTCCACACCACCCCAGTTCAGACATGGCCATATGCAAATCAGCCTTGACCATGTGCCTCATGGGAACTGTTCAGCCCGAACTGCCAAGCCATGTCTTTCCTGGACCGGAATCAAGCATCCTAGGACCGGTTCATGGCTATCAGCCGTCTTCAGCCAGGATAGCTTGACTCCAGTGTTGTGGTGAGCATGGGACTCACGTCTGAGCATACCCATCCCACTCGGGGTGACAAATGCAAAAACAATTGATGGACAGAATGCAGAACAATGTCATAAATTCACCCCAGTACAGAGCTCTGGGCCTAAATCCAGTGTTTTTTGCACTCCACACCACCCCAGTTCAGACATGACCATATGCAAATCATCCATGACCCTGTGCCTCATGGTAACAGTCCAGCCCGAACTGCCAAGCCATGTCTTTCCTGGACAGGAATCAAGCATCCTAGGACCGGTTTCAGGCTATCAGCCGTCTTCAGCCAGGACAGATTGACTCCAGTGGTGTGGAGAGCATGGGACTCACGTCTGAGCATACCCATCCCACTCGGGGTGACAAATGCAAAAACAACCATTGATGGACAGAATGCAGAACAATGTCATACATTCACTCCAGTACAGAGATCCTGGCCTAAATCCATCATTTTTTTGCACTCCACACCACCCCATTTCAGACATGGCCATATGCAAATCAGCCTTGACCCCGTGCCTCATGGGAACAGTCCAGCCCGAACTGCCAAGCCATGTCTTTCCTGGACCGTAATCAAGCATCCTAGGACCGGTTTCTGGCTATCAGCAGTCTTCAGCCAGGATAGCTTGACTCCAGTGGTGTGGAGAGCATGGGACTCACGTCTGAGCATACCCATCCCACTCGGGGTGACTAATGCAAAAACAACAATTGATGGACAGAATGCAGAACAATGTCATACATTCACTCCAGTACAGAGATCCTGGCCTAATTCAATCGTTTTTTGGCACTCCACACCACCCCAGTTCAGATATGGCCATATGCAAATCACCCTTGACCCTGTGCCTCATGGGAACAGTCCAGCCCGAACTGCCAAGCCATGTCTTTCCTGGACCGGAATCAAGCATGCTAGGACCTATTTCTGGCTATCAGCCGTCTTCAGCCAGGATAGCTTGACTCCAGTGGTGTGGAGAGCATGGGACTCATGTCTGAGCATACCCATCCCACTCGGGGTGACTAATGCAAAAACAACAATTGATGGACAGATTGCAGAACAATGTCATACATTCACCCCAGTACAGAGATATGGACCTAAATCCATCGTTTTTGTGCACTCCACACCACCCCAGTTCAGACATGGCCATATGCAAATCAGCCTTGACCCTGTGCCTCATGGGAACTGTTCAGCCCGCACTGCCAAGCCATGTCTTTCCTGGACCGGAATCAAGCATCCTAGGACCGGTTTCTGGCTATCAGCCGTCTTCAGCCAGGATAGCTTGACTCCAGTGTTGTGGAGAGCATGGGACTCACGTCTGAGCATACGCATCCCACTCGGGGTGACAAATGCAAAAACAACAATTGATGGACAGAATGCAGAACAATGTCATACATTCACCCCAGTACAGAGCTCTGGGCCTACATCCATCGTTTTTGTGCACTCCACACCACCCCAGTTCAGACATGGCCATATGCAAATCAGTATTTACCCTGTGCCTCATGGGAACTGTTCAGCCCGAACTGCCAAGCCATGTCTTTCCTGGACCGGAATCAAGCATCCTAGAACCGGTTTCTGGCTATCAGCCGTCTTCAGCCAGGATAGCTTGACTCCAATGGTGTGGAGAGCATGGGACTCACCTCTGAGCATACCCATCCCACTCGGAGTGACAAATGCAAAAACAACAATTGATATACAGAATGCAGAACAATGTTATACATTCACCCCAGTACAGAGATCTGGGCCTAAATCCATTGTTTTTTGCACTCCACACCACCCCAGTTCAGACATGGCCATATGCAAATCATCCATGACCCTGTGCCTCATGAGAACAGTCCAGCCCCAACTGCCAAGCCGTGTCTTTCCTGGACAGGAATCAAGCATCCTAGGACCGGTTTCAGGCTATCAGCCATCTTCAGCCAGGATAGATTGACTCCAGTGGTGTGGAGAGCATGGGACTCACGTCTGAGCATACCCATCCCACTCGGGGTGACAAATGCAAAAACAACAATTGATGGACAGAATGCAGACCAATGTCATACATTCACTCCAGTACAGAGATCCTGGCCTAAATCCATCATTTTGTTGCACTCCACACCACCCCAGTTCAGACATGGCCATATGCAAATCAGCCTTGACCCTGTGCCTCATGGGAACAGTCCAGCCCGAACTGCCAAGACATGTCTTTCCTGGACCGGAATCAAGCATCCTAGGACCGGTTCATGGCTATCAGCCGTCTTCAGCCAGGATAGCTTGACTCCAGTGTTGTGGTGAGCATGGGACTCACGTCTGAGCATATCCATACCACTCGGGGTGACAAATGCAAAAACAACAATTGATGGACAGAATGCAGAACAATGTCATACATTCACCCCAGTACAGAGCTCTGGGCCTAAATCCAGTGTTTTTTGCACTCCACACCACCCCAGTTCAGACATGACCATATGCAAATCATCCATGACCCTGTGCCTCATGGGAACAGTCCAGCCCGAAATGCCAAGCCATGTCTTTCCTGTACAGAAATCAAGCATCCTAGGACCGGTTTCAGGCTATCAGCCGTCTTCAGTCAGGACAGATTGACTCCAGTGGTGTGGAGAGCATGGGACTCACGTCTGAGCATACCCATCCCACTCGGGGTAACAAATGCAAAAACAACCATTGATGGACAGAATGCAGCACAATGTCATATATTCACTCCAGTACAGATATCCTGGCCTAAATCCATCGTTTTTTTGCACTCCATACCAGTCCAGTTCAGACATGGCCATATGCAAATCAGCCTTGACCCCGTGCCTCATGGGAACAGTCCAGCCCGAACTACAAAGCCATGTCTTTCCTGGACTGTAATCAAGCATCCTAGGACCGGTTTCTGGCTATCAGCCGTCTTCAGCCAGGATAGCTTGACTCCAGTGGTGTGGAGAGCATGGGACTCACGTCTGAGCATACCCATCCCACTCGGGGTGACTAATGCAAAAACAATTGATGGACAGAATGCAGAACAATGTCATACCTTCACCCCAGTACAGAGATATGGACCTAAATCCATCATTTTTATGCACTCCACACCACCCCAGTTCAGACATGGCCATATGCAAATCAGCCTTGACCCTGTGCCTCATGGGAACTGTTCAGCCCGAAATGCCATGCCATGTCTTTCCTGGACCGGAATCAAGCATCCTAGGACCGGTTTCTGGCTATCAGCCGTCTTCAGCCAGGATAGCTTGACTCCAGTGGTGTGGAGAGCATGGGACTCACGTCTGAGCATACCCATCCCACTCGGGGTGACAAATGCAAAAACAACAATTGATGGGCAGAATGCAGAACAATGTCATACATTCACACCAGTACAGAGCTCTGGGCCTAAATCCATCGATTTTTGCACTCCACACCTCCCCAGTTCAGACATGGCCATATGCAAATCATCCATGACCTGTGCCTCATGGGAACAGTCCAGCCCAAACTGCCAAGCCATGTCTTTCCTGGACAGGAATCAAGCATCCTAGGACCGGTTTCTGGCTATCAGCCGTCTTCAGCCAGGATAGATTGACTCCAGTGGTGTTTAGAGCATGAGACTCACGTCTGAGCATACCCATCCGACTCGGGGTAACAAATGCAAAAACAACAAGTGATGGACAGAATGCAGAACAATGTCATACATTCACCCCAGTACAGAGATCTGGGCCTAAATCCATTATTTTTTTGCACTCCACACCACCTCAGTTCAGACATGGCCATATGCAAATCATCCTTGACCCTGTGCCTCGTGGGAACAGTCCAACCCAAACTGAAAAGCCATGTCTTTCCTGGACCAGATTTTAGCATACTAGGACCGGCTCCTGGCTATCAGCCGTCTTCAGCCAGGATAGATTGACTCCAGTGGTGTGGAGAGCATGGGACTCACGTCTGAACATACCCATCCCACTCGGAGTGACAAATGCAAAATCAACAATTGATGGACAGAATGCAGAACAATGGCATACATTCACCCCAGTACAGAGATCTGGGCCTACATACATCATTTGTTTGCACTCCACACCACCTCAGTTCAGACATGGCCATATGCAAATCATCCTTGACCCTGTGCCTCGTGGGAACAGTCCAGCCGAAACTGAAAAGACATGTCTTTTCTGGACCAGATTCTAGCATACTGGGACCGGCTCCTGGCTATCAGCCGTCTTCAGCCAGGATAGCTTGACTCCAATGGTGTGGAGAGCATGGGACTCACCTCTGAGCATACCCATCCCACTCGGAGTGACAAATGCAAAATCAACAATTGATATACAGAATGCAGAACAATGTTATACATTCACCCCAGTACAGATATCTGGGCCTAAATCCATTGTTTTTTGCACTCCACACCACCCCAGTTCAGACATGGCCATATGCAAATCATCCATGACCCTGTACCTCATGAGAACATTCCAGCCCCAACTGCCAAGCCGTGTCTTTCCTGGACAGGAATCAAGCATCCTAGGACCGGTTTCAGGCTATCAGCCGTCTTCAGCCAGGATAGATTGACTCCAGTGGTGTGGAGAGCATGGGACTCACGTCTGAGCATACCCATCCCACTCGGGGTGACAAATGCAAAAACAACAATTGATGGACAGAATGCAGACCAATGTCATACATTCACTCCAGTACAGAGATCCTGGCCTAAATCCATCATTTTGTTGCACTCCACACCACCCCAGTTCAGACATGGCCATATGCAAATCAGCCTTGACCCTGTGCCTCATGGGAACAGTCCAGCCCGAACTGCCAAGACATGTCTTTCCTGGACCGGAATCAAGCATCCTAGGACCAGTTTCTGGCTATCAGCCATCTTCAGCCAGGATAGCTTGACTCCAGTGGTGTGGAGAGCATGGGACTCACGTCTGAGCATACCCATCCCACTCGGGGTGACTAATGCAAAAACAACAATTGATGGACAGAATGCAGAACAATGTCATACATTCACTCCAGTACAGAGATCCTGGCCTAAATCCATCGTTTTTTTGCACTCCACACCACCCCAGTTCAGACATGGCCATATGCAAATTTGCCTTGATCCTGTGCCTCATGGGAACAGTCCAGCCTGAACTGCCAGGTCATGTCTTTCCTGGACCGGACTCAAGAATCCTAGGACCGGTTTCTGGCTATCAGCCGTCTTCAGCCAGGATAGCTTGACTCCAGTGGTGTGGAGAGCATGGGACTCACGTCTGAGCATACCCATCCCACTTGGGGTGACGAATGCAAAAACAACAATTGAAGGACAGAATGCAGAACAATGTCATACATTCACCCCAGTACAGAGATCAGGGCCTAAATCCATCGTTTTTTTGCACTCCACACCACCCCAGTTCAGACATGGCCATATGCAAATCAGCCTTGACCCTGTGACTCATGGGAACAATCCAGCCCGAACTGCCAAGCCATGTCTTTCCTGGACAGGAATCAAGCATCCTAGGACCGGTTTCTGGCTATCAGCTGTCTTCAGCCAGGTTAGATTGACTCCAGTGGTGTTTTGAGCATGGGACTCACGTCTGAGCATACCCATCCTACTCGGGGTAACAAATGCAAAAACAACAAGTGATGGACAGAATGCAGAACAATGTCATACATTCACCCCAGTACAGAGATCTGGGCCTACATACATCATTTGTTTGCACTCCACACCACCTCAGTTCAGACATGGCCATATGCAAATCATCCTTGACCCTGTGCCTCGTGGGAACAGTCCAACCGAAACTGAAAAGACATGTCTTTCCTGGACCAGATTCTAGCATACTAGGACCGGCTCCTGGCTATCAGCCGTCTTCAGCCAGGATAGCTTGACTCCAATGGTGTGGAGAGCATGGGACTCACCTCTGAGCATACCCATCCCACTCGGAGTGACAAATGCAAAATCAACAATTGATATACAGAATGCAGAACAATGTTATACATTCACCCCAGTACAGATATCTGGGCCTAAATCCATTGTTTTTTGCACTCCACACCACCCCAGTTCAGACATGGCCATATGCAAATCATCCATGACCCTGTGCCTCATGAGAACATTCCAGCCCCAACTGCCAAGCCGTGTCTTTCCTGGACAGGAATCAAGCATCCTAGGACCGGTTTCAGGCTATCAGCCGTCTTCAGCCAGGATAGCTTGACTCCAGTGGTGTGGAGAGCATGGGACTCACGTCTGAGCATACCCATCCCACTCGGGGTGACTAATGCAAAAACAACAATTGATGGACAGAATGCAGAACAATGTCGTACATTCACCCCAGTACAGAGATATGGCCTAAATCCATCGTTTTTGTGCACTCCACACCACCCCAGTTCAGACATGGCCATATGCAAATCAGCCTTGACCCTGTGCCTCCTGGGAACTGTTCAGCCCGAACTGCCAAGCCATGTCTTTCCTGGACCGGAATCAAGCATCCTAGGACCGGTTCATGGCTATCAGCCGTCTTCAGCCAGGATAGCTTGACTCCAGTGTTGTGGTGAGCATGGGACTCACGTCTGAGCATATCCATCCCACTCGGGGTGACAAATGCAAAAACAACAATTGATGGACAGAATGCAGAACAATGTCATACATTCACCCCAGTACAGAGCTCTGGGCCTAAATCCAGTGTTTTTTGCACTCCACACCACCCCAGTTCAGACATGACCATATGCAAATCATCCATGACCCTGTGCCTCATGGGAACAGTCCAGCCCGAACTGCCAAGCCATGTCTTTCCTGTACAGGAATCAAGCATCCTAGGACCGGTTTCAGGCTATCAGCCGTCTTCAGCCAGGACAGATTGACTCCAGTGGTGTGGAGAGCATGGGACTCACGTCTGAGCATACTCATCCCTCTCGGGGTGACAAATGCAAAAACAACCATTGATGGACAGAATGCAGAACAATGTCATACATTCACTCCAGTACAGAGATCCTGGACTAAATCCATCGTTTTTTTGCACTCCATACCACCCCAGTTCAGACATGGCCATATGCAAATCAGCATTGACCCCGTGCCTCATGGGAACAGTCCAGCCTGAACTGCAAAGCCATGTCTTTCCTGGACCGTAATCAAGCATCCTAGGACCGGTTTCTGGCTAACAGCCGTCTTCAGCCAGGATAGCTTGACTCCAGTGGTGTGGAGAGCATGGGACTCACGTCTGAACATACCCATCCCACTCGGGGTGACTGATGCAAAAACAACAATTGATGGACAGAATGCAGAACAATGTCATACATTCACCCCAGTACAGAGATATGGACCTAAATCCATCATTTTTGTGCACTCCACACCACCCCAGTTCAGACATGGCCATATGCAAATCAGCCTTGACCCTGTGCCTCATGGGAACTGTTCAGCCCGAAATGCCATGCCATGTCTTTCCTGGACCGGAATCAAGCATCCTAGGACTGGTTTCTGGCCATCAGTCGTCTTCAGCCAGGATAGCTTGACTCCAGTGTTGTGGTGAGCATGGAACTCACGTCTGAGCATACCCATCCCACTCGGGGTGACAAATGCAAAAACAACAATTGATGGGCAGAATGCAGAACAATGTCATACATTCACCCCAGTACAGAGCTCTGGGCCTAAATCCATCGATTTTTGCACTCCACACCACCCCAGTTCAGACATGGCCATATGCAAATCATCCATGACCTGTGCCTCATGGGAACAGTCCAGCCCGAACTGCCAAGCCATGTCTTTCCTGGACAGGAATCAAGCATCCTAGGACCGGTTACAGGCTATCAGCCGTCTTCAGCCAGGATAGATTGACTCCAGTGGTGTGGAGAGCATGGGACTCACGTCTGAGCATACCCATCCCACTCGGGGTGACAAATGCAAAAACAATAATTGATGGACAGAATGCAGAACAATGTCATACATTCACTCCAGTACAGAGATCCTTGCCTAATTCAATCGTTTTTTGGCACTCCACACCACCCCAGTTCAGACATGGCCATATGAAAATCAGCCTTGACCCTGTGCCTCATGGGAACAGTCCTGCCCAAACTGCCAAGCCATGTCTTTCCTGGACCGGAATCAAGCATCCTAGGACCGGTTTTTGGCTATCAGCCGTCTTCAGCCAGGATAGCTTGACTCCAGTGGTGTGGAGAGCATGGGACTCACGTCTGAGCATACCCATCCCACTTGGGGTGACAAATGCAAAAACAACAATTGATGGACAGAATGCAGAACAATGTCATACATTCACCCCAGTACAGAGATCTGGGCCTAAATCCATTGTTTTTTGCACTCCACACCACCCCAGTTCAGACATGGCCTTATGCAAATCATCCATGACCCTGTGCCTCATGGGAACAGTCCAGCCCGAACTGCCAAGCCATGTCTTTCCTGGACCGGAATCAAGCATCCTAGGACCGTTTTCTGGCTATCAGCCGTCTTCAGCCAGGATAGCTTGACTCCAGTGGTGTGGAGAGCATGGGACTCACGTCTGAGCATACCCATCCCACTTGGGGTGGCAAATGCAAAAACAACAATTGATGGACAGAATGCAGAACAATGTCATACATTCACCCCAGTACAGAGATCTGGGCCTAAATCCATTGTTTTTTGCACTCCACACCACCTCAGTTCAGACATGGCCATATGCAAATCATCCTTGACCCTGTGCCTCGTGGGAACAGTCCAACCCAAACTGAAAAGCCATGTCTTTCCTGGACCAGATTCTAGCATACTAGGACCGGTTTCTGGCTATCAGCCGTCTTCAGCCAGGATAGCTTGACTCCAATGGTGTGGAGAGCATGGGACTCACCTCTGAGCATACCCATCCCACTCGGAGTGACAAATGCAAAAACAATAATTGATATACAGAATGCAGAACAATGTTATACATTCACCCCAGTACAGAGATCTGGGCCTAAATCCATTGTTTTTTGCACTCCACACCACCCCAGTTCAAACATGGCCATATGCAAATCATCCATGACCCTGTGCCTCATGAGAACAGTCCAGCCCGAACTGCCAAGCCATGTCTTTCCTGGACTGGAATCAAGCATCCTAGGAACGGTTTAAGGCTATCAGCCGTCTTCAGCCAGGATAGATTGACTCCAGTGGTGTGGAGAGCATGGGACTCACGTCTGAACATACCCATCCCACTCGGGGTGACAAATGCAAAAACAACAATTGATGGACAGAATGCAGAACAATGTCATACATTCACTCAAGTACAGAGATCCTGGCCTAAATCCATCGTTTTTTTGCACTCCACACCACCCCAGTTCAGACATGGCCATATGCAAATCAGCCTTGATCCTGTGCCTCATGGGAACAGTCCAGCCTGAACTGCCAGGTCATGTCTTTCCTGGACCGGACTCAAGAATCCTAGGACCGGTTTCTGGCTATCAGCCGTCTTCAGCCAGGATAGCTTGACTCCAGTGGTGTGGAGAGCATGGGACTCACGTCTGAGCAGAATGCAAAAACAACAATTGAAGGACAGAATGCAGAACAATGTCATACATTCACCCCAGTACAGAGATCAGGTCCTAAATCCATCGTTTTTTTGCACTCCACACCACCCCAGTTCAGACATGGCCATATGCAAATCAGTATTTACCCTGTGACTCATGGGAACAATCCAGCCCGAACTGCCAAGCCATGTCTTTCCTGGACAGGAATCAAGCATCCTAGGACCGGTTTCTGGCTATCAGCTGTCTTCAGCCAGGTTAGATTGACTCCAGTGGTGTTTTGAGCATGGGACTCACGTCTGAGCATACCCATCCTACTCGGGGTAACAAATGCAAAAACAACAAGTGATGGACAGAATGCAGAACAATGTCATACATTCACCCCAGTACAGAGATCTGGGCCTACATCCATCATTTGTTTGCACTCCACACCACCTCAGTTCAGACATGGCCATATGCAAATCATCCTTGACCCTGTGCCTCGTGGGAACAGTCCAACCGAAACTGAAAAGACATGTCTTTCCTGGACCAGATTCTAGCATACTAGGACCGGTTCCTGGCTATCAGCCGTCTTCAGCCAGGATAGCTTGACTCCAATGGTGTGGAGAGCATGGGACTCACCTCTGAGCATACCCATCCCACTCGGAGTGACAAATGCAAAAACAACAATTGATATACAGAATGCAGAACAATGTTATACATTCACCCCAGTACAGAGATCTGGGCCTAAATCCATTGTTTTTTGCACTCCACACCACCCCAGTTCAGACATGGCCATATGCAAATCATCCATGACCCTGTGCCTCATGAGAACAGTCCAGCCCCAACTGCCAAGCCGTGTCTTTCCTGGACAGGAATCAAGCATCCTAGGACCGGTTTCAGGCTATCAGCCGTCTTCAGCCAGGATAGATTGACTCCAGTGGTGTGGAGAGCATGGGACTCACGTCTGAGCATACCCATCCCACTCGGGGTGACAAATGCAAAAACAACAATTGATGGACAGAATGCAGACCAATGTCATACATTCACTCCAGTACAGAGATCCTGGCCTAAATCCATCATTTTGTTGCACTCCACACCACCCCAGTTCAGACATGGCCATATGCAAATCAGCCTTGACCCTGTACCTCATGGGAACAGTCCAGCCCGAACTGCCAAGACATGTCTTTCCTGGACCGGAATCAAGCATCCTAGGACCAGTTTCTGGCTATCAGCCGTCTTCAGCCAGGATAGCTTGACTCCAGTGGTGTGGAGAGCATGGGACTCACGTCTGAGCATACCCATCCCACTCGGGGTGACTAATGCAAAAACAACAATTGATGGACAGAATGCAGAACAATGTCGTACATTCACCCCAGTACAGAGATATGGCCTAAATCCATCGTTTTTGTGCACTCCACACCACCCCAGTTCAGACATGGCCATATGCAAATCAGCCTTGACCCTGTGCCTCATGGGAACTGTTCAGCCCGAACTGCCAAGCCATGTCTTTCCTGGACCGGAATCAAGCATCCTAGGACCGGTTCATGGCTATCAGCCGTCTTCAGCCAGGATAGCTTGACTCCAGTGTTGTGGTGAGCATGGGACTCACGTCTGAGCATATCCGTCCCACTCGGGGTGACAAATGCAAAAACAACAATTGATGGACAGAATGCAGAACAATGTCATACATTCACCCCAGTACAGAGCTCTGGGCCTAAATCCAGTGTTTTTTGCACACCACCCCAGTTCAGACATGACCATATGCAAATCATCCATGACCCCGTGCCTCATGGGAACAGTCCAGCCCGAACTGCCAAGCCATGTCTTTCCTGTACAGGAATCAAGCATCCTAGGACCGGTTTCAGGCTATCAGCCGTCTTCAGCCAGGACAGATTGACTCCAGTGGTGTGGAGAGCATGGGACTCACGTCTGAGCATACCCATCCCACTCGGGGTGACAAATGCAAAAACAACAATTGATGGGCAGAATGCAGAACAATGTCATACATTCACCCCAGTACAGAGCTCTGGGCCTAAATCCATCGATTTTTGCACTCCACACCACCCCAGTTCAGACATGGCCATATGCAAATCATCCATGACCTGTGCCTCATGGGAACAGTCCAGCCCGAACTGCCAAGCCATGTCTTTCCTGGACAGGAATCAAGCATCCTAGGACCGGTTTCAGGCTATCAGCCGTCTTCAGCCAGGATAGATTGACTCCAGTGGTGTGGAGAGCATGGGACTCACGTCTGAGCATACCCATATCACTCGGGGTGACAAATGCAAAAACAATAATTGATGGACAGAATGCAGAACAATGTCATACATTCACTCCAGTACAGAGATCCTGGCCTAATTCAATCGTTTTTTGGCACTCCACTCCACCCCAGTTCAGACATGGCCATATGCAAATCAGCCTTGACCCTGTGCCTCATGGGAACAGTCCTGCCCAAACTGCCAAGCCATGTCTTTCCTGGACCGGAATCAAGCATCCTAGAACCGGTTTCTGGCTATCAGCCGTCTTCAGCCAGGATAGCTTGACTCCAGTGGTGTGGAGAGCATGGGACTCACGTCTGAGCATACCCATCCCACTTGGGGTGACAAATGCAAAAACAACAATTGATGGACAGAATGCAGAACAATGTCATACATTCACCCCAGTACAGAGATCTGGGCCTAAATCCATTGTTTTTTGCACTCCACACCACCCCAGTTCAGACATGGCCATATGCAAATCATCCATGACCCTGTGCCTCATGAGAACAGTCCAGCCCCAACTGCCAAGCCATGTCTTTCCTGGACAGGAATCAAGCATCCTAGGACCGGTTTCAGGCTATCAGCCGTCTTCAGCCAGGATAGCTTGACTCCAGTGGTGTGGAGAGCATGGGACTCACGTCTGAGCATACCCATCCCACTCGGGGTGACTAATGCAAAAACAACAATTGATGGACAGAATGCAGAACAATGTCGTACATTCACCCCAGTACAGAGATATGGCCTAAATCCATCGTTTTTGTGCACTCCACACCACCCCAGTTCAGACATGGCCATATGCAAATCAGCCTTGACCCTGTGCCTCATGGGAACTGTTCAGCCCGAACTGCCAAGCCATGTCTTTCCTGGACCGGAATCAAGCATCCTAGGACCGGTTCATGGCTATCAGCCGTCTTCAGCCAGGATAGCTTGACTCCAGTGTTGTGGTGAGCATGGGACTCACGTCTGAGCATATCCATCCCACTCGGGGTGACAAATGCAAAAACAACAATTGATGGACAGAATGCAGAACAATGTCATACATTCACCCCAGTACAGAGCTCTGGGTCTAAATCCAGTGTTTTTTGCACACCACCCCAGTTCAGACATGACCATATGCAAATCATCCATGACCCTGTGCCTCATGGGAACAGTCCAGCCCGAACTGCCAAGCCATGTCTTTCCTGTACAGGAATCAAGCATCCTAGGACCGGTTTCAGGCTATCACCCGTCTTCAGCCAGGACAGAGTGACTCCAGTGGTGTGGAGAGCATGGGACTCACGTCTGAGCATACCCATCCCACTCGGGGTGACAAATGCAAAAACAACCATTGATGGACAGAATGCAGAACAATGTCATACATTCACTCCAGTACAGAGATCCTGGCCTAAATCCATCGTTTTTTTGCACTCCATACCACCCCAGTTCAGACATGGCCATATGCAAATCAGCATTGACCCCGTGCCTCATGGGAACAGTCCAGCCCGAACTGCAAAGCCATGTCTTTCCTGGACCGTAATCAAGCATCCTAGGACCGGTTTCTGGCTATCAGCCATCTTCAGCCAGGATAGCTTGACTCCAGTGGTGTGGAGAGCATGGGACTCACGTCTGAGCATACCCATCCCACTCGGGGTGACTAATGCAAAAACAACAATTGATGGACAGAATGCAGAACAATGTCATACATTCACCCCAGTACAGAGATATGGACCTAAATCCATCATTTTGTGCACTCCACACCACCCCAGTTCAGACATAGCCATATGCAAATCAGCCTTGACCCTGTGCCTCATGGGAACTGTTCAGCCCGAAATGCCATGCCATGTCTTTCCTGGACCGGAATCAAGCATCCTAGGACCGGTTTCTGGCTATCAGCCGTCTTCAGCCAGGATAGCTTGACTCCAGTGTTGTGGTGAGCATGGAACTCACGTCTGAGCATACCCATCCCACTTGGGGTGACAAATGCAAAAACAACAATTGATGGACAGAATGCAGAACAATGTCATACATTCACTCCAGTACAGAGATCCTGGCCTAATTCAATCGTTTTTTGGCACTCCACACCACCCCAGTTCAGACATGGCCATATGCAAATCAGCCTTGACCCTGTGCCTCATGGGAACAGTCCTGCCCAAACTGCCAAGCCATGTCTTTCCTGGACCGGAATCAAGCATCCCAGGACCGGTTTCTGGCTATCAGCCGTCTTCAGCCAGGATAGCTTGACTCCAGTGGTGTGGAGAGCATGGGACTCACGTCTGAGCATACCCATCCCACTTGGGGTGACAAATGCAAAAACAACAATTGATGGACAGAATGCAGAACAATGTCATACATTCACCCCAGTACAGAGATCTGGGCCTAAATCCATTGTTTTTGCACTCCACACCACCCCAGTTCAGACATGGCCTTATGCAAATCATCCATGACCCTGTGCCTCATGGGAACAGTCCAGCCCGAACTGCCAAGCCATGTCTTTCCTGGACAGGAATCAAGCATCCTAGGACCGGTTTCAGGCTATCAGCCGTCTTCAGCCAGGATAGATTACCACCAGTGGTGTGGAGAGCATGGGACTCACGTCTGAGCATACCCATCCCACTCGGGGTGACAAATGCAAAAACAACAATTGATGGACAGAATGCAGAACAATGTCATACATTCACTCCAGTACAGAGATCCTGGCCTAAATCCATCGTTTTTTTGCACTCCACACCACCCCAGTTCAGACATGGCCATATGCAAATCAGCCTTGACCCTGTGCTTCATGGGAACAGTCCAGCCCGAACTGCCAAGCCATGTATTTCCTGGACAGGAATCAAGCATCCTAGGACAGGTTTCAGGCTATTAGCCGTCTTCAGCCAGGATAGCTTGACTCCAGTGGTGTGGAGAGCATGGGACTCACGTCTGAGCATACCCATCCCACTCGGGGTGACTAATGCAAAAACAACAATTGATGGACAGAATGCAGAACAATGTCATACATTCACCCCAGTACAGAGATCAGGGCCTAAATCCATCGTTTTTTTGCACTCCACACCACCCCAGTTCAGACATGGCCATATGCAAATCAGTATTTACCCTGTGACTCATGGGAACAATCCATCCCGAACTGCCAAGCCATGTCTTTCCTGGACAGGAATCAAGCATCCTAGGACCGGTTTCTGGCTATCAGCTGTCTTCAGCCAGGTTAGATTGACTCCAGTGGTGTTTTGAGCATGGGACTCACGTCTGAGCATACCCATCCTACTCGGGGTAACAAATGCAAAAACAACAAGTGATGGACAGAATGCAGAACAATGTCATACATTCACCCCAGTACAGAGATCTGTGCCTACATCCATCATTTGTTTGCACTCCACACCACCTCAGTTCAGACATGGCCATATGCAAATCATCCTTGACCCTGTGCCTCGTGGGAACAGTCCAACCGAAACTGAAAAGACATGTCTTTCCTGGACCAGATTCTAGCATACTAGGACCGGTTCCTGGCTATCAGCCGTCTTCAGCCAGGATAGCTTGACTCCAATGGTGTGGAGAGCATGGGACTCACCTCTGAGCATACCCATTCCACTCGGAGTGACAAATGCAAAAACAACAATTGATATACAGAATGCAGAACAATGTTATACATTCACCCCAGTACAGAGATCTGGGCCTAAATCCATTGTTTTTTGCACTCCACACCACCCCAGTTCAGACATGGCCATATGCAAATCATCCATGACCCTGTGCCTCATGAGAACAGTCCAGCCCCAACTGCCAAGCCGTGTCTTTCCTGGACAGGAATCAAGCATCCTAGGACCGGTTTCAGGCTATCAGCCGTCTTCAGCCAGGATAGATTGACTCCAGTGGTGTGGAGAGCATGGGACTCACGTCTGAGCATACCCATCCCACTCGGGGTGACAAATGCAAAAACAACAATTGATGGACAGAATGCAGACCAATGTCATACATTCACTCCAGTACAGAGATCCTGGCCTAAATCCATCATTTTGTTGCACTCCACACCACCCCAGTTCAGACATGGCCATATGCAAATCAGCCTTGACCCTGTGCCTCATGGGAACAGTCCAGCCCGAACTGCCAAGACATGTCTTTCCTGGACCGGAATCAAGCATCCTAGGACCAGTTTCTGGCTATCAGCCGTCTTCAGCCAGGATAGCTTGACTCCAGTGGTGTGGAGAGCATGGGACTCACGTCTGAGCATACCCATCCCACTCGGGGTGACTAATGCAAAAACAACAATTGATGGACAGAATGCAGAACAATGTCGTACATTCACCCCAGTACAGAGATATGGCCTAAATCCATCGTTTTTGTGCACTCCACACCACCCCAGTTCAGACATGGCCATATGCAAATCAGCCTTGACCCTGTGCCTCATGGGAACTGTTCAGCCCGAACTGCCAAGCCATGTCTTTCCTGGACCGGAATCAAGCATCCTAGGACCGGTTCATGGCTATCAGCCGTCTTCAGCCAGGATAGCTTGACTCCAGTGTTGTGGTGAGCATGGGACTCACGTCTGAGCATATCCATCCCACTCGGGGTGACAAATGCAAAAACAACAATTGATGGACAGAATGCAGAACAATGTCATACATTCACCCCAGTACAGAGATCCTGGCCTAATTCAATCGTTTTTTGGCACTCCACACCACCCCAGTTCAGACATGGCCATATGCAAATCAGCCTTGACCCTGTGCCTCATGGGAACAGTCCTGCCCAAACTGCCAAGCCATGTCTTTCCTGGACCGGAATCAAGCATCCCAGGACCGGTTTCTGGCTATCAGCCGTCTTCAGCCAGGATAGCTTGACTCCAGTGGTGTGGAGAGCATGGGACTCACGTCTGAGCATACCCATCCCACTTGGGGAGACAAATGCAAAAACAACAATTGATGGACAGAATGCAGAACAATGTCATACATTCACCCCAGTACAGAGCTCTGGGTCTAAATCCAGTGTTTTTTGCACACCACCCCAGTTCAGACATGACCATATGCAAATCATCCATGACCCTGTGCCTCATGGGAACAGTCCAGCCCGAACTGCCAAGCCATGTCTTTCCTGTACAGGAATCAAGCATCCTAGGACCGGTTTCAGGCTATCAGCCGTCTTCAGCCAGGACAGAGTGACTCCAGTGGTGTGGAGAGCATGGGACTCACGTCTGAGCATACCCATCCCACTCGGGGTGACAAATGCAAAAACAACCATTGATGGACAGAATGCAGAACAATGTCATACATTCACTCCAGTACAGAGATCCTGGCCTAAATCCATCGTTTTTTTGCACTCCATACCACCCCAGTTCAGACATGGCCATATGCAAATCAGCATTGACCCCGTGCCTCATGGGAACAGTCCAGCCCGAACTGCAAAACCATGTCTTTCCTGGACCGTAATCAAGCATCCTAGGACCGGTTTCTGGCTATCAGCCGTCTTCAGCCAGGATAGCTTGACTCCAGTGGTGTGGAGAGCATGGGACTCACGTCTGAGCATACCCATCCCACTCGGGGTGACTAATGCAAAAACAACAATTGATGGACAGAATGCAGAACAATGTCATACATTCACCCCAGTACAGAGATATGGACCTAAATCCATCATTTTGTGCACTCCACACCACCCCAGTTCAGACATAGCCATATGCAAATCAGCCTTGACCCTGTGCCTCATGGGAACTGTTCAGCCCGAAATGCCATGCCATGTCTTTCCTGGACCGGAATCAAGCATCCTAGGACCGGTTTCTGGCTATCAGCCGTCTTCAGCCAGGATAGCTTGACTCCAGTGTTGTGGTGAGCATGGAACTCACGTCTGAGCATACCCATCCCACTTGGGGTGACAAATGCAAAAACAACAATTGATGGACAGAATGCAGAACAATGTCATACATTCACTCCAGTACAGAGATCCTGGCCTAATTCAATCGTTTTTTGGCACTCCACACCACCCCAGTACAGACATGGCCATATGCAAATCAGCCTTGACCCTGTGCCTCATGGGAACAGTCCTGCCCAAACTGCCAAGCCATGTCTTTCCTGGACCGGAATCAAGCATCCCAGGACCGGTTTCTGGCTATCAGCCGTCTTCAGCCAGGATAGCTTGACTCCAGTGGTGTGGAGAGCATGGGACTCACGTCTGAGCATACCCATCCCACTTGGGGTGACAAATGCAAAAACAACAATTGATGGACAGAATGCAGAACAATGTCATACATTCACCCCAGTACAGAGATCTGGGCCTAAATCCATTGTTTTTGCACTCCACACCACCCCAGTTCAGACATGGCCTTATGCAAATCATCCATGACCCTGTGCCTCATGGGAACAGTCCAGCCCGAACTGCCAAGCCATGTCTTTCCTGGACAGGAATCAAGCATCCTAGGACCGGTTTCAGGCTATCAGCCGTCTTCAGCCAGGATAGATTACCACCAGTGGTGTGGAGAGCATGGGACTCACGTCTGAGCATACCCATCCCACTCGGGGTGACAAATGCAAAAACAACAATTGATGGACAGAATGCAGAACAATGTCATACATTCACTCCAGTACAGAGATCCTGGCCTAAATCCATCGTTTTTTTGCACTCCACACCACCGCAGTTCAGACATGGCCATATGCAAATCAGCCTTGACCCTGTGCTTCATGGGAACAGTCCAGCCCGAACTGCCAAGCCATGTATTTCCTGGACAGGAATCAAGCATCCTAGGACAGGTTTCAGGCTATTAGCCGTCTTCAGCCAGGATAGCTTGACTCCAGTGGTGTGGAGAGCATGGGACTCACGTCTGAGCATACCCATCCCACTCGGGGTGACTAATGCAAAAACAACAATTGATGGACAGAATGCAGAACAATGTCATACATTCACCCCAGTACAGAGATCAGGGCCTAAATCCATCGTTTTTTTGCACTCCACACCACCCCAGTTCAGACATGGCCATATGCAAATCAGTATTTACCCTGTGACTCATGGGAACAATCCAGCCCGAACTGCCAAGCCATGTCTTTCCTGGACAGGAATCAAGCATCCTAGGACCGGTTTATGGCTATCAGCTGTCTTCAGCCAGGTTAGATTGACTCCAGTGGTGTTTTGAGCATGGGACTCACGTCTGAGCATACCCATCCTACTCGGGGTAACAAATGCAAAAACAACAAGTGATGGACAGAATGCAGAACAATGTCATACATTCACCCCAGTACAGAGATCTGGGCCTACATCCATCATTTGTTTGCACTCCACACCACCTCAGTTCAGACATGGCCATATGCAAATCATCCTTGACCCTGTGCCTCGTGGGAACAGTCCAACCGAAACTGAAAAGACATGTCTTTCCTGGACCAGATTCTAGCATACTAGGACCGGTTCCTGGCTATCAGCCGTCTTCAGCCAGGATAGCTTGACTCCAATGGTGTGGAGAGCATGGGACTCACCTCTGAGCATACCCATTCCACTCGGAGTGACAAATGCAAAAACAAAAATTGATATACAGAATGCAGAACAATGTTATACATTCACCCCAGTACAGAGATCTGGGCCTAAATCCATTGTTTTTTGCACTCCACACCACCCCAGTTCAGACATGGCCATATGCAAATCATCCATGACCCTGTGCCTCATGAGAACAGTCCAGCCCCAACTGCCAAGCCGTGTCTTTCCTGGACAGGAATCAAGCATCCTAGGACCGGTTTCAGGCTATCAGCCGTCTTCAGCCAGGATAGATTGACTCCAGTGGTGTGGAGAGCATGGGACTCACGTCTGAGCATACCCATCCCACTCGGGGTGACAAATGCAAAAACAACAATTGATGGACAGAATGCAGACCAATGTCATACATTCACTCCAGTACAGAGATCCTGGCCTAAATCCATCATTTTGTTGCACTCCACACCACCCCAGTTCAGACATGGCCATATGCAAATCAGCCTTGACCCTGTGCCTCATGGGAACAGTCCAGCCCGAACTGCCAAGACATGTCTTTCCTGGACCGGAATCAAGCATCCTAGGACCAGTTTCTGGCTATCAGCCGTCTTCAGCCAGGATAGCTTGACTCCAGTGGTGTGGAGAGCATGGGACTCACGTCTGAGCATACCCATCCCACTCGTGGTGACTAATGCAAAAACAACAATTGATGGACAGAATGCAGAACAATGTCGTACATTCACCCCAGTACAGAGATATGGCCTAAATCCATCGTTTTTGTGCACTCCACACCACCCCAGTTCAGACATGGCCATATGCAAATCAGCCTTGACCCTGTGCCTCATGGGAACTGTTCAGCCCGAACTGCCAAGCCATGTCTTTCCTGGACCGGAATCAAGCATCCTAGGACCGGTTCATGGCTATCAGCCGTCTTCAGCCAGGATAGCTTGACTCCAGTGTTGTGGTGAGCATGGGACTCACGTCTGACCATATCCATCCCACTCGGGGTGACAAATGCAAAAACAATAATTGATGGACAGAATGCAGAACAATGTCATACATTCACCCCAGTACAGAGCTCTGGGCCTAAATCCAGTGTTTTTTGCACACCACCCCAGTTCAGACATGACCATATGCAAATCATCCATGACCCTGTGCCTCATGGGAACAGTCCAGCCCGAACTGCCAAGCCATGTCTTTCCTGTACAGGAATCAAGCATCCTAGGACCGGTTTCAGGCTATCAGCCGTCTTCAGCCAGGACAGATTGACTCCAGTGGTGTGGAGAGCATGGGACTCACGTCTGAGCATACCCATCCCACTCGGGGTGACAAATGCAAAAACAACCATTGATGGACAGAATGCAGAACAATGTCATACATTCACTCCAGTACAGAGATCCTGGCCTAAATCCATCGTTTTTTTGCACTCCATACTACCCCAGTTCAGACATGGCCATATGCAAATCAGCATTGACCCCGTGCCTCATGGGAACAGTCCAGCCCGAACTGCAAAGCCATGTCTTTCCTGGACCGTAATCAAGCATCCTAGGACCGGTTTCTGGCTATCAGCCGTCTTCAGCCAGGATAGCTTGACTCCAGTGGTGTGGAGAGCATGGGACTCACGTCTGAGCATACCCATCCCACTCGGGGTGACTAATGCAAAAACAACAATTGATGGACAGAATGCAGAACAATGTCATACATTCACCCCAGTACAGAGATATGGACCTAAATACATCATTTTTGTGCACTCCACACCACCCCAGTTCAGACATGGCCATATGCAAATCAGCCTTGACCCTGTGCCTCATGGGAACTGTTCAGCCCGAAATGCCATGCCATGTCTTTCCTGGACCGGAATCAAGCATCCTAGGACCGGTTTCTGGCTATCAGCCGTCTTCAGCCAGGATAGCTTGACTCCAGTGTTGTGGTGAGCATGGAACTCACGTCTGAGCATACCCATCCCACTCGGGGTGACAAATGCAAAAACAACAATTGATGGGCAGAATGCAGAACAATGTCATACATTCACCCCAGTACAGAGCTCTGGGCCTAAATCCATCGATTTTTGCACTCCACACCACCCCAGTTCAGACATGGCCATATGCAAATCATCCATGACCTGTGCCTCATGGGTACAGTCCAGCCCGAACTGCCAAGCCATGTCTTTCCTGGACAGGAATCAAGCATCCTAGGACCGGTTTCAGGCTATCAGCCGTCTTCAGCCAGGATAGATTGACTCCAGTGGTGTGGAGAGCATGGGACTCACGTCTGAGCATACCCATCCCACTCGGGGTGACAAATGCAAAAACAATAATTGATGGACAGAATGCAGAACAATGTCATACATTCACTCCAGTACAGAGATCCTGGCCTAATTCAATCGTTTTTTGGCACTCCACACCACCCCAGTTCAGACATGGCCATATGCAAATCAGCCTTGACCCTGTGCCTCATGGGAACAGTCCTGCCCAAACTGCCAAGCCATGTCTTTCCTGGACCGGAATCAAGCATCCTAGGACCGGTTTCTGGCTATCAGCCGTCTTCAGCCAGGATAGCTTGACTCCAGTGGTGTGGAGAGCATGGGACTCACGTCTGAGCATACCCATCCCACTTGGGGTGACAAATGCAAAAACAACAATTGATGGACAGAATGCAGAACAATGTCATACATTCACCCCAGTACAGAGATCTGGGCCTAAATCCATTGTTTTTTGCACTCCACACCACCCCAGTTCAGACATGGCCTTATGCAAATCATCCATGACCCTGTGCCTCATGGGAACAGTCCAGCCCGAACTGCCAAGCCATATCTTTCCTGGACAGGAATCAAGCATCCTAGGACCGGTTTCAGGCTATCAGCCGTCTTCAGCCAGGATAGATTACCACCAGTGGTGTGGAGAGCATGGGACTCACGTCTGAGCATACCCATCCCACTCGGGGTGACAAATGCAAAAACAACAATTGATGGACAGAATGCAGAACAATGTCATACATTCACTCCAGTACAGAGATCCTGGCCTAAATCCATCGTTTTTTTGCACTCCACACCACCCCAGTTCAGACATGGCCATATGCAAATCAGCCTTGACCCTGTGCTTCATGGGAACAGTCCAGCCCGAACTGCCAAGCCATGTATTTCCTGGACAGGAATCAAGCATCCTAGGACAGGTTTCAGGCTATTAGCCGTCTTCAGCCAGGATAGCTTGACTCCAGTGGTGTGGAGAGCATGGGACTCACGTCTGAGCATACCCATCCCACTCGGGGTGACTAATGCAAAAACAACAATTGATGGACAGAATGCAGAACAATGTCATACATTCACCCCAGTACAGAGATCAGGGCCTAAATCCATCGTTTTTTTGCACTCCACACCACCCCAGTTCTGACATGGCCATATGCAAATCAGTATTTACCCTGTGACTCATGGGAACAATCCAGCCCGAACTGCCAAGCCATGTCTTTCCTGGACAGGAATCAAGCATCCTAGGACCGGTTTCTAGCTATCAGCTGCCTTCAGCCAGGTTAGATTGACTCCAGTGGTGTTTTGAGCATGGGACTCACGTCTGAGCATACCCATCCTACTCGGGGTAACAAATGCAAAAACAACAAGTGATAGAAAGAATGCAGAACAATGTCATACATTCACCCCAGTACAGAGATCTGGGCCTACATCCATCATTTGTTTGCACTCCACACCACCTCAGTTCAGACATGGCCATATGCAAATCATCCTTGACCCTGTGCCTCGTGGGACCAGTCCAACCGAAACTGAAAAGACATGTCTTTCCTGGACCAGATTCTAGCATACTAGGACCGGTTCCTGGCTATCAGCCGTCTTCAGCCAGGATAGCTTGACTCCAATGGTGTGGAGAGCATGGGACTCACCTCTGAGCATACCCATCCCACTCGGAGTGACAAATGCAAAAACAACAATTGATATACAGAATGCAGAACAATGTTATACATTCACCCCAGTACAGAGATCTGGGCCTAAATCCATTGTTTTTTGCACTCCACACCACCCCAGTTCAGACATGGCCATATGCAAATCATCCATGACCCTGTGCCTCATGAGAACAGTCCAGCCCCAACTGCCAAGCCGTGTCTTTCCTGGACAGGAATCAAGCATCCTAGGACCGGTTTCAGGCTATCAGCCGTCTTCAGCCAGGATAGATTGACTCCAGTGGTGTGGAGAGCATGGGACTCACGTCTGAGCATACCCATCCCACTCGGGGTGACAAATGCAAAAACAACAATTGATGGACAGAATGCAGACCAATGTCATACATTCACTCCAGTACAGAGATCCTGGCCTAAATCCATCATTTTGTTGCACTCCACACCACCCCAGTTCAGACAAGGCCATATGCAAATCAGCCTTGACCCTGTGCCTCATGGGAACAGTCCAGCCTGAACTGCCAAGACATGTCTTTCCTGGACCGGAATCAAGCATCCTAGGACCAGTTTCTGGCTATCAGCCGTCTTCAGCCAGGATAGCTTGACTCCAGTGGTGTGGAGAGCATGGGACTCACGTCTGAGCATACCCATCCCACTCGGGGTGACTAATGCAAAAACAACAATTGATGGACAGAATGCAGAACAATGTCGTACATTCACCCCAGTACAGAGATATGGCCTAAATCCATCGTTTTTGTGCACTCCACACCACCCCAGTTCAGACATGGCCGTATGCAAATCAGCCTTGACCCTGTGCCTCATGGGAACTGTTCAGCCCGAACTGCCAAGCCATGTCTTTCCTGGACCGGAATCAAGCATCCTAGGACCGGTTCATGGCTATCAGCCGTCTTCAGCCAGGATAGCTTGACTCCAGTGTTGTGGTGAGCATGGGACTCACGTCTGAGCATATCCATCCCACTCGGGGTGACAAATGCAAAAACAACAATTGATGGACAGAATGCAGAACAATGTCATACATTCACCCCAGTACAGAGCTCTGGGCCTAAATCCAGTGTTTTTTGCACACCACCCCAGTTCAGACATGACCATCTGCAAATCATCCATGACCCTGTGCCTCATGGGAACAGTCCAGCCCGAACTGCCAAGCCATGTCTTTCCTGTACAGGAATCAAGCATCCTAGGACCGGTTTCAGGCTATCAGCCGTCTTCAGCCAGGACAGATTGACTCCAGTGGTGTGGAGAGCATGGGACTCACGTCTGAGCATACCCATCCCACTCGGGGTGACAAATGCAAAAACAACCATTGATGGACAGAATGCAGAACAATGTCATACATTCACTCCAGTACAGAGATCCTGGCCTAAATCCATCGTTTTTTTGCACTCCATACCACCCCAGTTCAGACATGGCCATATGCAAATCAGCATTGACCCCGTGCCTCATGGGAACAGTCCAGCCCGAACTGCAAAGCCATGTCTTTCCTGGACCGTAATCAAGCATCCTAGGACCGGTTTCTGGCTATCAGCCGTCTTCAGCCAGGATAGCTTGACTCCAGTGGTGTGGAGAGCATGGGACTCACGTCTGAGCATACCCATCCCACTCGGGGTGACTAATGCAAAAACAACAATTGATGGACACAATGCAGAACAATGTCATACATTCACCCCAGTACAGAGATATGGACCTAAATCCATCATTTTTGTGCACTCCACACCACCCCAGTTCAGACATGGCCATATGCAAATCAGCCTTGACCCTGTGCCTCATGGGAACTGTTCAGCCCGAAATGCCATGCCATGTCTTTCCTGGACCGGAATCAAGCATCCTAGGACCAGTTTCTGGCTATCAGCCGTCTTCAGCCAGGATAGCTTGACTCCAGTGTTGTGGTGAGCATGGAACTCACGTCTGAGCATACCCATCCCACTCGGGGTGACAAATGCAAAAACAATAATTGATGGACAGAATGCAGAACAATGTCATACATTCACTCCAGTACAGAGATACTGGCCTAATTCAATTGTTTTTTGGCACTCCACACCACCCCAGTTCAGACATGGCCATATGCAAATAAGCCTTGACCCTGTGCCTCATGGGAACAGTCCTGCCCAAACTGCCAAGCCATGTCTTTCCTGGACCGGAATCAAGCATCCTAGGACCGGTTTCTGGCTATCAGCCGTCTTCAGCCAGGATAGCTTGACTCCAGTGGTGTGGAGAGCATGGGACTCACGTCTGAGCATACCCATCCCACTTGGGGTGACAAATGCAAAAACAACAATTGATGGACAGAATGCAGAACAATGTCATACATTCACCCCAGTACAGAGATCTGGGCCTAAATCCATTGTTTTTTGCACTCCACACCACCCCAGTTCAGACATGGCCTTATGCAAATCATCCATGACCCTGTGCCTCATGGGAATAGTCCAGCCCGAACTGCCAAGCCATGTCTTTCCTGGACAGGAATCAAGCATCCTAGGACCGGTTTCAGGCTATCAGCCGTCTTCAGCCAGGATAGATTACCACCAGTGGTGTGGAGAGCATGGGACTCACGTCTGAGCATACCCATCCCACTCGGGGTGACAAATGCAAAAACAACAATTGATGGACAGAATGCAGAACAATGTCATACATTCACTCCAGTACAGAGATCCTGGCCTAAATCCATCGTTTTTTTGCACTCCACACCACCCCAGTTCAGACATGGCCATATGCAAATCAGCCTTGACCCTGTGCTTCATGGGAACAGTCCAGCCCGAACTGCCAAGCCATGTATTTCCTGGACAGGAATCAAGCATCCTAGGACAGGTTTCAGGCTATTAGCCGTCTTCAGCCAGGATAGCTTGACTCCAGTGGTGTGGAGAGCATGGGACTCACGTCTGAGCATACCCATCCCACTCGGGGTGACTAATGCAAAAACAACAATTGATGGACAGAATGCAGAACAATGTCATACATTCACCCCAGTACTGAGATATGGACCTAAATCCATAGTTTTTGTGCACTCCACACCACCGCAGTTCAGACATAGCCATATGCAAATCAGTATTTACCCTGTGCCTCATGGGAACTGTTCAGCCCGAACTGCCAAGCCATGTCTTTCCTGGACCGGAATCAAGCATCCTAGAACCGGTTTCTGGCTATCAGCCGTCTTCAGCCAGGATAGCTTGACTCTAGTGTTGTGGTGAGCATGGGACTCACGTCTGTGCATACCCATCCCACTTGGGGTGACAAATGCAAAAACAACAATTGATGGACAGAATGCAGAACAATGTCATACATTCACCCCAGTACAGAGATCTGGGCCTAAATCCGTTGTTTTTTGCACTCCACACCACCCCAGTTCAGACATGGCCATATGCAAATCATCCATGACCCTGTGCCTCATGAGAACAGTCCAGCCCCAACTGCCAAGCCGTGTCTTTCCTGGACAGGAATCAAGCATCCTAGGACCGGTTTCAGGCTATCAGCCGTCTTCAGCCAGGATAGATTGACTCCAGTGGTGTGGAGAGCATGGGACTCACGTCTGAGCATACCCATCCCACTCGGGGTGACAAATGCAAAAACAACAATTGATGGACAGAATGCAGACCAATGTCATACATTCACTCCAGTACAGAGATCCTGGCCTAAATCCATCATTTTGTTGCACTCCACACCACCCCAGTTCAGACATGGCCATATGCAAATCAGCCTTGACCCTGTGCCTCATGGGAACAGTCCAGCCAGAACTGCCAAGACATGTCTTTCCTGGACCGGAATCAAGCATCCTAGGACCAGTTTCTGGCTATCAGCCGTCTTCAGCCAGGATAGCTTGACTCCAGTGGTGTGGAGAGCATGGGACTCACGTCTGAGCATACCCATCCCACTCGGGGTGACAAATGCAAAAACAACCATTGATGGACAGAATGCAGAACAATGTCATACATTCACTCCAGTACAGAGATCCTGGCCTAAATCCATTGTTTTTTTGCACTCCATACCACCCCAGTTCAGACATGGCCATATGCAAATCAGCCTTGACCCCGTGCCTCATGGGAACAGTCCAGCCCGAACTGCCAAGCCATGTCTTTCCTGGACCGTAATCAAGCATCCTAGGACCGGTTTCTGGCTATCAGCCATCTTCAGCCAGGATAGCTTGACTCCAGTGGTGTGGAGAGCATGGGACTCACGTCTGAGCATACCCATCCCACTCGGGGTGACTAATGCAAAAACAACAATTGATGGACAGAATGCAGAACAATGTCATACATTCACCCCAGTACAGAGCTCTGGGCCTAAATCCAGTGTTTTTTGCACTCCACACCACCCCAGTTCAGACATGACCATATGCAAATCATCCATGACCCTGTGCCTCATGGGAACAGTCCAGCCCGAACTGCCAAGCCATGTCTTTCCTGTACAGGAATCAAGCATCCTAGGACCAGTTTCAGGCTATCAGCCGTCTTCAGCCAGGACAGATTGACTCCAGTGGTGTGGAGAGCATGGGACTCATGTCTGAGCATACCCATCCCACTCGGGGTGACAAATGCAAAAACAACCATTGATGGACAGAATGCAGAACAATGTCATACATTCACTCCAGTACAGAGATCCTGGCCTAAATCCATCGTTTTTTTGCACTCCATACCACCCCAGTTCAGACATGGCCATATGCAAATCAGCCTTGACCCCGTGCCTCATGGGAACAGTCCAGCCCGAACTGCCAAGCCATGTCTTTCCTGGACCGTAATCAAGCATCCTAGGACTGGTTTCTGGCTATCAGCCATCTTCAGCCAGGATAGCTTGACTCCAGTGGTGTGGAGAGCATGGGACTCACGTCTGAGCATACCCATCCCACTCGGGGTGACTAATGCAAAAACAACAATTGATGGACAGAATGCAGAACAATGTCATACATTCACCCCAGTACAGAGATATGGACCTAAATCCATCATTTTTGTGCACTCCACACCACCCCAGTTCAGACATGGCCATATGCAAATCAGCCTTGACCCTGTGCCTCATAGGAACTGTTCAGTCCGAAATGCCATGCCATGTCTTTCCTGGACCGGAATCAAGCATCCTAGGACCGGTTTCTGGCTATCAGCCGTCTTCAGCCAGGATAGCTTGACTCCAGTGTTGTGGTGAGCATGGGACTCACGCCTGAGCATACCCATCCCACTCGGGGTGACAAATGCAAAAACAACAATTGATGGGCAGAATGCAGAACAATGTCATACATTCACCCCAGTACAGAGCTCTGGGCCTAAATCCATCGATTTTTGCACTCCACACCACCCCAGTTCAGACATGGCCATATGCAAATCATCCATGACCTGTGCCTCATGGGAACAGTCCAGCCCGAACTGCCAAGCCATGTCTTTCCTGGACAGGAATCAAGCATCCTAGGACCGGTTTCAGGCTATCAGCTGTCTTCAGCCAGGATAGATTGACTCCAGTGGTGTGGAGAGCATGGGACTCACGTCTGAGCATACCTATCCCACTCGGGTGACAAATGCAAAAACAATAATTGATGGACAGAATGCAGAACAATCTCATACATTCACTCCAGTACAGAGATCCTGGCCTAATTCAATCGTTTTTTGGCACTCCACACCACCCCAGTTCAGACATGGCCATGTGCAAATCAGCCTCGACACTGTGCCTCATGGGAACAGTCCTGCCCAAACTGCCAAGCCATGTCTTTCCTGGACCGGAATCAAGCATCCTAGGACCGGTTTCTGGCTATCAGCCGTCTTCAGCCAGGATAGCTTGACTCCAGTGGTGTGGAGAGCATGGGACTCACGTCTGAGCATACCCATCCCACTCGGTGTGACAAATGCAAAAACAACAATTGATGGACAGAATGCAGAACAATGTCATACATTCACTCCATTACAGAGATCCTGGCCTAAATCCATCGTTTTTTTGCACTCCACACCACCCCAGTTCAGACATGGCCATATGCAAATCAGCCTTGACCCTGTGCTTCATGGGAACAGTCCAGCCCGAACTGCCAAGCCATGTATTTCCTGGACAGGAATCAAGCATCCTAGGACCGGTTTCAGGCTATCAGCCGTCTTCAGCCAGGATAGATTAACTCCAGTGGTGTGGAGAGCATGGGACTCACGTCTGAGCATACCCATCCCACTCGGGGTGACAAATGCAAAAACAACAATTGATGGACAGAATGCAGAACAATGTCATACATTCACTCCAGTACAGAGATCCTGGCCTAAATCCATCGTTTTTTTGCACTCCACACCACCTCAGTTCAGACATGGCCATATGCAAATCAGCCTTGACCCTGTGCTTCATGGGAACAGTCCAGCCCGAACTGCCAAGCCATGTATTTCCTGGACAGGAATCAAGCATCCTAGGACAGGTTTCAGGCTATCAGCCGTCTTCAGCCAGGATAGCTTGACTCCAGTGGTGTGGAGAGCATGGGACTCACGTCTGAGCATACCCATCCCACTCGGGGTGACTAATGCAAAAACAACAATTGATGGACCGAATGCAGAACAATGTCATACATTCACCCCAGTACTGAGATATGGACCTAAATCCATCGTTTTTGTGCACTCCACACCACCGCAGTTCAGACATGGCCATATGCAAATCAGTATTTACCCTGTGCCTCATGGGAACTGTTCAGCCCGAACTGCCAAGCCATGTCTTTCCTGGACCGGAATCAAGCATCCTAGAACCGGTTTCTGGCTATCAGCCGTCTTCAGCCAGGATAGCTTGACTCCAGTGTTGTGGTGAGCATGGGACTCACGTCTGAGCATACCCATCCCACTTGGGGTGACAAATGCAAAAACAACAATTGATGGACAGAATGCAGAACAATGTCATACATTCACCCCAGTACAGAGATCTGGGCCTAAATCCGTTGTTTTTTGCACTCCACACCACCCCAGTTCAGACATGGCCATATGCAAATCATCCATGACCCTGTGCCTCATGAGAACAGTCCAGCCCCAACTGCCAAGCCGTGTCTTTCCTGGACAGGAATCAAGCATCCTAGGACCGGTTTCAGGCTATCAGCCGTCTTCAGCCAGGATAGATTGACTCCAGTGGTGTGGAGAGCATGGGACTCACGTCTGAGCATACCCATCCCACTCGGGGTGACAAATGCAAAAACAACAATTGATGGACAGAATGCAGACCAATGTCATACATTCACTCCAGTACAGAGATCCTGGCCTAAATCCATCATTTTGTTGCACTCCACACCACCCCAGTTCAGACATGGCCATATGCAAATCAGCCTTGACCCTGTGCCTCATGGGAACAGTCCAGCCCGAACTGCCAAGACATATCTTTCCTGGACCGGAAACAAGCATCCTAGGACCAGTTTCTGGCTATCAGCCGTCTTCAGCCAGGATAGCTTGACTCCAGTGGTGTGGAGAGCATGGGACTCACGTCTGAGCATACCCATCCCACTCGGGGTGACAAATGCAAAAACAACCATTGATGGACAGAATGCAGAACAATGTCATACATTCACTCCAGTACAGAGATCCTGGCCTAAATCCATCGTTTTTTTGCACTCCATACCACCCCAGTTCAGACATGGCCATATGCAAATCAGCCTTGACCACGTGCCTCATGGGAACAGTCCAGCCCGAACTGCCAAGCCTATGTCTTTCCTGGACCGTAATCAAGCATCCTAGGACCGGTTTCTGGCTATCAGCCATCTTCAGCCAGGATAGCTTGACTCCAGTGGTGTGGAGAGCATGGGACTCACGTCTGAGCATACCCATCCCACTCGGGGTGACTAATGCAAAAACAACAATTGATGGACAGAATGCAGAACAATGTCATACATTCACCCCAGTACAGAGCTCTGGGCCTAAATCCAGTGTTTTTTGCACTCCACACCACCCCAGTTCAGACATGACCATATGCAAATCATCCATGACCCTGTGCCTCATGGGAACAGTCCAGCCCGAACTGCCAAGCCATGTCTTTCCTGTACAGGAATCAAGCATCCTAGGACCAGTTTCAGGCTATCAGCCGTCTTCAGCCAGGACAGATTGACTCCAGTGGTGTGGAGAGCATGGGACTCATGTCTGAGCATACCCATCCCACTCGGGGTGACAAATGCAAAAACAACCATTGATGGACAGAATGCAGAACAATGTCATACATTCACTCCAGTACAGAGATCCTGGCCTAAATCCATCGTTTTTTTGCACTCCATACCACCCCAGTTCAGACATGGCCATATGCAAATCAGCCTTGACCCCGTGCCTCATGGGAACAGTCCAGCCCGAACTGCCAAGCCATGTCTTTCCTGGACCGTAATCAAGCATCCTAGGACTGGTTTCTGGCTATCAGCCATCTTCAGCCAGGATAGCTTGACTCCAGTGGTGTGGAGAGCATGGGACTCACGTCTGAGCATACCCATCCCACTCGGGGTGACTAATGCAAAAACAACAATTGATGGACAGAATGCAGAACAATGTCATACATTCACCCCAGTACAGAGATATGGACCTAAATCCATCATTTTTGTGCACTCCACACCACCCCAGTTCAGACATGGCCATATGCAAATCAGCCTTGACCCTGTGCCTCATGGGAACTGTTCAGCCCGAAATGCCATGCCATGTCTTTCCTGGACCGGAATCAAGCATCCTAGGACCGGTTTCTGGCTATCAGCCGTCTTCAGCCAGGATAGCTTGACTCCAGTGTTGTGGTGAGCATGGGACTCACGCCTGAGCATACCCATCCCACTCGGGGTGACAAATGCAAAAACAACAATTGATGGGCAGAATGCAGAACAATGTCATACATTCACCCCAGTACAGAGATCTGGGCCTAAATCCATCGATTTTTGCACTCCACACCACCCCAGTTCAGACATGGCCATATGCAAATCATCCATGACCTGTGCCTCATGGGAACAGTCCAGCCCGAACTGCCAAGCCATGTCTTTCCTGGACAGGAATCAAGCATCCTAGGACCGGTTTCAGGCTATCAGCTGTCTTCAGCCAGGATAGATTGACTCCAGTGGTGTGGAGAGCATGGGACTCACGTCTGAGCATACCCATCCCACTCGGGTGACAAATGCAAAAACAATAATTGATGGACAGAATGCAGAACAATCTCATACATTCACTCCAGTACAGAGATCCTGGCCTAATTCAATCGTTTTTTGGCACTCCACACCACCCCAGTTCAGACATGGCCATATGCAAATCAGCCTCGACACTGTGCCTCATGGGAACAGTCCTGCCCAAACTGCCAAGCCATGTCTTTCCTGGACCGGAATCAAGCATCCTAGGACCGGTTTCTGGCTATCAGCCGTCTTCAGCCAGGATAGCTTGACTCCAGTGGTGTGGAGAGCATGGGACTCACGTCTGAGCATACCCATCCCACTCGGGGTGACAAATGCAAAAACAACAATTGATGGACAGAATGCAGAACAATGTCATACATTCACTCCAGTACAGAGATCCTGGCCTAAATCCATCGTTTTTTTGCACTCCACACCACCCCAGTTCAGACATGGCCATATGCAAATCAGCCTTGACCCTGTGCTTCATGGGAACAGTCCAGCCCGAACTGCCAAGCCATGTATTTCCTGGACAGGAATCAAGCATCCTAGGACCGGTTTCAGGCTATCAGCCGTCTTCAGCCAGGATAGATTAACTCCAGTGGTGTGGAGAGCATGGGACTCACGTCTGAGCATACCCATCCCACTCGGGGTGACAAATGCAAAAACAACAATTGATGGACAGAATGCAGAACAATGTCATACATTCACTCCAGTACAGAGATCCTGGCCTAAATCCATCGTTTTTTTGCACTCCACACCACCTCAGTTCAGACATGGCCATATGCAAATCAGCCTTGACCCTGTGCTTCATGGGAACAGTCCAGCCCGAACTGCCAAGCCATGTATTTCCTGGACAGGAATCAAGCATCCTAGGACAGGTTTCAGGCTATCAGCCGTCTTCAGCCAGGATAGCTTGACTCCAGTGGTGTGGAGAGCATGGGACTCACGTCTGAGCATTCCCATCCCACTCGGGGTGACTAATGCAAAAACAACAATTGATGGACCGAATGCAGAACAATGTCATACATTCACCCCAGTACTGAGATAGGGACCTAAATCCATCGTTTTTGTGCACTCCACACCACCGCAGTTCAGACATGGCCATATGCAAATCAGTATTTACCCTGTGCCTCATGGGAACTGTTCAGCCCGAACTGCCAAGCCATGTCTTTCCTGGACCGGAATCAAGCATCCTAGAACCGGTTTCTGGCTATCAGCCGTCTTCAGCCAGGATAGCTTGACTCCAGTGTTGTGGTGAGCATGGGACTCACGTCTGAGCATACCCATCCCACTTGGGGTGACAAATGCAAAAACAACAATTGATGGACAGAATGCAGAACAATGTCATACATTCACCCCAGTACAGAGATCTGGGCCTAAATCCGTTGTTTTTTGCACTCCACACCACCCCAGTTCAGACATGGCCATATGCAAATCATCCATGACCCTGTGCCGCATGGGAACAGTCCAGCCCGAACTGCCAAGCCATGTCTTTCCTGGACAGGAATCAAACATCCTAGGACCGGTTTCAGGCTATCAGCCGTCTTCAGCCAGGATAGATTAACTCCAGTGGTGTGGAGAGCATGGGACTCACGTCTGAGCATACCCATCCCACTCGGGGTGACTAATGCAAAAACAACAATTGATGGACAGAATGCAGAACAATGTCATACATTCACCCCAGTACTGAGATATGGACCTAAATCCATCGTTTTTGTGCACTTCACACCACCCCAGTTCAGACATGGCCATATGCAAATCAGTATTTACCCTGTGCCTCATGGGAACTGTTCAGCTCGAACTGCCAAGCCATGTCTTTCCTGGACCGGAATCAAGCATCCTAGAACCGGTTTCTGGCTATCAGCCGTCTTCAGCCATGATAGCTTGACTCCAGTGTTGTGGTGAGCATGGGACTCACTTCTGAGCATACCCATCCCACTCGGGGTGACAAATGAAAAAACAACAATTGATGGACAGAATGCAGAACAATGTCATACATTCACTCCAGTACAGAGATCCTGGCCTAAATCCATCGTTTTTTTGCACTCCACACCACCCCAGTTCAGACATGGCCATATGCAAATCAGCCTTGACCCTGTGCCTCATGGGAACAGTCCAGCCCGAACTGCCAAGCCATGTCTTTCCTGGACCGGAATCAAGCATACTAGGACCGGTTTCTGGCTATCAGCCATCTTCAGCCAGGATAGCTTGACTCCAGTGGTGTGGAGAGCATGGGACTCACGTCTGAGCATACCCATCCCACTCGGGGTGACTAATGCAAAAACAACAATTGATGGACAGAATGCAGAACAATGTCATACATTCACCCCAGTACAGAGATATGGACCTAAATCCATCGATTTTTGCACTCCACACCACCCCAGTTCAGACATGGCCATATGCAAATCATCCATGACCTGTGCCTCATGGGAACAGTCCAGCCCGAACTGCCAAGCCATGTCTTTCCTGGACAGGAATCAAGCATCCTAGGACCGGTTTCAGGCTATCAGCCATCTTCAGCCAGGATAGATTGACTCCAGTGGTGTGGAGAGCATGGGACTCACGTCTGAGCATACCCATCCCACTCGGGGTGACAAATGCAAAAACAATAATTGATGGACAGAATGCAGAACAATGTCATACATTCACTCCAGTACAGAGATCCTGGCCTAATTCAATCGTTTTTTGGCACTCCACACCACCCCAGTTCAGACATGGCCATATGCAAATCAGCCTTGACCCTGTGCCTCATGGGAACAGTCCTGCCCAAACTGCCAAGCCATGTCTTTCCTTGACCGGAATCAAGCATCCTAGGACCGGTTTCTGGCTATCAGCCGTCTTCAGCCAGGATAGCTTGACTCCAGTGGTGTGGAGAGCATGGGACTCACGTCTGAGCATACCCATCCCATTTGGGGTGACAAATGCAAAAACAACAATTGATGGACAGAATGCAGAACAATGTCATACATTCACCCCAGTACAGAGATATGGACCTAAATCCATCATTTTTGTGCACTCCACACCACCCCAGTTCAGACATGGCCATATGCAAATCAGCCTTGACCCTGTGCCTCATGGGAACTGTTCAGCCCGAAATGCCATGCCATGTCTTTCCTGTACAGGAATCAAGCATCCTAGGACCAGTTTCAGGCTATCAGCCGTCTTCAGCCAGGACAGATTGACTCCAGTGGTGTGGAGAGCATGGGACTCATGTCTGAGCATACCCATCCCACTCGGGGTGACAAATGCAAAAACAACCATTGATGGACAGAATGCAGAACAATGTCATACATTCACTCCAGTACAGAGATCCTGGCCTAAATCCATCGTTTTTTTGCACTCCATACCACCCCAGTTCAGACATGGCCATATGCAAATCAGCCTTGACCCCGTGCCTCATGGGAACAGTCCAGCCCGAACTGCCAAGCCATGTCTTTCCTGGACCGTAATCAAGCATCCTAGGACTGGTTTCTGGCTATCAGCCATCTTCAGCCAGGATAGCTTGACTCCAGTGGTGTGGAGAGCATGGGACTCACTTCTGAGCATACCCATCCCACTCGGGGTGACTAATGCAAAAACAACAATTGATGGACAGAATGCAGAACAATGTCATACATTCATCCCAGTACAGAGATATGGACCTAAATCCATCATTTTTGTGCACTCCACACCACCCCAGTTCAGACATGGCCATATGCAAATCAGCCTTGACCCTGTGCCTCATGGGAACTGTTCAGCCCGAAATGCCATGCCATGTCTTTCCTGGACCGGAATCAAGCATCCTAGGACCGGTTTCTGGCTATCAGCCGTCTTCAGCCAGGATAGCTTGACTCCAGTGTTGTGGTGAGCATGGGACTCACGCCTGAGCATACCCATCCCACTCGGGGTGACAAATGCAAAAACAACAATTGATGGGCAGAATGCAGAACAATGTCATACATTCACCCCAGTACAGAGCTCTGGGCCTAAATCCATCGATTTTTGCACTCCACACCACCCCAGTTCAGACATGGCCATATGCAAATCATCCATGACCTGTGCCTCATGGGAACAGTCCAGCCCGAACTGCCAAGCCATGTCTTTCCTGGACAGGAATCAAGCATCCTAGGACTGGTTTCAGGCTATCAGCTGTCTTCAGCCAGGATAGATTGACTCCAGTGGTGTGGAGAGCATGGGACTCACGTCTGAGCATACCCATCCCACTCGGGTGACAAATGCAAAAACAATAATTGATGGACAGAATGCAGAACAATCTCATACATTCACTCCAGTACAGAGATCCTGGCCTAATTCAATCGTTTTTTGGCACTCCACACCACCCCAGTTCAGACATGGCCATATGCAAATCAGCCTCGACACTGTGCCTCATGGGAACAGTCCTGCCCAAACTGCCAAGCCATGTCTTTCCTGGACCGGAATCAAGCATCCTAGGACCGGTTTCTGGCTATCAGCCGTCTTCAGCCAGGATAGCTTGACTCCAGTGGTGTGGAGAGCATGGGACTCACGTCTGAGCATACCCATCCCACTCGGGGTGACAAATGCAAAAACAACAATTGATGGACAGAATGCAGAACAATGTCATACATTCACTCCAGTACAGAGATCCTGGCCTAAATCCATCGTTTTTTTGCACTCCACACCACCCCAGTTCAGACATGGCCATATGCAAATCAGCCTTGACCCTGTGCTTCATGGGAACAGTCCAGCCCGAACTGCCAAGCCATGTATTTCCTGGACAGGAATCAAGCATCCTAGGACCGGTTTCAGGCTATCAGCCGTCTTCAGCCAGGATAGATTAACTCCAGTGGTGTGGAGAGCATGGGACTCACGTCTGAGCATACCCATCCCACTCGGGGTGACAAATGCAAAAACAACAATTGATGGACAGAATGCAGAACAATGTCATACATTCACTCCAGTACAGAGATCCTGGCCTAAATCCATCGTTTTTTTGCACTCCACACCACCTCAGTTCAGACATGGCCATATGCAAATCAGCCTTGACCCTGTGCTTCATGGGAACAGTCCAGCCCGAACTGCCAAGCCATGTATTTCCTGGACAGGAATCAAGCATCCTAGGACAGGTTTCAGGCTATCAGCCGTCTTCAGCCAGGATAGCTTGACTCCAGTGGTGTGGAGAGCATGGGACTCACGTCTGAGCATACCCATCCCACTCGGGGTGACTAATGCAAAAACAACAATTGATGGACCGAATGCAGAACAATGTCATACATTCACCCCAGTACTGAGATATGGACCTAAATCCATCGTTTTTGTGCACTCCACACCACCGCAGTTCAGACATGGCCATATGCAAATCAGTATTTACCCTGTGCCTCATGGGAACTGTTCAGCCCGAACTGCCAAGCCATGTCTTTCCTGGACCGGAATCAAGCATCCTAGAACCGGTTTCTGGCTATCAGCCGTCTTCAGCCAGGATAGCTTGACTCCAGTGTTGTGGTGAGCATGGGACTCACGTCTGAGCATACCCATCCCACTCGGGGTGACAAATGCAAAAACAATAATTGATGGACAGAATGCAGAACAATGTCATACATTCACTCCAGTACAGAGATCCTGGCCTAATTCAATCGTTTTTTGGCACTCCACACCACCCCAGTTCAGACATGGCCATATGCAAATCAGCCTTGACCCTGTGCCTCATGGGAACAGTCCTGCCCAAACTGCCAAGCCATGTCTTTCCTTGACCGGAATCAAGCATCCTAGGACCGGTTTCTGGCTATCAGCCGTCTTCAGCCAGGATAGCTTGACTCCAGTGGTGTGGAGAGCATGGGACTCACGTCTGAGCATACCCATCCCATTTGGGGTGACAAATGCAAAAACAACAATTGATGGACAGAATGCAGAACAATGTCATACATTCACCCCAGTACAGAGATATGGACCTAAATCCATCATTTTTGTGCACTCCACACCACCCCAGTTCAGACATGGCCATATGCAAATCAGCCTTGACCCTGTGCCTCATGGGAACTGTTCAGCCCGAAATGCCATGCCATGTCTTTCCTGTACAGGAATCAAGCATCCTAGGACCAGTTTCAGGCTATCAGCCGTCTTCAGCCAGGACAGATTGACTCCAGTGGTGTGGAGAGCATGGGACTCATGTCTGAGCATACCCATCCCACTCGGGGTGACAAATGCAAAAACAACCATTGATGGACAGAATGCAGAACAATGTCATACATTCACTCCAGTACAGAGATCCTGGCCTAAATCCATCGTTTTTTTGCACTCCATACCACCCCAGTTCAGACATGGCCATATGCAAATCAGCCTTGACCCCGTGCCTCATGGGAACAGTCCAGCCCGAACTGCCAAGCCATGTCTTTCCTGGACCGTAATCAAGCATCCTAGGACTGGTTTCTGGCTATCAGCCATCTTCAGCCAGGATAGCTTGACTCCAGTGGTGTGGAGAGCATGGGACTCACGTCTGAGCATACCCATCCCACTCGGGGTGACTAATGCAAAAACAACAATTGATGGACAGAATGGAGAACAATGTCATACATTCATCCCAGTACAGAGATATGGACCTAAATCCATCATTTTTGTGCACTCCACACCACCCCAGTTCAGACATGGCCATATGCAAATCAGCCTTGACCCTGTGCCTCATGGGAACTGTTCAGCCCGAAATGCCATGCCATGTCTTTCCTGGACCGGAATCAAGCATCCTAGGACCGGTTTCTGGCTATCAGCCGTCTTCAGCCAGGATAGCTTGACTCCAGTGTTGTGGTGAGCATGGGACTCACGCCTGAGCATACCCATCCCACTCGGGGTGACAAATGCAAAAACAACAATTGATGGGCAGAATGCAGAACAATGTCATACATTCACCCCAGTACAGAGCTCTGGGCCTAAATCCATCGATTTTTGCACTCCACACCACCCCAGTTCAGACATGGCCATATGCAAATCATCCATGACCTGTGCCTCATGGGAACAGTCCAGCCCGAACTGCCAAGCCATGTCTTTCCTGGACAGGAATCAAGCATCCTAGGACCGGTTTCAGGCTATCAGCTGTCTTCAGCCAGGATAGATTGACTCCAGTGGTGTGGAGAGCATGGGACTCACGTCTGAGCATACCCATCCCACTCGGGTGACAAATGCAAAAACAATAATTGATGGACAGAATGCAGAACAATCTCATACATTCACTCCAGTACAGAGATCCTGGCCTAATTCAATCGTTTTTTGGCACTCCACACCACCCCAGTTCAGACATGGCCATATGCAAATCAGCCTCGACACTGTGCCTCATGGGAACAGTCCTGCCCAAACTGCCAAGCCATGTCTTTCCTGGACCGGAATCAAGCATCCTAGGACCGGTTTCTGGCTATCAGCTGTCTTCAGCCAGGATAGCTTGACTCCAGTGGTGTGGAGAGCATGGGACTCACGTCTGAGCATACCCATCCCACTCGGGGTGACAAATGCAAAAACAACAATTGATGGACAGAATGCAGAACAATGTCATACATTCACTCCAGTACAGAGATCCTGGCCTAAATCCATCGTTTTTTTGCACTCCACACCACCCCAGTTCAGACATGGCCATATGCAAATCAGCCTTGACCCTGTGCTTCATGGGAACAGTCCAGCCCGAACTGCCAAGCCATGTATTTCCTGGACAGGAATCAAGCATCCTAGGACCGGTTTCAGGCTATCAGCCGTCTTCAGCCAGGATAGATTAACTCCAGTGGTGTGGAGAGCATGGGACTCACGTCTGAGCATACCCATCCCACTCGGGGTGACAAATGCAAAAACAACAATTGATGGACAGAATGCAGAACAATGTCATACATTCACTCCAGTACAGAGATCCTGGCCTAAATCCATCGTTTTTTTGCACTCCACACCACCTCAGTTCAGACATGGCCATATGCAAATCAGCCTTGACCCTGTGCTTCATGGGAACAGTCCAGCCCGAACTGCCAAGCCATGTATTTCCTGGACAGGAATCAAGCATCCTAGGACAGGTTTCAGGCTATCAGCCGTCTTCAGCCAGGATAGCTTGACTCCAGTGGTGTGGAGAGCATGGGACTCACGTCTGAGCATACCCATCCCACTCGGGGTGACTAATGCAAAAACAACAATTGATGGACCGAATGCAGAACAATGTCATACATTCACCCCAGTACTGAGATATGGACCTAAATCCATCGTTTTTGTGCACTCCACACCACCGCAGTTCAGACATGGCCATATGCAAATCAGTATTTACCCTGTGCCTCATGGGAACTGTTCAGCCCGAACTGCCAAGCCATGTCTTTCCTGGACCGGAATCAAGCATCCTAGAACCGGTTTCTGGCTATCAGCCGTCTTCAGCCAGGATAGCTTGACTCCAGTGTTGTGGTGAGCATGGGACTCACTTCTGAGCATACCCATCCCACTCGGGGTGACAAATGAAAAAACAACAATTGATGGACAGAATGCAGAACAATGTCATACATTCACTCCAGTACAGAGATCCTGGCCTAAATCCATCGTTTTTTTGCACTCCACACCACCCCAGTTCAGACATGGCCATATGCAAATCAGCCTTGACCCTGTGCCTCATGGGAACAGTCCAGCCCGAACTGCCAAGCCATGTCTTTCCTGGACCGGAATCAAGCATACTAGGACCGGTTTCTGGCTATCAGCCATCTTCAGCCAGGATAGCTTGACTCCAGTGGTGTGGAGAGCATGGGACTCACGTCTGAGCATACCCATCCCACTCGGGGTGACTAATGCAAAAACAACAATTGATGGACAGAATGCAGAACAATGTCATACATTCACCCCAGTACAGAGATATGGACCTAAATCCATCGATTTTTGCACTCCACACCACCCCAGTTCAGACATGGCCATATGCAAATCATCCATGACCTGTACCTCATGGGAACAGTCCAGCCCGAACTGCCAAGCCATGTCTTTCCTGGACAGGAATCAAGCATCCTAGGACCGGTTTCAGGCTATCAGCCGTCTTCAGCCAGGATAGATTGACTCCAGTGGTGTGGAGAGCATGGGACTCACGTCTGAGCATACCCATCCCACTCGGGGTGACAAATGCAAAAACAATAATTGATGGACAGAATGCAGAACAATGTCATACATTCACTCCAGTACAGAGATCCTGGCCTAATTCAATCGTTTTTTGGCACTCCACACCACCCCAGTTCAGACATGGCCATATGCAAATCAGCCTTGACCCTGTGCCTCATGGGAACAGTCCTGCCCAAACTGCCAAGCCATGTCTTTCCTGGACCGGAATCAAGCATCCTAGGACCGGTTTCTGGCTATCAGCCTTCTTCAGCCAGGATAGCTTGACTCCAGTGGTGTGGAGAGCATGGGACTCACGTCTGAGCATACCCATCCCATTTGGGGTGACAAATGCAAAAACAACAATTGATGGACAGAATGCAGAACAATGTCATACATTCACCCCAGTACAGAGATATGGACCTAAATCCATCATTTTTGTGCACTCCACACCACCCCAGTTCAGACATGGCCATATGCAAATCAGCCTTGACCCTGTGCCTCATGGGAACTGTTCAGCCCGAAATGCCATGCCATGTCTTTCCTGGACCGGAATCAAGCATCCTAGGACCGGTTTCTGGCTATCAGCCGTCTTCAGCCAGGATAGCTTGACTCCAGTGTTGTGGTGAGCATGGGACTCACGCCTGAGCATACCCATCCCACTCGGGGTGACAAATGCAAAAACAACAATTGATGGGCAGAATGCAGAACAATGTCATACATTCACCCTAGTGCAGAGCTCTGGTCCTAAATCCATCGATTTCTGCACTCCACACCACCCCAGTTCAGACATGCCATATGCAAATCATTCATGACCTGTGCCTCATGGGAACAGTCCAGCCCGAACTGCCAAGCCATGTCTTTCCTGGACAGGAATCAAGCATCCTAGGACCGGTTTCAGGCTATCAGCCGTCTTCAGCCAGGATAGATTGACTCCAGGGGTGTGGAGAGCATGGGACTCACGTCTGAGCATACCCATCCCACTCGGGGTGACTAATGCAAAAACAACAATTGATGGACAGAATGCAAAACAATGTCATACATTCACCCCAGTACAGAGATATGGACCTAAATCCATCGTTTTTGTGCACTCCACACCACCCCAGTTCAGACATGGCCATATGCAAATCATCCATGACCCTGTGCCTCATGGGAACAGTCCAGCCTGAACTGCCAAGCCATTTCTTTCCTGGACAGGAATCAAGCATCCTAGGACTGGTTTCAGGCTATCAGCCGTCTTCAGCCAGGATAGATTGACTCCAGTGGTGTGGAGAGCATGGGACTCACGTCTGAGCATACCCATCCCACTCGGGGTGACAAATGCAAAAACAACCATTGATGGACAGAATGCAGAACAATGTCATACATTCACCCCAGTACTGAGATATGGACCTAAATCCATCGTTTTTGTGCACTCCACACCACCCCAGTTCAGACATGGCCATATGCAAATCATCCATGACCTGTGCCTCATGGGAACAGTCCAGCCCGAACTGCCAAGCCATGTCTTTCCTGGACAGGAATCAAGCATCCTAGGACCGGTTTCAGGCTATCAGCCGTCTTCAGCCAGGATAGATTGACTCCAGTGGTGTGGAGAGCATGGGACTCACGTCTGAGCATACCCATCCCACTCGGGGTGACAAATGCAAAAACAATAATTGATGGACAGAATGCAGAACAATGTCATACATTCACTCCAGTACAGAGATCCTGGCCTAATTCAATCGTTTTTTGGCACTCCACACCACCCCAGTTCAGACATGGCCATATGCAAATCAGCCTTGACCCTGTGCCTCATGGGAACAGTCCTGCCCAAACTGCCAAGCCATGTCTTTCCTGGACCGGAATCAAGCATCCTAGGACCGGTTTCTGGCTATCAGCCGTCTTCAGCCAGGATAGCTTGACTCCAGTGGTGTGGAGAGCATGGGACTCACGTCTGAGCATACCCATCCCATTTGGGGTGACAAATGCAAAAACAACAATTGATGGACAGAATGCAGAACAATGTCATACATTCACCCCAGTACAGAGATATGGACCTAAATCCATCATTTTTGTGCACTCCACACCACCCCAGTTCAGACATGGCCATATGCAAATCAGCCTTGACCCTGTGCCTCATGGGAACTGTTCAGCCCGAAATGCCATGCCATGTCTTTCCTGGACCGGAATCAAGCATCCTAGGACCGGTTTCTGGCTATCAGCCGTCTTCAGCCAGGATAGCTTGACTCCAGTGTTGTGGTGAGCATGGGACTCACGCCTGAGCATACCCATCCCACTCGGGGTGACAAATGCAAAAACAACAATTGATGGGCAGAATGCAGAACAATGTCATACATTCACCCTAGTGCAGAGCTCTGGTCCTAAATCCATCGATTTTTGCACTCCACACCACCCCAGTTCAGACATGCCATATGCAAATCATCCATGACCTGTGCCTCATGGGAACAGTCCAGCCCGAACTGCCAAGCCATGTCTTTCCTGGACAGGAATCAAGCATCCTAGGACCGGTTTCAGGCTATCAGCCGTCTTCAGCCAGGATAGATTGACTCCAGTGGTGTGGAGAGCATGGGACTCACGTCTGAGCATACCCATCCCACTCGGGGTGACAAATGCAAAAACAACCATTGATGGACAGAATGCAGAACAATGTCATACATTCACCCCAGTACTGAGATATGGACCTAAATCCATCGTTTTTGTGCACTCCACACCACCCCAGTTCAGACATGGCCATATGCAAATCATCCATGACCCTGTGCCTCATGGGAAAAGTCCAGCCTGAACTGCCAAGCCATGTCTTTCCTGGACAGGAATCAAGCATCCTAGGACTGGTTTCAGGCTATCAGCTGTCTTCAGCCAGGATAGCTTGACTCCAGTGTTGTGGTGAGCATGGGACTCACGCCTGAGCATACCCATCCCACTCGGGGTGACAAATGCAAAAACAACAATTGATGGGCAGAATGCAGAACAATGTCATACATTCACCCCAGTGCAGAGCTCTGGTCCTAAATCCATCGATTTTTGCACTCCACACCACCCCAGTTCAGACATGGCCATATGCAAATCATCCATGACCTGTGCCTCATGGGAACAGTCCAGCCCGAACTGCCAAGCCATGTCTTTCCTGGACAGGAATCAAGCATCCTAGGACCGGTTTCAGGCTATCAGCCGTCTTCAGCCAGGATAGATTGACTCCAGTGGTGTGGAGAGCATGGGACTCACGTCTGAGCATACCCATCCCACTCGGGGTGACAAATGCAAAAACAATAATTGATGGACAGAATGCAGAACAATGTCATACATTCACTCCAGTACAGAGATCCTGGCCTAATTCAATCGTTTTTTGGCACTCCACACCACCCCAGTTCAGACATGGCCATATGCAAATCAGCCTTGACCCTGTGCCTCATGGGAACAGTCCTGCCCAAACTGCCAAGCCATGTCTTTCCTGGACCGGAATCAAGCATCCTAGGACCGGTTTCTGGCTATCAGCCGTCTTCAGCCAGGATAGCTTGACTCCAATGGTGTGGAGAGCATGGGACTCACGTCTGAGCATACCCATCCCACTTGGGGTGACAAATGCAAAAACAACAATTGATGGACAGAATGCAGAACAATGTCATACATTCACCCCAGTACAGAGATCTGGGCCTAAATCCGTTGTTTTTTGCACTCCACACCACCCCAGTTCAGACATGGCCATATGCAAATCATCCATGACCCTGTGCCTCATGGGAACAGTCCAGCCCGAACTGCCAAGCCATGTCTTTCCTGGACAGGAATCAAACATCCTAGGACCGGTTTCAGGCTATCAGCCGTCTTCAGCCAGGATAGATTATTTCCAGTGGTGTGGAGAGCATGGGACTCACGTCTGAGCATACCCATCCCACTCGGGGTGACTAATGCAAAAACAACAATTGATGGACAGAATGCAGAACAATGTCATACATTCACCCCAGTACTGAGATATGGACCTAAATCCATCGTTTTTGTGCACTTCACACCACCCCAGTTCAGACATGGCCATATGCAAATCAGTATTTAGCCTGTGCCTCATGGGAACTGTTCAGCCCGAACTGCCAAGCCATGTCTTTCCTGGACCGGAATCAAGCATCCTAGGACCGGTTTCTGGCTATCAGGACTCACGTCTGAGCATACCCATCCCACTCGGGGTGACAAATGCAAAAACAACAATTGATGGACAGAATGCAGAACAATATCATACATTCTCCCCAGTACAGAGATTGGGCCTAAATCTATTGTTTTTTTTGCACTCCACACCACCCCAGTTCATACATGGCCATATGCAAATCAGCCTTGACCCTGTGCCTCATGGTAACAGTCCAACCCGAACTGCCAAGCCATGTCTTTCCTGGACAGGAATCAAGCATCCTAGGACTGGTTTCTGGCTATCAGCCATCTTCAGCCTGGATAGCTTGACTTCAGTGGTGTGGAGAGCATGAGACTCACGTCTGAGCATACCCATCCCACTCGGGGTGACAAATGCAAAAACAACAATTGATGGACAGAATGCAGAACAATGCCATACATTCACCCCAGTACAGAGATCTGGGCCTAAATCCATTGTTTTTGTGCACTCCACACCACCCCAGTTCAGACATGGCCATATGCAAATCAGCCTTGACCCTGTGTCTAATGGGTACAGTCCTGCCCGAACTGCCAAGCCATGTCTTTCCTGGACTGGAATCAAGCATCCTATGACCGGTTTCTGGCTATCAGCCGTCTTCAGCCAGGATAGCTTGACTCCAGTGGCGTGGAGAGCATGGGACTGATGTCTGAGCATACCCATCTCACTCGGGGTGACAAATGCAAAAACAACAATTGATGGACAGAATGCAGAACAATGTCATACATTCACCCCAGTACAGAGATCTGGGCCTAAATCCATTGTTTTTGTGCACTCCACACCACCCCAGTTCAGACATGGCCATATGCAAATCAGCCTTGACCCTGAGCCTCATGGGAACAGTTCAGCCCGAACTGCCAAGGCATGTCTTTCCTGGACCGGAATCAATCATCCTAGGACCGGTTTCTGGCTATCAGCCGTCTTCAGCCAGGGTAGCTTGACTCCAGTGGTGTGGAGAGCATGGGACTCACGTCTGAGCATACCCATCCCACTCGAGGTGACAAATGCAAAAACAACAATTGATGGACAGAATGCAGAGCAATGTCATACATTCACCCCAGTACAGAGATCCGGGCCTAAATCCATCATTTTTTTACACTCCACACCACCCCAGTTCAGACATGGCCATATGCAAATCAGCCTTGACCCTGTGCCTCATGGGAATAGTCCAGCCCGAAATGCCAAGCCATGTCTTTCATGGATCGGAATCAAGCATCCTAGGACCGGTTTCTGGCTATCAGCCGTCTTTAGCCTGGATAGTTTGACTCCAGTGGTGTGGAGAGCATGGGACTGACGTCTGAGCATACGCATCCCACTCGGGGGGACAAATGCAAAAACAACAATTGATGGACAGAATGCAGAACAATGTCATACATTCACCCCAGTACAGAGATCTGGGCCTAAATACATCATTTTTGTGCACTCCACACCACCCCAGTTCAGACATGGCCATATGCAAATCAGCCTTGACCCTGTGCCTCATGGGAACAGTTCAGCCCGAACTGCCAAGGCATGTCTGTCCTGGACCGGAATCAAGCATCCTAGGACCGGTTTCTGGCTATCAGCCGTCTTCAGCCTGGATAGCTTGACTCCAGTGGTGTGGAGAGCATGGGACTCACGTCTGAGCATACCCATCCCACTCGGGGTGACAAATGCAAAAACAACAATTGATGGACAGAATGCAGAACAATGTCATACATTAACCCCAGTACAGAGATCTGGGCCTAAATCCATCGTTTTTGTGCACTCCACACCACCCCAGTTCAGACATGGCCATATGCAAATCAGCCTTGACCCTGTGCCTCATGGGAACAGTTCAGCCCGAACTGCCAAGGCATGTCTTTCCTGGACCGGAATCAAGCATCCTAGGACCGGTTTCTGGCTATCAGCCATCTTCAGCCAGGGTAGCTTGACTCCAGTGGTGTGGAGAGCATGGGACTCACGTCTGAGTATACCCATCCCACTCGAGGTGACAAATGCAAAAACAACAATTGATGGACAGAATGCAGAGCAATGTAATACATTTACCCAAGTACAGAGCTCTGGGCCTAAATCCATCAATTTTTTTGCACTCCACACCACCCCCGTACAGACATGGCCATATGCAAATCAGCCTTGACCCTGTGGCTCATGGGAACAGTCCAGCCCGAACTGCCAAGCCATGTCTTTCCTGGACCGGAATCAATCATCCTAGGACCGGTTTCTGGCTATCAGCCATCTTCAGCCAGGATAGCTTGACTCCAGTAGTGTGGAGAGCATGGGACTCACGTCTGAGCATACCCATCCCACTCAGGGTGAAAAATGCAAAAACAACAATTGATGGACAGAATGCAGAACAATGTCATACATTCACCCCAGTACAGAGATCTGGCCCTAAATCCATCATTTTTTTGCACTCCACATCTCCCAAGTTCAGACATGGCCATATACAAATCAGCCTTGACCCTGTGCCTCATGGGAGCAGTCTAGCCCGAACTGCCAAGCCATGTCTTTCCTGGACCGGAATCAAGCATCCTAGGACCGGTTTCTGGCTATCAGGACTCACGTCTGAGCATACGCATCCCACTCGGGGGGACAAATGCAAAAACAACAATTGATGGACAGAATGCAGAACAATGTCATACATTCACCCCAGTACAGAGATCTGGGCCTAAATACATCATTTTTGTGCACTCCACACCACCCCAGTTCAGACATGGCCATATGCAAATCAGCCTTGACCCTGTGCCTCATGGGAACAGTTCAGCCCGAACTGCCAAGGCATGTCTGTCCTGGACCGGAATCAAGCATCCTAGGACCGGTTTCTGGCTATCAGCCGTCTTCAGCCTGGATAGCTTGACTCCAGTGGTGTGGAGAGCATGAGACTCACGTCTGAGCATACCCATCCCACTCGGGGTGACAAATGCAAAAACAACAATTGATGGACAGAATGCAGAACAATGTCATACATTAACCCCAGTACAGAGATCTGGGCCTAAATCCATCGTTTTTGTGCACTCCACACCACCCCAGTTCAGACATGGCCATATGCAAATCAGCCTTGACCCTGTGCCTCATGGGAACAGTTCAGCCCGAACTGCCAAGGCATGTCTTTCCTGGACCGGAATCAAGCATCCTAGGACCGGTTTCTGGCTATCAGCCATCTTCAGCCAGGGTAGCTTGACTCCAGTGGTGTGGAGAGCATGGGACTCACGTCTGAGTATACCCATCCCACTCGAGGTGACAAATGCAAAAACAACAATTGATGGACAGAATGCAGAGCAATGTAATACATTTACCCAAGTACAGAGCTCTGGGCCTAAATCCATCAATTTTTTTGCACTCCACACCACCCCCGTACAGACATGGCCATATGCAAATCAGCCTTGACCCTGTGGCTCATGGGAACAGTCCAGCCCGAACTGCCAAGCCATGTCTTTCCTGGACCGGAATCAATCATCCTAGGACCGGTTTCTGGCTATCAGCCATCTTCAGCCAGGATAGCTTGACTCCAGTAGTGTGGAGAGCATGGGACTCACGTCTGAGCATACCCATCCCACTCAGGGTGAAAAATGCAAAAACAACAATTGATGGACAGAATGCAGAACAATGTCATACATTCACCCCAGTACAGAGATCTGGCCCTAAATCCATCATTTTTTTGCACTCCACATCTCCCAAGTTCAGACATGGCCATATACAAATCAGCCTTGACCCTGTGCCTCATGGGAGCAGTCTAGCCCGAACTGCCAAGCCATGTCTTTCCTGGACCGGAATCAAGCATCCTAGGACCGGTTTCTGGCTATCAGGACTCACGTCTGAGCATACCCATCCCACTCGGGGTGACAAATGCAAAAACAACAATTGATGGACAGAATGCAGAACAATATCATACATTCACCCCAGTACAGAGATCGGGTCTAAATCTATTGTTTTTTTGCACTCCAAACCACCCCAGTTCATACATGGCCATATGCAAATCAGCCTTGACCCTGTGCCTCATGGTAACAGTCCAGCCCGAACTGCCAAGCCATGTCTTTCCTGGACCGGAATCAATCATCCTAGGACCGGTTTCTAGCTATCAGCCATCTTCAGCCAGGACAGCTTGACTCCAGTAGTGTGGAGAGCATGGGACTCACGTCTGAGCATACCCATCCCACTCGGGGTGAAAAATGCAAAAACAACAATTGATGGACAGAATGCAGAACAATGTCATACATTCACCCCAGTACAGAGATCTGGGCCTAAATCCATCACTTTTTTTGCACTCCACATCTCCCAAGTTCAGACATGGCCATATGCAAATCAGCCTTGACCCTGTGCCTCATGGGAACAGTCCTGCCCGAACTGCCAAGCCATGTCTTTCCTGGACCGGAATCAAGCATCCTATGACCGGTTTCTGGCTATCAGCCGTCTTCAGCCAGGATAGCTTGACTCCAGTGGCGTGGAGAGCATGGGACTCATGTCTGAGCATACCCATCCCACTCGGGGTGACAAAAGCAAATACAACAATTGATGGACAGAATGCAGAACAACGTCATACATTCACCCCAGTACAGAGATCTGGGCCTAAATCCATCGTTTTTTTGCACTCCACACCACCCCAGTTCAGACAAGGCCATATGCAAATCATCCATGACCCTGTGCCTCATGGGAACAGTCCAGCCTGAACTGCCAAGCCATGTATTTCCTGGACAAGAATCAAGCATCCTAGGACCGGTTTCTGGCTACCAGCCATCTTCAGCCAGGATAGATTGACTCCAGTGGTGTGGAGAGCATGGGACTCACGTCTGAGCATACCCATCCCACTCGGGGTGACAAATGCAAAAACAACAATTGATGGACAGAATGCAGAACAATGTCATACATTAACCCCAGTACAGAGATCTGGGCCTAAATCCATCGTTTTTGTGCACTCCACACCACCCCAGTTCAGACATGGCCATATGCAAATCAGCCTTGACCCTGTGCCTCATGGGAACAGTTCAGCCCGAACTGCCAAGGCATGTCTTTCCTGGACCGGAATCAAGCATCCTAGGACCGGTTTCTGGCTATCAGCCATCTTCAGCCAGGGTAGCTTGACTCCAGTGGTGTGGAGAGCATGGGACTCACGTCTGAGTATACCCATCCCACTCGAGGTGACAAATGCAAAAACAACAATTGATGGACAGAATGCAGAGCAATGTAATACATTTACCCAAGTACAGAGCTCTGGGCCTAAATCCATCAATTTTTTTGCACTCCACACCACCCCCGTACTGACATGGCCATATGCAAATCAGCCTTGACCCTGTGCCTCATGGGAGCAGTCTAGCCCGAACTGCCAAGCCATGTCTTTCCTGGACCGGAATCAAGCATCCTAGGACCGGTTTCTGGCTATCAGGACTCACGTCTGAGCATACCCATCCCACTCGGGGTGACAAATGCAAAAACAACCATTGATGGACAGAATGCAGAACAATATCATACATTCACCCCAGTACAGAGATCGGGTCTAAATCTATTGTTTTTTTGCACTCCAAACCACCCCAGTTCATACATGGCCATATGCAAATCAGCCTTGACCCTGTGCCTCATGGTAACAGTCCAGCCCGAACTGCCAAGCCATGTCTTTCCTGGACCGGAATCAATCATCCTAGGACCGGTTTCTAGCTATCAGCCATCTTCAGCCAGGACAGCTTGACTCCAGTAGTGTGGAGAGCATGGGACTCACGTCTGAGCATACCCATCCCACTCGGGGTGAAAAATGCAAAAACAACAATTGATGGACAGAATGCAGAACAATGTCATACATTCACCCCAGTACAGAGATCTGGGCCTAAATCCATCACTTTTTTTGCACTCCACATCTCCCAAGTTCAGACATGGCCATATGCAAATCAGCCTTGACCCTGTGCCTCATGGGAACAGTCCTGCCCGAACTGCCAAGCCATGTCTTTCCTGGACCGGAATCAAGCATCCTATGACCGGTTTCTGGCTATCAGCCGTCTTCAGCCAGGATAGCTTGACTCCAGTGGCGTGGAGAGCATGGGACTCATGTCTGAGCATACCCATCCCACTCGGGGTGACAAAAGCAAATACAACAATTGATGGACAGAATGCAGAACAACGTCATACATTCACCCCAGTACAGAGATCTGGGCCTAAATCCATCGTTTTTTTGCACTCCACACCACCCCAGTTCAGACAAGGCCATATGCAAATCATCCATGACCCTGTGCCTCATGGGAACAGTCCAGCCTGAACTGCCAAGCCATGTATTTCCTGGACAAGAATCAAGCATCCTAGGACCGGTTTCTGGCTACCAGCCATCTTCAGCCAGGATAGATTGACTCCAGTGGTGTGGAGAGCATGGGACTCACGTCTGAGCATACCCATCCCACTCAGGGTGACAAATACAAAAACAACAATTGATGGACAGAATGCAGAACAATATCATACATTCACCCCAGTACAGAGATCGGGCCTAAATCAATTGGTTTTTTTTGCACTCCACACCACCCCAGTTCAGACATGGCCATATGCAAATCAGCCTTGACCCTGTGCCTCATGGGAAAAGTCCAGCCCGAACTGCCAAGCCATGTCTTTCCTGAACCGGAATCAAGCATCCTAGGACCGGTTTCTGGCTATCAGCCGTCTTCAGCCAGCATAGCTTGACTCCATGTTGTGGGGAGCATGGGACTCATGTCTGAGCAGACCCATCCCACTCGGGGTGACGAATGCAAAAACAACAAGTGATCGACAGAATGCAGAAAAATGTCATACATTCACCCCAGTACAGAGATCTGGGCCTAAATCCATAGTTTTTTTGCACTCCACATCACCCTCGTTCAGACATGGCCATGTGCAAATCAGCCTTGACCCTGTGCCTCATGGGAACAGTCCAGCCCGAGCTGCCAAGCCATGTCTTTCCTGGACCGGAATCAAGCATCCTAGGACCGGTTTCTGGCTATCAGCCATCTTCAGCCAGGACAGCTTGACTCCAGTAGTGTGGAGAGCATGGGACTCACGTCTGAGCATACCCATCCAACTCGGGGTGACAAATACAAAAACAACAATTGATGGACAGAATGCAGAACAATGTCATACATTCACCCCAGTACAGAGATCTAGGCCTAAATCCATTGTTTTTTTTACACTCCACACCACCCCAGTTCAGACATGGCCATATGCAAATCAGCCTTGAACCTGTGCCTCAACGGAACAGTCCAGCCCGAACTGCCAAGCCATGTCTTTCCTGGACCGGAATCAAGCATCCTAGGACCGGTTTCTGGCTATCAGCTGTCTTCAGCCTGGATAGCTTGACTCCAGTGGTGTGGAGAGCATGGGACTCACGTCTGAGCATACCCATCCCACTCGGGGTGACAAATGCAAAAACAACAATTGATGGACAGAATGCAGAACAATGTCATACATTCACCCCAGTACAGAGATCTGGGCCTAAATCCATTGTTTTTGTGCACTCCACACCACCCAGTTCAGACATGGCCATATGCAAATCAGTCTTGACACTGTTCCTCATGGGAACAGTCCAGCCCGAACTGCCAAGCCATGTCTTTCTTGGACCGGAATCAAGCATCCTAGGACCGGTTTCCGGCTATCAGCCGTCTTCAGCCTGGATAGCTTGACTCCAGTGGTGTGGAGAGCATGGGACTCACGTCTAAGCATACCCATCCCAATCGGGGTGACAAATGTAAAAACAACAATTGATGGACAGAATGCAGAACAATGTCATACATTCACCCCAGTACAGAGATCTGGGCCTAAATACATCATTTTTTTGCACTCCACACCACCCCAGTTCTGACATAGCCATATGCAAATCAGCCATGACCCTGTGCCTCATGGGAACAGTCCAGCCCGAACTGCCAAGCCATGTCTTTCCTGGACCGGAATCAAGCATCCTAGGACCGGTTTCTGGCTATCAGGACTCACGTCTGAGCATACCCATCCCACTCGGGGTGACAAATGCAAAAACAACAATTGATGGACAGAATGCAGAACAATATCATACATTCACCCCAGTACAGAGATCGGGCCTAAATCTATTGGTTTTTTTTGCACTCCACACCACCCCAGTTCAGACATGGCCATATGCAAATCAGCCTTGACCCTGTGCCTCATGGGAAAAGTCCAGCCCGAACTGCCAAGCCATGTCTTTCCTGAACCGGAATCAAGCATCCTAGGACCGGTTTCTGGCTATCAGCCGTCTTCAGCCAGCATAGCTTGACTCCATGTTGTGGGGAGCATGGGACTCATGTCTGAGCAGACCCATCCCACTCGGGGTGACGAATGCAAAAACAACAAGTGATCGACAGAATGCAGAAAAATGTCATACATTCACCCCAGTACAGAGATCTGGGCCTAAATCCATAGTTTTTTTGCACTCCACACCACCCCAGTTCAGACATGGCCATATGAAAATCAGCCTTGACCCTGTGCCTCATGGGAACAGTCTTGCCCGAACTTCCAAGCCATGTCTTTCCTGGACCGGAATCAAGCATCCTAGGACCGGTTTCTGGCTATCAGCCGTCTTCAGCCAGGATAGCTTGACTCCAGTGGCGTGGAGAGCATTGGACTCACGTCTGAGCATACTCATCCCACTCGGGGTGACAAAAGCAAAAGCAACAATTGATGGACAGAATGCAGAACAATGTCATACATTCACCGCAGTACAGAGATCTGGGCCTAAATCCATTGTTTTTTGCACTCCACACCACCCCAGTTAAGACATGGCCATATGCAAATCAGCCTTGACCCTGTGCCTCATGGGAACAGTCCAGCCCGAACTGCCAAGCCATGTCTTTCCTGGACAGGAATCAAGCATCCTAGGACCGTTTTCTGGCTATCAGCCATCTTCATCCAGGATAGATTGACTCCAGTGGTGTGGAGAGCATGGGACTCACGTCTGAGCATACCCATCCCACTCGGGGTGACAAATGCAAAAACAACAATTGATGGACAGAATGCAGAACAATATCATACATTCACCCCAGTACAGAGATCGGGCCTAAATCTATTGGGTTTTTTTGCACTCCACACCACCCCAGTTCAGACATGCAAATCAGCCTTGACCCTGTGCCTCATGGGAAAAGTCCAGCCCGAACTGCCAAGCCATGTCTTTCCTGAACCGGAATCAAGCATCCTAGGACCGGTTTCTGGCTATCAGCCGTCTTCAGCCAGCATAGCTTGACTCCATGTTGTGGGGAGCATGGGACTCATGTCTGAGCAGACCCATCCCACTCGGGGTGACGAATGCAAAATCAACAAGTGATCGACAGAATGCAGAAAAATGTCATACATTCACCCCAGTACAGAGATCTGGGCCTAAATCCATAGTTTTTTTTGCACTCCACATCACCCTCGTTCAGACATGGCCATGTGCAAATCAGCCTTGACCCTTTGCCTCATGGGAACAGTCCAGCCCGAACTGCCAAGCCATGTCTTTCCTGGACCGGAATCAAGCATCCTAGGACCGGTTTCTGGCTATCAGCCATCTTCAGCCAGGACAGCTTGACTCCAGTAGTGTGGAGAGCATGGGACTCACGTCTGAGCATACCCATCCAACTCGGGGTGACAAATACAAAAACAACAATTGATGGACAGAATGCAGAACAATGTCATACATTCACCCCAGTACAGAGATCTAGGCCTAAATCCATTGTTTTTTTTACACTCCACACCACCCCAGTTCAGACATGGCCATATGCAAATCAGCCTTGAACCTGTGCCTCAACGGAACAGTCCAGCCCGAACTGCCAAGCCATGTCTTTCCTGGACCGGAATCAAGCATCCTAGGACCGGTTTCTGGCTATCAGCTGTCTTCAGCCTGGATAGCTTGACTCCAGTGGTGTGGAGAGCATGGGACTCACGTCTGAGCATACCCATCCCACTCGGGGTGACAAATGCAAAAACAACAATTGATGGACAGAATGCAGAACAATGTCATACATTCACCCCAGTACAGAGATCTGGGCCTAAATCCATTGTTTTTGTGCACTCCACACCACCCAGTTCAGACATGGCCATATGCAAATCAGCCTTGACCCTGTGCCTCATGGGAACAGTCCTACCAGAACTGCCAAGCCATGTCTTTCCTGGACCGGAATCAAGCATCCTAGGACCGGTTTCTGGCTATCAGCCGTCTTCAGCCAGGATAGCTTGACTCCAGTGGTGTGGAGAGCATGGGACTCACGTCTGAGCATACCCATCTCACTCGGGGTGACAAATGCAAAAACAACAATTGATGGACAGAATGCAGAACAATATCATACATTCACCCCAGTACAGAGATCGGGCCTAAATCTATTGTTTTTTTTTGCACTCCACACCACCCCAGTTCAGACATGGCCATATGCAAATCAGCCTTGACCCTGTGCCTCATGGGAAAAGTCCAGCCCGAACTGCCAAGCCATGTCTTTCCTGAACCGGAATCAAGCATCCTAGGACCGGTTTCTGGCTATCAGCCGTCTTCAGCCAGCATAGCTTGACTCCATGTTGTGGGGAGCATGGGACTCATGTCTGAGCAGACCCATCCCACTCGGGGTGACGAATGCAAAAACAACAAGTGATCGACAGAATGCAGAAAAATGTCATACATTCACCCCAGTACAGAGATCTGGGCCTAAATCCATAGTTTTTTTGCACTCCACACCACCCCAGTTCAGACATGGCCATATGCAAATCAGCCTTGACCCTGTGCCTCATGGGAACAGTCCAGCCCGAACTGCCAAGCCATGTCTTTTCTGGACCGGAATCAAGCATCCTAGGACCGGTTTCCGGCTATCAGCCGTCTTCAGCCTGGATAGCTTGACTCCATTGGTGTGGAGAGCATGGGACTCACGTCTAAGCATACCCATCCCAATCGGGGTGACAAATGTAAAAACAACAATTGATGGACAGAATGCAGAACAATGTCATACATTCACCCCAGTACAGAGATCTGGGCCTAAATCCATTTTTTTGTGCACTCCACACGACCCCAGTTCAGACATGGCCATATAAAAATCAGCCTTGACCCTGTGCCTCATGGGAACAGTCTTGCCCGAACTTCCAAGCCATGTCTTTCCTGGACCGGAATCAAGCATCCTAGGACCGGTTTCTGGCTATCAGCCGTCTTCAGCCAGGATAGCTTGACTCCAGTGGCGTGGAGAGCATTGGACTCACGTCTGAGCATACTCATCCCACTCGGGGTGACAAAAGCAAAAGCAACAATTGATGGACAGAATGCAGAACAATGTCATACATTCACCGCAGTACAGAGATCTGGGCCTAAATCCATTGTTTTTTGCACTCCACACCACCCCAGTTAAGACATGGCCATATGCAAATCAGCCTTGACCCTGTGCCTCATGGGAACAGTCCAGCACGAACTGCCAAGCCATGTCTTTCCTGGACAGGAATCAAGCATCCTAGGACCGTTTTCTGGCTATCAGCCATCTTCATCCAGGATAGATTGACTCCAGTGGTGTGGAGAGCATGGGACTCACGTCTGAGCATACCCATCCCACTCGGGGTGACAAATGCAAAAACAACAATTGATGGACAGAATGCAGAACAATATCATACATTCACCCCAGTACAGAGATCGGGCCTAAATCTATTGGTTTTTTTTGCACTCCACACCACCCCAGTTCAGACATGGCCATATGCAAATCAGCCTTGACCCTGTGCCTCATGGGAAAAGTCCAGCCCGAACTGCCAAGCCATGTCTTTCCTGAACCGGAATCAAGCATCCTAGGACCGGTTTCTGGCTATCAGCCGTCTTCAGCCAGCATAGCTTGACTCCATGTTGTGGGGAGCATGGGACTCATGTCTGAGCAGACCCATCCCACTCGGGGTGACGAATGCAAAAACAACAAGTGATCGACAGAATGCAGAAAAATGTCATACATTCACCCCAGTACAGAGATCTGGGCCTAAATCCATAGTTTTTTTGCACTCCACATCACCCTCACTCCACATCACCCTCGTTCAGACATGGCCATGTGCAAATCAGCCTTGACCCTGTGCCTCATGGGAACAGTCCAGCCCGAACTGCCAAGCCATGTCTTTCCTGGACCGGAATCAAGCATCCTAGGACCGGTTTCTGGCTATCAGCCATCTTCAGCCAGGACAGCTTGACTCCAGTAGTGTGGAGAGCATGGGACTCACGTCTGAGCATACCCATCCAACTCGGGGTGACAAATACAAAAACAACAATTGATGGACAGAATGCAGAACAATGTCATACATTCACCCCAGTACAGAGATCTAGGCCTAAATCCATTGTTTTTTTTACACTCCACACCACCCCAGTTCAGACATGGCCATATGCAAATCAGCCTTGAACCTGTGCCTCAACGGAACAGTCCAGCCCGAACTGCCAAGCCATGTCTTTCCTGGACCGGAATCAAGCATCCTAGGACCGGTTTCTGGCTATCAGCTGTCTTCAGCCTGGATAGCTTGACTCCAGTGGTGTGGAGAGCATGGGACTCACGTCTGAGCATACCCATCCCACTCGGGGTGACAAATGCAAAAACAACAATTGATGGACAGAATGCAGAACAATGTCATACATTCACCCCAGTACAGAGATCTGGGCCTAAATCCATCGCTTTTTTGCACTCCACACCACCCCAGTTCAGACATGGCCATATGCAAATCAGTCTTGACACTGTTCCTCATGGGAACAGTCCAGCCCGAACTGCCAAGCCATGTCTTTCTTGGACCGGAATCAAGCATCCTAGGACCGGTTTCCGGCTATCAGCCGTCTTCAGCCTGGATAGCTTGACTCCAGTGGTGTGGAGAGCATGGGACTCACGTCTAAGCATACCCATCCCAATCGGGGTGACAAATGTAAAAACAACAATTGATGGACAGAATGCAGAACAATGTCATACATTCACCCCAGTACAGAGATCTGGGCCTAAATACATCATTTTTTTGCACTCCACACCACCCCAGTTCTGACATAGCCATATGCAAATCAGCCATGACCCTGTGCCTCATGGGAACAGTCCAGCCCGAACTGCCAAGCCATGTCTTTCCTGGACCGGAATCAAGCATCCTAGGACCGGTTTCTGGCTATCAGGACTCACGTCTGAGCACACCCATCCCACTCGGGGTGACAAATGCAAAAACAACAATTGATGGACAGAATGCAGAACAATATCATACATTCACCCCAGTACAGAGATCGGGCCTAAATCTATTGTTTTTTTTTGCACTCCACACCACCCCAGTTCAGACATGGCCATATGCAAATCAGCCTTGACCCTGTGCCTCATGGGAAAAGTCCAGCCCGAACTGCCAAGCCATGTCTTTCCTGAACCGGAATCAAGCATCCTAGGACCGGTTTCTGGCTATCAGCCGTCTTCAGCCAGCATAGCTTGACTCCATGTTGTGGGGAGCATGGGACTCATGTCTGAGCAGACCCATCCCACTCGGGGTGACGAATGCAAAAACAACAAGTGATCGACAGAATGCAGAAAAATGTCATACATTCACCCCAGTACAGAGATCTGGGCCTAAATCCATAGTTTTTTTGCACTCCACACCACCCCAGTTCAGACATGGCCATATGCAAATCAGCCTTGACCCTGTGCCTCATGGGAACAGTCCAGCCCGAACTGCCAAGCCATGTCTTTTCTGGACCGGAATCAAGCATCCTAGGACCGGTTTCCGGCTATCAGCCGTCTTCAGCCTGGATAGCTTGACTCCAGTGGTGTGGAGAGCATGGGACTCATGTCTGAGCAGACCCATCCCACTCGGGGTGACGAATGCAAAAACAACAAGTGATCGACAGAATGCAGAAAAATGTCATACATTCACCCCAGTACAGAGATCTGGGCCTAAATCCATAGTTTTTTTGCACTCCACATCACCCTCACTCCACATCACCCTCGTTCAGACATGGCCATGTGCAAATCAGCCTTGACCCTGTGCCTCATGGGAACAGTCCAGCCCGAACTGCCAAGCCATGTCTTTCCTGGACCGGAATCAAGCATCCTAGGACCGGTTTCTGGCTATCAGCCATCTTCAGCCAGGACAGCTTGACTCCAGTAGTGTGGAGAGCATGGGACTCACGTCTGAGCATACCCATCCAACTCGGGGTGACAAATACAAAAACAACAATTGATGGACAGAATGCAGAACAATGTCATACATTCACCCCAGTACAGAGATCTAGGCCTAAATCCATTGTTTTTTTTACACTCCACACCACCCCAGTTCAGACATGGCCATATGCAAATCAGCCTTGAACCTGTGCCTCAACGGAACAGTCCAGCCCGAACTGCCAAGCCATGTCTTTCCTGGACCGGAATCAAGCATCCTAGGACCGGTTTCTGGCTATCAGCTGTCTTCAGCCTGGATAGCTTGACTCCAGTGGTGTGGAGAGCATGGGACTCACGTCTGAGCATACCCATCCCACTCGGGGTGACAAATGCAAAAACAACAATTGATGGACAGAATGCAGAACAATGTCATACATTCACCCCAGTACAGAGATCTGGGCCTAAATCCATTGTTTTTGTGCACTCCACACCACCCAGTTCAGACATGGCCATATGCAAATCAGCCTTGACCCTGTGCCTCATGGGAACAGTCCTACCAGAACTGCCAAGCCATGTCTTTCCTGGACCGGAATCAAGCATCCTAGGACCGGTTTCTGGCTATCAGCCGTCTTCAGCCAGGATAGCTTGACTCCAGTGGTGTGGAGAGCATGGGACTCACGTCTGAGCATACCCATCTCACTCGGGGTGACAAATGCAAAAACAACAATTGATGGACAGAATGCAGAACAATATCATACATTCACCCCAGTACAGAGATCGGGCCTAAATCTATTGTTTTTTTTTGCACTCCACACCACCCCAGTTCAGACATGGCCATATGCAAATCAGCCTTGACCCTGTGCCTCATGGGAAAAGTCCAGCCCGAACTGCCAAGCCATGTCTTTCCTGAACCGGAATCAAGCATCCTAGGACCGGTTTCTGGCTATCAGCCGTCTTCAGCCAGCATAGCTTGACTCCATGTTGTGGGGAGCATGGGACTCATGTCTGAGCAGACCCATCCCACTCGGGGTGACGAATGCAAAAACAACAAGTGATCGACAGAATGCAGAAAAATGTCATACATTCACCCCAGTACAGAGATCTGGGCCTAAATCCATAGTTTTTTTGCACTCCACACCACCCCAGTTCAGACATGGCCATATGCAAATCAGCCTTGACCCTGTGCCTCATGGGAACAGTCCAGCCCGAACTGCCAAGCCATGTCTTTTCTGGACCGGAATCAAGCATCCTAGGACCGGTTTCCGGCTATCAGCCGTCTTCAGCCTGGATAGCTTGACTCCATTGGTGTGGAGAGCATGGGACTCACGTCTAAGCATACCCATCCCAATCGGGGTGACAAATGTAAAAACAACAATTGATGGACAGAATGCAGAACAATGTCATACATTCACCCCAGTACAGAGATCTGGGCCTAAATCCATTTTTTTGTGCACTCCACACGACCCCAGTTCAGACATGGCCATATAAAAATCAGCCTTGACCCTGTGCCTCATGGGAACAGTCTTGCCCGAACTTCCAAGCCATGTCTTTCCTGGACCGGAATCAAGCATCCTAGGACCGGTTTCTGGCTATCAGCCGTCTTCAGCCAGGATAGCTTGACTCCAGTGGCGTGGAGAGCATTGGACTCACGTCTGAGCATACTCATCCCACTCGGGGTGACAAAAGCAAAAGCAACAATTGATGGACAGAATGCAGAACAATGTCATACATTCACCGCAGTACAGAGATCTGGGCCTAAATCCATTGTTTTTTGCACTCCACACCACCCCAGTTAAGACATGGCCATATGCAAATCAGCCTTGACCCTGTGCCTCATGGGAACAGTCCAGCCCGAACTGCCAAGCCATGTCTTTCCTGGACAGGAATCAAGCATCCTAGGACCGTTTTCTGGCTATCAGCCATCTTCATCCAGGATAGATTGACTCCAGTGGTGTGGAGAGCATGGGACTCACGTCTGAGCATACCCATCCCACTCGGGGTGACAAATGCAAAAACAACAATTGATGGACAGAATGCAGAACAATATCATACATTCACCCCAGTACAGAGATCGGGCCTAAATCTATTGGTTTTTTTTGCACTCCACACCACCCCAGTTCAGACATGGCCATATGCAAATCAGCCTTGACCCTGTGCCTCATGGGAAAAGTCCAGCCCGAACTGCCAAGCCATGTCTTTCCTGAACCGGAATCAAGCATCCTAGGACCGGTTTCTGGCTATCAGCCGTCTTCAGCCAGCATAGCTTGACTCCATGTTGTGGGGAGCATGGGACTCATGTCTGAGCAGACCCATCCCACTCGGGGTGACGAATGCAAAAACAACAAGTGATCGACAGAATGCAGAAAAATGTCATACATTCACCCCAGTACAGAGATCTGGGCCTAAATCCATAGTTTTTTTGCACTCCACATCACCCTCACTCCACATCACCCTCGTTCAGACATGGCCATGTGCAAATCAGCCTTGACCCTGTGCCTCATGGGAACAGTCCAGCCCGAACTGCCAAGCCATGTCTTTCCTGGACCGGAATCAAGCATCCTAGGACCGGTTTCTGGCTATCAGCCATCTTCAGCCAGGACAGCTTGACTCCAGTAGTGTGGAGAGCATGGGACTCACGTCTGAGCATACCCATCCAACTCGGGGTGACAAATACAAAAACAACAATTGATGGACAGAATGCAGAACAATGTCATACATTCACCCCAGTACAGAGATCTAGGCCTAAATCCATTGTTTTTTTTACACTCCACACCACCCCAGTTCAGACATGGCCATATGCAAATCAGCCTTGAACCTGTGCCTCAACGGAACAGTCCAGCCCGAACTGCCAAGCCATGTCTTTCCTGGACCGGAATCAAGCATCCTAGGACCGGTTTCTGGCTATCAGCTGTCTTCAGCCTGGATAGCTTGACTCCAGTGGTGTGGAGAGCATGGGACTCACGTCTGAGCATACCCATCCCACTCGGGGTGACAAATGCAAAAACAACAATTGATGGACAGAATGCAGAACAATGTCATACATTCACCCCAGTACAGAGATCTGGGCCTAAATCCATCGCTTTTTTGCACTCCACACCACCCCAGTTCAGACATGGCCATATGCAAATCAGTCTTGACACTGTTCCTCATGGGAACAGTCCAGCCCGAACTGCCAAGCCATGTCTTTCTTGGACCGGAATCAAGCATCCTAGGACCGGTTTCCGGCTATCAGCCGTCTTCAGCCTGGATAGCTTGACTCCAGTGGTGTGGAGAGCATGGGACTCACGTCTAAGCATACCCATCCCAATCGGGGTGACAAATGTAAAAACAACAATTGATGGACAGAATGCAGAACAATGTCATACATTCACCCCAGTACAGAGATCTGGGCCTAAATACATCATTTTTTTGCACTCCACACCACCCCAGTTCTGACATAGCCATATGCAAATCAGCCATGACCCTGTGCCTCATGGGAACAGTCCAGCCCGAACTGCCAAGCCATGTCTTTCCTGGACCGGAATCAAGCATCCTAGGACCGGTTTCTGGCTATCAGGACTCACGTCTGAGCACACCCATCCCACTCGGGGTGACAAATGCAAAAACAACAATTGATGGACAGAATGCAGAACAATATCATACATTCACCCCAGTACAGAGATCGGGCCTAAATCTATTGTTTTTTTTTGCACTCCACACCACCCCAGTTCAGACATGGCCATATGCAAATCAGCCTTGACCCTGTGCCTCATGGGAAAAGTCCAGCCCGAACTGCCAAGCCATGTCTTTCCTGAACCGGAATCAAGCATCCTAGGACCGGTTTCTGGCTATCAGCCGTCTTCAGCCAGCATAGCTTGACTCCATGTTGTGGGGAGCATGGGACTCATGTCTGAGCAGACCCATCCCACTCGGGGTGACGAATGCAAAAACAACAAGTGATCGACAGAATGCAGAAAAATGTCATACATTCACCCCAGTACAGAGATCTGGGCCTAAATCCATAGTTTTTTTGCACTCCACACCACCCCAGTTCAGACATGGCCATATGCAAATCAGCCTTGACCCTGTGCCTCATGGGAACAGTCCAGCCCGAACTGCCAAGCCATGTCTTTTCTGGACCGGAATCAAGCATCCTAGGACCGGTTTCCGGCTATCAGCCGTCTTCAGCCTGGATAGCTTGACTCCAGTGGTGTGGAGAGCATGGGACTCATGTCTGAGCAGACCCATCCCACTCGGGGTGACGAATGCAAAAACAACAAGTGATCGACAGAATGCAGAAAAATGTCATACATTCACCCCAGTACAGAGATCTGGGCCTAAATCCATAGTTTTTTTGCACTCCACATCACCCTCACTCCACATCACCCTCGTTCAGACATGGCCATGTGCAAATCAGCCTTGACCCTGTGCCTCATGGGAACAGTCCAGCCCGAACTGCCAAGCCATGTCTTTCCTGGACCGGAATCAAGCATCCTAGGACCGGTTTCTGGCTATCAGCCATCTTCAGCCAGGACAGCTTGACTCCAGTAGTGTGGAGAGCATGGGACTCACGTCTGAGCATACCCATCCAACTCGGGGTGACAAATACAAAAACAACAATTGATGGACAGAATGCAGAACAATGTCATACATTCACCCCAGTACAGAGATCTAGGCCTAAATCCATTGTTTTTTTTACACTCCACACCACCCCAGTTCAGACATGGCCATATGCAAATCAGCCTTGAACCTGTGCCTCAACGGAACAGTCCAGCCCGAACTGCCAAGCCATGTCTTTCCTGGACCGGAATCAAGCATCCTAGGACCGGTTTCTGGCTATCAGCTGTCTTCAGCCTGGATAGCTTGACTCCAGTGGTGTGGAGAGCATGGGACTCACGTCTGAGCATACCCATCCCACTCGGGGTGACAAATGCAAAAACAACAATTGATGGACAGAATGCAGAACAATGTCATACATTCACCCCAGTACAGAGATCTGGGCCTAAATCCATCGCTTTTTTGCACTCCACACCACCCCAGTTCAGACATGGCCATATGCAAATCAGTCTTGACACTGTTCCTCATGGGAACAGTCCAGCCCGAACTGCCAAGCCATGTCTTTCTTGGACCGGAATCAAGCATCCTAGGACCGGTTTCCGGCTATCAGCCGTCTTCAGCCTGGATAGCTTGACTCCAGTGGTGTGGAGAGCATGGGACTCACGTCTAAGCATACCCATCCCAATCGGGGTGACAAATGTAAAAACAACAATTGATGGACAGAATGCAGAACAATGTCATACATTCACCCCAGTACAGAGATCTGGGCCTAAATACATCATTTTTTTGCACTCCACACCACCCCAGTTCTGACATAGCCATATGCAAATCAGCCATGACCCTGTGCCTCATGGGAACAGTCCAGCCCGAACTGCCAAGCCATGTCTTTCCTGGACCGGAATCAAGCATCCTAGGACCGGTTTCTGGCTATCAGGAATCACGTCTGAGCACACCCATCCCACTCGGGGTGACAAATGCAAAAACAACAATTGATGGACAGAATGCAGAACAATATCATACATTCACCCCAGTACAGAGATCGGGCCTAAATCTATTGTTTTTTTTTGCACTCCACACCACCCCAGTTCAGACATGGCCATATGCAAATCAGCCTTGACCCTGTGCCTCATGGGAAAAGTCCAGCCCGAACTGCCAAGCCATGTCTTTCCTGAACCGGAATCAAGCATCCTAGGACCGGTTTCTGGCTATCAGCCGTCTTCAGCCAGCATAGCTTGACTCCATGTTGTGGGGAGCATGGGACTCATGTCTGAGCAGACCCATCCCACTCGGGGTGACGAATGCAAAAACAACAAGTGATCGACAGAATGCAGAAAAATGTCATACATTCACCCCAGTACAGAGATCTGGGCCTAAATCCATAGTTTTTTTGCACTCCACACCACCCCAGTTCAGACATGGCCATATGCAAATCAGCCTTGACCCTGTGCCTCATGGGAACAGTCCAGCCCGAACTGCCAAGCCATGTCTTTTCTGGACCGGAATCAAGCATCCTAGGACCGGTTTCCGGCTATCAGCCGTCTTCAGCCTGGATAGCTTGACTCCAGAGGTGTGGAGAGCATGGGACTCACGTCTAAGCATACCCATCCCAATCGGGGTGACAAATGTAAAAACAACAATTGATGGACAGAATGCAGAACAATGTCATACATTCACCCCAGTACAGAGATCTGGGCCTAAATCCATTTTTTTTGTGCACTCCACACGACCCCAGTTCAGACATGGCCATATAAAAATCAGCCTTGACCCTGTGCCTCATGGGAACAGTCTTGCCCGAACTTCCAAGCCATGTCTTTCCTGGACCGGAATCAAGCATCCTAGGACCGGTTTCTGGCTATCAGCCGTCTTCAGCCAGGATAGCTTGACTCCAGTGGCGTGGAGAGCATTGGACTCACGTCTGAGCATACTCATTCCACTCGGGGTGACAAAAGCAAAAGCAACAATTGATGGACAGAATGCAGAACAATGTCATACATTCACCGCAGTACAGAGATCTGGGCCTAAATCCATTGTTTTTTGCACTCCACACCACCCCAGTTAAGACATGGCCATATGCAAATCAGCCTTGACCCTGTGCCTCATGGGAACAGTCCAGCCCGAACTGCCAAGCCATGTCTTTCCTGGACAGGAATCAAGCATCCTAGGACCGTTTTCTGGCTATCAGCCATCTTCATCCAGGATAGATTGACTCTAGTGGTGTGGAGAGCATGGGACTCATGTCTGAGCATACCCATCCCACTCGGGGTGACACATGCAAAAACAACAATTGATGGACAGAATGCAGAACAATGTCATACATTCACCCCAGTACAGAGATCTGGGCCTAAATCCATCGTTTTTTTGCACTCCACACCACCCCAGTTCAGACATGGCCATATGCAAATCAGCCTTGAACCTGTGCCTCATGGGAACAGTCCAGCCCGAACTGCCAAGCCATGTCTTTCCTGGACCGGAATCAAGCCTCCTAGGACCGGTTTCTGGCTATCAGTAGTCTTCAGCCTGGATAGCTTGACTCCAGTGGTGTGGAGAGCATGGGACTCACGTCTGAGCATACCCATCCCACTCGGGGTGACAAATGCAAAAACAACAATTGATGGACAGAATGCAGAACAACGTCATACATTCACCCCAGTACAGAGATCTGGGCCTAAATCCATCGTTTTTGTGCACTCCACACCACCCCAGTTCAGACATCGCCATATGCAAATCAGCCTTGACCCTGTGCCTCATGGGAACAGTCCTGCCCGAACTGCCAAGCCATGTCTTTCCTGGACCGGAATCAAGCATCCTTGGACCAGTTTCTGGCTATCAACCATCTTCAGCCAGGATAGCTTGACTCCATCGTGTGGAGAGCATGGGACTCACGTCCGAGCATACCCATCCCACTCGGGGTGACAAATGCAAAAACAACAATTGATGGACAGAATGCAGAACAATGTCATACATTCACCCCAGTACAGAGATCTGGGCCTACATCCATCGTTTTTGTGCACTCCATACCACCCCAGTTCAGACATGGCCATATGCGAATCAGCCTTGACCCTGTGCCTCTTGGTAACAGTTCAGCCCGAACTGCCAAGCCATGTCTTTCCTGGACTGGAATCAAGCATCCTAGGACCGGTTTCTGGCTATCAGCCGCCTTCAGCCGGGAAAGCTTGACTCCAGTGGTGTGGAGAGCATGGGACTCACGTCTGAGCATACCCATCCCACTCGAGGTGACAAATGCAAAAACAACAATTGATGGACAGAATGCAGAGCAATGTCATACATTCACCCCAGTACAGAGATCTGGGCCTAAATCCATCGTTTTTTTGCACTCCACACCACCCCAGTTCAGACATGGCCATATGCAAATCAGCCTTGAACCTGTGCCTCATGGGAACAGTCCAGCCCGAACTGCCAAGCCATGTCTTTCCTGGACCGGAATCAAGCCTCCTAGGACCGGTTTCTGGCTATCAGTAGTCTTCAGCCTGGATAGCTTGACTCCAGTGGTGTGGAGAGCATGGGACTCACGTCTGAGCATACCCATCCCACTCGGGGTGACAAATGCAAAAACAACAATTGATGGACAGAATGCAGAACAATGTCATACATTCACCCCAGTACAGAGATCTGGGCCTAAATCCATCGTTTTTGTGCACTCCACACCACCCCAGTTCAGACATCGCCATATGCAAATCAGCCTTGACCCTGTGCCTCATGGGAATAGTCCTGCCCGAACTGCCAAGCCATGTCTTTCCTGGACCGGAATCAAGCATCCTTGGACCAGTTTCTGGCTATCAGCCATCTTCAGCCAGGATAGCTTGACTCCATCGTGTGGAGAGCATGGGACTCATGTCCGAGCATACCCATCCCACTCGGGGTGACAAATGCAAAAACAACAATTGATGGACAGAATGCAGAACAATGTCATACATTCACCCCAGTACAGAGATCTGGGCCTACATCCATCGTTTTTGTGCACTCCATACCACCCCAGTTCAGACATGGCCATATGCGAATCAGCCTTGACCCTGTGCCTCTTGGTAACAGTTCAGCCCGAACTGCCAAGCCATGTCTTTCCTGGACTGGAATCAAGCATCCTAGGACCGGTTTCTGGCTATCAGCCGCCTTCAGCCGGGAAAGCTTGACTCCAGTGGTGTGGAGAGCATGGGACTCACGTCTGAGCATACCCATCCCACTCAGGGTGACAAATGCAAAAACAACAATTGATGGACAGAATGCAGAACAATGTCATACATTCACCCCAATAGAGAGATCTGGGCCTAAATCCATTGTTTTTTTGAACTCCACACCAACCCAGTTCAGACATGGCCATATGCAAATCATCCATGACCCTGTGCCTCATGGGAACAGTCCAGCCCGAACTGCCAAGCCATGTCTTTCCTGGACAGGAATCAAGCATCCTAGGACCGGTTTCTGGCTATCAGCCATCTTCATCCAGGATAGATTGACTCTAGTGGTGTGGAGAGCATGGGACTCATGTCTGAGCATACCCATCCCACTCGGGGTGACAAATGCAAAAACAACAATTGATGGACAGAATGCAGAACAATGTCATACATTCACCCCAGTACAGAGATCTGGGCCTAAATCCATCGTTTTTTTGCAACTCCACACCACCCCAGTTCAGACATGGCCATATGCAAACCAGCCTTGACCCTGTGCCTCATGGGAACAGTCCAGCCCGAACTGCCAAGCCATGTCTTTCCTGGGCTGGAATCAAGCCTCCTAGGACCGGTTTCTGGCTATCAGCCATCTTCAGCCTGGATAGCTTGACTCCAGTGGTGTGGAGAGCATGGGACTCACGTCTGAGCATACCCATCCCACTCGGGGTGACAAATGCAAAAACAACAATTGATGGACAGAATGCAGAACAATGTCATACATTCACCCCAGTACACAGATCTGGGCCTAAATCCATCGTTTTTGTGCACTCCACACCACCCCAGTTCAGACATCGCCATATGCAATTCAGCCTTGACCCTGTGCCTCATGGGAACAGTCCTGCCCGAACTGCCAAGCCATGTCTTTCCTGGACCGGAATCAAGCATCCTTGGACCAGTTTCTGGCTATCAGCTGTCTTCAGCCAGGATAGCTTGACTCCATCCTGTGGAGAGCATGGGACTCACGTCTGAGCATACCCATCCCACTCGGGGAGACAAATGCAAAAACAATTGATGGACAGAATGCAGAACAATGTCATACATTCACCCCAGTACAGAGATCTGGGCCTAAATCCATCGTTTTTTTGCACTCCACACCACCCCAGTTCAGACATGGCCATATGTAAATCAGCCTTGACCCTGTGCCTCAAGGGAACAGTCCAGCCCGAACTGCCACGCCATGTCTTTCCTGGACTGGTATCAAGCATCCTAGGTCCGGTTTCTGGCTATCAGCCGTCTTCAGCCTGGATAGCTTGACTCCAGTGGTGTGGAGAGCATGGGACTCACGTCTGAGCATACCCATCCCACTCGGGGTGACAAATGCAAAAACAACAATTGATGGACAGAATGCAGAACAATGTCATACATGCACCCGAGTACAGAGATCTGGGCATAAATCCATTGTTTTTGTGCACTCCACACCACGCCAGTTCAGACATGGCCATGTGCAAATCAGCCTTGACCCTGTGCCTCATGGGAACAGTTCAGCCCAAACTGCCAAGCCTTGTCTTTCCTGGACCGGAATCAAGCATCCTAGGACCGGTTTCTGGCTATCAGCCATCTTCAGCCAGGATAGCTTGACTCCAGCGGTGTGGAGAGCATGGGACTCACGTCTGAGCATACCCATCCCACTCGGGGTGACAAATGCAAAAACAACAATTGATGGACAGAATGCAAAACAATGTCATACATTCACCCCAGTACAGAGATCTGGGCCTGAATCCATCGTTTTTTTGCACTCCACGCCTCCCAAGTTCAGACATGGCCATATGCAAATCAGCCTTGACCCTGTGCCTCATGGGAACAGTCAAGCCCGAACTGCCAAGCCATGTCTTTCCTGGACTAGGACACAAGCATCCTAGGACCAGTTTCTGGCTATCAGGACTCACGTCTGAGCATACCCATCCCACTCAGGGTGACAAATGCAAAATCAACAATTGATGGACAGAATGCAGAACAATGTCATACATTCACCCCAGTACAGATCTCTGGGGCTAAATCCATCATTTTTTTACACTCCACACCACCCCAGTTCAGACATGGCCATATGCAATTCAGCCTTGACCCTGTGCCTCATGGGAACAGTCCAGCCCGAACTGCCAAGCCATTTCTTTCCTGGATCGGAATCAAGCATCCTAGGACCAGTTTGTGGCTATCAGCCGTCTTCAGCCAGGATAGCTTGACTCCATGGTGTGGAGAGCATGGGACTCACGTGTGAGCATACCCATCCCACTCAGGGTGACAAATGCAAAAACAACAATTGATGGACAGAATGCAGAACAATGTCATACATTCACCCCAGTGCAGAGATCTGGGCCTAAATCCATTGTTTTTTGCACTCAACACCACCCCAGTTCAGACATGGCCATATGCAAATCAGCCTTGACCCTGTGCATCATGGGAACAGTCCAGCCTGAACTGCCAAGCTATGACTTTCCTGGACCGGAAACAAGCATCCTAGGACCGGTTTCTGGCTATCAGCCATCTTCAGCCAGGATAGCTTGACTCCAGTGGTGTGGAGAGCATGGGACTCACATCTGAGCATACCCATCTCACTCGGGGTGACAAATGCAAAAACAATAATTGATGGACAGAATGCAGAACAATGTCATACATTCACCCCAGTACAGAGATCAGGGCCTAAATCCATCCCTTTTTTTACACTCCACACCGCCCCAGTTCAGACATGGCCATATGCAAAACAGCCCTGACCCTGTGCCTCTTCGGAAGAGTCCAGCCCGAACTGCCAAACCATGTCTTTCCTGGACCGGAATCAAGCATCCTAGGACCAGTTTCTGGCTATCAGCCGTCTTTAGCCAGTATCGCTTGACTCCAGTGGTGTGGAGAGCATGGGACTCAAGTCTGAGCATACCCATCCCACTCGGGGTGACAATTGCAAAAAGGACAATTGAAGGACAGAATCCAGAACAATGTCATACATTCACCCCAGTACAGAGATCCAGGCCTAAATCCATCATTTTTTTGCACTCCACACCACCCCAGTTCAGACATGGCCATATGCAAATCAGCATTGACCCTGTGCCTCATGGGAACTGTCCAGCCCGAACTGTCAAGACATGTCTTTCCTGGACCGGAATCAAGCATCCTAGTACCGGTTTCTGGCTGTCAGCCATCTTCAGCCAGGATAGCGTGACTCCAGTGGTGTGGAGAGCATGGGTCTCACGTCTGAGCATACCCATCCCACTCATGGTGACAAATGCAAAAACAATAATTGATGGACAGAATGCAGAACAATGTCATATATTCACCCCAGTACAGAGATCTGGGCCTAAATCCATTGTTTTTTTGCACTCCACACCACCCCAGTTCAGAAATGGCCATATGGAAATCAGCCTTGACCCTGTGCCTCATGGGAACAGTCCAGCCCGAACTGCCAAGCCATGTCTTTCCTGGACCTGAATCAAGCATCCTAGGACCGGTTTCTGGCTATCAGCCGTCTTTAGCCAGGATAGCTTGACTCCAGTGGGGTGGAGAGTATAGGACTCACGTCTGAGCATTTGCATATGGCTGAGTTCAAACTGGAATGGCAGGTTGAGCAAAAAAACGATGGATTTAGGCCCAGATCTCTGTATTGGGGTGAATGTATGACATTGTTCTGCATTCTGTCCATCAACTGTTGTTTTTGCATTTGTCACCCCTAGTGGGACGGGAATGCTCAGACGTGAGTCCCGTGCTCTCCATGCCTCTGGAGTCAAGCTATCCAGGCTGATGAGGACTGAAAGCCTGAAACTGGTCCTAGGATGCTTGTTTCCAGTCCAGGAAGGACCTGGCTTGGCAGTTCGGGCTGGACTGTTCCCATGGGGCACAGGGTCAAGACTGATTTGCATATGGCTGGTTCAAACTGGAATGGCATAGTGAGCAAAAAAACGATGGATTTAGGCCCAGATCTCTGTACTGGGGTGAATGTATGACATTGTTCTGCATTCTGTCCATCAAGTGTTGTTTTGCATTTATCTTTTGTAGCTCATACAGTCCCAACTCCCCACCTTGAGCGATTTCCCACTGATGTGTAGTAAGTAACTAGCAACTATGCATGCATCAGCTTGTATGCTTTGAAAAAAAATGCAGACTGAGGTGACCCGAGAAACAATGATCAATCGTAGCAATTTATTACTAGTTCCAATGTAGTTTCAGGAAATTTGGAACCGAGTCAGGAAATTAAGGAATAGGTCCACGATACTAATAGGAGAGGACATCTGGGTTATAAAAATTAAATGAAATGTTACCACATTTGCCTCTACCAGTCAAAAAGAATTTGGGGGATTATCTTTACCATTAAACGTTTTTAATTTTATTTTGTTTATTTCTTACACCAGCATCCAGGAGCAAGAGGGATACAAGGCAAGTACTATCACTACCACACAGGTAGGTGAGGTGGCAGTAGGTGCTTCCATGAGGGCAGATGGCTCTCCTGGGCCCAGTAAGTCCCCCTGTTAATATTATTTTTATCCCTTCTTTGATTCTTCTTTTACCACTCCGCATTTAGAAGTTTGTTTTTCCTTTTTACTGTGCCTGTCTCCTAATTTTATTCCAATTCCACTTTGATCTGTTTCACATATCCTTCTTATCCCTCCATTAACCTATTTATTACTTATTTTCTTTATGTTTCAAGATTCTGTACTTGACTTCCAAACTATCTGTAATAGTCTGTAGCTTCATTTTTCTTCTGCTTTGTCAGTAAACTTTCCCTTTCCCCTTATAGACTGGTGGTACAGTAAAGTAAAACTCAAAGTACCCATTTTAGGTCTGGTACTCTACTGTGAAGATTGCATGCCCAATTAAGGTTTTCTATGTATGGTGGTTGAGAAGGCTTTATTTTTGTTGCTCCTGCACAAACAGTACTGTAAAAAAACCTAGAGTGGCCATGATGATGGTGGAACCCCACCAGTGGTGTGCATGCATTATTTTCATGGTATACCACCAGTTAATGACCATGCAGCATGGCTGGAAGTATGATGAGGAGGATGGCCTCATTGCATTTGCCAGCTAGGACCATATGTCATTCGTTGAATAATTATTAAACCACTTCATTGAGGGTCAATAACTCAGATTCATTATAGCTCTGCCCCTCCATAGTTCAAAAATGTTTTTGTTCTGCTTGTCTACCTGACTTTTCAATGATTGCCACCTAACAAAATGCTCAACATGATGTTTTGAATTTTGATAGAAGATTATGGTACTTTAGCCGAGCTGTAATGATGTTTTGTTTGTGTGGCTGTATTTTGCTTAAAACTAAACGCGGGATGAGTATCTGGCATCTGAAATTATAAATGTGTAATGTCTTTTCTAGCCGCACAGACCACCAGTCAACAGTGAGGGGGAGAGACATAAGTAGCAGGGGCGGGCAGTGGTAAGTCACATTGCTTACTTATTGCCTAATAGTAATATACTCAGTGGCGGGCGTTGACTGACCCATGAACAACACCCCGCTTTAGCAGATATAGTGGGAGTTGAGTAGTTTTGTCCTCTTCTATCTGCAACGCAGCAGTCAAAGGTTCATAAATGAAATTTAAGAATAAAGGCTTAGTGGGAAAGACAAAACAGGATGAAAGGAGAAAAGATGGGTGACATGTATGTAATATATGAGTGAAAGGATATATGTGCGAAAGGATGCATATATGTAGTTGATGATGATAGTGATGAAGCCTGATTTCGCAAAAAAAACCTGCTCAATTGAACACCCCTATAATACGTACTAACAGTAAGTAGTGTTAGAATGATTAATGTGCACAACTACACTAAACATGGGAAGTTTGCTTTGCAAAATGCTTGAACTAACCAGAATAATATGTAAATGACCAGAAATGTAATAATCTTGTGTTCAGAATGAATTAAGAAGGTTTGCATGGCAAGGCTGCATGTGTATTTAGTAAAAGCATAACATGTGTTGCTTTATTCTAAGAATTAATGCAGCTTTTCTGCTTATGGTATGCTAGGCTAACTGTTAACATGAAGTAGAGTTAAGGTGGGTGGTAATGTTAAAGTTAAAGTGAAAATGCATCATCATATAATTGATAAATGTTTTTTTTCCGTTCTGTTAGTAATGGACGAGTACTCCATCTTTTTAAATTAGCCTCACAGAGGGCGTGTGGAGTTGGGAGCGAGCAGGAGCTATGTGACCATGTGACAGAACTGTTGTGTAAAGCTGAAAAAGTGTGACCTGGTGAAGGACAGGACATTGACAAGCAGCCAACGGCAGTGTCATCGTGGGAACAAAACCTGAAGTTGTTGAATTTTAAAAAATGTACCATAAATTGTTACATGTGTACTCATGAGAGAGAAGAGTTATTGATGACTGTGTAAAAAAATGTTTAGGCCAATGGTGTAGTCAAGAGTAAATGATTTCACAGTGGGGTGACATCCCACCCTAGAATTCAACCAATCCCTTTGCGAGAAAATGAGAACTTAGCAACTATTTTGGGACAGACATGTATTTTTAGGGTAGAAGACTAGGAGACAGATGTAGGTGGCCAAATATCGGTCGGTAACGGGCAATTTCGGCCGTTACCGACCGGTATTTGGAGTTTGAGATGTAGGGCCCTTAAATATTACAGATTCAGTAAATTTACTAAATCGGTAAATTTACCGATTTTATAAAATACCGAATCAGTAAATTTACTGAATCTGTAAATCTAGATGTAGGTGGCACTGAAAACAGTGCCACAGGCCCTTAAGAATTCCTTATTTACCACTAAATAATATTTTGTGGTAAATAACGAATTCCAGTGTACATGCACATCTGTGCATGTACACATGTGCCATGTTGCACAAATACATGCCCTACGGGCATGTATGTGTGTCACATGGTACACAAGCCAGAATCAGGGGTGCAACAGGGTGTCAAAGTGACACCCTGTCCCCCTTGACAATTCGGTAATTTTACCGAATCGGTATTTACCGATTCGGTAAATGCCATTGATTCCTATGGGCCTCAAGGCCCATAGGAATCAATGGCAATTACCGAATCAGTAAATACAGATTCGGTAATTACCGAATCATACCGATTCGGTAAAAATTACAGAATTTTTTCCTACATCTCATTTACCGAATCTAGAATACCGAATCGGTAAAATTCGGTGTTCTAGAGTCGGTAAATGAGATTTACCTACATTGGGCCCCAAGTGCTTTAGGGGTGTGGTTTTGGGTCGCTTAGTCTGACGGTGTTCGACAGAGAGATGCGCCGCTGTTCGTTGTGCTGCAGAGAGGGCAAGCTGTGCCTGTCCTGTCCCTGTCCTGATTCTTGAGTCTTTGATCCATGATTCTTCGTTTAGGGGTCCCCCCACTGCTACCTAGACCTGGGTGGTAGTTTTCCCCTTACAGATCCTTTGGGTTTGTATTTGATCTAATTTAGCATTGCAGAAATACATTTTTGCAATTGTATTTCTTGTCTCTGTACTTTCTGTCTCTTCATCTATCCATTCAAATTGTTAGTTTAAAAATCAATATAATTTACTTGCATCTAATGTCTCTTCATCTATCCACTTTTTGCAACGTATATTTGAAATTATAGTTCCTTTATTGCTATGATTAGATTTTTGCCCTGTCTCTCATGAGGTTTCCAGTATTTGAAGTTATGGACTAATCAATATGAAAATTTCCATTGGCATCAACTCTTCAACTAATTGGTCCATCAACCAAGTAGATGAAGTCGATTGTTATTTTATTCAGATACGCAAAAGGACAGGATATTTATATTTTGTGCCTGAGTAGCAAGAGTAAATGGAGACAAGTTAACAAACTTCACCCCAGCACATCAGGGATTTGGGTAAATGAGTATGGGCCAAAGTATGTGATTTTATTGAATATTTATCCCTGATAAATTTATTGGCTTCGTGCTGGATCAATAGGAATCATTCTGTATGGCTGGGTGAAGGGTGGTTGAAAGGAATGCGTGCGTGGGTTAAGGCAAAGAAGGATGGGTGAATGGAATGGGTGAAAGCAAGGATGCATCGGTGGGTAAATGGATGTTAGTGAAAGGTTTGTTCAGAGCTATGTTTGGATGGTTTGTTTGATTGGATAATGATGACTATTTTTCTACGGCGAAAGGGTGGATGAAAGTAGTTAAAGCCTAAATGGTGACTATCGAAGCCAAGGGCGAAGATTAAGAATACTAGAAGAAGAATGCAATGCTGACTAGATAATGTAATTCGATTAACTTCTGTGGATGAGATAGTCTGTGACAAACTTGCCAAAGCTATATCCCGGTCCTTCATCTTTTCACTGACTGAACTGCAGTAGATCTCTTTTTCCACCGTCTACTTTATAACACTGATGTAGATTATAGCTGAGAGAGTTAATGGTTAAATAGGCCTGAGGTGATAAAAAAAATTCACATGCTCTTAGCAACCCAAGGTTTTTTGCTTGACACTCCCTATTGACAGCTTGTATGACTGGATATTAAAAAAATCTAAATAGGTTGACCCAAGATCCAACATGCTTCTCAAATATCGCAGAGAGTGAGACAAAGGTCCGCTCACCTTGGTCAATTTGTAGTGGACTGATCTCCTATGGAAAATATGCAAATGAAAATGTCAGACTAGAGAGGCTAAAAGAAAATTCAACTTGTCTGATCATAGCAGAATCATTATTGTAGCTAAAACTCGTCCATTTATTAGTAAATGGGCCTAATTTGTAAAGCTCTAAACCATCTAAGCACTTTGCTGGGAAATCGTTCAAAACGAAAAAATAGCAGTTTTATAAAAACTGGTATGTTGCTGTGTTTACTCCGCCTTAATTCCTTTCAGACACTTAGAGATATTCCTTTAGTTGGGAGCGGGTAATGGTGGATGTGACTCTAATCATATCAAATCAAATAGCCCTAAGGGACCATCAATATACTGTTCCTGTCCCACCCCCTACATAATTTTAAACAGGTCTATGGCACAGAGTGACAGAGCATTGTTTACAATTTGTCTTTTTTTTCTTTCTAGCTGCTCCAGGTCACCAGGGCCCACCATCTTGCCAGGAGGCATCAGCCCAAATTCAGCAGCAGAAACTGGAGGCAATACAGGCTGAATACCAGTGGCTGGTGGCCAAGGAGGGGGAAAAGACAGTGGCCCAGGGCCCCAGCCAGGCCCCAGCATCTCCAGCTGCCCAACTACAACATTGGAACCAGAGTCTGCAGGAAGCTGTCCACCAACCAAGAACACACTGCTGCCTCCTCTCAGTCTCAGACTGCATCCTACTGCACTATGTCCTGTCTAGGCTAGCGTGCATTGAAGCCCGGCAGAGAAGAATTGTCCAGCAATAAGCCTGGGCAGAGTTCATGTAGCCAAGCTACCCAAAACTCTTCGAAGTGGTCCAAAAAAACTCTGCCTTGCTACAGAGAGTTCCACAAGTGGGTGGAGTTGCTTGTCCCGCCCATTTGCATTACGTTTCCACTGTACGTCAATGTAGATTGCGTGTTCAGGTGGAAATATCATATAAACTGCAGCACGTGGTTGTGCATTGGCGAGGCCATCTTGTTTCTGTTATCTGTTTATGGTGCTGGCACCTACTTTTTTTCCCCTTCCTTAATCTGTGTAATCCATGGCTTTTAAAACTTTTTTCCACATTTTTTTTTATTATCTTAACCTCTGTCTTCCTAAGTGTGTATTTTGTGTTTTTTATTCACATTTTTGTGTTTTTGCATTAGTAATGTACGTTTTCATCTTTAACTTTACTACTTCCTTATTACACTCCTTCCTTCTTTATCCCCATTGCTTTATTTACTCTCTTTCCCCCCAGTCAAATGGCAGATTAGGGGGCATCAAGGCACGCAAGTAGCATCCGCCTTCCTTGCGGAAGGCGGCGCCAGGCAGGGGTGCAGCCCGTGCCCTGTTTTCCAGGGTGGAGGTGGCAACACTGGTTTATTATATCCAGCGCCACCTTCCCTCTACCCTGTTAGCAGGAGGCAAGCCTACATATGGGTATGGGATGCGTGACCATCAGCAGCGCTGGGCAAGGGTGCGCCGGGCAGTGTACTGCTGCTCTGGGGTCCGGCGCAGCCATCAGCAGTTGATGCACCGCTGGTCCAATATCCTGACCGAGAGCAGGATCTGCTGGACCTGCTAGGGGTTGAGGTTACGGTGCTAGGTGAATAGCTAAGTAAATATTTCAAGTATTATTTTTTATTATTACTTGTGTGTTCTAAGCAATAGCTAATATTTTTTTCCCAAATAGCATGCATGCTGCTCACATGCAGGTAAGTTAAGTTTTCAAATATTATGTGATAGGTGTTCTGGCCAGCTGCTTAGCTTTCTTGGCGCTATCTAACCTAGTTATCGTACTTGTTGGCGCTTGCTTGGGCTGATGTGATGAGTCAGGATTATGTAAGAAGTTCTGTAATCAGTTTTTGGTGATTTGTAACCACATGGTGCATGCCACACTGATTGTGCAGGGATGTTTGTGTACAAGAACATCCATTTTTCAATGGAATCTTGTGCTGTGAGTCTTTTCTGCCTCTTGCACAAGCTTCCATTGGCAAATAAATGGAGGTTTTTGTGTCCCTACAGCCTATGGGCATTCGCATTGATTCGTATTAGTGCAGTTGTGACCGCAAAACCTAAGGTCGGGCAGTTCCAGAACCTCAATGGCATCTGCCTGACATCATTGTAATAATTAATAAGGCCCTCAGTGAATTGGCCCATCAAAGGGGGTTGAGAGATTGTAAATTATATTTGAAAGAAAGCAAACATCATTGCATTTTATTATTAGTAATTCCAAAATGTAGTTTACAAAATTTGGAATAGGGCTGGGTAGGTAGGTTTTGAAAATTTGGAATAGGATAGTACTGTCCACGATATACTACTACTAATCGATTTGATTTAGAAAAGTTCAATTTTATTTAGGCATGGGCGGATTTTGCGGATTGGCAATCCGCGAATTTGCGGATTTGCGAATTTGCGGGTTGCCAAAATCCGCAAAATCCGCGAATCCTCGCGGATTTTTTTTTTTAATGTTCGCACGGGTTTCTGCAAGTTCGCGAGGGTTTTGTACAATTTCGCAAATTGCGAAATTGTACAAAACGCTCGCGACCTTGCAGAAACCCGTGCGAACACAATGTGCCCAGTAGGGTATGTGCCTCTTGTGTGTATAAAAGGTCAGAGAAAGATCAGTTCAGCAGATGAAGAGAAAGAAGCTCCTGGTCACAGGAACAGCACGGGTATTGCGCTCGTGAAAGTCAAGGATGCAAAGCCTATCCAGCATCACAGCTGATTTTCCACGGTAGATTTGGGAAGAAGGCACACCTGTCCAGCCTCGACGACGCTCACGATTGTTTTTGGGCTAATGAATGAGTCACTGAATTTGAGCATCAACTAGTTCGAGCGACCATGTGTGTGTTACTATGCAATCGCCCCGAAGGGCGCAGGGGTCCTTTGAGTGAGCTGTGAGCTGTAACTATTTTACAATGGCGCTAGCAAGCTGCCAGCGCCGTTGTAAAATAGTTACAAAGTTAGCTTGCACAGGAAGCACTTAGATAAAATAAAGCAGCACCTGCTTCGTTTTATCTAGTGGTTCCTGTGCAAGCTAACTTTGTAACTATTTTACAACGGCGCTGGCAGCTTGCTGGCGCCATTGTAAAATAGTTCCATGAGTGGGGGTTCAACTTTTGAACCCGTTACGTCCGCGGATTTTTTTTTGCGGATTTGCGGGAAATCCGCAAAATTCGCGGATTGCGGATTTTTGGGAAATCCGCGGGCGTAACGGATTTCCCGCTCACCCTTAATTTTATTGCGATTGCCTTTGCCTTTCCTAAAAATATATGGGAAGATATTTATTTACCACCAATCTTTTTTTGTCTTTATGTATTACTACAGCATCTAGGGGCAAGAGGAGGGCTGAGGTGGGTGAGAGAGCTGGAGGTGCCGCCCAGAGTTCCTCAGCCAATAGGTCTGCTGGCCCAGTAAGTCCTCCTAGTGTTAACATTAATATATTCATTCCCCTAACTTTTCTGCTCCTTTTTTAATTATGTCTACCCGTTTTATATATTTTTTTCAAATCCTCTTCGAGCTATCCATTTTTAAATTCTTATCCCTGCATTATCGTATTTACTTATTTTCTATATTTCAAGTTTCTATACTTTAAATCAAGCTGCCTCTAGTCTGTCTGTAGCTCCCTTTCTTCTGGTTCGTCACTCAGCTTTCTCTCTCCCCGAATGTTGTGGACTGCCTAGTGGTGGTTCTCGAAGGCTCATAGAACCCATTGGCCACTTACTACAACTACTCTGCCGTGCAGATTGCATGTCCATTGCCCAAGTAAGGTATTCTATGCATATTTGTTGACAGGGGAAGGCACAATTACTAAAACAAGAGAGTGGTTATGGTCATGTTGGACACCCCAAAGGTGTGTCTTCTTAGCTAGGCCTAGTATTACTAGCAGCAGTTGGTGAACTGATGGCTGTGCATCATGTTTTGGAGGAAGTACGAGGAGGACAGCCCCATTGCATTAGTCAACCAAGGCCATATGCTATTTTTTTTCAAAACATCAGATTCATCAATAGCTCCAGCCACTCCTTAACAGTTTGTCTTAAGGCTTTTTAAAACATTGCCACCAACAAAATGCCCAAGCTGATATGTTTGATAGAAGATACTGTCTGTAATGTATCCAAATATTTGTAACGGAGGTGTGTGGTGTATTTTGCTATAAAAGATGTATAGGGGAAAGTATATCTGGCATCTAAGAAATGTGTAATCTTTTTTTTCTAGGCGCATGGACCACCATTGCCGGGGCCAGATGTGATTGCGCCAGCCGGTCTGCAGATGCGGCAGTGGAAGAGGGTGAGCCAGCTGCAGTGACGTGTGATGGTAAGTTATAATGCTTTCTTATTGACAATTAATAATATACTCACTGTAAAGGTGTAGTGTTGGCTTGTGAACAACAGGTAAACACATCAGGAGTTGCGCTGAGTCACTAATGGCTGCTCCCATCCTTAACTCAAGGCGAGGAAGCAAAGGACACACAATTGATGGATCGAATGCAGAACAAATCAAAATATTCACCTAAGTCAAGAGATCTGGGTTAAATCCATAATTATTTTGCTCACCATGCCACCCCAGTTTAGACCTGGCCATATGCAAATCAGTCTTGACCTTGTGCGTCATGGGAACAGTCCAGCCCAAACTGTCAAGTCAGGTCCTCCCTGGACCAGAAACAAGCATCCTAGGACCAGTTTTGAAGGTTCACACCTCAACAGCCAGGATAGCTTAGATCCAGTGGCACAGTGAGCCCAGTGCCAATGTCTGGGCATACCCAGAGCACTTAGAGCAAGAAAGCAAAAGACACACCATTGGTGGACGGAATGCAGAACAAATCAAAACAGTCTCCCCCAGTCAAGAGATCTCGGTTAAATCCATCATTGTTTTGCTCAGCCTGCTATCTTCAAGTCAGCAGAGAATGTTTCATGAGCAGGACCTTTAACTATGGGTTTATGGAAAATGGAAAAAGGTTGGAAGGAGAATGGATGGGTGAAATATGATATATGTGACTGAAAGAAAAGGATGTGTGGGTGAAAGCACCAGATGCTTATACTATAGATTGCTGATAGCTAGGTTGCATGGGTGGGTTAAGGATCGATGAAAGGTATATGGGTGGGAAGGCTGCATGGGTGGGTGAAAGTATATAAACTTAAGGGTGAATGGATGGGTAAATGGCAAATGTATTTTGCTAAAAGGGATGTTTTAAAACTCTTTTTATTTTTAAACACAAGCCAAAACATCAGTAGGTGCGCTTTGTACACAGTAGATTTGACAATATTGCAGTCAATAGTTACTTTCAGGGATACAGAGATTGCAGGGGAGTTCATTCTCCAATACCACCCCCCCCCCTCCACCTCCCTGGAATATACACAGCCCTCCCAGTTACTCATTTTTAAAGGTGGAAAAATCCACCAACTACTTGTTAGCCCTGCGTGTTTGGGTGTGCATTGTCAATTCCAGTCTCCTCGATCTGTAGATTATAATATCTTAGCCATGGCTGTCATATTTTGCTAAACTTTTTGGGACATCCCCTGGCCTTATATATTGTTTTCTCAGCCCCCTATACAGGTCCATACTAGCATGCCATTCTGCCAGAGTGTGCAGGCCCTACACTCCCCAGTGTCTGGCAAAGTTTCTTTTTGCAACTATCAGCCTAGGTTGCTCAGTAGGAGCTTGTACCTATCGAGATCAATATCTGTGGGGATGCCAAGTATAACATATTTGGGATCCATAGGTATATCTCTTCCTCTAGTATATCATTAAGTTCCTCCACTATTTGTAACCAGTAGCTTTACACATGCTGACATTCCCATAATGTGTGTATGGAGGTGCCTTGGTTTGTTTTACAGCGCAAACAGTTGGGCGTTTCTGCCCTACCCATAGCGTGTAGCCGTGTCCTGTCATAGTATATCCTGTGTAGGACTTTAAATTCTATCAACCTTAAATGGAGCTTAATCGCTACCTCTCTTGGGTGAATCAATGCTCCCTCCCAGTCGACGTCCTCTAGCAGGCCCGTGGTTTCCTCCCATTTAAACCTGAGCAATTTCAGTCTATCAGGGATGTTTTTAATTAGAGTTTTATATGTCCAGGAAACGTTTGAGTGTATCTCCTCTTGTAATAATGTACCTTCTAGTGGTGCATATTTGGGTATATCTGTAGTGCTCATTTTGTGTGCCCTTTAGGCGTGTTGCAGTTGTAAGTATTTGTATTGTTGAGTATGTGTCAGTTGATATTCAGTTTGGAGAGTGGCAAAGGTTATTAGGTCCCCATCTTTGAGTATATCACCTACTGTTGTGATTCCAACTGTCCCAGCCCCTGGAGCCCTGCAATTTTGCAGTCTCTGGTAATCTGCCCTCCAACAGTGGTGTTGCTTTAGTTAGTTTCTTGTCCCATGTCATCTGTCGCTCCACCCCCTTCCAGGCCTCGATCGTCCTCTGGGTGGCAGGTAACAGATCTCGGACACCAGCCCCCTCATAAGATAAAGCAGATGGGTATGTTTTCTGATTCAGAGCCTTTCCAGAGCTTTCGTGGGGTGATCACCCGCAGCATGACCCCATTCATTAAGTAGTTAGGTATGTGGCCCAGTAGTAGGCTTGAATGTCCGGCAGGGCGACACCCCTGCTGTATTGGCTGTGCTGCAACGTTTGAAGCACTACTCTAGGGTGGGCCCCATACCATAGAAGTGTGCAAAGTTCATTGTTACTTGTTTTAAATATAGCCTCCGGGACTCTCTGGTAAATGTTCTGGAGTATGTATAGTAGCTTTGGAAGTGTTATAATTTTATACATAGCTGCTCTCCCCAGCAGCCTCAGGGGGAGCCCTTTCCACCAGGCCACATCTTCACTGAGTTCTGTTATTTGATGTTTTGCTGAAGGCAGTCAGCTTCATTTACAGAAATGTACAGCCCCAGATATTTGAGGACCCCTCTGGTAAAGTGTAGATGTTTTGGTATTGAGCGTGTGTCAATGGAACCTCCCATGGGATAGAGACTCTATTTTTCCCAGTTTATATTGTATCCTGCGTATTTGCCATATTCCTTAAAGAGCTGCAGTATCAGAGGGAGTTTAGTGTCACCAGGCCCGGACTGGCCGTAGCGGGCACAGGGAAATCCCCCTGTGCGCTGCTTGGGTGGGGGTCTGTTGTGGGCCCCTTCGGGCCGATTTTGTTACAGGGCCGTTTTTGCAGCATTGCTGCAAAATCATCCCTGTAACAAAATCGGCAGAAAACCGGCCCTGGCAAAGAGCTCAGCGGCACCCCCAACTACCTCGCGGGGAAGGAGGGGCGAGCACTTTGCCAGGGCTGGTTTCGGTTCCCAATCCGGCCCTGAGTGTCAGGGTTAGTGATGTAGAGCAGAACATCATCTGCGTAGAGTGATATCAGTTCATCTGTGAGGTGACCTTAAGTGTACTGAAATCCACTAAGTTCTGGGTGAGCTCTAGGGTGAGTTATAGAACCAGTACAAAGAGCCGGGGTGACAGGGGGTAGCCTTGCCTGGTTCCTCTCCTTATGGAGAAGTCAGCCGATTTACCCCATTCACCCTGACTCTAGCTCTGGTATTGGTGTACAATAGCTCCACTCAAGTCATGAATTCTCATCCAAACCCAAACTTCACAAGAACTTGCCGCAAAAAAAGGCCAGTGGACTGTATCAAAGGCCTTCTCCGCATCTAGGGAAAGGAGCACCTGCTGGGTAGACCTTTTCTTCACCATGTCTAGGCAGTTGGCTAATCGATGGAAGTTGAAACGTGTGGCTCACCCAGGCATAAAGCACAATTGGGTAGAGAGGATGAGGGATGAGATCACCAGTAAAAATCATGCCGCTACAATAGAGGCCAAGAGTTTTGTGTCAATGTTGAGCAATGATAACGAGTTGTAGGATCTGCAGCCATCTGGGCCTTACCTGGGTTTGGAATAACCACTACCATGGCCTGACAAAGATCTAATGGGAGCGATCCCTCCTCTTGTGCCGCCTGATACATATTTAGGGAGTGGGAGACCCAGCAGACTAGCATTTTGTTTGAAGAATTCCCCTGGGAGGGGGGGTTTTACTGGTTTTTGTCTAATGATGGCGTCTAGTATTTCTGTCAGGGTAATATCCATTTCAAGAGCTTCTTTGTCTTCCCGCGTCGGGGTGGGAGTATCTATGCTACTAAGGTACTCTGCTATCTGGGACTTGTCTGCTATTGGCCTGGCTCTGTATAATTCCATGTAAAAGCGTACAAATGCCACCGCTATGGTGTGCGCGCTTATGTGTATTTCTTCCGATTCTAGGATCTGGACCACCCAGCTCGCCTCTCTCCCTTCTGCCCAGCCAAGCCAGGAGCCTCCCTACTCTATATCCCAACTCATAGAGTCAGTGGTGCTTGACCTGAATTTCTGTCTGCACCTTCCGTTCTCTCAGGGCTCGACGTTCCCTACGTGTAACTCCAATTTGTTGTACCAGAGCGGCATCAGCATCTGGGGCAATACTTCCCTCAATTTCCAGGAGTTTACGTTCTAGGGTTGGTACATGGTGAGGTTCCTCCCTTTGTTTTCGTGCTATGACATCCTGAGGTTCCGTGACGATTTGAACCCGTGATTTCAACATTGTCGTAAATACATAATTTTGGTATCAGTGAACCGCAAATGATCCATTTAGCATATCCTGGTATTTTCGCTATGCTACGAGCAAGAGTACTCCTGTTACAAACACATTTCTGATCTACCCTTGGCATCCATCTTAGATTACGGAAGCCATTTTGTATTTCTTGCCCTCACATAGTCAATGGACACGCAATGACCTCTGATTACTTCATGTCGATTAAGGACACGTAGGCTTTGGCCGGCGATTCACCTCTCTAGTAACACGTGCACCTTAAGAACAGAAAACGCCATGGTTGCATGACTCGACAGAAAACTGCCTCCTCTGCCTGAGGCCAGTCCTGCTATACTGGTTCTCGTGTTCGTTGGCCTGATCATGATTAGGCGGCAGAAGCTGGTAGCCTTGCCTATTTACGACCCACAAACATTTCTTATCCTGCTTTTCTATCTTCTGCACCTGGCTCTGCTCCTTTCCTTCTGGGCCTTTATTAGGGGGAGGTAACGAAATTTACGATGAGGCGGTCCGGCTCTTGAATGAAAAGTTGACATGGGATTATGATGGAATAGTGGGAACCCCTCGTTTGTAATGTTTTGACACCAAATATTATTGACGATTCCTGTGCAACGCCAAATATTTATTGTTTAGGACACAAAGGTTTGGGAATGTACTAACATGTAAAGAATTTGCCCGAAGCCTAATATTTAGTATATAAGGAGCAACCCTCTTTGTACAAATCAAACAGGCTCCTAGATACTGCCCGTGTGTAGTTCCTGTGACCTCTGTGCCCCTGCAGTAATAAACCTTTGGTCTTTGACGCCACCATCGAGAAGCCCGTGATTCTGTTTATTTGTGCACCGAGACAGGTAGAACTCAGGGGTCTTTGGGTGTTGTCCCTGACACCTCTGGACGGAACCAAAAAGTCCAGAACTCCAATTGGCGCCCATCGTGGGGCGACGTCATTCGGTACCGGTCCAAAAGCCTGAAGAGTTCGAGAAGCTTCGTGTGAAGATTCCTGAGGGAGGCGCCCCACTTCATCGATCCCGGCATATCGCAAACGTGGCCCGACGTTCTCTTCCATGAGGGTTCCCGTTCAGGACGGCTGCAGTGGTCCGTTGCCTTGACCGTCGCCCTGTCTTGGACCCGAGGTGCAGTCCTTAGTACGGCGAGACGTGACGGGTTTCTCCTTGGTGACGTCTTCAGTGCCTCAGTTAAGTATTAAGTGGTTGCTAGTTGGTTACTTCGTAAGGGTTACTCCTGTTTGGATAATCCCGTTTAGTTCTTGGTTTGGTTTGGTTTCGTAAGATTATCACTGGTTGTTCTGGTTACGATAATCTATTGGTTTAGTTTGGGTATCGATACATTTGTTCGCTTTGGTAGGCCTAAGTTCTTGGTTCAAGTGCACAATTTTTGTTTGTGTTTTTGTTTGTTCTGTGTTAAAATGGTAAGTCGGAAAAGTTGTATGTTGTCGTGTTTTGGTTGCAACAGTGATTCCCGGTTGGAGGACTCATGTCTGGTTCCTCCGATTGGAACTCCTCTTTATGATCTGTATTGTAAGTTTGGTGTGGGTCCTATATCTTATAATGAGGTATGGGTCCGATATACGGAGAAAGACGGTGTCCTTAGTTGGCCACTACATGGTAGTTTTGAACCCGAAGTCCTTGATAATTTGGAAGTGAAATTGTTTAAGAAGAAAGCCCGGCCGGCAATGTTTGATTCTTTCCGTTATTGGCGAAAAGAATCTAAACAGAGAGAAATTAAGAAGTTGAAGAAAGAACAGAAAGAGCAAGAGTTGACTCTAGAACAGTCTGCTAAGCAGCTGCAACTTAACGAGTCTGAGAAAGCAATGGAGGTGGCTACTAGAGAGCGTAACTTAGCGATAGACAAGTGTTACCCTGCTTTGCCATCGAGTACAGCTAAGATAGTGGAGGACCCCGAAAATGATCCTCTGTTGTCTTACTTGTTGAGGTCACCCCCACCGTATGCACAGGGTGCTACGGCTCCACATTTACCGAATGTTCAATTGCCGGTTGCTGGACAACCTGGTATTCCTGTTCCTGCCTCCTTGAATCAAGTTCCTGTACCTCCTGTGGTCAATGTTAATGTTCCTTCGGCACCCCCTCTTCCAGGGTTGCCGACTTCTTTGCCTATACCTGCATCGCTTATGCCTGCTGTTTCACAAGCTACTTTGCCTGATACTCCTACTGTTCCTGTTCTATCTGTTCCAACTGCTACTGTGTTTTCTGCTTCTGCTAGTATTATGACACCACTTACTGTTCGTCGGAGAATCACTGATTCTGTCTCTAATATTCTGTCTCCCTTCTATAAAACTTTAATTAGGACTCCTGCCTCTGACTCTGTACAGAGACGTAGTCAGCTTCCTAGTACTTGCGAACGGGGAATACTAGATTCCACAGCTCTTAGATGGATTTCAAAAAGTAGGAGATATAGTACTAGAGATGTATTAGATACATTTATGCAATGGAACGAACCGACACAACGATATGTGTTCGATGAGATGTGCTCCCTTTTGCGTGAGGAATTGGAAGAAGATGACTCTGAATCAAATCTAGAAGAATTAATTAATGTTCAGAAAGAGTTTGCTGCTGGTATGATAGTTGGTCAAAATATAAAAGAAGCGATGGAACTGATTTTAAGCTATAGGAATGATCCATCCCTTCGTTCACCGAGAGAATTAGAGAAACGTAGCACGAAGCAGAATCGCCAATATCCAATGAGGGAGGTTCCTCCAATTTGGCGCGAAGCTGTGCCAGCTGATGTGAACAATGGTATTGCTGCCGCTCCGGCGCAATTCCAGAGAGTGTGGATACACATTCCGTGGAAGCGAGCCGAAGTGTTAGCAGTGAAGCAGGCTTTGCCAGATCCGCGTAAGAATCCTGCCGGATACTATAAGGAGCTAGCACAGACAGTTGAGGCTTGCGTGATGAATTTAGCGGACATTGACATGTTATTTCGGAATGTAGGGGCATATTATCAAGCCTGTGCGCTAAAATTATCGCCGCTTTATCGGCCGAAAACGGCCGATAAAGCGGCGATAATGGGCTTGATAATATGCTCTATGGAATTCCAATCGAAGCACATGTTAGATGTGAAGACATCTAACATGGGCTTCGATTGGAATTCCACAGAGCATATTATCAAGCCCATTATCGCCGCTTTATCGGCCGTTTTCGGCCGATAAAGCGGCGATAATTTTAGCGCACAGGCTTGATAATATGCCCCTTGGTTCCACAACCAATTTGGGCTAAAATTCGTAAAGAGAATCATCCAGTTGCCCTAGGTGGTGATTGGGCAGCTATCATTGCAGCAGATGGTCAGCAAATAGGTGGTTCCAAACCCGAACCTCTAATTGCTGCTCTTCCTGGGAGAATAATTGAATTAATGAAGACTCTGATGCCAGCATTGCGCGTTAACTGGGACAAGTTGTCCGCATGCAGACAGAAGAAAGACGAAAGTGTCTCCGACTTTTTCACAAGGTTCGAAGAGACTTTTGTAGATCACAGTGGTCAGGACATGAGCACAGAAGGAGGACAGAGACTGTTTGTCGATAAATTTGTACACAATCTGCTACCAGAACTCAGTAATAAATTGAAAGATTCCGAGAGTGCGTGGGCTGTCTCGACAACTGCGCAAATACTTGCAACTGCACAGTATTACGAAAATAGGGATAAAGAGGAGAAGGAAAAGTCAGAGAAGAAGACGAAAGACTTAAAAACTAAAGTTCTTTTGCAGCAAGCATATCCGCCTCGCACGAATCAGCCGAATACACAGCAAGGGTCATATCAAAGGACAGATTATAGTTCGCAGAGGCCACAATATCAGTGGAATCAGTGTGCATACTGTAAAAAAGAAGGTCATTATAAGAATGACTGTCCAGTCTTAGCGCAGAATAATGCTGCAGCAGCTCAGAGAGGTCGTGGTGGTTCCGTGCAAAATTCTAGAGGTCGAGGACGAGGTGTTATGCCTCCACAAACGAATGATCGCCCTTCTAATCATTTTGATCAGCGGAATGGACAGTCTGCCCAACAAAATAGATCTCAACAGTATCATGTTGAAGACTATTGTGAAGTTGATGAGGGATTTCAACAAACTGAATACTAGGACAGCCATGGACGAAGAGAGGGAGTAGTATCAGTTCCAGTGGATCAGAGTGGGCCTTATGTCGCAGTAGCAACATCAGGTGTAGTCGAACCGTTTCTGTTGGATACTGGTGCAGCAAAAAGTTCTATCATACATGCGAAACTCCCTGGCGCACCTTTGTCTGGCTTAACAAATGTTTCAGTAGGTTTCTCAGGCGCCCCTGTTTACAACCCCGTATCTGGTCCTTTGTCTATTTCTGTTGGACCGCGTCAATTGAAAGCACCCTTGATTTTGACGACAGGTTGTAATGAGAATCTGCTTGGTTTAGACTTGTTAAAACGCCTATATGCGACATTGTACTGTTCTCCGTCAGGAGTACAGCTTACATTGGGTAAAAGAATCACCTCTCCGATGTACTTGTCAATGGATGCACTCCCGCCAGCGCTGCGTTCACTCCCTGATACTCTTTGGGCGACTGGTCCTAACGATGTAGGCCTTTTGGAAAATCCACCTTATGTAGTCACTTTGAAAGCAAATGTCAAATTTCCGCGAATTCCACAATGCAAGATTTCTAGTGAAGGTGAACGTGCACTTTTATTGATTGTGCAAGATTTGATTAAGAAAGGCGTGGTTGAAGAAACTAGAGGAAATGTCTGTAACAGTCCTGTATTACCAATTATAAAATGTACTGATCCTTCAAAGCCTCCAGTGTATAGGTTTGTAATTGATCTTAGAGAGGTTAACAAAATTGTGGTTCCGCAGTTTCCTGTGGTTCCAGACATTACTGCATTGTTAACGTTGATTCCTGCTACAGCCACATGGTTTTCAGTTATCGACTTGAAGAACGCCTTTTTCAGCATTCCGATAGCCGAAGAAAGTAGAGATATTTTCAGCTTCTCTAAAGGAGGTCGAAGCTTCAGATTTAAACGTGCTCCACAAGGCTATTGTGAGAGTCCGTCCATCTACAGTCAGGCATTAAAAAGTCAGTTAGATTCCTTTGTACTTCCTCCTGGTTCTGCCCTAGTGCAATATGTCGACGATCTTCTAGTGGCTGCCGATGACAAGGAAACTTGCAAAGCAGCTACAATTTCCTTATTGCATCATTTGTCTAGTTTGAATCATAAGGTGTCACCTTCGAAAATGCAATACTGTTGCCAAGAAGTGACCTACCTAGGTCATCTCTTGTCAAAGGAGGGAAGGAAGTTGACCCCAGAGAGAATAAAAGCAATTACGCAGATGAATGTTCCTAGCACACAGAGAGAAGTACGTGCCTTTTTAGGTATTACCTTGTACTGTAGGCAGTGGATCCCAAATTTTTCTCTTTTGGCAAAACCATTGGTAGCTTTGACTGGGAAAAATGTTCCAAGTCCGGTGCCATGGTCTGCCGAATGTCAGCAGAGTTTTTCTGAGTTACGAAATGCATTATGTTCAGCTCCTGTATTGGGTACACCCGATTACAGTAAGCCATTCACGCTCTATGTTCACGAGAGAGAAGGTTGCGCGTTGAGTGTTCTGACACAGAGATTTGGTGATAAACAACGCCCTTGTGCGTATTTTTCATCAACATTAGATCCGGTAGCTAGAGCGTTGCCTAGTTGTTTGAGAGGTACAGCAGCAGCTGCAGCTTCCATTCGACAATCTGCTGGTTTGGTGATGAACAACATGCTAGTGGTCATGGTTCCTCATGCCGTGGATACACTCATGAACCGAACCAAGACGCAACACCTTACCAGTGCTAGATTATCAGGCTATGAGCTGACACTGTTAGCAAGTCATATTCAGATTAAAAGATGCAATGTATTGAATCCAGCAACATTGTTGCCGACTAATCAGGAGTCGAGTGATTCCGAACCACATGATTGCTGTTTCAGAACCGAGGAAGAAACAAAAGGACGAATTGATTTAAAAGACACTCCGTTGTCAGATCCAGATGGCACGTTGTATGTTGATGGGTCGTGCTTTAAATTAGAGAATGGTGATGTGACTGCTGCTTACGCAGTAACGACTTTGAGTACGATTGTGGAGACTGCGAGAGTGAGTCAGAATTCTGCCCAAGCTGCGGAATTAATTGCACTAACAAGAGCGTGTGTTTTAGCTAAGGGAAAGAGAGTGAATGTGTTCACAGATAGTCAGTACGCGTTCGGCGTGGCCCATAGTTTTGGCCGTTTGTGGAAAGAAAGAGGTTTCATTACGTCCCATGGGACTAAGATTCCACATGGTCAACTAGTTAATGACTTGTTAGAATCTCTAACCTTGCCGACTGAAGTTGCGATTGTGAAATGCAGTGCTCATAAAGCAATCACGGATGATGTTGGTCGTGGGAATGCTTTTGCTGATGAAACCGCTAAACAGACAGCTAGGAATATGATGAGTAGAATGTATGTTGCTTCGTCTGCAAGATGGATTTCTGAGTCTGGAATGTGTGAGGACACAATGGACAGTGTGAAAGAAATTCAGAAAGAAGTGACTGAAGAGGAAAAACGTGTATGGAAAGAAAGCACGGGTAAATTGGACTCGAGTGGGTGTTGGATTGATCTGTCAGAACAACAACGTTGGATGTTGCCTGATGCGTACGTGCTTGCAGTAGTAACGATGGCGCATGGAGCAGCGCACATCAGCTCTAAAGGGATTTGTAAGATGTTGGCTCCAGTCTGGAAGAATGATGGGATTAGTAAGTGTGCAGAGAGAGTGGTGAGAAATTGTATGGTATGCCTGATGCATAATCCTGGCAAGGGAATCCCCACACCCACTGGTCACTTCGCTCCTCCTTCTTGCCCCTTTGAAGTGATTCAGTTAGATTTCATTCACATGGATCGTTGCAACAATCTAAAGTACGTCCTAGTGGTAGTTTGTGCTTTTTCCAGATGGATCGAAGCATATCCACTGAAGGACAACACTGCCCTGTCCACTGCCAAAATTCTTCTCAAAGAATACTTCCCCAGGTATGGCATGCCACGGATTGTATGGTTAGATAATGGAAGTGAGTTCGTAGGGAAAGTTATGCAGAGTGTGTGTGCCGGCTTAGGGATCAAACAGAAGTTCCACAGTGCGAATCATCTCCAGTCTGCTGGTTTAGTTGAGGGTTACAATGGCACCCTCAAACTGAAACTTGCTAAGATACAAGCATCCACGGGTTTGTCCTGGCCAGATGCACTACCTTTGGCTCTGCTATCCACAAGAGCGACCGTGCATTCTAGAGTAGGGCTTAGCCCATACGAAATAGTATTTAGTCGTCCTGCCAATGTTTGGGGAGTACCTAGACCGAAAGAATTTAAACAGCTGGAATACCCAATGTTAATTGATTATCTTTTCGACTTGACTGCTAAATTGAGTCTTATTCACCAACAGGTTTTCGATGCATTGCCAAAGCCACCGGAGAGTCCAGGTCATCAGCTGAAACCAGGTGACCAGGTGGTCATTCGTAATTTTGCCCTGACGAAAAATCTCCAACCCAGATTCGTTGGGCCCTTCCAGGTGTTATTGGCGACGAGAACTGCTATTCGTGTGGCCGGACGGAAAAACTGGATCCATACAACACACGTCAAGCGTGTGCCTCTGCCGCTTCCTTATGATGACTGGGTGAAGAAAGGAATCGGTGCCTCTGAATCTGAACAAATCCCCAGGTTTATCCCTTTCAGCGATGCAGAACTGTTCACTGACACATCGAACTTTGACTCCCCTTCTGAAACTGCTCCTTTGAATTCTGAACATTTGCCCTCTACATCAGAAGAAACTTTGCCATCTGCGAACTTGAACATTGCAACACCTGCTGAAAATACACTGTTTCCAGATCAAACAGCTCCTGCAAAATTGAGATATAATTTACGATCTCGCAATATGGACAAATAAAGCAGGAAACTGCCTATTTTACACATTTGAATTTTGATACATTGCCTCCAGCCAGGAAGTTTGCTAATACTTTGTATTGTTTTGTTGTTTTAAAATTGCCTTGCCGTCTGGGTAGCCGTAGGGTCGTGGCTGTGTGCCTAGTTGAATCTGCGGGGATCAGACACTAGGTCGATCCTTCTATTAGTTCTGGGAACTCCCAGGGCTGATAGAGGCATTTTCATCTACGTACACATCATCAGTGGTCGCGAGCGGATTGTAGAAGATGGAGCTTCCTGAGCTGCAACGAGAGAATGTAATTTATGTTCGCAGAAATAGACTTTACAAAATTCTTCACAGCAAATGCTTTCTAATGCAATGTGCCATTACGTTTTTGATTGTTTTAATAACGTTGGTGGGTGGAATTGTCTTTGGTGTGCATTTAATTCTTACACCGGTAACAACTATAGTCCCTCCCCTTGATCCTGTTTCTTCTACTATTGCTTCTATGCATTCTTTTCACTCGTTTCCTGAACACGAACAAGCTCGACGCTCAGAATTCATTAATAACACATTTGTACAGCTCTTGCACCAACACCAACTGGTAGTTAACACTACAGACTGCTGGGTGTGTGGCTTGATACCCTACACTATGGATAAAGGCATTCCCCATCTAGTCTTGCCTTTTAGCTATAATGGATCATTTCAGGCCTTTCAGACCATTTTTGCCTATGCCCTTGAGACCTATCCTCCGCGTCCACCACGTTCCACTAAATACAACTCTGTCAACAAAGCTTTAATCCAGGGAATTATTGACATGATTAAAGACGTCAATAATACTCCATCTTACCCTAGAGATGAATTACGGGTATATTTGAGTTGGAATTCTACAGAGTATCGCCTTAGTTTGGGAGAAAGCAAACGTAAAAGCTCCACTCCAGTCTGGGTCGTACCTCACCGAGGTCAAGTCTGTCTGCAGGGAAATGGGAGGAATCCGAGAGCTCAGCTAGGGAAGAGTGAGTGCGTTGAGACTTACGTGTTTCCGTCTAACTCTTCCCCTGCCTTTCTGACTGCTAGGGGTACCTACTTCATCTGTCAAGACAGAGCGTATACATGGTTGCCTGCTGACTTTTCAGGTTCGTGTTATATTGCTCGACTGTTGCCTCCAACATACACTGCTTCTTCAGATTATCACAAGACCAGAGTAGCAAGAGGTGTCTTCAGCAAGGAAGATACCGCTGGTCAGGAAGCCGGAGACTTCTTCAAAGGTTTCCTTCCGTTCTGGGGGCCTACGGCCAATAGTAGAAATATACGTCAGCTAACACGAGTAGTTGAATCTACTATTACGGAAACTGCTGGTGCCCTTAGTAACTTAACAGCTGAGCTTCAGGCGGATCGTCTCATGACGTTGCAGAACCGTATGGTTCTAGATGTCATACTTGCAGATCGAGGTGGGGTATGAAGAATGATCCAATCGAGCTGCTGTGTTTTTATTCCCAATAATGCTCCAACTGTCTATGAGGCGATCTCTAAACTACACAAGATTTCCGACTCTATACACGTAGACAAGGGAAACTGGTCCTTAATGGAGTGGTTTTGGACTCTGCTATCAGCGTGGGGATGGAAGGTTCTGATGGTCATTGGTGTCATCCTAGTATTCCTGTTCTCGTGCTGCCTTATTACCCAATGTGGTCCCGCTTTGTGTAGTCTCTGTGCTGCAACCTGTTTCAGAAAACCACCTGCGTTTGGAGAAAGGGCGCGAGAGAGGATGATGATACAGCAACATGTCACTGACCTGATGGGCATAGAGGTAGACTCTGACATAGACTGAATAATTGCCTATGTAAGGGCAAAAGGAGGGTCTGAGGTTCCGTGACGATTTGAACCCGTGATTTCAACATTGTCGTAAATACATCATTTTGGTATCAGTGAACCGCAAATGATCCATTTAGCATATCCTGGTATTTTCGCTATGCTACGAGCAAGAGTACTCCTGTTACAAACACATTTCTGATCTACCCATGGCATCCATCTTAGATTACGGAAGCCATTTTGTATTTCTTGCCCTCACATAGTCAATGGACACGCAATGACCTCTGATTACTTCATGTCGATTAAGGACACGTAGGCTTTGGCCGGCGATTCACCTCTCTAGTAACACGTGCACCTTAAGAACAGAAAACGCCATGGTTGCATGACTCGACAGAAAACTGCCTCCTCTGCCTGAGGCCAGTCCTGCTATACTGGTTCTCGTGTTCGTTGGCCTGATCATGATTAGGCGGCAGAAGCTGGTAGCCTTGCCCATTTACGACCCACAAACATTTCTTATCCTGCTTTTCTATCTTCTGCACCTGGCTCTGCTCCTTTCCTTCTGGGCCTTTATTAGGGGGAGGTAACGAAATTTACGATGAGGCGGTCCGGCTCTTGAATGAAAAGTTGACATGGGATTATGATGGAATAGTGGGAACCCCTCGTTTGTAATGTTTTGACACCAAATATTATTGACGATTCCTGTGCAACGCCAAATATTTATTGTTTAGGACACAAAGGTTTGGGAATGTACTAACATGTAAAGAATTTGCCCGAAGCCTAATATTTAGTATATAAGGAGCAACCCTCTTTGTACAAATCAAACAGGCTCCTAGATACTGCCCGTGTGTAGTTTCTGTGACCTCTGTGTCCCTGCAGTAATAAACCTTTGGTCTTTGACGCCACCATCGAGAAGCCCGTGTTTCTGTTTATTTGTGCACCGAGACAGGTAGAACTCAGGGGTCTTTGGGTGTTGTCCCTGACACCTCTGGACGGAACCAAAAAGTCCAGAACTCCAATCCTGCACCCTAACTCGAACCACTGTCTTATAAGCCTCTCAGAGGGTGGTGACCAAGGCAATTGAGCCCTCGTTCTCTTGGAAGTATAATTTAGTCTTCATCCTTATCGTTCTCATTACTGTTTTGTCCCAGAGCTCCCAGGCATTCAGTCTCCAGTCAGATAATTGTCTGCTACCCCCTCCTCCCACCATCAACCACAGTGGTGAGAGATTTCCCTTGCAAGGTACTCCACTTTGTCCACCATTCATATCTCCCCCGCCGGGGCGAGATAGTGATCAAGTCTAGAGAAGACTCTATTGGCTCCGGAGAAGTGGGAATAAGTGCGGTCATGTGGGTGTTGTCGCCGCTAAAGGTCAGTCAGCCCCAACGTATTCACAAAGTCAGCCTGAGGAGTGGGAATATGAGTTCCTGTTGCAATGTGTGTGCGGTCAAGGTTTAGGTTGATTACGTCATTGAAATCACCCCCGATAATGTATGTGGTGATGCCTCATTCTAGTAGTATCTAAGCTATTCCATCAAAGGTTTGAGGTTGTAGTCTTGGGCATAGACACTGATCAACGTTAGCTCTTGCCATCCCCAGGTCCCCGAGATGGTGATGAAAGTCCTGCCGGGATCTTTCCAGATTTTCGGTGTGTGGAAGAGGGGGTTCCCGATAAATATGGCAACACCCGTGCCCCAGAGGAAAATCCCACATGCGGGAGAGTTATGTATGACCCCCTCCCTATAAAGGCACAATGTGTACCTATCAGAGGGGTTTCCTTCAGAAAGACAATGTCAGGCTTCTGCCTCTTAATGTACCTTGCTACCAGTGCTCTCTTGATCTTGCTACCCAGCCCATTGACATTCCATGTTAGCACTGTCTACAGGTGACACTGTGTGTGCATTTTATTTTTGTCCTTACGTGTTCGGGAAGCCCTATTCATTGGCCTCTTTCCCTCTGTCCTTATCTGTAAACTCCAGCACTCATGCTACTGGCCTTTATGGCGAACATATTTACCAACATAACAATAAATATTTTGTTCCTCAGCCTATCTACCCACTCTCTCCCACTTCCTACGCCCATCCCCTGAGCTGACAACATGACAAACTGACGCAGGTGTAGCCTGAAGGGTCTGTATTCCAGCCCCTTCCCCAAACCCACTAAATATTTCTCAAAGCAATAAAGGATATGGACTTCAAGTAAGTTGTTATGCTCAGAAATGCTGAGCACATGAATGTCTGGGGGTCCTTAGCAGTTCTACAGTTCACCTTCGATTGGCAAAGCCCGTGTTTCAGCCTTCACCACAGCTCTTGTACTGCTGCTGGTGCGTGTTCTCAATGTTTCCTGTCACGGTATCATGGTCTTCCATTTGGTTAATTTTTATTAAGGAGTGGGTGGTCATCATTCGTGTGAGCAAGTGACTCCTTGTTTGCTGGTTCTGTGTGGGTGCTGTCCCGTTGGCTGGAGTGTTTTTGCTGGCTTTGGCCTGAGCTGGGTTTTCGTCCGAATGCATTTCTTTCCCTGGCATGTGTGGGGTTCCCCTCAATGGGGTCCCCGTCCGAGTTCTGTGCCTTCCTGTGAGCAGACATCTCTTTTTCACCCTCTGTGGTTTGGGTCTGACCGTGTTGTTGCATTTTTAGGTTGTGATCTGTCGGTCCTTGCCACATGCCTTAGAGGGGGGCTCTTCGCTATCCAGGGCCATGCTTCCTCTGGTGATTTCAAGAATTGGGATTTGCCTTAAAAAAGGCCTTTTAGCCTGGCAGGGAAGAGGAGCATGTATTGAATTTGGAGGGCTCTCAGTTTAACTTTCACGGAGTTGAATGCTTGCTTCATCTTCTGAACTATCTCGAGTAGTCAGGGAAAATCATTACTTTCGCTTTGGCAAGCTTAAGTTCCTCTACATACTGTGATTTTCTTAGGATTGTGTCTCGATCTTGAAAGTTTAAAAACTGTGCAATTAGTGGTCGTGGACGGGCACCATGTGGTACCGTTGTGATGGGCGTATTATGGGCATGTTGGAATATAAAGCATCTGAGAACTTTGCTACAGTGAGGGAGTCAGACAGCCATGAAATCCAGAATGTTACTGGGTGTAAGCCCTCCGCTCCCTCAGGAATCCCATAAAATGCAGGTTGTTTCTGCATGCCCTGTTTTCAGCATCATCTACCCTCCATGCTACCTCTCTCATGGTTGCCTTCAGGTCATTGATGTCTGCTTTTAAATTGTGTGTTGTGTCTTTTACCTTTGAGATGTGATTTTCAGTTAGGGTTAATATTTTGGAAATATTATGCACGATGTGGCATAGGAGGGACACTTCAGACCTTATTTCTACCATTTTCCCCTCAATGGCCTCCCTGGAAGCATGGATCGCTTGGAGGATGGTTACATTATCTGGTAGACCTGAGGGTTCTCGCTTCGTCTCCGGTGGAGCACATTTGTGTATTTGTCCTTTTTTCATGCTTCCTGGTTTTGGTTTCTTTTCCCTTGCCATTGTTTGATCTGTGGGCTAGGAGCTCATTGCAGACTTCCTTTCTCTTCATTGTTCACTGTGGTAGGCCCGAATGATGGGTGTTTTGTGGTTGGTCCAAAGAGTGTGTAGGCAACTAATCTCTGGTATCTGGAGGGAGTCTCATGTACTGTTAACGGTGAGCAGTCTCAAGCCCAATCAGTGTCTGTCATGCAGTGTTAGCTTCCCTCTTTTGTCCTTGCCCATCTGACCCTACCACTCTCTCTGTTGCCTCTGCCACCACTGCCTCATGTGTCAATTCCCCCTCCACGTCTGGTACAGTCTGATATAGCCACTCTTGGGGTGTGTGCATCTTCTAGTGAGGAGTGTGGACCCCCCATTTCACTGGATGTCTCTCTTTAATCCAGAGGTACTCTTGTGTGTCGCCAGAGCAGGAGTTCCGTATCTCCTGAAGAGCCGGGTCTTTCTCTGATAATACGTGTGGCCTGTCTTCTTCTTCGGGCTCTTTCTGATCCCCGCTCAACAGCCAATCTCAAGCTGGCTTACTCTGTCTAATCATTGCTGCGGTCTCCCAGTGTAATCGCCAGGTGCGGTCCTCTGTGACCGCTTCTATTTCTCTCTCATATCCCTGAGCTCTAGGCTTTGTTGTTTCTTTGTTTGGGGGGAAGGGTCCTCTTCACTCACCCCCTGCTCCCCTCGATGGACAGCTCAGAAAGTTCCAGTTCACTTTTCTAGGACTAGCAGAATCTTCAGGGCCATTTATGCCCACTGCATCGGCAGCTTGTGTGATATCTCTGGCCTCCCATTCCATGGCCCTCAGACAGCCAGGTCGCGCCCAAATGGCCAAAGGATCGGGGAGGACACATTCCACGGCATGTGTCTCCGTGTGTCTCTGCCAGTTCAGATCTCCATACCTGTACCAGAAGCGGTGTCTCCTCTTCACCGCTGGACAAAGTAGAAGGGGTAAGGCTGGGGGGCCTACCCGAGCAGCCAGTGTTGGTTCATCTGTAGCCCCTCTCCCTGCCGATGGTCTCTGGATCATTAGCTTAACATGGCCAGGTTTCAACCCCTATCTCTCTCTACTGCTGCAATGGATGTCAGATGGTCCTCCATTCCCCCTCACTCCGCTTGCTGTCTAGCCCGGTCTTAGAATAGCCGCAGGCAGAGCCTCCTCCCTTGTTTTTGTGGCCTGGGCCGATGTTCGGGGCCTTCTTCCATGGCTCTCCTGCTGCCAATGCTGCTGCTCCATGCCAACTCGTTGGGCTACAGGGTCTCCACCCCTGCACGCTGACTCTGGGCCTTGTTAGTTTCTCTGGGGGCCGCCGAAAGGCCCTTTGTTGTCATTACCCCACTCTACTTAGTGGAGGGGTGAGGCTCTCTTCATTCAGTATCATCCGTGTGCAGCCACTCTCACATGCACACAAGCATGAGCCTGGAGTTCTGCGTAGCATTGGAGGTGGACCTGGTCATGCCACTACACTAACCCAGTGGACGGCTGGTTGCCTGTCTCTTTTCACTGACCCTTCACTGTGTTCCTGGGTGCCTCCCAGACACCCTCCCACGCTGAGTCTCCATCTCTATTCCAGCCGGGGGGTGTGACTCAGTTTGCCAGGTCTCGTCCATACGCAGCCCCTCTCACCAGTGCACAGACTGGGCCCAGAGTCCTATGCCATGCCAGATGTGGGCCAGACCTCTGTTTTCTGCGTTGTGTGCCTTCTGGTGTGTCTTTTCCCCTCAGTTTTCCTTGGAGATTGGCAGGAGGGATGGATCTTAATCTCTCCACCCATCGCGAGGCGTTTCTTCCGGGCTAGGCTTTCTTGACCACCAGCTTAGGTAGCCTTGCTTCGTCCCCGCTCCTTCTCATTTCTCCTCCACCGCTCGACTCGTAGCGTGTTTGAGACCGTTCTTGTGACACCAAATGGATATGAGGGGCGTGTGGCACTGCAGATGAGCAGCAGATGGTGGCTTGAAGGGCATCATTTCAATCAGGATGAGATTCCGGCTGCCGGAGCTCTAGCAGACACTGCTAGTCGGCCATGTTCCTGGCCATGCCTCTTGCTGAAAGGTTTGTTGAGAGTGAGACAGAGAGCCATGTTTGGATGGATGGCTTTATGGATGGATGTATGATTTCAATTATGAAGACTGGATTGAGAGAATGTAAAACTTGAATGGTGGTGAGTAGCAAAGCCAAGGGTGAAGAATAAAAAATAAAAGTTCTAGAAGAACAATACAATCATGAATGGAAACATCCTTGGAAAGGTGAATAAACAAGGGACTAGGGTACTCCTCTATAGTGATGTTCTTCTCACCTTTTAATTTCCTGGAATGTTTTTAAAACATTTTTTCTATTCAATGGGTTAAGGAGGTGGTATTGCAGGCTTCGCCCTGGACTCACAGTAGTTTTCAAGCACAACATATTATATATCCTTCCTACCCACGCATCATCAATCACCTCCCTCCCTCCATACCCATTGCATAATCTTTACTGTGTTTTGCTAAGACCATTGTTTACCATTAGCTTTTTTTCTTTCTTGATATGTAGCTACTCCTGCTGATCCAAAGCCACCTAGAAGGCTGGAGATTGCAGCCCAGACCCAGCAGCGGAAACTGGAGGCCATCATAGCTGAGTACAGGTGGCTGGTGGCATTGGAGAATGAGGAGGCAAAAACTTCTGCAGAAGCCCCAGGCCACAGCCAGGCTACAACAATACCACACCATCACTGCGGTCCAATGGGCGCCCGCTGCCATTACACCATCACTGCTGCTCCCCCTTATTTCCTCCGATTTGAGCGCCAAATCATGCTGAGGCTGGTGAATATTGAAGCCAGGCAGGATCAGATGGACAGGCACCTGAAGTAGCTCCTAGCTTGCCATCAGTGGCCTCTTCAGCTCCCTTTTTAATCTTTTTTTTGGGTGGGTGGGTAGGTGGGAGTTGGGGCATTGGGTTTATCTTTTTTTATGAACAATTTCGTTTTTTAACTACTCTTCGACACTATTGGTTGGAGTTAGGGAAAGGGGTGGACCAGTTGTGGGTTTGTTAGTTTAGATTTGTTCAGAGAATAAAGTTTTCATTCTTTTACATTATGAATGATTTTTTAAAAAATGTGAGGTTATTGTTTTACTTCACTTCTGCTTTTGCCGCAGCCAGTTTTAAAAATCTGCAGATAGTCTAAACAACAAAATAGTTATGCGGTATCCTCCCTTGTCCTACTACTCTCACCTCCTAGTCTCTGCAGTCTACTCTGCTATTATATATTATTATTAACCCCCTAAGGACTTGGGGGGGAGGGGCGTGAATTTCCATTAGCTAGAACGATAGCCATTCAACAATGAATCAATCAACAACAGTTCACTTCTCTTGCCTGATCAGATGAAACAAACAAGAGCTTCATGGTTTCCCAAGGTGCCATGGTGGTAGTAGCAGCAGCATGCATTACAAGCATTTTAACAATGAAAGCAAGGTAATCACAGCTGATGCGAGGTCCCACTCCCTCCTAGGGGAACTCAAACTGTAGGATAAGGAGACTATTCATCACAAGAAAGTTAACAAATTGAAATAAAAACTAGGTTAATGCTGTTATTATATGCAGGCTTCAAAAAGAAATGGCAGTCATCATAGACTAGACTACTAGAACAGACTCAGACACAAGAAGAGAGACAATAGAAATATGATAAGCAATGAAAAATTGAAGAAATCAGAATAATGTTGAGCAACTACGAACTGTACGAAGTGGATAGGCTTCGCCTTAGACGCAAATTGATAGAGTGCCTGTATAATGATACTGGCAATGAGATGTTCCTCTGAAAAAAAAATATAATACACTGTGAGGGGGTTGTAAATATAAGATATTGCCAGTGTGGGCTATATGAGCTGAATAATTAGATCCTCCTAATGCTGTACTGAATTGGTGTTGCTTTTAACACATCCACCCTACCAAGGGGCCAATTACAATCTTGTTTGGAAGCATTCCTACCGAATCAGTTCCGGAATGCTTTCTGTATGACTTCTGCGAGATGCCCGAACGATGCCCGAATGAAGGATTAGGATGCATTGCATCTAAACTCCCACGACTCATTCAGAGTTCAATCCGTCCGACTGATTTTTCCGTAAACAAGCCTGATGCAACCAACTCATTCTCTAACGCTGAAATATAGCATTACTGGTATGAATCAGACTTGGTTTAACTCACGAACAGATGACGATGCATCCAACGAAGTTTTTGAACCGTGTTGGTCTGTGTCACAAAAGGCAACGTGAAAATGTCAAAAACAAGCATTGGTAATGCCAAATAAAAGAAAAAATCTAGTTCTTAGCCACAGCCAACAATCAACCTACATAAAGGGCAAAACAGATGACCATGATCCTACGCACCAACTGAACTGTTGAGAGGACACATAATTAGCCACAGAAGTACTGCCCTCTGCCTCATACACTCACACTTCACCCACCACACAACTTGCACTTATTCGTATTTTGCAAAAGCATTCCCTGAAACACATACTCTTTTACTTATTCACATTCACCCTCACCTTCACACTCACCCTCACCTCCATCTTCAACCTCACCTTCACCATGCCCCAGAGGAAGTAGCCAAGGTTCACAGAGAAGGAGTTGGAAGTGCTTGTAGATGAAATAGACAGAGTGGAGGCATAGTTATTTGGGAACCTAGTCCACAGACCCCACTGTCCAATAGAAATAGTATTCGGGACAGTATAACCCATCATGTAGAGCATGTTAGTGTCCTCTCTCCTTCAGCCCCACCTTTGCATCCCAACTACTCATTAAGATCAATTAGAACAGTGGGAGCTAATGATTTAAAAGTCTTGACCTGGAACATTGCTGGTCTTCAATCCAGGCTAGAAGACGCGGAGTGGCTTAGCCTGGTAAACCAGCAGGACATTGTGATGTTCCAGGAGAATTGGGCCACACAAGAATTGTACCTTAATGGGTTCCAATGACATAACACCCTAGCTGCCAAATCAAGAATGGGCCGCCCTTCCGGTGGCCTATCAACCTGGATCAACATCTCAGCTGGCGGGTGTATTAAGAGTATATCAACCGATAACTCGCATTTCCAAGCCTTTTTATTTAAATGGAAAGTTTCATTTTTTCTGATTAATTTTTATAACAATGATTTTAATACCTCCCCTAATAGAAATGTTACTGATTTATTTAATTTTATTACCAATCTAGAGTCCAGGCAAGACTTTGACAAGACCCATGGCATCTTTCTGGGTGGAGACTTCAATGCCAGGCTTAACTGCAGGGCCCCGCTTAACAGGCCAGTCGGGCAGGGTTCTCCTTGCCAAAGGGGCACTGAACTGCTCTCCTTTTTATATACCCACAATCTGCAAAACGTCATGAATATTGTTACCATCTCTGCCCCTAATGCCCAGTCAGCGCCAACCTTCAGAGGCAGAAGGCGTTTCTCAACTATTGATTACTTTTTTGCCTCACCCCGTATAGTTGATTGTCTACTAGACGGTGCTGTTATTACAATGAGCCAAGGGGACCACAACCCTATTAGGGCTGTTATCAGCTTGGAATCACGGCCCACTTTTAATAAGGAGTGTGGTGCTAGAAATCTTGCACCCACCACAGATAAACTTAGACTTAAATGGCGGGGTGTTAACATCACGGAAACCTTCTATGCACTAGTCAGATGCAACCTACACCTTTTTAACTCATGCCTATTAGATAAAGTTCCGCATCCTAAGGCCATCTGTGATTTTGTTAAAATTTGTGCAGCCTCTAAAACCTTATTATCTGCACCTTGCAGGGATATTGAACCTGGCCCTAGATGGTTCAACCGTGATTGCTCAGTGGCAAATAGAGAACTACGAAGGGCATTGTCTCTTAAACCGAACTGTCCTAGTGTAGTAAGAGAAGCAAGACGTAGGTACAAAGTTATTATAAACAAAAGGAAAATTGAGATCCTAGAAGACCACTCGGCCGTCCTGGCTAGAGCTGCTGACTTAAAGAAGGGAAACATCTTCTGGTCAGCTGTCAAAGACCTACGCTCCTCTGGACAGCTCATGTCCCCGATCAGATGCACTATCACAGGTGAAGCCTGGGTTAATCACTTTAATGCAATTTATGCTGCGCCCCATTCTGAGTCGGCCTTATTGTCCTTCTGCCACCCACCCAGGGTTGACATAATTTTATCCGAGGTAGAGGACGGCATTAATCAGAGTGCGGGGAATAAGACACCGGGGACCGATGGCTTACCTATTGATATCATTAAATCAAACCCTTATGTCTGGGCTCCGCTTCTCTTAAATGTTTTTAACAATCTCCCTGTTGCTCCCCTCCCTTGTACTTGGTCAACTAGTATTATCGTCCCCATTTTTAAAAAGGGAGACCGTTCTCAACCAAGCTGTTACAGGCCTATCTCCCTCATTGACAACACATTAAAAATTGTTGGCCGGATTTTATATAATAAGATCCTGAGCTGGACCGAGGACAATGGTATTCTGGAACACTGCCAATTAGGTTTCCGTAATAGGGTCGGAACCATTGAGCAGTGTCTCAATCTAAATCTAATCTTGTGGAAATACAATATCGCACGCAGATCGCCAGTCTATCTCGCTTTTATGGACTTGTCCTCTGCGTTCGATTTTGTTAATAGATCGAAACTCTGGACAGCCCTTCTGAATTACGGCTTAGACGAGTCCCTTGTGCATTTCCTGGCTCATTTGCATAAGGATCTGAATGCTTGTGTTAAAATTGGTCAGGGGGGCGAAGTCACAAATACTTTTAAAGTTCAAAGAGGGGTAAGACAAGGATGTGTCTTAGCCCCTCTTCTTTTTATTATTTACGTTAACGGCCTTCACAAAAGTCTCATTTCCCTCTCCCATGATGTTCCAAAAATTCTGGGCAAGTCCCTCCCTGTTCTGCTTTACGCAGACGATGCGGTCCTTATGGGCCGCACCCCTAATGCTTTACGTACTTTGGTGAAGGGATTTTTCGGCCATATGGAGTCTCTCGATTTGAAAACTAATTTCAAGAAATCTTTCATCATGTCCTGTGGTCCTAACAAACGACAGCTAGGCAGTATCTCGGTAGGCGCAGACAAATTGTGGTCTACCATTAATTTTCCCTATTCAGGGGGTCTTTGCTGCGAACAACTCCTGGACTGAGCACATTGCTCCCTCCAGGGGTAGGTTTTCAAAGGCCATTAACTCAATTCTCAGCCTACCTCGCTCTAAGAACATGAGTACTTTATCTGCTGTTTTGAAAATCTATAAATCCCAGTGTTCTTCTGTTGCCACCTATGGCGCGGAGGTTTGGGGTGTGGCCAAATGTGGACCCATACAATTGGAAGAGAATAGATTTCTCAGGAAGATACTTTGTGTCCCAATCTCCACTGCACAATATGTCTGCCACAAGGAGTTAAATTTGAATTTTATCGAGGACTTCATCCGTGCCCGCCCCGCCTTGTTTTGGCTTTCCATTTGGAATAACCTGGCGGCTTCACTTACTAGGGATATTATTACTGATTGGAACTGTGATAAATGTTTGGATATTCCCTGGCTCTCTGGAGTGTATAATAGTCTGTGTAGCATTAATTATGGGAATGTTTTTATCAAGCACACTGTAGATAATCTCCCACTTAAAAATGAAATAAGAAATGCTCTATACACTCTATTTGCTGAAGAGAGATCAAACCGGGAATCCCTTAAGACCACTGTTTCTACATATCTGGCTTTTGACTTTTTAACCTCGCCCATCCCTTACTATCTGACACTTCAGATGAGCCACTGGGTGCGGAGACTATTATTCCCTTTAAGGGCAGGTTCAATCAAATTTGTACTTTGTTTTCCCCTTGGCCATCAGAAAGATCTTGATTCCCTCCCTTGCCCGTGTGATGGACTGAGCCGTCAATCTGCTTTGCACTTTTTATTCTTTTGTAAATTTGACATGAAATATATTGAATTGTTTTTAACTCCGTATTTTAAAAAAACCAAACCTATTAGCTTGGAAAATGCATATCTAATGATTTTAATTATGGATATTGATGAACTCATATTTCGCACCAGCACTTTTTTGAGTATAGCCGTCCGAGCTAGACAGACTATTGTCAATTCATGAATTTGTATGTCCCATGTGATCTTAAGTTGTTTCTTTTAAAACTGTCTCTTTTTTCTGACTTGTACTTTTATGGATACTTTGTTATCTGAATAAAGTTTTATTGAATTGAATTGAATTGACAGAATAGTCAACAAGGCGAACTCTCAAGCACCTTGCCTGCGCACAATGGATGATATCAGGAACAGGTACTATGATGTGCGAAGGAGGGTTAAAAAACTGATAGCAAGAGAACATGCCCAAAGTCAGCAGACTGGCCGTGGCCCTCCTGCACCACCTGTGCATTTCACTTCCGGGAGAAGGTATGTAACATCCTTCTGCCGGAGGGCATATATGGAATACCAGGGGCACCAGAATCTGGCGAGTACCTACTCAACATGCTACTAATGTTACTAATCACACATCCACAGACATCACTCTCAAGGATACAGTGATACATATGATTGTCATCAAAAGTACACAAATCTAGAGTAAATGAGCATGTGATATGTATGCCATATTGACAAACAACATACCTACAATGAAACAGATAATGTAACAATTTCCTAACATGTACATACTTATTACAGACTCAAAGCAAGGCTTTGTGCTCCAAACACCAGTGTCAGCCATCATGCCAGCACAGTTTTACTCACTCCAACGAAAGCTGAGTCACAGGAAGGATGGATGGGGTGGCTGGAAAAGTGGGTATGGGGACAGGCCTGATGGGAGTTGTAGTCACAGCTAGCACTCCTCTTCCCACATAGCCCAACAAGCCCACCTGGTACTATGCTTCCCTCACAGTGAGTTGAAAAGTACTGACAAAATGGCTGATATTGGGGACTGATGTGAGGAGTACAACCCTTGATGCGAGCTGTGGTCAAAACAAACAGCAGTCCCCAGTGTCAGACATCTTAAATGTACATTGTATTCATTGTCAGGACATCACTCTTCCTAGTGTGCTCTTTGAGCTGTGTAGAAAGGTCTGTGTGGGCCCAGGCCTGATGGGAGTTACAGTAACAACAAACACTCCTCTTCACACCCATCCCAAATAACTCATCTGGGCCTATGGCTACCTGACAATGTGCGAAATGTTCTTGCAGGATGACTGTCACTGCTGCATTGTGTTGATCTTGAAGACAAATACCATCATGGCCATGTTCTACAAACCGATACCAAAGGGGATGATGGACGGAGTGCTTAAGTAAATCAAACACTCACCCCCAGTCAACTGATCTGGGTTTAATCCATCATCATTCTTTAGCTCACTCCACCATCCCAGTTCAGACATGGACATATGCAAATCAGTATGACCCTGTGCCTCATGGGAACAGTCCAGCCCGAACTGCTAAGCCATGTCTTCCCTGGACCGGAAACAAGCATCCTGGGACCGGTTTCTGGCTAATCAGCCGTCATCAGCCAAGCTATCTTGAATCCAGTGGCAAAGTGAGCAAGGGACCCACGTCTGGGCATACCCTGCCAACTTAGGGTGAACAAAGCGATACCAAAGGGGATGAACATCTTCACCAGCCACAGGAAAGGATGTGGACTCTGGCAGAGAACCCCCTGCACCGCTGCTGCCTGCACCTGAGGGTCCCCCAAACCTGAGAAGGGTAATCCAAAAAAGCATCCTTGAGAGACCGAAGGCTACTCATCACCCCCAGGAAGTGACCACCTGCTCCTGATACCCTCCATTGTGTTCCAAGCTTTCACTTTATTGACTCCCTTTGAACTGTCCCATATTGGCATGTGGATCTAAGTTGGACTTTGAACTCAAATAACTGTGGATTTTCTCCTGATGACTTCATCTACAAACACTACCAACTCCACACTTTTTCCTGTTTTGTTGAGCACCCCCCCCCCATCCTGTGAATTTTTAACATTACATCATGCACTAAAATAACTCACTCATGTCGGGACTTTGAAACACAAATGTACAGATTGAAATGGTGCATGTTAGAAATGGGATCTCTGGTTCGCTAAGGCTTGTGCCAAAGCCAGGCAGAGACCACCACTCTAGTCAGGGCAAGGGAGTTACATGCCAAAGATAACCCCTGCTCACCCCTTGGTAGTTTGGCACGAGCACGAGCAGTCAGGCTTATCCCGGAGGCAATGTGTAAAGTTTTTTGCCCAACATCCACACAGCAACAACATACTAGGCACACCACGAAAGGAACTCCACACAAGGTTATATCAAAAGTAGCCTTTGTATTATCATAAACACATAGAATAGTAATTACACAATATAGACTGTGTCACCTGGCTCTAGGCAATATCTGCAGGGGATTATTTATACCTGACAGGGCCAATTGGGTCACTGGAAGAACCGTCACAAGCACAAATAGTAAGTGTAGAACTTATAATAAATATAGAACACAACCAGTCATTACTGGCAAAATACTGCACTTGGCATCATCTCCTGCAACATAAATCGTATTATGCAAGCAGCATCACATTAGATGTGAAATACATTCTGCGCCTACCTCATAAGTCTAAACGCATTAGACAAGAACCTCACAAGCATAAACACATTATGCAATAACCTCATAAGTCTAAATGCATTAGACAATAACCTCACACATAAACACATCATGCATAAATCATGTTGCATAAATTACAGGGCATGAATCACATTTACTGCGCACCTCATAAATCACAGTACCGCCTGGTGCCCTATTCACCTCACAGTCCCCCTGGAACACTGCCCTTCTCAGAGGGCTCAAATGGCCTATGTTCACAATGTCAGGGCGGCTGCCAATGCAGCAGAGTCCAAAGTGCGCCATTGCGCTGGGACAAAGGAGTGTATCTCACTCCTATCTCATTCACAATAATGCTCCATAAGGACTGTGGCCTAAACGTAGCAGCTGACGCTAATTGCCGTGCAGCTGTGAATCAAAGAAGGCCTGGCACCACTGGCTAGTTGATCAAATGGGAGCCACTTTAGTTCCTTGAGTGCCGAAGAAATGCGTTTGAATTTCTTAGTTCCTGTGACCATTCTTGCTGCGGCATTGAGGGTAGTATTCTGGGGATCTAGGTGAGATTTTGCTATCCCGGTCAGGGCTGCGATTCCATAATAAATTCTGTAGAACACCAGTGCCTGGGTAGCCTGTTTAAGATCTTTCAGGGGAGGAAGGGTTTTATTTTGTATAGCAGTTTCAGATTTAGGAACTCACTTTTGGCGGATGTGTTTTTTCATGTCCAATTTGGGGTCAAGGGTAATACCTAGCGATTTCACTGAGTCTGTTGGCGCAAGGGCACCATTGAGGGCGTCAATGGCTTTGAGCCATTCCTCGATTTGGGGTTTTCGTCTCTGTTGGAGATGAGGAGAACGTCTGTTTTCTCTTGGTTGAGTTTAAGGTGGTTCACTGTGAACCAATGTTAGACCTCTTTGAGCATGATATTTAGTCTGTGTTTGTCATTAATAGAGGTGGTTTCCAGATAAAGTTGTGTGTCATCCGCATAGAGGTGGAAGGGGATGTTGGAGTTCCTGAGAAGTGTGGTGAGGGGCTTCATGTAAATGTTGAAAAGTTGGGGAGAGAGTACTGACCCTTGTGGAACTCCTCTGTTGATGGTAAGGGGGTCAGACTCAAAGTTATTGATTTTTATTCTTTGCGTGCAGTTGCGAAGAAAAGAGGAGAACCAGTTCAGTACCCTCATTTCAATGCTCGCTCTTTCATGGAGGACTTTGAGGAGCAGGGTCTGATCAACTGTATCGAAAGCGGCCGATAAGTCTAGGAGAATGAGAAGGCTGCATTGGTCTGAGTGCCACAAACTAGACCATCATGGAATATGTTTTGTTTCAGAATAACCTTTGGATGTGGTAAAACAGACAAGGCACACCTCAATGTGGATCACAGGTTTATTCTACTGATACAACCTTGCACCTTAAACCAAAGTCAAATCACATCACACAGTAACAAAAGGCTCACATGTAAAAATAAATAACCATCAGTTCAGAAGGAAATGTGTTCCAGGGATTTCCCCAACTTTTCAATGTTAGTGCATGGCACAGTATCATGGGTCTGGTGAGGTCACAGCTCTGCATGCAACATGGCAAAATGCCCTGATAAGGAGAAACATAGAACAGTCAGGAATTCAAGAATCATGTTATTTAATGTTGCCAACTGTCTCAGCTAAAGCATAGAAATGTCAGTGTGAACACAAGCTAGTATTGAGTGTAGCATTGTACATGTCACCTGGGAAATTTGAATAAGCTACTCAGTACAAACATCATGAAAATTAACATACGTTCAGCAGCATATATAAACATTGGACCACTGCAACACACAACCTAACATTTTGGGGTTGACACCACTCATTGAGTACTTATTTTCAGGTAAAGAAGTTGTGGATAAGTTGTTGTTGAAAATCCCCATCATTATCCTCATCACTGGTATCATGTCCCTAGCCTAGATCCTCCCTTGCTGGCAGCTGCTGGTCTCCGTCATCCAGTATTAGTGGAATTTTCTGCCGGATTGCAAAGTTGTATTGCATGCATGATGTCATGATAAAGTTGCACACCTTCAAGGGTCAATATTGTAGTGCTCCTCCTGTACGAGCCAGACACAGGAACCTTATTTTCAGGAGACCAAATGTAAGCTCAACCACTCGCCTAGTACAGCCCTGTGCCTCATTGAACTGAACTTCTGCAGGGGTGACTGGGTTGCACAGAGGTGTCAGCAACCAGGGAAGGTCGAGGTATCCAGAGTCACCTAAGCAGAACACAGAAAAAAATTCAGTGGTCTGACACACAGAGCACTATCTGACATGCAATCCACACACATTACAACATAAACATGAAACATTACCTACTAGCAATCCAGGCACGGTCATGTTGCAACTGAGACATCATATGGGGATGACGCTGTTCCTCAGGATGTAGCCTTCATGTGCAGAGACAGGGAAATGTGCACAGATGTGGGAGATTGACATGTCCGTCAAACATACCACCTGGACATTGATGGAGTGGAAGTGCTTCCTTTTGTGCTAGACCTGTTCATTGGCCTGTGGTGGTACCAATGCAACATGTGTTTCATCAATTGCTCCAATGACGTGGGGTATATGTACCTTGGTGTATAATTCGCCCTTGATGTCAGATAAGTCTCCTGGTGAGGGGAACTTGATGTACTGTTACAGGCAATGGAGCGATGCTTCCAACACATCACTGAGGACATGAGTGAACATCGTCTGTGACATTCCACCGGATGTTACCACAGTACACTGGGAAGAATCAGTGGCAAAGAAATGTAAGGGGGCCATAAGCTTTACCTTTGGGGTCAGTGCAGTCGGGTATGTGCAACCAGGCATCAAATCTGGTGTCAACTGCTCAGCCAACTGTTAAATTTTTCCCCAGGTGGACCAGTATTTTAAAATTTGGTCTAGTTCTTCCATGGTCTGGATGTCTGGGAAGGGCCTGTAGACTGGTAACAGTCTGCAATACCTATGTGTAGAGTGTAAACACAATTGTTGTGAGATACAAATATACAAGATAACGTGCATCAATACAAACAGAACATGAAAAATGAGCACAAAATATATTCTAGAACATTTGTAACACATATTTAAATGAATATGGTTGATTTTAGAGACATATAACAGAATTTGACTAGTCCCAGATCTGTTACCTGAGAGGCAGAACACGGCCCCTGGCGCAGGGCACAACACTGACAAGAGTCTGCGGAGGAGGGCGCTGCCCTAGAAGAAGTGACAACATTTATACCGCACATGGCAACATTTTGAAACACCCAAGAGAGAGATTTTGTTCCATAACTAGGGAAGCTTGCGTTTGCCAATCGAGTTGTTGTGGAATATGTGACGTTTTGTAAGGGATAATGCAAAATACAGTCAAGTGAAATACAGGGAGCCTCCACTTGTTCTGCCACTGCCGCCGGCCAAGGGAGAAGGGGCCGCAATGTCCGTAGAAGGCGCTGGAGTGCCATAAAGATGCTGGAGGCGTCCCTTCTTAGTCTGTCATAGACCGGAGGAGACTGGGCTGGGCCCCCCTCTTGGTCCTGCTGCCGGCTGTGCCCCTGTGCCCCTTTGCAGTACAAGATTGCAAGGAACAAAAGTACCCAGCTGGTCTCTGCCAAGCACCCTTTCAATCATCAGGTCAGCTGTCTGGCAGTCCCCGAGCAGAAGACGTCAAAGACGGTCTGTAAGTGATTTTCCTTTTTTGTTTTTTTTGCGGGTCCCTACTGTGAGAAGGTGGGTTGGTATATGCTGTCCACTAGTTAAAGTGGGCACCTTGTACCAGGCCACACGACCCTTATGATGTCTGAGGTCAAAGATAACCTTATTGAAAGCTATCCTAGTGGTAGCTTTGGAGAGCAGACTTCAGACTTAATCTTGAAGGAATGTAAAGCAGCTTTTTTTACCAGAATATCACCTCCTAAATGATTAAATGAACTGAGAACCACACAGTTTTTATATAAAAATATGTATTTAATAATATAACACTCTCTACTATTCACAACATGAGATGAGGGCATAATGCACACAACACTAAATCAAAAGAACATTTGTAAATAGCTAAATACACAGCGGGCTCCAGGGGAAGACCGAATCATATACTTAAAAAATGGTATAACAACAATGACTTCAAAAGATACAGTGCCTAGATGTAGGAAGGTGGATACCTGACTATGGTTACCCCAGATTTTTTGCCTTGTATTTAGCTGGTTTTCGACTTAGTTGGCCTGGTTCCCTGCTAATCAGGGCCCCAGGCTATCTGCTCTCTCTGTAAAATGGATTCCATGTACCTGTCATATAGTTAATGCTTTTCTATATATTGTGTTAAGTTAGCATGAGTTTATTAAATGTTTAAATAACATATTTTCCTTCGGCTTCAGTTTGCACACGGCACATAATTATTATTGTAGCTTTCAACCTAGACGAAAGATGTGATCTATTGAGAATAATATGTTATTGCTCCGATATCAGTCGTGCCTGGGACACTTGGTACACTGTCTGCACACTGAGAGCTATAGCCTCTAAGAATAACCTAACACAAGGTTGCTGGGAGGCCTGATCCTCACACCACATTAGACATAACACAAATAATGTTGCTGCCCACATTGGGCTCTACGCGGGTTTAAGATAGAGTTACTGAGAATGCAAAAACACACTTGATGGTGCTTCGCATGCAGAGAGTTGGTAGCTGATGATGTGATCTTCTTCTGATGACATTTAGAGGTATGGGCCCGCCCTGCTAAAACCCAAATGAGACCTTCTTAGATATAATATAGTATGCTAAATAGGGTGCGCGAAATATAGGTGATACAGATTTCTATAGATTTTTGCATTATAATATGCTATCACCGTTCGCTTACTATGGACTAGTGACTATGCTGATAACTCTGATTTTTATAATATGTATGTTGGTATTATATAAGATACTGTGTTTGAGAACCTTGCATTGAAAAATAAATATTTCAAACTTGCACGTGTGTTCTTTTACTCCCCGTTGTGGTTTGAAACGATTATAGAGCGAAAGAGTGTTCATGAGTTCCACGATACCTGAGGTACCCTAAGTTCATGTTCTGGATTGTCTAAGTCATTGGGAGTTTGTTACGACCAATGAGACACTGTAGCTAGCTCGGTAAGGGGATTTCTGATACTAAGGTGAGTTTTGGGTCACCCTAATTCACCCAGGTTCTAGATCTCTGTGCACAGTTCTGTGGGAGAATGGAAACCCTGCTACATGGCGCCCAACGGTTGTTGGCCTTATATCATGACACTCGAGTAGTTTATCATTCATACCTTAACCCCTTCATTCCCGTTTTTGGAAAACGGCGGTGTAGGAAAAACCTACCTATTTTTGAAATAGGTCTTTTCAAGCTTGAATCTATCTAAAAACGGTTTCCTTGAATTACTACCCAGTTGTGCTACAAAGTAATCTTTGTTTTTTCGCGTCCCTGTGCAGTCATGGCACAAGCCGTGGACATCCCGCTGCATAGTCGCATTGCGGTGCGTGATCATTTGCGGACTTATGATGTTCCTTTGGAAGGCTTGGCTGTGGTTCTGGTGGTGAGTGCGGAACATGCTTACCCGTACGAACTGTTTTATTCGTGGGTGACATTTCCGCCAGTGGACGCGAATTCTGGTGTGTTCCACTCGTACACTCCGTCAGCTGTACCTGCTGCATATGCTCCGTACAGAGCACAGGAAGTACCTATTGATGTTTGGCAGCATGGAGTTTGGTTTGGTGGCGCCCTACCACACGCTTTAACCGCTCCGAGGTTAGGTCCTTTGTCCATTCCGGGCACACCTTGGCCCGCTTTGGCTGGATTTACTCCTCACCCTAATCGCGCCACTTGTAACGTGGGTGACCTGTGACGTCTTCACAAGGTCGCGGTTCATTACACAAGTCGTAATGTTCAAGGCGCAGCCCCTAGGGGTGCGCAGCTTCAAGCAAGTCAGGCTGGTTTGAAAATCAGTCCTGTCATGGTGAATTCCGTAATGGGCAAGAAGCCCCAGGATAAGGATGACTTTCCTTTCTGGCTTGCCGAGAAATTCGACCAGCTGGAGGCTGTGTTTCCTAATACGAATCCTGGTGAAAAACACCGGATTCTTATGCTTAGTTTGCCGAAAGATTTGGCCCCTGAGCTTGTTGACTGTGAAACATGTGGTAAGACTTTTGCAGCGGTCTATTCGAAGTGCTTTGGCTCCCCGTCTATGTCCAACCTGTCTGCGGTCCTTAAACATGTTCAAGATGATCACGGACTGGAGTCAGCGGTTGAGTTGGGTATGCGCCTGTGTGGCTCCTTTGAGGTGGTTTGCGATCTGATCCTTGCGAATGTCAAGGGGGGTGCAGTGAACTTCCAGGTGGCTAACGCCTTGGCGTTGATTCCCGACGCGGACAAACCCCGTCAGTCGGCAAGGATAATTGTGGCGGCTTATAAAATGGTTGGCCGCAATGCCAAGGGTCTTAAGATTTTTTCTGATAAGGAGAAAAAGCAGCCCCAGGGACAGTCTTCGGAGGCGAACGCTCAGCCCTAGTCCAAAAAACAAAATTGGCCTAAAAAACAGAATCAGGGTAAGCAACAACAACAACAACAAACACAGGTTTCACGCCCTGCGTCTCCGTTGCCTGCGCAGTCGGAACGGGTTTATGATTTGCGCGACCGCGCGATGATTAAGACACCTGAACGTTTTCAGGCTTCTGACCAACGCTCTCCTTGTTCCTTTCAGGACTCATCGGCTCCGTCAACCGGTGGTGGAGGGGGCGGCAGGGGCCGGGGTGGCCAGCAAGGACGTGGTCAGCCCCGCCCGCGCAACGGTGCAGACAAGCAGGAGGGCTCTACGCCTCAGAGACCGCAGTTTGCCAAGAAGAAGGTCGCAGCCTTGACAGCGCATCGATATGCCCCAGATTGTGAGAACGAGGCTTCGGAATCTGACTTGGGCTCTGACCTTGCTGGACAGCGCGGCGGAGATTACCATAGTTAGAGAGGCCCTCTGTCCACTACTGAAGGTGACAGTGTGATGAAGGGAACAGGAGGCTTAAATGAATAATTAATTGAAGTTTATTCCAAAGTAATAACTCCACCCGTACACGGAGCGTCTGGTCATCGGCAAGCTAACGGTTACAATGGCCAACCGTAGATCTCAGCCGACCTTGCACGGGAGACAACACATTCATATCACAACAAGTATATGCACGGGCTGCGGCTCGTGATCTTTTACACGAGCCGAGCCCCCTAACAAGAATGGTCACACGCCGCGTGAAATATCACGCGGCGTAAGACATTACATTACACCACCTTCCCCCTTACAACAGTGCAAAAACAAATATAAAAAAAAAAGAATTAAAACAACCATTCAGAATCTAAATTCATTATATCTTTCCGGTGCTCTGATACGTCTGCCAAAAGAAGAAAAGTTTTGGTTAACAGCAGAATTCTGTGGAGAATGATTAATGACAAAATTGGGAGAATTAGCTAAGCCCCTGACAGGAAGTTGCTCAAAGGAGCGACTAGAAACAAAAGAATCAGAAGGCATATCAGGGACATTCAGCCAAAAGCTCCAATCCAAATTATCAGGATTACCCCCACACTTCCTACTTTTGATAATTTCAGCTTGATGATCAGACACTTTCACCAATTGGCGTTTATTCCACCAACCCTTCTTGCCAAGGAAAGCCGCTCCCTTGCTAACTTTTACTACTTGAACAGGTGCAAAAAATTTCGAACGCCCTTTAACATCTCTTCCAGGATTTTTGATTAATACCCAGTCACCGACCAGAACATCCACCAGTTTGCCATCTGAAGTACCATCAAAATGTAACTTCATTTGATTTTGTTTCTCTTGGACAGCTTTCTTAACTGAATCCAAATCAGCAGTTTTCCCTACTGAACCCTGGTGTAACCAAGAAGGGAATAAGACAGAACGATTCTCTCTCCCCCTCAAAAGGGAAAAAGGAGACACACCAGTGACGCAATGAGGAGACGTATTATAGTGCCAGACCTTTTGCTTAACAAACTCACCTACCTTGTAGCCACAAGATTCTGCAGTCTGGATACCTTCTTTAATTACTTTATTCCCCCTCTCCACAAGACCGTTCGAAGCTGGAGAATATAACGCCACCTTCAGTTGTTTAATATCTAATTCTTTCAAAAATTTACACATTTTATCAGACACAAAATGAGTCCCATTATCCGTGACGATAAACCTTGGGGACCCTTCTAAATCAAAAACCTTTTTGAGAAAGGTTATGGTAGAATCTGAGTCCGGTGACTTAACAAAATCAAAGTACATCCACTTCGAAAAATAATCGACTAAAAGGATAACATACTTATTCTCCTGTTGAAGAATGGAATACGGACCTGAAAAATCTACCCCAACTTTCTCCCAAGGAGAGTCAGGAAATTCGGTAGGATGCAAAGGTACTTTTAACGTACGCCAATGCTTGTCAGACAACAAACACTCAGGGCAAGAGTCAATCAAATTCTTGACCTGAGTATCCATTGATGGCCACCAATAGTGTTGTTTAATCTGCATAGATGTCTTAGTCACCCCTAAATGACCTTGATGAGCCTTATTAATAATGGATTCCCTCAGTTTAAAAGGAGGAACAAATTTCTCACCTCTCCGAACTATACCGTTCTCAACAGAAAGTTCCTCTGCGACTTGTGCAAAACTACGTAAATCCCCGCTCAAACCCCTAGGTTCGGGCCAACAATGAGTGGTAAACTCCACAACTTTCAACAACACATTGTCCAAAGCGGAGGCTTCCTTCCAATCATTCTCTGAGATAACGTCACTAATTTCATCCCCGGTGTAGGAGAGTAGGGTCTGCTATCCTATGGTCACCCCAAATTTTTGCTTTTTGCTTCACTGGTTTCTGACTTAATGTGGCTGTGGGCCTGCTAATCAGACCCACAGCCTGCTGTTCTCTCTCTAAATTACTGCCAATGCACTCTAGGTGCATTACGAATTGGAACTGGTTCACCTTATGAGCCCCTGTATAAGTGCACCCTAGGTGCCCAGGGCATAGGTGTATCCAAGGCCTACCAGGGGCTGCAGCATATATTATGCCACCCCTGGCCTGGCCTCCATATTTGACACAACTGGCTGATCACTCAGCTGGGGTAAGTCGGTGTAACCACCTCTTACTTAGGTACAGTATGTCTGTGCCTAACCCTAAACTGGACACATATGTTCCTATCAGCCACTCCTATGGAAGGCCTCATCAATCCTGGAGGCAGAGTGCTTGGAAATATGTGAGATGGTGCTCTGGCATGAGCTGAGCCTGTCTGCAGCTGTCGGGAACAACTCCCTAAGCTGTTCCGGGATATGGCCATACCATATACTCTTAAGTGCATTATAATCCTCGCGGTTAAATGCTATCTTTGGTTTGGCTTTATCAAAACATGTCGAGTAAGGTGTCATACGAATTGGAATACTATCCCCTCGCCAATTCTGGCGACGGGGATAGCATTCCACCCTTCTAGAGGGACACGACATGTGTGTAGCCTTAACCCCGGTTAAAGTTAAACAGAGCCTCAGCTTCACAAAATGGACGCTGCCACCACAGACACAAGTCTGGCCTCCTGCTGCTGACCGAAACTCGGCAGATGGTGGCCTGGACAAAGGGTTTCCTGCCTTGGGAGGTGCGAGCACCACCCCAGACAGGATTTTGTGTATTGGGTAGGACAGGGCTGAATAGAATCAGACATGCCCGGGGCACACAAGGTGTCCCCGTGCATAGGCCAGCCCAAACCGGTTCTGGGGCCTTCCAGCCCCAGTCCTGGCGCGGAGCTGGACAAAGGAAAGGGGGTGTAACCGCCCCCCTTCCTGGTTCCTCCCAGAGGAGGGACCTAGTAGGTGATCCACCCCCTAGATTGGAATAAGAGGGGGAGCAGTGCCATTGCACAGCAGATCATCCCGAAATCAACTTAAACTAAGAAGAAGACTGGACTTCGACATTCTGCTGCACAGAAGACTGAAGAAGAATCTCCCTTGTGGCCAAGGAGTGACCACCCTGTGAACACAGGTACCAACCAGCGACTCGACGTCTGCTTTGCCGCCGCCTCCCGCCGGAGCCCGAGCCCAGAGCCCGACAAGAACCAGATTCCCAGACCTCTCAGAGCCCGATCCACAGTCCCTGCAAAGAAGGGACCCGTGGAGGCATCGAGTGACGTGGGACCGGACCTCTTGGAAGACACTCGAAAAGCTGACTGCGCAGCTTCTGAGGCATCCTCGACGTTGTGCTTTGGGGATTGAGAACCCCCACCACCGAGCAGCCCTTGCACCGAAGATCAGCCCTCCAGCATCTCCACGATCTGCGTGGGGCCCTTTTGCATTGTGCCACTCGACGCGCCATCCCGGCCACTAGCCACGCGGCCAGCGGCCATCTTGGCGACGAACCCGAAGATTTAAACAGCAGGTCTGGTTGCTCCAGACCTACCCAAGCTCCTGTGAAAAGGAGCACCCGCTCTGACCTTGCTGGTCCGAGTGAACAGCATCTTTCAACTTCTGCGTGGCTTGCATTTGCCAAGGCCTGTTTGCTCCGATCAGGTCGCCGACACCGCCAACAGCGAGAAGCCTACGTGGGACAGCTCGTGACCGACTCCTGGACGTCCTCGACCCCGGGTATCCACGTGGCTGCGGAAAGAAGCTACCCGACAACGCCTGTTTGCACCCGACATCACCTGGTTCCACTCTGGTTCCACGGCAGTCACTGGCTAGTGACTTTGAACACTGTCCCCTCTGCTTTCAGGTCTTCACATCTACAGATCCACCCTTGGATCCACCGGAACTCTTCTCATCGAGCCGCCTGCAGCATCTCCTGCTCCAAGCACCATCGACCAGCGTGACGAAACCCGACACATCTTCGACCCTGTGCACCCGCTTCCTGTGGGTGAGGTAACTCAGCTCCGCCGGTGCTCCTGCACTGGTACACATCCCAAGGGCCTGTGTTTTAAGTTTCAGCTCCGTAGGTCACTCGGAAGGTTCCTAACTTTCTAACTTTGTGCTTTTTACGCACCATAGACTTTGTATTGAGAAGTGCGTGCACTTTGGACACTGCACCCGAGTCCCGTGGGCCTTTCCCGACTTAGCTAACTCCAGTCTCGAATAGCTCCAGCGATTCCCAAGGCCCTAGGCCTCTTCACTTTCCTCCTGGTATCCCTTATACCACTTATTTAGTATATGGTTTAGGTGGCCCCTAGGGCTCATCCATATTGTGCAACTTTTGTGTATTTTAAACTGTCTTGTGATTTTACGCTTGTGCTTCTGTGCTCATAAAGAGTCCAGGGGATTTTTATAGTTAATAAATCAATATATATTTTCAATATATATCTGTGTGGTGTCCCTTTCATTTGGTATTCAAGGGGGTTGTGTATGGTATAACAGCTGGCTTCACATGCCTTTCAGAGTTTAGCCTAAGACTGCTTTGTCCACGTTACCACTAGGATAACTGGTCTACAAGGTTGAATTACAACCATCATCATAAGGGTTGCTTGGCATGGTACAGAGTGATCACTAGAACTAGTGAGCATTATATACCAGGCCAACTTCTCACATTGGTGAGCAGCGGATTGGGATCTGAGCTTGCTGTTGTTTTACCATTACAATCTTTGAGATTATCATCTGAAAGATCACACAGGTACCTGCTAGGTACATATAAAACAAGACTAGTATACTTAAGTTCTACTGAACTTAGTTGTTGTAGAGCAAAGGGAGTAGCACACCCTAGCTACAACTACTAGATAGGTTTAGTAGGTAAACACCAGTGTAGGTAGATTGCAACACATCCACCCACACTAGAGCAATGTCTGGAACAGAGGGGTCCAGTGGACTTACTCCTGTTGAGAGTGACCCTCCAAGGGCACCATCCCAGTTTGCTATTTTTCCCTTTAAGGAATTAAGACAGCTTTGTGTCTTAAGGGGTCTGAAGACAGGGCCTACCCCTACTACAGACCACCTAAGAGAGCTCTTGGATCAGTCTGAGGCTCTAAAGACCTCTAAAGCAAACCCCACAGGGAATGCTGAAGGAGGCCATCCTTCAGAGGATGACACTGTAGACACCCCTACCCCTATCATCCTAGTAGATGAGGAAGCCTCCACCACTGGAGCTCCTCAAGTAGATGTAGAGGAAGAGGAAGAAGAAGAGGAGGAGGAGGTGGAAAGCAGTGAGTCAGATGATGACAGAGATAGTCAGGTGCTGGTCAGTAGACTGAACCAGGCTAACTTAAGTCAACTTGGGAATGAATCAGGTAACAACCCATTCAGACCCTCAGGTGGACTTAACCAGAGCCATAGGAGGAGGAGGCATCACTCAGGTGAATCCAATACCTCCCATGTCTCTAGAGGCTCTCATGGTCACTCCAGAAAGGAGATGACTAGCCCTCAGAGAAGGGAACATGAGGCCAAGATGAGAGAGGCTGAGCTTAGGATCCAGAGGCAAGAATTAGAGGTTGCCCTGGCTAAGGAGAAACTTGCTAGAGCAAGACAGCCTAGAGAGAGTGGGGTAATAGAACCCACTGGTGGCAGCAATATCCACAAGGATAAAGACAGGTCTTTTGATAATAGAAACCTGAGTAAGATTGTGCCCCCCTACAAAGCTGGGGATGACATCCATAAATGGATTACTGCAATGGAGAGAGCCTGCAGAGTACAGCAGATCCCTCAGGAGCAGTGGGCAGCAATCTTGTGGCTCTCCTTTGAAGGTAGAGGCCGAGACAGACTCCTCACAGTTAGTGATGGGGATTCTAGAAACTACCTGGTCCTGAAGAGTGCTCTGATTGATGGGTTAGGCTTAACCACTGAACAGTACAGGTTAATGTTCAGAGATACCCAGAAGACACAGACTCAGGACTGGTCTGAATTTGTTGAGTGTGCCACTAAGGCTCTGGAGGGATGGTTGCTGGGAAGCAAGGTTACAGACTATGAAGGATTGTACAATTTGCTGATGAGAGAACAAATTTTAAATAATTGTCAGAACCAGCAGTTGCATCAACATTTGGTTGACTCAGATTTGACCTCTCCCCAAGAATTGGGAAAGAGGGCAGATAAATGGGTAAGAACCAGAGTTAAGCAAAAGAACCAGAACCAGAACCAGGGTGGTGACCAGAAGAAAACAGACCAGAAGGGTGGGGAGCAGAAAGCTAAAGACCAGAAGTCTTCAACAGGGCCCCAAACTGAGACAGAGGGTGGGTCCCAAACTTCCAAGAAGAAGAAGAAAGAAGGTCAGAAGAAACCCTGGTGTAAAACTTGTAAGAACACCTCTCACTGGACAAGTGAGTGTAAAAAGGGTGGAGCCCCCAGCACTGCAGCCCCTAAGGCACCTGCACCCACTAGTACAGTTAGCAGTGCTGGTCCTCAAGCCAAGGGTTTAGTGGGAATCACTTTGGGAACTGAAGGAGATTCTGACCTAGTCAGAACCCTTACACAGGCTGTTCTGGTTTGTGAAGGGGACATAGATTTGACCCCTGACATAAGTCCCAGTAACCTGGGCAAATACAGACAGACACCTTTGATTAACAACAAAGTGGCTCAAGCTTACAGGGACACATGTGCCAGTGTCACTATGGTGACACCTAACTTTGTGGACCCTGGACAATACATGCCAGGCGATGATTACCTGGTGACCAATGCCAGCAATGTCACTACTACACATAGTGTGGCACTTGTTAACTTTTCCTGGGGAGGGGTAACTGGCCTAAAGAAAGTTGTGGTTAGTGCTGATCTCCCAGTAGAATGTTTGTTGGGCAATGACCTGGAGAACTCTCTATGGTCAGAAGTTGAGTACAGGACTCATGCAGAGATGTTAGGGATATCATCACATGTCCTTGCTGTGACCAGGTCACAGGCCAAAAAGTGCCTCTCTGAACCTCAGGTCTTGGATCCTGGAACAATGGACCAAGTACCTCCCAAGAAGAAGAACAGGAGGGTTAAGGCTGTGCCTTCCCAACTGCCTACAAGTGAGGATCAGGCTTCACAGGAAACTGATCTAGAGACCCCTGAAGGAACTGTCCCTGAAGAACTTGAACCTGATCAGGTTGAGTTTCTGGGGACAGGGGGACCTTCTAGGGCAGACTTGGGGCAGGCTCAGTTAACCTGTCCTTCTCTTGAACCCCTCAGACAGCAGGCTGCTGCTGAGGCTGCTGGGAATGCTCAAGGTGCCCATAAAGTATATTGGGACGATGGACTCCTTTATTCAGAGGCTAGAGACCCCAAGCCTGGTGCTACCAGGAGGTTGGTTATACCTCTGCAATTTAGGGGCTTCCTACTCACCTTGGCCCATGATATTCCTTTAGCAGGACACCTAGGCCAGAACAAGACTTGGGACAGGCTTGTCCCTCACTTTCACTGGCCTCACATGTCTGAAGACACCAAGGAGTTTTGTCGCTCCTGTGAAACCTGCCAAGCCAGTGGTAAAGCAGGTGGAACAACAAAGGCCCCCCTGATACCACTACCTGTGGTGGGGGTTCCCTTTGAGAGAGTGGGGATTGATATTGTTGGTCCAATGGATCCCCCTACAGCATCTGGGCACAGATTCATACTGGTGGTAGTGGATCATGCCACCAGGTACCCAGAGGCAATTCCCCTTAGGACCACAACAGCTCCTGTTGTGGCCAGGGCCTTACTTGGAGTTTTCTCCAGAGTGGGGTTTCCTAAGGAGGTAATATCAGATAGAGGTACCAACTTCATGTCTGGATATTTGACAGCTATGTGGAAGGAATGTGGTGTAAACTACAAGTTCACCACTCCTTATCACCCACAATGCAATGGGCTTGTTGAGAGATTTAACAAGACCCTAAAGGGCATGATTAAAGGATTACCTGAAAAGCTCAGGCGAAGATGGGACATCCTTCTGCCCTGCCTTTTGTTCGCTTACAGAGAGGTCCCTCAAAAGGGGGTTGGATTCAGCCCCTTTGAATTGTTGTTTGGGCACCCTGTAAGAGGACCCCTGTGTCTTGTGAAGGAAGGATGGGAGTTACCTCTCAAAAAGCCTAAACAGGACATAGTGGACTATGTACTTGGTCTCCGCTCCAGGATGGCAGAGTACATGGAAAAGGCATCCAAAAACCTTGAGGCTAGCCAAGAATTACAAAAAGCTTGGCATGACCAAAAGGCTGTCCTTGTTGAGTTTCAGCCTGGACAGAAGGTATGGGTGTTGGAGCCAGTGGCCCCAGCAGCACTCCAAGACAAATGGTCTGGACCCCATACAGTTCTGGAAAAGAAGGGAGAGGTTACCTACTTGGTGGACCTAGGAACTCCCAGGAGCCCCCACAGGGTGCTCCATGTGAACAGATTGAAGGCATATGTCAGCAGGGCAGACATGGGCTTGCTCATGGCTACAGATGAGGGACAGGAGGAAGAGAGTGACCCTCTCCCAGACCTGCTCACTCAGAACCCTGAGGATGGTTCAGTTGATGGTGTGGCCTTAGGTGACAACCTCACTGAGCATCAGCAACATGACTGCAGACAAGTTCTACAGGCATATGGGCATATGTTCTCCTTGACACCCAGTCAGACTAACTGGTGTACACATGTGGTGGACACTGGTGACAGTCTTCCTGTAAAGAGCAAAATTTACAGGCAACCTGACCACGTCAGGGACTGTATAAAGACTGAGGTGCAAAAGATGCTGGAATTAGGTGTCATTGAGCCTTCAGAGAGCCCCTGGGCTAGCCCAGTGGTTCTGGTCCCCAAACCTCACACCAAAGATGGCAAGAGAGAGATGAGGTTCTGTGTGGATTACAGAGGACTCAATGCTGTCACCAGGACAGATGCACACCCTATTCCAAGGGCAGATGAGCTCATTGACAAGTTGGCTTCTGCCAAATATTTGAGCACATTTGACTTGACAGCTGGCTACTGGCAAATCAGGTTAGCTGAGGAGTCTAAAGCCAAGACAGCATTTTCTACCCCTAGTGGGCATTATCAGTTTGTGGTGATGCCCTTTGGTTTGAAAAATGCACCTGCCACCTTCCAAAGGTTGGTGAACCAAGTCCTCACTGGGTTGGATGACTTTTGTGCAGCTTATCTGGACGATATTGCTGTCTTTAGCTCCACCTGGGAGGATCACCTGATCCACCTGAAGGAAGTGCTTGAGGCTCTGCAGAAGGCAGGCCTCACTATCAAGGCAACAAAGTGCCAGATAGGGCAGAGCAAGGTTGTATACCTGGGCCACCTTGTAGGTGGAGGCCAAGTTCAACCACTGGAGAGTAAGATCCAGACCATCAAGGACTGGTCCCCTCCAACTACCCAGACTCAGGTCAGAGCTTTCTTGGGCCTGACTGGGTACTACAGGAAGTTTGTTAAGAACTATGGGTCCATTGTGACTCCTCTTAATGATCTGACATCCAAGAAGATGCCCAAAAAGGTTCAGTGGACAGAAATCTGTCAAAAGGCATTTGATGACCTGAAGAAGGCCATGTGCTCTGCACCTATCCTGAAGAGTCCTGACTACTCAAGAGAGTTCATTGTCCAAACAGATGCTTCTGAGTTGGGAGTGGGAGCAGTGCTTTCACAGCTTAATGTAGATGGCCAGGACCAGCCCATTGCTTTCATTAGCAGAAGGCTGACCCCCAGAGAGAAACGTTGGTCAGCTATAGAGAGGGAGGCCTTTGCTGTGGTGTGGGCCCTGAAGAAGTTGAGACCATACTTATTTGGCACTCACTTCAAGATTCAGACCGACCATAAGCCCCTCCTATGGCTTAATCAGATGAAGGGTGAAAACCCCAAACTACTCAGGTGGTCCATTTCCCTACAGGGGATGGACTTTACAGTGGAGCACCGCCCAGGGACTGACCATGGCAACGCAGATGGTCTCTCCAGGTACTTCCACTTAGAACATGAAGACACAACTGGTCAAGGTTAGTCTAATGTCCCTGCGTTTGGGGGGGGGTTATGTAGGAGAGTAGGGTCTGCTATCCTATGGTCACCCCAAATTTTTGCTTTTTGCTTCACTGGTTTCTGACTTAATGTGGCTGTGGGCCTGCTAATCAGACCCACAGCCTGCTGTTCTCTCTCTAAATTACTGCCAATGCACTCTAGGTGCATTACGAATTGGAACTGGTTCACCTTATGAGCCCCTGTATAAGTGCACCCTAGGTGCCCAGGGCATAGGTGTATCCAAGGCCTACCAGGGGCTGCAGCATATATTATGCCACCCCTGGCCTGGCCTCCATATTTGACACAACTGGCTGATCACTCAGCTGGGGTAAGTCGGTGTAACCACCTCTTACTTAGGTACAGTATGTCTGTGCCTAACCCTAAACTGGACACATATGTTCCTATCAGCCACTCCTATGGAAGGCCTCATCAATCCTGGAGGCAGAGTGCTTGGAAATATGTGAGATGGTGCTCTGGCATGAGCTGAGCCTGTCTGCAGCTGTCGGGAACAACTCCCTAAGCTGTTCCGGGATATGGCCATACCATATACTCTTAAGTGCATTATAATCCTCGCGGTTAAATGCTATCTTTGGTTTGGCTTTATCAAAACATGTCGAGTAAGGTGTCATACGAATTGGAATACTATCCCCTCGCCAATTCTGGCGACGGGGATAGCATTCCACCCTTCTAGAGGGACACGACATGTGTGTAGCCTTAACCCCGGTTAAAGTTAAACAGAGCCTCAGCTTCACAAAATGGACGCTGCCACCACAGACACAAGTCTGGCCTCCTGCTGCTGACCGAAACTCGGCAGATGGTGGCCTGGACAAAGGGTTTCCTGCCTTGGGAGGTGCGAGCACCACCCCAGACAGGATTTTGTGTATTGGGTAGGACAGGGCTGAATAGAATCAGACATGCCCGGGGCACACAAGGTGTCCCCGTGCATAGGCCAGCCCAAACCGGTTCTGGGGCCTTCCAGCCCCAGTCCTGGCGCGGAGCTGGACAAAGGAAAGGGGGTGTAACCGCCCCCCTTCCTGGTTCCTCCCAGAGGAGGGACCTAGTAGGTGATCCACCCCCTAGATTGGAATAAGAGGGGGAGCAGTGCCATTGCACAGCAGATCATCCCGAAATCAACTTAAACTAAGAAGAAGACTGGACTTCGACATTCTGCTGCACAGAAGACTGAAGAAGAATCTCCCTTGTGGCCAAGGAGTGACCACCCTGTGAACACAGGTACCAACCAGCGACTCGACGTCTGCTTTGCCGCCGCCTCCCGCCGGAGCCCGAGCCCAGAGCCCGACAAGAACCAGATTCCCAGACCTCTCAGAGCCCGATCCACAGTCCCTGCAAAGAAGGGACCCGTGGAGGCATCGAGTGACGTGGGACCGGACCTCTTGGAAGACACTCGAAAAGCTGACTGCGCAGCTTCTGAGGCATCCTCGACGTTGTGCTTTGGGGATTGAGAACCCCCACCACCGAGCAGCCCTTGCACCGAAGATCAGCCCTCCAGCATCTCCACGATCTGCGTGGGGCCCTTTTGCATTGTGCCACTCGACGCGCCATCCCGGCCACTAGCCACGCGGCCAGCGGCCATCTTGGCGACGAACCCGAAGATTTAAACAGCAGGTCTGGTTGCTCCAGACCTACCCAAGCTCCTGTGAAAAGGAGCACCCGCTCTGACCTTGCTGGTCCGAGTGAACAGCATCTTTCAACTTCTGCGTGGCTTGCATTTGCCAAGGCCTGTTTGCTCCGATCAGGTCGCCGACACCGCCAACAGCGAGAAGCCTACGTGGGACAGCTCGTGACCGACTCCTGGACGTCCTCGACCCCGGGTATCCACGTGGCTGCGGAAAGAAGCTACCCGACAACGCCTGTTTGCACCCGACATCACCTGGTTCCACTCTGGTTCCACGGCAGTCACTGGCTAGTGACTTTGAACACTGTCCCCTCTGCTTTCAGGTCTTCACATCTACAGATCCACCCTTGGATCCACCGGAACTCTTCTCATCGAGCCGCCTGCAGCATCTCCTGCTCCAAGCACCATCGACCAGCGTGACGAAACCCGACACATCTTCGACCCTGTGCACCCGCTTCCTGTGGGTGAGGTAACTCAGCTCCGCCGGTGCTCCTGCACTGGTACACATCCCAAGGGCCTGTGTTTTAAGTTTCAGCTCCGTAGGTCACTCGGAAGGTTCCTAACTTTCTAACTTTGTGCTTTTTACGCACCATAGACTTTGTATTGAGAAGTGCGTGCACTTTGGACACTGCACCCGAGTCCCGTGGGCCTTTCCCGACTTAGCTAACTCCAGTCTCGAATAGCTCCAGCGATTCCCAAGGCCCTAGGCCTCTTCACTTTCCTCCTGGTATCCCTTATACCACTTATTTAGTATATGGTTTAGGTGGCCCCTAGGGCTCATCCATATTGTGCAACTTTTGTGTATTTTAAACTGTCTTGTGATTTTACGCTTGTGCTTCTGTGCTCATAAAGAGTCCAGGGGATTTTTATAGTTAATAAATCAATATATATTTTCAATATATATCTGTGTGGTGTCCCTTTCATTTGGTATTCAAGGGGGTTGTGTATGGTATAACAGCTGGCTTCACATGCCTTTCAGAGTTTAGCCTAAGACTGCTTTGTCCACGTTACCACTAGGATAACTGGTCTACAAGGTTGAATTACAACCATCATCATAAGGGTTGCTTGGCATGGTACAGAGTGATCACTAGAACTAGTGAGCATTATATACCAGGCCAACTTCTCACACCCGGCGTCCACAAATGTAACACATTCCACATCTTCCACTAGAAAATCCTCTTCATCATCCTTGTCCATAGCCATCCTGGATAAGCAATCAGCACGAAAGTTTTTACCCCCTACAATATGCTTAACAGTAAAGTTAAATTCCTGCAACACCCGTAACACCAGTTACGGGTGTGGAGGTATGATTCAAAGGTGTTTGACACCAAACACAACATGTGTCTAAGCAGCTGTTTTAAAGTTAGCATTTACAGTGAGGTTATAATGCACATAAACATATATGTCTGGCTACAATACAAACAACCCCGGAGAATGGTCTCCGAAGGCTGCAGAGGGGCTCTGCTTATGCAGGGGCACCCTCTAACGTAAAACCCAGCACCCTGCCTTCAGGATTGTTGAGGCCTGATATAGAGGGGACTGATAGGTATTTAAGTGTGGTGATTAAAATAGATATAGTGAACCTATATCTTAAGTAAGTGGAACAAGCACCAGCTTACACAGTCTGCAGAACCAGGCTGGTCATTTCAGTTTGGATGGCCTCTAAGGGGTGGCATAAAACATGCTTTAGCCCATGGGAGGCCTCTGGAATGGAATACCATTGTACCTAGTTGGCAGAGAGCCACTGGGCTCTTCTCTAGAAGTCATACTAGTGTTATGTGGTGTAGGCACCTATCTAACCTAGTAGAGACTAAACTATCTTGAGTTGGAAAAAGGGACAATCGGGGAGTAGAGGCTGGTAATCTTCAGTGTAAATACTGCTCGGGGTTGGGACTACACAGAGTCCAAAGCACAGGCTCAAGAATTGTCACTAAGCACATGCACTTGCAAAAGTACACAGTGCCCAGGGGTTCGGGTTGCACGGTCCCCACGAGTGATACTGGTCTCAGAATTGCTGAGAGGGCAGATCAACCTCAGGGACCTTCGGAATCCCACCTCCTGTGTTGCTGAAATCCTCTGAGTCCTTAGGAGCTCAGGAGAAGAAAACTGGTCAGTTGCGTTTAGGTGCTTGCTTTTGCAGGGGAGTAACTCATTTACTCCAAGGGGGATTCTTCAGTCGTCCAGCATCATGCAGGTAGTCAAAGTACTTGGTTTCTTCTTAGCACAATCTTGTCCAGGTAAACATCTAAATTCCTGTAGCCAGGTATCCCACTTTATACCCACAGGAAGGAGTTGGAAAGATTCTGTTGACCCTCCTAGGGGAGGGGAAGGACAGAGGGATTGCTACACCCATATCCTCTGTCCAGTTTCACACCAGAGCAGGAGCAAATGGCTCCTGGAACTGGTTGGAACTGGACTATGAACAGTGACACCAAATGTGCCCCTAGTGCAGAGTTTCTGGCACTCTAAGAGTGCACCCACCCAGCCCCAATACACTAAATCCTGTCTGGGAGGTGGTTACACCTCACTGCAACAGGATGCCTATTGTCATGCCTTCCTCTGTGTGAGCTTGGCTCAGTCTCAGGAAAGCAGAATCATGTCTGTGGCTGGCAGCATCCATTTTGTGCTTCCCAGGTCAAGAAAGCTGTTACCGGGTATACCAGCGACCGCCATATGTCACTTTGGAAGGGTGGAATCATACCTCTCACACCAGTTACGGGTGTGGAGGTATGATTCAAAGGTGTTTGACACCAAACACAACATGTTTCTAAGCAGCTGTTTTAAAGTTAGCATTTACAGTGAGGTTATAATGCACATAAACATATATGTCTGGCTACAATACAAACAACCCCGGAGAATGGTCTCCGAAGGCTGCAGAGGGGCTCTGCTCATGCAGGGGCACCCTCTAACGTAAAACCCAGCACCCTGCCTTCAGGATTGTTGAGGCCTGATATAGAGGGGACTGATAGGTATTTAAGTGTGGTGATTAAAATAGATATAGTGAACCTATATCTTAAGTAAGTGGAGCAAGCACCAGCTTACACAGTCTGCAGAACCAGGCTGGTCATTTCAGTTTGGATGGCCTCTAAGGGGTGGCATAAAACATGCTTTAGCCCATGGGAGGCCTCTGGAGCACCTATGCCCTGGGTACATGGTGTATCATATACTAGGGACTGATAAGGGTATCCCAGAATCCAATCTGGAGTGTACATAACGTACATGTATAACAACTTACAGGAGAAAGCAGATTGACTGGGGCCCTGCATAGCAGGATCCCAGTCAGACTAGGCCAAAAAAAGTGTGACACTCGGAAAAAGTGGGGGTAACCATAACAGGCAGATACTACTTTTCTACAGCTACTTCATTAGTTCTTTTTAACCTAACCAATGTTTGGAGTCATCGCATAAGACCACCCACGTGCAAGTTGGGGCTCTCATTGAAACCATTCTAACCAATATTCAAAATTGGGCAAGAGAACCAACAATGTCAAGCAACAAGTGCCACCCCAAATAATACCCCCACCACTGCTCCAAACCTCCATTGATCGGATGCTCCAGAGGGCTATTGGGGTAGTTGTAGGAAGGTGGATATCTGACTATATGGTTACACCAACTTTTTTTCCTAGTGTTTTGCTGGTTTTTGACTTAGTTGGCCTGGGATCCTGCTATTCAGGGCCCCAGGCTTTCTGCTCTACCTATAAAAAGGACTCCATGTGCTTTAGGTGCATACCTGATTGGGAACTGGGTCACCTTTGTGAGCCCCTGTATAGTGTACCATAGGTACCCAGGGCATAGGTGCATCCAAGACCTACCAGGGGCTGCAGCTTGTTTTATGCAACCCCTGGCTGGCCCTCCAAACTGACACCACAGGCTGATCACTCAGCTTGGGTAAGGTGGTGTAATCACCCCTTACTTAGATATAGTGTACCTATATCTACCTTATATATCGACACATATGAACCTCCTATGGTAGGCCTCGACAATCCTGGAGGAAGAGTGCTTGGTTTTATGTGAATGTGAGAGGGTGCCCTAGCATGAGCTGAGCCCCTCTGCAGCTTTTGGAACCATCTCCTTATAGCTGTTCTATGATATAGCCATACCATATACTCTTAAGTGCATTAAAATCCTCGCGGTTAATGCTAACTTTGGTTTGGCTTTATCAAAACATGTCGTGTAAGGTGTCAAACACTTTGGAATACTAGCCCCCGCCAATTCTGGCGTCCGGGGTAGCATTCCACCCTTCTAGAGGGAAAAGACATGTATGTTACTGCTTTACCCGGTTAAAGTAAAACAGAGCCCCAGCATCACAAAATGGATGCTGCTGCCACAGACACAAGTATGGCCTCCTGCTGCTGGACGAAACTCCGGCAGGGGAGTCCTGGAAAATAGGTTTCCTGTCCAGGGAGGTGCCAGCACCTCCCCAGACAGGCAGATGTGTATTGAGACAGGGAGGGCTGCATCAGCAGATGCTTTTTGAGACACTGCCTGGGGCACACAAAGTGCTCCATGCATAGCCCGGTTCACACCAGTTGCTGGGGCACTCCAGCCCCAGCTCTGGCATGCAACTGGACAAAGGGAAAGGGGTGTAACCACCCCCTTCCCTGGTCCACCCATAGGAGGGACCTAGGCAGGTAATTCAGCCCCTTAGTTTAGTATAAGTATAGGAGCTGTGTCCCCAGGACTTTAGATTATACTGGAAAGAAACTGTGATACAGAACTCTTGGACCTTCGACATTCTATTCTGACTAGAAGATGGAAGACATCTCCCTTGTGGTCAAGGAGTGACCACCCTGTGCAAACAGGCACCACCAGTAACTTGCCAGTCTGCTTTGTCCATGCTCCCGCCGGAACCCAAATGCTCAGCAACACAGAAACTAGACTCGTAGACTTCTCTAACTCTGACCCACATCCACAGCAAAGCTAAGATTCGTGGCGGATACGAGAGACATGGGACCGGACACCCTGGACAACCTGCATTTTGCTAACTGCTCAACTACCAAGGTACTCTCACAATTGTGCATTGGGGTACAAGAAGCCCCAGACCCAAAGCACCATTCGCACCAAAGCTCAGCCCTCTACACTCCCCGAGTGACACGTTGGGCTTGCTCTTGCATTTCAATTTGATGCATCTTCCCAGTTATTAGCCCATTGGCTAGTGAGCCCCCTGAAGACTTTTCTTTTGAACTAAACTGCTTTCCTGGTTGCTCCAGGCTTTCTCCAGCTTCCCTTCAAAGGAAAAGTGTCACAGTCCTTGTTGGTCTGCAACAGAGCCAATCTTGACATTCTGTGTGGGTTGCGTTTGCTAAGGCTTGTTGGGTCCAATTCGAATACTGACACCCCAGTCAACTAGATCCTTTGTGGGACAGCTTGAATCCAGCACCTAGTCATCGTCGATGCCTCCTGGACCTCGTGGCTGAAGAGACAAAATCACCTTCTTCACCTTCAAGCACACAACATCGCCTGGTTCCTTCTTGGTTCCTTCCTGGTCACAGGCTAGAGACCCAGACTCTCTCCCCTCTGCTTTCAGGTTCTCCACATTGCCGATCCACCCTTTGATCCACCCGGACTCTTTTCCTCTGGTCGCCTGCAGCACTTCTTTGCAGATCTCCATAGAAAACGACGACGAAACCCCACACGAAAAGAGACCTATGCACCGGCTTCCCTGGGTGAGGTAACACGAGTACTCCGGTGCTCCCATGGGTCTTGACTCTTGAAGTGTCCTAGTTTAAAAGGGTTCCATCCTAGTCCATCCGGAAGTATCCTTAAATAGTAACTTTATAACTTCTTTGTTTCCCATTATAAGTCAAAGGTAACTCGCGACTGTGTTTAGACACTGCACGCGTCTCCCGTGGGCCTCCTACTTCCTAACCTTTGGTTGTTTAGTGTAGTCCCAGCGATTCTACAGGCCCTAGGCCTGCTGTCTAACTCTCACGTGGTTCTTATACCACTTTCTTAGTATATGGTTCGTGAGGCCCCTAGGGCATAACCGTATATGTGCAACTTATCGTATGCTAATTGAGTAACTTGTGATGTACTTTGACCTCTGACCTCATAAAGAGTGCAGAGGGGTTGTGTTAGAAATAAATACATATATATTTGATATATACCTTGTGTGGTGTCCTTTCATTTGGTATTCAAGAGATTATAATTGGTAAAACAGCTTGCTTCACATGCTCTCTGAATTCTTAGCCTAAGACTAATGGTCCATGCTACCACTAGGATAGTTTGTCTATAAGGTTGACTTTACAACCATCATCAATAAGGGTCGATTAGACTGGTGCAAGGTGCCCACTAGAATAGTGGACATCATATAGCAGGCTAACTTCTCACAGTAGTGTCCATGGAGATAGAACTAACCAAAAGATGGTTGTCGTTGACTCCAGATGATTGCTACACTCCGATAGACTTAGCAGTACCCACAACCAGTAGAGCCCTGGAAAGCTTCTGTGTTGTCTCTACAAACATTAGGCGTTGATACAGAAACATTACCCAAACCATCCATGCAAAGGGGAAGGTCAGAACAAGGGCCCAATTAAGAACAACAAGCCAAAACAATCATTACGGTGGGTGGAAAAAATCTAACAATGGGATAACTATGACTACCGATATACAGAGCAACCAGGTCTCGGACAATGTCCAAGGTGTACTACTGGACATGATATTTCCGCCATGGGTGGTCACCTTGATGGAGGAGCTACGAGGTCAGATTAGAAGCATTCTGCGGCTCGCCTTGATAAGCTAGTCAACCTGTGTGACAACAGAGGCAGAAATATACCCATAATACCCACACTGGTTGGAACAGTGAAACTAACCCATCCCACCATACAGACACTTGAGTCATAAGGGATGTGGAAAGGCCCAAAGCACCAGAGGAGGTGGATACTATCACCCTGGCCCAGGTCATTGGTAGCACATGCTATGGACCAAAGTAGGGGGAGCGGGTAATCCCAAGTAAGAGTATTCTGAAGGATTGCATAGACAGACCTGGGATCTTGAGGAAAGGGGGGTGGGTTAGGTGTTGATCTGCCAACAATAAATCTACCGCCTGCTTCATCCCTATATATTATCGTACTTGCAGGAGTACCTGAGACCAAAGTAGGGCAGAGGGAAACCAAGCTAGAGCTAAAAAATAAAAGCCTCCACTGGCAGGCATGGTACCCCCAGTTCACCACCACACATGCAGGTGACATTCTTATGACATGTAGGGTTAGTTGGGTGGACAATACACCAAAAGATCTATGTGGGGACTGTGTTGTAATTAATTTAAAAAATCCAAGGGTGGTAAAACATCTTTTGCAACTGAATCATTCCACCCAGGATTCTGGTACAACAATTAGGCCATTCCTGCTCACCCATTTTTACATTCTAAGACCCACATTCCAAACCAGGGCAAACATTAACCTAACACTGGGTGAGTGGCATCAAAATCATCCTCCAATGGGACAAGGGTCAACACCTGGGACCACTCATATTCGAAGTCCCTGTGGTAAATAGATATGGGATCCTGGAGGAGGTCGATTAACTCACATTAAACTTTAGCCCGATCCGGCGACCATCTGTCGAAGGGTTCCTCTGGGGAAGGATACAGGGGACTCATGGTCGAGTTCAAAGCACAAAACTGTTGTTCTATATAGGACAGAGACGGAAAAAAGAAGGAGTGAATGAGTGAGATCACACGGGACAGGGACAAGGGAGCAAAAAAACAAAAAGCCTAGGTCTAAAAGCCAGAGTCCTAATGACATCCCTGGGAATACACACTCCAGCTCTACCAACTCACATGCACAGACCAACACACCAGTGCCATCAGATACCCCAAGCTCTAGTTCTAACATGGTGCCCCAGAATAAAGCCAACTCTAGTTCTGCAGGCCCCGTGTTTAGATTAATACCCTTGGAACACCAGAAATCCCAAGCCTTGAAACCAACAAGATGATACAGGAAGCCCCTACCAGTCCTAGGCGTACATGTCATACTGTCCTGATTGGGAAAGCCCTACCAATGAAGCCCGAAACCATGGGAGGCACCATAGCCAGAAGTTTTGAAACAAACAAAATGAGGATACTCTCCTGGAATGTTGCAGGCCTTAAGAGCACACTGAGTTATCCTGATTGGGGGGAATTTGTTGACCCGTTTGATATCTGTATGTTCCAGGAAACATGGACATTTGAGGAGACCCAGTGCATGGGGTTTGCAAACTTTAATATAGCTGCCTCCTCAAAGTGACTGGGAAGGCCCTCTGGGGGGCTGTCTATTTGGGTAGTTTCCCATTTAAGTTGTAGGACCACTCAACTGGAGTCATTTTCTTATTACATCCTGTGTATCAACCTGTGGAAACTAGCTGAAATCGCTGTTAACATGAGCTGAAGCCATTTTGTTAGTGGCAGCCATTTTGGTTAGCCATGTGCTCGCCATGTGCTTCTCCCCTCTTCACTGTTGCCTGCCCTTGTATTCTGCTTGAGTCATGAGTTTCAATTAACTCCTTCAGCATTGAGCCAGAGTACTGCACATGCTCAGAAAGGCATGTAGCTGCTAGAATGCACCTGCTCTAAATGTAACTGTCAGGCTATTTTAACTAATGTCAGCAACTCTGTTACTCCTCCTACTTTGTTGACTAAGTATTTTCTGTTAGTCCATATATGTAAAATAACTATTTTTGTGTATACTTGTACCGCCTCTTTTTGAGTCTTCATGCTTACTCAGCTATAAACTGACCATAAAAGGCCCATGGTTTCTGTACTCCTTGGACTACCTCATACAGTGGCCTGAGGGTACCGTGTTGATATAGTCGCCCTCAAGTGAGGTTAATAAAAGTATTCTCGTTAATATTACAGCTTCAGTGCCAATTTCATCTTTGTTGGTTTAAGGACCGGTGCATCAGTGAGCCCCTGAAAAGGCTTTTTATTCCACAAACCTTACCTTCTTGTCAAACCTCAAAATGGTTCTGGTCAATGTCTATTCAAGGCCTGTGAAGACCAGTCAAGAATCTTCAACCCTAGATAAATAAGATTGTTTGATTTTTATATCTACCAGAAATGCTATGGTAGTCATAGAGGGTGATTTTAACTGCTAATTTGAGCCAACGCAAGATCTTTATGATACACCACCCACAGAGAAGGATGCGCTTTGAGCTATCCCTGATCCTAATATTCCTCCAATCAGGGAATGGACACCGTTGTCTCTCCAGATTAAGTCATTTACCTTAAACTACTCCCTACGAGTCTGTAATGGCCGAACCAGATCTAATTCCCCTGGGAAACATACCTTCAATAGGGTTGGCTATTCATCCATCCAAGACTATATACTGATCGAAACTAGGTTGTGGTACAGAGTTGTTGATTTCCCTGTCTTACCCTGACATGACAGTGACCACAATGCTTTGACCTTGGAACCGCAGATGTTAGATTCTGGGGAGAACCCTGACCCTTTTATATTGATAGACGACAAATTATTACTCACCAATGGTAGGCGATAAGTAAGATGGACTTGGATCAAACAATCATGTGAGAAGTTGGCCTGATATATGATGTTTCCAATTCTGGAACCACCTTGTATCAGTCCAAACAATCCCTTATGGTGTCTGGTTGTAAGTCAACCTTATAGACAAGCTATCTTAATGGTAGCATAGACTAAGCAGCCTTAAAGGCTTAACTCAAGAGGTCGTGTTAAGCGAGCTGTTTTACCAATCACAATCCTGTAATATCAAATGAAAGAACACCGCACAAGTATATATTATAAAAATATATGTGTTTATTTCTAAAATAACCCCCAGTACTCTTTATGAGCAAAGGGGCACAAGCGTTAAATCAAAAGCACAGTATAACATATGAAAGTTGCACAATTATGGATGGGGGCGGGTGGCCACTCAGACCATATATTAAAAAAATTGGTATAAGAGATACCAATCGAACAGTGGTTAGGCCTAGGGCCTAGGGAATTGCTGGGAGCAGTCGGGACAAGCAATGCTGAAGTCGAGAAAAGCCCGCGGGATTCGGATGCAGCGCTTAAAGCACACGCATGCACCATTGCAAAGTCAATGGTGCGTAAAAGTTACACAAATAGAGTTTAAGGATACTTCCACTGAACCTAGAAGGACAAAACTTTAGACACAGACCCTAGAGGTGTGTACCAGTGTGGGAACACCGGCGTTGCTGAGTTACTTCACCCACAGGAAGCGGGTGCATAGGGTCGAAGTGGCGTCGGGTTTCGTCACGCAGGTTGTTGGTGTTTGAAGCTGAAGATGCTGCAGGCGATGGGAAGGAGAAGTGTCTGGTGTGATCCAAGGGTGGATCAGAGTAGAAAAGTACCTGAAAGCAGAGGGGACAGAGTCTTGGTCACTCAGCAGTGACCAGGGTGGAACCAGGACGGAACCAGGCAATGTCGGGCGCAATCAGGTGGTTGTCGAGGAGCTTCTCTCCGCTGCCACGTGGGCTCTGGGGCATCTGCGATGTCCAGGAGCGGGTTGCAAGCTGTCCCATGCAGGCTCTCACCGTCGTGCTGTCGGCTTCAAGATCGGAGCAAACAACACTTGGCAAGAGCAATCCACGCGGGATTGGAAGATTGCTTCTTACTCGGACCAGGAGGGTCAGAGCAGGTGCTCCTTTTCAGAGGAGCAGGTGCAAGTCTGGAGCAACCAGAATCACAAGTCGTATTTAGGTTTTCGCCGGCACAGGGGCCACAAGCCAGCTGGCAAGTGACCGGGCCAACACGTAAAGCCAAAGAAAGCAGAAGGGCCCCACGCAGCACTCATCAAGTGTAGAGGGGTGAGCTTCGGTGCAAAAGTGGCTCAGTGTTGGGGCTTCTCAGACCCCGGTGTACAGATTCGAGGGTCACTCGTGGGCTGCACAGTCAGCGTCTTGTGGTCTTTTCAAGATGGCGTACCCCACGCTTTCGGTCGCCTCCACGGGTCTCAGCTCTGCAGGGACTGTGGATCGGGCTGTAAGAAGGCAGGCAAGCTTGATCTCGTCGATCTCTGTCGCGCGAGTTCCGGCGGGAACTGCAACAAAGCAGACGTCAAGGTGCTGGATGGTGCCTGTTTGCACAGGGTGGTCACTCCTTGACCACAAGGGAGATTCTTCAGTCTTCTACGTTGAGTAGGATGTCGAAGGGTCCAGAGTTTCATTTCAAATGTTTCATCAGGATAATCTGAGTGCGTTATCACTGCTCCCATTCTTATACCAATCTAGGGGGCTGGATTACCTGCTAGGTCCCCTCCTATGGGTGGGACCCACGAAGGGGGTGGATACACCCCTTTCCCTTTGATCCAGGCCGTGCTGGGACAGGGGCTGGTGTGCCCCAGAACCGGTTTGGCCGGATTATGCAAAGGGTAGCCTTGTGTGTCTGATTTCTTTCAAACCTCCCTGCTACAATCCACTATCTCCTGTCTGGGGTGGTGTAACACCTCCCTGCAACAGGAAAGCCTTTGTCCTGGCCTCCTCTGCTGAGTTTCGGTCAGCAGCAGGAGGTCAGACTCGTGTCTGTGGCAGAAGCATCCATTTTGTGGATCTGAGGCTCTTTTAAAAATCAGCCGCGTTTCAGTAAAGTAACATGTCTTCTCCCTCTAGAGGGGTGGAAGGCTATCCCCGTCAACAGGACTGTCGAGGGGATAGTATTCCAAATCGTATGACACCTTACACGACTTGTTTGGATAAAGCTAAACCAAAGTTGCTATATTACCGCAAGGATTATAATGCACTAAATAGTATATGGTATGGCATTATCCCGGAACAGCTTATGGAGTTGTTCCCGACAGCTGCAGACAGGCTCAGCTCATGCTAGAGCTCCATCTCACATTAAACCACGCACTCTGCCTCCAGGATTGATAAGGCCTTCCATAGGAGTGGCTCACAGGTTTATATGTGTCCAGATATAGGTGTAGATATAGGTATACTATATCTAAGCAAGGGGTGACTACACCCACTTGCCCCAGCTGAGTGATCAGCCAGTTGTGTCAATTTAAGAACCAGCCAGGGGTGGCAAAAGCTATGCATCAGCCCCTGGTAGGCCTCGGTGGCACCTATGCCCTGAGCACCTATAGTGCATGGTACAGGGGCTGACAAGGATTCCATTTCCAATTGGGTTATGTACCTATAGTAGATGTATGTGAATTTAGAGAGAGAACAGCAGGCTGGGGGTCTGATTAGCAGGCCCACAGCCTCAGTAAGTCGAAAACCAGTGAAGCAAAAAGCAAAAATTGGGGTGACCATAGGATAGCAGACCATACTCTCCTACACAACCCCCCCCCCCCAAACGCAGGGACATTAAACTTAACCTTGACCAGATAAGTCTTCATGTTCTAAGTGGAAGTACCTGGAGAGACCATCTGCATTACCATGGTCAGTCCCTGGGCGGTGCTCCACTGTAAAGTCCATCCCCTGTAGGGAAATGGACCACCTGAGCAGTTTGGGATTTTCACCCTTCATCTGATTTAGCCACAAGAGGGGCTTATGGTCTGTCTGAATTTTGAAGTGAGTTCCAAACAAGTATGGCCTCAACTTCTTCAGGGCCCAAACCACAGCAAAGGCCTCCCTCTCAATAGCTGACCAACGTTTCTCCCTGGGGGTCAGCCTTCTGCTAATAAAAGCAATGGGCTTGTCTTGACCATCTGTATTCAGTTGTGAAAGCACAGCTCCCACCCCCAACTCAGAAGCATCTGTCTGTACAATGAACTGTTTGGAGTAGTCAGGACTCTTCAGGATCGGTGCAGAGCACATGGCCTTCTTCAGCTCATCAAATGCCTTTTGACAGCTAACTGTCCGCTGAACCTTTTTGGGCATCTTCTTGGATGTCAAGTCATTCAATGGTGTCACAATGGACCCATAGTTCTTTACAAATTTTCTGTAATACCCAGTCAGGCCCAAGAAGGCTCTGACTTGTGTCTGGGTAGTTGGAGGAGCCCAGTCCTGAATGGTCTGGATCTTGCTCTCCAATGGTTGAACCTGACCCCCACCTACTAGGTGGCCCAGGTACACAACCTTGCTCTGCCCTATCTGGCACTTAGTAGACTTGATAGTCAGGCCTGCCTTTTGCAGGGCCTCCAGAACCTTCTTCAGGTGGATCAGGTGATCCTCGCAGGTGGAACTAAAGACAGCAATATCATCTAGATATGCTGCACAAAAGTCATCCAACCCAGCAAGGACTTGATTCACCAACCTTTGGAAGGTGGCAGGTGCATTCTTCAAACCAAAGGGCATTACCACAAACTGATAATGCCCACTAGGGGTAGAGAATGCTGTCTTGGCTTTTGACTCTTCAGCTAGTCTGATCTGCCAGTAGCCAGCTGTCAAGTCAAATGTGCTCAGAAACTTGGCAGAAGCCAATTTATCAATGAGCTCATCTGCTCTTGGAATGGGATGTGCATCTGTCCTAGTGACAGCATTGAGACCTCTGTAGTCCACAAAAACCTCATTTCTCTCTTTCCATCTTTGGTATGAGGTTTTGGCACAAGGACCACTGGGCTAGCCCATGGGCTCTCTGATGGCTCAATCCCTCCAAGCTCCAACATCTTTTGCACCTCAGCCTTTATACAATCCCTGACATGGTCAGGTTGCCTGTAGATCCTATTCTTCACAGGCAGACTGTCACCAGTGTCCACCTCATGGGTGCACCAGTTAGTTTGATTGGGTGTGAGTGAAACATGTGTCTGTGGGCCTGCAACACCTGTCTGCAGTCCACCTGTTGCCGCTCAGTGAGGCTACCTGCCAAAGCTACTCCATCAAGTGAACCATCATCAGGGTTCTGAGAAAGCAGGTCTGGGAGAGGGTCACTCTCTTCCTTCTGATCCCCATCTGTGGCCATGAGGAGACTCATGTCCTCCCTGTCAACAAATGCTTTCAAATGATTTACATGGAGCACCATGTGGGGGCTCCTAGGGGTTCCAAAGTCAACCACATAGGTGACTTCTCCCTTTTTCTCAACAATAGGGTAGGGTCCAGTCCATTTGTCCTGGAGTGCTGCTGGGGCCACTGGCTCCAACACCCACACCTTCTGCCCTGGTTTGTACTCCACCAGAATAGCCTTTTGGTCATGCCAAGCTTTCTGTAATTCTTGACTGGCCTCCAGGTCTTTGGATGCTCTTTCCATATACTCAGCCATCCTGGAGCGGAGGCCAAGTACATAGTCCACAAAATCTAGCTTAGGCTTTTTGAGAGGTAACTCCCATCCTTCCTTCACCAAACATAGTAGACCCCTCACAGGGTGGCCAAACAAAAGTTCAAAAGGGCTGTAACCAACCCCTTATGTGGGACCTCTCTGTAAGCAAAGAGCAAGCAGGGTAAAAGGGTGTCCCATTTCCGCCTAAGCTTCTCTGGTAATCCTTTTATCTAAGCATGGGCGGAAAATCCGTTACGCTTGCGGATTTTGCGGATTTTCGGGAAATCCGCAATCCGCGAGATTTGCGGATTTCCCGCAAAATCCGCAAATTCGCACGCAGCGGATTTTTTTGGCGGCGCGCGGCGTTGGTGATACAATTTTTGCGGCGCGCGGCGTTTATCATCGTTTGCCGAGTTGTTTTTTTCGATAGTTTGCGAGTGCTGCGCCATTTTGGATCTTGCTGTGTGATCCCGCGGGAATTGGCGAGCGCGATTACGTCATCGCGGCTTGCCAGCGATAGTTTGTCAACGCGAGTACGGCGAGATCACGTCTCGCGGTACTTCGCAATTGCGAGATTTGAGATGCGGCGAGCGAAAATATAAATTTGCAATTCTGCACAAGAAATCCACCAGCAAGCAGCATAAACCTAGAAATTATGATTTTTATGTGAATAACTCCTTAGTTTGACATTTGCCTGCACTTTTTTAGCGAGGAGTCCATTTTGGGGAGGGGGGCAGGGGGGTGGGAGGAAGGAAGTGCCCCATAGTCTTCAACTTCCTGTTCCTGTTCAGCAGGCTCCTCCCAGTGCTTTGTCCATCTCCTGGTCACTTTTCATTTGGATGTGGAGCTGGAAGGATTACTTTTTGTGGATGCTGCTGGATCTTTGGATTTGAGGCCTTTTTGACTTTCTTTGGATCACTGTTGGATTAGAAATTTTACAAGTAAGTTTGTTTGGGGCATTACAGTTGCTGCAACTAAAATTTTGGAATTTTCGATTTTTGGGCTGTTTTGGGGCCTTTTGCCCAGGGGTACTACTCAGTGGTGGGTGGACTGATTCTTTCTGTGGGTTGTCTTGAACTTAAACATCATGGAGGCCATAGATGAATTGGGATTGTGCTGATTTTTCTGTGTTTTTCGATTTTTGACCTGTTGTTGGGGCCTTGACCAGGGGTAGTGAGTGGTGCATGGGCCTAGTCTTTCTGTGGGCTGTCTTGAATTTAAACATCATGGAGGGCATGGATGGAATGGGATTGTGCAGATTTTTCAGTGATTTTCGTTTTTTGGGCCTGTACTTGTGGCCTTTTCACCAGGGGTATTTGAGTCTAGCATGGGCCTAGTCTTTCTGTGGGCTGTCTTGAATTTAAACATCATGGAGGCCATTGATGGAATGGGATTGTGCTGATTTTGCAGTGTTTTTCGATTTTTGGGGGTGTTCATGGGGAGGGACATGCCATGTGGCTGGTGGCCATTTTGAGTGCAGCTACAGGCACTGGCCATGTGCTGGCAGGCAAGTGGCCATTTTGAATGCAGGCTTTGTTGTTAGGCCTCCAACCATTTTGCCTACTTTTCAACCTTTATTTATGCCCAGGGGTAGTGAGTCTTGCATGGGCCTAGTCTTTCTGTGGGTTGTCTTGAATTTAAACATCATGGAGGCCATGGATGGAATGGGATTGTGCAGATTTTTCAGTGATTTTCGTTTTTTGGGCCTGTACTTGTGGCCTTTTCACCAGGGGTATTTGAGTCTAGCATGGGCCTAGTCTTTCTGTGGGCTGTCTTGAATTTAAACATCATGGAGGCCATGGATGGAATGGGATTGTGCTGATTTTGCAGTGTTTTTCGATTTTTGGGGGTGTTCATGGGGAGGGACATGCCATGTGGCTGGTGGCCATTTTGAGTGCAGCTACAGGCACTGGCCATGTGCTGGCAGGCAAGTGGCCATTTTGAATGCAGGCTTTGTTGTTAGGCCTCCAACCATTTTGCCTACTTTTCAACCTTTATTTATGCCCAGGGGTAGTGAGTCTTGCAACGGCCTAGTATTTCTGTGGGTTGTCTTGAATTTAAACATCATGGAGGCCATGGATTGAATGGGATTGTGCTGATTTTGCAGTGTTTTTCGATTTTTGGGGGTGTTCATGGGGAGGGACATGCCATGTGGCTGGTGGCCATTTTGAGTGCAGCTACAGGCACTGGCCATGTGCTGGCAGGCAAGTGGCCATTTTGAATGCAGGCTTTGTTGTTAGGCCTCCAACCATTTTGCCTACTTTTCAACCTTTATTTATGCCTAGGGGTAGTGAGTCTTGCATGGGCCTAGTATTTCTGTGGGTTGTCTTGAATTTAAACATCATGGAGGCCATGGATTGAATGGGATTGTGCTGATTTTGCAGTGTTTTTCGATTTTTGGGGGTGTTCATGGGGAGGGACATGCCATGTGGCTGGTGGCCATTTTGAGTGCAGCTACAGGCACTGGCCATGTGCTGGCAGGCAAGTGGCCATTTTGAATGCAGGCTTTGTTGTTAGGCCTCCAACCATTTTGCCTACTTTTCAACCTTTATTTATGCCCAGGGGTAGTGAGTCTTGCATGGGCCTAGTCTTTCTGTGGGTTGTCTTGAATTTAAACATCATGGAGGCCATGGATGGAATGGGATTGTGCAGATTTTTCAGTGATTTTCGTTTTTTGGGCCTGTACTTGTGGCCTTTTCACCAGGGGTATTTGAGTCTAGCATGGGCCTAGTCTTTCTGTGGGCTGTCTTGAATTTAAACATCATGGAGGCCATGGATGGAATGGGATTGTGCTGATTTTGCAGTGTTTTTCGATTTTTGGGGGTGTTCATGGGGAGGGACATGCCATGTGGCTGGTGGCCATTTTGAGTGCAGCTACAGGCACTGGCCATGTGCTGGCAGGCAAGTGGCCATTTTGAATGCAGGCTTTGTTGTTAGGCCTCCAACCATTTTGCCTACTTTTCAACCTTTATTTATGCCCAGGGGTAGTGAGTCTTGCAACGGCCTAGTATTTCTGTGGGTTGTCTTGAATTTAAACATCATGGAGGCCATGGATTGAATGGGATTGTGCTGATTTTGCAGTGTTTTTCGATTTTTGGGGGTGTTCATGGGGAGGGACATGCCATGTGGCTGGTGGCCATTTTGAGTGCAGCTACAGGCACTGGCCATGTGCTGGCAGGCAAGTGGCCATTTTGAATGCAGGCTTTGTTGTTAGGCCTCCAACCATTTTGCCTACTTTTCAACCTTTATTTATGCCTAGGGGTAGTGAGTCTTGCATGGGCCTAGTATTTCTGTGGGTTGTCTTGAATTTAAACATCATGGAGGCCATGGATTGAATGGGATTGTGCTGATTTTGCAGTGTTTTTCGATTTTTGGGGGTGTTCATGGGGAGGGACATGCCATGTGGCTGGTGGCCATTTTGAGTGCAGCTACAGGCACTGGCCATGTGCTGGCAGGCAAGTGGCCATTTTAAATGCAGGCTTTGTTGTTAGGCCTCCAACCATTTTGCCTACTTTTCAACCTTTATTTATGCCCAGGGGTAGTGAGTCTTGCATGGGCCTAGTCTTTCTGTGGGTTGTCTTGAATTTAAACATTATGGAGGGCATGGATGGATTGGGATTGTGCTGATTTTGCAGTGTTTTTCGATTTTTTTGTGCTCTATAACTGAACTGATGTTCCTCTGTCTTCCATTTTTTTTAGGTGCACAAGACTCAAGAGAACCACCAGTGCCAGGAAGAAGTCCTGCAGCGGTGTGTGTGTGCAGCATAACGTCACGCGACGTCACGTCTGGCCTCAGACAACTCTACAATTCGTGCAACTGCGGCCTGCTGTCTGACCTGCTCTGAAGAAGATGGCCCCAAAGAAAGTTCTCCGTAGCTCCTCTAGCAAGAAAGTTGCTAGTAAGGAGCAGAAGAAGCAAGTTACCAAGGAGGCTGGTGTGCCACCCGCCACTTTTTTTGGGAGCAAAAAAAAAAGTACGCCTGCAGCAGCAGGATCTGCTGGGGACCAAGCTGGGAGCAGCACCCCTGCTCCATTGGGTTCAGTGCCTCCACCACCACGCCAACTTAAGTCAAAGCCCTTGAGTGCTTCAGAGGCAGTCAGTGTACTTCTCCAATCACCATCGACCAGTGATGTTGGCTCATCGCAAGAAAGTAGCAGCAATGTCCCTGAATCAACACAGGTTGTTGTAACTCATCTGACAAGTGTTGAACAACCACAGCCGCAACAACAACACCATGTGCAAGTACACGCCCAAGTACATGTGGAAGGAGAGGCAGCAAAAGGAGATGCGCAAGCAAAGGTGCATGGAGGTTCACAAGTGCCCACAATAGTTGTTCCTCCCGAAGTAGGGGCACATTTGGAAATCGACAATGAAGCCGAGGTATCATTGGAAGCCACTCCTCCTGATGATCATTCATTGTCTTCCACATCCCTAGCAAGGAAAAGATCAAGGTGGGTGTCTACATCTTCTTCAAGCCCACCTCGTTCTGATGCAAGTGATCTGTCTTGGGAACCACAACTGCGGTCTGACAGTGAGGCACACCATGATCTGACACCGGTACCTAAGCGTAAAAGGAAGGTCGTCCAAAAACTCAAACCTATGGAGTGTGATGAGGCTCAACAAGAAGTGACAGATACTGCTGGTGATGAAGCCTCTCACGATGACGACGAGCCAGTCATCACAAAGGTCACTTCAGCCCCACCGGGCATGCAGCAAAGAGACATTTTGACCCTATCCCGAGAAGCTGCTGAGCGTGATGATGATGTCGGCGAGGAGGCAATGGAAATGGAATCATTAGATTTGGAGTTAAGTAGTACACCAAAACCTACCGCTTCCATATTTCTTCGCAAGAAGGTACCCACCTCGTCCTCGACCTCAATTCGTGGTGGTGAAAGTGCAAAACGTACTGAAGTTCGGCAATCCACATCCTCCACTTCATCTGTCATTAGCAGCAGGACCACCACCACCAGTATCGCCGCCTCCTCCGGCCCCCGAAGACATTTCAAGTCTCCAGTTTGGGACTTCTTTAGTGTTTGCCCAAAAAAGGAAAACGTAGCCATTTGTAGCCTTTGTAAGCTTCGATTTAGTCGTGGTAAGCTTGGTTCTAACTATGGTACCGGAGGCCAGAGAGGTCATCTTGAGAGAAGGCACGCTGTCCAATGGTTTCCGCACCTAGAGGCGTTCAAGAAAGCCGGAATTGCACGTAATGAAAACGTTGATTTGTCATCTGCTGATGACGAGGAGGTAGAAGAAGACGATTCAAACACTTCACTTACACCCAGTTCCCATGTCAGCAGCACACCCCATGGGAGCCACACTAAGAGTGTGGGAGAGAGTGAGACATCAATGCGGAAAAGTTCATCAGCGAGCGTAACTGGGTCGAAGAGATCATCATCATCCCGTAAATCATTGGTCCAGGGCAACATTAAAAAGATGTTGTTTACAGAAGCGCAATATGAACGCAACCACCCAATGACCCGTCTGTATAACACTAAGCTGGCTAAAATGCTAGCTCTGGACCTTCTCCCTTTTTCTTTTGTAGAAGGGGTTGGTTTTCTAGAATTAGTGACAGCGCTCTGCCCTAAATGGAAGGTTCCTAGCCGGTTCTATTTTGCCCGAGTTGCGGTTCCAGCACTACATGAAGATGTTCTGAAGGTGATTGGGGCAGCTTTGCAGAAGAGTGCTGTTCACACTATACATCTGACAACAGACATGTGGACCAGTGGCGCAGGCGCTGATTACATGTGCATCACTGCACACTGGGTCTCTTTTTCAGGGGCTAAAGCAAAGCTAAACTCAGGTGTTGACACTAACATTGTTTTTAAAGGTGCTCGGAAACATGCAACACTAGCCATGTTTGGTTTGGAGAAACGTCACACAGCAGAAAACATTGTGGATGTCTTTAACACAAAGGTCCTTAACTGTCTGTCCCCACTAAAACGCAAGGTTGGTTATGTTTCCACGGACAATGGCGCCAATATAGTTAAGGCCATGAGGGACGGTTACTATTTCAGAGTGCCGTGTTTGGCGCACTGTATAAACCTGGTTGTCCAAAAATTCTTGGGTAATAAACGCAGTGCAGCGTACAGTGTATTGGAGACCTGCCGAAAAATTTGCAAGCATTTCAGGCATTCTTTAAAGGCCCGGAAGCAGCTGAGGAGCCTGCTATATCAATGTCAAATGCCAGTGAAAGCACTCATCCAGGAGGTGGTAACACGTTGGAACTCAACCTTCTACATGCTTGAGCGTCTGTATGAGCAGTATACGGAACTCGATCAATATTTCTTGAAAGAGGGTATAGAGGAGCTGAGGATGGGTGGGCCGCAATGGAACATAGTTGAAAGCCTGACACGCATGCTTCGTCCTTTTGAGGTCTTCACGCGTGCAGTCAGCAAGGAGGACTCTAATTTGGGAAAAGCTATCCCATTGTTGTACATGCTGGAGGACCAACTGAAGGAGGTGTGTTCTGTGTTTGGAAAAGATGACAAAAAGCAAGACTCTTTGCTTCTGGCTGAGCAATTATTAGAGCTCCTACAAGGTGATGAACGTCTTAAAAAGATCCACTCAGAACAGCATTACATTTGTGCTACTATTCTGGATCCACGCTACAAAAAGGCGCTGGCAGGCCAAGCATTCTTTCCTTTTGATGATGAACATGTTCCAAAGTACAAACGTTGGCTAGCCTTGTCAGCCAAGAAGTTTGAAACAGAACGGCTGGAAATTGAAGGAAATGGCAGTACATCAGCAGGCCATCCCCAGTCAAAACAATCCACTTCTGCACCTGTGGCTGTGGCACAAGTGACCTCTCAGCCGTTACAGACACCGGCAACCGGATCATCTGCACGAAAGACAACAGAAACATTGGAGGCTGAAGAGGATTGGCTAGCTCTGCGTGGGTTTGGTTCTCAAAAGGTCAGAGGCACAGCAAGAGCTAAGCAAAGTGGAGGAACCTTGGATGAGGACCTTGAGTCGATGGTGAAGGACTATCTGAATGACTCAACAGAGGTCTATGTTAATTCTGACCCATTGGCGTATTGGCATGGGAAAAAAGAATTGTGGCCACAGCTCACCAACCTGGCTTTAAACTACTTGTCTTGCCCACTCGCAAGTGTGTCTTCTGAACGGGTTTTCAGTGCGGCTGGTGGGATTGTAACTCCCAAACGGAGCCGCCTCTCGCCCAAAAATGTGGAGAGGTTAACAATGATCAAGATGAATCAGCACCTCATACCACCAGATTTCAGAGTACGAGAGAGCGTGCCGGATGAAGAGGAGGTGGCCAGCAACATAGATGAGGGAATTTCTACTCTGTCAGGTGACACTGACCTCACCCTGCCTGAATTCGCAGAGTATGATGACGAAGCCTTATTCTTATTCCTAGACCGTGATACCGACTTCGAGCCCTGAAAATGAGACAACGAATCAATAACTTTCTTTTTCATCCTTATTCACTTTTATTCCTGTGTGTCTGTCTTTCTTTGTTGTGCACAGTTAATATAATTCAAACTTTAATCAGATAATCACAAAAACAAGCCCATCAGCAGAACTGTCTTCACTTGTTTGCTAATTTATTTGAAGGTGCCGCAGTCTGCATTCCTCAGGTTCACAAGTTCAGAAGAACATGCTCCTCTATCCTCCTCCTCCAGACTCCAATTTCCATCAAAGCAGAGGGCTGGTTTACGCCCAATGAAGAAAGACTCAGCACTTGTGGGGGTGTTGTTCTACCTCTTTGCAGGTGAGTTGACGGGTCTGGGGCCATTGCTGGGAAGCACTAAAAGTGGTTTGGACCAAATCCGAGGCGGAAAATTTTTTGTGTTTTTGATGACTTGCTTGCCTTTGAGGTGCTCTTAGGGGGGGTTCCGTCTGTTTGTGGGTGAGTTTCGTGGTCTGGGAGCATTGCTGGGACACTCTAATCTTGATTGCATTTGCTTTTCAGGAAATCCGTCGTGCCAACCCCGACTTATGGCCTAGCTACGCAGCGCGTTTGGACCGAAGGCCCAGAAATATTGCAAGTATGAGATTTTGCTTTTGGCCTGTTTGGGGGTGTTATGCTTCTTGGCGGGTGTGTTGCCGGGTCTTGGGGCATTCCTGGGAAGGTCTAATACCGGGTAGAAGTGGTTGGGACAAAATCCAGGCCGATTTTATTTTTGGCTATTTCTGACATTTTGCTCTATGTAGCGTTTTCGGGGGCCTGTTTGGGGGGCTTCCTGGTGTTTGTGGGTGAGTTTCGTGGTCTGGGAGCACTGCTGGGACACTCTAATCTTGATTGCATTTGCTTTTTAGGAAATCCGTTGTGCCAACCCCGACTTATGGCCTAGCTACGCAGCGCGTTTGGACCGGAGGCCCAGAAATATTGCAAGTATGAGATTTTGCTTTTGGCCTGTTTGGGGGTGTTATGCTTCTTGGCGGGTGGGTTGACGGGTCTTGGGGCATTCCTGGGAAGGTCTAATACCGGGTAGAAGTGGTTGGGACAAAATCCAGGCCGATTTTTTTTTTGGCTATTTCTGACTTTTTGCTCTATGTAGCGTTTTCGGGGGCCTGTTTGGGGGGCTTCCTGGTGTTTGTGGGTGAGTTTCGTGGTCTGGGAGCACTGCTGGGACACTCTAATCTTGATTGCATTTGCTTTTCAGGAAATCCGTCGTGCCAACCCCGACTTATGGCCTAGCTACGCAGCGCGTTTGGACCGAAGGCCCAGAAATATTGCAAGTATGAGATTTTACTTTTGGCCTGTTTGGGGGTGTTATGCTTCTTGGCGGGTGGGTTGACGGGTCTTGGGGCATTCCTGGGAAGGTCTAATACCGGGTAGAAGTGGTTGGGACAAAATCCAGGCCGATTTTTTTTTTGGCTATTTCTGACATTTTGCTCTATGTAGCGTTTTCGGGGGCCTGTTTGGGGGGCTTCCTGGTGTTTGTGGGTGAGTTTCGTGGTCTGGGAGCACTGCTGGGACACTCTAATCTTGATTGCATTTGCTTTTCAGGAAATCCGTCGTGCCAACCCCGACTTATGGCCTAGCTACGCAGCGCGTTTGGACCGAAGGCCCAGAAATATTGCAAGTATGAGATTTTGCTTTTGGCCTGTTTGGGGGTGTTATGCTTCTTGGCGGGTGGGTTGACGGGTCTTGGGGCATTCCTGGGAAGGTCTAATACCGGGTAGAAGTGGTTGGGACAAAATCCAGGCCGATTTTTTTTTTGGCTATTTCTGACTTTTTGCTCTATGTAGCGTTTTCGGGGGCCTGTTTGGGGGGCTTCCTGGTGTTTGTGGGTGAGTTTCGTGGTCTGGGAGCACTGCTGGGACACTCTAATCTTGATTGCATTTGCTTTTCAGGAAATCCGTCGTGCCAACCCCGACTTATGGCCTAGCTACGCAGCGCGTTTGGACCGAAGGCCCAGAAATATTGCAAGTATGAGATTTTGCTTTTGGCCTGTTTGGGGGTGTTATGCTTCTTGGCGGGTGGGTTGACGGGTCTTGGGGCATTCCTGGGAAGGTCTAATACCGGGTAGAAGTGGTTGGGACAAAATCCGCGCGGAAAAGCCTTTAGTTTTGGCACTTTTTGTAACTTAGGGTTCGTTAGGGTTAGCCCTAGCAGCAGGATTGCATGTGTTTCGGGGTGTTCTAGATTTTTCCAACTGAGTTCTGGGGTCTTAGAGCACTCGTGAGAATGTGTAATTTTGGTTGCAAGTCATTTGAAGAAAATCCATGGTGGGAAAGGGGGGATTTGGCATAGTTAAAGAAAGCCTTTGCCACTATTCTTAACTTAGGGTTCGTTAGGGTTAGCAGTATTTCTATTGCATGTGTTTGAGTGGGGGGGATTTCGAGTCTTGGAGCGATGCTGGCTATGGCTACTTTTGCTTGGTTGCTTGCAAGTGGTTTGAATGCAATCCACGGTGGGTAATGGGTAATTAGGAAGGGGGTACTTCGGCCTACTTTTACTTTCAAAGTAAGTTTTGTCACCAGTTTTCTGCTAGGCCTCGTTTTTTGAGATTTGATTGGGGGTCTTCTACATTTTTGCGACTGGCTTTAGTAAGGGTCTGGGTGGGAGCACTGCTAGGAAGATCTAATTTTGTTCTAAAACACAGTTTACAGTACACCTAGCTTGAGGGGCAAGATCCGCTACATTAATTTGCCCATACTTATTTATCCTTCAAAAGGTGACTCAGAGTACGCACTTTCAAAAATATTGTACTGTCTACTAGGAAAATCAAATTGTGACTTTTTGCACTCCACAGCCTACATACCTTATATTTATTTATCAGTGGTGTTGTAATATTATATCACTTCCTGTTTTTCGTTGAATAATTACAGGCCGGGTTTCAGTCTCTGCAATGGGGAAAAAAGGATGGAGTCAGGCTTCACAGTAGCGAGCCACAATTCAGCATCAGGCAGGCAGTGGACAGGGTGTCTTCTGGTGACCAACATCGATGGACGAGGCGTCGGCTGCAATGGAGGAGTGCCGCTAATAGGAGGATTTTTTTTCTGCAGGCAACTTACTTACCACTTCCAACAGGACCACTACAACCACATAGATACAGTATCCCTTGCCTTTTTCTCTGACTGTGACTGCATTTCTTGGCTCTCTCTCGGCTTCTCCATTGATCCCTTAACACATCACTTAGTCCACTCCACTATCACATCTGCACCACACATAGTCATTTGTAAGTGCTCCTACGTAATTCGCAAGTCGCAGCACGCCCCAGGCCGTAGAGGACTGGGATGGCCCCAATGATGAAGCATGTCACCAAGGGGCAACCCTGGTGAGTGAGGGGACACCTAGAAAAAAAGCAATTTCTCCTTTTCTATCTACTATACCTTCCAGACCAACCCCACTGAGTGTTGTTGTGAATAGATTTATAGTGACCAGCAAGGCTCTCGGGTATCTGGCTACAGAGACCTTATGTTGAATATCGTTATCAATAATTTACACATAGGCCCTTTACTGTTGCATTCTTTCTTCCACAGTTGTCGAATGTACTACTTACTTTTCACTGACATGCATGCAGTAGTGCATGCACTTTCAAAGATTGATGGATAGGTTTGTACCCAAAGAATTGTTTATGTTCAATTGTTTGTCTATGCTGTGCTTTTTTTTACAGGGTGTCTTCTGGTGACCAACATCGATGGACGAAGCGTCGGCTGCAATGGAGGAGTGCCGCTAATAGGAGGATTTTTTTTCTGCAGGCAACTTACTTACCACTTCCAACAGGACCACTACAACCACATAGATACAGTATCCCTTGCCTTTTTCTCTGACTGTGACTGCATTTCTTGGCTCTCTCTAGGCTTCTAAATTGATCCCTTAACACATCACTTAGTCCACTCCACTATCACATCTGCACCACACATAGTCATTTGTAAGTGCTCCTACGTAATTCGCAAGTCGCAGCACGCCCCAGGCCGTAGAGGACTGGGATGGCCCCAATGATGAAGCATGTCACCAAGGGGCAACCCTGGTGAGTGAGGGGACACCTAGAAAAAAAGCAATTTCTCCTTTTCTATCTACTATACCTTCTGTCAGGTTACGCAGCCCCTAAGCGCCTACCGTACTATGAAACTACATTTCCCATGAGTAGGCGGGAGACTTGCAGGAAGTTTATCTGGGGAACAGACGCGCTTCCTGTTGCGCGTTATTCTGGTTTCTGTTCTGCACCGGCATGAGAGCGGACGCTCTGCATGCTTTTCTATCGTGTCTCCTGTGGACTATCACCTTCCCCCCCCCCCTGAGGCTCAGTGGGGAGCGCTTCCGTGTTCTGTCCTTGGCGGTAGACGGACTTCACGCGTCTTCAGGTAAAGCTGCTCTAAACTCTTCGGCCGCCCGTGCGGTCAGCTGATTACTGCCTGAACGGATTGTTAAGGGAGGTTCTGTGACTGTTTTCTAACAGAATTCTAGCTTTGATGAATTCCTGTTTGGTTGAATTGTGTGTGGCGGAGCACAGTGGCGGTCTATACCACGTGTTAGCGTTCACATCGGGGATCGTTTTTGTACTATTAAAACGGAGCGCGGTAGTAAGGACAACTACGCGTCTCCGTTGTATAACTGTGTATTTCAAAGGACCTCCATAACTGGGCATGTAGTGAGGTAACTACAGGCTACCCCAGTTCTCTTTGTGTAGTGCACCGTGGGGTGTGTTGTTGGCAGAATTCAGTGGTGGTCGCAACAGCAACTACGTTTTTCTGTTTGACCTTCACCAAAGATTCTCTACTGGGTCATTACTTAGAGAGCGCAGTGTTGTAGTTCTTGCTTCCTACACACTACCGTTTCCCTCTTCCTTTTTGTTGGACCATACATCTTTGCTTTGACTATTTGGAACCCCCTTTGTACATTGAGTCCTCTACCATGTTTGTGGTATGTTGTGAGTAGTGGGTTTGATGTCTTAGTATAACGCGAGTGTGTTTGGTGCGACAGGAGTGTGTTCGTTAACTATATGTTTATGTGTTTCTTAGGCCTTCCTCACAGATTGTGGCAGAAGGGCTATAGTATTTCCTATCCAAGGTCATGTTTTCTTGGTGCTCAGGTACTTGTCTACTTCCTTGGTTATTTAGTGAGACTATATGAGAGTACCCTTGTATGTTAGGACAGCACTTCACTGATGCCTGTCTTGTCTTCTGTTACAGGTATCCTTTCCCTGCTGACCCTACCTTTACCCATCCCACATTTTTTATTTTAGTTTGTTATTTTTCTCCCCCGCCTAATGGCTCGAACACCCTGTGTTTACACTTCTGGGTGTTGGTGACATTTGGAGGTGGAACCATATTTGCATCGACTGGATCACGGGGAGTAAACCTGACACCTTCCAGACCAACCCCATTGAGTGTTGTTGTGAATGGATTTATAGTGACCAGCAAGGCTCTCGGGTATCTGGCTACAGAGACCTTATGTTGAATATCGTTATCAATAATTCCACACAGGCCCTGTACTGTCGCATTCTTTCTTTCCACAGTTGTCGAATGTACTACTTACTTTTCACTGACATGCATGCAGTAGCGCATGCACTTTCAAAGATTGATGGATAGGTTTGTACCCAAAGATTTGTTTATGTTCACAATAGTTTGTCTAAGCTGTGCTATTTTTTCTTGTCTCCCAAAACCTTTCCCAAAAACCCCCGTACCCATCCATTTTTCAAACCCTAACCCTCTTACCCCGGGCTGTGTGGTTTTGATTGATGTGTGACTAAATTATTATTACAGCAATAAATCCACACACTTGCTGGGTGGGGAGGATAAGGTGATAGCAACAGGCTGGTGAAGAAATCCGAGGATATATTCTTACTCTGCTTGACAAAGAACCATTGCTAATGTGAAAGAACTTCAACCGAATTAGTAGTTATACTTTACCATTTGTTAGGCTACAATGTGGCACTGCTCTACTGTACTTCTGTCACCTGCTATATTCTCAGTTGTACCGTTGAATTGCTCAGGAGGACAAACCAGATTTCATTTTCTTTTTTTTCATAGGCATGCAACTGCCACTGTGTCACACCACTAGTACCACCGCTATGAGGAAATTTTATCCGACCAAGATTGCCAACCTTATTCGGTGTTTCCCGTGGAGCCAGCCCTGGGTCTAGCCCTACTTTCAAACACAAATTACAGGTAAGATAAGCGTTTGGTGGTTTGGGGGTATAATGGAGTATTAGTACGAGAGACGAGAGACTGAAGGTAGTACTACTAAAGTCCTAGGACTCTTGGATTCACTTCACTTAGTCTGTGAGAGGCACTTAGTGTTGAAAACATTTGGGCATTTACACTTAAAGGAAGAAAATGGAACTAAACTTTCAGGAAAACAGTCAACGTTAAACCCCCACCCACCAGGCAAGCAGTAAAAAACAGGTATGCTCAGATAAAGTTTGAAAAAGTATATTTATATCCCTAACAAAATAATCTCCCGCAAGACCCTCCCTAACCCCAACGATTGTCCTTCAAAAGTCCCCAAAAACCCAACTCCCAATTCCCACCCCCCAAAAGTCTCTAAAAAAGGGGCAAGGGACACTATGGGTGGATGCTGTTAACTTTTTGGGCCAGGGCATCATGCTCCTCGCGGAGCAAGGCGAGCTCCTGCTGAAGGCGGGACACCATCAGGGTAGTGCGGCGCAGGCGTGCCTTCACTGCCTTGCAGGTGCAATGCCTGTGAGAGGCAGCTGTTGGCGTTGCTGCTCGGCGGTGGCGTTTGCCTTTGGCAGCCCGGCTCAGTCTGGGTGGACCACTGTGCTGGGTGGCAGCCCGTGGGGCCACGGAGGCCGATGCAGACGACGTTGTTGTAGTTGTCGACTGCACACTTTCCACGTCCTCCAGGGCCACCAGCCGCCGATATTCCGCAACAGTGGCCTCGATCCTCCGTTGCCGGGCCGCTCTAGCCAGCTCCTTCCTCCTTGTTCGTTTGGAAGGAGAACCTATATGAAGAAAGAAAGACATAGTCTGTAACCAATGCTCTTTAAGATTAACTCAATCATTCAGCAGAAATTTGTGTTGCAGTACAACTAGCAACTTGCAAGCGCATTACATAACTATTGAGGCCAGTATCTATCTAACCTCACACTTCTTCATCCTTGCTCTAACATTAGTGGGAGTTTAAGGAACAAATTCTACGAGCACTGTGGACTTCCATTGGAGTCGACTATGAAAGTACACCAGTCTTATTCTTCTTCTTATCTCTTGTTTTGGAAAATTGGTACGTTATTTTCTGCAAGCCGGCATAATGCCAGCGCAGTAAACTTGCACCCGAGAAAAAGAGACGCACGCCATGAGGAGTGACCTAGACTTGCGTTGCCGTTGCGTTACTGTACCCGTCCAGTACATGCAGGTGGTGAAGCTCTTACTTTTCTATTACGGGTGGCACTGAGAATACTCTGTTACAACTCAAGGGCTACTGCTTAATTAATTTAACTTTCACCCTACAGTGGAAATGAGTACTAGAAATGGAAAATTGAAGAAGATAAATAATCTGATTATCTATCACTTCACATGGGATGTTTTTGCTTATATATGGGATGACTTTAGGTGCTTTGCTTTTTATTGAGTGACCAGTGATACATCCACACATGAATGACTGAGTACTACTAAACTTATTAAGAGAGGTAGGGAGTGGCCACCATAATAACCGGATCTATGCAGTGCTTGCAATACAAACTACTGCTACTATTTATGGTAGTATTTGGACAAAATTAAAAGTTCTTTTCCTTGCCTTTCCTACACTGGAACGGACGTGCGGGTGCAGTGTTACATGCTCTTCAAAGTTACACTTAGTTCATCCACTGACCGTCTACTCTCTCTAGATCATGGGTACTCACAAACTTTCTCTCAGGGGCTACATTTACAGTGTAGTTTGGGGCCGAGGGCCGCACTGGTGGGGGCGGAGTCAGAGGGGGCGGGGCTAAAGCAAAACGATAACTTGTGACCATGAGGTTGCACACAGGTCCCTGCAGCAGATGCCCTCATCCACTGAGCCACCAGACCCAGCATTTACATACATCTCTCTCCCTCCTGCTCTCCCTCCTGCCCTCCCTCCATCTCTCTCTCCCTCCTGCCCTCCCTCTCCCTCCCCCTCTGTCATCTCACTGTGTGTGTGTCTATCTGTGTCAGCCTTCAGCCCGGGTTGAGACCGCTTCCTCAACGCGCACACACAGACAACAACACCAAAGTACTTAACAGGTCTTTAAAAGACCATTAACATATTATTGAGGCTTTGTTTGTTTTAGCGCCCCTGCTTCTCCACCCTGACAATCACTGCTTGCCCGGCCCCACAGAGCAGAGGCTTTGTTCTATTTCACCTCTTTGTGGCCTTGCATCTCCACTCTGCTCTGTGGGGGCCGGGGGAGCAGTGATTGTCAGAGTGGAGATGCAGGGGCGCTAACAGGTGAAATACAAAAAAGCCTCTGCTCTGTGGGGGCCGGGGGAGCAGTGATTGTCTGCAAGGTCTGCGCACCGCCAAGGAAGGCTTGCCAAGCCACCACCGGCCCGCGGGCCGTACTAGGAGTACCCCTGCTCTAGATACACATATGCTATCTAAGAGTCAGATAGTAGCATGATCCAGGTATATGGACACATACAGTTTCTGTGTCACCCACCCAGGCTGTTGTCCTTCCACCCATCATTGCTTCATCATTCACCCAGCCATGCATCTCATATTCTTGCCTTCCCAGCTAGTCTTCAATCTCAATAAGTAAGGAATATATAAGAGCTTACCTCTGGCCGCCACCACCACCGTCTCAACTCTCACAGCCGCCGCCGCCGCCTCCTCCCCTGAAGAATCGCCCTCCGCCTCCGTGTCGAGCACCACCACCTCCACACTGGCCCCGCCACCAGATGTTCCACCTACAAAGTACATTTAAGAATGTTAGAATAAAGCACTCACTAGTCACTAGTATTTGGTCTAGGAATGAAGACATGTGAAAACAATGTAATTTGTGACTGTCTACGTTAAAGTTAAAAAAAATGTCCCTTTTTCCAGGGAAGGTTGTCTTGCTGCACTTTTTGGCACAACTGATGAAGGCTGTTTTTTTAACACGCACCATTTTTCTCCACACAGACAGAAGATGGACTTCTAACAACAAGATCAAGTTGAAACCAGGTGAGAGCTCGGCTCGACCACAAGAAATGTCTTCAATTAATCGTCAGCACTAACCACTTTTCCATTATCAGTTAAACGTTTAGTTTTATTATGACTTCATTTTAATAAATGTGTTTACTTTTAATAAAGCTTTTAAACTTAAATACAATCTGTGTTTTTTGGTCCAGACTAGAGTGACTGAGCGAAAGGTTTTGCAATTTTTGCAAGCATGAGTCCAGATAGAACACTTCAAAAGACATTATGGACAATCCCAGAGGACTGCACTAAGTTGATAGAGCTATTGCTGACTAGAATCATGGGAGTTTCGCCAACCGTGCAATCTTAGTTAGCTACACAGACAGACTAATAAGAATAATCTAGTAATACCACAGGGAGTCATAGTAGAGGCAGGATAAGAATTTAGATACAGTCTACAAGAAGAGCAAAGACAATTTTGAAAAAAATCAAATGAGGAACGCTAGGAAAAATAGGTACTAGTCTAAAATGAAAACTTACTGGGGCCAGCAGAGGAGCCCTCGCCTGCCCGATCCTGGCCCTGTTGAACAGCATCCGCCGCCTGCTGCTCCTGTGTCCTCCTCTCGCCCCTGGGGGGAGCTGACGTACAGCATGAAAGAAAGAACAGAAAACATGGATGATTGTTGCTTGTCAATGTCAACCAAATCAAACATTTCAAAAGAACAATAACAAAATATTTCCGCGAAATTATATTGATTATGGTTACTTTTCATTTATTTGCGGACCTGTGACTTCGAAAGTCACGTAACTCACTAAACAAAGTACTGAAACGTTCACCTAGGACTGGCAGGCAGCAGTCCGCAGGCAAGACGCAAAGTGACAGACAAACTCCATTGTGATTTCAGTCAGATCAGTGACAACACTAACAGTTGCCTGCTACATTACCAGTCATTTAAATAGTCTAACTATCAATCCACCGCCACTATTTTTCTTATTGTCAGGGTTACAAAGGAAGGGGCAGATTTAAGCCCTTGCGGCTCTTTTGCGCCGTTCTTGCGTGACTTTTGTGACGCAGCAGCTAAACAAAAAAGGGCGCCATGGTGCGGCGTATAATATTATAACAACGTGACGCATTTGGGAGATGCATCCCGTTATAAAGCCCTGCGCCATCAGGGGGCGTTCCGGCGCAAGGGAGGGCATTCCTGCGCTGGAACACATCCTAATAGTGGCTGAGGGAAATCTACAAAATATCAATCAGTCACCTTTAGGACAATGATGCGTCACACAAACCCTGCACCTGCTTGAAGCAGACGTACGACTTGACCCAGCATTGGGGAGATAGGGTACCCCAGAGCATTGATGGAGCTGCGCCATCGTTGCGACGCAACTCCAGCAGTAAAGCTTCGGTGACGTTTTGGGCCCATGGTGCGCCGCATTGCAAATACGGCGCACCATGTTTGGTGGTGGTAGCGGGCCGCACAATTAATGGCGCATCCCTGCTACTTTGCAGGGATGCGACGGTAATTGCAATTCTGCCCCTTAGGGGCATACTTACTTACGCATTCTGGCGCATCTCCAGAGATGCGCCAGATCAAATGCGTCACGCAAAACTACCCTTGCGACACGGCAGATGTGCCTCATTTACAATGCGGCGCGCCCTGGCGCAAGGGTAGGCACTTGCGTGACGCATCTCGTCACGTAAGAGCGGCGCATCGCTGGAGTCACGTCGCCAACGCAATGCAACTCCAGTAATGCTCAGGGCCACCCAATACTTAACATGCTGTGTCAGTCCTTTCGCCTGCTTCGAGCAGACATAAGGAATTGAATTGACGTAGCAGCGTCGCAGAAGTGCCTGCGTTAAATCTTGTACATTTCACGCAGGCAATTTTGCGAGGCGCACAGCCGCTGGACCGCCCACCCTGCGTACTAGGAACGCACCCATTGTGGTGCAGGCCCATGGCTTTATAACGTGACGCATCTCCCTAGATGCGTCATGCTGTAAATGACTCGCAGGGATGCGGCACGTTTACGCCGCTGTTGCGTCACGCAAGGCAACGTAAACGTGGCGCAAGGGGCTTGTAAATGTAATCTGCCCCCTAGTGTCTAGCATTACGCAGTTCTGTAAAGTACACTCATACATAATAGTTACTCAGGCCAATGAGACCACGAAATAGAAAACAAATAAGCATAGTAGCAACGCCACTGAGAAGGAGAGCAGTGCACCTGAAATGCACAGAAGATTTTGAAATATAATTTAACTACAATGTAATCGTCATCAGCGGCATTATTGGCTTGCTCCATGTAAAAAACAAATATTTGCAATACAACAACACAGAGCAGGAGAAAACATCATAGTAGTGAGTGATTAAATGGCTACTACTACTCACCAAGCCCGGGGATCTCCAAGCCGAGCTGGTCCAGCAGGTCGCGCTCGCGGTCCAGGAGGTCCGTCCAGCGATGGGTGACCTGGCTGTAGGTGCGCTGGACCCCGTAGAGGTGGGATATGGCCCAGCACACCTTCTCCCACCGCTTCCGGCGCTCCCGCATGTTGTAGCCGCCGGCCGCGATCCTGCCGCCTCCCGCGATGGTCCTGGGCAGGCGGCGCTGGACGAAGTAGACCAGCGCGCCCACTTCCTCCGGGCTGAAGATCTCCCGTCGCGTCACCTGCTCCCCCCTCAATCCCCCGCATGCTGTCCTGCCACTGGGTCCAGCACTACTCCCCGCTGCCGCTGCGGCCCTCAAGTGCCTGGGCAGCTTCACGGCGCCTGGCTTGACCATGGTCTGGGCAGGTAAGGTAGGAAGAAGTAGAAAATTAAGAAAGAATAGGATAGGGAAGAAGAAAAGAAAAGAGTTTAAAAAAGTAGTTTAAAAGTAAAGAAAAATAGCAGAAAAGACAAAAATATACAGCTAGGAAAAGAGAGGGATAGATAAGAAGCAAAATCGTAAAAAAAAACTGAAAACAAGCAAAGGATGGCAAAGATACCAAGAGGATTAAACACCATGCCCAGACACAGGAAATGAATGAAAAACAAGATGGCCGGCGCCCGTTCACGAGCGCGAAAGAAAGTACACGCGAGATTTTCCTCGCGATCTCGTGCGAACCTGTAGATTTCCCGCGCGATCTCGTGCGAACCTCTACTCGCAATGCGCTTACTGCGCGAGATTATACATAGCGGGCGGAAACGGAAATACGTCACGGAAACAAAATGGCCGCGCCCGTACTCGACCTTGGGGTAAATTCGCGTGTTGCGCTGCAAGCGGCTCGCGAATACTGCAAAAAAACTCGCGAAACAACAAGCCGCAAAAAAATAAAATGCTCATTCGCACGAATTGGCGGCTTCCGCGGTCGGTTTCGCACGACGCCGCACCCCGCGAATAGCGCGAAAAAAACCGAAACACGATTTCAGCAAAAGCAAAAGCAATGAGCAGGTGCAAAAGGTCAACCTCATGATTTGTAACGATTCTTTGTAGTGCTTCCTGAGGGGGCCCTCCAGAATTCGGTTGCCTGCTTGCAACTATTTTGTGTGACCCTGCTCTGACCTTAACTGTATGCCACAAAGGTCCTGATTTACAGCTAAAGGAGCAGACAAGCAGGTGCCAGGCTGGAAATTTAAATTCTTTCAGTGACACATTAATTAGCCCCTAATTCATTATTGTCAGTTGGGGCAGGGCAGGTGTTGTTAATAAACTAACCCCAAATTAATTCATGTCAGTTCAAGCAGGGCAGGTGGGCTTGCTTTTCCCCCCCATCTTCTACAGTGATGATGAACCAGAGGGTGGCATTGATGTAACAGAGGGTGGCATGGGTCAAAGAGAGGGTGCCAGTGGTAAAACAGAGGGTGCTGGGAGGCTGTGATGATGAACCAGACGTAGAAACAACATAGTCGCGACCGTTGCGAGCCGACAAGTAAGTTCGCAATTGCGAACTAGTACCAAATCCTCGCGAACTGGCAGAAACAATTGCGAACACACAAAAAAAAAATCCGCAAATTCGCGGGAATTCGCGGATTTTGCGGATTGCGAGTTCGCAAATCCGCAAAATTCGCGAACGCGAGATCCGCAAAATTCGCCCATGCTTACTTTTATCATTCCCTTGAGGGTCTTGTTGAATCTCTCCACAAGCCCATTGCACTGTGGGTGATAGGGTGTGGTAAACTTGTAGTTTACTCCACACTCCTTCCATATTGCTTTTAAGTATCCAGACATGAAGTTGGTACCTCTGTCTGAAAGAACCTCCTTTGGAAAACCCACCCTTGAGAAAACTGCAAGAAGGGCCTTTGCCACAACAGGTGCTGTTGTGGTCCTCAGGGGAATTGCCTCTGGATACCTGGTGGCATGATCCACTACCACCAGTATATATCTGTGCCCAGATGCTATTTGAGGATCCATGGGACCCACAATGTCTATTCCAACTCTTTCAAAGGGTACCCCCACCACAGGTAGTGGTATCAGGGGGGGCCTTTGTTGTGCCACCTGACTTACCACTGGCTTGGCAAGTGATACAGGAGCGACAAAACTCCTTGACATTTTCTGACATATGAGGCCAGTGAAAGTGAGGGACAAGCCTGTCCCAAGCCTTGTTCTGGCCTAAGTGTCCTGCAAGGGGAATATCATGGGCCAAGGTAAAAAGGAAGCCCCTAAACTTCAAAGGTATAACCAACCTCCTGGTGGTACCAGGCTTGGGGTCTCTAGCCTCTGAGTAAAGGAGTCCATCATCCCAATATACTTTATGGGCACCTTGAGCATTCCCTGCAGCCTCAGCAGCAGCTTGCTGTCTGAGGGGTTCAAGTGAAGGGCAATCTAATTGGGACTACCCCAGGTCTGCCCTTGAGGGTCCCCCTGTCCCCAGAAACTCAACCTGGTCAGGCTCAAGTTCCTCAGAGACAGTCTCCTCTTGGACTGCAGAATCAGCTTCCTGTGAAGTCTGATCCTCAACCTGGGGCAAGTGGGAAGGCACAGCCTTAACCCTCTTGCTCCTTCTCTTGGGTTGTGGTTGGTCTATTGTTCCAAGATCCACCACTGGTTCAGGAAGGCACTTCTTAGCCTGAGTCCTTGTCACTGCAAGGACAAGTGCTGAAATCCCTAGCATTTCTGCATGAGTCCTGTACTCCACTTCTGACCAAACTGAGCTTTCAAGATCATTGCCTAACAGACAGTCTACTGGGAGGTCTGCACTTACCACAACTTTCTTTAGGCCATTTACCCCTCCCCAGGAGAAGTTCACAACAGCCACACTATGTGTAGTAGTGGTGTTGCTTGCATTGGGCACTAGGTAATTCTCACCTAGTACAATCTGACCAGGGTCCAAAAAGTCAGGTGTCACCATAGTGACACTGGCACAAGTGTCCCTGTTGGCCTGAGCCAGTTTGTCATTTATCAAAGGGGTCTGCCTATACTTGCCCAGGTTACTGGGACTCACGGTAGAGGACAAAGATAAGTCCACATCATATAGGAGAACTGCCTGAGTAGGGACTCTGACTAGGCCAGATTCCATCTCAGTACCCAGGGTTAACCCTACTATACCCTTTGGCTGTGTACCACCACTGCTAACTGTACTAGGGGGTGCAGGTGCTTTAGGAGCTGAAGTGGTGGGGACTGGATTTTTCTTGGTGCATTCACTGCCCCAGTGTGAACCTGATTTCCAGGTATTACACCAAGGTTTCTTTGGGCCATCATTCTTCTTTTTCTTGTTTCCATTTTGGGAACCAGCCTCCTTATTACTAGTTTGGGGGCCTGAAGACTTCGGGTCCTTTTCTTTATCTTTCTGATTCCCACCCTTCTGGTCTAGTTTCTTCTGGTCACCACCTTGGTTCTGGGGTTTCTGCTTAATCCTTGTTCTGACCCATTTGTCTGCCTTCTTTCCCAATTCTTGGGGAGAGGTCAGATCAGAGTCAATAAGGTATTGATGCAACAGCTGGTTCTGACAGTTATTAAGGATCTGCTCTCTCATTATAAGATTATACAATCCTGTATAGTCTGAGACTTTACTTCCCTGCAGCCAACCCTCCAGAGCCTTAGTGGCACAATCAACAAAATCAGTCCAGTCCTGAGTCTGTGCTTTTTGGGTGTCTCTGAACAACAACCTGTATTGCTCAGTGGTTAGGCCAAACCCTTCAATAAGAGCACTCTTCAGGACAGAGTAGTTTTTGGCATCCTCAGGTCTAACTGCTAGGAGCCTATCCCTCCCTTTCTCTGAAAAGGAGTACCATAAAATTGCAGCCCACTAATCCTGAGGAACCTGCTATACCATGCAGGCTCTCTCAAGAGCAGTCATCCATTTGTGGATGTCATCCCCTTCCTTGTAGGGGGGCACAATTTTTGTCATAGCTCCTGTCTTTCTCTCTAGGATTATCGCTGCCACCAGAGGCATCTAAGCCACACAACGTTTGTTCTCTTGCTAAAGCAAGTTTAGCTTGAGCCAAGACTATCTCTTTCCTCTCTATTTGGAGTTGGACAGCCCTCATCCTGGCCCTATGCTCTTTCCTCTGGGGGGAAGTCATTCCCCTTTGAGATTCTCTTGAGACACTAGAAATATGAGAGTCCCCTGATGGAGATCTCACCCTTCTGTTGCCTGGGAGAATTATGTTATGGGATCTGGGGAGGTGATGGCCCTCTCCATTCCCATGTAGGTCTAAGTTGGCCTGGTTAAGCCTGGCAACTACAACCTGGTTACCCCTCTGAGTCTGATCAGGCTCATCTACTTCTGAGCCTTCCTCCTCTTCCTCCTCTTCTTCTTCCTCCTCTGGAGTTGTCTCATTCTCAGGGGTGTTCAGTCCATCTCCTGCATCTAAGGGAACTGTACTCGCCTTATCTAAGTCATCCTTTTCCAGGATGGCTATCAGGGAAGGAATGGTGGGGTTGTGACCCCTTTTTAGCCCTCTTGCAATGCATAAGGCACTCAAGTCTTTATGGCTAAGGTTGTCATAACTGGAAGTTGCCTTGGTAAGGTCAACTGTCACAGGGGCAGAGCCTGAAGCTCCTCCTGTGCCAGACATGACTGCTAGTGAGGTGTAAGTGGTGCACTTACCTACACTAAGTGTTTTCCTACTGTACCTTGCTAGTGATAAGCATGGGTGAATTTTGCGAATCTGGCGTTTGCGAATTTAGGGAATTTGCGAACTCGCAATCCGCAAAATCCGCGAATCCACCACGAATTTGCGGATTTTTTTTTTTGTGTTCGCAAGTGTTTCTGCCAATTCGCGAGGATTTGGTAATAGTTCGCAATTGCGAACTTACTTGTCGGCTCGCAACGGTCGCGACTATGTTGTTTCTACGTCTGGTTCATCATCACAGCCTCCCAGCACCCTCTGTTTCACCACTGCCACCCTCTCTTTGACCCATGCCACCCTCTGCTACATCAATGCCACCCTCTGGTTCATCATCACTGTAGAAGATGGGGGGGAAAAGCAAGCACACCTGCCCTGCTTCAACTGACATGAATTAATTTGGGGTTAGTTTATTAACAACACCTGCCCTGCCCCAACTGACAATAATGAATTAGGGGCTAATTAATGTGTCACTGAATTTGAAGTTCCAGCCTGGCACCTGCTTGTCTGCTCCCTTAGCTGTAAATCAGGACCTTTGTGGCATACAGTTAAGGTCAGAGCAGGGTCACACAATAGTTGCAAGCAGGCAACCGAATTCTGGAGGGCCCCCTCAGGAAGCACAACAGGGAATCATTACAAATCATGAGATTGACCTTTTGCACCTGCTCATTTGTTTTGCTTTTGCAAAAATCGTTTTTCGGTAATTTCGCGCTATTTGCGAGGCTCGGCGTCATGCGAAACCGACCGCGGAAGCCGCCAATTCGTGCGAATGAGCTTTATATTTTTTTGCGGCGTGTTATTGCGCGAGTTTTTTTGCAGTATTCGCGAGCCGCTTGCAGCGCAACACGCGAATTTACCCCAAGGTCGAGTACGGGCGCGGCCATTTTGTTTGCGTGACGTATTTCCGTTTCCGCCCGCTATGTATACTCTCGCGAGGTAAGCGCATTGCGAGTACAAGTTCGCACGAGATCGCGAGGAAAATTGCGTGCAAACTTACTTTCGCGCTCGTGAACGGGCGGCCATCTTGTTTTTCATTCATTTCCTGTGTCTGGGCATGGTGTTTATCCTCTTGCTATCTTTGCCATCCTTTGCTTGTTTTCAGTTTTTTTTCAAACGATTTTGCTTCTTATCTATCCCTCTCTTTTCCTAGCTGTATATTTTTGTCTTTTCTGCTATTTTTGTTTACTTTTAAACTACTTTTTAAACTCTTTTCTTTTCTTCTTCCCTATCCTATTCCTTCTTAATTTTCTACTTCCTACCTTACCTGCTCAGACCATGGTGAAGCCAGGCGCCGTGAAGCTGCCCAGGCACTTGAGGGACGCAGCGGCGGCGGGGAGGAGGAGTCCTGGACCCCGTGCCAGGACAGCATGTGGGCGATTGAGGGGGAGCAGGTGACACGACGGGAGATCTTCAGCCCGGAGGAAGTGGGCGCGCTGGTCTACTTCGTCCAGCGCCGCCTGCCCAGGACCATCGCGGGAGGCGGCAGGATCGCGGCCAGCGGCTACAACATCCGGGAGCGCCGGAAGCGGTGGCAGAAGGTGTCCTGGGCCATGTCCCAACTCTCCGGGGTCCAGCGCACCTACAGCCAGGTCACCCACCGCTGGACGGACGTCCTGGACCGGGAGCGCGACCTGCTGGACCAGCTCGGCTTGGAGATCCCCGGGCTTGGTGAGTAGTGGTAGCTATTTCATCACTCACTACTATGTTTTCTCCTGCTCTGTGTTGTTGTATTGCAAATATTTGTTTTTTACATGGAGCAAGCCAATAATGCTGCTGACGATTACATTGTAGTTAAATTATATTTCAAAATCTTCTGTGCATTTCAGGTGCATTGCTCTCCTTCTCAGTGGCGTTGCTACTATGCTTATTTGTTTTCTATTTTGTGGTCTCATTGGCCTGAGTAACTATTATGTATGAGTGTACTTTACAGAACTGCGTAATGCTAGACACTAGGGGGCAGATTACATTTACAAGCCCCTTGCGCCACGTTTACGTTGCCTTGCGTGATGCAACAGCGGCGTAAACGTGGCGCATCCCTGCGAGTCATTTACAGCGTGACGCATCTAGGGAGATGCGTCACGTTATAAAGCCATGGGCCTGCGCCACAATGGGTGCGTTCCTAGTACGCAGGGTGGGCGGTCCTGCGGCTGTGCGCCTCGCAAAAGTGCCTGCGTGAAATCTACAAGATTTAACGCAGGCACTTCTGAGACGCTGCTACGTCAATTCAATTCCTTATGCCTGCTTGAAGCAGGCGTAAGGACTGACACAGCATGTTAAGTATTGGGTGGCCCTGAGCATTACTGGAGTTGCATTGCGTTGGCGACGTGACTCCAGCGATGCGCCGCTCTTACGTGACGAGATGCGTCACGCAAGTGCCTACCCTTGCGCCAGGGCGCGCTGCATTGTAAATGAGGCGCATCTGCCGTGTCGCAAGGGTAGTTTTGCGTGACGCATTTGATCGGGCGCATCTCTGGAGATGCGCCAGAACGCGTAAGTAAGTATGCCCCTAAGGGGCAGAATTGCAATTACCGTCGCATCCCTGCAAAGTAGCAGGGATGCGCCAGTAATTGTGCGGCCCGCTACCACCACCAAACATGGTGCGCCGTATTTGCAATGCGGCGCACCATGGGCCCAAAACGTCACCGAAGCTTTACTGCTGGAGTTGCGTCGCAACGATGGCGCAGCTCCAGCAATGCTCTGGGGTACTCTATCTCCCCAATGCTGGGTCAAGCCGTACGTCTGCTTCAAGCAGGTGCAGGGTTTGTGTGACGCATCATTGTCCTAAAGGTGACTGATTGAAATTTTGTAGATTTCCCTCAGCCACTTTTAGGATGTGTTCCAGCGCAGGAATGCCCTCCCTTGCGCTGGAACGCCCCTGATGGCGCAGGGCTTTATAACGGGATGCATCTCCCAAATGCGTCACGTTGTTATAATATTATACGCCGCACCATGGCGCCTGTTTTGTTTAGCTGCTGCGTCACAAAAGTCACGCAAGAACCTAGCAAAAGAGCCGCAAGGGGCTTAAATCTGCCCCTTCCTTTGTACCACTGACAATAAGAAAAATAGTGGCGGTGGATTGATAGTTTGACTATTTAAATGACTGGTTATGTAGCAGGCAACTGTTAGTGTTGTCACTGATCTGACTGAAATCACAATGGAGTTTGTCTGTCACTTTGCGTCTTGCCCGCGGACTGCTGCCTGCCAGTCCTAGGTGAACCTTTCAGTACTTTGTTTAGTGAGTTACGTGACTTTCGAAGTCGCAGGTCCGCAAATCAATGAAAACTAACCCTAATCAATATAATTTCGCGGAAATATTTTGTTATTGTTGTTTTAGCAGCAGAGTACAAAGTTCCCCAGAGATGGTGTGTATGTGTGGAGAAGGGGGTGGGTATGGTCTATACCGTGACCGGAAGACTTCCCTAGTCGGAACTTGGAGAGCCTCATACACCCAGAGTAATCGGTGTGGAACACACCCTTACTGGAGGGTATCCAGTGACATCATCGGCTCACTGCCCCTCGACAGACCGGCGCTGCAATGTCTGCCGGAGTCCCGGAAGGTACTCTTTTGGCGGGGTTCTTTAGTTCCTTGCCGATGGTGGGTGTGAGTGAGGGGATAGAGGAGTGTAGTCAGTGAAAACGTGAGTGAGGGTAAAAAGGGTAAAACAGTCCACACTGAACTTTATTAACGTGGCTGGTTCCCTGGTTAAAAGGGGTGAGAGGGGAACTAGAGACCGTAAAGGTGTACAGAACTCTAACTCAACCCCCTGGTGTGGTCAACATGTTTCTCGCCTGATGGCGATTCGTCAGGACCTAAATACAGTACTACACAGAAAGAAAAATGTATGAACACAATGTTCATACAGTAAGTAGAAGGTAAATACAACCTCTCTCATTCGGAGGAAAAGAGGTCCTCGGGGTCCTGCTCTATTTAGGCGACCTAGAGGTGGGGGAAAAAAAGGTTGAACAAAGAAAGAACAAGTCAAGTCACATGTAACATCAGTGACTTTCATGCTCCCAGAGCAAAACGTGACTAATGTGACAAATCTCCACTAGGTGAGGAGTGAAAGGGGTGAAACTGTGTGAAGGGAAAACAATCATACCTAGATGTGGTTGCAGAAAAATCCCTTCTAAATCTAACGCAAGTGGATCTCGCACTTGAGGGTAAGCATCATGCGTTAAACACAGAACTAACGAGTGGAGCCAAAGACTATCATCAAAACACCCAATCATAGATAAGAAGCAAGCATGTTCTTACCCTAGGGGGATGTTTGATTTGGTTGACATTGACAAGCAACAATCATCCATGTTTTCTGTTCTTTCTTTCATGTTGTACGTCAGCTCCCCCCAGGGGCGAGGGGACACAGGAGCAGCATGCGGCGGATGCTGTTGAACAGGGCCAGGATCGGGCAGGCGAGGGCTCCTTTGCTGGCCCCAGTAAGTTTTCGTTTTAGACTAGTACCTATTTTTCCTAGCGTTCCTCATTTGATTTTTTCAAAATCGTCTTTGATCTTCTTGTAGACTGTATCTAAATTCTTATCCTGCCTCTACTATGACTCCCTGTGGTATTACTAGATTATTCTTATTAGTCTGTCTGTGTAGCTAACTAAGATTACACGGTTGGCGAAACTCCCATTCTAGTCAGCAATAGCTCTATCAACTTAGTGCAGTGCAGTCCTCTGGGGTTGTCCATAATGTCTTTTGAAGTGTTCTATCTGCTTTGAAAATTCCCAACTATAAAATGTGAATGACCACCAAGAAAGAATAAGATACTACCTTTTGGTTTGGATAGGAGGACAATCCATACCACTACTGTTGCGGGGACAATTCTTCTGCAGAAACAGAACTATGGACAATAAATAGTGCATTGCTTATCAATTATAATAGGCGCTGTTAGAGTTTCCACATACCTCTGTGATAACAGACTTTGAACCCCGAATGTCCTTACTGACTGACTACATAGTGTGGCACAGTCATTTACCTCCCGAATTCATTGATGATTGATCCCCAATCATGATTATCCAACATAGCTCAAGAGTACGGACTCGGAGTCAGAGTCAAGAAGTGTCAGATGCACGGACTCATGCTTGCAAAAATTGCAAAACCTTTCGCTCAGTCACTCTAGTCTGGACCAAAAAACACAGAGTCTATTTAAGTTTAAAAGCTTTATTAAAAGTAAACACATTTATTAAAATGAAGTCATAATAAAAAAACTAAACGTTTAACTGAGAATGGAAAAGTGGTTAGTGCTGACGATTAATTGGAGACATTTCTTGTGGTCGGGCCGAGCTCTCACCTGGTTTCAACTCGATCTTGTTGTTAGAAGTCCATCTTCTGTCTGTGTGGAGAAAAATGGTGCGTGTTAAAAAGCCAGCCTTCATCAGTTGTGCCAAAAAGTGCAGCAAGACAACACCCTTCCCTGGAAAAAGGGACTTTTTTTTACTTTCGAGTAGACAGTCACAAATTACATTGTTTTCACATGTCTTCATTCCTAGACCAAATACTAGTGAGTGGTTTATTCTAACATTCTTAAATGTACTTTGTAGGTGGAACATCTGGTGGCGGGGCCAGCGTGGAGGTGGTGGTGCTCGACACGGAGGCGGAGGGCAATTCTTCAGGGGAGGAGGCGGCGGCTCCAGTGCCGGCTGTGAGAGTTGAGACGGTGGTGGTGGCGGGCAGAGGTAAGCTTTTATATATTTCTTACTTATTGAGATTGAAGACGTGGCTGGGAAGGAAAGAATATGAGATGCATGGCTGGGTGAATGATGAAGCAATGATTGGTGGAAGGACAACAGCCTGGGTGGGTGACACTGAAACTGTATGTGTCCATAATATACCTGGATCATGCTACTATCTGACTCTTAGATAGCATATGTGTATCTAGAGCAGGGGTACTCATAGTACGGCCCGCGGGCCGGTGGCGGCCCGGCAATCCTTCCTTGGTGGTGCGCAGACCTTGCAGACAATCACTGCTCCCCCGGCCCCCACAGAGCAGAGGCTTTGTTGTATTTCACCTGTTAGCGCCCCTGCATCTCCACTCTGACAATCACTGCTCCCCCGGCCCCCACAGAGCAGAGTGGACATGCAGGGCCACAAAGAGGTGAAATAGAACAAAGCCTCTGCTCTGTGGGGCCCGTCAAGCAGTGATTGTCAGGGTGGAGATGCAGGGGCGCTACAACAAACAAAGCCTCAATAATATGTTAATGCTCTTTTAAAGACATCAGACGTTGGCTCTTTTAGTAGTGTTATGTTCTGATAAGCGCTGGGATGCCTATTGGTAACCAGGCGCTATACAAAACTCAGAATAATAATAATAATAATAATAAAGACCTGTTAAGTACTTTGGTGTGGCTGTCTGTGTGTGCGCGTTGAGGAAGCTGTCTCATCCCGGGCTGAAGGCTGACACAGACAGACACACACACAGTGAGATGACAGAGGGCGAGGGAGAGGGAGGGCAGGAGGGAGAGAGAGATGGAGAGGGAGGGCAGGAGGGAGAGCAGGAGGGAGAGAGATGTATGTAAATGCTGGGTCTGGTGGCTCAGTGGCCACTCCCTACCTCTCTTAATAAGTTTAGTAGTACTCAGTCATTCATGTGTGGATGTATCACTGGTCTCTCAATAAAAAGCAAAGCACCTAAAGTCATCCCATATGTAAGCAAAAACATCCCATGTGCAGTGATAGATAATCAGATTATTTATCTTCTTCATTTTTCCATTTCTAGTACTCATTTGCACTGTAGGGTGAAAGTTAAATTAATTAAGCAGTAGCCCTTGTAACAGAGTATTCTCAGTGCCACCCGTAATAGAAAAGTAAGAGCTTCACCACCTGCATGTACTGGACCGGTACAGTAACGCAAGTCTAGGTCACTCATCATGGCGTGCGTCTCTTTTTCTCGGGTGCAAGTTCACTGCGCTGGCATTATGCCGGCTTGCAGAAGATAACGTACGAATTTTCCTAAACAAGAGACAAGAAGAAGAATAAGACTGGTGTACTTTCATAGTCGACTCCAATGGAAGTCCATAGTGCTCGTAGAATTTGTTCCTTAAACTCCCACTAATGTTAGAGCAAGGATGAAGAAGTGGGAAGTTAGATAGATACTGGCCTCAATAGTTATGTAATGCGCTTGCAAGTTGCTAGTTGTACTGCAACACAAATTCCTGCTGAATGATTGAGTTAATCTTAAAGAGCATTGGTTACAGACTATGGGGCATATTATCAAAGGGGTTTATCTCCGCTTTTTTGGCTTTAAAAGCCAAGAAAGCGGAGATAAAATTATCTCCCTATTACCTAGCTGCCGCTAACACCAGTTAGCGACAGCTAGTAGGAGATAGCGACCATCTTGGGCCCCACTTTGCATGTCAGTGATATTTATCACTAATGAGATGCAAAATGGGCGTGCCAAGATGTTAGAGACTGAAAACAGTCGCTAACATCGCTATCTCCTATTACCAACTTTTGGAGATATTCGCGCTAAGCGGGAATATCTCCAAAAGCTAACACCTGCCCTGAGCAGGATAACACGGCTAAGAGCATTAGCTCGCTAATGCATGAATATCGCAGACTTTTCAGCGATATTCATGCTTTGCGGCGATTTTTACCGCATTTGCGTTAAACCTTGGTAATACCAAGGTTTATTTGCGGTAAAAATCGCCGCAGCGCTGCTGTAAATTTTTGTCTCTAACCAAGCAATAGCGATAATTATCGCTATTACTTGGTAATATGTCCCTATGTCTTTCTTTCTTCATATAGATGCTCCTTCCAAACAAACAAGGAGGAAGGAGCTGGCTAGAGGGGCCCGGCAACGGAGGATCGATGCCACTGTTGCAGAATATCGGCGGCTGGTGGCCCTGGAGGACGACGAAAGTGTGCAGTCGACCACAACAACAACATCGTCTGCATCGGCCTCCGTGCCCCCACAGGCTGCCACCCAGCACAGTGCTCCAGCCAGACTGAGCCGGGATGCCAAAGCCAAACGCCGACGCCGAGCAGCAAGGACCACAGCTGCCTCTCACAGCCATTGCAACTGCAAGGCACGCCTGCGCCGCAGTACCCTGAGGGTGTCCCGCCTTCAGCAGGAGCTCCACCACTTTACAAACGTGTTGGAGGGGCTCCGCGTAGAGCACGCCTTGCTCCGCCAGGAGTATGATGCCCTGGCCCAAAAAGTAAACAGCATCCACCCATAGTGTCCCTTGCCCCTTTTTTAGAGACTTTTGGGGGGTGGGAATCGGGAGTTGGGTTTGGGACTTTTAAAGGACAACCGTTGGGGTTAGGGAGGGTCTTGCGGGAGATTATTTTGTTAGGGATATAAATATACTTTTTCAAACTTTATCTGAGCATACCTGTTCTTTACTGCTTGCCTGGTGGGTGGGGGTTTAACAGTAACTTTGTTTTCCTGAAAGTTTAGTTCCGTTTTCTTCCTTTAAGTGTAAATGCCCAAATGTTTTCAACACTAAGTGCCTCTCACAGAGTAAGTGAAGTGAATTCAATAGTCCTAGGACTTTAGTAGTACTACCGTCAGTCTCTCGTCTCTCCTAATACTCCATTATACTACCTCCCACAAAACGCTTATCTTACCTGTAATTTGTGTTTGAAAGTAGGGCTAGACCCAGGGCTGGCTCCACGGGAAATAGTGAATAAGGTTGGCAATCCTGGGCGGATAAAATTTCCTCATAGCGGTGGTACTAGTGGTGTGACACAGTGGCAGTTGCATGCCTATGAAAAAAAAGAAAATGAAATCTGGTTTGTCCTCCTGAGCAATACAACGGTCCAATAGAGAATATAGCAGGTGACAGTACACTAGAACAGTGCCAGATTGTAGCCTAACAAATGGTAAAGTATAACTACTAATTCGGTTGAAGTTCTTTGACATTAGCCATGGGTCTTTGTCAAGCAGAGTAAGAATATATCCTCGAATTTCTTCACCAGCCTGTTGCTATCACCTTATCCTCCCCAGCAAGTGTGTGGATTTATTGCTGTAATTTAGTCACACATCAATCAAAACCACACAGCCCGGGGGAAGAGAGTTAGGGTTTGAAAAATGGATGGGTACGGGGGTTTTTGGGAAAGGTTTTGGGAGACAAGAAAAAATAGCACAGCATGGACTTACAATTGTGAACATAAACAAATCTTTAGGTACAAACCTATCCATCAATCTTTGAAAGTGCATGCACTACTGCATGCATGTCAGTGAAAAGTAAGTAGTACTTTCGACAACTTTGGAAGAAAGAATGCGACAGTACAGGGCGTGTGTGGAAATATTGATAACTATATTCAACTTAAGGTCTCTGTTGCCAGATACCTGAGAGCCTTGCTGGTCACTATAAATCCATTCACAACACTCAATGGGGTTGGTCTGGAAGGTATAGTAGATCGAAAAGGAGAAATTGCTCTTTGTCTAGGTGTCCCCTCACTCACCAGGGTTGCCCCTTGGTGACATGCTTCATCATTGGGGCCATCCCAGTCCTCTACGGGCTGGGGCGTGCTGCGACTTGCGAATTACGTAGGAGCACTTACAAATGACTATGTGTGGTGCAGATGTGATAGTGGAGTGGAATAGGTAAAGTGTTAAGGGATCAATTTAGAAGCAGAGAGAGATCCAAGAAATGCAGTCACAGTCATAGAAAGAAACAATGGATACTGTATCTGTATGTTGTTGTAGTTGTCCTGTTGAAATTGGTAAGTAAGTTGCATGCAGAAAAAAATTCCTCTTATTAGCGGCACTCCTCCATTGCAGCTGACGCTTCGTCCATCAATGTTGGTCACCAGAAGACACCCTGTAAAAAAAGCACAGCATGGACAAACAATTGAACTTAAACAAATCTTTGGGTACAAACCTATCCATCAATCTTTGAAAGTGTATGCACTACTGCATGCATGTCAGTGAAAAGTAAGTAGTACTTTCGACAACTGTGGAAGAAAGAATGCGACAGTACAGGGCGTGTGTGGAAATATTGATAACTATATTCAGCATAAGGTCTCTGTTGCCAGATACCCGAGAGCCTTGCTGGTCACTATAAATCCATTCACAACACTCAATGGGGTTGGTCTGGAAGGTATAGTAGATCGAAAAGGAGAAATTGCTCTTTTTCTAGGTGTCCCCTCACTCACCAGGGTTGCCCCTTGGTGACATGCTTCATCATTGGGGCCATCCCAGTCCTCTACGGGCTGGGGCGTGCTGTGACTTGCGAATTACGTAGGAGCACTTACAAATGACTATGTGTGGTGCAGATGTGATAGTGGAGTGGACTAAGTAATGTGTTAAGGGATCAATTTAGAAGCAGAGAGAGATCCAAGAAATGCAGTCACAGTCATAGAAAGAAACAATGGATACTGTATCTGTATGTTGTTGTAGTTGTCCTGTTGAAATTGGTTAGTAAGTTGCAGGCAGAAAAAAATTCCTCGTATTAGCGGCACTCCTCCATTCCATCCGACGCTTTGTCCATCAATGTTGGTGACCAGAAGACACCCTGTCCACTGCCTGCCTGGCGGATGCTGAATTGCGGCTCGCTAATGTGAAGCCTGACTCCATCCTTTTTTCCCCGTTGCACAGACTGAAACCCGGCCTGTAATTATTCAAAGAAAAACAGGAAGTGATATAATATTACAACACAACTGATAAATAAATATAAGGTATGTAGGCTGTGGAGTGCAAAAAGTCACACTTTGATTTTCCTAGTAGACATTACAATATTTTTGAAAGTGCGTACTCTGTCTGAGTCACCTTTTGAAGGATAAATAAGTATGGGCAAATTAATGTAGCGGATCTTTCCCCTCAAGCTAGGTGTACTGTAAACTGTGTTTTAGAACAAAATTAGATCTTCCCAGCAGTGCACCCACCCAGACCCTTAGTAAAGCCAGTCGCAAAAATGTAGAAGACCCCCAATCAAATCTCAAAAAACGAGGCCTAGCAGAAAACTGGTGACAAAACGTACTTTGAAAGTAAAAGTAGGCCCAAATACCCCCTTACCCACCGTGGATTGAATTCAAACCACTTGCAAGCAACCAAGCAAAAGTATTCATAGCCAGCATCGCTCCAAGACTCGAAAACCCCTCCACCCAAACACATGCAATAGAAATACTGCTAACCCTAACGAACCCTAAGTTAAGAATAGTGGCAAAGGCTTTCTTTAACTATGCCAAATCCCCCCTTTCCCACCATGGATTTTCTTCAAATGACTTGCAACCAAAATTACACATTCTCACAAGTGCTCTAAGACCCCAGAACTCAGTTGCAAAAATCTAGAACACCCCGAAACACATGCAATCCTGCTGCTAGGGCTAACCCTAACGAACCCTAAGTTACAAAAAGTGCCAAAAGGCTTTGGATTTTGTCCCAACCACTTCTACCCGGTATTAGACCTTCCCAGGAATGCCCCAAGACCCGCCAACCCACCCGCCAAAAAGCATAACACCCCCAAACAGGCCAAAAGCAAAATCTCCTACTTACAATATTTCTCGGCCTTCGGTCCAAACGCGCTGTGTAGCTAGGCCATAAGTCCGGTTTACCACCACGGATTTCCTGAAAAGCAAATGCAATCAAGATTAGAGTGTCCCAGCAGTGCTCCCAGACCCCGAAACTCACCCACAAACAGCTGGAACCCCCCCCAAAGAGCACCTCAAAGGCAAGCAAGTCAGCAAAAACACCAAAAAATCTCCGCCTCGGATTTGGGCCAAACCACTTTTATCCGGTATTAGAGCTTCCCAGCAATGGCCCCAGAGCCGTCAACTCACCCCCACAAGTGCTGAGTCTTTCTTCATTGGGCGTAAACCAGCCCTCTGCTTTGATGGAAATAGGAGTCTGGAGGAGGAGGATAGAGGAGCATGTTCTTCTGAACTTGTGAACCTGAGGAATGCAGACTGCGGCACCTTCAAATCAATTAGCAAACAAGTGAAGACAGTTCTGCTGATGGGCTTGTTTTTGTGATTATGTGATTAAAGTTTGAATCATATTAACTGTGCACAACAAAGAAAGACAGACACACAGGAATAAAAGTGAATAAGGACGAAAAAGAAAATTATTGATTTGTTGTCTCATTTTCAGGGCTCGGTATCACGGTCCATGAATAAGAATAAGGCTTCGTCATCATACTCTGCGAATTCAGGCTGGGTGAGCTCAGTGTCACCTGACAGAGAAGAAATTCCCTCATCTATGTTGCTGTCCACCTCGTCTTCATCCGGCGCGCTTTCTCGTACTCTGGTGGTATGAGGTGCTGATTCATCTTGATCATTGTTAACCTCTCCACATTTTTGGGCGAGAGGCGGCTCCGTTTGGAAGTTACAATGCCACCAGCAGCACTGAAAACACGTTCAGAAGACACGCTTGCGAGTGGGCAAGACAAGTAGTTTAAAGCCGGTTTGGAGAGCTGTGGCCACAATTCTTTTTTCCCATGCCAATACGCCAATGGGTCAGCATTAACATAGACCTCTGTTGAGTCATTCAGATAGTCCTTCACCATCGACTCAAGGTTCTCCTCCAAGGTTCCTCCACTTGTCTTAGCTGTTGCTGTGACCTTTTGAGAACCAAACACAAGCCGAGCTAGCCAATCCTCTTCAGCCTCCAATGTTACTGTTGTGTCTGGTGGTGCAGATGATCCGGTTGCCGGTCTCTTTAACGGCTGAGAGGTCACTTGTGCCGCAGCCAGAGATGCAGAAGTGGATTGTTGTGACTGGGGATGGCCTGCTGATGCTGATGTACTGCCTTTTCCTTCAATTTCCTGCCGTTCTCTTTCAAACCTCTTGGCTGAGGAGGCTAGCCACTGTTTGTACTTTGTAACATCTTCATCAGCAAAAGGAAAGAATGCTTGGCCTGCCAGCGCCTTTTTGTAGCGTGGATCCAGAATAGTAGCACAAATGTAATGCTGGTTTGAGTGGATCATTTTAAGACGTTCATCACCTTGTAGGTGCTCTAATAATTTCTCCGCCAGAACAAAAGGGTCTTGGTTTTCTTCATCTTTTTCAAACACAGAACACACCACCTTCAGTTGGTGCTCCAGCATGTACAACAATGGGATAGCTTTTCCCAAATTACAGTCCTCCTTGCTGACTGCACGCGTGAAGAACTCAAAAGGACGAAGCATGCTTGTCAGGCTTTTAACTATGTCCCATTGCGCCGCACCCATCCTCAGGTCCTCCTTCTGAGCTGTACCCTGTGTTAAGAAATAGTGATCGAGTACCGTATACTGCTCATACAGACGCTCAAGCATGTAGAAGGTTGAGTTCCAACGTGTTGCCACCTCCTGGATGAGTGCTTTCACTGGCATGTGACGTTCATATAGCAGACTCCTCAGATGCTTCCGGGCCTTAAAAGAATGGCTGAAATGTTTGCACATTTTTCGGCAGGTGTCCACTACCCTGTACGCTGCACTGTCTTTATCACTCAAGAATTTTTTGACAACCAGGTTTATACAGTGCGCCAAACACGGCACTCTGAAATAGTCACCCAGCTGCATGGCCTTAACTATATTGGCGCCATTATCCATGGAAACATAACCAACCTGGCGTTTTTTTGGGGACAGCCAGTCAAGGACCTTTGTGTTAAACTCATCCAAAATGTTTTGTGCTGTGTGACGTTTCTCCAAACCAAACATGGCTAGTGTTGCATGTTTCCGAGCAGCTTTAAAAACTTTGTCCGGGTCAACACCTGCGTTTAGCTTTGCTTTAACCCCTGAAAAAGAGACCCAGTGTGCAGTGATGCACATGTAATCAGCGCCTGCGCCACTGGTCCACATGTCTGTTGTCAGATGTATAGTGTGAACAGCACTCTTTTGCAAAGCTGCCCCAATCACCTCCAGAACATCTTCATGTAGTGCTGGAACCGCAACTCGGGCAAAATAGAACCGGCTAGGAACCTTCCATTTAGGGTAGAGCGCTGCCACTAATTCTAGAAAACCAACCCCTTCTACAAAAGAAAAAGGGAGAAGGTCCAGAGCTAGCATTTTAGCCAGCTTAGTGTTATACAGACGCGTCAGTGGGTGGTTGCGTTCATATTGCGCTTCTGTAAACAACATCTTTTTAATGTTGCCCTGGACCAAGGATTTACGGGATGATGATGATGATATCTTCGACCCAGTTACGCTCGCTGATGAACTTTTTCGCATTGGTGTCTCACTCTCTCCCACACTCTTAGTGTGGCTCACATGGGGTGTGCTGCTGACAGGGGTACTGGGTGTAAGTGAAGTGTTTGACACGTCTTCTTCCTCCTCGTCATCATCAGATGAAACATCAACGTTTTCATTACGTGCAATTTGGGCTTCCTTGATCGCCTCTAGGTGCGCAAACCATTGGACAGCGTGCGTTCTCCTAAGATGACCTCTCTGGCCTCCGGTACCATAGTTGGTACCAAACTTACCATGACTAACTCGAAGCTTACAAATGCTACAAATGGCTACGTTTTCCTTTTTTGGGCAAACAGTAAAGAAGTCCCAAACTGCAGACTTGAAATGTCTTTGGGGGCCGGAGGAGGCGGCGATACTGGTGGTGGTGGTCCTGCTGCTAATGCCAGATGAAGTGGAGGATGTGGATTGCCGAACTTCAGTACGTTTTGCACTTTCACCACCACTAATTGAGGTCGAGGTGGATGGAGGTCCCTTCTTGCGAGGAAGAAATATGGAAGCGGTAGGTGTTGGTGTACTAGTTAACTCCAAATCCAATGATTGTTGTGTTTCCATTGCCTCCTCGTCGACATCATCATCACGCTCAGAAGCTTCTCGGGATAGGGTCAAAATGTCTCTTTGCTGCATGCCCGCTGGGGCTGCAGTGACCTTTATGATGACTGGCTCGTCGTCGTGAGAGGCTTCATCAGCAGCAGTATCCGTCACTTCTTATTGAGCCTCATCACACTCCATAGCTATGAGCTTTTCGACGACCTTCCTTTTACGCTTAGGTATCTTTGTCAGATCATGGTGTGCCTCACTCTCAGACTGCCGTGATGATGGTTCCCAATCTTCATCCAGATCATCAGAAGGAGGTGGGCTTGAAGAAGATGTAGACACCCCCCTTGATCTTTTCCTTGCTAGGGATGTGGAAGACAATGAATGATCATCAGGAGGAGTGGCTTCCTCAAATGATACCTCGGTTTGATTGTCAATTTCCTGATGTGCCCCTACTTCGGGAGGAACAACTATTGTGGGTACTTGTGACCCTCCATGCACCTCTGCTTGCGCATCTCCTTGCGCTGCCTCTCCTTCCACATGTACTTGGGCTTGTACTTGCACATGGTGTTGTTGTTGCGGCTGTGGTTGTTCAACACTTGACAGATGAGTTACAACAACCTGTGTTGATTCAGGGACATTGCTGCTACTTTCTTGCGATGAGCCAACATCACTGGTCGATGGTGTTTGAAGAAGTACACTGACTGCCTCTGAAGCACTCAAGGGCTTTGACTTAAGTTGGCGTGGTGGTGGAGGCACTGAACCCAATGGGCACATTCCAATGCCCTCCATGATGCTTAAATTCAAGACACCCCACAGAAAGACTAGGCACATGCAACACTCACTAGTCACTACCCCTGGTGAAAAGGCCACAACAACAGGCCCAAAAAACGAAAATCACAGAAAAATCAGCACAATCCCAAGCCATCCAGCCCCTCCATGATGTTTAAATTCAAGACAACCCACAGAAAGACTAGGCCCATGCACCACTCACTACCCCTGGGCATAATGGATGAAAGCTAGGCAAAATGGGTGAAGGCCTGAGAACACTGCCTGCATTCAAAATGGCCCCCTCCATCACAGTACATGGCCAGGGCCTGTAGCAGCACTCAAAATGGCCCCCAACCACATGACCTGTCCACAACAGGCCAAAAAAACGTAAATCACAGAAAAATCAGCACAATCCCAAGCCATCCAGCCCCTCCATGATGTTTAAAATTCAAGACAACCCACAGAAAGACTAGGCACATGCACCACTTACTACCCCCTAGTGAAAAGGCCACAACAGGCCAAAAAAACGAAAATCGCAGAAAAATCTGCAGAATCCCAAGCCATCCAGCCCCTCCATGATGTTTAAAATTCAAGACAACCCACAGAAAGACTAGGCACATGCACCACTCACTACCCCTGGGCATAATGGATGAAAGCTAGGCAAAATGGGTGCAGGCCTGAGAACACTGCCTCCATTCAAAATGGCCCCCTCCATCACAGCGACGATGGCGCAGCTCCAGCAATGCTCTGGGGTACTCTATCTCCCCAATGCTGGGTCAAGCCGTACGTCTGCTTCAAGCAGGTGCAGGGTTTGTGTGACGCATCATTGTCCTAAAGGTGACTGATTGAAATTTTGTAGATTTCCCTCAGCCACTTTTAGGATGTGTTCCAGCGCAGGAATGCCCTCCCTTGCGCTGGAACGCCCCTGATGGCGCAGGGCTTTATAACGGGATGCATCTCCCAAATGCGTCACGTTGTTATAATATTATACGCCGCACCATGGCGCCTGTTTTGTTTAGCTGCTGCGTCACAAAAGTCACGCAAGAACCTAGCAAAAGAGCCGCAAGGGGCTTAAATCTGCCCCTTCCTTTGTACCACTGACAATAAGAAAAATAGTGGCGGTGGATTGATAGTTTGACTATTTAAATGACTGGTTATGTAGCAGGCAACTGTTAGTGTTGTCACTGATCTGACTGAAATCACAATGGAGTTTGTCTGTCACTTTGCGTCTTGCCCGCGGACTGCTGCCTGCCAGTCCTAGGTGAACCTTTCAGTACTTTGTTTAGTGAGTTACGTGACTTTCGAAGTCGCAGGTCCGCAAATCAATGAAAACTAACCCTAATCAATATAATTTCGCGGAAATATTTTGTTATTGTTGTTTTAGCAGCAGAGTACAAAGTTCCCCAGAGATGGTGTGTATGTGTGGAGAAGGGGGTGGGTATGGTCTATACCGTGACCGGAAGACTTCCCTAGTCGGAACTTGGAGAGCCTCATACACCCAGAGTAATCGGTGTGGAACACACCCTTACTGGAGGGTATCCAGTGACATCATCGGCTCACTGCCCCTCGACAGACCGGCGCTGCAATGTCTGCCGGAGTCCCGGAAGGTACTCTTTTGGCGGGGTTCTTTAGTTCCTTGCCGATGGTGGGTGTGAGTGAGGGGATAGAGGAGTGTAGTCAGTGAAAACGTGAGTGAGGGTAAAAAGGGTAAAACAGTCCACACTGAACTTTATTAACGTGGCTGGTTCCCTGGTTAAAAGGGGTGAGAGGGGAACTAGAGACCGTAAAGGTGTACAGAACTCTAACTCAACCCCCTGGTGTGGTCAACATGTTTCTCGCCTGATGGCGATTCGTCAGGACCTAAATACAGTACTACACAGAAAGAAAAATGTATGAACACAATGTTCATACAGTAAGTAGAAGGTAAATACAACCTCTCTCATTCGGAGGAAAAGAGGTCCTCGGGGTCCTGCTCTATTTAGGCGACCTAGAGGTGGGGGAAAAAAAGGTTGAACAAAGAAAGAACAAGTCAAGTCACATGTAACATCAGTGACTTTCATGCTCCCAGAGCAAAACGTGACTAATGTGACAAATCTCCACTAGGTGAGGAGTGAAAGGGGTGAAACTGTGTGAAGGGAAAACAATCATACCTAGATGTGGTTGCAGAAAAATCCCTTCTAAATCTAACGCAAGTGGATCTCGCACTTGAGGGTAAGCATCATGCGTTAAACACAGAACTAACGAGTGGAGCCAAAGACTATCATCAAAACACCCAATCATAGATAAGAAGCAAGCATGTTCTTACCCTAGGGGGATGTTTGATTTGGTTGACATTGACAAGCAACAATCATCCATGTTTTCTGTTCTTTCTTTCATGTTGTACGTCAGCTCCCCCCAGGGGCGAGGGGACACAGGAGCAGCATGCGGCGGATGCTGTTGAACAGGGCCAGGATCGGGCAGGCGAGGGCTCCTTTGCTGGCCCCAGTAAGTTTTCGTTTTAGACTAGTACCTATTTTTCCTAGCGTTCCTCATTTGATTTTTTCAAAATCGTCTTTGATCTTCTTGTAGACTGTATCTAAATTCTTATCCTGCCTCTACTATGACTCCCTGTGGTATTACTAGATTATTCTTATTAGTCTGTCTGTGTAGCTAACTAAGATTACACGGTTGGCGAAACTCCCATTCTAGTCAGCAATAGCTCTATCAACTTAGTGCAGTGCAGTCCTCTGGGGTTGTCCATAATGTCTTTTGAAGTGTTCTATCTGCTTTGAAAATTCCCAACTATAAAATGTGAATGACCACCAAGAAAGAATAAGATACTACCTTTTGGTTTGGATAGGAGGACAATCCATACCACTACTGTTGCGGGGACAATTCTTCTGCAGAAACAGAACTATGGACAATAAATAGTGCATTGCTTATCAATTATAATAGGCGCTGTTAGAGTTTCCACATACCTCTGTGATAACAGACTTTGAACCCCGAATGTCCTTACTGACTGACTACATAGTGTGGCACAGTCATTTACCTCCCGAATTCATTGATGATTGATCCCCAATCATGATTATCCAACATAGCTCAAGAGTACGGACTCGGAGTCAGAGTCAAGAAGTGTCAGATGCACGGACTCATGCTTGCAAAAATTGCAAAACCTTTCGCTCAGTCACTCTAGTCTGGACCAAAAAACACAGAGTCTATTTAAGTTTAAAAGCTTTATTAAAAGTAAACACATTTATTAAAATGAAGTCATAATAAAAAAACTAAACGTTTAACTGAGAATGGAAAAGTGGTTAGTGCTGACGATTAATTGGAGACATTTCTTGTGGTCGGGCCGAGCTCTCACCTGGTTTCAACTCGATCTTGTTGTTAGAAGTCCATCTTCTGTCTGTGTGGAGAAAAATGGTGCGTGTTAAAAAGCCAGCCTTCATCAGTTGTGCCAAAAAGTGCAGCAAGACAACACCCTTCCCTGGAAAAAGGGACATTTTTTTTACTTTCGAGTAGACAGTCACAAATTACATTGTTTTCACATGTCTTCATTCCTAGACCAAATACTAGTGAGTGGTTTATTCTAACATTCTTAAATGTACTTTGTAGGTGGAACATCTGGTGGCGGGGCCAGCGTGGAGGTGGTGGTGCTCGACACGGAGGCGGAGGGCAATTCTTCAGGGGAGGAGGCGGCGGCTCCAGTGCCGGCTGTGAGAGTTGAGACGGTGGTGGTGGCGGGCAGAGGTAAGCTTTTATATATTTCTTACTTATTGAGATTGAAGACGTGGCTGGGAAGGAAAGAATATGAGATGCATGGCTGGGTGAATGATGAAGCAATGATTGGTGGAAGGACAACAGCCTGGGTGGGTGACACTGAAACTGTATGTGTCCATAATATACCTGGATCATGCTACTATCTGACTCTTAGATAGCATATGTGTATCTAGAGCAGGGGTACTCATAGTACGGCCCGCGGGCCGGTGGCGGCCCGGCAAGCCTTCCTTGGTGGTGCGCAGACCTTGCAGACAATCACTGCTCCCCCGGCCCCCACAGAGCAGAGGCTTTGTTGTATTTCACCTGTTAGCGCCCCTGCATCTCCACTCTGACAATCACTGCTCCCCCGGCCCCCACAGAGCAGAGTGGAGATGCAGGGCCACAAAGAGGTGAAATAGAACAAAGCCTCTGCTCTGTGGGGCCCGTCAAGCAGTGATTGTCAGGGTGGAGATGCAGGGGCGCTACAACAAACAAAGCCTCAATAATATGTTAATGCTCTTTTAAAGACATCAGACGTTGGCTCTTTTAGTAGTGTTATGTTCTGATAAGCGCTGGGATGCCTATTGGTAACCAGGCGCTATACAAAACTCAGAATAATAATAATAATAATAATAAAGACCTGTTAAGTACTTTGGTGTGGCTGTCTGTGTGTGCGCGTTGAGGAAGCTGTCTCATCCCGGGCTGAAGGCTGACACAGACAGACACACACACAGTGAGATGACAGAGGGCGAGGGAGAGGGAGGGCAGGAGGGAGAGAGAGATGGAGAGGGAGGGCAGGAGGGAGAGCAGGAGGGAGAGAGATGTATGTAAATGCTGGGTCTGGTGGCTCAGTGGCCACTCCCTACCTCTCTTAATAAGTTTAGTAGTACTCAGTCATTCATGTGTGGATGTATCACTGGTCTCTCAATAAAAAGCAAAGCACCTAAAGTCATCCCATATGTAAGCAAAAACATCCCATGTGCAGTGATAGATAATCAGATTATTTATCTTCTTCATTTTTCCATTTCTAGTACTCATTTGCACTGTAGGGTGAAAGTTAAATTAATTAAGCAGTAGCCCTTGTAACAGAGTATTCTCAGTGCCACCCGTAATAGAAAAGTAAGAGCTTCACCACCTGCATGTACTGGACCGGTACAGTAACGCAAGTCTAGGTCACTCATCATGGCGTGCGTCTCTTTTTCTCGGGTGCAAGTTCACTGCGCTGGCATTATGCCGGCTTGCAGAAGATAACGTACGAATTTTCCTAAACAAGAGACAAGAAGAAGAATAAGACTGGTGTACTTTCATAGTCGACTCCAATGGAAGTCCATAGTGCTCGTAGAATTTGTTCCTTAAACTCCCACTAATGTTAGAGCAAGGATGAAGAAGTGGGAAGTTAGATAGATACTGGCCTCAATAGTTATGTAATGCGCTTGCAAGTTGCTAGTTGTACTGCAACACAAATTCCTGCTGAATGATTGAGTTAATCTTAAAGAGCATTGGTTACAGACTATGGGGCATATTATCAAAGGGGTTTATCTCCGCTTTTTTGGCTTTAAAAGCCAAGAAAGCGGAGATAAAATTATCTCCCTATTACCTAGCTGCCGCTAACACCAGTTAGCGACAGCTAGTAGGAGATAGCGACCATCTTGGGCCCCACTTTGCATGTCAGTGATATTTATCACTAATGAGATGCAAAATGGGCGTGCCAAGATGTTAGAGACTGAAAACAGTCGCTAACATCGCTATCTCCTATTACCAACTTTTGGAGATATTCACGCTAAGCGGGAATATCTCCAAAAGCTAACACCTGCCCTGAGCAGGATAACACGGCTAAGAGCATTAGCTCGCTAATGCATGAATATCGCAGACTTTTCAGCGATATTCATGCTTTGCGGCGATTTTTACCGCATTTGCGTTAAACCTTGGTAATACCAAGGTTTATTTGCGGTAAAAATCGCCGCAGCGCTGCTGTAAATTTTTGTCTCTAACCAAGCAATAGCGATAATTATCGCTATTACTTGGTAATATGTCCCTATGTCTTTCTTTCTTCATATAGATGCTCCTTCCAAACAAACAAGGAGGAAGGAGCTGGCTAGAGGGGCCCGGCAACGGAGGATCGATGCCACTGTTGCAGAATATCGGCGGCTGGTGGCCCTGGAGGACGACGAAAGTGTGCAGTCGACCACAACAACAACATCGTCTGCATCGGCCTCCGTGCCCCCACAGGCTGCCACCCAGCACAGTGCTCCAGCCAGACTGAGCCGGGATGCCAAAGCCAAACGCCGACGCCGAGCAGCAAGGACCACAGCTGCCTCTCACAGCCATTGCAACTGCAAGGCACGCCTGCGCCGCAGTACCCTGAGGGTGTCCCGCCTTCAGCAGGAGCTCCACCACTTTACAAACGTGTTGGAGGGGCTCCGCGTAGAGCACGCCTTGCTCCGCCAGGAGTATGATGCCCTGGCCCAAAAAGTAAACAGCATCCACCCATAGTGTCCCTTGCCCCTTTTTTAGAGACTTTTGGGGGGTGGGAATCGGGAGTTGGGTTTGGGACTTTTAAAGGACAACCGTTGGGGTTAGGGAGGGTCTTGCGGGAGATTATTTTGTTAGGGATATAAATATACTTTTTCAAACTTTATCTGAGCATACCTGTTCTTTACTGCTTGCCTGGTGGGTGGGGGTTTAACAGTAACTTTGTTTTCCTGAAAGTTTAGTTCCGTTTTCTTCCTTTAAGTGTAAATGCCCAAATGTTTTCAACACTAAGTGCCTCTCACAGAGTAAGTGAAGTGAATTCAATAGTCCTAGGACTTTAGTAGTACTACCGTCAGTCTCTCGTCTCTCCTAATACTCCATTATACTACCTCCCACCAAACGCTTATCTTACCTGTAATTTGTGTTTGAAAGTAGGGCTAGACCCAGGGCTGGCTCCACGGGAAATAGTGAATAAGGTTGGCAATCCTGGGCGGATAAAATTTCCTCATAGCGGTGGTACTAGTGGTGTGACACAGTGGCAGTTGCATGCCTATGAAAAAAAAGAAAATGAAATCTGGTTTGTCCTCCTGAGCAATACAACGGTCCAATAGAGAATATAGCAGGTGACAGTACACTAGAACAGTGCCAGATTGTAGCCTAACAAATGGTAAAGTATAACTACTAATTCGGTTGAAGTTCTTTGACATTAGCCATGGGTCTTTGTCAAGCAGAGTAAGAATATATCCTCGAATTTCTTCACCAGCCTGTTGCTATCACCTTATCCTCCCCAGCAAGTGTGTGGATTTATTGCTGTAATTTAGTCACACATCAATCAAAACCACACAGCCCGGGGGAAGAGAGTTAGGGTTTGAAAAATGGATGGGTACGGGGGTTTTTGGGAAAGGTTTTGGGAGACAAGAAAAAATAGCACAGCATGGACTTACAATTGTGAACATAAACAAATCTTTAGGTACAAACCTATCCATCAATCTTTGAAAGTGCATGCACTACTGCATGCATGTCAGTGAAAAGTAAGTAGTACTTTCGACAACTTTGGAAGAAAGAATGCGACAGTACAGGGCGTGTGTGGAAATATTGATAACTATATTCAACTTAAGGTCTCTGTTGCCAGATACCTGAGAGCCTTGCTGGTCACTATAAATCCATTCACAACACTCAATGGGGTTGGTCTGGAAGGTATAGTAGATCGAAAAGGAGAAATTGCTCTTTGTCTAGGTGTCCCCTCACTCACCAGGGTTGCCCCTTGGTGACATGCTTCATCATTGGGGCCATCCCAGTCCTCTACGGGCTGGGGCGTGCTGCGACTTGCGAATTACGTAGGAGCACTTACAAATGACTATGTGTGGTGCAGATGTGATAGTGGAGTGGAATAGGTAAAGTGTTAAGGGATCAATTTAGAAGCAGAGAGAGATCCAAGAAATGCAGTCACAGTCATAGAAAGAAACAATGGATACTGTATCTGTATGTTGTTGTAGTTGTCCTGTTGAAATTGGTAAGTAAGTTGCATGCAGAAAAAAATTCCTCTTATTAGCGGCACTCCTCCATTGCAGCTGACGCTTCGTCCATCAATGTTGGTCACCAGAAGACACCCTGTAAAAAAAGCACAGCATGGACAAACAATTGAACTTAAACAAATCTTTGGGTACAAACCTATCCATCAATCTTTGAAAGTGTATGCACTACTGCATGCATGTCAGTGAAAAGTAAGTAGTACTTTCGACAACTGTGGAAGAAAGAATGCGACAGTACAGGGCGTGTGTGGAAATATTGATAACTATATTCAGCATAAGGTCTCTGTTGCCAGATACCCGAGAGCCTTGCTGGTCACTATAAATCCATTCACAACACTCAATGGGGTTGGTCTGGAAGGTATAGTAGATCGAAAAGGAGAAATTGCTCTTTTTCTAGGTGTCCCCTCACTCACCAGGGTTGCCCCTTGGTGACATGCTTCATCATTGGGGCCATCCCAGTCCTCTACGGGCTGGGGCGTGCTGTGACTTGCGAATTACGTAGGAGCACTTACAAATGACTATGTGTGGTGCAGATGTGATAGTGGAGTGGACTAAGTAATGTGTTAAGGGATCAATTTAGAAGCAGAGAGAGATCCAAGAAATGCAGTCACAGTCATAGAAAGAAACAATGGATACTGTATCTGTATGTTGTTGTAGTTGTCCTGTTGAAATTGGTTAGTAAGTTGCAGGCAGAAAAAAATTCCTCGTATTAGCGGCACTCCTCCATTCCATCCGACGCTTTGTCCATCAATGTTGGTGACCAGAAGACACCCTGTCCACTGCCTGCCTGGCGGATGCTGAATTGCGGCTCGCTAATGTGAAGCCTGACTCCATCCTTTTTTCCCCGTTGCACAGACTGAAACCCGGCCTGTAATTATTCAAAGAAAAACAGGAAGTGATATAATATTACAACACAACTGATAAATAAATATAAGGTATGTAGGCTGTGGAGTGCAAAAAGTCACACTTTGATTTTCCTAGTAGACATTACAATATTTTTGAAAGTGCGTACTCTGTCTGAGTCACCTTTTGAAGGATAAATAAGTATGGGCAAATTAATGTAGCGGATCTTTCCCCTCAAGCTAGGTGTACTGTAAACTGTGTTTTAGAACAAAATTAGATCTTCCCAGCAGTGCACCCACCCAGACCCTTAGTAAAGCCAGTCGCAAAAATGTAGAAGACCCCCAATCAAATCTCAAAAAACGAGGCCTAGCAGAAAACTGGTGACAAAACGTACTTTGAAAGTAAAAGTAGGCCCAAATACCCCCTTACCCACCGTGGATTGAATTCAAACCACTTGCAAGCAACCAAGCAAAAGTATTCATAGCCAGCATCGCTCCAAGACTCGAAAACCCCCCCACCCAAACACATGCAATAGAAATACTGCTAACCCTAACGAACACTAAGTTAAGAATAGTGGCAAAGGCTTTCTTTAACTATGCCAAATCCCCCCTTTCCCACCATGGATTTTCTTCAAATGACTTGCAACCAAAATTACACATTCTCACAAGTGCTCTAAGACCCCAGAACTCAGTTGCAAAAATCTAGAACACCCCGAAACACATGCAATCCTGCTGCTAGGGCTAACCCTAACGAACCCTAAGTTACAAAAAGTGCCAAAAGGCTTTGGATTTTGTCCCAACCACTTCTACCCGGTATTAGACCTTCCCAGGAATGCCCCAAGACCCGCCAACCCACCCGCCAAAAAGCATAACACCCCCAAACAGGCCAAAAGCAAAATCTCCTACTTACAATATTTCTCGGCCTTCGGTCCAAACGCGCTGTGTAGCTAGGCCATAAGTCCGGTTTACCACCACGGATTTCCTGAAAAGCAAATGCAATCAAGATTAGAGTGTCCCAGCAGTGCTCCCAGACCCCGAAACTCACCCACAAACAGCTGGAACCCCCCCCAAAGAGCACCTCAAAGGCAAGCAAGTCAGCAAAAACACCAAAAAATCTCCGCCTCGGATTTGGGCCAAACCACTTTTATCCGGTATTAGAGCTTCCCAGCAATGGCCCCAGAGCCGTCAACTCACCCCCACAAGTGCTGAGTCTTTCTTCATTGGGCGTAAACCAGCCCTCTGCTTTGATGGAAATAGGAGTCTGGAGGAGGAGGATAGAGGAGCATGTTCTTCTGAACTTGTGAACCTGAGGAATGCAGACTGCGGCACCTTCAAATCAATTAGCAAACAAGTGAAGACAGTTCTGCTGATGGGCTTGTTTTTGTGATTATGTGATTAAAGTTTGAATCATATTAACTGTGCACAACAAAGAAAGACAGACACACAGGAATAAAAGTGAATAAGGACGAAAAAGAAAATTATTGATTTGTTGTCTCATTTTCAGGGCTCGGTATCACGGTCCATGAATAAGAATAAGGCTTCGTCATCATACTCTGCGAATTCAGGCTGGGTGAGCTCAGTGTCACCTGACAGAGAAGAAATTCCCTCATCTATGTTGCTGTCCACCTCGTCTTCATCCGGCGCGCTTTCTCGTACTCTGGTGGTATGAGGTGCTGATTCATCTTGATCATTGTTAACCTCTCCACATTTTTGGGCGAGAGGCGGCTCCGTTTGGAAGTTACAATGCCACCAGCAGCACTGAAAACACGTTCAGAAGACACGCTTGCGAGTGGGCAAGACAAGTAGTTTAAAGCCAGTTTGGAGAGCTGTGGCCACAATTCTTTTTTCCCATGCCAATACGCCAATGGGTCAGCATTAACATAGACCTCTGTTGAGTCATTCAGATAGTCCTTCACCATCGACTCAAGGTTCTCCTCCAAGGTTCCTCCACTTGTCTTAGCTGTTGCTGTGACCTTTTGAGAACCAAACACAAGCCGAGCTAGCCAATCCTCTTCAGCCTCCAATGTTACTGTTGTGTCTGGTGGTGCAGATGATCCGGTTGCCGGTCTCTTTAACGGCTGAGAGGTCACTTGTGCCGCAGCCAGAGATGCAGAAGTGGATTGTTGTGACTGGGGATGGCCTGCTGATGCTGATGTACTGCCTTTTCCTTCAATTTCCTGCCGTTCTCTTTCAAACCTCTTGGCTGAGGAGGCTAGCCACTGTTTGTACTTTGTAACATCTTCATCAGCAAAAGGAAAGAATGCTTGGCCTGCCAGCGCCTTTTTGTAGCGTGGATCCAGAATAGTAGCACAAATGTAATGCTGGTTTGAGTGGATCATTTTAAGACGTTCATCACCTTGTAGGTGCTCTAATAATTTCTCCGCCAGAACAAAAGGGTCTTGGTTTTCTTCATCTTTTTCAAACACAGAACACACCACCTTCAGTTGGTGCTCCAGCATGTACAACAATGGGATAGCTTTTCCCAAATTACAGTCCTCCTTGCTGACTGCACGCGTGAAGAACTCAAAAGGACGAAGCATGCTTGTCAGGCTTTTAACTATGTCCCATTGCGCCGCACCCATCCTCAGGTCCTCCTTCTGAGCTGTACCCTGTGTTAAGAAATAGTGATCGAGTACCGTATACTGCTCATACAGACGCTCAAGCATGTAGAAGGTTGAGTTCCAACGTGTTGCCACCTCCTGGATGAGTGCTTTCACTGGCATGTGACGTTCATATAGCAGACTCCTCAGATGCTTCCGGGCCTTAAAAGAATGGCTGAAATGTTTGCACATTTTTCGGCAGGTGTCCACTACCCTGTACGCTGCACTGTCTTTATCACTCAAGAATTTTTTGACAACCAGGTTTATACAGTGCGCCAAACACGGCACTCTGAAATAGTCACCCAGCTGCATGGCCTTAACTATATTGGCGCCATTATCCGTGGAAACATAACCAACCTGGCGTTTTTTTGGGGACAGCCAGTCAAGGACCTTTGTGTTAAACTCATCCAAAATGTTTTGTGCTGTGTGACGTTTCTCCAAACCAAACATGGCTAGTGTTGCATGTTTCCGAGCAGCTTTAAAAACTTTGTCCGGGTCAACACCTGCGTTTAGCTTTGCTTTAACCCCTGAAAAAGAGACCCAGTGTGCAGTGATGCACATGTAATCAGCGCCTGCGCCACTGGTCCACATGTCTGTTGTCAGATGTATAGTGTGAACAGCACTCTTTTGCAAAGCTGCCCCAATCACCTCCAGAACATCTTCATGTAGTGCTGGAACCGCAACTCGGGCAAAATAGAACCGGCTAGGAACCTTCCATTTAGGGTAGAGCGCTGCCACTAATTCTAGAAAACCAACCCCTTCTACAAAAGAAAAAGGGAGAAGGTCCAGAGCTAGCATTTTAGCCAGCTTAGTGTTATACAGACGCGTCAGTGGGTGGTTGCGTTCATATTGCGCTTCTGTAAACAACATCTTTTTAATGTTGCCCTGGACCAAGGATTTACGGGATGATGATGATGATATCTTCGACCCAGTTACGCTCGCTGATGAACTTTTTCGCATTGGTGTCTCACTCTCTCCCACACTCTTAGTGTGGCTCACATGGGGTGTGCTGCTGACAGGGGTACTGGGTGTAAGTGAAGTGTTTGACACGTCTTCTTCCTCCTCGTCATCATCAGATGAAACATCAACGTTTTCATTACGTGCAATTTGGGCTTCCTTGATCGCCTCTAGGTGCGCAAACCATTGGACAGCGTGCGTTCTCCTAAGATGACCTCTCTGGCCTCCGGTACCATAGTTGGTACCAAACTTACCATGACTAACTCGAAGCTTACAAATGCTACAAATGGCTACGTTTTACTTTTTTGGGCAAACAGTAAAGAAGTCCCAAACTGCAGACTTGAAATGTCTTTGGGGGCCGGAGGAGGCGGCGATACTGGTGGTGGTGGTCCTGCTGCTAATGCCAGATGAAGTGGAGGATGTGGATTGCCGAACTTCAGTACGTTTTGCACTTTCACCACCACTAATTGAGGTCGAGGTGGATGGAGGTCCCTTCTTGCGAGGAAGAAATATGGAAGCGGTAGGTGTTGGTGTACTAGTTAACTCCAAATCCAATGATTGTTGTGTTTCCATTGCCTCCTCGTCGACATCATCATCACGCTCAGAAGCTTCTCGGGATAGGGTCAAAATGTCTCTTTGCTGCATGCCCGCTGGGGCTGCAGTGACCTTTATGATGACTGGCTCGTCGTCGTGAGAGGCTTCATCAGCAGCAGTATCCGTCACTTCTTATTGAGCCTCATCACACTCCATAGCTATGAGCTTTTCGACGACATTCCTTTTACGCTTAGGTATCTTTGTCAGATCATGGTGTGCCTCACTCTCAGACTGCCGTGATGATGGTTCCCAATCTTCATCCAGATCATCAGAAGGAGGTGGGCTTGAAGAAGATGTAGACACCCCCCTTGATCTTTTCCTTGCTAGGGATGTGGAAGACAATGAATGATCATCAGGAGGAGTGGCTTCCTCAAATGATACCTCGGTTTGATTGTCAATTTCCTGATGTGCCCCTACTTCGGGAGGAACAACTATTGTGGGTACTTGTGACCCTCCATGCACCTCTGCTTGCGCATCTCCTTGCGCTGCCTCTCCTTCCACATGTACTTGGGCTTGTACTTGCACATGGTGTTGTTGTTGCGGCTGTGGTTGTTCAACACTTGACAGATGAGTTACAACAACCTGTGTTGATTCAGGGACATTGCTGCTACTTTCTTGCGATGAGCCAACATCACTGGTCGATGGTGATTGAAGAAGTACACTGACTGCCTCTGAAGCACTCAAGGGCTTTGACTTAAGTTGGCGTGGTGGTGGAGGCACTGAACCCAATGGGCACATTCCAATGCCCTCCATGATGCTTAAATTCAAGACACCCCACAGAAAGACTAGGCACATGCAACACTCACTAGTCACTACCCCTGGTGAAAAGGCCACAACAACAGGCCCAAAAAACGAAAATCACAGAAAAATCAGCACAATCCCAAGCCATCCAGCCCCTCCATGATGTTTAAATTCAAGACAACCCACAGAAAGACTAGGCCCATGCACCACTCACTACCCCTGGGCATAATGGATGAAAGCTAGGCAAAATGGGTGAAGGCCTGAGAACACTGCCTGCATTCAAAATGGCCCCCTCCATCACAGTTCATGGCCAGGGCCTGTAGCAGCACTCAAAATGGCCCCCAACCACATGACCTGTCCACAACAGGCCAAAAAAACGTAAATCACAGAAAAATCAGCACAATCCCAAGCCATCCAGCCCCTCCATGATGTTTAAAATTCAAGACAACCCACAGAAAGACTAGGCACATGCACCACTTACTACCCCCTAGTGAAAAGGCCACAACAGGCCAAAAAAACGAAAATCGCAGAAAAATCTGCAGAATCCCAAGCCATCCAGCCCCTCCATGATGTTTAAAATTCAAGACAACCCACAGAAAGACTAGGCACATGCACCACTCACTACCCCTGGGCATAATGGATGAAAGCTAGGCAAAATGGGTGCAGGCCTGAGAACACTGCCTCCATTCAAAATGGCCCCCTCCATCACAGCACATGGCCAGGGCCTGTAGCTGCACTCAAAATGGCCCCCAACCACATGGCCTGTCCACAACAGGCCAAAAAAACGAAAATCACAGAAAAATCAGCACAATCCCAAGCCATCCAGCCCCTCCATGATGTTTAAATTCAAGACAACCCACAGAAAGACTAGGCACATGCACCAGTCACTACCCCTGGGCATAATGGATGAAAGCTAGGCAAAATGGGTGCAGGCCTGAGAACACGGCCTGCATTCAAAAAGGCCCCCTCCATCACAGCACATGGCCAGGGCCCGTAGCAGCACTCAAAATGGCCCCCAACCACATGGCCGGTCCACAACAGGCCCAAAAAACAAAAATCACCGAAAAATCAGCACAATCCCAAGCCATCCAGCCCCTCCATGATGTTTAAATTCAAGACAACCCACAGAAAGACTAGGCCCATGCACCACTCACTACCCCTGGGCATAATGGATGAAAGCTAGGCAAAATGGGTGCAGGCCTGAGAACACTGCCTGCATTCAAAATGGCCCCCTCCATCACAGCACATGGCCAGGGCCTGTAGCAGCACTCAAAATGGCCCCCAACCACATGGTCTGTCCACAACAGGCCAAAAAAACGAAGATCACAGAAAAATCAGCACAATCCCAAGCCATCCAGCCCCTCCATGATGTTTAAATTCACGACAACCCACAGAAAGACTAGGCACATGCACCACTCACTACCCCCTAGTGAAAAGGCCACAACAGGCCAAAAAAACGAAAATCTCAGAAAAATCAGCACAATCCCAAGCCATCCAGCCCCTCCATGATGTTTAAAATTCAAGACAACCCACAGAAAGACTAGGCACATGCACCACTCACTACCCCTGGGCATAATGGATGAAAGCTAGGCAAAATGGGTGCAGGCCTGAGAACACTGCCTGCATTCAAAATGGCCCCCTCCATCACAGCACATGGCCAGGGCCCGTAGCAGCACTCAAAATGGCCCCCAACCACATGGCCTGTCCACAACAGGCCAAAAAAACGAAAATCACAGAAAAATCAGCACAATCCCAAGCCATCCAGCCCCTCCATGATGTTTAAATTCAAGACAACTACGCTTCCGAGCTGAGTGGTCGCTCCCCTGCTGTTGCTGAGGTATCGTCTGTGCAGCGCTTTTGCTCTATTCTAGACTGCAAATAACTGCGTGTTGGAACTGCCGCTCTGCCCATTTGTTTGCTGCTTTGCCCATTTTATTTGCTGAATTTGCCGATCTGCCCACTCGCAGTGTGATACTGCCAGCGTGACTCTGCTGTTTAATTTATTTACATATCGCCGCTTTTGCTAATTTGCATTCTGCTGATCAGCGCGACCCTGTTGCAGTACTTGCGTTTCCCCCCCAAGCTCTCCTGCCGCCCTGACCCCTCCACCTCCATTTTGTTGTTGTTGTCGTCCTCCTTAGCCCGCCCCGCCTCCCAGCTGAAGCGCCCTCGCCCCTCCCCCTCCACTATCCATGTATGACAACTGTTCCCGCGCGCAGCGTTCACGCGCAGCGACCGCGCCCAATCCGCGCCGAAGGTGCGCCAAAGGTAAGCCCGTCTACGCCCGTCCGCGCCTGGACCGCGCCCAGCGCCAGACCCCCTGCCCCTCGCGCTGCCCATCCCCCCGCGTTACCTATGATGCCGCCTCCCTCCTAGCCCTTAACCCCGGTCGCGCCCCCAACTGCATCCAAGCCGCTCCTGGACACACCCATGGACCTTTCTCCTGCTACTCCTGCAAATTCATCGGCACCGACAACATCTCCGATACGACTACACCACAGATTCCCGACCCCAACCACCTACAATGCATCCTTCTCAACACCCGCTCAGTGCACAGGCACGCCATTGACCTATGGAACCTTCTAGACACCTTCTCTCCTGACGTCGCCTTCCTAACGGAAACATGGATGAACGCTTCCTCCGCTCCAGACATCACCATTGCCATCCCTGAAGACTATAAGATCACTCGCAAAGACCGCACCAGCCACACAGGAGGAGGAATCGCTATCGTCCATAAGAAATCTATCCGCATCTCTACCAGCTCTGACACCAACCTCGCCAACTCCGAACACCTTCACTTCCAGATCCACATCGACCCCAAAACCACTCTCAGAGGCACTCTCCTCTACAGACCACCAGGACCCCGCGCAAAATTCAGTGAAGACATCACGGACTTCATCTCTCCACACGCGCTCCCCTCCAAAGACTATATTCTTCTGGGAGACCTCAACTTCCACCTTGAAAAGATAAACGATCACAACACTGCCACCCTCGTGGACAACCTCGCCAACCTTGGACTTAAACAACTGGTCACTTCCCCCACCCACATCGCAGGTCACACACTCGACCCCATCTTCACTTCCAGCAATCATGTCTCCTTCAGCCACACTACGGACCTCCTATGGACCGACCACAGCTGCGTTCACTTCACCTACAACAAGCCGAAACCCATCAACCGCCCCCAACCTACCCTGCAAAGAAACTGGAAGAAAATCACCACGGACCAAATCTCGGCATCGCTCCTTCGAAACTCCCCAGCCCTCTCTTCTAACGCCAACGAAGCCGCAGCCAACCTCACCCTATGGCTATCCAACACCGCTGACACCTTAGCTCCACTGAAAAAACGCCAAAGTAAACCTGGCAGCAAGAAGGCCTCATGGTTCAACGATGATCTTAAGAAATCCAAGAAACTCTGCCGCTCCCTTGAAAAAGCCTGGAAAAAAGACCCATCCACCAGCACCAAGGACGCCTTCAAAAGCGCCACCCGCACTCACCACCAACTGATCCGAAAAGCCAAGAAAACAGCATTCAAGGATCGACTTGACAACAACGCCCACAACAGCAAGGAACTTTTCAACATCGTCAAGGAATTTTCCAACCCCTCGGCCAACTCCAACGACATCACCCCCTCTCAAACCCTCTGCGACTCCCTAGCCTCCTTTTTCCACAACAAGATTGCAGACATCCACAACAGCTTTGACAACCAACCCGGAAACCAACCCACCCCACCATCTGTTGACCATCTTCCCCCCGTAAACACCCTTAACGCCTGGAACACAATCTCCACTGAGGAAACCATCCGCCTGATGAATTCCATCCACTCCGGATCCCCCACAGACCCATGCCCTTACCACATCTTCAACAAAGCAGACTCCGTCATAGCACCGCACCTCCGAGACGTCATCAACTGCTCCTTGATATCCGCGACCTTCCCAGAAGACTGGAAACACGCTGAACTCACCGCCCTTCTGAAAAAACCAACAGCGGACCCCACCGAACTCAAAAATTACCGCCCCATCTCGCTGCTTCCATTCCCGGCCAAAGTCATCGAGAAAGCCGTCAACAACCAGCTCGCCGCCTTCCTCGAAGCCAACAAATCCCTCGACCCCTCACAATCTGGCTTCCGAGCAAAACACAGCACTGAGACCGCCCTCATCGCAGCAACTGACGACATTCGAACTCTTCTGGACAATGGAGACACAGTCGCCCTCATCCTCCTCGACCTCTCAGCAGCCTTCGACACAGTCTGCCACAGCACCCTTCTACAACGCCTCAATAACATCGGAATCCAAGGAAAAGCTCTTGAATGGATCACCTCGTTCCTCACCGGAAGAACCCAGAGAGTCCGCCTTCCTCCATTCAAGTCCGAGGCCTCTGAAGTCATCTGCGGCGTGCCTCAAGGATCATCACTCAGCCCCACCCTCTTCAACGTATACATGAGCCCCCTCGCGGACATCGCCCACCAACACAACCTCAACATCATCTCCTACGCGGACGACACTCAACTGATCCTTTCTCTCACCAAGGACCCCAGCACCGCCAAAACTAACCTACACGAAGGAATGAAAGAAGTCGCCGAATGGATGAAACAAAGCCGCCTGAAACTGAACTCAGATAAAACAGAAGTCCTCATCTTAGGCACTTCCCCCTCTGCTTGGGACGACTCTTGGTGGCCGGAAGCCCTTGGAAAAGCACCCATCCCGACAGACCACGCACGGAACCTTGGCGTCATCCTGGATTCTTCACTCTCAATGAACAGACAAGTCAACGCCGTATCCTCTTCCTGCTTCAACATTCTTTGCATGCTCAGAAAAACATTTAGCTGGATCCCCTCCGAAACAAGGAAAACAGTCACCCACGCTCTGGTCACGAGCCGACTGGACTACGGAAACACCCTCTACGCAGGCACCACCGCTAAACTCCAGAAGAAACTCCAACGAATCCAAAACGCCTCAGCCAGGCTCATATTAGACATCCCACGCAACGAACACATCTCCGGTCACCTTAAAGACCTCCACTGGCTACCCGTCAATAAGAGGATCACTTTCCGACTGCTTACCCACGCACACAAATCACTCTACGACATCGGACCAGATTGCCTCAACTCTCGACTGTCCTTCTACACCCCCTCCCGCCAATTACGTTCTTCCAGCCAAGCCCTCGCCACGGTACCTCGCATCAACAAGACCACCATGGGAGGCAGATCCTTTTCATACCTGGCTGCCAAAACATGGAACTCACTCCCCGCTTACCTTCGCCTCACCCAGAACCACCTAGCGTTCAGAAAGCAGCTTAAAACGTGGATATTTGACAAATAATCCCCCCCCCTTCCTAAGCGCCTTGAAACCCTCTGGGTATGTAGTGCGCTATACAAATTTTATGACTTGACTTGACTTGACTAGAAAGACTAGGCACATGCACCACTCACTACCCCTGGGCATAATGGATGAAAGCTAGGCAAAATGGGTGCAGGCCTGAGAACACTGCCTGCATTCAAAATGGCCCCCTCCATCACAGCACATGGTCAGGGCATGTAGCAGCACTCAAAATGGCCCCCAACCACATGGCCTGTCCACAACAGGCCAAAAAAACGAAAATCACAGAAAAATCAGCACAATCCCAAGCCATCCAGCCCCTCCATGATGTTTAAATTCAAGACAACCCACAGAAAGACTAGGCCCATGCACCACTCACTACCCCGGGTGAAAAGGCCACAACAGGCCAAAAAAACGAAAATCACAGAAAAATCAGCACAATCCAAAGCCATCCAGCCCCTCCATGATGTTTAAATTCAAAACACCCCACAGAAAGACTCAGTGCACCCACCACTGAGTACCCCTGGGCAAAAGGCCCCAAAACAGCCAAAAAATCGAAAATTCCAAAATTGTAGTTGCAGCAACTGTAATGCCCCAAACAAACTTACTTGTGAAATTTCTAATCCAAAAGTGATCCAAAGAAAGTCAAAAAGGCCTCAAATCCAAATATCCAGCAGCATCCACAAAAAGTAATCCTTCCAGCTCCAGATCCAAATGAAAAGTGACCAGGAGATGGACAAAGCACTGGGAGGAGCCTGCTGGACAGGAACAGGAAGTTGAAGACTGTGGGGCACTTCCTTCCTAATCCCCCCCCCCTTCCCAAAATGGACTCCTCGCAAAAAAAGTGCAGGCAAATGTCAACCTGAGGAGTTATTCAGATAAAAATCATCATTTCCAGAAGGTTTATGCTGCTTGCTGGTGGATTTCTTGTGAAGATTTGCAAATTTTATATTTTCGCGAGTGCGAGATTGTTGCTGCTCGCCGCATCTCCAAGCTCGCAATTGCGAAGTACCGCGATACGTGATCACGGCGTACTCGCGTTGACAAACTCTCGCTGTAAAAGTTGGCAAGCCGCGATTACGTAATCGCGCTTGCCAAATTCCCGCGGGATCCCGCAGCAAGATCCAAAATGGCGCAGCACTCGCAAAATATCAAGAAAAATAACTCGGCAAACGATGAATGACGGGAAGTAAACGCCGAGCGCCGCAAAACTGTATCACCAAGAAAAAAAAAATCCGCTGCGTGCGAATTTGCGGATTTTGCGGGAAATTCGCAAATCTCGCAGATTGCGAATTTACCGAAAATCCGCAAAATCCGCGAGCGTAACGGATTTTCCGCCCATGCTTAGCTAGTGAGTTGTAGTCAGGGTGTGCTACTCCCTTTAATCTACAACTACTAAGTTCAGTAGAACTTAAATATGCTAAGCTTTTGATTTATATGTACCTAAGGTACTTGATGTGATCTTTCAATTTGATAAAAAGATTGCAATGGTAAAACAACAGCAAGCTCAAATCCGCACCGCTGCACACCAATGTGAGAAGTTGGCCTGATATATGATGTTTCCAATTCTGGAACCACCTTGTATCAGTCCAAACAATCCCTTATGGTGTCTGGTTGTAAGTCAACCTTATAGACAAGCTATCCTAATTGTAGCATAGACTAAGCAGCCTTAAAGGCTAAACTCAAGAGGTCGTGTTAAGCGAGCTGTTTTACCAATTACAATCCTGTAATATCAAATGAAAGGACACCACACAAGTATATATTATAAAAATATATGTGTTTATTTCTAAAATAATCCCCAGTACTCTTTATGAGCAAAGGGGCACAAGCGTTAAATCAAAAGCACAGTATAACATATGAAAGTTGCACAATTATGGATGAGGGCGGGTGGCCACTCAAACCATATATTAAGAAAGTGGTATAAGAGATACCAATCGAACAGTGGATAGGCCTAGGACCTAGGGAATCGCTGGGAGCAGTCGGGACAAGCAATGCTGACGTCGGGGAAAGCCAGTGGGATTTGGGTGCAGCGCTTAAAGCACACGCATGCACCACTGCAAAGTCAATGGTGCTTAAAAGTTACACAAATAGAGTTTAAGGATACTTACGCTGAACCTAGAAGGACAAAACCTTAGACACAGACCCTAGAGGTGTGTACCAGTGTGGGAACACCAGCATTGCTGAGTTACCTCACCCCCAGGAAGCGGGTGCATAGGGTCGAAGTGGCCTCTGGTTTCGTCACGCAGGTTGTTGGTGCTTGAAGCTGAAGATGCTGCAGGCGATGGGAAGGAGCAGTGTCCGGTGTGTGATCCAAGGGTGGATCAGAGTAGAAAAGTACCTGCAAGCAGAGGGGACAGAGTCTGGGTCACTCAGCAGTGACCAGGGTGGAACCAGGACGGAACCAGGCAATGTCGGGCGCAATCAGGTGGTTTTTGAGGAGATTCTCTCCGCTGCAACGTGGGTTCTGGGGCATCTGCGACGTCCAGGAGTGGGTCACAAGCTGTCCCACGCAGGCTCTCACCGTCGGCACTGTCGGCTTCAAGATCGGAGCAAACAACACTTGGCAAGAGCAATCCATTTGGGATTGGAAGATTGCTTCTCACTCGGACCAAAAGGGTCAGAGTGGGTGCTCCTTTTCAGAGGAGCGGTAACAAGTCTGGAGCAATCAGAATCACAAGTCGTATTTAGGTTTTCGCCAGCACAGGGGCCACAAGCCAGCTGGCAAGTGACCAGGCCAACGCATTGATCCAAAGAAAGCAGAAGGGCCCCACGTAGCACTCGTCGAGTGTAGAGGGGTGAGCTTCGGTGCAAAAATGGCTCAAGGTTGGGGCTTCACAGAACCCGGTGTACAGCTTCGAGGGTCACTCGTGGGCTGCACAGTCAGCGTCTCGTGGTCTTTTCAAGATGGTGTACCCCACGCTTCCGGTCACATCCACGGGTCTCAGCTCTGCAGGGACTGTGGATCGGGCTGTAAGAAGGCAGGCAAGCTTGATCTCGTTGATCTCTGTCGCTCGAGTTCCGGTGGGAACTGCAACAAAGCGGACGTTGAGGTGCTGGATGGTGCCTGTTTGCACAGGGTGGTCACTCCTTGACCACAAGGGAGATTCTTCAGTCTTCTACATTGAGTAGGATGTCGAAGGGTCCAGAGTTTTGTTTCAAATGTTTCATCAGTATAATCTGAGTGCATTGGCACTGCTCCCATTCTTATACTAATCTAGGGGGCTGGATTACCTGCTAGGTCCCCTCCTATGGGTGGGACCCAGGAAGGGGGTGGATACACCCCTTTCCCTTTGATCCAGGCCACGCTGGGACAGGGCCTGGTGTGCCCCAGAACCGGTTTGGCCGGATAATGCAAGGGGCAGCCTTGTGCGCCCCAGCCAGTGTCTGGTTTCTTTCAAACCTCCCTGCTACAATCCACTATCTCCTGTCTGGGGTGGTGTAACACCTCCCTGCGACAGGAAAGCCTTTGTCCAGGCCTCCTCTGCTGAGTTTCGGTCAGCAGCAGGTCAGACTCGTGTCTGTGGCAGAAGCATCTATTTTGTGGATCTGAGGCTCTTTTAAAAATCAACCGCATTTCAGTAAAGTAACATTTCTTCTCCCTCTAGAGGGGTGGAAGGCTATCCCCGTCGACAGGACTGTCGAGGGGATAGTATTCCAAAGTGTATGACACCTTACACGACATGTTTGGATAAAGCCAAACCAAAGTTGCTATATAACCGCGAGGATTATAATGCACTTAATACTATATGGTATGGCATTATCCGGGAACAGCTTAGGGAGTTGTTCCCGACAGCTGCAGACAGGCTCAGCTCATGTTAGAGCTCCATCTCACATTAAACCACGCACTCTGCCTCCAGGATTGATAAGGCCTTCCATTGGAGTGGCTCACAGGTTCATATGTGTCCAGATATAGGTTTAGATATAGGTATACTATATCTAAGCAAGGGGTGACTACACCCACTTACCCCAGCTGAGTGATCAGCCAGTTGTGTCAGTTTAAGAACCAGCCAGGGGTGGCAAAAGCTATGCTTCAGCCCCTGGTAGGCCTTGGTGGCACCTTTGCCCTGAGCACCTATAGTGCATGGTACAGGGGCTGACAAGGAGTCAATTTCCAATTGGGTTATGTACCTATAGTACATGTATGTGAATTTAGAGAGAGAACAGCAGGCTGGGGGTCTTATTAGCAGGCCCACAGCCTCAGTAAGTCGAAAACCAGTGAAGCAAAAAGCAAAAATTGGGGTGACCATAGGATAGCAGACCCTACTCTCCTACAAATCACATGAAAGAATGGCCTCCTTGTATGAATCAATTATATCAATCCTTATGGAACTAGCAAAGCTTTCGACTATACAGGGTCCTGTTGCATCGCTAATAGCAGTTGCTAAGTTCGATGAAGCCATGATCACTAAATTGGTGGACAAATTCTGGCCAATCGGACCTGGTTCAACCGTAGTTGCGGGGGAGCAAAGAGGTCCCTGATAGAGGCCATAAAATCCAAGAGCAGAACTCAAACCAGAAATGCAAGGGCTGTCTAAAGCCATGTTCTTGCACAAAAATGAGGGGAAATGGACCAAAGGGCATCTTTGAAACAGGCCCTAGAGGCTAGGGATATGAACGCCTTTTGGAACATTGTAAGTACACGTAATATAAATAGAAAGGTGGCTCAGTAGTTCAATACGTGGGTGATAGCTGGAAAGAAGACTTTCAGGCCCTATACGCTCTATTGGAGACTGAGGTTAGCACAAAGACCATGGCAATCCAGCCATCACTAAACCCCCACCCAGTGATCCCTAAGCTTACCCTGACAGAAGTCATCAGTGGTGTAAGAAAGATAGCTCCTGGTAAAGTCCCAGGTCTGGAAAAGGTACCTGAAGATCTCTTCCATGCTGAGCCTAACATCTGGGGAACATATAAGTGGGAGTATTTTAATGCTGTATTACAAGGAATGCAAAAACAGCAGTTGATGGACAGTATGCAGAACAATGTTATACATTTACCCCAGTACAGAAATCTGGGCCTAAATCCATCGTTTTTTGCTCACCATGCCATTCAAGTTTGAACCCAGCCATATGCAAATCAGTCTTGACACTGCCCCATGGGAACAATCCAGCCCGAACTGCCAAGCCAAGTCCTCCCTGGACTGGAAACAAGCATCCTAGGACCATTTTCGGGCTTTCATCCCTCATCAGCCAGGATAGCTTGATTCCAGTGGCATGGAGAGCACGGGACTCATGTCTGAGCATACCCGTCCCACTCGGGGTGACAAATGCAAAAACAACAGTTGATGGACCAAATGCAGAACAATGTCATACATTCACCCCAGTACAGAGATCTGAGCCTAAATCCATCGTTTTTTTGATAACCATGCCATTCCAGTTTGAACCCAGCCATATGCAAATTAGTCTTGACCCTGTGCCCCATGGTGGAGTGAGCTAAAGGATGGTGATGGATTAAACCCAGGTCAGTTGACTGGGGTTGAGTGTTTGATTTGCTCAAACGCTCAGTCCATCATCCCCTTAGGTATCGCTTTGTTCACCCTAAGTTGGCAGGGTATGCCCATACGTGGGTCCCTTGCTCACTCTACCACTGAATTCAAGACAGCCTGGCTGATGAGGATTATGAATCCGAAACCGTTCCCAGGATGCTTATTTCCGGTCCAGGGAAGACATGGCTTGGCAGTTCGGGCTTTCAACAATGAGATGACTTCTTCTAATGGTCTTTCTTCCCATGAGGCACAGGGTCAGACTGATTTGTAAATGGCCATGTCTGAACTGGGGTGGTGAAGTGAGGTAAAGAATGGTGATGGATTAAACCCAGATCAGTTGACTGGGGGTGAGTGTTTGATTTGCTCATATGCTCTGTCCATCATCCCCTTTGGTATTGCTTTGTTTGCCCAAAGTTGGCAGGGTATGCCCAGACGTGGGTCCCTTGCTCACTCTACCACTGGATTCAAGATAGCCTGGCTGAAGAGGATTATGAACCCGAATCCGGTCTCAGGATGCTTGTTTTCGGTCCAGGGAAGACATGGCTTGGCAGTTCAGGCTGGACTGTTCCCATGAGGCACAGGGTTAGACTGATTTGGATAGGGCCATGTCTGAACTGGGGTGGTGGTGTGAGCTAAAGAATGGTGATCGATTAAACCCAGATTTGACTGGGGGTGAGTGTTTGATTTGCTCAAACATTCCGTCCATCATCCCCTTTGGTATCGCTTTGTATTACAAGGGATGGCACTCCCAGGGTGGGGACTAAGGGCCAGGACAGGTGAAGGCAGAGGTCAGCAATTACATGTGCAATTACGATGCACCACTACGATTAGGAATCTCATTGGCAAGCATCTAAATTGTGTTTTTGTGAGTTTAACAGTGTGTAGGGAACTGTTCTGGACAGTTACACTGCTGTAGAAGTGTATGTACTGGGGTAAACATATCATCACTGTTCTCATGGGACAGAGTTGTCATTGAACAAAGGACAACTGCAATTAATGTCATATGCCTACCCCTTAGACTTTGTTGCCAATCTGACCATGACCTATGTGTCGAAGTGTCTGACTCAGAAACATGTTACATGTGAAGAGTCTGTCACCATGTCATTCTTACAGGTAAACACCCATGAGAAGGCTAAGATGTGGAGGACCACTGCCAAGAAGGTGCGCGACGTGGGGTTGGACCCTCAGCGCGTCCGTCATTGCCGCAAGAGGTGGTAGAATCTTTGTGACTGGGCCAAGAAGATTGATGAGGTCCAGCTGGGCCTGTCACAACCAGGCAAGAGCGGCAGGTGCCGAACCCTGACCCCCCCCCCCCCACATGTTCCACATCCTAGCTGTGGTCCTCCCTGACCTAGATGAGCCAAACAGCAGCAAGGAGGGGGTGGGTAGGTACCTTTTTACACATCTTTCTTTAACCATGCATGTTGTAATAGCTAAGCCTGATGGCACTTTTACAGGTCATAAGTCAGCCAAACCCACTGTTATTTTTCAAAGGATGCATATGCAGCAAGATCATTAGATGCCTGGTAATCCCCTTTTCCTCAGGGACATGTGAGTAAGTTATGTTCAGGGTAGTGACAGTAGTGCCATGCTCATGTGATCCAAAAGGGTGTGGTGATTAACTCATGTGATCAGCACTAAATCAGAAAACATGTGCATGGGGATAACCTTCAGCAGTAATGCAATAGGTCGACATGTGTCTATATAATGCATGTTGGCCGTCAATCAAAAAAGAAGTTCATTTTTAAACTAGATGATGTCCTGATCCCCATCACCCATACTTTCTCTTATCTTGGTGTCTTATTTGACACAAAGCTCAGTTGGGCTCCACATGTGGCAAGGAAGAAGGGGGAAATGACTAGAGTAAATGTCTCCATTTTTAACTTTGCCACTAAATTGGGGAAAAAGCCAAATGTTGCCATGGTGAAATTATACAATGCTAAATCAATAGCTACCGCAGTCTATGGCAGTGAAATATGGGGCTATGTAACGGCGAACAGCTACAGATAACTGAAAATAACTTCTTAAAGCGTTTGCTTTGTGTCCCAGCAAGTACATCGAATCTAGCGGTACATGAAGAGCTGGGAAGCCAGCACTTATCCGACATTGTTGGATTAAGACCATTGACATGCTGGGTAAAATTATGGTTAAATCAGGACATTCCTTTAACCCACCAGATAGTGAAAGATCTTGTATCGCTTGATCATGCAATGTGTGTACCGTGGCTTAAATACTTGAAGTCCCAATTTCTGAAGCTTGGACACCTGAACTTGTTTGAAAACCCGAGTGAGATAGTAAAGGGTGATGTGGCAGCAATTAAGAGGGCCTTTTACATGGATCGTAGAGCCCAAAGAGAAGAAGTTGAGCTCTTGAAACCTAATGTTAGGAAATATATCATGCTAAGAACTTGTGATACCATGGAATTATACCTAACATGCTCCTTTACCTCCCATGAAAAATTTCTGCTGACACGGTTCAGGTTTAACATCTTTCATCACCTTTTAATCAGACCAAAGTTGGACATTTTTAAGAAACCTGTAGCTCCCTGTGGCTGCGACGGGAAGTCTCCACAGGACATGCTGCATTTTATAATTTTATGTAGATTATATGAATACCCCCGTAGGCATTATCTTGTCACCCTTTTAAAGAGATTAAAGTTTAATCAAATTAGACCTGCACTCATGTATTTACAGCTTTTGCACACTGACAGTGTCCTCCAGGTGCTAGAATTTTTAAAATTAACTGTGAGATTAAGAAAATGTTTAGATGAGTAACTATGAATCAGCTGAAGTCTGACGCACTAATGCACTTTGTCGTACTTGGGCACTATTTGCACTTTATCTGTGATATTGATTTTGTCTACTTACTCTCTCAAGAAAAGTGTATGATTTATGAATTATGATCTACTTTGTTTAGATGTTATGGGCCCGATGTAGGTAAACGCGATTTTCCGATTTCAAAATACCGAGGCGGGCCGAATCGGTATTTTGAAATCGGAAAACGAGATGTAGGGGAAAAATACCGAATGAATACCGATTCGGTCGGCATCGGTAATGAGAATCGGTACGTTCCGATTCGGCTCGGGCCGAATCGGAAAGTACCGAATCGGCTAACAACGAATCGGAACGTACCGAATCGGCTACCACCGAATCGGATATTCCCGATTCGGCGAATACCGATTCGGTACAAGCCGAATCGGTAAAATCCGATTCGGCAATCATAGATTCGTAGCCATGAAAACACACCCATGGCGAAAAAGCCCATAGGAATGCATTGAAGGAACCGAATCGGCTTTTACCGAATCGGTGAATACCGAATCGGATTTTACCGAATCGGATATTACCGATTCGGTAAAAGCCGATTCGGCAAAAGCCGATTCAGCCAATGAGGTGGCTCCCCCTCCCCCACCCAAACAGGGAGTGGCAACACTGGCAGGTGCAGCTAATTAAGAAGTTTCTGGAGAGCCAGCCTGAGCTCAACACTCACAGTTTGCAGCAGTGGGAGTAGGAGGTTGCCAACTGAACAGGAGAACATGGCTGAGCAGTCAGACAGCCAGAAGTCCTCCCAGAAGAGGAAGCCCAAGTTCACCACCACCGAACTTCAGGTGCTGGTGGAGGAGGTGGTGAGGGTGCACCGCCAGCTGTTTGGCAAGCTGTCCCTGAACGTGCCAGACAGCACCAAGAGGAGAATCTGGGCCGACATCGCCCAGAAGGTGAATGCTGCGGGTGTCACCCCCAGGTCTGTCGAAGAACTTAAAAAAAGGTTCTATGACATCCGCAGCCTCACTAAGAGGAAGATGGCCGAAATACAGAGGCAGGCTGGAGGCACAGGAGGAGGCAGGAACCCGGCGCCACCCCTCACCGAGCTGGAGGAACTGGTCTCCAGCACTATTGAGAGGGAGAGTGTCGTTGGAATCGGGACCCTGGACAGCTCTGCGAGAGCCACGGCTACAGGTAAGAAGCATGCGCATCCTGACACACCCTACCAGACACCTCCCCATTAGACACAATGCATAGGCAAACCCCAGCACTGTACTGTCACCAACATACAAGAGACAAGCATCATGGTACATGTAGTGAGCAGAAGTTAGCTACATATGGCAGTGCAGAATCACAAGACAGGAAACAGTGTGACACAGTGTAAGAAGATGCAAGGACATGTGGAATGCTATAATTGTACTGACTGTAAAACATCGGCACTCAGTTTACAAATGCTTCTTTGTACCTAGGGGCCCCATCAGGCGGAACAGCATCAGAGGGAGCAGCACCGTCCGACACTGCAGTCGCAGGGCCAAGCACCAGCCAGGCAGGCCAGGAGGAGGAGGAGGAGGAAGGAGACACCCCAGGGCTAGGAATGGAGGGAGTCCTAGTCATTGACTTCGATGCACTGCACTCCCCAGTAATGCCCAGCACACCCCCCTTGCAGTTCTCCCCAGAGAACTCCCCTACAAGGGACACCATTCCGCCTACCCCAGCTCCTGCCACAACCGTGGCCTTGCCACCTGTTCAACCTGTCCCGGGAGCAGGGGCTCAGGGACCGCCCAGCATCACCCCCCCAACAGTGGCACCCCAGCCCACTCAGCAGGCCGGAAGCAGCAGTGCCCGGCGCCGTAACATCACCACCACTGCTGCACCAGCACGGGAGGGCAGTGTATTTCTGGGCCTGGAGGGACAAATGGTGAAAATCCAGAGGCAACAAGCCAGATCCACTATGGCCTGCCAACGCCAGCTCCTGCAGCACAACATGCAGATGGGGGAGTTGGTCAAGGGATTCCAGGCCGTGGTGGAATCTAACAAGGAGGTGGCAGCAGGGTTAGGCAGGCTGACCACTGCCATCACCCACTCAGCAAGCAGACAGGAGGAGCATGAGCTGGTGCGCAGGCGGGATGCCCGGGTTCTGAACCGCGCCATGGGCCGCCTTGCAGCGGCGACGGCACAACTGTGCCATCGCAGCGCCAACCAAGAATCCGTCCTCAGTCAGCATACGGCTGAGCTTACTAGGGGGATGGCCCGGATCACCACTGCCATGGAGGCCATGATAATTTCAAACACCGCCTCCAATCCGGCCCTGGACCTGGGTGATGCTGGGGACAGCAGCAGCCGCAGCAGCCCGGCCAGCGCTGCGTCTGAGCCACGGAGGAGCACCAGGCGCTCTGCTGATGCTGCTGGGCATTCAGAGGGGGCTGAGGGACACCCCAGTGGGTCTGGCAAGCGGGCAAAAAAATAGCCTGGCAAGGACGGGTGAGGCAACCAGTACCTTGGACTGTATTTTATTTAGCATACTCCATTTTTTGTAGCACATCAGTGCTGTAACTGTGGTGCTACACAATTAAAATTTGTTTTTTCCAAGCAACATTTGGCTGTCTTTGCATCTGTACTCAGTCAGAAATAGTTCTCAGTGATCTCCTCACGTCTGTATCTGCCATCACTTGGCGTACACACCCCAGCTGGCTGTGTCAGTGGCACAGCTTCGTCGTCGTCATGGTCCTCGTAGTCAGACAACTCCACCTCAGTGCCCTTCTTTACCGCAAGGTTGTGTAACATTGCACATACAGCTATGATCTTGCAGCAGGTGATGGGGGTATACTGCCTTGCACCTCCACTCTTGTGCAGGCATCTGAATCTACTTTTCCAGATGCCAAAGGTCCGTTCGACAACATTCCTTGTGCGTATGTGGGCCCGGTTATACCTCCTTTGGCTGGGTGTGGAGGGGTTGAGGTAGGGGGTGAGTATGAATGAGCGGAGGGCATATGCACTGTCGCCTGGAAGAGAAAGGGGTCACATTAGACACATGCATACATGTATTACACCTACCTACTATGTGTCATGGGGGTCTCATGATGTGTCTCACCTAGGAGGTATCCTTCTCCAAATTCGCCAGCCATCAGCCGTGCATATATGCCGCTCTGTTGGAAAATATAGGAGTCATGGGTACTCCCTGGAAATTTTGCTACCAGGTCTGTGATGGTGCACTTTGCATTGCAGATCACCTGCACGTTGATGGTGTGTGTAGACTTGCGATTGCGGTATATGTATTCGGTGTCCGCTGGTGGGCAAATCGGAATGTGCGTGCCATCTATGCAACCGATGATTTGGGGAAATTGTGCCATCTGGTAGAAGTCAGCTTTGGTTTGTAGCAGTTCTGCGTGGGTTGCAGGGAAAGAGATGTATTGGTCCATCCTATCTATCATGGCGTCAAGGAATGTGTGGAAGAACCTTGACAGGCTGCTCTGGCTCACCCCTCCTGCTGCTGCTACACCACTTTGATAGCTGCCAGACGCTAGCAGGTGTAGGCTGCATAGCACCTGGACGTGCGCAGGGATGGCGTGTGCCCTTGGGGTGTGGTGGTCCAAGAATGGCTTGAGATCCCTGATGAGCTCAAGTATGGTGTCAGAGTCCAGCCTGTATCTCTGTAGTATCTCTGCCTCTGTGAGCATGAACAGGGTTATCCTCTGTCTGTAGACCTGTTCATTTCTTAGCCATTCCCTCTGTCCTTCCTGCTGTAGCCGTAGCCGCCTCGCAATGACATAGAAAGCTGCCATCCTGCAAGTTGCAATGCATTTTGGGGCTGTTTATATGGGTTGGAGTTGGTTACCACCTGATTGCAATCCATGGTAAATACCGAGTGGATTCTACCGATTTTGAGCCGATTTCGGTGTTTCTGTGCCTCCCTACATCTCCCCAACTGTCGGAGTCGGGGAATTTCCCGATCGGCGATTCCTACGAATCGGCATGTTTTCCGATTCGGCTCATGTCCGAATCGGTCTTTCTACCGAATCGGTACATGGACCGAATCGGTGATTTTCCGATTCGGTGTCACTAACGATTCGGTACATGGACCGAATCGGTGATTTTCCGATTCGGTGTCACTAACGATTCGGTACATGCACCGAATCGGTAATTTTCAGATTCGGTGTCACTAACAAATCGGTCAATGGACCGAATCGGTGATTTTCCGATTCGGTGTCACGAACGATTCGGTACATGGACCGATTCGGTCTTTGCATCCGAATCGGTGTTTTTCCGAATCGTTACATGTCCGATTTTCGGTATGTACGTATCGGATTCTTTCCCTTTCGGTGCTCATTCCGAATCGGTTTTCACTCCGATTCTTCATGTTTTTCGTTCCCTACATCTCGATGGCTGTTTACCGATCGGTAAGGGCCAAAAATCGGTATTTTCGGCCGTTACCGATCGGTAAAGGGCTACCTACATCTGGCCCTTAGTGTTTTAATTATAAAATGTCTAATGATTTTGTGCTTTTATGGATTGAAATATATCCGAAATAAAATCAAATTGAATTGACATGTGTCTGCACATTGACCAATGTATGACCTGTTCACCATTTGTTTCTTTTAACAAAGCTGGGAAATATGTTGTTGTTGGTGCACTCAAGTGTGAAAAGTGCATGCTATACATCCCACCAACAGGTGACGTCAATGTTGATGCCTTGGTAAGTTTTGCTTGGTCAGTGTGCCAATTTTAGGTCACAGCGGTGGTCCTCAGTGTAATCAAATGTATCCCATGTGCCAATTACAGGTTTGCTGACTCAGGTCACCAGTCACACTGGCCTTTCAAATGATTGGGTGTGCGATTCCATTCTTTCCATTCAAAAGAGTGAGTCCATGTTTCAGACTCTGTGATTGTGACAACACATGCCATTCAGTGTCAAACACATATGGCCACTGGTATAAACATGGCTGCAATTGTAAGGTATATTGTTAGATATACATTCAGAACAGTTGTCATGTGTGTAAATGCTCTTGACCATTAAAACTTGATGGCTTTGTAAGCCATGTGTTTGATGCATCACTGTCAGAATCAGAGATGTCAAATGTGCTTCAGTTTGGGGTGAGTTAACAAAATGAGATGCTAAACAAGAGCAATATAAGCTAAAGGTGTACAAAGTGTGCAATAAGTCTAAAAGAAGTGAGGAACATTCAGACTTGGCCCGTACAAATGGGGACTTGTGCAGTCTAGACAGGATTGTTACACAGTATTGACTGGACTCATGATGAATATAGGTGCAATACTAATAGTCTGTACAGAGAATGCACCAGACGTGTCAGTGACATGGTGTTCCACCTAAAGCATTGTGAAGATGCAATCATCAGGCTTGAAATTGTATAAATCATTTATCACATCTGACAATGGTGTGCTGTTCACAATGTGCACAATATTCTGATTCATCTATATGATACTGTGCATAGATGACTCAAGACAGTGTGCCACGTGCCCCTCACCCTAGCTATGCCTACTACCTTGGTGTCCCCGCAACAAGAGTCAGATGTGTGAACTGACAGTAGAGAACATAAGTTACAGGACAAATGTGCACAATCACTGTTATTTGTGTACATGACTCATGCAATTACTACACAATGTAAATGTTTGACAATGAAGACATTTGAGCCGTGACATTTGAGCCAATGGTTCCCAATTTGATGACTAAGGATTGCAGAATGGATCCCATGTCTCAATTCAATTCTGTGAATCTAATTCCCATTGTGATGGCTAAAATCCCTTGCAGGAGAGGAGACAGGTAAGTCAGGACACAAGACCGCCAGGAGCAAAATGCAATACATTCCCTGCAACATAGTGAAGTAGTTGACATTGTGGTTGTGTAATTTGATGTTCCTACACCCAATGTTACAGATAACACCATGTGTGAGGAAGCAATAGTTAACTTGAAGACTAACAAGTGCCATGTATGTAGCAAGAGGTAATAACACTACTCAATGTGATGTTTTTTTTTGATCTGTGAAGATTTGTGATGTTACTTATGTGTCAAGTACATACAGATAACTTATGTGAATCTTTTCCATTCTTGTTCATAGCATCATCAGCGGCCAGCGGAGGAGACAGTGCCACGGATGTGGTGGGAGCAGTTCGTCAGTCTGGGTCCTGTGATGAGTCAGAGGAGGAGGGACCCAGCAGCAGAAAGGTGAGGGAAGCTTCACTGAGGGCAGCTCTGCAACAACAGCAGCAGGCTCAGAAGCAGATTACAGCTCCAGTGAAGACTCCCATGTGGTGGTGGAGAAGATAGTGACTGGATCCTCGACCTCAGACTCCGCTACCACCCTCATCTTCACTCCCCCAGCTGCTCCCCACCCCATTGTCTGTGGCTGCTCCTGTGGCGGGGGAGCCATCTCCTTTGCACCAGGCACCGCCCTCAGTGTGAAGGCCATTCACATTCTGAGGCAGATTTCTGTGTGGCAGACAGCAGTACTGTATGTCCTCCAGGTGCATACCTCTCATTTGACCCAAATGGTATCATTTCTGGGGGGCATTCACTCGTACATGTCTTCCCTACAAAGATCCAAACAGGCTCCGGCCTCCACCCTATTGGCAGTTATGTACCAGCTCCAGCAATCCCTCCCCCTCCTGCCTCTTCCCCATCCATACTCCCAACTGCCCTCCCTGACCCAAGCACACACAAACATACACCTGCCCAGACCTCAACAGCCACACATAGCACACAAACACATAGACACAAAGCCAAGCCCACATACATGCAAACTCAGGAGACAGACAGCACTCTCACCACCAGGGACATAGCAGCAGACGACACAACATACATCTACAGACACTCTACATATCTCAGTACCCTCTGCCTCTATAACCCCTCCACTTCCCTCTCCTGATCCCCCCTCTGCCCAGAAACTCTTCCTATGTGACCTTGGCCTCTTCCCTACCCACCCATCCAAACTCCTGCAAATATGCAGTGGCAACCCATCACTAGTCCATGACATCTAATCCTGGAGCCCCACCACCCTCGAAAAAGAAAGGCCCAAATCCCCTGTAAATCCCAACGGTCTACCAAGTCCAAAACCCCTCTACTAACCCATACTTCCACAGCCCAGGCCACTTCCTCCCACAACAGAAAACCACCTCCCAAACAGTCTGAGTCCAACCCTATCCCTTTACGTACCCTTAAGGGTTATACTATCACCAAAATGTTATAACCAAGTCCCTTGCTGCGCTGCCTGTAATATTGATTGCTGCCTGATTGTGCCGGTGCCACTGCCATTTGCTTCGTGTTCACGCTGTTTGTGCCCCAATACTGTAGCGCTTTTGGCTCGCTGCCATTTTGTTGTTGTTGTTGTGCCTCCCTGACCGGATCTCCACCCCGCTCCCGCCTCCCAGCTGATCCTCCCTCCCACTAATACAGTTAGGCCCGCTCCCCCCGCTGTAGCGCTGTGACCGTCCTGTTCCTAACAGAAGCGGTCACTCCTCACGCTGCGCCCCGCTCTGCCTGCCACCTGGACTGCTGTCTGATACCTCGCCTCGCTCCCACATTCACCTTTGCCTGCTCGAGTATCGCAAGTACACTGTAGCGCTAGACTGCTAGTTTGCTAGTTTGCTAATTTGTTTGATCATTTAAAAAAATTGTAGCGCTTTGATTGCCGAAGTACGCTTTATTTTTATTTTAAATATTGCTGCGCTGCCTGTAATATTGATTGCTGCCTGATTGTGCCGGTGCCACTGCCATTTGCTTCGCGTTCACGCTGTTTGTGCCCCAATACTGTAGCGCTTTTGGCTCGCTGCCATTTTGTTGTTGTTGTTGTGCCTCCCTGACCGGATCTCCACCCCGCTCCCGCCTCCCAGCTGATCCTCCCTCGCCCCTCCCTTTCCACTATCCACATATGACAGATGCCTACGCGTGCAGCGGACACGCCCTATGCGCGCCAAAGGTGCGCCAAAGGTAAGCCCGTCTACGCCCGTCCGCGCCTGGACCGCGCCCAGCGCCAGACCCCCTGGTCCTCGCAAAACCCTTTCCTCCCGCATTATATACGAAGCCACAACGCTCTCAGCACTTAACCCCGGCCCACTCCCAAACTGCTACCAAGCCACTCCAGGACACACCCATGGACCCTTCACCTGCCACTCCTGCAAGTTCGACTGCATCAGGAGCCACACCAAATCCACAAACTCCAAACAGATCTCGGACACTAACCACCTAAAGTGCTTACTGCTCAACACCTGCTCAGTCCACAGACACTCCATCGAACTCTGGAACCTACTCGACACCACATCGCCGGACGTCGCCTTCCTTACAGAAACCTGGATGAACACCTCATCAGCCCCCGACATCGCCATAGCCATCCCGGACGGCTACAAGATCATCCGAAAGGACTGCATCAACCAAACAGGAGGAGGCATCGCCATCGTCCATAAGAACACCATCCGCATCACGACCAGCTCCGACGATAACCTCGCTGCCGCCAAACACCTTCACTTCCAGATTCACACCGACCCCAAAACCACACTCAGAGGCACCCTCATCTACAGACCCCCTGGACCCCGCTCACAATTCAGTGAAGACATCGCTGACTTCATCAGCCCACATGCCATCCCATCTGAGAACTACATTCTACTGGGACACCTCAACTTCCACCTGGACAATAAAAACGACAACAACACCACCACCCTCTTGGACAACATGGCCAATCTCGGACTCAAACAACTGGTTGACACCCCCACCCACTCTGCCGGACACACGCTTAACCCAATCTTCGCCTCCAGCAAGCACATCTCCTTCGATCACACTACAGCTCTCCATTGGACGGACCACAGCTGCGTTCACTTCCACTACAAAAAATCCTCGACCCATAACCCCCCACAACCTATCCCCCGAAGAAACTGGAACAAAATCACCACTGACCAGCTCTTCTCGTCGCTTCAACAAAACCCCCCTGCCAATTCATCGGACCCAAACCAAGCAGCCACCAACCTCACACAATGGATCACCCACAGCGCAAACGAACTAGCACCCTTGAAAAACCATCTAATCAAGCAAGGTAACAAAAAAGCCCCCTGGTTCAACGATGACCTTAAGAAATCCAAGAAGTTCTGTCGGACTCTCGAGAAAACCTGGAGAAAAAACCCTACCACTGACAACCTGGCCTCCTTCAAGAACGCCACCCGCAAACACCACCAACTCATCCGATCCACCAAGAAATCAGCATTTAAGGATCGACTAGCAACAATGCCCAAAACAGCAAGGAACTATTCAACATCGTCAATGATTTCACTACCCCCTCCGCAGGCACTAACAACATCACCCCCTCCCAAGACCTCTGTGACTCTCTATCATCTTTCTTCCACAACAAAATCACCAAAATACATAACACCTTTCAAAACCAGTCCAAAGACCAGCCCCCTCCACCCACCTCCGAACCAAAACCCCCCTCTAACAACCTTTGCGCCTGGAACCCAATCACCACTGAAGACACTACCCGCCTGATTAATTCCATCCACTCAGGATCGCCAACCGACCCTTGTCCCCACCACATCTTCAACAAAGCAGACTCCATCATTGCACCCCATCTTCGAGACGTCATCAACTGCTCCCTCAACTCCGCCACCTTCCCGGAAAACTGGAAACATGCCGAACTCAGCACCCTTCTGAAGAAACCCACAGCTGACCCAACCGAACTTAAGAACTACCGCCCCATCTCGCTCCTCCCATTCCCCGCCAAAGTCATTGAGAAAGCCATCAACAGTCAGCTCGCCGCCTTCCTCGAATCCAACAAATCCCTCGACTCCTCTCAATCAGGCTTCCGAGCCAAACACAGCACAGAAACCGCCCTCATCGCAGCAACAGATGACATCCGAACACTACCGGACAACGGAGAAACAGTTGCTCTCATCTTACTTGACCTCTCAGCAGCCTTCGACACAGTCTGCCATAGCACCCTCATACAACGCCTCAGCAACATCGGAGTACAAGGAAAGGCATTGGACTGGATCATATCGTTCCTCACCGGAAGAACACAGAAAGTCCGCCTCCCCCTTTTCAAATCAGAGGCTACCGAAGTCATCTGAGGCGTTCCACAAGGATCATCACTCAGACCCACCCTCTTCAACGTATACATGAGTCCCCTCGCACCCATTGCGCGCCAACACAACCTCAACATCATCTCCTACGCAGACAACACCCAGCTGATCCTCTCCCTCACAAAAGACCCAAACACCGCCAAAACCAACCTACACGAAGGAATGAAAGAAGTAGCCGAGTGGATGAAGAACAGCCGTTTAAAACTAAACTCGGACAAAACAGAAGTCCTCATCTTAGGACCATCCCCCTCTGCCTGGGACGACTCATGGTGGCCACCGGCCTTCGGAACCGCACCCATACCTACAGACCACGCACGTAACCTGGGCTTCATCCTCGACTCCTCCCTCTCGATGACCAGACAAGTCAACGCCGTCTCATCATCTTGCTTCAACATCCTACGAATGCTCAAAAAAATGTTCCGCTGGATCCCCACCGAAACAAGAAAGACGGTCCCCCATGCACTGGTCACAAGCCAATTGGATTATGGCAACACCCTTTACGCCGGAACCACAGCCAAACTACAGAAAAAACTGCAACACATCCAAAACGCTTCAGCCAGACTCATCTTGGACATCCCTCGGAAAGCCCACATTTCCGACTACCTGAAAGACCTCCATTGGCTCCCCGTCAACAAGAGAATAACGTTCCGTCTCCTCACCCACGCACACAAAGCCCTCTACGACCTAGGACCCGAATGCCTCAACACGCGTCTATCCTTCTACACCCCCTCCCGCCAACTACGATCGTCCAATCAAGCCTTCGCCGCAATTCCGCGCATCCACAGATCCACTATGGGGGGAAGATCCTTCTCCTACTTAGCTGCTAAGACCTGGAATTATCTCCCCTCCCACCTTCGCCTCACTCAGAACCACCTCTCTTTCAGGAAGCAACTAAAAACCTGGATATCCGATAAGTAAATTCATCTCCCTCCCACAAGCGCCTTGAGACCCACTGGGTGAGTAGTGCGCTATACAAATTTTTGAACTTGAACTTGAACTATACCATACTTGTATGTGAATTGATGGTGGTGGACCCATGTCTGTGTCTTCTTTACATCTCCTAGACTTGTGGCAATGACAACCTTGCCATAGGTGGCAGGCCACTGTAGGCAAATTCCCTTCATGGCTGTGTACTCATCTGATACGAATACTGAGCCTATGGTGAATGTAAGGTGAACAGTATTCTCACAGAGCCGGATTCCGATGTCGGCAGGAAGGGCTGCGACCACCGGTCGGAGCCCTCTTGCCCGCATCGGAACGAGCCATTTGGATTCCTTTCAGACTGAGCCATTCTGATGCGCGTGGTTAGAAAGGAATCCTACTCTATTTTCTGGATAGCTACGACGGGCTCAGAGAGCCCGGTCGCCATTCAGAAACCCTTCAGTACTCCCCCGCTGCCTACTTCTGGCCGAGGGAGTACGATGGCAGTTTCCCACTGCCTTTTTGTGCCGGTCTTTCTGGCACAAAAAGGAGGTGGGAATCTGTCTTTGGGGACCCTGGTTGGGCCTCCAAGGGTGTGATGCCGCCAAATGGCGGACTGGGGGATACCTATGGAGTCCGCCTGTTGATCCCTGCACCCGGTGGCAGGCACCTTGAGGTGCCTGCCACAGGGTGCAGGGATGAACTGCACCTCTGAAGTTAACAATGCGAACATGCCTTCGATTCAAAATGCATACTTTCATTGTTAAGTATAGAATTGCATCCTACTTGCAGGTCTCTAACTGATGACAGGAGGTCATCGCTTACAGTTCCTGACTGATGTCGGACAGACTTTGGTCCGTCTGACATCAGAATCGGACCTACAATCGTCTGAACCTGTTGACTCCAAGGAATACACTTTCTGCAGCTATTCCAGTTCTGCAAGGTGTCTGTGCTCTTAATGGTCCAGTGCTGTCTTATTCTTGTGTGAGTCATGCCATCCTGCTTTTGTTTGGCTACATCATGTTGATGATGTATTTTGTCTGTCCAAGCTTGAATTTCATTTTGACAACCACACATCTGTCGTAGTTGAGCATATGATGTTTATGTAATTGTCATTTGTGCATTAGTGACCATAGTGTCCTTTTGATCTATGCTTGATGCTGTTGCAGATCAGACAGAGCTGAACTAGGAGTGCTGTTATATCTGGTGGATTGGCCTGTGCTACATGTGGTAAGGAAAGTGAACAGTGAGTGCACTTGAGTGTTGTGTGTCCTTCTGCTGTGCAGATGCTACGGGAGCCAGTATCACATCCATGCTCTTAGTTGCCACACATGTGAGAATGTGCAGTTTTGAATGTGAAACCTAGCTGCAGGTGTATTTTGCAAAGTTAATGTTGCATGTCCTAAGCTAGCTGAAACAAGGGTAGGGTTAGTGAGAGTAATGTTTACAAATTTGAAATGGAGTGGAAACTCTTACGTAATGGGGGCTGGACAAATTTGTCAATTGACAGAGAGTGTAAGGTATGAGTTGAGTTCCTAGGCAGTTCTTGTGTAGGAGATGTGGAGTATCCACATTGTCACAATGTGAGTGGTTTTATGTTGGGATGTGTGATTCAGAGTATGAGACCTTATGAGACTGGTTAAATCCTGTGCAAGGTATGGTAGGAATAGGTAGATGTGATACAGGTATGACAATCTAGACAAGGTTGAACTCTGGCAGGAGATGTGAGATGTAGACTTTGGTACTGTTGTGATAGCTGTCTATAACAGGACAGTTTCAATGTTTGAGGATTTGTTGTTGATGTGCATTAGTCAATGGGGGTACGTAGCATGGTAGACATATTTGTAGGTGACAGGGCCACAGTGAGACAAGGTTAAACTTATCATATTTTACAAAGTGAATAAGTGTATGTACAGGGTCTATACCAGTTATCTAATTTAGGGTCCTGAATGATGAAATGTGAGGTGTTGTATAGTTGAGGTATGTAGTTTTTGCATCTGTGTATGTATGTGTTTTAGAAATGACAATTTGTAGAACTTAAGCAGAGTAGGGTGGGTGTGAGGTGATATTTGTGAATGACTGAGGACATATCCCTTGAGCAATGTAAGTATCTTATTGTGAGATGTGGTGATGTGTAAAATGTGCATGTCAAAGTGGGTGATGTGAGTGGTCCTTTTGACATGTTACGTTTGACGTCTGCTGAGGAGGTGATGAGTACAGTACATTGTGTCCATGTTGTTGCTTACATAGTGATGAAGAGTGGTGCTGTGCATGTAGGTGTGGATGTGAGAAGGGCAGCGCCAGTGTGAGATTGTGAGAATCAGGTTTGAACAGTTTGAGTGTAAGGCTATAGCATTTAGGGCAGACATATTTTTCCATCTAGCTGCACCAGAGGGGCTTATGGTGTGCTTGTATGTAGTGTATGATAGTTTTGAACGTTGAGCATGTACTTTGAGGTGGATGTGAGAGGGGTCATACCTGCACAAGTAGAGTTCATACAGTCCAAAAGGTAATCTTGATAAGTACATTTGTGTAGATTTTGTGTATGTAAGTAGTCAATACTGTTGCCTAATTAAATATGAAGATTTGGAATGTGTTGTCAGCAGCTTGTTGTCTGCCAAGGGATGTTCATGACTGATTGTTTTAATGGCAACTTTGAGTACACTGTCATATGCAAGACCCACTGGCATCACTAGAAACGTTTGCTCCACCTAGCCTTGCGTTGCTTGAGTTGCGTGATGGCAGATGTGGCATTTTACCCTTTGTAGGTAGTTGTACTCAGTTATTGGTCATTCTTGCCCTTGGATACTACACTGGGATGGATGTGGTGATTACTAAGTTTGCAATGTCATGATTCTAGAACATTGGATGGCAGTCCATTCCTTTGAGGGGTGCAGCCCCATCAACGTTCAATACATGAATGTGTGTTGTTGTGCCACCTGGGGTCAGACTACTCCAAAACGCATCAACACACTTGCCAGTACACTGCACGCACATGGTTATTACTGGAATTTTGACTTAGAATGTCTGAGGTAAAGGGACACCAAGGGAGATAGAGTAACTGTGATGATATCTCTGGTTGTGCTGAGGAAAACACATTGCACTGTAAGCAAACACATTTGGCACTGGAACAGTACACCCAGTTCCATAGGTGTTTGCATTCTCTAACTGTTGGTACCTCTGATCTGATTTTGCAAGGGTAGCTCTTGTGTGTGTTCATGAGGGCTCCCATTGTGCCCATTAAATACTGGCCTGGGGCCTGATGGTAATATGTGTTTGTTGAAGGTCTCCTTGATGTTTCCATTGCTTTATGGGCAGGGTTTCAGTTCCAAGTGTGGACAAAGCAGACTTCCGTCTGCACACATCTTTCATCCTCCCAATATGTACCCTCTTCCCCTGGCTTCAAAATTACTATTTCAATTGTGTGAACCACAGATTGAGTCACCCCCCCAGCCTCCTCACCTGTGCTGGCAGCTTATTGTACACAATGAGCTGTGCAGTAGACACACCAACACTGTTTGTGGATCCCACATCCTGAGACTCATTTGCACTCCTACTACTGTGCAGGGCATAATCTGCCTATTCACAATGGGATTATTAATTTGTTGAACACACTACAGCCTGAGAAGCTAGATACTGAATTGCTGTGAATTACATTTTCCAAAGATGACTGTAGACAGTACACACACAGATTGTGAATTGTGTGCAGCTGCACCAGTCCATGCATGGTATCCTACATTGTTGTTGGCCCATTCTTCTTTCAAATCCAAGATGGATTTTTTCTACAAATATTTCACTAATGACTGTGACAGAGCCACTTCTGTGTAGTTGTAGTTGGAGACACTGAAATCAGTACTCAGTGACTGGGTCTGTTGACATGTTGTCTGGGCCAATGTCCTCTGGGCTTTACTGTACACAGACGCATCACAATGTCATACTATTGTGAGTGCATTGTAGTGCTGTTGCCCTGCGATGATTCAGTGTGTGCTGTGGTGAACTCATGCATTCACTTTGTGAGACATACATATGTGTGGTTATGGCAATTCCTGTTCCACCGTCAAATATGTGTTTCCCCTAGTATTTAGCATGCTAACTGTACCTACCTAATGATGAAATTCCCTCATTGTACATACACGACATGCTATGGACCCATGTTCGGGGATCACAATCATGCTCAGGTCCTAAGAAAAAATGTGGCAACCAATCTGTGATCATCTCTTTTATTCTAGCCTTTGTGCATTTACGTGTTAAGGTTTTTTTTATTTTTTAAAAGGCACACTGCTGCTGAGCAAGGGGGAAGTGTGTAGGTCAGACTGTTCAAATGTGTCTTGACTTCCTGCATGGCCCCTACATACAACAAAACCTCCCTGCACCTGCCTTCACCTGAACGTGATGGTCATGTGGGGGAGAAGGTACTACTGGTAAGTAAACCCAATATCAAATACTTTATATTAACATGTCATTATATCGAGTTTTAAATATTGATTGTAAAAAATATTGATGTTTAAGATGTCAATGTTAATAATATTGATTTAGTGTGTTGTTAAAAATATCATTGTGATCAATATCGTTTGCTAAAATATCGCCATGAAAATATATTGTTTTAGTATTTTTTTTACTAAGGTACATGTTTGTAAATGTTATAATAAATTTTAGTCAATGTTAAAAAAGTTTTGACTTGTTGACTTGTAATTGGTTTTTTTTACGAGCGGGATGCTGGGTTTATAGGTGATAAGGGTGGGGAGTGTTTTAAAAAGATATTTTAAAAAAATGAAAATACATTATAATTGTTTTTTTAGGATCTAGTTGTTGGGTTTATGAGGGGTAAGGGTGGGGAGAATTTGAAAAAGTAAATTTAAAAAAATAAATAAATTAGGATTTTATTTTAAGGAGCAGGATATTGGGTTTACAGGGGATAAGGGTTGGGAGTGTTTTAAAAAGGTTTTTTCAAATTATTTTTTAAAAATTTACAATTTTAAAAGAAATATATAAAAAAATAGGAGCAGGATGTTGGAATATATGTGGGATGAGGGTGGTGAGTGTTTTAAAAAGCGTTCTCAAAAATTTAACAAAATTAAAAAAGTATTAGGAAAAAATATATATATATTTTTTAGGAGCAGGATGTTGGGTTTATAAGGGATAAGGGGGGAGTGTTTTAAAAATTCACTAATTCAAATTGTATACATTATTTTTTTTACTAAATCAGAACTTTTTTGGATGTGAGATGTTGTGTTTATAGGGAAAAAAGTTGAGTATTTTTTTTTATTTAACATTTTATAGAGTTCAAATTTAATTTTAATATTTAGCTGATGTTTAATTTTTTATTAATGAGAGTAAAATATTGGGGTATATTAGATTACACATTTTAATTTTGTCATAATATAAAAAATAGTTTTTATTCATTTGTAAAATGTATTTAAAAAGTCATATTTAGGTGTGTTATATATGTTATATATAGTGAAATATATGATTACATTTGTTTGCATTTTCAAATTATCATGTGTATTTTATTTTTAGTTTAATGACTGTAATTTATTTATTTACTTATAAAGTTTTATATAACGCAACAAGATCCCGAAGGTTATCAGAGAGCTTTACAAAGAATGGAAGGAAGGACATAGATCCAATATCGACAACAAGTAGGAATACATAACATGAAAAATCGCATAATTGCCAGACAAATGAATCAATGAGAGGGATACAATGAGCAGGAAAATAACAGGCTACAAGTGGGGCACACAATGCAGTACAGAAGAACAGCATCTTATGAAGGTACAATGGATGTAGGATCAATGATTTTGTGCAGTTGATCCTAACCCAAATTAAGGTAAAAATGTGTTCATTAGGAATCTTTTGGCTTCCAGTTTGAAAACAGTCGTTGAAGAGATTGTGCGTACTTCATGTGGGAGAGAGTTCCATATCCTTGGGGCAGCGCCAGAGAAGGCTCGGAGATAGGTTCACTTTTTTCTAAGGATGGGTGGTTTCAGGAGGAGAGTGATGGCGCTTCTTGAGGCTCTCCCCCCCCACAGGATACTTCAAGATTTTGCGCAAAAATATCTGGGAGTTTTGAAATGTAGGGCTTTGTGCATCAGAACGGCAATCTTTAGCTGATTTTGAGCTTTTTATGGCAACCATTTAAGGGGTGTATGGTGTATTTTATTAATAAAAAACAAATGTTTATTTAATTTATTAAAAAAATGTATATATATATATATATATATTCACTGAAAAAAACATAGGTTATAGACCATATATAGTTAGGAATTAGCATTTACAAAACCTTAATTTACTCGCACAAAACCATAGAAATTCGCATATATAGTTAAATGCAATAACTATATATCGCGCACCCGCAATCCACTGCTGATGATGTCACATATTACATCATTCATGACATCGTCAGTGACATCACTGATGACATCACTGATGACATCATCCAGTGACTGTATGTTTCTGTAAAATATGTATAAATATGTATAGTTAAAATATGTCTTACATATTGAAGAATGAGTGGATGTATAAGTGTCTGGATGAAGGATTTAGTAGGTGCATGACTGACTGTATGAGAGAGTGAGTAAATGTGTCTCACTGAGTGCATGGGTTAGTGACTAAACTGTCTTAATTTGTGCATCATTATATCTGTTGTTCTATGAACTGCTGCATGTGTTGATCAGTAGCTATATGAGTAACTATATGGGTTATTGATTGGTTGCCCAAGTATTTGTATGGGAGAGTGAGTGTGTGTGTGGGGGTGGCTGGGAGGTGTGTGACTCTGTGCATACATGTGTGAACAGTTGATTCACTAGATCTATGGGTTCAAAACTGCATGTGGAAACAGCTGTATGGGTGGTTGACTGTGTACGAGTGTATTGGTGAGTGAATGGATATCTCAGTGCTACATGTCAAAGTAAGTACATATGTAAAACACAATACATGTGAGAGTTCACATATATAAATTACTGTGTATAAGAGCCAGTGAATGTGTGAGTGGCTGAATGGATCATTGAAAACTTGTATCAGGGATTGTATAAGAGAGTAAATATGTGTTAGTATATGTTTGAATAAGTAAGGTGTGTATAACTGTATAGTTGAGGAAATGGAGGTGTGATTGATTCAGTGCATGACTGACTAGGTGTGTGAGTAACTCCATGGATGAGTGACAGTCTGTGAGTGTCTGTTTACTCTGAGTGTATCTAAGGTTATATTAGAGTCTGAAGAGGTTGATCGTATTATCACATGATTGATGTCATCAGAGATGTTGTCAGTGATGTCATTTGAGTTGTCATCAGTGATGTCATTTGAGTTGTCATCAGTGATGTCATCAGTGATGTCACTGACCATGTCATGAATGATGTAATATGTGACATCATCAGCAGTGGATTGCGGGTGCGTGATATATAGTTATTGCATTTAACTATATATGCGAATTTCTATGGTTTTGTGCGAGTAAATTAAGGTTTTGTAAATGCTAATTCCTAACTATATATGGTCTATAACCTATGGTTTTTTCAGTGAATTTTCTAGGTTTTGTAAATGCTAATTCCTAACTATATATGGTCTATAACCTATGGTTTTTTCAGTGAATTTCAATGGTTTTTTAATAGCAAAAATCAAAAGCTGTCAAATGTCAAGTACGTGATAGGTAAAAACATTTTCGTGTTTATGCACGCTGATGTGCTTTGAACGCTGCCCCCCCTCCCCCCCCTCTTTTCTCTTAGGAGTACTCTCTCTTTGCAGATAGTGAAGGGTAGTTAACGCAGGCCTTTGCCCCCGTTGTAATCCGTCGTGCCTGCTTCTCTCTCCATTTGATTGATTGTTATCCAAGCATTTACTGTTTTTGAAATGGTTCTCTTTGGTTAATTCTCTATTTACAAACAAGCACAGAGTCGCAATACTCTGTTTAGTCTTTGCAGATAGTGAAAAATCGTTTAAAAAATCAAAAGGAATCTAGCAAAATCAGTAGGCCACTAATGGGATCTCTTTTTGACCTCGCTAAAATAGAAACATTAAGAAAAACCCCTCATGAGAAATACAAAACTAGTGAGATGAACTGAGCTCCACACGATGATGGCTGCAAGACAGCTCGGCTCCGCCACCCACCCCACCCAAAATAACGACAAACCCTATGCAAATATTATAAATATATACAACACACCAGCAAAGTAACAGGGTAAAACATTTTAATAAATAACTATTTACATAACTATTTTATACTTTTTGTTGCCCGATCCGGCTAGCTCAATCGATCGAGCATGAGACTCATGCACTCTGATCTCCTTGGCCTCAGTCAAGCATCAATAGTAAGATTTTCATACATGAGTGTACGTTCATGGTTTTGGTCCCTGAGTTGCTTCGATGTCACTACCTTGCACAAATGGCATAAGTCCTGGATGTTGGGAGCCATAGTTCAGAGTTCTGAGCAGCACTTTTAACATTGTCTGAAGCTTATTTGCACCTGCTGCAGCTTCACTATTCTCAAAGTAAGTGGGGGCCGTTTGTGGACCTGACTGCATTTGAAAACAATGTGATACGGTGCCTCCCTAAACCGCTTGACGGAGGCCTCCGAGGGGCGGTGTGATGGCGCGGACTCGGAGGGGGCGCTTGGCTCCGACCCCCTCCCCAAGTCTTGTTGCACTGGTGTGGCCTGAGATCGCCCCGGACATAGGCGGCCGGCTCCCGGGGTCAAGCGGAACTTTTTGCCTTTTGATGACTCTTCCATTCTGAACATTGTCCCACAATCCGTTTGACCTGAAACGATTACACAAATGAAACATTTGTGAGTTTTAAATTTCCGGAGAAGTATAATTCACCAATAGCTTTCTCTGTAGATCTTTTTCCATTAACAATCCCAGTTCCATCACCCGCCCAGGATATCACTACTGTTAGTTGTCATTGTTGCTTCTGTTTTAATAAAAAATGTTTTAAGGTGTTTACTGTTTTTGTTGCGATGTATATATTTATAAGTTATTAAAGTATTATAATCCTACTAATTTTTTATCGATTATTGCTCTTTGAGATATTCCCTGTCTACAAACAGAGAAGAATAGGAATATTCTGTCTCCCTTTGCAGATAGTGAAGGATAGGTAATGCGGACTTTTGTCCCCCGTTGTAATCTGTCATGCCCATCTACTCCCCACTGATTGATAAACTAGTTCCACCCGGACCATTTATTAGAGGTACATCATCTGGCTCAACCGGAGGGTACCCCTAATAAAGAAGACATATGTAAAATACGAAGTAATCACTGTATCCTGTTAATCAGAAACTTTAGCATGAAACACACTTGAAAAGGAAGGGAAAGAAATCGAACAAAATCAGTAGGCCACTGATGAGTTTTTGACTTCGCTAGAAATAACAAACTTGAAAGTGGTGAGAGAAGCCAAGCTTGACGTTACGGCAGCCACGAGGTAGCTAACCTCCGTCACCCTTCCACTGCTCCAAGCATGTCTGTCCCACCGCCCACCACGCCCAATAACGGTAACATGAAATAGATACAAATCAGCAGATACCTACCCCCATTCCGGAAACTCCAGAAGTGCAACAGGTCCACGGTTACGCCCATCGGGAAGATGAGGCCTCGACACGTGCAGGTCGGGGCCCGACTAGCCGCCATCAGCCGGAGAAGTCATGGGATGGTCGGCCCGGAATGTACTGGTCCTCCCATTCTATTCTGGCGCCCTGCAGGCCACGGGGGGGGGATGTCTTGCCTCTGCCTCTGACCCCCCCCTCTTATCGCCTGGTCCGGACATCACGGATATCAATGCCATGTGTCGGCGTGGGGTGCGCTGGGAGGGAGAGGCGGCGCGAACGAGCCTCTCCCACCCCCCCAGGTGGGGGCCCCTCAGCTGCACCCCCAATGCTCCACTCACCCAACAAAAGGTCCTGAAGCGGCACCCTGCAGGCCACGGGGGGGTGTCTTGCCTCTGCCTCCGACCCCCCCCCTCTTATCGCCTGGTCCGGACATCACGGATATCAACGCCAGGTGTCGGCGTGGGGTGCGCTGGGAGGGAGAGGCGGCGCGAACGAGCCTCTCCCACCCCCCAGGTGGGGTCCCCTCAGCTGCACCCCTAACGCTCCACTCACCCAACAAAAGGTCTCGTCCACTATTGCGAGGCAATGATGCTCCGCTCACCCAGCGGGGGTCTCATTTACTTTTGCGGTACAACGACGCTTTTGAGTTCAGCTAGAAAATGAGTTCTGCGTCCAGAAACGTTCTCCTCAACTTTGAAGATTCTATAAGAGCCACGGGGGCCCCCGACCCCCGATGGGGAATGACTGCCATGATCACCCACGGAACGACCACGACGTAGCCGAGGGACGTCGGCGCGCTCATGCCGGCGCCGGCCTCAGTCTTGAAATGATCAAAATCCTGCAAGACTACCAACTTGATCAATTCCGGTGGGACACCAGTATGACCCAGTAGGAGAGATTGTTGCCTCCAACCCCACTTTGACTGATGGTTCATGTCGCCAGTCCCCTCTGCTACCCTTCAACGAAAACTTTTGGACTGCCGAAAGAGGTCCCGGTCCAACCACGAGTTGGTGGAGACATTTTGACTATACTTGGACCTTCCTGACCTCACCCAAAATGGCGCCGGTACAAATGAAACTCTCAACTCCTTGTTGTGCCCCGATTGCTCAGCCTTGATATCATGAGATATGTATGCAGTTTTTAGCACATGAATTGATATGGGATAAGACTGATTATATGTTCGGACAATGAATTGATCCGGGATGGGTATTGATTATACGTTCGAACAATGAATTGACATGGGACGGGTACTGATTACACGTTCGAACAATGAATTGATATTAAGTTCTAATGCATCATTGATTACTGTATTTATTATTGAAGGTTCGAATTGTCGACACTTTTGGTACTTGCTCACAATGAATTATCGATATGATTTTGTTGCACTTGTCGCACTTTTTACTATGAAATCAACGACCACTGACTCTGTTATGTTTTCCACAAATAAATCCCCCCCCCCATTTACAGTTTCAGCCTGCTCCGTGGCCGGCCCACGGGGTTGTAGGCCCGTATTTGGGCACCAACATTTTTTTTAAAGGTTTTTGAAAAAGCAAACGTAGTTGTAACGCGTAGATTGGTAAGTTTCGAATAAATGGCCACTGTTTCCGATTTTTTTTTTTTTTTAAAAAGCAGGTGAAATGAAGCAGCTCAATTAGTTAAGGGTTAAAAAGTATAGTACGCAGAAACATTGAAAATATGAATGGTTCAGGTTTGTTGCATGTGTTTTTCATTTTTGTACAGCATAAAGCAATCGATAAAGATCCTGGTATTTAGCCTTTACTTTATATGCTACCTGTATCAGGGAAGTTGTTTTAAATGCCCCTAAGCCACCCCGAAGGAATGTCACCTGGCCCCCCTAGTACGAACGAAAACGACCCCGTACCACTGTAGGTTATCTCTCTTCCTCAAAAATGACAAAAATTACTTTCTAGGACGTTTTGGACATTGATGATTTTCATATGATCTATTTATTAAAGTAATACTCATCTCTCCGCATGAAATTAATTTTCCACATGCTACACAAGTCAATCTCATCTGCCCAAAGTTCTTTTGCAGATTTGGGACCGTTTCCCTTGCCTCTGACTCACTTATTGCTAAGTCATTGGTGGATGTTTTTGTCGGTCGGGGGTTATCCACCAAATCTCGAAGTTGTGCTTTATAATAATTAAGAGGGTGCCACCTCTCCATGTGCCGATGCATGGTATGATTACCATAGCTATATTTTTTTTCGGTCCCTCTCGAGAGTTTTTTTTTTGCAGATGAGGCAGGTAACGAACCTGGCATTAACTTTCTTTTCATAAGAAGGAAAAGAAAAAAATTGCCAGATAAAATTCACTTTCACATGGGACGTTCTTGGCATTTCTTTCAGAAACTTTTACATCACTGTGTCATTTCTTTGTTTATCCTGGTTAAAGCAATGTCATGTTTATAAGCACTTCCACATAGGATTGGGTGCATTGTTATAAGGCATGCTTTAAAAGTGATTTAATGAAATGAGCGACATTTCACTGAGTGAGTTCAGCAACACTGAAATATGAAAACATTGGTGGTAAATGATATTAAATGTTACATGGTGTTCTTTGCAGGAGTTTAAGTCCTTTGTTGCAGTGGCAATTCTGCCTCAGGATTAGGGGGCCGGGGGGCTGAGTGGTACTTGTATGATATGTAGAGTGAAATGACAGGCTCTCCTCGTGAGAAATAAAACTCTGTTCTTGTGTTCCTGCTTCCAGCGCCCGTCTCTTTATTTGGTAACTGTTCAAGATGGGAACTAAGTGGCGTCTTGTGCCAGCAGCCTGGGCATCGGTTGTAATCTGGGCTGAATTTTCCTCAGCACAGGGTGTGATTCTCAGGGAAGAGCAGCGCATATGGGAGGAGGTTTATGGCCCATACATGAGAGAGAGAGCGTGGGTGACCAGTGCATGGGGGAGATGCTTGCGAGGGTGGGGAGCCATGCTGAGGATCGGCGGCGTGCAGAGAGTGGGTCCGGTCAAGGCATCTAAAATGGCTGCCGTGCACAACAAAAGTGTGGCATTGGAAAAAAAGCAAGATGGCGCAGACAATGTTTATCAATACAGATTAATTTATAACAATTATTTTTAACAATATATTTACTCGCAGTGTCAAAATGGCGGTCAACACTTCCTGATTTCCTTTGAATCGAACGTTAACAGAAATCACGCAGCAAAAAAAAAAAAAAAACGCTCACGCGCAACCGCTGGAAGACAAGTATCAACATATATGAGCCTCCTCAACCACCCTCAGAAAACATAGGGGGTCAGGATACATCTCCCTTATACCCAATACTCGCATTGCTTTTCCTCCATCTTGTAATTTAATTAAATCGAAACACAAAATGGCGAATTCCCGTTTCGCTACCAGTTTGCGACCCGGTTCGCGAACCGAGAAGCGCTTCTACCGCGAAAAATCAATTTTTTTTTATTTGCCCCACGGGACCCTTTAATAACCCCAACATCATTCCTAGGGGGTCAAGAGGAGTCTACCTTGCCCCCTTTAATTAAATTCCCCCTTCGTTTTTCTCCTCCTCTTGTCTCTCGATCCTACCGAGAGACAAGATGGCGGCCGCACCGGACTGTTTAGAATGTTGACAGACACCGGAGAGCCAATCAGCTTCGCTTCGCAAAGCTCCGTTACGCGAAAAGTACGCGATCTGGAGCGCTATCCGGGACGCTGTCACAGATATATCTGTTTTTTTAAACGTTAATTTCTCAAAATCCACTGGAGCACATATATTGAGACCCAGCACAGGCACATCGGGCTAACAGTCCCTACAATTTTGCCAAGTTTCGTGTAAATCCATTCAGCCGTTCGAGCTAAAAGTGAGGCCAACCGCCCTATGGAAAAATGAATGGGAAAAACGCGTTTTGGGACCCCCTTTTTTCTCGGCCCCCCCTTGACGAACCCCCCCAAATTTTCAGGGGCTGCTCAGAAACAAAATGTGCCATTTTCCTGAAAATTTCAGCCGATTCCGTCCACAAACGCCAAAGTTATTAGACATAGAATTTTCAAAAGTTCCATAGAGAAAAAATCCTAACTATATATACCTACTGGCGACCGCCAGTTGGTAATATATATATATATATATATATATATATATATTACCTACTGGCGGTCGCCAGTAGGTATATGTAGTTAGGATTTTTTCTCTATGGGACTTTTGAAAATTCTATGTCTAATAACTTTGGCGTTTGTGGACGGAATCGGCTGAAATTTTCAGGAAAATGGCACATTTTGTTTCTGAGCAGCCCCTGAAAATTTGGGGGGGGGGTTCGTCAAGGGGGGGCCGAGAAAAAAGGGGGGTCCCAAAACGCGTTTTTCCCATGTTAATTTCCATAGGGCGGTTGGCCTCACTTTTAGCCCGAACGGCTGAATGGATTTGCACGAAACTTGGCAAAATTGTAGGGACTGTTAGCCCGATGTGCCTTTGCTAGGTCTCAATATATGTGCTCCAGTGGATTTTGAGAAATTAACGTTCAAAAAAAGATATATATCTGTAACAGCGCTCCGGGTAGCGCTCCGGTTCGCGTACTTTTCGCGTAACGGAACTTTGCGATGCGAAGCTGATTGGCTCTCTGGTGTCTGTCAACATTCTAAACAGTCCGGAGCGGCCGCCATCTTGTCTCTCGGTAGGATCGAGAGACAAGAGGAGGCCAAAACAAAGGGGGAAATTACCATAAGGGGGCATAGTAGATCCTCGTTGACCCCCTAGGTTTTATGTGGAGGTTTTAAAAGGGCCCAGCAGGGCAAAAAAAGATATTTTTTTTTTTTTTTGCGTGGTGAGCGCCCAGTCCGCGAACCGGAAAGCGTTCTGGGCAGCGTACTATAAGGAAAAAAGAATGATAGACTTTTCAAATACTGTATGTTAATTGTTTGTTGTTTTTGTTGATTTTTTTTATTTTCTTTATTTTTTAAGCATTTTTTTTATTTTGATTGTGTTTCATAATTTATTAAACTTTCTAACATTTCATTGTCAGAAATTTCATAATTGTCATTGAATATATTTTGTAGTCTATGAGGGTGTAAAATGTCCTCATTTTTAAGCAGGTTATCCACTGCTTCCACACATTGCAGTAGTTCCTGGTCCCTACTTTCATCCATAAATTCATTTTGATTTTCATCAATGTTTCCTTGGCTGCTCTCTTGCAGTACAATTTTAAATTGAACTTGCTGCTCGCCTTCCATTTTGCCTGAAATTTGGATTAAAAAAATATATATTAGTAGAGATAGGGCACTGTTGGGATTAATTTTAGATAGGCAGTTTTTATCAGTGAATTTATCTTTTGGCAGTGTATAGTATCAGAGTGGAAGTAGGACTATAAAAAAGTGTATGTGATTTAACCAAGAGAAGCCTAACTCCATCCATAACTATAACAGAGAAGTCTATCTAAATCTATAACTACTACAGAGGGATAGTATATAACTATCAGAAAAAGTTTACCATATTAAGTTATAGTGCACAATATACTTCAGTTTTAAAAATAACAACTTACCTTTACAAACAAGTTGAAGTGTTTAGTAACTATTCAAATGTAATGTACAACAAGAAGTAGCAGTCAAAATGGCTGTGTTTTCTTCTCTTCCTTTATATATATTCAGGTATATAACCAATCAAATGTCAGGTAATAAAAGTAGAAAATGAAAGTAACATTTTCATTGGTTGTCAATTCCAACACTTCAGATGTGTTTTGTGAAGTAATTTACCTCACGGTATTTAGAGAGGTCTACAGGCTTAATGGCTAAATGGAATTTCAATCAAATTTGTGAAAATGAAAGGGATTGTTATGTAGTATGAGCTAATCTATATTTGGTGAGAGTGTCTCTAGTCGTTTTTCTGTAAATTACTTTCCCACCTTTTTTTTGGACCGCTTCCCGGGAAGCGGTCCGGTTCGCGAACCAGCAGCGTTACGGGAATCCACCATTTTGTGTTTCGGTCGAATTAAGATACAAGATGGAGGGCAAATAATGTTCAGAATGGGTAGAAGGGGGCACGGTACAAGTATCTTGACCCCCTAGGTTTTCTGAGGGTGGCTGAGGAGGCCCATATGTGCGGGAAAAAAACTTTTTTTTTAGAAATTTTGCGCAGTTAGCTTCCGGTTCGCGTACCGGGTAGCGCTCCGGGGAGCGTAGTTTGTTGAAATTTAGAGAAAAAAGTTAGAGTAAAATAATAATTGTGAGTGATCAGATGTAGGGTAGCTCTGAGAAGAGCTTTTGGGTTTATGGTACATTTTGGTACTTATAAGTAGGTACCAATGCACAGTCTTAAATTCAAAATGAAAATTCTGTTGCTCTCATCTGAGAAGTGAACTCCATCTCCTCTGTAGATATCTTGCATGTAGTAACGCAAGTTATTGTTGTACATGGAGCCCATTCCATGGTCTCTCATGTAAGCTGAAACAGATTTGTTTACATGCTTCCTCGACTTCTCAATTTGTGGACAAAATTGGTTGGACCACCTCCATTTCTGTCTTTGGCATATATTGGAATATACCAAGGCAGTTTGAGGAAAAAGTGCCATTAATTGCTCAAAGGTGTCCTTTAAAAGCATTTCCAGACCTACCCCAGTCAAAGTGCCCAAATCATTACCTCCACAGTGCACAATTAACAGGTCAGGTTTTGGCAAATGCATAAAGGTTTTCACCAATGGTATCAATTGGTGACATTTTAATCCTCTTTGGCCCAACCACTTAATTTCCACATCTTGTAAATTGAGGTTAGGTAAATTTCTGTTCTCAGCATACCTTTGAGCCCAGTAGATGTAACTATGTCCAACAATCCAGACATTAAACATGGTGAGAGAAGGTTGGGCTGCAGTCAGATGAAGTGTGGTAATGAAAGGGCAGTTGAAACAGTAGGAGTTTGTAAAGAAAAAAAACTGTGGATTTCCAGTGCTAATGATTCATTAGCAGTGATTGGTGCATTTCCATTTCTGAAAACAGAAAGTTAGGGTGCATGGATGTGTTCTTTGAAAGATGTAATTTGAATGGTCAAGGAAAAAACATTTAATGAAAGATTGCACTGGATACGCAGGTGCACTGAGAGTTCAGAGTTCAATTGAAACATTGTTGTGTGAACTTGCAAACATGAGAGGTCTTTCAGGAGGTGGTTGCTAAGCAAAAAAGGCAGAGAGGGCAGAGGGGGGAAGGGTTTTGATTTGAAAAAAGTGAGGGAAGATTTATGATTGGCTAATATGAGAGATATGTGTAATGAATATCAGCATTTCTGTGCTTTCTATAGCTGCAGCCTCTGGAGTGCATCCTCTTTGTTCTGCTGAAGACAATTTGGAGTATTTCTGAGACTGTTTTGAAACTCAAAAAGTATTTGCTAAGGTGAGAAAAGATTTATTTAATTTAGATAGAGAATAGTATGATTTAAGGAGAAAATGATGAAGAAAGCTGTGTTTTTAAAATGTGGCTTTGTCTCAAGTGATATACAAATAGATTTTGTTTCTTTGAGAAATTGTAATTGCATATTCGGTTTAGCATTCTGGCATGCAGTAACACAAGTTATTGTTGTACATGGAGCCCATTCCATGGTCTCTCATGTAAGCTGAAACAGATATGTTGTGTTTAAAAACGATTTTTGAAAACAATTACATTTCTGGATATGTTCTGCTAGAGTTTCATAGGTTGTTTGGGCCATATTTATAAGGCATTTGAGTGTCTCTGATGTTATTGTTCCCATTTTAATTGAAGAGCTTTCTTCATGGGGCTAGTTTCTTGTAAATACGCTCCCACCTGTGCTTGGTAAATTTATATTTTGATTATGGGAGTTACATAGCCATGTTAAAAATGTCCCAAAAATGGTGCAAGGGCATTCAAAAAAACGCTTTCATGTGTCTTAAGGACATTTTTAGTCATTTCCTCTTGAATGTAGGTATACAATTGATTTATATGCTGTGTTTAAAAATGATTTTGTGAAATCAATTACATTTCTGGATATGTACTGCTAGAGCTTCATAGGTTGTTTGGGTCATATTTATAAGGCATTTGAGTGTCTATGATGTTATTTTTCCGTTTTTAAATGGAAAGCGTTCTTCATGGGGCAAGTTTCTTGTAAATACGCTCCCACCTGTGCTTGGCAAATTTAGATTTTAATTATGGGAGTTACATAGCCATGTTAAAAATGTCCCAAAAATGGTGCAAGGGCAATCAAAAAAACGATTTCATGTGTCTTAAGGACATTTACAGTCATTTCCAACTGAATGTAGGTATACAATTGATTTATATGTTGTGTTTAAAAACGATTTTTTGAAATCAATTACATTTCTGGATATGTACTGCTAGAGCTTCATAGGTTGTTTGGGCCATATTTATAAGGCATTTGAGTGTCTATGATGTTATTTTTCCCTTTGTAAATGGAAAACGTTCTTCATGGGGCAAGTTTCTTGTAAATACGCTCCCACCTGTGCTTGGCAAATTTAGATTTTGATTATGGGAGTTACATAGCCATGTTAAAAATGTCCCAAAAATGGTGCAAGGGCATTCAAAAAAACGCTTTCATGTGTCTCAAGGACATTTTCAGTCATTTCATCTTGAATGTAGGTATACAATTGATTTATATGTTGTGTTCAAAAAGTTTTTTTGAAATCAATTACATTTCTGGATATGTACTGCTAGAACTTCATAGGTTGTTTGGAGCATATTTAAAAGGCATTTGAGTGTCTATTATGTTATTTTTCCCATTTAAATTGAAGAGCTTTCTGCATGGGGCAAGTTTCTTGTAAATATGCTCCCACCTGTGCTTGGCAAATTTAGATTTTGATTATGGGAGTTACATAGCCATGTTAAAAATGACCCAAAAATGGTGCAAGGGCAATCAAAAAAACGCTTTTATGTGTATTAAGGACATTTTAAGTCAATGAGGAAACACAGGTGATGTAATTCTGAAATGAGGAAAAGAAACTCCACATTTTTCAATTACATCACTAGTGTTTCCTAAGTTTATGAATGACATTGTGCAGATGAAGTTTAGGTCTGACCACAGATTCAAAAGAGGTCTGCCCTTTGTTCAAGAGTGAAGTGGACATGACTTACTTCATTGGTAGGCCTTCACATGTATTATCTCCTTTGTTTTCTTCAACAAGCGAAAATCTCATCTGCAACCGTGTGTTGGCTTCACCTCAAACAAACAAAACAGGTGATGGACCAAACGTGGATCAATGACACACATTCACCCCAGTCCAAAGATCTGGGCCCAAACAAACCTCTAGATAGGCCACACCTTATCGTCATCCTGAATCAATCATTTAAAATGTTAGGGAGAGATTTATGATAGGTGTATGCCTGTTTTGTACCACTGTGCGTCACTTTTGTGACGCAGTGGTGGCGCAAAAGATTTGCTATGTTAAATAATAAGTAGGGTGTTAAGTTTTTGATGACTGTTATTCATTTACTGTTTGGTAATAGTGGTTAATAACATTTTTTATTATATTTTTCCACAGATTCAACTGCAGATCATTTCAAAATTTGAAAAATGCCAACTAAGAATCGAATTAGAAAGGCTAGAAAACGTCAAAGACAGCAGGATCATCTATTATTGCAGCAGTCCTCTCCCCAAAAAACTTGTGAAATCACCAAGAAAGCTTCGGGTAAGAGCACAAAATTATTCATAAGAAATATTTGTAGTAAAAAAAGTATTTCAACAAAAAATGTTTCAGTCCAGAAAAAGAGAAGCAATTTAAATGGAAAGGAAAGACCAATCAAAAATGTTACTGGTAGAGCAAGAGATAACTCTGTGCATGATAGTTTTCCACCAGCCAAAAGATCAGCATGTCCGCTCACTTTTAAAGAGTCTTCATTGGCTGCCGGTATCCGCCCGCTACAAATTTAAGTTGGGCTGCACTATCTTCAAGTCCCTCTCTGGTTTAGGTCCCTCTTTTATTTCTTCCCTTCTCCATTCTTATACCCCGTCCCGCAACTTACGTTCATCCCAAATGGCCCTGCTATCCGTCCCCAGGTTCAAGAGGAAAAAACACGGGGGCCTGAGGTTTTCTCTTCTGGCTCCATCCCTCTGGAACTCCCTTCCTCTCTCCCTTAGACTTGCACCTTCATACTCTGGCTTCAGATCACTTCTTAAAACCTTCCTCTTCACTATCTCATACCCTTAGATCCTGTTTCACATCTTTTTTTCACCACGCACCAGCACAGCGCCAAGAAACCTAATGGTGTTAGCCGCGCTTTACAAATCTTTTTCAAATAGTAGAAGGAAACAACAGTTTAGGGACATTCGAAAACGAATGTTCCGCAACAAGATAATAGTTAATTTATTAAAAAATATTAAGAAAGGCCAACAGAAAGTGGCATTTTATAAGAAGAATAAAAATGTAGAGAAAATTATTGATCATGCTTTCGAAATTAAGCGAAAGTTATTTATTTTGGTAATCAATAGAATTAGGAAACTAAACAAGGTAATTTCTGATTTCAAATCAAATAGTAGATGGAAGAGAGTAGTAAATCGTAGTAACTTTTGTGAAGTTTTTTCCGGAGAATGGATGCATAGTTCAAGTTGTGAGGCATTTTTTAATGAGGAGAGTTATTTTCAGGATAATGATTTGGTGTTTGCAGTTGACACCAGTGGTCGAGCTTATGAAGTGAAGGATGGTTGTCCAGTTGAAAAAGAAAAACTTGTGACAACAGAGACAGACGAGGTGTTAGGTAATGAGGTTTTAGGAAGACGTCCTAAGGGTCCTGTGTACATTTGGAAGTGTAGTTCTATTTGCAGTGTGCGACAGGATTCCATCAATTTGCTTTATGATTTTGTACGGACATTTAATAAGAAAAGTTTGAAGCAGAAAATGAAGTTGTTGCAAGAATTAGATCCTTGCAGAGTGAGACAAATGACAGGTTTGCGTGGTCATTCACTGGCTTGTCTTTCCAGGAGAGTATGCCAGAGTGTTTTTCATCATTTCAGGATGCTAGCAGTGCATCATAATAAAGTGAGGAAAATAGTGAGAATGTTGTATCATGCTAAGAGTCCAGCAATTAAGCTTAAACAATTATGTGCTGCTCTTTTGCATGGTTCTGAAATAGATGTCAAGAATATTTGTGAAGAAATTGAGTTTTGTTACTTTGGAAGTAAAGATGAGAATGTTCAAATTGACCCAGAAGTAGAGGGTAATGTTGAAGATAATGTACAGGTTTCCAGTACAGATAAATTTCAGAAGGAAATTGCCACGTTTCAGATGAAATCAAGTGAGAGGCCTAATTTCATTGTGTGTGTTGTCGACGCACTTATTACAAGAATCAGATTAAGTTAGTGGATTTATATGCAAAAAGTGAAGGGGAAAATAATAGTGAATGGAAGGATTTTGCCACATACTTGATGGTAGAAAATTATTTTGATTTGGGATCGGATCAACGTGTGTGTACTTATTGTTGTAACAAATTAAACCAAAACCAGATGCCTGCTAGGGCGGTTCATAATAATCTGGAATTGGTTGAGATTCCTTCTGAATTGAAGGATTTAAATACTTATGAATCTATTTTGATTCAAAGTATCCATCCCTTTCAGGCTATTGTAAGAATGGAGCCAAAGACAGGGAAGTTGCCTCCATCAGATTTACAGAGAGGATTAAAGGGAAGAGTTGTTTATTTGCCTCTGGATTTGAACAAAAACATTAACACAATTGGAGTAGAAAAAGTGGAAGAGGAACCTCTGGTTATCTTGGTTCATGGGGTTCCGACAAAGAATAAGAAAATATGGCAAGATTTAATGGATGTTAGGAAAGTCAAAAAGGCAACATTGTATTTGAAGAAAAATAATAAGTACTATAAGAATGTATATGTTGCAGAAGAGGAAGTAAGTGATGAAGAGGATAGCGATTTGTGTGCTGGTCAAATTGAGAAAGTAGAGGCCTCTAAAAGTGAACAAATATATGAACATTATAGTGTTCATCCTTTGCATTCCAAGGAAGTCATGGGGAATGCTATTGAGTTGTTTCAAATGAAACAAGCCAAAGGGAGTCCCATTAGTGTTTGGGAGGAAAGTTTGGAAGCTCGGTGTTTCCCACAGCTATTTCCAACAGGTCAAGGAGGAAGATATGATGAGCGACCTCATCAAATTCCTGCGTCTGAATACCGGACTTTAAGATTGTATGCAGAAGATCCTAGGTTTCGTCAATGCATTCCCTATTTGTTTCATCTCCTGTTTGAAAGCGATCTGTCTGGACTGTCATATGCAGTGAACCACATCTTAAAAAGTGGTATACAGATGCGAAACATCTCGGCAAGTGACTTTATGCATAAAGTCAATGTCCAAGACAGTATTTTGGATTCTCACCTAATTAATCTCATGGCGTGTCAGCGTGGTACTAATGAGTACTGGTACCGTCGTCATGGTGATTTAAAATGTATGCTGAGGAACTTAGGAACTCCAACATGGTTCCTCACTCTGAGCTGTGCCGAGTATGGCTGGGAAGACTTACTTGAATTTCTACGAGAGGCAAATGGAAATATTGAAAACATTGAATTCAAGACACCTGGATAACTGTGTTCTTTGGATCCAGTGAATGTATGCAGGTACTTCAATCATAGATTTGAAGCTATGATGTCTTTCATCACAAATAAGAAGAATCCACCTCTTGGAGAGGTGTTGGATTTCTTCTGGAGAAAGGAGTACCAAGCAAGAGGTGCTCCTCATATACATATGTTGCTGTGGATCAAGGATGCACCTAAATTTGGAACAGATCCGGATGACTTAGTGATGAATTTCATAGAACAGTATTCTACGTGTGCTGTTCCAAACGCAACGGAGAAGAAAAGCCTAAGAGAACAAGTTCTATGTTTCCAAAGCCATCGTTGTGGAAAGTACTGTCGTCGTAAATTCAGAAACAAGGACAAGTTCTACACCAAATGTTGTTTGAACTTTCCACGACCGGTGATTTCTAAAGGAAGAGTGAACAGTTTGATGTCTTCTCTGCGACATAATGTGACGAGGAAATCACCCAAAAATACATACAATTTGAAAAGGAACGAAGAGTCCAAGTACATCAACGACTACAACCCAGTGATTTTGTCCATGTGGAATGCTAACATGGATATACAGTTTGTGGCTGACAACTGTATGGCTGTGGCTCGGTATGTGACATCTTACATCACCAAAAAAGAAAAGACAGAATTGAAGGATATGTGGGAGGACATTTCCCATGAAAAGAGCCTCAGCAAGAAGTTGTACAGTTTCAGTCTGAAGATGTTGTCGCATCGAGAAATCGGAGCTTATGAATGTTCCGACCGGTTGTCTTCAGCAAGTCTCTATGCCAAATCCAGGAGTATCGTTTGGGCAAGTCTTGGTCTTGCTGCAACGCGAAATCGAGTTCTAAAACCTGTCCAGGAAATTGAGTATTTGGCGGAAAAGGAACCAAACAGTACCGACATTTTGAAGACCAACATGTTGGATACATATTATCCAAATCGAAGCAGTCACCTTGAGAATGTTTGTCTATATGAGGTTCTACAAAATTATATATTCAAGAGGAACATCAAAGAAGATATTGAGAAAGGAGTGTATGCTGTAATTGGAAGTGAGGGATGTCTGGTCAAGCAAAGAAAATGCCAATTAGTAAACCATCGAAAATTGAGTGGCGAATCTCCAGAAAAAAAGGAGTTTTTCTATTTAGCACTTTTGCAACTTTTCAAGCCTTGGCGTGCAGAAGAGGAACTGCTTGGATATTTCCTCTGTTACGAAGACTCTTTCACTGCTGCTAAGGAGACCATAGAATGTCCTGCTTTTCCCAAATATCAAGAAATGTTGACTTTGGAAATTGAGCAAGAAGCAACGATTGCAGCCGAGATTGCCAGAGACAGTTCTCAGGACAGTCAGAGTTCTGTTTCATTGAGTCAGGATCCACTAGGAGGACCTATTATCGAAAATGAAGCTGCCACTGCTATGAATGAAGTGGAAAGAGCCATGGCACATGCTCAGGAGGATGCGGTTAACTTAGAAGACTTGGAAAAACAACTCAACGTTGAGCAGAGGAAAATATATGATGAAGTTACCAAGCAAATTGATCATGGATTAAGTCATGAGAAGAAAGAGTGCTCATGTACGTCGTTGAAGCCTGTCCGACTGTACGTGAGTGGAGAAGCGGGAACTGGAAAAAGTTTCCTTATTAAAGCAATTTCTTGTTATTTGCAGGAAAGGACTGAGTCATCGCTGTCTTGTGTTGTTACCGCTCCTACTGGACTGGCAGCACATAACATTAAAGGTATTACTTTGCATCGTCTACTGATGCTGCCAGTGGAGCATGACAACAAATTACAATACCAGAAGTTATCTGGGGATGCTTGTTGTGAAGTTTCAAGAGTTTTGAGGAAAATGAAACTTCTTATCATTGACGAAGTAAGCATGGTTTCCAATGTCATGCTTGCCTTTGTGCATTTGAGAATGCAAGAAGTTCTTAAAACTGAGTATGATGTGTTATTTGGTGGCAAACACATCATTGTTTTCGGAGATCTTCTTCAGCTGACACCAGTAAAAGGACAACCTGTGTTCAAAATACTCACGCATGAAGATACCAGGAAGTGCCTAGGGAGCATTGGCAACGTCAATATATGGTTAAGCTTCAATTATGCTGAACTGCATGAAAATATGCGTCAGGCAAAGGATGAAGATTACAAGAATATTCTACAAGATATTAGAATTGGAAAAGTGACCGAGCATGGGAAAGAAGCTTTAAATGCACGATTACTGTCAAATTTATATCCAGAACAAGACGTTGTGCCTGAGAATAATTTTCAGAAAATTACTGAGAAGAAATCCGGAATATGTTTGATGCCAACTCTTGCAGAATGTGCCATCTTCAACAACAAAATGTTGAATTTAGAAAAGCAAGAGATTGTGAAACTTGAAGCTATTGACAGAATAGAGCATATGGGATCAACAATTATTTTGTCTGAGAATTTGAAATCAAAATTGGATTCATTAGAGAAGACTATATCTAAAACAGCGGGTTTTGAAAAGACTTTGAATGTGTGTTTAAATTGCCGAATCATTTTGAGAAGGAATTTACATGTTGAAAGAGGTCTGGTAAATGGATCAATGGGTAATGTTGTTGATTTTGAGAAATACAGAAGTAGAGATGGTATTGAATTTTTAAAAATTAAATTTGATGGCATTGAGGAAGTACAGCTAATTGGTCGTTGTTCTGCTAGGTTTTTGCTTGTTAAAGACTTATATGTTCGCCGTAAACAGTTTCCTGTTTGCTTGGCATATGCGGTGACAATCCATAAATCGCAAGGTTTAAGTGTAGATAGTGCATTGGTGAATATTGGCAGTTCTGTGTTCAAAGAGGGTATGGCATATGTGGCATTGTCACGAGTTAGAACTTTATCGGGATTGTACTTGATTGATTGTGATGTCACAAACATTTGTGCGGATCTAGATTGTGTTAAGGAATACAATAGGTTAAGAAGAGAGTATGCGCCACATTTGCCTCAATATCCTTTGTTTGAGAAACGTGTGGTAGGCCGTAAACGAAGAAATATCACTAATAGTAGGGAGGTTGTAGCAAAAAGCCGAAAAGTCGATGAACCGAAAATTGTAAGCAGAAAGAAAACGGATTCTGTTGAAGATGTTGTCGGTTTTCAATTTGAAAACAGTTCTGGTGTCAACTGCTATGCAAATGTAGTGGTTAATGTTCTCTTTTCACTAGAGACTTTAAAAGAACAGATTGTGTTCAATTCGGAACAAAGTTTATGCTGTTTGTTGAATTCTGTGTTAGAGAAATGTAGCACTGATCGAACAAAAGTAGAAAGTGTGTCTGAAGTTCGTTATCTGTTAGATGAATGTTCAGGTCAAACAGACTTCTCTGAAAATAATCAGCAGGATTGTCAGGAGTTTTTAATGTATATGCTTGATGTATTGCAAGATGAGGGTGTAGATGTAGATCACCTGTTTGGGCTTTCTTATCAATGGCAGCATGACTGCGAGAACTGTATGGTATCAAGTACTACTAGTGTAGACTCAGAAAGATTTATATATTTAACTTTGCCAGACAGTAAATCAGTCTCCTTTAATAAGCTAGTAAATGCAGCTGATCACAACATGGAGTGTAGCCAATGTAAATCTGAAATGATGTCAACATTATTTATACGAAGATATGGCCAGTATGTCATTTTAATGATCCAACGATGTAGGCCTGATGGATCAAAATTGTCAACTTTAATAAAAAATGTTGTTGCTTCTCAGCTGTCAATATCAGGAAGGACTTTTGTAACTGTAGCAATTATCTATCACGATGGTCCTTCAACAACATCAGTACATTACACAGCTTATTTAAAGTCTAGAAATGGCTGGTCATTCTGCAACGATTCTGTTGTAACTTTCAAAAAAAAATTGCTGTTTGACCTTAAAAATTCTTACCTGGTGTTTTTAAAACCAAAATTTTAAGGAAAGAATCTCGGGATTTCCTCTGAGGAATTGCAAAAGGTTCATGAAGTAGAGGGAATGTAAGTCTGCAATGCTGTCTAGATTATTGGTCCAAAACTTTTAATTATGATGTCATTTTAAAAATCCAACTATATAAACCTGATGCAAGTAAGTCTGCTTCATAGTAAGCAGTATCAGTGTCATAGGAAAAGTAGAACATGAGTGAGCAAGAAGGGTAAGATATTAGTAGTCCAGGATTGTGAAAGTAATCTTAAATGTTTTCTTTTTGAAAGTTGCGAAAATAGAAAATGACGGGATTTGATTACAAGAATTACAAGAGTTGTAAATCGCTGCAACATGATTTGGCCAAGTGGAAACATGTGGTAGAATGTGAGAAGTCTTTTATTGTATGTAACATATTTTTCAAAACGATGGAGGTTTTCTTTCAGAAAGTGGCGGGCTGAAAATATTTATAGCACAACAGAGTGTACGCTGTTCATAGGACATCCTTCGACGTTATGGAAAGTAAGTTAATTTTAAGGAGTTTTGAATTCAGATTTCTTATGTTGTATGGGTTTTTTAAACACAATCATTTTGATTGTGTTTTTTTTTCCCCGCTGTTACATGATGAATACCTTCAAGTCACTGATTTAAGTGAAATTTGATACATTCTGAGAACAGCAAAAATAAACCATTTAACATGTATAATTAATGTTCTACTTTTTGTACTTATGATATACATTTAGAAATGTGAGGTAGATATGGAGAAACTGAGGCTTCTGTAAGTGTCAAAGTTAATGCTTACAGTGCTGCACTTCTGGGTACTGTTTTTTTTTAAAACTGAATAGGCCTCACCTCAAAGAAACCTCTTGAAAGGACACATCTTATTTGCATCCTGAAACAATCATTTAAAATGTTAGACACAATTTTATGATGGCTTTACATCTCTTTTGCGCTGCTATTGCATCACTATTGTGAGACATCAGCAGTGCAAAAGATGCACCATGTTCCAAAATAGGCCTCACTTCATCAGCATCAAGATACTGTTTGTTTAATATATATATCTTTAGGATTGTGTAGGGGACGTAGAGAAGCAGAGGCTTCTGTAAATGTCAAAGTTGTTGAAAAACTGTTTGTTCTTGAACCTTTTCCCTTGTCTTTTCTAATTTTTAAATACATGTTTTAATATTTTTGAAATGTTTGTTCTCTCTTGCACAGATTGAAAGTATGAAAAAAGAATTGAAAAAGTTAACAAGAATTATAAGGTAAATGTGGACCTCGAGCAGGGTTGCTGCTAGAGGCAAGATGGCCGCTGTAGCATTGTAGGTGCAAGTCGCATCTAGACCCCTCTCCGACCTATGGATGGGCCAGGCACCTGATCGGCTTCAGAAAGACAGTATGCGACGGAGGTTTTGTTGGCTGAGATTCGAGGAACAAAGTGATGGATCCTACAGCCTGAAACGAGTTTCTGATAAAGTGAAGACTTTGTTCTGTGCACTTCGGAAAGCTATCGAGACAGAGATGGCAAATCGAGGGAAAGACAAGCAGACCTCGAGCCTCGGATCAGTTAAAGAAACGTGTCAAAAGGACCCAGGAAGGATTGGCACTATACCCAAAACTAAAATGCCACCCCCCAGCAAACGCTCTACACCCACGATATCGACGGCTTCCAGGGCCCAGCAGCGGAAAATCGAGAAGAGTGAGAGAGCCGCCGAGAAAGACAAAGAGCCTAAATCAAATGTGGATACTCGCGGCGGTAACAACTATCAAGCCAGCCAAACGGGAAGAACCACAACGGAGAAAAAGAAAGGCGACCTCACCTTCCGTCAGCCTTCTGTGATAGAAGTTTTCAGCATCAAAGCACCCCCGGGGGCTTCAGGAGCAGGCACAGTCGTTTCAGCGGCTTCAATAGAAGGCACAGCGGCATTTCCAAACAAAGTAATCTTGCCGGCAGCCGGCCCTGGGAGCAGCGTCCTCGAGGACGCAAGCAGAGGCGTAACCAGGCAACCGGCACAAACAGCACAAACAGAGCTCACGCTTCCCGCAGAACATCAAGCGGCAAGCTGGTCAACTACCGCCGAGAGGGAAACGGTGCACACAGACGTGGAAAAAGAGGTGAGAGATGCTGGTGGGGCGGAATATCGGAGGCATTGCGCACAGACCCAATGTTAGAAGCGCTTCAGGAGGTGGAGGCTGAAATCTTAGAGGAGCAAGCGCAAGCTGGGAAAAATACACAAAAGGATATTGCTATGAGCCCTAGACCACGGCAAGGGCAAAAGGAACAGCTAGACATTGATCTCACAGAGGGCGCAGAGGGTGCTGAGGGTGCTGAGGGGGCTGAGGGGGATAGGTTTTTCTCAGTCCCCGAAGAATCAGATTCTACGATAACAAGCAGCGAAGATGAGAGAGAATCAGTAGATTCATGCTCTAGTTCTGGCGACACAGGAGGTTCTAAAGGGAGAGGAACACAAAAAAAGCGCAAGCTGACAGTCAGGAAATCAGGCTCTCCCATAAGTTCGCATAAGAGTACTCACAAAAAGTTGGTATGGGACTACTCTGCTACCTCCAATCTTTATAAGGAAGACGGGCAAGACACCCAAGCCGAGGACGGGAAACTAGATATGATATTTGCAACATTAAAGCAAATTCAAACGGAAGCTAGAACTGAAAGTAGAAGGGCCAGGCATGACACCAAAAAAATCCAAGCTTCTATCAGGAAAATAAACAAAAAATGTGAGGAAGTGGAAGAAAGAGTCACGGAAGTTGAAGAAAGGACGGGCAGAATAGAGGAGGAAGTTACGGACTGGCAGGCAAGCAGAGAGGAGCAGTTGAAGATAATGGAGGACTTACAATGGAAGGTGGAGGATTTGGAGAATCGCCAGAGGCGCAATAATGCCAGACTCCTTGGAATAGAGGAAGGGGCAGAGGGGCAAGACCCCAGAGGCTTCGTCATTAAGCTGTTAAAGGGCGCCTTTCCAGAGGCACCATGGCAATGGGAGCACGAGGTGCAGAGAGCACACAGGTTTCCGCTCACGACAAAGAAAAGAAGAGGCGAGGGTGTACTGCCAAGGGCTATGCTAGTATTCTTTGGAATCTTCCTGGCGAGACAAGATCTGATGGAGAAAGCCAGACCTGACTCTAAGAAGACGGTGGATGGAATCCCATTCTTCGCAAGACCTGACTTCTGCCACGTTACGGTGGAGAGGCGGTGGAGACTCAGACAATTGATATCAGCATTTCAGAGTCAAGGCGCTGAGGCATATTTGTTGTTCCCAGCAAAACTAAAAGTCATTGTTGGTGGCAGAGTCAGAATGTTTTTCTCAGAGATTAAGGCTGGAGAATATCTAGAAGAGCTAAAAGAGAAAGTGGGAGCTAAAAGGTAGTATTAAGGGGGTGTACTAGTAAAGTGGGGGGGAAAAAGGTAAAGAAGATAAAAATGTAAAGAGTGGTAAAGAAAAAGTGGAGAAGTCACATAAGTGCCTGGGAGGTAGGATTTATCAGGAGTAGTAGTTTCTTTTTTGGAAGGGGAGGAGAGGGGGGCGACGCTGCAATGCACAGTGGACACGCATAGGTAAGGAGTGACCTATTTGCCTGTCATAGGGGGGGTGGGACAGCAGTCTGGGAGGGGGGCTACAAAAGGGGAGGGTGGTGGGGGGGACACGGGTGTTGGTTGGAGCAGTAATACAGTACAGTTTTGTAAAAGTCATTATGATGGGAGGAAATGCGAGAAGTATCGGGTGCGGACAATTGAAATGCTGGAAAAAGGAAAAAAATGTTATATGGAAACTAGGATAATTACGTTGAATATATGTGGCCTAAATAACAGGGAAAAAAGGCAAAAGCTGGGGGCACTACTACGTTTCTGGAAAATCGATATAATTTGTTTACAGGAAACGCATGTAGCCGTTAAGGAGAAGTACCTGTTGGAGCAAATGGGATTTGAGGTTCTTGCCTACACAGGTCAGGAAGAAAGATGTAAGGGAGTTGCAGTGTTGGCAAGGAAAGGTAGCACAAAAGTTAAAAAGAAAAAGGAGGACTGTGATGGGAGATGGGTAATGCTTGAGCTGGAAACATCTGCAGGAAGATGCACACTTATCTCATTGTATGGCCCAAACGACGATGAACCTGAGGTTTTTGAATTTGTGGATAGAGAACTAGCATTATGGCCAGAACCTGTGATATGCTGCGGGGATTTTAACATTAATGGTTTAAATGGTCTGCTCGATAGGAAAGGGGGGAGATACATTGGAAGGAAGAAAAAGATATGCAGATCAGTACAAAACCTTGCTCGTCATAATGCATTAAGCGATATGTGGGCGGAAATGAATCCATTGGGTACAGGTAGCACCTTTTATTCTGCCCCACACAAGTCGATAGCGAGATTGGACTACTTCTTCATTTCTAGTTCACTCGTAGGTAGCTCCAGAATAGAACGGCTCCCCAGAATAGTGAGATCATAATCCTCTGGTCCTAAGTATTCAAACCTCTCAAGATAAAGAAAGAACAAGTTCTACATGGACATTTGAAAGAGGGTTGCTAAAAGATGAGGAATATATTATAAGAATGAATGCATGGATAACACAATTTTGGGATATCAATAGATATTCAGCCTCGGCGGATGTGGTATGGGATAGCTTTAAGGCAGGCATAAGAGGGGAGACATTAAGCTATACAATTGCAAGAAATAGAGGAGAAAAGGAGAAAACGGAAGAGGAGATCAGAACCCTGTTGGCACTGGAAGAGGCTCTAGTGGAGGCAATAAGCAAGCATGAACCTTTTGAACAGATATTACTGGATTTGGAAACTCAAAAAGCAGAAACAGGTGTTATTTTAGCGCAGAAGCTAGCTAGGAATTACCTAGCAAAGAAGGAGAAGTGCTACGAATTTAATGAAAGGGTTGGGCACCTCCTGGCAATCAGAACCAGACAAACGCTAGCAGCAGGGGAGATAAAAGAGGTCAGGGATAGCACTGGGACAATTGTAAATAAGGTGGAGGATGTACAGGAGGTGTTTAGGAGGTTTTATGAGGCTTTATACGAACAAGATACAAGTATGGGAGCTATTGAGGAAGAAAGTATGGATTATCTAACACCAAGACCACAGACAGAGCTTAGTATAGACGAGAGGGATAAATTAGACGAGTTGCTAACATTTCAGGAGTTAAGAGATGCAGTAGCTAATTTGCCATCGGGCAAAGCAACAGGACAGGACCAGATACCTGTAGAATTTTATAAAACCTTCTGGGATGTCATAGGTAAAGATTTGTGGGCAATCTGTTGTCTAGCACAGGGAGGTAGAATTGTTCCACAGTCATGGGCCAACGCGGACATTATTGTGATCTTAAAAAAGGATAAACCGCCAACAGAACCAGGCTCATATAGGCCAATTACTTTATTACATGCTGATGTTAAGATATTTGCCAAGGCCTTAGCTAACAGGTTGAGTAAGGTCATAGAGAAAGTGGTATCCCCAGAACAACATGGGTTTATACCCGGTAAAGGAACCACCCAACATACCAGGCAGATGATCACTATTTTAGATGCAGCAGAGGCCTCTGGAGATCCTGTCGCAGCGATTTTTCTGGACGCCGAGAAGGCCTTCGACAGGGTCTCTTGGGCTTACTTATGGAAAGCGATGGAATGGGCAGGAATAGGTAAGGGATTCATTGTAGCAATACAGGCACTTTATAGACAACCTACTGCTAGGATAAGAATGAACAAATCCTATTCAAAAACGGTACAGATCGGGCGGGGGACGAGACAGGGATGTCCAGCCTCCCCCCTGCTGTTTGCCATTTACCTGGACCCGTACCTGAGAAGGCTATCAGCTAATTGTAAGATCCTTCCAGTTACATTGCATGAGAAAGATTTCAAATTATTTGCTTACGCAGATGACGTGGCTATTATAACATCAGCACCGGCGCGAGCATTGTCTGAAATTGAACAGGAGGCGAGGAAATTTGGCATGTTCTCAGGGTATTCAATAAATAGAGGGAAGACACAGATAGTTCAGAATAGATACTCTACTTTTGTAGATGCAAGAGTAGTCCCGGAAGCAACATATTTGGGAGTTATGGTGACCGCTGAGCTAGGAAAATTGATAGAGATAAACATGGAGCCATTGCTAGGGAAGGTTAAGAGAAATCTGGAGAGGGTTAACAATTTACATCTGACACTAATGGGTCGTATTAATTTCATCAAAATGGTTACTTTTCCTAAATTTCTATATTTGTTTAGGGCAATCCCGCTATTCTTTGATGGCATATGGTTTAACAAGATAGAAGCAACACTGAATAGATTAATCTGGGCACAAGGGAAGACACGTAGAGCCTATAGATTTTTGACACTACCAAGGGAGAAGGGAGGATGGGGGGCACCGGATTTCAGATTTTACTATTGGGCGGCAGTTTTGCAGTATTCCAAAGGACTTTTAGGAGGCAGCGATCATCAAGAGGAGGGGGCAGGTATAGAGAATGTTTATAAAGCACTGCTGGGGGAAAGGGCAGAGAATGCTCTAGTCAATACAGTAGATTTCGCCTATTTTAAACATACTAGATTTAAGACCTTGGGCGCAGTATACAAAATTTGGAGGGTTATTATGAAGAAGGTAGGATTAGGAAGATATAATAGATATCTGAGGTTATACTTGAATGTCGATCTGCCAACAGAAATTTTTTGGGACGCTGTTATGAAAGAGTGGAATGATAGAGGAGTTAAGAAACTAGGAGACTTGCTGGATGTGGAAGGGGGGTTCCTACTATTTCAAGAAATTCAACATAGATTTAAAATACCTGGGAACAATTTCTTCAAATATTTACAAATTAGAAGTTATTTTCATACAAAACAGGGGGGTCCAGTAGGAATGACAAGCTGCAGGATTATGGATTATTTGGGGAGCAGTTTAAGGGGATCAATTAGGCAATTGTATATAGAATTACAGGCATATAAAACTGATGATAGAGAGAAATATAGCAACAAATGGGTCGAACAAGTAAGGGCCCACCCGGAAGCTTTGCAAGCTTCATTAGACTTAGGAAGAACCATACTTTGTTCAGCTACCTTACAAACCCAACATTATAAGACCATCTTTTCATTATACCACACACCAGCTAGAATTGTACAATGGGGGGGTAGCACTGGAATAACTTGTCCACGTTGTAACTCATCGAGTGCTAATATCACGCATATGTTTTCACAGTGCCCACAGCTTTGTACCTTAAAGGTGGCAATAGAGTTATTTCTGGAGAAATCTTTGGGGCTAAAAGTGAAATTAACGGACGATCTGATAATATTAGGCATCAGTATAGGTGACAATAATATCCATCCAGAATTTTTGTTTGTGGTCACAGCAGTTTTCAGACTTATTATTGCGAAAGCCTGGAAAGACAAATCTGCACCGACATTCCAGATATGGATGGCAAGGATTTTACACATATATAATCTGGAGAAAGCCATTTATGATAGGAAAGGCAGAAGGGCAAGATCGCTGGGCAGTAAGATTTGGCGCCCTATTGAAGAGTGGAAGAATAGCAAGGCATAAAAACTCTTTTATGAGTTATGTTAGATTATGACCTACTCTGTTTTGATTTTCAGCCTTTGTGTTTTTCATTCTGTTTTCTTTTTGTTTCTCATAATCTTGGTTTTGTTATGGGTATTTAGTTGATGGTATTGTATATGAATGTATAATGGTGTGAAAATCCTGTACTGTAAATACTGCATCGTAATTAACAGAAAAAGCGAAAGAAAATAAAAAAATATTAAAAAAAAAAGAATTATAAGGTAAATGTTTTCTACTCTTTCTACCCGCAATCCACTGCTGATGATGTCACTGACCATGTTATGAATGATGTAATAAGTGGACATGACTTACTTCATTGGTAGGCCTTCACATATATTATCTCCTCTGTATTCTTCAACAAGCGTAAAATTGATCTGCAACCCTGAGTAGGCCTCACCTTAAACAAACCTCTTGAGAGACCACACCTTATCGTCATCCTGAATTAATTATTTAAAATGTTAGGGACAGATTTATGATATATGTATGCCTCTTTTGCGCCACTGTGCGTCAGTTTTGTGACGCAGTGGCGGTGCAAAAGATTTGTTATGAGGCGTCAAAATTACAAATTGATGCATCTAGGCAAATGTGTCATGCTGTTTTAAAACCGTGCCACATGAAACCGATGCAGCAGTGATGAAAAATATGCACCATGTTGCAAGACAGGCCTCACTTGGGGCCATATGTATCAAGCTAATTAGAATGCTTTGGCGACATATTTCTGCTGATAAAAGCTGCAAAACTTTTATTGCCTATGTTGATGATATGGCTCTACGTTATTTACATTTCTTTGCTGTTTCAATTAATCTTTTTCTGTTATTTTTTCTTTTCTGTTTTCTATTTTTTCTCTCTGTTATTCCATATGTTTTAATCTTATTTTGAACATTCACTCACATTCTCCAAGAAACTCTTCTTTGTTATTGTTCTACTCTCTTTTTTTTCTTTCATTTCCTTATCCATTTTGTTTTTCGCAATTATACCCTCTTCCATCTTTTCTTCGGTAAATAGATCTATTAAACAGTATCTCTGGTTTACTCCCTATAGCTGTCTTTCTTTTAACATTACTCTCTGTTTACTTCCCTTATACTTACTCTTCTTTTTTTTTTAAAAAAATGTTTTGGTTCGCTCCTAGTTCGCGAACCGGGCAGCGAACGGGGAAGCGAACCAAAAGAAATAGAGCTTGCCAGAGTGCTAAACATTCTAGCAATTTTATTTGAAAGGGGAGGTAGTTCTGAAAAGAACTTTTTTTTTTATGTTTTTTTTTTTTTTTTTTTTCTGAACATTTTTTTTTTTTTTTTTTGGAACAGTTTTATGTTTTTTTTGTTTTTGATGGAGGGGAAACAACAAAAAACAGGCATTGAAAAGGGCTCAACAGGAGCAAAAAAAAAATTACTATCTGGGGCGGTTAGGGCAATTATGATTTTCATAAGCAACGTTCATTAACGATATGCTCATGTTACCACATGAAAGCAATGCACCGCAATACAAACAGGTTAATTTCATATGTAAAAAGTTCTGCTGAATGTTTGGCATGGTTTCCCGTGCCTCTGCTCCTGTCAACGATATTTGCGAAGTTGACCTGGCCACAGGAGTTGTTGTTGGATTATCCTGCAGGTCACGCAACTCTGCACGGCTGTAGTTCAATGGATGCCACCTGCTCATATGCCGATGCATGGTATAGTTCCCAAAGCTATACTTTTTATCAGTGCCTCTTGATAACTTGTATTTACAAATGAGGCAGGTGACATACTTAGCATTTACTTTCTTCTGCCCTCGAGGGAGTGAAAAAAACTGCCAAATGAAACTGGTTTTCCAATGGGAAACACGGGGCACCTCTTGTAAGATCTGTGGTCCTTCTGTCTCCTCTTCCTCTAGTTCATCCTCTTCCTCCTCTGTGTTGGTGATGAACTGGGGTGGTGGTCCTCTCTTCCCATGAGGAGGTGAAGGTGGTGGTGGGGGTGCACCAGCTGAAGCAACTACTGAAGCCATTGCTCAACTATGAAAAAGGGTCTTTCTCTCACCAAGATGAAAGTCAGAGTGAGGAAAGAAGGAGGGGTTTTCATCATTTGGGAAAAGCAAAAGTTCTAAACCAATGAAAAGTGTTATTTTTAGGTCATATGACCTAGTCTTACATCATTTGGAAACCAAAAGTGAAATGAACCAATGAAAAGTTTTATAAACAAGTCACATGACCTGTTCCGCTCACGTTACGCGGTGCGCGCCGCGCCCCGGATCGCTTCCGGTTCGCGGTCCGGAGCACTTCCGGGAGCGCTAACGCGGCGCGTCATAAGACGCATTACGCGACAACGTGATACGTCGCGCTTCCGCGACGCGTCACAATGTTGATTTCTAATGCGGCAGTTGCGCAAACGGAACGTTTACCGGTTCGCGGACTAGGTCGCGGCATCAAGATGAGCTAACGGGAAGCTTCCCGGTTCGCGAACCGGGAGCGAAGAAAAAAAATATTTAAAAAAAAAATTATTAATAAACATATAAAATATATTTTTGGATTTAAAGAAGAATACATTTTACAGCTACAGATATTAGCTTTTAAAAAACCAATGAAATTCACTGAAAAAACCATAGGTTATAGACCATATATAGTTAGGAATTAGCATTTACAAAACCTTGAAAATTCACTGAAAAAACCATAGGTTATAGACCATATATAGTTAGGAATTCGCATTTACAAAACCTTATTTTACTCACACAAACCATTGAAATTCCATATATAGTTAGTTGCACTAACTATATATCGCACACCCGCAATCCACTGCTGATGATGTCACATATTACATCATTCATGACATGGTCAGTGACATCACTGATGACATCACTGATGGCATCTCAAATGACATCACTGATGACAACATCCAGTGACTGTATGTTTCTGTAAAGTTAAAATATGTCTTAGATATTGAAGAATGAGTGGATGTATAAGTGTCTGGATGAAGGATTTAGTAGGTGCATGACTGACTGTATGAGTGAGTGATTAAATGTGTCTCACTGAGTGCATGGGTTAGTGACTAAACTGTCTTAATTTGTGCATCATTATGTCTGTTGTTCTGTAAACTGTTGCATGTGTTGATAAGTAGCTATATGAGTAACTATATGGGTTATTGATTGGTCGCCCAAGTATTTGTATGGGAGACTGAGTGTGTGTGTGGGTGGCTGGGAGGTGTATGACTCTGTGCATAGATGTGTGAGCAGTTGATTGACTAGATGTATGGTTTCAAAAGTGCATGTGGAAACAGCTGTATGGGCGGTTGACTGTGTGCATGAGTGTATTGGTGAGTGAATGGATATCTCAGTGCTACATGTCAAAGTAAGTACATATGTAAAACACAGTACATGTGAGAGTTGACATATATAAATAACTGTGCATAAGAGCCAGTGAATGTGTGAGTGGCTGTATGGATCATTGTGAACTTGTATCAGGGATTGTATAAGAGAGTAAATATGTGTTAGTATATGTTTGAATAAGTAAAGTTTGTATAACTGTATAGTTGAGGAAATGGAGGTGTGATTGATTCTTTGCATGACTGACTAGGTGTGTGAGTAACTCCATGGATGAGTGACAGTCTGTGAGTGTCTGTTTACACTGATTGTATCTAAGGTTATATTAGAGTCTGAAGAGGTTCATCGTATTATCACATGAATGATATCATCAGTGATGTGATCAGTAATGTCAAATGAGATGTCATCAGTGATGTCATCAGTGATGTCATTTGAGATGTCATCAGTGATGTCATTTGAGATGTCATCAGTGATGTCATCAGTGGTGTCACTGACCATGTCATTAATGATGTAATATGTGACATCATCAGCAGTGGATTGCGGGTGCGCGATATATAGTTAGTGCAACTAACTATATATGGAATTTCAATGGTTTTGTGTGAGTAAAATAAGGTTTTGTAAATGCGAATTCCTAACTATATATGGTCTATAACCTATGGTTTTTTCAGTGAATTTTCAAGGTTTTGTAAATGCTAATTCCTAACTATATATGGTCTATAACCTATGTTTTTTTCAGTGAATATATATATGTCTGCTTACTGTACATCCATGCACTCCTTCTGTCAGTAAGCACAAATCGAAAGAGCTTGAAAGAATTTATTTTGCAAAGCATCAAGCCAAACAAACCAAACGAGTTTTGCCGTGACCAAGGCGGTTTCGCCGAAACACGTTGGGTTTGTTTGGTTTGATGCTTTGCAAAATAAGTTCTTTCAAGCTCTTTTGATTTATACTTAATGTCGGAAGGAGTGCACGTATGCATGGATGCACGGTGAGCGGACATAGAATGGTGCACCACTGCTGAAATGTCCCGGCAACTCATGAGGAGGGGGCAAGTTTATCATGGGTGTATTTAAAGTGACTAGTGCAGACGTGACTACTTCCACCTGTGCAAATTGCGCTATAGACATTGAAGAGTTACTATCTCGGGTTTACTGACACAGCGATACTCATGTATATACTGTTGTAAAGAAGAAACTGACACCAGGAAAAGGTAAAAACAACCTTTATTCTTTCACCCAACTCTCCGAACTGTCAGGTGAATTCCAACATTCCAAAGCTGCCTCCAGGGGAACATACCAACAGGTGGAAGTCCAGAGGGGTGGGCGGAATGTGCCACTCGAGATAACTTAGTAACATACTTAGATTATAACATATACAAATAGGGTAAACATAGAATTAACAATAATAATATTGACAATTATTGGTTACATAATTCTATAAAATCCATAATATTTATAATATTTACAATCTTTGTCTTTGATTTGCATTCTATCAACATTAATGTTTTACCCCTTAATGTAATTTTGTCTATTCATGTCCTTGCATATCTCTGCACATGTATTCAAAAATATTCATATATACACAAGAAAATGTTATTATTTTATAGATAAAACTTTATGTATATTTATTTTAGTGCTTGCAATTATATTTAAAACATGTTTATATGATCTTCTGTACTGAAAGAACACTATTTTCTAAATTGAAATATTATAATATTATTAATTGTTATGAAATTATAATATAGTAGTGAATGTTGAAATATGATACAGTAAAAAATGAATTATTACCCCCCCCCTCCTCAGTACAAGAAAAAGTGGCTCGCCGCTTGATCCTGTTCCAATTAACATCCTGAAATCAGTCCTGCCCATTATCGCCACTCCAGTCATCAATCTGATCAACTCCTCGATCGAAGCAGGCCCAGTCCCACGGGACAGGAAAATGGCCATGGTCAACCCATTGTTAAAAAAAACTAACCTGGACTCTGGAGACTTATCCAACTACCGCCCCATCTCCCTTCTCCCAGGTATCAGTAAACTGGCAGAAAGATTTGTAAACCGCCAACTGTCCTCATTTCTGGAAGCCTTTAATCTACTCCACCCTTCTCAAACAGGCTTCCGCCCTGGACAAGGGACGGAGACGGCACTTCTTAAGGTGGTTGAAGAGTCTTGGAGGATTCTGGACTCAGGTGGCAATGTGGCCATTATTCTCCTAGACCTCAGTGCCGCCTTTGATACGGTAAATCACCGTATCCTTTTAGCACGTCTTAACAAAATCGGAGTCTCGGGAAAAGCCCTCTCATGGCTTGAATCTTTCCTTCAGGAAAGGTATTTTAAGGTATTTGAAGGGGACTGCCATTCATCGCTGATACCATTGCAGTGTGGGGTGCCACAGGGCTCCTCCCTTAGCCCCACACTTTTTAACGAGTATATGTCCCCCTTAGCTGAGATAGTGGCCCCCTACGGAATTGAACTAATCAGCTATGCTGATGACACGCAGCTCGTGGTCTCTCTGAACCAGGCAGAGTTGTCCCACACGAGTCTGAGTAACTGTCTTGAGGAGGTAGCAAAGTGGATGGGCCAGTCTCAGCTCAAACTTAACAATGAGAAGACCGAACTGATGCTACTGGGCAAGAAGGCATCATTCAATTCCCCCACTTTATGGCCCCCGTCCATGGGCATTGGTCCTACCCCAGGAAGCGTGATTAAGAATTTAGGATTCTGGTTAGATGAGGATCTGTCATTTAAAGTACAATCCAGGAAAACTGCGGCCACCTGTTTTGGCCTGTTCAGATCCATACGAAAAATCCTGCCTCAACTGCCTGATAGAGCCAAAAAGATCCTAGTTCAAGCCTTGATTTTATCTAGGCTTGACTACGGTAACGCGCTCTATCTGGAAGCCCCGGCCTCTTTGATCTGTAAACTCCAGGTAGTCCAAAATTCAGCAGCCAGACTGCTGGCGAGCACCAACCATCGCTCCTCAGCCAAACCAGCGCTAAGATCACTCCATTGGCTATCGATAAAAGAACGGATACACTTTAAGGCCCTTTGTATTGCCCATAAAAATCTCCAAGGCAAGGGCCCCCCGATCCTTACTAACCTGATTAAACCATACAAAATGTCCAGGAACCTGTGTTCCAATGATCTCAATCTGGCAGAAGTCAACAGAATCAATAAGGCCCGCTCTGGTGGCCGCCTTTTCTCTTATAATACCTGAAAGTTATGGAACTCTCTACCCCTCCCCCTTCGTCAGGAACCCAACCTTCTTACATTTCGCAAGAAAATAAAAACATGGCTTTTTCCCGGAAACTACTAATAATTAGATTCCATCTTTCATTCTCAGACCTCCTGGGATGCGCTGGGATGCTTCCGGGTAGCCATGCGCTATATAATAACTATTTTAATTTCATTCATTTCTTCATTTCATACATATTTTGTTTTCAATTTTATTGTTTTTAATAAATAGGAACTAAAAATGTTGTGTATATTATTTTTATTATTAATATTTTTAACAGTGATTTGCATTGTTTTTAAAAATAATTATCTTATATTTTTTGGGGCAAGTATATATTTACAAATTGAAATATATATATATATTTTTTTAAAAAAAATATTATTAATAAAACATATTTTTCATATTTTCTTATTTCTGGCAATGAATATATTGAAACTAAATTAGTGTTATTTATACATTTTTTCATTTATGAATATGTCAAGATATATTTAAAACAAATATAAACATATATGTGTTTATGATATATAATATGTGGGTATTATAATTATATGTGTATGTTGTTTTTGAATTTTATTTTTATGATTAATTTCTTTTTATGAATATTGATTTTTAAATTTAAACTATCACTTTTCATTATTTAATGTATTTTTTAGAGGGAATAGTACATTATTAATGTTTAGTCTCCAGCACCTTCCCAGAATTAATATAGTTTGGAACGAGAATAGTAAATTAAATATGTTTAGTGTCCAGCACCTTCCCAGAGTTAAAATAGTTAGGAGTGGGAATAGTAAATTATATATATTTACTGTCCAGCACCTTTCCTGACTTAATATATAATGGCGTGGGAATAGTAAATTATATATGTTTAGTGTCCAGCACTTTCCCTGATTTAATATAAGTTGGAGTGGGAATAGTAAACTATATATGTTTAGTGTCCAACACTTTCCACGAAGTAATATAAATTGGAGGGGGAATAGTACATTATATATGTTTAGTGTCCAGCACCTTCCCTGACTTAATATAAATTGGAGTGGGAATAGTAAACTATATATGTTTAGTGCCCAGCACCTTCCCAGAGTTAATATACTTTGGAGTGTGAATAGTAAATTATATATGTTTACTGCCCAGCACTTTTACTGACTTAATATAAATAGGAGTGGGAATGGTAAATCATATATGTTTAGTGTCCAGCACCTTTTTAACATTATTGTAGTGTATAGTGGGAATAGGTAAAACATAAAAATATATTTTGGAGTAAGCATAATGATGTATTCATAAAAATAATATGGGGATTTATTATGATGGTGGAAGGGCTGCCATCGCCAGATTGCGCTAGTGGGCATTCCGCCATCAGACAGCGATTTCCCGCACCCCAAATTAGGATGATGGGGGAATCTGAACACGACCGTGGCGGGCGCAAAGACTGCCCGCCACTGATCCACCACAAGAAATCGGTCCGTTTGCCTGGTGAAATGGTCAGCATACGTAAAATGGTGGCGGTGCCTAGCAGGCAAAGTCCGCCAAATTACAATGCTGCATCCCCGTCAGCCAGTGTATGGCCGTGGAACCGCCATTCACAGGCTGGCGGGAATTGTATTGGGGGCCTGTTGTGAGCCTACCTGTGGTGGTGGGGATGGGGTGGTGCACTGAGAGGGTACCCATGGTCCCCCCTACATGTCCATGTACTAAGTGGCAGGCACACGTGGTGCCTGCCACGTAGGGCAGGGAAATGCACGGCATGGCACTTTAACATTGTGGCAGGTGCTGCAGCCAGCAGCACCTGCCGCAATGTTAGAGATACATAATGCGACCGCCATCGTGGCGGTTGCATCGTAATCTCATGTGCAGGACTGACGCCTTGCAGGCGGCCAGTCCCAAGCCCCGAATCGATGGCGGTCGGATGAAAGTCCATCCGCCATCGTTATGACCCCCATAGTTTTTAAAGTAGATTGATGTAACATAAATATTTTTTTACATATGCAAGATTTAAAATAATGTAAAATAAATACAGAAACATGTTCATATTTTATTTAGATTCAAACATTGAGAAAAAAAAGAAAAAGCATTCTATTTTATTACCTATATTTCATATATGTTGTTAGACATTGGAAATGTTTTATTTTTTTATTTTTGACCTATTTTATATTTTGTAGATATGTATAGATTTATATATAATATTTTTGCAAACTCAGGATTAAACATTTTTGTTCTTTTTATTATAGTCATGTAAACATTTCTACCAAAATAAATCTAGTTATACATTCCTTTTTATACAATTCTTTTAAAGAAATCATGTTTTTGGTAACAGTGATACATTATTTAGATTGTAAATATTTATTACATTACTACATATAGGGCCCGATTCTGATCTCACTCGGAAAGCCCAATGGCCAAGTCAGTCCCCTAGAGCTTTCTGAACGACTCATGCTCCTGGGCTCTGAATGCTCAAGTACGATGCAAGAATGTTCTCGAACTACCTTTCTGAGACGACGACCGAGGAGACCGCAAGAAACTGAAATATAGCGAAGGTGAATATTGACATCACCTTTCGTGGATGTGTATTTTGACATCCTTTCTTTTCGCTGGAATATATTCATCACATAAAACTTGATCAGTCCATCACATTACAAAAGGATATTTGCCATCCAAGTTCCTGGAGACTGGTGCCATTACAGTAGCTGGAGATTGCTTTTTACTGTTAAAGTCCAGAACACAAAACAGTATCCTATCATTTCGCCCTGAAGAAGTCCTTTGGACGAAACGCGTTGGCTACTTGTATGTGAAGATTTGAAATAAAGCAAGAAAAGAATACATCATGGCTTATTGATATTTTTGACCTCATTGATACTATCATTGTACATTATATGGTGTGCTGAACCATTTTTTTAATTGTATACAGTGCCTTTGGCATTGACTCTGGAGGCCTAGGGGTATATGGCCTCAGGTTCTTGGCACCCACAGAAACAACCAGACCAAGATTTATTAGATTGAGTGCAGTCAAGTGTCTCACCCTGTACCCCTGTTCTAGCATCACAAATTGTTATATTTTAAGTAATATTATTCATATTTTACATATAAATAATATTAACTAGTACATAAGTCATTTTGAAATACAAACCTTTTTCATATCATTTATACATCTTTTCACGTTATTTAAAAATAGTACAAATTTTTCATATACATTGGCTATGAAATGTATATTTCTTTTATTATAATAATAAATATTAAGGTGCCCATTAGGATGGCGGGCGGAGGCACCCCCCCGGTACTGTCGATAGCAGAAAATGCAATTTTCCGCATGCCAGCAGCAATCCTCATGCCCGCCATGTTAGTATGGTGAAACATATCCCATTTCCCATCCACTGCGGTGCAACGTGAACCACCATAAAAATGCACCCACCACCGCGGCTGTGGGAGCCAATAGAGACCCACCGAGGTGTGGAATGACGTCCCAACCGCCGTACAAATCAGGATGCCCCAAACAGCCAGTCACACCGCAGCGGAGAAACCGCCCAACAAGAGACGGTGGAAGCACAACTGCGGAGAGCCAAACCAGATTCCTGGTCCCCACCTCCTGGTCCCGACCGCAATGGATCCAGCTATACATGCCTTCACGGTGCTGTACCTGATACCCTACCAGCAAGTTATGCACCGTTGCGGACGCCGCCGCGGGTATGCAACCACACAACTCTGCACACAGCCACAACACACAACTCCAGGGCTGATATACGGTACCTGTCCACACCAGACACCCAGGTGGGGACAGGAACACATCCCCAAGTGTACCCACCCATGTCCTACTTGTCACTAAATCACCCCTCCGCAACGGGGTCACCCATCTACTGCGATATCAATGCAATGTCCCGGTCACGTCACCGCAGCGTTGAAGACGCAGGAAAAAATGTGCACAATGTAGAAGGCAGGGCCAGCGCCAGGCATGGGCAGTCCACAAAGATCATAGGGCCACACCTCTACCCTCCACACACTAGGCCCCCAAACCCATTAATGTTCATGCTATGTGCCCCTCCTGTGTTCCCCCTTACACAATAACCAGCCATGTTAACCCACACCCTGCATCACATTTCAAACAAAAAGGGAGACAGTCTCAGGCAGTGGGGCTGCACAGGAACGCACAGCACATAAGCTCAGGGACAAGGCAACCCTTACACCACACTACACTCATGTCAAGCAAACTGAGTCCAATCACAAAATGAATATGAACAATCACTCAACTAGACACACCCCACACTGACACACAGCCACATACACAGACCAGATGACAGCAGCAATGGAGGACAAGAAATGGGCAAAGCTACATGGAAAGTCAAGGAGCTAGCCACAATGCATGTGTATATCACATGCAAGAGAAGGAACATATAACAACACCCTTAGCCCATCAAATCACACATGGCTGGTACAGTGAGTAAAATTAAATTAAACTTCACCTCTGTGCAACAACTCAGGGAGACAGCAAGGCAACCCATGCATAGGCACGGGGTTGATAGAAAGTCTCTGAAGTCAAACAGTGATCAGCCACACATATGTATCCAACACCTTTACAGGTGTATGTCATCAGCACAACACACAGGGCCCATTGTCACACTCCATGACTGTAAAGCACAACATGTATCCTTCACACATACCCCTCCTCTACCCACCTCACACCTGCAACACTCAACACCAGTGTCAAACACACAGAATGGTGCCAATAATGTCCTGTGAATACACTGACAAACAATCACACTACCTGGGGGGATCGACAAACATCACCCACACACACACACACACACACACGGATGCCTGAACCAATGCTGGCACAAAGACAACAGCCAAATACAAATCTCACTAACAACATACACAGGAGTAAAACAAGCTCAGACCTGTGCAGTAAAACAGTGGAAAGGCAATGGGAGCCTAGACAGAACAGGAGTACACAACATCATCACTCAGGAACAATGCACAGACAACATACCCCAACACAGACAAGAAGTGCATCATCTCTAAACAATCATGGACACAAACTGGAAGCAATGGGCCAATAAGAAAACACAGACAGACATACCACACCATACATCAAGTCAACTTGAAGTCATAGTATACCACATGCTTGCACATGCACAATCCTGACAAGTGACAGGTCAAATATGAGAGGAGCAAACCCCAAGGATGCACTCAAAACAAGCCCAGGAACAAGAATAGCCCTAAGTGCATGTGACAGACACACAAGCAATGCACACTACACTTGCAACACACATCTGAATGTATCACAATGCACAAACAAATTACATACAATGACATGCAAATAAAACTTCACACACAGAACATCTGTCAGCTGAAAGAGACAACACAGACCACACACTGCACACATCCACAGCAAACACAAAACAGATGCACATGCCAATTCACCACACTGCAAAACACAGCTGGACATCAGGGGATGCACACCAGGCAAGAATACGGCAACATACACTCACTGCAATGCTCGTACAACAAGCAATGTGTGCACACCAAACATACCAGTTCCACACAGATATGAGTGCCACACCATGAACCCCCACAACACAAATCACCTTAACACACAAACATCACACTCAGGAAGGGAAGAAGTACCTCAGCAAACACACATACAGCTCACCCATCACCCACAGATGCACAAGTCTGGGACACCCAGGTGAACACAACATGACAGTTGAACTGCATATGAGCAACCTTGACTGTAAAACAGTATAAGAAAATCAAATTTAACTAATTGGGAAATTGTCCTGAGTGGCACATTGGTCCTGTGCACAGATCAGCACCACAAAGAATAGTGTAACAAAAGAAGTGGTGGGGAGGCACACACACTGGCAACCCAAGGGGATAGGTAACATGAGAGTGAAGTGGTGTGCACGTCAGTAGTGGACATATCAGGAGTGCACCATACACAAATACATGGAGTGCTCACTCACAATGGGTAGGCATCAGAAGCACAGATAGAGATGTAATAACTAACCCTGGGTGTAGTTTGCAAAGTACCGCTACTCGTAGCTACACGAAGTGCACTTCGCACTACGCGAGCTAGGCATAGCTACGTATAGCTACACATAGCTACGCAAACTGCATAGTGCACCGTGAAAAATGCTGTTCGCACTGATTGCACAGTGCCGGATGCTTGTCCTCACTGTGCAAACAGTGTAAACCGAATCTTGAACAGAGCGAGCGGTCTTTTTCTGCATCTCGAGTAGATTTCTACTCAAGCAGCAGCTTTCTCAATGCGGACTGGTAGTTTCTTATCGTGAGCAGTTGCGAGCATACGCGACCACTTGCAATGAGTAACCTGACCTCCCCATGTTGAGAATCTCACCAGGAGGTTTATTTTTCACGCTTACGATCGGCAACTTGATGTTGCTGATCGCGAACGAGGAAAAAGTCTCGCCGGGATGTAATTTTGCTCGTTAGTGGTCGCCAACTTGACGTTGAGGACCGTGAGCAAGCAAAAAATGACTGCTACACTACATAATGCTGTTTGCACTGAGCTACGTGCAATTTGCTTAGTGCGAAGTAGCGCAAACTTCGCAAACTACTCCAGCGTAGCGTAATACTTCACCCAGGGTCAGTAATAACTCCACATGTCATACTGCAGCCCAAAAAGCTTCAAGTGACAGCAATACATGAGAAAACACACCAACAATGTCAGTGTGGCTGAGCAAGTCTGCACAGCGAGCACAAACAGTATCAAGACACATGGCTGATCAACAAAAAACAACACTGACTTCCCAGTCACACACTCTGCATACTAACAATTGGCACCAACAACAAGTAGGTGTCACACAGAGGTGCAAGAACACACCAACACACTGCACAGTGCACAACCTACAACTCCCACATGTGCACGCAATCACAAGCACACAGCTGAACTATCAAAGTAACAGGCACTCAAATCCAGGATGACACGTGTGCAGTTTCCATCGCAGGGGCACACACACATCAACACTACTGATAAAGTCACCCCTTCACACTGCACAGTTACTGACCACCAGTGTGCACACATTGAAATCTACCCTTGTGACTGTGATGACTGGCCATCACAAGATGACCATTCACCAACACTGCTGGCCACACATCAAGAAAGATCACATAGACATGATGGACCCTGGCCAGCCTGCCTGCAATACTGTGGATAGCATCACACTCTGTGCTGGCAGTGCGTCTAAACATGACGTGTACAATTTAGCTAACATCACCATATATTGATTAGGATAACAGTATCTCATCACAAACAACCATCATTGCACCCCCAAGCATCACAGTCAATATGAACTGAAGTGCCTGTCACCTCTGCAAAACCCTGGAAAAGTAAAAACAGCCATTGTCAATGTTAAAGTGGCATACAGAGCATGTGTCACATTAAGGCATACCCACACATATAACCCTTTATTTAGCAAGGACACTGACAGAGCAGACAACAGGAGTAATATGGCTGAGATACCCGCCACCCCCTCTCAACACAATCCCCAAGGATGGGAAACCGGAAACAGTTCTGAAGTTTTTTGGAAGTCGGGAGGGAGTGACCCTCCCGGGCCGTATTTTATTAAAATATGAAACAAAATTAAAACATTAAATCAACAGTTTCATATTATGTACAATTTCATTACCACATTGCGATGTTTGGCTAACCTTAACATATCCTCTAATACAAAGGTTCTCCTAGCCGAACTAGCATCCTACCAACATTTACTTAATTTTTGAAATTGTACATCCTAACGTTTAAGGGCCAACGGCAAGGTCGTAACCGGTGTCAAGATCCCTAACCCAGACATATCCCACTCACTTGTGAGGGGCAGCACGGAGGCATACCTCAAGTGCAACTACCAATTTCCCTTGACTTGACGGGGGCCCCAATAAAACTCGACGCCACTTAAAGGTCGTACGAGGACTCGTGTGAGGTATCTAGAAGGTAGCGTAGACCCCCCCCCAAACCCCACACAACTTACCACATCTGCCGTCGCAGACGACCTGGCCCCGGGAAATTCCACAGGAGGGGGCTGTAACCCCTCCTACACATGAAGGGGCCTTGACCGCCTTCCCTTTCCTTTCGGCGACCCATCCTTAGAAGGGACCGCCTCCCCGTTGAGGGGCCAATGGCCACCTCCCCCGAGCGCCCCCATCCGTAATGGGTGACGCCCACTCATAGGGATCTTCCAATTAGTGCTCACCGATCATGACCTTACCGCCCGACCAAATAAATACGACAATGCTAACTAAACAACTAAAACTAAATTATAACGGACAACAGCAATAACACTTTATTCAAAGCATGCTTACTGATTAAACATTAAAGCAGAATTACTTTATTTGCAAAACATAACCCCAAACGATCACTTTATTGCATACTCAAAATTCTTCATGATAACACGACAACCTGTAAACGAATTTCAGAATTAAGCATCAAACTTTATTTAAAAACCATTCGCTGTCTTCAGGGGCTGGTGGGTGGGTCAAAATTGGCTCTTCGTTCCGTCTCGAGCTCACGTGCAGCGAGGAGGTGCAGCTTCAGAGCACAGGAACAAGAGGATGCTTTCTGGTCTTGATCCTCCTTTTATCCGTCTTCAGGGCGGGAGTAGACCCGCCCCTGCCTGCCCCGAGGGCGTGGCCAGCCGCGTCAGTGTCTAGGCCAACCCACTCTAGGGCGGGAAAAAGCGCGCCCCGGCTACGCCGCTTCGGGCATACCAGCCGAGACTCGCCTCCCGCCCAAGATGGCTTCCCGGGGGGATCGTGGTACTCTGCCATACATGCGGGGGGACCGATTGGTCGCCCCTTTCCATATGGCTGAGATACCCGCCACCCCCTCTCAACACAATCCCCAAGGACGGGAAACCGGAAACAGTTCTGAAGTTTTTTGGAAGTCGGGAGGGAGTGACCCTCCCGGGCCGTATTTTATTAAAATATGAAACAAAATTAAAACATTAAATCAACAGTTTCATATTATGTACAATTTCATTACCACATTGCGATGTTTGGCTAACCTTAACATATCCTCTAATACAAAGGTTCTCCTAGCCGAACTAGCATCCTACCAACATTTACTTAATTTTTGAAATTGTACATCCTAAGGTTTAAGGGCCAACGGCAAGGTCGTAACCGGTGTCAAGATCCCTAACCCAGACATATCCCACTCACTTGTGAGGGGCAGCACGGAGGCATACCTCAAGTGCAACTACCAATTTCCCTTGACTTGACGGGGGCCCCAATAAAACTCGACGCCACTTAAAGGTCGTACGAGGACTCGTGTGAGGTATCTAGAAGGTAGCGTAGACCCCCCCCCAAACCCCACACAACTTACCACATCTGCCGTCGCAGACGACCTGGCCCCGGGAAATTCCACAGGAGGGGGCTGTAACCCCTCCTACACATGAAGGGGCCTTGACCGCCTTCCCTTTCCTTTCGGCGACCCATCCTTAGAAGGGACCGCCTCCCCGTTGAGGGGCCAATGGCCACCTCCCCCGAGCGCCCCCATCCGTAATGGGTGACGCCCACTCATAGGGATCTTCCAATTAGTGCTCACCGATCATGACCTTACCGCCACAGGTCCGGATAGTTGACCGGCTATCCGGACCCCCCACCACGCTCCTACCTAAAGGTCATGTTTTAACGTCTTCAACCAAGCTATGAAGTCTCCTATGAGTAACTCATTCCCCATTCGAGACAAATGCACACCATCCCTCAAGTACATACTGTCATCATTAATACACCCATGCGAGATAGAATGCAGTGTATTGGACCGGAACAACCTACTCACTTTATTATTAATTTTTCTCACAGAATGATTTAAAGCGGAAACCGAAAAAGCCCCCCGCCACACTTTTCGTGGGATGATATGGGACCATGCAATTGTGCACCCTGGAACTCTCCTCGCTAACCAACTCACAGTGGAAAGCATTGCCTCCAGGAGAAGTCGTCTACCAGTGGTGACCAAATCATTGCCCCCAAGATGTACTATGACTACAGACGGCGGTGACCTCATCCGCCCTAGCAAACCCTCGAAAAATGATTGAAACTGGTCAATACAGAGACCGCCCTTTCCGTAGAAGGACACACTGTACCCGTATTCCCCAGCACCGTGCACCATGTCACCTGCTTTGAATACGTCCGCGGCACGCCTCACGTATGAGTGGCCCACGACCCACACCTCCTTTTTCACAGTCGGTGATGTCTGACCGCTGGCCCAGTGTTGGGTCGACTGCATAGTCCGCCCCGCCTCGTAGGCTTGCGTAACTGAAAACCAAACAAAACAAGAAGCGTGAGTACATCATTACAGCTTCACCACATGTGCAAACGCACACACCTTTTATACCAATTGGAGGACCAATGCCCCACCGTTTAACTTGTTCCACATTCAGAACCCTGGCTGTAGCCAACAAAAACACGAAGCGTGAGTTCATCATTACCGCTTCACAACATGTGCAAATGCACATACCTTTTATAACAATTGGAGGACCAACGCCCCACCCGTTTAACTTGTTCCACACTCAGACCCCTGGCTGTAGCCTCTGTAGCAGCCCCTATCCGAAAGGAATGGGTCCCAAACTCGCCCGGGTTCAAGCCCGCAGCCGTAATTGACATCGCAAGCACCCGCTGAAACTGAAACCTTGTCAGTGGGGTGGCGTCCGCGTGTCTCAACAAGGTCCCCCCCCATGATGCCACCCTTTGTGTTAAATAATCCTCTAAACACTTCACTGGGCATATGGACGACCCGGGAATCCTGCGTATAATTATGCAGTCACCCATCCCACTCTGATCGGTCTTGGACCTCACAAACGAGACAGTCATTGCCTCTCCCTTGATCTGAACGTGCTCTGCGCACAGTCCTCCCATTACATCCTGCTTGTTCCTCGCCACTAATTCGCTTACTCGCATAGCCCCATGAAATGCCAGCGTAAAAGCGGCTCGGAATAACACTGTCTCAAACTGAGATGAACATGTTGTAGGGAGTCTGCATAGTAACTGGGCCAACCTATCCAAACCTATCGGGCGCCTCTCATCTATTCTGCGACCCTCAAGGCGTTGCCACCCACGTAGCGCTTTTTGTACAACGAAAGACGCTGTCGGGTCCTGGATCCCATGAGCCTTAGCAACAAAGGAAATGGCAGCCCGATGCCTCTGGGCCATGGCCACCGATTTTCCTGCCAGATGTAATGACATCAGAAAGTTCACTACCCATTCCTCCTGGCCCCAAAGCTCCTCCCTAGCAGTCCCCAAAAAGGCTAAATAGGACCGGAACGCCCCTTCGTATGCCTTTCTCGTCCTGGGTGCTAAACTCTCTCCCACGAGGTTACGAAGTTCGGGGCACCGAGAGACCAAAGAGCTTCGGGAAAGGGTGCTGGCTCCGGGTCCGCTGTGGGAAGACAACCCCAGAAAGCCTGCATACGAAAACGAGAAAGGGCATCAGCCGCCTGATTCAATACCCCCGGGACATGTCTCGCTTTAAATAGCACATTCAATTGCATACACAGTAATACAATTTCCTTCAGCAATCTTAAAATCCATTTACATCGTGCTGCCTGGCTATTGATACACTCCACCACGGTCATATTGTCGGACCAAAAAACCACAGAGTGATCTCTAAACCCTTCGGGCCACGTTTTCAGGGCCACCAAAATGGGGAAAAGTTCCAGGAAGGCAATGTTACTTGTCAGTCCACTGTCATGCCACCATACCGGCCATTTCTGTGCAGACCATCGAGTACCGAAAATGGCACCAAAACCTATGCTCCCTGCAGAATCTGTCCACAGCCCCAGCTCCTCAGAGGACACGGCCGGCTTGTTCCAGACGACTCGACCATTGAAACCCGCCAGAAATGCCAACCAAATGCGCATGTCCTGGCGGACCTCTGCTGAGAGCCTTGTGCGATGGTGGCCCTCCTTCAGTCCGACCATGGCTTGAGCGATCGAACGGGAAAAGGGGCGGGCCATTGGTATAACTCTTAAGGCAAAATTCAACTGTCCCACTAACTGCTGTAATTGATGCAGCGTAACTTTAGATTTACTCATACACATTTGCAGGGATGCCCTGAACTTTACCACCTTATCCCTTGGTAAACGGAAACAACCTTCTCCGGGGTCTAACTCGATCCCCAGAAACTCGAGGCAAGTCGAAGGACCCACCGTCTTACCTGGTGCCAGTGGCACGCCAAACTGATTCATTAAAACACAAAATGCATCCAAAGCTTGCCCACATTCCGGATCCCCGGCTGCCCCCAGGAACAAAAAATCATCAAGATAATGCATCACATGTTGAAAACCCGTCTTCTTATGAAGGCCCATTGCAGGAAACTACTGAATTTCTCGAAATAGGCACAAGAAATAGAGCATCCCATCGGCATACACCTGTCCATGTAATACTGACCTTGAAACATGAAACCTAGTAGACGCTGATCGTCTGGGTGTACCGGGAGCAACCGGAACGCTGACTCGATATCGGATTTTGCCATCAGCGCACCGGGCCCCAGGCGATTCAAAATGGCTACGGCCTCATCGAAGGATGCGTACCGCACCGAACACATTTCCGGGTCTATTGCTTCGTTTACGGAAAGACCACGTGGGGCTGACAAATTATGTATCAGCCGAAACTCACCCGGGTCCTTCTTGGGGACCACTCCCAAAGGCGAACAAACAAAGTTAGCAACCGGGGGTACACTAAACGGACCGGCGACTCGACCTCGAGTAACCTCCTTCCGTATCTTCTCCTGTACCACGGTCGTATGCTGCAACACCGATATCTGATTTTTGCATTTATCCACACCCTGAAAGTCCCCCACTGGGATGCGGAAACCATATGAAAAGCCGTTCCGTACCACCCCAGCAGAAGCACGATCCGGGTATTCACTGAGCCAGGGAATCATTGCCAAGGTATCAATCGGGGTAGGTAAAGGCGCCCCTCGGACTATGTTAGACCTGTTTGGCGCCTCCTCTACCCCCGTTATCACCCGTTTTGGCTCTGCACGTGGACTCAGGATGGGATGATTGCCCACATCCACTACATTCGTGTCTAAATTTGCACGACCCGTGGGGCCTAGTACATTTACCCCTGTTAAAGTTCCAACAAACCCCCTTTTTACCTGCATTGCCGTTAGGTCTTGAGTGATTGTCGGTACCCGTACCTGATCGAAAGGGCGTCCCCGCATACTGACGGGAGGATTCGCCCACGTTACTCCCCACTAATGGCAATTTCAACATACCAGTATCCTTCATTTTGGACCAGGACACAGAATCATAACAATCCCAAGTTAAGCTTTTATCATGTTCTTTTGCTTTTCTGAAAAGATTATCATAACAGAACCAATGATTACCCTCGTGTGATATCGAGTACCCCATGATCCGTGACTGATAAATCGGCAATTCGGGCAGTAATTCGGGCCTTCGTTCTCCCAAGATCGATGTGAAAACCCCCCAGGCCTTGCCCCAATTGCCAATGTTTTCATTTACCTTAAAGGCGGCCATCTTTGCGCGCCAAACACTCGGATGCATTAGATCCTTCTGACTTTTAACATGCTCCATCTCATAATGGTCAGTAAGCAACGAGAAGATGTTTACATATTCACCTGCCCATATCTTTTCTTTAACAGCTAAAGGGACATGTTGACCCAACTTTTCCCTACGAGAGGGTGCAGACTCCTCTCTAGCAATCGGCAATGGCCGCTTACCTGAATTGGACGCTGTCTCTGCGACTAAAACCGTCCCCTGTGGCTTCTCTACGACCGCAGCCGGCGTGGACGCCCTCGCTGCCTCTCGCGTCTCCCGCAGTTGTTTCATCAACACCTGCGCGTCGACAGCCGTGGCGCCCTTGCTACCTTTACCCAACCACGCTGCTAGTTGTGCTGCCAGCTCGGGCGGCATATCTTCCCCGGACACGGGGGTGACCACAACGGGAATCGGATTCCCTTCCTCCGGCACGGGAGTGGGTGTTTCGAGCGGGACACTGGGACCCGGGACATTTCCCCCTGCCTCTCCTCTCCTAGGCCTCTTGCCTTTTCCTCCCGGGGCTGATCCTTCCAACGGACGTTTCGGCCCCTCCTCCTCGCTTTTATCCATCCGCCTCTTTAGGTCGGTCATCTCCTTCATGAGAACACGCAGCATCTGCTCGGTAGTCATTCGCTTTCCCGCCTTCTTCGGCATTCTCCAGCAGAATATCTAGAAAACAAACAAGAGGATTACAACGCTCAAAATTGGCTCTTCGTTCCGTCTCGAGCTCACGTGCAGCGAGGAGGTGCAGCTTCAGAGCACAGGAACAAGAGGATGCTTTCTGGTCTTGATCCTCCTTTTATCCGTCTTCAGGGCGGGAGTAGACCCGCCCCTGCCTGCCCCGAGGGCGTGGCCAGCCGCGTCAGTGTCTAGGCCAACCCACTCTAGGGCGGGAAAAAGCGCGCCCCGGCTACGCCGCTTCGGGCATACCAGCCGAGACTCGCCTCCCGCCCAAGATGGCTTCCCGGGGGGATCGTGGTACTCTGCCATACGTGCGGGGGGACCGATTGGTCGCCCCTTTCCATTGTCTTTATTCACATATTGCATAGATAGGCATCAAAAGTAGACAAGAGCAAGACCAGTAGCTAGTCCAAAGTGCAGAGTAGGTACATAAGAGGCTGCAAAGGGAATTAGCAAACACAGCAAGGCCAGTGGTCAGTCCAAAGTGTAGAGTAGGTACATCAGAGGCTGCACAGGGAATGGCAAACACAGCAATGAACATCATGGCAAGTGGCCAATACAAAGTGCAGAATAGGTACACGAGAGGCTGCACAGGGAATGGGCAAACACAGCAATGAACATCAAGGCCAGTGGCCAGTCCAAAGTTCAGAGTAGATACAGGAGAGGGTGCACAGGGAATTGTCAAACACAGCAATCAACATAAAGGCCAGTGGCCACTCCAAAGTGCAGAGTAGGTGCATGCAAGACTGCACAGGGAATGGGCAAATACAGCAAGGCCAGTGGCCAGTCCAAAGTGCAGAGAAGGCACATGTGCGCATTAGATCCTGCACAGGGAATGGGTGAGACTGTATACTGCCATGGTCAGCAACACAGCTAGGGGGATAACACCGGGAGAGACAGGTGTGTGAGGGAGACTTTGATTCAGACTTGGCTTTCAGTCAGACTGGGAGGTGGCCAGTTGGAGGACTAGACCGGGGAGAGAGAGGGCCAGCTGAAGTAGAGGCATCAGTGGCTTTGGAAGCCTGAGGGCTGCTTGGACCTGGTGGTGTGGTGGCACGTGGAGGTGGAGTCATGCTGCCATGAGACAGTGTGGGAGGGAGAATTTGGAGGGGTGCCTTTCCACTTCTTGGGGAGTCTAAATGGAAGTTTGTTCTTGGGGGAGTGGTAGGTGTTGCGGCCACAACAGGCACACTCTCCACCAAAGGTGCACCAGGAGCAGCCGGTGACCCTCCGTCTGGGAACCTGCTGGATCCAGATGTACACTTGGTCTGGCCTTGCCTTTTCTACCCCATCATATGTTGAACAGGTGAACCACCACAATGACCAACCTTCCCTGCTTCACAGGGTTCTGGATGGGAGTTGAGGTTGTGGGTGAAGCTGTCTTAGGGGCATTTTCTGTGGACCCTTAGCTGGCACCAGCTTCACAGCAGGAACTGACTGCTTTGCTTTGCGAGACGCTTTTGGGACAGCAGAGTCCTTTGCTGGGAATGCCTCTGAGCCATGTGAGTACGAGGCCTGCTATTTGGCTTTATGCCCCTGAGTGTCACCTGAAGGGCTATTGCCTTTGCGCTCTGGGGTGGCTTTGATTTTTGGAGGGGATGGTGTCTCACCCTGGCCCGCTTAGGCTGCTGCTGTTGTGTTCTGTATCTTGAACCTGAGGTCTGTGGTGTGTGGTCACTATGGTCCGATGTAGCCACTGGCAGGGGGGCGGCCAAAGGGACTGGAGCTGGACTCTGAGACTGTGCCAGCTAAATGGCTGCTGTCACTGCGGAGGACAAAGACTGTCTGGTGTAGCCTACCCAAGTCTGAATGAATGCCCTAAATGGAAGCAACTACCTGTGCCAACTTTTTGTCATCGTCTTGGAAGGCGCTGATGAGAGTTGTCTGGTCCACACACAGACGGTGCAAAAGGTCCACAGACTCAACACTGATGGCAACAGGGGAGACAGGGGCAGGGGCAGCGGTGCCTGTGGTGAAGGACACTCTTCGCTTCTTACTGGTGCAAACTAGGGCAGCATTAGTGGACGTAGCTGGGAGGGTGAGCACTGGACGCAGTGTGGTGGAAGAGTAAGCATAGTTCCCACTCCCTGTGCCCGCCAACATAGATGTGTCCCGCTGGCATCAGATGACTTTGAGGTTGGTGTCTCTGGCTGTGATTCCTCAAGCAGACTCCTGTCCCCCTCCGAGGTGCTGGTCGCATCAGTGTCAGTGTGCTCATGTGTAGTAGTCATGCTTGATGCCTCACCACTGGTGTTAGTCTCCTGTCCTTCTGTGGCTACGGTAGATGCTGCAAGAAACAGAGATGTAGGGTCAGTTCTGTGGGATTAACACAACCATCATATGCAAGCAAAGCACAAAACAAGGTGATGATATCCCCAAGTTGCACACCACCCTGTGCAGTAACACCGTGCAACCTCAATTCACCACTAGATTTTTGTGTGCCATCATGCAAACTTGGCATACGTGACCCATGTGATGGCCATACAGCCAAATAGCCTGCTGGTGGCTATGTGTAACCAGACACACAGATCCCTCTGAGCACACCTAGAGCCTTCAGGGGGGGAAAGATGTAACTCCCAACATGTTGCCACAGTCACATCTGGAGGCAGCAGAAGGGGAAAACACCGATACAGACTCTAACACATCAGTACACAATGGCCATGAGCTCATGCCATCCACCATGTCATACTTTGGGGCACAACTACAGTTGTACAATGATGCCAGATGTGTAGTCCTCAAAATTCTGACGTCAGGCAATGCACAAATTGATGAAAGTACACTCAGAAGATGCACACTGCCGTTCTCTTCCATGGGATGTCCTTGACTACCCCAATTTAGAAGATGCCAGAAGGCCACAACACCAAATGCAATGTCAAGGGCCATTACTCCAATGACATGAGAAAGTACAGGTAGGGAAAATGCATGACAACTGCACCCAACACAGAGGTCACTTACAAGCCATTGCATCACACTAGCAACATCACAGAACCCAGCACTGGACCAGACTTGGAACACATGCAGCCACTCAAAACCAAAGTCACCCATCCCAGAATACTCACCCCCAGCTTGCTGCTTATGCTCCTTCAAACGTGCATCCAGCTCAGGCTGTGTCACAGCTAAGATGTGGGCCATTAGTGGTGTCATGCTCCAGCCTGCCAACCTTCCGGTCGGAGGGAGCAGCCCCAGGGTAATCGCTGCCACGTTTTTGCTCAGCAGGCAGACGTCATCCCATCTCTTGTAACAGTGTGTTCACCATCGGTTTGAGACACCAGGAGCTCACACCTTGCATGTAATGGCCCTCCACATGGCCTTACGCTGGTAGACTTTGAGCTGCAGGCATGGGAGACAAGAGCGGGACAAATCAGTGACACAGTGTTATGTACCACTATCTCTCAGTACAGGAGCATGATACTAATTCAGCAGGCAGAGATAATACAGCATCTCACATAGTAAACTAGCATGGGAGAATCATACGAAAATGCATGCAGGTATGAGAATTGACACAGTACCTGCCCATCTCATACACATGCAGGATGCCAGCACAGAAAGTTATATGTAGGCTGCCCACATCTACTATCCAGTTTGTGGGTGAGCAAGACAAACATTACATTGGAAATCTTGTTTCGAGGCAGACTCACTTTGTCCAACACTGCAGAGCCCTCAATGTCCTTGCCCTGTGAATGGCTCACTGTGACATGAAGGTCACATTGAGGGACATGATCTCACCTTCTCACAAGGCCTGTCATGAGCAATCTACAGGGCTGAGATGGCTCTTTGATGGATAGTCCATCAGACAACCCATATGTTTCACTCTGTACATTCAGTGATGTGTCCTTGTCAGATTGGGCAGTGACTGTGCAGGCAAGGTGGGCTCACACTGAGGTACAACGTGAACAATGTTGTGCCAAGAATCAGAAAGTTTCAAATATTATTTTAAATATCTACAATTGTACGACCTGATATATTTGATGCCGTTAATGCACAACAACTGTGACAAATGTCTTTTTAAGTTAATTTCTGTTTGTCACTGAACAGTGATCTTTTTGAGACAAAAGAGAGCAAAAGAAAGGGTGTATATGAAAGAGTATTCGGATTTAATATTTGTTACAAGGGTACATGATAGATATACAACGTTGTAAGAGAACATACAAATAAATTGATCTACAAAAATTCTCTATACAACAATTGCAGAAGCTTTTCTACCTATTTACAATCTAATTTATTATTCGGTAGAAAAAGCAATCGTCGACGTTTCGGTCTCTATTCTTGCGTTTCCGAGACCATCCTCAGGACATAAAAAATCATATCTTGGGAGACCCTAAAAATAACAAAGATGCCATTAAAAAACATTTAAGTATCCTATACTTAGGAAATAAGCAGTTATCAAAATATAACACCCTAAGCTCTCAATATTTTATAAAACAAAATACATTGTATATCTATTTACATATCATTCTAGAATTTGATTCAGAATTATCTAAGTTATACATCCCAAATGTTTGCTTCCATCAAATGCAATCATTGTATTGATGTCAATTTCACAATTGAATTGTTTTCTGATTCAACACAAAATGATATAGTGCCTTAAATGATTTAAAAATGACCTTTCAAACAAAGTGGTTTGCATGATTGTCAAAGCAGAAGGATAAAGAGTCACTCATGCTTGAACTGTTGTTACATTTACAAGAAAACATTGATTTGTAATAATACCTCAATTTCAGTTATTAAATAATGTCTATATCTTTTGGAACAATGTAATCCATTATTTATTGCATTTACTTGAAAATAGAGCTTCAAAAATGATGTCTTAGCCTTAAAGAGTGTCATGTATATATATAAAATCATTACCTCAATCACGAAAATTCTGAATATAGTGGTAATGTGTGACACAGCATAAATCAAAATGATTGTATCTCTCTTAGTAGAATAACCTGCATCACAACCAAAAGAAATGTCTGTTTGAGAACACTGGCCTTAGAGACAATATTTTGACTGACATCGACATCCACAAGTTAAATATGTCTTCCATGAAATCGGTCTATGAAACTGCTCTATGTCCTTTGCTAGTTTTTCAGATAACTTAAAAACAACCAGGACTGAACATTAGTCTCTAAAGGATTGAAGGCATAGCACTCAGTGTAATTACTAAATGCTGGTTTATACTAATTTTTCTAAAAAAACGGAGAGAGTGGGGGGGGGGAAGCCTCTATTTCTTTATATCGAGCAACTAAATTTAAGAATAGAAATTTATTTATAAGAAATATCACTACATGGATCGCATTATCGTACAAGCGACAAAGAACAAACTGTCTCAGCATGGTCCATAAATACCTGTTTGAAGTCCTTATTCGCCTGACTTCATAGATGTAAAGAAAAGGAATTGGGCAGATAAGATATCTGTGGACAGGTGGAGAGAAGCGATTAATTCCTATGCTTGTGTTACGCTTAAACAAATATAGTCTATCTCACTATCATCTTATTTTGTACCTCAATCAGGCCAATCCAATATTAACTGTTAGGATTTAGTTAATCAAAACACATAAGTTAATGTTATGGTAGGGGGCCTACAAAACTGTGAAATTTAAATTACTAGTGTGGGACCTCCGATATTATGAGGTTTTCAACAGCTTAATTCAGAGAGTAACATACCTAAGAAAATTGTGAAAATCTCCTATCGTATTATTCTGGCGTTTGTAGTTACAACGTTGAGTCTATTGCAGTCAGCTCTCAACAACTGAAAAACACCAAAAATGTGTATTAGTTAAGGGTTCAGTATAGAATTTTAGCCAAGCAAGTTGGAGGGAATTAGGGGGAATTATCTAAATTGCCTACTCTGTCAAATACCTGAAATTCGTTTGCTGCAGCCTGTCACTTCCAAGTCAGTTCAGGAGCAAGAATGAATGCATGTAACCCGAAGCTTTTTGAAGGGCTTCGTTTGGAGATCAAAAGAGGACTTTCATTTAGAGATCAAAAGAGGACTATCGTTTGTCAATGGGCCCCATGTGTCTGATAGCAAACTGGCGGCCATCTTGGAAGGTTATATTTTACATATAATTCATATAATTCACATATAATTCGAGCTTGCTAATCAAAGTATAGCTTCATCTTATAAAATAAAGAAAACAATATAGCAAAATTACTGTTCATCAAAGCAAAATGTTAGATTTTTGTAATTTTTCGTTGCATAATTACACAGGCTCTAATTAAAAATAAAGTTCACCAAAGGTTGCCAAACAGTCGCAAACCCTACTAATAACTGCAAAGAAAACTTTATCTGGCATCAGTGCATAAATCGTTAGGATGTCCTTAAACCGGCAAATAGTATCCGTAGAGGTTTTCTGACTACACAGACTACTAACAGTGCTCCATATGTATCTAATAGAAAAAAGCAGTCTATATTCATATTGGCCAATTATAACTTCCACAGTAAGCATGGTTTATAGGTTTGGCAACTCAGTAGTATTAATTGCTTCAGTAGATTGTTATACATTATCAAAGAAATAATATATGTTAGATGTTTAAAGTAGACAATAAGCTGTGCCACAACAATACGGATCAATCCAAAGAAAAGAGAGAAAATCCCTCCTGGATCCATCCATACCAGTTTACAACTACTAATGTTGAAAACAATCGTTTGAAATTTGGACACTAGCATAATTGAAAACAACTTGAGACAACATTTCATGTATCAAAATAAGTCATCAGGATTCACAGACAAGCCAAGGAGTGCCATTCTGTAGCACTGTTTAGACCTTTTTCTATTGTGTTGGTATTACAGATATATTTTCCTTCTCTTAAGGTCAAAATCCGGTCAACATTCGGTTTCCTCTTCGTGGGTTTGACTACATCAATGACCCACCAGGTCATTTGATTAAAGGCGTGTCCTGTCCTCAAATAATGTTCAACCAGGGGGGCATTTTCAACCTTGCATCTAATGCGGGATTGATGCTGCAGAATCCTCTTTTTTTATGGGCTGAATTGTCTTCCCAATATAGTGCAAATTGCACAGGCATTTTATGCAATACACCACATTAGTGGTGTTGCAGTTTGAAAATGACCTTAATATAAAATTTACACCATTGATGTTACATGTTTTCACAGTTTGTGTGGTGTGGCAGGCCTGACAGTTGCTACATTTATGATGTCCAACAATAGGTACCAGTTGTTTCATATTATCAACCATATTATTGTCTTTCGTACTGTCATAGGCTCTCACGAGACGGTCTTGTAAATTAGTACCTCTTTTGAAGGCAAAGAGTGGTTTCTGAGCCAGCTCAGGAATCGATGCCAGCAGGTTCCAGTGCTTTAGGATAATTCTCTTGATAGCATTTGCATGCGTACCAAAAGTAGAAACACAGATTAGATTCTCTTTTTTGGGACGATCTTTCACTCTTAGCAACTCTTCTCTGGGATTGTACCAGGCTCTTTTAAAGGATTGTTTTAGGAGTTTGGACGGATAGCCTCTCGCCTTAAGTTTGTCTTTCAACTTCTTGGCCTCAGCGAAATAATCTGATCGTAGAGTGCAGTTTCTGCGAAGGTGAAGAAACTGGCCAAATGGTAATCCATCCTTAAGAGCCTGAGGGTGATGACTTTGGTATTTAAGGAGGGTATTGTGAGATGTAGGTTTGGTGTACAAACTTGTATATAGGCGATTAGAGAGATCATGCCTTATGTAAATATCCAAGAAGTTCATTTCATGGGTATTGTATTCGAGAATGAACTTAAGATGTTGACTCTGGTTATTTAGCCCAACGTGAAAGTTCTGTAATTCCAAATCAGTGCCTTTCCAAACCATAAATACATCAAGGACGCCCCTTGGCTGGGGCATCTGTGCGCTATAAAAATATAATTAACATAATATAACATAACATAACATAACATAACATTGATGTATCGCAACCACTTCCGGATATTCCCCAGGAAGGGGTTGGATACATCGTGGATATACTGGGATTCAAAATGGGATACAAAGATGTTAGCTATGTCGGGGGCATAAACGGCCCCCATGGCCACTCCATTTAATTGCTGATAGAAAGTATTGTCATAGATGAAAAAGTTTTCACACAATGAAATGCGTACACATTCCACTATGAAATCTGTGGGGACCTCATGTGGCCTTTGTCTCCCATCTAGAAGCTCTCCAAGTATAGTAAGTACTTCTTGCTGGGGGATGTTTGTATACAAACTTTCTATATCCATGGTGACAAGTATGTCAGCCATGGGATCAAAGTCAAAGTTTTCAACTTCATTGATGACTGCCATTGTATCTCTGATATATGATGGTGAATCTGTTGCAAATGGTCTTATAAAGTGATCTGCATATTGTGCCAGAGGTTTTAATATAGAGTTACAGCCGGACACAATATGTCGTCCAGGGGGGTTGTTAAGGTCCTTGTGGACTTTAGGCAATAGATATATGGCAGGCACCGTAGGTGTCTTGTTAATCAAAAAGGATGCCTCCTTTTCATTTAGCCAACCGCCGTCAAAACCTTCTTACTTAGGGTACTGATTTCTTGTGACAATCGTGGTGTGGGGTTGGTTGTTAACACTCTGTAGTTCGTCTGATTCGAAAGTTGTTTTATCATTTCAATGTGATATTTAGAGCGATCCCACATTTTTGGTGTTTTTTAGTTGTTGAGAGCTGACTGCGATAGACTCAATGTTGTAACTACAAACGCCAGAATAATACGATAGGAGATTTTCACAATTTTCTTAGGTATGTTACTCTCTGAATTAAGCTATTGAAAACCTCATAATATCGGAGGTCCCACACTAGTAATTTAAATTTCACAGTTTTGTAGGCCCCCTACCATAACATTAACTTATGTGTTTTGATTAACTAAATCCTAACGGTTAATATTGGATTGGCCTGATTGAGGTACAAAATAAGATGATAGTGAGATAGACTATATTTGTTTAAGCGTAACACAAGCATAGGAATTAATCGCTTCTCTCCACCTGTCCACAGATATCTTATCTGCCCAATTCCTTTTCTTTACATCTATGAAGTCAGGCGAATAAGGACTTCAAACAGGTATTTATTGACCATGCTGAGACAGTTTGTTCTTTGTCGCTTGTACGATAATGCGATCCATGTAGTGATATTTCTTATAAATAAATTTCTATTCTTAAATTTTGTTGCTCGATATAAAGAAATAGAGGCTTCCTCCCCCCCCCCACTCTCTCCGGTTTTTTAGAAAAATTAGTATAAACCAGCATTTAGTAATTACAATGAGTGCTATGCCTTCAATCCTTTAGAGACTAATGTTCAGTCCCGGTTGTTTTTATGTTATCTGAAAAACTAGCAAAGGACATAGATCAGTTTCATAGACCGATTTCATGGAAGACATATTTAACTTGCGGATGTCGATGTCAGTCAAAATATTGTCTCTGAGGCCAGTGTTCTCAAACATACATTTCTTTTGGTTGTGATGCAGGTTATCCTACTAAGAGAGATACAAACATTTTGATTTATGCTGTGTCGCACATTACCACTATATTCAGAATTTTCGTGATTGAGGTAATGATTTTATATATATACATGACACTCTTTAAGGCTAAGACATCATTTTTGAAGCTCTATTTTCAAGTAAATGCAATAAATAATGGATTACATTGTTCCAAAAGATATAGACATTATTTAATAACTGAAATTGAGGTATTATTACAAATCAATGTTTTCTTGTAAATGTAACCACAGTTCAAGCATGAGTGACTCTTTATCCTTCTGCTTTGACAATCATGCAAACCACTTTGTTTGAAAGGTCATTTTTAAATCATTTAAGGCACTATATCATTTTGTGTTGAATCAGAAAACAATTCAATTGTGAAATAGACATCTATACAATGATTGCATTTGATGGAAGCAACCATTTGGGATGTATAACTTAGATAATTCTGAATCAAATTCTAGAATGATATGTAAATAGATATACAATGTATTTTGTTTTATAAAATATTGAGAGCTTAGGGTGTTATATTTTGATAACTGCTTATGTCCTAAGTATCGGATACTTAGATGTTTTTTTAATGGCATCTTTGTTATTTTTAGGGTCTCCCAAGATATGATTTTTTATGTCCTGAGGATGGTCTCGGAAACGCAAGAATAGAGACCAAAACGTTGACGATTGCTTTTTCTACCGGATAATAAATTAGATTGTAAATAGGTAGAAAAGCTTCTGCAATTGTTGTATAGAGAATTTTTGTAGATCAATTTATTTGTATGTTCTCTTACAACGTTGTATATCTATCATGTACCCTTGTAACAAATATTAAATCCGAATACTCTTTCATATACACCCTTTCTTTTGCTCTCTTTTGTCTCAAAAAGATCACTGTTCAGTGACAAACAGAAATTAACTTAAAAAGACATTTGTCACAGTTGTTGTGCATTAACGGCATCAAATATATCAGGTCGTACAATTGTAGATATTTAAAATAATATTTGAAACATTAAGACAATTAAAACCCTTGAAGGTTCAATTACCATAACATATCTATTTCCCAAACCCTCAAGGGTATATTGGGTTGCTCACTTTTGTGTACCAAGAATCAGAAAGGGCACATGAAGGGACAAATTGAGAGTGTAAACAGTGCCTACACATGCGAGTCAGTCCACATGCTGGTGGAAATGGAAGGGGCTCTGTACAAAAGTACAACAAGAGTGTCACCCTCTGGCATTTACAACCTGAGCTTAGTGCTGACCAATACATGAGGTCAATTTTGAGTCAGACACACTTCCATTAGTGCCCTCTTGACGGAAACCCTTGGTAAGGCCACAGATGGGATCCACACATCCATTCACACAGGCAATTTCTGTCCTGAATCTTGCATGACCAACTTGCTGCATCACTGTATGGCTGAAAAAACAATACACGTTACTCCCATTTTGATGTGCAGGCAGTCAAACATGTGAACTAGGCTACACACCCCTTTCCCATGGAGACAGCATGCTAGGCAGTGTATGACACAAACCATCACTCTCAGGCACATACTGCAGCAGATTAACCTATTCTGTGCACTCCCTGCACTCTCACTTCCATTCTGAAACACTTACCATGACATCTAGAGCACCATATAGCCTCCCATACTGTGTGAGCACCTTGTCCACCAGGACCTTCAGGTCCTCGGTGTTGAAGGGAGGGCCAGGATCTTATCAGTCCTCACCATCACTGGGCCCAGGAGACAGGAGCACCAGCAGTTGGTGGTGAGGGGTGTCAGGCAGTAGTCTCTGGAGACAAGAGCAGCAGCAGTCGGTGGTCAGAGGTGTCAGTTAGCAGGCTCTAGAGACAAGAGCAGCAGCAGTCGGTGGTGACGGGTGTCAGGCAGCAGGCTCTGGAGACAGGAGGAGCAGCAGTCAGTGGTGAGGGGTGTCAGGCAGGAGGCTCTGGAGACAGGAGCAGCAGCAGCCGGTGGTGAGGGGTGTCAGGCAGCAGGCTCGGGAAGCAGTAGAAATGTGAGGCTCCCTCCCACATATATATAGCCCCCTGGGGTAGTTTCAGTGGTTCTGAGCTTCTGCGATTGGTGTTCCAGGACAGCTTTTTTCAAATGCATCCAATGACCATCTCACGGAGCACGCCTATCATGATTTTAAAAATAGCATTAGGCTACCACGAGTGTGGTTCCCATTGACTGTAAGGGCTTGGACATTGGCAGTGACACACCGCAGGGGCCAGGCGGTTGCTACGGCGCTATGGGTGCCGTGCATTGCAAAGAATGACTGCGATTTGTGTGGTGGAGCAGGCCAACCGACATTTGACCATGAGTATATATCTATCATGACCGCTAGTGTGGCTTTGGCAGTGACACACCTCTGGGGCCAGGCGGTTGCTTCTGCGATATGGCTGCTATACATTGGTGCCAGTGACCGTGACTTAGGTGGCGGAGCAGGCCAACCGCCATTTGACCATGAGTATATATCTATCACTACCGCAAGTGTGGCTTTGGCATTGGCAGTGACACACCGCTGGGGCCAGACGGTCGCTACTGTGGTATGGCTGCTATACATTGGTGCCTAGGACCGTGATTTGGGTTACGGAGCACTTTGACAGCACCTATGGACACATCATACTGTGTGAATGGCCAATGGCCAGTTCTCAACAGTGCACAGTAGACACATGAAACAAACATATATAAGGAAAGGGGCATCTTCTTTATCTTAAAAGCTGTGTACATGTTTCAATTTCGATAAGTCTCAAAAGCAATCTACATGCCATTACATGAATGGAAGTTCATTTATTTCACTGTTATTCTAATATGCTTCAAAAAACATGTATTCATCAACCCTATACAATAATTTAGAAAGTTGATCACAATCTAACGCATAATTATATTTATTATACATTGATCTTGACAGCTATTAAACAAAGATCTTGACATCCATTCATTATACAATAATCTTGGCAGCTACTAAAAAAAGTTCTTGACAGCCAACGCGTTTTGTCCCTTTGCTGGACATCATCAGGGCTAAATTTCAGGTCTGTCTTATTTAATCTTTTGACGCTAATAGATCCCTTTTTCCCAGCTGTTCTTTGCTCCTCCAACTGTCAATTTTCTATATTATTGTGTGATTCCGTTTGTATTTCTATACTTCTAATATCGCTTCTCCAATTCAGCTTGGCCCTTATAACTAGAGGTGGGCGTAGTTTGCGAAGTAGCGCTACGCGTAGCTACACAAAGTGCACTTCACACTACGCGAGCTACGCGTAGCACTACGCGAACAGAGTAGTAGCATGTTCGCACTGTGCAAGAAGTCGTTTTCAATGATTGCACAGTTCGGACAAGCATCCGGCACTGTGCAATCATTGAAAACTGCATCTTGCACAGTGCGAGCTGTACTTTTCTGCCGCTCGAGTAGATTTTTACTCGAGCTGCAGCTTTCTCAACGCGGACTTGTAGTTTCTCATCGCGAGTGGTCGCGAGCATGCGTGACCACTCGCAATGAGAAACCTGACCTCCCCGTATTGAGAATCTCGCCGGCAGGTTTATTTTCCATGCTCGCGATCGCGAACAAGGAAAAAGTCTCGCGAGGATGTCATTTTGCTTGCTCATGGTCGCCAACTTGACGTTGAAGACAGCGAGCAACCAAAAAATGACTGCTGCATGCGCTACGCTACGCTAGGCATGTTTGCACTGTGCTACGTGCAGTTCGCGTAGTGCGAAGTTGCGCAAACTTCACAAACTACGCGAGCGTAGCCTAGTGCTTTGCCCAGGGTTACTTATAACGAATTTATTGATATTGTGCCTCCTCTTTTAAAACTTATACTAATCAGCGTATTACTGCAGAAACACCAGTCTTCAAAGAAATCTTCAATCCTGAATATTCCTAATTAATTCATGTCTTGCTCTTGCATTCCACAATCTGCATTTCTTCTGCCACGCGTTAATCTCCAGGAACAGTCAGTCCGATAATTCCCGCTGTCGAAAGCGTCAAAAGATTAAATAAGAAAGACCTGAAATTTAGCCCTGATGACGTCCAGCAAATGGACGAAACGCTAATGGCTGTCAAGACCTCAGCTTAGTAGCTGCCAAGATTATTGTATAATGAATGGATATCAAGGTCTTTGTTTAATAGCTGTCAAGATCAATGTATAATTAATATAAATATGCATTGATGAATAGATTGTGATCAACTTTCTAAATTATTGTATAGGGTTGATGAATACATGTTAAAGAAAGCATTTAGAATAACAGTGAACTAAATGAACTTCATATTCATATAATGGCCTGTAGACTGTTTTTGGGATTTATGTAAATTGAAACATGTACACAGCTTTATAGATAAAGAAGTCGCCCCTTTCCTTATGTATGTTTGTTTCATGCTATAGTGGCATATATCGGTGGACTAGGGAGAGTTGAGCGTCAACACTAATAAATATTGGTATACTTAAGGTTGTGACTAGTGCACACGTACAGGGTCCTCATCGTGGTTGTTGTAGTAGGACATAGTAGATACATGATTCATGGCACACGATTGTGCACACAATGCCAATGTAACATCCACTCTACTGCTGACTGCAGATGCCATGTTGGTGTATATGATTGAAAACATTGGCATGTACTACCTCACATGTCACTTGTGATATCGCTGGGTGTGTACACAGAACAGTGTTGTGATTGACCTTCGAATGGGTACACATGTCAATGTATAATTGGGCTGAGCAACTCACAGTGATGAATGTATGAATACACATTGTGCATATGTAACTGTCTACTTTTCTTTGCTCATGCACCTACTTGTTGTTTACGCAAAGACTGTGCTCATTGTGTTGTTGATGTGTGCCCTGTTCGACTTACACAAGAAGGTGTGGCAGGAACAGCAGCTAGGTAGGAGACAGTATTGTTGCAGTTTAACACATATGCTACATTAACTACTCTTAGGGCTGCTCATGCAAGATGTGGCCATATCCCTTTGGGCATTCACATGGTTATATATTGTTTGGAGGTGCTAGCTGTGTGAAAAGTGGACAGGTGTACAACTGGTGTAGCTGAAGGTGTCCCCACATGTAAGTTGGGCTGTAAGCTCAACACTCAACAGTGATGCCAGTCAATGTTGGCGTTGTGTCAGTCAAAGCGTAAGATGTCCGACAGATAACATGTGGAGTGTACTGACATGTGTCCCCTTTCATCTCACGTAGGAGGAGACTAAATGTGCATCGTCCCTTCACAGAGCTGGCAGACATGGAGGATGAGGAGGTCATACGAAAATTCCGTCTGGATCGACCCATCCTACAAGACCTATGTGCTCTGATGGAGCCCCACCTGAGGCTTCGCAGAACATATCCGTCGGCTTTCACAGCAATGTCTAAGGTGATGGCGGCCCTGCATTATTTTGCTACTGAATTTTTCCAATACACAGTGTCCAGCACAGGTGGGATGTTGCAACCTATGTTCAGCATGGTGCTACATGATGTCCTATCCGTCAAGATGATCTACAAGGACAGATACATCTATTTCCCCAGGATGCATGAATTGACGGGTGTGAAGGGTGATTTTTAATCCCTTAGCCACATCCCCAATGTCGTTGGTGGCATTGACTGCACACATGTTAGACTTGTTCCACCACAGGCATGTGAGCACATCTACAGGAACAGGAAACATTTCCATTCCATCAATGTGCAAGTGGTGTGCCAGACGGATATGATCATCTCACATGTCTGTGCCAAATTCCCTGGCTCGGCCCATGACTCATACATCATGCGTAACAGTATTGTGCCACAGCTGATGGCTAGTCTGCTTCCGGAGCGTGCATGGATTGTGGGTGAGTACACAGAGTCAAGTAGCATGCTGTGTGTGTGAAATGCTGTCCTCTGCTTGAGTAATATTACAAAGTTGGTCTGTGTATCTCACACCTAGGTGACTCTGCATATCCCAATCGTCCTTGGTTGCTGAGCTCACTGCAGAATCCCAGGACCCGAAGTGAAGTCCGCTGCAATGATGACCGTGGGAGGACACGTCATGTGGTGGAGCGTACTTTCATTCTCCTGAAGTCACATTTCCGCTACGTGGACAAGACCGGAAGTGCACTGATGTACTCGCCCAAAAAGATGTATCAGATTGTTGTTGCATGCTGCATGCTCCACAATCTGGCCTTGGTAAAGAGATCCCCCTGCTCCTGGATGCTGAAGAGCAGCTGAGGCCCCCCCTGCAAACCAACCCTTGTCCAGTGACGAGGATAGTGGAAAGGAGGAAGCTGTTGATCTGCGTCAACAGCTCATCAACCGCTACTTCACTTGAGAGTGAGAGACAATGTACAATGGAGACATTCTCTGCTGATGTCATTGTTGATGAAAAGGTGCATGTGAGCTTTGTGACTGTAGCCTGTTGATGACTCAGTGCTGGCTGCCAATGTTTCTGGGGCAGGGTAGTTTGGCACAGATATAGGATGTCTATGTCGGTACTGTTGCTCATTGTAATGTGTGCAGATTGCAGTACCTTGATGACAAGTATTGTGTGATGGCTGTGATGCTACCCCCTGGCTAGTGAATATTGTTCTGACGTATTTTCCTGGGTCCCTTCGGCTTCTTCTTGCCTACAAACCATACAGACTCCTGGTACATTGTAATCATGGTGTACATTGCACATTCTGTGGTAAACACAGAGCAGGCACAGCAACATAGGTGTGTAAGGTGTGTTTATTTACAAGGGGTACATGTGACAGGGAAGTGAATATTTACAAAAAGGGGGAATTGTGAAGCAATGAGTTGTCAGTGATGGCAGTTGAGACAATCGAGTAGCCACCACATTGATGTGGTAACCGAGTCCAACAGACGGATGCCATTAACAAGGCAGCTTGGGGAAGGACAGTCAACAAAGTCAATGGCAAGGTGAAGAGGGTTGCCATCATGGCTGGCTCCTAGACTGGCATTTGACAGGTGCTTTGCTACGGGTTCCTCTCTTGGATTTCTTCGGAAGGCCCCTTGGTCGTTTGGCAGGGGGGCCTCTGCTACAGGGCATGTGGGGTCTGAGGAGTATCCCCTCTCCATGGCCGCAGAGGAGGATGTGGAACTGTCATTCTGCGGGCCACTGGAGGGAGGTGGAGGTGTTGTTTGTACCGCAGGCCTGTCCCACAGAACTGCCACTAGCTTGCCCAAGAGGTCCACGATTTGACCCATGTGGGTGTCTATGGACCTCAGCAGCAGGCGGAGCTCACCGGCATCTTCCTGAGCCTTGCCCATTTGTCCCTAGACCTGTTCATAGGCCCCAAGGACTCTGGTGATGTTGTCCAGGGCTTTGGTCCCAGTGTCCTGTTGGCTTCGACTCCCCCTTGTCCTCCCACCTGCCCTGCTGTCACGGACCTATAGCCTTTCCACTGTAGGAATCCACCTACTCTCCCTGCCCTCCTCAGTTGGTGGGGTGAGGTGATCATCCTCTGGGGCAGGGAGAGTGTTGCAGGCAGCACTGGTGGTGGTGGAGTCAGCACAGGTCATTCCAGCAGGGGTCAGCATAGCTGTTGTTGCCGATGTGGTGGGGAGGACAGTAGAGTCCTAGGACCTGTTGAGCCCTTGCATACCAGAAGGGCCGGCTTCAAGCTCTGCATCCTCAAAATCCAGGGAGTCCTCATCAGAGAGTCCATGTTCCGGGGGTGGAGGCTGGATCTGCAGGTTGATGTGGTCGTCCTCTGCAGTCAGGTCTTGGTCACCTGTGGGACAGAGGCAAAATGGTCATTGACATGCACCCCTCAAGTTTGTTGTTCGATGTATCTTATTTACAGGTTATGCAACATGCAGTTGGCTATTTCGCACATTGTATGTATGCACAGTAATGTGCATCATGACATGATGTGGAGGTACATACATTATTTTTCCATGGTGTGACAAGTCAATGGATATCATGCCCCACGTGAAGATTTTTTGATTACGATGAAAGGTTGGCATTGGAGAACTGGTGGCAATACAACTCGATGTGTAGCAACATCTGTGCATGAACCAGCCATTGTTATCTCATGCATACCTTTGTCGTGTCCCGTGGTTGGATTTATTTGTTTGACATGCCATGCTTGTTTAGTTTTCTTATGGTCCTTTAAGCTCAGACCCCATGGAAGTTACAGATAGCATTCAGTGCTGTGCATGTTTGTGCCCAGATTAGATTCAACCTTGGATTTGGTGAGTCACACTTCTGTTTCTGTGACAGTTACATACACTTAGCTGTATGTACACCTTAAATTGATATTGTATCTGTTTCAATTTTGGTGGGATGTGAGGGCTTGTGTTGTCATATGGCTCTATGCTTTTTGAGAAGAATGGTGGGGTGCATGCACTGTGTACTTACTTGTTCCGTTGTAACATTGGGGTGGACTTTCTGGGACATGCTTCTGGGTGTGTGTTTGAGTGCTCCATCCTGCTCAGTGGGGGACAGGGCTGCCAGTGGGAGTTGGAGTACAGGCCTCCCACCCCCAAACTGCCCTCTCTGTGAAAATGACTACCTACCTGTTAGTTGAATGTGGACAATGCATTGGCTGCCACATGCTTCAGGGTGGGTGGAGTGCTCCATCTTGCTGAGCTGTGGGATGAGGGGGTCTGGTGGGAGTTGTAGTGCTGGCTGCCTGTACATATGCAACCCTGGAAATATTGCAGGCTACCTTTGGGGTGATTTAGATGGAGTGTATGTTACATCTGTGAGACCTGTGCTAGGTATTGTGGTGCATATGAATGGACTTGGGCCTAGGAGGTGTGGCTTTTGTGGTTGTGCAAGACAGTACATGGCAGTGTAATGGTAGACATTTGTTTGTACTTACCAGCCTGTACTCCCCTGGCTATTCCTGTAACATTCTCTGGATGCAGTATGCCAAGCACCTTCTCCTCCAATGCAGTGAATGTTTTTGGTGGGATGGGAGAGCCACCGCCAGTCTTCTGAGCCAGCTCACGGTTTCTTTCACAACCCTCTTCAGGTCATGCCACCTCTTCATGATTTCCTTTCTGGAGTGCAGGGTATTCCCTACTGCATTGACCTTGTTGACTATACTTTCCCACATTTGTGCTCTTGTGGCTAAAGGTGTCTATTGAACCAGGGTACCAAACACTTGTGGTACTACTCTGATTATCTAATCTACCATGACTAACAACTAACTCTCTGTGAATTTGGGCATTTTCTGTGGTGCCATGGTGTGTGATTTGCAAATGTTTTGAGGTGCAGTTGCGATCGTGGTGTGTGTGTTGTGGGGGTGTATGTGTGTGTTGTGGTGATGGTGAGATGTGTGGTGTTTTGCTTATCCAATATGGTGCAGGGTTTGGTTCCATCAGTCCTGGAGTAGTGCAAAGTATTCTGGTCAGGGAAGAGGCTGATTTTATGCTCAGCTATGTCAAAATGGAGTATTGCTGTCAGGTGTGTTGTGTGGGTTGTCCTGGGATTTGTATTTTTAAAGTTGCCATGGTGGTGTGTCATTGGGGTGTGTTAGGTGTTTTCGGGGCAGGGTTAGTTTGCTGTGTGCACTTGGTGACCTTGTTGTGAGTTTTGGTTGTCGACCACCATATTTGTCACGGAGCGTCCTCAGTAATGGCTTTGCTTCAGCCCTTCCGCCGGCTCTTCCATTCATCACTGTTTGCAACAGCGGCAGTCGGAAACAGCAGAACGTTCCGCTGTCACATCAGGGGAATCCTAATTCTCCATGCGGTCTCTCTTCTGGCCTGGCGGCGGTTTAGAGTGTTTCCGCCGTGAATCCAACCACCGAGGACACATTTTCACCAGCTCCGCCCTCTACAGGCGGTCTTTCGGAGCCTCGTTCCTCCACTGTCGGATTTTTGGGGTGGTTGATCCTAATCGGACCGTTAGTTTTGCCGCGGTACAGGCCGATGGTTGATTTCCACTACCATGGCGGTCGGGGTGGTTTTCTGACCGACATCCTAATAGACCCCTAAATGTTTAATAATATTTATTAGTATAATTTACCATTTGAAAAATATGTCAAATAATTTTTTTATACACAAGTATTATTTGGTAGTATTTTTACAAAAATGTATAGTAATTCATTTGTAATGTACAATAAGTTTAATAAAGAAAAATAGAAATCTTTAATATTTAAGGCAGCCATTTTTATTTATAACATATTAGATGAGTTATCGGTTTTGTTTTAGGTCATTTCTGAGGGGAGATGCTTGCGGTTGGAAGCTGTGTCGCATCGTGTTAGGTAAGTATAACTTTCTTTATTTAAGCTTTAATTTTGGGTTGATTTGAAGGTAGTCTAGTAGTATATAGTGTATGTAGTTTTAAGGTTTTTAGTTTTTGGTGAGTTATATGTTTTATTTATGTGATTGCAAAATGTGGATAGTTTGTTAATCGGTCAGTGTTAGCTTTTGATAGCTATGTGAAATTATGTTTATAGTATGGTGTTAGTGTAATCTTAATTTCTATTATGATATAATGTATATGTGTATTTGTGCTAGAGGGATTGTTTTTTTTCCTAATAGGTTTTTGTCGATTGGAAGTTGCTGTTATTTTTCACTTACTTAATTTTTCGAGTTTTCCTGGAGCGTTTCTTTTTTTAAATACGTTTTTGGGGATTTTTATGGCTGTGGATTACTTTTTATACAGTTGGACTTTTCCATTTTTTGGGGGGATTTTTTTCACTTATTGGAATTTTCATAAATGTGGATTTATTTTTGGCAGTTTGGATTATATTTCTTCAGCTAAGAAAACAGTAAATCATTTTTAATTATTTATTCTGGGAGGGAAATGTTAATTTTGTAATTGTTATTGTTATTTATATTATATAAAATATAATTATTATGTCAATTTATTTTTTACATTTTAATTAAATTAATTGACAAAACAATTATATTTTTGGAGTTCTTTTCATTTTATTTATTTGACTGCTTCTTTTTAGATTATGAGTTTTGGAGATTTTTTAAGTATGTTTATTTAAAGTAGACTTTTAGCTATTGTTTCAAGATATTCTAGTCCTTTAGTTGTTGGGTAGAGTCTTACTTTGTATTGCAAGAACTCAGACATTTGTTTAGTTTGCTTGGTTAGTTTTAGGCCTAGTTGTGTTATAGATTGTACCATTCTTAGTTGCTGGTAGCTTTGTTCTTTTTGGATAGATTGTAATAGTTTATGTAGAGTTGGTTGGGTTCTACCTGTGGAATGAGGTATTTAGGCTGTCTTCTGTGTCCAGATCTGTGTAGCCTTCCCACCCAGGTATCCTCAAAATAGTCAAGTAGGGGACTTAGGGGGTCATCACAATGGCGGAAGGACCGCCACCGCCAGCTGTGCAGTGGAGGGCCTCTTGCCATTGGACCTCGATTTTCCCCTGCCACATTATGATGGCAGGGGAATCCAGACTGCGACTGTGGTGGACGCAAAGACCGGCCACCACGGAAGAACCACAGGCAATCGTTACACTGTGTGCATCCATAAAATGATGGCAGTGCCTCAAGTGCACCGTCCGCCAAATTAGGATGCTGTCTTCAGCCAGCCTTTCCATGGAGGCAAAACCACCATGGAAAGGCTGGTGGGGATTAGTTTTGGTGGCCTGTTGCGGGCCCCCCTTGTGTTGGGGGTAGGTGTGGGTGCACTGGGGGAGTCCTATATTTCACAGCACTAAGTGGCAGGCACCGTGTGGTGCCTGCCACATAGTGCAGTGAAATGCACAACATGGATCTTGGACATCGCAGTAGGTGCTGCAGTCAGCAGCACCCGCCCAATGTTAAAGTGCAAAATGCGACCATCCAATTGGGTGTGCGGGAACGCAGCATGTATTGCAGATGGCTCTGGTCACCACCATAATCGGCCCCCTAGTTTTTGCTCATTTTGTTGGTAGAGGGCACTTTCAATTAATAAATTGTAGTGTTCAGCTACATCAGTAATTGGATGTTAGCTAGTGCTATTAGTGTTTTTTAATTTAATATGCAAAGGTGCTATTTGTTGCATATTGTACACTTAGGGGGTCATTACACGTAGCTGTAGCCAGTATCGTAATTTGGCGGATGGTGCCAGCTAACCACCGCCACTATTTTATGTATGCTTACCGCTCTGCCGGGCAATCGTGACAATTGCCTGTGGCAGATTCGTGGCGGGCTGTCTCTGTGCCTGCCACGGTCGTGGTCTGGTTCCGCCCGCCATCCTAATCTGGCGTGCGGTGAATCATTGTTCGATGGTGGAGGGATTGCCACTGTACGGCTGGCGGTGGAATTTCTTCTACCATAGTAATGACCCCCTTAGTGTACATTTTTGGAGCTGTCTCCAAATGCATTTGTTAAAGTGATAACAGCAACCTTGAATTGCTGTGTGAAGTTAGTTTTTTAGTATGGCTTGTATCATTTACTGTTCAAAGTCAATGTTGATTTTTTGGGGAAGTCATTATTGGTTTCTTGTTTTACTTTGGTTAAAAGTTCAACATTAGTGGTGGTTTGCTTGTTTGGTAATGGAGCATATATAAAGGAGATCCTTGTATTTGAATAACGTCCATGTATTGTATATAACTGGTAAAATGGTTTGGGAAATATTTTAAAAGTCCCATCCATCATCCGTGTCTCACAGTTTTGTAGATTTAGTCAATTTGTGGGAGTTCCAAATATTATTATTCTATTATCAGTTGCTTTATTCATTATGAGTAAGTGTGGGTTCAGGTGGTATTTCTACTTCTGCAAAAGTTTTGGGGACTGGTGTGGTGGTAGCAAAAGCTTTTTTAGTTCCAGCTATTGTTCTTTTTAGTGATGAGCAAGACCACTGACTCATTGACAATGAAATTGCTCTCCCACCCTCGCAGCTCCACCATTCAGTTAGGTGCCACTGCCCCTGCACTCTTGAGTGTTAGTGATCGAGGCCCTCCTCCACCCGCAGGTTCCCCTGCTCCTCATCCCTGGTGGTCCAGTGGACCTCTGTCTCCTTTCTCTCACTCTACTCCTTCACTCGTTTTTCTACCCTTTCTATCTTTCACCCTTCTGCACCTTTCTGCATCTCTGCTCTTTTGTGCCTAATTTCTGCCCATTTTCCCTTTCTCTCCCTCTGCTCCTTCACTCGGCTGGTGCACCGAAAGCGCGTCAAAGGCAAACACGTCTGCGCCCATCTGTGACCCGTCCGCGACCAGCACGAGGAACCCTGGACCTCCGCCCCGCCAACGCTACGACCCAGCAGCACTCCACACACTCAACCCAGGCTGCAATAACAACTGCAAGCTAGCATCACCAGCCGACACCCATGGACCCTTCAGCTGTCACCGCTGCCGGCACACCTGCAGCACCGCCAAGAACACGGATCCAGCACAACCCGCCCACAAGAACACAACCAAACGGAAGACCCTGCAATGCATCCTCCTCAACGTCCGATCCCTCCACAAACACGCCACAGAAATCTGGGACCTCCTCGACGGCACCACCCCGGACGTAGCATTCTTCACCGAAACCTGGACCAACGCCACCTCAGGACCGGACATCGCCATCGCCATCCCCAACGATACAAGATCTACAGGAAGGACCGCCCCACCCACCCAGGAGGAGGAATCGCCATCGTCCACAAATCCAGCCTCCGCCTGAGCACACTCCCTGACGAGTCCACAGAACTGATGGAACACCTTCACTTCAAGATACTGGCCAGCCCCACTGCCGCCCTCCGAGGAACTATCATCTACCGACCCCCTGGACCCCGCGGACCCTTCGCCAACTCCATCACAGACATTATCTCCCCGCAGGCCATCGCATCAACCAACTACACCCTGCTGGGAGACCTCAACTTCCACCTCGACAATCAACTGGACCCCAACACCACATGCCTCCAGGACAACCTCCACAACATTGGACTCTGCCAGATCGTGACCGAGCCCACACACTCAGCAGGACACACCCTCGACCCCCTCTTCACTACAGGAAACTCCATCACCTTCAGCCACACCACCGAACTCCCATGGACCGACCATCGTTGCGTCCACTTCACCTTCAGAACACCCACCACCCACAGACACCAGCACCTGCTTCCACAAAGAAACTGGACGAAAATCACAGACGATCAGCTCATCTCCTCACTCAACTACTCCACCCCAACCATCGCGGAAAACGACGACCCCAACACCGCAGTCCGAACCCTGCATAGATGGATCTCGGACAGCACCAACACCATAGCCCCCCTCAAGAAAAACAACAATACCCATGCCAAGAAAGCCAGATGGTTTACCACCAAACTTCGAGAGTCCAGGCACACATGCCACCGCCTCGAAAAGGCCTGGAGAAACACCAAATCCACAGAAGCCCACAACAACTTCAGAGCCGCCACCAACGCTCACCATCAAATCATCAGAGAAACAAGGAAAAAAGTGATTGAAGGCAGAATCTCCACCCACGCACACAACAGCAAGGAACTCTTCAGCATCATCAAGGAGTTCGCCCAACCCACCAGCGAGTCTACGGACATCCCTCCCTCACAAGACCTCTGCGACAAACTCAGCACCTTTTTCCACCACAAAATCAAGAGCATCTACGACAACTTCGACGAAGACAACCAACACACTGAACCCTCACCAACCACCCCCGACACCCGGAAACCAGTGATTGATGACTGGACAGCCCTCACCACCAAGGACACACTGAAGACAATGAAGTCAATCCACTCAGGGGCCCCCACGGACCCCTGCCCCCACCACATCTTCAACAGACATCATCGCACCCATGCTCTGCCACACCATCAACCGCTCCCTGGTGACCGACTCGTTCCCCGACGACTGGAAACACGCCGAGGTCAACCCCCTCCTGAAGAAACCCTCAGCGGACCCCACGGACCTCCAAAACTACAGACCCATCTCCCTGCTCCCTTTCCCAGCGAAAGTCATCGAGAAAGCCATCAACAGCCAACTCGCCACATTCATTGAAGAACACAACATCCTCGACTCCTCCCAATCCGGCTTCAGAAAAAACCACAGTACGGAAACCGCCCTCCTCGCCGCAACAGATGACATCTGCACCCTACTGGACAAAGGAGAAACAGTAGCCCTCATCCTCCTAGACCTATCAGCGGCATTCGACACAGTCTCCCACCGCACCCTAATACGCAGACTCTACGACACAGGAATCCAGGACAAGGCCCTCGACTGGATCTGCTCCTTCCTCTCCGGCAGGACGCAACGGGTCAGACTCCCCCCTTTCCTCTCAGACCCCACACCTACCACCTGTGGAGTCCCCCAGGGCTCCTCCCTCAGCCTGACGCTCTTCAACGTCTACATGGCTCCACTTGCACCCATCGTCAGAACCTATGGACTCAACATCGTGTCATACGCACACGACACCCAGCTCATCCTCTCCCTATCCAACGAGCCCAACAACTTTCGAGAAGGCATGGAAGCCATCGCCAAATGGATGAAAAACAGCTGCCTACAACTAAACACCAACAAAACAGAAGTACTCATCATGGGCCCAAACCCCGACGCCTGGAGCGACACCTGGTGGCCCACCGCCCTCGGAAACCCGCCAACCCCCACAGACCACGCACACAACCTGGGAATCATCCTGGACTCCGAGCTCAAAATGGACCGCCAGATCAACTCTGTCTCATCTTCCTGCTTCCACACCCTCCGCCTCCTTCGTAAGACCTTCAAATGGATCCCCCTCGAACACCGAAAGACAGTCACTCACGCCCTGGTCACCAGTAGACTCGACTACGGCAACACACTATACGCTGGAATAAACAAAAACCTCATCCGCAAGCTACAGAACATCCAGAACGCCGCCGCAAGACTGGTCCTCAACCTGCCAAAACACTGCCACATCTCCCAGCACCTGCGCACACTCCACTGGCTCCCCGTCGAGGCGAGAATCACCTTTAAGATGCTCATCCACGCACACAAGGCCCTCCACGGCACCGGACCAGCATACCTGAACAGCCGGCTCAAATTCCACGCACCCCAAAGGACCCTACGATCAGCCCAGCTCTCCTACGCCGAGGTCCCCCGCACCAGAAAGACCAGATCAGGAGGCCGCTCCTTCTCCTTCCTCGCGGCCAATGCATGGAACGCCCTTTTGCTCCACCTCAGACAGACAACATCGCTCCCCATCTTCGTAAGAAACCTCAAAACCTGGCTCTTCGACAGACCCCCTCCTTGATGGAATGGAACCTGCCCCCCCCCCCCACCCCTAGCGCCTTGAGACCCTTACGGGTGAGTAGTTGCGCTTTAACAAACTCCTGATTGATTGATTGATGATATTAAGGGCATTTGGCCAATTGCATGTTGTGGGGCTCTTGGGAGCATGTTTTTAAGTATTCCTGGTGTAGCCTTTGCAGATCTAGTGCTAGCTTCTTTTATATTTTCTAAAGCATTTCAAACTTGAATTTCAGCTACACCATGGGGAGGTTATGCTCTCCAACATATAGTGCAGTTGTTTCCTTTGTTGCAGCCCTCCCATAACATTTGTTAGAATAATATTGACTACATTTCCAGTTGACTTTGTTGCTTGTTTGCTTTTCTTGGGTGTACACAAACCCCATACAACATAACAAAAAAATGTCCTTTCTGGGAAGTAATCAATTGGGCTCCGTCAGTCATGGTTTTTGTTTCAAATGCTTAGAGAAATGTATATTCAGTGGTTGCATAGGGCCCCATTTAAACTGAACCCGGGACGGAAGAAGCCTAGAAAAATATTGGTGTTTATCCAATCATATTCCCTAAAGGAACAACTACTCTGGGCTGCTCTTAAGCTTAAAAACATCCAGGTACAAGACGTATCATTCAGAATAAGATCAGACATTTCTCGTATTACAGGGAATAGAAGGTGGGAGCTGGGCAAGTGGATGGATACTTTGAGAGAACTTGGCGCTCAAGTAAAGCTAAGGTTCCCTGCATTCTTGAAAGTGATGTGGGCCAATAAAATGTATACCTTCAGATTTCCGGAGGAGGTGGATAGTTTTCTGGCACATAACAAATCTGTAGTTAGCTGAAGTTATATTTAAATGTTATTGTTGGGAGTTTTTTGCCTTTTGCTTATATAGAGGTGATAGAGGTTAGTTAGTCTTGCCTCAAAGAGGCAATTATTAAATTGCCAATGAGTGCTCAGAGAGGGTTCCTTGGGGTGGGGTTTTGCACGTGTGTGGGAAAAAATTATGAAAAGAAATCCGTAAAAGGGGCCTCATGTGACTTAGTAATTACCCGTGGATGTAGCATAGGGTGGAAGCATGAATATGGCACAGGGTAGATCTGGTTTAGGAGTGGGTGTTTTGAAAGTTTTGTGTTGTAATGTGAATGGTTTGGGTGTCAAGAGAAGGCAGCGCCTAGTTTTGCAGTATCTTAAGGATAATTCAGCCATGATTCTTATGCTTCAAGAGACACACTTGTTGCTCTCAGAATGTAATGCACTGTTTGATAAGCAAAGATGGGTTTATAAGATCGTAGCCTCGGATCAACAATGTTGTTCAAAAAGGAGTGGTCAAAACCAATTCAGGAGTCGAGTTCATTAAGTCACAGTTAGAAAACAGTGTACGGTGAGTAATAGCAGAGGTGAGATGTCAGGGTGCTAAATATACTTTAGCTAATTATTATGGCCCAAATGAAGAAGATACCACCCCTCTAAATAATCTTTGTCTTGATCTGGCTGATTGTGAAGCCCCTTTGATATTAGATGGGCACTTTAATGTCTGTATAAACAATATCATAGATAGATCTTCCATTAGAACGCAGATTGCCGCTCCACATTTTAGAGCTTATCTTTCCGTAATATTAAAAAATCATAATCTTTGTGAAGTTTGGCAGAAAAAGATGGAAGATGCTAGGGAATATTCTTTTTAAAGTAAAAGAAACACCACTAGTCCAGAATTGATTACATCTTAATAGAGCTCCCGGAACTAGGGAAAGTGAGATTGATAGAATATCTACCCATTCATATCTCTGATCATGGGGTTATAGCCTTAAATTTAGAACTTCCCTCAAAGCCTATTTTGAGGAGATGGACCCTGAATAGGAGACTTCTTCTACAACCTTTAATCCCAGACATGATAAATAGGGAAAAAGCTGTCTTCTTTCAACATAATTTTAATTCAGCTCCCTTATATATAGTATGGGATGCCTTCAAGGCCTGGTTGAGAGGAATTTTAAAGGGTGCTGCTGCAGGTGGGCCAAGTCTGAAAAAAAGGAGATGGCGGATTTGGGGGAACAACTAGCAGTACCTGAGATGGCATTAAAAGTTGGGCAGGCCTTTAGTTTGGAGAAAGAAACTCTATTGGGTAAGGTCAAGAGGTATAGACTTAAAACCGAAGCGATTATGCTTCAGAAGTGGGCGGCAAGGAAAATGAGGGATTTTGATCAGGGAGAGAAATGTGGTAAACTTCTCACTATGAAGAGTGGAGTGGACAGATCATGTAATTAAATTAGTAAGATTAAAGATGGTAGTCAAATTCTGGAGAATAAAGGGGATATTGAGCAGGCTTTGATCGAAAAGTGTATATCATGAGGATCTATTGGTTGAGGAAGATGTTATAGATCAGTGGCTGATGGGAAACACTTCCAAAGTTGAATCCAGATAGCCAAAAAACACTCACTCAAGATATAGTAGGGAGTGAAATACTTGCTGTCTTAAATAAAGCAAAGAAAGGGAACGCAGCGCGACCCAATGCAATTCCAACTGAGGTTTACACTTTAATAAGGGATAAAATCATCCCAGTCTGGCTGAAATTGTTTAATGAAATTCTTAGAGGTACTTCTCCTTTGCCAGACTCGTGGAGTGAGGCTGTTATCGCACTGATTCTGAAGCCCGGTAAGGACCCAACCCAGTGCCCGTCTTACCGGCCTATATCAATATTAAACTGTGACTATAAGATCTTTGCAGGGATACTCAAAACGCGGCTCAGTAAGATAGTAGGGCCGATAATTCATGAAGCCCAAAGGGGTTTTCTTCTGGGTAAACAGATGGTGGAACTGGTGTATACCTTAATTGGGTCAGTCGATCTGGCAACCGCGCAGGCCCTCCCCGTTTCAATCATCACTGTTGATGCAGCAAAAGCCTTCGATCGAGTCAACTGGAGCTATTTAAATACGGCTTCGGCTTCGGCTTCGGCTTGGTCCAAGAGAGGAGTACTAACGGACAGAGCGGGGCCTCCACTACCGACCAGTTGCCAGGTGAGGTGAGGTCTACTCCCACACAAAGCTGGGAATGGATGGGCACCCTACATCTACTGGATACTAGGACAGAGCATTGTCTACCAGGTTTTGGTAGGGTGTATCGTAACAATGATTTATAACTTTCATGTATAGTTTTGCACATTTTCTCAATATTATTGCAGTAGTGTTTTTCATGCTGACGAAAGCCAGGTTATAAATACCTATTTGGCTGAAACATGTAGACCCTTTCCTATTGCTATGAGATAGTTATTTTTCAAACTATCAGTCTTTCACCTTTTTAGTCTTGCAACCTGGTTAACACTTAATAAAATACAGTTTTGTTTACCGGTAGCCATATTTAAATTTCACTTAGTTCTGCACTGCAAAAAAACTTTTTTCAGCACCACTTTTTTGAGATCATACTTGGGCAGACCGGTCGTCTCTTGAATACAGTGTGAAGACGGCTGAAATGCCAGAAACCGGTCCCCGGTAGCTTGTCTCCTTTCTGGTGAAGAATTGGCTTGGTAGTTTAGTCTGTCCTGTTCCCATGATGCACTGGGCCAGGGACAGACTGATTTGCATATAGCCAGGTTCTGAGCTGGGATGGTGCAGTGAGATAAATAACGGTGATGGATCAAGCCCTGATCTTTGGACTGGGTAAGAGTGGTCTGCTTAATTCAGACACTCTGTTCATCACCACCCCCTTTTCTGAATCGTTGAATACAGTGTGAGCAGGCTCCCCAGAGTTAGGGGTGTGCTGCACTGGATTTGCTTATCCTATTCCCAGATGACGATGCTCCGCCAGTGTGGTGGGCTGAACGGATTCATCTCAACATGGTGGAGCTGAATTCACATTGTCTTCACACGTAATTCATAGTTTTTTTAGATTCTTAGTCATGTTATAGTTTGTCCAGTTTTCTCCCTTTCTGTTGTATGCCTAGTGTTTTTGGGGCTTGGAGACTATTGGTCGTTAAAAATAATCCCCTAGGACCCTCATTTGTATTGGTGTTTATTAGTAGCTATTTAAATAGTACCTTGAAGGCTTTTGGCTTTGATAATGGTTTTAGGGCGGCCCTTAAGAAAATATGTAAAGTACCCCGGGCTCAGATTCTGGTTAACGATAGCCTCACTGTTGCAGTTACAATAGAGCATGGAACAAGGCAGGGGTGCCCGTTGTCATTGTTTCCCATTCTTGTCGATCTGTATATTGAGCCTTTGGCTCTAAGTTTAAGACAGAATGAAAAGATCTCCCCCTTTATAGCAAATGGGTTTACGAGGAAGATAGCACTATATGCTGATGACTTGATTTTATTATCATCAAATGTCAATCTTACCCTATCTGAGCTATATACAGAAATCCAGGCTTTTGGGAAACTGTCTGGCTATGAAGTTATTAGCAGTAAGACAGAGATTATGGCCTGGAACGTCGCAGCTCATGGGGTGAGCCTTTCCAAGGAGTTAAGATACCTTGGAGTAATAATAACTCAAGATCTTAGAGATATTCCCAAAATAAACTTGAAGAAAGTTTCTAGGGAGGTGGATGTTTTATTGAAGAGATGGCAGGGTATTCCGCTATCCCATTATGGGTGGGTGAACTTGATTAAAATGTGTATACTCCCTAAGTATGCTTATCTTTTTAATTACATCCCCTTGGAATCCTGTAGTGCTTGACTCCAGGTAGCCGTGATGAGTTTCATGAGGATTTATCCAGGAAAGTTACAGGATACAAAGGGGAGTAGTACAAACCCCACCAGGATCAGCTAGCATGCTGCTGAGCCCACTCAACTGTGACTTCTCTGACAGGTTCCCAACATTCTGAACAGCATCAACACAGCAACATTCTACTGGTGGTAAAATGGCATTGCATTTACAAGAGCAGGATATAACATATCCCCCTTTCTTTCACGGAAAAACAAAATAGATAGAAATCGAAAGAGGAGAAGTTGACACTGAGAGCAATGACGTAATGGAACTTGGACCCATACAACTCACATGTAAGGGAACATGTGACTAAAAACCCAGAGCATGTTAGATAAAGTCAATAACAGTATATGGGTCAGAACCCATGATATCTCCGAATACAAAAAGGAGATTAGTTAACGTTAACCAGAATATATGGGTCTGAACCCAAGACTTATACCTAGGAATTAAATGGTTAACACATGCAAAAAGGAAGAAAATACATGCATAAATGAGCAGATGGGACTACAAGCCATTGCGATCCCCAATAAAAACATGTAAACTGAAATGATGGACTCTTACCGGGGCGTAGCTAGGGTCCATAAGCGTACAATGTTTATAAAACAAAACTTATTGTACAATCCTATGAAGGATAGAAGAAAACAGAACTGTGAGTAAGTAAACTCACACAATGTAGATCTAACTGAACTCATTGTACAATCCTATGAAGGATACCGTTTTAGAAAATCAGAAAGCAGACATAATGCATGTAAACTGATTGGACTCTTGATGGTATGTACCTACGGTGCAATGAACGTACAATGTATATCCAACAAAAGAAAACAGTGTATTGTGGGATAACGGACAACAACTGTTTGCACATGACGTAGGAGGGACTAACACCCCCTAATAAAGAAAAACCCAACTGCAAAATAACCCTTAAGTCATGCAAACTATTATGCTATAACAGTAAAACCTACCGGTGAGCGACTCCTCGCACAAGTAGAACTGCTCCATGCACAGACTAATAAAAAAAATCCAAAACTGTAAAATGTAACTTGGATACAAGCACGACCACTACTGAATTGTTAACATGTTGTTTAAAACAGGAGAGTTCTGTACTGTGAAACAATAAACTAAACGAAGATGTAAAGTGAAAAATCGTCACACAGCACAATTGTGTAGAAGGAGAAACACCACATATTCCAAATTGTAAATAGAACAGAGAGCCATCACACTTCGTAGCTAAAACAAGGGTTTGCTGAAACAATCCAAATAGATGAGAGAGTCACTATGGTCCTACCAGACCGATCCTCTTGATGAGCGGAGCAGCCAAAACAAGTAGCATGCAACAAGCCTTGTAGTTATAATGCAGAGTAAGATCTTGAAGTGCACACGCCAGACAGGCAGAAGAGAAGTTCCATAGATAACTCCAACAGCTTTCAAACAAACTTTATTGGACGTGGTTGGCAGTGATGAGATCCTCCAAACACAAAATGATGGCACGTGCAAGAAACACACGCCGGGTGGCTCACGGTACGTCCGGACGTGAAGGCTTCTTAAAGCAGGAATTCACGGCGATCAGCAAGGAATGTCGAAGAAAAACAATGGTGACATTAAAGAGCACTGAAATGGAGGTAAGACAGCGCGCGCAGTGGAAAGACTCGTGCCAGTATTTCAAACCACATAACGACGGTTTACTGATGCCAATGACATGAACTCTCAACTGACACAAACAATAATAACCAAGAAGTGTCTCACATATATTAGCCTCAAACGCTGCTAAAAGAAACTGCCACCAAAGCGAAATTGATCAATGGCAGACAATGGTGCTCTCAGACGAATTAAACACCCAGATACCAGGTATCTTCCAAAGCAGAATACACAAGTCGTGTACCAGTATTACTCAGTAATACATTTGTAATTCTCTGATGATCTCATAGATTTTTTTAACACATTCAGATAGGAAGATGTCACTTGATGAAAGCTATCGATAACAGTTCCATTATAATGAATATCCCAAAATGTGTCAGAAGCACCTTGTACATGCTTGTCCCTATCTGCACACAAAACTTGACGAAAACGTAGATTGACTGGCTGTACTACATGAAAGTTAATGTGCGCAAGTCACCTTTTATTAGCTTGCACCCACACGTCAGGTTGAAAAAAGGCAATCCAGCAAGGGTGAACTGTTCAGGGGTACGCAGCTGAGTAGAGGAACAAACAGGAACAGGGGATTCCCACACTTTAAGCTTGTCACTCCACAGGGAAAATCCACTTATGGGAGTAACAATCCCAATGTAACAGGACACAATAGCAGGAGAGGGATACCTCTTCCAAGAGACCAGGAACTAACACACTTGGTTTATGTTGAATAGATGAACCTCTCCCTCTTCGTCCTAATTTTCAGGGATAGAAGCTCATGTACAGCTGAAGCAATAACAAATGGTACTGGCATGCTTGGGTTGTGAGTGACCGATGGTGAGGTCACTGGTGGGGCTTGGGGTGACAGTTGGTATAAACAGGATGATAAATTACACAGAAATTATTTTATCTAGACAGAGACTTGCCAGGTTCATCAGCTCCTTCAAGATCAGGGGATACTTCACGTTTGAAAATAAAGATCTTGACAGGTAGCACACAGAGGTTCTTTGCGTCAACTCGTCACCATAAATTTGTAGTGCTTGACTCCAGGTAGCTGTGATGAGTTTCATGAGGATTTATTCAGGAAAGTTATAGGATACAAAGATGAGTAGTACAAACCCCACCAGGAGCAGCCAGCATGCTGCTCAACCCACTCAACTGTGACTTCTCTGACAGATTCCCAACATTCTGGACAGCATCATCACAGCAACATTCTACTGCTGGTAAAATAGCATTGCATTTACAAGAGCAGGATATAACAAATTCGATAAAGGTGAACTGCTTAAAATACAGGGTAAGATCTCTTCCTTTATCTGGGCAGGCAAAGGGATTAGGCTGTCATGAAAGAAATTAAGGCGCAAATTGTCACACGTGGTATGAGTTTGCCGGATTTCAAATTGTATTGCTGGGTATATCAACTAAAGAATTGTAGGATGCTGCTTCTGAAGCCAGATAGCTCCCTGGTTGGCTCCATGTTTAAAGCTATGTTGTTGGATTTAGATGAGATAGGATTTTTGTATAAGTTTGGCGCTCCTAAATTCTTTAACAATGTCCGGTTGAAGACTCTATACATGGAGGCCAAATTGTGGTCTGACTGCCTGGCCTGTTTGGGACTGTCCTATTATAGTGAATGGGCTCCAGTGTGGGATTCCCCAGGAACTCCAGAATGTTTTTCACATGCATTAGCCCAGCCACTGAAAGATGCGGGTGTTACATGTTGAAAGGACATTGTGGATGGTAACAAATGCTTTACCTGGGATTTCTAGGGTAATCTTACCAGCGGAGCTCTGCCTAGATTTAAGTACTATCAAATGTCATCATGGTGTAAGAGCCACCATTGGTCATCCCCTGAAGACAACTCCATGGAAGATGAATGACAAGATTCAACTCTGAAAAAGAAGGAAGTAGGACACTGGTACCACTATCTCCTTGCTGCAGGGGACAGGAAGATGGAACGCCCATATCTTGTCTGGGAGAGATACTTGCCGAACGAGGAGCTGGAAATCTCTGGCAAGTATCCTTAGACACACTTTACCCATTGATTAAATCTGCTGCACTTAGGAAGAATAATTTTGTTACGCTCCACAGGATATATTGATCTCCACTCAAACTTTCCAAGTTAAAGGGTAATGGAGAAGCAAGTTGTGTGAGATGTGTTGCCCAGAAGGCGGATCATATTCACGCCTTCACTGTCTGTCCTGCAATTCAAAGAATTTTGGGGTACCGTGGCTAAGACTCTGTCTGATGTCCTGGGCATTGAGGTTGAGGTGAGTCTTTCTCTTATTCTGTTTGGTATTATATCGTTGCCCGATGGGATGTTGGGTTTTTACGGGGTTACAGAATACATTGGCATTCTATCTAATCCTTTTGGCAAGGAGGGAGATATGTAAGCTATAGCGTCAGGCGGTACCCCCAACATGGAGAGTTTGGTGGAACTCAGTGAGATACTATAGAAATCTAGACCAGAAGGTTAATGTATATAGAGACAGAACAGAACTTGGGTTATTTTGGAATGTGTTAGATCACTAAGATCCTGATTAGATTAGATTATTCCATAGTGTCCAATGATTACACCTCTTGATCAGCCCATGATGTATGGTTGTGGTTGTGGTGTTTCTTGCAAGAACATCAGCTGGAATTGGATCCCCAAGTTATGAGCAACAGGGGTGGATCAGGTCGAAAAGTTGCTTTATCCAAGGAGGTCATATGAGGACAAAAAAAGAGAGAAATGTATATAAAATTGATTAAAAATTTTCCTGTGCTGTTTTATCATCTAAAACATGTACATTGTTAATTTAATACTTACAAAATTGAATTTGAAGAATTTTTTCAATGCTGATGTGTTTTCTTTGCTATTTGCCTGTAGTATTTTTCTTGAAATTCTTGTTGAAAAAAAGAGTAATTTTAATAAATTTGTTTAAATGTATTTTTAATAGGGGATAGTTGTGCTTATCTTGGACTTCTGTTTGGCATTTTTGAAAATTGTGTTAGTTCATTTAAGTTTAATACTTACTTTAATTGAAAGTTGATATGTCACACTGTTCTTTCGTTCTTTGAGTGTCTTCAGAATTTTCTATAGCGGAGATAACATTTAAAAATGTATATATTGTTAAAAGGGGCTTTCCCAGAACTAACATCATGGCAATGGGAACATGAAATCCAAAGAGCCCATCGCTTTCCGTTTTTCAAAAGAGGGCAGGAAGGAGCCCAAGGGGGGAAACCAAGGGCAATTTTGATTTTTGTTGGGAATTTTCTGCTAAGACAGCTGATCCTGGATAAGGCCAAACCTGAGTCAAGAAAGACTTTCAACAATGTTTCATTCTTTGCAAGGCCCGATTTTTGCCATGCTACGGTAGAGCGTAGATGGAGATTGAGGCAATTGATACCGAGTATACAATCTCTGGGCTCAGAAGCCTACCTATTGTATCCGGCAAAGTTGAAAATAGTAACCAAAAGTCAGGTTAAGTTTTTCTTTTCTGAAATCAAAGCAAAGGCCTTCATGATCGAAGTTTTGGGGTACAAGGAGCGTTAACTAGAATAATGAAGCTGGATATTTGACATAGAGGGGGTATGAAGGTGGGAAGGAGTGGCGACTGCTGATTCCCTGGCGATCACACATAGGTCATGCGTGACCTATTTGCCTGTAGGGGAGGGTGGGGGAGGGGTAGTCCGGGGTGGAGAAGGGGGGGAACACAAGGGGGGGGGGAAATGGCACACATCATGCGTAGTAGCATACATACAGAGCTCCTGCAAAAAATTGGTACTGCTTTTAAGAACAAGGTGGAACAAGGAAATAAAGAAAGAAAAAGGAAACTGGGAGAGTAGGATGGGTATAATTTTTGATATTTTTTAATGGCTTGCCGAATTATTTCAATGAATGTGTGCGGTCTTAATGACCTCCAGAAGAGATTAAGGGTCTCTGCTTTTTGTAAGGCAATACATACAGATTTGATCTGTCTCCAGGAGACTCACGTTGCGGGAGGTAAAGGTTTTTTGTTAGGGCAGTTGGGGTTTGAAGTATTAGCGTATACTAAACAAGCTTCGAAAACACGGGGGGTGGCAATTTTGGGAAGGGGGAGAGAGTGTACGGTGATTAGGAATAAGGTAGACAAGTGGGGAAGATGGTTTATTGTGTAAGTAGTGCTCAGAGGAGCTAGATTTACTTTGGTATCAGTCTATGGCTCAACGTCCGATGAACCGGACATATTTGAATTTTTGGATCAGGAATTGACAACTTGGGTGGAACCTATGTTGTGGGGATTTTAATATTAATCGCCCTGCTAGCGTAGAACTTCAAAGGGACCACGGTTATACTGGGCGTAAGAAGAGGGTACATAAGGCAATAGTAGATTTGGCCGCACATAACGCATTATCGGATGTATGGGCAAATTTGAATCCAATGAGTGACGGGGACACTTTTTTTTCAGCACCCCATAGAATTACTGTTAGATTAGACTATTTCCTAATTTCTAATGTTTTGTTATCCAATGCATCTATAACAAAGTTACCACGTATGATGTCAGATCATAACCCATTGTTACTGACATTGAATCTCAATGGTATAACCAGAAAAGCTTATAAATGGACATTTGAAAGGGCGTTGCTAAAAGATGAGAGTTATTGTAAACATATGGAGAAATGGATAACCGAATTCTGGTTTAATAATAAGGGTAGTTCAAGTAGTGGTAACATCTGGGATGCTTTTAAAGCAGGGATAAGAGGCGAGACGATTAGTTTTACAACATTCCGACGGAAGAGTGAAAGAGAGAAGACCGAACAGCAGATGAATTCACTACTGGCTGCAGAGGCAGAACTTAGTAGACTTATTATATCTGGGAGCCCACTGGATCAAAAAATATTAGAAATAATGGTCTTAAAGAGTGATATTGCTGAAATGGTTACGAATAAAACGGCTGTAAATTATTTCGCAAAAAAGGAACAGGTGTTTGAATACAGCGAGAAGGTGGGTCATATTCTTGCTGTTAGAACTAGGCAGAAAACCAACGCTGGGGATATTAAAAGCATGGTAGATAATTTAGGAAATGTGATATTAGACTCTAACGGTATAAGGAATGAATTTTGGGAATACTATACGAACCTATATGATGTTGACAACAGGATGGGTATTGATGAAATAAGTGTTGAAATAAGAGACTATCTGGGAAATATCCAGCTTGATATGTTGGAAATGGAAGATCAGACTAAGCTGGATTCCGATATAACGTTAGAGGAAGTAACATCAGCATTATTAGAACTCCCATCCTCTAAAGCCGCAGGACCAGATCTCATTCCAATTGAATTTTACAAAACATTTTTCTCTTCTATAAGAGCAGAGTTACTAGATACTCTTTTACAAGCACAGAGGGAAGTGTCAGTCCCAGATTCCTGGGGGGGCACTGAGATTATTGTCATTCTAAAAAAGGGTAAGCCTCCTACAGTCCCAGGGTCGTATAGACCAATCGCCCTTATGAATGCGGACGTGAAATTATATTCCAAAATTCTGGCAACAAGGCTGTCCACTGTTATAGAAAAACTAGTTACATCAGAGCAACACGGATTTATCCCAGGAAAAGGCACCACTACACACGTTAGAACAGTGATCACTTGCTTTGATGCCATGGAGGTTATTGGTGGTCCTTTGGCAGCCTTATTCCTAGACGCCGAGAAGGCTTTTGATAGGGTCGCATGGATATACTTGTGGGAAATAATGAAAGTATATGGTTTTGGCAATAAATTTATAAGGGCAATTCAGGTTTTATATAAGGCACCTACAGCCAGAATTAAAATAAACCGAGATTTAACTGCACCTGTACAAATTAAAAGAGGCACTAGGCAAGGTTGTCCTAGCTCTCCCCTCCTTTTTGCATTATATATGGACCCGTATTTGCGTTATTTAAAATCTAACCCGAATATCCCTCCTCTTATATAAAACGGAGTGGAGGTTAATGTATTAGCGTATGCAGATGACGTTGCCATAATCACCCCAGACCCAGCCAAAGCAATGGAGGAGGTTGAGTTGGAGGCTAGTAAATTTGGCAGAATATCCGGGTACAAATTAAATAGTGCAAAAACACAAATTATTAAAAATACAATGGTTCAATATAATGATAATCGGGTGGTTCCTGCAGCAATGTATTTAGGAGTTGAGATATCATCTAATTTGGACACAGTTGTAGGACGGAATATTTCCCCTTTAATTAAGGACGTAAGTGCAGAGTTGGCCAGAATAGATAAGCTTAGGCTTACACTAGTAGGACGTACAAATGTGATAAAAATGATTATTCTCCCTAAATTCCTTTATTTCTTTCGCACTATTCCTCTTTTGTTTGAATCAATTTGGTTTAATAAACTAGAATCAATATTAAACAAATTTATATGGTCATATGGGAAAACTAGAAGGGCCTACAAGTTTATGACGTTACCAAGGGTTAGTGGAGGGTGGGGGGTCCCGGACTTCAGGCTATACTATTGGGCAACTGTACTACAATTCACTCAGGGTTTGCTGGGTGCAGGTAATTTAGAGTCGAATGTTAGATCCTTTTCGACAATGGTATACTCTATTGTAATGGGGGCAGATGCCGCAAACGCTTTTCTAAATCATGCCGACTTCCTTTACTATAAACATACACGTTTTAAAACAGTTAAAGCTGCATATAACATCTGGATAGCAGTAGCAAAGAAATGTGGACTAGGAAGATACAACAGGTACACTAGAATGTATAGGAATAGGACACTACCCCCCTTGATCTTTTCTGATTCTATAATGGCGGAATGGGATATGCAAGGTATTAAAAAAATAGGGGATCTGATGGGGTTGGATGGGAATATCTTACAATTTTCAGATTTGATGGGAAAATATGACATTACAAGAAATAGCTTCTTTAAGTATTTACAAATCAGGAGTTTTCTGGGTAAGAAAAAAGGTGGAGAATGTGGATTTCGGAAGAGTAACCTTATGGAATCCCTAGCTCAGGGGGGAGAGTGTTCTATACGATTCTTTTATGCTAGCCTAGCAGAATTAAAAAAAGATGATACTGAGAAATTTGGAGATAAATGGGCAGGGAAACTAGGGGTACAGAGTCAATGTTTTTTGGATTCAATGGAGTTAGGATGTTCTGTGCTGTGTTCTGCTCCTCTTCAATCGCAGCATTTTAAAACTGTATATCAACTCTATCACACACCGGACCGCATTGCACAGTGGGGGGCGACTACAGGGACAACTTGTTTTCGTTGCAATGCTCCGGCAGCAGACAGTATCCATATCTTTGCACTCTGTCCCCAATTAGATAATTTACGAAAGGGTATTGAAGATTTTATGAGGCATACTCTTGGTGTAAATGAGATCCTAACACCAACTGTTATTATGCTAGGGGTTAGGGGATATAGGGATGATAATACTGAATTTGTATTCCTAGCGATGGCAGTGTACAGATTATTAATTGCTAGAGCATGGCGGGACCCTACCCCCCCCACAACACAACAATGGATTGCTTTGCTACTGGGGATATTTAACCTTGAAAAAGGTATATATGCCAGGAAGGGTAAAAGAGCAAGAAAATTGGGATTAAAAATTTGGAAACCTGTATATTGCTGGAAAGAGAGAGTAAGTGTATCCCTTGGTTAATAATTTGTAAGGCTTGTTCAAGTTCTCCACTTGTATGTGTGCTTTGTTTATAATTTTTTATACAGTAATTATTTGGGTTAAATTTTGCATTGTGATCTCTGCTTATACAAATGACAACTGTTGTATGGTGTGTGCCAACAAAATGTTAAATAAAAATTAAAAAAAAAAAAAATTATATTAATTATTTTGTTTTTATACAAAGTGCTTTGAGAACAATTTCAGTAGATGTAGTTTTAAAATGCTATTTTACTTACTTTGTGGAGCTGGAATCAGAGTTTTCTATAATGCAGTCCAATGTTGTGGCAGCAATCTTGCAGAGTTTCTACTTATTCTTTCTTTTTTGGTTGCAGTGTAAGATCATGTTTAATTTTTGTGTGTTTATATAGTTTTTTATTATTTGTTTTAATTTTATTGGGTTATTTCAGTTGTATTTTATTTAATTGGTTGTTATTTATTATTTTAATTAATTTGGCCTTTGTTGTCCATATATGGAAAACCCTTATTGAGCTTCAGTTACTCTGTTCTTTTCAATTTAAAAGTGATATAGTTATTATATGTAATTTATATTGTTTTAAATGTTAAATAATATATTTTTAATTTAGGTATAATGTTGGAAGTAGTAAATAATGTTAAGTATTTAATAATTTTTATTATATTATTTTTAAATATTATTAAAAATATGTGTTCATCGATTTATTTTGAATGCTGTGTGTGTTAATTGACATTTTTATATTTTTTGTGGTAAGTAATATGTTATTATAAATAATTTTAACAAGTCGATATTTTTTTAACAATAATATTGTCTATATTTTTGTTATTGATATTATGGTCACTTTCTGAGCATTCTTATTATGTTCAATATTACTTATAACCATGTTTGTGGGTACAATAATACTGATATCGATGTAAATGTTTAACGATATTTTTTGTCAATATTTGTGTATTTTTTAAAATAAGTATAGTATGTTGATATTAGTGTAATCGATATTTTTGTCCCGATATTATGGTAGGTTGATATTTTGGGCCCCATTAGGATGGTGATCGGAAAATCACCCCGACCGCCAAGGTAGTGGAAATCAACTGTCCGCTGGTACTGCGGCAAAACCGGCAGTCCGATTAGGATGCACTGCCACAAAATTCCGACCTTGGTGGAATGACACCACGAAAGATCACCAGGAGCGGGCAGAGCTGGTAAAAATCCATCCGCAGCGGTCGTATTCACGGCGGAAACACACCAAACCACCACGAGGCCAGCAGAGTGACCGCACCAAAAATTAGGATTCTCCCGATGTGACAGCGGGACGTTCTGCTGTTTGCAACCGCCTTGATTGCAAACAGTGATGAACGGTAGAGCAGACAGAAGGGCTGTTGCATGGCCACTGCCACGGATGCTCCGTGACAAATATGGCACTGCACACATCAAACTACCTCTGCCCCCCAAAACACCTAACATATCCCAAGGACACACCCCCATGGCAAATTCAAAAATACAAACCACAGGACAACCCACATGACACACCTAACAGTAATACCCCATTTTGACACATCCCCACAGCTGAGTATAAAACCAGCCCCTTCCCTGACCAGAATCCTTTGTACTTCTCCAGCCCTGAAGGAAATAAAACCTGCAGCGTATTGGATAGGCAAAACACCACACATCTCACCAGCACAACAACACAGATACACACCCCCACATTACCCCCACCAACCTCACAACTGTACCTCAAAACATTTGCACATCACACACCATGGCACAAAAGAAAATGCTCAAATTCCCTGACAGTGAGTTGTCAGTCATGGTAGATGAGATCATCAGAGTAGAACCACAATGGTTTGGTCACCTGGTCCAACAGACACCTTTAGTCACCAGGGCACAACTGTGGGAAAGGATAGTTGACAAGGTCAATGCAGTAGGGACCACCCCGCACTCCAAGCAGGAAATCATAATGCAGTGGCATGACCTGAAGAGGGTTGTCAGATGACAACATGTCCTCATAATCACAAAATCTGCACGTGGGGCATGGTATTCATTGACATGTCACACCATGGAATATTAATGTATGTACCTCCACATCATGTAATGATGCACATTACTGTGCAGACATACTATGTGATAAATAGTTAACAGTGTGTTGCATAACCTGTAAATAAGATACATCAAACACCAAGCTTGAGGGGTGCACGTCAATGACCAATTCCCCTCTGTCCCACAGATGACCAACAACTGACTGTTGATGTTGTCATCAACCTGCAGAGCCAGTCTCCATCCCCCGGAACATGGACTCTCGGATGATGACTCCCTGGATTTAGAGGATGTAGAGCTTGAAGCCAGTCCATCTGGTATGCCAGGGCGCACAGGTCCCAGGACCCCACTGTTCCCCCCAGCACCACACCAGCAACAACATTAACTATGCTGACCCCTGCTGGAATGACCTGTGCTGCCTCCACCACCACCACCACCTCTAACTCCACCACCAGTGCTGCCTGCAACGCTCTCCCTGCCCCAGAGGATGACCATCCCATCCTACTTCATCAACTGAGGAGGGCAGGGAGAGTAGGTGGTGCCTACAGTGGTGAGCCAACAGGTCCGTGACAGCAGGGCAGGTGGGTGGGCAAGGGGGAGTCTAAGCCAATAGGACACTGGGACCGAAGCCCTGGACAACATCCCCAGATCCCTTGGGGCCTAGGAAGGGGCCCAGGCACAGAAAGATTCCCGTGAGCTCAGACTGCTGGTGAGGTCCATAGACACCCGCATGGGCCAAATCGTGGAACTCTTGGGCCAGGCTAGTGGGGGTTCTGAGGGACAGGCCTGCGGCACAAACAACACCTCCACCTCCCTCTGATCGCCTGCAGGATGACAGATCCACATCCTCCCTGCAGGCACAGAGAGGGAGGGACTCCTCAGACCCCACTGGCCCTGCAGCAGAAGCCCCCCCTGCCAAACAACCAAGGGGCCATCCGAAGAAATCCAAGGGAGGAACCCATGGCAAAGCACCTGCAACACACCAGTCAAGGAACCAGCCATGATGGCAACCCTCTTCATTTTGCCATTGACTTTGTTGACTGTCTTTCCCCACACTGCCTGGCATCTGTCTGTTGGACATGGTCGCCACATCGATCTGGTGACTACTAGATTGTCTCATCTACCATCACTGACAACTCATTCCTTCACTATTCACCTTTTTGTAAATATTCACTCCCTTGTCAAATGTACCCATTGTAAATAAACACTCCTTACACACATATGTCGGTGTGTCGGCTCCGTGTTTCACACAGGATGTGCAATGTTCACCATGATTACAATGTGCCAGTAGCATGGATTATTTGTAGGCAAAGAGAGGCTGAAGGGACCTTGGACAACACAACAGAACAATATTCACTAGTCGGGCGGTGGCATCACAGCCATCATACAACACTTGTCAGCAAGGTACTCCAAGCAGATTATCCATCAGCTGTGGCACAATGCTGTTACGCATGATATACGAGTCATGGGCCGAGCCAAAACATTTGGCACAGACGTGTTAGATGATCATATCCACCTGGCACACCATTTGTAAATTAATGGAATTGAATTTGTTTCCTGTTCCTGTTGATGTGCTCACGTGCCTGTGGTGGAACCAGGCCAACATGTGTGCAGTTAATGGCACCAACAACATTGGAGATGTGCCCAAGGGCATAAAATTCACCCTTCACAGCCACCAACTCATGCCTCTTGGGGAAATGGATATATATGTCCTTGTAGAACATCATAGCGGACAAGATGTCACGTAGCACCATGCTGAACATAGGTTGTGACATCCCACCTGCGCTGGGCACTGTGTACTTTAATGATCCAGTAGCAAAAAAATGCAGGCCTCCATCACCTTAGACGTTGGTGTGAAAGCAGTTTGATATGTTCTTGAGGCTGCAGGTGGGGCTGCAATAGAGCACATAGGTCTTGTAGGGTGGGTCGATCCAGAAGGTATTTCCATATGACCTTCTCATCCTCATTGTCTGCCAGCACTGTGAAGGGACAATGCACATTTGGTCTCCTCCTAGGTGAGATGAAAGGGCACACATGTCAATGCAATCCACCATGACATGTGTCTGACATCTTAGGTTTTGACTAACACAACGCCAACAATGACTGGCATCACAGTTAAGCTTGCAGCCCAACTTGCATGTAGGGACACCTTCAGCTACATTAGTCATACACCTGTCCCATTTTCCCACGGCTAGCAACTCCAAAACAATATCTGACTATGTGAATGCCCAAAGGGATATGGCCACATCTTGCATGAGCAGCCCTGAGAGTAGTTCATACAGTATATGTGTGAAACTGCAACACTACTGTCTCATACCTAGCTGCTGTACCTGTCACAACTTCTTGCGTAAATTGAGCAGGGCACACATGTACAACACAATGAGCACAGTCTGTGCGTAAACAACCAGTATGTACATGAGCCAAGAAAAGTAGACAGTTACATATGCACAATGTGTAGTCAGACATTCATCACTGTGAGTTGCTCAGCCCTATCACACATTGACATGTGTACCAATTGGAGAGTCCATGACAACACTGTTCTGTGTACATGCCCATCAATATCACAAGTGACATGTGAGGGAGTACATTCCAAAGTTTTCAATCATATACACCAACATGGCATGTGTAGTCAAAAGTGAGGTAAATATCACATTGGATTGTGTGCACAATCTTGTGCCATGAATCATGTGTCTACTGTGCACTGGTGAGAACTGGCCATTGTCCATTCACACAGCATGACGTGTCCATAGGTGCTGTCAAAGTGCTCCGCAACACAAGTCACGGTCCCTGGCTCCAATGTATGGCAGCCATATTGCGGTAGTGACTCCCTGACCCCTGTGGTGTGTCAATGGCAATGCCAAAGCCACACTTGCGGTCGTGATAGATGTAAATGTGTGGTAAAATGTTGGTTGGCATGTACTGCCACACAAATCACGGTCATAGGCACCAATGTATAGCAGCCATTTTGCAGTAGTGACCACCTGCCCAGCGGTGTGTCACTGCCAATGCCACTGCCACACTCGCGATAGTGATAGCTATATATGTATGGTCAAATGGCAGTTGGCATATTTTGCCACCCAAATCATGGTCATAGGTACCAATGTATAGCAGCCAGATCGCGGTAGCGACTGTCTGGTCCTAGCGGTGTGTCACTTGCCAATGCCAAAGTCGTTACAGCTAATTGGAACCGCAATCGCGGTAGCCTAATGCAACTTTGAAAATCGTGGAAGGCATGCTCCGCCACCGTGGGGCCGGTCATTGGATGCAATTGAAAGATGCATGACCGCAGTAGCAACTGTCTGGTGCCTGTGGTGTGTCACCACCAATGCCCAAGCCCTTACAGCCAATGGGAACCGCAATCACGGTAGCCTAATGCAATTCTAAAAATCGCAGTAGGCGTACTTTGCCACCGCCGAGCCGGTCATTGGATGCATTTAAAAACAGCTGACCTGGAACACCAATTGCAGCAGCTCAAAGCCTCACATTTCTACTGCTGCCTGATACCCCTCACCACCAACTGCTGCTGCTCATGTCTCCAGACACTGCTGCCTGACACACCTTAGCCCAAACTGCTGCTGCTCCTGTCTCCAGATACTGCTGCCTGACACCCCTCAGCACCAACTACTGCTGCTACTATCTCCAGAGCCTTCTGCCTGACACCCCTCAACTCCAACTGCTGCTGCTCCTGTCTCCAGACACTGCTGCCTGACACACCTTAGCCCAAACTGCTGCTGCTCCTGTCTCCAGATACTGCTGCCTGACACCCCTCAGCACCAACTACTGCTGCTACTATCTCCAGAGCCTTCTGCCTGACACCCCTCAACTCCAACTGCTGCTGCTTCTGTCTCCAGACACTGCCTGATACCCTTCACCACCAACTGCTGCTGCGACTGTCTACAGACGCTGCTGCCTGACACCCCTCACCACCAAGTGCTGCTGCTCCTGTCTCTTGGACCCAGTGATGGCGACGACTGAGAATATCAGGGTCCGTCCCTTCACCACCGAGGCGCTGAAGGTCCTGGTGGACGAGGTGTCACACAGTATGGGAGGCTATATTGTGCTCCAGATGTCATGGTAAGTGTTTCAGAGTGGAACTGAGAGTGCAGGGAGTACACACATGAAGTTGACCTGCTGCAGTGTGTGCCTGAGAGTTTCGGGTTTTGTCATACACTGCCTAGCATGCTGTCTCCAGGGGAAAGGGATGTGTAGTCTATTTCGTACTTTTCCCTGTCTGCACATCAGAATTGGCGCGACATGTATTGTTTTGCAAGCCATAAAGTGACGCAGGAAGTTGGTTATGCAGGAGTCAGGACAGAAATTGCCTGTGTGAATGGATATGTGGGTCCCTGATGTTCTTCACAGGTTCATCTGTCACCTTACCAAGAGTTTACGTCCAGAAGGTATTGATGGAAGTGTGTCTGACTCAAAATTGACATCATGTATAGATCAGCAACTATGCGCAGGACTTAAATGCCAAAGGGTGACACTCTTGGTGGTAATTCACCTTTGACACAGCAGATTGTTGTACTTTTGTACAGACCCCCTTTCATTTCCACCAGCATGTGTACTGACTCGCATGTGTAGGCACTGTTTATGCTCTAATATTGTCCCTTCATGTAACTTCTGATGGACAACTTTGGACCTCAGTGTGAGCCCACCTGTCCTGCACAGTCACTGCCCAATCTGACAAGGACACATCACTGAATGTACAGAGTGAAACATAGGGGGTGTCTGCTAGACTATCCATCAAAGAGCCATCTCAGATCTGTAGATTGCACACAACAGACCTTGTGAGAATGGTGTAAGATTGTAAGACCATGTCCCTAAATGTGACCTCCATGACACAGTGAGCCATTCACAGGGCAAGGACATTGAGGGCTGCGCAGTGATGGACACAGTGAGTCTGCCCCAAAACATAACTTCCAATGTAATGTATGTCTTGCTCACCCACAAACTGAATAGCAGATGTGGGCCCCATACACATACCTTTCTGTGCTGACATCCTGCATGTGTATGCGATGGGCAGGTACTGTGTCCACCCTCATACCTGCATGCATTTTTGTATGATTCTCCCATGCTAATGTACTATTCGAGATGCTGTATGTTCTCTGCTAGACATATCTGTGAAGTAGTTCTCAGTTAGTATCATGCTCCTGTACTGAGAGATAGTGGTACAAAGCCCTGTATAACTGATTTTCCGCCTCTTGTCTCCTGTGCCTGAAGCTCAAAGTCCACCAGCCTAAGGCTGTGTGGAGGACCATTACATGCAAGGTGCGGGCTCCGGGTGTCTCTAACCGATGGCACATACACTTTTGCAAGAGGTGGGATGACATCTGCCGGCTAAGCAAAAACGTTGCAGAGATGACACTGGGGCTGCTCCCTCGGACAGGAAGGTTGGCGCGCATGAGCATAACACCACTAACGGTCTGAATCTTTGCTGTGACACAGCCTGAGCTGGATGCAGGTTTGAAGAAGCATCAGCAGCAATCTGGGGGTGAGCATTCAGGGAAGGGTGACTTTGGTTGTGAGTGGCTGCATGTGTTCCAAGCCTGGGCCAGTGCTGGGCTCTGTGATGTTGCTAGTGAGATGCCATGGCTCGTAAGTGGCCTCTGTGTTGAGTACAGCTGTCATGCATTTTCCCTACCTGTACTTTCTCATGTCATTGGCGTAATGGCCCTTGACATTGCATTCTGAGTTGTGGCCTTCTGGCATCGTCTGTATTGGGGAAGTCAAGAGGTTGCACGATGTTACTGCACAGGCTGGTGTGCACCATGGGGATATCATCATTTTGTTTCATGCTTTGCTTGCATATAATGTTTGTGTTAATGCCACAGAACTGATCATACGTCTCTGTCTCTTGCAGCATCTACTGTTGGCACAGAAAGACAGGGGACTGACACCAGTGGTGAGGCATCAAGCACGACTCCTACAGACGAGCACACTCACACTAATGTGTCCAGCACCTTGGAGGGGGACAGGAGTCTGCTTGAGGAATCACAGCCAGAGACATCAACCTCAACGTCATCTGATGCCAGCGTTGACTCATCTCTGTTGGTGGGCACGAGGAGCGAGAACTCTGCCTTCTCTTCAACCACACATCTATGTTGGCGGGCACAGGGAGTGGTAACTCTGCCTACTCTTCCACCACACTGTGTCCAGTGCTCACCCTCCCAGCTACGTCCTCTAGTGCTGCACGTGCTCGGCCCCTGTCTCCCCTGCTGCCATCAGTGTTGAGTCCGTGGACCTTTTGCACCAGCTGTGTGTGGGTCAGACAACACTCCTCAATTCCATCCTAGACCACAACAGAGTTGGCACAGGTAGTTGCCTTCATGGAGGGCATTCATTCTGACATGGGTGGGATACACCGGACTGTCCAGTCTTTGTCCTCCACAGTGACGGCAGCCATTCAGCTATCACAGTCTCAGAGTCCAGCTCCAGTCCCTTTGGCCACCTTCCTGCCAGTGGCTACATTTTTCGATAGTGACCACACACCACAGACCTCTTGCTCAAGATACAGCACAAGCAGCACACAACAGTAGCAGCCCAACTGGGCCAGGGAGCAGACACCATCCCCACAAAAAAGCAAAGCCACCACAGAGCGAAAAGGCAAAAGCCCTTCAGGAGACATTCAGGGGCATAAAGCCAAGAAGCAGGCCTCAGGATCACATGCCTCAGAGGCATCCCCAGTTAAGGACTCGCCTGTCCCAAAAGCGTCTCACAAAGAAAAGCAGTCAATTCCTGTTCCTGCTGTGAAGCTGGTGCCTGCTAAGGGTCCACAGAAAAAGCCATCTCAGGCAGATTCACCCACAACCTCTACTCCCATCCCGACTCCTGTGAAGCAGGTAAAGATGGTCACTGTAGGTGTTTTCCTGGTCAACAGGTGATGGAGGAGAAAAGGCAAGTCCAGGCCCAGAGTACCTCCATATCCAGCAGGTCTCAAAGAGGGAGGGCCACCGGCTGCCCCTGGTGCAGCTTTGGTGGAGAGTATGCCTGTTGTGGCCGCAATACCTACCACTCCTCCCAAGACCAAACCTTCATTTAGACTCCCCAATAAGTGGAAAGGTACCCGTCTACATTCTCCTTCACCACTGTGTCTCACGGGAGCATGACTCCACCTCCACATGCCACCACACCACCTGGTCCAAGCAGCCCTCCGGCTGCCAAAGACACTGATGCCTCTACCTCAGCTGATCCTCTCTCTCCCAGGTCCAGTACTCCAAGTGGCCCGACACTCCGCCACCTCTCAGTCTGACTGACAGCCAAGTCTAAGAAAAGTCCCCCTCCCACACCTGTCTCTCCCACAGCAGTGCCTGGACTGCCCATTGTTATCCCCCTGACTGTGTTGCTGACCATGGCAGTGTACAGTCTCACCAATTCCCTGTGCAGCCTCTCATGCACACATGTGTCTACTCTGCACTTTGGACTGGCCACTGGACTTGCTGTTCATTGCTATGGTTGCCCCTTCCCTGTGCAGTATCTCATGTACCTACTCTGCACTTTGTACTGGCCAATGGCCTTGCTGTTCATTGCTGTCTTTGCCCCTTCCCTGTGCAGGATCTCATGTACCTACTCCGCACTTTGGACTGGCTATTGGCCTTTCTTTTCATTGCTGTGTTTGCCCTTTCCCTGTGCAGCCTCACATGCACACATGTGCCTAATCTGCAGTTTGGACTGGCCACTGGCCTTGCTGTTCATTGCTGTGTTTGCCCATTCCCTGTGCAGGATCTCATGTACCTACTCTTCACTTTCGACTGGCCACTGGCTGGTTTTGGGCTTGCCTACTTTTGATGCCTATTTGTGTGATATGTAATCAAGACAGTTACTCCTGTTGTCTACTTTGTCTGTGTTCTTGCTCAATAAAGGGTTTTCTGTGTGAGTATGGTTTAATGTGACACATGCTCTTTATGCCACTTTAACATTGGCATTCTCTTTTTTCTCATTTACAGGGTTTAGCAGAAGTGACAGGCACTTCAATTTTTCTTGACTCTGAGGATTGGAGATGCAATGATGGTTGTTTCTGATGACCTACTATCATCCAAATTATTCTATGGTCATGTTGGCAACCTTGTACACATGTCATGTTTGGATACACTGCCAGCACAGAATGTGATTCTATCCACAGGATTGCAGGCAGGCTGGCAAGATGTCAAGACTTCCGTGGCTGTAGTTAATTATGAGAGGTCCAGAACAAAGACAAATAATCGGCTGAAGGAAATATCTAAATACCCCTGCTGGAGAAGAAGACGTTTTGGGTCTCACTGTGTACTAAGGCAAAGTTTCAGTGCAGAAAATGGCAGAACAAGAAAGACTTTGCAGGTAGAGGTCGGTGGTCTAGTGTTTTACCGCACTCGACTATCAGAGTAAACAAAGTGCGCGTTCCACCTGGGAACTGTGCACTTCAATTGTAGCAGTTCCGTGGAGAGAAGCATTTTTGTCTTCATGCCTGTATCTTCAGGAAAATTCACAGTATCGGCGCATTAATGTTTGATGCGCTGCATTTCTTCAGAACTCTGTACTGACTAATATTACGCATGCGCAACGAGGGACCATACAGAACAGAAGTTGGCAAGAATCCTCTGAGCTTCGTAAGGTGACCAGGAAAAAACAGTTCAACTCTGCGTCAAGGTACCAAGATTTTTCTTTCACGTTCTGGCAGGGAACAGAATGTAGTTTAGGTAAAGTTACTCATAGGTTTACTCATAGCAAGTTAAATTCAACAGAGAGTCAGAGACTTTTACTTACTGTATAAAAAGGTTCAGTTGAAGAATTAAAGGCTCTACTAAACAGCGACCAGGTAATTGTGGGGGTAAACAGGTAAATTGTGAGAGACTTCCTTATTATAGATAATAACTAAAATGCCCCAAATGTCCTTTGTCTTTCAGTACTGAAACTGTTTTGGAAAATGTTAATACTAAGCAAATGATAAGCAATAGCCTTGGCCTAAATGGTAAAAAACATTCCTGTTTAATTCATTTATATTAAAAAGGATAGTTTTGGTTGTTTGTTTTCACCTTGTGTCCCTCTCCAGGTGCAGTTCACTGAAGACACACCAACAGGCCCTAGAGTGAAGAAGACATACCATTCATCACAGAGGCTGTCTCTCTTTCTTATCCACTTCCCCTTTCCCCTCTGCTTTAGCCGCTACCTAGAGTTCTCTCGGGTGACGTCTGAGGTGGTGGGGCAGTGGGACCATCATCGGCTCCTGTGAACCATCTTGGCATCTGACACAAGGGTATATTATTTTTATATAGCACAAATAACCAACCGGTCTCTAAGCGCTTCTAGAGAAAGTGAGCAAGTCGCTAGAGCAGGAGTAACTAGCGGCAGCGGATGCGGAGATTATGCAGATGTTAGTGCCTCTCTAAAAAGGTATATAAATCACCATGGGGTGACCCAGTATCCCTCAGAACCTGGGCAATACAATATACTATCAACAGTGGTTCTGTTGGGTGCGAAACTGATTACTTCAAAACATATCTGAAAACAATTTACATTCGGTTACTTAATCAAAAGACGAGCTTGGCTAGCCATTCAAGCTCTCTTCTCCTTTTTATAATATAAATCCACACTATGAGGCAAAAATCAATATATCAAATAGTTATTCATTGATAGATGTTTCACATGATTTTCATTTAATTTGAAGTTCAATTCACAATTCATCAAAAATTACAACGGCGCATTATTAGAAACAAGGTGACTAAACAAGTGACACAATAAGTGCAGTGGTGACATTCAAAGTGTACTATATACAGTGAATCAAAGAAGAAAGGAAAGGAAAGAAATTAAATGGCCAGTAAGTATCTCAATTACGGATTTTGCAGTGTATATTTTAAATGGGAATGTTTAACAAATGAAAATCCTATACTGGTCCGAACAAAAAAGCATCGACGTTTCGACCCTCTGGACGCCTTGATTGCGGGTCTAGGGCGGGTCTTCTTCAGGACATGGAAAGGAGAGTGCGCCTAACAAGTTAAAAATATGTACAGATTTAGTGTGGATTTAAAATTAGTGTGGATTTAGCCATGTGTAGCAATATATACATACACTCACCAAATTGATCTTTCCACAGCTAGGGCCTTTGAAGTGGATAATGTGGTCGAATTACTCACATCTGAAAATTAGTAAGCGTATGCATCTAATTAGTATACAACGCTTGGAGAGGCTACAACTCTTCATATTACTACATTGTGAACTAATACTTAAAAGTTATAGTACACTCACCCAATTTTTTGTGAGACTAAGACCAAACAAACTGAGGCTTCCTTAGTTGGCCGATCCTAGGCGATATACTGCCATTATCATCACGTGACCTGTAGGTTTAGGGAGTAAGTTTAATTAGGGGCTTCTCCAGTAATGAAAAAATCATTAAGCGTCTGAATCAGCTCGTGTACAGCGCTTAAGACAAAAAATATTTAAAAAACCTGAGCAGTAAGGAATTCTGAAGGTGTCCGATTCCATCATTGTTCAGTGTTATTAAAAAATTCAAAGGAGAAACGGGCTTATAAACTCACCGATAGCGAGTTAGGTTCAGTTCATATAGCCTTGCCAATTCTGATTCTTGTAGGTTCAAGGCGCTGTTTTGAGTCACACTACCTAGAAGAATAGTGGTTACGAATGATTAGGAATCACCACGTTTTTAATGAAAAGCACCAAAGCGCAGTAATTAGTTTCTAAGGTGAAATTCTTATGAGACTCACCAAAATCGCAAGATGTCTTGGATCCGGTAGCATTCAAAATTTCTAGTTATCCGGAGTCTAGTCGGTGCACAACTCACACGACCTGCAGATTTAATAATCGCAAGTGATTACGGGGAGGTTAGATCAGTGACGATACATTCCCTACTGATTTTTTGACATACCTGAGAAAGAATTCTCGGTTCTGTCCCCGGTTCCGACTCTCACTCAACTCTCAAGCAAGTGGTGTAAACCGCTGTCATTCGTGTGTTTTCACAGAGGTAAAAGCCGTCACCGGCCAATACTAGATCGCGGAAACCGTGAGCGAGGACGCCCGAGCACGTAGCCGTTCTCTCGTTGCTAGGTAACCCAACGTGATGAGGTTGTGGCATACCTAAGTTCTGAAACAAATTTCGTAACCAAGGTAACCTCGAAGAAGTTAACTCATGATATTTCAAACGCTGCTTGACTTGAGAACCACTACTGTTAAACATGTTCTCATAGAAAGTTTTTGGCAACAAAGACTCATGTAAAAACGCAGATGCACAGAGGAATTCCTCACTGCATTATAGCGCTGTGTCCTAACCGTGTATGGCAGCAAGCCTTCACAATGCAACAAAAATAGCAGCAAGCATTGCATGAATATATCACAAATGCATGACGAATATAGTCAGTGACATAAGCTTTGCATACACATAAGTTCCAATTTAACATAAATGTATAAGAAATACAGTTGGTAACAGAGTTTCTATGAGTCCGCATTCGAAAAGTTTGAGCTATAAATTTAACAATTCAGGCAGTACACCTTGTCATCCTTCACTAACTGCAATAGTACGCATGTCATTTATGCCATTGCATGCCCCTGTTCCTCTATATATGTGGGACAAACTAAACTGAGAGTTAAAACCAGGATCCTACAACATATGAGTAGGATCCGCTGTAACACAACAGGTGCCCCGCTGGTTGAACATTTTCTCACCCATGGCCACACACCAGAGAACATCAGATGGAGGGTTCTAGAGAAACTCATACCAAGTCCAAGGGGTGGTTCCATGACAAAATCACTTAATTATAAAGAGTGTAGATGGATACATTCCCTTAATGCAGTTCAGGGTGGTCTAAACGAACGAGAGGAAACTGCTAAACAGATGGGCCAGTTATAAATTGTCTGACAGAATCCGATCGTTCTGAATATATCACAATGTAAATAGGTGTTGTTTAATCGTTGCTACATTCTGAAATATCATGTAACATTCTCCGTATACAAGTATGAGACTGCGTATATGTGTAACTATCTGCCAATGAATGTATTAATCATACATATTTCATTTATGCTGTTTGAACTTGGATAAAGTGAATAACTGCCTGAATTGTTAAATTTATAGCTCAAACTTTTCGAATGTGGACTCATAGAAACTCTGTTAACAACTGTATTTCTTATACATTTATGTTAAATTGGAACTTATGTGTATGCAAAGCTTATGTCACTGACTATATTCGTCATGCATTTGTGATATATTCATGCAATGCTCGCTGCTATTTTTGTTGCATTGTGAAGGCTTGCTGCCGTACACGGTTAGGACACAGCGCTATAATGGGGGTTTAGTCAGCAGTGAGGAATTCCTCCATGCCTCAGCGTTTTTACAGGAGTCTTTGTTGCCAAAAACTTTCTATGAGAACATGTTTAACAGTAGTGGTTCTCAAGTCAAGCAGCGTTCGAAATATCATGAGTTAACTTCTTCGAGGTTACCTTGGTTACGAAATTTGTTTCAGAACTTAGGTATGCCACAACGCCATCACGTTGGGTTACCTAGCAACGAGAGAACGCCTACGTGCTCGGGCGTCCTCGCGCACGTTATCCATGATCTTGTTTTGGCCGGTGACGGCTTTTACCTCTGTGAAAACACACGAACGACAGCGGTTTACACCACTTACTTGAGAGTTGAGTGAGAGTCGGAACCGGGGACAGAACCGAGAATTCTTTCTCAGGTATGTCAAAACATCAGTAGGGAATGTATCGTCACTGATCTAACCTCCCCGTAATCACTTGCGATTATTAAATCTGCAGGTCGTGTGAGTTGTGCACGACTAGACTCCGGATAACTAGAAATTTTGAATGCTACCGGATCCAAGACATCTTGCGATTTCGGTAAGTCTCATAAGAATTTCACCTTAGAAACTAATTACTGTGCTTTGGTGCTTTTCATTAAAAACGTGGTGATTCCTAATCATTCGTAACCACTATTCTTCTAGGTCGTGTGACTTAAAACACCGCCTTGAACCTACATGAATCAGAATTGGCAAGGCTATATGAACTGAACCTAACTCGCTATCGGTGAGTTTATAAGCCCATTTCTCCTTTGAATTTTTTAATAACACTGAACAATGATGGAATCAGACACCTTCAGAATTCCTTACTGCTCAGGTTTTTAAAATGTTTTTTATCTTAAGCGCTGTACACGAGCTGATTCAGACGCTTAATGATTTTTTCATTACTGGAGAAGCCCCTAATTAAACTTACTCCCTAAACCTACAGGTCACGTGATGATAATGGCAGTATATCGCCTAGGATCGGCCAACTAAGGAAGCCTCAGTTTGTTTGGTCTTAGTCTCACAAAAAATTGGGTGAGTGTACTATACCATTTAAGTATTAGTTCACAATGCAGTAATATGAAGAGTTGTAGCCTCTCCAAGCGTTGTATACTAATTAGATGCATACGCTTACTAATTTTCAGATGTGAGTAATTCGACCACATTATCCACTTCATAGGCCCTAGCTGTGGAAAGATCAATTTGGTGAGTGTATGTCTATATTACTACACATGGCTAAATCCACACTAATTTTAAATCCACACTAAATCTGTACATATTTTTAACTTGTTAGGCGCACTCTCCTTTCCACGTCCTGAAGAAGACCCGCCCTAGACCCGCAATCAAGGCGTCCAGAGGGTCGAAACGTCGATGCTTTTTTGTTCGGACCAGTATAGGATTTTCATTTGTTAAACATTCCCATTTAAAATATACACTGAAAAATCCGTAATTGAGATATATACTGGCCATTTAATTTCTTTCCTTTCCTTTCTTCTTTGATTCACTGTATATAGCACACTTTGAATGTCACCACTGCACTTATTGTGTCACTTGTTTGTCACCTTGTTTCTAATAATGCGCCGTTGTAATTTTTGATGAATTATGAATTGAACTTCAAATTAAATGAAAATCATGTGAAACATCTATCAACGAATAACTATGTGATATATTGATTTTTGCCTCATAGTGTGGATTTATATTATAAAAAGGAGAAGAGAGCTTGAATGGCTAGCCAAGTTCGTCTTTTGATCAAGTAACCGAATGTAAATTGTTTTCAGATATGTTTTGAAGTAATCAGTTTCGCACCCAACAGAACCACTGTTGATAGTATATCTCTAAAAAGGTAGGTCTTTAAGAGCTTCCTAAAGGTAAGCAAAACCAGTTCCTTTCGCAGGTACTCCGGTAAATCTTTCCAGACCTGTGGGAGGAGGACCAAGAACGCTCTACCCCCTTTGGTTTTAAGGCTATACCTGGACGAGGCTAGCCTACAGGCCTCCAATGATCGTAAGACCCGGCCGGGAACGTACTCGATCACACAATCTTTTATGTATTTACATGCCTCCCCATAAATTGCCTTATGGTCTATGTAAAGACACTTGAACTACACTCGCTGTTCAATGGGCAACCAGTGCAATTTATGTAGCAGAAGGGTGGCTTGTGTCCTCCTAGGGAGTCTAAAAATTAGCCTAGCTGCATCATGTTGTACAACTTGTAGTCTCCTGAGGAGCTTCTGGGGAAGGCCAAGGTAAAGGGCATTTCCATAATCCAGCCGAGAGATGACAGTGGTGGAAACAATTGACTGCAGTGCAGATATGGAAAGGAGGGAAACAAGTCTCCGTAACTGCCTAAGTACACCTGTACAGATTCCCACAACAGAGGAGACCTGTCAAGACATGGACAATTCCGAGTCAATTTCCAGCCCAAGACTTTTTACCACTGGGACAGTTCTGGGGACCAAAAAAGGTCACACCAAGGGACCATCATGTTTGTGTGCACGGCTGTGTTGGTGTATGGCCATCTTGTGATGGCCAGTCATCCTAGTCACATGGGTAAATTTTGAATGTGCGCGCTTGGGTGGTCATGATGTATGCAGTGTGGAGGGGTGACTTTGTCATTAGTGTTGATGTGTGTCTGCCCCTGCAATGGCAACTGCTCACAGGTGCCAACTGGGAGTTGTGTGCCTGTTAGTTTTATTAAACAGCCGTCAGCTTGTGATTGTGTGCACATGTGGGAGTTGTAGGTTGTGCACTGTGCAGTCAGTGGCTGTGTCCTTGCACTTCTGGGGGACACCTACTTGTTGGTGCCAATTGTGAGTAGGCAGAGTGTGTGACTGGCAAGTCGGTGTTGTGTTTTATCGATCAGCCATGTGTCATGATGCTGTTTGTGCTCACTGTGCAGACCTGCTCAGCCACACTGACATTGTGGGTGTGTTTTTATGCATTGCTGTCACTTGAGGAATTCTTTGCTCCAGTATGGCATGTGGATGTTGAGTTATGCCATCCCCTATCTATGCTTCTGATGCCTACCCATTGTGAGTGAGCACTCGATCTATTTGTGTATGGTGTACTCCTGACCTGTCCACTACTGACGAACACACCACTTCACTCTCATATCAGCTATCCCCTTGGATTGCCAGTGTGTGTGCCTCCCCACCACTTTGTTCATTACACTATGCTTTGCGGTGCTGATCTGTGAACAGGACCAATGTGCCACTCAGGACAGTTTCTCAATTGGTTATGTGTGATTTTTTTGTACTGGTTTGCAGTCAGGGTTGCTCATATGCAGTGCAACTGTTTGTGCTGCACAGTCCTCTGGTCATGTTTTTTGCACCTGGGTGTCCCAGACTTGTGCATCTGTGAGTGATGGAGGAGCTGTATGTGTGTTTGCTGAGGTACTGCTACCCATCCTGAGTCTTATATTGTCTGTGTGCTGTGGTGATTTGTGTTGTCGGGCTCATGTTGTGGCACTCAGATAAGTGTGCTACTGGTTTGGTTGTTGTGCACACACTGCTTGTTGTGCATGCAGCGCTGTGAGCGTGTGTTGCCTTGTTACTGCCTGGTGTGCATTCCCTTATGTACAGCTGTGTTTGCAATGTGATGGTTTGGCATGTGCATTTGTTGTGTGTTTGAGTGGATGTGTGCAGTGTTTGGCCTGTGTTGTCTCTTTCAGCTGACAGATGCTCTGTCTGTGAAGCTCTACTTGCATGTTATTGTGTGTGAGTTGTTTGTGCATTGTGATACATTCAGGTGTGTGTTGCAAGTGTAGTGTGCATTACTTGTAAGTCTGTCACATGCACTTAGGAGTATTCATGTTCCTAAGCTTGTTTTGAGTGCACCTTGGTGGTTTCTCCTCTTATGTTTGAGCTGTCACTTGTCAGGATTGTACATGTGCATGCGTGTGGTACACTATTACATCATGTTGACTTGATGGGTGGTGTATGTCTGTCTGTTTTTTCTTATTGGACCATTGCCCCCAGGTTGTTTCCATGATTGGTTTGAGATGATGCACTTCTTGTCTGTGTTGGGGTATGGTGTCTGTGCATTGGTCCTGAGTGATGATGTTGTGTACTCGTGTGCTCCCATTGCCTTTCCCCTGTTTGGCTGGCCATATGTGGGCTTGTTGTACTTCTGTATATGTTGTTTGTGAGGTTTGTCTTTGGCTATTGTATTTGTGCCAGCATTGGTTTAGGCATTGCTTGAGTGTGTTTTTGATGTTTGTGGGTGCACCCCATTGAGTGTGATTGTTTGTCAGTATATTCACAGGACATTATTTGCACCATTCAGTGCATTTGACACTAGTGTTATGTGGTGCAGGTGTGAGTTGGGTGGAGGAGGGGTATGTGTGAAGGGTCTAAGTTGTGTTTGACAGTCATGGAGTGTGTCAATGGGCCCTGTGTGTTGTGCTGATGACATACACATGTCCAGTAAGTAGGTACAGATTTGCTGCTGATCACTGTTTGACTTCAGACACTTCCTATCATGCCTATGCATGACCTGCCTTGCTGTCTCCCCAAATTGTTGCACAGAGATCACTGTGGTTTAATTTGACTCATTGTGCCAGCCATGTGTGATTTGTTGGCCTAAGGGTCTTGTGATCTGTTCCTTCTCTTGCATGTGATGTACACATGTGTTGTGGCTGTCTCCTTGTCTTCCCATCACTGTTCACCTCACTTTTGTCTATCCCATTTTTTTCCTCCATTGCTGGTGCCATCCGGTTTGTATATGTGGCTGTGTGTCAGTGTGGGGTGTGTCGGGGGGTCTTGACAGGCAGTGTGCACAGTTAAGTGATTGCTCATATTCCGTATGAGTGTTCATTTTGTAATTGACTCAGTTTGCCTGACATGAGTGGAGTATGGGTGTCTGGAGGAGGGTTGCCCTGGCCCTGAGCTTCTGTGCTGTGTGTTCCTCTTCAACCCCACCTACAGATACTAGCTCCCTGGTTGTTTGGTGTGTGTGGTGCAAGGTCTGGGTTCACCTGGCTGGTTAGTTGTACAGGAGGGAGCACAGGGGGGGCACACAGCATGTCTCCTAATGGGTGTCACGCCTGCCAGATCGCAGACAAGACGCAAGATGGCTGCCCCGCATCGTGCATGCGTGAGGAAGTCAGGCGACTGTAAAAAGCCTGACTTCCCTTGAGAGCGGTGCTTCGCGCTCTAGTGTTCAGACGGTTACGTCGCGCTCACTTCCGCCCAAGCCGATTTCTCTTGTTTTTCTCATGGGAGCTCTTACTGTGTTCGGAGCTCTTGCTGTGTTCAAAAACATTCTATTGAAGTATCCCGATACCTTTTTTAAGAGCCTCAATTGTTGGAAGGCTTTTACTTTTATTCAAGGGGTTCCTGCCTAGTGTTTTGCCTCCAGGAGCATTACCTTTCTGCTCGTTTGCTTGCCCCAGCAGTATAAACCTCCTTACATTTTTGTCCTACACAGCGCCGGCTTTCCACTCCTCTGCTTCCTGGTGAATCATCCTGCTGTTTCTCTCGGTTCCGCCTGCTGGCTGGACTTCGGTTCCGCCTGTCGGCCGGACTTGGGTAGGACATGCTTGGTGTTGGCCAGGAGTGTATTGTGTGGTGGGGGTGCGCCTGTTGTTTCGTTTGGTACCTTATTTTTTGATCCCCCTCCTTTTGGATATCCTCTGGGTTTCGTTATCTGGCGAGCGTCACAGACTGGAAGACTTGAAGACCGGTAAAAGCTCCTTGCGCTACCTTTTTCTTTCCTAAGTCCATAAGAGTACTGTGTTGTGAATGGTGTTCTTATGTTGCAGAAAATACAGGAATACAGTCTACTTTTCGGACTTATCACCTCCCCTGCTTTAGCGACTCAAGAAAGGGTAAGATCTTTGCTATTTAGCACCAGTTCAAATAACCTTGAGAAGACACCCTTCATTTTAAATCCTTTTTTGTCCTTGTCCATACAGTCTACAAGGGTTGTTCATTGGGGAGGTCCAGCCTTTCAGTCATTTGGGAGTACGCACTGTAACCAGATTATAGGTGACCTCAAGAACTTCCTTAGGTAATTACATTTAGAACTTGTGAGGTTGTTGTGTAATGTATCCTGTTTGTGTTGCTGACCATTATCATTTCTTTTAGCACCAACGTTCGACTTATTGGAGTCCTGTCCAAGGAGAATTCCCCTTTCTTCCCTTGTTTTGTTCCCTCCTTTCCCTCCTTATCACCATTGTGTTCTAGGGTTGGATAGACACAAGGGGTGTAGGAGGGAGGGGTTGGGCTTATCTGCGGTTCCTGGTACTCCTGCGGAAACAGCTAGTGGATCCTTACAATGGGTGTGGTGGGCTTAGTGTGTGAAGGATATAGTTGTGGCCCTGTGAGACTTTCTGGACTGCCTATGCCTGATGCTGGCCCTGCCTAGTGCATTGTGTGCATGTTTTCCCGCTTCTTCACCGCTGCGGTGACGTGACCAGGAGATTGCTGTGATTTTGCAGTTAACCGATGACCTGGATGCGGAGGGGTGATTTAGTGCCAGGTAGGACGTGTGTGTGTGTACACTTGTGGATGTGTTCCTGTCCCCACCAGAGTGTCTGATGTGCACAGGAGCTGTATATCAGCCCAGGAGTTGTGTTATGGTTGTGTGCCGAATTGTATCATTGCGTACATGCGGCATTGTCTGCGACGGGGCATAACTTGATGGTAGTGTATCAAGTACAGCACAGGGAAGATGTCTAGAGCTTGATCCATTGCGGTTGGGACCGGGTGGTGGGGACCGGAAGTCTGGTTCCTTGCTCTGCTGTGGTGCTTCTGCCGTCTCTGGTTGGGTGGTTTCTCCGCTGTGGTGTGACTGGCTGTTTGGGGCAACCTGATTTTTACGGCGGTTGGGACGTCTTTCCACACTGCGGTGGGTCTCTATTGGCTCCCACCACCGCGGTGGCGGGCGCATTTTCATGGCACTTTACATCGCACTGCAGCACATGAGTAATGGGCTATGTTTGCCCATTGCAATACGGCGGGCGTGAGTACTGCTGCTCGTGTGCAGAAAATGGCATTTTCCACCACCGCCAGCACCGCGCTGGTGCCTCCGCCTGCCATCATAATGGGCCCCTATGTCTGTCGATATCATGTTAGTGATCCGGCCCTACCTCTGTCAAGGCATGTAAGGTCATGCACCAAGGTGAGTATGCTCCAAAGGCTGTCACCAAGCCTCAATTTAAAGCACAGCTGGCGAGCCACAAAAATCCTGGCACCACATCGCAATGGCCTGCAATGTGGGGCTATGAGATTTTTCATTTTACTTCAGTGCTAGCCATAGTAAGCAAGACAAGTAGTATTCACCTAAAGCAAAAAAACAACAACAAAAAAAGCGTATATCACCTGTTATCCTAGGCGGTTTCCCATCCAGGTGTTAACCAGGACCCACCCTACTTAATTTCTGATATCACAAGAGATAAGGTGCTTTCAGGGTGGTATGGCTGTAGGTATGAAAGGCAATGACATTGGGACTCTTAGCTTTTTTCATTCTTTTTCAGTGCTGGCTATATTAGGATTACAAAGTACAAGGGGACCCAAAGGGTAGCTAAGTACCATGGGTATAACAACGTTATAAGGGAACAAGGGTTACTTAGCGTATTTGAGATTAAAACTGATGCAGTATAGGAACACAATGGAAGCTATACGAAAAACAAATTTCCAAACCCAGCCGGGAAAGGAGTTTATTTTCTGGAGACAATATCCAATCTTACAATATAAACAGTATAACTTGACACAAGCCTGTGCCGTACAATCCAGAAGGAAAGAAACAAGGATAGCAAAAAAGTGAAAGGGGGGTTTTTCAGGCAAAGGAAGAAGAGCAAGGACAGGGTACTGTAAAGAGTCAACAATTAATCACAGTATCGCCTGAGAGTTGGGTGTACACATTCATAAATGAAAATAATATAGGTGTGACCCCACTCATGGGTGTCGACGTTTCGATCCCTTAGCTCAAATAATTACATGGGATCATCATCAGGACTTTTGTAATAGACAAAAACATGCCTGAATGAAATCAATAACGCCTCAATGAGTTCTAGGGCATAATCTGCAACGGTGAAGCGTCCTTTACTTCAAGATGTGGTACTGGCTCACGTGAAAAACGCGGTTGAGAGCCTTAATGGGGGATCCAGTGAAAGGTTCTTGCGGTACTAAGTCCCTCGAAATTCGTTTTCAACTGCGGCAGATAGCAGCTCTTGGTTCACTTGTTGTGTGAACAACAATCCGTTTTTAGTGATGCAGGCTGCGGTGGCCGTGCATATCGGGAGCCAACAATGTGGCGGTAGTGGCGCGCGTCTGAATACGGGCGCGTCTCTCGTGTGCTGCTCGGTCGGTGCCTGATGCTGAGCCTTAAAAACAAATTTCCAAACCCAGCCGGGAAAGGAGTTTATTTTCTGGAGACAATATCCAATCTTACAATATAAACAGTATAACTTGACACAAGCCTGTGCCGTACAATCCAGAAGGAAAGAAACAAGGATAGCAAAAAAGTGAAAGGGGTGTTTTTCAGGCAAAGGAAGAAGAGCAAGGACAGGGTACTGTAAAGAGTCAACAATTAATCACAGTATCGCCTGAGAGTTGGGTGTACACATTCATAAATGAAAATAATATAGGTGTGACCCCACTCATGGGTGTCGACGTTTCGATCCCTTAGCTCAAATAATTACACGGGATCATCATCAGGACTTTTGTAATAGACAAAAACATGCCTGAATGAAATCAATAACGCCTGTTAGGAGAAAAAGAAACAAAGAAAAAAACAGAGATTTTTCAGAAACTCAAGAGCGTTTTTTGCATATATGCCAACCTTTGTAACACTTTCTAAGTAAGTGACCACGTGCACAGTGTTTGTGTCCTACTTAAAAAACACAGCAACAATATTTACACGTTCCTCGGATTCGCAGTGTCATGCGTGAATTATTACGTCAAAGAACGCTGTGTTGTGAAGGTGCTTAGTCACGAGGAGGAGAAATTATAGTGGAGTGAAAGTCTACTGTGACTAAGGGCGGTGTAGCTTGCAGGTGCATTCCTGACTTAGTGGGAATGGATGGTCATACCTCAATGAGTTCTAGGGCATAATCTGCAACGGTGAAGCGTCCTTTACTTCAAGATGTGGTACTGGCTCTGCAATGGGGGCAAAGCACGCAAACGATTACGGGTCATGGTACCAGGGGGGGGAAAAAATTGAGTGGTGTGGGGTAGGATAGGGGTGTACCTACCACGTGAAAAACGCGGTTGAGAGCCTTAATGGGGGATCCAGTGAAAGGTTCTTGCGGTACTAAGTCCCTCGAAATTCGTTTTCAACTGCGGCAGATAGCAGCTCTGAAAACAAAATAAAACTAAGCTTGGTCGTAAGGAGAATGAGGGCGCTTCACACCGTGGGCTAAGAATTTTAAATGTCATACCTTGGTTCACTTGTTGTGTGAACAACAATCCGTTTTTAGTGATGCAGGCTGCGGTGGCCGTGCATATCGGGAGCCAACAATGTGGCGGTAGTGGCGCTGTTGGAGAAAATTGGGAAAAGGGCATCCCATTACTGAAGAGTCGAGCTAGTGAACGAGTCAGCAGCAAAGCCTACGATTGCCACTTACCGCGTCTGAATACGGGCGCGTCTCTCGTGTGCTGCTCGGTCGGTGCCTGATGCTGAGCAAACGTCACAGTGTGAAGGCGGACTAGAAAGAGTCTTGCCGGTCACGTGACGAGGGTTGCAAGCGTCATCCGGGAAGGACAAGGTGGGGGCCATCTTGGAGTGGATGGTGATACATGCAACAAGGGGAGTGCACGGATTTATCATGAGTGCCAATAGTGAAAGATTTAAAAAATTCTTTTTAAATTTGTGATACACGGTGAACTCTGGATTTCTTATAAAAACAGTAGTAAAGTGACAATATGATTGCAATACTTTTCACCATTGATATTCAAAAAAACCTTATTTAAATATCAAAATCTATATCGGGGGCAAGTATAATTCCCTGTTTGTCTGTATCAATCCAAGGAAGTATATCATTATGGTAAAAATCCCTTCGAGAGTCCAGAATGTTCAAAGTACACAGTTAAACCAGTTTATCATCCATATGATACAGTTTAATTAGAGCAAAGTAGTCCAGTCCTCGCTCCGATTAAGTCCTTTTCGGATGGTGTTGAACTGAATGATTGATTTCAGCTCCTCACGATTCATTAACTGTTGTAGGTTCCCACCTCTCTGGGGTAATTTGATGGCCTTTAGAACAGTCCAGCGGAGATCGTCTGCCGTGTGGTTCAAGTGGCCAAAATGTTCGACCAGGGGTGCGTTGGGCGTTCCACATCTTATGCGACTACGATGTTGACTTATTCTTGTTTTTACTTTCTGTGTAGTCTGGCCTACATACATCAAGGGGCAAGGACATACAATCGCATAGATAACATTGTGACTGTTACAGTTCGTGAAGTCCCTCATGTCAACCGTGATGTTATTGTGACTGAATGTGCGCCCCTCTAGTGCCAGATTGCATACAACACATTGCCCACATTTCACGTGGCCCCTTAGTGGGGGTAGGCCCCAGTTTGACTCAATTGTGTTCATAAGTGGGGGTGCCGGTAAGGCGGCTCGAACAAGGTGGTCTTTTATATTCCTACTTTTTTTGAAAGCAAATAATGGTCTGTCAAAAGTCAGCTGCCCTGCGTTTAAGGTAGGCCAATGTCTTAGAATTGTTTTACGGATTTTGTTCGAGATAGGTGAGAAAGTCGTGACACAAGCTATTCTTTCCGTATTAGGTCTGGTCTTGGGTTGGAGCAGGACCTCCCTGGGGCAATACCAGGCCCGCTTGGACGCGTTCCTTACTATTCTGCTGGGATAGCCTCGTGCCTTCAGTTTGGAGCATAGGAAACCTGCTTCCCTAAAATAGTCAGTTTTTGAAGAGCAATTGCGTCTGATCCGCAGAAACTGTGAGTAGGGGAGAGAATCCTTCAGGGCCTTAGGATGGTTGCTATCGTACCTCAGAAGAGTATTGCGCTCAGTGGGTTTTCTGTAGAGGCGAGTGAGAAGTTCACCCGACTCATGGTAGATCAAAAGATCTAGAAATGGTATCTCTGTCTTGTGGTGTGTGAGCGTGAACTGCAAGTTGTCGCAATTATTATTCAACCAGTGTAGGAATGAATTAAGCATTTCGCTCTCTGAGTTCCATATCAAAAAGATATCGTCTATGTACCTGCGCCAGACACCTATGCTGGTTATGAAGGGGTTAGTGTCAGTCAGGATAGTGCCTGTCTCTAGGGCGTCCATATACAACACCGCCAGATGAGGAGCAAAAATCGCCCCCATCGCTGTGCCTTTGATCTGCTGGTAAAAGGTCCCTTCAAACACGAAGTAATTTTTCGTGAGGCAAAGTTCAAGTAGCTGCAGTATGAACAGCGTCGGTACTCTATGAGGTCTTGGTCTAGAGTCAAGTATCCCCTCCACTACACGAAGAGCCGCTCCCTGGGGAATATTGGTGTAGAGTGACTCTACGTCTAGTGTACACAGTATCTGGGTATTGGGGTCATAGGGCTGATGTTCATTAGGAGTGACAAGCCAAACCATAGTCACCTAAAGCGAATCAAAAATAAAACATAAAGCCTACAGCACCTGGCTTTTACGGTTTGTCTCCCATCCAGGTGCTAACTAAGCATGGGCGAATTTTGCGAATCTCGCGTTCGCGAATTTTGCGGATTTGCGAACTCGCAATCCGCAAAATCCGCGAATTCTCGCGAATTTGCGGATTTTTTTTTGTGTGTTCGCGCGGGTTTCTGCCAGGACGCGAGGGTTTTTGTACAATTTCGCAAACGCGAACTTACCTGTCAGGTTGCAAGTTTTGCGAACTTGTTGTTTCTACGTGTCCAGCCTGTTTGGGACACTCTTCTTGATCACTGCCACCCTCTGTCACCACATGCCACCCTCTGGCTCACCCATGCCACCCTCTGTTTCATCACAGCACCCTCTGGTTGTCAAGTGTACATTATTGTGGCAAAGCAAAGCACACCTTCCCTGCCTCAAGTGACCTGAATTAATTTGGGGCTGATTAATGTGTCACAGAATATTTTTTTAAGCTGGCACCTGCTTCCTTAGTGCTTCCTGATTAGTGATCTTTTGCACTTGCTAAGTGCTTTCATTGTTGCAAAATTAGTTACAACACCTGCCCTGCCCCAACTGACAATAATGAATTAGGGGCTGATTAATGTGTCACTGGATTTGAACTTCCAGCCTGGCTCCTGCTTGTCTCCCTTAGCTGTAATTCAGGACCTTTGTGGCATATGTGTAACTATTCTGAGGGTCAGAGCAGGGTCACATAATAGTTGCAAGTAGGCAACTGAACTCTGGAGGGGCCCCTCACGAAGCACTACAGGAAATGGCTACTAATGATGAGCTTGAACATTTGAACCTGGTAAGTAGTTTCAGTTTTGCTAAGATCGTATTTCTGCAATTTAGCGCTTATTCGTGGGGCGCGAAGTTGAACTGGGAAGCCGCGAACTCACGCGAACAGTGCGAGCAAGCCATGAAATCCGCTGCTCGCGGATTTGCGGATTTTGCGGGAAATTCGCGAATCTCGCGGATTGCGAATTTACCGAAAACCCGCAAAATCCACGAGCGGAACGGATTTTCCGCCCATACTTAGTGCTAACCAGGCCCGACCCTGATTAACTTATGTGATCAGACAAGATCAGTTTCTTTTAGGTGGTATATCCGTATGCATGAAAAGCACTGACTTCGTGGCTCTTAGCTATCTTCAATTTTCTTCAGTGCTGGCCATAGTAAGCAAGACAAGCCAGTCTAGTGCACTACTTGGCCTGCCATATCGCAAGTGGGGAGAGGGGAACTAGGACCAGCTCAGCCTCTATCGCGGACCTACCAACATCACCGGTAAGCGCCTGGAGGCGCTTCAAATTTACTCACGGGCTCCTGCATCGTGGGATGCCAGTCTTTTGCACTGCTTGGCCTGCCATATCGCAAGTGGGGAGAGGGGCACTAAGACCAGCTCAGCTTCTACCGCAGACCCACCAACGTCACCGGAAAGCACCTGGAGATGCTTCAAATTCACTAGCGGGCTCTCTCAGCGTGATCCGTGGGCGAGCGTGCCCGGGCAGCGCCAGGGTGAAGCCCGGGCCAAGGGCGGGCCAGTCTGTGCCCGTCCGAGACCGGACAAGGCTGGGCTGGGCCATATCCCTTGTCCCTGCTTTCCGAAGTCAAGTGTATGGGTAAGGAGCACTAATCACTTTTTCCTTTGCCTCGCTTTGTAGTCACAGACATTTATAGGCCCCTAGGGTTGTTTCAGTGGTACTCTGCTGTTGCAATTGGTCTGTCTGGTTTGCAGCTTTCAATTGTATGAAATGGCTGGGTCCACTGTGGCGGTGCACGTCTACCGCAAGTTTTAAAAATGCATTTCACTACCACAATGGTGATTCCCATTGGCTACATAGGCATTGGCATAAGCGGTGTGGCCCTCAGGGGCCAGGTGGTTTCTACCGCAATTTGGCATCTTTTGATTGTGGCCAATGACCGTGACTGCGGTGGCAGAGCACGCATACCGCGAGTTTCAAAACTGCATTGCACTTCCGCGATGGTGGTTACCATTGACGCAATGGCATTGTCATAGGCGGTGTCATACCGCGGGGGCCAGGTGGTCTCTACCGCAATTTGGCATCTTTCAATTGTGGCCAATGACCGTGACCGCAGTGGCAAAGCACTCCTACCACGAGTTTCAAAACTACATTGCACTACCACGATGGCGGTTCCCAATGGCTGCAATTGCATTGGCATATGCGATGTTACACCGCGGGGGCCAGTTGGTTCCTATAGCAAATTGGCATCTTTCAATTGTGGCCAATGACAGTGACCGCATGTCGGGGCATGCCTAGCTCACCTATGAGCACATTGTGCTAATGCATTGGCACTAGCCAATTTTCATCATTGAACACTATACCTTTACAATGTATTCTAGCAACTGGTTGTAAAGTTAAATGCAAGTGTGACATTTAATTCACTGATGTCCACACATGTCTTGTCAGTGTACATGATTACATGCCTTGGCATGTACTTCCTCACATGCCACATATGATATTTGTGTGCATGTACACAGATTTGGTGTGTAATGGAGTCCCATATTTTTGACCATGTCAATGTGTAAGATGGTTAATCAACCCACAGTAATAATGGACTGACCAAATAATGTGCCTATTTCACTGTGGGCATTGCAGTATTCATTTTGATAGTTGATCATCTTACACACATTGTGCTCATTGTATAAAACAGTTGTGCTCTTTGCGACTTAAGCAAGAAGGTGTGTCAAGTACAGCAGCTATGTAGCAGTCAGCAATGTTGCTTTTGGCAACATGTGCTGTGTCACCTACACCCAAGGCTGCTGACACAAGATGTAGGACTGCACCATTTACCATTAACATAGTCAGATTCTGATTTGGAAGTAGTCAGTATGTACATACTGACCACATGTACGACTACATGAGATCAAGGTGTCACTGCATGTGACTTATGAATTAAGCGGTTGTTACAGTCCTGTCAATGTTGCCACTGTGTTAGTAAATATGTAAGATGTTTGACACATCTTGTTGGAGAATTAAATGTACATGTGTCCTCTTTAATATTATGTAGGAGAAAACCAAATTTGCATTGGCCTTTCCCACTGCTGGCGAACATGGAGGATGAGGACATCATAAGGAAATTCTGTCTCGATCGCCTTACCCTTCAAGACCTATGTGGTCAGTTGGAGCCCCATCTGAGGCCTCACAGAACCTATCCGGCTGCTAAGACGCCAACAGTTAAGGTGATGCCGCCCCCTGCATTTCTATGCCACTGGTTTGTTTCATTACAAGGTGGCCATCACCAGTGGGATGTCCCAAGCTATGTTGAGCATGGTGCTACGTTATGTCCTGTCCGCAATGTTGGCTTATAAGGACCGCTACATCCACTTTCCAAGGAAACATGAATTGGCAGATGTGAAGGGTGATTTTTATGATCTTGTTCAGATACCTAATGTGGTTGGAGTTATTGACTGCACACATGTTGGCCTAGTTCCACCACAGGAACGTGAGCACAACTACCGTAACAGGAAGCATTTCCATTTCATTAATGTGCAAGTGGTATGCCAAGCGGATATGATTATCTCCCATGTCTGTACCAAGTTTCCCGGTTCAGCACATGACTCCTACATACTGCGTAACAGCATCATCCCACAATTGATGGCAAATCTGCATCCAGAACGTGCATGACTTGTTGGTGAGTAGGCAGAGTCAAGTAGTGTGCTGTAAGTGTGACATGCTGTTCTCAGCTACTGTTTATATTGCAAAATCTAATGGCCTTCAGGAAAGTATTGAAAACATGGCTTTCTATGAAATAATATCTGTGCTGCTTCTTCTACTCTCAGAGTTTTCAGCAGAACTTCATATAGTGCCAGGACTCCTTCGGGTAGAGTAGCGCTCTAAAAATGTCAATAACAATAACAAAATGTGTCTGTGTATCTCACACCTAGGTGACTCTGTGTAGCCCAACTGGCCTTGGTTGCTGAACCCACTGAGACCCCAAGGACCCCGGGTGAAGTCTGCTACAATAATGCACATGGGAGGACATGTTGTGTAGTGGAGCGTGCTTTTGGGCTGCTGAAGTCTAGATTCCGGTGTCTGGACAAGAGCGGAGGTACACTACTCTAATATCCCCAAAAGGTGTGTCAAATCATAGTCGCATGCTGCATGCTTTACAACCTGGCCTTGTGCAAAGAGATCCCCCTGGTCCTGGACGATGATGAGCAGCAGATTCCCCCAGCTGCAAATCCACACATGCCCAGTGACGATGATAGTGGAGAAGAGGAAGTTGTTGACCTGCGTCAACAGCTCATCGACAATTACTTACCTTGAGTGTAAGTGACATTGTACAACAGTGACATTGTCTGTTGGCTTTGATGGTAGTGGCAAGGCATAGATGAGCTTTTTGATTGCTGGCTGTTGGCTCATTGCTAATGGCTGATGTGTGTTGCACAGGGTAATGTTTTCCACATACCTCATGTCTATGTTGATGTTGGTGCTCATTGTTATGTGTGATGGGTTTTGTACGTTGTTGACTAGAGGTGTGTTTTAGCTGTAATAGCATAACCTGACACGTAAATGTCATTCTCTTGTGTCTTTCTAGGTTCCTTCACCCTGTCAATACCTCATCACAATCAGAGCTTGTGGTACATTGGAATCTGAGTTAACATTGTACATACTGTGATAAACTGACACAAAGACATAGGTGTATAAAGAGTGTTTATTTTCTATACGTTTTTGTGAAAGAGAAGTAATTGTTTTTAAAATTGTGCAAAGTGAATTTATGAGTTGTCAGTGATGGTAAATGAGACAGAGTAGTCACCACTTTGATGTAATCACTGAGTCCAATAAACTCCTGCCATCAACATTTCAATGTGGGTCATGAAAGGTAACAAAGTCAATGTCAAGGGAAACACAAGTGCCATCATGGCTGGTTCAGTAACTTGCCTTTGGTTGGTGCTTTGCCACATGATCCTCCTGTGGTGTTTCTCGGATGTCCCCTCCTGCGTTTGGCAGGGCGGCCTCTGCTGCAGGCTCAGTGGTGACTGAGGAGTCATTGTCTTGCAGCTCACACCTCTCTGTGGCCACAACTGAGGTGGTGGGAGTATCAGCAGGCTTGCCACTGGAGGGGGTGGGGGTGAGTCATAAGTTGAGCCGTATGTCTGTCCCACTTGGTAGCCTTGCTGTGTGTTTGCTTTCGACGGCATGACTGCAGCGATCAGAATACAATGGTCCTTCCGATGACTCTACCATTGATCATTTTTTGCCACTGAGGTAGTCGGGAACATCTGACCGTTCTGCTAGCTCCGCCATTGTATCATAATTTAACCTGCAGTCATTCCCCTGGTTGATCAGCATTTTAGGGTCTTTCCGCCGCATTTCTGTCCACCACGGACGGATTTTCAGCTTTTCCGGATGTTCCCGGTGAAGTTTTGTGGATTTTTCTGGCAGTGCATCCTAAAGTGACCACCGTTTTTGCAGTGGGACATGCAGACATTTTTCTCCCGCAACCATGGCGATCAGAGTGCTTTTCCATCTGCCATCGTAATCGGCCCCATAGTCCTGACTCAAATGGGATAGATCAACCTGTAGTGCAATGCTGTTGATGAACAACAAAAGAAACATTGAGTCATTTTTGTATAGACTAGATTTGCGTTTGTAAGCTAAAGGGACTGGTCAGGTCTTCGAGGATTGCGAAGCAGAAAACAAAGCAGTGTGGACCGGGCACACAAATCTCCCTAAATGTCAAAGGGAAAGGGAAAAATCACCATCAGGAAAAATAATCACCCATCATTAGACCATCAACATTGTACATCATCACAAACACAATAAGCTTAATATTTATAGTTAAACAAGCACCCAGTGTCTTTGCCAGCCACCACATGAATCATTTCAATTTACTCACAAGCAACAATCACTCATAATATGTATCAACCTTTGGTGAGTGCAATGCATGTCCTTTACCTGTTTTTATTCAAACGTGGTGATGGTGGTACATTGCCTATCTACTGTATCATGAAAAAGACATTGGCCAGTAAATCAAATAATGTGGGGCAGCTCAGCTAGGGGAATAAAGAAAGATAGGTAGGCATTGGATGGAGGCAGGAACAAATTGTCTCTCCAATGTCCTTAAGGGAAATCCGGGGGAGGCTTCTTCACTGCACGCTGGTGGAACTCCAAGCCGGCAACAAAATGTGTCAAAATAAAATAATATTCCACTAACTACATCTTTTTTTGTTGTTGTCATCAAAGCAGTTCGGCAAGAGAGAGAAAGAGTTCTATTCTTTGTGGTCCAGGCATAGTAGTCAGGGAAGTAGAGTTTGTCCTCAACTCAGTTGGTTTGCCCAGAAGTAGGTCAGCTAAAATACTACTACCATTACCTGAGTCTTACCAATCATCCTCCTCCTCCTCCTATCATACTTCAGGTATGGTATAATTCAGTGGTATAAACTGCAGATTCATTTTGATTGTGGTTAATCTCTTCACGTTTTTGGGCCAGAGACTAGTCCTTCCCACTGTGACACCTGCACTAGTTGCACTGAATACACGCTCCGTGGACACACTGGCTACTGGGCAAGCCAAATCATTTATTGCCAGCCAACTGAGCACTGGAAATTGGCACATCTTTCCATAACAATACATCAATGCGTTTTGATAAAGATAGACCTTTGTTGGGTCATACAGACAGGCATGGATCACCCTCTCAATAGTCATTGGTACTCTACCTTCCTAAACTTATTTTGCCTTTGTCTCTCCAGTGGACTTAAGCCCTGACAGTAGGAGATAATCACATGCATATTTTGGTGCTGAAGCTTTTATTCTTGTTGGTGCTGGTGTTCTTGTTGTTGGTTTTGGGTGCCGTGAGCCAACAGCACTGCCCTCAGGCTCGGAAACTGAAGGCTGCACTACAGAACTTGTGTCCTGGAGGAGTGGGCCTCTATTTCCCAGCCTTTCTTTTTTGAAGTCACTGGCTTGCTCAGAAATCCACGTTTTGTGGCTCTGTGGTCTCTGTTTGCTTTGACCTGTGGAATCTGGAAGATCTCTAGATTCCTGACCACTGACCACTGAGACCCTGACTTTGGTCACTCTAGCTTTGGTAATTTCTCGCATTGATTATGTCAACTCATTATATGTTGGTATCCCAGCTTATCAATTACATCACCTGTAGTTGGTGCAAACCCAAGCTGGCAGGTTATCTTCTGTCAACCTAGACGACATCATGTTAAACCTTTGATAAAGAGTCTACATTTGCTTCCGGTGGATAAACGCTTTGCCTTTAAGCTCGGATGTACTATCTTTAAAGCCCTTGTCGGAAATAGCCCAGCATTCATTTCCTCATGATCCAATGCTATATCCCTTCCAGGGAATTACGTTCCTCCAACCTCAACCTATTGATCACTCCTTCGTTTAAATGCAAAAAGCATGGGAGGCTCAGATTTGCAGTCTTGTCCCCGCAATTCTGGAACTCACTTCCTGCAGAATTGAGGTCTGTGACCCCTTATGCATGGTTTAGGAAACAGCTCAAGACCTGGCTGTTCTCCCAGTCATGTGAGTAAACTAACTGTCCCATTGATGCAGCATCCCCATTATTTTCAGCGCCATGAAACCGCTTGGGGTACGTGCACTCAATAAATACCTTAACATTGTAGCTTGAAACATCCCCATCTGAAAAAGGAATTAAAGTGTCCAGTAATTGTTTGTACCATGGATCAAGAATTGTGGCACAGATGTAATGTTTGGATGACACAATGTCTCTTTGCACATTTACATTTACAGAAAGGTAGAGGATTGAGCTCTCCACCAACTCATATGCATCTTTTTTTCAGCCACACCTACGTACATTTCAAACACCACCTTTAGCTGTTCATTTAGTATATGCAACTACAGGATAGCTTGGTCCATGGTACTGTCCTCTTTGCTGACTTCCGATGTGAAAATCCTAAAAGGAAGCAGCATCTCTGTCAGGCATTTGACTAGGCCCCATTGGTCATCCTAATGATAATGCCTTTCACAGTTGTATCCCCTCTTTGTTGACACTTCCGTAATAAGTGCTTTAACTGGCATTCTATTATCACGCTGAATGACCCTCAGCTTCTTCTGGGCTTTAGAAGAATGACTGAAATAAGTGCAGATTTTTCTGCAGGTGGAATAATAAGCTGCTGGCTCAGTCTTTTTCTTTTAGAAAGCCATGTACAATGATGTTGATGCAGTACCCCAAACACAGTACCCTGAAATAGCCATAATCTGCCATTTCCTTAACTATATTACTGCCACTGTCTGTGGCAACAAATCCAATGTCAAGCCCTCTTGGTTGTGGCCATTCAAAGGCTTTGTTTTTAAAGTCTTCCAAGATGTTCACAGTAGTATGGGATTTCTCCATGGTGAACAGGGCTACTGTTGCATGCTTTCGAGAAACATTAGAAATCTCAGCAGTGTTTGCACCTGAGAATGTCATTTCTCTGATTCCCACAAAAGAGATCCAGTGTGCAGTGATGCACCTATGATCAGTGGCTTGGCAACCTGTCCACATGTCTGCCGTGGATAGTGTGAACAGCACTCTGCTGCAAAGCTTATCCAAGTAATTCCAGCACGTCATAATGTAGCACTGGAACAGCAACACTGGTAAAATAGGACCAGCTGGGAACCTTCCATTTTTGGCAGATGTCTGCCACAAATTTGAGAAAACCCACCCTTTCCACAAAAGGGAGGAGGTCCAGCGCTAACATTTTAGCCAACTTCATTTTTTACAAACAAGCCGTTGGGTGGTTGCATTCATACTGCCCATCATGCCTAAACATGCCAGGAATAGTAGTGTGGATTTTTTTCTTTTCTGTATCACTGACGCAGGTGATTTATTGAGAACAGACGGTGTTAGGCTCAAAGTGCATCTCAGCAGGACAGTCAATCTACACTCTTGCCTTGGTGTCTTGAGCTGAATCTTGTGCCATTGCCATGTTGCTGATGTGGGCGATACTACTGCACTGCTTGGTACAGGGCTGATTTGTGTAACAAAAATGGCCTCCTCTACTTCACCTTCCACGTTGACCTTTGATCGGATTGGATTCCCTGCTCAGCCATTCACCACCTTCAGCAACACCTCATGCAATTTAACTGATAAGGTGCTCCTCCCACTTTTCTCAAATGAGTTGTTTGGTCTCCGGTACCATAGTTTGTACCAAGCTTTCCCTGACTAAGACTTGCTCTGCAAATAGAGCACACAACAAGGTTTGACTCCTTCTTGCTACCTGTAAAAAAAGTATCAAACTGGGGTGTTCCACATTCTGCTGGTGCAACTGCCAATTTTGAATGAACTGGAGGTAGGTGGGCATTTTGACGTTTGCCTCTCTGCAGCACCTGCTGCTACTAAGGTGGTTGTGGATGTAGGTCACTGCTGGGGCTTTGCAAATACGGCAGCTTGGGGTGGTGGTGGAATCACTGCTGCATCCATTGGAGCAGGTTGAGATGGGGTAACGTCAGTCTCTACTGGGGCGTGGGTAACATTCATGATGACTGGCTAGTCATCATCCTCCTCTTCAATATTCACACCTCTGAGGATTTCAGGAACTTTTTTTTTCCCTAGCCTCTCCTTGCACGTCTCACTCTCAGACTGCGACAGGATCCAAGAGGACTCTTAATCATCAGAAGTGGGTTTGGAGAAGAAGATGGTGGAATAACTCTCCTTTTTCTTGCTGGAGATCTGGAAGACATTTTATTTTCTGAAAGAGTGGTTTCTACTACTTCATCAGCATGAAACATAATCTCCTGAAAGGCTCCTACTTCAGGAGGAACTACTTTTGCTGGCTGCATCTGTTGTTGTCCATTTATCTGAGTTTCCTGCAACGATTGGGTACTACTTTGCAAAAGAGATCAGTCTATTTTAACATCACTGCTCATCAGCGGTGCCGTGACTAGACTGGCTGGTCTGTGACAGGCATGGGTTTGGGTCTAGTTTGGGGTAGGTCAATTGATGCAGGGGTGCTGCTCCCACCTTGCTTCTCAGAGGTTGATGCACCAGGCAAAAGCTCCTTCGTATCACTTCTACTTTCTTGGTAGCACCTTTCTTTGGAGCCATCTTGAAACTGTCAATTGGCAGTGGCACTTAGCTTCACAAGCTGAAGAGATGTCCGTGGTGTGTGGTCACATCATGCACAGCCCTTCTGTCTGGCAGATACTATGGGAAATGTTGCCTCTTGTGCACCTAAAAGCAAAACAAGCAAGAAGAACACCAGTAAAATGTGGCATTGTTGCAGATCAATTAGTAGTACAACCAAAAAACATCATGTAGTGTGATCACTGGTTACTTAAGTGATAATAAATAATTAACAATACAGTGTATCCATTTGTAGAATCACACCAACATGAACTTTCATGGTGTATTCCTAGGAAGGATAAGAAAGGACAACAACAACAACATACAGATGTAACTGTTTGCTTTATGTGCATCACGTTGGATGTGGCACTCAGGGAGGGATAGGTGACAACGGAATAATCCTTGGACAATGAATACTGCTCTGCAAGTATAGCAGACATGGGGCTGATTGATGCCAGATGTTGCAAAAATGGGGGGAAAATTTAAAAAATGCAAAATTCAAATGAAAATACAATAAAAAATGCAACATTTAATTACAAAAATTAAATAAAAACCTAACATATATGTTTTTTATAAATGAGTGAAAATATCCCCAAGCATACAATTTATCAAAGGCTATCTCGACCATCCATGCAAGCCTCGGCAAAGGGCCACACTGGCTGGACGCACTAAATGGCTGACAGTCAGTGCCACATGGTGATCAACAACAACACTGAGCAAGAAGGAATTGGGAAAAAGAGAAGACATGCAGGACCATGGCAAAAGCACACTGGCTGTAATTCCCACCTGATGTTTCTGCAGGGGCATGATGCAAGTCCTGAATAAGGTCCCAACTTCCCTCACCCACCAAGAATGCCAACAATGTCAAAGCCAGAAATGGTGAGATGGGTAAAGAGGGGAAAGCAAAGGAAGAGAAAATACTCTTGTCCAAGCCGCACTCCGGGTAAGCTTCAGATATTTCCTAAGTGTTTTCTGTATGTAAAAAAGAGTATATATGTAGTTTATGTATATAATTTGATATAATAATGTGCACTCCTGTTATAAAGCATATTCACATTTAATGTGTAACTACCTGTTACATTACCCTGTTCCACTGAGGATGTACTGCTGGTAGACGCAGGATACAATTACCATCTTATAAAGTAAGAGAGGACACTAAGGTGTTATGTAATCTCGGCAGAGTAAATATATAGCCAAAGGAAATTATCATATGAACTGATCGATGATGATGAAAAACACAGGGAGTCAATAAAATGCCCCAAACAGGTATTCATACAAAAAGAAAAAAAACATTAATATATTCCCAATAGAAACGGTTTCTAAGAAATAAAATCAGGAATATGCACAAAAATGTGCAGGGCTACTAGATAGGGAACAATTCCTTAACTTCAGGAATAAATGAATCCTTTGTTTGCTTTTTCTTTATGGAACTTTATCAGACATGTACACAGGAAATGAGATCTCCATGTGCTGTGGACAATCAAATCAGATAAGTGAAGGCACTATATATATATGTTTTTTCTCAACCTACCTGGTTGAGGAAGCGCAGAGGGGTCAAATGGTGAACCCGAATACTAACAAGGACATCAAATCTTTAAACATTTTTTGGGAGAAACTGCTACGCACGGAATTAACCAAGTGTTGGGAAATAAGTCTCTGGAGAAATATAAGGAAGCGGGAAGGGTCCCACGAGGAATACGGGCGATGATAGCTCCATCATTTGAAAATCCAAATCCCCTTATGTTGAAGGAGTGGGCGAACAATTAACCTGAAAGCATCGATGAACACGGTGTAAATTTTGATTAAATATGCCGAGATTGACAGAGTGGAAATTTTGAAAGACATCAAAGCAGTGAAAAACCTGTTGGAAGCAAGTGAACACAAAGAGCAGATTAAAAAAGGTTGTAAAGAAATAGAAGTGCGCCTGAGAAAACATGAAGATGCCATAAAGGCTAGAAAAATCTTTAAATTAGCTAGAGACAAATGAGACTATGAAACAGGGAGAATTTGTATCTTTTCGAAAAAATTGACAATGCTAAGAAGCAAGCACTTGTTACTAAAGCCACCCCTCTCGCAGCACCTGTTCAAACAGGTTTGGAATTTTCATATTCTGATATCAGCTCTGTAGACAGTAGTCATGAATCTGATGATAGTAGTACCAGTGACACAGCAGTACAACCACCCACCAAATTCACTCCAGGAGAGAAATTGAATTTTTTATTGGAAGACTACCGCCAGACGCTGTGATGAAACATGGAGAAGGTGAAATCAACATAGGAGGCAGAGGCACAAGCTCAGGAAACAGCAGCAGAGGGAGGGGCGGGAGAGGCAAGAGCTGGTTCCAAAAGTAAGTGACTCTGACAACACAGTTATTAACTTATCTGACACTGTTCTATCCATTGCTGGAAAACAACAACTTGGTCTTTCATACTGCCCTACCAATTGCTTCAAATATACACAGACTAGAAGGAATGTTTTTAAATGTATCCAGAAGCTCAAACTTCATAAACATTTTCAATTGAAAAATGCTATGGAAACTGCATTCAATATTGGGCAACCTATGGGATTTCCCATTACCCTCCAAGTTTCAGACATCAATACACTTAGGTCAGTACATTTGTTGGCCTCTGGTGATGCAAACATATCTAATTCCACCCAAGACGATCTGTGTGAAATTGGCATTGTTTGTAATAGTCCCTCAACCAGCCCTTTCGTCCACCTTCAACCTTTATCTTTGTCATGGCCAAAGATGCTATAGATGTTTTTCGTGAATGCCTGATTGAGGATCTGAAAAAACTGAACAAAACTGTCTTGCAGAGAGTTAGACAAAGTAGACATTTGGACATACAATACTCTAACCTTACACACAAACTGCAAGATAATGCTGATCTAATCATCAATAAGGCAGACAAAGGGGTAGCATAGTGCTGTGACCAAGGACACTCTTTAGCGAAGAAGCCTCTCACCACTTAAAAGATGGGGACTACTACAGAAAAGCTACCTTCAAAAACTCAGGCAAGTCAAGGACGTTGTGTTCAAAGAGTTGGCCCAGTGGAAATGCATGGGCTTGCTAACAAAGAATGAATCCTGCTTTTCAAAAAATTACTTTTCAATAACACTGGTATTATACTTTATACCCAAGATCCATAGAAATGTAACTCCAGTACCAGAGAGGTTGATTATTTCAGCTCAAAAAAGTCTTTTAGAACCCATGTCTAAGTATGTTGATTATTTTTTACATGAGTTTGTTGAGCTTCTCCCTTCTTTTATCAGAGAGACAGGTCATTTCTTGTCAATACTTCAGATGGTAAAATGGGAAGACAATTGTCTCTTGATAGTGATGGATAGTGGTTCATTGTATACCAGTATTCTCCATTCTGATAGCATTGAAGCAGTAGGAATTGTTTTGGAAAAACACAGTATTCACCTATATGAACACAACAAAATGATTGTAAGTATGATTGAAATTTGCCTTACCAATAACTATTTTATGTTCAGCAAGGAGGTCTACCAGCATTTGCTTGGGGTGGCGATGGGGGCATTCTGCTCACCCAGCTATGCGTGTTTACACGTTGGCTGGTGGGAGGTGCATGTCCTCAGGACCACCCACAAAGCTGTATTTGTACATTGATAGTGATTTATTGATGATGTCTGCCTAATTTGGAAAGGTTCAGTGGATTCAGCTAGACACTTTGTTGAGACCATAAACAATAACACATTAAATCTACAATTTGTAGCAGATATAAGCGATGTGAGGATGCAGTTCTTAGATGTAGAGTTATATATTGAGGGTGACTCTATTCACACTAGACTTCATAGGAAAAAGACTGCCGGAAACTCAGTACTCCATGCAAGTAGCTCCCACCCAAATAATCTAATTCAGAGTATTCATTACAGGGAATTTTTAAGAATCCGGCGTATATGCTGTTCTGATGTTGATTTAAATATCTGTCAACTAGAAGCTCTCCAGAGGTTTCGTGCCAGAGGTTACAAAACTAAAGAGTTGCACGCCGCTCTGAGTAGAGCCAATAGTCACACTAGGGAAGAGTGTCTTACAGTTACTACTAGGAGCACGCCCCCTATTCCGACTACCACCCACCAAAATACCCTTGAAGTTATGAATACAGTCAGACTTAAGAACTTAGAGTCGACAAGAGCTACAAGTACGTAGGATCCTCTATAAAAACTGGCCTATTGTATTGTCTGACATCACTATGTCACAAATACTGCCAGAGCTCCCATCCTTAACATTTAGGAGAGCACCATCGATGAGAGATGCTCTGGTTAAAACTAGTCCAGAGGTAATTGTCTCCAGTACATGGTTGTCCAGACAGTCAGGATTTTTTAAGTGCAGCTTGTGCCGAGCTAGCAAATTTGTCAAGAACACCACTGAGTACACTACTGCTTTTAATTTCAAAACCAAAATAAGATCCAGGTTCATTTTGCATGTAGAACTGATTTTGCAGTCTATATATTGGAATGCACTTGTCATTTACTTAATGTTGGGAGTACAAAACTGCACGTTTTCAAAAGAATACTCCAGCATCTACGTGCACTAGTTAACTCAGATCCCAACTATCCAGTGGTGTGACACCTTAAACTGGTTCATAACATTAATCTGAATGATCTCCGTTACTATGTTATAGGGTCAGTACCGAAATCTAACAGGGGTGGTAATCACGAGAAAACATCAAGGCAGCTAGAATCTGAATTTATCATGCTGCTAGACACTAAGATGCCTAATGGTCTCAACACCGGGGAAGATCTGTATAACTTTTTATAGACTGGCATCTTAGTGTCCTATATTTTATGCTGTGCTGTATGGGTTTAAGGTGGCTTTTTACTAGGTTTTAGCTCTATTTTAACCCATTCCGTGCTCGCGTCAGCCAACGGCCGTCGCAAGCACTACCTGGCTAGTGCTGTGCACATCCGTTGGCCGACATGGCCCCAACCACTCATTAAAACCCCCGCACAGCAGCAGGATTCGTGCAGCGGTTAAGGTTTTAATCTGGTTTTACCTAGTTTTAAGGGGTTTTTACTGGTTTTCAGCTCCTTGAATCAGCTGTACGGTACACTCTGGAGGTTCCTATACATTTATGATGATGTCTGTTGGTTTTACACTAATCATCTGTTTACAGTGCACTTGCACTTTAGGACGATGTGAATAAGTACTGTGCAATATGTGCATACTGTTTATGTTTAAAACTTGTATTCTGCGTTCAGTTATACGTTTACAGTGCACTCGCACTTTATACTTATATGAATTGGGTGTGCCTTTGTCTGTTTTGAATGTATTTTTGACAAATAATCATGAGTTATTATTCATATTTGGCTGCGCACACACTGAATGTTTTGATGCCATTAACTCAGTGCACCACAAGTCACCGCCATGTGGCCTTACTGAGACAGAATTCATTAGGCAAAAGACATTGCTCCCAGTGTGGCCTGACCGAGCTACGTATCATCCCTGGCTGCGCACTCGCTGAGCGCCACTTTTGCCACTAACTCAGTGCACCACAAGTCAGCACCCTGTGGTTGTGGACCCTGCTGACCGCTGCCTCCGGCCTACACTGCAGTCAGCAGGTCTCACACATATCCAATCCTGTCCTGCAAGGACACACCATCATCGCTGGCTGTGCACACACTGAGCTCTTCAGGTGCCACTAACTCTGTACATAACAACTCATGGACCCTTTATGATTCGTGTCGTGGACACAGGGTGCAACAATGTCACCTCAGGCAGCAGGAATATTCTGAAGGGACATCAACAATTTCTGCACATGAGCATGCTCATCTCTGGTGCCCTACCTCACTGCACCACAACTCATGGACCCACCTCAAGTGCATCCTGCTCAACACCCGCTCCGTCCACAGGCACGCCATTGAACTCTGGAACCTCCTAGACGCCACAGCCCCTGACGTTGCCTTCCTCACGGAGACCTGGATGAACGCCTCTTCAGCTCCCGACATCGCCATCGCTATCCCAGAGGGCTACAAGATCGTCCGGAGGGACCGAAACGCCAACCAGATGGGAGGAGGCATCGCCATCGTCCACAGGAGCACCATCCGTCTCACGACCAGCACCGACAACACCCTGACCAGCGCCGAACACCTGCATTTCCAGATCCACACCAACCCGAACACCACCCTCAGAGGCACCCTGATCTACCGACCCCCGGGACCACGCACGCAATTCAGCGAGGACATCGCCGACTTCGTCAGCCCGCATGCCCTCCCCTCCGCTGACTACATCCTCCTGGGAGACCTCAACTTCCATCTGGAGAACAACAACGACCGCAACACCAGCACCCTGCTCGACAACCTCGCCAACCTGGGACTCAAGCAACTGGTTTCCACCCCCACCCACCTCGCCGGACACACACTCGACGCAGTCTTCTCTTCCAGCACAGACATCAACTTCAGCCACGCCACTGAGCTTCAATGGTCGGACCACAGCTGCGTCCACTTCACCTTCAAGAGAACGACGACCCACCACCACCAGAAACAGACCGCCCGCAGAAGCTGGAACAAGATCACAGCAGACCAGCTCGCCACCTCCCTGAGCCAGCACCCTCCTGCCAGCTCAGCGAACCCCAGCCAGGCCGCCGACAACCTCACGAAGTGGATCAGCAACTGCGCGGACGAACTCGCCCCACTGAGGACCCCGCCTAGCAGACCCGGCAGCAAGAAGGCCCCTTGGTTCACCGACGAACTCAAGAGCTCCAAGAAGAACTGCCGAGCCCTCGAGAAAGTCTGGAGAAGGGAACCGACACCGGACAACAGGACCTCCTTCAAACTTGCCACCCGGAAACACCACCAGCTGATCCGCGCCGCCAAGAAAACAGCTTTCAAGGACCGGTTGGACAACAACGCACACAACTGCAAGGAACTCTTCAACATCGTGAAAGAGCTTTCCAACCCCAGCGCAGGAAACAACGACATCATCCCATCGCAAGACCTCTGCAACTCCCTCGCTTCATACTTCCACAACAAGATCGCGGACATACACAACAGCTTCAACAACCAACCAACGCACACCATGACCGAACAACCACCCCCCCCCACCACCACCCTCCACGCCTGGACCCCGATGAGCACCGAAGACACCATCCGCACGATGAACTCCATCCACTCCGGATCACCGACCGACCCCTGCCCTCACCACGTCTTCAACAAGGCCGACGCTGTCATCGCACCCCACCTGCGAGACATCATCAACACATCCTTCGACACCGCCACCTTCCCCGAGAGCTGGAAGCACGCCGAACTCAGCGCTCTACTCAAGAAACCCACAGCGGACCCCACCGAACTCAAGAATTACCGCCCCATCTCGCTCCTCCCGTTTCCAGCCAAAGTCATCGAGAAGACCGTCAACAAGCAGATGGCCGCCTTCCTCGAGACGAACGGATCCCTCGACCCCTCACAGTCCGGCTTCCGAGCCAACCACAGCACCGAGACCGCCCTCATCGCCGCCACCGATGACATCCGAGCCCTGATGGACAATGGGGAAACAGCGGCCCTCATCCTCCTAGACCTCTCCGCGGCATTCGACACGGTCTGCCACCGCACCCTAGTACGGCGCCTCAGCAACATCGGCATCCAGGACAAGGCGCTGGAATGGATCACCTCCTTCCTCGACGGAAGAACACAGAGAGTCCGTCTACCACCTTACAAGTCAGAGGCCTCCGAAGTCATCTGCGGCGTCCCCCAAGGATCATCTCTGAGCCCCACCCTCTTCAACGTCTACATGAGCCCCCTCGCGGCCATCGTACGCAAACACAACCTCAGCATAATCTCCTACGCCGACGACACCCAGCTGATCCTCTCCCTGACCAACGACCCCGCCACCGCCAGAGCCAACTTGCACGAAGGGATGAAAGAGGTAGCCGAGTGGATGACGACCAGCCGCCTGAAACTGAACTCGGACAAGACGGAGGTCCTCATCCTGGGCTCCTCACCCTCCGCCTGGGACGACTCCTGGTGGCCTCCCGCCCTGGGCACCGCACCCAAACCGACAGACCATGCACGAAACCTGGGCGTCATCCTGGACTCCTCCCTCTCCATGACCAGGCAAGTCAACAACGTCTCCTCGGCGTGCTTCAACATCCTACGCATGCTACGGAAGATCTTCTGGTGGATCCCCACCGAGACCAGAAAGACCGTCACCCAGGCCCTCGTCACCAGCCGGCTGGACTACGGCAACGCCCTCTACGCCGGCACCACCGCCAAGCTCCAGAAGAGACTCCAGCGGATCCAGAACGCCTCAGCCAGACTCATCCTCGACATCCCACGAACCAGCCACATCTCCGGACATCTGATAGACCTTCACTGGCTCCCCGTCAACAAAAGAATCACCTTCCGCCTCCTCACCCACGCACACAAAGCCCTACACGACCAAGGCCCGAGCTACCTCAACAGCCGAGTCAACTTCTACGCTCCCAAACGCCACCTCCGATCAGCCAACCACGCCCTCGCCGCCGTCCCCCGCATCCGAAGAGCGACGACAGGAGGAAGGTCCTTCTCCTACCTGGCCGCCAAGACCTGGAACTCCCTCCCACCGACCTGCGCCTGACCCAAGACCACCTCTCCTTCAGGAAGAAGCTGAAGACCTGGCTGTTCGAGCAGTAGCGGCACCCCCTCCCCCCCCCAGCGCCTTGAGACCCTACGGGTATGTAGCGCGCTTTATAAGTGTCACTGATTGATTGATTATGATAGAATCTTTTGTGTATGATTTCAGATCTGCTGCTCCTACCTCAGTGCACCACAAGTCATAGACCCTTTACGATAGAATCTTTTGTGTGTTATTTCAGATCTGGTGCCCCTACCGTAGTGCACCACACGTCATTGACCCTTTATGATTGAATCTCTGTGTGCCATCTGATGATCACTTTTATAGTTGTTTCCAGCACCAACTATTTCCTGAGGGCTGGCTTACCACATACGCATCCAGCACAGATGTCACTTGACATGTGACCCTGGTAATAAAAAGGGGCAGAGTGCACGTGCCCGTAGCCAGCGCCACTATCTATCTAACTGTGTCCATGTGTTCATTATGTATGCATGATGGCCCTGGGCCCTACCACACTACATTGTGATGTTGACTGTGCACACAACCACGTTACCTCTGGCAGTGGGGTAGACCTTGGTTATGTAACTTTGTCTGGGTCATTCTATGAGTACATGGGTAGAGACTGGATGATTAGAGCTTTGCAAGGAGAGTGTATGGTGAATTCAAAAGTGCTTGGGGATTGGCGGAGTGATTGGATAAGTACATATGGTGGGGGAGCCTAACCCCGAGCAAAAGCTTGGCTATAATTGGCTGCCAACCAGTGGCAACTCCGGCAGAGCATCAGGATAGCAAACCAAGCCTCAGGAGAGCCAACGCTATGCAGGGATTGTGAGTAGGCACCGCACCGGTTCTCCTCCCAGGTCGTTTATTTCTGGATCAAGGAATTCTGACTGTTGGATCCCCGGAGTCCTTTCCACTGGATTCCCTAAAGCGAGCTGCTGGATCCGTGAAGCCCAGAATCCTGTCTGCAAGATATTTCCAGCCCCACAGCTGGATCATTGACATACAGCAGATAGAATCTACGGAACTCTGTAAGCGTAAGCAGATTGGGCAGAGCCGGTGTACGCCAGTCAGGGGCGCAACTAGAGCCACATTTTGGGGGAGACTGATAAACATTTCGGGGGGCTATTTCTTCCAGTAATAGGCAGTGTGGAGATGCAGGGGCTCTAAGTAGGGGTGAAAACACAACAAAGCCTCATTAACAGGTAAATGATCTTCTAAAGACCTGTGAAGTACTTGGGTGCCGAGCTGAGAGACACACACCCAGCTTGTTCGTTCAACTAGGGGGCTGTGCTGAGCGCCGCGTTAGGATCGCCACTCCAAACTTTTCTAAAAAAAAAGGCCCACTTCCATTAATTTATATTCGCCCCGAGAACCCCATCCCCCGGGGCATGCCCAATTCTTGAATGTTTTTACTGATCATTAGAAAGGGGGGCCGCGTGGTCCCCCTTCCCTTGTACACTTCTAACCCTGGGAACCCTATCTTACGGGGCCTGGCCTCTTCATTGGAGATCGTGGGGAGAGCCCCAATGCCCTCATGGTCCCACAGCCTCCCCGCCTCCTGCGGGAACCGGCATTGCTTTTGCATTGCAGATGCAGCTCCCCTTGCCCAAAAGCAATCTGCTTTGCTTCATTGAAGCGAGAGCAGGATTTCCTGCTCTCGCTTCAATGAAGCAAAGCAGAGTTTGCTGTGACTGGGCGGGAGCCATGCTCCAGCCCTATCATAGCAAACAGCAAGGTCCCGGGGGTGGGTATCCCAGGACAGTGCAGGAGCCGGCCCAGGGGGATGGTGGTCCCCAGGGCCATCAAGGGCTCCAGGAGGGGGGCCGCGCAGCCCCCTCCCTCTATTTTTAAAGCCCCGAGGGGGTGGTAGTCCCTGGGGTCTTGGGGGGCCACGAGGCCCCCCTGCATATTTAATTAAAGCCCTGTGGGTGGCAGTCCCTGGGGCTTAGGAGGGCCTGGATGCCCCCCACTAATTACAAAACAAGGCCCGAGCAGGTGGCAATCCCCAGGGCTGCGGAAGGGCCGTGTGCCCTTCCGTACCTAATTTAAATAGGAGTTTGTGGTCCCCAGGGCTGTGTTTTAAAACGCCTACCATTACAACGCATTGCGCTGGGGGGGCGCTATAGGATAGGGAATAAGTATAATTTACTATCCAACACCTTCCCTAGGGTCCACGGGGACTGGAGTTAGAATAGTAAATTATACTTACCACTATCCAGCACCCCAAAGCGCTATGCGTTATAATGGTATGCGTTGTAATGGTCGCGTTGTAATGGTAGGTAGTTGTAATGGTATGCGGAGTAACATGGTACATCTCTGCAATGATATGCACCTGTTACAACGCATTCGTTACTCCGCACTACCATTACAACGCGACTTTTAAAACGCATACCATTACAACGCATTGCGCTGGGGGGCGCTATAGGATAGGGAATAAGTATAATTTACTATCCAACACCTTCCCTAGGGTCCACGGGGACTGGAGTTAGAATAGTAAATTATACTTACCACTATCCAGCACCCCAAAGCGCTATGCGTTGTAATGGTATGCGTTGTAATGGTCGCGTTGTAATGGTAGGTAGTTGTAACGGTATGCGGAGTAACATGGTACATCCCCCTGCAATATAATTATAGGATTGCCCCGGGACCTGGCCCTCCCTTTGGATCCTTTAAATGAATCGGGGGAGCCCTTGCTTCATTCATTTTTATTTTTTTGTTAAGATTCACCCACACAGCGTGCATTCGGACGTTTAAAAAAAAACATTTTTTGGGGGGGGCCTGGGCGTCGTTGTGGGACTCCCTAAGCAGGCCTAGATGGTCAGGTTGTTTCTACCCTAACAACAATTTGTGGATGAGAGGCAACATACAAAAAACAAATCAAATGTGCATATTAAGTTGATGAGAAAATTCTTGTGTTGACAGTTTTCTTTTATTTGCCAGATGTGTTCAGTATGCACAGGATCAACAACAGCCAACGCGTTTCGCCCTTAGAGTGGGCTTCTTCAGGGCAGTAATGGTTGTAGAGAAGGCATTTGTAGAGAAAAGTGTCGAAGATGCACGATGTAAATTCAATCTGGTCCCGAGTAGAGAGTGTCCCATGAAAGTGCGAAATCTCGTTGAGGAAAATACAAGGACCTGCCGGTTGCCCGGTCCGAGCTGGAGCCTAGGAGCCGTGTCCGGTGTACGTCGCGTTGCCAGAGTTGATATTTAACATGGGACACTCTATACTCAGGACCAGATTGAATTTACATTGCGCGTCCTTGACACTTTTCTCTACAAATGCCTTCTCTACAACCATTACTGCCCTGAAGAAGCCCACTCTATGGGCGAAACACGTTGATTGTTGTTGATCCTGTGCATACTGAACACATCGGGCAAATAAAAGAAAACTGTCAACACAAGAACTTTCTCATCAACTTAATATGCACATTTGATTTGTTTTTTGTATGTTGCCTCTCATCCACAAATTGTTGTTTCTATTTTATGATCTACTAGCAGCAGATCATTTGAGGTGGGCAATATAGGCGAAAAAAGTTTGTGACTAAGTATGGTTGTGCGGTCTCCTAGAACCCAGCTGCTTGCTCTATTCAAATACTGTTTCTACCCTAATCCCTTTTCTTATTTTTAAATCTTTTTTCTATTGTTTTCTTGTGACTCGGTTCTACTGAGTCACAAGATGGCTGCCAACACTTCCTGGTTTGGAGTGTTGGGAGCCAATCACAGTGAAGCTCGTGGTCGGTAGGGTTCGCAAACGCACCGCTGCCCCAGATATTGAAACTTTTATTTTTTGAATTTCTCAGCAACTACTGAACCAATTTACACCATTTTAAAAAAAAAGGGTCACTTTCGGAGCCAAGCTCTACCTTTTTGCCAAATTTGGTGTAATTCGTTCAGCAGTTCGGGCTGTAAATTAACAGGGAGAAAACACTTTTTGGGACCCCCCTTTTTTCTCAGCCCCCGCTTGACGAATCACCCCCAAACTTCCGGGATGGGAGCTGACCTGGAAAGACCTTTTTTTGAGAATTTCGCGAAGAATCGTCAAACAACGCCAATGTTATTAGTAAATCAAAACAGGTTCTAACTATGTTCTAACTATACTACCTACTGGAGTCTGCCAGTAGGTAATATATATTGCAACAGAACACGTTACCACATTTAAATATAACTTGAATACTTTGGAGGCTTTTGTTTTCCTCTCTTTGCAGGTTTCCAGGAGCGTAGAACATTGTTCCAGAAAGCTAAGCTGAGCCGTGTCCGGTGTACGTCGCGTTGCCAGAGTTGCTGTTTAACATGGGACACTCTATACTCGGGACCAGATTGAATTTACATTGCGCGTCCTTGACACTTTTCTATACAAATGCCTTCTCTACAACCATTACTGCCCTGAAGAAGCCCACTCTATGGGCTAAACACGTTGATTGTTGTTGATCCTGTGCATACTGAACACATCGGGCAAATAAAAGAAAACTGTCAACACAAGAATTTCCTCATCAACTTAATATGCACATTTGATTTGTTTTTTGTATGTTGCCTCTCATCCACAAATTGTTGTTTCTATTTTATGATCTACTAGCAGCAGATCATTCGAGGTGGGCAATATAGGCGAAAAAAGTTTGTGACTAAGTATGGTTGTGCAGTCTCCTAGAACCCAGCTGCTTGCTCTATTCAAATACTGTTTCTACCCTAATCCCTTTTCTTATTTTTAAATCTTTTTTCTATTGTTTTCTTGTGACTCGGTTCTACTGAGTCACAAGATGGCTGCCAACACTTCCTGGTGTGGAGTGTTGGGAGCCAATCACAGTGAAGCTCGTGGTCGGTAGGGTTCGCAAACGCACTGCTGCCCCAGATATTGAAACTTTTATTTTTTGAATTTCTCAGCAACTACTGAACCGATTTACACCATTTAAAAAAAAAGGTCACTTTCGGAACCAAGCGCTACCTTTTTGCCAAATTTGGTGTAATTCGTTCAGCAGTTCGGGCTGTAAATGAACAGGGAGAAAACACTTTTTGGGACCCCCCCTTTTTTCTCAGCCCCCGCTTGACGAATCACCCCCAAACTTCCAGGATGGGAGCTGACCTGGAAAGACCTTTTTTTGAGAATTTCGCGAAGATTCGTCAAACAACGCCAATGTTATTAGTAAATCAAAACAGGTTCTAACTATGTTCTAACTATACTACCTACTGGAGTCTGCCAGTAGGTAATATATATTGCAACAGAACACGTTACCACATTTAAATATAACTTGAATACTTTGGAGGCTTTTGTTTTCCTCTCTTTGCAGGTTTCCAGGAGCGTAGAACGTTGTTCCAGAAAGCTACAGGAGATATGACCCAAAAGCAAACAGGTAGGTGAAGGACAGGGCAGAAAACTAATAGGTAAACTAGAATGTGAACCATCTTTCGACCCATGCCAGCTGTCTTTATTCAGGGTCTGCTCTGCCCCATTTGGAGACACGATCAGGAGCGGAGCGGTCCTAATAGTAAACCCCCCAAGAACTCCCCCAACAGGTTTGGGTTTCCCAGAATACAGTGAATGGAACAGATGTAACAATCTAGGGGCATAAACATGTCCAGCAGGTTTGCATGTTCGATCCTCCGGACCATACCCTTTCCAATCGATCAAAAATTGTAATCTATGTCCCACTGTTCTGTAATCCAAAATAGCTTCCACTTCATATTCAGGCTCATTATCAACCACTACAGGGTGGAAGTTTAAAAGGTAATCCTACCCCAAGGCCATTGGTTTTAATAAAGAAACGTGAAAAGACAGCTGGATATTCAAAGTAGAAGGAGGGTCCAACTTCATTGGTACCAGATTAAAAACTTTCACAACTTTATAGGGGCCAGTAAAATGGGGTGTAGGGATAACCACCCTTCTGCCCCCAATTACATAATCAAGGGATAGGCGACAATGGAGATCTGCATTTCCTTTGTATACAGCCTTAGCTTTATCCAAATTAATCTGAGCTGTTTTTTCTATATCATGTGAACAATCAATGAACTCCAGGGCAGCAGAAACGGGGGTAGAAACAGGATGATGTAATAGCAAAAGATGAGGATGAATCCATAATTACACTAAAAGGGAGAAAGACCAATAGAAGAAGGTATCTCATTGTTGAAAGCCTGAACTGCCAAGACTGGTATTCCCTGGACTGGAAACAACCATCCTTGGACCGGTTTCGGGGCTTCACCCCTCATGAGCCAGGATAGCTTGACTCCAGTGGCATGGAGAGTAGACCCAGATCTCTGTACTGGGGTGAATGAATTACATTGTTCTGCATTCTGTCCATCAATTGTTCTTTTTGCATTTGTCACCCAAGTGGGACGGATATGCCCAGATGGAGTCCCATGCTCCCCATGCCACTGGAGTCAAGCTATCTGGGTAAATGGGGGGTGAAACCCCAAAACCAGTCCTTGGATGCTTGTTTTCAGTCCAGGGAAGACCTGGCTTGGCAGTTCAGGCTGGACTGTTCCTATGATGCACGGGGTCAAGACTGATATGCATATGGCTGGGTTCAAACAGGAATGGAATGGTGAGCAAAAATACAATGTATTTAGACCCAGATCTCTGTACTGGCGTGAATGTATGACATTGTTCTGCGTTCTGTCCATCAATTGTTCTTTTTGCATCTATATATGCTATAGCACATATGTCCAGCATGTTTTTCAAGGCTTCAATTAGAAAAAAACTGAAAGGGCGCAGGGGGGTATTGCGAAGACAGAATGGCATTACAAGATACGCATGTAAACCAAATTTTGTTCGGAATGCAGTTTTCCATTCATCGCCCTCTCATACCCTCACCAAATGATATGCACTTCTCATGTCCTACTTGGTAAAAACTCCCAAATTCTTAACCTGATCAAGCAAGGATTGGATTAATGGAAAAGGGTACCAATCTTTTATAGTTATCTCATTGAGAGGTCTATAATAAATTAAACATCTGAGACCTCCCTCCCAATTTGGAATAAAGAAAGGAGGATAGGAATCCGGTGAACAAAAAGGTCTGATAAACCCAATACGAAGCATTTTGTCCAGATATTCCCGGAGATAAAGGTTTTGTTTTTCGGTCAACGCGTAGATTCTACTGTAGGGCATTTGTGCTCCTGTGATTAAATCAGTATGACAGTTGTAAGGTCGATGTGGCTGGAGAGTAGAATACTTTTTTAATGAAAATAATCTACCAAATCTCAGTAACAGGGGGGCAATTCAGGTATTATGGTGTCTGTGATCACAGCTATTTTCTTCTGAGGTGCCTGTTCAAGAAAGCAATAGAACATACAAAACTGAAAATGAAAAGACAATATGTAATGTTTTCATTCTATGTCAGATTGTGTTGCATTAACCACGGAATGCCCAAAGTAGCTCAAAACTGAGGTGATTGAATGAGATCAAACTGTACAGTCTCTTTAGGTTGTTCATGTATAGGGAGACTCAACTCATCTGTTGCATGGGTAATGGGTCCAGATTTTATTCTGCTCCAATCAATGGTTTTGACCTCGTCTATTACCTCTTTGGGCACCAAGGAGAATATTTTGAGTCGGGAGACGATTAATCCTGATCTACCCAAAATACACCTACATCGACCTTGGGCTCAGATGTTTCCAGACTCAATACATATCTTAGGTTTTACTGGACAATTGCTTAAAAAGTATCGTTGTTTCACACAACAGAGGCACAATTTTTTATCTCTGTGCCGTTGTCCTTCTTTATCACTAAGATGTCCCTTGATACTTCCTATTTGCAAAGGCTCAGGTTCTTGAGCAGGTCTTTTAGGCTCTACTTTCTTTTCTTTATACATCACCATTTTGGTGTCAAGACATCATTTTTCACATCTCTCATGTAGTTGATGGTCTAATTTGACTACTAGATCAATACGTGCATTACATGATTCTGGGGGAACCACTACCTGGGCCAATAAATATTTTATCTCATATTTGACCCCTTTATAAAAAAGAGCGCTAAGTTTTGCTTCACGCCACCCTGCCTATGCCACTGAGCTATTGAAACTGGAAATGTAGGTCATTAAGTCCTTAGCACCTTGTTTCAAATTCAGAAGTACAGTATCAACAGCCTGCATAAGTTATTGTCTGTAAAATAATCTACGTAGCTTATCTTTGAAGTCTGAATAATTATTCAGTAAGGGGTCATTGCGCTCAACTAATGGAATCAACAAAGGGGAAGCTGTTCTACACAGATACGACAAAATGAAGGCTACCTTAGCTTGTTCGGTAGGAAAGCATGAAGCCTTGCACATAAAAAGCAATTGACACTGGTTTATTAAAGTAGCAAATTTAGATGGATCTCCCATAAACCGTTCAGGAGGGGCTGATTGTATAGCGGAAGGAGTTGTTACATGAAGCACAGGTTGACTAGCAATAGAAGATGAAAGAGCAGGGGAGGACACATTGCTAGTTGCCCCTGTATGGACTCCTGCTACTGTAGCAGGAATAGAGGCTTGCTGTAAAGTGTCTATCCTAAGTGTAAGGGCTGAGATTCATTTTGTAGATACCCTATTGTTAGAAACGGGACCCCTGGCTGGCTAAGGCTCGCATCAAAGTCAGTCAGAGATCACCATTTCTAAGTCAGGGCAAGGGAGTTACACACCAAGATAACCCCTGCTCACCCTCTAGGTAACGTGACGCGAGCAGCAAGGCTAATCTCGGAGGCGATGTGTAAAGCGTTTGCTCGCGCACCTAGCAACAACACCCAAGGCCCACCACAAAGGAAACTCCACACAAGGTTATATAAACAATAGCCTTTGTATTATAGCAAAAACACATTAGATAAACACACACTTTACAATGTGCCAACAGGCACGGGCAGAATTTACAGGGGATTATGTACAGGACAGGGCCACATGGACCACCGTCAGGGGTAGGCACTTTTAGAATTAGTACTTGTTGTAATAGTAATAATACTTGTAGGTATAACACTTAGCACATAGACATATAATGACTGTAGCACCAAAATAGTAAATGTAGCACACAACCAGTAATTACTGGTAAAGGGTAAACACCCCCTACGCAACCCTAACCACCTTAGGAAAATCACGCAGGGAACTAGGACCTTATTATCAGGACCTATAGGAACATAAAACAATCACCTAAGCAGGTCACATTTAGCAAAGGTAAAGAAACATAAAACAATCACCCAAGCAGGTCACATTTAGCAAAGGTAAAGAAACATAAAACAATCACCTAAGCAGGTCACATTTAGCAAAGGTAAAAAAGCATAAAACAATCACCTAAGCAGGTCACATTTAGCAAAGGTAATAACAATTGCGCAGGAATCACATTAGCAAGTAAATCATAAATTACGCAATGTGCACATGGCACAACACTAGAACTGTCCCCCAGGCCAAATGGCCTCGCAAGGGCTGAAATGCCCTTTGTCCAAAATGTCAGGGCAGGCTGGGCAGGCAGCAAAGAACAAACCTAAACGTGGCAACCGCCACAAAGTGCTGGGCCGTTGTAAATACTGATGGGCCAATGTTGGAGCCTTGTGGGCTCAAGAACAATGGTGGGGCGAAACACAGCGTGGGATCCTCGGGGCTCTAACCAAACAATGGCACCTCGAGCCTCTCAGGGCTCACAAAACAAATATGTCCCCTTGAGCCTCTCTGGCTCGTAAATCACGATAGGCCGGGTGGAGCCTCTCGGGCTCTAATACCACTGTGGGCCACAAGAGCCTCTCTGGGCTCGCAACAAAAATGCCACCTGGATGGGGGGAGTCCCCCTCTGGGGACTCCAAGCAAAACTATGCTCCGTAGATGGTGGAGTCCCCCCTCTGGGGACTCGGGATCGCAAACGGCCCACTGGGGCCTCGGGCTCCAAGCAATGACTGCCCCGTGAGCCTCGCAGGCTCTCAACAAAGAAATGCCCCACTGGTTGGAGCGGCCCCCTGGCAACCGGGGCCGCTCTGTGAATAAAGCGAAAAACTGTCCCGCACTCACCGGGACGGCAGAGACACTCCTCTGGTGCTGCTCCGGGGCCGTCACCGCCCGCCCCTCCCATCTGGGGGGGCGGGCACCGACAGTGTGTCCCGACGCCCCCTCCACCACACGGGAAACAGCTGCCCCACTCACCGGCTTGTCTTGGACCTGGAGGCAGTCTCCGGTCTTGGGGCGGCTCTTCACTCTTGGGCGGCGGGGCTCTCCTCCTGACAACGGAGCCCCACCTGCTCCCTCTGTCGCCTCTCTGCTCGCTGCCCGGATGCAGAGAGGGACTTCCGGTCGGGCTGCGCTCCGATTCTCGGCCGGCCAACCATTTCCGGGTCGCCGCAGGCAGCGCGGCGGCCTGTCCGGGCACTGTAGGCGGGGGCTGAATTAACCGAGGGGTAGGCTCCCTCGAGTTAAATGATAAACGGGGTGAGCTCCCACTCTGGGCAATGCCGGGTGGGCACCGGCTGTGAAACAAAGCGCTCTCAAGCGCAATAAATAAAATAAAGCGCTCCCAGGCGCTAGGGGGGAAAGTAAAGCACTCTCAGCGCTAGAATAGCAATTAAAGCGCTATTAAGCACTGGGGGCCAAAATCAAGCGCTCCCAGGCACTTGGCAAAGTTCAGCAAAGTTCTTTTGGTGAACAGGGGGCAAGGCTGGGCCTAGAGCCAGCTCACTGGGCCTCCAGACAGGGAGGCAATCCAAGTGGCGGTCCTCCTGCCCAGCAACAGCAGCTGCCCCCTCAGGATCCTGGAAGAGAACAGTTTGTGTGGGGACACAGCCCCATTTTTATACAGGTAATCCTTTGTTCTGGCACAGGGTGAGGGGGCAAACCAGTCTCAGCTGGTTGGTGAGCACTCTTGATGTGCTCAGCCCCTCACTCTATTCACTGGCAGAGTTAGGGTCGTTAGACGCACCACAGGGGGCGGAGCCAGCATTGTGTGGGGAAAGCCCATCCCTATTCAGGAACCAGGTGCACTCCTCCTCAGCCATCAGCATGCTAATCTCCACACTCACCACTGGGCAGACCCATCCCGACTTCCTGGAGTAAGGCTCACCAGCCAGCTCCAGCCAATCACACACCAGGCACATTTTACACTAATATGCCAACTCCTAGAAGTGGCACTTCAACACAAGATACAATCATGCCACGAACATCATTGCGAAGCATTCACTCTCACGAGTTCGCACATACCAAACTCGAGCCTGCACTCCCCACGCATCAGGAACTACCAGGGACACACACATTCCCCATGCATTCCTATGGGAGGGCAGGTCAGCCTTACTACACGCACACACTTTACTCTTGGACACAGGGAAAAAGTGTGCAGAGACCCAAAAATCATCAACACAGATCATATATTAAAAGCAAAAAGATTAGGGGTGAACCTGCCAGAAGGGCCAAGTCCAACAACTATCATTTGTACTAAACCTGCCATGTTATTTGATGCTCTTCCATCTTGCCCGGGAGAAAAGTAAACATGTGCTTTTAGTTATGTAATTCTCACCTGTAGGTTCCGCAGGAGCGAGATGCAAGTCCTGAAGCAAGGTCCCAAATTCCCTCTCCCACCAAGAATGCCCAGCAATGTTGAAGCCAGAAATGTTAAAATGGGGGAAGAGGTGAAAACAATAGAAGAGAAAATACTCCTTTCCAAGGGGCATTTAGGGATGGCCGTTAAGCTTCAGATATTTCCTATGTGTTTTCTGTTTGTAAAGAAATGTGTTTTCTGTATGTAAAGAAAGAGTGTATGTGTTAGTGTATGCATATGGTTTTGATATGATATTGTGCACTCCTCGTATAAAACATATTTACATATAATGAGTAACTACCTGTTAAATTCCCCTCTTCCACTAAGGATGTAATCCTGGTAGATGCAGGGTTAAATTACCATGTAATTAAGTAAGAGAGGATGATAAGGCATTATGTAATCAGAGCAGAGTACATGTATAGTAAAAGGAAATTATCATATGAACTGACCTGTGATGGTGAAAAAACAGGGAGTCAATAAAAAGCAGGAAGTTTCTGAGTCTGAGGCATTTCCTTCCTGTTGGAAAAAAACATAAAATAAAAAAGACTCCTCCCTCAAAAAAACCAAAGGAATTATTTTTTTTACTCCAAATCATAATTCCGAGAAGATTTTAATGCTTCTCTGGGAAAGAATCTTTGGCTGATTGTAGCCACAGTAGATCATGCATTTAAATCATAAAACATCTTCTGGAAGTCGTTGGTGCAACCCAAAGACGTATTAGCGACTGCAAAATCTTGCGGGAGCTTGCGGGCTTTTAGCAAATATTGTGGCACTCCTGAGCAGCTAGGAAATCTCAAGGGCGATGGCAAGCACCAGGCAAGTCGATCCCTCAAGCACGAAAGGACATTTTGTGCATGCCAATAACAAAAAGCTCTGCTCTGCTGCAGAGTGCAGAGTTTATTGGTAACTCCACATTCTCTGCAGAACGGTGGGGCACCGAATTCTGCAAACTCCAGGAGTGGAGCAAAGTTTTACACATGGGTGTAGTTTTATGGAATGATCCATGTTAATGTTGAATACTTACTGTCCAGCACCTTCCCGGACTTAAGTTGTATTGGAGAGGGAATAGTAATGTTGGCCCTTGAGTGTTCAACACCTTCCGTCACTTATTTTATTTTGGTTTTGAAAAGGTATGTTTAACACTTTTTGTGTTTAAACCTTCCCTGATATAACTTCTATTGCACTTTAAAAGGTTACTGTTGCTTGGTTAGTGTCCAGCATCTTCCATGGCTCAACTTGTGTTGGAGTGAGAATGGTAAATATTGCCCCTTTGATGTCTAACACCTTCCATTTTTTCTTTAATTTTGGAGTGCAAATAGTATATTTACCCATTTTAGGGCCTGATTCTCATCTTTTTTAAAAAGCTCTCCATACAAATTTGATCCGGAGGGCTTTCCAAACAAGACGTGCCCCGGGAGTCTGAACAAGCGAGTACGATGCTGCTGTATGCTTACGAACTCGGTTCTCTTGCACTCCCATTGAACTCTATGAAAGTCCGTGTACAGACAATGCGTACACTGGCTCCCATAGCAGAAAAGGTGTGGGTGGGGAAAAGCATGCAACCTGTGGTGGGCACCCAATGGTGCCCCATCCACACTGTGCATGCCTGGATCGAGGGAACCCATGGGCACACCCCTGTGAAAGATTCCAAGGGCCTCGGGTGAAGGGGGCCTGCTATAGACCCCCAAATTATGCTTCCGACAGCCATTTCGTCTCGCTTAGACCCAGACGAAGCTACTGCCTGAATCATGCATCATACTCACTCGGTCAGAATATGGCTCCATAGGGTGGCACGATTCAGCTAGACAGATTTGGGTCCCGAAAATGATTTGGTCGGCATTTACAAGATCTTCGCATCACACATGGTTGTCTGGACCTGTATACGATTCAGTTGTAAACAAGGGCCACCGATCGGATCTGGGAAAGCCAAATTTGATTTGGAAGCCTTACGAACAACATCTCAATTGGGCCCTAAGTGTCCAAAACCTTACCTGAGGAAGATTTTTATGTTGTATGGAGGATGAATGTAGCCTCTTTAGCGTTCAGCATCTTAAATGAGTTAAGTTATATTGCAGCGGAAATAGTAAATATTGCACCTTTAACGTCCAATACCTTCCCTGATTTATTTTATATTGGAATGGGATTAGAATATTTAACCTTTCATGTGTCCAAAACCTTCCCTGAGATAATTTTTTATGGAGTGTAAAAGATTAATGATAACTATTTAGGTGCCTATTACAATGTGAGTCAGAAAGTATTCAATCACAGGTTGGAGGCTTTCATACTTACATTGTAGGTTTCGAATCGGACAGCCTTATTATGATAAAGGCTGTTGGATTTGAAACTGGCTGGTCAGACCGATTGGCTTCCAGCGGGCTCAAGGAGTCTGTCGGCCAGTATGAGACCACTCATAATTCCCTATGTAAGATGTTTACTCCATTAGGATTATGATGTTGGTTTCTGACAGGCTTTTTAAGTTGGGCTTTCCGACATGAACAACTTGTTGGAAAACAACTTTGGGGGCCCCTAGCAGGGCTTCTGTGCAGGCACTGGTTGGGGGGCTGGGGACACCTAGGATGCACCCCTGTAAATTCCTGCAACACATGACTGGCACCATGAGGTGCCTGCCACGTGGTACAGGATTTACACAGGCTCCCATTTCTCTAGTGTGTGCTACGGAAGGTTTATGGCTGAAGCACAAGGTTGCACCTTTGTTGCACACAGCACCATGTGTGGTTGCATTGTAATGGCGGTGTCGGGAGGACAATGGTGATGTCGAGTTAATGTGAGTCTGTTCAACATCCTCATCACGCCCTTAGTATTCAGCAGCTTTCCTGACTTAATTTCTTTTTTGCCGTGGGAATAGTAAATCTTGCGCATTTAGGGTCCAATATTTTCCCTGACTCTTTTTATTTTGGAGTTGGAATAGTATATTTATCCCTTTTAGTGATTAGGACATTCCCTTATATCAGTGTCATTACAGTTTAAAAGGTTACTGTTGCATGTTTAGTGTCCAGTATCTCACCTGAGTTAAGTTGTATTGGAGTGGAAATAGTAAATGTGGCCCATGTTTCTGTTCAACACTTTCTGTGACTTGTTTAATTTTCGAGTATGAATAGTAAACTTACCCCTTTTAGTGTCCAAAGCCTTCCCTGCAATAGGTTTCTATGGACTGTGAAAGGTGAATGTAGCATGTTTAGTTTTTAACATCTGCACTGAGTTACATTTCATTGCTCTTGGAATAGTACACCCCCCCCCCAATGCTAAGCCTTTCTTTGGCTATTTGGGGGAGTTTGCGCTCAGGTCCCTGTGAATTTTTGACCTCATAATGTATCCACATGAAAATTGCTTCCTTTTCTTCCAACATCATGGGGATTTTAAAGGTACCCTGGAGGGAACCCAGAAATTAATCAACATACAGCCCAAAAAGTTTTATTTGTGGGGAAAAATGGAAACAAAGTGCTGCAAAGGAAAGCATCTGTTTTTCCCCCCTGCAAATGGTATCAACAAAGGGTTTGTGGGGCTGAAATCACCATTTTACCAGATTTTAGGGACTGACAGAATTTTGTCAGAAAACCAACATTTTTTACACAGTTTTGGCATTTTACTGGGACATAGCCTATTTTTGCCTTTTGTTGTGCTTTCAACCTTCTTATGGTTAATGGTAGAAATGGGTATGAAAGCAATAATGGATCCTGGTGAGCTATACAGTTTAGAAAAATGGACCAATTCTGAATTGAGCAAGGGGTCATTTGTGTAGATCCTTCAAGGTTTCTTTATAGAAACCATCAGTTGAATATAGAAAAAATTGATAATTCATTGAAAAAAAACAGCCATTTGTGCCAAAGTTTTCTCCTGAAACTTCTAATTATGACAGCTGTTTTAAATCAATATACCATTACATCCGCTAGACCTTTCTGGTTGTGGGGATATATCAGACTTGTAGATACCCATACTAGTAAGCGAATTATAGGACATTTTTCAAAGTGACTTCTTTTTTACACATTGTCTTTCATTTGGAAGGCAGAAATGCAATGAAAGTCAATAGGTAATAACAGTTGCTCTACAATTCTGTGTTACCCTAAGTCTCCCAATAAAATTGGTACCTCACTGTGTGGGTAGGCCTGGTGCCCGCGACAGGAAAAGGCTCAAAACACAATGTGGAAACACTTCTTTTTCACAGTGACTGGAGTGACTTTTCTGGCTCGCACCAGGTTGAGCTACCCAGAATCCCTTGCAAACCTCAAACATTATTAAAAAAACATATTTCCCTCACATTTCTTTTTTTTATATATATTTTAGATTTTATTGTTTTTTTGCAAGGAACAAACAGGGTACAGAGAAAATACATAAATGCGTAACTGAGTCCAATGAATAAGAAAAATAAGCACATTTGAGGACTGTAGTACAATATAAGACAACAAGATAAGCCAGTGATTACACACAGCAAAACTAAAATAATCACGAAAGGAAAACGTGAGCAAAATACAGGTTGTTTCGTCCAAAATTCCGCTACTGGAAGGAGAGAAAAAAAACAAATAAAAAAAAAAGAATAAAAAAAAAGGGCAGGCTTAGATATCAGAGCAATAACAAACCATTCATTATATCCATTCAGTAATGGGATTCCAATTTTTTAACCTTATACTACGCTTACGAATACTCTTTGTTTTATATATTGCAATCTCAAGATTATACATAGATAATAACTGAGCTCTCCAACCCGAAAAAGGAGGTGGATTTCTGTGGTGAACAGTTTAGGAATCTTTGTGGATCCACAAAATTACGTAGCTGTAGATTTTGAACACTAGCTCTGCCAGCACCTAGTGAAACCTAGCAAACGTATACATTTTAACAACTAGACACCAAGGGGAATACAGGATGGGGATACTTGTCCGGCTCTCACCAGGTTCTGTTACCAAGAATCCTTTGCAGACCTCAAACTTTGTAAAAAGAAACACATTTTCCTCACATTTCGGTGGTGGAAAGTTCTGGAATCTGTGTAGATCCACAAAATTCTAATGACTCCGCATTCCCCAAAGTCTTCCAAGAAAAATGGTACGTCACTTGTGTGGGTATGCCTACTGCTCGCTGCAGGAAACGGACCAAAATGCAAAGTGGACACACCACATTTTCACAGTGAAAACTGACCCTTTTTTTTGCAAAGTGCCTAGCTTTAGATTTTGAACCCTAGCTCTGTCGGCACATAGGGAAACCTAGCAATCCTATACAGTTTTGAAAACTTGACACCCAGATGAATCCAGGATGGGATGACTTGCCTGGCTCCCACCAAATTCTGTTACCCAGAAACTCTTGCAAACCTCAAAATTTGTCCAAAAAAAGATACATTTTCCACTTATTTCTGTGGTGGAAAGTTCTGGAATTTGTGTGGGTCAACAAAATTCCACCCACCCCGCATTCCCCAAAGTCTTCTGAGAACACTGGTACCTCAATTGTGTGGGTAGGCCTAGTGCCCGCGACAGGAAACGGCCCAAAACGCACCATGGACACATTTTCACAGTAAAAAGGGCCCTTTTTTTGCAAAGTGTCTAGCTGTAGATTGTGAACCCTAGCTCTGCCAGCACAGTCAAGGGCCTGTGACTGGGAAGAGCCCAAAACATAGGGATTAAGGGTATAGCAACAAGAAGTCTAAACCCTAAATTTAAAAAAAAAAAGTTTTTAACCAATTCTGCATTGGACACCCACACAAGTGAGGTATATTTTTATCAGGAGATCTGAGGGAATGCAGGGTAGTAGGAAATTGGTGTCAGCCCGGTGATCCTACAACTTTCCCACACAGAATGGGAGGAAAAAAAAAAATTTAAACAAAATTTAAGGGTTTGCAATGGATTCTGGCTAGGGAAATGTGGAGGGACGCACACAAGCCATACCTTGCTGGACTCCCCCTGTTGTCTAGTTTTCAGAAATGTATGGGTTTGGGTGGTTCTCATAGATGGCCGCTGAGTCAATCAATCAATCAATCAATCAGTGACACTTATAAAGCGCGCTACATACCCGTAGGGTCTCAAGGCGCTGGGGGGGGGGGGGTGCCGCTACTGCTCGAACAGCCAGGTCTTCAGCTTCTTCCTGAAGGAGAGGTGGTCTTGGGTCAGGCGCAGGTCGGATGGGAGGGAGTTCCAGGTCTTGGCGGCCAGGTAGGAGAAGGACCTTCCTCCTGTGGTTGCTCTTCGGATGCGGGGGACGGCGGCGAGGGCGTGGTTGGCTGATCGGAGGTGGCGTTTGGGAGCGTAGAAGTTGACTCGGCTGTTGAGGTAGCTCGGGCCTTGGTCGTGTAGGGCTTTGTGTGCGTGGGTGAGGAGGCGGAAGGTGATTCTCTTGTTGATGGGGAGCCAGAGTCCAGGCCCAAAAACTCATTGGGACTACCCTTGCAAAATCAGGTTGTTTTGTGATAGGTAATTTTGATGTAGCCTCAATAGGTTTTGAGCCCTTGCCTGTCGCGAGTACTTGACCCACCCACGTGAGTGAGGTACCATTTTTATTGGTAGATCTGGGAAAATGCTGGGTGATAGGAAATGTGTGGATCCACATAGATTCCAGAACTTGCCCACACAGAAATTTGCGAAAAAGTAGATTTTTTCAGCTAAATTTGAGGTTTGCAGTGGATTCTGAGTAGGAAAATGATGGGGGATCCATGTAAGCCATACTTTGCTGGACTCCCCCCAGTGTCTAGTTTTCAGAAATGTGTGGGTTTGGTAGATTTCTCAAGATGGCTGCCGAGCCTGGGGTCAAAAACACAGGTGACTTCCCTTGCATAACCAGTTTTTTTGTGATAGGTCCTTTTGATGTCTCCTCAATAAGTTTTGAGCCCTTGCCTATCGTGGGTACTTGGGGAACCATTTTTATTTGGAGACCTGGGGGAACGCTGGGTGGTAGGAAATTTGTGGATTTCCGCAGATTGCTGTACTTTCCACCACAGATATGTGAAGATAATGTGTTTATTTTTACAAAGTTTGAGGTTTGCAAGGGATTCTGGGTAACAGAACTTAGGAGAGCCAGACAAGTCACCCCATACTGGATTCCCCTGGGTGTCTAGTTCTCAGAAATGTATAGGTTTGCTGGGTTTACCTAGGTGCCTGCAGAGCTAAGGTTCAAATTCTACAGCTAAGCACTTCGCAAAAAATGGGTCCGTTTTCACTGTGAAAATGTGGTGTCCTTGTTGCATTTTGAGACGTTTCCTGTCACTGGCATAAAGCCTACCCACACAAGTGAGGTACCAATTTTATCGGGAGACATAGGAGAATGTGGGTTTGGTGGAAGTTTATGGTCCCACACAGATTCCAGAACTTTTCATCACATAAAGGTGAGATTCTGGTTAACAGAACCTAGTGGGAGCCAAACAGGTCACCTCATCCTGGGCTCCCCTGGTTGTCTAGTTTTAAAAAATGTATAGATTTGCTAGGTTTCGCCTAGGTACCAGCAGAGCTAGGGTATAAAATCTACAGCTAGGCACTTTGCAAAAAATAGAGTCAGTTTTCACATTAAAAATGTGATGTGTCCATGTTGCGTTTTGGGCCGTTTCCTGTCGTGGGCACTAGGGCTACCCACACAAGTAAGGTACCATTTTTCTCGGAAGACTTTGGGTAATGGGTGGTGGGTGGAATTTTGTGGATCCATGCATATCCCAGAACTTTCCATTATGGAAATATGAGGAAAATGTGTTTTTTTAACTATGTTTGACGTTTTCAAGGAATTCTGGGTTACAGACCCTACTGAGAGCCACACAAGTCCCCCATCCTGGATTCCTCTTAGTGTCTAGTTTAAAAAAATAGATAGGTTTGCTATGTTTCCATAGGTGCCCTCTGCGCTAGGACCTAAAATCCACAGGTAGGCACATTTCCCCAAAAAGTCAGTACCTAGTGTGATTTCTAACGCCCTGGGGAGGGGGGAAATTGGGGGGCATTGTCCCAATAAGCCAGAGGGGTACAGAAAGACTGTGGCTATTATTCTGGGGCATCGGGGGCATTATGATGCCCCTGGTCAACCCCCACCCCTGCGTATAAAAAAGTCAGCATAACCTCTTCCATGCAGCGAATGGCCCCAGGCGATCTGATGTCACAGTGGGCGTGTGTGTTGGACGGGCGGGGGCCGTCCAATCTGCGCATGTGTTGAATTCTGCTGCAGAGGTGAAGCAGATAATCACTGACACATAGTGGGCTTTCTGGCCCCAGGGGGGCAGATCAGGGGCTACTGCCCCATCTGCCTCCTGGGAGGGGCAAAAAGACTATGACATATTTTTTGGTGTGGGTGGGGGCATTGACATGCCCAGTCTTGGCAGGCCCCACCCCAAACTTTGGGGAAGAAAACTCCCTGGTGGCTAGTGGGCTTTCTGTCCCCCCAGGGAGCAGATAAGGTGCTATTGCCCTATCTGTCACCCAGGGGTGGCAGAAAGACTGTGGCATTTGTTTGGGGTGGGGTCATTGACTTGTCCATTCTGGGCTCCCCCCCCGACCGATATTACCGATATTAAAAAAAATCCCTGCCGCTTAGTTGGCTTTCTGTACTCTGGGGGGGGTAGATCAGGGGCTATTATCCCCATCTGCCTCCTGGGGGGCAGAAAGTGTTTTGTTTTCTGTGGAGGGAAGGGTGGGGGCATTTGCATGCCCATTCTGGAAAGCCCTCACCCTGGGCCTATAAAAAAATTATCCCTGGCATCTAGGTTGTTTCTGTCCACACGGGGAGGCAGGTTGAGGGCTATTGTCTCCATCTGCCCCTGGGGGGGGGCAACAAGACTGGAATTTTGTAGGGGGAGGAGTGGGGGCATTGGAATGCCATTCTTGGTCAACCCCCACCTCTAAATTAATCAGGGGAAAATCCTGGTATCTTGTGAGCTTTATGCCCCCAGGGCAGAATGGGGGCTACTGTGCCTTCTGCCCCCCCGGGGGGCAGAAAAACTGGAATTTGTAGGGGTAGGGGTGGGTGCATTGGCATGCCCATCTTGGGAAACCCCCACCCCTAAATTAATCGGGGGAAAAACATGCTGTCTCATGGGCTTTATGCTCCCCGGGGGCAGATTGGGGGCTCCTGCCCCAATCACATGCCAGGCACATTTTACACTAATATGCCAACTCCTAGAAGCAGCACTTCTACACAAGATACAATCATGCCACAAACATCATTGCGAAGCATTCACTCTCCCGAGTTCGCACATACCAAACTCAAGCCTGCACTCCCCACGCATCAGGAACTACCAGGGACACACACATTCCCCATGCATTCCTAGGGAAGGGCAGGTCAGCCTTACTACACGCACACACTTTACTCTGGGACACAGGGAAAAAGTGTGCAGAGACCCAAAAAATCATCAACACAGATCATATATTAAAAGCAAAAAGATTAGGGGTGAACCTGCCAGAAGGGCCAAGTCCAACACCTATAATTTGTACTAAACCTGCCATGTTATTTGATGCTCTTCCATCTTGCCAGGGAGAAAAGTAAACATGTGCTTTTAGTTATGTAATTCTCACCTGCAGGTTCCGCAGGGGCGAGATGCAAGTCCTGAAGCAAGGTACCAAATTCCCTCTCCCACCAAGAATGCCCAGCAATGTTGAAGCCAGAAATGTTAAAATGGGGGAAGAGGTGAAAACAATGGAAGAGAAAATACTCCTTTCCAAGGGGCATTTAGGGATGGCCGTTAAGCTTCAGATATTTCCTATGTGTTTTCTATTTGAAAAGAAATGTGTTTTCTGTATGTAAAGAAAGAGTGTATGTGTTAGTGTATGTATATGGTTTTGATATGATATTGTGCACTCCTCGTATAAAACATATTTACATATAATGAGTAACTACCTGTTAAATTCCCCTCTTCCACTGAGGATGTAATCCTGGTAGATGCAGGGTTAAATTACCTTGTAATTAAGTAAGAGAGGATGATAAGGCATTATGTAATCAGAGCAGAGTACATGCATAGTAAAAGGAAATTATCATATGAACTGACCTGTGATGGTGAAAAAACAGGGAGTCAATAAACAGCAGGAAGTTTGTGAGTCTGGGGCATTTCCTTCCTGTTGGAAAAAAACATAAAATAAAAAAGACTCCTCCCACAAAAAAACCAAAGGAATTATTTTTTTTACTCCAAATCATAATTCCGAGAAGATTTTAATGCTTCTCTGGGAAAGAATCTTTGGCTGATTGTAGCCACGGTAGATCGTGCATTTAAATCATAAAACATCTGCTGGAAGTCGTTGGTGCAACCCAAAGACGTATTAGCGACTGCAAAATCTTTCGGGAGCTTGCGGGCTTTTAGCAAATATTGTGGCGCTCCTGAGCAGCTAGGAAATCTCAAGGGCGATGGCAAGCACCAGGCAAGTCGATCCCTCAAGCACGAAAGGACATTTTGAGCATGACAATAACAAAAAGCTCTGCTCTGCTGCAGAGTGCAGAGTTTATTGGTAACTCCACGTTCTCTGCAGAACGGTGGGGCACCGAATTCTGCAAACTCCAGGAGTGGAGCAAAGTTTTACACATGGGTGTAGTTTTATGGAATGATCCATGTTAATGTTGAATACTTACTGTCCAGCACCTTCCCCGACTTAAGTTGTATTGGAGAGGGAATAGTAATGTTGGCCCTTGAGTGTTCAACACCTTCCGTCACTTATTTTATTTTGGTTTTGAAAAGGTATGTTTAACACTTTTTGTGTTTAAACCTTCCCTGATATAACTTCTATTGCACTTTAAAAGGTTACTGTTGCTTGGTTAGTGTCCAGCATCTTCCATGGCTCAACTTGTGTTGGAGTGAGAATGGTAAATATTGCCCCTTTGATGTCTAACACCTTCCGTTTTTTCTTTAATTTTGGAGTGCAAATAGTATATTTACCCATTTTAGGGCCTAATTCTAATCTTTTTTAAAAAGCTCTCCATACAAATTTGATCCGGATGGCTTTCCAAACAAGACGTGCCCCGGGAGTCTGAACAAGCGAGTACGATGCTGCTGTATGCTTACGAACTCGGTTCTCTTGCACTCCCATTGAACTCTATGAAAGTACGCGTACAGACGATGCGTACACTGGCTCCCATAGCAGAAAAGGTGTGGGTGGGGAAAAGCATGCAACCTGTGGTGGGCACCCAATGGTGCCCCATCCACACTGTGCATGCCTGGATCGAGGGGACCCATGGGCACACCCCCGTGAAAGATTCCAAGGGCCTCGGGTGAAGGGGGCCTGCTATAGACCCCCAAATTATGCTTCCGACAGCCATTTCGTCGCGCTTAGACCCAGATGAAGCTACTGCCTGAATAATGCATCATACTCACTCGGTCAGAATATGGCTCCATAGGGTTGCACAATTCAGCTAGACAGATTTGGGTCCCGGAAATGATTCGGTCGTCATTTACAAGATCTTCGCATCACACATGGTTGTCTGGACCTGTATACGATTCAGTTGTAAACAAGGGCCACCGATCGGATCTGGGAAAGCCAAATTTGATTTGGAAGCCTTACGAACAACATCTCAATTGGGCCCTAAGTGTCCAAAACCTTACCTGAGGAAGATTTTTATGTGGTATGGAGGATGAATGTAGCCTCTTTAGCGTTCAGCATCTTAAATGAGTTAAGTTATATTGCAGCGGAAATAGTAAGTATTGCACCTTTAACGTCCAATACCTTCCCTGATTTATTTTATATTGGAATGGGATTAGAATATTTAACCTTTCATGTGTCCAAAACCTTCCCTGAGATAATTTTTTATGGAGTGTAAAAGATTAATGATAACTATTTAGGTGCCTATTACAATGTGAGTCAGAAAGTCTTCAATCACAGGTCGGAGGCTTTCATACTTACATTGTAGGTTTCGAATCGGACAGCCTTATTATGATAAAGGCTGTTGGATTTGAAACTGGCTGGTCAGACCGATTGGCTTCCAGCGGGCTCAAGGAGTCTGTCGGCCAGTATGAGACCACTCATAATTCCCTATGTAAGATGTTTACGCCATTAGGATTATGATGTTGGTTTCTGACAGGCTTTTTAAGTTGGGCTTTCCGACATAAACAACTTGTTGGAAAACAACTTTGGGGGCCCCTAGCAGGGCTTCTGTGCAGGCACTGGTTGGGGGGCTGGGGACACCTATGATGCACCCCTGTAAATTCCTGCAACACATGACTGGCACCATGAGGTGCCTGCCACGTGGTACAGGATTTACACAGGCTCCCATTTCTCTAGCTTGTGCTACGGAAGGTTTATGGCTGAAGCACAAGGTTGCACCTTGTTGCACACAGCACCATGTGTGGTTGCATTGTAATGGCGGTGTCGGGAGGACAATGGTGATGACGAGATAATGTGAGTCTGTTCAACATCCTCATCAGGCCCTTAGTATTCAGCAGCTTTCCTGACTTAATTTTCTTTTGCCGTGGGAATAGTAAATCTTGCGCATTTAGGGTCCAATACTTTCCCTGACTCTTTTTATTTTGGAGTTGGAATAGTATATTTATCCCTTTTAGTGATTAGGACATTCCCTTATATCAGTGTCATTACAGTTTAAAAGGTTACTGTTGCATGTTTAGTGTCCAGTATCTCACCTGAGTTAAGTTGTATTGGAGTGGAAATAGTAAATGTGGCCCATTTTTCTGTTCAACACTTTCTGTGACTTGTTTAATTTTCGAGTATGAATAGTAAACTTACCCCTTTTAGTGGCCAAAACCTTCCCTGCAATAGGTTTCTATGGACTGTGAAAGGTGAATGTAGCATCTTTAGTTTTTAACATCTGCACTGAGTTACATTTCATTGCTCTTGGAATAGTACACCCCCCCCCCAATGCTAAGCCTTTCTTTGGCCATTTGGGGGAGTTTGCGCTCAGGCCCCTGTGAATTTTTGACCTCATAATGTATCCACACGAAAATTGCTTCCTTTTCTTCCAACATCATGGGGATTTTAAAGGTACCCTGGAGGGAACCCAGAAATTAACCAAAATACAGCCCAAAAAGTTTTATTTGTGGGGAAAAATGGAAAGAAAGTGCTGCAAAGGAAAGCATCTGTTTTTCCCCCTGCAAATGGTATCAACAAAGGGTTTGTGGGGCTAAAATCACCATTTTACCAGATTTTAGGGACTGACAGACTTTTGTCAGAAAACCAACATTTTTTACACAGTTTTGGCATTTTACTGGGACATAGCCTATTTTTGCCTTTTGTTGTGCTTTCAACCTTCTTATGGTTAATGGTAGAAATGGGTATGAAAGCAATAATGGATCCTGGTGAGCTATACAGTTTAGAAAAATGGACCAATTCTGAATTGAGCAAGGGGTCATTTGTGTAGATCCTTCAAGGTTTCTTTATAGAAACTAACAGTTGAATATAGAAAAAATTGATAATTAATTGAAAAAAACAGCCATTTGTGCCAAAGTTTTCTCCTGAAACTTCTAATTATGACAGCTGTTTGAAATCAATATACCATTACATCCGCTAGACCTTTCTGGTTGTGGGGATATATCAGACTTGTAGATACCCATACTAGTAAGCGAATTATAGGACATTTTTCAAAGTGACTTCTTTTTTACACATTGTCTTTCATTTGGAAGGCAGAAATGCAATGAAAGTCAATAGGTAATAACAGTTGCTCTACAATTCTGTGTTACCCTAAGTCTCCCAATAAAATTGGTACCTCACTGTGTGGGTAGGCCTGGTGCCCGCGACAGGAAAAGGCTCAAAACACAATGTGGAAACACTTCTTTTTCACAGTGACTGGAGTGACTGTCTGGCTCGCACCAGGTTGAGCTACCCAGAATCCCTTGCAAACCTCAAACATTATTAAAAAAACACATTTCCCTCACATTTCTTTTTTTTATATATATATTAGATTTTATTGTTTTTTTGCAAGGAACAAACAGGGTACAGAGAAAATACATAAATGCGTAACTGAGTCCAATGAATAAGAAAAATAAGCACATTTGAGTACTGTAGTACAATATAAGACAGCAAGATAAGCCGGTGAGTACACACAGCAAAACAAAAATAATCACAAAAGGAAAACATAAGCAAAATACAGGTTGTTTCGTCCAAAATTCCGCTACTGGAAGGAGAGAAAATAAATAAATAAAAAAAGAATACAAAAAAAGGGCAGGCTTAGATATCAGAGCAATAACAAACCATTCATTATATCCATTCAGTAATGGGATTCAAAATGTTTTACCTTATACTACGCTTATGAATACTCTTTGTTTTATATATTGCAATCTCAAGATTATACATAGATAATAACTGAGCTCTACAACCCGAAAATGGAGGTGGATTTCTGTGGTGAACAGTTTAGGAATCTTTGTGGATCCACAAAATTACGTAGCTGTAGATTTTGAACACTAGCTCTGCCAGCACCTAGGGAAACCTAGCAAACGTATACATTTTAACAACTAGACACCAAGGGGAATACAGGATGGGGATACTTGTCTGGCTCTCACCAGGTTCTGTTACCAAGAATCCTTTGCAGACCTCAAACTTTGTAAAAAGAAACACATTTTCCTCACATTTCGTTGGTGGAAAGTTCTGGAATCTGTGTAGATCCACAAAATTCTAATGACTCCGCATTCCCCAAAGTCTTCCAAGAAAAATGGTACGTCCCTTGTGTGGGTATGCCTACTGCCCGCTGCAGGAAACGGACCAAAATGCAAAGTGGACACACCACATTTTCACAGTGAAAACTGACCCTTTTTTTTGCAAAGTGCCTAGCTGTAGATTTTGAACCCTAGCTCTGTCGGCACATAGGGAAACCTAGCAATCCTATACAGTTTTGAAAACTTGACACCCAGATGAATCCAGGATGGGATGACTTGCCTGGCTCCCACCAAATTCTGTTACCCAGAAACTCTTGCAAACCTCAAAATTTGTCCCAAAAAAGATACATTTTCCACTTATTTCTGTGGTGGAAAGTTCTGGAATTTGGGTGGGTCAACAAAATTCCACCCACCCCGCATTACCCAAAGTCTTCTGAGAACACTGGTACCTCAATTGTGTGGGTAGGCCTAGTGCCCGCGACAGGAAACGGCCCAAAACGCACCATGGACACATTTTCACAGTAAAAAGGGCCCTTTTTTTGCAAAGTGCCTAGCTGTAGATTGTGAACTAAGGGTGAGCGGGAAATCCGTTACGCCCGCGGATTTTGCGGATTTTTGGGAAATCCTCAATCCGCGATTTTTGCGGATTTCCCGCAAAATCCGCAAAAAAAAATCCGCGGACGTAACGGGTTCAAAAGTTGAACCCCCACTCATGGAACTATTTTACAATGGTGCCAGCAAGCTGCCAGAGCCGTTGTAAAATAGTTACAAAGTTAGCTTGCACAGGAACCACTAGATAAAACGAAGCAGGTGCTGCTTTATTTTATCTAAGTGCTTCCTGTGCAAGCTAACTTTGTAACTATTTTACAACGGCGCTGGCAGCTTGCTGGCGCCATTGTAAAATAGTTACAGCTCACAGCTCACTCAAGGGACCCCTGCGCCCATTGGGGCGATTGCATAGTAACACACACATGGTCGCTCGAACTAGTTGATGCTCAAATTCAGTGACTCATTCCTTAGCCCAAAAACAATCGTGAGCGTCGTTGAGGCTGGACAGGTGTGCCTTCTTCCCAAATCTACCGTGGAAAATCAGCTGTGATGCTGGATAGGCTTTGCATCCTTGACTTTCACGAGCGCAATACCCGTGCTGTTCCTGTGACCAGGAGCTTCTTTCTCTTCATCTGCTGAACTGATCTTTCTCTGACCTTTTATACACACAAGAGGCACATACCCTACTGGGCACATTGTGTTCGCACGGGTTTCTGCAAGGTCGCGAGCGTTTTGTACAAATTCGCAATTTGCGAAATTGTACAAAACCCTCGCGAACTTGCAGAAACCTGTGCGAACATTAAAAAAAAAAAAAAACTGCGAGGATTCGCAGATTTTGCGGATTTTGCAGATTTCCGCAATCCGCAAATTCGCAAATCCGCAAATTTGCGGATTGCCAATCCGCAAAATCCGCCGATGCCTGTTGTGAACCCTAGCTCTGCCAGCACAGTCAAGGGCCTGTGACTGGGAAGAGCCCAAAACATAGGGATTAAGGGTATAGCAACAAGAAGTCTAAACCCTAAATTTAATTTAAAAAAGTTTTTAACCAATTCTGCATTGGACACCCACACAAGTGAGGTATATTTTTATCAGGAGATCTGAGGGAATGCAGGGTAGTAGGAAATTGGTGTCAGCGCGGTGATCCTACAACTTTCCCACACAGAATGGGAGGAAAAAAAAATGTAAACAAAATTTAAGGGTTTGCAATGGATTCTGGCTAGGGATATGTGGAGGGACACACACAAGCCATACCTTGCTGGACTCCCCCTGTTGTCTAGTTTTCAGAAATGTATGGGTTTGGGTGGTTCTCCTAGATGGCCGCTGAGCCCAGGCCCAAAAACTCATTTGGACTACCCTTGCAAAATCAGGTTGTTTTGTGATAGGTAATTTTGATGTAGCCTCAATAGGTTTTGAGCCCTTGCCTGTCGCGAGTACTTGACCCACCCACGTGAGTGAGGTACCATTTTTATTGGTAGATCTGGGGAAATGCTGGGTGATAGGAAATGTGTGGATCCACATAGATTCCAGAACTTACCCACACAGAAATTTGCGAAAAAGTTGATTTTCTCAGCCAAATTTGAGGTTTGCAGTGGATTCTGAGTAGGAAAATGATGGGGGATCCATGTAAGCCATACCTTGCTGGACTCCCCCCAGTGTCTAGTTTTCAGAAATGTGTGGGTTTGGTAGATTTCTCAAGATGGCCGCCGAGCCTGGGGTCAAAAACACAGGTGACTTCCCTTGCAAAACCAGGTTTTTTTGTGATAGGTCCTTTTGATGTCTCCTCAATAAGTTTTGAGCCCTTGCCTATCGTGGGTACTTGGGGAACCATTTTTATTTGGAGACCTGGGGGAACGCTGGGTGGTAGGAAATTTGTGGCTTTCCGCAGATTGCTGTACTTTCCACCACAGATATGTGAAGATAATGTGTTTATTTTTACAAAGTTTGAGGTTTGCAAGGGATTCTGGGTAACAGAACTTAGGAGAGCCAGACAAGTCACCCCATACTGGATTCCCCTGGGTGTCTAGTTCTCAGAAATGTATAGGTTTTCTGGGTTTATCTAGGTGCCTGCAGAGCTAAGGTTCAAATTCTACAGCTAAGCACTTCGCAAAAAATGGGTCAGTTTTCACTGTGAAAATGTGGTGTCCTTGTTGCATTTTGAGACGTTTCCTGTCACTGGCATAAAACCTACCCACACAAGTGAGGTACCAATTTTATCGGGAGACATTGGAGAATGTGGGTTTGGTGGAAGTTTGTGGTCCCACACAGATTCCAGAACTTTTCATCACATAAAGGTGAGATTCTGGTTAACAGAACCTAGTGGGAGCCAAACAGGTCACCTCATCCTGGGCTCCCCTGGTTGTCTAGTTTTAAAAAAATTATAGATTTGCTAGGTTTCGCCTAGGTACCAGCAGAGCTAGGGTATAAAATCTACAGCTAGGCACTTTGCAAAAAATAGAGTCAGTTTTCACAGTAAAAATGTGATGTGTCCATGTTGCGTTTTGGGCCGTTTCCTGTCGTGGGCACTAGGGCTACCCACACAAGTAAGGCACCCTTTTTTCTCGGAAGACTTTGGGTAATGGGTGGTGGGTGGAATTTTGTGGATCCATGCATATCCCAGAACTTTCCATTACGGAAATATGAGGAAAATGTGTTTTTTTAACTATGTTTGACGTTTTAAAGGAATTCTGGGTTACAGACCCTACTGAGAGCCACACAAGTCCCCCATCCTGGATTCCCCTTAGTGTCTAGTTTTAAAAAATAGATAGGTTTGCTATGTGTCCATAGGGGCCCGCTGCGCTAGGACCTAAAATCCACAGGTTGGCACATTTCCAAAAAAGTCAGTACCTAGTGTGCTTTCTGCCGCCCTGGGGAGAGGGAAATTGGGGGGCATTGTCCCAATAAGCCGGAGGGGTACAGAAAGACTGTGGCTATTATTCCGGGGCATTGGGGGCATTATGATGCCCATTCTGGTCAACCCCCACCCCTGCGTATAAAAAAGTCAGCATAACCTCTTCCATGCAGCGAACGGCCCCAGGCGATCTGATGTCACAGTGGGCGTGTGTGTTGGACGGGCGGGGGCCATCCAATCCGCGCATGTGTCGAATTCTGATGCAGAGGTGAAGCAGATAATCGCTGACACATAGTGGGCTTTCTGGCCCAGGTGGGCAGATCAGGGGCTACTGACCCATCTGCCTCCTGGGAGGGGCAAAAAGACTATGACATCTTTTTTGGTGTGGGTGGGGGCATTGACATGCCCAGCCTTGGCAGGCCCCACCCCAAACTTTGGGGAAGAAAACTCCTTGGTGGCTAGTGGGCTTTCTGTCCCCCCAGGGAGCAGATAAGGTGCTATTGCCCTATCTGTCACCCAGGGGTGGCAGAAAGCTGTGGCATTTGTTTGGGGTGGGGTCATTGACTTGTCCATTCTGGGCTCCCCCCTACCGATATTACCGATATTAAAAAAAATCCCTGCCGCTTAGTTGGCTTTCTGTACTCTGGGGGGAGTAGATCAGGGGCTATTATCCCCATCTGCCTCCTGGGGGGCAGAAAGTGTTTTGTTTTCTGTGGAGGGAAGGGTGGGGGCATTTGCATGCCCATTCTGGAAAGCCCCCACCCTGGGCCTATAAAAAAATTATTCCTGGCATCTAGGTTGTTTCTGTCTGCACGGGGAGGCAGGTTGAGGGCTACTGTCTCCATCTGCCCCTGGGGGGGGCAACAAGACTGGAATTTTGTAGGGGAAGGAGTGGGGGCATTGGAATGCCATTCTTGGTCAACCCCCACCTCTAAATTAATCAGGGGAAAAATCCTGGTATCTTGTGAGCTTTATGCCCCCAGGGCAGAATGGGGGCTACTGCCCCATCTGCCCTCCCGGGGGGCAGAAAAACTGGAATTTGTAGGGGTAGGGGTGGGTGCATTGGCATGCCCATCTTGGGAAACCCCCACCCCTAAATTAATCGGGGGAAAAACTTGCTGTCTCATGGGCTTTATGCTCCCCGGGGGCAGATTGGGGGCTCCTGCCCCATCTGCCCCCGGGGCGCAGAAAGACTGGAATTTTTTGGAGAGAGGGGTGGGGACATTGGCATGCCCAATTTTGGGCAATCCCCACCCCTAAATTAATCAGAGGAAAAAAACTAGTGTCTAGTGGCTTTATGCCCCCGGGGGCAGAATGGGGGGCTTAATCCCCACCCGCCCCCAGGGGGGCATAGAGACTGTCATTTTGAAAGGGGCAGCATATTGGGCAGCCTCCACCCCTAATTTGCATTTAAAACAAAATCGCTGGTTTCTAGTGGGCTTTATGCCCCCCTGGGGGGCCGAAAGACTGTACTTTTTCTGTGGGGGTGGGGGCATTGACATGCCCATATTGGGCATATTGAGCAGCCTCTGCCCCTACTTAACAGTAAAAAAAATCCCAAGTATCTAGTGGGCTTTCTGCCCCCGGAGGGGCAGATTGGGGCTACTGCCCCTATCTGCACCCCAGGGGGGCAGGAAGACCGAATATGGCCCAAAAAATGGGGGGGGGGGGCAGAGGCTCTTGCTCAAGGTGCTGCTCCCCTCTCCCTGGTGCCAAGAGGGTGGATCCCTGCTTAGGATCACCCTCCTGGTGTGATCCAGAAGCAGCGATCCACTAGGGAGGCTACAAAGGTTAATGTGTAGTATTTACACCCCCAGTACATTCCCTGCATTAAATTGTATTGCAGTGGGATAAGTACATATTGCTTCTTTAGTGACCAACAACTTCCTAGATTCAGACTGTTTTGGAGTGGAAATAGTATCTAACCATTTTAGTGTGTAAAGAAATCCCTGAGATACATTTTTATGGATTGTTAAAGTTGAATGCTGTTTTGTTAGTGTCCAACAACTTCCTTGAGTTTAGTTATATTGGAGATGGAATAGTAAATGGTACCCCTCTACGGTTGAGCCCCTTTAGTGACTTTGGGCCTTCTTATGAGTTGGGTGGTGTGGAAGCGGAACTGCCCCCTCCCACACTGCCAAACCTGTATTTGAACTGCCGCCAGATTAGGAGGTTCCTCGTGTCTGGTGGGTGGTTCTTTGATATTCCCACAGTGGTGCCTATGAAATAGGCACCGCAATGGGAATGTCAAAATCAGAACCTGCAAGTCTGCTTTATGCCGTGCAAGTACTTGGGTACAGGCACACAGGGGGGCACAACATGTGTCGCCTGCATGCACCGCATGGTGCAGAGGCATAAGGGAGCGGTGTAGGTTGCGGTGGTTCAGGGTGCCCCGACTGCCCTGGTTGTAATAGGGCTGTCAGAAGACTGCCACTGCTGCGCCCCCCACAAGTCTGGTGGTCCGTGGAGCACCAGACTCATAATAAGCCCCTTATTTTATTTTGCTGTGGGAGTAGTATATGTAACTGTTTTAGTGTGCCAAACCTGAACAGTAAAATGTTTTATTGGACATGGGTGATGTTGTGTATTTAGTGTCTAGTATATTTACTTAAGTGAGTTATATTGGAGTGGTGATATTAATTATTGACATTTTGGTATATAGCTTTTTTTATGTTAACTAAAACTGTGGTGGGAAAAATAACATTTTATTTTATGGAGGGAAAGGTTCTCTATAGTAAGTTATTTTGAGGTGAAAAATGTTGTGTGAAGTTTTCATATAGGTGTACACTTAGTTTAGAATACTTTTTAGTGGTTAATTATTTATTAGAGTATAGGTGTATATAATTGGTATGGTAGTGAAGTATTGTGCTTTTTTCGCTTAAGTAATTACATATTTAGGAGCTGTTTACGATGTCGGTCGGAAACTCTTTCTACCGACTCAGCTTTGGAATCAGTTCTGACCGACTCAGGTTAGGCGAGCCAACCGACCGATTACGATGCTCTCAGACACATTTCGGACAGACTCCCATTGACTTCAATGGGAGCCTGTGTTCCGACTGACAACACAGGCTCCAACTAAAAAAAAGGGTGGTTGCAGTAAACCTTGCAACCTGTCTCAGGCACCCAATGGTGCCTGCCACACTGTACATGGTTTTAAAGATGGGTCCTTTGGGTGACCCCACTGATCCCATCCTGGGGCCTCAGGATGAAGTGGGACCTGCAACGACCCCTAAAGTCAGTTTCCGACAGCTGTTTCTTGTTGGGCAGGCTGGGTCAGAATGGCTATCAGACTCAGATATTGTAATCCCTCGGTCAGAAATGATGACAATAAAGCTGTACGAATCGGCTCTGACTTACTTGGGGTCTTTGAGTATCAATAGCAACCGATTCAGACAGCTGGAATGGTTAACTTCTAACATAATTGGTCGGTCAAAAAGGTTTCGAGTCAGTCGGAAACATAAGTTCCGAAACAGTATAGGAGAGTCTGAATGCCGTTCTGAGCCTTTCCGACTGACATCACAACCAGCTCCTTATTGTTAAAACAGTAGAGGCACAAATATAACTTGTGTTAAAATTTATTTTGTATAACAACAACTTACTGCAAGATAGTATACATTTCAAATATATTTATTAGGGAAGGACATTTTCTTTATTTGGAAATACAACATATGATGTACTTTTTTCTATTTAATATATAAATATACAAAAAATGTTTAGTAGTATTTTTGTTTAAAAAGAAATATGTTTATTAACTTACATAACACAGTTATTGGTATGATACATTTAAAAAATAACAGTAACATACAATAGAATTTCCGACAATAAAATACATTTTTATATTATGTATTAAACAACATTTTGGGGCCAATTAATTAATTAATGCTACTCGTAATGGCTCCGACCTGTGATCGGAGCCTTTACAGCAGCATCATAATGAGCAGGTCGGTTTCCTTTCCGCCCACCTCATTACGATGGAGGTGGTTGGAAAAAAACGGCAGTCATTCCAGCTGGCTTCAAACAGACGAGGAGAGCTAGTCCAGCAGTCAGAATGTGGCATGTAATGTCAAGGGAGGCTCTTTCCGCCCCTCAGATTACAATGATGGTTTCCAACATGGTTTCCATTAGGGTCTGTCTGACATGGAAACAATGTCGGAAAGCATCTTAGGGGGCCCCCAGCAAGTAACCCTTGGGTGCACGGCCTCCTGCTTGAGGCCGTACCCACCTGCTGATCCCTGCACCTTGTGGCAGAGACGTTGAGGTGCCTACCATGGGTTGCAGGGATTAACCGCACCTCCCATTTCACTATGGTAGCATGCAATAGGGACAGTTTATGGCGGAAATGTTTGCTGCCGTAGTAAAATGTAGGAATGCAACCGAACACTTTTCCATGACCGATGCGGTGTCGGGGGGCAGTGATTCCGCCCAACATTGTAATGACCTCCTATGTTTTTCTAACAGTATTTAATGTAGTAACGTTTTGGTCCATTTTAACATTTATATACAGAAAAAACAAATATTTACTATTGCTTTTACTGATAAATATCTGTAAATATTTTATGATAACATTTTTGACACATTTTCAAATAAATATTCTGAATGGTATTTAACATTTTTTTGCATATCAAGTACATTGATATATATCATAATATAATGTAATTTAAAACATGTTACACAATTTATAACATATATCCTTATATGCAGTACTTTTTATATACCAAGTAATATATGTGTTATATTATTATTAAATGTATTAATATACTTTTAAAAATATTACATATATAGAGAAAGAAACATTTTATAGTAGGTTTTATATATTATACATTGGTATTTTTATGTGTAATTTTAACAAATGTTTTCAAAGTATTGAAAATACATTTTTAAGCAGGAATTATGGAAAAACTTCATTTTATATAGTAAATAATGTTACATATGTTATAATATTATTTAATATGTATATTATAATTTTTATAAAACATATTTCAACATTTTTTTAAGATGCTTCAAATTTTGTCCTATTTTTTGCAATTATCCTAAAATATTTTTTATGACTAATTTTATATTGTATTCTATCTATGTTATTTTTAGGCCGTTTGTGAAGGGGAAAGATTGCAGTTGGGTGCTGCATTCCATCAGTAAAGGTGAGTTTATTTTAAATTATTTTTAAGGAAATCTGAAAGCAGGGGTAGTTAAATTATATATAGTGTGTTATTTTGAAAATTGTTGTGTGGTATAGCGTTTTTTTGATAGTGTTTGGGGTTATATTCATATATGCTTTGCTTTAGTATCTATGCTGTTGTATATGATTAGTTATGTGTAGTATAATTAGTCATGTTTAGTTTTCGATCAATTTGTATTATGTAGTGTAATGTATGGAAATGTAATTATTTGTGCGAGAGTGTGTTGTGTTTAATTTTTACAGGTATTTTTGCAGTGTACTTCTTTATTATGGAAGATGAATGTTACTTTTTTTAAAAGGCAATCTTTATTAGTTTATTCTAAACAATTGTTTTTCATTATTGATTTCCTTTTTTCCATGTTTCCTGGAGCGGTTCTTTCTTTTAAATCTATTTTTCAGTTTTTTATGGTTTCAAATCACTGGGGATTACTTCAAGAGATTTATGTTTGACAAGTTGAATTTTTGAAATTTTATTTTGGGCTTGTTTATTTTTTTTAATGTTATTTTTTGGTTTGCTTTTGGATTTTTCCCTGTTTGGACACAGATCTGCAGCAACAAAACTATAAGTCATTTTTATGTTTATTTTATATTGTTATGGGCGGGAAATGTTCTATGTTTATTAAGTTTTTAGACAACTTTACGTTGATTTGACTGCTGTGTTGAAATTATGTGATGTATTATTTTAAGTATGTTTAGGTAGATTTATTTTGTTCTACTTGAAACACTTTGAAATCTTTTTTTTAAATATTACAAATATTTTTATTATGGCAGTTAGAATTGCTAATTTCTTTAAACATTTTCATTGACATAATAATATTTTAATATTTTGTAATAAAATATTTTCAATTTTATTTGTTCTTTAGGGGATAGATTCTGCTTTTGTCTCTAGGTACTCTAGTCTTTTGCTATTTACAAATAGTCTAACTTTAGATTGTAAATGTTCATACATCGTTATAGTTTGCTTAGTTAGCTTAGGGCAGAGTTGTGTGACGGATTGCTTCTGTCCTAGTTCTTGGCAGCTTTGTTCTTTTTGCATAGCTTCTAGTAGTTTGTGACGGGTTTGTTGCGTTCTTCCCAGTGTGAATTGGAATACATTATAGCATCCTTTCAATGCATTTAGTTTTTAGGTTTCGTCTGGGCCGGAGCACTAGCTCCGCCCAGGAGAAATCTTATGTTCCTACAGTGTGGGGCTTAGTCCCGCCTCTGTCTTCCATTGGCTAGCTCCATAAATGGAGGCTAGCCATTGGAAGAGATTGGCTGTCAATCACGCTTTCCCCGTGAAAACGCGATTCGGGGGCGTTTCTGACTCTTTTTTTAAGTCCCGCTCCTTGTCCCGGGCCGCGCTGTGATTGGCTGCCGGCCCGGGACACCCCCGTGACGTCATTCCCCGGGCTATTTCTCATCTCGCCATATTTTCCGTTTTTTCTCCCAGGTGCGTTCCTTTTAATTTACTTCCCAATTTATTTTTTAACATTCCATACATTTTCCTTTAGCCACCAAGTCCACCCTGATTTATCCAGACTCACTCACTTGGTTAATATTTAGCACTCTTTGGTTCTAAACACCTTTACATTTTCTCCTAGTCTGACTGCACTGCACAGTCCGCTTTCTATGCTCACGCATATTACTTTCACTTAAGGAGCATGCACGCATGGTCGGCGTCTTCCGGGTCCCTGTTTACTCGGACCGGGGCTAACCATTTTCACGCGTTTGATTCACTCCATGGCTGGTAAGTGGCTTTGCTACTTGTCCAAATTGTGCCTGCTTTCCACACATTCAGAAAAACAATGGTCCTAGACCTATTAATTATACAGAATGACTTAAATCAATTATAATATCCGCAATATTTTGTAAGTAGAGCAACCTCAATCAGTCTGCTCTATTGTACTGAAAAAACTTTGTGCCACAAAATAAACCTACACCACCGTTAAAAGAAATTACTTTTGATTTATTAACTTATTCATCATCTTTTTTGTTTTTTGTATTTTAACAATTCATTTTATACACAATATTTCATTTCCAAATTGATAAAAACAGAGGTTTCCCAAGAGAGGAATTGTGCAAAAAAGGGGGTGGTCAAAGGTGTGAAACAAGTGAACGGAAAGGAAAACAAATTAGTGGATAGAGAAAATATTATTCACATTATTTGAAGAACAATACCGAACCTATACTTAGCCGTATTGAGACCCTGGCCAACCTTTCTTTAGGTTTTTTAATCAGAACACTTTTTTAAGTAGACATATATCTTGAAGATAATTTGCACTATATAAAGTTCTTTTTTAGTTGGTCCAAGGGTAATTAGAAAATACCGTCGACGTTTCGACTCGTCTTATGCCCGACCGGTGATTTAAACCTGGGGATTGCGAGTCTTCATCAGGACTGGAGAAACAAAACAAAGGCAACCAAGGGATAATATTAACCCTATGAAAGATAAAATTGGCGATTACTAAATGAGGTGGGTAGGTTTTTGCAAGGCCGTAGCCCATGAGAGGTATTATGTTCTTACCCTTCAATAGTGCGAGAGCAAGAGGAAATGGTCCTGAATTCCAACTTTCCATATAATATTCTGTAAAACAAATAGTAGAGCCCAGAATTTATCTAGGTCTAAACAATTCTCTAAACACATACATATGTTGGAGAAGAAATTATTATTTACCCTTATTTTGTGGATTCCATCCTCACCACATCTTGGGAGGGATACAATGCTTCATGCATGCATCATGGTAAGTTAATACCTACAAATAATTATATCGGTATCAGTGTACAATACACCAAAAAATGTGAAATTTACAAATGAAAATAGGGTTGATTCCCAAAGATTTACCTTGGAGTTTTTAATCCATTAGGTTCTAGATAGCTCCAGTTGGTCAATCAGGTAGCTACAAACAGAGATACAATGTAGTCTCACTTAGAATATACATTTTTCAACAACAAAAGAGAAATACGTATTTCAAACTTATATAAGCCCCATTTACCTTATATGCGCGATTTTCAATGCATATAGTAAGGGCGCCTATTCCTAGGGTCAGATTTCTGTGGGAAAAGGAGACACGGATAGTTTATTGTCTCACTCGTGGTTGTACAGGTAGTTTCGCTACATAAACCTTGAAATTCAAGGCTTATGAAAGACGTAACCGGCCTCAGAAACTCTTACCTTTCTGCCGGTGTGACGACCCGCGTACTACAGCCAAGCCTCGCTCTGTTCAAGGACGCCGCCGTTACTGATACAGCGCCTGCGCGTGTAGTTATACCTATCCGCCTCTAACAAAACCGAACATAGAAAGAGGACTATTTTTGGGAACCACGTAGCGATGATACAAGGTGCAATGTTACATGGTCAGTGGTCTCTAAATAGCCGGCAGACATTAACAAAAATTATTTATTTAAACATAATGCACGGTATTATTAAAAGTGGCGGGCTTATCGATGTTATAAATTTTTTTTAGCGATTTATCAAAAATTATATTGAATGAATTGCTCAGCCCAAACTAAATACCAGGAATTGATGACAACATTGGCAGCGTCCTAAAACGCGATACTTCGATTCTGTTACCGAAGTGTCGACTTCACAAGAGAAACAAACGATGGACAGCTCACTTGTCATAGCTGAGTATAGGTATTATCGGAGAGGACGCTTAGGTGTATAAACGGTCATAGCTCTACTTGAATTCTAACCAATTAGCTGGATAACATCATGGATTTTTATACCAATGAGAATGACAATCGGTATGGTGAGATATACATATACACTTCATAGATATCGCAAATAAAACACCTTTTGCTGTACTTATAGACAATTGGATACATGCAAGCATATATATAAACATATGATCATGACAACACAGCATATAAATCAAACAGATGAAAACAATTAAGCACAAACAGTGTTGTTCATTATAGTTGTCACATGAGAAATTTTTAAGAAAACTTTTTCATGTAAAAGACATACTTTTCAGGTCACCTGAACACAATGGTACTGATGTACAGATCTTTAAGTTACTCATATACCCAACAGTGCTACTTGTTTGTTCATCTCCTCAAGTTCATTGAGTCCCTTATTAACAGTGTTGAGAGAGTATATCAACTTACCTTCCCTTCTATTCAGGGTGTTGTGTAGATTACCTTCTCGTGGGTTTTGTGTTATTTTCTCTATAACCCACCACCTCAAACTGTTTTCTGAGTGTTCAAATCTGCTAAAGTGGTCTACCAGAGGAGCCCCTTGGGTTTTACAACGTATCCGGCTCATGTGTTGCAGAATCTGGCATTTTATTTTTTGTGTTGTCTGACCAACGTACAAAAACCCACATGGGCACATAATTGCATAGATTAGCCATGAGGTGTTACAGTTAGTATGTTGTGTCAATCTGTATGTATGCTCATTGTAAGTGAAACTGTTACCCTCTATTGTTAGGGGACAGGCTTTACAAGAACCACATTTCCTATGGCCAATCACCGTTGGTGCACCCCACAGTGTAGATTGGCTCAGGGGCTGTTTATTAGGCAACATAGATTGTACTAGGTGATCGCGGATATTCATCCCTTTACGGAATGCATGTAATGGTGGTGGGATTCCCCCTAGTTCACCGCTGATCAAGTGCCAATGACGATTCACACATTTTTTAATAGCATTGCTTTTTGTGTTAAACGTCGTCACACAGACCAAACGTTCCTCCTTAGGTTTGGGTTTAGTACAGAGCAAATGCTCCCGATGGTTATGCCATGCCCTTTTTCTGGCCTTTTTGAGCAGTCTAGTAGGGTACCCACGTTCACCCAGTCTCGACATCAGAGTTGCTGATTCCTCAAAATAATCATCCTTCTTGAAACAATTCCGACGCAACCTTAAGAATTGCCCGAAAGGCAAGTTGTCCCTAAGGTTGCGTGGATGATGGCTGGTATATCTAAGGAGGGTATTTCATTCACTACACTTTCTGTGCAAGGTGGTATACAGTCTTCCCTCCTCAGTTTTAATTTTTAGGTCCAAGAAATTGATGGTCAATGCATTGGATTCCAAAGTGAACTGTATGTCATTTGAGCAGGTATTCACCCAGCTATGAAATTCTATGAGTTCTGACTGTTTTCCATGCCAGATCAAGAGAACATCGTCAATATACCTTACCCACAATAAGATATTATTGCGGTAAGGATTAAATTGAAATTAACAAATGTTGCTTTAGACCAGGGAATTATTAACAAACATGAGTATGACTTTCTTAATAATAAGAACCCGAGAACTCCGACAATATACACCCTCCCTAAGGTGCATAAAGGATTACAAGACCCCCCGGGGAGACCAATAATCTCAGGTTGCGGGTCTTTATTGGAACCTCTGTGTAAGTATGTGGACGTATTCCTAAAACCTATAGCCATTGCAACACCAACATATGTACGAGATACCACACATACTATCCAACTGGTGGAAGGTTTCCAATATGATCAGAATACGTGTATATTAGCTGCGATGGATATCGCTTCTTTATACACTAATATCCCACAGAATGATGCATTGACCTGCATGGAACGTGTACTCGACAAGAGAATTGCACCCCATAGAGTACCAACTGAATTTATTGCCCAACTCCTCGAAATTGCTATGAAGAAGAATTTTTTCGTATTCCAAAATGAATACTATATTCAAACTAATGGGGTGGCGATGGGGGCAAGCTTTGCCCCTAATCTTGCCATTATTTATATGAGTGAATACGAGAACAAGTACATCTTAAATCAATATAATCCTTACCGCAATAATATCTTATTGTGGGTAAGGTATATTGACGATGTTCTCTTGATTTGGCATGGAAAACAGTCAGAACTCATAGAATTTCATAGCTGGGTGAATACCTGCTCAAATGACATACAGTTCACTTTGGAATCCAATGCATTGACCATCAATTTCTTGGACCTAAAAATTAAAACTGAGGAGGGAAGACTGTATACCACCTTGCACAGAAAGAGTAGTGAAAGAAATACCCTCCTTAGATATACCAGCCATCATCCACGCAACCTTAGGGACAACTTGCCTTTTGGGCAATTCTTAAGGTTGCGTCGGAATTGTTTCAAGAAGGATGATTATTTTGAGGAATCAGCAACTCTGATGTCGAGACTGGGTGAACGTGGGTACCCTACTAGACTGCTCAAAAAGGCCAGAAAAAGGGCATGGCATAACCATCGGGAGCATTTGCTCTGTACTAAACCCAAACCTAAGGAGGAACGTTTGGTCTGTGTGACGACGTTTAACACAAAAAGCAATGCTATTAAAAAATGTGTGAATCGTCATTGGCACTTGATCAGCGGTGAACTAGGGGGAATCCCACCACCATTACATGCATTCCGTAAAGGGATGAATATCCGCGATCACCTAGTACAATCTATGTTGCCTAATAAACAGCCCCTGAGCCAATCTACACTGTGGGGTGCACCAACGGTGATTGGCCATAGGAAATGTGGTTCTTGTAAAGCCTGTCCCCTAACAATAGAGGGTAACAGTTTCACTTACAATGAGCATACATACAGATTGACACAACATACTAACTGTAACACCTCATGGCTAATCTATGCAATTATGTGCCCATGTGGGATTTTGTACGTTGGTCAGACAACACAAAAAATAAAATGCCGGATTCTGCAACACATGAGCCGGATACGTTGTAAAACCCAAGGGGCTCCTCTGGTAGACCACTTTAGCAGATTTGAACACTCAGAAAACAGCTTGAGGTGGTGGGTTATAGAGAAAATAACACAAAACCCACGAGGAGGTAATCTACACAACACCCTGAATAGAAGGGAATGTAAGTGGATATACTCTCTCAACACTGTTAATAAGGGACTCAATGAACTTGAGGAGATGAACAAACAAGTAGCACTGTTGGGTATATGAGTAACTTAAAGATCTGTACATCAGTACCATTGTGTTCAGGTGACCTGAAAAGTATGTCTTTTACATGAAAAAGTTTTCTTAAAAATTTCTCATGTGACAACTATAATGAACAACACTGTTTGTGCTTAATTGTTTTCATCTTTTTGATATATATGCTGTGTTGTCATGATCATATGTTTATATATATGCTTGCATGTATCCAATTGTCTATAAGTACAGCAAAAGGTGTTTTATTTGCGATATCTATGAAGTGTATATGTATATCTCACCATACCGATTGTCATTCTCATTGGTATAAAAATCCATGATGTTATCCAGCTAATTGGTTAGAATTCAAGTAGAGCTATGACCATTTATACACCTAAGCGTCCTCTCCGATAATACCTATACTCAGCTATGACAAGTGAGCTGTCCATCGTTTGTTTCTCTTGTGAAGTCGACACTTCGGTAACAGAATCGAAGTATTGCGTTTTAGGACGCTGCCAATGTTGTCATCAATTCCTGGTATTTAGTTTGGGCTGAGCAATTCATTCAATATAATTTTTGATAAATCGCAAAAAAAATTTTATAACATCGATAAGCCCGCCACTTTTAATAATACTGTGCATTATGTTTAAATAAAAAATTTTTGTTAATGTCTGCCGGCTATTTAGAGACCACTGACCATGTAACATTGCACCTTGTATCATCGCTACGTGGTTCCCAAAAATAGTCCGCTTTCTATGTTCGGTTTTGTTAGAGGCGGATAGGTATAACTACTCGCGCAGGCGCTGTATCAGTAACGGCGGCGTCCTTGAACAGAGCGAGGCTTGGCTGTAGTACGCGGGTCGTCACACCGGCAGAAAGTTAAGAGTTTCTGAGGCCGGTTACGTCTTTCATAAGCCTTGAATTTCAAGGTTTATGTAGCGAAACTACCTGTACAACCACGAGTGAGACAATAAACTATCCGTGTCTCCTTTTCCCACAGAAATCTGACCCTAGGAATAGGTGCCCTTACTATATGCATTGAAAATCGCGCATATAAGGTAAATGGGGCTTATATAAGTTTGAAATACGTATTTCTCTTTTGTTGTTGAAAAATGTATATTCTAAGTGAGACTACATTTTGTCTCTGTTTGTAGCTACCTGATTGACCAACTGGAGCTATCTAGAACCTAATGGATTAAAAACTCCAAGGTAAATCTTTGGGAATCAACCCTATTTTCATTTATAAATTTCACATTTTTTGGTGAATTGTACACTGATACCGATATAATTATTTGTAGGTATTAACTTACCATGATGCATGCATAAAGCATTGTATCCCTCCCAAGATGTGGTGAGGATGGAATCCACAAAATAAGGGTAAATAATAATTTCTTCTCTAACATATGTATGTGTTTAGAGAATTGTTTAGACCTAGATAAATTCTGGGCTCTACTATTTGTTTTACAGAATATTATATGGAAAGTTGGAATTCAGGACCATTTCCTCTTGCTCTCGCACTATTGAAGGGTAAGAACATAATACCTCTCATGGGCTACGGCCTTGCAAAAACCTACCCACCTCAGTTAGTAATCGCCAATTTTATCTTTCATAGGGTTAATATTATCCCTTGGTTGCCTTCGTTTTGTTTCTCCAGTCCTGATGAAGACTCGCAATCCCCAGGTTTAAATCACCGGTCGGGCATAAGACGAGTCGAAACGTCGACGGTATTTTCTAATTACCCTTGGACCAACTAAAAAAGAACTTTATATAGTGCAAATTATCTTCAAGGTATATGTCTACTTAAAAAAGTGTTCTGATTAAAAAACCTAAAGAAAGGTTGGCCAGGGTCTCAATACGGCTAAGTATAGGTCCGGTATTGTTCTTCAAATAATGTGAATAATATTTTCTCTATCCACTAATTTGTTTTCCTTTCCGTTCACTTGTTTCACACCTTTGACCACCCCCTTTTTTGCACAATTCCTCTCTTCAGCAACCTCTGTTTTTATCAATTTGGAAATGAAATATTGTGTATAAAATGAATTGTTAAAATACAAAAAACAAAAAAGATGATGAATAAGTTAATAAATCAAAAGTAATTTCTTTTAACGGTGGTGTAGGTTTATTTTGTGGTACAAAGTTTTTTCAGTACAATAGAGCAGACTGATTGAGGTTGCTCTACTTACAAAATATTGCGGATATTATAATTGATTTAAGTCATTCTGTATAATTAATAGGTCTAGGACTATTGTTTTTTTGATATCATTGAACGCCCAGGTCCACACCTTATGGGTCACCCCATTTTCTTAATGGTTTCCACACATTCAGGGCTGAGGTTTACACACATCCACAAATCACGCGCATGTACTATTTCGGTAACTTACGATTTCCTTTGTTTTCATTTTGCCTCGTATCCCTATGGCACCCGGTGTAATTTCCCATTCTTCTTCTTGCACTCTGTTTCGATTTAATATCATTTATCACCCTCATTTATTTCTTTTTTCAGTCTTTTTCCCTTGGGTGTTATATCCTTGCTGATCACGAAGTGGCACACCCCATATGAACTTTAATTTAGAACCCTTTCTTGCCGACTTTCATCTAAAACCCTTACATCTGTATATTTTTTAATTGATACTAACACCATTGAACATCTTTGACTCTGGGCCTTTTTCAAATCTTTCTTTATTTTCTTTTTCCAATTATTTGAATTCTCTGCAAGCTCCTAGCTATCAGCGTCCTATAGCATATTTTCCTTTTCTTCTTTTCCACATAGATTCCCCCTGAAGAAGTGCTAATACGCACGAAATGCATCGGGGTCTATTCTATACATGGAGTTTAAATTCATATGAAATTTCGATTCGTATTGTTTTCATGCATCAAAACGGCATTGAAATATGATATAATATGAAGAAATGGAACAGTTTTGAATACTTTTCTGAGTGAATAAATCTAAGAATACATCGCTTACACTAAGATTGAATTATTGTGATACTTTCTCACGCACTTGTGTGCACCAAGAGTGCCCAGGGATAGTCCTTACCTAATGTAAGGCTCTCTATATTATTCTTGATATATGGGTCATACTGTAGCGCCCAAATATTTTTAATTAGTATCTCATGCGGGTAAACGATTCTTTCTTTTATTTAAAAGCTTTTTGCAATTAATAGATGTAACGCAGCTATGATCTACACCCGTGTTTAAGTAGGGGAATTTATAATCTTTGAAACGTATAATCCTTGTTTATTTAATAATTTTGTCTTCATCCCGTTCCCGACCCCCCCTCCCGCTCACCGTGTGCCCGTTCCCGCCCCTGCCCCCCCACCCCCTCCCGCTCTCCGTGTGCCCGTTCCCGCACCACTTGTTATTATTCAAATTAAGCACTGGATGCTTATAACATGAACATTAGGAAGAGTTTGCCTGCTTCTTTCTGCATCCTGTGATTCAAGGCACAATCTCTTCGTACCTACAAAAATGAATGTCCCTTGCGTAATGTAACTGGTGCTCACGCAAAGCCCCTCCTTACCAAATACCAAGAGAAAAACTGCTCCTCTTAGTGCTGTGGCAATGCACAGGAGGTCCTGTTTCTACGTGTTTGTATAAGTGCGTGCCGGCCCAGAATTTCATAAAATAAGATTTAGAATAGTCGGAGGGAGTTTTCAAAAGAGATGTTGTTTTTTTTTACACATTTTGTACAAGAGGAAATGTGCGTCTGGGGCTGATACAGGATACTTAGATGCTTATTATGCAGAAAACGTTATCACAGTGGGGAAATGGTATCACGCTTGTTATTTTGGTGGCATTTTGCGGTTCTTTTTAACCGTATTAACCAGGGTCGTAGTTACCGATAGTTCAGCAGGTGCACTAGCGCCGGAACCCAAGTGTCTAAGGGGCAGTTGCACCTCAGTTATTGGTGACCTTTATTGCCCCAGGTGGGGTTTGCCGACATATTTCAGCTATTTGCTTTGTGCCCCATAGTTTGTAACCCTTGCTTGATTGCACTTTTTTGTAGAAGTGCGCACTGCCTGCTTAGGAGTAAACATCAGTGGCAAAGCATAACAGGGACAGCAGATTGTAATATTCTTTCAGTCGCCGAGCCCGGCATGCTTTCACTGAGTCACAGCTGTTTGGAACTAGCCTGCGCCGAAACATTGCACAAGAATCGTGCAGTGCACCGTCCTTTTGTTTCCACCACATGTCACTGAAATGCGATCCCCTGCCCTGTCTGCTGGGTGCTGAGTCGAGGCTGGGTGGACACTCAGAGCAGTCCATCGTATTTCTTCTCTTTAACCGCCCACAGGAAATGCAGGCCATGTGCTTATTTTTTTTTAATCCTCTCTGTGTCCCGACGTGCTTCAGTCAGCTTGCGCCGAGGATGCAGTGACATGTTAGCTTCTCTCGTTAAGTTTTGAAGCAAAACTGGCGAGTGCCCGCTGAAAGGTGGAGGGGGCAATTGATGAATCACCCAGGGTAATCCAACCGGCCAGTTTGCTGGCTCCTAATTGAGTGGGAACAGAGATGGTGAAATGTTTGCTCCGAGTTAAAACATTGAATATCTTGTGCACGAAGTTCTAAAGTTTCGGCTAATTCTTCTAGTGCGCATATCTTTGTACCCTATATGACGTGCCAATCTAAGCGTACACTTAGCGAACTGTTGACAGACATGCAGCTGTCTGATGTGTGTGTTCAGTACTGTGTTGTTTTCTGTTAACCTGCTTAATGCATTATTCTGCCTGACTAAGCCACACGCTTGCAATTTGCATTTGACTTAATGATGCAGGCGGAGAAACAGGTTCGTCAACGATCACACGTGGCATGTGTACTGTAATGCGGGGGCGCTAGGGCTTGAGATCCAGACGTCTAAGTAAGGTATTCACTACCCCGCCCCCTCGTTGACCCTCTGATTCTTGCTGAGTCAAATAGTAGAGCTTTTGTTCTGCCTCAGTAAGCCGTTTCCTGGCACGGGTTCGATAGCGCCAGGGGACGGAGGAGGCCGGACTACTGACTCTCGCAATCAGTAGCAGCAAAAAAATAAAGCGGCGTCTTTCTCGGAAGCCCTAATGAGCCATGCCTGGCTGGGCGTCTTTGTAGATTTTTTTTGTGCAGACCCCCTCAACCGATAAATGCACACACACAAACTTTGGGCGCCCCCGAAAGGGGAGGTGTTTAAAGAGAGGCGGAGGAGTACATTTACCACAGGCAATCCATTCTAGTGAAGTGTGTTCACAAGAGGGACGGAGTTTTATTTATTTATTTAAGTATTCTCACATTTTTAAATAGCGCGGGCATTCATCAGAGGTACTGGGGCGCTTTACAGTAAATCGTTACATGAGATTCAAAATAGCAGATCGTTAATAAGCCATAAAATTACAGTTCGAGGACGTAGGTAGGAGCAGCGAGCAGGTGATCAACTGGTTCAAATAAAATGGACGTAGGAGAGGTTCGCTAAGAGGATATTAGATGTGAGAGCACATTTCAATTGGAAAGGCTAAGTAAGGGGACATTAAGGGGAAATGTCTAGGGTTTTAAACTCAGTTTTGAGGCTCGCCGGTGGGGCGGTGGTATGTAGGTGAGGAGTGTCATATTTTTGTCCCATTTCCTGGGAAGGATTAGACCGTGAGCCTTTGCTAAGGGTTGGAGGGTGGAGCACCAGGACTTCTGTATATCGCGATGGCCTGGGGCCTCCAGACAGCTTAGGTTTCTCCACTCGGTAGTGAGGTGTGAATGTGTGTAGGGCCGCCTTGTATATAGACCTGGTTTCAATGGGTATGCAGCAAACAGTGACCAGAATAGGAGAGGTATGGGCTTCTCTTTTTGCCCTGAATGTAGGATTGATTACAGAGAAGACAGATGGGTCTCGGAGAGACCAGGCAAGAGCTATAGTAGTACGTTTTGGAGAGCCCTGTCATGAAAACATGCTTACAAAGTCTCAAGTCTCCCTCCTAAACAGGGAGGGGCTTCATGCACTCTGCCCAGGAGCACGTGCAGCTATGGTTGCAAACTATACTTAAGGATTTGATCGTGCATCACAGTGTGAGCTGGAGGCCTGGACACATATTTTTTTAGTCTTAATTCAGACCATTATAGGAGGAGTTTGGGAATCTGTGGTGTAGGGTTTTAGCAGTACTCCAGCCCAACACCCTACGCCAAGCATTGAGGTCCATTATCAGTGGTTCGTGTGTTTCACGTGACAGAAGTAAAGCACCAGAACAGGAAAAGTTCACACTTCAGCGCGTCGTCTGACACTTCAACACCCAGTTGTGACAGGGGTCTAGTGCGCCCCACGCTTTTAAAAGAGAAAACATGTCTATTTGTTGAACAAATGTGCTACATAGCAAGTGACCCGGGATCGGATTTCTGGCACATGTATTTTGTCTTTCCCGTCTGACAGCGGGGGTTGAGCTGTGTGCTTTTGCGGATTAAAGTCGCTCCGTCCCACCCACTCCACAAAAATGTACATTCGAGTAATTGTTATTATTCAAATTAAGCACTGGATGGTTATAACATGAACATCAGGAAGAGTTTGCCTGCTTCTTTCTGCATCACAATGACTCATAGTGCAGGCTGACTTGTCTTCAAATGCTTACATAGATTAATGTCACCCACCTTCTGTTTGGCACCCATTTCGTCAATATCATAAAGATGGCAGTAAAGCTTTTGGGGTATAGACCCTGTTGGTGGGACCTGTCCTGGTAGAGACGTGAAACGTGGGAACGGCATTGGCACATCAAAGTCATTTATAGGAAGCATTATAGTAGCTGGACGACGATAAAAGGATGCGTGCCTGTCTCTAATGATACGGCAGCCGGTTATCACATATATCAACAGTTGTTTATCTGTGCAGTGCCAGAGATGCAGGGCGGTGGCTGGGCTGTGGCACTCTTCTGTGGGCATTGATGCAGCACATGTTAGCGTGTGTAGAGTAGGGCGGTGTGCGGGGCATTGGCCCGACACACAACGGATTGTGCACTTTTAAGTTGTATGTATGGTGCTGTCTGGGTGTGTGTGTGGCTCTGGGTGTGTGTGTGTGGCTCTGGGTGAGTGGGTGTGGCTCTGGGTGGGTGTGTGGGTGTGGCTCTGGGTGTGTGTATGTGTGGCTCCTGGTGTGTGTGTGGCTCTGGGTGTGTGTGTGTGTGTGGCTCTTGGTGTGTGTGTGTGTGTGGCTCTGGGTGTGTGTGTGTGTGTGGCTCTGTGTGTGTGTGTGTGTGTGTGGCTCTGGGTGTGTGTGGCTCTGGGTGTGTGTGTGTGTGTGTGGCTCTGGGTGTGTGTGTGGCTCTGGGTGTGTGTGTGTGTGTGTGTGTGGCTCTGGGTGTGTGTGGCTGGCTCCGGGTGGATGTGTGTGTGGCTCTGGGGGTGTGTGTGTGGTAGTAATTGCTGTCTGCTGAGCTCGTCCGTAGGGTACAACAGGTCTCACATTTGCGGGAGATTAAGCTAATGGCAATGTAAATGACAATGCCATTTATTTATCTGTTTTCAAAACCAACACATAAATACAAAATTTGTCATTTACAATGCCAATAGCTCTAACTTTTCCAAAGGCGAAACCATTGCATTGTAAATGCTTGTTGATTCTTGTGCTAGGGTGCTGCCATACACATTCCACCATGGAACGTCAAATTTTGGTTTGCGTCTGTGTCCCCTCTATGTAGTCTCCCTATATATGTGTTGTCAAAGTAATCCATTAGGAGAGCTAATTTATCTTCATTATTTTGGTGGAAAGGACAATCTAATAATAAGTTACAATGGTTTGTGTCTTCAGTGATAGGGACAAAGGCTAGAGCTATTACGTTTTTAATTTCATAGCCAAAATGGCTGTTGGTTTCGTACTCTGCACTTAGGGTAGATTTTTGCATGTGCCGCCATACTCTAATTAACCCCTTCGCTGCGGCGGCTATTCCGCCGCAGTGCTAAGGGGTTAGGGCGGCCGCGCGGTGGTCACGTGCTTGTGACGGAACCGCTCCGTCACGTCTCGCGGGCGAGCTGTGCTTGTGACGGAACGGTTCCGTCACGAAGGCGCCCGCCCAATGGAACGCGCCGCGCAGGCGCGAAATCAGCGCCGCGCAGGCGCGCCGAGCGGGCCGTGACGGAATGGTTCCATCACAAGCACAGCTCACCCGTGGCTTGTGACAGAGCGGTTTGGTCACAAGCATACAAGGGGTTAAAATGATAATAACAACCTTATATGTCTATGTGGGGGTAGATTTGTTTTGGTATACTTTGTATCAAAGCTTGTTTAAAATCTATCATAACTTTTTGGGGTTGGCAGTTGTTAGTTTGCTCTTTCATTTGGGTTAGGAGTTTCATATAGGTATTGATTGGTTTATTTGGTAATAAATAATAAATAAAAGTTATGTTACTGTGTATGTCAAAATCAATGCCTGCCTGGAATGGACTTCTATAGGCTGTACTTTGCAGGTACTGGGGTGCAGGCACACAGGGAGGCACAACATGTGCCCACTATATACACACCCCATGGCGCAGAGGTACAAGGGAGCCCTATGGGGCCCCCTTTGTTTCATCACCGCCACACTTTTCATGGTGGCTGCACTGCCATGAAAAGTGTGAAGTGAGTCATAATATGCTGACAGAGCCGAAGCTGAGCCACCAAGAATATTTCGGCCTCAAGACCAACGCTCCACCACCAGGGATGACTGATCCCTGGCGGTTGTGGTGGTCTCAGGGCAGACGACTGCCCTGGTCATAATAGGTGGTCAGAAGTTTGCCACCGCCATGCCCCCTCAAGCAATAATTTTGTAGGGATAACAAAAATTAGATTTCATTTGTCGTGACTTTTATTGTCATATAAAAGGAATGGCTCCTCTTCGAGTGTTAATGGTAGCTCAGGTGGAATGTCTACCCCTGTAAATGTTTTTGGAGCAGGCAGTGTTTTAGTGGTGGCCTCTTTTGTTCTGGCAATTAGACGTTTTAGAGTTGAGATAGAAGGCAGCTGACCTATTAAATGCTGTGAGAAATTAGGTAATATGTTGTTAAGAATTTGTGTTGTAGGGTCTTGGGAGCTATTGCTTACTTCATTTATGTTTTCTAGCACTTCTCTTCAGTTACATTAGTGGCAGTGGTTATGTTCTTCAACACTAATTACTGTTGTTTTTCCAGTTGTTGCCCTCCCATAACAAGCCTTTGAGTAATATTTCGTACATTTCATATGCTGAGACAAACTTTTCTCTTGACTATGGGCCTGATTATGAGTTTGGAGGTGCGGGAGTTGACCGCCACAGTGACAGCCCGCTCCCATAGCACTAAACCTGTTTGCTCGTCCTAGTTTCCTCATGTCTGTGGTTTTTTTTTGGCAGTCCCATGGCGATGCATCTGAAAATGGGAACCACAATGGGAATGCCAAAAAAGTTCCTGCACGGCATGGACTGTAATATCCATACTATGCACGAACTGGGGTGCATGCACAAAGGGGGGCACATGTAGTGCCCCCCTGCATGCATCCCTATGCAAATGGGCAATCGGGAGACCTGTAGGGAACCTTTAACTTCAGGACTGACAGCTTTTTCATTGAGTAAAGATCTCCATGATGTCCCTGGCAGTCCTGAAACGTTTAAGATGCATAGCTGTGCTGCAGCAACACCACCAGCATATTACTGAGGCCCTGGCTGCTGTTCCACCAGCAGGGAGCAGCGGTTCTTTAGCTGCTGCGGTGGCAGTCCGACTGCCAAAGTTGTAATATGGCAGTTGCACTGCCATTGCGGCTGGACTGCCACCGCTGCACCCTCACGAGTCCAGTGGTCCTCGGGCCACCAGACTCATTATAAGGTCCTAAATGTGTACCCATATAACATAGCAAAGGTTTGCCCTTTTGTGATGAGATTCATTTTGCACCTTCTGTCATTGTCTTTTTCTGTACCGTAATTAAATAAATGTGTGGAAAAAATTATTAAATCAATGCATACATTTTTCAATCCAGATATTTTAACATTTCTGTGCAAACTTACATATATTTTGTGGTTTGATGTTTTCAGATGGTGGAAAATGTTTGTGCTGCAATCTTCTGTTTTGAGGCTGCTGATTTTTCCTGTTGAAATACAAAAATATGTCTGATCATACTGCTTTTAAACAGTGTCCTGTTTAAGGAGGGTTAGGTTGAGGGTAGTATTACTATAGTTGTTTAACTTGGTTTTAAGTAAGGGTGGGGAAGAATTCTCCCCCCCCCCCCCGGGAATTTGTGGAGTGTGGACCATTTAGTGCTCTGCATGGAATACAAAGTTACAAAAAACTCAGCAAAGTGACACGAAGTGGAGTTTTTCGTCTCAAGCAGCTCACCATCAGTGAGTTGGCGAGTGCTCGAGATGTAAAAAATCTTGTGCTAGGCCAACTCCCAGTGAGATTTCTCTTCGCGGGCGGTCATGGCAGCTCACGACCGCTCATGTTGAGAAATATGCCATTCACATTGAGGAAGCTGTCACTTGAGTAGAATGTCTATTCGAGCGGCAGAAAGCAACAGTGTAGTGCAGTTTGTGCTGATTTAAAGTGTGGGACAAACTCCCAGCACTAAAAATCAGTGTGAGCAGCTACTTAACAGACTCCACCACTGGCGAAACTCCACAGAGTATAGCGGGGCTTTTCTGGCACTTTTTCAGAGTTCCGCAGAGTGAAACACCGCAAACTCCGCCCATGCTCAGTTTTAGGTTGTTTTGTACATGCACTAACATTTTTGAAGATGGAAGAGTCTGTATAGAAGGGTAAACTATTAAAAGCTTATTCAATAAATTGTTTGGTTAATAGGACATGTTTTAAACTTTATTTAGAAAACATTTTAATTAAATTTGAAAATATTCTTTTTTTTTTTGTAAACCTTTATAGGAACAAGAAACCATACAGTGGCGCATACACAGATTTGTCACAGGAGAAGCAAGCATAATGTCAGGTACACAAAAAAGACAAAAGGGAGATTGGAATGCGGGCAGCCTCCAAATCACACAATACATATTGTACTTGGTGGCACAGGTCAGCATGAAACATAAATAGCATTGTACAGTAGGAGCATGTCACCTTGGAGAGGGAGAACAGCACACCCAGTGGGCTCCCCACTCAACATAGGGCATAAAGCAGAGCATTAAGAGATATTAGCAATCCCCAGCAGGTAGCAGGTGCCGCAGGCAGACATGGTAAGGCCGTGACAGGGTGTGTAGGAACAAGCAGTGCCGCATCAGAGACTATGGGTAACAGCCATTACATGCACATCTCAACCCACCAGTGCAGACAATACACGGATCGTTAATGGGTGGCCTGGGAGACCAGCGCTGCAAAGGTAGCAAGGAGGAGGCCCCCTACGGCAACTCTCCCCGGCCAGCATCGTCAGAGTCTTCACTGTGGGCGGGCCTGGCCAACCAGTAAACTTGCAGTGGGCTCCAGAAATCTTTAGGCCTACACCGTACAGGCATCAATTCCGCATATATATTGTATTGATCTTGACAATACACCATGTCATCTAGCCAGTCCTTGAATTTCGGAGCCCTGCCTCTACCCCATCTACAAGCTATTCTACGCTTGGCTAGTAATAAGGCCACATCTGTAAATCTGCGGTAGGGCAGAGGTATGTCCTTCGTGTATCCCAAAAGCAGAACTAGGGGATCGAACGGTACAGCCTTTTCAGTCATAACGTCCAATGCCTCATGGACTTGGAGCCAGTAGTCATGAATCGCATCGCATTCCCAGGCCAAATGAAGAAAACCAGCCCCCTCTACCCGACAACGAGCACATCTATCATCCTCCGCCAGGCGGAACTTGTAATTTCTAACCGGAGTGTAGTAAAACCTCTGTACAAATTTATAATGTATTATCTTCAATCGACAGCTAGAGGAGATATTGGCAGTAACGCCACAACAGTATGCCCAGTGTTCATCGGTGATATCAACACCCAACTCAAGAGTCCATTGTTCTCTCGCATGACTAGGCGGGGTATTTCGCTGCCTCCTAATGGTGTTGTACAATTTGGAGACCAGATGCCTACCATCAGACACTAGCAACGCATGGAGTGGTAAGGCAACCCCAGGTTCATTCGGAAATTGTGGCAGTAGAATACGTAGTCCCTGCCGAAGCCGTTCATAATAGAAAACCTCCAGGGGAGAAGGCGGCTCTCCACGAAAGAATTGATCCCTCGTACGAAGAATGCCCTCAAGAAAGAGGTCGCCCCATGTAAGCACCCTGTGTCGCTTGCACACAGCCCGAAATCCAGTCTCCTGTAGCAAGGACAGTTTCGGGTGGTATGCGAGTGGCAATGCCGGGGAATACAGCAGCGCGCACCCCAAAATGGTTGCAACATGAGACCACGCATCTATAGTGCAGTGCACCGTGGTGGAGTGGGTATCCACATCACGAGGTCTTCCCAGTACCATGCCCTCCAGTGGGAGGGTATGCACTATGGCATAAAGGGGGTGGGACGCACCCAATGATAGGCATAGTGTGCCTGAGCGCTAAGATAGTAGATCTCAAAATACGGGACGTCAAACCCCCCCTGTCATACGGCAGTGTCAAGGTGGACCATTTCACTCTCAGTTGCTTGCCCCCCAAAACAATCTAAGGAGCTCCGACCGTAGGCGTTTAAAAAAATAGGCACCGGGGTAGTATGGGATATTCTGAAACAGATAAAGGAAGCGTGGGAGCACAACCATTTTCACCGAGGAGGCCCTACCCGCCATAGAAAGTGGCAAAGACATCCACCGCGTAATGTTATCAGCCAGTTTAGAGATAGCAACTCCATAATTGAGCCTGATCGTCTCTTCCCTATCCAGAGAGATCACTATGCCCAGATAGCGAATGTCCGCATCACACCATTCCAGTGGGTAGTCCAGTTGGAACCTCTCGACAGACGGAGTTAGCGGAAAGAATTGTGATTTCTTCCAATTCATATGAATACCGGAAATGCCGCCAAAGACGATAAGCTCCCGCAGGATCGGATTAAGATTCAGCTGCGGGTCCTTCACATATAAGGTAATGTCATCTGCATATAGTGACACACCTATCTGGCGCTGAAAACAGTTAAATGCACTATGCTTATGTAGTTGCCTGATACGGCACGCTAACGGTTCTATGGCGATAGCAAATAACAACGGGGATAGGGGACAGCCCTGCCTGGTGCCTCTCGAGATAGGCAGTTGAGGGGAAAGAACTCCATTCACCACCACTCTGGCCACGGGTTGGGTGTACAGAAGTTTCACCCATGCAATAAATATTTTGGGAAATCCCATTCTACACAAAATGTCGATTAGGTAATTCCATTCAACCGGATCAAATGCTTTTGTAGCATCTAGAAAAACCGCAGCAACAGGGAGTTCAGGAACAATAGTTGGAAGCAAAGAAAACAGTGTGCGAAGATTATGGGAGGTTGCACGCCCAGGCACAAAGCCCGACTGGTCCGGGAGCACTATAGCAGGCATAAGCAGAGATAGCCGTGCCGCTGGTACCTTTGCTAAGATCTTTGCGTCGCAATTGAGTAGTGACAGGGGACGATAAGAGTCCGTGTCTAACGGATCCTTGCCAGGTTTTAATAGGGACGTAATGGCCACTTCCCTCATCGACCCGGGAAATATGCCCACCTCCAGCGACTCTTCAAAAACCTCTTTAAGCACCGGGGCCATAGTATCAATATAACACTTATAGAACTCAGCGGGGAGTCCATTCAACCCTGTCGCCTTCCCGTTGCTTAGGGACATTATGGCGTCGTGTATTTCCTCCACTTCTAGCGGGCCGCCAAGAAATGCTCTATGGCCATCAGAAAGCCAACACAACGCAAGATCATCAAGGAATCCACCATAACGGACCTCCCCCACCTGCTGTGAAGTGTACAGTTGTTCATAGTGATGCATGAAGGCTTTCTGGATCCCTAACGCGTCCCTACAGCGGGTGCCATCCTTCGGCGCTAGCTCCAGGACCCCAGTGCTAAAGCGCGGGTGTCGTGTGATCGAGGCAAGCACCTTACCAGGCCTCTCACCCTCACAGTATTTCCTAGCTGTCCAGTATTTCCCTCTATATTTGACTTCCCGAGCAGCTTCCTCTTCATAGTCCGATAACTTCCCCCTAAATGCATGACGAAGTTCCGGATCCGGATCTGTAATCATCCTATTCTCCAAGTCTTTTAGGTCTGTCTCTAGTGCCGTTATGGATTTGACAATATCTCTAAGCACCCCACAGCTCTTGGCTAACGCAATCCCACGAACCGTCACCTTAAAAGCCTCCCAAATCAATTCCACACTATCCACTATCCCCTTATTTCATGGAAAAAACGCCTCTATCTCCTCCCCGAGTTCCGTCTTGAAGATGGGATCCAACAGTACTGAGGGAAATAATCTCCAAGGTGGACGCGGCCTGTTGAGACCCGGCATTGTCACAACCACCCTGACTGGGCAGTGATCTGAGAAAGTTCTGGGGAGATGTTGCACCCTGTGTAAGCCTACGCTAAGCCCTCGCAACAAGAAACAGTATTCCAAACGTGCCCAAGTGCGTGCATGCGCTGTGAAATGAGTGCCCTCCCTACTGTCAGGATGTGTAAACCTCCAACTATCCACCAATCCAGCCTCACCTAGTATGCCCCGTAAAATGTCTCTCGCTTGCGTGTTATATTGGCTGCTCCCACCAGAGCGGTCCGCCCCAGGCCACAGCGCAATGTTAAAATCCCCGCACCAAATAACGTGTGTGGCGTCTATGGCAACGACATGGCCCCAAAGGGTAAGAAAAAATTCAGGGGAATCAGTATTCGGTGCATAACAGTTCACAAGAACAACAGTATCTGAACCCAGCCTACCCCACACAATCACATAGCGCCCGTCAGGATCCAGCTTCTCCCCTAGTTCCTCCTGAAATGCGAGTGTTTTCTTAATCAAAGCAGCAGTCCCACGAGCATAGGAGGAGTATGATGAAAATTTCTGAGTGGAGGCCCACTAGGGTCAATATTTGGACGCAGATGCGTCTCTTGCAAGAAGGCAATCTGCACCTGATGCCTATCCAAGTACGCCAACACATTCCTATATTTCCTGGCATCATTAAGGCCCCGCACATTCCAGGACAGGATCGTTAAGGTATCCAGTGTGCCATCAGCCATTCTCCACATAGTCGACCATCAACGCTGAGCCACACACACACCAAAGCCGCCTCACCGGCAAAGAACAGTATAATGGGTGCACACCATGCAATCCCATCCGCATCCAATCCGTGCCACAAACACACCGCAAAAACCCCCCAACCCCAACCCGGTAACCCCAACCCAGTACAACACAAGCCCAGATTAGTCCAAAACATAGGTAACATCCAGTACCCTGTGTAAAGACCTACACCCCAACCCACATTAGACATCCAGCAATGCCCCATTACCCCTGGTGTAAGGGTCGAACCTGAGTGAGAAGTACAGGGCCATGCCACAACGCAACACACCAAGAGGGGCCCGAAGGCGCGCAGGGATGTCCAAACCCTTGATTCAGCAGCACACTCATGACCACAGCAGTGAGACCAGCAAGAAATGGCACAAAGGTGGCCCCAGGGGCACAGCGCAGACAAGCATAGGCATACCCTCCCGCCACCCACCTGAGCAACCCCAACCTGCCAGGACCCCACGCCCACCCCCCTCCCATAACAAAAACCCCTAAACACAACATCAGCATCTGAAACACCAAAGTCAATGGGGAATACTCTTCAGGGTGCAGTCTAGAGGCGCACACAACCACCCCCCACACCTCGCCATTGACCCGCATAGCTCAAGTAGGCATGGCCCAGGTAGTGGGGGGGTGCCTGGAGTACATTACCACCATAGTCCAGCGCTCGTCCAGCGACCTCAAGTAGCATATGACAAAAAACAATGCACAGTTCTCCACTGTTGAGGGGATAGCAAAACAAAAAAGGCTACCGGATAGAAAGCCAACACACGGCAGGTCCCCATGTGTACACAGTATACACATCAACCAGACAGTATGCAGTATCATTCATCTTCGTTGGCTGCGTGGATTCCCTCCTGCCCATCATCTGCACCATGTCGGTCAGCAGCACGTTCCCTTTTAAGCCGCTTCACGAAGTCCTCTGCCTGCTGTGGATTAGTAAAAAAATGCTGTTTCCCCTGATGTGTCACTCGCAATTTGGCAGGGTACAATAGGGCATAATCCACCTGGAGGTCCCTGAGTTTCTTCTTCACATCCAGAAACTTACGCCTCTGTTCCTGTACCACAGGCGTGAAGTCCGGGAAGATGGTAAAATTGACCCCGTCATAAGAGAGTGTGCGGGCGGTGCGGGCCGCACGCAAAGCTGTGTCGCAATCACGATAATTGAGGAGACGGGCGATTATCAGTCGCGGCGGAGTCCAAGTGGCCGGTCGCGGTCTGAGGGAGCGGTGCGCGGTGCGCCCTCTCCACGATGAATTGTTTAGAGAAGGCCTCCGCACCAATCGCGCCAAGCAGTATCTTCTCCACATAAGTTTCCATCCTGCCCACATTGGCCGTCTCCGGCACGCCAACCACGCGTATGTTATTGCGCCTACTTCTGGCCTCCAACTCCTCATTCTTCGCAGCAATAACCCGAAGGACATTGTCCATACGCGCCAATTGTGTAGTGTGGGTAGCCGCCGTGTCGTCGTGATCAGAAACGCGCTGTTCCACCGCCGTGATTCGCTCCTCATGAACGTCCAGTTTTTGCACCACCGCATCCATTCGCGACGATAGCTTATCCACTTTGTCCACTATAGTCGCAAATCCTTGTCGCATTTCCTGCATCATTTGCTGAAAGTCAGGGGCAGCAGGTTGAGGAACAGCATCAGGAACAGTAGAGGGAGAGCGGGAGCCCCCCGTATCTTGCGCGACCCGGGAACCTCTTTTGGCCGCCAAAGAGTCAAAAGACAACTTCGGTTGTTTGTTGTCTGGCTTACCCATGGCCAGATGTCTGTAGCAGTCCAACGCAAGCTATGATATGGTGACGTAGTCTAAAAGTGGTCTCGAAGCCCCAAGCCAACCAGGGTCGGAGTTCCCCTCTCAGCTGCGCAGCGTGCACCCTTTGCAGGATGGTCAAGAGAGGGGACTGTAGGAGCGTTCCAACACAGCAGGGATATGCCACCCAGTCCTCAAGCAAGAGCAGGGGTACCAAAGAGCAGGGATGTGAAAGTTAATCCAGTAGTCCACACCGGGGATCCAGCCCTAGCTCCAGTAAACAGTATGGCATGTGTGCTAAGTACAGTCTAATATAAGAAATGGAGTCTCCCGCCGCAAGTCACTCACCAGTGAGGCGGTAGCCAGAGCATCGCAGCAGGGGAGGCACACATCAGGCAGCAATGCCTCATACAGTAGGCACCCCAATCGACAAGTGGACGCACAGCACTGTCCCAGTACTAGTCACCACTCCGTGAGAGCCCAGGAAGGAAAGGTCAGGAGCGGGTCGCATGAGGCCAGCAGCGACCCCAGGAAACACCAACCTCAGAGGCAAGCTCAAGCACCCCACAACACCAGCCTCCGCAGCCCCAGACAAAGCGCCTGAGGCGCCGCAGCACAGTAGGTAGGGGCTGCACCAGGATCTCACGTACGGCTGGCACCACGGAGAGCCACACAGCACGGGGGCCGACATCCACAGGACAGACTGGAATCAGGGGGGGGGTGTCCACAGATGGCCACAGCAACCAGGGGCACGAGCAGGCAATGAACAGACCCCGCCTCACCTGGTGCCCACAATGGCCGCAACTTCACCGGCCGCCGGGTCCGTCGGCGGTAAAATGGCGTCACAGGGATCGGCAGCAGCAACGCAGGTCAGCTCGTCCTCAATCGCGCAGCGAGGATCCCCAACAGCCGTCACATGGGTCCGACGGCCGTCCTGCACCGCTGCAACGAGCTGGGAGGTCCCATGCACGAGGGCGCTCGGCGGCCCCGCGATGCAGAGCACAGGAAGGCCTACACACCTCGTGGCGCGCCGCGGCCCCCAGTGGTACAGCAAGCCGGCCAGCAGGCCCGCACAGTCCCAGGTCACCACACGGGCTGAACTCCAGTCGCTTGCAGCTCCGGACAGGAGCGGCGGATCTTAGCCAAACTCGCAACGAAGGTGCAGTAGATCCTCCTAATGGAAACCACACGGTCACAGACGGTGCAGACGGTGGAAAATAAGGATAAATGGAGGATATCATCTCCAGGCTGCAGGAGCCTCACATGAGTGCGGCCATATTGCAAGGGCGCCCTCTAGCGCCCCCCCAAATTAGAAAATATTCTTACTTTGTTATGATAACTTATAGTGTAATTGTTGAAGGTTGCTGAGTTGTAAGAAAAATCCTGCAGAGTTTTGTTCTCCTCCAGTGTTTCCTGTTTTTGATTGTTTATACTCATAATTTGTTATTGGCTTTTATATTGTTGATTTAATTGGTATAAGTATTTTATTGGTTGCTATGTTTTGTACTTTTATACTATTGGTGGTTTTAATGTCTGTTCAATTATGTTGTCCTTATCAGGAAAACGCTATTTATTGTTATATAAAGCTTTATATGGTAAATATTGTGTTTTTTGTTATAATTTATGTATACATTTTATGTAGAGAAATAAGGTTTATATTGGAAAAATATATAATGTATTTTAGTGATGTTTATAAATATGATTTATATTTTGGGAAATAATGTATTGTTTAAATATGTGAAATGTGGTATTTCATAAATGTTGTTTTTGCAATTTTTTATAGGTAAGTTGTATGGTATTTTAAGATATTTATGCAGTCGCTATTGTTATTTCCAATATTTTTGTTGTGTGCTATATTTCTTAATAGTGACAATATTTCTGTTAACTATATTTTTGTTTTCGATATTTGCTAAATTGTTGTTTTTATTGGCAATATTTTTTTCCCGATATTAGTGTTTATTCATAATTAAGTATAGGCTTTTGATATTTTTGCTTGCGATATTAGTGTGATGAAAATTGTGTAGGTCGATATTAGCAGTGACAATATTATGTCAGTTATCCATATGTACACCATCAAGGTACATATATGAGGAGTTATATATAGTAAACTGTTGCTTAACTATAGAAAAGAACCTTGACAATATTTTTGATATTCTTGACACAACATCTTGTCCACACAATATTTTTTCTCCAATATTTTGTGTACACACCCAATATGGACATCTCTGCCCTTGGCTGCTCTGTGACTGCCATCACACTTAATAATCACACTTGTTGCTAAGGAAGTGGCAAAGTGGTATCCCTTCTGCAGCAAAGATGTGTTTTTCTATATTGGTGTTTAGACCACGACCATTGAGACCCTGGCAACTCACTGATTTAAGGGGTGGCACGCTGTTATGTTTCAGACACAGACACCCATGCGGGAACTGCCTTGGCTGGAAATGATGGAGCCCTCGCTGGGCATCCCTTCGAGTTGTGTTTTGCTTTAGGACCAATTAATTGATTGCTGCTGCCTATTGTACTCAAGGTTTCACTTACTAGCAGGCCTGCATCTTAAAAGTCCCAAAGGCTTACTTCCATCATGCATATTAGTAATCTCTTCAAACGCATCCATTCATAATAAATTACAGTTGGGTGCAAGGTCAGGTGTGCTGGAGCTCTGGAGAAGAGTATCTAAGCAAAATTGTTTGGCGCTAAATGGTAACTAAAAGTTTGAAAATTATATTTGCAATTTAAATTGTTCATGAATTATTTTAGGCACGCATTAATTGTGTGGCTAGGTTCCATTATCCTTTAGAAGCATTTTATGTTGTTTGGCATTGATATAGAATTGTGACCCATAACATGTATTTTTTTCTTTCAACTATGGTGATTTTCCGGCCTGTACAACCAACGGATTTAAATGTTAAGGGCTTGATTACAAGTCTGGAGGTCCACGGACCTCCAGGCTCTCGGGGGACTGTGGTGGCGGTCTTACCACCGCCCTATTCAAATTAGGGCAGTCGGACTGCCATTGCCCTGCCACAGCTGCCAGGTAACCGTCATTCCCTGGGGATGGTGCAGCTGTGTAGAGGCAGCAATATACTTGGCCGGACCACCGCGGTCCTGCCAAGCATATTACACGCTTCCTCTCTGCCACGGTTTTCATGGCGCCTCCTCCTCCATGAAAAACGTGGCAGAGGTGAAACAATGAAAATGGGCTCCTCTGCCCTCAGGTAGGGTAAGAATATACATCTATAACTAGGCAAAGTGGGAGTCAGTGCCACTACATCAATGATAGCTACTCTATTAGTACTAAACTGAGTTTATAAACCTAATTTTGATGAATGGACAACGTCAGGAAATAATTTACCTGTACTGTATCCCTCATGTTTATCACTTATCCTGTATTAGTTCCTTGTCATCTGGCATGCAGCTCTTGTTTTCGGTTTGTCAACCTGAGGGGAGCCCCCGAGTCACCGAATGGGTCAAGAAAAAAATGCTGCCAATATCAAACTTTAAGGTCCCAACCCTATTTTCTAAGCCCCTGGCCAACAATATAGGAAGGAGAAGGGCTTGCAGATCATTAGTGCTAAACGATGGGGGAGAAATAATGCATGACGTAGAGGTGAGAAATTTCAAGTCAGAAAAGGAACCAAAAGAAAAGAGAGAATGGAAAGGATATGAGAGAAATAAATAAAGAAAGCAATGGTAGAAAGAACGTGGGGACTGGATGTATGTTGTAAAATATATTTTATAAAGTGAAGACAGAAAAGGATTAGGGAAATGGAGGAGGGCGACAGCTGTGGTGGAAAGTCAGAAAATATGGTTAGGAAATCGAAAAGAGAAGAGAAAATAATAATGTAAAAGGAAGGTAAAAGATGAGAGGAGCAAGGGAATAGAAAGCGGTTGTTGGAAAGAAGGGAAAGCGAATAGAGAAACGTGGGAGTAGGAAAGAGATGTGAAGCAAGAGAAACAGAAAGTGGGAGAAAAAGGAGGTAAATAGGAGAAGGTAAAATTAAGAAGGAAAGGGTAGTGAGAAGATGGAATAGAAAATCAGAAAAGAAAGGAGCACTTACAACATTTCTCCTTTTAACGCCTGCTTTTCAGCTGTGTTAATTTTTGGCGCTAAACCCTGTCTACTAATATTAGTAGATAGGGTTTCAAGTCAAAATGCATTGGTGGTTGCATGGTAATCCCCATGTACCACCCATGTAACGCCTCCTTGATGCAATGTTGTGCAAAGCAGCATTTCGTTCTGCTTTGTGTTACTTTTGGGTACTTTCCAGCGCAACACAAGTTTTGCAGTGGAAAGTGAATCAGAAATTAACATTTTGCGCTGCTTAGCTTCAATTTTGTGGCGCTAACCCAGCGCAAAATGTCTTGAGAATCTCCCCCTAAAGCTGTTTCTCGCCTGACCTAGAAATCATGCACCACACATTAGTAAAAGACCTTGGTCAGCGCATGTTTTTGGTATGATCACGAACACTAAAGCTGCCCTGCTGAGCTCGCATCTGTTTTGAGGACATTGATTGTCATTTTATAGGTGCCACAATCCATAGTAACAGATTTTGATTTTCGATCAGGCAGCATTTAACTTTTTTCGGCTCCCCTATTTTTTGCTGTACTGTTCTAAATACAAAATAATCTCTATTTGCAATAAACACATTCAATGCCCCCTGGCATTTACTCATCACCGGATCACAAAAAATTGAAAGAACTCGGTGAATGGAGGAAAAGTCTTTACAAATCCACACGTTAGTTTATTATGCCCGTGTTGTATCCATTTGGGTTTCGGCAATTCCAACAGTAATATGCAAGGTTATGTTCACCAAATACATTGAGTAGAGGACTGAGAAATGCAGCATATTTGACTAAATTCAACTTAAGTCCAATTTTTATCCTTGCATTCCGTCGCAGCCCATAAATACCCTGCTGTATTCAATTTAATTTGAGCATAGTGTGGAATCCAAAGTACATTTAATGTACATAACCCACACTGTTTTAGTGAAATATCTTTTTAATCAAGAACTCCAGGTTAATCCAGGATTCTGAAATATAATCACAATAGAACAAGCATCAAGCAGCTTAATTCAAGAATTCGATGGTGAAATCGAATGGCAACACAATAAATAGGTTTTTTGATGGAAGTGTGACAGGTGAATCAAACCTGAAATGACAGGCTTAAAAAATAATGTTACCATAATTTTCTGTCTACAAATAATACAGAAGTAGATTTAACAAAATCTTGCTCACTTCAATTCCCATCTGGACTGAAATATTTGCACCATAGCATGTTTGCAGGAATGCCATCTTTCTGACAGCTTTAAAATAAAAACAAGCAAGAATATTCATGTAATCCTTCTCCCAAGATGAGGTCTTGCAAATTCAATCAAAAACTGATGATGAAAATTCAGTTGGATCAACTTGTGACCTATTCTATCCCTTGTTGGTCCTGTTCTGTCCTAGTCAAAAGTAAATATACCTTACAGGGCATTTATTCTGTATAACATCGAGGTAATAGGTAGAAAGTTCTATGTCAAGATTAGGAAAGAGGCTAGGGACTGTAGAACAGGCATTTCATTTGCATCTATCTGTGACAACCATGTCATGATTAAGAAATGTCCATTATGCCTGACTTTCATCGATCTGAGTTCAACCTTCGATCTGATGCAGACTAAGCTCTGGCGCAAACTCCCTCTCGTGGGTGTATGTTTAGCTCTATCAATAGCTATTACAGATCTTCATACCATGAACACAGCGAGGGTTCGTTTTGGGAATAACGGGGAATGCACTGCTTCTGTCCTAATACCATTCGCATGAATAATAATAGTTCATTGACTGCAATTATTTTATGCATTACAAACAGGGCCATGATTCCTAACTAGACAATCTATACCAAAAAATGAAGTTCTCCCTATATGTTAAAATGTAGACTAGGAACTCATCAAACTAGAGTTTATTGTTCAAAATGGGATGCACAACTGTCCTAATACTGTACTTGCAGGCTAGCCGGCAGACTCAGGGCATGATTCACAAAGATAAAACAACACTTTTGTCTCCGCACATAAACAGGCCTATCTTTATATGTGGAGACTTCTTTTGTGAATTCCTTTGTGAATAGCAAACAATTGAAGACTTACATAGAAGTGTAGGTGTATCTTTGTGAATCGGGCCTTTTAACTTCACTTTATCTTTCTGCCACTAAAACAGTTGCCTCCAGATGGAATTAGCTTCACCTAATATTTAAGGTCAAATGAGTAAGACTGTATTCTGATGCCCCATCATTGTACTGTCGAATAGATGACAATGCTATTGTTTTTTCGGTTACTCCCTGCATTTGATTTGCCTAGTTTATTCTAAGGAAAAAATGTGAATTCATTCTGTCACTATGTTTTTAATATTGAAGCCAGCATATCCTACATTTTTATATTGTATATTGGAATTATATATTTACTTATGAAATATTTATATTGCTATTCACTGACTTTTTACGCTGAAACATTTAACATTAACTATCCACTACATTCTATGATGAACTATAGGAAAAATGTGCAAGTACATGCCCTATCCTATAATCTCATTTGTTACTGATTCATCATTCATGCTCATGTACTAGAACCATTGTTATCAATCAATCAGTCAGGAGTTTGTTAAAGCGCGACTACTCACCCGTAAGGGTCTCAAGGCGCTAGGGGTGGGGGGGTTGGGGGGTGCAGGTTCCATTCCATCAAGGAGGGGGTCTGTCGAAGAGCCAGGTTTTGAGGTTTCTCGCGAAGATTGGGAGCGATGTTGTCTGTCTGAGGTGGAGCAGAAGGGCGTTCCATGCTTTGGCCGCGAGGAAGGAGAAGGAGCGGCCTCCCAATCTGGTCTTTCTGGTGCGGCGGACCACGGCGTAGGAAAGCTGGGCTGATTGTAGGGTCCTTTGGGGTGCGTGGAATTTGAGTCGGCTGTTCAGGTATGCTGGTCCGGAGCCGTGGAGGGCCTTGTGTGCGTGGGTGAGCATCTTAAAGGTGATTCTCGCCTCGACGGGGAGCCAGTGGAGTGTGCGCAGGTGCTGGGAGATGTGGCAGTGGTTTGGCAGATTGAGGACCAGTCTTGCGGCGGCGTTCTGGATGTTCTGTAGCTTGCGGATGAGGTTTTTGTTTATTCCAGCGTAGAGTGCGTTGCCGTAGTCGAGTCTGCTGGTGACCAGGGGGTGAGTGACTGTCTTTCGGTGTTCGAGGGGATCCATTTGAAGGTCTTACGAAGGAGGCGGAGGGTGTGGAAGCAGGAAGATGAGACAGAGTTGATCTGGTGGTCCATTTTGAGCTCGGAGTACAGGATGATTCCCAGGTTGCGTGCGTGGTCTGTGGGGGTAGGCGGGTTTCCGAGGGCGGTGGGCCACCAGGTGTCGCTCCAGGCATCGGGGTTTGGGCCCATGATGAGTACTTCTGTTTTGTTGGTGATTAGTTGTAGGCAGCTGTTTTTCATCCATTTGGCGACGGCTTCCATGCCTTCTCGAAAGTTGCGTCTGGCGGTGTTGGGCTCGTTGGATAGGGAGAGGATGAGCTGGGTGTCGTCTGCGTATGACATGATGTTGAGTCCGTAGGTTCTGACGATGGGGGCAAGTGGAGCCATGTAGACGTTGAAGAGCGTCGGGCTGAGGGAGGAGCCCTGGGGGACTCCGCAGGTGGTAGGTGTGGGATCCGAGAGGAAAGGGGGGAGTCTGACCCGCTGCGTCCTGCCGGAGAGGAAGGAGCAGATCCAGTCGAGGGCCTTGTCCTGGATTCCTGCATCGTAGAGTCTGCGTATTAGGGTGCGGTGGGAGACTGTGTCGAACGCCGCTGATAGGTCGAGGAGGATGAGGGCTACTGTTTCTCCTTTGTCCAGTAAGGTGCGGATGCCGTCTGTTGCGGCGAGGAGGGCAGTTTCCATACTGTGTTTTTTTCTGAAGCCGGATTGGGAGCAGTCGAGGATGTTGTGTTCTTCAATGAATGTGGCGAGTTTGCTGTTGATGGCTTTCTCGATGACTTTCGCTAGGAACGGGAGCAGGGAGATGGGTCTGTAGTTTTTGAGGTCGGTGGGGTCCGCTGAGGGTTTCTTTAGGAGGGGGTTGACCTCGGCGTGTTTCCAGTGGTCGGGGAACGAGGCGGTCGCCAGGGAGCGGTTGATGGTTTGGCGGAGCATGGGTGCGATATTGTTGGCGGCTCTGTTGAAGATGTGGTGGGGGCAGGGGTCCGTGGGGCGCCCCTGAGTGGATTGACTTCATTGTCTTCAGTGTGTCTTCGGTGGTGAGGGCTGTCCAGTCATCAATCGCTGGTTTCCGGGTGTCGGGGGTGGTTGGTGAGGGTTCAGTGTGTTGGTTGTCTTCGTCGAAGTTGTCGTAGATGCTCTTGATTTTGTGGTGGAAAAAGATGCTGAGTTTGTCGCAGAGGTCTTGTGAGGGAGGGATGTCGGTAGACTCGCTGGTGGGTTGGGCGAACTCCTTGATGATGCTGAAGAGTTCCTTGCTGTTGTGTGCATGGGTGTAGATTCTGTCTTCAATCGCTTTTTTCCTCGTTTCTCTGATGAGTTGATGGTGGGCGTTGGTGGCGGCTCTGAAGTTGTTGTGGGCTTCTGTGGATTTGGTGTTTCTCCAGGCCTTTTCGAGGCGGCGGCATGTGCGCCTGGACTCTCGAAGTTCGGTGGTAAACCATCTGGCTTTCTTGGCACGGGTATTGTTGTTTTTCTTGAGGGGCTATGGTGTTGGTGCTGTCCGAGATCCATCTATGCAGGGTTCGGGCTGCGGTGTTGGGGTCATCGTTTTCCACGATGGTTGGGGTGGAGTTGTTGAGTGAGGAGGTGAGCTGGTCATCGGTGATTTCGGTCCAGTTTCTTTGTGGAAGCAGGTGCTGGTGTCTGTGGATGGTGGGTGTTCTGAAGGTGAAGTGGACGCAACGATGGTCGGTCCATGGGAGTTCGGTGGTATGGCTGAAGGTGATGGAGTTTCCTGTAGTGAAGAGGGGGTCGAGGGTATGTCCTGCTGAGTGTGTGGGCTCGGTCACGATCTAGCGGAGTCCAATGTTGTGGAGGTTGTCCAGGAGGCATGTGGTGTTGGGGTCCAGTTGATTGTCGAGGTGGAAGTTGAGGTCTCCCAGCAGGGTGTAGTTGGTGGATGCGATGGCGTGCGGGGAGATAATGTCCGTGATGGAGTTGGCGAAGGGTCCGCGGGGTCCAGGGGGGGGCGGTAGATGAGGGTTCCTCGGAGGGCGGTGGTGGGACTGGCCAGTATCTTGAAGTGAAGGTTTTCCATCAGTTCTGTGGACTCGTCAGGGATTGTGCTAAGGTGGAGGCTGGATTTGTGGACGATGGCGATTCCTCCTCCTGGGTGGGTGGTGCGGTCCTTCCTGGAAATCTTGTATCCTTGGGGGACGGCGATGGCGATGTCCGGTCCCGAGGTGGTGTTGGTCCAGGTTTTGGTGAAGAATGCTACGTCTGGGGTGGTGCTGTCGAGGAGGTCCCAGATTTCTGTGGCGTGTTTGTGGAGGTATCGGACGTTGAGAAGGATGCATTGCAGGGTCTTCGGTTCGGTTGTGTTCTTGTGGGCGGGTTGTGCTGGATCCGTGTTCTTGGCGGTGCTGCAGGTGTGCCAGCAGCGGTGACAGCTGAAGGGTCCGTGGGTGTCAGCTGGTGATGCTAGCTTGCAGTTGTTGTTGCAGCCTGGGTTGAGTGCGTGGAGTGCTGCTGGGTCGTAGCGTTGGTGGGGCAGAGGTCCAGGGTTCCTGGTGGCGGACGGGTCGCAGACGGGCGCAGACGTGCTTGTCTTTGACGCGCCTTCGGCATTGTTACACTATGATAAACATGTTTCATATTGTACTGATTACATTATATGCACTTTTATAGTGATGTATGGTAGTGCACCCAGTGTCTAGGATATTTGTCCTAGTTCTCATGTTTCCTATTCGAATTGAGTCGCCGGTCAGAGCCTCCACAGAGGGTGCACACTCGAGAAAACTACTCTTTGTAATTTGTTTAATGTTGCTTACTCTGTGTTTACATTGAGTGCATCCCAGCTGAGTTTCTGTTTTGTATTTGCTATCCTAAAATCTAGCATCCAGTCAAAATTGCATTTTGGCATTTTCAAGAACAATTTTCATTGAGCAAATGTAAAATATATAAAATATAAAAACATATTATTCCATTCACATTCGAAATCAAAAAACAATCTATGAATGAGAAACTGCTTCCCTAGTTCTCTTTCACTTCACTTCAGCTGTCTTAACTTTTGCTGCAGAATATTTTTAGTTATTTATTTTAGTGTTTTATAGAGCGCAAACTTGACCCGTTAGGGTATCAGAGCGCTTTACAGAGTCAAAGAGTCATACAAGTGTATACTGTACATTTGGCAGGGGGGACCTTTCACCCAATCGTTGCCTCTCTACCTAAGCAGAGCAATTCACTTAAACAAGATATTGTTCAGACAAACATCCTTGTGCAGGAGCATGGGAACCCGCTAATAAACTGGAGCAAGTGGCTCTTGCCTTGATGCCGCCGTTGTGTAATATCCGGAATCCCTATAGTATCGTGTATCCCCTGCTCTTCGGCAGATTTTGGGAAAAAAGCTCCGCCCAGGAAGGTTCGGACTGAAGCAACCGATCTATCCTTCGTATGAGTTAGGGGATGCATGATTCAACTGGATGCCAGTCTCAGCTCTGCCTCCAAATCACCTGGACCTTGACATACGGCTGCAAATTATTGCTGCAAGAGTAGAGACAGACAGAAAGCATGATAAATACAAAGAATGAAACGTGATATACAGGACAATTAAGTTAATATACATAGTGAAAGCAAAGAAAATATTTGCTGGAGCATATGGAATCATAACGAAATAAACATGAGGGTAAGAGGGTGAAAGAGAATAGAAACAATGGCAGGGTCTAAAATAAGGGGAAAACCAATATCAAAACGTGCAAAAGATTAAAGTGTGAAGGTGAAAAAGGCAATGAGAGAAAAGCAAGATATTAACCCCTTCGCTGCTGGCCCGTTTCTGCCGCTGTGCGGTAAACAAACGAACAGGGCGGGGCCGTGACGAACCCCAGCCGTCATCAGCACACGAGCACCGCGGAGCGTGACGGCTGGGGTTCGTCACCAGCATACAAGGGGTTAAAACGAGGAAATAAAGTGTTTTGGTTTTTGTATAATGAATATGTTGCAAGGTGTTCTTGACGTACCTATAACTTGCACAGTAAGTTAAATAACAGTGCATGTTTGGTTAGATTTATACAACCTTGTTGACATTTTACCAGTGTGCTCTATATTTTTGTGTCCATGCTAATTATAAAGCAATACATTATGTATTTTTTCCTTTTGACATATAAACCTAAAACAGAAGCTAGAATTTGTGTCGAATTTTAAATATTTGGGTATCACACTTGATACTAAATTGACTTGGTACCCACACCTTCAGAAAAGTAAGACCATCCTGCTCCAAAATTCCTCACTAAGACAAAAAAACTTCAGAATAGTATCACTAAGGCAGTGTCCCCTGCAGTAGAATTGTATAAATACAGGGCACAATCAGCAACCCTTTATGGTGGGGAACTATGTTGCTACTTGTAGGAACACGTTTGCAGGGGAAGAAAATAGTTTTTGGGGGAAGTTGCTGCATCTCCCTGTGCGCACACCTATTATTCTTATTGACATGGATTTGAACATAAAACACATTGACCACCAGGACACACTGAGACCACTGCTGTTCTGGGTGCGATTGTGGACCACAACAGAACTAGCAAGTTATAAAGAAGAGTTGGAAGTAATTTTAAGGTTTGATCAGTGTACTAGCCTCCATGTGCACATATGGTTTTGAACCTTGGTTTGAAACATTTTTGGGAAGCGCCCACTTTATTGACATCAACCTCCAAAAAAACATTGAAAACTGCGTTTTGGGCATACATACAAAATAGTGTTTACCACAGCCCAGATATTGGTAGATCCTTCTTACAATTCCAATTCCGACATTTGAGTAATATCTGGACAAAGTGCAGCCTCAGGTGGCAAAATCCTTGTACATGAAATTTTGCTATGGTGTTTTGCAAATTAATTCTAATACAGTGTAATGGAGTCGTAAAATAGTTAAGAATAACGAGGATTGTTGTTTATTATGTCAACCCAATGTACATGAAAATTATTTACATATACTATTCTTCTACCCAGCATATGCCATTCCAAGGCAAAAATAGATTAAACTCATCTGTCGGAATTTGGGAACTAGGTCTTGTTCTGATGCAAAAAGAATACTAAAAACTGATACTTCACAGAAAATAGTTTTCAGTGTTAGCAGATATCTGTTTGCCGTTTGTCTATTAAGGGTGAAAAAAGGCATGACATTTTAATGCTCTAATCCTATGTGTTGTTTTAATGATCAATATGCACTTTCCTGCATTAGCACTTTAGAACTGTCTGGAGACAAGGCAGAAGGCTTTAAACATTAACATGTACCCTTTGCAAATGCTACGTGTTGCTTAAGTTTGCATATGCACACTTCAAAAGCACTTGCACTTTTGTTCACTACCTAGAATTTAGGAAGAAAGCTTTAAATACTTACATGTACTTTTCTAGTATTTGCACCTTCCTACCTCAGCCTGGATTATATATTCCCTTCTATGTTTTAATAGTTCGGAACTGTAAGCTTAGCATTTTTATCAAGTCTTGCTTGATATATCGAATTGCTGGCAGTTTATTGTAAACATAAGCACTTTAGTAACTTCATTTGGTTAAGGCTGTAATAAAGGAACGTTTTGTATTTGAACAGTGTTTTATCAATGTGTATGAATTGATTGCCTGTATCTTTTTTATGTTTTTTTTAAATCGAATAAAGATTAACAAACAAACAAGTGAAATGTAAAAGGTAAAATGCCACCAAAACAAGAGTAATCCTATTAAGGGGCACCAAAAATATGATTTTTTAAAGATTAAAGTGATAATAACTCTGAAAATGATTTTGCACCAATGATAGTCAATATTGCTAATAGAGTTTTCAGTCGGTCAAGACGGCAGGCTGTCTCCTATGATGTGTTCCATGAGAATGGGTATGTTAGTGCACAGAGCACACTGATTTGCCACTGTAGAGAAGCTCAGAGTGGTAGAAACCTCTTTCTTCAAACCCGTTAGGCCATGCCTTGTTTGGATAGACTCGGTTTGTTCACTCTGGTTCCCCAGAGGTCTGAAAATCCAAGGAGTTTGCAAGTCCCAGATTTCCAAAGGTGGTATGAAAAGTGCAGTTAGACACCGCCCAGGATTTCAGGACCTGAGGAACAGCACTTGGGACTCAAGAATCACTACAGCAGGGGTCATCATCAGGTTCCGAATTAGGTCCAGTTGTTACTGGTCAGCTGGGCACTTGAAGAAAAAGTCCTATTGCAGCTTGCTGTGGCCCTGTAGCTACACAGATCAGCAAACTGACACTTGGAGTCCACATTTTTGTTCTGGTTAAAAGGGTAAACAAGTCCAATCATTAAAGGGTCCTCTCTCATAACAGACAGCAGGTCCAGTCCTCTTTTCTTCTTCGAAAGGTCCATAAAGTGTTCTAAAAAGGGTGTGTAGAAGTGCCATATTCATGCCTGGCGCCAACTAGTACATTACTCCGGGCTGATCCCAAATCAAATGAGTACATTTTCTTAGGATCAACCCTACCCTCTTTCAAAACTTTTCCTTTTTGCCCTTCTGTAAAAAACCCACAGTGTCCTCTCACTCTTAAAATTCAAGATGGTTGAAATCCTTTTCTCTGTGTGCATAACTTGTGTTGATTAGGGTAATAAACACTCACCTTCTCTGAGGTCATCCAAAACCAGTTCTGAATGCAGCTTTCCTTCCACTGGTTTTGATGCCACCTGATTAGGAGAACAAAATCCGGGGCCTATCCAGGTGTCACCAAACATTTGTCAGTCAGTTAGTAAATACACTTTATTCGATTAATTAAAATCATAAAAGTACAATACACAGTATACAAAAAAGACACATTCCTATAAAAACATTTGAGCGATATATATAAAACAACAGCATTTGTATATTTCTGCAGAACCAGATATCTCGAGGGTAAAAATTCCATAAAATATTAACAATAACATTTATACATTGTTTAACATAGGGTGTCTTTTTTTCCTAAGTCGTATGGCACTAACAAGGAAACAAGCAATATTAAAAATATCCCAGGATTGACTCAGCATTTCCAAATAAAGTATTGCAGGTGTAACCTTTAAAAAGCCCTTTCCATTCAATATAGGGACTAAAATCGTCCTACGAATATCATTATAAAAATCGCAGAACATCATAAAATGTAAAGTGTCCTGTGAAGAATAATTATCACATTAATACAGGCCTGCATTCTAAGGGTTACACCACCCTGAGGGATCACCCAACGAGGAGTGAATCAAATTAAAACAGAACCTAGTCAGGAGCCAGCGATAGAGAGGCTTGGTCACAATTTTGAAGTAGGGTTCAATTAACAAGGTTATTTTTGTCAAGAAGTGTGCCCTAACTAGAGGATTCTGTAGCTCCTGTTCTTCCCGTTCCATCATCAATGTATTCATAAAATTCATGTTGACCCACTTCATGTCTTCCTTAATGATCCTTTCTGGGGCTTCAAATAATTCTGGCCGCCCTATTTTAGAGAACATAAGCTTAACATAAGACAGACATTTGTCTACTACAGGGACACTCCTTCAAAGCAAATTAAGTTCCTGGTCCGACCTCACTGATCTTCCTGCTTGGAGAAGAGGAAAACACCTCCCAACTCCCTAGCCATTGTACCTGCCCTGAGATCAGTTTTCATACCATTCATCATAGCTAATTCCTGGTTGTGCCACTAGATATGAGCGAATGCAAATTAGCCTCCAGCAGCTTCAAGCAGGACAAATGTTACTTTCTAAAATTATACTTTCCCTAATATTCATTAAAAAATTGACTTCACATGATTGTTGTTTCGTCATTTTTCTAACTGGTCCCCAACCAGAGATACAAACATTTGTTTTTACTATCACTTCACTTCCCAATGTTTCTTTTTGGGATATCAAGGGCCTTCTTACAGTGAAAATAGTTTTTTGGGTGCTAGTCTCTATAAGGGCATGTTAACTTTAAATTTCTAATATCCCACTTTTATATACCATGCACCCTGCCTTATGGCCCACAAGGCCTACATGGTGTGACTTTTTGATATATAAGAGCAGTATTTTTACCTGTCAAAAAAGGTTATGTTGAAAGAATGCACAGCAGTCTTTACAGTGCAGAAGTCAGAATACACAGTATGGGCCTGAAGCTATTTTTTGCACTGCCTCTGTAGTTGATGGCACTATAGGAACTGCCGTCCTCTAGTACCATTACATTTCCAGACCCTGTGTTTACTTCTCCACAATATAGTAGGGACTTCCAGGCAAGTCAACTATTCCTATGAGGAAGACTCCAAATTGACCATATCTCTAAGCATGCACATGCCCTCTACTAGCAGGATTACATTGCACAGAATTCTAAAGCCAGCAAAGCAGATATGGAAATATTCTGGAGGCACGCCACACAGAATATGGTAATTTCTTACAATGAATATTAACAAGGAAGCATGATTGTTACAAATGAATATAGGGCATTTTAGACAAATACTTTTTCACATGCCAACTCTTGGCTGTTCCAGAATAGTAAACATAACCAAATAATATTTTTTTCTGCTGCAACCCCAGGGTAAGGTGGTTCTATTTTATGAGAGATGTCAGTCTTCCCTTTTTAGCCTACATCAATCATTCTGGGACTTGTCATTTCTCTTCTAGGAGCTTCAGTGTGGCTAAATAATGGTAGCAAGCAAAGAGCTCCTCTGGCTAAAAAGAGAAGACTAGCTGGCTTTGGAACTCTATAAGTGCAGTGTGGGAATCAATAATGCAATAGGCAACAGCCCACAGAGAATCAAGGGAAGGGCATGCCAAATTCAAGAGAAAAACTTTACAATTAAAAAACTGAAAACCCCAGAAATATCCTTAGCCTCAAAATGTTATCTTGTTTTGGTAGTGGACAAACCCTTGACTTGGTTTGGCTAGTATGACAGGTACCAGCAGTCAATCTAGGGTTCCACTAGTTACAGTAACACTACATATCAATATTGCTTATGTGAACACAATATTTTTTTCCAACAATGTGCACCAATCTTTGTATTTTCCAATATATTTTTAGTATGGGGATACCAAACATAACTGCTTACTAATTGCTAGATCTTAGTACCCACTTTACAAAGGTTTCCTTTTAGCCAATGACCAATTTTAATTGATTAACACCACATCGGGGGAGTGTCATTCTATGTACTGGAGTACGATACCTCTTTTAAGCTTTTCCCGAGGCCATTGACATTCCAAGCCAGTAGTCTAAGTCTTTTTCTTACTAGTGAACCCATTCTTGTTGCAGTAGGCTTCCCTCTCTATTCTAACTACCTCCATGATGTCCGAGTGTCCCTTCTTATGCACAAGCAATACCATGAATCAGATTAGGGCCTGTGAATCTGCATCAAACACTGTACAGCTCCATATTCTACACTTGCGTTTCGCAATTCTGTCGTATAAACTATGTTCTAAACTTAACAGTGACCAACATCCCCGCTCCCTGCTTCCCTGCAATTTGGGCTTAAAACTACCCCTATCCACAACTATACAGAGTGCCTGTCGCCCCATCCCCAAACTATACTAAAGGTTGTGAGGGGGTGGACTCTCTTCTCCTTTGCCTACCACTATTACACATTTTGGTACATACATTTCTGCTTCACTACTTTGGATATGATGCTTGAAATCACTTAGCCGGACTCCAGCTGGAGTCAATGGTAGAGATAGAGTTTTATTCTGCCTTCAGGTGTCCCTGCTGCAGACTCTGCAGCTCTGTTACATGTAAGGTAGCAGCATCTTCGCTATTCCTATGGATTATCGTCATTGGGTAACTGCCTTGTTTGCTCGTCTAGACCCATTTGTCTTCTGGGGGTTTCTCCCTCAGTTGCTGAAAGTTTTTCTGGGAACAACATTGAGTACTTCAGCCCCCTGTCACTAAGCAGTTTCTTAATTCCCAGAAAACAGAGCCTCTGCTTCTGGACATTTACTGTGAAGTCGGGAAAGAAGATTATCTCACTATTTTCAAATTTACCTGCCAAAGCAGTACGGGCAGTCTGCAAAACAATGTCTCAGTCTCTGAAGTTAAACAGTCTTGTCAACAGTGGTCTCGGGGATGCCCCTGGTTTTGGTATTCCTCCCAGGATCCTATGTGCTCTTTCAACCGAGAAGTAGTTGGATAGTCCTTTCGGTTCTAGATGTTCAGTGATTCGGCCTTCGATGAAAAGTTCAGGTATGGATCTCTCCGCCCGCTCAGGAACTCCGAGTATTCTAACATTGTTTCGGCCTGACCTTCTTTCAAAGTCATCTAGTTTACTTTCCATTATTATGCTAGCAACCTGTAGGTCGTTGATTTGTTGTTGCATTGTTTTGGAGTCTTAGCGGAGGTCGATGGTAGTCACTTCCATAGTTTTGACTTTGTCACTCATCTTTTGGAGGTCCGCTCTGATGAGCATTACCTCCGTCGTGATCAGATCCATTCTGTTTTCGAGCGATGTATGCACTCCAGTGATAGAGCGATAGCTTGGATAATATCCTTTAACGTGGGGTCTCTCATCTACGATCTCGTTTCCCACGCTGTCTCTGCTTTGGCTGCCGCTTCTGTGTCAACAGTCTTTAGCATTGCATATCTTTCCAGCTTTTTTTGGTGGGTGCCTTTAGTGCCCTTGCCCTCAGACATCCTCTTCATTGTTGAAGCGATATGTAATGAATGGGAGAAACCTTTCCGCTGGGTAGCGTCTTGGCCCACTTGGATACAGCCCGCCCCCTGCCCTTGGAATACGACAACTGTTCACACCAGCTGGCCTGTCGGGGTTCTCCCTGGGTGGTCATAATTTGTTTGCGGTATTCAGTAGGTCCCTCCCCGCCTCCACTGCCGTACTCTTGCACCCCTCGGGTGTCCAGCCTGGAGTATCACCTATTGTCTGCAGGCTATATCGTTAAATGCATTTATACAGCAGTTTTATGAATCCGGGGTTGTTCCTGTGTGTGGAGTAGTGGATGTGTATTGGAGCCTCCCTCGCTGCCCGACCTCTCTCAAAGTTGTGTCTTTATCTTCGGGGAGGAGGAGGTCCCAAAGGCAGGGGCACAGCCTCCCAGCCCAGGATGCGCCGGCTCTCCTGCCCTGCACCCGGATCGATATTTCCACAACCTCAAGGGTTTACCCACGTTTGGTCTGCAAGAGCACTTGGTTCAAGTTTAGTTCACACAAACTGCTTCTGGTGTGCGCTCTCTTGGCCCCTCTCCAGTTCTGCTGCTAGTCCTCCCAGGCAAGATGGCATCTTGCTGTTACCATTCTCGATCTCTGTAGTCCATGTCTGCTCTTCTCCCAGCCTACTGAACCTCTCCCCAGCCCTCGCCGTCTTAGGGCCACCGTTCAGGCACCACAAGCGATATGTGCAGCGGGTCCTGTCTCTCACCTCAGCTCCAGGGGTCTGTTCTCCGCATCTATCTCATTGTGACCCAGTCCACAAATCAAACCTGTGGCTTCAGAGTAGTATCATGGCCTCAGCATGTCTCTTCTGTGCGATCTGCTCAGTGGATGGACGCACAGGTACAGAGATCGCACCGCAAGTGCCTCATAAGGGATATAATGTTTGGTATTCCCTATGTTTCTCAGGTTATATCTTACCAGGATTTCATTTGACATAACCTTCTGTTGGATGGGTGAGCACCGTATTTTCCTGCCAAATAGTACCCTTTCCTCTGTTTTCCAACATCTTTTACTATGGGGATACAACATATTATGAGTCCTGCAATGATGTAATATCTAGTACCCCCTAGTTGTCACAGGTTAGTTTCTAGCTTCTGATTAGTTCAAGTTGCCTTTTATTTAACAGCAGACTTCAGTATATTTTCACATTTTTATTTCATTCCACAAGCTTTCACATCAGATTCGGCTGGTATGTACAAAATACAATGCCTCATAATAGCTATATTATTTGGTATCCCCTATGTTTCTCAGGTTGGAGCTTACCAGCATTAGGTTTTACATAGCTTTCTGATGGCTGGATAAACACATTATTTTCCTGCAAAATAGCACCTTTCCCTGTGTTTTCCAACATTTTTAACGATGGGGATATCACATATTACACAATGCTATAATATCTGATATCCCCTACTTTTCAAGATTCAACTTTTAGCTACGGACCAATTCAAGCTGCCTTTTAATTGATAGCAGACTACAGTATATTTTCACAAATTTGGTTTCATTCCTCAAGCTTTAATATCTGGTTCCTTTGTGGGATACCAAATATAATGTCTCATATGGGCTATAATATTTGGCATCCTCCATTTTTCTAGGGTTAGAGCTTACCAGGATGCAATTTGGCATGGCCTTCTGTCGGCTGGGTGAACACATTATTCTCCTGCCAAAGAACACCCTTCCCTGTTTTTCATCATCTTTTATCATGGGGGATTAACACATATTACGGGACCTGCATTGCTGTAATATCTGGCATACCAAGAGTTATCCTTCAGCTAGTGAACAATTCAAATTGCTCTTTATTTCATAGCAGACTACAGCTTTGATTCACATTTTTGATTTCAACCCACGAGCTTTCACATTGGGTTCCTTCGGGGATACCCAGTAATGCTTCACATGGGCTATAATATTTGATATCCTCTATGTTTCTCAGGTTAAAGCAGGATTACTTTTGATATGACATTCTGTTCCCTTTGTGTACAAAGTATTTTCCTGCCAAACAGCACTCTTCCCTGTGTTTGCCATCATCTTTTAGTTTAGGGATATCACATATCATGGTCGGGGCTTGCAGTAGTACCTGGCATCTCCTACTTTTTAGTGGTTATCTTTTAGCCACTGACCAATTCAACTTGCCTTTTCTATGATAGCAGGTTACAGTATATTTTCACACGTTTGGTTTCAATACACAAGCTTTTACATCTAGTTCCTTTAAACGATACCAAATATAATGTTTCATATGGGCTGTAACATTTGGTATCCCTTATTTTTGTCGGGTTAGAGCTCACCAGAATTAAGTTTGACATGGCCTTCTGTTGACTGGGTGAGTACTGTATTTTCCTGCCAAATACCATACTTCCCATTGTTTTCCACATCTTCTACAGTGGGGATGCCCAATATTACAGCTCCTGCATTGTTGTAATATCTGGGTTCTCTACATTTCAAGGGTTACCTTTTAGGTACTGACCAACTAAAGTTGCCTTTTATTTGCTAGCAGACTGCATTTTACTTAACAAGCTTTTGCGTTCGGTTCCTTTTGGGAATACTAAATATAATGCATCATTTGGGTTATAATATTTGTTATCCCCCTATGCTTCTTGGGTTAGAACTTACCAGTATTAAGTTTGACATAGTCTTCATCGGGCTAGGTGAATGCAATATTTTGCTGACAAATAGTACACTTCCCTGTGTTTTCTAACATCTTCTACAGTGGGGATACCACATATTACACCTCCTGTATTGCTGTAACATCTGGTATTCCCTAATTTTCTGGGGTTAACTTTTAGCCTCTGACCAATTCAAGTTACCTTTTATTTAATAGCAGACTCCAATATATTTTCAAATTTTTGGTTTCATTCCATAAGCTTTCACATCTGGTTCCTTTGGTCAATACAGCATATACTCCTCATATGAGCTAAAATAGGTTCTCAGGTTAGAGTTTACCAGTATTCAATTGTACATAGCCTTTTCTTGGCTGAGTACACACAGTATTTTCCTTCCAAAAAGCACCCTTCTCTATGTTTCCACCAATATTTACTTTGGGGATATCACATATTATGGTTCCTGCATGTTTGTAATATCTAATTTCACCTACTTTTCAAGAGTTATCTTTTAGCCTTTGAGCAATTCAAGTTGCCTTTTTTTGTTTGCAGACACCAATATCTTTTCACATTTTTTTGCATCATTCCACAAGATTTTACATCCAGTCATTTGGGGGGATACCAAATATAAGGCCTTGCATGGGCTATAATATTTGGTATCCGCCATGTTTCCTAGGCTCAAAGTGACCATTATTAAATTTGACAAGGTCTCATGTTGGCTGGGTGAACATAGAATTTTTATGCCATATAGCACCCTCCCATGTGTTTTCCTACATTGTTTAACAAAGGAAACCAATTATGATGTCTCATGCGCTGCTGTAATATCTTGTATCCCCTACCTCTCATGGGTTACCCCTTAGCTTTTGACCTATTGAAGGTGCCTTTTATTTGTTAGTAAACTCTAGTATCTTTTGAAATGTTTTAGATCATTCCACAAGATTTAAAAACTGGTTCCTTTGGGGAATACCAAATATCAAGGCTCATGTTGGCTATAATATTTGGTATCCCCTGTGTTTCAAGGGTTGAAACTTACTAGGATTCTATTTGACATGGTCTTATGTTGGCTGGGTAAACACAGTATTTTTCTGCCAAATGCTGGCACCCTTTCTTGTGTTTCACAACAGCTTTTACGATGGTGATACCAAATATTTTGGCTTGTGCATTACTGCAATATCTTGTATCCCCTATTTTACATGGGTTACCATTTAGCCATTGACCAACAATTGAACAATTGAAGCAGCACTTTTTTTAATATCAGATTACTTTATCTTTTCTTATTTTTTATATCATTCTGCAAGCATTGACCTCAGGTTCATTTTGGGAATACTAAAGAAAAGAATCACAGAACTAACTTAAGACAAAATCCTAAACTTACTACCATTTTCATTTTGGTATTCACAGAAGGCACTTACTCATTTTGGTATTCACAGAAGGCACTTACTCATTGAGGAGTAAGTGCCTTCTGTGAATACCAAAATGAGTAAGTGCACTTACTCATTAAGTGTAAGGCCTTTGAAGCTTCTCCTTCAAGAACCCAGCCCATCCTGGGGGAGAAAGCATGACAAGCCAGCCCATGATGGGCTTTGTTTCTGGACCCAGAGAGCAGAGGCTCTCTACTCAGGGGTCTAAAAACCTATATGGCAGGGGCAAATGGCAGGCAGCCATTCAAGAACCACAGCAGTGCTGGTAGTTTTTCAGAAGGCATCTCTAAAAGATGCCCCATGAGTGCATTTTACATTAAATACCACACTGGCATCAGTGTGGGTTTAATGTGCTGAGAAGTTTGCTACCAAACTTCCCAGGTTTTAGTAAAGCCATTATGGAGCTGTGGGTTTTGTAATCACCAACTCCAAGACCATATACCCTTTATAGTTTTACTGCACTTACAATGTCTATGAATGGACTTGGACACTGTAGGGGTACAGGCCTCTGGCCACTGTGCCCTCATCTGAGGGATGGCTTACCTAGGCCTCAGCAGTGGGTTGCAGGCATGGCACCCAGAGATGTGTAAAGACAGAAAAGGAGTAGAAAGCGATGCACACAGTAAAATTAAGCCCAATGTATCAGAATGTACACAAACTTTAATGCATTTCCTGCGCACAAAGCTGGCAGGGCTCTACCTTGTTCCTGCCACTAATAGATTAAAGAGACCAATACAACTGCCCTTGATGCTGGATGAACTTTAGTGCCTAAGGCTACATGGGAATCTGTGTATCTCAAGTGTTTTGAATGTTATTCCTTCAATCCATATAAGTGTTCTGATAAAACAGATCTCTAATATTATGAGACATAATGTGTTTTGTTCTTAATCCGTTCCAAAGGAGTAGATATTTGTCAAGTCAAGTTCTTCTGTATAGTAACAAAAAATTGGGTCCATGTGCCCAGATTGCTTCACCGTCACTCGCATTGTTAGTCAGCAAAACATAAATAGTGGACTAAGGTGCCATGTTGTATTGCAAGGGGAGGCATTAAACAAAACACATTGTATGATTACATTATGCACAAGGTGATCAAATTACCCAAAATATACGAAGAAACATACCTATAATGTATAACATGTTAGTATGCTATTTAAAATTGCACATAACCATGGTTTAATAAAAAGAAGAAAACACTTGATTCTAAAACTAATATATACCCAACATAAATGAAAAAGTATGTAAAGAAACCATCAAATTTAACATAAGCTTTCATTGTCTTCTCCTTCACCTCCTCGCCTCTCTTTTCTAACACGTATCTATACCTTCTAATCACTCCTATAACTCAGTCATGTATACTCTTCCACTTTAAAGTGTCTCACCTTTCTAAAGCTTTTTCTCATTTGTCCTGTGTTACCTTAGGAAGGATACCATGGGTCCTGGTGCAACACAAAAATGGACCCTCTGACTATTGTTATGGGTAGAAAACAGCATTGTCAGGGTTCACTTGGCCGGGCGTCACTGCACTTGCTGCACCAGTGCATTTCTTTTCCGCCTCTAACCTTTCCAGTAGTTGACTCTATATATCCGTTCATTTCAAAATACTTTATTTGGTTTACATGATAGAAAACCATAAAAAGTTATATTTTATCTTAAAAACAGTAAAAGGCACAAGTATACATATCTGGACACGCTATACAAATATCCCAATCTATATAAAAATATAAAAAGGTATGAATACAACAAAGTCGAAATTTAAAAAGGAATTACTTCATAAAATACAACAGCCAACTTTTAGGGATCCAGACAGTTTCTGTACCTTAGAGAAGATTTCAGAAAACCAACCACAAATGGGATACATTCTGGCTTTAATAATAGCAAAAAATAGAGAGCGGGCGGATCTGTATGTATCCACTCTCTTTAATTTTACCTCATTTGCAGCTCTGTCACTGTTCATGATGAGCAATCACTCTGCCCCTCACATCTTTGCAGCTTGCTTTCTCTCTCTTTCTCCTGCTCCATTACAGCCACCCCAAAAGTCAAGTGATCTGTCCCACCTCAAAGAATCTGATTCTGAGAGGTGGAAACCAACTTTTGAAAATGAGGTCCTCCTGCCATCTAACTAATCCAGAGCCCAAGAGTGAAATCGATAATAGGGAGTAAAAGACTAAGAGAGAGTGGCAAGGCTGTTCAGGCTATTATATGGAGATGAGAGTTGGGGACAGGAACTGATTAATTAGTGTGGTGCATGACTTGAGAATGTCCTCACCAGCCACTATGTCATCAGCACTCCCCAGATACCCTAACAACGCCAAACTGGGTGGATGCCAACAAATACCAATCTGCACAATCATTTGCACACACATCCAAACATGCACCGAGCACAAACAACAACCTGACTGGAATTGGTGCCAGAGAAATGATGTGTGCAGTCGCAAAGGTTATGACAATAGTGTAGAGATCAGCCAGGGCAAGGGGAAGCATTGTTGGTATCTGTAAGTGAAGAGCTTACCCTAGTTAGTCACAGCCTTTTCCAATATAAAACAGGTTCATCATCATATCTGCTGCAGAGCTCTTCATCCATAGGTCAGCACAATTAGGATCAGTTATAGCAGTATAATTACCTAGTTCGAGAAAATAGCATTAGCCAGGAAATAAGAGTGATTAGTAAGTACCCTTTCCACATTTCCAGTCCCATATATAAATCGGACACTCACATATTATCTATACAATCAACATAATACTTCAGACATTCCTTTCTATACTGAGACAACCAAATTTTTGCAGAAATGAAGATATGTCCACACAGACACATGCATCCTTATAACGCCCCATAACAATATTAAAGCACATTCAAGTACAGAAACGCCCTCAAAGCACAGTCCAGACTTTCACACAATATACCCAAATTGCCTCAAAATACTTCTGGGGTACCATCACACACTGCAGACATTGACACAATGCCACCAGGCAGCCACATTTGCCATTCAACCATACACCATAAAATAGCGCACATATTATTTCTATACCCAGAAACACCCCAAATGCCCCCACAGACTCCACAACTTTCAATAGCTACATCACACTCCATACAGCCACAACTGCATTCCTAAGAATGTACTCATACATTTTCAAAATGCCCTAGTCAAGCAGACTGGAAGTTATAGTGGTGAGATGCACTCCGCTTTATCCATTCTTAATCCTTGTTTTAACTCATTCCACTTTGCAAGCATGCAAACTTGTTTTGCGCTTCGCCTCATGCGCTGGCATCAAAACAAATCCAAGGGGGGAACTTTTTTACAAGTACCACCAAGTCGCACAGCCATACACTCTGTATGAATCCAATGAATTAATTATGACCATATTTAATCTTCTTTTTTAACCATAATATTTCATCTCCGTTTATCCTTCCTCCTGTATAAACCGTAGATTCAATTCATTTTATCCATGCGTTTTTTAATTTCCGAAGCTGTTTGAATAAACTTCAGGGCACAGGTAGATTCCACATTTCAGGATATTTATTCATAAAAAACCCAATGCATTTCGGGATAAAATAATCCCTTCGTCAGGGGAATCTAAAAAATAATATAAACAAAATAACTATTAATCTTAAACCCAACTTCATTCATATTGTGCTTTACATCAATACATATACATCTCATGTTGTCCCAAACTCTTTGAATTAAACACCAAGATATGCCATAATTATTGGCTCTCCATTCTAATGTACCTGTAATATACTGAAGAAGTCACCATTTCAGCAATCATTGTCTGCAGCCATGTTGAAAGATTATTTTTTGTAACACATCCCTAATACATGAAATCATGCTCTCTTATTTTTTGCGCAAAGACTTTAACAACGTTCGCTCTTACCATGACGTGCGCATTTTCATCAAAACGAACCTCTTTCAAGCCATGGTTCTCGTAAGCGAATTCGTTCTTTAATTACAGCATAACCATTTTCCGAGCCGGCCGCAGCATTAACATTGTGTTTAACTAAGCATTTCGTCTAAGCGTTTCATCTGCCGAGAAAAACTGTTAAACCAACTCCACACCCCGCCCAATTAGTATCAGGTGTTCAACTCCTCCCTCCCTCTATGCACGCTACAACCTTCTCCGTATGCCTTTGCCATGATTTTACTCACGCTGCTGAAGTAACTAATTGTCCCAGCATACATCTCTTTATGTTCAACAAAAAGAAGATGGATTACCCTCATTAAACATTCCCACAGTAAATTATTTACACATGACCGCGTCACCAAAGGTAACCTCACTTAAACAATAAATTCCTCTTTGATAATTCCGATATGCCTCTTGGTAAATTAGAGCTATCGATGTACACAACGTATTTTCATAAGTATTCTTTAAACTCTTACTCATGTGTATTTCTTTGCTGATGTACTACTAATGCACATATTCTACCAAAATCGGGAACATAAGTCCTGTGCCATTGTCACTTCTAGATAATTGTACATATCTCCAGTCTTTTCTTCTATTATGCTTAGTGTTTGTTACACCAAATTCATCATTTTTTTCTTCATGTTTTCCGTGGGTGCACCTCATCTAGGTAAAGACGAACAATTCTTGTTAGGAAGTTATAGTGGTGAGATACACTCCGCTTTATCCATTCTTAATCCTTGTTTTAACTGATTCCACTTTGCTAGCGTGCAAATTTGTTTTGCGCTTCGCCTCATGCGCTGCCATCAAAACAAATCAAAGGGGAGAACTTTTTTACAAGTACCACCAAGTCACACAGCCATACACTCTGTATGAATCCAATGAATTAATTACTAAGTATGGGCAAAATTTGCGAAATCGTGGTTCGTGAAATCGTGCGAAAGCGAATTCGCGATCCGCATAATTCGCGAATTCGTGCGAAATTGCGAATTTTTGTTTTTTTGCATGTTCGCGGGGTTTTTTGCGTGTTCGCTGGGCTTTATGCGTGTTCGCGAGCCGCTTGCACGGTGAAGTTACCGATGTGGTCGTGTATGGGCACAGCACCCTCCGGTTCACCACTGACACCCTCTGGTTCATCACTGCCACCCTCTGGTTCATTAATGCCACCCTCTGGTTCATCACAGCACCCTCTGGTTCACCCTCTTTCTTTACACACATTCACGCCGACCACACACATCAACCCTCTACATTCGGACTGCCGCACCGGAGACTCACACGGCAGTCCTGTTATTGCACGCAGATTCCCGCTCAGGAATCGCGACCTTATAATTCGTTTACCGGTCCGCACGTTGTGTTATCACTTCTTTCCAGCTAGTTCACCCACGGCTTTTTAATTCCAATGAGACTCGATCGTTCATCATTGTTTACCCGTCTCATTTTCCATGCACACAACCCTTTTTTGATCCCGCATGCCGTACCCCAATCCTTAATCACGAGCCACGACCTTCTCACAACCCTGTCACCATATTGATCGGCACTTTTAACACCTTTACTGGCCACTAACGCTCACGCACAGCTTTTCCCCCCGTCCCTGATTTGGGCTTGTTTCTTCTTTTTTCCAGTTCTCCTTGACAAAGGGCGTGCAGCCTGAAATGCATTGGAGCACGTGTATATGCTGTACTGTCAACTCAATACAATGATATGATGACAATATCATTCGATACACCAACCTAATGATTTAAAATTGATGAATAAACCTACATTTCATCGTTAAACTTTGTAATAATTTCGATGAACATTCAAGGAGTGCCTCACACAGGGGATGTATTTGCAAATTCTTGCGTACACTCATTAGTCTCATATTTACAGGCGCGTGACGGAACCGCCTCCCTGGAGTGCACCCATCCTTGCTTCAAAGACCACATCCAAACAACCACCTATCGTGTTGTGCACCTCCCACTTATCCTTTTATATGGTATTTTTCCACATATATAATGCAAAGGTGTTAATTTGACACATCTGCAGTCGAAATGCAGACACAAGCATCAATATATATATGTAAAAAGTACTCACCACCGCTGCAAGATCCCCGTCTCCATGGTCAAATCGCAATACAGCAGTCTTGGGACCACTAGCAATGTGGGCTGCTTGCGGGAGTCGAAGCAGTCGTCTGGCGGTCGGACTGCCAAACTATAATAAGGCCCAGAGTGCAGAATATTCCACAAACAGCCAATCTACCTTTGAAATAAAAAATGGCGTGCAGCCTGAAATGCATTGGAGCACGTGTATATGCTGTACTGTCAACTCAATACAATGATATGATGACAATATCATTCGATACACCAACCTAATGATTTAAAATTGATGAATAAACCTACATTTCATCGTTAAACTTTGTAATAATTTCGATGAACATTCAAGGAGTGCCTCACACAGGGGATGTATTTGCAAATTCTTGCGTACACTCATTAGTCTCATATTTACAGGCGCGTGACGGAACCGCCTCCCTGGAGTGCACCCATCCTTGCTTCAAAGACCACATCCAAACAACCACCTATCGTGTTGTGCACCTCCCACTTATCCTTTTATATGGTATTTTTCCACATATATAATGCAAAGGTGTTAATTTGACACATCTGCAGTCGAAATGCAGACACAAGCATCAATATATATATGTAAAAAGTACTCACCACCGCTGCAAGATCCCCGTCTCCATGGTCAAATCGCAATACAGCAGTCTTGGGACCACTAGCAATGTGGGCTGCTTGCGGGAGTGGAAGCAGTCGTCTGGCGGTCGGACTGCCAAACTATAATAAGGCCCAGAGTGCAGAATATTCCACAAACAGCCAATCTACCTTTGAAATAAAAAATGATGATATCACTAGCCTATGTCACTGTCACAGAGGTAGTTAACCTCTACAATTTACTAATAGATAGCCCTTTCTGGCAAAAAAAATGAAGACAAACTAAGCCCCCTAATGTATTATTTCGAAGGCACTTGATTTTGCAGACTTTATTGCTCTGTGCACAGACACCAACCCAAATTCCAAATACCATGGTGGAATGCCGATGACAGCACCTTGACACAGGAAGGGAAAAAATGAAGTAGAAGGATAGACCAATGCCTTCCTATCCACTCTAGGTAGAATCTATTCTACACTCTGGTACGCATTACAAAAAAACAAAGCTACCAACAACTACAAATGGAGCAATCTGTTACCCAAAGTGCACCTACACTTAGCAAATAAACCAAAATAATGCAAACCATGCTACAATTAAAGTCAAACTCTTCACAAATAACAAATGAGAGGATTAATAAGATTTAATAGTCAAAGCACATTATAAAATAAATAGTCATGTATTGAAGCCCTCAAAAAACTGTCACGAAATCTAAGGCAACATGACGTATCATGTCTCTCCGAATTCACTGATAATTTTTTACAATTCCCCTAAGTCAAACCTTATAGGTCCCATACAACATGCATGGAAGCTGATCTCAGATTCCAGGATCTATCAAGATTATTATCAAATAAAATATATTAAAATCCCCACTTAAAATGATGGGAGCCTCAAAGCCTACCAGATTAGAGTTGAGTCAGCCGAGTAATATCGTGAATATTTGGGCATCCAAAAAGAGTATGCTTTGCATCACTTGCAGAGGTACCCGTATCTGAGACTCTAACACGCTCTGCGCACACATATCCATAGTGGAGTTTCCATTTCAGAATACTCCCCATTAGACGATAGGTTAGTGCTGGATCCCAATCATGACAAGCCAACCTCCACAATATATCGTAAATTGGTGAACAACATGCCAGACCCTCTGAATGCTCTTAGAGAAGCCTGGGTCAAAGACCTGTGGACCATAGATGACGAGGACTGGCAGGAGGCGATTCAGAGTCCTAGAGAGGTTGCCATATGCTCTGGATTTTGTCTAGAGGAGCTCAAGATCCTTCATCGCACATACTATCCGTGCACTTACCTTTCCTTTTGGGGTAGGGCACTCACAGCGTTGTGGGTAAGAGGATGCAGGGAGGAGGGGACTTTTATGCACATACTGTGGGACTGTCCTGAGGTGTCACGATACTGGCGGGGAGTCATGGACATTATGTCAGAGGTGGTGGGAGAGCCTGTTTCACTAGAACCAAAATTGCTTTTGTTAATGATTCGAGGTGATCCGGACTGGTCCAGATACGTGGAAATATGGCTGGCTCTATCGTCGAGTGTGGCAAAGCGCAATATTGCCAGGACTTGGGGGGCACCTTCACCCCCGCAGGTGGAGGAGTGTAAACGAGATCTTGATTGGTGCCAGAGGGATGAAGAAACAGTTTATAAAAATAGGGGATGTGTCAAAAAATGGGGAAAAGTGTGGTTGCCGTAGTGAAAGTATAGAGGGCTGGGAGAGGGAGACTAGCGATGTGTCAGGAGATAGCACACCTGCCCACTTTATTCATGAATGTGTTGTCATGGATTCTCTGTGTTCGATAACTGATGTACTTAAGACAATGCTTTTGTATGATATGGTCTCTAGAGCTTTGTTAATAAAAAGAGTTTAAAAAATAAAAAAATAAATATTTGTTCCATAATAGCTTACCAGTGTATAGGGAGTATGGCTGACTTTTATTTCAGCGATTATCCAACATCCTTCCTTATCGGCTCTATACCTAACTAACTCTACCCCTTATTTTGCTCTCAATAATACAACTATGCCTTTAGTACAGTGCATTTGATCTGTGGTGACCAAACTCTCTATCCATCTTTGTTTTAAGAAGAGATCCTTGCCTTCTGGTGTCAAAAAATGAGTTTCCTGAAGCATGAATATTTGGGACACATGGGGCCATATGTAGTGAAATTCTGAAATCTTACCACCGAATTTTACCGATACGGTATTAAGAATTCGGAATCTCTGATGTAGGTAAAAATTCGGTATTTTTTACCAAATCAGTAAAAATTGGAAAAAAACATTACAGATTCTCTAATACCGATCAGTATTACCGAATCTGTATTAACGAATCGGAAAGTACCAAATCGGTAATTCAAAACACCAGCAATTGAGGAATCAGCCAATCCTGTGCATCCACCCCACCTTCCAACCAGGAAGTGGCCACACCCATGCAGATGCACTGAATCAGAACCTTCTGGAGAGGCTGGGAGTGCAGAGGAGAACACAGGAGCCACTGGGAGAACTTTCCTGTAAAACCTGCACAATGGCTAACAAAGACACAGACAAAGAACGTGCTGAAAGGAAGAGAAAGTTAAAATTCAGCGAAAGGGAGCTTCAGGTCCTGATTGAGGAGGTGTTCAAACAACATACAAAGCTGTTTGGGAAACAGTAAGTGGCTGAATCAGAGAAAAGTAAGATCTGGCTGGGAATACAGGCACAAGTGAATGCCATAGGAGTGACCCCCGGGAATTTGAAGTACTAAAAAAAAGGTGGTACGATGTCAGGAGCCCCACAAAAAAGAAGATGGCTGAGATTAAAAAGAAGCCAGTCAGACAAGAGGAGGAAGGAACAGGGCACCTGCACTGACTGCACTTGAACAGCTTGTGGAGTCCACCATAGAGCCTGAAAGCATCTTCGGAATTGGGGATGCAGACAGCTCAGCCAGAGCTGCCAACAAACAAGGGAAGAAGCATGCACACCAATCTGCGCCCCCATTCCCTATCTCCATTCCTCAATGAGGCCGTGTGAATCCCACTTCATTACAGGTTTTACTAAACACCAGCGATGCATTATGGGAGATGTAGTCAGTGTAACACGTATCATGACAGTCATCCCACTGAACACCAAGGCATGTGACACACATCCGGACCCCTGGACCTATCCTCTGCTATTCAAAGCAGGAGCTGTGCGTGATGAATAAAGTTAACCTGCAATTAAAACATCATACTATCATGAAACTTAAACTTCATGGGCTGCTGATGCCATACTTCAGCCACAATCTTAGGGATAGACCTGTGCCCCTAATTGGGAAGCCGGAGAAGCCAACATGCCACACGAGCTGTAGGTTTGCGTTGCTTAATACCCGCTTATTGAATAAACATAGTTTATAGGTCTTTTCACTCCTGCAAAAGGACAGTGTGGATCTGCTGTGCGTCACAGAAACCTAGCTGGATGAGCACTCCATGCTGGATCTGATGGCAGCAATGCCGCCCGACTTCTCTGCTATTCACTGTAATAGAACTAGTGTCACTAGGGGTGGGGGGGGTCACAGTCCTGTTTAATTAATCACTGAAACTGGAAACCCTTTGCTCTGAACACATTGCAGTGGCAGAGGTACTGGGGGTTAAGCTTTGCTCCTCGCGGGATTGCTTAGTCGCACTGATAGTGTATCGCCCCCCACGTACGCCGATTGGGTTTATGGAACCATCCTTGGAGCTGGTTCAGAACTTATGTTCCTGTTACAAGGAGATGCTAGTACTCGGAGACTTCAATTTCCATTGGGAATCAACCCCAAAGGAAGGTCAGGCACAATAACTGGAGGAGGCCCTAACTGCGTTGGGATTGAACCAATTGGTGGTTGGCCCAACCCACGAGAAAGGTCACACTTTGGACCTGATTTGGGCATCATCTGCGTTGTCTAGCCACCTAGCCATCTCCCCATGTGCCTGGTCGGATCATTTCCTGTTGCAAGGCCTCCTTTTCATCACCACACAGACTACCAATGTCACTAAGAAAGATTAGTGATTTGTTGACGGCAATCCAGCACACTCCAAACTTTCCTTGTACAATTGAGCCATATTTTCGACCTCCAGTGGTAGATGCTACCCTGTCCTCATTCCCGACCCTTACAGAAGAACAATTGACTGGGCTAGCTGGGAGGGTGAAATCAGGTTCTCCATCGGGTCCCTGTCTCCCCAAGATCTTTAGATTGACACTACCTGGAATTAAGGACAGGGTTCTTCCTCTCCTCAACCTCTCCCAGGAAACTGGACAGGTCCCTAGTAATTTTAAGGAGGCCAGGGTGATTCCACTATTAAAAAAGCCAGGTGCGGATGAAAGGGATTTGAAGAATTTTAGACCGATTTCACAGCTGCCATTCTTAGAAATTTTTTTAGAACAACATTTGTTGCAGTCCCTTGCCTGCCACCTGGAGGCCAATCATCTCCTTGAACCCAACCAGGCGGGTTTCAGGCCGCATCACAGCACGGAATTAGTCATGCTTTCCGTGCTGGATAAGATGAGAATGAGAGCAGATAGAAAGACGCCGTGTGCTCTGGTTCTGCTGGATTAATCTGCGGCATTTGACACAGTTAATCATGGTCAACTCTTGTCGTGGATGGCTAACCTAGGGATCCAGGGCACAGCCAGGGCCTGGCTAGCTTCCTTCCTTGGAGATTGCTCTCAAAGAGTCCAACTAACAAATCTGGTATCTCACCCGGTGACCTTGGCCTGTGGAGTACCGCAGGGATCAGTATTGTCCCCCTTGCTTTTTAATATTTATTTACAGCCTTTAGTCACCGCCTTAAACCACCTGGATTGTAGGGTATATAATTATGTCAACGACACCCAAATCCTGATCCAAATAGACCAGTCACCCACATCACAGGCGAGAATGCAAGATATCCTGAAATTTACGGTGAATTGGATGTCGGCAAATTCTCTGAAACTGAATCCGGATAAAACAGAGGTGCTGGCGGTCACGACAGCAACAAATCACTGGAATGAGCTGTTCTGGCCTAGGGAACTGGGACAGTCCCCAGAGCCAGCATCCGTAGTAAAAAGTCTTGGCATTAAAATCGACACTTTGCTGTCAATGTCCCAACAGGTCTCGGCAGTGGTAGGAACTTGTGTGGGACTACTGCGACAACTTCGGAAACTGTCCTCGCTGCTGTCTTTTCAACTATCCGGACGGCGGTCTCAGCTTTGATCCTGGCCCGCCTAGACTGGGAATTCCTTATATGTCGGGCTACCAAAAAAATCTCTGACCAGGCTTCAAAGCGTTATGAATGACGCTGCCAGACTGATTTTTAAAAAACCCAGGAGGACCCATGTCACCCCGTTGCTACAGGACATACACTGGCTACCGATATCTCAGAGATCTCAGTTCAAGAGTCTCTGTATCATGCATAAAGCCATCTATGGCTCAGCCCCGAGCTATATCAAGGACAGACTGACCTTATACGTTCTCGGCAGGAGGTTGCGGTCCTCAGAAACATGTCTCCTGGTTTGCCACGTTTTAAGCGGTCATCGTTGGGAGGAAGAGCCTTTTCGACCACAATGCCGCCAGTCTGGAACCGACTTCCAGAAAGTCTGCGCAAGGAGACCAACCTGCTCACTTTCAGGAAGAGATTAAAAACCGTTCTCTTCCAGGAAACCTGGAGGTCTACGTAAAGTACTTTCCTGACTCTGTCTCGCCTCATGGTTGCCTCTCGGACAGCGCTTAGAGACCTTTGGTGATAATGCGCTATATAAATGTCTATAACATGACATAACATAACATCAGTGATAAGCAAGCAGAGGACAGAAAGATAGTGTGCCTGAAATGAAAATGTATTATTGCTATGTAGGGCTGCCAGCCTAGCGAGATAATGTACAATTTGTGTCCACAGGCGAGACATCGCCCAGGTCTGCACAAGACAAGGCAGGAAGGGCAACCCTGAAGTAGAGATCGGAGGAGGCCAGTGCAAGTGCTGTACACATCACACCACCAGCATCACCACCACTGCCAGCATCACCACCACTGCCAGCATCACCACCACTTCCAGTATCACCACCACTGCTAGCATCACCACCACTGCTAGCATCACCACCACTGCCAGCATCACCAGCAGCATCACCCCAGGCAGTGGCAAGACCCAAGAGGCATGCAGTTGTCACATTCCACGAGATGGAGTCATCCTTGGAAGATACCAGGGGTGGAGAAATCTCGACTGTGCCAGTGGATGGCAGTAATGCAGGTTCGCAGTCCACCTCAAAGAGATAAAACACAGGTGCCAGATGCTGCAGGGCTAGGGAACCCAGTCCACCTTTGCAGGGTGAGGAGCATGGTGTGTTTGCAGGGCTGGAGGCTAACATGGTCAAGGTTCAGCGCCTGCAAGGGAAGGCAATACAGTCTGTAAAGCGGCAAATGAGACACCTCAATACTAACATGCAGAACATTGAGAAGGGCATCAGCACTATGACCTCAACGCTGGCTGAGGGCATGAAGGAGATAGCTGAGGGCATGAGGGACATGTCCCAGTTAGTGATGCTGCTGTGCAGCAAACTTGATGAGGATAGGATGGCACGGCGCAGGGAGAGGCAGAAGATTGAAAACCATACAAAGGCAGTAAACCGCCTCTCAACTGCCACTTTTCTGCTCTGCAGGCGCTCCGTGGCCATGCAGGATGGGATGGCACATTGCAGCCTTGATGTCTCTAGGGGGCGTGTCAAAGTCACAACTGTACTTGAAGTGCTCCTAACAACTCTGTTAATACTGGTGCAGATGATGTGTGGGACAGTGAGGAGACGGCCAGTCGCAGCAGCATAACGCCCCCGGCAACTGAGACCAGGAGGAGCAGCAGACGTCAGGGGGCTGACACTGGATCCTTTGCCAGTGAAGGCAGTCTGCCGATGGAATCTAGCAGTGTTGTGCATGGCCACAGGCGTTAATGCAGCCCACACTTTGTGTACTTAACTGGGTGACTTAACCCATGACATCCTCTTAGGGTTGTCACAAATAGGACTGGCAAGTTGAGCCCTTTGTGTAGTGGCGTAGTGCCAAAATATTAAACTACGTCATTCAAATGCAACAACTGGCTGTGTCCCCTTACTTACTCAAAAATAGTTGCCCGTCTTTGTCTCCCATCAGGTGCTGGCGCCACTCCTGCTGGATTGGGCTATGGCTCAGCAAATTCATCATCAGTGTCCTCTGAGTCCGTTAATTCAACTTCTGTACCTTTCTTAGTGGCAAGGTTGTGCAACATAGCACAAGTTGCAATGATTTTGCAGCAGATGATGGGTGTGTACTGATGTGTGCCTCCGCTTTTGTGGAGGCAGCGGAACCTGCTTTTCAATAGTCCAAACACGTGCGCTCCACAATTTTGCATGTTGATTTGTGTGCCACAAATTAACTTGGGGTTCATGGGCGTCCGCAGACATTTTTCCGGGGGGGGGGCAAAATGTTAACATCATCACCATCCTCCGACATGATGTGTGCCAGGTGGGGCACAAGAAACACTGGGGCGCAGAACTAGAATAGATTCAAATTTAACTGCCCTGTCCCCCATGTCAACGACATGCGCTACGGACAAATTTAACTGCCCTGTCCCCCATGTCAACGACATGCGCTACAGAGACTTAGTCCCAGAGCCGTCAATCAACTTCGCCCAACAACAGCGTTCTTCCTAACAAGAACACCAACTGGCCCGATTCCAGACTAACTATCACATCTTGGAACAAGAGCGGGCTAAAGTCAACCCTTGCTTCAAAATCAGCCATTGAATTCCTGAACAAAAGCAACATTATCTGTTTTCAGGAGACCTGGTCTCTATCCCCATCGCCCGTGCTTGGCTACTACGAACTTTTTCAACCGGCCGCCAAGGCCAATTCTTACGGAAGACCATTTTCATCAGTTATAGGTGCAAGATATCGGCCACACCTATCCTTCGGAACCTGACGGAAGGGCAGATGGTTCTGATTACCGGTCTGTCTTTTTCAGGCAGGGCACACTCTATCCTCCTAATTAAGGGTGTGCGTAAAATCCATTTCGCGGGCTAATTTGCAGATTTTCCGCGATTTCGCGAACCACGAATCTCGCGAAATTGCGGTAAAATCCGCAAATCAGCGGGGACGAATTTTCAGCCAAGCAAGGGTTACAGCAGCAGGTGCAAAACTTGAACCTAATTTCTTTGTAACCTTTTACAAAAGGGTTACAAACAAATTCACTTCAACTTGGACACCTGCTGCTAATTGCTTCCTGGCACCTCTTTGCCTACTTGCAACTATTCTCTGACCCTGCTCTGACCCTTGAAGCAGGGTCAGAGAATAGTTACAAGTAGGCAACGAGGCACCTGTCCAAGGAATTAAACCTCATCAGGAAGCACTTACAGATATAAAAAAACAGGAAGAAGGGAGAGGATGGCAAATATACCCATTTTGAGTTGTCAGGAGGGGTTAAACTAAAAGAGACCTTTACAGCACAATTTTCATATGCATTTTGCTAAAAATAAAAAGCTGTATGTTCTGTAGGGGCAACTCAGGAATCTGGCCCTTCAGAGATCCGGCCTCTCTTTCTTTCTCTCGTTCTCTCTCTCCCTCTCTCTTTCCCTCTCTTTCTCTCTCTTTCTATTTATCTATCTATCTATCTCTCTCTCCCTCTCCCATAAACGACTGCATGGGTAACTTCGCTATGCAAGCGGCTCGCGAAGATGCAAAAATCCCCGCAAACACGCAAAAAACACCGCGAACACGCAAAAAACCCCGCGAACACGCAAAAAAACAAAAATCCGCGAATTCGCACAAATTCGCGAATTTTGCGGATCACAAAATTCGCAAATCCGCAAATTCGCGGATCGCGAATTCGCAAAATTCGCAAAATTCGCCCATGCTTACTCCTAATTAACATTTATCATAATACATCAAAAAACGCAAAATCAACTGCAACGGATCTAATGATAAAACAACTGGTAGACCTTCTAGCGGAATTTGCTTCCACGGAGGTACTGCTATTAGGAGACTTTAACATCAAAGACCTCGCAACCAACGGCGTCTTACCAAGGAAAAACAAAGAGCAAGAAGAGATGATCACTTTTCTAACAACCCATAACTTCCGCTCAGCTCAGCAAATCTCGCAGGAACTGCACCCGGACGTTCATTTCTTGCCAACATTCAGGAGCATCTCAACTATTGACTACATCTTTCTTTCCCCGCTTCTGGGTAATCGTCTGGCCAGGATGGAAATTCCCTATCGTTTGGAGAGTGACGATAACCCCATAGTGGCTACACTGGACCTGCAAGTGCAAGTCGCCCTCGAAACGACAGACGTGGGGCATTCAACGCGAGCCGAATTGCACACCATGGTTAGAAGAATCAAATGGGACTCACGGGGATCCGCCAATGTGGGAACCTGGCTCAAGTGCGAAACACTTAACTTCAGACACAGTGCCCTGACAGAATCACACCACCGGTGGGATAACTCCATTGCTAAGCTACAGGATCTCCTGGCAGGGCCCGTGCTCCATCATAGAACACACAGGCCACATCCGAAGCAAACCCACGACCCATTGTTAGCCTCCCAAAGAAGGACCCTCAGGAAGGCCGTCCGCCAGCACAAACTGATTGGAACCGTGCACACCTCTAAAAAGGTGGCATTGCTGCGGACGACCTACAAGAAATCCTTATGGGAGACCAAGAGACTCAAAGAACAGTCTGAGTGGGTAAAAAATTTCGCCCTTCTCAAGGGCAAAAGTCAGTCCCAGTTTTGGAATTATATGAACAAACTCCGCTCCACCAACAAGACGAGAGGAAATGCAGTCTGTGAAGAAGCCTGGGCCCTGCATGTGTCCGTTCTTTATCGCAGTGACTCTGAGGACCCTGCGGTGATAGAACTAAGAGATCGTGCTGCTTCCATTCAAACAGAAACTTTCGAACTGACCACTGCAGCCGAGATCACCAAGTATCTGCGAGTCATGAAAAAAGACGGAGCTCCAGGGCCCAATGGACTCCCTGCCGGGTTATTTAAATGCGCCCCGGAAGAGTGGGCGGCCCTTCTGACTCCCCTATTTAACAACGTGTTCGCAACAGGCCAGCTCCCAGACTCTTGGTTAGGTTCAATTCCATGCCCCATATTCAAGAAAGGTGACCCTGCGTCACCGGCTAACTACCGCCTTATTGCCCTATTAGACCTGGAGGCAAAGGCATATGCTCGATGTCTTCTTCGGATGCTTGAAAAATGGGTCGCAGAAAATAACATAATACCATACTACCAAACCGGGTTCAGGGCAACGACCTCCACAATAGACAACATCATTACTCTAGCCACTCTGAGTCAAAAAGCAGTACAAAAAAAACATCTTCCACTCTACTGCTGCTTTATAGACTACAGCGCGGCTTTTGACAAAGTGTCTCGGAACATCTTGTGGAGAAAGCTGAACAAATGGGGGATTCTGCATTACCTACTAGGTGCACTAATTCTCCTGCATAAGAACACGTGGGTGCGAATTAAAACCAGCCCAAAGACACTCTTTTCAAGAATTGCCGTCGAAGATAGGCTAAAGCAAGGCTGTGTTCTTGCCCCGCTGTTGTTCAATCTCTACACAGCCGATCTCTGCATATTCTTGGAGAATAGTAATCTTCTCCCGCCAAAACTGGGACCAGCTAAAAAGCCTCTTCACATATTACAATATGCAGATGATATTGTAATAATGGACCAAGCAAAATCGGGTCTCCAAAGGGCATTAAGTACGCTTCATATATATAACTCCGCCAATGCCCTGAAAATCAACCAGGCAAAGACGAAGGTACTGGTATTTAGCAGATGCAAGAACAAGAAAAGGCTGGCATGGAACATCGGGCCTGTCAGGATTAACACAACAGTAAAATATAATTACCTGGGAGTCTGGTTCAACGAGACGTCCAGGTCTACAGCTCACCTAGCTGCTTTGCAAAGGAGAGCAGGCGTAATTACATACTCCCTGACCCGGTTGAACCAAACTTTGAGCAGTCCTTCTGCCGAAGCCATCTTGAAGGTGACTAAAGCTATTCTACTTTCTGCATTAACCTATGGACACCAGGCATTTCCTGGTGCGTCCTCCTCCAGTCTTGAGCTCGCCCAAATTTCCACCTACAAAAAACTTTTCCATCTGCCAAGTTTTATTCAGCGGGCAAGACTACGATTGGAGCTGGGTCTACAAAGACAATCCCTTCACTGCGAAGCTGACATCCTGAAATATTTCATTAGGACCCTAAAAGCAGGTGATAACACTCTTAAATTCCAGCTAAAAGGAATCCTGGCAGGCCCTGGCAATCCCTGGAATACCGAGATTACAAAGGCGATAAGAGTGTTAGAGATTGACAAGTCATCTCTCCTCTCAGTCACTATTCCATACTCGGCCTGGAAAAGCACCATCAATAAGCAAGTTAAACTTATTTCTCAGTCCATGGATCTGCAGGCTCTAAAGGCACCAACCATTCTCCTCCCCTTGAACTCTTCGTATCTTCTTGGGCGTCCACAAGCATACTGCCAGGGAAACTTAAGCAAAGTGGCTCGGAAGAACATAATGTTTATGCGACTTCTAGGCCTGCGCTCGACGGCTTTCAACAAATGGGCCCCAACAAGCGAGGGGGGGGCTTGCAGGCTGTGCAAATACCACTCTGAATCATGGCTACATCTTCTGTGCTGCTGCCCGGCACTAGCAGTCCCCAGAAGGTCCCTTTTGAAACCCCTGTTCTTAAAATGGGGTGCTAGGACGTGCTGGGAGGCCTCGACCTTGTGCTTTACCTCTACGGACATTCAAGTGCTCGCAAGGTTTGGAAAATTTATCAGACTTTTGGAAAATCTTCTATCACCTCCCTTGGTTGCCATGCCTCCTCCCCCCCTCCACCCCCCCTCAAAGACTCATTACAGACTTTTTCTGTCCTTTGGCCCAGTACTCTCTGTCTTAATTATTTTATCTGGCCAAGCACAGAAAAACATTCACACAGGCAACCATAACGCTACTCCTCAATATCCATATCGGTCTCTAAGCCTTGAAAATTGTTTTTTAGCTTTGTTTTATTTGATAAATGTGTTAGCTAAATTTTATACCCGTGCTAAAGTAGGTTTTGTACAGCAATGGTTTTAAGTAACTGTGCTAAACTAATAAAACTTGAAACTTGACTCAATTAAATGACAGGAATGCAGAACATGTGACTGACCCTGCCACAGGCCAACAAACACCGCCTGTAGGGAAAACGCTAAACTTTCTGACAAGCTTCTTTGTCTCTGTTTGCTAGGTGTGCAGACTTTCGGGTCCTCAATCCAACACCAATGAAGGCTGTCTTCAGCCTATGATTAAAGCACCAGATTAAGTACACTGTATGAACAGTGTATGTTAGAGATTATTTGTAGCGCACATATTTACCAATATTGGCATCTTGGCGCTAGAATTCATGATAAATTGTATCCAAAGTTAAAGCACAACAACAAAGTCAGTAATAAATAATGCAGCAATCACACACGCTAGTGATTCACCAAGGGGTACTCCCTTTACTAGAATTCCCCAGGCATTGCTAAAATTTACCACATTCAATTACTTTATACAAAATAAAATGTATAGGTCCAAATGTTAGCTATATTTTTTAAAAGAAACCTAGAGTCCCTATGTGTAGTCTATGTCAAACTGACAGCGTGCGCACGTTTAGGGATACAATAAAGGCCAGCTCCCTTATGCGGAAGCCCTGCACCGTAAATGTGTGGCACATGCGGCGCCCGCAGTGGCGGCACATCACAGGTCCAGGGATGCTGAGTCCTAAACAGTGGTCGAAGTGGGGGAAAAAAAGTAGGGGAACAGTGGGCGGAGAATCAGAGGGCGGGAATAACCCAAGGATTGGATCTGTGGGTGGAGCCGGAGGTGTGGCCAGAATGCGCAGACATCCCAATTTTTAGTATTTGTTTGGCATTTCACTGCCCAGTTTAATCACCCAATGGATACACATGATTATTTAAGGTTATAATGAGTTATTGACATTAAAATATATTCACAAAGTGGGATATGCTTATAATCACAGAATGTACCAAACACGATAAAATGTGGAAACACAAGCCATTTGTCTCCGAGCCATGGAGTTTCTGTCATCAGCACTTCTCCTTTTTTTCACAACAGCAGTTCAACAATGAATGGCAAAATATCCTAGTTTACAAATGTTTTCTCTAAAATTATGGCTCTGCCATAGTTGCGAAAATAAGCTAGAGGAAAACCACTTATACCAGGTGCACTGCGGAATTAAAGTATAAACAAATCTCTATGTTAAACAGTTGATACAAGAAAGGCGACAAATAATTTAAACATGAAACAGGAATCTGAAGTCTACTGTGCTTTGCACCATACGTGAATTGCTCAGAGACACAAAATGAAAAATCAGAAAACAGTTTGTATTAACTTAACATACACACACTGTAAGATATTGAGAGTCACACATATGATTGAATCTGTAAACAAATTTACATCATGAACATTTCAAATATACTACAAACTCAGTTATGCCCAATGCATTTCGGGAGGATTTCCCTTCTTCAGGGGCACTGTTGAAAAAAATTTAAAAGAAAACATTGACATAGTACTACATGAAATATACTAACAATGAAAATAAGAAAATTAACAATGTCCAAAATTCAGTTACAGCGTACAAAAATACTGCTAGTGTGACAATTACTAGTCAATAAGGAAACAACCATATTGATCAGAAAAGCCACCACTGTCTTAAAAAATGACAAACAGTCTACACACCCGAATTCAAAGTGTAAAAACAAGCGTTTCAATGATGCAAGCAACCATGTGAACCAATCACTGAGAAAGTTAAATTAAACTCTGTGATATAAAAACCAAGGCAAGTGAGAAACTCTAGATATGCGTGAGGAAAAAACACTCACTAGTGTACTGGGCCGAGTGAAAGGAGCTGAATATAACGTGAAGAATCCAAAAAAACTGAAGGCTACCAGACAAATGTATAGAGTCTTCTGCGTGTGACTCCACTCACTGAAGAAAAAAATCTACAAAATGACTGTGTGTGTGAAAAAAGAATACGTGAAAAACAAAGAAGCTGCTACCCTGCCGAACTTACTGTGATACTATTAGAGAGGCTTCTGGTGCTAATGCTGAAAACAAATAGGAGCACATTGTCACTATAAAGAAATCAGTAATGTAGCTTTAATGCAATGTAATCTCCTAAAGTGACTGTATGTTGTGGGCAATCTGACAAAGAAAAATTTACCTGGAAATGAGCGAGCATGAAGTGCTCCGACTTGCAAAAACGTGCACTGTTACTAACACAGAAGGACGTACACTGAATTCAGTGAGCCATCTGGAAAAGACAATAAATACACAGAGCATAGTCTAACATATATGTAAAAAAAACACTGAAAACTGAGCGTAATAACCAATCTACATCACGAAACTGACCTGATAGAAATGACCAGCCTCAATGGAAAACGCTACCGTTGTGCCAAGACGCGAAGCGTGTGTGTGTCCCCCCGGTGGGGCGGTGAATAAAAGACACTGAAGTAGGCAGCGAAAGCGGACTACCGCGATCGCCATCTCAGCATGCGCAAATGAAGGGAAACTGTAAATCTGAAGCAGCAGTGAGTATGAATCTGAGTATTGTGAATGTAGAGGATCCGAAATATGGTGAAAACTAGAAGAGTTAATATGTGCAAAAATTCACACTGAATTGCAATGTGAAAATACGAAATAGTGCCCAAATAAAGGGATAGAGATACTCCCACTCAATCAAATAAAACCCAAAAACGAAAATCAAAACATTGTGGAGTGAAGACGTTAATGAAAAAGTGCCAAGTAGAACAGTTGAAAAATGGTGATGTGACAGTATTATTGACTAAGTGAGAATCACACGTACAAACTACTGCGAACAAAGCCTGGTAACAACAATGCTGCGGTATAGACAGGACATCTCTAAAGAAAGCATAGTAGTTCTATTCTATCATTGAGTCCCCCTGGGGTTAATGTCTGCAAGTGTTTGATCCACCAAGCTTCTCTTTGAGATAAGAGTTTGTTGTTGTCTTGACCTGCTCTGACAGCTAATGTTTCTAAAATAGTGAATCGTAATTGGGCATTAGAATGGTGTTCTGTCCAATGTGTTGTAAAGTGAGTCTTGGTACTTAGATTACGAATTGTACTTTTGTGTTCCGTGATCCTGACTTTGACTTTACGTGATGTTTTGACTACGTACAATAGTCTGCAGGGACATTTGATGGTGTAAATCATGTTATTAGAATTACAGTCTCCATTATGTCTGAGTGGTATGTTCTTGCCAAAATGTGGATGTGGAATAACATTCCCTTCAATCAAGTTATTACAATGTATGCAATTATAGCATTTGCTCATACCGCGGGATGTCTGTGGTTTAGTTTGTGTAGCTGTCAATATTTCTTTCATATTTTTAATGCGAGTATATGCAAAAAGTGGATGAGCCGAAAATAGTCCCTTGAAATCCGGTTCTTGGTTGAGAACTTCCCATCTGGATTTAATAATGTTTTTGATGACATTTGATCTTGTCGAAAACTTGCTGACAAAAACATGTCTTGGCTTTTCACTCCTGTTTTTAGTTTTCAATAAGTTGCTCCTGTCTTGTAACTCTGTTTTGGTAGTGGCCGCCGAAACTACAGAGTGAGGATAACCTCGTTGTTTGAATTTGTTAGACTGTTCACCCAGATTGACTGCAAGTTTATCCGGATTGGAGGTGATCCACTTAATCCTAAGCATCTGTGAATATGGTAAAATCTGTAACAATTTTGGAGGATGAAAACTGGAGAACAACAATAAATTGTTCTTGTCTGTAGGCTTCGTGTAAAGAGAAGTTTCAAAACAGTTGCTGCCTTTGTGTAGCAAAACGTCTAGGTAAGGAATACACTCTTGACTTACAGTGTGTGTGAATTTGATCCTCTCATGTTTCATGTTCAATTCTGAAATGAGTTGCTCCAAAAAGTCACGAGACTCCTTCCAAATCAGAAAAATGTTGTCGATAAACCTCACATAAAATGCCAGGTTGCGACTCCAACACTCTTCTTTGAAAATATGTTCATTCTCAAAATAAGACATGAAGGTATTAGCAAATGAAGGGGCCCCAGAAAAGCCCATTGAGGTTCCACTGACTTGCAAATAGAAGCCATCTTTCCATTGTAAGTAACTGTGTTGGAGACAGAATGTCAGAAGCTCCAGTAAAAAAACGTTATTCACACTTACATCAGGTAACTGCAATAGCGCCCATTCGCAGGCTTCTATGCCGTCTTTCAATGGAATGGATGTGTACAATGATGTAACATCTATTGTGCACATAAGCCAAGAAGATGAGAATGTTTCTTGTACTGATTGGAGACGATTAAGAAAATGAGTGGTGTCTTTGGTGTAGCTTTGCCAAGTTTGTACAAATTTTTGCAAAAAATGATCAACCAGACGTCCGGCGGGCGCGAAAATAGAATCGCACCCGGAAACAATGGGACGAAAGGGAGTGTTAATGAGACTTTTATGGATTTTGGGAAGAATATACAACTTCGGTCTCCTGGGATGTGAAACAGTCAAAAAGCTGTGTAAGTTGGTATTAATCCAGGACATGCACTCAGCGTGATCTAATATGCGAATGAGGGTATCCATTATCATTGTAGTTGGATCAGAGTCTTGCTTGATGTATGTGGTGCTACCTGATAAATGTTCTAAGACTTTTTGCTCGTAGAAGCTGGTATCCATAATCACAAGGGCACCGCCCTTGTCAGCCATTTGAAAAGTTATGGTTTCATCCTTACTCAGATGTCTCAGGATGTTAAGTTCATCCTTCTTTAAATTAGAGTGAACTTGAGGGTGCAAGTTGAGCTGAGCAAAATCATGTCTGATCAGATTTTCAAAGGTATCAAATACTTTATGTGAAACAGGTGCCATAAACACACTTTTCGGTTTAAAGGATTGAAGTTCAGGATCAACTTCTTGTAAAGGCATTGTGGTGTCCTCAAGAATGGGAACAACGTTGGCAAAGAAATGTTTTAACCTCAAGTTCCGCATGAATTTGAAAGTAGAGGCTTCCAATTCCAGATGATTAGTGTGGTAAATCGGAACGAAAGTTGTGCCTTTATTCAAAACGTTGATTTGAACTAAAGTGAGATCACTAGATGATATATTGATTACGAGATTTTCCCTTTGCTTCTCAAGGTCCTGGCTTCCTGTTCCTGTTCGTTTTCTCTGGCTCCTCCTTTCTTTTTTAGGTCTGGTGCTCTTCCTCCTGATTGGCCCTGCTCTAAAAAAGGACCAGATTGTAAATGTGAAGATTGTGCCTGTTTAGCAGAGGAACCGGTTCTTTTCTTGGAACTGGAAGTGCTGGGTTCAGTCGGTATGACAACAGGTGGTCTAGATGGATCAAGATCTTCATCTGCTACTATAGACTCTTGAGAGGAGGTGTTTAGTTTCTGGTATGGGCGACGTCTAGTGTATACCTCAGCCCAAGTTTAAACCTCGTTTAACTTGTAATCAATAGTGTCTCGTCTGAATTCCTCAGCTTTCTTTCTTGTATGTCCTTGCCATAACTCTCAAGTTTGTTGTTGAGATCTTCCAGGGTAGCTTGCCAAAATCCTGTTTCGCATCTACTAGATAGATCTTCTTTGATGACGTGAATTTCTTCTTCTAATTCTTTATCTAATTCTTTAGTTGTCTAAACTATTAAAGAATTAGAAGAAGAAATTCACGTCATCAAAGCAGATTTATCTAGTAGATGCGAAAAAGAATTTTGGCAAGCTACCCTGGAAGATCTCAACAACAAACTTGAGAGTTATGGCAAGGACATACAAGAAAGAAGGCTGAGGAAATTCAGACGAGACACTATTGATTAAAAGTTAAACAAGGTTTACACTTGGGCCGAGGTATACGCTAGACGTCGCCCATACCAGAAATCAAACACCTCCTCTCAAAAGTCTATAGTGGCAGATGAAGATATTGATCCATCTAGACCACCTGTTGTCATACCGACTGAACCCAGCACTTCCAGTTCCAAGGAAGGAACCGGTTCATCTGCTAAACAGGCACAGTCTTCACATTTACAATCTGGTCCTTTTTTAGAGAAGGGCCAATCAGGAGAAAGACCACCAGACCTAAAAAAACAAGGAGGAGCCAGAGAAAAAGACTAAGACAGGAATCCAGGACCTTGAGAAGCAAAGGGAAAATCTCGTAATCAATATATCATCTCGTGATCTCACTTTAGCTCAAATCAACGTTTTGAATAAAGGCACAACTTTCGTTCCGATTTACCACACTAATCATCTGGAATTGGAAGTCTCTACTTTCAAATTTATGCGGAACTTGAGGTTAAACATTTTTTTGCCAACGTTGTTCCCACACTTGAGGACACCACATGCCTTTACAAGAAGTTGATCCTGAACTTCAATCCTTTAAACCGAAAAGTGGGTTTATGGCACCTGTTTCACATAAAGTACTTGATACCTTTGAAAATCTGATCAGACATGATTTTTCTCAGCTCAACTTGCATCCTCAAGTTCACTCTAATTTAAAGAAAGATGAACATAACATCCTGAGACATCTGAGTAAGGATGAAACCATAACTTTTCAAATGGCTGACAAGGGCGGTGCCCTTGTGATTATGGATACCAGCTTCTACAAGCAAAAAGTCTTAGAACATTTATCAGATAGCACCACATTTATCAAGCTAGACTCTGTTTCCAACTACAATGATAATGGATACCCTCATTCAAATATTGGATCACACTGAGTGCATGTCCTGGATTAATAACGACTTATGCAGCATTTTGACTTTTTTCACATCCCGGGAGACCGAAGTTGTATATGCTTCCCAAAATCCATAAAAGTCTCATTAACCCTCCCTTTCGTCCCATTGTTTCCGGGTAAGATTCTATTTTTGCTCCTGCCGGATGTCTGGTTGATCATTTTTTGCAAAAATTCGTACAAACTTGGCAAAGCTACATCAAAGACACCACTCATTTTCTTAATCGTCTCCAATCAGTACAAGAAACATTCTCATCTTCTTGGCTCATGTGCACAATAGATGGTACATCATTGTACACATCCATTCCATTGAAAGACGGCATAGAAGCCTGCGAATGGGCGCTATTGCAGTTGCCTAATGTAAGTGTGAATAATGTTTTTTTACTGGAGCTTCTGACATTCTGTCTCCCACACAGTTACTTACAATGGAAAGATGACTTCTATTTGCAAGTCAGTGGAACCTCAATGGGCTTTTCTGGGGCCCCTTCATTTGCTAATACCTTCATGTCTTATTTTGAGAATGAACATATTTTTAAAGAGGAGTGTTGGAGTCGCAACCTGGCATTTTATGGTAGGTTTATCAACGACATTTTTCTGATTTGGAAGGATCCTCGTAAATCTTTGGAGCACCTCATTTCAGAATTGAACATGAAACATGAGAGGATCAAATTCCCACACACTGTAAGTAAAGAGTGTATTCCTTACCTAGACGTTTTGATACACAAAGGCAATGACTGTTTTGAAACTTCAGTTTACACGAAGCCTACAGACAAGAACAATTTTTTGTTGTTCTCCTGTTTTCATCCTCCAAAATTGTTACAAAATTTACCATAATCACAGATGCTTAGGATTAAGCGGATCACCTCCAATCCGGATAAACTTGCAGTCAATCTAGGTGAACAGTCTAACAAATTCAAACAACGAGGTTATCCTCACTCTGTAGTTTCGGCGGCCACTACCAAAAAAGAGTTACAAGACAGGAGCAACTTATTGAAAACTAAAAACAGGAGTGAGAAGCCAAGACATGTTTTTGTCAGCAAGTTTTCGACAAGATCAAATGTCATAAAAAACATTATTAAATCCAGATGGGAAGTTCTCAAACAAGGACCGGATTTCAAGGGACTATTTTCGGATCAACCACTTTTTGCATATACTCGCAGTAAAAATATGAAAGAAATATTGACAGCTACACAAACTAAACCACAGACATACCGTGGTATGCGCAAATGCTATAATTGCGTACATTGTAATAACGTGATTGAAGGGAATGTTATTCCACATCCGCATTCTGGCAAGAACATACCACTCAAACATAATGGAGACTGTAATTCTAATAATGTGATTTACACCATCAAATGTCCCTGCGGACTATTGTACGTAGGCAAAACATCACGTAAAGTCAAAGTCAGGATCAGTGAACACAAAAGTACGATTCGTAATCGAAGTACCAAGACTCACTTTACAACACATTCGACAGAACAACACCACTCAAATGCCCAATTACGATTCACTATTTTAGAAACATTAGCTGTCAGAGCAGGTCAAGACAACGACAAACTTTTATCTCAAAGGAAAGCTTGGTGGATCAAACACTTGCAGACATTAACCCCAGGGGGACTCAATGATAGAATTGAACTACTATGCTTTCTTTAGAGATGTCCTGTCTATACCGCAGCATTGTTGTTACCAGACTTTGTTCGTAGTAGTTTGTACGTGTGATTCTCACTTAGTCAATAATACTGTCACATCACCATTTTTCAACTGTTCTACTTGGCACTTTTTTATTAATGTTTTCACTCCACAATGTTTTGATTTTCGTTTTTGAGTTTTATTTGATTGAGAGGGAGTATCTCTATCCCGTTATTTGGGCACTATTTCGTATTTTCACATTGTAATTCCGTGTGAATTTTTGCACATATTAACTCTTCTAGTTTTCACCATATTTTGGATCCTCTGCATTCACAATACTGAGATTCATACTCACTGCTGCTTCAGATTCACAGTTTCCCCACATTTGCACATTCTAAGATGGCGCTTGCGGTAGTCCACTTTTGCTGCCTACTTCAGTGTCTTTTATTCACCGCACCACCGGGGGAGACACACACGCTTCGCGTCTTGGCACAACGGTTGCGTTTTCCATTGAGGCTGGTCATTTTTATCAGGTCAGTTTCGTGATGTAGATTGGTTATTACGCTCAGTTTTCAGTGTCTTTTTTTACATTTACGTTAGACTTTGCTCTGTGTATTTATTTTCTTTCGCAGATGGCTCACTAACTTCAGTGTACGCCCTTCTCTGTTAGTAACAGTGCACGTTTTTGCAAGTCGGAGAACTCCATGCTCGCTCATTTCCAGGTAAATTTTTCTTTGTCGGATTGCCCACAAAATACAGTCACTTTAGGAGATTACATTGCATCAAAGCTACATTACTGATTTCTTTATAGTGACAACGTGCTCCTATTTGTATTCAGTATCAGCACCAGAAGCCTCTCTAACAGTAGCACAGTAAGTTCGGCAGGGTAGCAGCGTCTTTCTTTTTCACGTATTCTTTTTTCACACACACAGTCATTTTGTAAATTTTTTTCTTTAGTGAGTGGAGTCACACGCAGAAGACTCTATACATTTGTCAGGTAGCCTTCAGTTTTTTTGGATTCTTCACGTTATATTCAGCTCCTTTCACTCGGCCCAGTACACTAGTGAGTGTTTTTTCCTCACGCATATCTAGAGTTTCTCACTTGCCTTGGTTTTTATATCACAGAGTTTAATTTCACTTTCTCTGTGATTGGTTCACATGGTTGCTTGCATCATTAAAACGCTTGTTTTTACACTCTGAATTCAGGGGTGTAGACTGTTTGTCATTTATGAAAACGGTGGTGGCTTTTCTGATCAATATGGTTGTTTTCTTTTTGACTAGTAATTGTCACACTAGCAGTATTTTTGTACGGTGTAACTGAATTTTGGGCATTGTTAATTTTCTTATTTTCATTGTTAGTATATTTCATGTAGTACTATGTCAATGTTTTCTTTTCAATTTTTTCCAACAGTGCCCCTGAAGAAGGGAAATCCTCCCAAAATGCATTGGGCATTACTGAGTTTGTAGTATATTTGAAATATTCATGATGTAAATTTGTTTACGGATTCAATCATATGTGTGACTCGCAATATCTTAAAGTGTTTTTGTATGTTAAGTTAATACAAACTGTTTTCTGATTTTTCATTTTGTGTCTCTGAGTAATTCACGTATAGTGCAAAGCACAGTAGACTTCAGATTCCTGTTTCATGTTTAAATTATTTGTCGCATTTCTTGTATCAACTGTTTAACATAGAGATTTGTTTATACTTTAATTCCGCAGTGCACCTGGTATACTAGTGGTTTTCTCTATCTTATTTTCTTAATTTTGGGCTGGCAACCCTCCAACCAGGTCAGCACGCCACCTTCGAGTACATTGAGAGGATACTGGTTCTCATTGTTTAAACTGGGTATGCACAGACCCTCTTAGTTATATCAATTAGTACACATCTGCCATAGTTGCCCCATAATGCAAGATCTGCTGCATGATCTGACCATTTAAACTAATAAATTGTTTGTAGCTCAAACATATCAAAAAAATGCGACTTGTGTTGCTGCGGAGTGGATGGCCTATTGCAAACGTTGACTGGTCACCTTTCTCACTGCTGCGTTTGTATGTTACACTGGTACTAATAAGGCAAAATCTTTCCAGAGACTGGTAGCATGTGTACACACGTCAAAATAATAAAATATCTGAAAATATACTGCATTACACTGCAGCCTTTTTTTTAATGCATAATTTAGTCAACACTACGGCATAATGTTGTCATCCTTTGCTACATAATTAATTACAGTGGCCCCACAGCAGGCAGCACATGTTAAAAGTGATTGTAAATGAAGCAGGGAGACTGTGAAGTTTGCAAACTTAGTTTGGTGTGCGTCCAAATCCTGCATTGTCAATCCCTAGTGAGTTGCAGCTACTACTGCTGAAACAAGGCCAATGGAGGTACCTATGGGTGAGGCAGACTGGCCTCAAGGGCAGGGCCAGCCATAGCACTGGTGGTGTCCTGTGCATTAATGTTTGTTAGTGCCCCCCAATGACCACCTCTGCCATGGATTCCTCCACTACCACCCTTTAAATGTGCCCCCCCAAGTCTCCATGACCACTCTCTCTCAGATGCAATTAATTTGATTTACAGCGCCACTCATACCATTGTAGGGTTTCAGAGCACTTTACATCACACACATTACACAGAGACAATTAATATCTGTGTAAATCACTGTATAGAAAATGTTACATAAGACAAAGGACTACAAGGTGTAGGAGTCACATGACAACCTTAGTAGTAGCCCGTATAGTTTTATAGTGATTGGTCTGGAGAAGCACAATACCCGGAATTTAAAACGTAATACCATGGTTGGGGGTTCTCCTTAATAATCAGAATTGATTTCTGTCCAAAAGAACACTTTTTGGGACATTAGGATAATCAAAGACTGGGAGGGGGAAACATAACTCTCTAATTATAGCTTGCAGTTTGTATGCAGGTCTTAGATGACAGTTAATAGCTCACTGTTCTAAGTTAGGATTTTTACTTATAAACTGCAAGCAACAAAAGGATCTCTCTGATAAAAGCAGTAGCCCGCTGACCTATTTACATTATGTGCACTTTGTGATCAACATGGCACATGTTCTTTGCAGCCGGTACATTAACCCTCTGAGCTACCTATCCATGATTCAGAACTTCCACTAGACAAAATTCTGATCTCTCTCTATGAAGAACATTAATCACCAAAGTCATGACATTTTTATTGTTGCCAGGAAGGAGGCAGCAAGCATCTTTAAAACCATAATATACTTGCAAACATGATGCCTCCACCTAAAGTCAGCACCCAGTGCGGTCACACTGGTTGCACCGCCCCAGAGCTGGCCCTTCTCAAGGGTCCTGTGACCTCAGTGACTGTTGTTCTAGGGTGTGCTGCTTCATAAGCCTGCCCGCAAGACTGGAGGTGAACTTCAGTAGGGATAGTGGTGGACAAGCCTGAAGGTTAACCTACACTTGTCATGCTAGGGTCCACCTGCTGGTGCGAAGACACCAGGGCTTCTAAGGTGTTGCGAAGCCTTCTCAGGTCTAGCAGAGAGTGGTCTGGTGAATTAGTTATTAAGGCTGAACCTGGTTCCCAGGTCCAAATTCAGCAGCTCTGACCATAGTTCCACATCCACTCCCCTACTGAACACCGTACTGCCCGACAGAGAAAAACTCCCACGGTCTTCAACTACAATCCAATTGTTGCCCGCTATAAACACCTGGATGCGGCTCAATTTAAATTACGCACTAGACAAGAGCAATATGCGGCCTACAAAAAAAGTAACTGCAAAAACAACAAGTGATGGACTGAATGTGGATCAATGTCACACACTCCCCCAGTCAAAAGATCTGGGCCTAAATCCATCGTTTTTTTGCACTCCACACCACCCTGGGTTAGACAATGGCGATATGCAAATCAGCTCTGACCCTGTTGCCCCAAGGGAACAGTCCAGTCCGAACTACAAAAGCCATGTCCTTCCCAGAACAAAATCAAGCACACGAGGACCGGACCGGTTTCGAGGTAACACCTCTCATCAGCCCGGCTAGCTTGACTCCAAGTGGTGTGGAGTGCCTGGGACCCACGTCTGGGCATCCCCAGCGCACTTAGGGCGGCAATTGCAAAAACAACAAGTGATGGACGTGGGTCCCAGGCACTCCACACCACTGGAGTCAAGCTAGCCGGGCTGATGAGAGGTGTTACCTCGAAACCGGTCCGGTCCTCGGATGCTTGATTCCGTTCTGGGAAGGACATGGCTTTTGTAGTTCGGACTGGACTGTTCCCATGGGGCAACAGGGTCAGAGCTGATTTGCATATCGCCATTGTCTAACCCAGGGTGGTGTGGAGTGCAAAAAAACGATGGATTTGGGCCCAGATCTTTTGACTGGGGGAGTGTGTGACATTGATCCACATTCAGTCCATCACTTGTTGTTTTTGCAATTGCCGCCCTAAGTGCGCTGGGGATGCCCAGACGTGGGTCCCAGGCACTCCACACCACTGGAGTCAAGCTAGCCGGGCTGATGAGAGGTGTTACCTCGAAACCGGTCCGGTCCTCGGATGCTTGATTCCGTTCTGGGAAGGACATGGCTTTTGTAGTTCGGACTGGACTGTTCCCATGGGGCAACAGGGTCAGAGCTGATTTGCATATCGCCATTGTCTAACCCAGGGTGGTGTGGAGTGCAAAAAAACGATGGATTTGGGCCCAGATCTTTTGACTGGGGGAGTGTGTGACATTGATCCACATTCAGTCCATCACTTGTTGTTTTTGCAATTGCCGCCCTAAGTGCGCTGGGGATGCCCAGACGTGGGTCCCAGGCACTCCACACCACTGGAGTCAAGCTAGCCGGGCTGATGAGAGGTGTTACCTCGAAACCGGTCCGGTCCTCGGATGCTTGATTCCGTTCTGGGAAGGACATGGCTTTTGTAGTTCGGACTGGACTGTTCCCATGGGGCAACAGGGTCAGAGCTGATTTGCATATCGCCATTGTCTAACCCAGGGTGGTGTGGAGTGCAAAAAAACGATGGATTTGGGCCCAGATCTTTTGACTGGGGGAGTGTGTGACATTGATCCACATTCAGTCCATCACTTGTTGTTTTTACAAAAAAAGTAACAACATCCTGGAAAAAGCAAACACTTACAGGAAATGCAACATTTAGCAAACCATGGGAAATGTAAGCGGGAACAACATGGTAACCTTAATGCTTTTACACTCACTATTCAGAAATCAGTGAGTGCTTTTGCCTGAAAAATTACGGACATGACTACAGGGCCCTGAATGGACAAATTTCAATGGCCATTGCTTATATCCTTACAAAACGTAAGCAGTATCGTAAAAAGACCACACCCCTGGACGCAGAGCCGCAGCACACATTTTGTTTTCCAATCCACACATTGCAGTACCTCCAGTATTGGTGCACTGGTTCCAAGTCCAGGGAAAACCAAGACAAGAAAACAAAAATAGTGCTTCACTGGCAAACTTTGTAAAAGTGACGCTAATGTGTTTCGGTGTGAATAAAATCAGTTTGGGTAGTTTGCTACCACTCTGTCTTACTTTATTTAGTTATTTATCTATTTTTCATATTTTTAGCCTTTTATTCCCAATGATGCACTTTGGAATTAAAATGTCAGAAAAATACGACATTTCCAGCAAAAGCGTCTTTCTTTTTTGAATCCATTTCACAGGGGAGCAAATGAAAGAAAGGTGAGGAAAGAGAGTCAGAACCCCGTCTTGAAGTCACGGTTTTCATGGGTGTCCGCAGGGGGGGGGCAGGAGGGGTGATCCAGGGGGGGGCAAGCGCCCCTCCTTGCCCCCCCCCTGCGGACACCCATGTTGGGGTTGATGGGTTTAGGTAAGGAGGGAGGATGAATGACCGCATAGCATAAGCGGTGTCACCTAGGTGAGGAAGCGAGTGCTATTAAGTACAAACACCAACACATTCATCTGCAGTATCCATCAGGATGTGTCACAGTGATTTACCTAGCAGGTATCCTTCTCCAAATTCTCCCGCAGCCAGGTGTGTGTAGATCCCACTGTTCTGGAAAATGTATGAGTTGTGGGTGCTCCCTCAAAATTTGGCCACATTGTCGGTGATTATGTTGGCTGCATCGCAGGTTACCTGAACATTTATGTAGTGGGTGGATTTTCTGTTTCTGTAGATATACTCAGCGGCTGCAGGTGGGCAGTTTGGAATGTGAGTCCCATCAATGCACCCTATGACATGCGGGAACTGTGCCATTTGGTAAAAGTCTGTCTTGGTTTTCAGCAGTTCCGCCTGTGTCTTTGGAAAGCTTATGTAGTGATGCATTGTGTACATCATGGCATCCAGGAACTTCTTGAAGAAACGGGATAGGCAACTCTGTGACACCCCACTTACCGCAGCTACACCCCCTGGTAACTGCCATTTGCAAGCAGGTGTAGGCTACAGAGCACCTGCACATGTGGTGGTATGGCGTGCACCCTTGGTGTTGGATGCTCCAGAAGTGGGTGCAGGTCCCTTATCAGGTCCAGGATGGTGTGGGGGTGTAGCCTGTACCTTTCATGGATCTCTGCCTCAGTCAGTTGGAAGAGTGTGATGCTCTGTCTGTAAACGTGATCCTCCCATCTCCAGATCCTCACTCCTGCTGCCTGTAGCCGTAGCCGCCTAGCAATTACATAGAAGGCTGCCATAGTGATCACACTGTTGCATTTTGGGACTGCTTATGTACACTGCACCTGATTCCCACCTGCTTTTAGTCAGTGTTAATTACCGACTCCTAAATACCGAATTTCCTGAAATTTGTTATTTCCGAATTTTCCTACATCTCTGTTATCGTTTTTACCATTTCTTATTTACCGATTCGGTGTTTGGATGTTTGGTAATTCTGATTAGGTAAATTAGAAATCGGTAATAAGGAACCAGTATTTACCGATTCCTTATTACCGATTCCTTCCCTACATCGCGCATGCCTATATACCGGTCGGTAATGGTGAAATTTACAGATTTTTATCGTTACCAACCGGTATCTGGGCCACCTACATTTGGCCCAAGGTCTTTGAAATATTGTAGGATTCCTCACAGACTCTTTTTTACCTGTAACCCGTTTACATTCCAACATAGAATGGCTAAAGACTCCTTTTTATTCATATTTCCTGATCCCTCTCCGTCTGAGCTCCTCATTTAAAGCATCCTTAATATTTTGGGTTGGTGCTTTCCTTATAAGTTTTCCTTTATGACTTGATGACATAACATTTTTCCCGATGTTCCACACCACAAGGAGCTTTTCAGTAAACTTATCACAAAAGATTTAATTTCTGACCCTTCCAACCCTTCTGCCACTACTTAAATTCTGATGTTCCTCCTAGTGTTACTTTCCAACTTTTCAAGTTTTTCCATTTCTGCCTTTTCTCTCTACTTCAGATGTACCACTTCTTGAGTATTCTCTTGGACTTTTACCCGTAAATCTTGCATTACGCATTCCACCTCCTGTGGACCCTGGGTTAGGCCTTCTATCTTCTCCTACAAGGTAAAACAAATTATCTGTATCTCTTTTTGATTTGCCTTAGAGGTTGAAAATCACTCTGATTTTCTGAGTTAGTTGGCCGAGGATCTCCTGCACCACATCCAACCTTTGAGAGCTGCTAACTCCCAGACTAACACCCTCTGAAATAGGAGTACTGTCTACACTACTGGTTCCCTCACTAGTGGGTCCGCCTGCCCCCAGATTTGGCTTTTCAACAGTCAGGCCCAAAAAACAATTTTGTGTAGGAACAGCAGGGTGTACTGAGGGGACACCATGGTGGCCAAAGTAAGTGCTCCTTATTTTGCTTATTGTACTAACCCTACCTTCTAAATACATTTGTTGTGGGGTAACACTGCTGTCTTCCATACCTTCCTCCAAACTGTTCCCTGAGTCAATCCTGACTTGTGAAGGTGTAATTTTTTTGGAGCTTTAAGGCTGAGAAACCTTGTTTCTCCTTCGACAGAGATACGTTTGCTTGCTTTGTTAGCGGTTTTCTAGGGTGAAATTCTTTAACCGGGCAGGTATTGCCTCAGGTCTTATTCTGCTTAACTTGCAACTTCACTGGTAACTGAGAGCTCTTTTACCACCTAAACAACTGTCCTCCTCTACCACGTAAAGGGGGCAAATATGGGATTGTAATGTATACCGGTTACCAGTCTGCAACTGCTCCTCTGCCCTTCCTATAATTTTCACTCTAGATTGTCTGTAACCCTCAAGTGATCCTCTGTGAGTCTTGCGCCTTGAGAAACAGCTCACCCTTATCCTTCTCCTGAGATCGTGTCTACTGGCTGTCAGAATTCATCAAAAAGCAATGCATACTGCATTCTTCCTGGTTTTTAGGTCTCGCTACCGAAGCAGCGCTATCCGCTGCACGCGTAAGCGAGTCTTATAGTCGCCGGGTAGCTAGCGAAGTGGGACAGGAGAGGTGCACGAGCTTGCAAAAGACATTGGAGACAATGACTGTGACCGCGCGCTTTAGGAGACATGGGCTGTGAACGTGCACGTCTTTTCTCATGCTTTCACTTTCACGAGCGAGGGCACCTGGACAGCCCATGTGCACGCTAAAGCCAAGAATGCCTCCAAGTGCTGTAAACATCAGCCCCACACACCGGGTTACTTGCTGCCTGCTCTCATTCATGTACTGTCTGCTGTCACGGCTGAGCCCTCGGCTTCGAGCCCAACAGGTGACAGGCAGAGAAGCAAGCAGATATCAGGAGTGCGTGGAACAGCATCACACCTCCACCCTCTGGTCCCGCAGGCTCTCGCCCGCTCTGGTTCGTAAGTTTCACTTAGAGAGCCTTTGCCGAGAAATGCATTGAGACCGTCACCCTCTGCGCTGCCCTATCCACTGCCTCAGTTCATAGAGCGTCTGCAAGCAGGTTTCTTCACGTTTGGCAGCACGCCCTCCCCCCTGTTGGCTCCGTAGAGCCACCTTGCATTTCTTTCCAAGCCTGACGTGTGATTGGCGTGTTTCATATATAGCCGATAGTTGCGCTGGGTGTGATTGATGTGAGGAGTACATGGGCTGTGCGGGTTGCAAGAATGTGTACTAAGTGCTGTGAGTTTACGCATACCCGTGAGTTTTCATTCCCACTATCTGTACATTTATTTGAAGGTGCTTCCTTTGAAAACATCGGGTGCTCGGCTTGGTATTTCACTTCAATATTAAAGGGCTGCAGTATTTCTTTACAGTCATCTTAGATCACGCAATGGAAACTGTTTTTGTCTAAGATCACACAGTGTCTGTGCAATGTTTGTATGTTTTCTGCCATAATGTCAACAGCTCAGGACGTTAATTCTGACATCACATGCATGCACCTTGGCCTGTGAAGGAGGCCACAGAATAGTCACTTATAGCTTGCATCGTGGGGGATCGTTGTGAAACATCCCAGTATATTTCCAAACTAAAGTATCAAAAACAGCCCCCCGTAAAATGGCATTTGTGCTTGTAAATGAATCGCCGACAAAGCAGGGCTGTTGGATATGTGTACGCAGCCACATTTTACGCAAGTCACAAGTTTTTATTCCATTTGCACACTAAGCGCTCAGTAGTACACGTCTATTCAGATTCTCAGAGCTGTGCACGACCTTCCTCCCTGGGCAGTTGCGCATACTGGACTTTGCGCGTGTATTGTGCGCACGGAAGAGGTGCTTACTGTCTCAATGCCAGTCTCCGCAACCATCGTTAACCAACCCAGTTCTGGGAGGCAGGGCCCGTGGAGCTCAAAATTGGGGTCTGAGTCCACGCATTGTGTGCTACAAACTCTATATATATGCCAGCACTTATTCCCGCTGCACCTCTGAAGCCTCACGCTGCTGTATCCTTAGTGATACTGATGGAGCGAGGTGGCAAACACAAAATTTTGTGCACCCCTCATGAAGTCAATGTCCCATAACAAGTAATGTTACTAATTGCATGTTTTGCAAGAATAACCAACCACAGAATAAGATGCACACGATATTTCATTATTATTTTTATTATTATACATGGGGGATACTAATTCTGCTTATATGTCGCAATAAAACCAGCTAATATGTATTATTATTGTGTTGTGGATTAATGCATTGCTTCAATATAAACGAAATGCTATTTAAATGTGCTTTTGTACACGTTTTTGTGAAAAGAGAGGGTTGATTATGTAAGTATAAAACGCACTTGTGTGGCTTATTTGCTAGGTAACGACTAATGGGAAACAACAGCATGGTGGGAGGTAAACAGAATGGGTTTCAATGCAACATGTGAATTTGTGTTTGTTTCTATAATAGTTCCAAAATGTGGCCCCTGAGGCTTTTATGAAAAATGGCTGCCTGGGTGAACTGTAAGCAAGAGCTGGACAGGGCAGGCGCATCAAAACCTGCAAGTCAGAGTGAACTGTTTGTGCTCGATAAAAGTTCATGGCTGCCTAGCCTGGAACCTAGGATGGGTGCCAAGCATGAACGATGTAATGCTCAGAGCCTGAGAATATTGGGCAATGTAACCGTTCGAGGATGCGCATAGGCCAAAGACTGTCCTAAACAAAGACCCTTTATTTTGTTCGCTGACATGTTGTAAAATTAATGTTGTAATGGTGAGAGGATGCTCACCCACCCCGAATTGTCCAATCGGAGTTTGAATAAGTAGTGTAAGTTACATTTTAGATAATATAGGCTTGAGAAATAAGAGATAAAAACCCCTGGATTTGTAAGGTTGGGGTCGCTTTCTCAATTTCCATCGGAGATGCTGCCCGTTTGCTGACCGATTCCTGGATGTAAGAACTCTAATGGTTTTTTCCTATTTGTTCGCTTTGCAGGACTCTAAGTATATGATGAGGGTGTTAGTTAGGGATGTTAGGGAAGAATGAATTTGAAACTATCTGTTCTTTGCTAACTTTAACTGATTCTAAAATAAAGCGATTTTTCTGAGCTCTAAATAAAATGATAATTTTGAAATAAAGTTAATTTTGCTGAATAAAGATTTTGACTAATGCATAAATGTCAGACATAATAAAGTTTTGTTTTAATCAAAATTGGGAAAATGGAATCTTAAAAGCTGGTCTTGTGAGTTTCCTATGCCTAATTTTCTTTCTAGCAGATCCATTGCCATTATGGTGGTGTGTCTGAATAAATAATGTTTAATGAAACTATGGTAAAATGTTTTAAATTGCAGGTGTAAAAAATAAATAGATTGAATAGGTTTAGACGCTCCACCAAATGTTACAGCATTTCTCTATTGCGATTCACCAGAAGCCTTGAAGCCAAGTGTAAGTGAGCAGAGTAAATGCACAGTGTTATGGGCCCCACTGGTGCATGTTTGGTGAGTTTAAAGGTTTCAGGGAAATGGTGAGTGATGATTAGAAATAATTTCTGGAGCCGCGCTGTAGCAGTTATATCTTGGTAGCAGAGTAGTGGTTGCTATGGAAATTAGCTAGGATTATGTATAAGGTGTTATATAGAGTTTGATGTACAGATTTATGACTAATATCTGTTGAGTTTGTATTATGTTATGTGTAGTCCTGAGAAGCCTTCCAAGTGTTGGGTGAAGCCAGTGCCTCTGTCTGCAGACGGAGGAAGTGTGGCAAGGTAAAGTCGCACAGTGAATTAGTCTGTTTCAAAAAAGGAGTATTGTCGAATACTGCGGTGGTATCGTCGCATATCACTGTTTAGGGTCCTTAGGTGTGAAAGGATAAATGCATAGCAAAGGCAGTCTATGAAATCTCAGCTTTCAAGCATAGGGATCATTATGTATCCTGACTAAAACTTATCGCTGAAGAAATTAGTAGGTCTTAACCCGAGCTCGATTGAAGGGTAAAGGGAGTGGTGTCTCTCTTTTGCTAACAATAGAGGAATTCTGTGGTGGGTCAGACGGGAGTGCTGCCTACTGGAAATACAGAGTTCATGTATATTTGAGAAAGGGATTTCTGTATGTACGTGCGTAAATGGAATTGCAATATGCGTTCAAGTGAAACTCTGGGATTGTCTCTAAGGAGGTGAAGAAGATCTCTGTATGTGCTTTCCTAGAGAAGCGAGTTGGTTATTGCCTGATAGAAGGGTAAAGCCAGTAGTGTTGTTTTATCAACGAGTCTAAAAATTCTGAGGAGATAAGCGTTGTCTACAGAATACAGAATACTTGTGTGATTGAGAAATGTATCACTTTATTAGTGAAACAGATTAGTGGTTTATGTAAGTTACTAACTGATTTTGTAAAATATCTTGTAAATACGGCTTTCTGAAAAAACCCTTTAAAGGAGGGGTCAGTCGGCGCTGCAGAAGCCGGAGCGCTGGTGACATTAAAAGTGACGCGCTGGGATTGGTCTGCGTGACCAAGACAGAGTAGGAGCTGATTGGTTCATCACAGAAAGCAGCAGAAGCTATTGGTTAAGCACTATAGTGACGTATCGTGTTCTTACTGGTACATTAGTGTGAACCGCGCTGTGATAGGTTGGTGTTACGAAATCAGCAACAGAATAGTGCGTGATCTTTTAGAGAGAGGAAAGTTTACCGAAAATGTCATACTATTATTATGACGATGACAAGAAGAAACCTTCATGGTTTAAAAGACTGAAAAATGTGTTTGTAAAAGACAAAGAGGTAGTTACTAGAGAGGGAAAAATACTTCCTTCGCAAAAAACACCTGCTTCTTACATGTTGACAAAATATGGATATCATACGTGTGTTTGGTTGGATAATTGGATGCAGTATACCAAGGATGATGGTGTACTAGCTTTTCCAGAAGGAGGATCGTTTAATTTGGCAATTTTGAGAAATTTGAGAGACGAAATGATGAAACTAGAACCGAGACCTAGACCAACTCAGTTTGAAGCTTTGACTGAATGGGAAGATGAAATGCATCAAATGGAAAGTGAGAGGTTGAGCAGGCATATTAGACCAAGAGGCAGAGGTAGAGATTTGTGGGGAGAGACACATGAGACCAGAATGCGAAGATGGAGAAATAGTAATATGTGCGATGGCATGTATCCACTTAGATTAGTGGATGAATATGAGGGTCGGAAATGTACAGAAAAGAAGTAGAATATAGTAACTGTGAATCAGAGTTATGATGACAGTGAATAGGAGGATGCTGTGTTAGAAGAAATATTAAATAGGAGACCGCCCCCATATCAGCCAAGTTCTTTGTGGACTACTCCAAGTGCCCCATCTGCAAATGAGAGAATTAGTGAGACTCCAGGACAATATTCCAGTTTAAAAGATGTGCCGGACAGAGTGGGAGTTCGATATATTCCAAGCACTCCTGTTGTGGAAGCAAGAATTGCAGGCCCTCCTGTACAAATGAATGATTCACACAAAATTGCACAAAGTAGTGAAATCCGAGGTGAGGTGCAACCAAGTATTTCTGATTATGAACGTTCTGCACATGAACTGATTCAGAACCTTACTAAAAACATGGAAGCAGTGACTGTCCCTGTAACGATAGGGCCGGTAATACCAGTGTTTGAAAATCAAAGAATAAAAGAACCAAGTTTGACAATCCCATTGCAACAAGGTTTACAGAAAGTGAGGGGAAATAATCAGCCTGATTTATCAGGAATAAATAGAACTGTTAATGCAAATCCCCCTGAATTGACATTGAATCGAAGTTCATTGTATAGTTATCCGATTGGTGCAGAATCTGATCCTGTAACTCAAGAAAGAAGCCTAGACAAATTAGATCCGATACACAGCCCCGTAGGACCGTCGGATAAGGAATTGAGTGACTGGCTTAAGACTTTAAAATTAAAAGAAGATGAACCAAAAGTAATAGATGTCGCAAAATTAAAAGTAAATATGGAAGAATTAATGATTGGAACAATTGGAACGGATAGATTAAAAACATACCAGAATGATGAACTTATGTTTATGTGTAAAAGTATTACATGGAGAGCAAAAACAATGCATGACCAATTAGAAGACTTAGCTAGTGAATTTGGAGTGAAATTTTCCAAATTCAAAACATTGCAAAAATCATACAGAGTGGATTTGGTAGAAAAGGACATTGAAAATATGAACACAGCTGGGAGAATAGTTCAGATAAAAGAATTAATTGTTTTGCTGCGAAAATGGGGTGATGTGAGTAAGTGGAGACTCAAGTGGGCAAAGAAAAGAGAAGAAATTAGTGACAAATCCACTTCAGCTTTTCCGATCAGAGAACAGAAAACAGTAATAACTGAGTGTCCCATGAGAGAGATACCTGGAGGAGGGTATGTACATGTTCCTTGGACTAGACAGGATATATTGTCTTTCACTAATGATTTCCCGAGATTGAGAGTAAAACCAGTAGAATGGTACCGACAGGTTGACAGATTTGTTAAAGTGTCAAAAGTTTTATGGATTGATCTAGATGGGTTGTTTGACATAGTAGTGCCAGCAGATTTGTGGACAGAATGTAAAGTTGCTATAGACTGGCCAAGAGAGGAATTTGTAAGGGACAAAATAACAGGAGCCCCATCGCCAGATGTAATGAGGAAGTATGAGCAAGTAATAGTATGGTTGAAAAATAAGATACCTCCAGAGGAAACTGATTGGGTAAAAATAGACAGAACCACGCAGGAGCCAACAAAAATCTGTACATTCCTTTTATGAAAGATTGTTGTTAGTTTTCAAACAGTACAGTGGCTATGAAGAATTAAATGAGAAGGACATGAGCCACTTCATATATAGATTTGTATATGGATTAAAACCAGACATTTCAGACATCATTAAACATAGCATGATGGATTGGCAAACGAGCTCAGTTGATAAGGTACTGAGACAGGCAAAATATTGCAGTGAGGAAATTGATGCAAAACAAAAGAAATTAAAAGAGAAAGCCATGTGGGCACAAGTGAAGGTTGCAGAGCAGCAAGTGGCACAGATGGAGGCCAAGAATGTAGGGGATCAAAGTGGGTTCAAAGGCAAAACTAAATTGGTAGGGAACATTGATGAATTAAAAAAGTAAATGCCATGTTTCAATTGCGGCAAGTTAGGGCATTGGAAACGAGAGCGTAAATGTCCGCCTAGAGTTAATGGGGAACATACATCATTGAATCCGCAGGTGCAGTTTGAGGTAAATCAACAGCAGACACAGCAACAGCAGATAGCGAATCAGCAAAGTCAGGTGCCTCAACCGCCACTGCCATACAGTGGGATTCAGCAGAGATACAGTGCAGAGACAGGATTCAGCGGAGGTGAACAGGTAAAAAGACAGCAAAAAGCAAATGCGTGTCCTCAATATTGGCTGCAAGAAGAGAATGGCAGTTAGCCGGATGAAAGTTTCTGACGGTGCCTGAGGGAGGAAGAAGAGTGTATGCTTGGAGCCACTCTTGAGGTAGATCAGTTAGGTCCATTTGTGAGTGGAAAAGTGAATGATGTGGAAATAACTTTCCTAGTGGACACTGGTGCTACCCGTTCTACTGTTAGGTCAGTGGAAATTCAAAATCTTCCTCTCTCGGGTGAAACAATCTAGGTTGTAGGTGTAGCTAACAGACAAATAAATACTCCCTTGACAGAACCAGTTGAAATAGAGATTGGAACATACAAAGATATGCATCGGTTTGTGGTGTGCGACAGTAGTCCTGTTAATTTACTAGGTAGGGATATACTGTGTAAGATGAACTGTGCCATATATTGTTCACCAGAAGGCATAGAATTGCAGACTCCAGATGAAGATAGCTTGTATAAATTGACAATGCTCATGATTGACGCAGAACAAGATAGATTGTTTCCTGTTTTTGATAAAGAGAAAACTCCTGTTGAACTGAAAGAGGCAGTGAAAGAAAGAGTGTGGGATTTCACTGGAAAGGATATATGTGTAATGAAAGGGGTTGATCCTGTGAAAGTGACCATAAAAGAAGGTGTGAGCTATCCGAATATACCTCAATATAAAATGACAGCAGAGGTGATTGAAGGAATTACTCCAGTAATTGACAAAATGATTGAGCAGGGAATTTTAAGAGAAATTGAGAGCAGTCCATGTAATTCACCGATTATGGGACTGAAAAAGCCAAACGGAACATTTAGAATTGTGCAAGATTTGAGAAAGGTTAATAAAATTGTTATCCCATGTTGTCCGATTGTTCCGAATCCAGCAGTGATTTTGTACCAGATTCCTCATGATACAGTATGGTATACAGTGATTGATCTGTGCAATGCGTTCTTTACTGTTCCATTGCATCCAGAAAGTCAACCAATTTTTGCGTTCCGATTCCAAAATCGTATCCTAGCATGGTGTAGAATTCCACAAGGGTACACTGAAAGTCCATCGATTTTTAATCAGCTGTTAAAGAAATTGTTAGAAAACCTGAGTATGCCTGGAGAATCTGTTTTAGTCCAGTATATTGATGACCTACTGGTCGCATCAAAAACAAAAGATGCCTGTGTAACTGATACAGTGGCATTGTTGAATCATTTGGCTGAAGAGGGACATAAAGTGTCTCCATCAAAATTTCAGTTCTGCCAGAAAGAAGTACAATATTTAGGTCACAAGATTGCTAAAGGAGTAAGACAAGTTACCATTGAAAGAATTAAAATGATACAAGGAATGCAGCCACCAAAAACCCAAAGACAGGTAAGAATGTTCCTGGGAATGGTATGTTATTGTAGACAGTGGATAAGTGGATTTTCATTAATTGCGAAACCATTGCAGAGACTGACAAAGGCAATATCAGAGATCCTATTGTTCTGACCAAAACAGAGATGGAAGCATTTGAACAGTTAAAAACTAAGTTGTGTGAAGCACCAGCTTTGGGGATGCCTGATTATGAAAAAGAATTTGAGCTGTACTGCAGTGAGCGGGAAGGATGTGCTCTGTCAGTATTAATACAAAGACATGGAAAATTGAGAAAAACAATTGCGTATTTCTTAGCTGTTTTGGACTCTGTTGCAAAAGCTTTGCCAGGATGTCTAAAAGCAGTAGCAGCAACAAGTGTAAGCCTGGAACAAAGTGAAGAAATTGTGATGGGATTTCCTGTGAAGGTCTATGTACCTCATTCAGTGCAGATTCTCCTTACAAGAGCAAAGACACAGTACCTGACTAAAAGCAGGTTGACCCATTATGAGAAAGTAATTTTAGGAGCTGAAAATGTGACAATTGCAAGATGTGTGCATGTCAACCCATCTACATTGTTACCTGAAACCATTGAAGCAGAAGTGAAAGGTGAGCTTGATCACAAGTGTTTGGATGTTTTGGAAGACTGTACCAAACCTCGCCCGGATACTAAAGATGAGCCTTTGCTTGAATCAGATTTTGTAATGTTTGTGGATGGATCATGCTTAAGAACAGAGAGTGGTGTTCTAAGTGCTGCATATGCTGTTTGCACAGTAGCAGAGGTGCTAGAAGCATCTTGTCTTAAAGGAATTCATTCTGCTCAGATAGCGGAGTTGATTGCTTTGATGCGAGCATGTGAGCTGGGAAAAGAGGAGAAAGTAACCATAGTGACAGATAGTCAATGTCGTTATGGAGTTGTTCATGATTATGGACAGCTTTGGTCCCAAATAGGTTATTTGACCTCTGCAGGAACACCTATTCGGAATGCAGAATTCGTGAGGACATTGATAAATGTGATACAATTGCCTGAGAAATTGGCTGTGGTAAAATGTTCTGCTCATAAAAAAGGTGATGATTATATTACCCGAGGTAATAATTATGCAGACGAGATTGCCAAGCACTCTGCTAAAAACCAAATTTCAATAAATCGGGGAAAAACTGAAGAACATGTTCCAAGTCAATTCAATTTCAATTCAATTTCAAAGTGCTTTATTCAGTATGTATGAAATACAACCATATAGCAACAGACATAATTAAAAGAAAACAACATTCAATTGTTTACCAAATACCATCATTACATAATACAAAATTAAAAATGCAGAAACATTTTTTTGTACTATGCCAACCGTACAAGATTAAAATGCAGAAACATTTTTTGTACTACGCCAACCGTACAGTCATATAATTTACGGCACATTAGGCAACAAATTTCTTAGTCCTAATAAAGTTCAATCACTTAGTGCAAACTTATGCTGGTGTATGTACATTAGTGGCGAGGTAAAGTGCAAGGTGTTATATTATCCTCCCTTTACATTCTTACATTAGTTTCTTGAGACTTATGCTTAGAAAAGTGCATATTTAGCGCTCATGTGCAAACTGGCATTGTAAAGTGCAAAATATTTGTTTCTTTCTTCCCCTGTCGCAATATACAGTTACCCCAGGGGTGCTAACTGGGTATGTGCAAAAATCACAATATAAAGTACGCAAGGAAATAAAGGCCAAAATACACATTTTTTTACACAAAATTTTAAAATCAATTTGAACAATAATAAAAACCTTCTATGAAGTCCATCATAGGGGAATTTATACGATAATTGATTTCCGATGAAAAATACATTTTGAAATATAATTAGCCACATGAAAACATACATCAGGGGTCTTTAAGTTAAATATCAATTGCATCGCTGATTTTGTATTGCGCATATTATTTTTTAAAAAGATGGGTTTCAAATAAAACTTTCTAAAATGAGTATAAAAATTACAAAATAGTAAAAAATGGCAAACACTCTGTATAGATTGACCATCGCATGGGCATGGACATGATCTGGGTTTCTTAATTGTGGGGAATGACACTAGGTGGTGCACAGTTCCCAACCGCAGGCGGGGTAATACATAGCGATGACGATTAATGCTCACAGTAGTAAGGTAAGTTTGGAAACCTTCGCTGATGTTGTATTCCAGGTAAAAATTAATTGTACTTTGTTTTTCACATCTTTCCAATCTCATCCCATCTGCATGCTTAAGGAATGACATTTTAAGCTCTCGCTTTGAAAGCTCTGGCCCTGTTAATAAGTCTGTATATATATTGTGACCATACAGTAATTTGTACCAATACTGTATGTGACTTAGCCAGGGAATGTTTGAGTGGCGGTCAAGCTTTAGGCAGTCAGTGATCACGTCCTGGGTGAATTTTGTCTCTTCCTTTGCCCAGATCGAGCACCAAAGGGCTAGGGGACGCAAAGCAATAAGGTCATCAACATGCTTTATACCAAGCTCCCTATGCACCAATTCCGTTGAGGCTGTGATCGGGACACACAATAATCGTTTTAAAAACACATTCTCCTCACGCTTGATCAAATTGGCACTCTTGGCATTATATCCCCATATCCCGGCCCCATATATGGCAGAGGATATACATCGTGAGTTATATATGGACAGCATCTCACGGATTCAGCGATCCCCTAATTTGGTGGCAAATCTAAAAACACTATTTGTGTTCCTGGTCGGTTTAAAATTGACACTATCTTGTTCACTTGCCCATTTGCCATCTCTTGAAAAGGTGATACCGAGGTAACAAAAATTCTTGACTGGTTCCAATTTCTCTCCATTTAAAAAAAAGGACCTGCATTTTCTTAATTTCTTGCCACATGACATTGTAAAGGTCTTTCCTTTGTTCATTTTTAGTTTCCTGTTCTCAATGAATGTATAAAACCTATCAATCAGTTGTTGCAATCCATTTTGAGTCCTGGAGATAAGGACCGCGTCATCCGCGTATAAAAGGATTGGGATACTGTTACCATTAATAATAGGGGCGTCTGCGTTAGTCTGCCTTAAAATTTCATCTACATGATTTATAAAAAGAGAAAACAGTAATGGGACAAGTACACACCCTTGTCGGACGCCTCTCTTAATATTAAAAAAAGGTGTGCATTCACCATCTCTTCCGAATCTTACTTTGCTGCTCAGGTTAGCATATAGCCTGGCCAGCAGATGGATAACTTCAGTTGGGGCCCCCATTGACAGCAAAATCGGCCAGAGCAGTGTGTGTTCCACCAGGTCGAATGCTGAGCTCAGATCAGCAAAGCACAAGAATAGGTTGCCATCCTTAGCTTTGGTGTACTTGCTGACTAGGAGCTCCAGGTTCACACACTGCTCCATTGTGCCCATCCCCTTGCGAAACCCATACTGCACTGGGGATAGAATGTTATTTTCCTCGGCCCAAACTTCCAATCTCACTAATAGAACTCGACTAAGAATCTTAACTGACGAGTCCAGAAGTGAGATGGGTCTATAGTTTTGGGCTTCGGTCCTGGGGCCTTTTTTATAGAGTGGCACAATGATTGACTGCCCCCATGTGGTAGGTAACCTATCCTCTATGGCCTCATTAAAATAACATGTCAAAATTGGTGTCCATAGGTTTAATTCATATTTATAAAAGTCCATGGGCACACCATCCGGCCCAGGGGCCTTGCCACACTTGCTGCATCTTATTGCATCTGTGACCTCATTGAGGGTCACAGATACATCCATTTTCTGCCATTTAGTACATGGTGCTAAATTATCCATTAAAATTGAACCATCTGAATTAGAATTAGAGTTAAAAATCCCAGTAAAATGGGCTATCCATGCGCGACAACTAACATGTGAGCTAATTACAGGAATGTTATCATTTTTAAGAAAAGGGCTGTTTACAGTTTCCCAGAATAAGTTATGGTCTTTAGTTTCAGCAGCCCTATCCAGTTTTGACCATGCCTCATTCTGCAGATCTTTCTTTCTAGATGCCAAAGCAGTTTTATAATTAAGCCGCTCTTCTCTAATCTTGATTGTATCTCTTGGCTTGGCATCCAATGCAACCTTTAACTTTTTCAGAGACTGAGCACACTGTTTATCAAACCACGTGACCTTACCTCCCCTCGGCTTTCAACTTTTTGCCTCCAAGGATTTCTCAATAGAGGTAGTTATTTGTAAAACATTTGATAGAAAAATAGACGGGGTCACGTTAAGTCCTAAGCAGTAGCTTACCTCATTACTGCATTTGTGGAGTATGTTTGCCAAAAAAACTGTGGGGTCTACTTTAATCCATTTAATTCTCCTGCCATTAGGCCTCTCAGCCACAATCCCATGGATGGGTCTTTCATACACAATTGTTTTCAGACCCCAACCCATTAGCTCCAACGATATACTATTGTGATCACTCACTGGTTGTTCTGTTACCCAGACATTGGAATAAACCAAATCTTTAGACACCAGAATGTGATCAATATTTGAATATGAGTCCCTCCCTCTAAATGTTGTGCACTTCTCATTATTTTTATTCTTCGTGCAATCAAGTAGCTCCAGATCTAACTTGGCTACCAAGTTATTCAAAACACTACCGTAGTTATTGTGTGGAAAGTGGTTAAGCATGGTACTTTCACCACCGGGATGTTCCTCTCGATGCCCACAGATACCCTTTTGAGCGTGACTATATGATTTTAATATTAAAGTCTCCTGCCCATAGTATTGCTGGGCGGTTCCTTGATAGTGCAAGTGTATCATCTATTGGCTGTTCTATATCAGATACAATTACTCCCCGATTGGGCCCCACAATGTTATTATGGAAGTTCACAATAATTAATTCCCTACAGTTACTGTGTGTCAAGCGTAAAATTGAAGCATGCTGTCCCACTTCCATGTATCCACCAGCACTGAACTCAGTTAAAGTAGTGGAAATCAGAGTCAGTAATCCCCCTTTCGCTCTGCCTGCTTGGGATGCCACTGCATTCACACTGTAGGTGGTGTATCCTTCAACATGTATTTGTGTTCTGTGCCATGTCTCTTGCAGGCATATTATGTCATAACCCTGCGTGACAAATTTATCCCAGAATGGGGTGGTTATTTTAGCGGCAATTCCTGCAATATTCCAAGTAAAGATCTTTAAGAAATCAAGGGAGTCGCACTCTGCAACTTCGGGGTTAACCGTTAATGTTAATATCTCAGGATTTAAGTTCAGGTTTATGTCTGTCTGGGTGGGTACACTCAGCATGCTTATATCATTACTTTTATTTTGTTCAGTATAGACCATATTTGGCTTCGTCACAACATGTTCCCTACTTTTACCCCCTTGCCTTTCTTCGGGCAAGGCCGCTCCATCTGATGCGACAACTGCAAAGTTTGGGGCAGGGGATAGAGCCCTCAGTCAGTCATTCTCATCAAGGGAATTAAATACCTGGAATCTATTAAGAGTCGGGATCGCAAAATGGTCATATGACAGTGCAGCTGGAGCATGATGTGTGGTTGGGTGGCTGAGATGTACAGCTCTAGGATGGGTCAAATTCTGCATTATGACTTGTCTTCCTGTCTGGTCCATATAAAAATAATCAAGGGGGAACAGAGTGGTGTTATATTCATGATTCGAAGGCATAGGGGCGTTCAAAATTGAATCTCTTGCCCACTCATTCGCCCTGTAGTTTATAACTATACAATCCCCACTTATCTCCTTTTTACTTGGTCCCACCCATCCTACTCTCTGTGACGAGATGATCTGATTTGCCCCACGTGTGGGGAATCCGCAATTTTTCACAAGCCAATATAAGGTTTTATTTTTCAAGGTCTCCTGATTTTCGTGTTGAGTAGGTTTTCAATTTTGGGACAATTTTGGAACATTAGCGAGGATGGCTACATACGGTCTACTTTCTGGAGGTAAATTAATCATGGCAGGGATAACATAATTGTTCTGATACCTTAGTGCTGGCGGGTTCGTGTTGTTATATATGTGATCACCCCTCTCCCTTCGTCCCATGTCAGTAGCCTGACCCAGTATTCTGTTTGGTACAGTGGGTGGGGGGATCTTTGGTCTACTTGTTGTTATGGCCGGTGTAGTTACTGTTAGGGGAATACCAGGCATTCTAGCTATACTACTTGGCATATTTTTATTTGGCTTCTCATTGGTGCGCTGATTACGCGCGGCTTGCCTTGAGTGCCAAGCTGTTCTAGTATATCTAAATTTGCTATCCCCATTTTCTCCAAGTTTTCCACTTTTTTATTTAGGGATTCTAGCGTTGCAGTTATAGGAGCAATGTAAGATTTTATCATATTCTCTAAATATTGCGCCAGCCCCACATCGTTAATTTGGGAATTTTTTTCCGTTGGGTGTTTACTCTACTGTGCTGAGATGTCTCCCCCACTCTTCCATTATCCAAAGTTGTATGTGCTGCCTTCTTCTTTTTGCACCTATATGTCTTTCTCGATCTGTTAGAGACCAGAATTTCCTGTTATGTACTTGTTTATTTTAGGCCGTATATGCCCATGATCACTCATACCACTCAACATACTGGTGTTAGTTGAGTCAGCAATAGGAATAATATCGTTATTGTCACCTCCTTCTAACTCCACTATAACACCAGGTACATCGGTCAATATTGGAGGAATACCACTTGTCGACAGATTAGGGGTTAGTGATAGTCTGCTCTCCCTAACAGAAGGCACATTAACCTGATTCAACTCATTCCCAGGCAAACCTGCGTAGGACAGTAATATTATCGAGTCATGAGATGATGTTGTTACATTGGTGGTATTTACAGGGGAGCCGACTACTTGCAGAGGTTGTGTTATGGGGCACATACTCGGTGGTAATGATAGCCGTCTCTCAGGTTTTTCAATAGCATTCACAACAACCCCAATTGTTTGCTGCAACACTCTGTCAATAGCGGTTAAGGTAGGGAGTGGGGTTTGAGCCAATGTGAGTTTCTTACTTACAGATCGCGTATGTATAGGAGTCTTTTTCATAGCTTTACTTGGAATCTTTCCTTTCGCCTCCATTGGCACTGAATATATGTAAATGCCCTGAGTAATAGTAATGGTATAGTATATTAATACTTAGGGAGGTGGCCCAGTCCAGTCTCTGTCGGTCTCTCGGAGGGCCTCAGAGGGCCCGCCCTATGCCCGGGCTTCGCCCGGCGCGTCCCGCGCGCGTCCTCGCGGGACGAGGAAGTAGTTGTTGCTTTATGCGTCTACTGGCGCTGCGTGCTGACGATGGGGGAGGTGACCTGGCCACAGGGCTGCTGGGGGATGTACTCTCGGGAGCTCCCGACCGGAGAAGCCAAGCCCGGCCAGCCAGAAGTGCAGGATGGTACGCTGCAGCGGCGGAGCAAAGCCCGGCCGCCCCTCGGTCCTGGGGGATAAGCAGCACGCCTCAGAGGAGCCTCGACAGGCTGGAGGTAGGTTCTACCGGCGTGACACACACAGGTACTGCCACTCGGTCCTCAGCAGTAGCTGTTGCTTTATGCGCCTCCTGGCGCTGCGTTCTAACGATGGGAGAGGTGACCTGACCACAGGGCTGCTCGGGGCTGTAGTCTCGGGAGCTCCCGACCGGCGGAGCCAAGCCCGGCCAGCCGGAAGTGCAGGATGGTACGCTGCAGCGGCGGAGCAAGGCCCGGTCGCCCCTCGGTCCTGGGGGACAAGCAGCACGCCTCAGAGGAGCCTCGACAGGCTGGAGGTAGGCTCTACCGGCGTGACACACACAGGGACTGTTCCAAGTTCTTTGATGCTAACCACTGTAGTTGAGACCAGGCAGGAAGTGAAACAGATGCAGGAAGAGGCAGGAACAGAGGCAAAAGATGTGTGGATAAAATCAGGATGTAGACAAAGAGAAGAAGATGAAATTTGGGTTTATAAAGATGAAAGACCAGTAATGCCCGATAGCATGATCTCAGATATGGCCCGCAGGTACCATGGTCAAGCCCATATTGGAAGAGACGCCATGATCCGTCTTTTCAGGCAGACTTGGTATAACCCAAAATTTAGAATGATTGCTGAAAGTCTATGTCAAAGATGTTTGGTCTGTCAGCAATTTAACCCAAACAGAAAAACTGTTGTGAGTTTGGGGACCATAGGACAGGAGGGTGGTCCATTCACAAGAGTTCATATGGATTTCATTGAGCTACCTCCATGTAACAGACTCAGATAAGTTCTTGTGATAATCTGTTTGTTCTCACGATCAGTGGAAGCTTTTCCAACACGGAGAAATGATGGAATAACTATTGCAAAACTGTTTTTACGTGAGATAATATCACGTTTCGGGTTTCCGGTCACGATTGAATCGGATAGAGGCCCGCATTTCCAGAATGAACTTCTGCAGATGATATGCGAAGCTCTGGATATTCGCCAGAAGCTGCACTGGGCATATAGACCAGAGGCTTCAGGGGTAGTTGAGCAAGTGAATGGAACAATTAAGAATAGAATTGCAAAAATGTGTTTGGCAACAGGAATGAAATGGCCTGACGTTTTGCCGCTTGTCTTGATGACACTGAGAAGCATACCTGATAGGAAAACTGGATTAAGTCCACATGAGATTTTGATGGGCAGGGTGATGAGACAGGCTTATGTACCAGTTAATGAGCTGTTAACAAAATAATGATCATATCATACTGGATTACTGCAAGTGTCTGTCTGATGTGGTAACTTCTGTGCTCCACCAGGTGGGAACTGAATCAAATTCCAAAGAGAAAAATCCAGCTCATGATTTAGTCCCTGGGGACTGGTTAAGAGTGAAAGTTCATCGCAGAAGGAATTGTTTGGTACCAATCAATCAATCAATCAATCAATCAAAGCATTTATATAGCGCACTACTCACCCAGAGGGTCTCAAGGCGCTGGGGAGGGGGGTCCGCTACTGCTCGAACAGCCAGGTCTTGAGTTGCTTCCTGAAGGCGAGGTGGTCCTGGGTCAGGCATAGGTGGGTCGAGAGGGAGTTCCATGTCTTGGCGGCGAGGTAGGAGAAGGACCGTCCCCCTGTGGTGGCTCTTCGGATGCGGGGGACGGCGGCGAGGGCGTGGCCGGTCGATCGAAGCTGGCGTTTGGGAGCGTAGAAGTTGAGGTGGTTGTTGAGGTATCCTGGGCCTTGGTTGTGTAGGGCTCTGTGTGCGTGGGTGAGGAGTCGGAAGGTGATTCTCTTGTTGACCGGGAGCCAGTGCAGGTCTCTCAGGTGTCCGGAGATGTGGCTGCGACGGGGGATGTCCAGGATGAGTCGTGCTGAGGCGTTCTGGATCGCTGGAGTCTCTTCTGGAGTTTGGCGGTGGTTCCGGCGTAGAGGGAGTTGCCGTAGTCCAGACGGCTGGTGACGAGGGCCTGGGTGACCGTCCTCCTGGTCTCGGTGGAGATCCACCGGAAGATCTTACGTAGCATGCGCAGGATGTTGAAGCACGACGAGGAGACGGCGTTGACTTGTCTGGTCAAGGAGTCCAGGATGAAGCCCAGGTTGCGTGCGTGGTCTGTTGGTTTGGGTGCGCTGCCTAGGGCGGGGGGCCACCAGGAGTCATCCCAGGAGGAAGGTGAGGATCCCAGGATGAGGACTTCTGTCTTGTCCGAGTTCAGTTTCAGGCGGCTGTTCTTCATCCATTCGGCTACCTCTTTCATCCCTTCATGAAGGTTGGCTCTGGCGGTGGCGGGGTCGTTGGTGAGGGAGAGGATCAGCTGGGTGTCGTCAGCGTAGGAGATTATGTTGAGGTTGTGCTGGCGTGCGATGTCTGCGAGGGGGCTCATGTAGACGTTGAAGAGGGTTGGACTGAGCGAGGAGCCTTGAGGAACGCCGCAGATGACTTCGGTGGCTTCAGATCTGAACGGGGAGGCGGACTCTCTGTGTCCTTCCGGCGAGGAAGGAGATGATCCACTCCAGTGCCTTCTCCTGGATTCCGACTTTGCTGAGTCGCTGCACTAGTGTACGGTGGCAGACAGTGTCGAAGGCCGCGGAGAGGTCTAGGAGGATGAGGGCTGCTGTTTCTCCGTTGTCAAGCAGTGCTCAGATGTCATCGGTGGCTGCGATGTGGCAAAGACCACGTCAAGTTGTCTTGGTCAGTACTACTGCAGTCAAGTGTGCTGGATTGAAAAGGTGGGTTCATGCGAGTCACACAATCCGTGTGCCAGAACCTGAATACCCACACGACGGTGAAAGTACAACTGACTCTGATTCTGAAGGTGAACAAGAGAAGGATCCAGATACTGAAGATCAACAAGAACGTCGACATCTGGAAGTATCAGAAGCCAGTTCTGCGTCTGAAGGTGAAGATGACAGGAAGATTGTTGAAATACCAGATTCAGAAGATCAACTTGAAGATCGAGAATCGGTAGAGACAAGCACCAGTAACGACGCAAAAGAAAGTGAAGAGGGAGCTGTTGAGAAAAAGAAAACTGAAACGCAAACTGAAGACTCTGGAAGCAGGAACAGAAATCCTGAAACAGGGGAAGAGGAAATAACTCATGATAAAGATGAGATTCCATGTACCAGTTATGAAGGTGTTCCTAACAGAGTAACAGTAGAGAAAACTACATCTGATGAAGACTAAGACATTGTGAAAATCATAATCAATGATACAGTAGAAGATACAGAAAGTGAAACTGATGTCAGTGCAGACAAGACTCCATTAAGAAAAAGCACAAGAAAAAGATCTTGGAGAGTGAAGCATAACACTGTAGAGCCGAAAACTAAGAAAGTTTGCAAAGGAGACAATTGGCCTAAAGGAGCTGGAGGATTAAGATTCAAAATAGTGAATACGACAAAATAGTAGGAAGATAAAGGGAACGAGATTACCAGTCAAAAGGAAGCACTGGGAAAGAAAATAGAGACCTTTCAAAGGCCAAAGAGGGTGAGACGTCCAAATCAGAAGTACAAATCACCTGAATGGACATATATTGTCCTACCGCCAATTGTTGAAGTAAATAGCAGCCAAGAAAATCTGTATGACCCAAAGCCAATTGGGAATAGTGAGTAAAGAAGTCAATTAAGAAATAAAAAGTTAGGTGCTCAAAGTATATGATATTAAAGTAAAAAGCCTGAAGTCCTGTGAGACGGTTTTTGTAAATATAGGAGAGGTAGGAGTTGACACAAGGTCGAAGAAAACTTGTTAGAAAACTTAAATATAACCTAATTTAGAATAGAAACTGACACAAGGTCGGAGAAATTTTGTTAGAGTGCTGAGTGGTGTGAAACTTATAGGTGACATAAGGTCGAAGAAAACGCTGTTAGGGAAAATGGCAATGAACAATCATCGAACGAAATGCTCTATTTTTAGAAAATGGTGTAGATGCTTTACCATTTGTATGGGATTGTTAGTGGTAATATGGATAATTTTGACTATTGTGATTCCCTTTCAAACTAATTTAACAAAATTAAAAATGAATGCAAGCTCAAGTAAGCAAGTTGAGAAAGAAAAGGTACCTGAGACTCATGTATATAAACCAGAATTGCATCAAGATAAGTCTATTAGTGATAACAGTAAGAACAGTTTTTCGAAATTACTGCTTGAATACATTAAAACAATGAACATGGACGACTGCTATGTTGTGTAAAATTGCCATCATCAGTGTCAGAAGGGGTGACTTATCATCATCTTCCTCTTACATATGGAGTAACTTGTAGTGTAATTGCAAGTTTGTTTTATAAAACTGGAAAGCTGGAATATCAACATTTCAATGTGGATGAAATATTTGCAAAACTAAAGATTGATAACACACTGAATAAGAGAAAGCATGCGGAAGTGATGGGGGAGTATTTTATAGAAGTAGATGAGTTAACACATGAGTATGCTTTTACCCATAATTTGACATGTAAAATGAGAGTGGAGGAGAAAGCTTTTTTAGGTCTCGGCTATAACGCGCTGAAAGCGCGTTTTTACCAGAGAACTATTGTCGGCGTCTCAGCAGTCTGAGACGCCGAAGTGAGACAAGACCTGGCCGCACGCAGCGTTTTCCCATAGGATAACGTTGTGCGTGCGGCCAGGTCTTGTATCCAGAGCATGCGAATGCAGCCCGGATTGCGACGCGCGCCTGCTGGTATGCAAGGGGAGTCTGCATACCAGTGCACGGCGCTGATAACACACACATGGCTGCCCCTTCAAGCACGCTTCTTTTCTTCATCCGCCGCCTACGCTGGTAACGTTAAGCCCTTATTACATTGTGTATCAGAAAACCTACATGTCCTTGCACCTTCTATAATCTGTTATCCTCAAGCATGGCGTCTACGCAGTGACAACTTAGCAAATGCAATTACAATACTTTGAAGTTAGTTAAAAAAGTAAATGTATGTACCGGTAAACAAGCATCGGTGTCTCAATTTGAACCGTTCATTGTCCACGTGCCTAACGCGACCTTGAGGGTACATCAAAGAGCAAACGTTCTTTTATTGACTCGCTGCAACAGGGTCTGCTCGACATAACCTCCTGAGGGGAGTGTGCATAGGTGGCAGCTGTTTTACTTTGATCTGCCGAGCGGCACGTTTCCCATGTGATCACATTTGTTTATTTTTGAGATTGCTCAAAAGTGTAGCGTGTCCTTCTACCGGGTTTTTTATCTTTTATTTTTTATTTGTATACCATCTTACTTTTCGGCGGAAAAATTAGGGTTTGCTACTTAATGAGCTGTACACATTTGTGTAACATTGCAAATTCACCAAGTTTCACCAATGGCAATTGACTAATGCACAATGTTAATATATAAACCGGCACTATTGGCACTGATGCCCATTTGGCCTGAATGCCCTGTTCACAAAGGTCTGTATGTCACTCTAAATTATGTGTAAATGCCATAATACAACCAGCACGTGCTGTTTCCACCTCTCTCATTCGCTCAGCCCCCGTTCCTCGGAGCACAACACTGCCCCCTAGAGGTGAATGCGTCCACCGCCTGCCAAACCCGGCAATACAGCATTGTGAGAGCTTTTCTTTCTATACAATGATACCATTTGTCAGACAAAAATGTACAGTGTTTTTTTAAAGCCATCATGAAAAACCAGTGCTGCGGTTCTTCTGGGGGGCAGCCAGGCTGGTTAAATGAATCAGAAAGCCCTCGGAGATGGTGCGCCCCCCTCAGTCCATCAGCTCCTGGCCAATTATTCAAGGCCCAGCTGCGGGGAAAACAGATGGTGAGTGCGCGTTAGTGATGTGGATTTGGTCGCGCGCTCACGCCGCCGCCCCTGCCACGAGCAGCCAGCCCATGAAATGCTCCACACAAGAGCGCGTTTGGGCAGGGGCGCCATTTGCAAGCCAGATGCCGGCAATTTTCAGAGCCAGCTAAGACGTCCATAAAAGGAAGGAAGGCAAATATTCTCACGCAGAAGTAACATTTACACAGATCCTTGTTTGGGCTCAGGCAAAATGGCGCAGGAGTTTAACTTTTTGGAGTGGTGAATTAAACTGTTCTTTCGTGGGTTTGGCACCGTGCAATGGAGACGGACACAGACACCACCTCTCCCATGCACACACGGACACCACCACTCCCATGCACACACAGACAACACCACTGCCATACACACACGGACACCACCACTCCCATGCACACACGGACACCACCACTCCCATGCACACATGGACACCACCACTCCCATGCACACACGGACACCACCACTCCCATGCACACACGGACACCACCTCTGCCATGCTCACACGGACACCACCTCTGCCATACACACACGGACACCACCACTCCCATGCACACGCAGACACCACCACTCCCATGCACACACGGACACCACCACTCCCATGCACACACGGACACCACCACTGCCATACACACACGGATACCACCAGTGCCATACACACACGGATACCACCACTGCCATGCACACACGGATACCACCACTGCCATGCACACACAGACACCACCACTGCCATACACACATGGATACCACCACTGCCATACACACACGGATACCACCATTGCCATACACACACGGATACCACCACTGCCATGCACACACAGACACCACCACTGCCGTACACACACGGACACCACCACAGCCGTGCACATACAGACACCACCACTGCCATGCACACACGGACACCACCACTCCCATGCACACACGGACACCACCCGTGCTTAATTTGTAAAAAAAAAAAGTGGCAGGGCTTTCATTTGAAAAAAATTAAGTGAAAGTGCACTCGTCAGGAGGCTACTGTAGTTTGCCATACACATTATGCGACTTTGAGCTATTGGCATTGTAAATGAAAATGACTTTTATTTATGTTTTGGTTTTTAAAACCTAAATAAAAGACCTTGTCATTTACAATGTGAAGACCTTAAAGTGGCGTTCATTTACAATGCTAATAGCTCTAACTTTTGCAATGCAGAGACCGTTGCATTTTAAATGCTTGTTAAATATGGTTGAGGAAAGAAGAATTGCATATAAACGAAAAGAGAAGACGAGTCATGAAAAGTCAAAATATTACACATTTGATGATGAGAATATCGAGGATTAAAATGTGAATGTGGCAATAAATATAGATGCACCAATGATGGGGAAATTTTGTATTAGAAGAGACAACACAATGTATGACAATTATTTTGTGGGTGCAAGTCAATGTGAAGATACCTATAGAATTTTAGGGGGTTGGGGATTTAAAGGAGGAGATGATACTGTTTTTCCTGGAATTTATTTTATTTGTGGGAACAGAGCTTATTATAGACTACCTGACCACTGGTACGGGACATGTTACGTGGGTTTGGACTTTCCTAAAATTTTCCATGTAGATAGAGGTACTAATGGAAAGCATGAGATAGGTAAAGTTCTAAGTCGAAAAAGAAGAGAAACTGTGTTAGAAATAATAGGTGATGTATTTGGAGCACTGATACCCGCAGTGGGAATTTCGTTCAATGCAAATAGAATTAGAAAATTGTCCCCAATTGTTGATCGATTATCAACAGACACCGCAGGAGGATTCCTGATGGTGACTATCGAAATGATTGCTATGAGGACTATGGTTTTGCAAAATCGACTTGCAATTGATATAATTTTAGCAAAAGAGGGAGGAGTCTGTGGGATTCTGAAGGTGCAACATTGTTGTACTTATATCCCAAATAAAAGTCAGAATATTGAAAGGTATATTATTAACATTACAGATTTGCATGGAGAAATTGAACCACTGGAGGTTGAGGGGTGTCCTTGAAAGGCTGGGTAAAAGTTTCTCAGCAATTAAGCATTGGTTTCAAGAAATAGGTAGTTCAATTATAGGTAAAATACTAAGTCCAATAACAGTCTTAGTGATAGTGATTTTCATGATAAGAATATGCTATATATACAAAGGTAGAAGAGATTTTAGAAGGTCAATAAAGAAAAGAAAGGAAGCACAGCAGGCAAGAATGAGAGAAAAAAATGAAATAGAAATTAAAGAAATTAAAGAAAAGTTTTCCAAAGATTCAAAAGAGAAAGAGACAAAAATATAGATGACATTAACAAGAAAGGGAACTGAAACATGTTTAAGTAAATTTTACAAAATTTTGGGAGATATTTGGTGATAAAATCACCAGATGAGGGAATTGATGGAGCGAGGTGGCAAACACAAAATTTTGTGTACCCCTCATGAAGTCAATGTCCCATAACAAGTAATGTTACTAATTGCATGTTTTGCGAGAATGACCAACCATAGAGTAAGATGCACACGATATTTCATTATTATTTCTATTATTATACATGGGGGATACTAATTCTGCTTATATGTCACAATAAAACCAGCTAATATGTATTGTTATTGTGTTGTGGATTAATGCATAGCTTCAATATAAACAAAATGCTATTTAAATGTGCTTTTGTACACGTTTTGGTGAAAAGAGAGGGTCGATTATGTAAGTATAAAATGCATTTGTGTGGCTTATTTGCTAGGTAACGACTAATGGGAAACATTAGCATGGTGGGAGGTAAACAGAATGGGTTTCAATGCAATTACTAACGTGAATTTGTGTTTGTTTCTATAATAGTTCCAGAATGTGGCCTCTGAGGCCTTTATGAAAAATGGCTGCCTGGGTGAAGTGTGAGCAAGAGCTGGACAGTGCAGGCGCATCAAAACCTGCAAGTCAGAGTGAACTGTTTGTGCTCGAGAAAAGTTCAAGGCTGCCTAGCCCGGAACCTAGGATGGGTGCCAAGCATGAACGATGTAAGGCTCAGAGCCTGAGAATATTAGGCAATGTAACCGATCGAGGATGCGCATAGGCCAAAGACTGTCCTATAAACAAAGACCCTTTATTTTGTTCGCTGACATGTTGTAAAATTAATGTTGTAATGGTGAGAGGATGCTCACCTACACCAAATTGTCCAATCAGAGTTTGAATAAGTAGTGTAAGTTACATTTTAGATAGATTAAGCTTGAGAAATAAGGTATAAAAACCCCTGGATTTGTAAGGTTGGAGTCGCGTTCTCAATTTCCATCGGAGATGCTGCCCGTTTGCTGACCTATTCCTGGATGTAAGATTTCTAATGGTGTTTTCCTATTTGTTTGCTTTGCAGGATTCTAAGTATAAAATGAGGGTGTTAGTTAGGGATGTTAGGGAAGAATGAATTTGAAACTATCTGTTCTTCGCTAACTTTAACTGATTCTAAATTAAAGCGATTTTTTCTGAGCTCTAAATAAAATGAACATTTTGAAATAAAGTTAATTTTGCTGAATAAAGATTTTGACTAGTGCATAAATGTCAGACATAATAAAGCTTTGTTTTATTAAAAATTGGGAAAATGGAATCTTAAAAGCTGGTCTTGTGAGTTTCCTATGCCTAATTCTCTTTGTAGCAGATCCATTGCCGTTATGGTGGTGTGTCTGAATAAATAATGTTTAATGAAACTATGGTAAAATGTTTTAAATTGCAGGTGTAAAAAATAAATAGATTGAATAGGTATTAGACGCTCCACCAAATGTTACAGCATTTCTCCATTGCGATTCACCAGAAGCCTTGAAGCCAAGTGTAAGTGAGCAGAGTAAATGCGCAGTGTTATGGGCCCCACTGGTGCATGTTTGGTGAGTTTAAAGGTTTCAGGGAAATGGTGAGTGATGATTAGAAATAATTTCTGGAGCCGCGCTGTAGCAATACAAGGAGAGCAGACAGCAATGCACCAGTGCGGCATAAGTGAGAATGCCACCAAATGCTACCACTTGTTTCTGCTTCATGTCATTAACGCCCAATGAGATGCCTGCCCAAAGTGTATGCTCCTATTTTAAGCTCAAATTGGTTTACCCATTCATTACACGGTCGCAGAAGCATTCAAGTCCAGTTTATTTTTTTACATCTGGAAATAATATGTTATATGTGGAGCACCCGTTTTGAGCAGGGCCCACGCCTCGAAACATTTTTTATTTATTTGCAGCTTTTACAAACAGCCACACGCTGCCTTATGACCACTGCAGTGTGCCAGAGAGTCTGAAAACTATCAGCTGAGGATATTTGTGTTAAGCATCCAATGGAACAACGGAATTCGAATCATACACACCTATGCTGTTTACAACGTGTGCTACCTTGGAAGAATCAATGTCTCAAAAGCGGCCAGTCCAAATAGTTGTGTTTTTGTCAGCGATTCTTCAAGGCTATGGTTGAATTCTGTTGGCAAGGTGGGATTAAAGAGATCTAGAGTCTGGGGCTCTTAATGCCCAATAATCTACCTTTAAGTCTCTGCTGACTGGATGTTTGTTAGTGAATCAGCAACAAGAAGGCTGGCTGTAGGGTTCTATCTACAGTCTAATGTGTAGTGTGACCCTCTCCGTCCACTGTCTCCAGTCCTGAAATATTCACAAACAAATTATTGATTTCAGGTGCGTTAATCTAAAATCTATAAAACAAAACAAGCATTTGCGATGCAATTTTAAAAATCAAAACATAAATAAAAGGCATTGTCATTTACAATGCCAATAGCTCAAACTTGTTTCACTGGTGCCTGATACATAAACTCCCCTGTGGAGGAGAAAAAACGGTGTGTTCCATTTTGTAATGCTGAGGCTTCAACAATGCTGAAAATGGTACTGCCCTATTTTTTAGTACCATTAAAAAAAAGCATTTACAATGCAATAGGTCTCGCATTTGTTAGAGTTTAACCCCTTAAGTGCTGCTGACGGCCAATGGTCGTCAGCAGCGCTACCTCCCCAGTGCTGCGCACGACCATTGAACGTCCATTCAGCACTAGTTCTAATGGACAGCGCAGCACTGGGGAGAAATGTTTACACGCAGCTAAGGTGTTAAGGTATTGGCATTGTAAATAACAATAAAAATGCTTTTTATGTATGTTTTAAAAATTAACATGTAAATAAAAGGCATTGTCATTACAATGCCAATAGCTCAAACTCTAGTAAATGCGAGACCTATTGCATTGCAAATGCTTGTTCAATGTGCTGTTGGACCCCGTCTCCAGCTTTCTCAGTTTCCCCTCTTGCCCTCCTCCTGATGTGTACGGCTTTTAGTGCTGACTCTACCTGCCCTGCACTAGCAGTATTACTTCCTCGCTGCAGCAGCACGTGCTGGGCTGCACAGAGCTCCTGAAGCGCTCCTGCAGGCACGAGCCAGGGCAACGTCTCCAGCTCCACCATTCGGTCGAGCACTTCGGCAACGACCCGCCTCAGGATTGAGCACAAGGTGAGGACAAAGGAGAGCAGCCTCAGAACGCGGAGGGAGGTAGGCATTACTGAATCGTGTGTGGCCGCACTCCTTCAGATGAGCTCCCCATGGGCTTACCTCAGCCGGCCTCCATGTTTCCCCCAATAGCTCAAAGTTTTAGTATTGTAAGACCTACTGCACTGCAAATGTTTGTTTTATCATCACTATTAGAAGAGTACAGGTAGGGAAAATAGCTTATGCTGACAGCAAATGCGCACTGATGGCGAAGCCAAAAGAGGACTAAATGCAGCACAGAGTTATGCTTGGTAGGCCAACCACAAGATAGGGAAGTAGGATGAAATGGTTAACAGCCTAAAGCTGCCAGAAAATGATGCAATAGGAAAGTGCAGACTACATACTAAGACCTAAACATCGTTTTCCGACCTCTATGGCTGGAGGTACATCATGTAAAGAAGACAATCCTTCAACAGATGCCCCCGATGAGATGTTGTTATAACATTTATTTTGCTCACAAACCAATGTATGTTTGCCACATGAAATATTCAAGGATGAAGCAATCAGCACGAATAGGGATTATCTCAGCAGGATCCAAGTCACTGAGAGCGCCCCACTCCATTTAGAGAGCACTGCGGCAGAAAGCAGCCTCCGCATATATGCAGCTGTGCACATCCAGAAATTATAACTGCCAGTAGACTCTAAAAATATAGCTACTGTTTTACTAAATAAAATGGAAAAAATGCACTAACGGTATGCTTTTTTGCCAACTCATGAAATTAATTGACTGAGAGATATGTTTTTGATAAAACACTTTGGGGCATATTATCAAGGGGGTTTATCTCCGCTTTTTTGGCTTTAAAAGCCAAGAAAGCGGAGATAAAATTATCTCCCTATTACCTAGCTGTCGCTAACACCAGTTAGCGACAGCTTGTAGGAGATAGCGACCATCTTGGGCTCCACTTTGCATGTCAGTGATATTTATCACTAATGACATGCAAAGTGGGCGTGCCAAGATGTTAGCGACTGAAAACAGTTGCTAACATCGCTATCTCCTATTACCAACTTTTGGAGATATTCGCGCTAAGCGCAAATATCTCCAAAAGCTAACACCTGCCCTGAGCAGTTCTTAGCTATGTTATCCAATGGGAGATGGATAACATGGCTAAGAGCATTAGCTCGGTAATGCATGAATATCGCTGACTTTTCAGCGATATTCATGCATTGCGGCGATATTTATCGCATTTGCGATAAACCTTGGTAATACCAAGGTTTATTTGCAGTAAAAATCGCCGCAGCTCAGCTGTAAATTTTTGTCTCTAACCAAGCAATAGCGATAATTATCGCTATTGCTTGGTAATATGCCCCATTATTTGCTGTTTTATTAGGTCAGAAGAACTCTTCTGACTTTCCAGTGTGATGTTAATCATCAGAAGAAAAGGCAACGTCAAGGGTACATGGAAGCTGCAAATTCACTACTGCAGGTATTCTGCCAATTCTTAAGGCCACATAAAACCAGATGTCAATATTGTCTGTGATATGTGTTTAACAAGCAGAAGACAAACAATGTATAATGGAGTTGTGGTTAGGCTGCAGGTCTGGTCTCTGTGCTTCTTACTCCAAATCTCAGATTTAGGATTCATCACACAGATTTATGCTCATGTGCCTAATTCTCAAACCTACACTTATTATGAGTGTTCAGACCCCACTGGCCTTTATGAGAGATGCCCAAATCAGCAAAACTCATGGTCTGCTTTTCTAAGTGCTGAAGAGATTTCAAAAAGGACTTAAGCCCCCCAGCTTAAAAGAGGGGAGATAAAACACCCTCTGATGCTCTTAAAAATCATACTCCCAATAAGCACTGATATCTGATGTATTTATTTACGCGCATTGATATATCTAACAACAATGTGGTGCACTAGGGCAATGGCGGCACATGTCATGGCAGGTAAGGTGGAAGATAAAGCCATTAAAAGGTTTGTTCATAGGCACTGCTTTGGGTGATAAAAACTGAGTAACCACAATGACACTGCCACACGGACCATTGAAACCATTTATAGGAGTTTAGTTTACACAAGGACGAAAGTAAGCAGAGGCTGTGGTGTGCATGTTTCCTCCGATAAGCACACTCCCAGCCAGGGCGAGCTGTGTCCTCCAAGTAAAGCCTAATGTAATGTAATGTAAATTGCAATTTATATAGCGCATAAATCACCCTAAGGTCTCAGAGCGCTGGCAGCTAAGCTACTAAGCTACTGGAGCACAAACTTTACAACTGGAAAAACAGAGAAGTTGACACCACTACAAATATGCCACTTATCTGGGTACATCGCCACTGATGCCCGAACAACCCTTGCACTTTCCATAGTACCTCCCTCCACCATGCTATCCTCTATTATGCTACTCTTCAACATCCAGGGTAGCGGGTACTTGTGACTCAGCTAATTTCCTTTGATCAGCTTGAGAACATTTTTTTAAAGTCTCTGACAAGTTGAATGTGTTCTCACTGACGGTTTCAAAGTCTAGAAACATTGAATGGGACACTTTATAAGGGTAAAAAGGGCAGGGTCCCACAAGTGATGTGTGCAGAGGTGGTCTCCGTTGTGAAACACATACAAATTCAACTGAAAGCACACACAACGTGCAGAAAATACAAGCAGTGACGAGCGGTGGAGGGTAAAAAAAATAGTTCTCCCACAGAACAACTGAAAAATGAAAGAATAAGGAAACTGTACTTTACTGGGGCACCTAAGCCTTGAACGGAAGTGACGTGACGGCAAAGCCAACAAGTTAGAAGGCAGCAAAGAAGAGCGACAGTGGAGTGAACCAATGGTAAGTAGCAGGCAGAAAAAAAGTTGCATTATTGATTACACCAGGTCTTGCAGACAGTGCATGTGTTCTGCATCTTGACCTAAAAATGGACAAGTAAAGCCTCTAAGTGAAATGAGAACAGTGAGAAAAACCAACACATACATAGCAGACCTGTCTCAGTGCCCCCAAACCAAGAATGTATTTCAGAGGTGTCACACCCCAAGTACCCGCCCTAAAGATACGCCCCTGCCCATCCCATCTGAGCCTCATAGATATCCCTGAGATCTCAAAACTACAGTCACATACAACTCAATAGTATGAAGTCCTCACCCTGGATCACTTATTTTAAATGTATTTTTATTTCATGTACTTTCCTTTTTCTCTGTTACAAGCAGACTTGATGGTGGAGTTGTCAAATCAGTGCATGTGAGCAAGGCTCCATGTTTCTAGTCCTAGCCTTTTACAAATTATTTTATCCAGTGATTGATGGCCTCATGTGCTAAGTTCGAGTCACAAACAGAGGAGGGTATGCAGACAAATTGATAGGGCAAGCCAGAGCCGATCCATAGGTCTGACTTGGCTCTAAGACTCTGCGCGCGAGCCGAGCCATGAAAACATATATCATGCAACAAACATAATGTAAAAAAATGATACAATCTCTTCAAAATTCAAAAAAAGTCTATTTCTTTAACATGTGGAAGTGTTTCACCCTAGTAGGTCAGATAATATCACAGTATAGGCGGACATTTATTAAAAGTAATAGTTTTTAGAAACATTTATGGCTCGCACCCAACAACAATACCATTAATGAACCAAGAGGCAACTCAGTTGTTATGTAAACCCTAAATGTGGCCCATATTCCTAGTATAGACTATTAAATCACAAATAGGAGATGCTTACCCTAAGCTCAAGTATTTAAAGGTGCCCTCATGTGATAATAAAGAAAAAGACGGCTCTTTGAAATAAAATATGTGCCTAGGATCACAAAATCTGGACGAGCAGGAAAGCTGGTGTTGATTCCAGATTATCTGGTATCAGATTTTGGAATTCAGACACCAGATGGATGTCTCTAACTCTCTCGCGTGTTTACTTTAATGGCCACTGTTTTGTCCTTCATTCTTGGCTCCCAATGAGAACAATAGACACAGAGATAACAGACCAACTCAGGGCCCCTCAGACCCAAATACAAGGCCAATAATGCACTTTTTAGCAAGTGCCACACCCCAAACACCCCCCTGACGCTACATCCCTGGTACTGAGAGGAGAGAAGAGGGGAGCAGACCTGCACAATTTTTTTTTGTTCTTTATTGTACGTTTTTACATATGCAAAGAACATAAGCTTATCCGCAGCGTACATTGATGCATAATTTTGGCAACCCTTACTGTGGTGATCAAAATAATCAATACAACAATGGGTCAAGCACAGGCTAATTGCACATTACAAACTAAAATGCAGATACTGAAGGGGTGCACTGAAACACAGCTTAGAAAGCTCTCCAACATAGTGATGATGGGCTCACAACAAAGCCTGGTAAGGGAGAGAACAGATAGCTAAAATGGTTAAGCACATGAGTTCAACTGCAAACTAACATGAGGAGAATATAAGTGCAGTAGAACTAAGAGGGACTGGGGAAGGTCCCATTTTAAGACAATTGTAAATTTGAGCCCAGTTCCAGAGCCAGGAGTATTGTATCCCGAACCAGCCAGCACAAAAGAGTTTCCGTCTGTCCCTCAGGATGACTGGCGCAATCGGGCCTTCCGTGTGCCTGGAGCACATGTCCATTTCTGCTCAAGTGGACTGACACCTAAGTGCTGCGGAGTGAGAGATAAGCCTCAATCTTTAGGACAGGATCTGTAGGTGGTAATGCAGTGACGGAAAATGAGATGAACGTTACACAAGACAGCAGGTGAGACCCAGCAACCTAGCACACACGAAATTAGGAAGAGGCACTCTGAAACACGACATTAAACCAGACGCATGACGTATCTGGGAAGAAGTCATAAAATATCACCGTTGAGAAGCTCCTACTGATAAGCCCCTCCTGAGAAACTCATAAGGGACGAGAAGTGGAGATGGCAATATCTGGAGGAAAAGACCACGATGGGAGAGATCTCCCTGAAACAATCGTACTAAGGAGCGCTCAGCCACCCCAGACAGCCTTCCTAGATAATCCAACATAGGAGAGACCAATATATATCAAGAAGAGTCTCTGCTTGACACCACAGGGACTAACTTGATTTCCTCTTTTCAAAGAGAGAGAGAGCGACACACGCATCAGGACAACTGCAATTGATGTGTGGTCTGCTGTTAGCTGTGGTTTTGATGCTGGGTGGACGTGTAGAAAGCCTGAAACACTCCTGCTTCACCAACTGTATCTGGTCTGTGTAAGTGGGGAAAAACTGGCATTGTTGTTGGCCTGTCTAAACTCGTGCTAAATCTGCCAATGAATTGTCAGTATTTTTCACTGCCCAGTAGCCAAAACGATTGCCACAGCTAGTGGGTTCAATTTCAGATATAAAGAAAATGCATTTTTGCCCTTCAGCGGATTTAACATATGAAAGTGTTAAGGGTTTAGTTTCATTTAGACCTATTGCTGATTTTCTTTCTTTCTAGATTTATGTTTGCCTTCTGGTCTTCAATTTTGTGGGTAGGGGGGTTTTTCTAAATTGAAGGGACAGGTGCAGGAGTTTTTAATGGTTACGGGTTTGATCTCTCAAGAGAACATTTTACAGCAGAAGAGTTAAAGTAAACCTTTCTACGTAAGGTTATAAATGCGGAACTCTGGTGTTTATTGTGAAACTTTAAGTTTGATTAACGAAGAAAGTTCACCGAAAAAATAAAACCCTAAATCGATGCTAACCAATTCTACAACGACTAAACATCTAAAAGCTACTGGAATGCGTCTGAATGGCAACCTGCATGGTAAGAATCTCACTCGTGAAATATCACTTTTCCTTTTAGCTTGACTCTGCTTTGAGAAGACTGCAGAAACAAAAAGTAAGTAAAGAAACAAAATAAACTATCGGCGACCAATGTATTCTGGTCTCAGCGACATCACGTGAGTGTGAAAAGCTCGTGCGACCTTCCAAATCCCTTCTGGACGTGTGCACGTGCAGCTTCCGTTACTAAACAATGCACCTGGAATGTACTCGAGTCCCACGTATATCTGTCGAGCACTCTAAACAAGGTTCAGCTAAGTCTAACTACACTATTATTATTACTTTATAAAAAGCATGTGCGTTTTTAATTATGCCACCTAGCATTCGTATGCGATGTTACAGAGCTATGTAGTTAATGGTATTAACTTTAAATAATAGACCGATAAACGTCTAAATTGATCTACTTGCAATCTTAGAGGTAATATGCGCGTGACATAGCACACAAAAGTATATTTAGTAATCCGCTGGGCTATTTCACTAACCTATAATAATGTTTTTCCTGCCCATGATCTTTAAATGTGTATATTTAAATGAACATTTACGAGAAAAACGTTTCAGGGACAGACATACAATACACATTATAATGACGCTGCGACATCCTACATAAGGAACACCCTTCATTTATTTGACAGGGGTGCACATATCAAATGTAAAACTCAGTTATTTAATGTGATTTTTTTCTACCTGCAGGCCATTAGCACAGAGTCATAACCTAGCACTGCCACTCACTACTCCCGCAACAACTGCAATTTATATGAAAATTAAGCGCAGGAATTAATGTCAGACCATCCTGGGGTTTTCCACTTCATCAGACATCCAATAAACATGATGTTGAGCCTTTATGCACAATTCCCTGAAGATTACTTCGCCCCTATAGCTTATCTCTGCCCTGATATCAAAGATCTCTATCCACTCTTGTTGAATACAGAGCTAACATCATAATCCCAATATTGAGGTATAATCTTCATTGCCTTCTAAAGATTCTTTTAGGTTATTTTGTTCTATATTGTTTCAGATTCATTTAATTTATATTCACAATGTGTTTACTTGAGTTTAAATAAGATTATACACTGAAAGGAAAAGTCGTACAAGCATTGTAATCTGATGATTAAACCTCGAATCAGTACAGATCAAATGTGGATTCTTGCTCTAAAATATTGAACACAGTAGTGGTCAAAAGAATGGACTGTTATAGCAGCTTAAACTACATTTTCCAATCATGCCTTGTGCCCAAGTTATTTCTGATTTAAAATCAGCGCTTGTTCCCGATAGAAACAAAGCACCTGGGAAGGGACAGTTAAAATTTGTGAAATGTATGTAATAGAAATGGTGTAAATGTCCTACACATAAAATTGAACGTTATTAAAATCACGTCTGGGCATGATTGTTATAAAGGAAAACCATCCACATAATTGCAGAAAGGTTGGTTTCAGAAAGGTAGCGAAATCTGCAGCATCGCCTGCCTCTGCCCACCGTGTAGAGCATTTCTGTTCGCTTGAGAATTGTTAATGAATTGTTTGTAAGCATTTTCATAGCCTCAGGTTCTGCCTGAGGCTGTTTTTCTAGCAAACTGATATTTAAGTAATCATCAAAACGGTGTCTCAGAAAACATCAGCTGTTCTCTTCATTGGAAAAAATAAGACTGCTAAATTGGAAATGTAAACGATGAATCATACACTTTCTTATAAAATGCTTCCATGGAATTCTGTAAGGTGATGCTGGTCTGCTTCTTGACAGTCTTTTTACACGATTTTAAATTAAAAGAGTGGAGTATCGTGTATAATAGAGCTTTATGTTTGGGATTACTTTATCATTTCATAAATTGCTTGTTGTATTTCAAGCCTTTTTATTGTGCATTGTTAACGCAATCACTTGTCAATCAAAAAATCCGTGGACCAAATGTACAAACTATTTTGAGGTTGGAAATCGTGTGATTCACAAAATCATAGGTTTTGCTACCACAAAATGGTATCTTTTATTGTATAAAGAGTACTTTGGGAGTGAGAAATGGCTTTTCGAATTGTAAAGTACATTTTTCGGCCCATTCTGAAGTCAGAGAAAGCCATTGAGAATTGTTCCGCAGAGGAATATGTAATAACTCATCGGACATCAGGTAAGAAGATGAATCTTTATTATCATTCAGGCTTCCGCCAGCACGACATGCAGGCACAGAATCTCAGTGAACAGTGTCGCGCTCGAGCCACCAACTGCCAAGTACATTACGTAGGCAGCAGCACGAGAACAGTGCCTCGCGCATTGCTCGCAGAGCGAGCGCGAGGCAGGCAAGCTTACTACATATCTCCTTTCCCTAAAAGGGGAAGAAAGAGAAGAGAAGAGAAGAGAAGAAGAAAAGAGAACCAGGGGAAGAGAGAGGAACAGGAGAACGAAAGGGAGAAGGAAAGAAATCAACGAAATCTAATAGGAACCCTTATGGCTCTGGTGCTCCTTCTCATCACCAAGGATTGAGGAGCTGAAAGCTGAGCACTGGTACCACTTTGAGAATCATCACTAGAAACATTTTTAGTACAATTAGAGTTAAACAGTTTGTCATCAAAACTTTTAACTTTTACCACCTTGTTGACATTCCACCAGTGCTGTCCATTGACACGAACAGCATTACCACAGACTTTGTCGACCTTAACAATTTCACCAAACTTCGCATCACCTTTCTTTACAAACCCTTGTTTCTTAATCCTTATACAGTCTCCCACAGCAAATGCTCTGCATTTCACCCGTTTCCTTTCATCAAAGTACTCTTTCTGTTTGGATTGTGTTTTCTCATTCTTTCTCCTGACCTGTTCATCAATTTCTTGGGGAGTAGAATGGGATTTGAACCATTTGGTCATCCACGCAGGCCTAAATTCAGTGCATGGTTTCCTGCCTCTGAGTAGTTCAAAGGGTGACACCCCTGTGGATGAATGTGGAGTGGTCCTGTAGAACCACAGCATGGCTCTCACACTTTGGGGAACGTCTTTGTTGTGAACAATAGCCCATTTGACACAATCACCAATAACTCTGTTGAGTCTTTCCACCAAACCATTGGTTTGAGGGTGGTAAAGGGAACTTCTGTGGTGTGTGATGGCAGACTCTTTAAGAAAATCTTCCACTTCTGTGGACACAAACTGGACACCATTGTCCGAAATGATAGAAAGAGGAAACCCTTCTCTCATGAAAACATCTTTCATGAAGCCAATGATCTCTTTCGAGTCAACTTTGGATACAAACTTAGCCTCTGGCCATTTCGTGTAATAATCCATCATTACAATGGCAAATTTACACTGATGAGGTAAACTGTGGAATGGCCCTAGTACATCGATGCCAAGTTTCTCCCACGGCGCACCTGGAAGAGGTATGGGCGTGAGCGGGGGACAGGCTGTTCGAAAACTTTTATCACTAGAGGAACAGATAGTGCATTCTTGCACCATGGCATCAATATCTTTGTCCATCTGAGGCCACCAAAAGTACTCTCTTACCCTACGCTTAGTAAGTGTGGCCCCGAGATGTCCTTCATGAGCTTGGGTTAACAGTGTGGCTCTAATTTTCTCGGGGGGAACCAATTTCTCTGTTCTAAAGACTAGACCATCTTCGATGGACAGTTCATCACTCACTTTCACATAGGGCTGCAATTCAATGCGAACATTTCTTTCCCTCGGCCAACCTTGGACAATGTGTTTTTTAACGTCTTTCAGAGTTTGATCACTTTCTAAAGCTTCCCTCCAACCTTCTTGCCCCACAGAACATACATGTGACAATTCAACACTGGCAATAATGCAATCTTCACCATCATCATAACAACAATCATCATTATCCGGTGTGGTCTTGCTAGTGGAGGAGGGTAAACGTGACAAAGCGTCGGCTCTCACATTTTTGCCCCCAGCAATGTGAACAACATCAAAATTGAATTGCAATAACTTGGATGCAAGGCGAGCAATGCGGGGGGTAGCACTGCGTCCTTTAGTATCACCTAGAATAGACACTAAAGGTTTATGGTCTGTTTGGAGAGTGAATTTGCGCCCCCAGAGATAATTTTTGAATTTCTCAATGCCCCACCAACATGCAAGGAGCTCTTTCTCAATCACAGAATAATGGATTTCCGCTTCTCTAAGTACCCTGGACGCAAACCCAATGGTATGTTCACTTCCATCAACATCCTGTGTCAATACAGCACCCAATCCATAGTTACTGGCATCAACAGTCAAAGTGCAAGGGACATCCTGCACGTAAGGTTTCAAAGCACTAACAGTGCATAACTTATCTTTGATCCAATTAAACGCCTTACTACATTCTTCATCCCACACAAACTCACTTTTGTCTTGTAACAACTTAGAAATGGGACGAATGTTGGTGGCATAGTCTTGGATGAATCGTGAATAGAACTCCGTGAGGCCTAAAAGTGATTTCACTCCTGCTTTGTCTTTAGGAGCTGATGCATCTACAATTGCTTGGACTAAACTGGGTTTAGGTGCTACTCCGTCACTAGAAATGGTGTGACCCAGATATTCCACACTGTCTTTGGAGAATACACACTTGTCTCTTTTAAGTACAACCCCATGGTCTTGGAAAATTGACAATATTTTAGATAACACCTGGTCATGTTCCTGCTGATCCTTGGCATATATGAGGACGTCGTCTTGAAATATGGCAACACTTTTGATTCCTTTGAGAAGGTTGACCATGACTCTCTGGAAAACCGAGGCTGCCGACGCAAGGCCAAAAGGCATGCGGCAGAATTGATACAATCCAGATGGTGTGTTGAACGCGGTGAAATGGCGTGACTCTTTGTCAAGTTCGACTTGATGGTATGCAGAGGCCAAGTCGAGTTTGGTGAAAACTTTAGCCCCCGCAACTACACCTAGCATTTCTGTGATGTTGGGCAACGGGTGTGAGTCTACCCAAATCACTTTGTTTAAGTTGCGCAAATCAATGCAGATTCTGAGATCATTGTTTTTCTTCCTTGCTACAACCAAAGCCGAAGACCAATCAGAGGATTCAATCGGTTCTATTACACCTCTTTTATGCATAGATAGGAGTTCTTTTTCTAGATCATTCCGGATGCTGAAAGGTACACTCCTTATTTTGTGTTTGACAGGCACAGCATCATCCTTTATTCTTATCTTGTGCTTGAACCCTTTAATTTTTCCAAGTTCACCAGAAAATACTCTTGGGAATTTATTGAGGAGTTCTTCCACATGAGTTTGGTCACGAACCACTAAAATTTGTTCCTTTGCTCCAGGGCGTAGCATCATGCTGAACAAACCTTGATGGAACCATCCAAGAATGTCCAATCCATTGACAGCCACATAAATTTTGCCATAAATGTGCCTGTTTTTGAACACCAGGACGTCTTCAAAATACCCTAGAAGTTCAATGCTTTTCCCTTCATAGGATACCGGTTCGCGATCAGGTGGTTGCAAAGGCCTATTTTCCCACTTTTTTTTAATAAGGATTCACTGATCATTGTTATCCTGGCACCTGAATCCACTAACAGTCTCAGATTTTTATCACCAACACAAATGATAGCATAAGGATCAACACAGTCATCTGGATTCCCTGTTATTATGTCTCCTTCTTTAACCACGAGAACCATGTCTTTAAGTTCACATAGGGTATCATCGCTGTCACTTTCGCTTGAGTCCTTTATGCATGCAACTTGGTTTGGACTTTTCTTGTTTGTCTGGCAGACCTTGTCAAAATGCCCCAATTTGCCACATTTTCGACATGTGGCATTCCTCGCAGGACATGACCTTCCACTTTTAGCATGTGAAGGATAACCGCACCTGAAACAGATATCAGTTCTCTTGAAAAAATTACTCTGCTGAAAGTCTTTTTTCCTCGTCACATTTTTAAAGCGAACAGGAGTCACCACTTCAACATTTTTACATTCAAGTTCTCTGATAGAGGATTGTGAGGTTTCAATACTTTTTGCTATGCGGATGGATTCATCTAAGGTGGGATTTTCCAAAGATAATAGCTTCTGTCTGATGGATTTATCCAGGCATTTACTAATGAATTGATCACGCACTAGTTGTTCACTGAAATTCTCGAATTCGCATTCTGCAACCATTTTTCTCAAAGCTGTAACATACGTGTCGACATCCTCTTCTGTTTTTTGTGCTCTCTTGAAGAACTTATGCCTTAGAACCACGACACTGGGTTGTTTGTCATACCTTAACTTAAGTTTTCTAACAGTTTTTTGGTACTCATCAGTCTCTTCACCACCTTCATCAATCACTTCAGGCAAGTGTTTGAGAGTTTCTCTACCCTCAAAACCCAATGAATGAAGAAGCAAAAATTTTTTTCTCTCAGCTCTAAACCTGTGTGCTCCAATGGCACCCAAATAGTTCTCAAAGGCATCGAACCATTTTCTCCATGCCACAGGTGGTTCACCGGGAGTATCCAGGAATGGAGGCGGAGGGTGAATTGACTGCATCATTAGTAATAAAGAGAAAATAGCGAGTAGAAGAACGTATGCCACAGCAATTTATGCTGTGGTAACCCAGCAATTAATCTGCTTCAAAAATGCCACAGCAATTTATGTTGAGGTAACCCAGCAATTAATCTGCTTCAAAAAGACACCACAGTGACAGAACTTAACACAGGGGAAAGGTCCAATGTGCTGGAAGAACAATGTCAATTATATTGCAGACTTGTGTTAAGATTAAAGCTTGTGCGTGAATTTCCTTTGAATTTGGAAGTTATATTTCCCCTCCAGATGTATATATGTATATATATCGTGCTATTGTATTCCGTTTCCTCAACAGAGAAAAACAAACCACATCAATGTTTACACTATAGTCCAACTCCTTTTAGTTTAGCAGAAAACTGATTTCTCGTGTTAAATTCCCATAGAGTGCACCTACACGATGAAACGGTGACTTCCCCTTTAAGGAGGCTAAGAGGCAGCCATCTGCCGGGAAACTGATGTGGTGGGCGTAGACTTCCACACGCTCGACTTACGTGAAAGTGCGCAGTCGGGAGATGAGGAGGGAGTTCCAGCGTCGTCGGGAAACAGCGCCGATTTCCCTTCCCTGATGTTCTTTCACAGCGCAGAGGCCACAGCGAGGCGTCAGTTCGCCGCCAATTTCTTCACCACACGAGGTAAACAGGATAAGCGAAATGAGTGGGTCCGTTGCGGAAGCCTGAGGTCGTCGTCGCCAATAATGGGTGTAATAACTCATCGGACATCAGGTAAGAAGATGAATCTTTATTATCATTCAGGCTTCCGCCAGCACGACATGCAGGCACAGAATCTCAGTGAACAGTGTCGCGCTCGAGCCACCAACTGCCAAGTACATTACGTAGGCAGCAGCACGAGAACAGTGCCTCGCGCATTGCTCGCAGAGCGAGCGCGAGGCAGGCAAGCTTACTACAGAATATTTGCAAAAATCCTGCAAAATGATACATTGTACAGCATGATTTTATAAGCACATGGCCAAAATGGCATAACCACTATTGACTTCTTTCTTTTTTCCCCTTTTTACATCTTGTTTCTCTCCTTTTATTCGTCTTTAAGCTAGTCCTTCCTTCCATCTGTCTTTCTTTCTATTATTTATTTTATTCTTACTATTCTTTATTTTTTCTCTTTTTTCAATTCAGTCCATCCTTCTTTCATCGCACCTCTCATTCTATCTACTTTTCTGCCCTTTGTTAAATTCCTATTTAATTTTCTGTCATTTCCATCTTTTCTTCCTTCTTCCCATTCTTTCATCCTTTTCTTATTTACGCCTTTCTTCTTATCATCCTTCTGTTCTTCTTTTTACCATTTTTCTATCCGTGTTTCTTTCTGTAATCCTTCAATTCGTGAAGTCACTATGGGGCATATTACCAGGGGCATTATCGCCGCATTAGCAGGACTTTTTAACGCTAATGCGGCAATAGTTTTATCGCCCTATTACCAAGCTGTCGCTAACACCAGTTAGCGACAGCTTGTAGGTGATAGCGGGCATTTAGGGGCCCACTTTGCATGTCAGCGATAATTATCGCTAATGGCATGCAAAGTGGGCGTGCCAAGATGTTAGCGACTGAAAACAGTCGCTAACATCTCTAACTCCTATTAACAACTTTTGGAAATATTCGCGCTAAGCGCGAATATCTCCAAAAGCTAACGCCTGCTAAAAGCAGTTCTTAGCATTGTTATCCAATGGAAGGTGGATAACATGGCTAAGAGCATTGTCAAGATAATGCATGAATATCGCTGATTTTTCAGCGATATTCATGAATTTCGCAGGAATTTTACCGCTTTTGAGATTAACCTTGATAATATCAAGGGGGCATATTACCAAGCAATAGCGATAATTATCACTATTGCTTGGTTAGCGGGAAAAAAATATCGCCGAGCACCGAGGATTTTTACCGCTGAGATGCCTCGATATTATCAAGGTTTATCTCAAAAGTGGTAAAATTCCTGCGAAATGCATGAATATCGCTGAAAAATCAGCGATATTCATGCATTATTGTGACAATGCTCTTAGCCATGTTATCCACCTTACATTGGATAACATGGCTAAGAACTGCTTTTAGCAGGCGTTAGCTTTTGGAGATATTCGCGCTTATCGCGAATATTTCCAAAAGTTGTTAATAGGAGTTAGAGATGTTAGCGACTGTTTTCAGTCGCTAACATCTTGACACGCCCACTTTGCATGTCATTAGCGATAATTATCGCTGACATGCAAAGTGGGCCCCTAAATGCCCGCTATCACCTACAAACTGTCGCTAACTGGTGTTAGCGACAGCTTGGTAATAGGGCGATAAAATTATCGCCGCATTAGCGGGAAAAAGTCCCGCTAATGCGGCGATAATGCCCTTGGTAATATGCGGTATCTCAGCGGTAAAAATCCTCGGTGCTCGGCGATATTTTTTTTCCTGCTAACCAAGCAATAGCGATAATTATCGCTATTGCTTGGTAATATGCCCCTATGTTCTTTCCTTCCATTATCCTTCTTCCCATCCCTCATTTCTTCGTTCCATGATTTCATTCTATTTGATTGCTTTCCTAATTTCTCACCCTCCTTCCGTTTTCTTTTTTATTACTCTGCTCTTCCATCTTCTCTTCTTGCTGCACTTCTTTCCATTCATTAATTTGTTTCTTTCCTTGCTTCTTCCTTTTCTATCCTTCGTTCCTTATTCCCATTCTTTTTCTTCTATGCCTTCTTTCAATCCTGCTTCATTTTTTTCTACCTTAATCCCCTTATTTGCATTTTTCTCTCCATCTTTTGTGCGCTCTCCCTCCATTTCCTTCTCACTTATTTTTCATTGGCCTTTTAATAAATCTCTTTCGCTTTGTCACAGTTTTTGGCTTTTTTGGCACACACCCCACATCTTAGGAGGACCTTGAAGTCACAGATACATTTAGGAAGGACAATAGCACAATGTAATCTGCCCAAGTAGTATTCCATTCAGCTGGTGTAGCAAATACTTGACTATGCCAATGCTATCAATGATTTGCAGCAACAACTGCGGCTGCAAAGCATTGATGTGCTACCGAGATGTGAAGGACGTGATATCATGTGTACAAAGTGGAAGCTGACAAGGAGGGGCAGCTTTCACATGTGAGTGATGGTTGCTGGCATTAGGGAGGGGCAGCACATTGATCCAGGAGGAATAATTGTGTGCGCCCCTGACATTATTCACTGCATGGAAACTTTTTATTTGTGGGATAGGTGATGATTTAAAAAAATATCATCATGCAGTGAATGCAAATGAAACGATCGACAGCTGACAGCTTCGTCGCAGGCCGCCATCCCTGGATCTGCAGCCATTCCAAGGTTGGGAGCAAAAGACATTCTGCCTCATACATAATAATGAGGCAGGAGTGTTTGCAATCTCCTCTCAATGGGCATTTTGCGCTGTGACTGATTACTACATCAGCCTCAGTGCATAATGAAGGTCACGGTACAAATCAGTCTATGTGCAAAAAACACACTGGCTTGCAAGGTTTCCAGTTCTTAATTTGAGCCAGTGGTTTCTGGTATGCCCACCGGCACTCATTTTTGATGATGGCCATTTATTTTTCTGCAACAGAATTTGATCACCTCAAGAAAGCGAATAACACACAAGTGTAAAGAAGGGGGCAGAGAAGGACAGAAAAGTTTGGAACAGGTAGACAACAGGACCGAAATAAAGGGACAGCCAGTGTCTATTTGGGGATTAAAGAAACATGAGGTGAAACCAAGATTGCACAGCCTGAGTACTGGGCACACTGCCATGCAGCAGCGGCGGCTACGGGCTTCAGAGCAAAAGTCACTGAACCTGACCCTACCCTAGTACATCATGCCTCGGAGTCGTGAAATATTTCTGTTTAAGAATAGCAAAGGTCTATTGGCAGGCTCCCTAATAGGCCCCCAGCTTATGGTTCCTACGACTCTTGACTCCCGTCACCGGCAGATTAGTATTTATATAATTTATTAATTTGAACTGATTTGCAGGGTGCATAGCAGTCCCGCAGGGCATCCCAGGGATAGAAGGTCGGAGATATAACTAGCAGAGATGAGAAGTAATCTGCAGGCTGATCAACAAAGAGATGTTTTCATAAGGTTCATAATCTTGACATAGGAAAACATGCTCTTGATGGAATATGGAAGCTCCACAAAACAAGCGCGCTTTACAAGTGTTATAAATAAATAAATAAATAAATGAAATGCTATAGGTCTCGCATTTACGCAAGTTTGAGCTATTGGCATTGTAAATGACAACAAATTGTATTTATGAATTGGTTTTTAAAACATAAATAAAAGACATAGGGGCATATTACCAACAACTAGCCATAATTATCGCTATATTGGCTTAGCGGCAATATTATTATCGCCGAGCTCTGCCGATTTTTATCTCAGATAAACCTTGCTATTATCAAGGTTTATCTCAAAAGCGAGAAAAATCGGCCGAAATGCATGAATATCGCTGAAAAGTCAGCGATATTCATGCATTACCGAGCGAATGCTCTTAGCCATGTTATCCACCTACCATTGGATAGCATGGCTAAGAACTGCTCTGGGCAGGCGTTAACTTTTGGAGATATTCGCGCTTAGCACGAATATTTCCAAAAGCAGGTAATAGGAGATAGCGATGTTAGCGACTGTTTCCAGTCGCTAACATCTTGGCATGCCCACTTTGCATGTCATTAGCGATAAATATCGCTGACATGCAAAGTGGGCCCCAGGATGATCGCTGTCTTCTACTAGCTGTCGCTAACTGGTGTTAGTGACAGCTAGGTAATAGGGCGATAAAATTATCGCCGCTTTAGCAGGAAAAATTCCTGCTAAAGCCGCAATAAGGCCCTTGGTAATATGCCCCTCAGTCATTTACAATGCCAATAGCACAAACTCTCGTAAACGCAAGACCTATTGCACTCCAAATGATCAACCCTCCAGCAGTAAGAGAAACTCATTATAAAAAATAGTGCTTACAGACTAAAGACATAACGAATCAGAAGCTAGCATTTACCAAGGACAATGACAGAAGCAAATGACAAATAAAGGCAGAGCGTCAAGAACATACTCCAATACTGCATGGCTCACGGAGGAGCGTATTTGCTGCCCAGGCTCAACCTAAAATGATGTGAGTAGGTTCTTCAACACCCTGATAGAAGGGTGGAGCAAAAGCCAGTAATTCGACCAGAAAAAAGCACAGAGGGAGAACAGAAAACCACACTAGCATATCTTGCCCATGCACTATCTTCACTTCTGATGTTCTCCCTGGAGATCATCCCACATCAGTATCACAAGGTCTTATGGCCGGCACCCTCCATCACAGTTAACACAGACACCCCAACATTACAGTGGCGTATCCCTAACCTAAAGGACAGTTTTTCTGCCATCTTTAGACACTTTGCGTTACACCATTAGGGTTACCAATTTAATGCCAATAGCTTTGCATTGCCCAGTGAGTAAAAACATCATGTGCTCACAAGGTGGACAGCGAGGCCTAAATTTACTTTAGCACAGTACTGGCGCTTGCACGGGTCAAAGCTATAGTAGTTAGTGCACAAGGTAGTTCCATCACCTCACCAGGGTGAACGATGGAGAAATTTAGTCTTGTGTTTCTATACAGGGTGGCGGACGCAATGAGGACTGGAAAAGGGTCACTGGGTCCATAGTAGCTTTACTAAGGAATGAGAAATCTTACATCTGCACTGGAGTCTCCAAGTTTCACAGCTCTGTGCTGCACTGTAATAGGCTTTTAACTGCAACCTTTTTCAACAACCACCGCTTTCAACAAATTTGGAAAGTTTAAACGTCTATATGTGCTCCCTCACAGAGAAGAAATGTACGTATGAACCAAAAAAGGTATGTGGTACCCACCGTTCCCTCTAGGGCGCGCGCGCACCTCCCCTCACGCCAGCGCACACCGCCTTGTGTGGATCGCGCTCACAGGACATCACGCGAGAGAGTTGCGCCGCCGGCCGCTTGAAGGAAGCGAGCAGTGCGGACATGAGACATGTGAGGAGTGCATGTAAGGAGGTGGGGGGGCTGGTGGGGCTTGTGGGAGCGCGGGGCAGACTGTGGCCTTTTGTTTAAGTATTGCTGTTAATCGGAGCTCCTTCACGGGCTCTGATTAACAGCAATACTTAAACAAAAGGCCACAGTCTGCCCAGCGCTTTACTAACAAAAGCGTAGTCATTTTCCAAACACAGCACCGTACTTTAGCACACGCTGTGTTTGGAAACGTCTCTACCCTTTTTGTTTAGTAAAGTGCGGGGCAGACTGTGGCCTTTTGTTTAAGTATTGCTGTTAATCGAGCCCATAAAGGGGCTCCGATTAACAGCAATACTTAAACAAAAGGCCACGGTGGGCAGTCAGGAGGGTGGGGCCGCAGGGGGCACAGCGGTTGGGGAAACGAGCGGAACAGAAGGTAAAAAGGGCACAAAAATAAGGAAAAACGAGTGGAACAGAGGGCAGAAGGTCACAAAAATGAGTGGAACAGAGTGCAGAAGGGCACAAAAATGAGTGGGACAGAGGGCAGAAGGGCAAAAAAACGAATGGAACAGAGGGCAGAAAGGCACAAAAACGAGTGGGACAGAGGGCCGAAGGGCACAAAAACGGGTGGAACAGAGGGCCGAAAGGCACAAAAATGAGTGGAACTTTAGCACACGCTGTGTTTGGAAACTGTCTCTACCCTTTTTGTTTAGTAAAGTGCGGGGCAGACTGTGGCCTTTTGTTTAAGTATTGCTGTTAATCGAGCCCGTAAAGGGGCTCCCATTAACAGCAATACTTAAACAAAAGGCCACGGTGGGCAGTCAGGAGGGTGGGGCCGCAGGGGGCACAGCGGCTGGGGAAACGAGCGGAACAGAAGGCAAAAGGGGCACAAAAACAGGGAAAAAACGAGTGGAACAGAGGGCAGAAGGTCACAAAAACGAGTGGAACAGAGGGCAGAAGGGCACAAAAATTAGTGGGACAGAGGGCAGAAGGTCACAAAAACAAGTGGAACAGAGGGCAGAAGGGCACAAAAACGAGTGGGACAGAGGGCAGAAGGGCACAAAAAACGAGTGTGACAGAGGGCAGAAGGGCACAAAAACAAGTGGGACAGAGGGCAGAAGGGCACAAAAATGAGTGGAACAGAGGGCAGAAGGGCACAAAAACGAAAAACGAGTGGGACAGAGGGCAGAAGGGCACAGAAACGAGTGGAACAGAGGGCAGAAAGGCACAAAAAACAAGTGGAACAGAGGGCAGAAGGGCACAAAAACGAGTGGAACTGAGGGCAAAAAGGCACAAAAACGAGTGGGACAGAGGGCAGAAGGGCACAAAAACGAATGGAACAGAGGGCAGAAAGGCACAAAAACGAGTGGGACAGAGGACAGAAGGGCACAAAAATGAGAGGAACAGAGGGCTGAAAGGCACAAAAACGAGTGGGACAGAGGGCAGAAGGGCACAAAAACAAGTGGAACAGAGGGCAGAAAGGCACAAAAACGAGTGGGACAGAGGGCAGAAGGGCACAAAAACGAGTGGAACAGAGGGCAGAAGGGCACAAAAACGAGTGGAACAGAGGGCAGAAAGGCACAAAAACGAGTGGGACAGAGGGCAGAAGGGCACAAAACGAGTGGAACAGAGGGCAGAAAGGCACAAAAAATGAGTGGGGCAGAAGGGCACAAAAACGAGTGGAACTGAGGGCAGAAAGGCACAAAAACGAGTGGGACAGAGGGCAGTAGGGCACAAAAACGAGTGGGACAGAGGGCAGAAAGGCACAAAAAACAAGTGGGACAGAGTGCAGAAGGGCACAAAAACGAGTGGAACAGAGGGCAGTAAGGCACAAAAACAAGTGGGACAGAGGACAGAAAGGCACAAAAAATGAGTGGAACAGAGGGCAGAAAGGCACAAAAACGGAGGGAAAAATGAGTGGAACAGTGGGCAGAAAGGCACAAAAAATGAGTGGAACAGAGGGCAGAAAGGCACAAAAAACAAGTGGAAAAACAAGTGGAACAGAAGTCAAAAGGAGCACAAAAAGAGTGGCACAGATGGCAGACGGGAACAAAAACTAATGGCACAGAGGCAAAATACAGAATACAGAAATATAGGGGCAGCTAAGAACAGAAGGCCGAACGGGCAGAGAGGCACAGGGGCAGGGAGGGGAACAGAAGGGAAAACTGGGCAGAGACACGGGCAGCGAGGGGTACAGAAGGAAAGACCGGGCAGAGAAAGCACGGGGACAGCGAGGGGAACAGAGGGAAGAAAAAGGGGCACGGACCACGTACAGGCAGCGGGGAAGACACAACAATGAAAATACAGGCAATACAATAAATTTGCAAACCCCCCCTAAGACACTTATTGTGGTGCTGTATATGTGAAAATGCACCATCTTTTCACTTTTTAAAGTAAACGTTTTGAGTGCCATTTGGCGCCGCAGACATGCGCAGTTTGGTTCCTGGCACACATAGCCATGGTTGCAGAGCACAGAGACCCTCCACTGCCGCACACAGACGTAAAAAATTAGAGGGAACATTGGTGGTAGCTAATTATAGCTAATTAGATGGTCGAAGTATATGAAACTTTCTCTGTTTACCCCGCCACTGGCTCAATACCAGAGGATATGTACAACTGGGCCGGCAGACAAGAAAATAGCAAAGAAATATCAATGTCTACCTGGCTTGTTGATAAAAAGCACAGTTTATATGATATTGTGCAGTTGTCGCTGATCAAGAACACCGGGCAGAGGTGCCTGGAGGGCCTACTGTAACTTACACTAAGGCAACTGAAATTATGCAATTTTGCAGCTGTGGCGTTTTAAGCATAATTATAGATTTGCCACATTTGCCGCATAATAATCTGCTACATAATCCTCAGATTTTGTCAAACTTATTTTTATTAGCATTTGGTATATACTTTGTAATGCTACAGCAAATATGGCGCCAACGCAGTTTAACAGAGTATAGCATACTAAGCTGTGCTGTGGTTAAGCCTCTAAATGTAACACAAATCAAGACCCTTCCCAGTTTAGTACATAGAAATACAGACACAGTTACAAACAATGTAGAGGCACTAGGTATTCTATAAAAGGAAAGCTTGCATGCTCTACCTGTCTTTTCTTTTGCAACATGTTTTAGGTCAAACCCTTCCAACATGGAAGGTCCCCCCTAAACAAAAACCCACCCACTCCCAACAAACAAAATAAGTTGTGGTGATGGCAATTATGTAGTGCATCCTATAATCTAATCGTGTGAGAGGTGTGTCCCTTGATGTTGCATGGGCTTTACTGTTCATCTCTAGATTTCCCTATTTGAGTATCCCTGTGGCTGTGTCGGGTGACACTGGACACTGGATCTAGAACTGAAAGAGGTGCATCTCTCTAATTGAGGCAGGCAAACCACCAGGGACAAACCTTGTGCAAGATATTTATAATTGTCCCTGATAATGTCAGTCATTCTCTCGAGACAAAGTATCTTTCAGAGCCAAGAATGCCACATGGAGAGGGTAGGAGCCACCTTCTTCCAGGCCGCTGCGATTGCAACTTTAGCAGTCCCTATGAGGGTCCACATATTGGCCTTGTCCGCTCTGGTTTGATGTTATTGAGGTGGATCTCTGATGCCCAGGAGTACTCCCTCAATGGAGGTTGGTATGAGATATCCCAACGTTGTTTACTGTGTTCGAGTATCTCTTCCAAAAAAGGGTCTAATTATAGGTCAATACCACCATATATGTTGGAACTCGCCGGGAAGGCCACAGCCTCTCCAATATATATCTGAGGTAGTTGGAAATATCTGTTTAAGTTTAGTAGGATAGAGATACCAATCTGTTAAGGTTTTTCAGTGGGCTTCTTGTAGTTCTTGAGACGCAGGGTCATCAAGGGATGTCTCAGGCTGTGGGTGATCCTCCTGATTAGGCACATAACCGCCTTAATAGTTTACGCTGCCATTACTTCATATTGGCAGACCAGAGAGGTCTGAGGTTCCGCCATCCCTTCTCGCTAATGTTTTCTAATGGCTGCTGTCAGTGCGGCATGAAGAAGAAAGTCCCTTAGTGGTAGGTCGTGGCGCTCCAATAGGTCATTAAAAGGTAGAAGGCTACCATCCTCAAATAGGTCCCCTATAGTAGTGATCCTTACATCCTCCCAGCACCATATCCTGCCTCAATCACCTCCGTGAGGTAAAGCTGCACATATCGTCAGTGGGATCTCCGGAGCATAGGAGGGGTGCATACGCGCTCGTCTAGCCAGTCAGTTCCAGCACTGGCGTACTGCCTGTTGGTCAGGCGGGACCATTCTATTCCCCATGGGCAAACAGAGCAGGACCCGGCAGAGCAGCAACAAGGAAGGGTCCGGCCCATCGGGTTCCTCCCGATGCTGGGTTTGTCTTGCCAACCATTTGGTGAACCATTGTAATTGCTCTGCATGATAGTAGGCCTCTTAGTCCGGCAAGGCAAAGCCCCCTTCTGCTCTGGGCCACTGCATGGTGACCAGGGTCACCCTGCAACGCCCCACACCCCATAAGAATCCTGTAAGCCATGTGTTGAGTTGCACAAACACCTTAGTTGGGATCCAGATCAGGAGTGTCCCAAACAAATAAAGGAGTCTGGGCAATGTGACCATTTTCACCAGGGCAACCCTGCCCGCGACCGACTATGGGAGCTGTTCCCAAAACTCAAAGCAGATCTTGACCTTACATACAGTCCACCCTATAGTGCCTGCCAGAATGTCACCAAGGACATGATATATCTGGGTTCCGAGGTAAGGCAAGCATCTAGTTTCCCATTGGACCCCCTCTGCCGGTTGCGTCCCATCTCTATCTGGTATCTGGGTGTGTGGGAAAAAGAACAAAATTTGGACCAGTACACACGAAGCCCTGCGACCTCTCCCAAAGAATGCAGCAGTCCCTTAGATTCCCCGGAGGGACTCCCCCGAGTCAGCCAGAAACAATAGGAGATCGTTGGCATACAACGCTATGTGTTGTAAGCGTCCCTCCACCATCAGCCCCTGATAGTGACGGCCTGATCTGGCATGAACAGCCATTGGCTCCATTGCCAGCGCGAAGAGTAGGGGCGACAGCGGGCAGCCCTGCATCGTGCCCCTACCCACTTTGCAAGCAGCAGAAATTAGTCCTCCTGTTCTGACCCTGGCAGTGGAGTTATTGTACAAGATTGTTGTCCATTCCACAAAGTGGTCCCCCAGGCCAAATGCCATTAGGACCGTGAAAAGATATGGCCACTCTAGGCTATCGAAGGCCTTTTTGATGTCAACTGCAAAAATACAAGCCTCCTCCCTGCAATTGGTGTCCACCCTCAAGATATGCAGTAGCCTCCGTACTTTCATTGCCATGTTCCTAGTTGGGATAAATCCCACTTAGTCCACATGAACTAACGTCGACATGTGGGTCAATAGTCGACTAGGCAGGATTTGACTTAATATCTTATAGTCCAGATTAAGCATGGCAAGTGGTCTGTATGCAGTTCGGTCCCAGGCCGGCTTACCCAGTTTAAGGAGAGGCACGATGATTGCCTCCCTCGTGGAGACAGGAAGACAACCCTCCCATCATGCCTTGTTATATAATACCACCAGCTTCCGGGCCAGAATATCTACAAATTCAGAATATAATTATACCGGAAGGCCGTCCGTCCCTAGTGTCTTGTTCCTAGCCATATGCTTGATGGTACTATGCACTTCACCCACCTAAACATCTTTACCAAGCTCCTCTGCTGCCTCGTTATCAATCTGGGGGAGTTCTATCCCCTCTAAAAAAAACATTCCGTTGGCAGCCCCTGGGTTAAGTCTACTCTGATAAAGAGTGGTATACTAGTTCAGAAAGTGTGTGTTCATGGCTTGTTGAGTATCATATGCCACTTCCCCTGATCCCGAAGCTCCGGGATTGGCATACCTCTACGCGCCGGGTTCAACAACCATGCCAGCAGTGCCCCCGACTTGTCCTATTCTGCTTGGGCCTGAGTGGTGTAGGTCTTGTAATCAAAGGAGCGCAGTCTTTCCACCTGTGTCGCCAACACCTCGCGTGCTGCGAGCAGATCTTTCTGCCTAGCAGGTCGTTCCGGTCTCTCCTTTTCCAGGTCCCCGATGCAACGCCCTCTGATCATAGTTTTGAACTCGTCCCATTCGATAAGTAGGTTCGATGCAGACCCAGTATTATCTAGGAAGTAGTCGTCAATTGCAGATCCAATTGTGTTGAACACCGGATCTTCTAGTGCCTCCGGTCTCAAACGCCAAGTAGGTGTGTCGGGCCTTACCCATATCCAATCCAACAATACTAGCAGCAGGTTATTATCAGAAATCGTTCTGGTCAAATATTCACTATGGGTAATCCTTCCATGGACATCTGGAAAGCAAAGGATCGAGTCCAGATGAACATGTAACTCATGCAACCCAGAGAAGTATGAGTAGTCCCTATCCCCCAGATGATGAGCCCTCTAAGTATCTATCAATCCCCAATGGCACTGCCATGCCTGTCTAGTCGCTGCAAGTCTGTGCAGGGGAGCATCTGGGAGAGGTGGATGAGAGTGATCCAGGTCCACATCAGCAAAACAATTAAAGTCGTTCCATCAGCACTGATCCTGTCAACAGGCATGCCAACTTCCCAGGAGAGGAGTGACAAAAAACAGCTTGGTCTACATTGGGAGCATAGAGGCTCCCTAGCACTATATCCCTGCCTTCCAATCATTCCACTACCACCACGTATCTACCATCTGGATCAATCAATTGCCTAGTGCTCTGAAACAGAAGCCCCGCTCGTATCCAGATCAATGTGTCCCTGGCCAAGGCTGAGTATGAGGTGCAGAAAAACTGCCCCCTCCAGCTGCGCTGCAGCGCCGCCCCCTCCTTCTGTGTTAAATATGTTTCCTGCAGCAGAGCAATCTGTAATCCCCTCCTTACCAAATACGCATGAGTCCTGTGTTGGCGTGTCATAGTGTGCATCCACCGGACATTCCATGTCACACATTTAAGTCCTTCGGTGGATCCCATATCTTGGACCACCAGACTCCCTTCAGTCATATTTATTGTTCTTTTCTTTAAGTAATTTTTTTTACATGTAAATCTATACATGACTAAGATTCTTCTTTGTCCAACCACACAGGGACACTTTCGGGCCCAAGAAGATTGTTGGGGGTACGTTGGTAATGTGGAAGAGGGTGCGTTACCTGCTAATGTGGTGAGAAGAAGCGTCAAAGGAGTATCTCCCAAACCAAGAACTCCGATATCTTTTCATAAATACCTCGGACAGATGCCACCTGATGGACTGAATCACAAATTGATTTTTGAATACTTATGTGATGTGAGTTATGAACAGTTTGCACCCAGGCTCGCAGAGGGACAGCTTTGGCCCATCCGCTTGACTCACAGATGCAGTACTACGAGCTATGTGCGTCATTGTGTCTATCCCTGCCCTGTTTCGTTGTACGCCACAGCTAACAACAAGAAGCTTAGAGGGAAGTGGTCGTAGGTCCCCCTCCACTCAATTTATGTATTCACAAAACAAGACCTAGACCACAAAGGCATCCATGAATTGGTCACTTAATGATGTACCTTCACATGCAAAACGTTTGCAAATAACTCCTCTCTTAATTAATGAGGTAGGACGTACATCTATGTTATGCCATATTTAAAAGAGTATGCCCAATCCCTTGAAAAAAGTAAAGACAGTTGTGAGACAACAAATAACACACACCTATGTGCCAAATTCAGGTAGATAGAAAAAAGTGTGTGTGAGAGAGATGGCGCCTCACGGGCGCACCACCAACGGGAACCTGGCAGGTACTCACCAGGATTGCCCTGATCTCATCATTGGCACCATCAAGCTCAAAAGAAAGAAAAGTGTCCAAGAACAAACAAAACAGTGTTTGTGAGAATATGCAGTGTATAGAAACCACGAACAACACAAATCATGTCAAACAACAAACATATAAAAAACCACAAACAACATGGAACTTAGCTTTATTCTGTCACTTTTGTGTTGGTTGCGGGATGTTAAAAAAGTGAGAATGGCTAATACCTATCTAGCCACACTCCACTTGCCGACATGTTTCATTGCCAATTCAAATTTAGGGATTTTCTTCAGGGCGTCACAAATTTTTAAGCCTCTGCATTGGACATGCGTAATCTTCAAAACCTCAGACCACCACCATGGCGCGTACCAGTCGAGAGGTCCGAACCCTCATGGGTTTCTGGGTGACTCCAGGTGTGAGTCACTTTTCCTTCGATAATTTTTACGGTAAGGAACTGCAAAACAAAGAACTTCGAACTATAAATCAGCAAAGGTTAAATGAAATCAGGGATATTGAACTCCAGATATCTGATGCTATTTGTAACAATGCTTTAAACTTAGAAGACTTAAACTTCAAATTAATTGAGCTTAAAGCAGCAATTAAAAACCTTCTGAGGGATAAAAGCATTAATAAACTTAGAAAATATCATATGGAACTGTATGAAAATGGAGATAAAAGTGGGAAATTATTGGCTTACAAAGTTGCGGAAGATCGCTCCATTAATATGGTTAAAGAAATTAAAGGGGACAACAATCAATTATTTTGTGATCCAAAATCGATTTTACAACAGTTTGCTTCTTTCTACCAAACTCTTTATACACCGGAAGATGTTATCTTAGATGACCGTATTAATAATTATATTGATGTTAATAAAGTCAATAACTTAGATCCAGATCAATCGGCTCAATTAGAGGCCGAGATCACGCCTTTAGAAATCAGGGGCGCAATTAAATCTCTTGCAATGGGTAAAGCTGTTGGGGAAGATCTTATTCCTTTGGAACTGTATAAATATTGCACTGAAGAATTATTACCACTATTTGTTGATGTGATTAGTGCTATTGGTAAAGGGCAACAAGCACCCAGATCATGGAATCTAACTCAAATTATTTTCTTTTTGAAAAAAGGTAAAGCACCACAAAAGAGGGGATCTTACAGGCCTATCTCACTTATTAACAGCGATGCAAAAATCTTTGCTAAAATACTGGCTACTAGATTAGCTCCGTATATGTCCCAACTTGTCTCTCCCCAACAACATGGATTCATCCCTAAGCGTGACACCACAGCACATATTAACATGGCTATATCAGCTTTCGATGCAGCACGGATTAAACACACCCCACTCGGTATGATTTTATTAGACGCTGAAAAAGCATTTGACCGGGTGGGGTGGGGTTTTCTGTGGGCCGCACTACAGGCATTTGGTATTAAAGGAAAACATCTACGATGGATTCAATCTTTATATGATAATCCTATGGGTAAGATTTCATATATGGGAAAATGCTCTTCTTTGTTTTCCATTAAAAGAGGGACAAGGCAAGGGTGCCCTTTATCACCATTACTTTTTGCTCTTGCAATAGAGCCTTTTTTAATTGCTTTACAACGTCAAACACTAATTTGCCCTTTTTTTAATGGAGTAGATAAATTAGATATAACTGTATATGCTGACGATATCGCAGTTTTTTCCCCAGATGTTGCTAAAACTATGAAAGGTATTTTAATAGAAGCTGGCATCTATGGCTCAGTTTCTGGTTACAAACTTAATACCACCAAAACCCAAGTAGTCATGAATTACCAACCTACTACTCTTGTCCCTGGAATTAGCAATGTAGCCACCTACTTAGGTGTTAAAATATGCTCAGATATTGATTCCATCATAGGACTAAATTACGAACCTTTATTAAAAGAAACTGCCATGCAACTTAAGAAATGGCATAAACTTCCTATTAATTTGATTGGTCGAATAAATTTAATAAAAATGAAAATTCTGCCTAAATTCTTGTATTTGTTTCGAACAATCCCTTTGCAGGTCAATAATTCCTTCTTCACCAGACTAGAAGGTATCATTGGCAGCTTTGTATGGGGATATAAAAAAGCCTGGCGTGCTGTATCACTGCTTAAACTTCCCTTTAGTCAAGGAGGACTGCTTTTTCCGGACTTTAAATGTTACTACTGGTCAGCATTTATGACTCGGATCCGCAGTTTGGCAGTTCTGGATAAATGTTTATATTTTCACAAGTTTCTACTAGGATTAGATGTTAATATGTTTTTGTACAGGATGAATGACCCCAACTATTTTAAAAGGGTTAAATTTAAGACCATAAGGGACACTGTGAGTATCTGGCGATCTATTATGGCTAAATGCAATACATCTCTTTTTCACAATCAAACACCTTTATGGGGCAATCCCGGCTTTCCTACTATTTTTCATGACACAGCCTGTCAAATGTTTTTAAACTCTGGTATTAGATTTCTGGGGGATTTATATGATCATCTTGGCTTTATGGCATTTGATAAAATGAAACTTTGCTACAACTTACCAGAAATAGCTAGGTTTAAATACTATCAGACTAGAGATTACTTAGTGAAAAAAATAGAACTCACTACAGTCTCAGAATCTGAGATATGGGACTGCATCTATAGGGATGCTGATAAATCTATCATAAGCCTGGGTTATAAGCTATTTTCTGATCTCAAGACCGGGGATGCTACTATTTTAACAGAGAAATGGAATAGGAAACTGGCAATGAGTATTCCTACAGATTTAATTGTCACATCATTTAAAAGCCTAAATACATCAGTTCAATCCTCCAGCTTAAAATTGCAGATGTTTAAAACAATCTGCCAATTATATTACACGCCTGAAAGGATACTTAAATGGGCAACGAAAAACATTCATTCAGATAAAACGAAATGCCCTAAATGTGATTTGAGTGGTGCGGACATTGTCCACATGTTTTTTACTTGCCCTCACCTCCAGGAATACTGGGAAGGAATAACTAAGGTTATCACTGAGAGGTTGGAGCAACCTTTCGTATTCTCAAATATTGATGTTTGCGTAGGCGTCAATGGGGGTGAAAGGTTTAAAGATCTGTTGAATATCCTAATCACTTGTGGAAGGTTAATTGTTGCCAGAGCATGGATTCAAAAGAACCCACCAATAGTTTTAGAATGGTGGAGTTTAGTAAAGGAGATCCATAGTATGGAAGCCGCTATTGCAGATTCAAGGGGATTGCAGGCCAGACGAAAAATCGACAGAATATGGGGGTTATTCATGTCTTAGCAAATATTTTTCAAACTACATGTTTATTGATTCTTAATTTTATGCTTCGCACTGTTTAAATAATGCTATATATTTGTCTAAATGCAATTATGAAATACTGTCATATTTTTGTTTCTTTTTTTTTCTTGAAAAAATGAATTGTTTATTGCCTATGTGATTCTTTGATGCAAATAAAAAACTTTGAAAATAAAAAAAAAAAGGAACTGCAAAGCCGGCATTCACTCAGCCCATGCGAAGACCAGGAACGTTTACTTCCTGGTCAACGTCAGCGACATCTGTAAGATCCGCGCAGAATCTGATGTGGTCTCTGCCATTCATGACTCAGGACTCAGCAACACCTCTGAGATCGGTGGGATTTTGATGGGCACGTGCAGTCCGCCCACTGCTGCACACTCCACTCGCACCAGGTGATTATTTGCTCATGGACACGCAGAGGCGACAGTCTATTTCTATCTCTCTCTCTCTCTCTCTCTCTCTCTCTCTCTCTTTCTCTCGTCTCTCTATCTCTCTCTCTCTCGCTGTCTCTCTCACTTCCCTCTCTTCACTCTCTCTCTCACTCTCTTCATTCCTTTCCTTCTATCTCTCTCTCCCTTCTCCCTTTCTCAATCCCTTTCTTTCCCTCCCACTCTTTTTCCCTCTGGCTTGTTTTTCCTTCTCTATTTCTCTCTCTCAGTCCTTTGATATCCGTATTACACATGTCCTTATTTTGTGCTTTATTTTCCAGGCTCTGTCATCGACATCCATGGTCCCCACAGGAGTATTTCACCTTGTTTTTTTCTATTATTTTTGTTAAATTTTGTTTATTTCTTTATTTTTATATATATATATATTTATATATATATATATATATTCACTGAAAAAACCATAGGTTTGACACCAGTTATAGTTAGCTGGAAATTTTACTGACATAAAACGATTGAAATTCCCACGTTATAGTTAGTTGGACTCACTATAACTTGCGCGCCTGCTATGCACTGCTGATGACATCACATACTACATCACTCATGACATGGTCAGTGACATCACTCATGACATCACTGATGACATCATCCAGTGAATGTGTGTATTTCTGAAAAAGAAATATGTTTTATATATGTATATGTAAAGGTCGATGGAAGAATAAATGTTTAAATAAGTGTCTTAATGGATGATTTAAAAAAAAAATTGATTGGTTAACTGGCTTATTAAGTGTATCTTAGTGAATACATATATTAGCGAGTAATTTTTAAATTTTTTAATATATGTATCAGTGTTTCACTTTGTGTAACAGTGGCTGCATGGGTTGGTGACTGACTCACTGTTTGTATGTGTTTTGAAGACAGCATATGTGCAGAACTGTATGGGTGGATGAGTGTGTATATGTGTGTGTTAGTAGGTGAATGCCTGCCTCACTAGTGTCTTTATGAGTAACTACATATGTTTTAATCTAGTATATGTGAGTATTGATGTATATAAGTGAGTATATGTGAGAGTGAGAGATTGAAAGAGTTCCTGTGTAAATAAGTATGTGTTTCTATAAGTGATTGTTTAAGAGAGAAAGTATGTCTAAGTTTCCTTAGAAGTAATGTGCTAGTGTGTGTATAGTTGTATATGCAAATACATGGATGTTCAATAGTTTATTTGCATGTGTGAGTATGTGTGTGAGTAACTTTTGGATGACTGTCGGTGTGTAACAGGATGTATATGTGTATCACTACATATGATGAGTGAGTATATGTATGAGTGACTATATACAACTGTTACTGAATGAGTGGATGTGTATATAGATGGTGGAATTACTGAATTGGTTGTTGTAACTGGTATGGGTGTCTCCATTTTTTTGAAAATGTTAGTTTCTATTTTTGAATATGTGTTTCAAGGGTTACATTACACTGAAAGGAGGTCTGTCAGTCTGTCACAAGGATGGTGTCATCAGTGATGTCATGAGTGATGTCACTGACCATGTCATGAGTGATGTAATATGTGACGTCATCAGCAGTGCATAGCAGGCGCGCAAGTTATAGTGAGTCCAACTAACTATAACGTGGGAATTTCAATGGTCTTATGTCAGTAAAATTTCCAGCTAACTATAACTGGTGTCAAACCTATGGTTTTTTCAGTGAATTTAATAGGCTTTTTAAATGCTAATTCCTAACTATAACTGGTGTGTAACCTATGGTTTTTTCAGTGAATTTCATAGGTTTTTTAAATGCTAATTCCTAACTATAACTGGTGTGAAACCTATGGTTTTTTCAGTGAATTTCAAAGGTTTTTTAATGGTAATTCCTAACTATAAGTCTCACTTTATAAGTAAGACTGTTAGCGCTCTAGTTGTTCTTTAGAACACTCTGGTACATTCTGTCATTGGGCTATAGTTGCACTACATCTGGCTGATATTTGGACTACATTTGTATTCTTTTGTCTCTGGTGGCCATCTTTGGGCTACATTGGGCTACATTGGGCTACATTTGGGCTACATTTGAACTCTAACATATATATAGCCCAATGTAGTCCAATATATATTTTTTCAAAGTTAATTTTCTTAAAAACCACTTGAGCATATATCTTGAGACATAGCAAAGGCACATTGGGCTACCAGTCCCTTCAATTTTGAATGATTTTTTTTTATATTGTGTTATTTATTTATTTATTTTTTGCCTCGGAGCGCTCCCGGTGCGCGCCCCGGTGAGCGCCCCGGAAAGTGTAGTATTTTGAAGCGCCCCGAAGCGCGAACCGGGAAGCGTCTCGTCAGCGCCAATGTCGTGATCGAAAACAACATCGTGACGCGTCGCGTAAGCGTGACGTATCGCGTAGCCGCGCGATGTGTCTTATGACGCGCTGCGTAAACGCAACCGGAAGCACGCAACGTAAGCGCGCCGGAGCGCGTAACGTAAGCGCATCGGGTCATGTGACTTGAAAATAACACTTTTTATTGGTTCTCATAATTTTCTTTCTCCAAATAATGAAAGCCCCCTCCTTTTTTCCTCATTCTAACTTTCTTCATTGAGAGAGCAAGAGCTATTTTGGAGCAAACAATGGCATCACTTGTAGCTGCAGCTGGTGCACCCCACCACCACCACCAAGAAAAGAAGGTGCACCACCACAGTTTCTTGGAGGACAAGAAGAAGAGGAGGAAGAAGAGGAGGAGGAGGAACAACCAAGGCGCTTCCTGCCTGAAGAACCAAGGCAAAGGCACGTTAAAGTGCACTTTATTTGGCAATTCTTTTCTTTTCCTGAAGACCAGAAAAAGGTGAACGCCCCCAAAGTCACCTGTCTTATTTGTGGCAAAGTCCTCTCCAGGGGCAATCCCACAAAGAAATATTCTTTTGGTAATGTTACCATGATTCTCCACATGGAGAGGTGGCATCCCGATAACTTAGCTCAGGCTGAAGTACAGGAACTTTGAAACAACCCACCACCTGTGGCCAGCACCTCCTCTACTGATCACTCACTTTCTGGTACTGAAGGACGCCAAATGGTGCCAAATATTCAACAAAAATTTGGCAAACTCAAATGTGTTTGCATTTTCTGTGGCAAAACATTATGTTATGGTGAACTTAGTGTCACCTTAATAAATAATGCTGTGGACAACCACCAATGCAGCAAGAAAAGGAAGCAGTAATTCTTTTCTTTTTTTTTGCTCCTGTTGAGCCATTTCAAATTCCCTGTTTTTTGTTTGCTCCCTTCAAAAACCCCAAAAATATATAAAATTGTTCAAAAATACAAAAAAAGAAAAATATTCAGAAAAATAATAAAAAAAATATAAAACAACAAAAAGAATTAAAAAAAAGTTATTTTTAGAACGACCTCCAATTTATAAAAAAAAAAGGCTTCATTTTTAAAAAACTCTGTCATTCTTTTTTCCTCATGGTACGCTCCCCGGTCCGCTCCCCGGTGCGCGCACCGGGCGCTCCCCCCCTGTGCAAATCGGAAAAAAATATATATATATTTTCCCAGCGGGGCCCTTTTATGGCCCCCACATCAAACCTAGGGGGCCAGGGGGGGTCTACTCCGACCCCTTATGGTCATTTGCCCCTTTGTTTTTGCCACCTCTTGTGTCTCAATTTTACCGAGACACAAGATGGCGGCCGCTCCGGACTGTTTTGAATGTTTACAGACACCCGAGAGCCAATCAGCTTTCCGTGCGCAAGTCGCATGGCGCGCCCGGAGCGCGTACCGGGGCGCTGCCATAGATATATATATTGTTTGAACCTAAATTTCTCAAAAACCACTGGAGCACATATCTTGAGGCATAGCAAAGGCACATCGGGCTACCAGTCCCTACAATTTTGCCAAGTTTGGTGCAAATCCATTCTGCAGTTCGGGCTAAAAGTGAGTTTGACCGCCCTATGGAAATTAACATGGGGAAAACACGTTTTGGGACCCCCCTTTTATCTCTGCCCCCGCTTGACGAATCCCCCCCAAACTTTAAAGGAAGGACCGGAGCTCCACGAGGCACATTTGAGGAAATTTTGAGGCAGATTCGTCAACCGGCGCCAAAGTTATTCCAAATAGAATTTTGAGATTTTGCATTGAAAAAAATCCTAACTATAACTACCTACTGGCGACCGCCAGTAGGTAATATATATATATATATATATTCACTGAAAAAACCATAGGTTATAGACCATATATAGTTAGGAATTAGCATTTACAAAACCTTATTTTACTCACACAAAACCATTGAAATTCGCATATATAGTTAGTTGCACTAACTATATATCGCGCACCCGCAATCCACTGCTGATCATGTCACATATTACATCATTCATGACATGGTCAGTGACATCACTGATGACATCACTGATGACATCTCAAATGACATCACTGATGACATCACTGATGACATCTCAAATGACATCACTGATGACATCACTGATGACATCTCATTTGACATTACTGATCACATCACTGATAACATCATTCATGTGATAATACGATGAACCTCTTCAGACTCGAATATAACCTTAGATACACTCAGTGTAAACAGACACTCACAGACTGTCACTCATCCATGGAGTTACTCACACACCTAGTCAGTCATGCAAAGAATCAATCACACCTCCATTTCCTCAACTATACAGTTATACACACCTTACTTATTCAAACATATACTAACACATATTTACTCTCTTATACAATCCCTGATACAGGTTCACAATGATCCATACAGCCACTCACACATTCACTGGCTCTTATGCACCGTTATTTATATATGTCAACTCTCACATGTACTGTGTTTTACATATGTACTTACTTTGACATGTAGCACTGAGATATCCATTCACTCACCAATACACTCATGCACACAGTCAACCGCCCATACAGCTGTTTCCACATGCACTTTTGAACCCATACATCTAGTGAATCAACTGCTCACAGATCTATGCACAGAGTCATACACCTCCCAGCCACCCACACACACACTCAGTTTCCCAAACAAATACTTGGGCAACCAATCAATAACCCATATAGTTACTCATATAGCTACTGATCAACACATGCAGCAGTTTACAGAACAACAGACATAATGATGCACAAATGAAGACAGTTTAGTCACTAACCCATGCACTCAGTGAGACACATTTAATCACCCACTCATACAGTCAGTCATGCACCTACTAAATCCTTCATCCAGACACTTATACATCCACTCATTCTTCAATATGTAAGACATATTTGAACTTTACAGAAACATACAGTCACTGGATGTTGTCATCAGTGATGTCATCAGTGATGCCATTTGAGATGTCATCAGTGATGTCATCAGTGATGTCACTGACCATGTCATGAATGATGTAATATGTGACATGATCAGCAGTGGATTGCGGGTGCGCGATATATAGTTAGTGCAACTAACTATATATGCGAATTTCAATGGTTTTGTGTGAGTAAAATAAGGATTTGTAAATGCTAATTCCTAACTATATATGGTCTATAACCTATGGTTTTTTCAGTGAATTTTCAAGGTTTTGTAAATGCTAATTCCTAACTATATACGGTCTATAACCTATGGTTTTTTCAGTGAATTTCAATGGTTTTTTAATAGCAAATATCAAAAGCTGTAAAATGTATTCTTCTTTTAAAGGAAAAATATATTTTATATGTATTTAATATAATTTTTTTATGTATATACATTTTTTGAGGGAACGAATTTATCAACTATCATGCTGAAGAAGAGTGTGGGGAAAAAAAACAAAGAGGAGGACTAAGAGGAAAGAACAATCAGTTCAAAAATACAATTGCTTTAACCTCATAGCTGCTAGTAAACATCCCTCCCCAGTGCTGCGCTGTCCATTGGAACTAGTGCTGAATGGACGTCCAATGGTCGTGCGCAGCACTGGGGAGGTAGTGCTGCCGTCGGCCAACGCACCGAGGCAGCACTTAAGGGGTTAAAGCATGAAGTGCTTTTCCACACATTTACATTTAAATAACCCATATTAGAACATACAAAATATCTACAGAGGAGACAGTGTACATTGAATTTTAGACTCTTCATTGGTACCTACATGTTGGTACTTACATCACCCACACAACACAACAGCTCTATTCAGAGCTACCCTACCTCAAAGCACTCTAAAATATTATTTTACTATTTCCCTTGGTTTTCCCCTTGTTAGACTTTCCGGAACGCTACACGGTGCGCGGACCGGGCGCTAACCGTGCGAAAATTTGAAAAAAACTGTTTTGTTTTTTTACATATATGGGCCTCCTCAGCCACCCTCAGAAAACCTAGGGGGTCAGGATATGTCTCCCGTGCCCCCGTATACCCATTCCCAACATTGTTTATCCTCCATCTTGTGACTAAATTTGTCCGAAACACAAGATGGCGGACTCCCGTTACGCTACCGGTGAGCTACCCGGTTCGCATACCAGGTAGCGCTTCCACTGCGAAAAATCGAAAAAAAATGTATTTTATTTTTTTGCCCCGCAGGGCCCTTTAATAGCCCCCACATCAATCCTAGGGGGTCAGGAGGGGTCTACCTTGCCCCTTTCATTCATTTCCCCCTTCGTTTATTTCCACCTCTTGTCTCTCGATCCTACCAAGAGACAAGAGGGCGGCCGCTCCGGACTGTTTAGAATGTTGACAGTCACCGGAGAGCCAATCCGCTTCTCCTCGCGAAGTTCCGTTACGCGTCTGGTACGCGAACCGGGGCGCTAACCGGGACGCTGTCACAGATATATATATATATTTTTTTAAAGTTAATTTCTCAAAATCCACTGGAGCACATATCTTGAGACCTAGCAAAGGCTCATCGGGCAAACTGTCTCTACAATTTTGCCAAGTTTCATAGAAATCCATTCAGCCGTTCGAGCTAAAAGTGAGTCCAACCGCCCTATGGAAAACTCAATGTTAAAAACACATTTTGGGACCCCCCTTTTTTCTCGGCCCCCGCTTGACGAAACCCCCCCAAACTTTCAGGGGACGCTCAAAAACAAAATGTGCCATTTTCCTGAAAATTTCAGCCAATTCCGTCCATCAACGCCAACGTTATTCAACATAGAATTTTCAGAAATCCCTATTAAAAAAGAATCCTAACTATATATAACCTACTGGCGACCGCCAGTAGGTTATATATATATATATATATATATATATATATATATTACCTACTGGCGGTCGCCAGTAGGTAGTTATAGTTAGGATTTTTTTCAATGTTAAATCTCAAAATTCTATTTGGAATAACTTTGGCACCGGTTGACGAATCTGCCTGAAAATTTCATGAAAATGGCCTCGTCGAGCTCCGGTCCTTCCCTGAAAGTTTGGGGGGGATACAATAAGCGGGGGCCGAGATAAAAGGGGGGTCCCAAAACGCGTTTTCCCCATGTTAATTTCCATAGGGCGGTCGATTTCACTTTTAGCCCGAACGGCTGAATGGATTTCCACCAAACTTGGCAAAATTGTAGGGACTGGTAGCCCGATGTGCCTTTGCTATGTCTCAAGATATGTGCTCCAGTGGATTTTGAGTAATTAATGGTCAAAAAAATATATATATCTGTAGCCGGTACGCGCTCCGGTACGCGCACCGGGCGCGCCACGCGACTTGCGCGCAGAAAGCTGATTGGCTCTCAGTTGTCTGTAAACATTCTAAACAGTCCGGAGCGGCCGCCATCTTGTCTATCGGTAAAATCTAGTCATAAGAGGTGGCAAAAACAAAGGGGGGAATTGACCATAAGGGGGTAGGGTAGACCCCCCCTGACCCCCTAGGTTTGATATGGGGGCCATTAAAGGGCCCCGCGGGGCCTCAAAAAAAATTTTTTTTTTTTGCGTTTTTCGCGGGGGAAGCGCCCGGTACGCGCACCGGGGAGCGCACCGGGGAGCGCTCCAAGGAGGGTACTCTGGAAAAATAATCACTTCAAAAAATTGTATGTTTATTAATTGTTTTTTTATTTTTTGTAAGTACCTACATGTAGGTACCAATGCAGAGACTTTAATTTAATGTACACCATCTCCTCTGTAGATATCTTGCATGTTGTTATTATATTTCTTGTGGTATATGGAAGTTATAACATAGTCTGTCTGGAAAGCAGAAACAGATCTTTTAAGCACTCCCTGAGAATTTCTAGGGGATCATGAGTAGTCTATCCTGCTCCCTTATGAAAAAGAGGTGTAAAATATACATAGGAGATACTATAGTGTGAGAAAGGTAGTAACTATGAGTAAACTTACTATGTAATAATAGAAAAATAGTTGAACAGTATACTATAAGTCTCACTTTATATTTTAAAATTTTTTCGTAATACTTTATGAATTACATATAAAAATGAATATTGTCTCAAACAATTTGAAATTATTAAATATAAATTTATTCCTCTGATTCTTTTTCATAATTTAATAAAATTTCTAACATAATATTGTCCGGAATTTCCTCATAATTATAAGTACATGATTCCATTTGTTCCAAACATTCTATAAACTGTTCATCCAAAGAGTCATCCATGAAATCAACTTCTTTTTTTTGCTCTTCTGGTTTTTCCACCTTTACTTTGATAGAAGTATCATTTGCCTTATTTTCTCCTTCCATTTTCTTTCTGAAAATTGCATAGAAAATAACTATATTAGTAGAGTTAGGGTACTGTATACCAGAGAAGCCTAACTCAATCCATAACTATTACAGAGAAGTCTATCTCTATCTCTAAGTATTAAAGAGGGATAGCATATAACTAACAGAATATTTTTTCATAAATTAACTTAAAGGGTACAATATACTTCCATAATAACAATTTACCTTAGAGAAATCAGTTGAAGTTTTCAGTGATATTTGTTTTCAAATGTACTTCTGGAAGCAGTAGTCAAAATGGCTGTGTTTCCCTCTCTTCTTTTATATATATTCTTGTACTTAACCAATCAAACGTCAGGAAATAATCGTAGAAAATGAAAGATACTTTTTAATTGGTTGTAAATTCTAACATTACAAGTGTGTTTTTGTCATGTAATTTACCTCAGGATATTTAGACAGGCCTGTAGCCTAAATGTCTCAATGGAATTTCACCAAATTTGGGCAAATGGTAGGGACTGCTATGTAGTAGGGCCTATTCTATATTTGATGAAAGTGTCTCCATTGCGTTTTCCGTAATTTACTTTCCCCCCCTTTTTTATTGTGCGCTTACCGGTGCGCGCTCCGGTACGCGCACCGGCAGCGTAACGGGAGCCCTCCATTTTGTGTTTCGGGACAATCGAGTCACAAGATGGAGGGCAATCAATGTTCGGTATGGCTAGAAGGGGGCACAGTAGAGACTTCTTGACCCTCTACGTTTTCTGAGGGGGTCTTAGGAGGCTCATAAAGGTGAAAACCAAAAAAAAAAATGTGATATTTTTCGCGGGGGAAGCGCCCGGTACGCGCACCGGGGAGGGTACCGGGAAGCGTACTTTGGTGAAAAATAGTGAAAAAAGTTAAAAAAAATAAACGTTTTGAATGATCAGAGGTAGGGTAGCTCTGAAAAGAGCTTTTGGGTTCTGTGGTTGATTTAGGTACCTACAAGTAGGTTCCAATGCACATTCTTAAATTCAGGAGGAATACTCTATTCCCTTCATCTGAGAAGTGCACTCCATCTCCTCTGTAGATGTCTTGCATGTTGTAACGCAAGTTATTATTGTATATTGAACCCATTCCATAGTCTCTCATGTAAGCAGAAACAGATTTATTCACATGTTTCCGTGCTTTCTCAAATTGTGGACAAAATTGGTTGGACCAGTTCCATTTCTGTCTTTGGCATATATTGGAATATACCAAGGCAGTGTGGGGAAAAAGTATCATCAATTGATGAAAGGTGTCCTTTAAAAGCATTTCCAGACCTACCCCAGTCAATGTGCCTAGATCGTTCCCACCACAGTGCACAATTATAAGGTCAGGTTCTGGCAGATGCAAAAAGGTTTTCACCAATGGTATCAATTGGTGACATTTTAATCCTCTGTGGCCAATCCACTTGATTTCCACATTTGATAAATCAAGGTTATGAAAATTTCTGGTAGCTGCATACCTTTGAGCCCAGTGGATGTAGCTATGTCCAATAATCCAGACAGAGTACATGATGTGAGAAGGTTCTGGTCCAGTCAGATGAAGTGTGGGAATGAAATGGCAGTTGGAACAGTAGGAGTTTACAAAAAAATAATTGTGGAGTTTCTCTGCTCTTGAATCACAAGCAATGATTGGTGGATTCAGATAGTTGCAAACTGAAAGTTAGGGTGCATGGTTATGTTGTGTGAAAGAAGCAATTTGAATGGTTTAAAAAAAGTCACCAAAAGCAAAAATACCTTGTATAGGCTGCTGTATTGAGAGGTCAAACATCCTTGCTGAGTTAATTTGCAACATTGTAAGATAAACTTTTGAACCTTAGAGTTCAGTTAGGAGGGAGTTGCTATGGTAACAGATAGAAAGGTCTGAGAGGGGGATGGGTGTTGGTTTGAAAATAGTGAGGGAAGACGTTTGATTGGTTGAATTAAGGCATATGTGTACAAAGATACAGATTTTCTATGCCAGTCTTGGTTTCAGTGTATTGAGAGCACACCTTTTGCTCTGCTAAAGAAAAATTGGTGTGTGTGTCTGACACTGTTCTCAATCTCCAAAAGCATTTGTAAAGGTAAGTAATGATTTATTTAATTTAGATAGAGACTTATTTGCTCTATGGAGAATATTTGGAAGCAGATAGTTATGTTTTAGAAGTAAAATTGTATGTTAGTATATAAGTCCTGCGCAGTGTTTCTTACATGTTATTCAAAAATCGATTTTGGGTGCAAATGAATGGTATTTTTATTTGGCTTTTTTTTATGATTGTCATGTGCAGCTAGTGCATCACTTTAAACATGGGTAATAAGTGACGCACTGGTGGCGCAAGGCCTTTATAAATCAGACCCTGACTTTGTTTGATGATATTGAGTGGTTGTACATAGGTTCTGCGCAGTGTTTCTTACATGTTATTCAAAAATCGATTTTTGGGTGCAATTGATTGGTATATGCATTTGGCCCTTATTTATGAATGCCATGTGCAGCTGATGCATCACTTTAAACATGGGTAATAAGTGATGCACTGGTGGCGCAAGGCCTTTATAAATCAGACCCTGACTTTGTTTGATGATATTGAGTGGTTGTACTTAGGTTCTGCGCAGTGTTTCTTACATGTTATTCAAAAATCGATTTTTGGGTGCAATTGATTGGTATATGCATTTGGCCCTTATTTATGAATGCCATGTGCAGCTAATGCATCACTTTAAACATGGGTAATAAGTGATGCACTGGTGGCGCAAGGCCTTTATAAATCAGACCCTGACTTTGTTTGATGATATTGAGTGGTTGTACTTAGGTTCTGCGCAGTGTTTCTTACATGTTATTCAAAAATCGATTTTTGGGTGCAATTGATTGGTATATGCATTTGGCCCTTATTTATGAATGCCATGTGCAGCTGATGCATCACTTTAAACATGGGTAATAAGTGACGCACTGGTGGCGCAAGGCTTTCATAAATAAGGCCCTGACTTTGTTTCATGATATTGAGTGGTTGTACTTAGGTTCTGCGCAGTGTTTCTTACATGTTATTCAAAAATCGATTTTTGGGTGCAATTGATTGGTATATGCATTTGGCCCTTATTTATGAATGCCATGTGCAGCTGATGCATCACTTTAAACATGGGTAATAAGTGACGCACTGGTGGCGCAAGGCCTTTATAAATCAGACCCAGACTTTGTTTGATGATATTGAGTGGTTGTACTTAGGTTCTGCGCAGTGTTTCTTACATGTTATTCAAAAATCGATTTTTGGGTGCAATTGATTGGTATATGCATTTGGCCCTTATTTATGAATGCCATGTGCAGCTGATGCATCACTTTAAACATGGGTAATAAGTGTTGCACTGGTGGCGCAAGGCCTTTATAAATCAGACCCTGACTTTGTTTCATGATATTGAGTGGTTGTACTTAGGTTCTGCGCAGTGTTTCTTACATGTTATTCAAAAATCGATTTTTGGGTGCAATTGATTGGTATATGCATTTGGCCCTTATTTATGAATGCCATGTGCAGCTGATGCATCACTTTAAACATGGGTAATAAGTGATGCACTGGTGGCGCAAGGCCTTTATAAATCAGACCCAGACTTTGTTTGATGATATTGAGTGGTTGTACTTAGGTTCTGCGCAGTGTTTCTTACATGTTATTCAAAAATCGATTTTTGGGTGCAATTGATTGGTATATGCATTTGGCCCTTATTTATGAATGCCATGTGCAGCTAGTGCATCACTTTAAACATGGGTAATAAGTGATGCACTGGTGGCGCAAGGCCTTTATAAATCAGACCCTGACTTTGTTTGATGATATTGAGTGGTTGTACTTAGGTTCTGCGCAGTGTTTCTTACATGTTATTCAAAAATCGATTTTTGGGTGCAATTGATTGGTATATGCATTTGGCCCTTATTTATGAATGCCATGTGCAGCTAGTGCATCACTTTAAACATGGGTAATAAGTGTTGCACTGGTGGCGCAAGGCCTTTATAAATCAGACCCTGACTTTGTTTGATGATATTGAGTGGTTGTACATAGGTTCTGCGCAGTGTTTCTTACATGTTATTCAAAAATCGATTTTTGGGTGCAATTGATTGGTATATGCATTTGGCCCTTATTTATGAATGCCATGTGCAGCTGATGCATCACTTTAAACATGGGTAATAAGTGATGCACTGGTGGCGCAAGGCCTTTATAAATCAGACCCTGAGTTTGTTTGATGATATTGAGTGGTTGTACTTAGGTTCTGCGCAGTGTTTCTTACATGTTATTCAAAAATCGATTTTTGGGTGCAATTGATTGGTATATGCATTTGGCCCTTATTTATGAATGCCATGTGCAGCTAGTGCATCACTTTAAACATGGGTAATAAGTGATGCACTGGTGGCGCAAGGCCTTTATAAATCAGACCCTGACTTTGTTTGATGATATTGAGTGGTTGTACATAGGTTGTGCGCAGTGTTTCTTACATGTTATTCAAAAATCGATTTTTGGGTGCAATTGATTTGTATTTGCATTTGGCCCTTATTTATGAATGCCATGTGCAGCTAGTGCATCACTTTAAACATGGGTAATAAGTGATGCACTGGTGGCGCAAGGCCTTTATAAATCAGACCCTGACTTTGTTTGATGATATTGAGTGGTTGTACATAGGTTCTGCGCAGTGTTTCTTACATGTTATTCAGAAATCGATTTTTGGGTGAAATTGATTGGTATTTGCATTTGGCCCTTATTTATGAATGCCATGTGCAGCTGATGCATCACTTTAAACATGGGTAATAAGTGATGCACTGGTGGTGCAAGGCCTTTATAAATCAGACCCTGACTTTGTTTGATGATATTGAGTGGTTGTACTTAGGTTCTGCGCAGTGTTTCTTATATGTTATTCAAAAATCGATTTTTGGGTGCAATTGATTGGTATTTGCATTTGGCCCTTATTTATGAATGCCATGTGCAGCTGATGCATCACTTTAAACATGGGTAATAAGTGATGCACTGGTAGCGCAAGGCCTTTATAAATCAGACCCTGACTTTGTTTGATGATATTGAGTGGTTGTACATAGGTTCTGCGCAGTGTTTCTTACATGTTATTCAAAAATCGATTTTTGGGTGCAATTGATTGGTATTTACATTTGGCCCTTATTTATGAATGCCATGTGTAGCTGATGCATCACTTTAAACATGGGTAATAAGTGATGCACTGGTGGCGCAAGGCCTTTATAAATCAGACCCTGACTTTGTTTGATGATATTGAGTGGTTGTACATAGGTTCTGCGCAGTGTTTCTTACATGTTATTCAAAAATCGATTTTTGGGTGCAATTGATTGGTATATGTATTTGGCTTTTATTTATGATTGCCATGTGCAGCTGATGCATGACTTTAAACATGGGTAATAAGTGACGCACTGGTGGCGCAAGGCTTTCATAAATAAGGCCCTGGCTTTGTTTCATGAAATTGAGTGGTTGTATATAGGTTCTGCGCAGTGTTTCTTACATGTTATTCAGAAATCGATTTTTGGGTGAAATTGATTGGTATTTGCATTTGGCCCTTATTTATGAATGCCATGTGCAGCTGATGCATCACTTTAAACATGGGTAATAAGTGATGCACTGGTGGTGCAAGGCCTTTATAAATCAGACCCTGACTTTGTTTGATGATATTGAGTGGTTGTACTTAGGTTCTGCGCAGTGTTTCTTATATGTTATTCAAAAATCGATTTTTGGGTGCAATTGATTGGTATTTGCATTTGGCCCTTATTTATGAATGCCATGTGCAGCTGATGCATCACTTTAAACATGGGTAATAAGTGATGCACTGGTAGCGCAAGGCCTTTATAAATCAGACCCTGACTTTGTTTGATGATATTGAGTGGTTGTACATAGGTTCTGCGCAGTGTTTCTTACATGTTATTCAAAAATCGATTTTTGGGTGCAATTGATTGGTATTTACATTTGGCCCTTATTTATGAATGCCATGTGTAGCTGATGCATCACTTTAAACATGGGTAATAAGTGATGCACTGGTGGCGCAAGGCCTTTATAAATCAGACCCTGACTTTGTTTGATGATATTGAGTGGTTGTACATAGGTTCTGCGCAGTGTTTCTTACATGTTATTCAAAAATCGATTTTTGGGTGCAATTGATTGGTATATGTATTTGGCTTTTATTTATGATTGCCATGTGCAGCTGATGCATGACTTTAAACATGGGTAATAAGTGACGCACTGGTGGCGCAAGGCTTTCATAAATAAGGCCCTGGCTTTGTTTCATGAAATTGAGTGGTTGTATATAGGTTCTGCGCAGTGTTTCTTACATGTTATTCAAAAATCGATTTTTGGGTGCAATTGATTGGTATTTGCATTTGGCCCTTATTTATGAATGCTATGTGCAGCTGATGCATCACTTTAAACATGGGTAATAAGTGACGCACTGGTGGCGCAAGGCCTTTATAAATGAGACCCTGACTTTGTTTGATGATATTGAGTGGTTGTACTTAGGTTCTGTGTAGTGTTTCTTACATGTTATTCAAAAATCGATTTTTGGATGCAATTGATTGGTATATGTATTTGGCTTTTATTTATGATTGCCATGTGCAGCTGATGCATGACTTTAAACATGGGTAATAAGTGACGCACTGGTGGCGCAAGGCTTTCATAAATAAGGCCCTGACTTTGTTTCATGATATTGAGTGGCTGTACATAGGTTCTGCGCAGTGTTTCTTACATGTTATTCAAAAATCGATTTTTGGGTGCAATTGATCGGTATTTCCATTTGGCCCTTAGTTATGAATGCCATGTGCAGCTGATGCATGACTTTAAACATGGGTAATAAGTGATGCACTGGTGGCGCAAGGCTTTCATAAATGAGACCCTGACTTTGTTTGATGATATTGAGTGGTTGTACTTAGGTTCTGTGCAGTGTTTCTTACATGTTATTTAAAAATCGATTTTTGGATGCAATTGATTGGTATTTGCATTTGGCCCTTATTTATGAATGCCATGTGCAGCTGAAGCATGACTTTAAACATGGGTAATAAGTGATGCACTGGTGGCGCAAGGCCTTTATAAATGAGGTCCAGACTTTGTTTGATGATATTGAGTGGTTGTACATAGGTTCTGCGCAGTGTTTCCTAGATGTTATTCAAAAATCGATTTTTGGGTGCAATTGATTTGTATTTGCATTTGGCCCTTATTTATGATTGCCATGTGCAGCTGGTGCATTATTTTAAACATGGGTAAAAAGTGATGCACTGGTGGCGCAAGGCCTTTATAAATAAAGCCATGAGTTGCTATTGTATAAACTTAAATATGTTGCAATTTATTGTATATATTGTTTGCTTTTTAACATTACTTTGTTGTTTGCTAATAGTGGTCTTTCATGTGTTTTTTTAACAGAACAACAGATTCAAATCAACTTCTGAAAAGGAAGCAAAAATGCCTTCAAAGCAAAGAAATATCAAAAATAACATACGGAAAAGGAGAACATCAACAACAGAGTTTATGGAATCCTCTTCAACAAGTACTTCAAAAAACACCAGAAAAGCTTCTGGTAAGCCAATTAAGTCTTTTCTTCGCAACATATGTCGTAGAAAAAAAAATGATATTGCTAATGTGAATATACAGAAAAAGTCAACAAATCTAAAAAGGAAAGAGAAGCCCACAAAAAATGTTTCAATTGGAGCAGGAGAGAAGAGAATGGATAGCAATAGAAGGGTAAATGTTTTTAGGGACATTCGTAGGCGAATGTTTCGCAATAGGGTAGTTTTAAATTTGCTAAAAAATGATAAGAAAAGTAAACTAAAAGCTGCTTTTTACAAGAAAAAGAAAAGTGTAGAAAAGATTGTTGATCAGGCTTTTGAAGTTAAGAAAAAATTATTTATTTTAATAATCAATAGAATTAGGATACTTAATAAGGCAATGGATGTTTTCAAATCGAACAGTAGATGGAAAAGAATTATTAATCGGAGTAATTTTTGTGAAGTATTTTCTGGTGAATGGATGCATAGTTCAAGTTCTGAGCCTTTTTTTAATGAGGAGAGTTACTTTCAGGAAAATGATTTGGTGCATGCAGTTGACACCAGTGGTCGTGCATATGAGGTGAAAGATAGTTGTGTGATGGAAAAAGAGAAACTTGTATCTAGAGATGCAGAAGAGGTGTTAGCTGATGAAGTTTTAGGGAGACGTACTAAGGGTCCAGTGTACACATGGAAATGCAGTAGTATTTGTAGTGTGCGACAGGAATCAATTGATTTGCTTCGAAATTTCTTACGTACATATAGTAAAAAAAGTCTCAAACAAAAAATGAAGATCCTGCAAGAGTTAGATCCTTGCAGAGTGAGAGAAAGCACAGGTTTGCAAGGGCATTCACTAGCATGTCTTTCTAGAAAAGTTTGTCGGAGTGTTTTTCATCATTTTAGGATGTTAGCAGTGCATCATAATAACGTAAGGAAATTAGTGAGGAAGTTGTATTATGCAAAAAGTCCTGCACTTAAGCTTAAACAGTTAAATAGTGCTCTTTTGCATGGATCTGAAGTGGATGTGAAGACTATTTGTGAAGAAATTGAGTTTTGTTATTTTGGGAACAAAGAGGACAGTGTAGAAATAGATATAGTAATGGATGGTAATGCAGAAGATAATGGACAAATTTCAAGTATTGAAAAGTTTGATGAGGAAATTATCAAGTTTAAGGTGAAATCAAGTGAGAGGCCTAATTTAACTTGTGTGTGTTGTCGACGGACTCATTATAAAATTCAGACTAGGTTAGTTGATTTATATGCAAAATGTGATTTGGAAAATAATAGTGAATGGAAGGATTTTGTAAGTTATTTGTTGGTGGAGAATTCTTTTGATTTGAGTTTGGATCAGCGTATTTGCAATTATTGTTTGAAAAAATTAAATGAAAATAGAATGCCTGCAAGAGCAGTTTATAATAATCTTCAGTTGATAGATATTCCTTCTGAATTGATGGATCTAAATACTTATGAATCTATTTTGATTCAATGTGTCCATCCTTTTCAGGCTATTGTACGCATGGAGCCTAAGACAGGGAAATTGCCTCCATCAGATTTACTGAGAGGATTAAAGGGAAGAGTTGTTTATTTGCCTCTAGATGTAAAGAAAAATATTAATACAATTGGTGTAGAAAGAGTAGAAGAAGATCCTTTAGTTATTCTAGTTAATGGGGTTCCAACAAAGAGTAAGAAAATTTGGCAAGATTTAGTGGATGTTAGGAAAGTCAAAAAGGCAACGTTGTATTTAGTCAGAAACAATGAGTACTACAAAAATGTAAGTGTTGGAGTAGAGGAAACAGCTACAGAAGAAGATAGTGATTCTTCAGTTGGTCAAATTGAAAAAGTTGATGTGTCTAGAACTGAAGAAATATATGAACATTATACTGTTCATCCTTTGCATTCCAAAGAAGTAATGGGAAATGCAATTGACTTGTTTCAAATGAAAGCAGCAAAAGGAAGTCCCATTAGTGTATGGGAAGAAAGTTTGGAAGCTCGTTGTTTTCCACAATTATTTCCAACAGGTTGTGGTGGACGATATGATGATCGACCAGTTCAAATTCCTGCAGCTGAATACCGGACTCTAAGATTATATGCAGAAGATCCAAGGTTTCGTCAATGCATTCCATATTTATTTCATCTACTGTTTGAAAGTGATTTGTCTGGGCTTTCTTATGCAGTTAATCATATATTAAAAAGTGGACCTCATTTGCAGAATGTTTGTGCAAGGGACTTTATGGAGAAAGTTAATCTGCAAGACAGTATTTTGGAATCTCAGCTAATCAATCTCATGGCATGTCAACGTGGAACCAACGAGTATTGGTTTCGTCGTCATGGAGAATTGAAATGTATGCTAAGAAACTTAGGAACTCCTACATGGTTCCTCACTCTTAGCTGTGCTGAGTATGCATGGGACGATTTACTTCAATTTCTACGAGAGGCAAATGAAAACATACCAAATATAGAATTGAAAACACCAGGAGAACTGTGTTCTTTAGATCCAGTGAATGTTTGCAGATATTTTAATCATAGATTTGAAGCTATGATGTCTTTTATTACCAACAAAAAAAATCCTCCCCTTGGAGAGGTTTTGGATTTCTTTTGGAGGAAGGAATATCAAGCGAGAGGTGCTCCTCATATACATATGTTGTTGTGGATTAAAGATGCACCCAAATTTGGATCAGATTCAGATGAAACAGTGATGAGTTTCATTGAAGAGTATTCAACATGTGCTGTTCCAAAATCTACTGAAGAAAACAATTTAAGGCAACAAGTTTTACGTTTTCAATCTCATCGTTGTGGAAAGTACTGTCGTCGAAAATTTAAAAACAAGGAAAAGTACTACACGAAATGTCGTTTTGCATTTCCTCGACCAGTGATTTCTAAGGGAAGAGTAAATAATTTGATGTCATCTCTACGACATACTGTGACGAGAAAATCTCCCAAAAACACATATAATTTGAAAAGAAATGAAGAATCTAAGTACATCAACGATTACAACCCAGTGATTTTGTCCATGTGGAATGCTAACATGGATATTCAGTTCGTTGCTGACAACTCTATTGCTGTGGCTCGATATGTGACATCTTACATCACCAAAAAAGAAAAGACAGAACTGAAGGAAATGTGGGAGGACATTTCACATGAAAAGAGTCTAAGCAAGAAATTATACAGTTTCAGTCTGAAGATGTTGTCGCATCGAGAAATTGGAGCATATGAATGTTCTGATCGGTTATCATCAGCAAGTCTCTATGCCAAATCAAGAACAATCATTTGGGTGAGTCTTGGTCTTGCTGCAACACGAAATCGAGTTTTGAAATCTGTACAAGAAATTGAATATTTGGCGGAAAAAGAACCAAACAGTACAGATATTTTGAAGACAAATATGTTGGATACATACTATCCAAATAGAAGTACTCACCTTGAGAACACATGTTTGTATGAAGTTCTTCAAAACTACAGTTATAAGAGGAACATCACAGAAGATATCAATAATGGAAAATATGCACTCATTGGCAATGAAGGATGTCTAGTGAAGCAGAAAAAAGGCCATTTGATTAATCATCGAAAATTGAGTTGTGAAGTTCCAGACAAAAGAGAATTTTACTATTTAGCTCTTTTGCAACTCTTTAAGCCATGGCGTACAGAAGAGGAACTACTTGGAGATTTTCTCTGTTATGAAGACTCTTTTAATGCAACTAAGGATACCATAGAATGTCCTATTTTTCTAAATTATCTGCAAATGTTGAATGAAGAAATGGAGCAAGAAACCACAATTGCTGAAGAGATAGCTAGAAACAGTTCTCAAGATAGTCAGAGTTCTACTTCATTGAGCCAGGATCCACTAGGAGGACCAATTATCCAAAATGAAGCTGCCACTGCCATGGATGAGGTGGAAAGAGCTATGGAACAAGCTCAAGAGGATGGAGTTAACTTAGAAGATTTGGTAAAGCAACTAAACATTGAGCAGAAAAAGATATATGATGAAGTCACAGAGCAGATTGAACATGGATTCAGACATGAGAAAAAAAGAGTGCTCATGTATATTATTTGACCCTGTCCGATTGTACGTAAGTGGAGAAGCGGGGACAGGAAAAAGTTTTCTAATTAAAGCCGTTGCAAGTTATCTGCAGAAAAGGACTGATTCACCACTATCTTGTGTTGTAACTGCTCCAACTGGTCTGGCAGCACATAACATTAAAGGGATTACTCTACATCGTTTATTGATGCTGCCAGTTGAACATGATAATAAATTGCATTACAACAAGCTATCTGGAGATGCGTGTTCTGAAGTTTCAAGAGTCTTGAAGAAAATGAAACTTCTTATCATAGATGAAGTAAGCATGGTCTCAAATCTAATGCTTGCTTTTGTGCATTTGAGAATGCAAGACATTCTTAAAGCAGACTATGATGTGTTATTTGGAGGAAAACACATTATTGTTTTTGGAGATCTATTGCAGTTGACTCCAGTAAAAGGACAACCAGTGTTTAAAATGCTCACGCATGAAGATACCAGGAAGTCCCTTGGAAGCATTGGAAATGTTAATATATGGCTAAATTTTAAATATGCTGAACTGCTTCAAAATATGCGACAGGCCAAGGATGAAGATTATAAAAATATTCTACAAGATGTAAGAATTGGAAAAATGACTGAGAAAGGGAAAAAAGCTTTGCATAGTCGATTAATTTCAAATTTGTATCCAAATGAAAACATTCTTCCAGAGAATATTTTTAAAAAAATGACTGAGAAGAAATCTGGGATATGTTTGATGCCAACTCTGCAAGAATGTTCCATCTTCAACCAAAAAATGTTAGACTTAGAAAATGAAGAGATTGTGAAACTGGAAGCAATAGATAAAATAGAGCATATGGGTGCAACAATTGTTTTGTCAGAAAATTTGAAAACTAAATTGCATTCATTGGAGAAAAGTATTTCAAAAACAGCTGGTTTTGAAAAGACTCTGAATGTGTGTTTAAATTGTCGTATCATTTTGAGAAGGAATTTAAATGTTGAAAGCGGTCTGGTAAATGGAGCAATGGGTTATGTTGTTGATTTTGTGAATTACAGAAATAGAGATGGAATTGAATTTTTAAAAATAAAATTTGATGGCATTGAACAAGTACAACAAATAAGTCGTTGTTCTGCTAGATTTTTACTTGTAAAAGACTTATATGTTCGCCGAAAACAGTTTCCTGTTTGTTTGGCGTATGCAGTGACAATTCATAAATCTCAAGGTTTAAGTGTAGATAGTGCTTTGGTGAACATTGGAAGATCTGTGTTTAAAGAGGGTATGGCATATGTGGCATTATCTCGAGTCAGAACTTTATCAGGATTGTACTTGATTGCGTGTGATGAGACAAAGATTTGTGCAGATCTAGATTGTGTTAAAGAATACAATAGGTTAAGAAGAGAGTATGCTCCACATTTGCCTCAATATCCTCTGTTTGAAAAACGTGTGGTAGGTCGAAAAAGAAGAAATGAGGATAATTGTAGTGAGGTAGTTGCAAAAAGACAAAAAGTAGAGAAAACTGTAATTGAAAACAGGAAGAAAAAGAATTGTGGAGAAAATGTTGTTGGATTTCAGTTTGAAAATAGTTCTGGTGTCAACTGCTATGCTAATGTAGTGGTTAATGTTGTTTTTTTTCTTAAAAGTTTACAAGAACAGATTGTTGAAAATCGGGATCAAAGATTGTGTGGTTTATTGAATTCTGTGTTTCAGAAATGTAGCAGTGGTACACCACAAATAGAAAGTGTAACAGAAATTCGAAATATTTTAGATTTGTGTTCTGGTCAAGATAAATTTTCACAGAACATTCAGCAGGATTGTCAGGAATTTTTAATGTATATGTTTGGTGTTTTGGAAGATGGAGGTGTAGATGTAGATAATCTTTTCAGTCTTTCTTATCAATGGCAGCATGACTGCCACAATTGTAGTTTATCAAGTACTACTAGAATAGACACTGAAAGATTTATATATTTGACTTTACCAGACTGTAAATCAGTGTCTTTTAAAAATCTAGTTAAAGCAGCAGATCATAATATGGTGTGTACCCAATGTAACTGTACAATGCTGTCCACATTATTTATACAAAGGTATGGGCAGTATATCATTTTAGTTTTCCAACGATGTAGACCTGATGGAACTAAATTGACAACTTCTATCAAAAATTTTGTGGCTTCTCAGTTATCAATATCTGGAAGGACCTTTACAACTGAAGCTATTATTTATCATGATGGACCTTCGACCACCTCAGGACATTATACATGCTACTTAAAATCTGAAAATGGATGGAGTTACTGCAATGATTCTCATTTAACTTATAAACAACGTTTGCCTTATGACTCTACAAATTCTTATCTAGTGTTTTTAAAACCAAAGTTTTAGTAAAGGGAATTGGCCTTTGAAGACGGGAATAGTTAATAAAAGTTAGTTAGTTAGTTAGTTAATATAATTTTATAAATTATTTATCTCATGTAGATACTTTAAGTGGATCTCAAAGTAAAAAATACTGATATATCAGACACAAATTGGCCGTGAGGATTGTGTATGGTATGATGTTTTTAGATCTTTTTTCATAGGAAGTCGATGAAATGGAACTTATAAGGAACAGCAGACTTTTTTTCCACCAAAAGGACCTTCACTATCTTTTATTTGGCCTCATGGAAAAGTAAGTGAATCAAAGATTAGTGTACATATATGATATGTATGTTTGAATGGGTTTTTTTAAACACAATCTTTTAGATTGTGTTTTTTTTTTCCCGCTGTTATATGATGAAGACTTTGAACTCACTAATTTAAGTGGAATTCAATATATTCTGAGAACAGCAAAAATAAATAATGTAACATATTGTAGAAGTTATTGTGTAGTTTGCATTGTGTAATTTATATTGTGTTCACATTGTTATGCACTCATTTTCTTTTTCACCCTTATTTACCTCTCTTTACTAATTTACACTCTTTTTTCATCGCTGTTTCTTTACTGCACTTCATTCACAACTTCTTAATCTAATAGGAACTATCTGCATTTCCTCAGTTCCTTCCACCACTTTTTATCTTTTTTATATTCTCTTAGTACCACTGCTTTAGTTTCCTAACCCTCTTTCTCTTTCTCCATTTTTTTTCTTTCACACTCATTGTACTGTAGTTCAGTTAGTTCTTCCTTTTGTCTTTCTTTTACTCTCTCTCTTCTTTCTCTCTATTACTCCCCATGTGTTGCCCTTATTCACTTATATGTACCCTCTTTCACCCCTCTTTACTTATATTCACTGATATTTACTTTCCCTCAATCACTGCTATTCTTTTCCTCTGATTTCGTCACTACCTGTCATTCTCATACTTAACTGTCCTTCTTTTTACTTTCAACATCCATTTACATTCTCCCTTAACCTCTGCTTTAGTCTTCTTCCTATTTCTTCTTTCTTTTGCTCCCTTATTCATTTTTCTTTTCTTAGTTACTTCCTTTTACACTTTTTATCTGTCTTACTATCTATTACACAGTCCCTCCTTCATTATTTTTTTTTTCTTTTTTTTTGTTAGTGCGCTGACGGTACGCGCACCGGTGCGCGCACCGGAAGCGCACCAAAGTGAAATATAAAAAAAAAATATTTTAAATCAAAAATATTATCTCAATATACATTATAGTGTTCATTTTTACAAAAACATACTTTAGCAATTCACTAAAAAACACATAGGTATGAGTCTGTATAAAAAGTTAGGAATTAGCATTAAAAAAACCTATGAAATTCACTGAAAAAACCATAGGTTTCACACCAGTTATAGTTAGGAATTAGCATTTAAAAAACCTATGAAATTCACTGAAAAAACCATAGGTTTCACACCAGTTATAGTTAGGAATTAGCATTTAAAAAACCTATGAAATTCACTGAAAAAAACATAGGTTTCACACCAGTTATAGTTAGGAATTAGCATTTAAAAAACCTATTAAATTCACTGACAAAACCATAGGTTTCACACCAGTTATAGTTAGCTGGAAATTTTACTGATATAAAACCATTGAAATTCCCACGTTATAGTTAGTCGGACTCACTATAACTTGCGCGTGCAATGCACTGCTGATGACATCACATATTACATCACTCATGACATGGTCAGTGACATCACTCATGACACCATCCTTGTGACATATTGACAGACCTCCTTTCACTATAATGTAACCCTTGAGACACATATTCAAAAATAGAAACTGAAATTTTTTTAAAAATGGAGATACCTATATCAGTTACAACAAGCAATTCTGTACTTCCACTATCTATATACACATCCACTCATTCACCAACAGTTCTATATAGTCACTCATACATATACTCACTCATCATATGAAGAGATACACCTATACATCCTGTTACACACCGACATTCATCCAAAAGTTACTCACACACATATTCACACGTGCAAATAAACTATTGAACAACCATTTATTTGAATATAGAGTTATACACACACTTCCACCTTACTTCTATTGAAAATTACACATATTTATTCTCTTAAACAATCACTTATAGAAACACATACTTATTTAAACAGGAAATCTTACAATCTCTTACTCTCACATATACTCACTTATATACATCAATATTCATATATACTAGATTAAAACATATGTAGTTACTGATAAAGACACTAGTGAGACAGTCATTCACTCACTAACAAACACATATAGACACTCATCCACCCATACAGTCCTGTACATATGCTGTCTTCAAAACACATACAAACAAAGAGTCAGTCACTCATGCATCTATGTGCTAAGTAATACCCCCACCAAACCATATAGACACTCATACTGATACTAATAAAAATATCAAATAACCCATATACATACGCATGTAGCTACTTATCAACACATGTAGCCACTTATGCACAAAGTGAAACACTAATATATGTATTTAAATATTTAAACATAACTCACTAATATTTATTTTTCAGAAAGGCACATATTCACTGGATGGTGTCATCAGTGATGTCATGAGTGATGTCACTGACCATGTCATGAGTGATGTAATATGTGATGTCATCAGCAGTGCATTGCACGCGCAAGTTATAGTGAGTCCGACTAACTATAACGTGGGAATTTCAATGGTTTTATATCAGTAAAATTTCCAGCTAACTATAACTGGTGTGAAACCTATGGTTTTGTCAGTGAATTTAATAGGTTTTTTAAATGCTAATTCCTAACTATAACTGGTGTGAAACCTATGGTTTTTTCAGTGAATTTCATAGGTTTTGTAAATGCTAACTCCTAACTATAACTGGTGTGAAACCTATGGTTTTTTTCAGTGAATTTCATAGGTTTTTTAAATGCTAATTCCTAACTATAACTGGTGTGAAACCTATGGTTTTTTCAGTGAATATATATATATATATATATATATATTCACTGAAAAAACCATAGGTTAGAGACCATATATAGTTAGCTGGACATTTTATTGACATAAAACCAATGAAATTCCATATATAGTTAGTTGCACTAACTATATATCGCGCACCCGCAATCCACTGCTGATGATGTCACATATTACATCATTCATGACATGGTCAGTGACATCACTGATGACATCACTGATGACATCTCAAATGACATCACTGATGACATCACTGATGACATCTCAAATGACATCACTGATGACATCATCTAGTGTCTGTGTGTTTTTGTAAAGTTTAAATATGTTTTACATATTGAAGAATGAGTGGATGTATGGAAGACTGAGTGTGTGTGTGGCTGGCTGGGAGGTGTGTGACTCTGTGCATATCAATGTGTACTTGTATCAGTGATTGTATAAGAGAGTAAGTATGTGTTAGTATATGTGTGAAAAGTATGGTGTTCTGTGTTTAACTGTATAGATGAGGAAATCGAAGTGTGATTGATTCTTCACAGGACTGACTAGGTGTATGAGTGCATATGATAGTCTTGTAATAATGAGTGACTGTATGTATGAGTGATTGTATGGGTGAATGAGTGAATGTGTGTGTAGACGTAGGAATCAGTGAGTGCGTATGTAGTAACTGGTATTGGTGTGTCATGATGTCATCAGTGATGTCATTTGAGATGTCATCAGTGATGTCATTTGAGATGTCATCAGTGATGTCATCAGTGATGTCACTGAAGTATGGTGTTCTGTGTTTAACTGTATAGATGAGGAAATGGAAGTGTGATTGATTCTTTACAGGACTGACTAGATGTGTGAGTAACTCCATGGATGAGTGGCAGTGTGTGAGTGTCTGCATAGGTGTATGAGTGCATATGATAGTGTTGTAATAATGAGTGACTGTATGTATGAGTGATTGTATGGGTGAATGAGTGAATGTGTGGGTAGACGTAGGAATCAGTGAGTGCGTATGCAGTAACTGGTATTGGTGTGTCATGATGTCATCAGTGATGTCATTTGAGATGTCATCAGTGATGTCATCAGTGATGTCATTTGAGATGTCATCAGTGATGTCATCAGTGATGTCACTGACCATGTCATGAATGATGTAATATGTGACATCATCAGCAGTGGATTGCGGGTGCGCGATATATAGTTAGTGCAACTAACTATATATGGAATTTCATTGGTTTTATGTCAATAAAATGTCCAGCTAACTATATATGGTCTCTAACCTATGGTTTTTTCAGTGAATTTTCAAGGTTTTGTAAATGCAAATTCCTAACTATATATGGTCTATAACCTATGGTTTTTTCAGTGAATTTCATTGGTTTTTTAAAAGCTAATATCTATAGCTGTAAAATATATTCTTTATTACGTGACGTATCACGTAGCCACGTGAGACGCCTCATGACGCGTCGCATAACCGTGACGTATCGGCTCTGCAGCGCAAACAAAACCCGTAACGTAAGCGTGCCGGAGCACGCTTACAGATATATATATATTTTTTAAACTTAATTAGACAAAATCCACACGTGCACATATCTTGAGGCCTTGCAAAGGCACATCAAACAAACAGTCCCTAGAATTTTGTCAAGTTTGCTGGAAATCTATTCCCTTAATTTTTTTTTACTGTTTCTCTTGGTTTTCCCCTTGTTACGCTTACCGGGACGCTACCCGGTACGCGAACCGGACGCTCCAAAAACACAAGATGGCGGACTCCCGTTACGCTGCCGGTTAGCTGCCCGGTTCGCGTACCGGGAAGCGCCTCTACCGTGAAAAATCGCGGGGGACTTTAATATCCCCCTCATCAATCCTAGGGGGTCAGGAGGGGTTTACCTTGCCCCCTTTCCTTCATTTCCCCCTTCTTTTTTCACCACATCTTGTCTCTCGAACCTACCGAGAGACAAGATGGCGGCCGCTCCGGACTGTTTACAATGTTGACAGCTACGCTGCCGGTTAGCTGCCCGGTTAGCTGCCCGGTGAGCTGCCCGGTTCGCGTACCGGGACGCGCCTCTACGGCGTAAAATCGCAAAAAAAATATTTTTTTTTTTTTTGCCCCGCGGGGCACTTTAATATCCCCCTCATCAATCCTAGGGGGTCAGGAGTGGTCTACCTTGCCCCCTTTCCTTCATTTCCCCCTTCGCTTTTCACCACATCTTGTCTCTCGATCGTACCGAGAGACAAGATGGCGGCCGCTCCGGACTGTTTAGAATGTTGACAGACACCGGAGAGCCAATCAGCTTCGCTTCGCGAAGTTCCGTTACGCGTCAGGTACGCAAACCGGGGCGCTAACCGGAGCGCTGTCACAGATATATATTTTTTTTTAAACGTTAATTTCTCAAAATCCACTGGAGCACATATATTGAGACATAGCAAAGGCACGTCGGGCAAACCATATCTACAATTTTGCCAAGTTTCATGTAAATCTATTCAGCCGTTCGAGCTAAAAGTGAGTCCAACCGCCATATGGAAAAATGAATGGGAAAAACGTGTTTTGGGACCCCCCTTGTTTCTCGGCCCCCCCCTTGACGAAACCCCCCCAAATTTTAAGGGGCTGCTCAGAAACGAAATGTGCCATTTTCCTGAAAATTTCAGCCAATTCCGTCCACAAACGCCAAAGTTATTAGACATAGAATTTTCAGAAATCCCATAGAGAAAAAATCCTAACTATATATACCCACTGGCTATCGCCAGTAGGTAATATACATATATAAACATATATAATCTGCATATCTATATAAATATAAATGCATGCATACATATACATATATGCATACATATGCATGTTATTTACATGAAAGTTTTAAAAACACTAATAAAAGCAAAGCTAAAAAGCCACCTCATTACAAACAGAATGGCTTTAACTTAAACGAGGGCGAGATCTATTGCATTTTCAATGCTTGTTTACTTTAGTTCTATCAAGAAGGCATTCAGATGTTTCACACATTTGCCATAAATTCTGAATGTTAGCACTCAGTTGCTCATTAGATCACTGTAGTAAAGCTAGTGCTCACCAGGGAAGTCTGCTGCTAATCATGGTTTGCAGCCATTTTCCCGCATTTTTTATCCCGCAGACTTTCAGTCCGCATACCATTATCCCGCAAGGTCATTGACCTCGCATACCATTATCCCTCATTTTTTCAAAACGCATGTGCATTTATCGCGCATGCCTTTACAAAGAATTACGTTTTAAAGGCATGTATGGTAAATGCATTTGCGTTGTGAAAACCACGATGACGAGAGAGGTAAGTGGGTTTGTGTTAATTTTTTCGTGGGTTAGTGATTGTGTAGTGTAGTGTAGTGTTGTGTAGTGTAGTGTTGTGTTAGTGTAGTGTAGAGTTGTGGTGGTTGTTTAGTGTAGGGTCATGCTGGGGGTAGTGTTTTAGGGTTGTGTTGTAGTGTTTGCGTAGTGTAGGGTCATGCTGGGGGTAGTGTTTTAGGGTTTAGGGTTGTGTTGTAGTGTTTGCGTAGTGTAGGGTCATGCTGGGGCTAGTGTTTTAGGGTTTAGGGTAGTGTTGTAGTGTTTGCGTAGTGTAGGGTCATGCTGGGCGTAGTGTTTTAGGGTTTAGGATAGTGTTGTAGTGTTTGCGTAGTGTAGGGTCATGCTGGGGGTAGTGTTTTAGGGTTTTGGGTAGTGTTGTAGTGTTTGCGTAGTGTAGGGTCATGCTGGGGTGTAGTATTTTAGGGTTTAGGGTAGTGTTGTAGTGTTTGTGTAGTGTAGGGTCATGCTGAGGGTAGTGTTTGAGGGTTTTGGGTAGTGTTGTAGTGTTTGCGTAGTGTAGGGTCATGCTGGGGTGTAGTGTTTGAGGGTTTTGGGTAGTGTTGTAGTGTTTGCGTAGTGTAGGGTCATGCTGGGGTGTAGTGTTTGAGGGTTTTGGGTAGTGTTGTAGTGTTTGCGTAGTGAAGGGTCATGCTGGGGGTAGTGTTTTAGGGTTTAGGGTAGTGTTGTAGTGTTTGCGTAGTGTAGGGTCATGCTGGGCGTAGTGTTTTAGGGTTTAGGATAGTGTTGTAGTGTTTGCGTAGTGTAGGGTCATGCTGGGGGTAGTGTTTTAGGGTTTTGGGTAGTGTTGTAGTGTTTGCGTAGTGTAGGGTCATGCTGGGGTGTAGTATTTTAGGGTTTAGGGTAGTGTTGTAGTGTTTGTGTAGTGTAGGGTCATGCTGGGGGTAGTGTTTGAGGGTTTTGGGTAGTGTTGTAGTGTTTGCGTAGTGTAGGGTCATGCTGGGGTGTAGTGTTTGAGGGTTTTGGGTAGTGTTGTAGTGTTTGCGTAGTGTAGGGTCATGCTGGGGTGTAGTGTTTGAGGGTTTTGGGTAGTGTTGTAGTGTTTGCGTAGTGAAGGGTCATGCTGGGGGTAGTGTTTTAGGGTTTTGGGTAGTGTTGTAGTGTTTGCGTAGTGTAGGGTCATGCTGGGGGTAGTGTTTTAGGGTTTTGGGTAGTGTTGTAGTGTTTGCGTAGTGTAGGGTCATGCTGGGGGTAGTGTTTTAGGGTTTAGGGTAGTGTTGTAGTGTTTGCGTAGTGTAGGGTCATGCTGGGGGTAGTGTTTTAGGGTTTTGGGTAGTGTTGTAGTGTTTGCGTAGTGTAGGGTCATGCTGGCGGTAGTGTTTTAGGGTTTAGGGTAGTGTTGTAGTGTTTGCGTAGTGTAGGGTCATGCTGGGGGTAGTGTTTTAGGGTTTAGGGTAGTGTTGTAGTGTTTGCGTAGTGTAGGGTCATGCTGGCGGTAGTGTTTTAGGGTTTAGGGTAGTGTTGCAGTGTTTGCGTAGTGTAGGGTCATGCTGGGGTGTAGTGTTTTAGGGTTTTGGGTAGTGTTGTAGTGTTTGCGTAGTGTAGGGTCATGCTGGGGGTAGTGTTTTAGGGTTTAGGGTAGTGTTGCAGTGTTTGCGTAGTGTAGGGTCATGCTGGGGTGTAGTGTTTTAGGGTTTTGGGTAGTGTTGTAGTGTTTGCGTAGTGTAGGGTCATGCTGGGGGTAGTGTTTTAGGGTTTAGGGTAGTGTTGTAGTGTTTGCGTAGTGTAGGGTCATGCTGGGGGTAGTGTTTTAGGGTTTAGGGTTGTGTTGTAGTGTTTGCGTAGTGTAGGGTCATGCTGGGGGTAGTGTTTTAGGGTTTAGGGTTGTGTTGTAGTGTTTGTGTAGTGTAGGGTCATGCTGGGGGTAGTGTTTTAGGGTTTAGGGTAGTGTTGTAGTGTTTGCGTAGTGTAGGGTCATGCTGGGGTGTAGTGTTTTAGGGTTTTGGGTAGTGTTGTAGTGTTTGCGTAGTGTAGGGTCATGCTGGGGGTAGTGTTTTAGGGTTTAGGGTAGTGTTGTACTGTTTGTGTAGTGTAGGGTCATGCTGGGGGTAGTGTTTTAGGGTTTAGGGTAGTTTAGTTGTTTAGTGTATGCTAAAGGCATATTCGTTCTAAAAGTTTTCGTTATTTTAATTTGCGGCCTAATAGTACATGCGGGATTGTTTTTTGCGGACTGATGGTATGCGGGATTTCGTCATATATTCGCTAATCATACTTTCTATGGCAAAATGAACCCCCTCATTTTGTTCCTTTTTAAATTAAATGTTTTAAGAGTTACCACTTTATTCCAATCAAGATGGCTTCAGGTGTGCCATACCTTTGTAATAAGTAGGACTGTTAGCACTCTAGTTGTTCTTTAGAACACTCTGGGACATTCTGTCATTGGGCTATAGTTGGGCTACATCTGGCTGATATTTGGGCTACATTCGTTTTTTTTGTCTCTGGTGGCCATCTTTGGGCTACATTGGGCTACATTGGGCTACATTTGGGCTCCAACATATATATAGCCCAATGTAGCCCAATATATATTTTTCAAAGTTAATTTTCGTAAAAACCACTGGAGCCTATATCTTGAGACATAGCAAAGGCACATCGGGCTACCAGTCCCTACAATTTTGCCAAGTTTGGTGTAAATCCATTCAGCCGTTCAGGCTAAAAGTGAGGCCAACCGCCCTATGGAAAATTGCATGGGAAAAACACGTTTTGGGACCCCCCTTTTTTCTCGGCCCCCCCTTGACGAAACCCCCCCAAATTTTCAGGGGCTGCTCAGAAACAAAATGTTCCATTTTCCTGAACATTTCAGCCAATTCTGTCCTCAAACGCCAAAGTTATTCGACATGGAATTTTCAAAAATCCCATAGGAAAAAAATCCTAACTATATATACTTACTGGCTATCGCCAGTAGGTAATATATATATATATATATATATATATATATATATATATATATATATATATATATATATATATATATATATATACGTTCCACTTCCTTCGAACAACCGGGACACTCAGACTGCGGTGCAAGTTCAGGGTCAAAGGCTCCCTGTCCAATGTATAGCGTTTCACCACACGCTCACAGACGTAGCGTGAATGCACTCGAAACCAGTTTCCACTCTCTACGCAACATTCGCGCGCCAACAAAGAACGAGAGAAACAGACTCTCTCGTTCTTTGTTGGCGCGCGGATGTTGCGTAGAGAGTGGAAACTGGTTTCGAGTGCATTCACGCTACGTCTGTGAGCGTGTGGTGAAACGCTATATATATATAACATTTCTATGGCAAAATGAAACCCCTCATTTTGTTCCTTTGCAAATTAAATGTTTTAAGTGTTAACACTTTATTCCAATCAAGATGACTTCAGGTGTGCCATACTTTTGTCATAAGTAAGACTGTTAGCGCTCTAGTTGTTCTTTAGAACACTCTGGGACATTCTGTCACTGGGCTATAGTTGGGCTACATCTGGCTGATATTTGGGCTACATTTGGTTTTTTTGTCTCTGGTGGCCATCTTTGGGCTACATTGGGCTACATTGGGCTACATTGGGCTACACTGGGCTACATTTGGGCTCTAACATATATATAGCCCAATGTAGCCCAATATATATTTTTCAAAGTTAATTTTTGTAAAAACCACTGGAGCATATATCTTGAGACATAGCAAAGGCACATCGGGCTACCAGTCCCTACAATTTTGCCAAGTTTTGTGGAAATCCATTCAGCCGTTCGAGCTAAAAGTGAGTCCAACCGCCCTATGGAAAACTCAATGTTAAAAACACGTTTTGGGACCCCCCTTTTTTCTCGGCCCCCGCTTGACGAAACCCCCCTAAACTTTCAGGGGACGCTCAGAAACAAAATGTGCCATTTACCTGAGAATTTCAGCCAATTCCGTCCATCAACACCAAAGTTATTCAACATAGAATTTTCAGAAATCCCTATTCAAAAAAATCCTAACTATATATACCCACTGGCGACCACCAGTAGGTAATATATATATATATATATATATATATATATATATATATATATATATATATATATATATATATATTACCTACTGGCGATAGCCAGTAGGTATATATAGTTAGGATTTTTTTCCTATGGGATTTTTGAAAATTCTATGTCGAATAACTTTGGCTTATGAGGACAGAATTGGCTGAAATTTTCAGGAAAATGGAACATTTTGTTTCTGAGCAGCCCCTGAAAATTTGGGGGGTTTTCGTCAAGGGGGGGCCGAGAAAAAAGGGGGGTCCCAAAACGTGTTTTTCCCATGCAATTTTCCATAGGGCGGTTGGCCTCACTTTTAGCCTGAACGGCTGAATGGATTTACACCAAACTTGGCAAAATTGTAGGGACTGGTAGCCCGATGTGCCTTTGCTATGTCTCAAGATATAGGCTCCAGTGGTTTTTACGAAAATTAACTTTGAAAAATATATATTGGGCTACATTGGGCTATATATATGTTGGAGCCCAAATGTAGCCCAATGTAGCCCAATGTAGCCCAATGTAGCCCAAAGATGGCCACCAGAGACAAAAAAAACCAAATGTAGCCCAAATATCAGCCAGATGTAGCCCAACTATAGCCCAATGACAGATTGTCCCAGAGTGTTCTAAAGAACAACTAGAGTGCTAACAGTCCTACTTATTACAAAGGTATGGCACACCTGAAGCCATCTTGATTGGAATAAAGTGGTAACTCTTAAAACATTTAATTTAAAAAGGAACAAAATGAGGGGGTTCATTTTGCCATAGAAAGTATGATTAGCGAATATATGACGAAATCCCGCATACCATCAGTCCGCAAAAAAAATCCCGCATGTACTATTAGGCCGCAAATTAAAATAACGAAAACTTTTAGAACGAATATGCCTTTAGCATACACTAAACAACTAAACTACCCTAAACCCTAAAACACTACCCCCAGCATGACCCTACACTACACAAACAGTACAACACTACCCTAAACCCTAAAACACTACCCCCAGCATGACCCTACACTACACAAACACTACAACACTACCCTAAACCCTAAAACACTACCCCCAGCATGACCCTACACTACACAAACACTACAACACTACCCTAAACCCTAAAACACTACCCCCAGCATGACCCTACACTACACAAACACTACAACACTACCCTAAACCCTAAAACACTACCCCCAGCATGGCCCTACACTACGCAAACACTACAACACTACCCAAAACCCTAAAACACTACACCCCAGCATGACCCTACACTACGCAAACACTACAACACTACCCTAAACCCTAAAACACTACCCCCAGCATGACCCTACACTACACAAACACTACAACACAACCCTAAACCCTAAAACACTACCCCCAGCATGACCCTACACTACGCAAACACTACAACACAACCCTAAACCCTAAAACACTACCCCCAGCATGACCCTACACTACGCAAACACTACAACACTAACCTAAATCCTAAAACACTACCCCCAGCATGACCCTACACTACGCAAACACTACAACACTACCCAAAACCCTAAAACACTACACCCCAGCATGACCCTACACTACGCAAACACTACAACACTACCCTAAACCCTAAAACACTACCCCCAGCATGACCCTACACTACGCAAACACTACAACACTACCCTAAACCCTAAAACACTACCCCCAGCATGACCCTACACTACGCAAACACTACAACACTACCCTAAACCCTAAAACACTACCCCCAGCATGACCCTACACTACGCAAACACTACAACACTAACCTAAATCCTAAAACACTACCCCCAGCATGACCCTACACTACGCAAACACTACAACACTACCCAAAACCCTAAAACACTACACCCCAGCATGACCCTACACTACGCAAACACTACAACACTACCCTAAACCCTAAAACACTACCCCCAGCATGACCCTACACTACGCAAACACTACAACACTACCCTAAACCCTAAAACACTACCCCCAGCATGACCCTACACTACGCAAACACTACAACACTACCCTAAACCCTAAAACACTACCCCCAGCATGACCCTACACTACGCAAACACTACAACACTACCCTAAACCCTAAAACACTACCCTCAGCATGACCCTACACTACGCAAACACTACAACACTACCCAAAACCCTAAAACACTACCCCCAGCATGATCCTACACTACGCAAACACTACAACACTACCCAAAGCCCTAAAACACTACCCCCCAGCATGACCCTACACTACGCAAACACTACAACACTACCCAAAACCCTAAAACACTACCCCCAGCATGACCCTACACTACGCAAACACTACAACAATACCCTAAATCCTAAAACACTACCCCCAGCATGACCCTACACTACGCAAACACTACAACACTACCCAAAACCCTAAAACACTACACCCCAGCATGACCCTACACTACGCAAACACTACAACACTACCCTAAACCCTAAAACACTACCCCCAGCATGACCCTACACTAAGCAAACACTACAACACTACCCAAAACCCTAAAACACTACCCCCCAGCATGACCCTACACTACGCAAACACTACAACACTACCCTAAACCCTAAAACACTACCCCCAGCATGACCCTACACTACGCAAACACTACAACACTACCCTAAACCCTAAAACACTACCCCCAGCATGACCCTACACTTCGCAAACACTACAACACTACCCTAAACCCTAAAACACTACCCTCAGCATGACCCTACACTACGCAAACACTACAACACTACCCAAAACCCTAAAACACTACCCCCAGCATGACCCTACACTACGCAAACACTACAACACTACCCAAAACCCTAATAAACTACCCCCCAGCATGACCCTACACTACACAAACACTACAACACTACCCAAAACCCTAAAACACTACCCCCAGCATGACCCTACACTACGCCAACACTACAACACTACCCAAAACCCTAAAACACTACCCCCAGCATGACCCTACACTACGCAAACACTACAACACTACCCAAAACCCTAAAACACTACACCCCAGCATGACCCTACACTACGCAAACACTACAACACTACCCAAAACCCTAAAACACTACACCCCAGCATGACCCTACACTACGCAAACACTACAACACTACCCAAAACCCTAAAACACTACCCCCAGCATGACCCTACACTACGCAAACACTACAACACTACCCAAAACCCTAAAACACTACCCCCAGCATGACCCTACACTACTCAAACACTACAACACTACCCTAAACCCTAAAATACTACACCCCAGCATGACCCTACACTACGCAAACACTACAACACTACCCAAAACCCTAAAACACTACCCCCAGCATGACCCTACACTACGCAAACACTACAACACTATCCTAAACCCTAAAACACTACGCCCAGCATGACCCTACACTACGCAAACACTACAACACTACCCTAAACCCTAAAACACTAGCCCCAGCATGACCCTACACTACGCAAACACTACAACACAACCCTAAACCCTAAAACACTACCCCCAGCATGACCCTACACTACGCAAACACTACAACACTACCCTGAACCCTAAAACACTACCCCCAGCATGACCCTACACTACGCAAACACTACAACACAACCCTAAACCCTAAAACACTACCCCCAGCATGACCCTACACTAAACAACCACCACAACTCTACACTACACTAACACAACACTACACAACACTACACTACACTACACAATCACTAACCCACGAAAAAATTAACACAAACCCACTTACCTCTCTCGTCATCGTGGTTTTCACAACGCAAATGCATTTACCATACATGCCTTTAAAACGTAATTCTTTGTAAAGGCATGGGCGATAAATGCACATGCGTTTTGAAAAAATGCGGGATAATGGTATGCGAGCTCAATGACCTTGCGGGATAATGGTATGCGGACTGAAAGTCTGCGGGATAAAAAATGCGGGAAAATGGCTGCAAACCATGATTAGCAGCAGACTTCCCTGGTGAGCACTAGCTTTACTACAGTGATCTAATGAGCAACTAGAGTGCTAACATTCAAAATTTATGGCAAATGTGTGACACATCTGAATGCCTTCTTGATAGAACCAAAGTAAACAAGCATTGAAAATGCAATAGATCTCGCCCTCGTTTAAGTTAAAGCCATTCTGTTTGTAATGAGGTGGCTTTTTAGCTTTGCTTTTATTAGTGTTTTTAAAACTTTCATGTAAATAACATGCATATGTATGCATATATGTATATGTATGCATGCATTTATATTTATATAGATATGCAGATTACATATGTTTATATATGTATATTACCTACTGGCGATAGCCAGTGGGTATATATAGTTAGGATTTTTTCTCTATGGGATTTCTGAAAATTCTATGTCTAATAACTTTGGCGTTTGTGGACGGAATTGGCTGAAATTTTCAGGAAAATGGCACATTCTTTTTCTGAGCAGCCCCTGAAAATTTGGTGGGGTTTCGTCAAGGGGGGGCCGAGAACAAAGGGGGTCCCAAAACGCGTTTTCCCATTCATTTTTCCATAGGGCGGTTGGACTCACTTTTAGCTCGAACGGCTGAATAGATTTACATGAAACTTGGCAAAATTGTAGATATGGTTTGCCCGATGTGCCTTTGCTATGTCTCAATATATGTGCTCCAGTGGATTTTGAGAAATTAACGTTTAAAAAAATATATATATCTGTGACAGCGCTCCGGTTAGCGCCCCGGTTCGCGTACCTGACGCGTAACGGAACTTCGCGAAGCGAATCTGATTGGCTCTCCGGTGTCTGTCAACATTCTAAACAAACCGGAGCGGCCGCCATCTTGTCTCTCGGTACGATCGAGAGACAAGATGTGGTGAAAAACGAAGGGGGAAATGAAGGAAAGGGGGCAAGGTAGACCACTCCTGACCCCCTAGGATTGATGAGGGGGATAATAAAGTGCCCCGCGGGGCAAAACATTTTGCGATTTTACGCCGTAGAGGCGCGTCCCGGTACGCGAACCGGGCAGCTCACCGGGCAGCTAACCGGGCAGCTAACCGGGCAGCTAACCGGCAGCGTAGCTGTCAACATTGTAAACAGTCCGGAGCGGCCGCCATCTTGTCTCTCGGTAGGTTCGAGAGACAAGATGTGGTGAAAAAAGAAGGGGGAAATGAAGGAAAGGGGGCAAGGTAAACCCCTCCTGACCCCCTAGGATTGATGAGGGGGATATTAAAGTCCCCCGCGATTTTTCGCGGTAGAGGCGCTTCCCGGTACGCGAACCGGGCAGCTAACCGGCAGCGTAACGGGAGTCCGCCATCTTGTGTTTTTGGAGCGTCCGGTTCGCGTACCGGGTAGCGTCCCGGTAAGCGTAACAAGGGGAAAACCAAGAGAAACAGTAAAAAAAAAATTAAGGGAATAGATTTCCAGCAAACTTGGCAAAATTGTAGGGACTGTTTATTTGATGTGCCTTTGCAAGGCCTCAAGATATGTGCACGTGTGGATTTTGTCTAATTAAGGTTAAAAAAAATATATATATCTGTAAGCGTGCTCCGGCACGCTTACGTTACGGGTTTTGTTTGCGCTGCAGAACCGATACGTCACGGTTATGCGACGCGTCATGAGGCATCTCACGTGGCTACATGATACGTCACGTAATAAAGAATATATTTTACAGCTATAGATATTAGCTTTTAAAAAACCAATGAAATTCACTGAAAAAACCATAGGTTATAGACCATATATAGTTAGGAATTTGCATTTACAAAACCTTGAAAATTCACTGAAAAAACCATAGGTTAGAGACCATATATAGTTAGCTGGACATTTTATTGACATAAAACCAATGAAATTCCATATATAGTTAGTTGCACTAACTATATATCGCGCACCCGAAATCCACTGCTGATGATGTCACATATTACATCATTCATGACATGGTCAGTGACATCACTGATGACATCACTGATGACATCTCAAATGACATCACTGATGACATCACTGATGACATCTCAAATGACATCAGTGATGACATCATGACACACCAATACCAGTTACTACATACGCACTCACTGATTCCTACGTCTACACACACATTCACTCATTCACCCATACAATCACTCATACATACAGTCACTCATTATTACAACACTATCATATGCACTCATACACCTATGCAGACACTCACACACTGCCACTCATCCATGGAGTTACTCACACACCTAGTCAGTCCTGTAAAGAATCAATCACACTTCCATTTCCTCATCTATACAGTTAAACACAGAACACCATACTTCAGTGACATCACTGATGACATCACTGATGACATCTCAAATGACATCACTGATGACATCTCAAATGACATCACTGATGACATCATGACACACCAATACCAGTTACTACATAGGCACTCACTGATTCCTACGTCTACACACACATTCACTCATTCACCCATACAATCACTCATACATACAGTCACTCATTATTACAACACTATCATATGCACTCATACACCTAGTCAGTCCTGTGAAGAATCAATCACACTTCGATTTCCTCATCTATACAGTTAAACACAGAACACCATACTTTTCACACATATACTAACACATACTTACTCTCTTATACAATCACTGATACAAGTACACATTGATATGCACAGAGTCACACACCTCCCAGCCAGCCACACACACACTCAGTCTTCCATACATCCACTCATTCTTCAATATGTAAAACATATTTAAACTTTACAAAAACACACAGACACTAGATGATGTCATCAGTGATGTCATTTGAGATGTCATCAGTGATGTCATCAGTGATGTCATTTGAGATGTCATCAGTGATGTCATCAGTGATGTCACTGACCATGTCATGAATGATGTAATATGTGACATCATCAGCAGTGGATTGCGGGTGCGCGATATATAGTTAGTGCAACTAACTATATATGGAATTTCATTGGTTTTATGTCAATAAAATGTCCAGCTAACTATATATGGTCTCTAACCTATGGTTTTTTCAGTGAATATATATATATATATATATTCAATGAAAAAACCATTGGTTTTAGGCCATATATAGTTAGGGATTTGCATTTACAAAACCTTATTTTACTCGCATAAAACCATTGAAATTCCATATATAGTTATAAGCGCTAACTATATATCGCGCACCCGCAATCCACTGCTGATGATGTCACATATTACATCATTCATGACATGGTTAGTGACATCACTGATGACATCACTGATGACATCTCAAATGACATCACTGATGACATCACTGATGACAACATCCAGTGACTGTATGTTTCTGTAAAGTTAAAATATCTCTTACATATTGAAGAATGAGTGGATATATAAGTGTCTGGATGAAGGATTTAGTAGGTGCATGACTGACTGTATGAGTGAGTGATTAAATGTGTCTCACTGAGTGCATGGGTTAGTGACTAAACTGTCTTAATTTGTGCATCATTATGTCTGTTGTTCTGTAAACTGTTGCATGTGTTGATAAGTAGCTATATGAGTAACTATATGGGTTATTGATTGGTTGCCCAAGTATTTGTATGGGATACTGAGTGTGTGTGTGGGTGGCTGGGAGGTGTGTGACTCTGTGCATAGATGTGTGAGCAGTTGATTCACTAGATGTATGGTTTCAAAAGTGCATGTGGAAACAGCTGTATGGGCGGTTGACTGTGTGCATGAGTGTATTGGTGAGTGAATGGATATCTCAGTGCTACATGTCAAAGTAAGTACATATGTAAAACACAGTACATGTGAGAGTTGACATATATAAATAACTGTGCATAAGAGCCAGTGAATGTGTGAGTGGCTGTATGGATCATTGTGAACTTGTATCAGGGATTGTATAATAGAGTAAATATGTGTTAGTATATGTTTGAATAAGTAAAGTTTGTATAACTGTATAGTTGAGGAAATGGAGGTGTGATTGATTCTTTGCATGACTGACTAGGTGTGTGAGTAACTCCATGGATGAGTGACAGTCTGTGAGTGTCTGTTTACACTGATTGTATCTAAGGTTATATTAGAGTCTGAAGAGGTTCATCGTATTATCACATGAATGATATCATCAGTGATGTTATCAGTCATGTCAAATGAGATGTTTTCAGTGATGTCATCAGTGATGTCATTTGAGATGTCATCAGTGATGTCATCAGTGATGTCACTAACCATGTCATGAATGATGTAATATGTGACATCATCAGCAGTGGATTGCGGGTGCGCGATATATAGTTAGCGCTTATAACTATATATGGAATTTCAATGGTTTTATGCGAGTAAAATAAGGTTTTGTAAATGCAAATCCCTAACTATATATGGCCTAAAACCAATGGTTTTTTCATTGAATTTTCAAGGTTTTGTAAATGCAAATTCCTAACTATATATCCACTATAACCTATGGTTTTTTCTGTGAATTTCATTGGTTTTTTAATAGCAAATATGAAAAGCTTTAAAATGTCAAGTACGTGATAGATAAAAACATTTTCGTATTTATGCACGCTGATGTGCTTTGAACGCTGCACCCCCCCCCTCCCCTCTTTTGTCTTAGTAGTACTCTCTCTTTGCAGATACTGAAGGGTAGTTAACGCAGGCCTTTACCCCCGTTGTAATCCGTCGTGCCTGCTTGTCTCTCCATTTGATTGATTGTTGTCCAAGCATTTACTGTTTTAGAATTGGTTCTCTTTGGATCATTCTCTATTTACAAACAAGCACAAAGTCGCAATAGTCTGTTTAGTCTTTGCAGATAGTGAAAAATCGTGTAAAAAAATAAAAGTAATCGAGCAAAATCAGTAGGCCACTAATTGGATCTCTTTTTGACCTCGCTAAAATAGAAATATTAGGAACAACCCTTCATGAGAAATACGAAAATAGTGAGATGAACTGAGCTCCACACCATGAGGGCTGCAAGACAGCTCGGCTCCATCACCCATCCCGCACAAAATAACGACAAACCCTATGCAAATATTAAAAATATAGACAACACACCAGCAAAGAAACAGGGTAAAACATTTTATTAAAAAACTATTTACATAACGTTGGTTTATAAGATGATGTCAGTAGTGGACCGATGTGTGAATAGGTCGAAAGCAGCACAAGGCTCCAAGATCCGGATGGCAAGCTCCTGGATGTTGGGTGCCATAGTTCAGAGTTCTGAGTTTGAGCCTTTTTCAATGCCTGTGCTTTGTTGAATCAAAATGGCGGCTTGACACAAAGCTGACTCAAGCGTTGCTACTGATGCTATGCAGACCAAAACTGGTTTTCAGTTTGTACATTTTTCTAGATTTTTCAATCCAAGTTTGGTTGACTTTGTAGAACGATGGCTTCAAATTTTCAACATACGGTGTGGTGGCGCTGACTGGGAGGGGGCGCTTCGCTCCTGCCCCCTCCCCAAGTAAGATTTTCATACGTGAAAGTACGTTAATGGTTTTGGTCCCTGAGTTGCTTCGATGTCACTGCCATTCTCAAATGGCATAAGTTCTGGATGTTTGGTGCCATAGTTAAGAGTTCTGAGCAGTGCTTGTAACACTGTCTGAAGCTTATTTCCACCTACTGCAGCTTCACTATTCTCAAAGTAAGTGAGTGTCGTTTGTGGACCTGACTGCATTAGAAAACAATGTGATATGTTACCTTCCTAAACAGCTTGACGGAGGCCCCTGAGGGGCGGTGTGATGGCCATGGACTCGGAGAAGACGCTTGGCTCCGACACCCTCCCCAAGTCTTATAGCACTGGTGTAGCCTGAGATCGCCCCCGACATAGGCGGCCGGATCCCGGGGTCCGGCAGAACTTTTTGCCTTTTGATGACTCTTCAATTCTGAACCTTGTCCCACAATCCGTTTGACCTGAAGACACGCTGTAGTGGGGCGCCCCTTTACCGTTTCAGTTGCCATTCCGCCCGCTTTTGCTACACTGTGCCTCTTCCGCCATTCAGCTGTTTACCGCCCGCTCTTGCGACTACAGCGTCTCGCTCATCATGTAGTTGAGTTGCTCCCGCTCTTGCGGTGCAGCGATAGGCGGCTGCCACAGGACTCTCAAAATGGCGGCCGGCTCTTCGGTTTTGGGACTGGTCCACTAAAATGGCCCTGGGACACCTTTGAACTCGGACGCTTCCCTGATAGGGCTTGGGTCCCATTCTCGAAAGCGTCCCCTCAGCCGTGAAGATTCTACAAAAGTCTTGGGGGCCTCCGACTCCCGCAGGCTTCTGGTGGGGAGCGGCTGCCATGATTGCTCGTGGAATGGCCACGACGGAGCTACGAGATGGTAGTGCTCTCATGCTGACGCCAGCTTTAGTCTGAAACATCCAGAAACACTGTAGACTACCAATTCGATCAGTTCCGGTAGCGCCCCAACATGACCCGGAAGAGAAGAACTTGCCCTCCCCTCTTTGACTGATGGTTCTTGTTGCCTGTCCCCTCTGTTGTCATTTAACAGAACTTTTTGGACTGCTGAAAGGGGTTGTGTTCCGAACGCTGGTTGGTGGAGACATTTTGACTATATTCTTGACCTACGTTGTCGCGTAATGCGTTATATGACACGCCGCGTTAGCGCACCCGGAAGTGATCCGAGGCGCGGCGCGCAGCGCGTAACGTAAGCATAACAGGTCATGTGACTTGTTAATAAAACTTTTCATTGGTTCATTTTACTTTTGTTAATTTAATGATGAAAAGCTTGGTCATATGACCTAAAAATTACGCTTTTTATTGTTTTCGAACAATATTTTTTTTTCAAACATATGTTATAATATTCCAGGCTAATGTACTTTCCCGGAAAATTTACAACTGTCTTGCAAGTAAAATATATTCCTTTTTCGAGAAAAAGGGCGTTTCTTCCTTCCATGACGGAGCCGTTGAGTAAAAGAGATTCGGCCTGCTGTCTTAGTCGCCGATACGCCTGATTATCAGATTCTTATCGATCACTTTATGTTGCAGACATGAAAAACACAACTGCCCTTGACCATTTATCTTTACTGCGTTCCTACATATTATACCTTTTATCCGTCATGTAATTGGACTGCTTTATTTCACTTGCCTTTTACTGATTCGAAAACAGTGACTAAAAGTAAAAACTTTACCAATGTAAATACTACTACCGTGTTTTGTTTTAAAAACCTTTATTGTGAAAATGTCAGTATACAAATACGGGCCTATAACCACGTGGGCCGGCCACGGAGCAAACTGAAATCGTATATGATGAGGAGACATTTACACTGTAGAAGAACGTAACGAGCGGGCCATTAGGTTGCAAGAACAAAGGTGTCTAACAGTTGCGGAATCGGTGGACGTACATTTTGTAATTAAAATACGACAGGGCCACTTACAAAAACATTTTCTAGATATACATTTGCGGGCAAGGAGTTACGAGTCCCATTTATACCGGCGCCATTTTGGGCGAGGCCGGGCAGGTCCAAGATATAGTCAAAATGTCTCCACCAACCATCGGCCAGACCAGAACCCCTTTCGGCCCTTTATGCTACAAGATGGTGTCTTCCATTCAGAAAATATTGTTGGCAGCATTTTGAAAGGAAACAGAAACAGCCGTTCTCCTAGTGAGTTTCACATTGTTACATTTAGGAAGAATGTTGAAGAGTAGTATGTGGAAAATCTGAAGCCATTTTTCTACAAACTCTCAATCAGACTTGGATGGAAAAAAAAAACCTGAAGAATGTACAAACTGAAAACCAATTTTTGTCTGTATAGCATCAACAGTAACGCTTGAGTCAGCTTTGTGTCAAGCCGCCATTTTCATTCAATCAATAGCGTCCCCCTGCACACATTCAGGGACCTGGTCGTGTCTTCAGATGAAACGGATTGTAGGAAAAGAAGCAGAAAGGAAAAGGAAAAAAGTTCCGCCGGACCTCAGGAGCCGGCCGCCTATGTCATGTGCGACCTTTGGCCACACCAGGGCAATAGTGAAGCTGCAGCAGGTGCAAATAAGCTTCAGACAGTCTTACAAGCACTGCTCAGAACTCTCAACTGAGGCACTCAACATCCAGGACTTGCCATTCGGATCTTGGCGCCTTGTGCTGGTTCCGACCTATTCACACATCGGTCCACTACTGACATCACCTCATAAGCCAACGGGGCACCCCACGCCGACTTTCGGCGCAGCATTGTAGGATGGCCACACCAGTGCGGCAACTTGCTGGACACAACATCGGGGCCATCCAGATCTCGGCGCGTTCGACTCACTGTACCGCAAGAGTGACCGCAACTCAGCTGGACACGCCATCTTTCGGCGCAGCATTGTAGGATGGCCACACCAGTGCGGCAATTTGCTGGACACCACCTCGGTGCCATCCGGATCTCGGCGCGTTCGAGTCACTGTACCACAACAGTGACCGCAACTCAGCTGGACACGCCGTCTTTCGGCGCAGCATTGTAGGATGGCCACACCAGTGCGGCAATTTGCTGGACACCACCTCGGTGCCATCCGGATCTCAGCGCGTTCGAGTCACTGTACCGCAACAGTGACCGCAACTCAGCTGGACACGCCGTCTTTCGGCGCAGCATTGTAGGATGGCCACACCAGTGCGGCAATTTGCTGGACACCACCTCGGTGCCATCCGGATCTCGGCGCGTTGTGCTGCCTTCGGCCTATTCGCACATCGGTCCGCTACTGACGCCGCCTCACGTGCCAACGGATTTTCTACGCTTTTTGTAGCCCTATGCCGCATAACAGGTCATGTGACTTGTTTATAAAACTTTTCATTGGTTCATTTTACTTTTGGTTTCCTAAAGATGGAAGTCTTGGTCATATGACCTAAAAATAACACTTTTCATTGGTTTAGAACATTTTTTTTTCCCAAACGATGAAAGCCCCACCTTGTTTTTGGATCATTCAGACTGAAGCTGGCGTCAGCATGAGAGCACCACCATCTCGTGGCTCCATCGTGGTCATTCCGCGAGCAATCATGGCAGCCGCTCCCCACCGGAAGCCTGCGGGAGTCGGGGGCCCCCAAGACTTTTGTAGAATCTTCACGGCTGAGGGGACGCTTTTCGAGAATGGAGCCCAAGCCCTAGCAGGCAAGCGTCCGAGTTCCATGGTGTCCCAGGGCCATTTCAGTGGACCAGGCCCAAAACCGAGGAGCCGTCCGCCATTTTAAGAGCCATGTGGCAGCCGCCTATCGCTGCACTGCAAGAGTGGGAGCAACTCAACAACATGGTGAGCGAGACGCTGTAGCCGCAAGAGCGGGCGCAACTCAGCTAGATGGCCGCCACCTGGGGAGGCCCGTTCACGCTGCCTCCCCCACGCCCCCCCCCCCCCGGGCCGCCGCACGCCAATTTTCGGAGCAGCATTGTAGGATACCAAAACCAGTGCGGCAGTTTACTGGACATCACCTGGGTGCCTGTCGTACATGTTGTGTCAGCCATGGGACACTGGACACAGTCCCATCAACATCTCAACGCGTTCTGCTGCCTTGGGACTATTCGCACAACAGACCGCTACTGACGAGGCCTCCCCCCGCACCACCCGGGACGCCCCACGCTGTTTTTCTGTGCTGCATTGTAGGATCCCAAAACCAGTGCGGCACCCAGGCTACATCACCTGGGTGCCGTCCAGAACTCTGCACGTTGTGCTGCCTTGGGACTATTCGCACAAAAGACAGCTTCTAACCATTGTTGCTTTTTGAGTTGAAAAATGTTTAAATGTTTTTAGTTTTTGTTCCGTTCATTATAGTTAAAAGTTAATAAAGTTTTATAATCTTACTTTGTTGGAGTGTTATCTATTTTTTTAAAAACTGGTGAATAGGGCCTTGAATCGGGTTATTGTCATGTGTGGGCTTTGGAAGTGTGCTGCTGCAGGATCGGACATTTCAAACTCAAATGCACGTTCTTTTTCTTACCTTTCCGAAGCATGGAGCGCAATAGCAGGCAGAGAAAGGGTGATGCACGTGTTGAACACTACCTGACCTGGCAAGTTGCTGGCAGTGCCCCCCCGCCCGCTCCTGAAAGAGGGCACACACACACCGCCGCCCCGAGTACTTCACAAATCTTTAAAAGACCATGCGCTTGTTCATGAGGCTTAAATGGTTTATCACTTCTTCTAGAACCCCTGCATCAACCCTCTGACGTTTCCTGGAAAAATTACCATGTAACACAATACCAAGCCCTGTCAGCTGAAACCCCCAAGGAATCGTGGGGCATATTATCAAGGGGGTTTATCTCCGCTTTTTTGGCTTTAAAAGCCATGAAAGCGGAGATAAAATTATCTCCCTATTACCAAGCTGTCGCTAACACCAGTTAGTGACAGCTAAAAGGAGATAGCGACCATCTTGGGCCCCGCTTTGCATGTCAGTGATACTTATCACTAATAACATGCAAAGTGGCGTGCCAAGATATTAGCGACTGGAAACAGTCCCTAACATCGCTATCTCCTATTACCAACTTTTGGAGATATTTGCCCTGAGCAGTTCTTAGCCATGTTATCCAATGGGAGGTGGATAACATGGCTAAGAGCATTTGCTCGATACTACATGAATATCGCTGACTTTTCTGCGATAATAGCAAGGTTTATCTGCGATAAAAATCGCCGATGTGCGGCGATAATTTTTGTCTCTAAACAAGTTAGAGACAAAAATTATCGCTAGTTGTTCGTAATATGCCCCCGGGTTTTTGCTTGCAGAAATCGGGAGGCGGGAGACTAGCACTGAAATCAGTAGTCACACGCCTGAATCGGGAGGGTTGGCATGTCTGAATTCTCTACAGCTGGGGCCATAAACTACATCCGCAGGGGTAGGTGATAGCCTGGGACCAGCCTGGCATCTAAAATGGCTGCCGTGCACGACAAAATTGTGGCATTGGAAAAAAGGCAAGATGGCGCAGCCGCTGGAAGAGATGTATCAACATATATCAGCCTCCTCAGCCACCCTCAGGAAACATAGGGGATTAGGATACGTCTCCCGTACCCCCTTATACCTAGTAATTTAATTAACGAAGCACAAAATGGCGAATTCCCGTTTCGCTACCAGTTTGCGGCCCAGTTCGCGGCCCGTGAAGCGCTTCTACCGTGAAAAATCATTTTTTTTTCTTTTCCCCACGGGACCCTTTAATAACCCCAACAACATTCCTAGGGGGTCAAGAGGGGGATACCTTGCCCCCTTTCATTAAATTCCCCCTTCGTTTTTCACCTCTTCTTCTCTCTCGATCCTACCGAGAGACAAGATGGCGGCCGCTCCGGACTGTTTAGAATGTTGACAGACACCGGAGAGCCAATCAGCTTTCTGCGCGCAAAGTTCCGAAACGCGAAAAGTAAGCGGACCGGATCGCTGCCCGGAGCGCTGTTACAGATATATATCTTGATTTAAACGTTAATTTCTCAAAATCCACTGAAGCACATATATTGAGACCTAGCAAAGGCACATCGGGCTAACAGTCCCTACAATTTTGCCAAGTTTCGTGCAAATCCATTCAGCCGTTCGAGCTAAAAGTGAGTCCAACCGCCCTATGGAAAACTCAATGTAAAAAACGCGTTTTGGGACCCCCCTTTTTTCTCAGCCCCCCCTTGACGAAACCCCACCAAATTTTCAGGGGCTGCTCAGAAACAAAATGTGCCATTTTCCTGAAAATTTCAGCCGATGTCATGAATGATGTAATATGTGACATCATCAGCAGTGGATTGCGGGTGCGCGATATATAGTTAGTGCAACTAACTATATATGGAATTTCAATGGTTTTGTGTGAGTAAAATAAGGTTTTGTAAATGCAAATTCCTAACTATTTATGGTCTATAACCTATGGTTGTTTCAGTGAATTTTCAAGGTTTTGTAAATGCTAATTCCTAACTATATATGGTCTATAACCTATGGTTTTTTCAGTGAATTTTCAAGGTTTTGTAAATGCTAATTCCTAACTATATATGGTCTATAGCCTATGGTTTTTTCAGTGAATATATATATATACATACATATATAAACATATATCATCTGTATATCTATATAAATACAAACAAAAATGCATGCATACATATACTTATATGCATACAGATGCATGTTATTTACATGAAAGTTGAAAAAACACTAATAAAAGCAAGCTAAAAAGCCACCTCATTACAAACAGAATGGCTTTAACTTAAACGAGGGCGAGATCTATTGCATTTTCAATGCTTGTTTACTTTGGTTCCATCAAGAAGGCATTCAGATGTGTCACACATTTGCCATAAATTCTGAATGGTAGCACTCTAGTTGCACATTAGATCACTGTAGTAAAGCTACTGCTCACCAGGGACGTCTGCTGCTGGTATTCAAAGTGCATGTTTCAGTCTGCATGTCAGAATTTTTTTAATGAAATAGAAGAGGATTTGAGAAGTCACTCAAAATGATCCCTAATTTTTCTTTCTGAAGCACTAATCATACTTTCTATGGCAAAATTAACCCCCTCATGTTGTTCCTTTTTAAATTGAGTGTTTTCAGACTTACCACTTCATTCCAATCAAGATGGCTTCTGGTGTGCCATACTTTTGTCAGAAGTAAGACTGTTAGCGCTCTAGTTGTTCTTTAGAACACTCTGGGACATTCTGTCATTGGGCTATACTTGGGCTACATCTGGGTGATATTTGGGCTACATTTGGGCTCTTTTGTCTCTGGTGGCCATTTTGGGAGACTGCATGTCAGAATTTTTTAATGAAATAGAAGAGGATTTGAAAAGTCACTCAAAATATGCCCTAATTTTTCTTTCTGCAGCACTAATAATACCTTCTATTGCATAATATACCCCCTCATTTTGTTCCTTTTTAAATTAAATGTTTTAAGAGTTACCACTTTATTCCCATCACGATGGCTCCAGGTGTGCTATACCTTTGTAATAAGTAGGACTGTTAGCGCTCTAGTTGTTCTTTAGAACACTCTGGGACATTCTGTCATTGGGCTATACTTGGGCTATATCTGGGTGATATTTGGGCTACATTTGGGCTCTTTTGTCTCTGGTGGCCATTTTGGGAGACTGCATGTCAGAATGTTTTAATGAAATAGAAAAGGATTTGAGAAGTCACTCAAAATGTGCCCTAATTTTTCATTCTGCAGCACTAATCATACTTTCTATGGCAAAATATACCCCCTCATGTTGTTTCTCTTTAAATTAAATGTTTTAAGAGTTACCACTTTATTCCAATCAAGATGGCTTCAGGTGTGCCATACCTTTGTAATAAGTAGGACTGTTAGCGCTCTAGTTGTTCTTTAGAACACTCTGGGACATTCTGTCATTGGGCTATACTTGGGCTACATCTGGGTGATATTTGGGCTACATTTGGGCTCTTTTGTCTCTGGTGGCCATTTTGGGAGACTGCATGTCAGAATGTTTTAATGAAATAGAAAAGGATTTGAGAAGTCACTCAAAATGTGCCCTAATTTTTCATTCTGCAGCACTAATCATACTTTCTATGGCAAAATATACCCCCTCATGTTGTTTCTTTTTAAATTAAATGTTTTAAGAGTTACCACTTTATTCCAATCAAGATGGCTTCAGGTGTGCCATACCTTTGTAATAAGTAGGACTGTTAGCGCTCTAGTTGTTCTTTAGAACACTCTGGGACATTCTGTCATTGGGCTATACTTGGGCTACATCTGGGTGATATTTGGGCTACATTTGGGCTCTTTTGTCTCTGGTGGCCATTTTGGGAGACTGCATGTCAGAATGTTTTAATGAAATAGAAAAGGATTTGAGAAGTCACTCAAAATGTGCCCTAATTTTTCATTCTGCAGCACTAATCATACTTTCTATGGCAAAATATACCCCCTCATGTTGTTTCTTTTTAAATTAAATGTTTTAAGAGTTACCACTTTATTCCAATCAAGATGGCTTCAGGTGTGCCATACCTTTGTAATAAGTAGGACTGTTAGCGCTCTAGTTGTTCTTTAGAACACTCTAGGAGGCTGCAGTAGAACACAAAGGAATCAACTGACAGTCTCTGTCCTTGTTGGATGTTTATGTTTTACTGAGAATGTCAGACTTCATTTTCACATGACTGAGAAAGATAATGTGAATTTACAGAAAATATGCTTTCAGTTTAGCTTATAGATCCCCTTCCAAACCACTGTGGGAAAATCATGAGATATTAGTTTTCTTTCAAACAATATTCATGATATCACAGCAGAAGGTTTTTTCACATGGTAAAATCACCTTAGAACCCACCACAATTCCTAAAACGAGTATGGTACCATCAACAAATATTTTATAATGTAACTAAAGTCCTAAAACCCTCTATTAACTACAATGCTTTTTAATGAGGTGCTATCATGTATATTGGTCCCAAGATGGCTGCCAACACTTCTTGGATGAAGTGCTGACAGCCAATCAGATCAGATGTGTGGTTAGGCTCCGCCCAGATATATATCTTTTTTTGAACCTAAATTACTCAAAATGCACTGGAGCACATATATTGAGACCTAGCAAAGGCACATCGGGCTAACAGTCCCTACAATTTTGCCAAGTTTCGTGCAAATCCATTCAGCCGTTCAAGCTAAAAGTGAGGCCAACCGCCCTATGGAAATTAACATGGGAAAAACGCGTTTTGGGACCCCCCTTTTTTCTCGGCCCCCCCTTGATGAAACCCCCCCAAATTGTCAGGGGATGCTCAGAAACTAAATTTTCCATTTTCCTGAAAATTTCAGCCAATTCCGTCCACAAATGCCAAAGTTATTAGACATAGAATTTTCAAAAATCCCATAGAGAAAAAATCCTAACTATATATACCTACTGGCGACCGCCAGTAGGTAATATATATATATATATATATATATATATATATATATATATATATATATATATATATATATATATATATATATATATATATATATATATATATATATATATTCACTGAAAAAAACATAGGTTATAGACCATATATAGTTAGGAATTCGCATTTACAAAACCTTATTTTACTCACACAAAACCATTGAAATTCCATATATAGTTAGTTGCACTAACTATATATCGCGCACCCGCAATCCACTGCTGATGATGTCACATATTACATCATTCATGACATGGTCAGTGACATCACTGATGACATCACTGATGACATCTCAAATGACATCACTGATGACATCTCAAATGACATCACTGATGACATCACTGATGACATCTCCTTTGACATTACTGATCACATCACTGATGATATCATTCATGTGATAATACGATGAACCTCTTCAGACTCTAATATAACCTTAGATACAATCAGTGTAAACAGACACTCACAGACTGTCACTCATCCATGGAGTTACTCACACACCTAGTCAGTCATGCAAAGAATCAATCACACCTCCATTTCCTCACCTATACAGTTATACAAACTTTACTTATTCAAACATATACTAACACATATTTACTCTCTTATACAATCCCTGATACAAGTTCACAATGATCCATACAGCCACTCACACATTCACTGGCTCTTATGCACAGTTATTTATATATGTCAACTCTCACATGTACTGTGTTTTACATATGTACTTACTTTGACATGTAGCACTGAGATATCCATTCACTCACCAATACACTCATGCACACAGTCAACCGCCCATACAGCTGTTTCCACATGCACTTTTGAAACCATACATCTAGTGAATCAACTGCTCACACATCTATGCACAGAGTCATATACCTCCCAGCCACCCACACACACACTCAGTCTCCCATACAAATACTTGGGCAACCAATCAATAACCCATATAGTTACTCATACAGCTACTTATCAACACATGCAACAGTTTACAGAACAACAGACATAATGATGCACAAATTAAGACAGTTTAGTCACTAACCCATGCACTCAGTGAGACACATTTAATCACTCACTCATACAGTCAGTCATGCACCTACTAAATCTTTCATCCAGACACTTATACATCCACTCATTCTTCAATATGTAAGACATATTTTAACTTTACAGAAACATACAGTCACTGGATGTTGTCATCAGTGATGTCATCAGTGATGTCATTTGAGATGTCATCAGTGATGTCATCAGTGATGTCACTGACCATGTCATGAATGATGTAATATGTGACATCATCAGCAGTGGATTGCGGGTGCGCGATATATAGTTAGTGCAACTAACTATATATGGAATTTCAATGGTTTTGTGTGAGTAAAATAAGGTTTTGTAAATGCGAATTCCTAACTATATATGGTCTATAACCTATGGTTTTTTCAGTGCATTTTTAAGGTTTTGTAAATGCTAATTCCTAACTATATATGGTCTATAACCTATGGTTTTTTCAGTGAATTTTCAAGGTTTTGTAAATGCTAATTCCTAACTATATATGGTCTATAGCCTATGGTTTTTTCAGTGAATTACCTACTGGCTATCGCCAGTAGGTATATATAGTTAGAATTTTTTCTCTATGGAACTTTGGCGTTTGTGGACGGAATCGGCTGAAATTTTCAGGAAAATGGCACATTTTGATTCTGAGCAGCCCCTGAAAATTTAGGGGGGTTTCGTCAAGGGGGGGCTGAGAAAAAAGGGGGGTCCCAAATCGCGTTTTTTCCATTCATTTTTCCATAGGGCGGTTGGACTCACTTTTAGCTCGAACGGCTGAATGGATTTGCACGAAACTTGGCAAAATTGTAGGGACTGTTAGCCCGATGTGCCTTTGCTAGGTCTCAATATATGTGCTCCAGTAGTTTTTGAGAAATTAACGTTCAAACCAAGATATATATCTGTAACAGCGCTCTGGGCAGCGATCCGGTCCGCTTACTTTTCGCTTATCGGAACTTTGCGCGCAGAAAGCTGATTGGCTCTCCGGTGTCTGTCAACATTCTAAACAGTCCGGAGCAGACGCCATCTTGTCTCTCGGTAGGATCGAGAGAGAAGAAGAGGTGGAAAACGAAAGGGGAATTTAATGAAAGGGGGCAAGGTATCCCCCTCTTGACCCCCTAGGAATGTTGTTGGGGTTATTAAAGGGTCCCGTGGGGAAAATAAAAAAAAAATGATTTTTCACGGTAGAAGCGCGGCCGCGAACTGGTAGCGAAACGGGAATTCGCCATTTTGTGCTTCGTTAATTAAATTACTAGTTATAAGTGGGTGCGGGAGACGTATCCTAATCCCCTATGTTTCCTGAGGGTGGCTGAGGAGGCTGATATATGTTGATACATCTCTTCCAGCGGCTGTGCGTGAGCTTTTTTTTTTTTTTGCTGCGTGACAGTCCGGAGCGGCCGCCATCTTGTCTCTCAGTAGGATCGAGAGAGAAGAAAAGGTGAAAAACTAAGGGGGAATTTAATGAAAGGGGGCAAGGTATCCCCCTCTTGACCCCCTAGGAATGTTGTTGGGGTTATTAAAGGGTCCCGTGGGGAAAATAAAAAAAAAATGATTTTTCACGGTAGAAGCGCTTCACGGGCCGCGAACTGGGCCGCAAACTGGTAGCGAAACGGGAATTCGCCATTTTGTGCTTCGTTAATTAAAGTACTAGGTATAAGGGGGTGCGGGAGACGTATCCTAATCCCCTATGTTTCCTGAGGGTGGCTGAGGAGGCTGATATATGTTGATACATCTCTTCCAGCGGCTGCGCCATCTTGCCTTTTTTCGAATGCCACAATTTTGTCGTGCACGGCAGCCATTTTAGATGCCAGGCTGGTCCCAGGCTATCACCTAACCCTGCGGATGTAGTTTATGGCCCCAGCTGTAGAGAATTCAGACATGCCAATCCTCCTGATTCAGGCGTGTGAGTACTGATTTCAGTGCTAGTCTCCCGCCTCCCGATTTCTGCAAGCAAAAACCCGGGGGCATATTACGAACAACTAGCGATAATTTTTGTCTCTAACTTGTTTAGAGACAAAAATTATCGCCGCACATCGGCGATTTTTATCGCAGATAAACCTTGCTATTATCGCAGAAAAGTCAGCGATATTCATGTATTATCGATCTAATGCTCTTAGCCATGTTATCCACCTCCCATTGGATAACATGGCTAAGAACTGCTCAGGGCAGGTGAAAAGTCAGCGATATTCATGTATTATCGATCTAATGCTCTTAGCCATGTTATCCACCTCCCATTGGATAACATGGCTAAGAACTGCTCAGGGCAGGTGTTAGATTTTGGAGATATTCGCGCTTAGCGCGAATATCTCCAAAAGTTGGTAATAGAAGGTAGCGATGTTAGGGACTGTTTCCAGTCGCTAACATCTTGGCACGCCACTTTGCATGTCATTAGTGATAAGTATCACTGACATGCAAAGCGGGGCCCAAGATGGTCGCTATCTCCTTTTAGCTGTCACTAACTGGTGTTAGCGACAGCTTGGTAATAGGGAGATAATTTTATCTCCGCTTTCATGGCTTTTAAAGCCAAAAAAGCGGAGATAAACCCCCTTGATAATATGCCCCACGATTCCTTGGGGGTTTCAGCTGACAGGGCTTGGTATTGTGTTACATGGTAATTTTTCCATGAAACGTCAGAGGGTCGATGCAGGGGTTCTAGAAGAGGTGATAAACCATTTAAGCCTCATGAACAAGCGCATGGTCTTTTAAAGATTTGTGAAGTACTCGGGGCGGCGGTGTGTGTGTGCCCTCTTTCAGGAGCGGGCGGGGGGGCACTGCCAGCAACTTGCCAGGTCAGGTAGTGTTCAACACGTGCATCACCCTTTCTCTGCCTGCTATTGCGCTCCATGCTTCGGAAAGGTAAGAAAAAGAACGTGCATTTGAGTTTGAAATGTCCGATCCTGCAGCAGCACACTTCCAAAGCCCACACATGACAATAACCCGATTCAAGGCCCCATTCACCCGTTTTTAAAAAAATAGATAACACTCCAACAAAGTAAGGTTATAAAACTTTATTAACTACTAACTTTAACGAACGGAACAAAAACTAAAAACATTTAAACATTTCTCAACACAAAAAGCAACAATGGTTAGAAGCTGTCTTTTGTGCGAATAGTCCCATGGCAGCACAACGTGCAGAGTTCTGGACGGCACCCAGGTGATGTCGCCTGGGTGCCGCACTGGTTTAGGGATCCTACAATGCTGCTCCGAAAATTGGCGTGGGGCGTCCCGGGTGGGGCGGGGGGAGGCCTCGTCAGTAGCGGTCTGTTGTGCGAATAGTCCCAAGGCAGCACAACGTGCAGAGTTCTGGACGGCACCCAGGTGATGTCGCCTGGGTGCCGCACTTGTTTAGGGATCCTACAATGCAGCACAGAAAAACAGCGTGGGGCGTCCCGGGTGGTGCGGGGGGAGGCCTCGTCAGTAGCTGTCTGTGTCCAGTGTCACATGGCTGACACAACATGTACGACAGGCACCCAGGTGATGTCCAGTAAACTGCCGCACTGGTTTTGGTATCCTACAATGCTGCTCCGAAAATTGGCGTGCGGCGGCCCGGGGGGGGGCGTGGGGGAGCCGGCGTGAACGGGCCTCCCCAGGTGGCGGCCATCTAGCTGAGTTGCGCTCGCTCTTGCGGCCACAGCGTCTCGCTCACCATGTTGTTGAGTTGCTCCCACTCTTGCAGTGCAGCGATAGGCGGCTGCCACATGGCTCTTAAAATGGCGGACAGCTCCTCGGTTTTAGGCCTGGTCCACTGAAATGGTCCTGGGACACTTTGGAACTCGGACGCTTGCCTGCTAGGGCTTGGGCTCCATTCTCGAAAAGCGTCCCCTCAGCCGTGAAGATTGTATAAAAGTCTTGGGGGCCCCCGACTCCCGCAGGCTTCCGGTGGGGAGCGGCTGCCATGATTGCTCGCGGAATGACCACGACGGAGCCACGAGATGGTGGTGCTCTCATGCTGACGCCAGCTTCAGTCTGAATGATCCAGAAACAAGGTGGGGCTTTCATCGTTTGGGAAAAAAAATGTTCTAAACCAATGAAAAGTGTTATTTTTAGGTCATATGACCAAGCCTTCCATCTTTAGGAAACCAAAAGTAAAATGAACCAATGAAAAGTTTTATAAACAAGTCACATGACCTGTTATGCGGCATAGGGCTACAAAAAGCGTAGAAAATCCGTTGGCACGTGAGGCGGCGTCAGTAGCGGACCGATGTGCGAATAGGCCGAAGGCAGCACAACGGGCCGAGATCCGGATGGTACCGAGGTGGTGTCCAGCAAATTGCCGCACTGGTGTGGCCATCCTACAATGCTGCGCCGAAAGACGGCGTGTCCAGCTGAGTTGCGGTCACTGTTGCGGTACAGTGACTCGAACGCGCCGAGATCCGGATGGCACCGAGGTGGTGTCCAGCAAATTGCCGCACTGGTGTGGCCATCCTACAATGCTGCGCCGAAAGACGGCGTGTCCAGCTGAATTGCGGTCACTGTTGCGGTACAGTGACTCGAACGCGCCGAGATCCGGATGGCACCGAGGTGGTGTCCAGCAAATTGCCGCACTGGTGTGGCCATCCTACAATGCTGCGCCGAAAGACGGCGTGTCCAGCTGAGTTGCGGTCACTCTTGCGGTACAGTGACTCAAACGCGCCGAGATCCGGAAGGCACCGAGGTGGTGTCCAGCAAATTGCCGCACTGGTGTGGCCATCCTACAATGCTGCGCCGAAAGTCGGCGTGGGGTGCCCCGTTGGCTTATGAGGTGATGTCAGTAGTGGACCGATGTGTAAATAGGTCGGAACCAGCACAAGGCGCCAAGATCCGAATGGCAAGTCCTGGATGTTGAGTGCCTCAGTTGAGAGTTCTGAGCAGTGCTTGCAAGACTGTCTGAAGCTTATTTGCACCTGCTGCAGCTTCACTAGGTCCGGCGGAACTTTTTGCCTTTTCTTTTCTGCTTCTTGTCCTACAATCCGTTTCATCTGAAAACATGACCAGGTCCCTGAATGTGTGCAGGGTGACGCTATTGATTGAATGAAAATGGCGGCTTGACACAAAGCTGACTCACGCGTTGCTGTTGATGCTATACAGACAAAAATTGGTTTTCAGTTTGTACATTCTTCAGGATTTTTTTTCCATCCAAGTCTGATTGAGAGTTTGTAGAAAAATGGCTTCAGATTTTCCACATATTACTCTTCAACATTCTTCCTAAATGTAACAATGTGAAACTCACTAGGAGAACGGCTGTTTCTGTTTCCTTTCAAAATGCTGCCACCAATATTTTCTGAATGGAAGACACCATCTTGTAGCATAAAGGGCCGAAAGGGGTTCTGGTCTGGCCGATGGTTGGTGGAGACATTTTGACTATATCTTGGACCTGCCCGGCCTCGCCCAAAATGGCGCCGGTATAAATGGGACTCGTAACTCCTTGCCCGCAAATGTATATCTAGAAAATGTTATTGTAAGTGGCCCTGTCGTATTTTAATTACAAAATGTACGTCCAAAGATTCCGCAACTGTTAGACACCTTTGTTCTTGTCACCTAATGGCCCGCTCGTTACGTTCTTCTACAATGTAAATGTCTCCTCATCATATACGATTTCAGTTTGCTCCGTGGCCGGCCCACGTGGTTATAGGCCCGTATTTGTATACTGACATTTTCACAATAAAGGTTTTTAAAACAAAACACGGTAGTAGTATTTACATTTGTAAAGTTTTTACTTTTAGTGACTGTTTTCGAATCAGTAAAAGGCAAGTGAAATAAAGCAGTCCAATTACATGACGGATAAAAGGTATAATATGTAGGAACGCAGTAAAGATAAATGGTCAAGGGCAGTTGTGTTTTTCATGTCTGCAACATAAAGTGATCGATAAGAATCTGATAATCAGGCGTATCGGCGACTAAGACAGCAGGCCGAATCTCTTTTACTCAACGGCTCCGTCATGGAAGGAAGAAACGCCCTTTTTCTCGAAAAAGGAATATATTTTACTTGCAAGACAGTTGTAAATTTTCCGGGAAAGTACATTAGCCTGGAATATTATAACATAGGTTTGAAAAAAAAATATTGTTCGAAAATAATAAAAAGCGTAATTTTTAGGTCATATGACCAAGCTTTTCATCATTAAATTAACAAAAGTAAAATGAACCAATGAAAAGTTTTATTAACAAGTCACATGACCTGTTATGCTTATGTTACGCGCTGCGCGCCGCGCCTCGGGTCACTTCCGGGTGCGCTAACGCGGCGTGTCATAAAACGCATTACGCGACAACGTAGGTCAACAATATAGTCTAAATGTCTCCACCAACCAGCGTTCTGAACACAACCCCTTTCAGCAGTCCAAAAAGTTCTGTTAAATGACAACAGAGGGGACAGGCAACAAGAACCATCAGTCAAAGAGGGGAGGGCAAGTTCTTCTCTTCCGGGTCATGTTGGGGCGCTACCGGAACTGATCGAATTGGTAGTCTATAGTGTTTCTGGATGTTTCAGACTAAAGCTGGCGTCAGCATGAGACCACTACCATCTCGTAGCTCCGTCGTGGCCATTCCACGAGCAATCATGGCAGCCGCTCCCCACCAGAAGCCTGCGGGAGTTGGAGGCCCCCAAGACTTTTGTAGAATCTTCACGGCTGAGGGGACGCTTTTCGAGAATGGGACCCAAGCCCTAGCAGACAAGCGTCCGAGTTCCAAGGTGTCCCAGGGCCATTTTAGTGGACCAGGCCCAAAACCGAAGAGCCGGCCGCCATTTTGAGAGTCCTGTGGCAGCCGCCTATCGCTGCAGCGCAAGAGCGGGCGCATCTCAACTACATGGTGAGCGAGACGCTGTAGTCGCAAGAGCGGGCGGTAAACAGCTGAATGGCGGAAGAGGCACAGTGTAGCAAAAGCGGGCGGAATGGCAACTAAAACGATAAAGGGGCGCCCCACTACAGCTTGTCTTCAGGTCAAACGGATTGTGGGACAAGGTCCAGAATTGAAGAGTCATCAAAAGGCAAAAAGTTCCGCCGGACCCCGGGAGCCGGCCGCCTATGTCGGGGGCGATCTCAGGCTACACCAGTGCTATAAGACTTGGGGAGGGTGTCGGAGCCAAGCGTCTTCTCCGAGTCCATGGCCATCACACCGCCCCTCAGGGGCCTCCGTCAAGCTGTTTAGGAAGGTAACATATCACATTGTTTTCTAATGCAGTCAGGTCCACAAACGACACTCACTTACTTTGAGAATAGTGAAGCTGCAGTAGGTGGAAATAAGCTTCAGACAGTGTTACAAGCACTGCTCAGAACTCTTAACTATGGCACCCAACATCCAGAACTTATGCTATTTGAGAATGGTAGTGACATCGAAGCATCTCAGGGACCAAAACCATTAACGTACTTTCACGTATGAAAATCTTACTTGGGGAGGGGGCAGGAGCGAAGCGCCCCCTCCCAGTCAGCGCCACCACACCGTATGTTGAAAATCTGAAGCCATCGTTCTACAAAGTCAACCAAACTTGGATTGAAAAATCTAGAAAAATGTACAAACTGAAAACCAGTTTTGGTCTGCATAGCATCAGTAGCAACGCTTGAGTCAGCTTTGTGTCAAGCCGCCATTTTGATTCAACAAAGCACAGGCATTGAAAAAGGCTGAAATTCAGAACTCTAAACTATGGCACCCAACATCCAGGAGCTTGCCATCCGGATCTTGGAGCCTTGTGCTGTTTTCGATCTATTCACACATCGGTCCACTACTGACATCATCTTATAAACCAACGTTATGTAAATAGTTTTTTAATAAAATGTTTTACCCTGTTTCTTTGCTGGTGTGTTGTCTATATTTTTAATATTTGCATAGGGTTTGTCGTTATTTTGTGCGGGATGGGTGATGGAGCCGAGCTGTCTTGCAGCCCTCATGGTGTGGAGCTCAGTTCATCTCACTATTTTCGTATTTCTCATGAAGGGTTGTTCCTAATATTTCTATTTTAGCGAGGTCAAAAAGAGATCCAATTAGTGGCCTACTGATTTTGCTCGATTACTTTTATTTTTTTACACGATTTTTCACTATCTGCAAAGACTAAACAGAGTATTGCGACTTTGTGCTTGTTTGTAAATAGAGAATGATCCAAAGAGAACCAATTCTAAAACAGTAAATGCTTGGACAACAATCAATCAAATGGAGAGACAAGGAGGCACGACGGATTACAACGGTGGTAAAGGCCTGCGTTAACTACCCTTCAGTATCTGCAAAGAGAGAGTACTACTAAGACAAAAGAGGGGAGGGGGGGGGTGCAGCGTTCAAAGCACATCAGCGTGCATAAATACGAAAATGTTTTTATCTATCACGTACTTGACATTTTAAAGCTTTTCATATTTGCTATTAAAAAACCAATGAAATTCACAGAAAAAACCATAGGTTATAGTGGATATATAGTTAGGAATTTGCATTTAGAAAACCTTGAAAATTCAATGAAAAAACCATTGGTTTTAGGCCATATATAGTTAGGAATTAGCATTTACAAAACCTTATTTTACTCGCATAAAACCATTGAAATTCCATATATAGTTAGAAGCGCTAACTATATATCGCGCACCCGCAATCCACTGCTGATGATGTCACATATTACATCATTCATGACATGGTCAGTGACATCACTGATGACATCACTGATGACATCTCAAATGACATCACTGATGACAACTCAAATGACATCAGTGATGACATCTCAAATGACATCACTGATGACATTACTGATGACAACTCAAATGACATCACTGATGACATCTCATTTGTCATCACTGATCACATCACTTATGTGATAATACAATGAACCTCTTCAGACTCTAATATAACCTTACATACACTCAGTATAAACAGACACTCCCAGACTGTCACTCATCCATGAAGTTACTCACACACCTAGTCAGTCATGCAAAGAATCAATCACACCTCCATTTCCTCAACTATAAAGTTATACACATCTTACTTATTCAAACATATAATAACACATATTTATTCTCTTATATAATCCCTGATACAAGCTCACAGTGATCGATACAGCCACTCACACATTCACTGGCTCTTATGTTCAGTTATTTATATATCTCAACTCTCACATGTATTGTGTTTTACATACGTACTTACTTGCACATGTAGCAATGAGAAATCCATTCACTCACCAACACACCCATGCATAGTCAACCGCCCATATAGCTGTTTCCACATGCACTCTTGAACTCATACTCCTAGTGAATCAACTGCTTACACATCTATGCACAGAGTCACGCACCTCCCAGCCACCCACACACACACTCAGCCTCCCATTCAAATACTTGGGCAACCAATCAATAACCCATATGGCCACTCTTATAGCTACTGATCAACACATGCAGCAGCTTACACAACAACAAACATACTGATGCACAAATTAAGACAGTTTAGTCACTAACCCATGCACTCAGTGAGACACATTTAATCACTCACTCATACAGTCAGTCATGCACCTACTAAATTCTTCATCCAGACACTTATACATCCACTCATTCTTCAATATGTGAAACATATTTAAACTTTACAGACACATACAATCACTGGATGTTGTGATCAGTGATGTCATCAGTGATGTCATTTGAGATGTCATCAGTGATGTCATCAGTGATGTCACTGACCATGTCATGAATGATGTAATATGTGACATCATCAGCAGTGGATTGCGGGTGCGCGATATATAGTTAGCGCTTCTAACTATATATGGAATTTCAATGGTTTTATGCGAGTAAAATAAGGTTTTGTAAATGCTAATTCCTAACTATATATGGCCTAAAACCAATGGTTTTTTCATTGAATATATATATATATACATACATATATAAACATATATCATCTGTATATCTATATAAATACAAACATAAATGCATGCATACATATACTTCTATGCATACAGATGCATGTTATTTACATGAAAGTTGAAAAAACACTAATAAAAGCAAAGCTAAAAAGCCACCTCATTACAAACAGAATGGCTTTAACTTAAACGAGGGCGAGATCTATTGCATTTTCAATGCTTGTTTACTTTGGTTCCATCAAGAAGGCATTCAGATGTGTCACACATTTGCCATAAATTCTGAATGTTAGCACTCTAGTTGCACAATATATCACTGTAGTAAAGCTACTGCTCACCAGGGACGTCTGCTGCGGGTATTCAAAGTGCATGTTTCAGTCTGCATGTCAGAATTTTTTTAATGAAATAGAAGAGGATTTGAGAAGTCACTCAAAATGATCCCTAATTTTTCTTTCTGAAGCACTAATCATACTTTCTATGGCAAAATTAACCCCCTCATGTTGTTCCTTTTTAAATTGAGTGTTTTCAGACTTACCACTTCATTCCAATCAAGATGGCTTCTGGTGTGCCATACTTTTGTCATAAGTAAGACTGTTAGCGCTCTAGTTGTTCTTTAGAACACTCTGGGACATTCTGTCATTGGGCTATACTTGGGCTACATCTGGGTGATATTTGGGCTACATTTGGGCTCTTTTGTCTCTGGTGGCCATTTTGGGAGACTGCATGTCAGAATGTTTTAATGAAATAGAAAAGGATTTGAGAACTCACTCAAAATGTGCCCTAATCTTTCATTCTGCAGCACTAATCATACTTTCTATGGCAAAATATACCCCCTCGTGTTGTTTCTTTTTAAATTAAATGTTTTAAGAGTTACCACTTTATTCCAATCAAGATGGCTTCAGGTGTGCCATACCTTTGTAATAAGTAGGACTGTTAGCGCTCTAGTTGTTCTTTAGAACACTCTAGGAGGCTGCAGTAGAACACAAAGGAATCAACTGACAGTCTCTGTCCTTGTTGGATGTACATGTTTTACTGAGAATGTCAGACTTCATTTTCACATGACTGAGAAAGATAATGTGAATTTACAGAAAATATGCTTTCAGTTTAGCTTATAGATCCCCTTCCAAACCACTGTGGGAAAATCATGAGATATTAGTTTTCTTTCAAACAATATTCATGATATCACAGCAGAAGTTTTTTTCACATGGTAAAATCACCTTAGAACCCACCACAATTCCTAAAACGAGTATGGTACCATCAACAAATGATTTATAATGTAACTAAAGTCCTAAAACCCTCTATTAACTACAATGCTTTTTAATGAGGTGCTATCATGTATATTGGTCCCAAGATGGCTGCCAACACTTCTTGGATGAAGTGCTGACAGCCAATCAGATCAGATGTGTGGTTAGGCTCCGCCCAGATATATATCTTTTTTTGAACCTAAATTACTCAAAATCCACTGGAGCACATATATTGAGACCTAGCAAAGGCACATCGGGCTAACAGTCCCTACAATTTTGCCAAGTTTCGTGCAAATCCATTCAGCCGTTCGAGCTAAAAGTGAGGCCAACCGCCCTATGGAAATTAACATGGGAAAAACGTGTTTTGGGACCCCCCTTTTTTCTCGGCCCCCCCTTGATGAAACCCCCCCAAATTGTCAGGGGCTGCTCAGAAACAAAATGTTCCATTTTCCTGAAAATTTCAGCCAATTCCGTCCACAAACGCCAAAGTTATTAGACATAGAATTTTCAAAAATCCCGTAGAGAAAAAATCCTAACTATATATACCTACTGGCGACCGCCAGTAGGTAATATATATATATATATATATATATATATATATATATATATATATATATATATATATATATATATATATATATCTCACTCTCTCTCTCTCTTTATATATATATATATATTCACTAAAAAAACCATAGGTTTCACATCAGTTATAGTTAGCTGGAAATTTTACTGATATAAAACCATTGAAATTCCACGTTATAGTTAGTTGGACTAACTATAACTTGCGCGTGTAATGCACTGCTGATGACGTCACATATTACATCACTCATGACATGGTCAGTGACATCACTCATGCGCCCCGGTGAGCGCCCCGGAAAGCGTAATTATATGAAGCACCCCGGGGTGCGCATCGGGGAGCGTCCCGTAAGCGCCAATATCGCGAACGAAAACATGATTGTGACGTATCGCGTAGCCGCGTCCGTGTGATACGCACAGCGTAAGCGCATCCGGAAGTACTCGAGCGAATACGATCGCGCAACGTAAACATCCGACGCGCTTACGCGACGCGTCCCGTAAGCGCGTCGGGTCATGTGACCTGAAAATAACACTTTTCATTGGTTCAGGACAGTTTTTTTCCCAAATGATGAAAGACCCCACCTTTTTTCCTTATTCTGACTTTGTCCTTTGACTGAGGAAGACCTGTTTGTACCTCTCTGTACCTTTTTGATCTTTATAATGACTTCAGTAGCAGCAGCAGCTGGTGCATCTGCCCCACCACCACCACCACAACAACCAAGAGGACCAGCTCAAGATTACATTGGTGGTCAACAAGAGGAGGAGGAGGAAGAGGAAGAGGAGGATGGTGGAAGATGGCTGTCTGAACAAAATATCCCCTACAAGCCCAAGTCCCACATTGTATGGGAGTTTTTTTCACTCCCAGAGGGCAAGAAAAAAGTGAATGCGGCCAAGGTTACTTGCCTAATCTGTAAGGAAGAACTCTCAAGGGGCAACCCAAACAAAAAATATTCCTTTGGTAACTATACCAGGATTCGACATATGACCCGTAAGCACCCTAACAACTATTCTCGTGCAGAGCTCAGGGAACTGGCCAGTAACCTCCCCCAGTCTTCAAGGACCACCTCCCAAAGAAACAAACCCACTTCATCGGGACCAGAAACATCAGAGATGATGCCTTGTATTCAGCCACGATTTGCTGATTTTAAAATCACTTGTTCTGCATGTGGCAAGCTTATCGCCTATGGTGAAAAGAGCGTAAAGCTCATCGTCCTTGCAGGTGACAATCACAAGTGCCCCAAAAAGAAGTAATTTTTTGGGTTTTTTGGTTTTTTTGCTCCAGTTGAGCCAGTTTTAATTCCCTTTTTTTTGTTTCTCCCCCTAAAAAAATACAAAAAAATTATAAAACTGTTTTGAAAAGCCAAAAAAAGTACAAAATGTTCAAAAAACACAAAAAAATATAAAACAACAAAAAGAAGAAGAAAAAAAAGTTCTTTTTAGAACTACCTCCAATTTATAAAAAAAGGCTTAATTTTTTAAAAACTCTGTCATTCTTTTTTCCTCATAGTACGCTCCCCGGTCCGCTCCCCGGTCCGCGTACCGGGCGCTTCCCCGGCGCAAACCGAAAAAAAATATATATTTTAAATGCCGCGCGGGCCCTTTTATAGCCCCCACATCAAACCTAGGGGGTCAGAGGGGGTCTATCCCTGACGCATTATGGTCAATTCCCCCTTTGTTTTAGCCACCTCTTGTGTCTCGATTTTACCGAGACACAAGATGGCGGCCGCTCCGGACTGTTTCGAATGTTTACAGACACCCAAGAGCCAATCAGATTTCCGTCCGCACCTCGCGTGTCGCGCCCGGGGCGCTCCCCGGAGTGCGTATCGGGGCGCGCTTACAGATATATATATTTTTTTTAACCTAAATTACTCAAAATCCACTGGAGCACATATCTTGAGACATAGCAAAGGCACATCGGGCTACCAGTCCCTACAATTTTGCCAAGTTTGGTTGAAATACATTCAGCCGTTCGGGCTAAAAGTGAAATCGACCGCCCTATGGAAATTAACATGGGGAAAACGCGTTTTGGGACCCCCCTTTTATATCGGCCCCCGCTTGACGAATCCCCCCCAAACTTTCAGGGAAAGACCGGAACGCCGCGAGGCCATTTTGAGGACATTTTCACAGATTCGTCAACCGGCGCCAAAGTTATTCCAAATAGAATTTTGAGATTTAACATTGAAAAAAATCCCAGCTATAACTACCTACTGGCGACCGCCAGTAGGTAATATATATATATATATATATATATATTCCAAACAATGCGCCCTTGCGCTCAGGATATGCACTCAGGATATGCACTCCACAATGTTCCTTCCACATTCATGGATTTTTAGCCTCTCTGCAGCATGTTTGCCTTGTGTCCCTCAATTGGCAATGATACTCGACGCGTTTCGAGGCAGACGCCTCTTCATCATGACTTTCAAACAGAGGCAAGGAAGGCTCACCTGGTGAATCACTTTCTTTTATTTTCATTACATGACTCCGCCCACAGTGGGCTTGGCTTGTAGTTTATCGCCTTGATGCATGCTGGTCCTTGCAGTTCAGGTGAGTGTTAGTGTTCTAACTTTAGTAGGGTCCAAGCCCCTGTTAACATTAAAAACATATGTTACATCCTTTAGTAGGTTGGCACTTCAGGGTTACATGCTAATTAAGCAAGGGAGCATCGTGTCACAGATCGGGATTGTTGCCCTCTCAGTCCTTCCATTAGAAGTGGTGCACCTCCTGTTACCGCGGCTCGGGCAGCCGCGTTTCAAAATTCCAAACAATACGCCCTTGCGCTCAGGATATGCACTCCACAATGTTCCTTCCACATTCATGGACTTTTAGCCTCTCTGCAGCATGTTTGCCTTGTGTCCCTCAATTGGCAATGATACTCGACGCGTTTTGAGGCAGACGCCTCTTCATCATGAGTTTCAAACAGAGGCAAGGAAGGCTCACCTGGTGAATCACTTTCTTTTATTTTCATTACATGACTCCGCCCACAGTGGGCTTGGCTTGTAGTTTATCGCCTTGATGGATGCTGGTCCTTGCAGTTCAGGTTAGTGTTAGTGTTCTTCCTTTAGGAGGCTCCAAGCCCCTGTTAACATTAAAAACATATGTTCCATCCTTTAGTAGGTTGGCACTTCAGGGTTACATGCTAATTAAGCAAGGGAACATCGTGTCACAGATGCTCACACTACTTGGACAGATGTGGCACAGTGGCCAGATCACATGACTTCACAGCATATGACACACAGATTGGGCTCATGCTTTCATCCCAGACTCTGGCAGCAGCTCAGCTTAGCACCATGAAACTCTAGACAATATCTCACATATTTTCTGTACCCCACCACTTTCACACCGGTAGGGGTGAATACTTCGCTTTGCAGCCCCTCTATAGCATACCCTAAACACCCCGCAGAGTTACAGTGCTCCTACCCTCCTCTTTCAGACCAGTACGGGTCAATAGTTCATCCTAGGAGGTATAAACACATGCTGACACTACTTCCACATGTTTAGTACAGCAGACACGGCACATGACTTCACAGCATAAGACACACAATTTGGGCTCACGCTTTAATCCACGAGTCCCACAACAGCTCAACTCAGCAGCATCAGACTCTAGGCAATACCTCATCTAATTTCCGTAGCCCACCCCTTTCACACTGGTAGAGGTGAATACTTTGCTTTGCACCCCCTTTATAGCATACCCTAAACTCCCCACAGAGTTACAGTGCTCCTACCCTCCTCTTTCCTACTTTTTTTGCCTTTTTTCCCCTTACTCGCTTCAACTGAATCACAAAATGGCGGCCAACACTTCATAGTTGCAACCGCTCTCACTGCTTACAGCCAATAAACAGCAAGCTCATGCTTGTAATGCTATAGCCAATCAGATGGCAGAATTCCCAAATATCAATATCTGTAAATTTCGATATTTCTCCAAAACTACTGAACAAATTTACACAAAATAAACAAAAGTGTACTTTCTAGACCAAGACCTCTGCTCCCTGCCAAATTTGGGGGTAATTCCATTCACCCGTTCGACCTGTAGCCTTGTCTAAAGTTTCCTAAAATAACATGGAGAAAACACATTTTGGGACCCCCCTTTTATCTCAGCCCCCCCTTGACGAATCAATCACACTTTCAGCTGACATGAAGAAAAAATTAGTCTGGAAGATTTCATGAAGATTCACCAACCTAAGGCAAAGTTATAAGCAAAACAAAAAATGTTCTTCCTATGGGAACTTGGTCCTAACTATAACTACCTACTGGCGACCTCCAGCAAGTAAAAATAAAAAAAAAAATAAAAAAAAATATATATATATATATATATATATATATTCAATGAAAAAACCATAGGTTATAGTCCATATATAGTTAGGAATTTGCATTTACAAAACCTTGAAAATTCAATGAAAAAACCATTGGTTATAGAACATATATAGTTAGGAATTTGCATTTACAAAACCTTATTTTACTCGCATAAAACCATTGAAATTCCATATATAGTTAGATGCGCTAACTATATATCGCGCACCCGCAATCCACTGCTGATGATGTCACATATTACATCATTCATGACATGGTCAGTGACATCACTGATGACATCACTGATGACAACATCCAGTGACTGTATGTTTCTGTAAAGTTAAAATATGTCTTACATATTGAAGAATGAGTGGATGTATAAGTGTCTGGATGAAGGATTTAGTAGGTGCATGACTGACTGTATGAGTGAGTGATTAAATGTGTCTCACTGCGTGCATGGGTTAGTGATTAAACTGTATTAATTTGTGCATCATTATATCTGTTGTTCTGTAAACTGCTGCATGTGTTGATCAGTAGCTATATGAGTAACTATATGGGTTATTGATTGGTTGCCCAAGTATTTGTATGGGAGACTGAGTATGTGTGTGAGTGGCTGGGAGGTGTGTGACTCTGTGCACAGATGTGTGAACAGCTGATTCACTAGATGTATGGGTTCAAAACTGCATGTGGAAACAGCTGTATGGGTGGTTGACTGTGTGCATGAGTGTATTGGTGAGTGAATGGATATCTCAGTGCTACATGTCAAAGTAAGTACATATGTAAAAGACAGTGCATGTGAGAGTTGACATATATAAATAACTGTGCATAAGAGCCAGTGAATGTGTGAGTGGCTGTATGGATCATTGTGAACTTGTATCAGGGATTGTATAAGAGAGAAAATATGTGTTAGTATATATTTGAATAAGTAAAGTTTGTATAACTGTATAGTTGAGGAAATGGAGGTGTGATTGATTGTTTGCATGACTGACTAGTTGTGTGAGTAACTCCATGGATGAGTGACAGTCTGTGAGTGTCTGTTTACACTGATTGTATCTAAGGTTATATTAGAGTCTGAAGAGGTTCATTGTATTATCACATGAATGATATCATGAGTGATGTCACCAGTGATGTCATTTGAGATGTCATCAGTGATGTCATCAGTGATGTCATTTGATATGTCATCAGTGATGTCATCAGTGATGTAATTTGAGATGTCATCAGTGATGTCATCAGTGATGTCACTGACCATGTCATGAATGATGTAATATGTGACATCATCAGCAGTGGATTGCGGGTGCGCGATATATAGTTAGCGCATCTAACTATATATGGAATTTCAATGGTTTTATGCGAGTAAAATAAGGTTTTGTAAATGCAAATTCCTAACTATATATGTTCTATAACCAATGGTTTTTTCATTGAATTTTCAAGGTTTTGTAAATGCAAATTCCTAACTATATATGGACTATAACCTATGGTTTTTTCATTGAATTTCAATGGTTTTTTGAAAGCTAATATCTGTATCTGTAAAATGTATTCTTCTTTAAATCTTAAAATATATTGTACATGTTTTTTATACATTTTTTTTAAAAAAAAATTTTTGTTCCGCTCCTAGTCCGCGAACCGGTCAGCTTCCCGTTAGCTCAATTTAAAGCCGCGACTTGGTGCGCGAACCGGTAATCGTTCCTTTAGCGTAACTGTTACGTTATCATGACGTTTTGCGTTGGCGCGTAATACGTTATCCGACGCGCCAAGTTAGCGGACCCGGAAGCGGATCGGAAAGCGGCGCAAAGCGCGAAACGTAAAGACAGCAGGTCATGTGACTCGGTAATAACACTTTTCATTAGTTCATTTCACTTTTGGTTTCCTAATGATGTAATACTAGGTCATGTGATCTAAAATTAACACTTTTCATTGGTTTAGAACTTTTGCTTTTCCCAAATGATGAAAACCCCTCCTTCTTTCCTCACTCTGACTTTCATCTTGGTGAGAGAAAGACCCTTTTACATTCTAGAGAAATGGCTTCAGTTGTTGCTTCTGGTAGTGTTCCACCACCACCACCTCCACCTCCTCATGGAAAAAAAGGACCACCTACTCAACCAATCTTTGAAGAAGAGGAAGATCAGGAAGAGGAGGAAGAGCCTGAATTTTTGCCTGAGGAGCCCAGGAGGTACAACAGAACGGAAAATTTCATCTGGCAATTTTTTTAATTTCCACCAGGGCAAAAGAAAGTCAATGCAAGATATGTCTTTTGCCGTATCTGTGATGATCGCCTTTCAAGGGGGACGGACAAAAAATATAGTTTTGGAAATTTTACAATGCACAGGCACATGAGTAGGTGGCACCCAAATAATTATAGTGCTGCTCAGCTTCGCAACGAACAACAAAATCCCCCGGCAATAGCAAAAAGATCTGTCGTGCCAGAAGTATCGGGACCAGAGGCAAGGGAGTTGATCCCGAATATTCAAATGGACATGGGGGAAGTGAAACAAATGTGCGTGTGGTGCAATCAAACATTATGCTACCGAGAAAGTAGCATTACTCTTATAATAAGAGCAATCAAAAATCATGTATGTCCAAAACGCCCCAAAAAATACATTCTTCTTTTTTTGTTGCTCCTGTTGAGCCCTCTTCAATGAATCATTTTTGTTTCCCCCCTCCCCCCAAAAAATAAAAAAAATACAAAATGTTCAGAAAAAAACAAAAAAATATAAAAAATGTTCAGAAAAATAATAAAAAAAATTTAAAACAACAAAAACAAAAAAAAAGTTCTTTTCAGAACTACCTCCCCATTATAAAAAAAAATTGGTAGAATTTTTGGAACTCTGCCAAGCTCTATTTCTTTTAGTTCGCTCCCAGTTCGCACTCTGGTACGCGAACCAGGAGCGAACCCAAAAATTTTTTTTTAAAAAAGAACAGTAAGTATAAGGAAAGGAAACAGACAGTTATGTTACAAGAAAGACAGCTATAGGGAGTAAAGAAAAGATACTGTTACCCGCAATTCACTTCTGATCATGCCATATATTACATAATTTTTGACATGGTCAGTGACATCATCAGCAGTGGATTGCGAGTAACAGTATCTTTTATTTACTTCCTATAGCTGTCTTTCTTGTAACATAAATGTCTGTTTCCTATCCTTATACTTACTGTATATCAAATTTATGCTTGTTGAAGAATACAGAGGAGATAATAGATGTGAAGACCTACCATTGTAGTAAAACATGCCCACTTATTACATCATTCATAACATAGTCAGTGACATCATCAGCAGTGGAATGCGGGTTAAAAAAGTAGAAAACATTTACCTTATAATTCTTGTTAACTTTTAAAGAAAATTTTTCATACTTTCAATCTGTAAAAGAGAGAACAAACATTTCCAAAAATATTAAAACATGTATTTAAAAATTAGAAAAAAGAAGGGAAAAGGTTCAAGAAGAAACACTTTTTAAACAACTTTGACACTTACAGAAGCCTCTGCTTCTCTACGACCCGTACACAATCCTAAAGATATTTATTTTAAACAAACAGTATCTTCATGCTGATGAAATGAGGCCTATTTTGGAACATGGTGCTTCTTTTGCATTGCTGATGTCTCACAATAGTGATGCAATAGCAGCGCAAAAGAGATGTAAAGCCATCATAAAATTGTGTCTAACATTTTAAATGATTGTTTCAGGATGCAAATAAGATGTGTGCTTTCAAGAGCTTTCTTTGAGGTGAGGCCTATTTCTTTTTTTAAAAAAAAACAGTACCCAGAAGTACAGCACTGTAAGCATTAAAATTGACACTTACAGAAGACTCAGTTTCTCCATATCTACCTCACATTTCTAAATGTATATCATAAGTACAAAAAACAGAACATTAATTATACATGTTAAATGGTTTATTTTTGCTGTTCTCAGAATGTATCAAATTTCACTTAAATCAGTGACTTGAAGGTATTCATCATGTAACAGCGGGGAAAAAAAAACACAATCAAAATGATTGTGTTTAAAAAACCCATACAACCTAAGAAATCTGAATTCAAAACTCCTTAAAATTAACTTACTTTCAATGACGTCGAAGGATCTCCTATGAACAGCGTCCACTCTGTTGTGCTATAAATATTTTCAGCCCGCCACTTTCTGAAAGAAAACCTCCATCGTTTCGAAAAATATGTTACATACAAGAAAAGACTTCTCACATTCTATCACATGTTTCCACTAGGCCAAATCATGTTGCAGCGATTCGCAACTCTTGTAATTCTTCCAATCAAATGCCGACATTTTCTATTTTCGCAACTTTCAAAAAGAAAACATTTGAGATTATTTTCACAATCCTGGACTACTAATATCTTACTCTTCTTTGTCACTCATGTTCTCCTTTTCCTATGACACTGATACTGCTTACTATGAACCAGACTTACTTGCATCAGGTTTATATAGTTGGATTTTTAAATTGACATTATAATTAAAAGTTTTGGACCAATAATCTAGACAGCATTGCAGACTTACATTCCCTCTACTTGATGAACCTTTTGCAATTCCTCACAGGAAATCCCAAAATTCTTTCTTTAAAATTTTGGATTTAAAAACACCAGGTAAGAATTTTTAAGGTCAAACGGCAATTTTTTTTTTAAAGTTACAACGGAATCATTGCAGAATGACCAGCCGTTTCGAGACTTTAAATAAGCTGTATAATGTCCTGATGTTGTTGAAGGACCATCGTGATAGATAATTGCTACAGTTACAAAAGTCCTTCCTGATATTGACAGCTGAGAAGCCACAACATTTTTTATTAAAGTTGACAATTTTGATCCATCAGGCCTACATCGTTGGATCATTAAAATGACATATTGGCCATATCTACGTATAAATAATGTTGACATCATATCAGATTTACATTGGCTACACTCCATGTTGTGATCCGCTGCATTTACTAGTTTATTAAAGGACACTGATTTACTGTCTGGCAAAGTTAAATATATAAATCTTTCTGAGTCTACACTAGTAGTACTTGATACCATACAGTTCTCGCAGTCATGCTGCCATTGATAAGAAAGCCCAAACAGGTGATCTACATCTACACCCTCATCTTGCAATACATCAAGCATATACATTAAAAACTCCTGAGAATCTTGCTGATTATTTTCAGAGAAGTCTGTTTGACCTGAACCTTCATCTAACAGATAACGAACTTCAGACACACTTTCTACTTTTGTTCGATCAGTGCTACATTTCTCGAAAACAGAATTCAACAAACAGCATAAAATTTGTTCTGAATTCAACAGAATCTGTTCTTTTAAACTCTCTAGTGAAAAGAGAACATTAACCACTACATTTGCATAGCAGTTGACACCAGAACTGTTTTCAAATTGAAAACCGACAACATCTTCAACAGAATCCACTTTCTTTCTGCTAACAATTTTCGGTTCATCGACTTTTGGTCTTTTTGCTACAACCTCCCTACTATTACTGATATTTCTACGTTTCCGGCCTACCACACATTTCTCAAACAAAGGATATTGAGGCAAATGTGGCGCATACTCTCTTCTTAACCTATTGTATTCCTTAACACAATCTAGATCCGCACAAATGTTTGTGACATCACAGTCAATCAAGTACAATCCCGATAAAGTTCTAACTCGTGACAATGCCACATATGCCATACCCTCCTTGAACACAGAACTGCCAATATTCACCAATGCACTGTCTACACTTAAACCTTGCGATTTATGGATTGTCACCGCATATGCCAAGCAAACAGGAAACTGTTTACGGCGAACATATAAGTCTTTAACAAGCAAAAACCTAGCAGAACAACGACCAATTAGCTGTACTTCCTCAATGCCATCAAATTTAATTTTTAAAAATTCTATTCCATCTCTATTTCTGTACTTCTCAAAATCAACAACATTACCCATTGATCCATTTACCAGACCTCTTTCAACATGTAAATTCCTTCTCAAAATGATTCGGCAATTTAAACACACATTCAAAGTCTTTTCAAAACCCGCTGTTTTAGATATAGTCTTCTCTAATGAATCCAATTTTGATTTCAAATTCTCTGACAAAATAATTGTTGATCCCATATGCTCTATTTTGTCAATAGCTTCAAGTTTCACAATCTCTTGCTTTTCTAAATTCAACATTTTGTTGTTGAAGACGGCACATTCTGCAAGAGTTGGCATCAAACATATTCCGGATTTCTTCTCAGTAATTTTCTGAAAAATATTCTCAGCCACAATCTCTTGTTCGGGATATAAATTTGAAAGTAATCGTGCATTTAAAGCTTCTTTTCCATGCTCAGTCACTTTCCCAATTCTAATATCTTGTAGAATATTCTTGTAATCTTCATCTTTTGCCTGACGCATATTTTCATGCAGTTCAGCATAATTGAAGTTTAACCATATATTGACGTTGCCAATGCTCCCTAGGCACTTCCTGGTATCTTCATGCGTGAGTATTTTGAACACAGGTTGTCCTTTTACTGGTGTCAGCTGCAGAAGATCTCCGAAAACAATGATGTGTTTGCCACCAAATAACACATCATATTCAGTTTTAAGTACTTCTTGCATTCTCAAATGCACAAAGGCAAGCATGACATTGGAAACCATGCTTACTTCGTCAATGATAAGTAGTTTCATTTTCCTCAAGACTCTTGAAACTTCACAGCAAGCAGCCCCAGATAACTTGTGGTATTGTAATTTGTTGTCATGCTCCACCGGCAGCATCAGTAGACGATGCAAAGTAATACCTTTAATGTTATGTGCTGCAAGTCCAGTAGGAGCAGTGACAACACAAGACAGCGATGACTCAGTCCTTTCCTGCAGATAGCATGAAATTGCTTTAATGAGGAAACTTTTTCCAGTTCCCGCTTCTCCACTCACATACAGTCGGACAGGCTTCAACGATGTACATGAGCACTCTTTCTTCTCATGACTTAATCCATGCTCAATTTGCTTGGTAACTTCATCATATATTTTCCTCTGCTCAACGTTGAGTTGTTTTTCCAAGTCTTCTAAGTTAACTGAATCCTCCTGAGCATGTGCCATGGCTCTTTCCACTTCATTCATAGCAGTGGCAGCTTCATTTTCGATAATAGGTCCTCCAAGTGGATCTTGACTCAATGAAACAGAACTCTGACTGTCCTGAGAACTGTCAATCTCGGCTGCAATCGTTGCTTCCTGCTCAATTTCCAAAGTTAGCATTTCTTGACATTTGGGGAAAAGCAGGACATTCTATGGTCTCCTTAGCAGCAGTGAAAGAGTCTTCGTAACAGAGGAAATCTCCAAGCAGTTCCTCTTCTGCACGCCAAGGCTTGAAAAGTTGCAAAAGTGCTAAATAGAAAAACTCCTTTTTTTCTGGAGATTCGCCACTCAATTTTCGATGGTTTACTAATTGGCATTTTCTTTGCTTGACCAGGCATCCCTCACTTCCAATTACAGCATACACTCCTTTCTCAATATCTTCTTTGATGTTCCTCTTGAATATATAATTTTGTAGAACCTCATATAGACAAACATTCTCAAGGTGACTGCTTCGATTTGGATAATATGTATCCAACATGTTGGTCTTCAAAATGTCGGTACTGTTTGGTTCCTTTTCTGCCAAATACTCAATTTCCCGGACAGGTTTTAGAACTCGATGTCGCTTTGCAGCAAGACCAAGACTCGCCCAAACAATACTCCTGGATTTGGCATAGAGACTTGCTGAAGACAATCGATCTGAACATTCGTAAGCTCTGATTTCTCGATGCGACAACATCTTCAGACTGAAACTGTACAACTTCTTGCTGAGGCTCTTTTCATGGGAAATGTCCTCCCACATATCCTTCAGTTCTGTCTTTTCTTTTTTGGTAATGTAAGATGTCACATACCGAGCCACAGCCATACAGTTGTCACCCACAAACTGTATATCCATGTTAGCATTCCACATGGACAAAATCACTGGGTTGTAGTCGTTGATGTACTTGGACTCTTCGTTCCTTTTCAAATTGTATGTATTTTTGGGTGATTTCCTCGTCACATTATGTCGCAGTGAAGACATCAAACTGTTCACTCTTCCTTTAGAAATCACCGGTCGTGGAAAGTTGAAACGACATTTGGTGTAGAACTTGTCCTTGTTTCTGAATTTACGATGACAGTACTTTCCACAACGATGGCTTTGGAAACGTAGAACTTGTTCTCTTAGGCTTTTCTTCTCCGTTGCGTTTGGAACAGCACACGTAGGATACTGTTCTATGAAATTCATCACTAAGTCATCCGAATCTGTTCCAAATTTAGGTGCATCCTTGATCCACAACAACATATGAATATGAGGAGCACCTCTTGCTTGGTACTCCTTTCCCCAGAAGAAATCCAACACCTCTCCAAGAGGTAGATTCTTCTTATTTGTGATGAAAGACATCATAGCTTCAAATCTATGATTGAAGTACCTGCATACATTCACAGGATCCAAAGAACACAGTTCTCCAGGTGTCTTGAATTCAATGTTTTCAATATTTCCATTTGCCTCTCGTAGAAATTCAAGTAAGTCTTCCCAGCCATACTCGGCACAGCTCAGAGTGAGGAACCATGTTGGAGTTCCTAAGTTCCTCAGCATACATTTTAAATCACCATGACGACGGTACCAGTACTCATTAGTACCACGCTGACACGCCATGAGATTAATTAAGTGAGAATCCAAAATACTGTCTTGGACATTGACTTTATGCATAAAGTCCCTTGCCGAGATATTTCGCATCTGTATACCACTTTTTAAGATGTGGTTCACTTCATATGACAGTCCAGACAGATCGCTTTCAAACAGGAGATGAAACAAATAGGGAATGCATTGACGAAACCTAGGATCTTCTGCATACAATCGTAAAGTCCGGTATTCAGACGCAGGAATTTGATGAGATCGCTCATCATATCTTCCTCCTCGACCTGTGGGAAATAGCTGTGGGAAACACCGAGCTTCCAAACTTTCCTCCCAAACACTAATGGGACTCCCTTTGGCTTGTTTCATTTTAAACAACTCAATAGAATTCCCCATGACTTCCTTGGAATGCAAAGGATGAACACTATAATGTTCATATATTTCTTCACTTTTAGAGGCCTCTACTTTCTCAATTTGGCCAGCACACAAATCGCTATCCTCTTCATCACTTACTTCCTCTTCTGCAACATATACATTCTTATAGTACTTATTATTTTTCTTCAAATACAATGTTGCCTTTTTGACTTTCCTAACATCCACTAAATCTTGCCATATTTTCTTATTCTTTGTCGGAACACCATTAACCAAGATAACCAGAGGTTCCTCTTCCACTTTTTCTACTCCAATTGTGTTAATGTTTTTGTTCAAATCTAGAGGCAAATAAACAACTCTTCCCTTTAATCCTCTCTGTAAATCTGCTGGAGGCAACTTCCCTGTCTTTGGCTCCATTCTTACAATAGCCTGAAAAGGATGGATACTTTGAATCAAAATAGATTCATAAGTATTTAAATCCTTCAATTCAGAAGGAATCTCAACCAATTCCAGATTATTATGAACTGCCCTAGCAGGCATCTGGTTTTGGTTTAATTTATTACAACAATAAGTACACACACGTTGATCCGATCCCAAATCAAAATAATTTTCTACCATCAAGTATGTGGCAAAATCCTTCCATTCACTATTATTTTCCCTTTCACTTTTTGCATATAAATCCACTACCTTAGTCTGATTCTTATAATAAGTGCGTCGACAACATACACAAGTGAAATTAGGCCTCTCACTTGATTTCATCTGAAACGTGGCAATTTCCTTCTGAAAATTATCTGTACTGGAAACCTGTACATTATCTTCAACATTACCCTCTACTTCAGGGTCAATTTGAACATTCTCATCTTTACTACTAAAGTAACAAAACTCAATTTCTTCACAAATATTCTTCACATCTATTTCAGAACCATGCAAAAGAGCAGTACATAATTGTTTAAGCATAATTGCTGGACTCTTAGCATAATACAACATTCTCACTAATTTTCTCACTTTATTATGATGCACTGCTAGCATCCTGAAATGATTAAAAACACTCTGGCATACTCTCCTGGAAAGACAAGCCAGTGAATGACCATGCAAACCTGTCATTTGTCTCACTCTGCAAGGATCTAAATCTTGCAACAACTTCATTTTCTGCTTCAAACTTTTCTTATTAAATGTCCGTATAAAATCACAAAGCAAATTGATGGAAACCTGTCGCACACTGCAAATAGAACTACACTTCCAAATGTACACAGGACCCTTAGGACGTCTTCCTAAAACCTCATCACTTAGCGCCTCTTCTGTCTCTGTTGTCACAAGTTTTTCTTTTTCAACTGGACAACCATCCTTCACTTCATAAGCTCGACCACTGGTGTCAACTGCAAACACCAAATCATTATCCTGAAAATAACTCTCCTCATTAAAAAGTGCCTCAGAACTTGAACTATGCATCCATTCTCCGGAAAAAACTTCACAAAAGTTACTACGATTTACTACTCTCTTCCATCTACTGTTTGTTTTGAAATCAGAAATTACCTTGCTTAGTTTCCTAATTCTATTGATTACCAAAATAAACAACTTTCGCTTAATTTCAAAAGCATGATCAATAATTTTCTCTACATTTTTCTTCTTCTTATAAAATGCCACTTTCTGTTGGCCTTTCTTAATATTTTTTAATAAATTAACTATTATCCTGTTACGGAACGTTCGTTTTCGAATGTCCCTAAACTGTTCTTTCCTTCTACTATCATGCACAGAGTTATCTCTTCCTCTACCACTAACATTTTTGATGGGTCTTTCCTTTCCATTTAAATTACTCTTCTTTTTCTGAACTGAAACATTTTTGCGATAAATACTTTTTTTACTAAAAATATTTTTTAAGAATGATTTTGTGCTCTTACCCAGAGCTTTCTTGGTGTTTTGATAAGTATTTGGGGAAGAGGACTGCTGCAATAAAAGATCATCCTGCTGTCTTTGACGTTTTCTCGCCTTTCTAATTCTATTTTTCGTAGGCATTTTTCAAAATATGAAAAAATCTGCAGTTGAATCTGTGGAAAAATATAATAAAAAATGTTAATAACCACTATTACCAAACAGTAAATGAATAACAGTCATCAAAAACGTAATGCCCTACTTATTATTTAACATAGCAAATCTTTTGCACCAGCACTGCATCACAAAAATGACACACAGTGGTACAAAACAGACATACAACAATCATAAATCTCTCCCTAATATTTTAAATGATTAATTCAGGATGACGATAAGGTGTGGCCTATCTAAAGGTTTGTTTAGGCCCAGATCTTTGGACTGGGGTGAACGTGTGTCATTGATCCTCATTCAGTCCATCGCCTGTTTTGTTTATTTGAGGTGAGGCCAACACATGGTTGCAGATAAGATTTTCACTTAAGAAAACAAAGGAGATAATACATGTGAAGGCCTTCCAATGAAGTAAGTCATTATTTGAAATCAATTACATTTCTGGATATGTACTGCTAAAGCTTCATAGGTTGTTTTGGGTCATATTCATAAGGCATATGAGTGTGTATGATGTTATTTTTCCTTTTTAAATGGAAAGCGTTCTTCATGGTGCCAGTTTCTTGTAAATACGCTCCCACCTGCGAAACGGAACTTTGCGATGCGAAGCTGATTGGATCCCCGGTGTCTGTCAACATTCTATACAGTCCGGAGCGGCCGCCATCTTATCTCTCGGTAGGATCGAGAGAGAAGAAGAGGTGAAAAACGAAGGGGGAATTTAATGAAAGGGGGCAAGGTATACCCCTCTTGACCCCGTAGGAATGTTGTTGGGGTTTTTAAAGGGTCTCGTGGGGAAAATAAAAAAAATATATTTTTCACGGTAGAAGCGCTTCCCGAACCGCGAACTGGGCCGCAAACTGGTAGCGAAACGGGAATTCGCCATTTTGTGCTTCGTTTTAATTAAATTACTAGGTATAAGGGGGTGCGGGAGACCATTTTGTGCTTCGTTTTAATTAAATTACTAGGTATAAGGGGGTGCGGGAGACATATCCTAATCCCTTATATTTTCTGAGGGTGGCTGAGGAGGCTCATATATGTTGATACATGTGTTCCAGCGGCTGTGCGTGAGCTTTTTTTTTTTTTTGCTGCGTGACGTCTGTTAACGTTCGATTCGAAGGAAATCAGGAAGTGGAGTGGAGAGGTGTGGCTCACTGGTTAGAGGCGGCAGACCCGGAGGCTGAGAACGGCCCGGGACCAGGGTTCGATTCCCGACGCGGCAGGGTCGAGGACCAGGGTCAGCGGACTGATAATTCTCGCCTCGGTGCCCACTTTGGGCAGTGATCACACTCGGTAACTCTGGGCATTAAGCTTGCCTCATCTCCACAATGGCCCCCCACAGACGCCGGGGATGCCTGGCTTCACCTTGGAGATACCCAGCATGGGACCATCTCACAGGGAAAGCCAGGACGGGTTCCCCAGCGGTCTACAGCGCCAGGACACTCGGGTAGAGTAACAGTGCGCTTTACAAGTATCCCACATTTACAGGAAGTGTTGACCACCAATTTGTCAGTGCAATAAAATATTTTGTTATAAATGAATCCTTATTGATAAACATTGTCTGCGCCATCTTGCCTTTTTTACAATGCCACAATTTTGTCGTGCACGGCAGCCATTTTACATGCCAGGCCGGTCCCAGGCTATCACCTAGCCCTGCGGATGTAGTTTATGGCCCTAGCTGTAGAGAATCCAGACATGCCAACCCTCCCGATTCAGGCGTCAGACTACTGATTTCAGTGCTACTCTCCCGCCTCCCGATTCCTGCAAGCAAAAACCCGGGGGCATATTACCAACAACTAGCGATAACTTGTTTAGAGACAAAAATTATCGCCGCACATCGGCGATTTTTATCGCAGATAAACCTTGCTATTAGCAAGGTTTATCGCAAATGCGATAAAAAACGGCCGCAATGCATGAATATCGCTGAAAAGTCAGCGATATTCATGCATTATCCAGCAAATGCTCTTAGCCATGTTATCCACCTCCCATTGGATAACATGGCTAAGAACTGCTCGCAAATGCGATAAAAAACGGCCGCAATGCATGAATATCGCTGAAAAGTCAGCGATATTCATGCATTATCCAGCAAATGCTCTTAGCCATGTTATCCACCTCCCATTGGATAACATGGCTAAGAACTGCTCGCAAATGCGAAAAAAAACGGCCGCAATGCATGAATATCGCTGAAAAGTCAGCGATATTCATGCATTATCCAGCAAATGCTCTTAGCCATGTTATCCACCTCCCATTGGATAACATGGCTAAGAACTGCTCAGGGCCCCATGAGGAACGCTTTCCATTTAAAAAGGAAAAAATAACATCATAGAAAAGAATTGTTTTTAAACACAGCATATAAATCAATTGTATACCTGCATTCAAGAGGAAATGACTGAAAATGTCCTTGAGACACATGAAAGCGTTTTCTGGAATGCCCTAGCACCATTTTTTGGACATTATTAACATGGCTATGTAACTCCCATAATCAAAATCTAAATTTGCCAAGCGCAGGTGGGAGCGTATTTACAAGACACTTGCCCCATGAGGAATGCTTTCCATTTAAAAAGGAAAAAATAACATCAAAGACACTCAAATGCCTTATAAATATGACCCAAAACAACCTATGAAGCTCTAGCAGTACATATCCAGAAATGTAATTGATTTCAAAAATGGTTTTTAAAAACAACATATCTGTTTCAGCTTACATAAGAGACCATGGAATGGGCTTCATATACAACAATACCTTGTGTTACTGCATGCCAGAATGCTACACCGAATATGCAATTACAATTTCTCAAAGTAACAAAATCTATTTCTATATCACTACAGACAAAGCCACAGTTTAAAAACACAGCTTTCTTCATCATTTTCTCCTTAAATCATACTATTCTCTATCTAAAATAAATAAATCTTTTCTCACCTTAGCAAATACTTTTTGAGTTTTGAAAACAGTCTCAGAAATACACCAAATTGTCTTCAGCAGAAGAAAAAGGATGCACTCCAGAGGCTGCAGCTATTGAAAGCACAGAAATACAGATATTCATTTCACATATCTCTCATATTAGCCAATCATAACTCTTCCCTCACTTTTTTCAAATCAAAACCCTTCCCCCCTCTGCCCTCTCTGCCTTTTTTCCATAGCAACGACCTCCTGGAAGACCTCTCATGTTTGCAAATTCATACAACAATGTTTCAATTGAACTCTGAACTCTCAGTGCACCTGCGTATCCAGTGCAATCTTTCATTAAAAGTTTCTTCCTTGACCATTCAAATTACATCTTTCAAAGAACACATCCATGCACCCTAACTTTCTGTTTTCAGAAATGGAAATGCACCAATCACTGCTAATGAATCATTAGCATTGGAAATCCACAGTTTTTTTTCTTTACAAACTCCTACTGTTTCAACTGCCCTTTCATTACCACACTTCATCTGACTGCAGCCCAACCTTCTCCCACCATGTTTAAGGTCTGGATTGTTGGACATAGTTACATCCACTGGGCTCAAGGGTATGCTGAGAACAGAAATTTACACAACCTCAATTTACAAGATGTGGAAATTAAGTGGATGGGCCAAAGAGGATTAAAATGTCACCAATTGATACCATTGCTGAAAACCTTTATGCATTTGCCAAAACCTGACCTGTTAATAGTGCACTGTGGAGGTAATGATTTGGGCACTTTGACAGGGGTAGGTCTGGAAATGCTTTTAAAGGACACCTTTGAGCAATTAATGGCACTTTTTCCTCAAACTGCCTTGGTATATTCCAATATATGCCAAAGACAGAAATGGAGGTGGTCCAACCAATTTTGTCCACAAATTGAAAAAGCGAGGAAGCATGTAAACAAATCTGTTTCAGCTTACATGAGAGACCATGGAATGGGCTCCTTGTACAACAATAACTTGCGTTACTACATGCAAGATATCTACAGAGGAGATGGAGTTCACTTCTCAGATGAGGGCAACAGAATTTTCATTCTGAATTTAAGACTGTGCATTGGTACCTACTTATAAGTACCTAAATGTACCATAAACCCAAAAGCTCTTCTCAGAGCTACCCTTCATCTGATCACTCACAATTAATACTTTTCTCTAACTTATTTCTGTAATTTTCAACAAACTACGCTCAAAGAGCGCTACCCGGTACGCGAACTGGAAGCTAACCGCGCAAAAGTTTTAAAAAAATGTTTTTTCTCCGCACATATGGTCCTCCTCAGCCACCCTCAGAAAACCTGGGGGGTCAAAATACCTGTACCATGTCCCCTTCTACCCTTTCTGAACATTATTTACCCTCCATTTTATATCTTAATTCGACCGAAACACAAAATGGTGGACTCCCGTTACGCTCCTAGTTCGCGGACCAAACCGCTTCCCGGGAAGCGGTCCAAAAAAAAGGTGGGAAAGTAATTCACAGAAAAACGACTGGAGACACTCTCACCAAATATAGATTAGCTTATACTACATAACAATCCCTTTCATTTTCACAAATTTGATTGAAATTCCATTTAGCCATCAAGCCTGTAGACCTCTCTAAATACCTTGAGGTAAATTACTTCACAAAACACATCTGAAGTGTTGGAATTGACAACCAATGAAAATGTTACTTTCATTTTCTACTTTTATTACCTGATATTTGATTGGTTATATACCTGAATATATATAAAGGAAGAGAAGAAAACACAGCCATTTTGACTACTACTTCTTGTTGTACATCACATTTCAATAGTTACCTAACACTTCAACTTGTTTCTGAAGGTAAGTTGTTATTTTTAAAACTGAAGTATATTGTGCACTATAACTTGATATGGTAGACTTTTTCTGATAGATATACACTATCCCTCTGTAGTAGTTATGGATTTAGATAGACTTCTCTGTTATAGTTATGAATGGAGTTAGGCTTCTCTTCGTTAAATTACATACACTTTTTTATAGTCCTATTTCCACTCTGATACTATACACTGCCAAAAGAAAAATTCACTGATAAAAACTGCCTATCTAAAATTAATCCCAACAGTGCCCTATCTCTACTAATATATATTTTTTTATTCAAAATTTCAGGCAAAATGGAAGGCGAGCAACAAGTTACATTTTCAATTGAACTGAAGGAGAGCAGCCAAGACAAAATTGATGATTTTATGGATCAAAGTAGAGACCACGAACTTCTACAATGTGTTGAAGCAGTGGATAACCTGCTTCAAAATGAGAAAATGTTACACCCTATATTCAATTTTGACATTTCTGACACTGAAATGTTAGAAAGTTTAATGAAGTATGAAACACAATCAAAATAAAAAAAAAAAATTTAAAATAAAGAAAACAAAAAAAAAACAACAAATAATTAACATACAGTATTAGAAAAGTCTATCATTCTTTTATCCTTATAGTACGCTGCCCAGAACGCTTCCCGGTTCGCGTACTAGGCGCTCACCACGCAAAAATAATTTTTTTTTTTTTTTTTTTGCCCTGCTGGGACCTTTTACAACCTCCACACAAAACCTAGGGGGTCAGGGAGGATCTACTATGCCCCCTTATCGAAATTTCCCCCTTTGTTTTGGCCTCCTCTTGTCTCTCGATCCTACCAAGAGACAAGATGGCGGCCGCACCGGACTGTTTAGAATGTTGACAGACACCGAAAAGCCAATCAGCTTTCCGTGCGCAAAGTTCCGAAACGCGAAAAGTACGCGAACCGGATCGCTGCCCGGAGCGCTGTTACAGATATATATCTTGATTTAAACGTTAATTTCTCAAAATCCACTGAAGCACATATATTGAGACCTAGCAAAGGCACATCGGGCTAACAGTCCCTACAATTTTGCCAAGTTTCGTGGAAATCCATTCAGCCGTTCGGGCTAAAAGTGAGTCCAACCGCCCTATGGAAATGAACATGGGAAAACGCGTTTTGGGACCCCCCTTTTTTCTCGGCCCCCCCTTGACGAACCCCTCCCAAATTTCCAGGAGCTGCTCAGAAACAAAATGTGCCATTTTCCTGAAAATTTCAGCCAATTCCGTCCACAAACGCCAAAGTTATTAGGCATAGAATTTTCAAAAATCCCATAGGGAAAAAATCCTAACTATATATACCTACTGGCGACCAGTAGGTTGACTGTGTGCATGAGTGTATTGGTGAGTGAATGGATATCTCAGTGCTACATGTCAAAGTAAGTACATATGTAAAACACAGTAAATGTGAGAGTTGACATATATAAATAACTGTGCATAAGAGCCAGTGAATGTGTGAGTGGCTGTATGGATCATTGTGAACTTGTATCAGGGATTGTATAAGAGAGTAAATATGTGTTCGTATATGTTTGAATAAGTAAAGTTTGTATAACTGTATAGTTGAGGAAATGGAGGTGTGATTGATTCTTTGCATGACTGACTAGGTGTGTGAGTAACTCCATGGATGAGTGACAGTCTGTGAGTGTCTGTTTACACTGATTGTATCTAAGGTTATATTAGAGTCTGAAGAGAATCATCGTATTTTCACATGAATGATATCATCAGTGATGTGATCAGTAATGTCAAATGAGATGTCATCAGTGATGTCATCAGTGATGTCATTTGAGATGTCATCAGTGATGTCATTTGAGATGTCATCAGTGATGTCATCAGTGATGTCACTGACCATGTCATGAATGATGTAATATGTGACATCATCAGCAGTGGATTGCGGGTGCGCGATATATAGTTAGTGCAACTAACTATATATGGAATTTCAATGGTTTTGTGTGAGTAAAATAAGGTTTTGTAAATGCGAATTCCTAACTATATATGGTCTATAACCTATGGTTTTTTTCAGTGAATTTTCAAGGTTTTGTAAATGCTAATTCCTAACTATATATGGTCTATAACCTATGGTTTTTTTCAGTGAATATATATATATATATATATATATATATATATATATATTACCTACTGGCGATAGCCAGTAGGTATATATAGTTAGGATTTTTTTCCTATGGGATTTTTGAAAATTCTATGTCGAATAACTTTGGCTTATGAGGACAGAATTGGCTGAAATTTTCAGGAAAATTGAACATTTTGTTTCTGAGCAGCCCCTGAAAATTTGGGGGGTTTTCGTCAAGGGGGGGCCGAGAAAAAAGGGGGGTCCCAAAACGTGTTTTTCCCATGCAATTTTCCATAGGGCGGTTGGCCTCACTTTTAGCCTGAACGGCTGAATGGATTTACACCAAACTTGGCAAAATTGTAGAGAATGGTAGCCCGATGTGCCTTTGCTATGTCTCAAGATATAGGCTCCAGTGGTTTTTACGAAAATTAACTTTGAAAAATATAAATTGGGCTACATTGGGCTATATATATGTTGGAGCCCAAATGTAGCCCAATGTAGCCCAATGTAGCCCAATGTAGCCCAAAGATGGCCACCAGAGACAAAAAACCAAATGTAGCCCAAATATCAGCCAGATGTAGCCCAACTATAGCCCAATGACAGATTGTCCCAGAGTGTTCTAAAGAACAACTAGAGTGCTAACAGTCCTACTTATTACAAAGGTATGGCACACCTGAAGCCATCTTGATTGGAATAAAGTGGTAACTCTTAAAACATTTAATTTAAAAAGGAACAAAATGAGGGGGTTCATTTTGCCATAGAAAGTATGATTAGCGAATATATGACGAAATCCCGCATACCATCAGTCCGCAAAAAAAATCCCGCATGTACTATTAGGCCGCAAATTAAAATAACGAAAACTTTTAGAACGAATATGCCTTTAGCATACACTAAACAACTAAACTACCCTAAACCCTAAAACACTACCCCCAGCATGACCCTACACTACACAAACAGTACAACACTACCCTAAACCCTAAAACACTACCCCCAGCATGACCCTACACTACACAAACACTACAACACTACCCTAAACCCTAAAACACTACCCCCAGCATGACCCTACACTACGCAAACACTACAACACTACCCTAAACCCTAAAACACTACCCCCAGCATGACCCTACACTACGCAAACACTACAACACTACCCTAAACCCTAAAACACTACCCCCAGCATGACCCTACACTACGCAAACACTACAACACTACCCAAAACCCTAAAACACTACACCCCAGCATGACCCTACACTACGCAAACACTACAACACTACCCTAAACCCTAAAACACTACCCCCAGCATGACCCTACACTACGCAAACACTACAACACAACCCTAAACCCTAAAACACTACCCCCAGCATGACCCTACACTACGCAAACACTACAACACAACCCTAAACCCTAAAACACTATCCCCAGCATGACCCTACACTACGCAAACACTACAACACTAACCTAAATCCTAAAACACTACCCCCAGCATGACCCTACACTACGCAAACACTACAACACTACCCAAAACCCTACAACACTACACCCCAGCATGACCCTACACTACGCAAACACTACAACACTACCCTAAACCCTAAAACACTACCCCCAGCATGACCCTACACTACGCAAACACTACAACACTACCCAAAACCCTAAAACACTACACCCCAGCATGACCCTACACTACGCAAACACTACAACACTACCCTAAACCCTAAAACACTACCCCCAGCATGACCCTACACTACGCAAACACTACAACACTACCCTAAACCCTAAAACACTACCCCCAGCATGACCCTACACTACGCAAACACTACAACACTACCCAAAACCCTAAAACACTACCCCCCAGCATGACCCTACACTACGCAAACACTACAACACTACCCAAAACCCTAAAACACTACCCCCAGCATGACCCTACACTACGCAAACACTACAACACTACCCTAAATCCTAAAACACTACCCCCAGCATGACCCTACACTACGCAAACACTACAACACTACCCAAAACCCTAAAACACTACACCCCAGCATGACCCTACACTACGCAAACACTACAACACTACCCTAAACCCTAAAACACTACCCCCAGCATGACCCTACACTACACAAACACTACAACACTACCCAAAACCCTAAAACACTACACCCCAGCATGACCCTACACTACGCAAACACTACAACACTACCCTAAACCCTAAAACACTACCCCCAGCATGACCCTACACTACGCAAACACTACAACACTACCCTAAACCCTAAAACACTACCCCCAGCATGACCCTACACTACGCAAACACTACAACACTACCCTAAACCCTAAAACACTACCCCCAGCATGACCCTACACTACGCAAACACTACAACACTACCCTAAACCCTAAAACACTACCCCCAGCATGACCCTACACTACACAAACACTACAACACTACCCTAAACCCTAAAACACTACCCTCAGCATGACCCTACACTACGCAAACACTACAACACTACCCAAAACCCTAAAACACTACCCCCAGCATGACCCTACACTACGCAAACACTACAACACTACCCAAAACCCTAAAACACTACCCCCCAGCATGACTCTACACTACGCAAACACTACAACACTACCCAAAACCCTAAAACACTACCCCCAGCATGACCCTACACTACGCAAACACTACAACACTACCCAAAACCCTAAAACACTACCCCCCAGCATGACTCTACACTACGCAAACACTACAACACTACCCAAAACCCTAAAACACTACCCCCAGCATGACCCTACACTACGCAAACACTACAACACTACCCAAAACCCTAAAACACTACACCCAGCATGACCCTACACTACGCAAACACTACAACACTACCCTAAACCCTAAAATACTACACCCCAGCATGACCCTACACTACGCAAACACTACAACACTACCCAAAACCCTAAAACACTACCCCCAGCATGACCCTACACTACGCAAACACTACAACACTACCCTAAACCCTAAAACACTAGCCCCAGCATGACCCTACACTACGCAAACACTACAACACAACCCTAAACCCTAAAACACTACCCCCAGCATGACCCTACACTACGCAAACACTACAACACTACCCTGAACCCTAAAACACTACCCCCAGCATGACCCTACACTACGCAAACACTACAACACAACCCTAAACCCTAAAACACTACCCCCAGCATGACCCTACACTAAACAACCACCACAACTCTACACTACACTAACACAACACTACACTACACAACACTACACTACACTACACAATCACTAACCCACGAAAAAATTAACACAAACCCACTTACCTCTCTCGTCATCGTGGTTTTCACAACGCAAATGCATTTACCATACATGCCTTTAAAACGTAATTCTTTGTAAAGGCATGCGCGATAAATGCACATGCGTTTTGAAAAAATGCGGGATAATGGTATGCGAGCTCAATGACCTTGCGGGATAATGGTATGCGGACTGAAAGTCTGCGGGATAAAAAATGCGGGAAAATGGCTGCAAACCATGATTAGCAGCAGACTTCCCTGGTGAGCACTAGCTTTACTACAGTGATCTAATGAGCAACTAGAGTGCTAACATTCAGAATTTATGGCAAATGTGTGACACATCTGAATGCCTTCTTGATAGAACCAAAGTAAACAAGCATTGAAAATGCAATAGATCTCGCCCTCGTTTAAGTTAAAGCCATTCTGTTTGTAATGAGGTGGCTTTTTAGCTTTGCTTTTATTAGTGTTTTTAAAACTTTCATGTAAATAACATGCATATGTATGCATATATGTATATGTATGCATGCATTTATATTTATATAGATATGCAGATTACATATGTTTATATATGTATATTACCTACTGGCGATAGCCAGTGGGTATATATAGTTAGGATTTTTTCTCTATGGGATTTCTGAAAATTCTATGTCTAATAACTTTGGCGTTTGTGGACGGAATTGGCTGAAATTTTCAGGAAAATGGCACATTCTTTTTCTGAGCAGCCCCTAAAAATTTGGTGGGGTTTCGTCAAGGGGGGGCCGAGAACAAAGGGGGGTCCCAAAACGCGTTTTTCCCATTCATTTTTCCATAGGGCGGTTGGACTCACTTTTAGCTCGAACGGCTGAATAGATTTACATGAAACTTGGCAAAATTGTAGATATGGTTTGCCCGACGTGCCTTTGCTATGTCTCAATATATGTGCTCCAGTGGATTTTGAGAAATTAACGTTTAAAAAAATATATATATCTGTGACAGCGCTCCGGTTAGCGCCCCGGTTCGCGTACCTGACGCGTAACGGAACTTCGCGAAGCGAATCGAATTGGCTCTCCGGTGTCTGTCAACATTCTAAACAAACCGGAACGGCCGCCATCTTGTCTCTCGGTACGATCGAGAGACAAGATGTGGTGAAAAACGAAGGGGGAAATGAAGGAAAGGGGGCAAGGTAGACCACTCCTGACCCCCTAGGATTGATGAGGGGGATATTAAAGTGCCCCGCGGGGCAAAAAATTTTGCGATTTTACGCCGTAGAGGCGCGTCCCGGTACGCGAACCGGGCAGCTCACCGGGCAGCTAACCGGGCAGCTAACCGGCAGCGTAGCTGTCAACATTGTAAACAGTCCGGAGCGGCCGCCATCTTGTCTCTCGGTAGGTTCGAGAGACAAGATGTGGTGAAAAAAGAAGGGGGAAATGAAGGAAAGGGGGCAAGGTAAACCCCTCCTGACCCCCTAGGATTTATGAGGGGGATATTAAAGTCCCCCGCGATTTTTCGCGGTAGAGGCGCTTCCCGGTACGCGAACCGGGCAGCTAACCGGCAGCGTAACGGGAGTCCGCCATCTTGTGTTTTTGGAGCGTCCGGTTCGCGTACCGGGTAGCGTCCCGGTAAGCGTAACAAGGGGAAAACGAAGAGAAACAGTAAAAAAAAACTAAGGGAATAGATTTCCAGCAAACTTGGCAAAATTGTAGGGACTGTTTGTTTGATGTGCCTTTGCAAGGCCTCAAGATATGTGCACGTGTGGATTTTGTCTAATTAAGGTTAAAAAAAATATATATATCTGTAAGCGTGCTCCGGCACGCTTACGTTATGGGTTTTGTTTGCGCTGCAGAACCGATACGTCACGGTTATGCGACGCGTCATGAGGCGTCTCACGTGGCTACGTGATACGTCACGTAATAAAGAATATATTTTACAGCTATAGATATTAGCTTTTAAAAAACCAATGAAATTCACTGAAAAAACCATAGGTTATAGACCATATATAGTTAGGAATTTGCATTTACAAAACCTTGAAAATTCACTGAAAAAACCATAGGTTAGAGACCATATATAGTTAGCTGGACATTTTATTGACAAAAAACCAATGAAATTCCATATATAGTTAGTTGCACTAACTATATATCGCGCACCCGCAATCCACTGCTGATGATGTCACATATTACATCATTCATGACATGGTCAGTGACATCACTGATGACATCACTGATGACATCTCAAATGACATCACTGATGACATCACTGATGACATCTCAAATGACATCAGTGATGACATCATGACACACCAATACCAGTTACTACATACGCACTCACTGATTCCTACGTCTACACACACATTCACTCATTCACCCATACAATCACTCATACATACAGTCACTCATTATTACACTATCATATGCACTCATACACCTATGCAGACACTCACACACTGCCACTCATCCATGGAGTTACTCACACACCTAGTCAGTCCTGTAAAGAATCAATCACACTTCCATTTCCTCATCTATACAGTTAAACACAGAACACCATACTTCAGTGACATCACTGATGACATCACTGATGACATCTCAAATGACATCACTGATGACATCTCAAATGACATCACTGATGACATCATGACACACCAATACCAGTTACTACATACGCACTCACTGATTCCTACGTCTACACACACATTCACTCATTCACCCATACAATCACTCATACATACAGTCACTCATTATTACAACACTATCATATGCACTCATACACCTAGTCAGTCCTGTGAAGAATCAATCACACTTCGATTTCCTCATCTATACAGTTAAACACAGAACACCATACTTTTCACACATATACTAACACATACTTACTCTCTTATACAATCACTGATACAAGTACACATTGATATGCACAGAGTCACACACTTCCCAGCCAGCCACACACACACTCAGTCTTCCATACATCCACTCATTCTTCAATATGTAAAACATATTTAAACTTTACAAAAACACACAGACACTAGATGATGTCATCAGTGATGTCATTTGAGATGGCATCAGTGATGTCATCAGTGATGTCATTTGAGATGTCATCCGTGATGTCATCAGTGATGTCACTGACCATGTCATGAATGATGTAATATGTGACATCATCAGCAGTGGATTGCGGGTGCGCGATATATAGTTAGTGCAACTAACTATATATGGAATTTCATTGGTTTTTTGTCAATAAAATGTCCAGCTAACTATATATGGTCTCTAACCTATGGTTTTTTCAGTGAATATATATATATATATATATTTTTTTTTTACCTACTGGCGGTCGCCAGTAGGTAGTTATAGTTAGGACCAAATCCGCAACATTCTATTTGGAATAACTTTGGCGCCGGTCGACGAAGCTTCGTCTGAAATTCTCCAAGAAAATGGCCTGCTCCGCTCCTTCCCTAAAAGTTTGGTAGTGATTGTTAACCAGGGGTTGAGAAAAAAGTGGGTGTCAAAACATGTTTTCCCCATGCAATTTTCCATAGGGACCTTTAAGACGGGCTACAGCCCGGACTGCTGAACGGATTTACACCAAATTCGGCAAAAAGGTAGAGTTTGGTTCACAGATTACGCTTTTTGTTAAATGGTGTAAATCTGTTCAGTAGTTTCTTAGAAAATCAAAGGTAAAATCAGATATATATCTATAGACGAAGTACCGTACGTGTACCTTCCAGAGCACACGCTTTATGCTAATTGGCTGTCAACACTCCAAACCAGGAAGTGTTGACAGCCATCTTGTGCCTCGGTAGAACCGAGGCACAAGAAAGCAGCAAAAGAAACACGAAAAACACGCAAAGGGGGCAGGGTAGAAACACCCTGACCCCTAGGCCTGCTCAGGGGGTCCCACAAGGACCCCCAAGGCCAAAAAAAAAGGTTTTATTTTTTTTTAAATTGCAGGATACGCATAGGTACGCGTACCCCATAAAAAAACTGGTCTTTTTTTTTCTTTCTAATTAGCCTCTGGGGGGACCAAATCCCGGGGGCTTTATAAAAAAAAGTGTGGGGGGCCCCAATCCCCCCCACACTTTCCCAGGGTCCGCCACCCCTGGGGCAAAGTAAGTGTAATAGCAGGGGGCACATGGCCCCACGCAGCTCCAGGGACCACCACCCCCGGGGCTTGGATATGAATGATGGGGTCCTCCAAGGCCCCCGAGCACCGGGGACCACCTCCCCGGGGCTTTATTATGAAGTATGCTGGGGGCTCACGGCCCCCCGCAGCCCCAGAGACCACCACCCCCGGGGCTTCTTTTTTTTTATAAAAAAGAAACCTGTGTGGGGGGCTCAGGCCCCCCTACCCCCCCCGGGGACCACCACCTCCCCAGGGCACTAATATTTAAAATAAGGGGGTCCGTGATGGAACCCCAGGGACCACCACCCCCCAGAACTTTACAAATGATGGGAGGGGAGCCGCGCAGTGTCCCGGGGTGCCTACCCCGGGATACTGCTGTTTGCTATGGTAGGGTGGGAGCCTCGTACCATAGCAAACTGCTTTGGCTTTTGAAAGAGAGAGCAGGAAACCTGCTCTCTCTTTCAAAAACCAAAGCCAATTGCTTTTCTACATGGGGAGCAGCATGTTAGCTGCTCCCCATGCAGAAAAGCAATGCCGGCTCCCGCAGGATGCAGGGAGCTGGCAGGGACAGTGGCGGGCTTGGGGACCCCCACGGCCCCATCGAGAAGGGCCAGGCCGCGGTGGATGGGGTCCCCGGGGCCAGAAGTGGCCTGGGAGGGCGGCCACGCAGCCCCCTCCCAAAATATTAAAAAAAAGGAGGCATGCCAGTCCCGGGGATGGGGTCCCCGGGCCCTTAAGAGGCCTGAGGAGGGGGCAATGCAGCCCCCCTCCTTAAAAATATGAAAGAAAATCTGGCTATGCCCAGGGGGATGGGGTCCCTGGGGCCTGGATTAGCCACGGGAGGGGGGCCACGCTGCCCCTTTCCCGTTAAAAACAGAAAAAAAATTGGGGGGTCAGGCCCTGGGGGATGAGGTCACCAGGGTCCCAAAAAAGAAAAAGAAGGGGGACTACACAGCCCCCTTCTTAAAAAAAAATAAAGCAAAAAAACGGGATGGGGAGGAGGCCACACCCCCTCCCTGCACCACTCTGCAAACATGCCCCCTGGTAGGTTTGCAGTGGGGGAAGTAATTTCCCTTCAATACTGGGGATCCCTGGGGGCCAAGTAGCCCATCAGAAGCCTCCAGTATGCGCTAGGGGGATGCGCGGCAGAGAGGTTTAATGAGGCCATGCCCCTTTTTACACCTCTCTGCAATGCAGCCCTCTGGCGCATAGTGGAGGTTCCTGGTGGGCTAGCTGGCCCCCAGGGACCCCCAGTATTCAAGGGGAATTACTTACTCCTCTGCAAACAAGCCAGGGGGCGCATTTACAGAGTGGTGCATGGAAGGGGTGGGTCTTGAGGTGACGGATTGCACCACTCTGCAAATGCACCCCCTGGTGATTTTGCAGAGGGGGAACTGATTCCCCTTGAATACTGGGGGTCCCTGGGGACCAACTAGCCCACCAGGAATCTCCAGTATGCGCCAGGGGGCTGCGTTGCAGAGAGGTATAATGAGGCCTTTCCCCTTTTTACACCTCTCTGCAACGCAGCACCCTGGGGCATAGTGGAGGTTCCTGGTGGGCTAGTTGGCCCCCAGGGACACCCAGTATTCACCCAGTATTCAAGGGGAGTTACTTCCCCCTCTGCAAACGCGCCCTGGCGCGTTTGCAGAGTGGTGCAGGGAGGGGGTGGGGCTTGAGGTGACGGATTTCACCACTCTGCAAACGCGCCCCCTGGTGTGCTTGCAGAGGGGGAACTGATTACCCTTGAATACTGGGGGTCCCTTGGGGCCAAGTAGCCCTCCAGGAACCTCCAGTATGCGCCAGGGGGCTGCGTTGCAGAGAGGTGTAATGAGGCTTCACCCCTTTTTACACCTCTCTGCAACGCAGCACCCTGGCACATAGTGGGGGTTCCTGGTCGGCTAGTTGGCCCCCAGGGACCTCGAGTATTCAAGGGGACTTAATCCCCAAACTTAAAACATGCACGGGGCGAGTTTGCACAGTGGTGAAGGTAGGGGGCGGGGCTTGAGGTGATGTGTGTGCAAACACGCCCTGGGGCGTGTTTGCAGAGTAGTGTGGGCAGGGGTTGGGGTTTGAGGTGATGGATTGCACCAATCTGCAAATGCGCTCCCTGGCGTGTTTGCAGAGGGGGAACTGATACCCCTTGAATACTGGGGGTCCCTGGGGGCAAACTAGCCCACCAGGAACCTCCAGTATGCACCAGGGGGCTGCGTTGGAGAGACGTGTAAAGAGGCCACGCCCCTTTTTAGACCTCTTTGCAACGCAGCCCCCTGGTGCATACAGGAGGTTCCTAGTGGGCTAGTTGGCCCCCAGGGACCTCGAGTATTCAAGGGGACTTAATCCCCCAACGTTTTAAGTTGGGGAATGTATTCCTTTTCAATCCAGACCGACTCCAGGACGTCCTCGACCCCGGGTGTCCACGGGGCTGCAGAGAGAAGCTACACCTCAACGCCTGTTTGCACCCGATGTCGCCTGGTTCCAATCTGGTTCCACTGTAGTCACTGGCTAGTGACTTTGAACATTGTCCCCTCTGCTTTCAGGTCTTCACATCTTCAGATTCACCCTTGGATCCACCGGAACTCTTCACATCGAGCCGCCTGCAGCCTCTTCAGCTCCAAGCACCATCGACCAGCGTGACGAAACCCGACACTACTTCGACCCTGTGCACCCGCTTCCTGTGGGTGAGGTAACTCAGCTCTGCCGGTGTTCCTACACTGGTACACATCTCAAGGGCCTGTGTCTTAAGTTTCAGCTTTATAGGTCACTCGGAAGGTTCCGAATTATCTAACTTTGTACTTTTTATGCACCATAGACTTTGCATTGGAAAGTGCGTGCACTTTGAACACTGCACCCGAGTCCCGCGGGCCTTTCCCGACTTAGTCACTGCTAGTCTCGAATAGCTCCAGCGATTCCCAAGGCCCTAGGCCTGTTCCCTTTCCGATTGGTATCTCTTATACCACTTTCTTAGTATATGGTATAGGTGGCCCCTAGGGCTCATCCATATTGTGCAACTTTTGTGTATTTTAAACTGTCTTGTGATTTAACGCTTGTGCTTCTGTGCTCATAAAGAGTCCAGGGGATTTTATAGTTAATAAATCAATATATATTTTCAATATATATCTGTGTGGTGTCCCTTTCATTTGGTATTCAAGGGGGTTGTGTATGGTAATACAGCTGGATTCACATGCCTTTCAGAGTTTAGCCTAAGACTGCTCTGTCCACGTTACCACTAGGATAACTGTTCTATAAGGTTGACTTACAACCAATCATCATAAGGGTTGCTTGGCATGGTACAAAGTGATCACTAGAATTAGTGAGCATTATATACCAGGCCAACTTCTCACACCTGATTCGACCAAACACCTCACTCTAGTTACTGATGTTATCCGTCCGGTAATCCTGAATGCTATTAATGCCTCCATTTCCTCAGGGAAGGTGCCCGTGGCAAGGAAATGTGCTTAAGTCAGAGCTCTACTGAAAAAAGCTAATTTAGATTTCTCTAACATGGCCAATTATCGCCCCATTTCCCTTTTTCCCTGGCTGAGCATGCTGACTGTGAAACACATAAATTCCGTCATAGTTCACTACTTAGAGTCTAATAATCTACAACATGACTCCCAGACAGGATTCCATCCCAAGTTAGGGACAGAGACAGCTCTCGTGGTAGTTACAGAAGAAGCCAGAAGACTCTTAGATCAGGGCGGCGCAGCAGCAATTATTTTGCTAGACCTTAGTGCCGCCTTCGACACTGTGAATCACAATATTCTAGTTGAGTGACCACAAAATCTCTGAGTGACAGGACTGGCCATTACCTGGTTTCAGTCCTTTTTACAGGACTGATTTTTTGAGGTTTCTGAGGGTATGGCCACCTCTAATCGCTGGCCTTTGATCTGTGGGGTTACTCAGGGCTTCTCCCTGAGCCCCAAGCTCTTTAATATCTATATGGCGCCGCTGGCTGGGATAGTGCTTCCATTCAGCATAGAAATTATTACCTACGCAGATGACACCCAGTTGCTGGCTGCATTAAACCACCCTGAATGGTCATCGTGTGATTTAGGCATCTGCTTAGAGGCGGTTGCCAAACGGATGGCACTATCCCACCTTAAGCTGAATGGAGACAAGACAGAATTAATGTTTCTGGGCAAGTCTCCTTCAACTTCCTCGGCCCTCTATTGGCCGCCCTGTCTCAGTACGATGCCTGTCCCAAAGCACCAAATCAAGAGCCCAGGCATATGGCTCAGCAGTTCCCTTTGCTTTAATTATCAAGCCACCAACCTCTCTGCTACCTGCTTTGGCCTGATGAGGATGTTAAGGAAAATCCTCCCCCTACTTCCCTTCCAGGCCCGAAGGATTATGGTGCAACCTCTCATCTTGTCCTGTTTGAATTACGGGAACGCATTGTATTTGGGCGCCCTGCAGGCCACCACTCAAAAACTGCAGGTAATCCAGAACTGTGCAGCCCGCCTACTCCTTGAGATTCCCCGGAGACAATCAGCAAGACGTGTTCTGAGGAAGCTCCTTTAGCTGCCAATTCAGTCGAGAGTACGTTTCAAGGCCATGTGCCTGGCCCACGGAGCTATGTGGAAAACTGGACTTGCCATCACCCATCCTATGGTTACCCCTTACCAACCATCCAGGAGTCTTCATTCCAGCACCGCCTTACTCGCGACTACAAGGAAAGTTTGTAGATCCAGATGGGGTTTTCGTTCATTCTCTTGGAATGCCTCCATTCTCTGGAACTCCCTACCCTCCATTCTTCGCAGGGAACCCAACCTACCGACCTTCAGCCGACTTCTGAAAACTCATCTCTTCACTAACCTCCACTAACCTGTCATGCCTTTGCGTCTGCTCTGTCTGGTCCTAAGCGCTACAAGGCCTCAGGATAGTAACACGCTTTATAAAACCTACTTCATTCACTTGACGCAGTGCTGCTTAAGTTGAGCAAATTCAGGAGGTATGTCTGATGGTGATAATAATGTAGAAATGACAGAGGTACCAGGCACTGCAGGTGGAGGGTTCTGTTGTGCTCTCCTGCACTCCTCACGAGACAAATTTACTGGATGCAGAGTCCTCAGGTGCTTATACAAAGAGGCAGTCCTGCAAGAGTATTTTATGTCAGGACTACATCGGGACAGTACACGCTCGCAGATTTTGCAGGTTACTTTGGTGGCACTAACTTTTTTCTGCCTATCCGGAAAGGTGAAAAACTTCCACACCACTGACACAGGTCTTTCAGGACGTGGAGATTCAGCAACAAATTCTTCCTCTGAAGAATAATTTGCATTTAAAAAACCTTTGAAATTCACTGAAAAAACCATAGGTTTCAGCCACGTTATAGTTAGGAATTAGTATTTGAAAAACCTTTGAAATTCACTGAAAAAAACCATAGGTTTCACACCAGTTATAGTTAGCTGGACATTTTACTCATACAAAACCATTGAAATTCCTCTGTACAGTTATTTGTACTAACTATAACTTGCACGTCCACAATCCACTGCTGATGATGTCACATATTACATCATTTATGACATGGTCAGTGATATCACTGATGACATCACTGATGACATCTCAAATGACAGCACTGATGACATCATGCACGTGACAATCTGATACACCTCATAATACACTAGTATAAACTTTCATCACTCACTATAAAATACAGAGTACCATATTTGAAACCACTCAGTGTTTCCTAGATCTACACACACATCTAATCACTTACCTATAGATTCACTCATACATGCTGACAAAGATCAATAGAACACTATCAAATATACTTATACACCTATATCGACATTACACACCAGCACACATCTTATTCACTTATGCAGTCATCCTACTGACTTATGCAAACAATTGATCATACTTACATTTACTCAGCTACTCACTTATACAAACACCACATTTATTACTCATACTGTGTCTTATAAAATCACATTTACAAGTATACAGTTATCCATACAGTCACTCATACAATCACTGAGTCTTATGTATACTTATTTCATACAACAACTGTCACATACACTGCCTTTTATTTTTCTACTTGGTTGGATATGTACCATTGAGAGATATATTTGCTCATCACCACACACATATTTGCTCATCACCACACACATAAAGACATTCACTCACCCAAACAACTGTTTCCACATGCAGTCTTAACCTCATATACCTACTGAATCAACTATTCACACATCTTTGGACAGTCACATACCCCCAACCCAACCACACACACATTTACTCTCCAGTGCAAATACTCAGTTAACTAATCAATAACTAATATAGACTTTCACGTATCTAGTAACCAACGTATGCAGTAGTTTACACAAGAGACAGGGTGATACAGATATTCACAGAGTTTAATCACTATCCCATATAATTAGGGAGAAACTTTAGTCATTTAAACAGTTTATCACACTGCTACTAAATCCTCCATCCAGACACTTATACATCCACTCATTCTTTAATGCATATTGCTATATATATATATATATATATTCACTGAAAAAACCATTGGTTATAGACCATATATAGTTAGGGATTAGCCTTTTCAAAACCTTAATTTACTCGCACAAAACCATTGAAATTTCATATATAGTTAGTTGCACTAACTATATATCGCGCACCCGCAATCCACTGCTGATGATGTCACATATTACATCATTCATGACATGGTTAGTGACATCACTGATGACATCACTGATGACATCACTGATGACAACATCCAGTGACTGTATGTTTCTGTAAAGTTAAAATATGTCTTACATATTGAAGAATGAGTGGATGTATAAGTGTCTGGATGAAGGATTTAGTAGGTGCATGACTGACTGTATGAGTGAGTGATTAAATGTGTCTCACTGAGTGCATGGGTTAGTGACTAAACTGTTTTAATTTGTGCATCATTATATCTGTTGTTCTACAAACTGCTGCATATGTTGATCAGTAGCTATATGAGTAACTGTATGGGTTATTCATTGGTTGTCTAAGTATTTGTATGGGAAACTGAGTGTGTGTGTATGGGTGGCTGGGAGGTGTGTGACTCTGTACATAGATGTGTGAGTAGTTGATTCACTATATGTATGGGTTCAAAAGTGCATGTGGAAACAGCTGTATGGGCGGTTGACTGTGCATGAGTGTATTAGTGAGTGAATGGATATCTCAGTGCTACATGTCAAAGTAAGTACATATGTAAAACACAGTACATGTGAGAGTTGACATATATAAATAACTGTGCATAAGAGCCAGTGAATGTGTGAGTGGCTGTATGGATCATTGTGAACATGTATCAAGGATTGTATAAGAGAGTAAATATGTGTTAGTATATGTTTGAATAAGTAAGGTGTGTATAACTGTATAGTTGAGAAAATGGAGGTGTGATTGATTTTTTGCATAACTGACTAGGTGTGTGAGTAACTCCATGGATGAGTGACAGTCTGTGACTGTCTGTTTACACTGATTGTATCTAAGGTTATATTAGAGTCTGAAGAGGTTCATGGTATTTTCACATGAATGATATCATCAGTGATGTGATCAGTCATGTCAAATGAGATGTTATCAGTGATTTTATCAGTGATGTCATTTGAGATGTCATCAGTGATGTCATTTGAGATGTCATCAGTGATGTCATTTGAGATGTCATCAGTGATGTCATCAGTGATGTCACTAACCATGTCATGAATGATGTAATATGTGACATCATCAGCAGTGGATTGCGGGTGCGCGATATATAGTTAGTGCAACTAACTATATATGAAATTTCAATGGTTTTGTGCGAGTAAATTAAGGTTTTGAAAAGGCTAATCCCTAACTATATATGGTCTATAACCAATGATTTTTTCAGTGAATTTTCAAGGTTTTGTAAATGCTAATTCCTAACTATATATGGCCTATAACCTATGGTTTTTTCTGTGAATTTCATTGGTTTTTTAATAGCAAATATCAAAAGCTGTCAAATGTCAAGTACGTGATAGGTAAAAACTTTTTCGTGTTTATGCACGCTGATGTGCTTTGAACGCTGCCCCCCTCCCCTCTTTTCTCTTAGTAGTACTCTCTCTTTGCAGATAGTGAAGAGTAGTTAACGCAGGCCTTTACCCCCGTTGTAATCCGTCGTGCCTGCTTGTCTCTCCATTTGATTGATTGTTATCCAAGCATTTACTGTTTTACAATTGATTCTCTTTGGTTCATTCTCTATTTACAAACAAGCACAAAGTCGCAATAATCTGTTTAGTCTTTGCAGATAGTGAAAAATCGTGAAAAATCGTGTAAAAAAATAAAATTCATCGAGCAAAATCAGTAGGCCACTAATTGGATCTCTTTTTGACCTCGCTAAAATAGAAATATTAGGAACAACCCTTCATGAGAAATACGAAAATAGTGAGATGAACTGAGCTCCACACCATGAGGGCTGCAAGACAGCTCGGCTCCGTCACCCACCCCGCCCAAAATAACGACAAACCTTATGCAAATATTAAAAATATATACAACACACCAGCAAAGAAACAGGGTAAAACATTTTATTAAATAACTATTTACATAACTATTTTATACTTTTTATTGCCTGATCCGGCTAGCTCAATCGATCAAGCATGAAACTCATGCACTCTGATAGCAAGCGTTGCTGCTGATGCTATGCAGACCAAAACTGGTTTTCAGTTTGTACATTTTTCTAGATTTTTCCATCCAAGGTTGGTTGAGTTTGTAGAACGATGGCTTCAGATTTTCAACATACGGTGTGGTGGCGCGGACTGGGAGGGGGCGCTTCGCTCCTGCCCCCTCCCCAAGTAAGATTTTCATACGTGAAAGTACGTTAATGGTTTTGGTCCCTGAGTTGCTTCGATGTCACTGCCATTCTCAAATGGCATAAGTTCTGGATGTTGGGTGCCATAGTTCAGAGTTCTGAGCAGCGCTTGTAACACTGTCTGAAGCTTATTTCCACCTACTGCAGCTTCACTATTCTCAAAGTAAGTGAGGGTCGTTTGTGGACCTGACTGCATTTGAAAACAATGTGATATGGTACCTCCCTAAACCGCTTGACGGAGGCCCCCGAGGGGCGGTGTGATGGCACGGACTCGGAGAAGACGCTTGGCTCCGACCCCCTTCCCAAGTCTTATAGCACCGGTTTAGCCTGAGATCGCCCCCGACATAGGCGGCCGGCTCCCGGGGTCCGGCGGAACTTTTTGCCTTTTGATGACTCTTCTATTCTGGACCTTGTCCCACAATCCGTTTGACCTGAAGACACGCTGTAGTGGGGCGCCCCTTTACCGTTTTAGTTGCCATTCCGCCCGCTTTTGCTACACTGTGCCTCTTCCGCCATTCAGCTGTTTACCACCCGCTCTTGCGACTACAGCGTGTCGCTCACCATGTAGTTGAGTTGCTCCCGCTCTTGCGATGCAACGATAAGCGACTGCCACAGGACTCTCAAAATGGCGGCCGGCTCTTCAGATTTGGGCGTGGTCCACTAAAATGGCCCTGGGACACCTTGGAACTCGGACGCTTCCCTGATAGGGCTTGGGTCCCATTCTCGAAAGCGTCCCCTCAGCCGTGAAGATTCTACAAAAGTCTTGGGGGCCCCGACTCTCGCAGGCTTCTGGTGGGGAGCGGCTGCCATGTTTGCTCGTGGAATGGCCACGACGGACCTACGAGATGGTAGTGCTCTCATGCTGACGCCAGCTTTAGTCTGAAACATCCAGAAACACTGTAGACTACCAATTCGATCAGTTCCGGTAGCGCCCCAACATGACCCGGTAGAGAAGAACTTGCCCTCCCCTCTTTGACTGATGGTTCTTGTTGCCTGTCCCCTCTGTTGTCATTTAACAGAACTTTTTGGACTGCTGAAAGGGGTTGTGTTCCGAACGCTGGTTGGTGGAGACATTTTGACTATATTCTTGACCTACGTTGTTGCGTAATGCGTTATATGACACGCCGCGTTAGCGCACCCGGAAGTGATCCGGGGCGCGGCGCGCAGCGCGTAACGTAAGCATAACAGGTCATGTGACTTGTTAATAAAACTTTTTATTGGTTCATTTTACTTTTGTTATTTTTATAATGAAAAGCTTGGTCATATGACCTAAAAAATACGCTTTTTATTGATTTCGAACTTTTTTTTTTAAAACATATATGTTATAATATTCCAGGCTAATGTACTTTCCCGGAAAATTTACAACTGTCCTGCAAGTAAAATATATTCCTTTTTCGAGAAAAAGGGTGTTTCTTCGTTCCATGACGGAGCCGTTGAGTAAAAGAGACTCGGCCTGCTGTCTTAGTCGCCGATACGCCTGATTATCAGATTCTTATCGATCACTTTATGTTGCAGGAGTGGAAAACACAACTGCCCTTGACCATTTATCTTTACTGCGTTCCTACGTATTATACCTTTTATCCGTCATGTAATTGGACTGCTTTATTTCACTTGCCTTTTACTGATTCGAAAACAGTGACTAAAAGTAAAAACTTTACCAATGTAAATACTACTACCATGTTTTGTTTTAAAAACCTTTATTGTGAAAATGTCAGTATACAAATACGGGCCTATAACCACGTGGGCCGGCCACGGAGCAAACTGAAATCGTATATGATGAGGAGACATTTACATTATAGAGGAACGTAACGAGCGGGCCATTAGGTTGCAAGAACTAAGGTGTATAACAGTTGCGGAATCGGTGGACGTACATTTTGTAATTAAAATACGACAGGGCCACTTACAAAAAAGTTATCTAGATATACATTTGCGGGCAAGTACCATGCGTGACGTTAATTCGAACTTTCAATACTACAGTAATCAATAACACATCAGAACTTAATATCAATAGGGATGTCAAAATATTCAATCAATTCTCGTCCCCGCCCGCCATGTGCTTCAAAACTGCATACGTATCTCGTGATATCAAGGTTGTTTAACCAGTACACAACAAGGAGTTACGAGTCCCATTTATACCGGCGCCATTTTGGGCGAGGCCGGGCAGGTCCAAGATATAGTCAAAATATCTCCACCAACCATCGGCCAGACCAGAACCCATTTCGGCCCTTTATGCTACAAGATGGTGTCTTCCATTCAGAAAATATTGTTGGCAGCATTTTGAAAGGAAAGATAAACAGCCGTTCTCCTAGTGAGTCTCACATTGTTACATTTAGGAAGAATGTTGAAGAGTAGTATGTGGAAAATCTGAAGCCATTTTTCTACAAACTCTCAATCAGCCTTGGATGGAAAAAAAAATCCTGAAGAATGTACAAACTGAAAACCAATTTTTGTCTGTATAGCATCAACAGTAACGCTTGAGTCAGCTTTGTGTCAAGCCGCCATTTTGATTCAATCAATAACGTCCCCCTGCACACATTCAGGGACCTGGTCGTGTCTTCAGGTGAAACGGATTGTGGGACAAGAAGCAAAAAGGAAAAGGAAAAAAGTTCCGCCGGACCTCGGGAGCCGGCCGCCTATGTCATGTGCGATCTTTGGCCACACCAGGGCAATAGTGAAGCTGCAGCAGGTGCAAATAAGCTTCTGACAGTCTTACAAGCACTGCTCAGAACTCTCAACTATGGCACTCAACATCCAGGACTTGCCATTCGGATCTTGGCGCCTTATGCTGGTTCCGACCTATTCACACATCGGTCCACTACTGACATTACCTCATAAGCCAACGGGGCACCCCACGCCGACTTTCGGCGCAGCATTGTAGGATGGCCACACCAGTGCTGCAACTTGCTGGACACCACCTCGGTGCCATCCGGATCTCGGCGCGTTCGAGTCACTGTACCGCAAGAGTGACCGGAACTCAGCTGGACACGCCGTCTTTCGGCGCAGCATTGTAGGATGGCCACACCAGTGCGGCAATTTGCTGGACACCACCTCGGTGCCATCCGGATCTCGGCGCGTTCGAGTCACTGTACCACAAGAGTGACCGCAACTCAGCTGGACACGCCGTCTTTCGGCGCAGCATTGTAGGATGGCCACACCAGTGCGGCGATTTGCTGGACACCACCTCGGTGCCATCCGGATCTCGGCGCGTTGTGCTGCCTTCGGCCTACTGTAGCCGCAAGTGCGAACGGAACTCAGTTGGACGGCGAGTGAAACGCTAAGGGGCGCTCCACTGCAGCCGAGGAGCCTCCATCTTGGGGGAGACGCACAGCCCCCACTGACTGATGCGACCTCACAGGCCAATGGGGCGCCCCACGCCGACTTTCGGCGTAGCATTGTAGGATAGCCACACCAGTGCAGCAACTTGCTGGACACTAACTCGGTGCCATCCGGATCTCAGCGCGTTGTGCTGCCTTCGGCCTATTCGCACATCGGTCCGCTACTGACGCCGCCTCACGTGCCAACGGATTTTCTACGCTTTTTGTGGCCCTATGCCGCATAACAGGTCAGTTGACTTGTTTATAAAACTTTTTATTGGTTCATTGTACTTTTGGTTTCCTAAAGATGGAAGGCTTGGTCATATGACCTAAAAATAACACTTTTCATTGGTTTAGAACATTTTTTTTTCCCAAAGATGAAAGCCCCACCTTGTTTCTGGATGATTCAGACTGAAGCTGGCGTCAGCATGAGAGCACCACCATCTCGTGGCTCCGTCGTGGTCATTCCGCGAGCAATCATGGCAGCCGCGCCCCACCGGAAGCCTGCAGGAGTCGAGGGCCCCCAAGACTTTTGTAGAATCTTCACGGCTGAGGGGACGCTTTCGAGAATGGAGCCCAAGCCCTAGCAGGCAAGCGTCCGAGTTCCAAGGTGTCCCAGGGCCATTTTAGTGGACCAGGCCCAAAACCGAAGAGCCGTCCGCCATTTTAAGAGTCCTGTGGCAGCCGCCTATCGCTGCACTGCAAGAGTGGGCGGAAGTCAACTACATGGTGAGCGAGACGCTGTAGCCGCAAGAGCGGGCGCAACTCAGCTGGATGGCCGCCACCTGGGGAGGCCCGTTCACGCCGCCTCCCCCACGCCCCCCCCGGGCCGCCCCACGCCAATTTTCGGAGCAGCATTGTAGGATACCAAAACCAGTGCAGCAGTTTACTGGACATCACCTGGGTGCCATCCACAACTCAGCGCGTTCTGCTGCCTTGGGACTATTCGCACAACAGACCGCTACTGACGAGGCCTCCCCCCGCACCACCCGGGACGCCCCACGCTGTTTTTCTGAGCTGCATTGTAGGATCCCAAAAACCAGTGCGGCACCCAGGTGACATCACCTGAGTGCCGTCCAGAACTCAGCACGTTGTGCTGCCTTGGGACTATTCGCACAAAAGACAGCTTCTGACCATTGTTGCTTTTTTTTGTCAAAAATGTTTAAATGTTTTTACAGTTTTTGTTCCGTTCGTTATATTTAAAAGTTAATAAAGTTTTATAATCCTACTTTGTTGGAGTGCTATATATTTTTAAAAAATCGGGTGAATGGGGCCTTGAATCGGGTTATTGTCATGTGTGGGCTTTGCAAGTGTACTGCTACAGGATCGGACATTTCAAACTCAAATGCACGTTCTTTTTCTTACCTTTCCGAAGCATGGAGCGCAATAGCAGGCAGAGAAAGGGTGATGCAAGTGTTGAACACTGCCTGGCCTGGCAAGTTGCTGGCAGTGCCCCCCCCCCGCCCGCTCCTGAAAGAGGACACACACACACCGCCACCCCGAGTACTTCACAGATCTTTAAAAGACCATGCGCTTGTTCATGAGGCTTAAATGGTTTATCACCCCTTCTAGAACCCCTGCATTGACCCTCTGACGTTTCCTGGAAGAATTACCACGTACCACAATACCAAGCCCTGTCAGCTGAAACCCCCGAGGAATCGTGGGGCATATTATCAAGGGGGTTTATCTCCGCTTATTTGGCTTTAAAAGCCAAGAAAGCGGAGATAAAATTATCTCCCTATTACCAAGCTGTCGCTAACACCAGTTAGTGACAGCTAAAAGGAGATAGCGACCATCTTGGGCCCCGCTTTGCATGTCAGTGATATTTATCACTAATGACATGCAAAGTGGGCGTGCCAAGATGTTAGCGACTGGAAACAGTCCCTAACATCGCTATCTCCTATTACCAACTTTTGGAGATATTCGCGCTAAGCGCGAATATCTCCAAAAGCTAAGACCTGCCCTGAGCAGTTCTTAGCCATGTTATCCAATGGGAGGTGGATAACATGGCTAAGAGCATTTGCTCGATAATGGATGAATATCGCTGACTTTTCAGCGATATTCATGCATTGCGGCCGTTTTTTATCTCATTTGCGATAAACCTTGCTAATAGCAAGGTTTATCTGCGATAAAAATCGCCGATGTGCGGCGATAATTTTTGTCTCTAAACAAGTTAGAGACAAAAATTATCACTAGTTGTTGGTAATATGCCCCCGGGTTTTTGCTTGCAGAAATCGGGAGGCGGGAGACTAGCACTGAAATCAGTAGTCTCACGCCTGAATCAGGAGGGTTGGCATGTCTGGATTCTCTACAGCTGGGGCCATAAACTACATCCGCAGGGCTAGGTGATAGCCTGGGACCGGCCTGGCATCTAAAATGGCTGCCGTGCACGACAAAATTGTGGCATTGGAAAAAAGGCAAGATGGCGCAGACAATGTTTATCAATAAGGATTCATTTATAACAAAATATTTTATCGCAGTGACAAATTGGCGGTCAACACTTCCTGATTTCCATCGAATCGAATGTTAACAGACGTCACGCAGCAAAAAAAAAAAAACGCTTACGCACAGCCGCTGGAAGACATGTATCAACATATATGAGCCTCCTCAGCCACCCTCAGAAAACATAAGGGATCAGGATACGTCTCCCGCACCCCCTTATACCTAGTAATTTAATTAAAACGAAGCACAAAATGGCGAATTCCCGTTTCGCTACCAGTTTGCGGCCCAGTTCGCGGCCCGGGAAGCGCTTCTACCGTGAAAAATATATATTTTTTTATTTTCCCCACGGGACCCTTTAATAACCCCAACAACATTCCTAGGGGGTCAAGAGGGGTATACCTTGCCCCCTTTCATTAAATTAAATTAAATTCCCCCTTCGTTTTTCACCTCTTCTTCTCTCTCGATCCTACCGAGAGATAAGATGGCGGCCGCTCCGGACTGTTTAGAATGTTGACAGACACCGGGGATCCAATCAGCTTCGCATCGCAAAGTTCCGTTTCGCAGGTGGGAGCGTATTTACAAGAAACTTGCACCATGAAGAACGCTTTCCATTTAAAAAGGAAAAGTTCCGTTTCGCGAAAAGTAAGCGGACCGGAGCGCAGCCCGGAGCGCTGTTACAGATATATATCTTGTTTTGAACGTTAATTTCTCAAAATCCACTGGAGCACATATATTGAGACCTAGCAAAGGCACATCGGGCTAACAGTCCCTACAATTTTGCCAAGTTTCGTGCAAATCCATTCAGCCGTTCGAGCTAAAAGTGAGGCCAAAGGCCCTATGGAAATTAACATGGGAAAAACGCGTTTTGGGACCCCCCTTTTTTCTCGGCCCCCCCTTGACGAAACCCCCCCAAATTTTCAGGGGCTGCTCAGAAACAAAATGTGCCATTTTCCTGAAAATTTCAGCCGATTCCGTCCACAAACGCCAAAGTTATTAGACATAGAATTTTCAAAAGTTCCATAGACAAAAAAATCCTAACTATATATAGGTAATACATATATATATATATATATATATATATATATATATATATATATATATATATATATATATATATATATATATATATATATATTACACCTACTGGCGGTCGCCAGTAGGTATATATAGTTAGGATTTTTTTCCTATGGGATTTTTGAAAATTCTATGTCGAATAACTTTGGTGTTTGTGGACGGAATTGGCTGAAATTTTCAGGAAAATGGCACATTTTGTTTCTGAGAAGCCCCTGAAAGTTTGGGGGGGTTATGTCAAGGGGGGCTGAGAAAAAAGGGGGGCCCCAAAACGCGTTTTTAACATTGAGTTTTCCATAGGGCGGTTGGACTCACTTTTAGCTCGAACGGCTGAATGGATTTACACGAAACTTGGCAAAATTGTAGATATGGTTTGCCCGACGTGCCTTTGCTATGTCTCAATATATGTGCTCCAGTGGATTTAGAGAAATTAACGTTTTAAAAAACAGATATATCTGTGACAGCGCTCCGGTTAGCGCCCCGGTTCGCGTACCTGACGCGTAACGGAACTTCGCGAAGCGAAGCTGATTGGCTCTCCGGTGTCTGTCAACATTCTAGACAGTCCGGACCGGCCGCCATCTTGTCTCTCGGTAGGATCGAGAGACAAGAGGAGGAGAAAAACGAAGGGGGAATTTAATGAAAGGGGGCAAGGTAGACCCCTCTTGACCCCCTAGGAATGATGTTGGGGTTATTAAAGGGTCCCGTGGGGCAAAAAAAAAAAGATCGATTTTTCGCGGTAGAAGCGCTTCCCGGTACGCGAACCGGGTCGCTCACCGTTAGCGTAACGGGAGTTCGCCATTTTGTGTTTTGTTTGAATTAAATCACAAGATGGAGGAAAAACAATTTGGGAAATGTGTATAAGGGGGCACGGGAGACGTATCCTGACCCCCTAGGTTTTCTGAGGGTGGCTAAGGAGGCTCATATATGTTGGAATTATTTTAAAAAAATTGATTTTTTCGCGTGGTTAGCTGCTGGTACGCGAACCGGGAAGCGAACATAAGTGAAAATTAGTGAAAAAAGGTACATTCGAAATTTGGAAAGACTAATTATAGTTAAGGTAGCTCTGAAAAGAGCTTTTGTGGTCTGTGTAAGTTCTAGGTACTTATAAGTAGGTACCAATACACAGTCTCAAATTTTGTATGAAAACTCTGTTGCCCTCATCTGAGAAGTGCACACCATCTCCTCTGTAGATATCTTGCATGTAGTAACGCAAGTTATTGTTGTAGATGGCGCCCATTCCATGGTCTCTCATATAAGCTGACACAGACTTATTTACATGCTTCCTCGCTTTCTCAATTTGTGGACAAAATTGATTGGACCACCTCCATTTCTGTCTTTGGCATATATTGGAATATACCAAGGCAGTTTGAGAGAAAAGTGCCATCAATTGCTCAAAGGTGTCCTTTAAGAGCATTTCCAGACCTACCCCAGTCAAAGTGCCCAAATCATTTCCTCCACAGTGCACTATTATGAGGTCAGGGTTTGGCAAATGCAAAAGGGTTTTCACCAATGGTATCAATTGGTGACATCTCAATCCTCCTTGCCCAATCCATTTGATATCCACATTTTGAAAATTGAGGTTGTGTAAATTTCTGTTATCAGCATACCTGTGAGCCCAGTGGATATAGCTATGTCCAAGAATCCAGACAGAAAACATGGCGAGAAAACATGGTTCTGCTGCAGTCAGATGAAGTGTGGGAATGAAATGGCAGTTGAAACAGTAGGAGTTTGTAAAGAAAGAAAACTGTGGAGTTTCAGTGATAATGGTTCATTAGCAATGATTGGTGGATTTCCATTGCTGAAAACAGAAAGTTAGGGTGCATGGATGTGTTCTTTGAAAGATGTAATTTGAATGGTTAATAAAAAATGATTTTATGAAAGATTGCAGTGGATTAGCAGGTGTACTGAGAGTTCAGAGTTCATTTGAAACATTGTTGTGTGAACTTGTAAACATGAGAGGTCTGGCAGGAGGTAGTTGCTATAGAAAAAGGGCAGAAAGGGCAGAGGGGGGAAGGGTGTTGATTTGAAAAAAGTGAGGGAAGAGTTTTAATTGGCTGACATGAGAGATATGTGTGATGAATATCAGCATTTATGTGCCTTTCTTGGTTGCAGCCCCTGGAGTGCATACCTTTTGTTCTGCTAAAGAAAAATTGGTGTGTTTCTGAGACTGTTTTGAAATTCAAAAAGCATTTGCTAAGGTGAGATATGGTTTCTTTATTTTAGATAGAGACTAGTATGCTTTTTGGAGAAAATAAGAAAGCCAGTTGTGTATTTAAAATGATGTTTTGAGTCAAGTGTTTCCATTATGTTTTCCAAGAAGATTTTGCATTCTTTTACAAATTGTATTTGCAAATAATGTTAAGTATTAGTACTGACAATGTGTGGTTGTACATAGGAGCTGTGCTGTGTTTTCTAATTATGATCAGAAAATCGGTTTTAAGGAAAAGGAATTCTTTTTAAATTTATAAGAATTTATTTACTTTCGAGGTGACTCTTGCAATGCGTGTTTTTTATGGAATAGATGCATGATGCATCTGTGCTGTTTATGCCCCATGGTGCTCCACAGTGTCAATGTAAAAAGCGATGCATAAGTGGTGCAAGGGCCTTCTAAATATGCCTCCATGTGTGCTTGGCAATTTTAAGTCACTTGCTCCTGGTGCAAGGCTCTTGTAAATACGCCCCCATGTGTGCTTGGCAATTTTAAGTCACTTCCCCCTGGTGCAAAGGCCTCTGAGACTGTTTTTAAAATCAAAAAGCATTTGGTAAGGTGAGATATGGTTCCTTTATTTTAGAAAGAGACTAGTATGCTTTTTGGAGAAAATAAGGAAGGCAGTTGTGCATTTAAAATGATGTTTTGTGTGAAGTGTTTGCATTATGTTTTCCAAAAAGCTATTGCATTCTTTTACAAATTGTAATTGTAGATAATGTGAAGTATTAGTACTGACAAGGTGTGCTTCTACATAGGAGCTGTGCTGTGTTTTCAAATTATGATCAGAAAATCGTTTTTAAGAAATGGAATACTTTTTAAATTTATAAGAATGTATTTACTTGCGATGTGAGTCCTGCATTGCGTCGCTTTTGTTGAATAGATGCATGATGCATCTGTACTGTTTTTGTTCCATGGTGCTCCACATTGTAAATGTTAAAAACGATGCATAAATGGTGTATAGGCCTTGTAAATACTCTCCTATGTGTGTGCATGGCCATTTTAAGTCACTTACCCCTGGTGCAAGGGTGTTCTAAATATGCCCTCATGTGTGCTTGGCATTTTTAAATCATTTATCCCTGGTGCAAGTTCCTTGTAAATACGCCGTCATGTGTGCTTGCACATTTCAAATCACTTCTCCGTGGTGCAAGGGCCTTGTAAATACGCCCCCATGTGTGCGTGGCCATTTCAAGTCACTTCCCCCTGGTTTAAAGGCCTTGTAAATACGTCCCCATGTGTGCTTGGCCATTTTAAGTGACTTCCCCCTGGTGCAAGGGCCTTGTAAATACGCCCCCATGTGTGCTTGGCCATTTTAAATCACTTCTCCCTGGTGCAAGGGCCTTGTAAATACGCCCTCATGTGTACTTGGCCATTTTAAGTCACTTCCCCCTGGTGCAAAGGCCTTGTAAATACGGCCCCATGTGTGGTTGGCATTTTTATGTGACTTCCCCCTGGTGCTGTGTTTTCAAATTATGATCAGAAAATCGTTTTTAAGGAAAAGGAATGCTTTTTAAATTTATAAGAATTTATTTACTTGCGATGTGACTCTTGCAATGCGTGTTTTTTATGGAATAGATGCATGATGCATCTGTGCTGTTTATGCCCCATGGTGCTCCACAGTGTCAATGTCAAAAGCGATGCATAAGTGGTGCAAGGGCCTTCTAAATACGCCTCCATGTGTGCTTGGCCATTTTAAGTCACTTCCCCTGGTGTAAGGGCCTTGTAAATACGCCCCCATGTGTGCTTGGCAATTTCAAATCAATAACAATAACATTAACAATGTGTGTTCTGGAACAATCTCTAAATAGAAATAGAGTCTCGAAATTAGTTGAGATTAACATATGACAGAGCACAGGTCATATGTTGAAGCATTCCATTCCATTGCTATTTTCTACCAGCAAGTATGTTGCAAAATCCTTCCATTCAATTGTTTGCTTACTGTTATTGATTTACTATTTGGTAATAGTATTTAATAACATTTTTTTAATAAATTTTCCACAGATTCAACTCAAAATATTCTTAAAAATTGAAACATGCCCTCAAGGCAAAGAAAAAAAAAGAAGCAAAACGACTTACAACGCACCTTAAAAAAAATGGAGAAAATGGACCTTTGCAGCAGTCCTCTACAATCAAAAGTAGTGAAGTCACCCAAAAAATTCCGTGTAAGACAATAAAATCTTTTTTAAGAAACATTTTCCGACGAAAAAGTATCACTAGAGAACATGTTTTAGTTCAGAAGAAGAGAGCCAATTTAAACGGGAAGGAAAGGTCCCTCAAAAATGTAACTGCTAGAGCAGGAGATAACTCTGTGCATAGTAGTAGAAGGAAAAATCTGTTTAGAGACATTCGTAGACGAATGTTCCGCAACAGGATAATTGGCAATTTGTTAAAATTTTTTAAGAAAGGTCAACAGAAAGTGGCTTTTTATAAGAGAAAGAAAAATGTAGAGAAAATTATTGATCAGGCTTTCGAAATTAAGCGAAAGTTATTTATTTTGGTAATCAATAGAATTAGGAAACTAAACAAGGTAATTTATGATTTCAAATCAAATACTAGATGGAAGAGAGTAGTTAATAGAAGTAATTTTTGTGAAGTTTTCTCAGGAGAATGGATGCATAGTTCAAGTTGTGAGGCATTTTTCAATGAGGAGAGTTACTTCCAGGACAATGATTTGGTGCATGCAGTTGACACCAGTGGTCGAGCATATGAGGTAAAAGATGGTTGTCCGGTTGAAAAAGAAAAACTTGTGTCAACAGAGGCAGAAGAGGTGTTAGGTGATGAGGTTTTAGGGAGACGTTCTAAGGGCCCAGTGTACATCTGGAAGTGTAGTTCTTTTTGCAGTGTGCAACAGGATTCCATCAATTTGCTTTGTGATTTTGTTCGTACATTTAATTAGAAAAGTTTAAAACAGAAAATGAAGTTGCTGCAAGAATTAGATCCTTGCAGAGTGAGAGAAGTGACAGGTTTGCGTGGTCATTCACTGGCTTGTCTTTCCAGGAGAGTATGCCAGAGTGTTTTTCATCATTTCAGGATGCTTGCAGTGCATCATAATAAAGTGAGGAAATTACTTAGAATGTTATATTATGCTAAGAGTCCGGCAATTATGCTTAAACAATTAAGCACTGCTCTTTTGCATGGTTCTGAAGTAGATGTGAAGAATATTTGTGAACAAATTGAGTTCTGTTACTTTGCTGGTGAAGAGAACAATGTTGAAATTGATCCAGTAGAAGTAGGTAATGTGGAAGAGAGAGTACTGATTTCTAATATAGATGCGTTTCACAAGGAAATTTTCAACTTTCAGGTGAAATCAAATGAGAGGCCTAATTTCACTTGTGTGTGTTGTCGACGGACTTATTATAAGAATCAGACTAAGTTAGTAGATTTATATGCAAAAAGAGAAATGGAAAACAATAGTGAATGGAAGGATTTTGCCACATACTTGATGGTAGAAAATCGTTTTGATTTGGGATCGGACCAACGTATGTGTACTTATTGTTTAAAGAAATTAAACCAAAACCGGATGCCTGCTAGAGCGGTTTATAATAATCTGGAATTGGTTGACATTCCTTCTGAATTGAAGGATTTAAATACTTATGAATCTATTTTGATTCAAAGTGTTCATCCCTTTCAGGCTATTGTACGAATGGAGCCAAAGACAGGGAAATTGCCTCCATCAGATTTACAGAGAGGATTAAAGGGAAGAGTTGTTTATTTGCCTTTAGATTCGAAGAAAAACCATAATACAATTGGAGTAGAGAAAGTGGAAGAGGAACCTCTAGTTATCCTAGTTAATGGGGTTCCGACAATGAGTAAGAAAATCTGGCAAGATTTAGTGGATGTTAGGAAAGTCAAAAAGGCAACATTGTATTTGATAAAAAATAATGAGTACTACAAGAATGTATGTACTGCAGAAGAGGAAGTAAGTGAAGAAGAGGACAGCGAATTGTGTGCTGGGCAAATTGAGAAAATAGAAGCTTCTAAAAATGAAGAAATATATGAACATTATAGTGTTCATCCTTTGCATTTCAAGGAAGTCATGGGGAATGCTATTGAGTTGTTTCAAATGAAACAAGCCAAAGGGAGTCCCATTAGTGTTTGGGAGGAAAGTTTGGAAGCTCGGTGTTTCCCACAGTTATTTCCCACAGGTCGAGGAGGACGATATGATGAGCGACCTGATCAAATTCCTGCTTCTGAATACCGGACTTTACGATTGTATGCAGAAGATCCTAGGTTTCGTCAATGTATTCCCTATTTGTTTCATCTATTGTTTGAAAGTGATCTGTCTGGACTGTCTTATGCAGTGAATCACATCCTGAAAAGTGGTGTACTGTTATGATTTGTCCTCAGGATCGGTTTGTTGATAGGTAAGCCCACCTCTGAATCTAGCCAACACCTGAAGAGCCTTTATAGCACAGAGTGTTGACAGGATTGAGTGAGGGGAAACATAAGGAATAGCCAGGAAGGAAAGGATGGGGGCAGCAGGGAGGGAGATCTGGAAGACACAAACAAACACAGGCATAAGACTCAATCACTACACATTAATCGGGCAGCTTATATCCCTGTTCCTCTAAAAATGCATACCTGTAAAAGAAAAGATAATGCCTTGAGGATGTGAAGAGGCACGTAGGGTTGGAGATGTAGTAACTATATGGATACAGAAGACATATAAAAGCGATACATATTCCAAGGAAACATATAACACAATGCTCGGTATGACAACTCAGTTCCAGCACTAAGCACCTACCTATATCTGACTCAACTAAACCTCACAGGGGTAGAGTGTACTCCACACCTCCTACTCCCCTGTTAATAGAGAAGCCAAAGAACAAGTTACACACATGTACATATATATATATATATATGTTTATACTCCGATACTCTTCCACACAAGTGTTTGTTATATCTCAAGAGTTCTTCAGAAGATTCCAAGGAGGGAACCCCCAACTAATGCCTCTTAGCTGGGTTCCAGAACTAGTCTTAGGTTCAACAAAGAAATAAGCAACCCAAAATGAGTAACTATTCAACGTTCGATAGTCACAACAGAAATCACCGCCGTTGGCCGACAATACCAACCGGGACAAATCCCAAAATGAATCCCCAAAGCAAAACACCAGAACAAAACCAGGTCTCAAGATACGCCTTACTGCTGGAGATGGATAAGCAACAAACCGCCGCTGTTAAAAGTACACAGCGGCAGCGGTATACCAACTCTTACCCCACCAGCTGAACAGAAACTCCAAGAACGAGCAAGGCTACGGGTGCGGAATCACCGACAACTTGCTCCAGCCGCCATTCCCTTTTTAACGCATCTCGGAAGCGAGATGCGCCACAAAGGACGCCGGGAGTTGTAGTCTTGTCCCGGAGGATGCCGGGATTTGTAGTTCGAGGTACTTCCGCGATCGTAACAATACATCCCTCTCTCAACCACGAGGACAGGGGCCAGGTTTCAACGGACACCTCCTATGGAACGCAGACACCAACCTCGGGGCATGGACCCCCAGAGCAGGTTCCCAGGAGTTCTCTTCAGGTCCGTACCCCTTCCAGGACACCAGATACCACAACTTACTCCTCCTGTAACAGGAGTCCAGAATACAACGGACCACATACTCTTCCTCACCATGCACCAATACAGGAGGAGGACGGAACTGGCCATTCGACACCGAAGGTTTCAGCAAAGAAACATGGAACACAGGATGGATGCAGAGATGGGAAGGGAGCTTTAGCTTAACCGCTACAGGATTGACCCGTTTCAACACTCTGTAAGGACCAATGTATCTAGGGTTGAACACACTGTGCTTCCTGAAGCGCAAGTTCCTGGTAGACAACCCTACCTCGTCCCCTACACCATATAAAGGTCCTTGCCTCCGATGCTTATCTGCTGCAGCCTTATACTTGCTTTTCACCTCTCTCAGGTTGTCTTGCGCCTTGACCAACGTCTCCTTAATGTGTGCCACTCTATGAACCACACCAGGAAGCAAAGAGTTGATTTCAGGTTGCACAAATGGAAGGAAACGTGGATGCCTGCCGTACAAACAGTAGAACGGAGAGATCTTAGTGGAACCATGTGTGGCATTATTATAGGCCACCTCCGCCAACCATAAATACTCCACCCAGTTCTCCTTGTCATTGTCCACGTAACATCTCAGATACTGCTTAAGGGTTTGGTTCAAACTTTCTGTTTGTCCATCAGTCTGCGGGTGAAAACTGGTGGAGAGAGCTGACTCAATATGCAACGAGGAACACCATGTCTTCCAGAATTGAGCCGTGAACTGAGACCCTCTGTCAGAAACTATGACGCTCGGCGATCCATGTAGCCTCACAACATTGACCATCAGCATGAGTGCCAGCTGACCCGCCGAAGGTACTTGTTTACAGGCCACAAAGTGCCCCATCTTGGACAGGTAATCAACCACCACCATTATGGTGGTGCAACCTTTGTCAGCGGGAAGGCTGACGATGAAGTCCACCGAGATCCGATCCCAAGGAATCGTTGGAGTAGGTAGCGGCTGCAGCAACCCCTGTTGACAGCCATGGTTCGATTTCATCCTAGCGCATTGAGCACAAGAGGCCACCCAACGCCCCACATCAGGTCTCCCCGAAGGCCACCAGAATTGACTTAATACACGTTCCAACGTCTTAGCCACCCCAAGATGTCCTGCGCTAGGCGATTCGTGGCACCAGATGTATACCTGCCTTCTCGAGGCACGAGTAGGGATCAGCAACCGGTTATGGAACATTGGCAGGCCCCCATACAATCTCCATTCCCGATGGCTACCCAACCACTTCTTCCAGTCAAAGGAGTTCACTCCCTGCCGAACGCCACTCAAGAAGGCATCAGGCTGCAATACACACACTACCTTCTCTGGAGACACAATGCTCGCCTCAGCCTTTTCCTCATTCGAACTGCACGTTGACTGGCGCGTCAGAGCGGCAGCCTTCCTATTGTCAGCACCCGGGCGGAAGGTGATGATGAAATTGAATCCGGAGAAAAACATCATCCGCCGGAGCTGTCTGGGAGATAAATGACGCGCCGCAGACATGAACTGTAAATTCCGATGGTCGGAATAAACAGTGACCACATGTCGAGCACCCATGAGAAAGTGGCACCATTCCTGAAACGCGTCACGTATTGCCAGCAACTCCTTTTCTGCTATGTGGTAGTTCAACTCCGCCGGATTCAACTTTCGTGACATGTACGCCATGGGGTGTAACTGACCAGTGTCTGCATTGCGTTGAGACAAGACAGCCCCTATTGCCACCTCCGAAGCGTCCGCATCCACAATATAGGGCTTGCCCGGGTCAGGGTGTGATAACACCGGCGCTGTTACGAATGCTTCCTTATGGGACGAAAAGGGGGATTGTGCCTCTTCGGACCACACAAACCTTTTACCTTTCTTCAGCAGATGTGTAATAGGCGCCACCAACCTCGAAAACTGGTTTATGAAACGCCTATAAAAGTTGGCGAAACCCATGAAGCATTGTACATCCCTCACACAAGTTGGAACAGGCCAGTCCTTCACCGCCACCACCTTCCTGTCCGCCATTTCTTGACCTTTTGGGCTCAGCATCACACCCAGGAATTCCACCACCCGTACGTGAAAGTCGCACTTGCTGATCTTGCAGTATAGATGGTTAGCCTGCAAGATAGTGAGCACACTAGCGACATGTTGGGAATGTAGTTCCTCTGATTCGGAATATACCAGGATGTCATCAATATAGACAATGACATAGCGGTCCAAGATGTCCCGGAACACATCATTCAAAAAGAATAGGAATGCCGCAGGGGCGTTACAGAGCCCGAAAGGCATTACTCGGTACTCAAACAACCTGTATCTTGTTTTGAACGCTGTCTTCCACTCATCCCCGCTACGCATGCGGACCAGGTGATACGCCCCCTTTAGATCTAATTTCGTGAATACCTTAGCCTTCTTCACTTGTTCTAACAACACACTGATCAAAGGCAAAGGGTACCGTTTTTGATCGTTATGGCGTTCAATGCACGAAAGTCCACACATGTGCGCAGCTCACCATTGGCCTTAGGAATGAAAAAGAGAGGCGATGCAGCTGGGGATTTGGATGGGCGGATGAAACCCAAAGCTAACAGCTTGTCCAGGTATTCCCGAAGATGCAGGTTTTCGGGCTCTGTTAGAGCATAAATCCTACCACACGGAATCGAGGCACCTGGAACCAGATCTATTTGACAGTCGTACTGTCTATGCGGTGGTAACCCCTCAGCTTGTTCCTCGTTAAATACCTGACTAAACAACTGATATTCAACAGGGAGTTGTACACTCTTTTCCGCTGCGGTGGCAATACAGGACCCCCTCAACAAACCCTGAACTGGTCTCATCGAGTCCTGAAAACAATGAAGCTGACAAAACTCAGAAGACATCTGCACCTTTCTCGTGTCCCAGTCTATCTTGGGGTTATGTTTCTCCAACCAGGGTAGTCCGAAAATGATGCCATACTGAGGAGCCCTGATCACACCAAAAGTAAGCATCTCTGCATGCTTGTCCTCCAACCGCACCTCGATTGCTTCAGTTTCAAAACTGATCGGACCCATGCTCAGCTTCCTCCCATCCACAACATACACCTCCTCTGGTTTTTCTTTAGGAACCAAAACTATACCTAGACGTGTAGCTTCTTGCAGATCAATGAACATGCCCGTTGCCCCGGAATCCACCATGGCTGAGGCTTCTATCGCTTTCCCAGCCAACATAAGTACAATGGACACATAAAGATGATTAGTCACATACAGTACTCTATTACTCAATGAAGGGACGTATTGAGGACTCCAAGAAACCCCTTCCTGTTTCCTAGAGTCTGCTAGTTTTCCGATGCCTTATCTGCATCCGTAGCAGCCACTCGGCTACTCTTGAATCGATTTGATTTAGGCTTCACAGGGCATTCCCTTACATAGTGGCCCTTCTTGCCACAATATAAATAAAGGCCCTGTTTACGCCTCGATTCCCTTTCAGAGGGTGTCAAGGCTGTTCTCACCGCCCCTATGTCCATAGGCTCGGAGGAAGAACCCAAACTGGTTTCCTTAGAAGTATGTGTCTCTACCGCGGGTTTCTTTCTGTTATCCCCCTTCCTCTCACCCAGCCTATGGTCCAGACGCAGGGCCAAATTAATCAATGCCTCACAAGTAGTGCAAATTTCAGCACGGAGACTGCGCTCCTTGAAGTCACAGATGCCATCAGGGAGGAGTTGGATGTTGGAAAAAAAGTGTTACTGATTATGCTAGACCTGTCGGCGGCTTTCGACACCGTTCCCCACGCACTTCTTCTTTCCAGACTCTGGGAATTTGGTCTGCGGGGAACGGTGTGGAATTGGCTTAAATCCTTCTTAGCCGACCGCCGGCAGACAATCTGGGCGCCTCCCTACTCCGCCGAAATGTCACCGCTAGAAGTGGGGGTTCCCCAAGGTTCCATACTGAGCCCCCTCCTCTTTAACATCTTTATGGCCCCCCTGGCGGTGACGGCGGAGTCTTTCGGTGCCCGGATTGTCACTTACGCTGACGACACCCAGCTCCTCTTTGTAAGCAACAAGGATGGCCTGTTTGACGATGCCCAGGTCAGGGGCTGTTTGCGCGCTGTTTTTGAGTGGTTTGGACGTCATGGGCTGAAGTGCAACTCCGACAAGTCGGAGTTGCTCTTCTTTGGTTGTACCTCTGAGCCTGATTGGAAACCCTGGTGGCCGCAAGATATGTTTCCTCCCACTAGTTCGTCTTTGAAAGCCAAAAACTTGGGAGTTTTGATTGACAATGAGCTATCTTTCGGACCGCATATCTCATCTCTTACTGGGAAATGTTTCGGCATCCTTCAGATGCTTCGTAAATTCCTCCCTCTAGTCTCCATCCAGCACAGAAAAATCATTGTCCAGGCACTGATTGGCTCCAGGCTTGATTATGCTAATGTTTTGTTCCTGGGACTTCCCAAATATTTGGTTAGGCGTCTGCAAATCGCCCAGAATTCTGCAGCCTGAGCCATCTTTGGTCTTCCAAGAAAAGCCAGAGCCACTGATCTTCTCTCAACACTACACTGGCTTCCTATTGCTAAAAGGATTCTGTTTAAAACTTTGACCACGACTTTCAAGGCCCTACATGGCATAGGCCCCAAATATATTTCCAAATGATTGTCCTGGTATAACCCCCCCAGATCTCTCAGATCTTCGTCCCTATCTAAAATGAGTGTTCCCATTATCAAGCGTGCTAGAGCAGGAGGACGGTCTTTTCGCTACTTAGCTCCTCATGCTTGGAACGACCTCCCAATCTCTTTGAGACAGACCTCTAGCCTTCTGTCCTTCCGAAAGGCCCTTAAGACATGGCTTTTCCCTTAATTTGATGCTGCTTCCTGTGTCTTCCCGTCATCTCAGTGTTATGTTCTCCCTTCTTCGGTTGGGTTTCCTGCTATAAAGCGCCGGGATACTCCGTGGAGTGGCCGTGCGCTATAGAAGTATAAAAATAACATAACATAACAAGTAGTAGGCTGAGGGTCAATTTGGGCAATCACATCCTTGAGTTCATCATTCAACCCCTGATGAAACAAAGATGCCTGTTTGTTTTCGGGCCATGTGGTTTCCGTCACCAAGCGTCTAAAAGCATTCAAATATGTCACTAGATCCTTTTTTCCTTGTCTTAGTTCCAATAATTCCCTATCCGCAGTATAAGAATCTGCCCTTCTGTCGAATACTCATAGGAATTCTGTTTTGAAGGCCTCCCAATCATGCAACAGAGGATCATTGCGGTTTACTAGGGGGACCGCCCATCGTGCAGCATTGCCCGCTAAATAAGAAATCAGAAAGGCCACCTTCGCCTGATTAGTGGGAAAAGATCTAGGCTTACAGGAATAGTGCAACGCTATCTGTGTGAGAAACACCTGCACCTTATCCGAATCCCCACAAAACCTTTCCGGTGAAGCCAATGGGACTGATACAGGCATCTCTACCACAACTGCTTGAGGCGGTGGTGTACCCCCTGCATCAAACGGATTGCGTTGTACCACATCAACACGTGCCCTTAAATCTGCTGTTTCTAATCGGGATGCAGCCACCTCTAACTGCAATGCGCCTAAGGCCTCTATCACATCCTCTAAAGTGGCCATACCAGCACAACCCGACCGGGAGGACAAGAATTCGTGGGTCGGTGATTCTGTTATGATTTGTCCTCAGGATAGGTTTGTTGATAGGTAAGCCCACCTCTGAATCTAGCCAACACCTGAAGAGCCTTTATAGCACAGAGTGTTGACAGGATTGAGTGAGGGGAAAAATAAGGAATAGCCAGGAAGGAAAGGATGGGGACAGCAGGGAGGGAGATCTGGAAGACACAAACAAACACAGGCATAAGACTCAATCACTACACATTAATCGGGCAGCTTATATCCCTGTTCCTCTAAAAATGCATACCTGTAAAAGAAAAGATAATGCCTTGAGGATGTGAAGAGGCACGTAGGGTTGGAGATGTAGTAACTATATGGATACAGAAGACATATATAAGCGATACATATTCCAAGGAAACATATAACACAATGCTCGGTATGACAACTCAGTTCCAGCACTAAGCACCTACCGATATCTGACTCCACTAAACCTCACAGGGGTGGAGTGTACTCCACACCTCATACTCCCCTGTTAATAGAGAAGCCAAAGAACAAGTTACACACATGTACATATATATATATATGTTTATACTCCGATACTCTTCCACACAAGTGTTTGTTATATCTCAAGAGTTCTTCAGAAGATTCCAAGGAGGGAACCCCCAACTAATGCCTCTTAGCTGGGTTCCAGAACTAGTCTTAGGTTCAACAAAGAAATAAGCACCCCAAAATGAGTAACTATCCAACGTTCGATAGTCACAACAGAAATCACCGCCGTTGGCCGACAATACCAACCGGGACAAATCCCAAAATGAATCCCCAAAGCAAAACACCAGAACAAAACCAGGTCTCAAGATACGCCTTACTGCTGGAGATGGATAAGCCACAAACCGCCGCTGTTAAAAGTACACAGCGCAGCGGTATACCAACTCTTACCCCACCAGCTCAACAGAAACTCCAAGAACGAGCAAGGCTATGGGTCTGGAATCACCGACAACTTGCTCCAGCCGCCATTCCCTTCTTATCGCATCTCGGAAGCGAGATGCGCCGCAAAGGACGCCGGGAGTTGTAGTCTTGTCCCGGAGGATGCCGGGATTTGTAGTACGCAGTACTTCCGCGATCGTAACATGTACAACTGCGAAATATCTCGGCAAGGGACTTTATGGATAAAGTCAATGTGCAAGACAGTATTTTGGATTCTCACCTGATTAATCTCATGGCATGTCAGCGTGGTACTAATGAGTATTGGTACCGTCGTCATGGTGACTTAAAATGTATGCTGAGGAACTAGGAACTCCCACATGGTTCCTCACTCTCAGCTGTGCTGAGTATGGCTGGGAAGACTTACTTGAATTTCTACGAGAGGCAAATGGAAACATTGAAAATATTGAATTCAAGACACCCGGAGAACTGTGCTCTTTGGATCCAGTGAATGTATGCAGGTACTTCAATCATAGATTTGAAGCTATGATGTCTTTTATCACGAACAAGAAAAATCCACCTCTTGGAGAGGTGTTGGATTTCTTCTGGAGACAGGAGTATCAAGCACGAGGTGCTCCTCATATACATATGCTACTATGGATCAAAGATGCACCCAAATTTGGAACAGATCCGGATGACTTAGTGATGAGTTTCATAGAACAGTATGCTACATGTGCTGTTCCAAAGACAAACAAAGATAAAAGTCTAAGAGAACAAGTTTTACGGTTTCAAACCCATCGTTGTGGAAAGTACTGTCGTTGTAAATTCAGAAACAAGGACAAGAACTGTACCAAATGTCGTTTTGCATTTCCACGATCGGTGATATCTAAAGGAAGAGTGAACAATTTGATGTCTTCACTGCGACATAATGTGACGAGGAAATCACCCAAAAACACATACAATTTGAAAAGAAACGAAGAGTCCAAGAACATCAATGACTACAACCCAGTGATTTTGTCCATGTGGAATGCTAACATGGATATACAGTTTGTGGCTGACAACTGTATGGCTGTGGCTCGGTATGTGACATCTTACATCACAAAAAAAGAAAAAACAGAACTCAAGGATATGTGGGAGGATATTTGCCATGAAAAGAGCCTCAGTAAGAAGTTGTACAGTATCAGTCTGAAGATGTTGTTGCATCGAGAAATCGGAGCTTACGAATGTTCTGACCGGTTATCTTCAGCAAGTCTCTATGCCAAATCTAGGAGTATCATTTGGGCGAGTCTTGGTCTTGCTGCAACGCGGAATTGAGTTCTGAAACCTGTACGGGAAATTGAGTATTTGGCGGAGAAGGAGCCAAGCAGTACAGATATTTTGAAGACCAACATGTTGGATACATATTATCCAAATAGAAGCAGTCACCTGGAGAATGTTTGTCTGTATGATGTTCTACAAAATTACATTTTCAAGAGGAACATCAAAGAAGATATTGATAAAGGAGTGTATGCTGTAATTGGAAGTGAGGGATGTCTGGTCAAGCAAAGAAAATGCCAATTGGTAAATCATCGAAAATTGAATTGCGAATCTCCAGAAAGAAAAGAGTTTTTCTATTTAGCTCTTTAGCAAATTTTCGAGCCTTGGCGTGCAGAAGAGGAACTGCTTGGAGATTTCCTCTGTTATGAAGACTCTTTCAATGCAGCTAAGGAGTCCATAGAATGTCCTGTTTTTCTAGAAATGTTGAATGCAGAAATCGAGCAGGAAGCAACAATTGCAGCTGAGATTGCTAGAGACAGTTCTCAGGACTGTCAGAGTTCTGTTTCATTGAGTCAGGATCCACTAGGAGAACCAGTTATCGAAAATGAAGCTGCCACTGCCATGATTGAAGTGGATGATTGAAGTGGAAAGAGCCATGGCATATGCTCAGGAGGATGCTGTTAACAAACAAATTGAGCATGGATTAAGTCATGAGAAGAAAGAGTGCTCATGTACGTCATTGAAGCCTGTCAGACTGTACATGAGTGGAGAAGCAGGAACTGGAAAAAGTTTCCTCATTGAAACAATTTCATGTTATCTGCAGAAAAGGACTGAGTCATTGCTGTCTTGTGTTGTGACCGCTCCAACTGGTCTGGCAGCACATAATATTAAAGGTATTACTTTGCATCGGCTACTGATGCTGCCAGTGGAGCATGATAACAAATTTCAAAACCAGAAGTTATCTGGAGATGCTTGTTGTGCAGTATCTAGATTCCAGAAGAAGATGAAACTTCTTATCATTGACGAGGTAAGCATGGTTTCCAATGTCATGCTTGCGTTTGTGCATTTGAGAATGCAGGAAGTTCTTAAAACAGAGTATGATGTGTTATTTGGTGGCAAACACATCATTGTTTTTGGTGATCTTCTGCAGCTGACACCAGTGAATGGACAACCAGTGTTTAAACTGCTTACGCATGAAGATACCAGGAAGTGCCTAGGGAGCATTGGCAACGTTAACAGATGGTTAAAGTTCAATTATGCTGAGCTACGTGAAAATATGCGTCAGGCGAAGGATGAAGATTACAAGAATATTCTACAAGATGTTAGAATTGGGAAAGTGACCGAGCGTGAGAAAGAAGCTTTACATGCACGATTACTGTCAAATTTGTATCCAGAAGAAGACGTTCTGCCAGAGGATATTTTTCAGAAAATTACTGAGAAGAAATGTGGAATATGTTTGATGCCAACTCTTGCAGAATGTTCCATTTTCAACAACAAAATGTTGAATTTAGAAAACCAAGAGATTGTGAAACTGGAAGCTATTGACAGAATAGAGCATATTGGAGCAACAATTATTTTGTCTGAGAATTTGAAATCTAAATTTGATTCATTAGAGAAGACTATATCTAAAACTGCTGGTTTTGAAAAGACTCTGAATGTGTGCTTAAATTGCCGTATCATTTTGAGAAGGAATTTACATGTTGAAAGAGGTCTGGTAAATGGATCAATGGGTAATGTTGTTGATTTTGAGAAATACAGAAATAGAGATGGAATTGAATTTTTTTTAATTAAATTTGATGGCATTGAGGAAGTACAGCTAATTGGTCGTAGCTAGGTTTTTGCTTGTAAAAGACTTATATGTGCGCCGTAAGCAGTTTCCTGTTTGCTTGGCATATGCGGTGACAATCCATAAATCACAAGGTTTAAGTGTAGACACTGCTTTAGTGAATATTGGCAGTTCTGTTTTCAAAGAGGGTATGGCTTATGTAGCATTGTCACGAGTCAGAACTTTATCAGGATTGTACTTGATTGACTGTGATGTCACAAACATTTGTGCGGATATAGATTGTGTTAAGGAATACAATAGGTTAAGAAGAGAGTATGCACCACATTTGCCTCAATATCCTTTGTTTGAGAAACGTGTGGTAGGCCGGAAACGAAGAAATATCAGTAATAGTAGGGAGGTTGTAGGAAAAAGAGCAAAAGTCGATGAACCGAAAATTGTAATCAGAAAGAAAATGAATTCTGTTGAAGATGTTGTTGGTTTTCAATTTGAAAATAGTTCTGGTGTCAACTGCTATGCTAATGTAGTGGTTAATGTTGTCTTTTCACTAGAGACTTTAAAAGAACAGATTGTGATGAATTCGGAACAAAGTTTATGCTGTTTGTTGAATTCTGTGTTAGAGAAATGTAGCGCTGATAGAAGAAGAGTAGAAAGTGTGTCTGAAATTCGTAATCTGTTGGACAAATGTTCAGGTCAAACGCAATTCTCTCAAAATATTCAGCAGGATTGTCAGAAGTTTTTAATGTATATGCTTGATGTATTGCAAGATGAAGGTGTAGATGTAGATTATCTGTTTGGCCTTTCTTATCAATGGCAGCATGACTGCAAGAACTGTAGGCTATCAAGTACTACTAGTGTAGACTCAGAAAGATTTATATATATTTAACTTTGCCTGACAGTAAATCAGTATCCTTCAATAAGCTAGTAAAAGCAGCCGATCAAAACATGAGTGTAGCCAATGTAAGTCTGCAATGCTGTCCACGTTAATTATAAGAAGTTATGGCCAGTATGTCATTTTAATGTTCCAACGATGTAGGTCTGATGGAACTAAATTGTCAACTTTAATTAATAATTTTGTGGCTTCGCAGTTGTCAATATCAGGAAGGACTTTTGTAACTAGAGCAATTATATATCATGACGGTCCATCAACAACTTCAGGACATTACACAGCTTATTTAAAATCTGGAAACGGCTGGTCATTCTGCAATGATTCTGTTTTAACTTTCAAAAAAAGATTGTCTTTCCACCTTCTAAATTCTTACCTGGTGTTTTTACAACCAAAATTTTAGGGATGGAATCTTGGGATTTGTTCTGAGGAATTTCAAGAGGTTATAATGGCTCCTACTCTATATGGCCTTGTGCATAATTGTAGTACAGAGCGAAAACTGTTTGTGTTAATAAGCTAATTCAAGCAGTAGATCAAAACAAGGAGTAGAGGAAATGTAAGTCTGCAATGGTGTCCACATTATTTATAGAAACTTATGGGTGAAATGTCATTTTACAGTTTCAACTACATAAACTGGATGAAAATAAGTTGTCAAGTCTAATTAAAAATGTTTTGGCTACATAGTCATCGATTTCAGGAAGAACATTTGTAACTGCAGCTATTATATGTTATGATGGTCCTTTGAGAACATCAGGATATTACACAGCTTATTTGAAATATAAAAAAGGCTAGTCTTTCGTCAATGATTACCATTTTCGTATGAAGCAATGTTGCCTTTTGACTTGTTTTCAGAAGTAAGAATTTAGGGTAGGTAACTGGATTATAATGATTGTAGGTGTTGCTGTAATTTAGTGTGCTGTTTTAAATTGCTTTGTATGTCTCATTTTTCTTTAAACGATGGAGCTTATCTTTCAGAAAGTGTCGGGCAGAAAATAGTAACAGCACACCAGAGTATAAGCTGTTCATAGGACATCCTTTGACGTCATAGAAAGTAAGTTACTTTTGAGGAGTTCTGATTTCAGATTGATTATATTTTATGGGTTTTTTAAACACAATCATTTTGATTGTGTTTTTTTCCCCTGCTGTTATATGATGAATACCTTCAACTCACTGTTTTCAGTGAAATTTGATATATTCTGAGAACAGCAAAAATAAACCATTAAATATGTTTAATTAATTTTGTACTTTGAATTGTGATTTTTAATATGTATTCATCTTGTCTCATGCTCACTCATCTTTTACTACCTTCTATTAATTAAAATTTTTTTGTTCTTTCTTACACAGATTAAAAGTATAAAAATAACAAGTGACTAAATTAACGACAATTATAAGGTAAGTGTTTAGTACAGTTTACGTTACATCTCTATCACATTTAACTTTTATTAGTTCCCCTGCTTCATTTCTTTAAACCTCAGTTTTTTGCCTTTGCTACTTCCCTTATTTCTTTTTCTATTACTTACTTATACTACTCTTTCCACTCCTTTTCTCAGTTCCTCTTTCAACAGTATCTGTGTGTTACTCCCTCTATTTGTCTTTCTTTTAACATTACTCTCTGTTTACTTACTCTTCTTTTTTTTTAAAAAAAAATTTTTTTGTTCGCTTCCGGTTCGCGTACCGGCGCGCGAACCGGGAAGCGAATCAAAAGAAATAGAGGTTGCCAGAATGCTAAACATTCTAGCAATTTCTTATAAAGGGGTGGTAGTTCTGAAAAGAACTTTTTTTTAATTATTTTTGTTGTTTTATATTTTTTTTATTATTTTTCTGAATATTTTTATAGTTTTTTTGTATTTTTTGAACGGTTTTATATTTTTTGGGGGGTTTTTCAGGGGGAAGAACGAAAAACAGGCATTAGAAACGGCTCAACAGGAGCCAAAAAACAAAAAAAATCACTTTCTGGGGCTTTTTGAGCAAATGTGATTTTCATATGCTCTGTTCATTAATGTTACGCTCATCTCGCCGTAACAAAGCAAACCCTCACAATAAATGCACACCAGCTTGATATGTTGAAAATTAGTTTGAATAGTGGGGACCGTCTCCCTCGCCTCTGGTCCCGAAAGACTTTCATGGGTTGAGGTGGTGGCCACAAGAGTTGGTGGATTTTCACGTAGGTTACGCTCCTCCGCCATACTATAATTTATTGGATGCCACCTTTGCATAGGGCGATGCATAGTATAGTTACCAAAGCTATACTTTTTATCCGTGCCTCGAGACAGAGGTTCTTTACATATCAGGCATGTAACATAACGTGCATTCACCTTTTTTTGGCCTGCAGGAAATGAAAAAAACTGCCAAATAAAATTGTCCTTGCGGTGTGATTTCCGGGGCTCTTCAGGCAAAAATTCTATTTGATGTACATCTTGTTCTTCTTCTTCCTCCTCTTCTTCAGGGTTGGGAATAAACCTGGGAGGTGGTCCATCCTTCCTAGGAGGTTGTGGTGGTGGTGGGGGTCCACCAGCTGCAGCTACAATTGAAGCCATCTTCCAATAATGAAAATAGTTCTTCCTCTCACAAAGTTGAAAGTCAGAGTGAGAAAAATAGGAGGGGGCTTTCATCATTTGGGAAAAAAAATGTTCTAAACCAATGAAAAGTGTTATTTTTAGGTCACATGACCTAGCTTTACATCATTCAGAAACCAAAAGTGAAATCAACTAATAAAAAGTGTCATTTTCAAGTCACATGACCTGTTACGCTTACATTACGCGTCCCGCTACACGCCCCGGATCGCTTCCGGGTAGCTGCGCTTCGCGCCTCGGTTCGCGTTCCAGAACGCTTCCGGGTGCGCTAATGTGGCGCGTCATAAGACGCATTACACGGTAACGCGATACGTCGCGCTTACGCGACGCGTCACGATGTCGTTTTCTAACGCGGTGGTTGCGCTAATGGAACGTTTACCGGTTCGCGGACCGGGTCGTGGAACCAAATTAAGGTAACAAATAAATATAAAAATAATATTACAAAAATATAAAATATATTTTTGAATTAGAATAAGAATACATTTTACAGCTTTTGATATTTGCTATTAAAAAACCATTGATATTCACTGAAAAAACCATAGGTTATAGACCATATATAGTTAGGAATTAGCATTTACAAAACCTTAAAAATTCACTGAAAAAACCATAGGTTATAGACCATATATAGTTAGGAATTAGCATTTACAAAACCTTATTTTACTCACACAAAACAATTGAAATTCGCATATATAGTTAGTTGCACTAACTATATATCGCGCACCCGCAATCCACTGCTGATGATGTCACATATTACATCATTCATGACATGGTCAGTGACATCACTGATGACATCACTGATGACATTCAACGAAGAGTGGGAGCTCGCACAGCGTAAATATTCCTAACGGTAGCGTGAAGTTGAAGGGTTGTAGTGTGCAACCAGAGTATGACACCGTCTGGCCAGGCAGTGTGGAGAGTCAACAATGGAATTCAGGGGTCCCCCTGCTGGGAGGGGAACACTCTAGTGCACAACAAAAGGACCGTAGTCTTATTCCATAGACAAATTGGTCAAGAGTCTATATGTTTACTTTCATAGGTTTTTATTCACTTAATGTGAATATTTTCCTTGTATTCATATTCATCTTTATATTTCAAAGCAAACTGGTGTTATGGCACACTGGGTAAATCCACATTAGTAATCCTCAACAAAAGTCCCGATGCATTTCGGGCCAGAGCCCTTTCTCAAGGGAATACTCTACAATGAAAACATAGAATGAAACCAGAGTCAGTATATGGGCGTGAAAACAACCGAGACATGTCAGTCTGGTGCATGCAAAAAGCGGTGAAAAAATAGTACGAAAATGAAAGCTGAGCCACTCACAGAGTTAAAAAAGTGAATCCGCTGGAAAACGGTAGTCTAAAGTGATAAAATGAAGTAGACAGAACCGTGTTCAAAGTGAATTGAAAGTTCTAGGTGTGCACAAACCCAGTAGTGAAAGAAACGTTAAGACGCGCGTGTCCATAGTCAGATACCCAGTTTCCAACGTGAATGACAACCTCGTGCATATTAAAATAAAGCGGGAGGCAAACTTCCCTAATGTTACTTACTAGGTGAATTTGAAAGAAATGCCTCGCGATGTGCCGACGAGACAGAGGTGCAACCATTCGGTATACGCGTGTGTGTTAAATATCTAGGTAGTAAACAAGGAGGAGGGGTGGTGAAGCGCGGGTGGTAAAAATAAAAAACGGACCATGCAGTGCGAAGGAGAAACGAAAAAATTGGCCTCCATGATGGAATAGTCAAAAGAAAACAGTAGGACATGATGAAAAATGTAAGCAAAGATTCATAGAGTAGTAAAGATGTGAAACAATTATAAATAACATAAAAATTCGATGCGATCATTCAGCCCGTTGGGCACCATCGTGGCAAGGTATCGGATCCAGAAATGTTCTCGCTTTAGTAGATTGTTCTTGTTGTTCTGGGTGATTTGGACTTGTTCCAAAACCTGGAATTTTAATTGAGCAACAGTGTGTCTGAATTCAGTGAAATGAGAAGCCACACTTGATTTAATGTTGTTGGTGCGGATGTTGCTTTTATGTTCTAAAATCCTGGTGCGGATTTTTCTCTCAGTGTGGCCTACATAGCATTTGCCGCACGGACACTTGAGAAGATAAATGACATTATTGGAATTGCAGGTGGCATTCACTTTGAGTCTGATGGAGTGTCCTTTCATGGGGTGGCATGTGATGTTACCGGTGATGCAATTGTTACAATTCGAACAGTTATAACAAGGTTTCAATCCCTTGTATACCGTGAGTTTATCTTCCTGGTTGGATTTACACAAAAGATCTTTCAGGTTTCTCCCTCTTGTATAGGCAAAGATGGGTGGTTGTTTAAAAAGACCCATGAAGTCTGGTTCTAGTGTCAGAATAGACCAATGTTTTTGGATAATAGCTTGAAATCGGTTCGAAGTGTTAGAATACTTGGATACCACGACCATCCGGTCAGATTGATCTTTGGACTTTGGTTGCAACAAGGCAGACCTACTTATTTTCTCACTTCTAGACATTGCTAAATCCAAGATCGGTGGAGGGTATCCTCTGGCCTTTAAACGTTCAAGGGTGTACTTCATTTGTGATTTGCATTGATCTTCTTTAGAGACTATGCGTTTGATGCGCAGTAATTGTGCATAGGGGAGATTATTCTTCAAACCAGGGCGATGAAAACTCTTATAATGGAGGGTAGAGTTTCTATCCGTGGGTTTACGGTATACCGTAGTGAACCACTCTCCTGTATTCCTGTGTATTTCAACATCAAGGTAATGTACTTGTCTTTCACTGTGTTCCCATGTGAACTGTATTCTTGGATTGAAATGATTCCATGTATCCAAAAAAATATTTAGAGACTCAGTGGTGCCCTCCCATAGGAGGAAAATATCATCAATAAAGCGCAGAAATAATCTGCCATGTTCAAGCCAACTCGTTTGGCATAGAATGTAGGACTCCTCAAATTGCTGCATGTAGAGATTGGCGTAGCAAGGAGCTGCCGAATTTCCCATGGCGGTGCCGTTGAGTTGCAAAATCCATTTATCTTTGACTGAGAAGTAGCTGTGGTAGAGTCTGAATATTGTGAGTTGCATAAGGAAAACTTTCAGGTCAGCGTCTAGCTCAGAAGCAGATAGGATGTTCTCAATGGATTCAATACCTCCGTCATGAGGGATGGAGGTGTATAGTGAGCATACGTCCACCGTACACATGATGAGCTGAGTGTTTTTGAGTTCGTTCATGATAGGTTCAATTTTTAAGAGGAAATCTGTTGTATCTTTTACATGTGATCTAGTAGCTTGAACAAAAGGTTGTAAGTATCTGTCCAAAAATTTACCTACTTATTATTATTATTTATTATTAAGGGGCATTTATAGAGCGCCTGGTTACGCAGAATGCGTGTCCCCGCGCTGAACTGAAGCACTCTGATAGAGAAGTAGTGGAGGAGCCCACTTAATTTGAAAAGAGGTAAGTTTTTAATTTCCTCCGGAAACTAGATTCGGAGGGGTCCAAACGGAGATTGAGAGGTAAATTATTCCAGCTTTTTGCCGCCAGGTATCGGAAGGATCTTCCTCCCATACGGGCCTTTTTCACCCTAGGGACCTTAAGTAAGCCTCCATGCGAGGAGCGCAATGCACGAGTTGGTGCATACCTTGTAATAAGGTTCTGGAGTGGTGCTGGCGCCTTCTTAGCGAGGATACGGTGGCAGGTACAGAGGGACTTAAATTCAACTCTGCTCCTCACTGGCAGCCAATGGAGTGACTGGAGGGCGGCCGTGGAGTTCGATCTTTTTGGGAGGTTTAAGATGAGGCGAGCTGCAGCATTCTGTAGCACCTGAAGTCGATTTATCGCTTTGCAGGTAGCTCCCAAATAGAGTAGGTTGCCAAAGTCCAAGCGTGAGGTGACTAGGGCGTGCACCAGCGTTCTGCGGGCGGCCGTAGGAAGGAGAATTAGGACTTTCCGCAGAGTTTTTAGAATGCTGAAGCAAATGCCCGTCACCCTGTTAATCTGTGGTCCGAAAGACAGGTCAGTATCTAGCCAGACCCCGAGATTTCTGACTTCTTTCCGAGGTGTGGGGGCCTCGCCTAGGCATGGTGGCCACCATGCCGACGTCCAGACAGATGGGCTGCCTCCCACCACGAGCACCTCGGTCTTGTTGCCATTTAATTTCAGGCAATTAGTGGACATCCAGGTTGCAAGATCTTGCATGCAAGCCCTGAAACTGTCCATAGCAAGACCGGGTGCACGCGAGAGGGAGACAACCAGCTGTGTGTCGTCGGCATAGGTAACAATTTGTAGTCCGTGTCCCACTACAATTGGAGCCACTGGGGAGACATAGAGATTGAAAAGAGTTGGGCTCAGGGACGATCCCTGAGGAACGCCCTGACCCAATTCTATGTCTCAGGAATAGTGGTCCCCTTGACGGACCTGGAAACTTCTCCCCGTTAGGAAGGATTGGATCCATTGGAGTGCGGCTCCAGTTATACCTCCATCATTCAGACACTGTAGCAAGGTGGAGTGAGCTACAGTGTCGAATGCCGCACTCAGGTCCAATAGGATAAGGGCCATAGTGTGACCTTCATCCACCCCCTGCCGTAGGGATTCCACAGCCGTCAGTAGTGCCGATTCCGTAGAATGGCGGAGGAGCCTACATTCTCATGTAGGCTGCCTCTCGTCGACACTATGGGTCGGAATGGGGGATGCGTTGGATGCTTGTGCATCTTTGGAAGCATGTACAGAGTGGGTGGTTTGGGGTTGGATGGTGTCAAAAATCTCCGAGTTTTGTCGTTGATAGTTCCTTGATCAAAGGCATTTTTGATGATGAGTGTCAGATCTTGTGAATACTCTTTAGTGGGATCTCCAGGTAAGAGATCATACGTGTCTCTATCATTGATGTGTAGGTCGATTTGCTGGTCGTAAAAAGTGGTGTCCATGATGACCAGGGCACCTCCTTTATCAGCATTTTGAAATGTGATGGACTTGTCATTGGCCAATTTTTGCAGGATGTTTCTCTCCTTCCGGGTTAGGTTTCCTCTTTTTATGGTCGATTGAAAAGGCAGCTTCAAGATGTCTTGTTTGATCAGATTTTCGAAGGCATCTATGATTTTGTGGCTTTGAGGTGCCATGAATACACTGTGTGGTCTTAATCCTCTAAGCATATCCTCTTCATCTGTAGGTGTGGAGATAATGTTCGAAAAATAGTGTCTTAAGCGGATGTTGCGAATGAGTTTGAATGCGCTAACTTCCAGCTCCAATGTGTTAATGGCCGTGGTGGGGACAAAAGATTGACCCTTTTGTAGGGTGTTAATTTCTTCATTGGTTAAGGAAGTTGAAGAAATGTTGATAACAAGATTGTCTTGAATGTTCAACGTCTGCCTTTGGGTTTTTTCTTGGTTTGAGGAGGTGTTTTTTCGATGTCCTCTGCTGGTTTTTCCCCCCCGGGATCTTTCTGTTGGTCCAGACCTAATTCTAAAAAATGCACAGAGGGATCAGTGGAGGTGCTCGGAGTTTGTGTATCCGTACTTGGTGTCGTACGGGTTGATCGAGATCTGGTGTCATCTTCTGAGGATGATGTTTCCGTGGCTGATGTGGGATTGTAAGGTTTGTTGGAGCGTCGGCGGGCATACACCTCTGCCCAGAGTATACACCTCGCCGAGCTTATAATCTATAGTGTCCCTCTTAAATTTGCGTAGTTTTCTCTCCTGTGTTTCGCGGGTATGTTTGTCCAGTTGGATATTGATATCCTCTAACATTTTGTTCAGTTCCTCAGCAGACATGGTATCGGTCAGCTCTTTTTTTACATTTGTTATCTCACGTGTTAATTCCTCCAAGGATTTGGAAAGTTCCTCTACGATCAATAAAATAAGATCGAGGGAACATTTGTTTAGTATAGAATACCAACGTTCTACAAATTGGATGTTGTTCTTGCAGAGAAGTGGTTTGAGTGGGACCCTCAGGCCACGGGGGATCCGTTGTACCCGATGGTACCGTATCAGGGTGCTCGCATGAAGTTTCTGGTTGGATTCCTTTTTCAATAGATAGAGTAGTTGTTTGAGGTTACTTTACGCGCTGCGGGTGTTGCCAGGCGCGGTAACTTCTTCTTGAATTAGATTGTAGATTTTGCTAGCATCTTCTGTAGTGTAATTGGCCAATGACAAGTCCATCACATTTCAAAATGCTGATAAAGGAGGTGCTCTGGTCATCATGGACACCACTTTTTACGACCAGCAAATCGACCTACACATCAATGATAGAGACACGTATGATCTCTTACCTGGAGATCCCACTAAAGAGTATTCACAAGATCTGACACTCATCATCAAAAATGCCTTTGATCAAGGAACTATCAACGACAAAACTCGGAGATTTTTGACACCATCCAACCCCAAACCACCCACTCTGTACATGCTTCCAAAGATGCACAAGCATCCAACGCATCCCCCATTCCGACCCATAGTGTCGACGAGAGGCAGCCTACATGAGAATGTAGGTAAATTTTTGGACAGATACTTACAACCTTTTGTTCAAGCTACTAGATCACATGTAAAAGATACAACAGATTTCCTCTTAAAAATTGAACCTATCATGAACGAACTCAAAAACACTCAGCTCATCATGTGTACGGTGGACGTATGTTCACTATACACCTCCATCCCTCATGACGGAGGTATTGAATCCATTGAGAACATCCTATCTGCTTCTGAGCTAGACGCTGACCTGAAAGTTTTCCTTATGCAACTCACAATATTCACACTCTACCACAGCTACTTCTCAGTCAAAGATAAATGGATTTTGCAACTCAACGGCACCGCCATGGGAAATTCGGCAGCTCCTTGCTATGCCAATCTCTACATGCAGCAATTTGAGGAGTCCTACATTCTATGCCAAACGAGTTGGCTTGAACATGGCAGATTATTTCTGCGCTTTATTGATGATATTTTCCTCCTATGGGAGGGCACCACTGAGTCTCTAAATATTTTTTTGGATGCATGGAATCATTTCAATCCAAGAATACAGTTCACATGGGAACACAGTGAAAGACAAGTACATTACCTTGATGTTGAAATACACAGGAATACAGGAGAGTGGTTCACTACGGTATACCGTAAACCCACGGATAGAAACTCTACCCTCCATTGTAAGAGTTTTCATCGCCCTGGTTTGAAGAATAATCTCCCCTATGCACAATTACTGCGCATCTAACGCATAGTCTCTAAAGAAGATCAATGCAAATCACAAATGAAGTACACCCTTGAACGTTTAAAGGCCAGAGGATACCCTCCACCGATCTTGGATTTAGCAATGTCTAGAAGTGAGAAAATAAGTAGGTCTGCCTTGTTGCAACCAAAGTCCAAAGATCAATCTTACCGGATGGTCGTGGTATCCAAGTATTCTAACACTTCGAACCGATTTCAAGCTATTATCCAAAAACATTGGTCTATTCTGACACTAGAACCAGACTTCATGGGTCTTTTTAAACAACCACCCATCTTTGCCTATACAAGAGGGAGAAACCTGAAAGATCTTTTGTGTAAATCCAACCAGGAAGATAAACTCACGGTATACAAGGGATTGAAACCTTGTTATAACTGTTCGAATTGTAACAATTGCATCACCGGTAACATCACATGCCACCCCATGAAAGGACACTCCATCAGACTCAAAGTGAATGCCACCTGCAATTCCAATAATGTCATTTATCTTCTCAAGTGTCCGTGCGGCAAATGCTATGTAGGCCACACTGAGAGAAAAATCCGCACCAGGATTTTAGAACATAAAAGCAACATCCGCACCAACAACATTAAATCAAGTGTGGCTTCTCATTTCACCGAATTCAGACACACTGTTGCTCAATTAAAATTCCAGGTTTTGGAACAAGTCCAAATCACCCAGAACAACAAGAACAATCTACTAAAGCGAGAAAATTTCTGGATCCGATACCTTGCCACGATGGTGCCCAACGGGCTGAATGATCGCATCGAATTTTTATGTTATTTAGAATTGTTTCACATCTTTACTACTCTATGAACCTTTGCTTACATTTTTCATCATGTCCTACTGTTTTCTTTTGACTATTCCATCATGGAGGCCGATTTTTTCGTTTCTCCTTCGCACTGCATGGTCCGTTTTTTATTTTTACCACCCGCGCTTCACCACCCCTCCTCCTTGTTTACTACCTAGATATTTAACACACACGCGTATACCGAATGGTTGCACCTCTGTCTCGTCGGCACATCGCGAGGCATTTCTTTCAAATTCACCTAGTAAGTAACATTAGGGAAGTTTGCCTCCCGCTTTATTTTAATATGCACGAGGTTGTCATTCACGTTGGAAACTGGGTATCTGACTATGGACACGCGCGTCTTAACGTTTCTTTCACTACTGGGTTTGTGCACACCTAGAACTTTCAATTCACTTTGAACACGGTTCTGTCTACTTCATTTTATCACTTTAGACTACCGTTTTCCAGCGGATTCACTTTTTTAACTCTGTGAGTGGCTCAGCTTTCATTTTCGTACTATTTTTTCACCGCTTTTTGCATGCACCAGACTGACATGTCTCGGTTGTTTTCACGCCCATATACTGACTCTGGTTTCATTCTATGTTTTGATTGTAGAGTATTCCCTTGAGAAAGGGCTCTGGCCCGAAATGCATCGGGACTTTTGTTGAGGATTACTAATGTGGATTTACCCAGTGTGCCATACCACCAGTTTGCTTTGAAATATAAAGATGAATATGAATACAAGGAAAATATTCACATTAAGTGAATAAAAACCTATGAAAGTAAACATATAGACTCTTGACCAATTTGTCTATGGAATAAGACTACGGTCCTTTTGTTGTGCACTAGAGTGTTCCCCTCCCAGCAGGGGGACCCCTGAATTCCATTGTTGACTCTCCACACTGCCTGGCCAGACGGTGTCATACTCTGGTTGCACACTACAACCCTTCAACTTCACGCTACCGTTAGGAATATTTACGCTGTGCGAGCTCCCACTCTTCGTTGAATTTCTATATTATCTGTCCTTGGACCTCAGCACGCGCCTCAAGATGAATTTTGATACTGTGTCAGGGATGACCGATCAAAAAGCAACCACTTTCGCATACACTACAGAAGATGTTAGCAAAATCTACAATCTAATTCAAGAAGAAGTTACCGCGCCTGGCAACACCCGCAGCGTGGAAAGTAACCTCAAACAACTACTCTATCTATTGAAAAAGGAATCCAACCAGAAACTTCATGCGAGCACCCTGATACGGTACCATCGGGTACAACGGATCCCCCGTGGCCTGAGGGTCCCACTCAAACCACTTCTCTGCAAGAACAACATCCAATTTGTAGAACGTTGGTATTCTATACTAAACAAATGTTCCCTCGATCTTATTTTATTGATCGTAGAGGAACTTTCCAAATCCTTGGAGGAATTAACACGTGAGATAACAAATGTAAAAAAAGAGCTGACCGATACCATGTCTGCTGAGGAACTGAACAAAATGTTAGAGGATATCAATATCCAACTGGACAAACATACCCGCGAAACACAGGAGAGAAAACTACGCAAATTTAAGAGGGACACTATAGATTATAAGCTCGGCGAGGTGTATACCTGGGCAGAGGTGTATGCCCGCCGACGCTCCAACAAACCTTACAATCCCACATCAGCCACGGAAACATCATCCTCAGAAGATGACACCAGATCTCGATCAACCCGTACGACACCAAGTACGGATACACAAACTCCGAGCACCTCCACTGATCCCTCTGTGCATTTTTTAGAATTAGGTCTGGACCAACAGAAAGATCCCGGGGGGGAAAAACCCGCAGAGGACATCGAAAAAACACCTCCTCAAACCAAGAAAAAACCCAAAGGCAGACGTTGAACATTCAAGACAATCTTGTTATCAACATTTCTTCAACTACCTTAACCAATGAAGAAATTAACACCCTACAAAAGGGTCAATCTTTTGTCCCCACCACGGCCATTAACACATTGGAGCTGGAAGTTAGCGCATTCAAACTCATTCGCAACATCCGCTTAAGACACTATTTTTCGAACATTATCTCCACACCTACAGATGAAGAGGATATGCTTAGAGGATTAAGACCACACAGTGTATTCATGGCACCTCAAGCCACAAAATCATAGATGCCTTCGAAAATCTGATCAAACTAGACACCTTGAAGCTGCCTTTTCAATCGACCATAAAAAGAGGAAACCTAACCCGGAAGGAGAGAAACATCCTGCAAAAATTGGCCAATGACAAGTCCATCACATTTCAAAATGCTGATAAAGGAGGTGCCCTGGTCATCATGGACACCACTTTTTACGACCAGCAAATCGACCTACACATCAATGATAGAGACACGTATGATCTCTTACCTGGAGATCCCACTAAAGAGTATTCACAAGATCTGACACTCATCATCAAAAATGCCTTTGATCAAGGAACTATCAACGACAAAACTCGGAGATTTTTGACACCATCCAACCCCAAACCACCCACTCTGTACATGCTTCCAAAGATGCACAAGCATCCAACGCATCCCCCATTCCGACCCATAGTGTCGACGAGAGGCAGCCTACATGAGAATGTAGGCTCCTCCGCCATTCTACGGAATCGGCACTACTGACGGCTGTGGAATCCCTACGGCAGGGGGTGGATGAAGGTCACACTATGGCCCTTATCCTATTGGACCTGAGTGCGGCATTCGACACTGTAGCTCACTCCACCTTGCTACAGTGTCTGAATGATGGAGGTATAACTGGAGCCGCACTCCAATGGATCCAATCCTTCCTAACGGGGAGAAGTTTCCAGGTCCGTCAAGGGGACCACTATTCCTGAGACATAGAATTGGGTCAGGGCGTTCCTCAGGGATCGTCCCTGAGCCCAACTCTTTTCAATCTCTATGTCTCCCCAGTGGCTCCAATTGTAGTGGGACACGGACTACAAATTGTTACCTATGCCGACGACACACAGCTGGTTGTCTCCCTCTCGCGTGCACCCGGTCTTGCTATGGACAGTTTCAGGGCTTGCATGCAAGATCTTGCAACCTGGATGTCCACTAATTGCCTGAAATTAAATGGCAACAAGACCGAGGTGCTCGTGGTGGGAGGCAGCCCATCTGTCTGGACGTCGGCATGGTGGCCACCATGCCTAGGCGAGGCCCCCACACCTCGGAAAGAAGTCAGAAATCTCGGGGTCTGGCTAGATACTGACCTGTCTTTCGGACCACAGATTAACAGGGTGACGGGCATTTGCTTCAGCATTCTAAAAACTCTGCGGAAAGTCCTAATTCTCCTTCCTACGGCCGCCCGCAGAACGCTGGTGCACGCCCTAGTCACCTCACGCTTGGACTTTGGCAACCTACTCTATTTGGGAGCTACCTGCAAAGCGATAAATCGACTTCAGGTGCTACAGAATGCTGCAGCTCGCCTCATCTTAAACCTCCCAAAAAGATCGAACTCCACGGCCGCCCTCCAGTCACTCCATTGGCTGCCAGTGAGGAGCAGAGTTGAATTTAAGTCCCTCTGTACCTGCCACCGTATCCTCGCTAAGAAGGCGCCAGCACCACTCCAGAACCTTATTACAAGGTATGCACCAACTCGTGCATTGCGCTCCTCGCATGGAGGCTTACTTAAGGTCCCTAGGGTGAAAAAGGCCCGTATGGGAGGAAGATCCTTCCGATACCTGGCGGCAAAAAGCTGGAATAATTTACCTCTCAATCTCCGTTTGGACCCCTCCGAATCTAGTTTCCGGAGGAAATTAAAAACTTACCTCTTTTCAAATTAAGTGGGCTCCTCCACTACTTCTCTATCAGAGTGCTTCAGTTCAGCGCGGGGACACGCATTCTGCGTAACCAGGCGCTCTATAAATGCCCCTTAATAATAAATAATAATAATAAGTAGGTAAATTTTTGGACAGATACTTACAACCTTTTGTTCAAGCTACTAGATCACATGTAAAAGATACAACAGATTTCCTCTTAAAAATTGAACCTATCATGAACGAACTCAAAAACACTCAGCTCATCATGTGTACGGTGGACGTATGCTCACTATACACCTCCATCCCTCATGACGGAGGTATTGAATCCATTGAGAACATCCTATCTGCTTCTGAGCTAGACGCTGACCTGAAAGTTTTCCTTATGCAACTCACAATATTCACACTCTACCACAGCTACTTCTCAGTCAAAGATAAATGGATTTTGCAACTCAACGGCACCGCCATGGGAAATTCGGCAGCTCCTTGCTACGCCAATCTCTACATGCAGCAATTTGAGGAGTCCTACATTCTATGCCAAACGAGTTGGCTTGAACATGGCAGATTATTTCTGCACTTTATTGATGATATTTTCCTCCTATGGGAGGGCACCACTGAGTCTCTAAATATTTTTTTGGATACATGGAATCATTTCAATCCAAGAATACAGTTCACATGGGAACACAGTGAAAGACAAGTACATTACCTTGATGTTGAAATACACAGGAATACAGGAGAGTGGTTCACTACGGTATACCGTAAACCCACGGATAGAAACTCTACCCTCCATTATAAGAGTTTTCATCGCCCTGGTTTGAAGAATAATCTCCCCTATGCACAATTACTGCGCATCAAACGCATAGTCTCTAAAGAAGATCAATGCAAATCACAAATGAAGTACACCCTTGAACGTTTAAAGGCCAGAGGATACCCTCCACCGATCTTGGATTTAGCAATGTCTAGAAGTGAGAAAATAAGTAGGTCTGCCTTGTTGCAACCAAAGTCCAAAGATCAATCTGACCGGATGGTCGTGGTATCCAAGTATTCTAACACTTCGAACCGATTTCAAGCTATTATCCGAAAACATTGGTCTATTCTGACACTAGAACCAGACTTCATGGGTCTTTTTAAACAACCACCCATCTTTGCCTATACAAGAGGGAGAAACCTGAAAGATCTTTTGTGTAAATCCAACCAGGAAGATAAACTCACGGTATACAAGGGATTGAAACCTTGTTATAACTGTTCGAATTGTAACAATTGCATCACCGGTAACATCACATGCCACCCCATGAAAGGACACTCCATCAGACTCAAAGTGAATGCCACCTGCAATTCCAATAATGTCATTTATCTTCTCAAGTGTCCGTGCGGCAAATGCTATGTAGGCCACACTGAGAGAAAAATCCGCACCAGGATTTTAGAACATAAAAGCAACATCCGCACCAACAACATTAAATCAAGTGTGGCTTCTCATTTCACCGAATTCAGACACACTGTTGCTCAATTAAAATTCCAGGTTTTGGAACAAGTCCAAATCACCCAGAACAACAAGAACAATCTACTAAAGCGAGAACATTTCTGGATCCGATACCTTGCCACGATGGTGCCCAACGGGCTGAATGATCGCATCGAATTTTTATGTTATTTATAATTGTTTCACATCTTTACTACTCTATGAACCTTTGCTTACATTTTTCATCATGTCCTACTGTTTTCTTTTGACTATTCCATCATGGAGGCCGATTTTTTCGTTTCTCCTTCGCACTGCATGGTCCGTTTTTTATTTTTACCACCCGCGCTTCACCACCCCTCCTCCTTGTTTACTACCTAGATATTTAACACACACGCGTATACCGAATGGTTGCACCTCTGTCTCGTCGGCACATCGCGAGGCATTTCTTTCAAATTCACCTAGTAAGTAACATTAGGGAAGTTTGCCTCCCGCTTTATTTTAATATGCACGAGGTTGTCATTCACGTTGGAAACTGGGTATCTGACTATGGACACGCGCGTCTTAACGTTTCTTTCACTACTGGGTTTGTGCACACCTAGAACTTTCAATTCACTTTGAACACGGTTCTGTCTACTTCATTTTATCACTTTAGACTACCGTTTTCCAGCGGATTCACTTTTTTAACTCTGTGAGTGGCTCAGCTTTCATTTTCGTACTATTTTTTCACCGCTTTTTGCATGCACCAGACTGACATGTCTCGGTTGTTTTCACGCCCATATACTGACTCTGGTTTCATTCTATGTTTTGATTGTAGAGTATTCCCTTGAGAAAGGGCTCTGGCCCGAAATGCATCGGGACTTTTGTTGAGGATTACTAATGTGGATTTACCCAGTGTGCCATACCACCAGTTTGCTTTGAAATATAAAGATGAATATGAATACAAGGAAAATATTCACATTAAGTGAATAAAAACCTATGAAAGTAAACATATAGACTCTTGACCAATTTGTCTATGGAATAAGACTACGGTCCTTTTGTTGTGCACTAGAGTGTTCCCCTCCCAGCAGGGGGACCCCTGAATTCCATTGATCACTGATGACATCTCAAAAGATATCACTGATGACATCACTGATGACATCTCAAATGACATCACTGATTACATCACTGATGACATCTCAAATGACATCACTGATGAAATCACTGATGACATCTCATTTGACATTACTGATAGCATCACTGATGACATCATTCATGTGATAATACGATGAACCTCTTCAGACTCTAATATAACCTTAGGTACACTCAGTGTAAACAGACACTCACAGACTGTCACTCATCCATGGAGTTACTCACACACCTAGTCAGTCATGCAAAGAATCAATCACACCTCCATTTCCTCAACTATACAGTTATACATACCTTACTTATTCAAACATATACTAACACATATTTACTCTCTTATACAATCCCTGATACAAGTTCACAATGATCCATACAGCCACTCACACATTCACTGGCTCTTATGCACAGTTATTTATATATGTCAACTCTCACATGTACTGTGTTTTACATATGTACTTACTTTGACATGTAGCACTGAGATATCTATTCACTCACCAATACACTCATGCACACAGTCAACCACCCATACAGCTGTTTCCACATGCACTTTTGAACCCATACATCTAGTGAATCAACTGCTCACACATCTATGCACAGAGTCATACACCTCCCAGCCACCCACACACACACTCAGTCTCCCATACAAATACTTGGGCAACCAAGCAATAACCCATATAGTTACTCATATAGCTACTGATCAACACATGCAGCAGTTTACAGAACAACAGACATAATGATGCACAAATTAAGACAGTTTAGTCACTAACCCATGCACTCAGTGAGACACATTTAATCACTCACTCATACAGTCAGTCATGCACCTACTAAATCCTTCATCCAGACACTTATACATCCACTCATTCTTCAATATGTAAGACATATTTTAACTTTACAGAAACATCCAGTCACTGGATGTTGTCATCAGTGATGTCATCAGTGATGTCATTTGAGATGTCATCAGTGATGTCATCAGTGATGTCACTGACCATGTCATGAATGATGTAATATGTGACATCGTCAGCAGTGGATTGCGGGTGCGCAATATATAGTTAGTGCAACTAACTATATATGCGAATTTCAATGGTTTTGTGTGAGTAAAATAAGGTTTTGTAAAAGCTAATTCCTAACTATATATGGTCTATAACCTATGGTTTTTTCAGTGAATATATATATATATATATATATATATATATATATATATATATATATATATATATATATATATATATATACTACCTACTGGCGGTCGCCAGTAGGTATATATAGTTAGGATTTTTTCTTTATGGAACTTTTGAAAATTCTATGTCTAATAACTTTGGCGTTTGTGGACGGAATCGGCTGAAATTTTCAGGAAAATGGCACATTTTGTTTCTGAGCAGCCCCTGAAAATTTGGGGGGGGGTTCGTCAAGGGGGGGCAGAGAAAAAAGGGGGGTCCCAAAACGCGTTTTTCCCATGTTAATTTCCATAGGGCGGTTGGCCTCACTTTTAGCCCGAACGGCTGAATGGATTTGCACGAAACTTGGCAAAATTGTAGGGACTGTTAGCCCAATGTGCCTTTGCTAGGTCTCGATATATGTGCTTCAGTGGATTTTGAGAAATTAACGTTCAAAAAAAGATATATATCTGTAACAGCGCTCCGGGTAGCGCTCCGGTTCGCATACTTTTCGCGTAACGGAACTTTGCGATGCGAAGCTGATTGGCTCTCTGGTGTCTGTCAACATTCTAAACAGTCCGGAGCGGCCGCCATCTTGTCTCTCGGTAGGATCGAGAGACAAGAGGAGGCCAAAACAAAGGGGGAAATTACCATAAGGGGGCATAGTAGATCCTCGTTGACCCCCTAGGTTTTATGTGGAGGTTTTAAAAGGGCCCAGCAGGGCAAAAAAAAAAAATTTTTTTTTTTTTTGCGTGGTGAGCGCCCAGTCCGCGAACCGGAAAGCGTTCTGGGCAGCGTACTATAAGGAAAAAAGAATGATAGACTCTTCAAATACTGTATGTTAATTGTTTGTTGTTTTTGTTGATTATTTTTTATTTTCTTTATTTTTTAAGCATTTTTTTTTATTTTGATTGTGTTTCATAATTTATTAAACTTTCTAACATTTCATTGTCAGAAATTTCATAATTGTCATTGAATATATTTTGTAGTCTATGAGGGTGTAAAATGTCCTCATTTTTAAGCAGGTTATCCACTGCTTCCACACATTGCAGTAGTTCCTGGTCCCTACTTTCATCCATAAATTCATTTTGATTTTCATCAATGTTTCCTTGGCTGCTCTCTTGCAGTACAATTTTAAATTGAACTTCCTGCTCGCCTTCCAATTTGCCTGAAATTTGGATTAAAAAAATATATATTAGTAGAGATAGGGCACTGTTGGGATTAATTTTAGATAGGCAGTTTTTATCAGTGAATTTATCTTTTGGCAGTGTATAGTATCAGAGTGGAAGTAGGACTATAAAAAAGTGTATGTGATTTAACCAAGAGAAGCCTAACTCCATCCATAACTATAACAGAGAAGTCTATCTAAATCTATAACTACTACAGAGGGATAGTATATAACTATCAGAAAAAGTTTACCATATTAAGTTATAGTGCACAATATACTTCAGTTTTAAAAATAACAACTTACCTTCACAAACAAGTTGAAGTGTTTAGTAATAATTCAAATGTAATGTACAACAAGAAGTAGCAGTCAAAATGGCTGTGTTTTCTTCTCTTTTTTTTATATATATTCAGGTATATAACCAATCAAATGTCAGGTAATAAAAGTAGAAAATGAAAGTAACATTTTCATTGGTTGTCAATTCCAACACTTCGGATGTGTTTTGTGAAGTAATTTACCTCACGGTATTTAGAGAGGTCTACAGGCTAAATGGCTAAATGGAATTTCAATCAAATTTGTGAAAATGAAAGGGATTGTTATGTAGTATGAGCTAATGTATATTTGGTGAGAGTGTCTCCAGTCGTTTTTCTGTGAATTACTTTCCCACCTTTTTTATTGGACCGCTTCCCGGTATGCGTCCCGGTCCGCGAACCTGCAGCGTAACGGGAGTCCACCATTTTGTGTTTCGTTCGAATTAAGATACAAGATGGAGGGCAAATAATGTTCAGAATGGGTAGAAGGGGGCACAGTAGATGTATCTTGACCCCCTAGGTTTTCTGAGGGTGGCTGAGGAGGACCATATGTGCGGGAAAAAACATTTTTTTTTAAATTTTGCGCGGTTAGCTTCCAGTTCGCGTACCGGGTAGCGCTCCGGGGAGCGTAGTTTGTTGAAAATTAGAGAAAAAAGTTAGAGAAAAATAATAATTGTGAGTGATCAGATGTAGGGTAGCTCTGAGAAGAGCTTTTGGGTTTATGGTACATTTTGGTACTTATAAGTAGGTACCAATGCACAGTCTTAAATTCAAAATGAAAATTCTGTTGCCCTCATCTGAGAAGTGAACTCCATCTCCTCTGTAGATATCTTGCATGTAGTAACGCAAGTTATTGTTGTACATGGAGCCCATTCCATGGTCTCTCATGTAAGCTGAAACAGATTTGTTTACATGCTTCCTCGACTTCTCAATTTATGGACAAAATTGGTTGGACCACCTCCATTTCTGTCTTTGGCATATATTGGAATATACCAAGGCAGTTTGAGGAAAAAGTGCCATTAATTGCTCAAAGGTGTCCTTTAAAAGCATTTCCAGACCTACCCCAGTCAAAGTGCCCAAATCATTACCTCCACAGTGCACAATTAACAGGTCAGGTTTTGGCAAATGCATAAAGGTTTTCACCAATGGTATCAATTGGTGACATTTTAATCCTCTTTGGCCCAACCACTTAATTTCCACATCTTGTAAATTGAGGTTAGGCAAATTTCTGTTCTCAGCATACCTTTGAGCCCAGTAGATGTAACTATGTCCAACAATCCAGACATTAAACATGGTGAGAGAAGGTTGGGCTGCAGTCAGATGAAGTGTGGTAATGAAAGGGCAGTTGAAACAGTAGGAGTTTGTAAAGAAAAAAACTGTGGATTTCCAGTGCTAATGATTCATTAGCAGTGATTGGTGCATTTCCATTTCTGAAAACAGAAAGTTAGGGTGCATGGATGTGTTCTTTGAAAGATGTAATTTGAATGGTCAAGGAAAAAACATTTAATGAAAGATTGCACTGGATACGCAAGTGCACTGAGAGTTCAGAGTTCAATTGAAACATTGTTGTGTGAATTCAAATTTTTTTCAAATTTATTTATTATGTTTTGGCTCTCAAAAGAGGGCCACATAAACATGTACATACAAAACAACACAATCATCAAAAATACAAGAGTTATAAAAACATACTATTCGAACCGTGATAGGTGCACTGCAAACCATCAGTCCCACAAGGCCAGGCCGGGACCACCTTCCAGAAGATTAATAAATAGCTAAAAATCCTTTAAAAAAGTTAAAAACATAGGCACAAAACATTTCATTTGGTGGGCAATAAAGTGCATGAAGAAAATCTTGAAAAGTGACAATGCTGAGGCGTAGACAGATTACTTTAAGCCATCGGTTGCGCAAGCTACGTAACATAGGACAAATCAAAAGTACATGCATACAGTCCTGGTTATTCAATTTACATAAATTGCACAACGGCGAGGTGCCATGCCATTTGGACAACAGCACATTAAGAGGGATTAAGTCATACCGTAATAAAAACCAGAACCTACGTATGCCATGTGGTAAATTCCACAGGGCGTACGGTTGGGGCTGTTTCAACCTATAGGAGGAGATTAGCGACTCCGCGTTCCTTTTGTCGCCAACTGTTTTTTTATCGGTTAAAAAACAGTACTCCCACGAAGCCTCCTTAAGGACCTGCTTTAACTGCGTGGGAGTGTAGGAGAAGAGTGCGCTTTCCTCCAGCCCCAGGATTTTCACAGCCCTTCTAAAATTGCCAACGAGTTTGGAGAACTCCTTGAAATTGCCCAAAAGTTCTTTTTTGAGCAAAGCTCGCAGGGTTCCTTCTCTCGCTCTAGCCAAGCTGGCTACCCACCTTATTAAGGCGCATAGACCCTGCACCCAGGCACTCCTGAGTCCAAAATCCAGCCTACAGGCGGCCAGTGGACAGGCATTATTGAGAGTCGAGAGGGATCTAAGGAGTTTTCCCTCAGTCTTGTGGCAGAAGTCCCAATATTTTAACTCAATTATTTCTATACCATACAAAATGGTTGCGGGGATTTTAGCTCTAAATACTTCCAAGAGGCTAGAAAAATGTCTTCTCCCCGTTGCCAGGTATAGGGACTTTAACCCGTTGCCATGGGCAAGAGCTTTGCGAGAGCAATGCTCTATGTGAAGACTCTCGCTCATATTGGCCGAGAATATTTTCCCTAAAAAGGTATAACAAGTAACGACCTCCAATCTGTGCCCTCCAATGGCCCAACGAAAATCTGTCGAGCGGCATTTCTTTCGGCCAGCAATACACATCACTTTACTTTTATTGGTATTGATCTTCATATAATGCTCCCTGGCGAAGCCCTGCAAAGCCTGAAGCCGATTTGCCAGTCCCACGGGTGTTAAATCAAGCAATAACACATCATCGGCATACATCAGGCAGGCCATTGGCACCCCTCCTATCAATGGTGCGATCCCCTCGCTGTGGGACACAACAGCAGGGAGGTCAGTTGTATATAAGGAGAATAACAGGGGCGCCAATAGGCAGCCCTGTTTAAGGCCATTCTGAGCTGGAATTTTGGCCGAAAGCCCCCTTTCGCCCCCCATTAAGACCCTGCACCAGGTCTCAGTGTGCAGAGCCCGCACCAATTCCAACAGGTGTGAAGGGAGGCCCAGCATCGCCAATTTTCTCCACAGCGTTCCCCGATCTACTTTGTCGAACGCTGTGGAGAAATCAATGAATGCGGCGTATACCACTCCCCCTCTCACCTGGACATATTTATCCGTAATAACCTGCAGGGCAGTCAGGTTGTCCAACGTGCCATGTTCCCTTCGGAAGCCAGTCTGTTCCAAAGGCAGGATGTTGCGCTCCTCTACCCAATCGGAAAGAGAACTCAGGAGGCATTTCGCAAAGACCTTTCCGATGGAGTCGAGGAGCGCAATCATGCGATAGTTACTGGGACTGCCCCTTGCCCCCTTTTTAAAGATAGGAACCAGAATGCTTCCTCTCCATGATGCAGGAACACATTTGGAAGAATGGCACGCCTTAAACAGGGGATACAGGATTTTACTCCAGGTCAATGGGTCTTGTTTTAGGACCGTCATCGGAAGCTCGTCCGGTCCCATGGCCCCAGAGGATCGCATATTTTTTATAGCCAACTCGATTTCCTTCTCAGAAGGAAAGAAAACCGAGTCATCAGGGGCAGGATACGAGAAGTTATCAACAGCTATGGTCCCATTTCCAGCATATAATTCACAAATATGGGAGAACCATAGATCTTCTGGTATAGCTATCGGGATAGGGGAGTGGCGTGTACCACATCCTTTCCCAATTATTGCCCAAAAATCTTTAATGTTGCCGTGTACAGCAGATTCCCTTAATTTAATCCATGCCTCATCCTCCCTGTCCCTTTTAATTTTTTTCTTAAGTCTGCTTCTCTTTCTTCTTAACCTAGCGATAACTTTCCCACGTTCCGGTACCCTTTCAGCATACTGTGCACGGATTAGTTTGTTTAACTCCCTATTCAGATTACGGAGGGGCAGAGGCACTACCTCTCCTTTTTTCCTAAGCGGGGCAGATTTTTTAACATTCGATAGAATCTTTAACATGAATGCCTCGAAGCAAACTATTTCATTTCCGTTCCACACTTCTATTTCCCTGAGAGTATCGGACAATAGCTCCTGGACCCCATTAATGGCAGCATTATTCCAGAAGCATCTTCCAGCTGTTGGGTTGAAGGTAGCCTCCTTACCATTTAGAGCCCAGGATGCCGTATTCAGAGAATTTAACGAAATTGATAGTGCTAAAATACTATGGTCACTCAGAGTCGTGGGTATAATCTTTAAGTCAAGAATCAAGGGAAACAGGCTGTAACTGGCGATAGCATAGTCCAAAATTGATGATCCAAAGGGGGAATTGTGGGTATAATTTGCGGGGACGTCAGATGGAAATCTTCCATTTAAGATAATACCATCCCCGATTGCAAGTTCTTTTAACAAAATCTTCCCCCTTTTATTTGTTCTTAAGTTTTCCGGGAAAAGCGTCTGGGGGATGCAATATGTTTCCTCCTTAGCTTTATCCCTGAAAAGTGTTAGACTAGCATTTGATACTTTACAATTCAGATCACCGATTAACAAAATTACAGGAAAAGGAGGAGAATTTTTTATATTTTCCATAAACTGGAGGACCCGCTTCAATTTATCATTAAAACCATCCTCAGGCGGAATGTACACATTAAAAATGACCATGGAAAATTTTGTATTGTCATGATACATATTTTCCAAAGTTATTGTGTGAAAAAGTCTAGTCGGATCAATATAATGGGAGAATCTCCATTGGAACTTATTTGACAGTAAACAGGCGAGCCCCCCCCTAGCATGCCCTTTTTTAGAGGGCGCAGCCGGTACTTCCAATACATAGAAATCTTTTAAAGGCATTAACCTATCTATGCACCATGTTTCCTGGATACACAATATATCGGCCTCCAGAGTGGATAAGAAGGCCAGTTTCTCCGGGCTACTATGAAATCCGGCCGCGTTCCAGGAAATTATGTTTAAGGTTGGGTTAAAGGCGGTGAAACAATTTGGGGTTATCCTTATTTTTTGTTGATAAAGCACTATGGAGCCAATTCCACCGGTTATTGTCATCATTGAGTGTGGAATTCTCAACTAGTGGAAGTGGCTTCACGTGCGATACAGAGCGTTTTCCCCTGGAAACCCAAATTTTCAGGTCTCTCAGAGGAGAGGTTATCCAATTTTGCTCACCACCTCTCAACCCCTGCTTATCGAAAGAGTTTGGCTTGCCAGGGGTAGAGATAGGAAGAATATCAATTCCTAAACGTTGGACATTTTCAGCCTGTTCAAGGATCAGATTTGTTATAATCGGGGAATAAAATTTCACCCGAATACTCAGAACCCGACTGCCACCTAACAGAGACACCAATTCTATGTCTCTAGACTGAATATGATAGAGACATTCAACCTCGCTAAAGCGCTTAAGGAGCCAGGCTCTATTTAATAAGAGGTCAGTATCAAATAATGGAACAAATTCTAGCACACGCACATCCGCAGGGGCCTTAGGCATATTTACAGGCCGAGCAAGAGGACAAGCATTTTCGGAGTCAATTGTTACCACGAAGGGAGCAGCCAAAGGATTTAAAGTCCCAGGTGGAAAAGAAAGTGGCCCTCCTACTGCACTCCGAACCGGAGAGCCTGGGAGAGGGCTCCCAGTTTGTGGAAAGTCTTCCTGGGAGGACAAGCTGCCTTGTTCATTTTCCTCCTCCACTGAGGTTGAAGTGATTAAGTTCACATCCGTATCCGCTTTTAAGGAAGTAGATAAAGGATCCCCATTCCTTATTTCATTCTCCCTTGTCTCTGTGTATTTTTGGAAAATGATCCTCCGTTGCTTCTTCTTTCTATATTTTCGAATTGGTTTCCTCTTGCTGGCTTTGGTACTTTTTTGTTTACCATATTTTTTCTTTTCTTCATTAAGTTGGGGTTTGTCGGCCAAGAGTTCTTTTCCACCATCCGGGACAAAGATAGGAAATAACTCCTGTGCCGTTTTGGGGCCAGGCAAGACTTTATCCACCTCCTCTATCTCGAGGACTATGTTCTTGATGCAGTTTGAAGCTGCAGTATGAGGCAACTCCTTATCAGGGACCAGAGAAGGCGGTTCATTTTTCTTAACTAGTTCGCTTCTAGTGGCTTTGATTTTCCCCTCAGATGCAGGTTGTTCAGGCTGTTGAGGGGAGGAGGCCTTACCCAAATCCGGCACTTTCTGCAGCAATAACTTTAAGATTTGGGTAACTGATTCAAGGATACAGTCCGAGCTGCCTACAAATTTTCCTAAAAGCATCAGTATTGAAGCAAGAAGTTGTTCCAGCGCGATCATGGATTCAGAGATCGGCTTTTCTCGTGCCTCCGCCATGGAAATATTATCCAGGAGATTGAGATCGGGACTCTTGGAGGAGTTTAACAGGTCAGAAATTTCATGTCTGTTTAGTGACGGAGTGCTACTATACAACATTAGTCCTGATGGGGTGGCTCCACCCTGAACTTTAAATTGCTCCAGGGATTCCACTTTAGCAGGGCTTATGTAGCGACCCCATAGTTCCAAGTCAATAGATAAAGCGGACAGATCATCTCCCGGCCTGTCATTCGTGGATGCCTGGGGGATCGATGGTATATGTACAGGCTCACTTACAATCGTCGGCTTCCCGACTGTAGGGTCCCGTGAGGGAGACCCTCCTACCATGAGTTGGGAGGCCCCCTGCTGAGCCTGGGGAGATCGAGGCTCAAAGGTAGTTGGTAAGTGTACTTCCTGTACCTCAAGGGCTTTGGTATCTGAGTTGAGTAGGGTCGCACATTTAGGTTTGTTACTAGCGGTTAGATCCCACAGTTCAGATAACTGACATTGACCTTTCAGAGGTGGATTATTTATTGATTTATTTCTTGTGCGGATGGTAGGTAATTTCCGGGTGGATTTTTCTCCCACTACCCTTCCAGAACGTAAAGTTTTAGACATTTTTCACAGTAAAAAAGGAAAAAATGTAGCACTATAAAATAGATAAAAGTCTGGAATAAAGTTGGTCCCTTGCGGGACAGGTAGGACCAGGGTGCAGTATATCTATCACAGTGTTTGCGGCGAATTACCCTCCTACTCAAATGGGCACAGACGCAAATAAATAATAGCTGTGCAAAAGAGAAAATGTAAGGGTCCAGGCCCAGCCCGGCCTACCTCGGTCACTGAGGGCCACAGAGGGCCACAGAGGGCCACAGAGGGCCACAGAGGGCCCGCCCTTTGCCCGGGCTTAGCCCGGCGTCGCCCGCGCGCGTCCCGCGATGCGCGTTCCTCCTCCTCAATTATCGGCAGGTGAGGGGGGCGTGTCAGGGCGGTGCTCCAGGGCCAAGAGGTTTGTGGTTCTTGGAGTTCTTTTAGCTGTCGCAGTCCGCCGTCCAGGGAATGCGAGTGTTTCCCGCGCAGCGGGAAACGCGAGCTGTGGCGGTGTGTGCACTCCAGGCAAACGAAGGGCGCAGCTCCGTGGCGCTTCAGGCACTCCAGGCGCTTCAGAACGTGAGCGCTAAACAGCCCTTTTCCTCAAACAGGGGCTCTGCCAGCACAGACAGCAAAACGAGGAACACACAGCAGCAAATTGTTCAGCATACAGCCCAGTACAGCGCGCCTCCTCCTCAATTATCGGCAGGTGAGGGGGGCGTGTCAGGGCGGTGCTCCAGGGCCAAGAGGTTTGTGGTTCTTGGAGTTCTTTTAGCTGTCGCAGTCCGCCGTCCAGGGAATGCGAGTGTTTCCCGCGCAGCGGGAAACGCGAGCTGTGGCGGTGTGTGCACTCCAGGCAAACGAAGGGCGCAGCTCCGTGGCGCTTCAGGCACTCCAGGCGCTTCAGAACGTGAGCGCTAAACAGCCCTTTTCCTCAAACAGGGGCTCTGCCAGCACAGACAGCAAAACGAGGAACACACAGCAGCAAATTGTTCAGCATACAGCCCTTGTTGTGTGAACTTGCAAACATGAGAGGTCTTTCAGGAGGTGGTTGCTAAGCAAAAAAGGCAGAGAGGGCAGAGGGGGGAAGGGTTTTGATTTGAAAAAAGTGAGGGAAGAGTTATGATTGGCTAATATGAGAGATATGTGTAATGAATATCAGCATTTCTGTGCTTTCTATAGCTGCAGCCTCTGGAGTGCATCCTCTTTGTTCTGCTGAAGACAATTTGGAGTATTTCTGAGACTGTTTTGAAACTCAAAAAGTATTTGCTAAGGTGAGAAAAGATTTATTTAATTTAGATAGAGAATAGTATGATTTAAGGAGGAAATGATGAAGAAAGCTGTGTTTTTAAAATGTGGCTTTGTCTCAAGTGATATACAAATAGATTTTGTTTCTTTGAGAAATTTTAATTGCATATTCGGTGTAGCATTCTGGCATGCAGTAACACAAGTTATTGTTGTACATGGAGCCCATTCCATGGTCTCTCATGTAAGCTGAAACAGATATGTTGTGTTTAAAAACGATTTTTGAAAACAATTACATTTCTGGATATGTTCTGCTAGAGTTTCATAGGTTGTTTGGGCCATATTTATAAGGCATTTGAGTGTCTCTGATGTTATTGTTCCCATTTTAATTGAAGAGCTTTCTTCATGGGGCTAGTTTCTTGTAAATACGCTCCCACCTTTGCTTGGTAAATTTAGATTTTGATTATGGGAGTTACATAGCCATGTTAAAAATGTCCCAAAAATGGTGCAAGGGCATTCAAAAAAACGCTTTCATGTGTCTTAAGGACATTTTTAGTCATTTCCTCTTGAATGTAGGTATACAATTGATTTATATTCTGTGTTTAAAAACGATTTTTTGAAATCAATTACATTTCTGGATATGTACTGCTAGAGCTTCATAGGTTGTTTGGGTCATATTTATAAGGCATTTGAGTGTCTATGATGTTATTTTTCCCTTTTTAAATGGAAAGCGTTCTTCATGGGGCAAGTTTCTTGTAAATACGCTCCCACCTGTGCTTGGCAAATTTAGATTTTGATTATGGGAGTTACATAGCCATGCTAAAAATGTCCCAAAAATGGTGCAAGGGCATTCAAAAAATGCTTTCATGTGTCTCAAGGACATTTTCAGTCATTTCATCTTGAATGTAGGTATACAATTGATTTATATGTTGTGTTCTAAAACTTTTATGAAATCAATAATATTTCTGGATATGTACTTCTAGAACTTCATAGGTTGTTTGGGCCATATTTAAAAGGCATTTGAGTGTCTATGATGTTATTTTTCCCATTTAAATTGAAGAGCTTTCTGCATGGGGCAAGTTTCTTGTAAATATGCTCCCACTTGTGCTTGGCAAATTTGGATTTTGATTATGGGAGTTACATAGCCATGTTAAAAATGACCCAAAAATGGTGCAAGGGCAATCAAAAAAACGCTTTCATGTGTATTAAGGACATTTTAAGTCAATGAGGAAACACAGGTGATGTAATTCTGAAATGAGGAAAAGAAACTCCACATTTTTCAATTACATCACTAGTGTTTCCTAAGTTTATGAATGACATTGTGCAGATGAAGTTTAGGTCTGACCACAGATTCAAAAGAGGTCTGCCCTTTGTTCAAGAGTGAAGTGGACATGACTTACTTCATTGGTAGGCCTTCACATGTATTATCTCCTTTGTTTTCTTCAACAAGCGAAAATCTCATCTGCAACCGTGTGTTGGCCTCACCTCAAACAAACAAAACAGGTGATGGACCGAATGTGGATCAATGACACACATTCACCCCAGTCCAAAGATCTGGGCCCAAACAAACCTCTAGATAGGCCACACCTTATCGTCATCCTGAATCAATCATTTAAAATGTTAGGGAGAGATTTATGATAGGTGTATGCCTGTTCTGTACCACTGTGCGTCACTTGTGTGACGCAGTGGTGGTGCAAAAGATTTGCTATGTTAAATAATAAGTAGGGTGTTAAGTTTTTGATGACTGTTATTCATTTACTGTTTGGTAATAGTGGTTAATAACATTTTTTATTATATTTTTCCACAGATTCAACTGCAGATCATTTCAAAAATTGAAAAATGCCAACTAAGAATCGAATTAGAAAGGCTAGAAAACGTCAAAGACAGCAGGATCATCTATTATTGCAGCAGTCCTCTCCCCAAAAAACTTGTGAAATCACCAAGAAAGCTCCGGGTAAGAGCACGAAATCATTCATAAGAAATATTTGTAGTAAAAAAAGTATTTCAACAAAAAATGTTTCAGTCCAGAAAAAGAGAAGCAATTTAAATGGAAAGTAAAGACCAATCAAAAATGTTACTGCTAGAGCAAGAGATAACTCTGTGCATGATAGTAGAAGGAAACAACAGTTTAGGGACATTCGAAAACGAATGTTCCGCAACAGGATAATAGTTAATTTATTAAAAAATATTAAGAAAGGCCAACAGAAAGTGGCATTTTATAAGAAGAAGAAAAATGTAGTGAAAATTATTGATCATGCTTTCGAAATTAAGCGAAAGTTATTTATTTTGGTAATCAATAGAATTAGGAAACTAAACAAGGCAATTTCTGATTTCAAATCAAATAGTAGATGGAAGAGAGTAGTAAATCATAGTAACTTTTGTGAAGTTTTTTCCGGTGAATGGATGCATAGTTCAAGTTGTGAGGCATTTTTTAATGAGGAGAGTTATTTTCAGGATAATGATTTGGTGTTTGCAGTTGACACCAGCGGTCGAGCTTATGAAGTGAAGGATGGTTGTCCAGTTGAAAAAGAAAAACTTGTGACAACAGAGACAGACGAGGTGTTAGGTAATGAGGTTTTAGGAAGACGTCCTAAGGGTCCTGTGTACATTTGGAAGTGTAGTTCTATTTGCAGTGTGCGACAGGATTCCATCAATTTGCTTTGTGATTTTGTACGGACATTTAATAAGAAAAGTTTGAAGCAGAAAATGAAGTTGTTGCAAGAATTAGATCCTTGAAGAGTGAGACAAATGACAGGTTTGCGTGGTCATTCACTGGCTTGTCTTTCCAGGAGAGTATGCCAGAGTGTTTTTCATCATTTCAGGATGCTAGCAGTGCATCATAATAAAGTGAGGAAAATAGTGAGAATGTTGTATCATGCTAAGAGTCCAGCAATTATGCTTAAACAATTATGTGCTGCTCTTTTGCATGGTTCTGAAATAGATGTCAAGAATATTTGTGAAGAAATTGAGTTTTGTTACTTTGGAAGTAAAGATGAGAATGTTCAAATTGACCCAGAAGTAGAGGGTAATGTTGAAGATAATGTACAGGTTTCCAGTACAGATACATTTCAGAAGGAAATTGCCATGTTTCAGATGAAATCAAGTGAGAGGCCTAATTTCACTTGTGTGTGTGTTGTCGACGCACTTATTACAAGAATCAGATTAAGTTAGTGGATTTATATGCAAAAAGTGAAAGGGATAATAATAGTGAATGGAAGGATTTTGCCACAAACTTGATGGTAGAAAATTATTTTGATTTGGGATCGGATCAACGTGTGTGTACTTATTGTTGTAACAAATTAAACCAAAACCAGATGCCTGCTAGGGCGGTTCATAATAATCTGGAATTGGTTGAGATTCCTTCTGAATTGAAGGATTTAAATACTTATGAATCTATTTTGATTCAAAGTATCCATCCCTTTCAGGCTATTGTAAGAATGGAGCCAAAGACAGGGAAGTTGCCTCCATCAGATTTACAGAGAGGATTAAAGGGAAGAGTTGTTTATTTGCCTCTAGAATTGAACAAAAACATTAACACAATTGGAGTAGAAAAAGTGGAAGAGGAACCTCTGGTAATCTTGGTTAATGGGGTTCCGACAAAGAATAAGAAAATATGGCAAGATTTAGTGGATGTTAGGAAAGTCAAAAAGGCAACATTGTATTTGAAGAAAAATAATAAGTACTATAAGAATGTATATGTTGCAGAAGAGGAAGTAAGTGATGAAGAGGATAGTGATTTGTGTGCTGGCCAAATTGAGAAAGTAGAGGCCTCTAAAAGTGAAGAAATATATGAACATTATAGTGTTCATCCTTTGCATTCCAAGGAAGTCATGGGGAATGCTATTGAGTTGTTTCAAATGAAACAAGCCAAAGGGAGTCCCATTAGTGTTTGGGAGGAAAGTTTGGAAGCTCGGTGTTTCCCACAGCTATTTCCAACAGGTCAAGGAGGAAGATATGATGAGCGACCTCATCAAATTCCTGCGTCTGAATACCGGACTTTACGATTGTATGCAGAAGATCCTAGGTTTCGTCAATGCGTTCCCTATTTGTTTCATCTCCTGTTTGAAAGCGATCTGTCTGGACTGTCATATGCAGTGAACCACATCTTAAAAAGTGGTATACAGATGCGAAACATCTCGGCAAGTGACTTTATGCATAAAGTCAATGTCCAAGACAGTATTTTGGATTCTCACCTAATTAATCTCATGGCGTGTCAGCGTGGTACTAATGAGTACTGGTACCGTCGTCATGGTGATTTAAAATGTATGCTGAGGAACTTAGGAACTCCAACATGGTTCCTCACTCTGAGCTGTGCCGAGTATGGCTGGGAAGACTTACTTGAATTTCTACGAGAGGCAAATGGAAATATTGAAAACATTGAATTCAAGACACCTGGAGAACTGTGTTCTTTGGATCCAGTGAATGTATGCAGGTACTTCAATCATAGATTTGAAGCTATGATGTCTTTCATCACAAATAAGAAGAATCCACCTCTTGGAGAGGTGTTGGATTTCTTCTGGAGAAAGGAGTACCAAGCAAGAGGTGCTCCTCATATACATATGTTGCTGTGGATCAAGGATGCACCTAAATTTGGAACAGATCCGGATGACTTAGTGATGAATTTCATAGAACAGTATTCTATGTGTGCTGTTCCAAACGCAACGGAGAAGATAAGCCTAAGAGAACAAGTTCTACATTTCCAAAGCCATCGTTGTGGAAAGTACTGTCGTCGTAAATTCAGAAACAAGGACAAGTTCTACACCAAATGTCGTTTCAACTTTCCACGACCGGTGATTTCTAAAGGAAGAGTGAACAGTTTGATGTCTTCTCTGCAACATAATGTGATGAGGAAATCACCCAAAAATACATACAATTTGAAAAGGAACGAAGAGTCCAAGTACATCAACGACTACAACCCAGTGATTTTGTCCATGTGGAATGCTAACATGGATATACAGTTTGTGGCTGACAACTGTATGGCTGTGGCTCGGTATGTGACATCTTACATCACCAAAAAAGAAAAGACAGAATTGAAGGATATGTGGGAGGACATTTCCCATGAAAAGAGCCTCAGCAAGAAGTTGTACAGTTTCAGTCTGAAGATGTTGTCGCATCGAGAAATCGGAGCTTACGAATGTTCTGACCGGTTGTCTTCAGCAAGTCTCTATGCCAAATCCAGGAGTATCGTTTGGGCGAGTCTTGGTCTTGCTGCAACGCAAAATCGAGTTCTAAAACCTGTCCGGGAAATTGAGTATTTGGCGGAAAAGGAACCAAACAGTACCGACATTTTGAAGACCAACATGTTGGATACATATTATCCAAATCGAAGCAGTCACCTTGAGAATGTTTGTCTATATGAGGTTCTACAAAATTATATATTCAAGAGGAACATCAAAGAAGATATTGAGAAAGGAGTGTATGCTGTAATTGGAAGTGAGGGATATCTGGTCAAGCAAAGAAAATGCCAATTAGTAAACCATCGAAAATTGTTTGGCGAATCTCCAGAAAAAAAGGAGTTTTTCTATTTAGCACTTTTGCAACTTTTCAAGCCTTGACGTGCAGAAGAGGAACTGCTTGGAGATTTCCTCTGTTACGAAGACTCTTTCACTGCTGCTAAGGAGACCATAGAATGTCCTGCTTTTCCCAAATATCAAGAAATGTTGACTTTGGAAATTGAGCAGGAAGCAACGATTGCAGCCGAGATTGCCAGAGACAGTTCTCAGGACAGTCAGAGTTCTGTTTCATTGAGTCAGGATCCACTAGGAGGACCTATTATCGAAAATGAAGCTGCCACTGCTATGAATGAAGTGGAAAGAGCCATGGCACATGCTCAGGAGGATGCGGTTAACTTAGAAGACTTGGAAAAATAACTCAACGTTGAGCAGAGGAAAATATATGATGAAGTTACCAAGCAAATTGATCATGGATTAAGTCATGAGAAGAAAGAGTGCTCATGTACGTCGTTGAAGCCTGTCCGACTGTACGTGAGTGGAGAAGCGGGAACTGGAAAAAGTTTCCTTATTAAAGCAATTTCTTGTTATTTGCAGGAAAGGACTGAGTCATCGCTGTCTTGTGTTGTTACCGCTCCTACTGGACTGGCAGCACATAACATTAAAGGTATTACTTTGCATCGTCTACTGATGCTGCCAGTGGAGCATGACAACAAATTACAATACCACAAGTTATCTGGGGATGCTTGTTGTGAAGTTTCAAGAGTCTTGAGGAAAATGAAACTTCTTATCATTGACGAAGTAAGAATGGTTTCCAATGTCATGCTTGCCTTTGTGCATTTGAGAATGCAAGAAGTTCTTAAAACTGAGTATGATGTGTTATTTGGTGGCAAACACATCATTGTTTTCGGAGATCTTCTGCAGCTGACACCAGTAAAAGGACAACCTGTGTTCAAAATACTCACACATGAAGATACCAGGAAGTGCCTAGGGAGCATTGGCAACGTCAATATATGGTTAAACTTCAATTATGCTGAACTGCATGAAAATATGCGTCAGGCAAAGGATGAAGATTACAAGAATATTCTACAAGATATTAGAATTGGAAAAGTGACCGAGCATGGGAAAGAAGCTTTAAATGCACGATTACTGTCAAATTTATATCCAGAACAAGATGTTGTGCCTGAGAATATTTTTCAGAAAATTACTGAGAAGAAATCCGGAATATGTTTGATGCCAACTCTTGCAGAATGTGCCATCTTCAACAACAAAATGTTGAATTTAGAAAAGCAAGAGATTGTGAAACTTGAAGCTATTGACAGAATAGAGCATATGGGATCAACAATTATTTTGTCTGAGAATTTGAAATCAAAATTGGATTCATTAGAGAAGACTATATTTAAAAACAGCGGGTTTTGAAAAGACTTTGAATGTGTGTTTAAATTGCCGAATCATTTTGAGAAGGAATTTACATGTTGAAAGAGGTCTGGTAAATGGCTCAATGGGTAATGTTGTTGATTTTGAGAAATACAGAAGTAGAGATGGTATTGAATGTTTAAAAATTAAATTTGATGGCATTGAGGAAGAACAGCTAATTGGTCGTTGTTCTGCTAGGTTTTTGCTTGTTAAAGACTTATATGTTCGCCGTAAACAGTTTCCTGTTTGCTTGGCATATGTGGTGACAATCCATAAATCGCAAGGTTTAAGTGTAGATAGTGCATTGGTGAATATTGGCAGTTCTGTGTTCAAAGAGGGTATGGCATATGTGGCATTGTCACGAGTTAGAACTTTATCGGGATTGTACTTGATTGATTGTGATGTCACAAACATTTGTGCGGATCTAGATTGTGTTAAGGAATACAATAGGTTAAGAAGAGAGTATGCGCCACATTTGCCTCAATATCCTTTGTTTGAGAAACGTGTGGTAGGCCGTAAACGAAGAAATATCACTAATAGTAGGGAGGTTGTAGCAAAAAGCCGAAAAGTCGATGAACCGAAAATTGTAAGCAGAATGAAAACGGATTCTGTTGAAGATGTTGTCGGTTTTCAATTTGAAAACAGTTCTGGTGTCAACTGCTATGCAAATGTAGTGGTTAATGTTCTCTTTTCACTAGAGACTTTAAAAGAACAGATTGTGTTCAATTCGGAACAAAGTTTATGCTGTTTGTTGAATTCTGTGTTAGAGAAATGTAGCACTGATCGAACAAAAGTAGAAAGTGTGTCTGAAGTTTGTTATCTGTTAGATGAATGTTCAGGTCAAACAGACTTCTCTGAAAATAATCAGCAGGATTGTCAGGAGTTTTTAATGTATATGCTTGATGTATTGCAAGATGAGGGTGTAGATGTAGATCACCTGTTTGGGCTTTCTTATCAATGGCAGCATGACTGCGAGAACTGTATGGTATCAAGTACTACTAGTGTAGACTCAGAAAGATTTATATATTTAACTTTGCCAGACAGTAAATCAGTCTCCTTTAATAAGCTAGTAAATGCAGCTGATCACAACATGGAGTGTAGCCAATGTAAATCTGAAATGATGTCAACATTATTTATACGAAGATATGGCCAGTATGTCATTTTAATGATACAACGATGTAGGCCTGATGGATCAAAATTGTCAACTTTAATAAAAAGATTTGTTGCTTCTCAGCTGTCAATATCAGGAAGGACTTTTGTAACTGTAGCAATTATCTATCACGATGGTCCTTCAACAACATCAGGACATTACACAGCTTATTTAAAGTCTAGAAACGGCTGGTCATTCTGCAACGATTCTGTTGTAACTTTCAAAAAAAAATTGCCGTTTGACCTTAAAAATTCTTACCTGGTGTTTTTAAAACCAAAATTTTAAGGAAAGAATCTCGGGATTTCCTCTGAGGAATTGCAAAAGGTTCATGAAGTAGAGGGAATGTAAGTCTGCAATGCTGTCTAGATTATTGGTCCAAAACTTTTAATTATAATGTCATTTTAAAAATCCAACTATATAAACCTGATGCAAGTAAGTCTGCTTCATAGTAAGCAGTATCAGTGTCATAGGAAAAGTAGAACATGAGTGAGCAAGAAGGGTAAGATATTAGTAGTCCAGGATTGTGAAAGTAATCTTAAATGTTTTCTTTTTGAAAGTTGCGAAAATAGAAAATGACGGGATTTGATTACAAGAATTACAAGAGTTGTAAATCGCTGCAACATGATTTGGCCAAGTGGAAACATGTGGTAGAATGTGAGAAGTGTTTTATTGTATGTAACATATTTTTCAAAACGATGGAGGTTTTCTTTCAGAAAGTGGCGGGCTGAAAATATTAATAGCACAACAGAGTGTACGCTGTTCATAGGACATCCTTCGACGTTATGGAAAGTAAGTTAATTTTAAGGAGTTTTGAATTCAGATTTCTTATGTTGTATGGGTTTTTTAAACACAATCATTTTGATTGTGTTTTTTTCCCCGCTGTTACATGATAAATACCTTCAAGTCACTGATTTAAGTGAAATTTGATACATTCTGGGAACAGCAAAAATAAACCATTTAACATGTATAATTAATGTTCTACTTTTTGTACTTATGATATACATTTAGAAATGTGAGGTAGATATGGAGAAACTGAGGCTTCTGTAAGTGTCAAAGTTAATGCTTACAGTGCTGCACTTCTGGGTACTGTTTTTTTTTAAAACTGAATAGGCCTCACCTCAAAGAAACCTCTGCATCCTGAAACAATCATTTAAAATGTTAGACACAATTTTATGATGGCTTTACATCTCTTTTGCGCTGCTATTGCATCACTATTGTGAGACATCAGCAGTGCAAAAGATGCACCATGTTCAAAAATAAGCCTCACTTCATCAGCATCAAGATACTGTTTGTTTAATATATATATCTTTAGGATTGTGTAGGGGACGTAGAGAAGCAGAGGCTTCTGTAAATGTCAAAGTTGTTGAAAAACTGTTTGTTCTTGAACCTTTTCCCTTGTCTTTTCTAATTTTTAAATACATGTTTTAATATTTTTGAAATGTTTGTTCTCTCATTCACAGATTGAAAGTATGAAAAAAGAATTGAAAAAGTTAACAAGAATTATAAGGTAAATGTTTTCTACTCTTTCTACCTGCAATCCACTGCTGATGATGTCACTGACCATGTCATGAATGATGTAATAAGTGGACATGACTTACTTCATTGGTAGGCCTTCACATGTATTATCTCCTCTGTATTCTTCAACAAGCGTAAAATTGATCTGCAACCCTGAGTAGGCTTCACCTTAAACAAACCTCTGGAGAGACCACACCTTATCGTCATCCTGAATTAATTATTTAAAATGTTAGGGACAGATTTATGATATGTGTATGCCTCTTTTGCGCCACTGTGCGTCAGTTTTGTGACGCAGTGGCGGTGCAAAAGATTTGTTATGAGGCGTCAAAATTACAAATTGATGCATCTAGGCAAATGTGTCATGCTGTTTTAAAACCGTGCCACATGAAACCGATGCAGCAGTGATGAAAAAGATGCACCATGTTGCAAGACAGGCCTCACTTGGGGCCATATGTATCAAGCTAATTAGAATGCTTTGGCGACATATTTCTGCCGATAAAAGCTGCAAAACATTTATTGCCTATGTTGATGATATGGCTCTATGTTATTTACATTTCTTTGCTGTTTCAATTAATCTTTTTCTGTTATTTTTTGTTTTCTGTTTTCTATTTTTTCTCTCTGTTATTCCACATGTTTTAATCCTATTTTGAACATTCACTCACATTCTCCAAGAAACTCTTCTTTGTTATTGTTCTACTCTCTTTTTTTTCTTTCACTTCCTTATCTATTTTGTTTTTCGCAATTATACCCTCTTCCATCTTTTCTTCGGTAAATAGATCTATTAAACAGTATCTATGGTTTACTCCCTATAGCTGTCTTTCTTTTAACATTACTCTCTGTTTACTTCCCTTATACTTACTCTTCTTTTTTTTTTTTTAAAATGTTTTGGTTCGCTCCCAGTTCGCGAACCGGGCAGCGAACGGGGAAGCGAACCAAAAGAAATAGAGCTTGCCAGAGTGCTAAACATTCTAGCAATTTTATTTGAAAGGGGAGGTAGTTCTGAAAAGAACTTTTTTTTTAATGTTTTTGTTGGTTTTTTTTTTTTTTTTCTGAACATTTTTTGTTTTTTTTGTATTTTTTGAACAGCTTTATGTTTTTTTTGTTTTTGATGGAGGGGAAACAACAAAAAAACAGGCATTGAAAACGGCTCAACAGGAGCAAAAAAAAAATTACTGTCTGGGGCGGTTAGGGCAATTATGATTTTCATAAGCAACGTTAATTAACGATATGCTCATGTTACCACATGAAAGCAATGCACCGCAATACAAACAGGTAAATTTGATATGTACAAAGCTCTCCTGAATGTTTGGCACGGTTTCCCGTGCCTCTGCTCCTGTCAACGATATTTGTGAAGTTGACCTGGCCACAGGAGTTGTTGTTGGATTATCCTGCAGGTCACGCAGCTCTGCCCGGCTGTAGTTCAATGGATGCCACCTGCTCATATGCCGATGCATGGTATAGTTCCCAAAGCTATACTTTTTAGCAGTGCCTCTTGATAACTTGTCTTTACAAATGAGGCAGGTGACATACTTAGCATTTACTTTCTTCTGCCCTCGAGGGAGTGAAAAAAACTGCCAAATGAAACTGGCTTTCCGATGGGAAACCCGGGGCACCTCTTGTAAGAACTGTGGTCCTTCTGTCTCCTCTTCCTCTAGTTCATCCTCTTCCTCCTCTGTGTTGGTGATGAACTGGGGAGGTGGTCCTCTCTTCCCATGAGGAGGTGAAGGTGGTGGTGGGGGTGCACCAGCTGAAGCAACTACTGAAGCCATTGCTCAACTATGAAAAAGGGTCTTTCTCTCACCAAGATGAAAGTCAGAGTGAGGAAAGAAGGAGGGGTTTTCATCATTTGGGAAAAGCAAAAGTTCTAAACCAATGAAAAGCGTTATTTTTAGGTCATATGACCTAGTCTTACATCATTAGGAAACCAAAAGTGAAATGAACCAATGAAAAGTTTTATAAACAAGTCACATGACCTGTTCCGCTCACGTTACGCGGTGCGCGCCGTGCCCCGGATCGCTTCCGGTTCGCGGTCCGGAGCACTTCCGGGAGCGCTAACGCGGCGCATCATAAGATGCATTACGTGACAACGTGATACGTCGCGCTTCCGCGACGCGTCACGATGTTGATTTCTAACGCGGCAGTTGCGCAAACGGAACGTTTACCGGTTCGCGGACTAGGTCGCGGCATCAAGATGAGCTAACGGGAAGCTTCCCGGTTCGCGAACCGGGAGCGAAGAAAAAAAATATTAAAAAAAAAATTATTAATAAACATATAAAATATATTTTTGGATTTAAAGAAGAATACATTTTACAGCTACAGATATTAGCTTTTAAAAAACCAATGAAATTCACTGAAAAAACCATAGGTTATAGACCATATATAGTTAGGAATTAGCATTTACAAAACCTTGAAAATTCACTGAAAAAACCATAGGTTATAGACCATATATAGTTAGGGATTAGCATTTACAAAACCTTATTTTACTCGCACAAAACCATTGAAATTCCCATATATAGTTAGTTGCACTAACTATATATTGCGCACCCGCAATCCACTGCTGATGATGTCACATATTACATCATTCATGACATGGTCAGTGACATCACTGATGACATCACTGATGACATCTCAAATGACATCACTGATGACATCACTGATGACATCATCCAGTGACTGTATGTTTCTGTAAAGTTAAAATGTGTCTTACATATTGAAGAATGAGTGGATGTATAAGTGTCTGGATGAAGAATTTAGTAGGTGCATGACTGACTGTATGAGTGAGTGATTAAATGTGTCTCACTGAGTGCATGGGTTAGTGACTAAACTGTCTTAATTTGTGCATCATTATGTCTGTTGTTCTGTAAACTGCTGCATGTGTTGATCAGTAGCTATATGAGTAACTATATGGGTTATTGATTGGTTGCCCAAGTATTTGTATGGGAGACTGAGTGTGTGTGTGGGTGGCTGGGAGGTGTATGACTCTGTGCATAGATGTGTGAGCAGTTGATTCACTAGATGTATGGGTTCAAAAGTGCATGTGGAAACAGCTGTATGGGCGGTTGACTGTGTGCATGAGTGTATTGGTGAGTGAATGGATATCTCAGTGCTACATGTCAAAGTAAGTTCATATGTAAAACACAGTACATGTGAGAGTTGACATATATAAAAATCTGTGCATAAGAGCCAGTGATTGTGTGAGTGGCTGTATGGATCATTGTGAACTTGTATCAGGGATTGTATAAGAGAGTAAATATGTGTTAGTATATGTTTGAATAAGTAAGGTGTGTATAACTGTATAGTTGAGGAAATGGAGGTGTGATTGATTCTTTGCATGACTGACTAGGTGTGTAAGTAACTCCATAGATGAGTGACAGTCTGTGAGTGTCTGTTTACACTGAGTGTATCTAATGTTGTATTAGAGTCTGACGAGGTTCATCGTATTATCACATGAATGATGTCATCAGTGATGGGATAAGTAATGTCAAATGAGATGTCATCTGTGATGTCATCAGTGATGTCATTTGAGATGTCATCAGTGATGTCATCAGTGATGTCATTTGAGATGTCATCAGTGATGTCATCAGTTATGTCATTTAAGTTGCCATCAGGGATGTCATCAGTGATGTCACTGACCATGTCATGAATGATGTAATATGTGACATCATCAGCAGTGGATTGCGGGTGCGCGATATATAGTTAGTGCAACTAACTATATATGGGAATTTCAATCGTTTTGTGCGAGTAAAATAAGGTTTTGTAAATGCTAATCCCTAACTATATATGGTCTACAACCTATGGTTTTTTCTGTGAATATATATATATATATATATATATATATATATATATATATATATATATATATATATATATATATATATATATATATATATATTACCTACTGGCGATAGCCAGTAGGTATATATAGTTAGGATTTTTTTCCTATGGGATTTTTGAAAATTCTATGTCGAATAACTTTGGCGTTTGAGGACAGAATTGGCTGAAATTTTCAGGAAAATGGAACATTTTGTTTCTGAGCAGCCCCTGAAAATTTGGGGGGGTTTCGACAAGGGGGGGCCGAGAAAAAAGGGGGGTCCCAAAACGTGTTTTTCCCATGCAATTTTCCATAGGGCGGTTGGCCTCACTTTTAGCCTGAACGGCTGAATGGATTTACACCAAACTTGGCAAAATTGTAGGGACTGGTAGCCCGATGTGCCTTTGCTATGTCTCAAGATATAGGCTCCAGTGGTTTTCACGAAAATTAACTTTGAAAAATATATATTGGGCTACATTGGGCTATATATATGTTGGAGCCCAAATGTAGCCCAATGTAGCCCAATGTAGCCCAATGTAGCCCAAAGATGGCCACCAGAGACAAAAAAAAACAAATGTAGCCCAAATATCAGCCAGATGTAGCCCAACTATAGCCCAATGACAGAATGTCCCAGAGAGTTCTAAAGAACAACTAGAGTGCTAACAGTCCTGCTTTTTACAAAGGTATGGCACACCTGAAGCCATCTTGATTGGAATAAAGTGGTAACTCTTAAAACATTTAATTTAAAAAGGAACAAAATGAGGGGGTTCATTTTGCCATAGAAAGTATGATTAGCGAATATATGACGAAATCCCGCATACCATCAGTCCGCAAAAAAAATCCTGCATGTACTATTAGGCCGCAAATTAAAATAACGAAAACTTTTAGAACGAATATGCCTTTAACATACACTAAACAACTAAACTACCCTAAACCCTAAAACACTACCCCCAGCATGACCCTACGCTACACAAACAGTACAACACTACCCTAAATCCTAAAACACTACCCCCAGCATGACCCTACACTACACAAACACTACAACACTACCCTAAACCCTAAAACACTACCCCCAGCATGACCCTACACTACGCAACCACTACAACACTACCCAAAACCCTAAAACACTACACCCCAGCATGACCCTACACTACGCAAACACTACAACACTACCCTAAACCCTAAAACACTACCCCCAGCATGACCCTACACTACACAAACACTACAACACAACCCTAAACCCTAAAACACTACCCCCAGCATGACCCTACACTACGCAAACACTACAACACAACCCTAAACCCTAAAACACTACCCCCAGCATGACCCTACACTACGCAAACACTACAACACTACCCTACACCCTAAAACACTACCCCCAGCATGACCCTACACTACGCAAACACTACAACACTACCCAAAACCCTAAAACACTACACCCCAGCATGACCCTACACTACGCAAACACTACAACACTACCCTAAACCCTAAAACACTACCCCCAGCATGACCCTACACTACGCAAACACTACAACACTACCCTAAACCCTAAAACACTACCCCCAGCATGACCCTACACTACGCAAACACTACAACACTACCCTAAACCCTAAAACACTGCCCCCAGCATGACCCTACACTACGCACACACTACAACACTACCCTAAACCCTAAAACACTACCCCCAGCATGACCCTACACTACGCAAACACTACAACACTACCCAAAACCCTAAAACACTACCCCCAGCATGACCCTACACTACGCAAACACTACAACACTACCCAAAACCCTAAAACACTACACCCCAGCATGACCCTAAACTACGCAAACACTACAACACTACCCAAAACCCTAAAACACTACCCCCAGCATGACCCTACACTACGCAAACACTACAACACTACCCTAAACCCTAAAATACTACACCCCAGCATGACTCTACACTACGCAAACACTACAACACTACCCAAAACCCTAAAACACTACCCCCAGCATGACCCTACACTACGCAAACACTACAACACTATCCTAAACCCTAAAACACTACGCCCAGCATGACCCTACACTACGCAAACACTACAACACTACCCTAAACCCTAAAACACTAGCCCCAGCATGACCCTACACTACGCAAACACTACAACACAACCCTAAACCCTAAAACACTACCCCCAGCATGACCCTACACTACGCAAACACTACAACACTACCCTAAACCCTAAAACACTACCCCCAGCATGACCCTACACTACGCAAACACTACAACACAACCCTAAACCCTAAAACACTACCCCCAGCATGACCCTACATTAAACAACCACCACAACTCTACACTACACTAACACAACACTACACTACACAACACTACACTACACTACACAATCAATAACCCACGAAAAAATTAACACAAACCCACTTACCTCTCTCGTCATCGTGGTTTTCACAGCGCAAATGCATTTACCATACATGCCTTTAAAACGTAATTCTTTGTAAAGGCATGCGCGATAAATGCACATGCGTTTTGAAAAAATGCGGGATAATGGTATGCGAGGTCAATGACCTTGCGGGATAATGGTATGCGGACTGAAAGTCTGCGGGATAAAAAATGCGGGAAAATGGCTGCAAACCATGATTAGCAGCAGACTTCCCTGGTGAGCACTAGCTTTACTACAGTGATCTAATGAGCAACTAGAGTGCTAACATTCAGAATTTCAGAATTTATGGCAAATGTGTGACACATCTGAATGCCTTCTTGATAGAACCAAAGTAAACAAGCATTGAAAATGCAATAGATCTCGCCCTCGTTTAAGTTAAAGCCATTCTGTTTGTAATGAGGTGGCTTTTTAGCTTTGCTTTTATTAGTGTTTTTAAAACTTTATAACATGCATATGTATGCATATATGTATATGTATGCATGCATTTATATTTATATAGATATGCAGATGATATATGTTTATATATGTATATTACCTACTGGCGATAGCCAGTTGGTATATATAGTTAGGATTTTTTCTCTATGGGATTTCTGAAAATTCTATGTCTAATAACTTTAGCGTTTGTGGACGGAATTGGCTGACATTTTCAGGAAAATGGCACCGTTTGTTTCTGAGCAGCCCCTGAAAATTTGGGGGGGTTTCGTCAAGGGGGGGCCAAGAAAAAAGGGGGGTCCCAAAACGCATTTTTCCCATTCATTTTTCCATAGGGCGGTTGGACTCACTTTTAGCTCGAACGGTTGAATAGATTTACATGAAACTTCGCAAAATTGTAGATATGGTTTGCCCGACGTGCCTTTGCTATGTCTCAATATATGTGCTCCAGTGGATTTTGAGAAATTAACGTTTAAAAAAATATATATATCTGTGACAGCGCTCCGGTTAGCGCCCTGGTTCGCGTAACGGAACTTCGCGAAGTGAAGCTGATTGGCTCTCCGGTGTCTGTCAACATTCTAAACAGTCCGTAGCGGCCGCCATCTTGTCTCTCGGTACGATCGAGAGACAAGATGTGGTGAAAAATGAAGGGGGAAATGAAGGAAAGGGGGCAAGGTAGACCACTCCTGACCCCCTAGGATTGATGAGGGGGATATTAAAGTGCCCCGCGGGGCAATATATTAAAAAAAATATTTTTTTTGCGATTTTACGCCGTAGAGGCGCGTCCCGGTATGCGAACCGGGCAGCGAACCGGGCAGCTCACTGGGCAGCTAACCGGGCAGCTAACCGGCAGCGTAGCTGTCAACATTGTAAACAGTCCGGAGCGGCCGCCATCTTGTCTCTCTGTAAGTTCGAGAGACAAGATGTGGTGAAAAAAGAAGGGGGAAATTAAGGAAAGGGGCAAGGTAAACCCCTCCTGACCCCCTAGGATTGATGAGGGGGATATTAAAGTCCCCCGCGATTTTTCGCGGTAGAGGCGCTTCCCGGTACGCGAACCGGGCAGCTAACCGGCAGCGTAACGGGAGTCCGCCATCTTGTGTTTTTGGAGCGTCCGGTTCGCGTACCGGGTAGCGTCCTGGTAAGCATAACAAGGGGAAAACCAAGAGAAACAGTAAAAAAAAAATTAAGGGAATAGATTTCCAGCAAACTTGGCAAAATTGTAGGGACTGTTTGTTTGATGTGCCTTTGCAAGGCCTCAAGATATGTGCACGTGTGGATTTTGTCTAATTAAGGTTAAAAAAAATATATATATCTGTAAGCGTGTTCCGGCACGCTTACGTTACGGGTTTTGTTTGCGCTGCAGAGCCGATACGTCACGGTTATGCGACACGTCATACGTGGCTACGTGATACGTCACGTAATAAAGAATATATTTTACAGCTATAGATATTAGCTTTTAAAAAACCAATGAAATTCACTGAAAAAACCATAGGTTATAGACCATATATAGTTAGGAATTTGCATTTACAAAACCTTGAAAATTCACTGAAAAACCATAGGTTAGAGACCATATATAGTTAGCTGGACATTTTATTGACATAAAACCAATGAAATTCCATATATAGTTAGTTGCACTAACTATATATCGCGCACCCGCAATCCACTGCTGATGATGTCACATATTACATCATTCATGACATGGTCAGTGACATCACTGATGACATCACTGATGACATCTCAAATGACATCACTGATGACATCACTGATGACATCTCAAATGACATCACTGATGACATCATGACACACCAATACCAGTTACTACATACGTACTCACTGATTCCTACGTCTACACACACATTCACTCATTCACCCATACAATCACTCATACATACAGTCACTCATTATTACAACACTATCATATGCACTCATACACCTATGCAGACACTCACACACTGCCACTCATCCATGGAGTTACTCACACACCTAGTCAGTCCTGTAAAGAATCAATCACACTTCCATTTCCTCATCTATACAGTTAAACACAGAACACCATACTTCAGTGACATCACTGATGACATCACTGATGATCTCAAATGACATCACTGATGACATCTCAAATGACATCACTGATGACATCATGACACACCAATACCAGTTACTACATACGAACTCACTGATTCCTACGTCTACACACACATTCACTCATTCACCCATACAATCACTCATACATACAGTCACTCATTATTACAACACTATCATATGCACTCATACAACTAGTCAGTCCTGTGAAGAATCAATCACACTTCGATTTCCTCATCTATACAGTTAAACACAGAACACCATACTTTTCACACATATACTAACACATACTTACTCTCTTATACAATCACTGATACAAGTACACATTGATATGCACAGAGTCACACACCTCCCAGCCAGCCATACACACACTCAGTCTTCCATACATCCACTCATTCTTCAATATGTAAAACATATTTAAACTTTACAAAAACACACAGACACTAGAAGATGTCATCAGTGATGTCATTTGAGATGTCATCAGTGATGTCATCAGTGATGTCATTTGAGATGTCATCAGTGATGTCATCAGTGATGTCACTGACCATGTCATGAATGATGTAATATGTGACATCATCAGCAGTGGATTGCGGGTGCGCGATATATAGTTAGTGCAACTAACTATATATGGAATTTCATTGGTTTTATGTCAATAAAATGTCCAGCTAACTATATATGGTCTCTAACCTATGGTTTTTTCAGTGAATTTTCAAGGTTTTGTAAATGCAAATTCCTAACTATATATGGTCTATAACCTATGGTTTTTTCAGTGAATATATATATATATATATATATATATATATATATATATATATATATATATATATATATATATATATATATATATATATATATATATTACCTACTGGCGATAGCCAGTAGGTATATATAGTTAGGATTAATTCTCTATGGAACTTTTGAAAATTCTATGTCTAATAACTTTGGAGTTTGTGGACGGAATCGGCTGAAATTTTCAGGACAATGGCACATTTTGTTTCTGAGCATCCCTTGAAAATTTGGGGGGGTTTTGTCAAGGGGGGGCCGAGAAAAAAGGGGGGTCCCAAAACGCGTTTTTCCCATGTTAATTTCCATAGGGCGGTTGGCCTCACTTTTAGCTCGAAATATATTTTTCACGGTAGAAGCGCTTCCCGGGCCGCGAACTGGGCCGCAAACTGGTAGCGAAACGGGAATTCGCCATTTTGTGTTTCGTTTTAATTAAATTACTAGGTATAAGGGGGTGCGGGAGACGTATCCTGACCCCTTATGTTTTCTGAGGGTGGCTGAGGAGGCTCATATATGTTGATATATGTCTTCCAGCGGCTGTGCGTGAGCTTTTTTTTTTTTTTTGCTGCGTGACGTCTGTTAACGTTCGATTCGATGGAAATCAGGAAGTGTTGACCACCATTTTGTCACAGCGAGTAAATATTTTGTTATAAATGAATCCTTATTGATAAACATTGTCTGCGCCATCTTGCCTTTTTGTCCAATGCCACAATTTTGTCGTGCACGGCAGCCATTTTAGATGCCTTGACCAGACCCACTCTCTGCACGCCGTCGATTCTCAGCACGGCTCCCCACCCTCGCAAGCATCTCCCCCACGCACTGGTCACCCCCGCTCTCTCTCTCATGCATCGGCCATATACTTCCCCCCATCTGCGCTGCTCTTCCCTGAGAATCACACCCTGTGCCCGCCCGACACCTCCCTTTCACCCTATTCACTACCGCACCCTCTGACACTCCTCTTCCTCTGTGTCCGATTGTCCAGGCCGGACCCAGGCTATCACCTAGCCCTGCGGATGTAGTTTATGGCCCCAGCTGTAGAGAATCCAGACATACCAATCCTCCCGATTCAGGCGTGAGACTACTGATTTCAGTGCTAGTCTTCCGCCTCCCGATTCCTGCAAGGAAAAACCCGGGGGCATATTACCAACAACTAGCGATCATTTTTGTCTCTAACTTGTTTAGAGACAAAAATTATCGCCGCACATCGGCGAATTTTATCGCAGATAAACCTTGCTATTAGCAAGGTTTATCGCAAATGCGATAAAAAACGGCCTCAATGCATGAATATCGCTGAAAAGTCAGCGATATTCATGCATTATCCAGCAAATGCTCTTAGCCATGTTATCCACCTTCCATTGGATAACATGGCTAAAAACTGCTCTGTGCGTGAGCTTTTTTTTTTTTTTTGCTGCGTGACGTTTGTTAACGTTCGATTCGATGGAAATCAGGAAGTGTTGACCACCATTTTGTCACTGCGAGTAAATATTTTGTTATAAATGAATCCTTATTGATAAACATTGTCTGCGCCATCTTGCCTTTTTGTCCAATGCCACAATTTTGTTGTGCACGGCAGCCATTTTAGATGCCTTGACCAGACCCACTCTCTGAACGCCGTCGATTCTCAGCACGGCTCCCCACCCTCGCAAGCATCTCCCCCACGCACTGGTCACCCCCGCTCTCTCTCTCATGCATCGGCCATATACTTCCCCCCATCTGCGCTGCTCTTCCCTGAGAATCACACTCTGTGCCCGCCCGACACCTCCCTTTCACCCTATTCACTACCGCACCCTCTGACACTCCTCTTCCTCTGTGTCCGATTGTCCAGGCCGGACCCAGGCTATCACCTAGCCCTGCGGATGTAGTTTATGGCCCCAGCTGTAGAGAATCCAGACATGCCAACCCTCCCGATTCAGGCGTGAGACTACTGATTTCAGTGCTAGTCTTCCGCCTCCCGATTCCTGCAAGGAAAAACCCGGGGGCATATTACCAACAACTAGCGATAATTTTTGTCTCTAACTTGTTTAGAGACAAAAATTATCGCCGCACATCGGCGAATTTTATCGCAATTTATCGCAAATGCGATAAAAAACGGCCGCAATGCATGAATATCGCTGAAAAGTCAGCGATATTCATGCATTATCCAGCAAATGCTCTTAGCCATGTTATCCACCTTCCATTGGATAACATGGCTAAAAACTGCTCTGTGCGTGAACTTTTTTTTTTTTTGCTGCGTGACGTCTGTTAATGTTCGATTCGATGGAATTCAGGAAGTGTTGACCACCATTTTGTCACTGCGAGTAAATATTTTGTTATAAATGAATCCTTATTGATAAACATTGTCTGCGCCATCTTGCCTTTTTGTCCAATGCCACAATTTTGTCGTGCACGGCAGTCATTTTAGATGCCTTGACCAGACCCACTCTCTGCACGCCGTCGATTCTCAGCACGGCTCCCCACCCTCGCAAGCATCTCCCCCACGCACTGGTCACCCCCGCTCTCTCTCTCATGCATGGGCCATATACTTCCCCCCATCTGCGCTGCTCTTCCCTGAGAATCACACCCTGTGCCCGCCCGACAGCTCCCTTTCACCCTATTCACTACCGCACCCTCTGACACTCCTCTTCCTCTGTGTCCGATTGTCCAGGCCGGACCCAGGCTATCACCTAGCCCTGCGGATGTAGTTTATGGCCCCAGCTGTAGAGAATCCAGACATACCAATCCTCCCGATTCAGGCGTGAGACTACTGATTTCAGTGCTAGTCTTCCGCCTCCCGATTCCTGCAAGGAAAAACCCGGGGGCATATTACCAACAACTAGCGATAATTTTTGTCTCTAACTTGTTTAGAGACAAAAATTATCGCCGCACATCGGCGAATTTTATCGCAGATAAACGTTGCTATTAGCAAGGTTTATCGCAAATGCAATAAAAAAACGGCCGCAATGCATGAATATCGCTGAAAAGTCAGCGATATTCATGCATTATCCAGCAAATGCTCTTAGCCATGTTATCCACCTTCCATTGGATAACATGGCTAAAAACTGCTCAGGGCAGGTGTTAGCTTTTGGAGATATTCGCGCTTAGCGCGAATATCTCCAAAAGTTGGTAATAGGAGATAGCGATGGTTAGGGACTGTTTCCAGTCGCTAACATCTTGGCATGCCCACTTTGCATTTCATTAGTGATAAATATCACTGACATGCAAAGCGGGGCCCAAGATGGTCGCTATCTCCTTTTAGCTGTCACTAACTGGTGTTAGCGACAGCTTGGTAATAGGGAGATAATTTTATCTCCTTTTTTTTGGCTTTTAAAGCCAAAAAAGCGGAAATAAACCCCCTTGATAATATGCCCCACGATTCCTCGGGGGTTTCAGCTGACAGGGCTTGGTATTGTGTTACGTGCTAATTCTTCCAGGAAACGTCAGAGGGTCGATGCAGGGGTTCTAGAAGGGGTGATAAACCATTTAAGCCTCATGAACAAGCGCATGGTCTTTTAAAGATTTGTGAAGTACTCGGGGCGGCGGTGTGTGTGTGTGCCCTCTTTCAGGAGCGGGCGGGGGGGCACTGCCAGCAACTTGCCAGGCCAGGCAGTGTTCAACACGTGCATCACCCTTTCTCTGCCTGCTATTGCGCTCCATGCTTCGGAAAGGTAAGAAAAAGAACGTGCATTTGAGTTTGAAATGTCCGATCCTGTAGCAGTACACTTGCAAAGCCCACACATGACAATAACCCGATTCAAGGCCCCATTCACCCGATTTTTAAAAAAAATATAGTACTCCAAGAAAGTTGGATTATAAAACTTTATTAACTTTTAAATATAACGAACGCAACAAAAACTGTCAATATATTTAAACATTTTTTGATAACAAAAAACAACAATGGTCAGAAGCTGTCTTTTGTGCGAATAGTCCCAAGGCAGCACAACGTGCTGAGTTGTGGAAGGCACCCAGGTGAGAACCATCCCTTCTTTAAACCCCATGGTGACCAACTATATTTTCAATGAGTGCTATGTCCCAGGTTTTACATAAAGTAGTGTTTACCTAGAGTGGTGCTGTGTAGGACACTCTGAATGGAAATTAACCAGAACTATAACGATAACAACAACAACAACAATAATATAACTTTTATGCCCAAATTATGCAAACATTTAGCTAATCTGCTAAAGGGGGGAGTCGCCATTTCTTTACAATAATCAATAATGAAAAATCAACATCAATAGGGTTGTCCGTATTCCCGATGCAGCACTATAGTGCAACATACACAGCACCTGGGGTGTCAAGAGTGAACAGGTCCTAGCTGCTTAACCAATGACTGACAAATGCTATATTAAACACTTACTATGTATAATACTTGCGTTCACAATAGTTTTACTTTACAAAACAGAACAAAAGATGTCCCCTGTAAGTAAACCCATATTAGCTGTTTCAGTTATTGAACATCCTAAGGTTTTATGACATGGGGAACAGTGGTGATATCCTGGGCCACCCATCCGTAGCCTCTCTAATCTCCATTACAATGTGTTTCTTGCTAAAATTAACCAGAACTATAACCATAACAATAACAACAACAATAATATAACTTTAACGTCCAAATTACGCAAAGATTTAGCTAATCTGGTAAAGGGGGGGAGTCGCCATTTCTTTGGATAATTTATTCATCCATTCGTAACCTCTCTAATCTCCATTACAATATGTTTCTTGCTGTCGCTAGCTGATGAAAAAACTAAAGTGATAACTTCCTCATCCTTATTTTGTCTTTCTTTGTTCCTTAAGATGTTATCTGTGTCAAATGCTGATGCGTTAGGGATTTCCTTGTGTTTCTTAATAGCATTGGTGTCTGCACACTTCTTTGTCAATTCTGTGAACATGATAACTGCTTCATAAACAGACGATATCCTTGTTAAGTCATTAGTGTTAAGTGTGTCTGAAACTACAGTGCCCTTCTGTTTTTCTTTCTTCAGGCTCTACAGAGTTTTGTGTGTTGTTCTTTTGAGCGACAATTATTCCAGAGGTTTCAGGTTCACTTGTTTTGTCCTGCAGTGAGTTAACAGCTTTAGAGACTTCATGTTTATTTGCTATGTCCTGCTGTGCGTCAACTGCTTCAGAGACGTCAGCCTCATTTGTTATGTTTGACTAGATCCTGGACCTGCCCGGCCGCGCCCAAAATGGCGCCGGTGTAAATGGGACTCGTAACTGCTTGTTGTGTACTGGTTGCCCAACCTTGATATCACGAGATACGTATGCAGTTTTGAAGCACATGGCGGAGGTTCGTCTGCTGTAGTGGGGCGCCCCTTTATCGTTTCAGTCGCCATTCCGCCCGCTTTTGCTACACTGTGCCTTTTCCGCCATTCAGCTGTTTACCGCCCGCTCTTACGGCTACAGCGTCTCGCTCACCATGTAGTTGAGTTGCTCCCACTCTTGCGGTGCAGCGATAGGCGGCTGCCATAGGACTCTTAAAATGGCGGCCGGCTCTTCGGATTTGGGCCTGGTCCAGTAAAATGGCCCTGGGACACCTTGGAACTCGGACGCTTGTCTGCCAGGGCTTGGGTCCCATTCTTGAAAGCGTCCCCTCAGCCTTGAAGATTGTACAAAAGTCTTGGGGACCCTCGACTCCCGCAGGCTTCCGGTGGGGAGCGGCTGCCATGATTGCTTGCGGAATGGCCACGACGGAGCTACGAGATGGTGGTGCTCTCATGGTGATGCCAGCTTCAGTCTGAAACATCCAGAAACAAGGTGGGGCTTTCATCGTTTGGGAAAAAAAATGTTTTAATCCAATGAAAAGTGTTATTTTTAGGTCACATGACCTAGTCTTACATCATTAGGAAAACAAAAGTAAAATGAACCAACGAAAAGTTTTATTAACAAGTCACATGACCTGTTATGCTTACGTTACGCGCTGCGCGGCGCGCTCTGGATCGTTTCCGGGAAGCTGCGCCTTGCGCACCGGAGCACTTCCGGGTGCGCTAACGCGGCGCGTCATATGACGCATTACGCGACAACGCAGGTCCAGAATATAGTCAAAATGTCTTCACCAACCAGCGGTCGGAATACAACCGGTTTTAGCAGTCCAAAAAGTTCTGTTAAATCTTAAGAGCGGGAAAATCTGAAACCATCGTTCTACAAACTCTCAACGCTTGCTATCAGTGCATGAGTTTCATGCTCGATCGATTGAGCTAGCCGGATCGGGCAACAAAAAGTATAAAATAGTTATGTAAGTAGTTATTTAATAAAATGTTTTACCCTGTTTCTTTGCTGGTGTGTTGTCTATATTTATAATATTTGGATAGGGTTTGTCGTTATTTTGGGCGGGGTGGGTGACGGAGCCGAGCTGTCTTGCAGCCCTCATGGTGTGGAGCTCAGTTCATTTCACTATTTTCGTATTTCTCATGAAGGGTTGTTCCTAATGTGTGTATTTTAGCGAGGTCAAAAAGAGATCCAATTAGTGGTCTACTGATTTTGCACGATTACTTTTATTTTTTTACACGATTTTTCACTATCTGCAAAGACTAAACAGAGTATTGCGACTTTGTGCTTGTTTGTAAATAGAGAATGATCCAAAGAGAACCAATTCTAAAACAGTAAATGCTTGGATAACAATCAATCAAATGGAGAGACAAGCAGGTACGACGGATTACAACGGGGGTAAAGGTCTGCGTTAACTACCCTTCACTATCTGCAAAGAGAGAGTACTACTAAGAGAAAAGAGGGGAGTGGGGGGGGGGAATCGTTCAAAGCACATGAGCGTGCATAAACACGAAAACGTTTTTACCTATCACGTACTTGACATTTGACAGCTTTTGATATTTGCTATTAAAAAACCATTGAAATTCACAGAAAAAACCATAGGTTATAGTCCATATATAGTTAGGAATTTGCATTTACAAAACCTTGAAAATTCAATGAAAAAACCATTGGTTATAGAACATATATAGTTAGGAATTTGCATTTACAAAACCTTATTTTACTCGCATAAAACCATTGAAATTCCATATATAGTTAGATGCGCTAACTATATATCGCGCACCCGCAATCCACTGCTGATGATGTCACATATTACATCATTCATGACATGGTCAGTGACATCACTGATGACATCACTGATAACAACTCAAATGACATCACTGATGACATCTCATTTGACATCAATGATCACATCACTGATGACAACTCAAATGACATCACTGATGACATCTCATTTGACATCACTGATCACATCACTGATGACATCACTCATGTGATAATACAATGAACCTCTTCAGACTCTAATATAACCTTACATACACTCAGTATAAACAGACACTCACAGACTGTCACTCATCCATGGAGTTACTCACACACCTAGTCAGTCATGCAAAGAATCAATCACACCTCAATTTCCTCAACTATACAGTTATACACACCTTACTTATTCAAACATATTCTAACACATATTTACTCTCTTATACAATCCCTGATACAAGCTCACAGTGATCCATACAGCCACTCACACATTCACTGGCTCTTATCCACAGTTATTTATATATGTCAACTCTCACATGTATTGTGTTTTACATATGTACTTACTAGCACATGTAGCACTGAGATATCCATTCACTCACCAACACACCCATGCACAGTCAACCGCCCATATAGCTGTTTCCACATGCACTCTTGAACTCATACACCTAGTGAATCAACTGCTTACACATCTATGCACAGAGTCACACACCTCCCAGCCACCCACACACACACTCAGCCTCCCATTCAAATACTTGGGCAACCAATCAATAACCCATATAGCCACTCTTATAGCTACTGATCAACACATGCAGCAGCTTACACAACAACAGACATACTGATGCACAAATTAAGACAGTTTAGTCACTAACCCATGCACTCAGTGAGACACATTTAATCACTCTTTCATACAGTCAGTCATGCACCTACTAAATTCTTCATCCAGACACTTATACATCCACTCATTCTTCAATATGTAAAACATATTTAAACTTTACAGAAACATACAGTCACTGGATGTTGTCATCAGTGATGTCATCAGTGATGTCACTGACCATGTCATGAATGATGTAATATGTGACATCATCAGCAGTGGATTGCGGGTGCGCGATATATAGTTAGCTCATCTAACTATATATGGAATTTCAATGGTTTTATGCGAGTAAAATAAGGTTTTGTAAATGCAAATTCCTAACTATATATGTTCTATAACCAATGGTTTTTTCATTGAATTTTCAAGGTTTTGTAAATGCAAATTCCTAACTATATATGGACTATAACCTATGTTTTTTTCTGTGAATATATATATATATATATATATATATATATATATATATATATATATATATTACCTACTGGCGGTCGCCAGTAGGTAGTTATAGTTAGGATAATTTTCAATGTTAAATCTCAACATTCTATTTTGAATAACTTTGGCGCCGGTTGACGAATCTGCCTGAAATTTTCAGGAAAATGGTCTCATGGCGGTCCGGTCCTTCCCTGAAAGTTTGGGGGGGATTCGTCAAGCGGGGGCCGAGATAAAAGGGGGGTCCCAAAACGCGTTTTCCCCATGTTAATTTCCATAGGGCGGTCGATTTCACTTTTAGCCCGAACGGCTGAATGGATTTCCACCAAACTTGGCAAAATTGTAGGGACTGGTAGCCCGATGTGCCTTTGCTATGTCTCAAGATATGTGCTCCAGTGGATTTTGAGTAATTTAGGTTCAAAAAAATATATATATCTATAGCCGCGCTCCCGTGCGCGCACGGGAGTGCGCTCCAGGCGCGACACGCGACTTGCGCGCAGGAAGCTGATTGGATCTCAGTTGTCTGTAAACATTCTAAACAGTGCGGAGCGGCCGCCATCTTGTGTCTCGGTAAAATCGAGACACAAGGAGTTTGAAAATAAAAGGGGCAAATGACCATAAGGGGGTAGAGTAGACCCCCTCTGACCCCCTAGGTTTGATGTAGGGACTAAAATAGGGTCCTGCAGGGCATTAAAATTTTTTTTTCGTTTTGCGCGGGGATAGCCGCGCTCCCGTGCGCGCACGGGAGTGCGCTCCAGGCGCGACACGCGACTTGCGCGCAGGAAGCTGATTGGATCATAAGGGGGAAGAGTAGACCCCCTCTGACCCCCTAAATCCAGGACTATATTTATGAAGGCCTTGCGCTGTTAGTTTTGCGCTTCCTGTGCGTCAATTTTTGTGACGCACCAGCGGTGTAAAAAAATGCGCATTGTTATGCAATATTTAAAAAGTGACGCATCTATCTAGATGCGTCACTTTTTAAATATAGTGCAACGAGGTACATTTTATTACACTGCTGGTGTTATGCGTCACTTTTCTGTGCGCACTCCTTATGACGTTCCAGATGTGTCATATTTAATGTATGACGAATCATGTTGCAGATACAATATGGCGCAGAGTTTTAAAAAGTGACCCATGTACCTAGATGCGTCACTTTTTAAAAATAGCGTCAGGTATAATGTATGCAGAGGGGGTGTTCTCCCGCAAAAAGCTTTGTAATAGCGACGCAGTGAAATCTTTGAGATTTCACTGCGTCAGTTTTAGGATGCTGTTGCGTCAAAATCTTGTGTCTGCTTTACAGCAGGTGTTAGACTGAGGCAAGACCTTTCATATGCTGCTTTCCCCATTTGAAAGGACACATTACTGGAGTTGCGTCACTTTTGTGACGCACTCCAGCAATGCGTTACTTGGAATGTCATAAGGAGTGCGCACAGAAAAGTGACGCATTGCACCAGTAGTGTAAAAAAATGTGTTGCGTTGCGTTATATTTAAAAAGTGAGGTATCTAGGTAGATGGGTCACTTTTTAAAATCAAGCGCCACATTATATCTGCGTGAGGTATAATGCATGCAGAGGGGGTGTTCCCCCACAAAAAGCTTTGTAATAGCGACGCAGTGAAATGTTTGAGATTTCACTGCGTCACTTTTAGGATGCTGTTGCATCCTTTAAATATAGTGCAACGAGGCACATTTTATTACACTGCTGGTGTGATGCGTCACTTTTCTGTACACAGTCCTTATGACATTCCAGATGTGTCATATTTAATGTATGACGAATCATATTGCAAGGAGTTACAGATACGTCAGTATTTCTGACATATGTGTAAACATAAAAGTGATGCGAGGCCGGCGCAAAATTTTGACGCAATAGCATCCTAAAAGTGACGCAGGGAAATCTCATAGATTTCAGTACGTTGTTATTACCAAGCTTTTTGCGAGGGATTGCCCCCTCTGCATACATTATACCTGATGCAGATACAATATGGCGCAGAGTTTTAAAAAGTGACCCATGTACCTACATGCGTCACTTTTTAAAAAATAGTGTCAGGTATAATGCATGCAGAGGGGGTGTTCCTTGCAAAAAGCTTGGTAATAATGACGCAGTGCGTCACTTTTAGGATGCAGTTGCGCCAAAATCTTGCGCCTGCTTCACAGCAAACCTTTCACATGGTGCTTTTTCCATGTGAAAGGACACATTACTGGAGTTGCGTCACTTTTGTGACGCACTCCTGCAATGCGTTACTTTTGTGTTTAGAGATATGTCAGAAATACTGACATATCTGTAACTCCTTGCGAATTGATTAGTCATATATTAAATATGACATATGTGGAATGTCATAAGGAGTGCGTCCAGATAAGTGACGCATCGCTATTTTCACGTAGCGATGCGTCACTTTTCAGAAATGAGGCCTCCAGTTTATTCACTGTGTCATAAATTTCTTTTCTAACACTCACCTTCTTTCAGTCCTCCTACTTCACTTCCTTTCACCTCTCATACCTTTCTGTTCTTTCTTACTCATTCTCCTTTCAATTATCAATGCACTATATTTCACTTACTCTTCATTTTTTAAGATTATAGCTCTTTGATGAGAATTGGAGGTAGTTCTGAAAAGAACTTTTGGTTTTCTTCTTTTAACTGAAGAGGAACAAAAACAGGGAATAGAAACTGCTCAACAGGAGCAAAAAGAAAAGAAAAAAATTAGGGGTGGGAAGGGCAGTGATGGTTCTCTAATGCCCGAACCATGAGCAGGACACTTTGCTCCCCATAGGTGAGGAGTTGATTGCAGTATCTGCATCTGACGACCCCATGGTTGAATGCAGGTTGGATGTTTGCTACCTGCCCCTGAGATTGATCTCTTCCGGAAGAAGTTGCTCCTCCTGTTGATGTAGAGGCCCCATCTCTAGGAACCTCCTGTGCCAGAGCCCTGACACTTTCCCGGGCCAAATTCTGGGGGTGCCTGGTCTCCACATGTCGGATCATCGTAAAGTTCCCAAAAGAGTACTTTTTTGGGGGGTTACCCCGTGACAGGACCTTTTTGCAGATCCTGCACTCTACTTTTGGTGCATTCACCTTCTTCTGGTCTGCTGGGAATTTAAAGAATTTCCAAATGAAATGTCCCTTCACCTTTGGGGTAGGTGGCTCTTCATCAATGAAGTCATCTTCACTGCTGGATGATCTGGCAGCCATGATGAATCCAGGAATATGGAGCAGCAAAAAAGGCAGGTCTTTCAGTCACAAAAGTGAAAGAAGAAGTGAAGGAAATGGGTGGGGATTTCATTCATTGTAACAAAAAACTGTTAGCAACCAATGAAAAGTGTTATTTTAGGGTCACATGACCTGACGCGCTTACGATGCGCGCTCGGGTGCACTTCCGGGTGCGTTTACGCAGCGCGATCGTAGGCGCTTCCGGGGCGCACACGTGGCGCGATCGTAGGCGCTTTTGCGTGCGTTTAGGCGCCGCGCACGTATGCGCTTCCGAGGGCACGTACGTTGCGCGCCGAAGTGACGTCATCAATCTTTAATAGAAATGCATAATCATTTTCCATATTAAAAAAAACAAATTTTATTTGTATGGTACGAAATGTTTTGCATTATTATTAACTTTTCATTCATATTTTTTTTTCACGAACGACAGTTGCGCTCTGGGTGCGCTTTCAGATGAGCGCTCGGAGAAGCTTACAGGAGAGCTTAGCTGAAAGCTTCCCCGAGCGCGCACCCAGAGCGCAAAAAAAAAAAATTATAAAAAAAATGAATACTTAAAAAAAACAGCAAATTGTAAAAAAAAAAAAGGTTAGAAACTCGATATACAAAGGAATTAGCATTTAAAAAACCTATGAAATACACTGAAAAAACCATAGGTTTCACACCAGTTATAGTTAGGAATTAGCATTTAAAAAACCTTTGAAATTCACTGAAAAAACCATAGGTTTCACACCAGTTATAGTTAGGAATTAGCATTTAAAAAACCTTTGAAATTCACTGAAAAAACCATAGGTTTCACACCAGTTATAGTTAGGAATTAGCATTTAAAAAACCTATTAAATTCACTGAAAAAACCATAGGTTTCACACCAGTTATAGTTAGCTGGAAATTTTACTGATATAAAACCATTGAAATTCCCACGTTATAGTTAGTCGGACTCACTATAACTTGCGCGTGCAATGCACTGCTGATGACGTCACATATTACATCACTCATGACATGGTCAGTGACATCACTCATGACATCACTGATGACACCATCCTTGTGACATAGTGACAGACCTCCTCTCAGTGTAAAGTAACCCTTGAGACACATATTTAAAAATAGAAACTGAAATTTTTAAAAAATGGACATACCTATATCAGTTACAACAAGCAATTCTGTACTTCCACTATCTATATACTCATCCACTCATTCACCAACAGTTCTATATAGTCACTCATACATATACTCACTCATCATATGAAGAGATACACCTATACATTCTGTTACACACCGACATTCATCCAAAAGTTACTCACACACATATTCACACGTGCAAATAAACTATTGAACAACCATTTATTTGAAAATAGAGTTATACACACACTTCCACCTTACTTCTATTGAAAATTACACATATTTATTCTCTTAAACAATCACTTATAGAAACACATACTTATTTAAACAGGAAATCTTACAATCTCTTACTCTCACATATACTCAGTTATATACATCAATATTCATATATACTAGATTAAAACATATGTAGTTACTGATAAAGACACTAGTGAGACAGTCATTCACTCACTAACAAACACATATAGACACTCATCCACCCATACAGTCCTGTACATATGCTGTCTTCAAAACACATACAAACAAAGAGTCAGTCACTCATGCATCTATGTGCTAAGTAATACCTCCACCAAACCATATAGACACTCATACTAATACTAATAAAAATATCAAATAACCCATATACATACGCATGTAGCTACTTATCAACACATGTAGTCACTTATACACAAAGTGAAACACTAATATATGTATTTAAATATTTAAACATAACTCACTAATATTTATTTTTCAGAAAGACACATATTCACTGGATGGTGTCATCAGTGATGTCATGAGTGATGTCACTGACCATGTCATGAGTGACGTCATCAGCAGTGCATTGCACGCGCAAGTTATAGTGAGTCCGACTAACTATAACGTGGGAATTTCAATGGTTTTATATCAGTAAAATTTCCAGCTAACTATAACTGGTGTGAAACCTATGGTTTTTTCAGTGAATATATATATATATATATATATATATATATATATATATTCAATGAAAAAACCATAGGTTATAGTCCATATATAGTTAGGAATTTGCATTTACAAAACCTTGAAAATTCAATGAAAAAACCATTGGTTATAGAACATATATAGTTAGGAATTTGCATTTACAAAACCTTATTTTACTCGCATAAAACCATTGAAATTCCATATATAGTTAGATGCGCTAACTATATATCGCGCACCCGCAATCCACTGCTGATGATGTCACATATTACATCATTCATGACATGGTCAGTGACATCACTGATGACATCACTGATGACATCTCAAATGACATCACTGATGACATCACTGATGACATATCAAATTTCATCACTGATGATATCATTCATGTGATAATACGATGAACCTCTTCAGACTCTAATATAACCTTAGATACAATCAGTGTAAACAGACACTCACAGACTGTCACTCATTCATGGAGTTACTCACACAACTAGTCAGTCATGCAAACAATCAATCACACCTCCATTTCCTCAACTATACAGTTATACAAATTTTACTTATTCAAACATATACTAACACATATTTTCTCTCTTATACAATCACTGATACAAGTTGTCAATGATCCATGCAACCACTGACACATTCACTAGCTCTTATACAGTTATTTATATATGTCAACTCTCACATGTACTGTGTTTTACATATGTACTTACTTTGACATGTAGCACTGAGATATCCATTCACTCACCAATACACTCATGCACACAGTTAACCACCCATACAGCTGTTTCCACATGCAATTTTGAACCCATAAATCTAGTGAATCAGCTGTTCACACATCTATGCACAGAGTCACACACCTCCCAGCCACTCACACACATACTCAGTCTCCCATACAAATACTTGGGCAACCAATCAATAACCCATATAGTTACTCATGTAGCTACTGATCAACACATGCAGCAGTTTACAGAACAACATATATAATGATGCACAAATTAATACAGTTTAATCACTAACCCATGCACTCAGTGAGACACATTTAATCACTCCCTCATACAATCAGTCATGCACCTACTAAATCCTTCATTCAGACATTTATACATCCACTCATTCTTCAATATGTGAGACATATTTTAACTTTACAGAAACATACAGTCACTGGATGTTGTCATCAGTGATGTCATCAGTGATGTCATTTGAGATGTCATCAGTGATGTCATCAGTGATGTCACTGACCATGTCATGAATGATGTAATATGTGACATCATCAGCAGTGGATTGCGGGTGCGCGATATATAGTTAGCGCATCTAACTATATATGGAATTTCAATGGTTTTATGCGAGTAAAATAAGGTTTTGTAAATGCAAATTCCTAACTATATATGTTCTATAACCAATGGTTTTTTCATTGAATTTTCAAGGTTTTGTAAATGCAAATTCCTAACTATATATGGACTATAACCTATGGTTTTTTCATTGAATTTCAATGGTTTTTTGAAAGCTAATATCTGTAGCTGTAAAATCTATTCTTTTTTAAATCTTTCAATATATTTTAGATGTTTTTAATACATGTTTTTAAAAAATATTTTTTTGTTCCGCTCCCAGTTCGCGAACCGGTCAGCTTTCCGTTAGCTCATTTTAAAGCCGCTCCTAGTCCGCGAACCGGTAAACGTTCTTTCAGCGTACCTGTTACGTTAGAATGACGTTTTGCGTTGTTGCGTAATACGTCATCGGACGCGCCAAGTTAGCGGACCCGGAAGCGGACTAAAAGCGGCGCAAAGCGCGAAACGTAAACACACCAGGTCATGTGACTCGGTAATAACACTTTTCATTGGTTCATTTCACTTTTGGTTTCCTAATGATGTAATACTAGGTCATGTGATCTAAAATTAACACTTTTCATTGGTTTAGAACTTTGGCTTTTCCCAAATGATGAAAACCCCTCCTTCTTTCCTCACTCTGACTTTCATCTTGGTGAGAGAAAGACCTTTGTACAATCCAGAGAAATGGCTTCTGTTGTTGCTTCTGGTAGTGTTCCCCCACCACCACCTCCAGTACCTGAATATTTGCCAGAGGAGCCCAGGAGGTACAACAGGAAGGAAAATTTCATTTGGCAATTTTTTTAATTTCCACCAGGGCAAAAGAAAGTGAACGCCAGGTATGTCTTTTGCCGTATCTGTGATGATCGTCTTTCTAGAGGCACGGACAAAAAATATAGTTATGGGAATTTCACTATGCACAGGCACATGAGCAGGTGGCACCCAAATAACTATAGTGCTGCTCAGCTTCGGGACGAACAACAGAATTCCCCAGCAATAGCCAGAAGATCGGTCGTGCCAGAAGTTTCGGGACCTGAAGCAAGGGAGTTGATCCCAAATATTCAAATGGACATGGGGGAAGTGAAACAAGTTTGTGTGAGGTGCAATCAAATATTATGCTACCGCGAGAGTAGCATAACTCTTATAATAAGAGCCATCAAAAATCATGTATGTCCAAAACGCCCCCAAAAATAAATTCTTCTTTTTTTTGTTGCTCCTGTTGAGCCCTCTTCGATGAATCATTTTTGTTTCCCCCCTACCCCCCAAAAAATAAAAAAAAATACAAAATGTTCAGAAAAAAACAAAAAAATATAAAAAATGTTCAAAAAATAAAAAATAAAAAATAAAACAACAAAAACAAAAAAAAAGTTCTTTTCAGAACTACCTCCCCATTATTAAAAAAAATTGGTAGAATTCTTTGAACTCTGCCAAGCTCTATTTCTATTAGTTCGCTCCCAGTTCGCACTCCGGTACGCGAACCAGGAGCGAACCAAAAAAAAAATTTTTTAAAAAAGAACAGTAAGTATAAGGAAAGGAAACAGACAGTTATGTTACAAAAAAGACAGCTATAGGAAGTAAAGAAAAGATACTGTTACCCGCAATTCACTTCTGATCATGTCATATATTACATAATTTTTGACATGGTCAGTGACATCATCAGCAGTGGATTGCGAGTAACAGTTTTTTTTGTTCACTTCCTATAGCTGTCTTTCTTGTAACATAAACGTCTTTTCCTATCCTTATACTTACTGTTCTTGTTTTAAAAATTTTTGGAGATCATTCAGAAACAGTAACATTAATAGAGACAGAATTAGTGAATAATAATGACGAAGTATGAGAAGAGAGGGAGTGAGAAAAATACTGGAAGGAGTAGAAAAATTAAGTAATAGAGAAAGGAATGAGAGAAGTAGCAAACACAGGAAAGTAAAGATTAAAGAAATGAAGCAGTAGAACTAATAGATGTTAAATGTGATAGATTAAATGATTGATTGAGGGTGACGATAAGGTGTGTCCTCTCTAAAAGTTTGTTTAAGGTGAACCGTACTCTGGGTTGCATATCAAATTTATGCTTGTTGAAGAATACAGAGGAGATAATAGAGGTGAAGACCTACCATTGTAGTAAAACATGCCCACTTATTACATCATTCATAACATAGTCAGTGACATCATCAGCAGTGGAATGCGGGTTATAAAAGTAGAAAACATTTACCTTATAATTCTTGATAACTTTTAAAGAAAATTTTTCATATATTCAATCTGTAAATGAGAGAACAAACATTTCCAAAAATATTAAAACATGTATTTAAAAATTAGAAAAAAGAAGGGAAAAGGTTCAAGAAGAAACAGTTTTTAAACAACTTTGACACTTACAGAAACCTCTACTTCTCTACGACCCGTACACAATCCTAAAGATATTTATTTTAAACAAACAGTATCTTCATGCTGATGAAATGAGGCCTATTTTGAAACATGATGCTTCTTTTGCATTGCTTATGTCTCACAATAGTGATGCAATAACAGCGCAAAAGAGATGTAAAACCATCATAAAATTGTGTCTAACATTTTAAATGATTGTTTCAGGATGCAAATAAGATGTGTGCTTTCAAGAGCTTTCTTAGAGGTGAGGCCTATTTCTTTTTTTTTTAAAAAACAGTACCCAGAAGTACAGCACTGTAAGCATTAGAATTGACACTTACAGAAGACTCACTTTTTCCATATCTACCTCACATTTCTAAATGTATATCATAAGTACAAAAAGCAGAACATTAATTATACATGTTAAATGGTTTATTTTTGCTGTTCTCAGAATGTATCAAATTTCACTTAAATCAGTGATTTGAAGGTATTCATCATGTAACAGCGGGGAAAAAAAAACACAATCAAAATGATTGTGTTTAAAAAACCCATACAACATAAGAATTCTGAATTCAAAACTCCTTAAAATTAACTTACTTTCAATAACGTCAAAGGATCTCCTATGAACAGCATCCACTCTGTTGTGCTATAAATATTTTCAGCCCGGCACTTTCTGAAAGAAAACCTCCATCATTTCGAAAAATATGTTACATACAAAAAAAGACTTCTCACATTCTATCACATGTTTCCACTAGGCCAAATCATGTTGCAGCGATTCGCAAATCTTGTAATTCTTCAAATCAAATCCCGTCATTTTCTATTTTCGCATCTTTCAAAAAGAAAACATTTGAGAATATTTTCACAATCCTGGACTACTAATATCTTACTCTTCTTTGTCACTCATGTTCTCCTTTTCCTATGACACTGATACTGCTTACTATGAAGCAGACTTACTTGCATCAGGTTTATATAGTTGGATTTTAAAATTGACATTATAAATAAAAGTTTTGGACCAATAATCTAGACAGCATTGCAGACTTACATTCCCTCTACTTGATGAACAATTTCCAATTCCTCACAGGAAATCCCAAAAAACTTTCTTTAAAATTTTGGTTTTAAAAACACCAGGTAAGAATTTTTAAGGTCAAACGGCAATTTTTTTTTGAAAGTTACAACAGAATCATTGCAGAATGACCAGCCGTTTCGAGACTTTAAGTAAGCTGTATAATGTCCTGATGTTGTTGAAGGACCATCGTGATAGATAATTGCTACAGTTACAAAAGTCTTCCCTGACATTGACAGCTGAGAAGCCACAATTTTTTTTATTAAAGTTGACAATTTTGATCCATCAGGCTTACATTGTTGGATCATTAAAATGACATACTGGCCATATCTACGTATAAATAATGTTGACATCATATCACATTTACATTGGCTACACTCCATGTTGTGATCCGCTGCATTTACTAGCTTATTAAAGGACACTGATTTACTGTCTGGCAAAGTTAAATATATAAATCTTTCTGAGTCTACACTAGTAGTACTTGATACCATACAGTTCTCGCAGTCATGCTGCCATTGATAAGAAAGCCCAAACAGGTGATCTACATCTACACCCTCATCTTGCAATATATCAAGCATATACATTAAAAACTCCTGACAATCTTGCTGATTATTTTCAGAGAAGTCTGTTTGACCTGAACATTCATCTAACAGATAACGAACTTCAGACACACTTTCTACTTTTGTTCGATCAGTGCTACATTTCTCGAAAACAGAATTCAACAAACAGCATAAAATTTGTTCTGAATTCAACAGAATCTGTTCTTTTAAACTCTCTAGTGAAAAGAGAACATTAACCACTACATTTGCATAGCAGTTGACACCAGAACTGTTTTCAAATTGAAAACCGACAACATCTTCAACAGAATCCACTTTCTTTCTGCTAACAATTTTCGGTTCATTGACTTTTGGTCTTTTTGCTACAACCTCCCTACTATTACTGATATTTCTACGTTTCCGGCCTACCACACGTTTCTCAAACAAAGGATATTGAGGCAAATGTGGCGCATACTCTCTTCTTAACCTATTGTATTCCTTAACACAATCTAGATCCGCACAAATGTTTGTGACATCACAGTCAATCAAGTACAATCCCGATAAAGTTCTAACTCGTGACAATGCCACATATGCCATACCCTCCTTGAACACAGAACTGCCAATATTCACCAATGCACTGTCTACACTTAAACCTTGCGATTTATGGATTGTCACCGCATATGCCAAGCAAACAGGAAACTGTTTACGGCGAACATATAAGTCTTTAACAAGCAAAAACCTAGCAGAACAACGACCAATTTGCTGTACTTCCTCAATGCCATCAAATTTAATTCTTAAAAATTCTATTCCATCTCTATTTCTGTATTTCTCAAAATCGACAACATTACCCATTGATCCATTTACCAGACCTCTTTCTACATGTAAATTCCTTCTCAAAATGATTCGGCAATTTAAACACACATTCAAAGTCTTTTCAAAACCCGCTGTTTTAGATATAGTCTTCTCTAATGAATCCAATTTTGATTTCAAATTCTCTGACAAAATAATTGTTGATCCCATATGCTCTAGTTTGTCGATAGCTTCAAGTTTCACAATCTCTTGCTTTTCTAAATTCAACATTTTGTTGTTGAAGATGGCACATTCTGCAAGAGTTGGCATCAAACATATCCCGGATTTCTTCTCAGTAATTTTCTTAAAAATATTCTCAGGCACAATCTCTTGTTTGGGATATAAATTGGACAGTAATCGTGCATTTAAAGCTTCTTTCCCATGCTCGGTCACTTTTCCAATTCTAATATCTTGTAGAATATTCTTGTAATCTTCATCCTTTGCTTGACGCATATTTTCATGCAGTTCAGCATAATTGAAGTTTAACCATATATTGACGTTGCCAATGCTCCCTAGGCACTTCCTGATATCTTCATGCGTGAGTATTTTGAACACAGGTTGACCTTTTACTGGTGTCAGCTGCAGAAGTTCTCCGAAAACAATGATGTGTTTGCCACCAAATAACACATCATATTCAGTTTTAAGTAGTTCTTGCATTCTCAAATGCACAAAGGCAAGCATGACATTGGAAACCATGCTTACTTCGTCAATGATAAGTAGTTTCATTTTCCTCAAGACTCTTGAAACTTCACAGCAAGCATCCCCAGATAACTTGTTGTATTGTAATTTGTTGTCATGCTCCACCGGCAGCATCAGTAGACGATGCAAAGTAATACCTTTAATGTTATGTGCTGCCAGTCCAGTAGGAGCGGTGACAACACAAGACAGCGATGACTCAGTCCTTTCCTGCAAATAACAAGAGATTGCTTTAATGAGGAAACTTTTTCCAGTTCCCGCTTCTCCACTCACGTACAGTCGGACAGGCTTCAACGATGTACATGAGCACTCGTTCTTCTCATGACTTAATCCGTGCTCAATTTCCTTGGTAACTTCATCATATATTTTCCTCTGCTCAACGTTGAGTTGTTTTTCCAAGTCTTCTAAGTTAACTGAATCCTCCTGAGCATGTGCCATGGCTCTTTCTACTTCATTCATAGCAGTGGCAGCTTCATTTTCGATAATAGGTCCTCCAAGTGGATCTTGACTCAATGAAACAGAACTCTGACTGTCCTGAGAACTGTCTCTGGCAATCTCGGCTGCAATCGTTGCTTCCTGCTCAATTTCCAAAGTTAGCATTTCTTGATATTTAGAAAAAGCAGGACATTCTATGGACTCCTTGGCTGCATTGAAAGAGTCTTCGTAACAGAGGAAATCTCCAAGCAGTTCCTCTTCTGCACGCCAAGGCTTGAAAAGTTGCAAAAGTGCTAAATAGAAAATCTCCTTTTTTTCTGGAGATTCACCACTCAATTTTCGATGGTTTACTAATTGGCATTTTCTTTGCTTGACCAGGCATCCCTCACTTCCAATTACAGCATACACTCCTTTCTCAATATCTTCTTTGATGTTCCTCTTGAATATATAATTTTGGAGAACCTCATATAGACAAACATTCTCAAGGTGACTGCTTCGATTTGGATAATATGTATCCAACATGTTGGTCTTCAAAATGTCGGTACTGTTTGGTTCCTTTTCTGCCAAATACTCAATTTCCCGGACAGGTTTTAGAACTCGATTTCGCGTTGCAGCAAGACCAAGACTCGCCCAAACGAGACTCCTGGATTTGGCATAGAGACTTGCTGAAGACAATCGATCAGAACATTCGTAAGCTCCGATTTCTCGATGCGACAACATCTTCAGACTGAAACTGTACAACTTCTTGCTGAGGCTCTTTTCATGGGAAATGTCCTCCCACATATCCTTCAGTTCGGTCTTTTCTTTTTTGGTGATGTAAGATGTCACATACCGAGCCACAGCCATACAGTTGTCAGCCACAAACTGTATATCCATGTTAGCATTCCACATGGACAAAATCACTGGGTTGTTGTCATTGATGTACTTGGACTCTTCGTTCCTTTTCAAATTGTATGTATTCTTGGGTGATTTCCTCGTCACATTATGTCGCAGCGAAGACATCAAACTGTTCACTCTTCCTTTAGAAATCACCGGTCGTGGAAAGTTGAAACGACATTTGGTGTAGAACTTGTCCTTGTTTCTGAATTTACGATGACAGTACTTTCCACAACGATGGCTTTGGAAACGTAGAACTTGTTCTCTTAGGCTTTTCTTCTCCGTTGCGTTTGGAACAGCACACGTAGAATACTGTTCTATGAAATTCATCACTAAGTCATCCGGATCTGTTCCAAATTTAGGTGCATCCTTGATCCACAACAACATATGTATATGAGGGGCACCTCTTGCTTGGTACTCCTTTCTCCAGAAGAAATCCAACACCTCTCCAAGAGGTGGATTCTTTTTATTTGTGATGAAAGACATCATAGCTTCAAATCTATGATTGAAGTACCTGCATACATTCACTGGATCCAAAGAACACAGTTCTCCAGGTGTCTTGAATTCAATGTTTTCAATATTTCCATTTGCCTCTCGTAGAAATTCAAGTAAGTCTTCCCAGCCATACTCGGCACAGCTCAGAGTGAGGAACCATGTTGGAGTTCCTAAGTTCCTCAGCATACATTTTAAATCACCATGACGACGGTACCAGTACTCATTAGTACCACGCTGACACGCCATGAGATTAATTAAGTGAGAATCCAAAATACTGTCTTGGACATTGACTTTATGCATAAAGTCACTTGCCGAGATGTTTCGCATCTGTATACCACTTTTTAAAATGTGGTTCACTGCATATGACAGTCCTGACAGATCGCTTTCAAACAAGAGATGAAACAAATAGGGAATGCATTGACGAAACCTAGGATCTTCTGCATACAATCGTAAAGTCCGGTATTCAGACGCAGGAATTTGATGAGGTCGCTCATCATATCTTCCTCCTTGACCTGTGGGAAATAGCTGTGGGAAACACCGAGCTTCCAAACTTTCCTCCCAAACACTAATGGGACTCCCTTTGGCTTGTTTCATTTGAAACAACTCAATTGCTTTCCCCATGACTTCCTTGGAATGCAAAGGATGAACACTATAATGTTCATATATTTCTTCACTATTAGACACCTCTACTTTCTCAATTTGGCCAGCACACAAAACGCTATCCTCTTCATCACTTACTTCCTCTTCTGCAACATATACATTCTTATAGTACTTATTATTTTTCTTCTAATACAAAGTTGCATTTTTCACTTTCCTAACATCCACTAAATCTTGCCATATTTTCTTATTCTTTGTCGGAACCCCATTAACCAAGATAACCAGAGGTTCCTCTTCCACTTTCTCAACTCCAATTGTGTTAATGTTTTTGTTCAAATCTAGAGGCAAATAAACAACTCTTCCCTTTAATCCTCTCTGTAAATCTGCTGGAGGCAACTTCCCTGTCTTTGGCTCCATTCTTACAATAGCCTGAAAGGGATGGATACTTTGAATCAAAATAGATTCATAAGTATTTAAATCCTTCAATTCTGAAGGAATCTCAACCAATTCCAGATTATTATGAACCGCCCTAGCAGGCATCTGGTTTTGATTTAATTTATTACAACAATAAGTACACACACGTTGGTCCACTCCCAAATCAAAACAATTTTCTACCATCAAGTATGTGGCAAAATCCTTCCATTCACTATTATTTTCCCTTTCACTTTTTGCATATAAATCCACTAACTTAGTCTGATTCTTATAATAAGTGCGTCGACAACATACACAAGTGAAATTAGGCCTCTCACTTGATTTCATCTGAAACGTGGCAATTTCCTTCTGAAAATAATCTGTACTGGAAACCTGTACATTATCTTCAACATTACCCTCTACTTCAGGGTCAATTTGAACATTCTCATCTTTACTACCAAAGTAACAAAACTCAATTTCTTCACAAATATTCTTCACATCTATTTCAGAACCATGCAAAAGAGCAGCACATAATTGTTTAAGCATAATTGCTGGACTCTTAGCATAATACAACATTCTCACTAATTTTCTCACTTTATTATGATGCACTGCTAGCATCCTGAAATGATGAAAAACACTCTGGCATACTCTCCTGGAAAGACAAGCCAGTGAATGACCACGCAAACCTGTCATTTGTCTCACTCTGCAAGGATCTAAATCTTGCAACAACTTCATTTTCTGCTTCAAACTTTTCTTATTAAATGTCCGTATAAAATCACAAAGCAAATTGATGGAAACCTGTCGCACACTGCAAATAGAACTACACTTCCAAATGTACACAGGACCCTTAGGACGTCTTCCTAAAACCTCATCACTTAGCGCCTCTTCTGTCTCTGTTGTCACAAGTTGTTCTTTTTCAACTGGACAACCATCCTTCACTTCATAAGCTCGACCACTGGTGTCAACTGCAAACACCAAATCATTATCCTGAAAATAACTCTCCTCATTAAAAAATGCCTCACAACTTGAACTATGCATCCATTCTCCGGAAAAAACTTCACAAAAGTTAGTACGATTTACTACTCTCTTCCATCTACTTTTTGTTTTGAAATCAGAAATTACCTTGCTTAGTTTCCTAATTCTATTGATTACCAAAATAAACAACTTTCGCTTAATTTCAAAAGCATGATCAATAATTTTCTCTACATTTTTCTTCTTCTTATAAAATGCCGCTTTCTGTTGGCCTTTTTTTTAAATATTTTTCAATAAATTAACTATTATCCTGTTACGGAACATTCGATTTCGAATATCCCTAAACTGTTGTTTCCTTCTACTATCATGCACAGAGTTATCTCTTCCTCTACCAGTAACATTTGTGATGGGTCTCTCCTTTCCATTTAAATTGCTTTTCTTTTTGTGGTCTGAAACATTTTTAGAATAAATACTTTTTTTACTAAAAAAATTTCTTGAGAATGATTTCGTGCTCTTACCCGGACCTTTCTTGGTGTTTTGACAAGTATTTGAGAAAGAGGACTGCTGCAATAAAACATCATCCTGCTGTCTTTGACGTTTTCTAGCCTTTCTAATTCTATTTTTTGTAGGCATTTTCCAAACTATGAAAGAATCTGCAGTTGAATCTGTGGAAAAATATAATAAAAAATGTTATTAACCACTATTACCAAACAGTAAATGAATAACAGTCATCTAAAACTTAATGCCCTACTAATTATTTAACATAGCAAATGTTTTCCACCAGCACTGCATCACAAAAATGACACTCAATGGTACAAAACAGGCATAGAACAATCATAAATCACTCCCTAATATTTTAAATGATTAATTCAGGATGTCGATAAAATGTAGCCTATCTAAAGGTTTGTTTAGGCCCAGATCTTTAGACTGGGGTGAATGTGTGTCATTGATTCAGTCCATCACCTGTTTTGTTTATTTGAGGTGAGGCCAACACATGGTTGCAGATAAGATTTTCACTGAAAAAAACCAAGGTAAAAAAACATGTGAAGGCCTACCAATGAAGTAAATCATTAAATGAAAACCAATACATTTCTGGAAATATGCACTGCTAGTGCTTCATAAGTTGTTTTGGGTCATATTTATAAGGCATTTGAGTGTCTATTATGCTATTTTACGTTCTTCATGGTGCAAATTTCTTGTAAATACGCTCCCACCTGCGGTTGGCAAATTTAGATTTTGATTATAGGAGTTACATAGGCATGTTAATAATTTCCCAAAAATGGTGTATGACCCCAAACAACCTTTGAAGCAAATGCTCTTAGCCATGTTATCCACCTCCCATTGGATAACATGGCTAAGAACTGCTCGCAAATGCGAAAAAAAACGGCCGCAATGCATGAATATCGCTGAAAAGTCAGCGATATTCATGCATTTTCCAGCAAATGCTCTTAGCCATGTTATCCACTTCCTATTAAATAACATGGCTAAGAACTGCTCAAGGCCCCATGAGGAACGCTTTCCATTTAAAAAGGTAAACATAACATCAAAGACACTAAAATGCCTTCTAAATATGACCCCAAACAACCTATGAAGCTCTAACAGTACATATCAAGAAATGTAATTGTTTATCGCAAATGCGATTAAAAACGGCCGCAATGCATGAATATCGCTGAAAAGTCAGCGATATTCATGCATTTTCCAGCAAATGCTCTTAGCCATGTTATCCACTTCCTATTAAATAACATGGCTAAGAACTGCTCAAGGCCCCATGAGGAACGCTTTCCATTTAAAAAGGTAAACATAACATCAAAGACACTAAAATGCCTTCTAAATATGACCCCAAACAACCTATGAAGCTCTAACAGTACATATCCAGAAATTTAATTGATTTCAAAATTCGTTTTTAAACACAGCATATAAATCAATTGTATACCTGCATTCATGAAGAAATGACTAAAAATGTCCTTGAGACACATGAAAGTGTTTTCTGGAATACCCTAGCACCATTTTTGGGACACTATTAACATGGCTAGGTAACTCCCATAATCAAAATCTAAATTTGCCAAGCGCAAGTGGGAGCGTATTTACAAGACACTTGCCCCATGAGGAACGCTTTCCATTTAAAAAGGTAAACATAACATCAAAGACACTAAAATGCCTTCTAAATATGACTCCAAACAACCTATGAAGCTCTAACAGTACATATCAAGAAATGTAATTGTTTATCGCAAATGCGATTAAAAACGGCCGCAATGCATGAATATCGCTGAAAAGTCAACGATATTCATGCATTATCCAGCAAATGCTCTTAGCCATGTTATCCACCTCCCATTGGATAACATGGCTAAGAACTGCTCGCAAATGCGAAAAAAAACGGCCGCAATGCATGAATATCGCTGAAAAGTCAGCGATATTCATGCATTTTCCAGCAAATGCTCTTAGCCATGTTATCCACTTCCTATTAAATAACATGGCTAAGAACTGCTCAGGGCCCCATGAGGAACGCTTTCCATTTAAAAAGGTAAACATAACATCAAAGACACTAAAATGCCTTCTAAATATGACCCCAAACAACCTATGAAGCTCTAACAGTACATATCCAGAAATTTAATTGATTTCAAAATTCGTTTTTAAACACAGCATATAAATCAATTGTATACCTGCATTCATGAAGAAATGACTAAAAATGTCCTTGAGACACATGAAAGTGTTTTCTGGAATACCCTAGCACCATTTTTGGGACACTATTAACATGGCTAGGTAACTCCCATAATCAAAATCTAAATTTGCCAAGCGCAAGTGGGAGCGTATTTACAAGACACTTGCCCCATGAGGAACGCTTTCCATTTAAAAAGGTAAACATAACATCAAAGACACTAAAATGCCTTCTAAATATGACCCCAAACAACCTATGAAGCTCTAACAGTACATATCAAGAAATGTAATTGTTTATCGCAAATGCGATTAAAAACGGCCGCAATGCATGAATATCGCTGAAAAGTCAACGATATTCATGCATTATCCAGCAAATGCTCTTAGCCATGTTATCCACCTCCCATTGGATAACATGGCTAAGAACTGCTCGCAAATGCGAAAAAAAACGGCCGCAATGCATGAATATCGCTGAAAAGTCAGCGATATTCATGCATTTTCCAGCAAATGCTCTTAGCCATGTTATCCACTTCCCATTAAATAACATGGCTAAGAACTGCTCAGGGCCCCATGAGGAACGCTTTCCATTTAAAAAGGTAAACATAACATCAAAGACACTAAAATGCCTTCTAAATATGACCCCAAACAACCTATGAAGCTCTAACAGTACATATCCAGAAATTTAATTGATTTCAAAATTCGTTTTTAAACACAGCATATAAATCAATTGTATACCTGCATTCATGAAGAAATGACTAAAAATGTCCTTGAGACACATGAAAGTGTTTTCTGGAATGCCCTAGCACCATTTTTGGGACACTATTAACATGACTAGGTAACTCCCATAATCAAAATCTAAATTTGCCAAGCGCAAATGGGAGCGTATTTACAAGACACTTGCCCCATGAGGAACGCTTTCCATTTAAAAAGGTAAACATAACATCAAAGACACTAAAATGCCTTCTAAATATGACCCCAAACAACCTATGAAGCTCTAACAGTACATATCAAGAAATGTAATTGATTTGAAAATTTGTTTTTAAACACAGCATATAAATCAATTGTATACCTGCATTCAAGAGGAAAGGACTGAAAATGTCCTAGAGACACAGAAAAGCGTTTTCTTAAATGCCCTACCACCATTGTTTGGACATTATTAACATGGCTATGTAACTCCCATAATCAAAATCTAAATTTGCAAAGCACAAGTGGGAGCGTATTTACAAGACACTTGCCCCATGAGGAACACTTTCCATTTTAAAAGGAAAAGATAACATCAAAGACACTCAAATGCCTTATAAATATGGCCCAAAACAACCTTTAAAGCTCTAGCAGTACATATCCAGAAATGTAATTGATTTCTAAAATCGTTTTTAAAAACAACATATCTGTTTCAGCTTACATAACAGACCATGGAATGGGCTCCATGTACCACAATAACTTGTGTTACTGCATGCCAGAATGCTACACCGAATATGAAATTACAATTTCTCAAAAAAACTAATTCTATTAGTATATCACTAGAGACAAAACCACATTTTAAAAAAACAGCTTTCTTCATCATTTTCTCCTTAAATCATACTATTCTCTATCTAAATTAAATAAATCTTTTCTCACCTTAGCAAATATTTTTTGAGTTTTGAAAACAGTCTCAGAAATACACCAAATTGTCTTCAGCAGAAGAAAAAGGATGCACTCCAAAGGCTGCAGCTATTGAAAGCACAGAAATACAGATATTCATTTCACATATCTCTCATATTAGCCAATCATAACTCTTCCCTCACTTTTTTCAAATCAAAACCCTTCCCCCCTCTGCCCTCTCTGCCTTTTTTCCATAGCAACCACCTCCTGGAAGACCTCTCATGTTTGCAAATTCACACAACAATGTTTCAATTGAACTCTGAACTCTCAGTGCACCTGCGTATCCAGTGCAATCTTTCATTAAATGTTTCTTCCTTGACCATTCAAATTACATGTTTCAAAGAACACATCCATGCACCCTAACTTTCTGTTTTCAGAAATGGAAATGCACCAATCACTGCTAATGATTCATTAGCATTGCAAATCCACACTTTTTTTTCTTTAGAAACTCCTACTGTTTCAACTGCCCTTTCATTACCACACTTCATCTGACTGCAGAACAACCTTCTCCCACCATGTTTAAGGTCTGGATTGTTGGACATAGTTACATCCACTGGGCTCAAAGGTATGCTGAGAACAGAAATTTACCTAACCTCAATTTACAAGATGTGGAAATTAAGTGGTTGGGCCAAAGAGGATTAAAATGTCACCAATTGATACCATTGGTGAAAACCTTTATGCATTTGCCAAAACCTGACCTGTTAATAGTGCACTGTGGAGGTAATGATTTGGGCACTTTGACAGGGGTAGGTCTGGAAATGCTTTTAAAGGACACCTTTGAGCAATTAATGGTACTTTTTCCTCAAACTGCCTTGGTATATTCCAATATATGCCAAAGACAGAAATGGAGGTGGTCCAACCAATTTTCTCCACAAATTGAGAAAGCGAGGAAGCATGTAAACAAATCTGTTTCAGCTTTCATGAGAGACCATGGAATGGGCTCTCTGTACAACAATAACTTGCGTTACTACATGCAAGATATCTACAGAGGAGATGGAGTTCACTTCTCAGATGAGGGCAACAGAATTTTCATTCTGAATTTAAGACTGTGCATTGGTACCTACTTATAAGTACCTAAATGTACCATAAACCCAAAAGCTCTTCTCAGAGCTACCCTTTATCTGATCACACACTTTTATTATTTTTTTTCTAACTTTTTTTCTGTAATTTTCAACAAACTACGCTCAAAGAGCGCTATCCGGTACGCGAACTGGAAGCTAACCGCGCAAAATTTAAAAAAAAAAGTTTTTTCTTCGCACATATAGTCCTCCTCAGCCACCCTCAGAAAACGTAGGGGGGCAAAATACTTGTACCATGCCCCCTTCTACCCATTCAGAACATTATTTACCCTCCATTTTATACCTTGATTCGACCGAAACACAAAATGGTGGACTCCCGTTACGCTCCTAGTTCGCGGACCGGACCGCTTCCCGGGAAGCGGTCCAAAAAAAAGGTGGGAAAGTAATTTACAGAAAAACGACTAGAGACACTCTCACCAAATATAAATGAGCTCATACTACATAACAATCCCTTTCATTCTCACAAATTTGATTGAAATTTCATTTAGCCATTTAGCCTGTAGACCTCTCCAAGTACCATGAGGTAAATTACTTCACAAAACACATCTGAACTGTTGGAATTGACAACCAATGAAAATGTTACTTTCATTTTCTACTTTTATTACCTGACATTTGATTGGTTATATACCTGTATATATATAAAGGAAGAGAAGGAAACACAGCCATTTTGACTACTACTTCTTGTTGTACCTCACATTTCAATAGCTTCAAAAAACTTCAACTTCTTTGTGAAGGTAAGTTATAATTTTTAAAAATGAAATATATTGTGCACTATAACTTAATATAGTAGACTTTTTCTGCTAGATATACACTATCCCTCTGTAGTAGTAATGTATTTAGATAGACTTCTCTGTTATAGTTATGAATGGAGTAAGGCTTGTCTTGGTTAAATCACATACACTTTTTTATAGTCCTATTTCCACTCTGATACTATACACTGCCAAAAGATAAATTCACTGATAAAAACTGCCTATCTAAAATTAATCCCAACAGTGCCCTATCTCTACTAATATATATTTTTTTAATCCAAATTTCAGGCAAAATGGAAGGCGAGCAGCAAGTTTCTTTTGAGATGGACCTGCAGGAGAGCAGCCAGGAATTGATTGAACAAATTGACATGGAATTTATGGATGACAGCTTGGATAATGAACTGCTGCAATGTGTCCAAGCAGTAGATGCCCTCCTTGAAAATGAGGACATTTTACAACCTCACAGATTGCAAAGAATATTTCAAGAAAATAATGACATTTCAGACACTGAAATGTTAGAAAGTTTAATAAATTATGAAAAACAATCAAAATAAAAAAAAAATTTAAAAAAAAGAAAACAAAAAAAAACAACAAAAACAACAAACAATTAACATACAGTATTTGAAAAGTGTATCATTCTATTATCCTTATAGTACGCTGCCTAGAACGCTTTCCGGTTCGCGTACTAGGCGCTAACCACGCAAAAAAAAAAAAAAAAAATTTTTTTGACCCTCCTGGGCCCTTTTAAAACCTCCACATAAAACCTAGGGGGTCAATGAGGATCTACTATGCCCCCTTATGGTAATTTCCCCCTTTGTTTTGGCCTCCTCTTGTCTCTCGATCCTACCGAGAGACAAGATGGCGGCTGCACCGGACTGTTTAGAATGTTGACAGACACCGAAGAGCCAATCAGCTTTCCGTGCGCAAAGTTCCGTAACGCGAAAAGTACGCGAACCGGATCGCTGCCCGGAGCGCTGTTACAGATATATATCTTGATTTAAACGTTAATTTCTCAAAATCCACTGAAGCACATATATTGAGACCTAGCAAAGGCACATCGGGCTAATAGTCCCTACAATTTTGCCAAGTTTCGTGGAAATCCATTCAGCCGTTTGGGCTAAAAGTGAGTCCAACCGCCCAATGGAAATTAACATGGGAAAAACACGTTTTGGGACCCCCCTTTTTTCTCGGCCCCCCCTTGACGACCCCCCCCCAAATTTTCAGGGGCTGCTCAGAAACAAAATGTGCCATTTTCCTGAAAATTTCAGCCAATTCCGTCCACAAACACCAAAGTTATTAGACATAGAATTTTCAGAAATCCCATAGGGAAAAAATCCTAACTATATATACCTACTGGCGACCGCCAGTAGGTAATATATTTATATATATATATATATATATATATATATATATATATATATATATATATATATATATATATATATATATATATATATATATATATATATATATATATCCAACACTGCAGTAGACCCAAATGGAGAGATGCCACACAGAGGTAAGTTTCAGCTCGCTTTATTTCAAAAATGGACCGCCTGCCAGCAGGAAGCCTCAAGGAACAGCATGCTTCACTCATCGGACGCCAGACGCGTTTCAGGGTTCTACCTTTCTTTAGTGGCGTGTTTGGGCATAATAACTGTTCCTTGAGGCTTCCAGTTATTATGCCCAAACATGCCACTGAAGAAAGGTAGAATCCTGAAACGCGTCTCACGTCCGATGAGTGAAGCATGCTGTTCCATGAGGTTTCCTGCTGGCAGGCGGTCCATTTTTGAAATAAAGCGAGCTGAAACTTACCTCCGTGTGGCATCTTTCCATTTGGGTCTCCTGCAGTGTTGGATATATATATATATATATATATTCACTGAAAAAACCATAGGTTATAGACCATATATAGTTAGGGATTAGCATTTACAAAACCTTATTTTACTCGCACAAAACCATTGAAATTCCCATATATAGTTAGTTGCACTAACTATATATCGCGCACCCGCAATCCACTGCTGATGATGTCACATATTACATCATTCATGACATGGTCAGTGACATCACTGATGACATCACTGATGACATCTCAAATGACATCACTGATGACATCACTGATGACATCTCAAATGACATCACTGATGACATCACTGATGACATCTCAAATGACATCACTGATGACATCACAGATGACATCTCATTTGACATTACTTATCACATCACTGATGACATCATTCATGTGATAATACGATGAACCTCGTCAGACTCTAATATAACATTAGATACACTCAGTGTAAACAGACACTCACAGACTGTCACTCATCTATGGAGTTACTTACACACCTAGTCAGTCATGCAAAGAATCAATCACACCTCCATTTCCTCAACTATACAGTTATACACACCTTACTTATTCAAACATATACTAACACATATTTACTCTCTTATACAATCCCTGATACAAGTTCACAATGATCCATACAGCCACTCACACAATCACTGGCTCTTATGCACAGATTTTTATATATGTCAACTCTCACATGTACTGTGTTTTACATATGTACTTACTTTGACATGTAGCACTGAGATATCCATTCACTCACCAATACACTCATGCACACAGTCAACCGCCCATACAGCTGTTTCCACATGCACTTTTGAACCCATACATCTAGTGAATCAACTGCTCACACATCTATGCACAGAGTCATACACCTCCCAGCCACCCACACACACACTCAGTCTCCCATACAAATACTTGGGCAACCAATCAATAACCCATATAGTTACTCATATAGCTACTGATCAACACATGCAGCAGTTTACAGAACAACAGACATAATGATGCACAAATTAAGACAGTTTAGTCACTAACCCATGCACTCAGTGAGACACATTTAATCACTCACTCATACAGTCAGTCATGCACCTACTAAATTCTTCATCCAGACACTTATACATCCACTCATTCTTCAATATGTAAGACACATTTTAACTTTACAGAAACATACAGTCACTGGATGATGTCATCAGTGATGTCATCAGTGATGTCATTTGAGATGTCATCAGTGATGTCATCAGTGATGTCACTGACCATGTCATGAATGATGTAATATGTGACATCATCAGCAGTGGATTGCGGGTGCGCGATATATAGTTAGTGCAACTAACTATATATGGGAATTTCAATGGTTTTGTGCGAGTAAAATAGGGTTTTGTAAATGCTAATCCCTAACTATATATGGTCTATAACCTATGGTTTTTTCAGTGAATTTTCAAGGTTTTGTAAATGCTAATTCCTAACTATATATGGTCTATAACCTATGGTTTTTTCAGTGAATTTCATTGGTTTTTTAAAAGCTAATATCTGTAGCTGTAAAATGTAGTCTTCTTTAAATCCAAAAATATATTTTATATGTTTATTAATAATTTTTTTTTAAAATATTTTTTTTCTTCGCTCCCGGTTCGCGAACCGGGAAGCTTCCCGTTAGCTCATCTTGATGCCGCGACCTAGTCCGCGAACCGGTAAACGTTCCGTTTGCGCAACTGCCGCGTTAGAAATCAACATCGTGACGCGTCGCGGAAGCGCGACGTATCACGTTGTCGCGTAATGCGTCTTATGAAGCGCCGCGTTAGCGCTCCCGGAAGTGCTCCGGACCACGAACCGGAAGCGATCCGGGGCGCGGCGCGCACCGTGTAACGTGAGCGGAACAGGTCATGTGACTTGTTTATAAAACTTTTCATTGGTTCATTTCACTTTTGGTTTCCTAATGATGTAAGACTAGGTCATATGACCTAAAAATAACACTTTTCATTGGTTTAGAACTTTTGCTTTTCCCAAATTATGAAAACCCCTCCTTCTTTCCTCACTCTGACTTTCATCTTGGTGAGAGAAAGACCCTTTTTCATAGTTGAGCAATGGCTTCAGTAGTTGCTTCAGCTGGTGCACCCCCACCACCACCTTCACCTCCTCATGGGAAGAGAGGACCACCTTCCCAGTTCATCACCAACACAGAGGAGGAAGAGGATGAACTAGAGGAAGAGGAGACAGAAGGACCACAGTTCTTACAAGAGGTGCCCCGGGTTTCCCATCGGAAAGCCAGTTTCATTTGGCAGTTTTTTTCACTCCCTCGAGGGCAGAAGAAAGTAAATGCTAAGTATGTCACCTGCCTCATTTGTAAAGACAAGTTATCAAGAGGCACTGATAAAAAGTATAGCTTTGGGAACTATACCATGCATCGGCATATGAGCAGGTGGCATCCATTGAACTACAGCCGGGCAGAGCTGCGTGACCTGCAGGATAATCCAACAACAACTCCTGTGGCCAGGTCAACTTCACAAATATCGTTGACAGGAGCAGAGGCACGGGAAACCATGCCAAACATTCAGGAGAACTTTGTACATATCAAATTTACCTGTTTGTATTGCGGTGCATTGCTTTCATGTGGTAACATGAGCATATCGTTAATTAACGTTGCTTATGAAAATCATAATTGCCCTAACCGCCCCAGACAGTAATTTTTTTTTTGCTCCTGTTGAGCCGTTTTCAATGCCTGTTTTTTGTTGTTTCCCCTCCATCAAAAACAAAAAAAAAACATAAAACTGTTCAAAAAATACAAAAAAAACAAAAAATGTTCCAAAAAAAAAAAAAAAAACAACAAAAACATTAAAAAAAAGTTATTTTCAGAACTACCTCCCCTTTCAAATAAAATTGCTAGAATGTTTAGCACTCTTGCAAGCTCTATTTCTTTTGGTTCGCTTCCCCGTTCGCTGCCCGGTTCGCGAACTGGGAGCGAACCAAAACATTTAAAAAAAAAAAAAAGAAGAGTAAGTATAAGGGAAGTAAACAGAGAGTAATGTTAAAAGAAAGACAGCTATAGGGAGTAAACCAGAGATACTGTTTAATAGATCTATTTACCGAAGAAAAGATGGAAGAGGGTATAATTGCGAAAAACAAAATAGATAAGGAAGTGAAAGAAAAAAAAGAAAGTAGAACAATAACAAAGAAGAGTTTCTTGGAGAATGTGAGTGAATGTTCAAAATAAGATTAAAACATGTGGAATAACAGAGAGAAAAAATAGAAAACAGAAAACAAAAAATAACAGAAAAAGATTAATTGAAACAGCAAAGAAACATAAATAACATAGAGCCATATCATCAACATAGGCAATAAAAGTTTTGCAGCTTTTATCGGCAGAAATGTGTCGCCAAAGCATTCTAATTAGCTTGATACATATGGCCCCAAGTGAGGCCTGTCTTGCAACATGGTGCATCTTTTTCATCACTGCTGCATCGGTTTCATGTGGCACTGTTTTAAAACAGCATGACACATTTGCCTAGATGCATCAATTTGTAATTTTGACGCCTCATAACAAATCTTTTGCACCGCCACTGCGTCACAAAACTGACGCACAGTGGCGCAAAAGAGGCATACACATATCATAAATCTGTCCCTAACATTTTAAATAATTAATTCAGGATGACGATAAGGTGTGGTCTCTCCAGAGGTTTGTTTAAGGTGAGGCCTACTCAGGGTTGCAGATCAATTTTACGCTTGTTGAAGAATACAGAGGAGATAATACATGTGAAGGCCTACCAATGAAGTAAGTCATGTCCACTTATTACATCATTCATGACATGGTCAGTGACATCATCAGCAGTGGATTGCGGGTAGAAAGAGTAGAAAACATTTACCTTATAATTCTTGTTAACTTTTTCAATTCTTTTTTCATACTTTCAATCTGTGAAAGAGAGAACAAACATTTCAAAAATATTAAAACATGTATTTAAAAATTAGAAAAGACAAGGGAAAAGGTTCAAGAACAAACAGTTTTTCAACAACTTTGACATTTACAGAAGCCTCTGCTTCTCTACGTCCCCTACACAATCCTAAAGATATATATATTAAACAAACAGTATCTTGATGCTGATGAAGTGAGGCCTATTTTGGAACATGGTGCATCTTTTGCACTGCTGATGTCTCACAATAGTGATGCAATAGCAGCGCAAAAGAGATGTAAAGCCATCATAAAATTGTGTCTAACATTTTAAATGATTGTTTCAGGATGCAAATAAGATGTGTCCTTTCAAGAGGTTTCTTTGAGGTGAGGCCTATTCAGTTTTTAAAAAAAAACAGTACCCAGAAGTGCAGCACTGTAAGCATTAACTTTGACACTTACAGAAGCCTCAGTTTCTCCATATCTACCTCACATTTCTAAATGTATATCATAAGTACAAAAAGTAGAAAATTAATTATACATGTTAAATGGTTTATTTTTGCTGTTCTCAGAATGTATCAAATTTCACTTAAATCAGTGACTTGAAGGTATTCATCATGTAACAGCGGGGAAAAAAAAAACACAATCAAAATGATTGTGTTTAAAAAACCCATACAACATAAGAAATCTGAATTCAAAACTCCTTAAAATTAACTTACTTTCCATAACGTCGAAGGATGTCCTATGAACAGCGTACACTCTGTTGTGCTATTAATATTTTCAGCTCGCCACTTTCTGAAAGAAAACCTCCATTGTTTTGAAAAATATGTTACATACAATAAAAGACTTCTCACATTCTACCACATGTTTCCACTTGGCCAAATCATGTTGCATCGATTTACAACTCTTGTAATTCTTGTAATCAAATCCCGTCATTTTCTATTTTCGCAACTTTCAAAAAGAAAACATTTAAGATTACTTTCACAATCCTGGACTACTAATATCTTACCCTTCTTGCTCACTCATGTTCTACTTTTCCTATGACACTGATACTGCTTACTATGAAGCAGACTTACTTGCATCAGGTTTATATAGTTGGATTTTTAAAATGACATTATAATTAAAAGTTTTGGACCAATAATCTAGACAGCATTGCAGACTTACATTCCCTCTACTTCATGAACCTTTTGCAATTCCTCAGAGGAAATCCCGAGATTCTTTCCTTAAAATTTTGGTTTTAAAAACACCAGGTAAGAATTTTTAAGGTCAAAAGGCAATTTTTTTTTGAAAGTTACAACAGAATCGTTGCAGAATGACCAGCCGTTTCTAGACTTTAAATAAGCTGTGTAATGTCCTGATGTTGTTGAAGGACCATTGTGATAGATAATTGCTACAGTTACAAAAGTCCTTCCTGATATTGACAGCTGAGAAGCAGCAAATTTTTTTATTAAAGTTGACAATTTTGATCCATCAGGCCTACATTGTTGGATCATTAAAATGACATACTGGCCATATCTTCGTATAAATAATGTTGACATCATTTCAGATTTACATTGGCTATACTCCATGATGTGATCAGCTGCATTTACTAGCTTATTAAAGGAGACTGATTTACTGTCTGGCAAAGTTAAATATATAAATATTTCTGAGTCTACACTAGTAGTACTTGATACCATACAGTTCTCGCAGTCATGCTGCCATTGATAAGAAAGCCCAAACAGGTGATCTACATCTACACCCTCATCTTGCAATACATCAAGCATATACATTAAAAACTCCTGACAATCCTGCTGATTATTTTCAGAGAAGTCTGTTTGACCTGAACATTCATCTAACAGATAACGAACTTCAGACACACTTTCTACTTTTGTTCGATCAGTGCTACATTTCTCTAACACAGAATTCAACAAACAGCATAAACTTCGTTCCGAATTGAACACAATCTGTTCTTTTAAAGTCTCTAGTGAAAAGAGAACATTAACCACTACATTTGCATAGCAGTTGACACCAGAACTGTTTTCAAATTGAAAACCGACAACATCTTCAACAGAATCCGTTTTCTTTCTGCTTACAATTTTCGGTTCATCGACTTTTCGGCTTTTTGCTACAACCTCCCTACTATTAGTGATATTTCTTCGTTTACGGCCTACCACACGTTTCTCAAACAAAGGATATTGAGGCAAATGTGGCGCATACTCTCTTCTTAACCTATTGTATTCCTTAACATAATCTAGATCCGCACAAATGTTTGTGACATCACAATCAATCAAGTACAATCCCGATAAAGTTCTAACTCGTGACAATGCCACATATGCCATACCCTCTTTGAACACAGAACTGCCAATATTCACCAATGCACTATCTACACTTAAACCTTGCGATTTATGGATTGTCACTGCATATGCCAAGCAAACAGGAAACTGTTTACGGCAAACATATAAGTCTTTAACAAGCAAAAACCTAGCAGAACAACGACCAATTAGCTGTACTTCCTCAATGCCATCAAATTTATTTTTTAAAAATTCAATACCATCTCTACTTCTGTATTTCTCAAAATCAACAACATTACCCATTGATCCATTTACCAGACCTCTTTCAACATGTAAATTCCTTCTCAAAATGATTCGGCAATTTAAACACACATTCAAAGTCTTTTCAAAACCCGCTGTTTTAGATATAGTCTTCTCTAATGAATCCAATTTTGATTTCAAATTCTCAGACAAAATAATTGTTGATCCCATATGCTCTATTCTGTCAATAGCTTCAAGTTTCACAATCTCTTGCTTTTCTAAATTCCACATTTTGTTGTTGAAGATGGCACATTCTGCAAGAGTTGGCATCAAACATATTCCGGATTTCTTCTCAGTAATTTTCTGAAAAATATTCTCAGGCACAACGTCTTGTTCTGGATATAAATTTGACAGTAATCGTGCATTTAAAGCTTCTTTCCCATGCTCGGTCACTTTTCCAATTCTAATATCTTGTAGAATATTCTTGTAATCTTCATCCTTTGCCTGACACATATTTTCATGCAGTTCAGCATAATTGAAGTTTAACCATATATTGACATTGCCAATGCTCCCTAGGCACTTCCTGGTATCTTCATGCGTGAGTATTTTGAACACAGGTTGTCCTTTTACTGGTGTCAGCTGCAGAAGATCTCCGAAAACAATGATGTGTTTGCCACCAAATAACACATCATACTCAGTTTTAAGAACTTCTTGCATTCTCAAATGCACAAAGGCAAGCATGACATTGGAAACCATGCTTACTTCGTCAATGATAAGAAGTTTCATTTTCCTCAAGACTCTTGAAACTTCACAACAAGCATCCCCAGATAACTTGTGGTATTGTAATTTGTTGTCATGCTCCACCGGCAGCATCAGTAGACGATGCAAAGTAATACCTTTAATGTTATGTGCTGCCAGTCCAGTAGGAGCGGTAACAACACAAGACAGCGATGACTCAGTCCTTTCCTGCAAATAACAAGAAATTGCTTTAATAAGGAAACTTTTTCCAGTTCCCGCTTCTCCACTCACGTACAGTCGGACAGGCTTCAACGACGTACATGAGCACTCTTTCTTCTCATGACTTAATCCATGATCAATTTGCTTGGTAACTTCATCATATATTTTCCTCTGCTCAACGTGGAGTTGTTTTTCCAAGTCTTCTAAGTTAACCGCATCCTCCTGAGCATGTGCCATGGCTCTTTCCACTTCATTCATAGCAGTGGCAGCTTCATTTTCGATAATAGGTCCTCCTAGTGGATCCTGACTCAATGAAACAGAACTCTGACTGTCCTGAGAACTGTCTCTGGCAATCTCGGCTGCAATCGTTGCTTCCTGCTCAATTTCCAAAGTCAACATTTCTTGATATTTGGGAAAAGCAGGACATTCTATGGTCTCCTTAGCAGCAGTGAAAGAGTCTTCGTAACATAGGAAATCTCCAAGCAGTTCCTCTTCTGCACGCCAAGGCTTGAAAAGTTGCAAAAGTGCTAAATAGAAAAACTCCTTTTTTTCTGGAGATTCGCCACTCAATTTTCGATGGTTTACTAATTGGCATTTTCTTTGCTTGACCAGACATCCCTCACTTCCAATTACAGCATACACTCCTTTCTCAATATCTTCTTTGATGTTCCTCTTGAATATATAATTTTGTAGAACCTCATATAGACAAACATTCTCAAGGTGACTGCTTCGATTTGGATAATATGTATCCAACATGTTGGTCTTCAAAATGTCGGTACTGTTTGGTTCCTTTTCCGCCAAATACTCAATTTCCCGGACAGGTTTTAGAACTCGATTTCGCGTTGCAGCAAGACCAAGACTCGCCCAAACGATACTCCTGGATTTGGCATAGAGACTTGCTGAAGACAACCGGTCAGAACATTCGTAAGCTCCGATTTCTCGATGCGACAACATCTTCAGACTGAAACTGTACAACTTCTTGCTGAGGCTCTTTTCATGGGAAATGTCCTCCCACATATCCTTCAATTCTGTCTTTTCTTTTTTGGTGATGTAAGATGTCACATACCGAGCCACAGCCATACAGTTGTCAGCCACAAACTGTATATCCATGTTAGCATTCCACATGGACAAAATCACTGGGTTGTAGTCGTTGATGTACTTGGACTCTTCGTTCCTTTTCAAATTGTATGTATTTTTGGGTGATTTCCTCGTCACATTATGTCGCAGAGAAGACATCAAACTGTTCACTCTTCCTTTAGAAATCACCGGTCGTGGAAAGTTGAAACGACATTTGGTGTAGAACTTGTCCTTGTTTCTGAATTTACGACGACAGTACTTTCCACAACGATGGCTTTGGAAACGTAGAACTTGTTCTCTTAGGCTTTTCTTCTCCGTTCCGTTTGGAACAGCACACGTAGAATACTGTTCTACGAAATTCATCACTAAGTCATCCGGATCTGTTCCAAATTTAGGTGCATCCTTGATCCACAGCAACATATGTATATGAGGAGCACCTCTTGCTTGGTACTCCTTTCTCCAGAAGAAATCCAACACCTCTCCAAGAGGTGCATTCTTCTTATTTGTGATGAAAGACATCATAGCTTCAAATCTATGATTGAAGTACCTGCATGCATTCACTGGATCCAAAGAACACAGTTCTCCAGGTGTCTTGAATTCAATGTTTTCAATATTTCCATTTGCCTCTCGTAGAAATTCAAGTAAGTCTTCCCAGCCATACTCGGCACAGCTCAGAGTGAGGAACCATGTTGGAGTTCCTAAGTTCCTCAGCATACATTTTAAATCACCATGACGACGGTACCAGTACTCATTAGTACCACGCTGACACGCCATGAGATTAATTAGGTGAGAATCCAAAATACTGTCTTGGACATTGACTTTATGCATAAAGTCACTTGCCGAGATGTTTCGCATCTGTATACCACTTTTTAAGATGTGGTTCACTGCATATGACAGGCCAGACAAATCGCTTTCAAACAGGAGATGAAACAAATAGGGAATGCATTGACGAAACCTAGGATCTTCTGCATACAATCGTAAAGTCCGGTATTCAGACGCAGGAATTTGATGAGGTCGCTCATCATATCTTCCTCCTTGACCTGTTGGAAATAGCTGTGGGAAACACCGAGCTTCCAAACTTTCCTCCCAAACACTAATGGGACTCCCTTTGGCTTGTTTCATTTGAAACAACTCAATAGCATTCCCCATGACTTCCTTGGAATGCAAAGGATGAACACTATAATGTTCATATATTTCTTCACTTTTAGAGGCCTCTACTTTCTCAATTTGGCCAGCACACAAATCGCTATCCTCTTCATCACTTACTTCCTCTTCTGCAACATATACATTCTTATAGTACTTATTATTTTTCTTCAAATACAATGTTGCCTTTTTGACTTTCCTAACATCCACTAAATCTTGCCATATTTTCTTATTCTTTGTCGGAACCCCATTAACCAAGATAACCAGAGGTTCCTCTTCCACTTTTTCTACTCCAATTGTGTTAATGTTTTTGTTCAAATCTAGAGGCAAATAAACAACTCTTCCCTTTAATCCTCTCTGTAAATCTGATGGAGGCAACTTCCCTGTCTTTGGCTCCATTCTTACAATAGCCTGAAAGGGATGGATACTTTGAATCAAAATAGATTCATAAGTATTTAAATCCTTCAATTCAGAAGGAATCTCAACCAATTCCAGATTATTATGAACCGCCCTAGCAGGCATCTGGTTTTGGTTTAATTTGTTACAACAATAAGTACACACACGTTGATCCGATCCCAAATCAAAATAATTTTCTACCATCAAGTATGTGGCAAAATCCTTCCATTCACTATTATTATCCCTTTCACTTTTTGCATATAAATCCACTAACTTAATCTGATTCTTGTAATAAGTGCGTCGACAACACACACAAGTGAAATTAGGCCTCTCACTTGATTTCATCTGAAACGTGGCAATTTCCTTCTGAAATTTATCTGTACTGGAAACCTGTACATTATCTTCAACATTACCCTCTACTTCTGGGTCAATTTGAACATTCTCATCTTTACTTCCAAAGTAACAAAACTCAATTTCTTCACAAATATTCTTGACATCTATTTCAGAACCATGCAAAAGAGCAGCACATAATTGTTTAAGCATAATTGCTGGACTCTTAGCATGATACAACATTCTCACTATTTTCCTCACTTTATTATGATGCACTGCTAGCATCCTGAAATGATGAAAAACACTCTGGCATACTCTCCTGGAAAGACAAGCCAGTGAATGACCACGCAAACCTGTCATTTGTCTCACTCTGCAAGGATCTAATTCTTGCAACAACTTCATTTTCTGCTTCAAACTTTTCTTATTAAATGTCCGTACAAAATCACAAAGCAAATTGATGGAATCCTGTCGCACACTGCAAATAGAACTACACTTCCAAATGTACACAGGACCCTTAGGACGTCCTCCTAAAACCTCATTACCTAACACCTCGTCTGTCTCTGTTGTCACAAGTTTTTCTTTTTCAACTGGACAACCATCCTTCACTTCATAAGCTCGACCACTGGTGTCAACTGCAAACACCAAATCATTATCCTGAAAATAACTCTCCTCATTAAAAAATGCCTCACAACTTGAACTATGCATCCATTCTCCGGAAAAAACTTCACAAAAGTTACTACGATTTACTACTCTCTTCCATCTACTATTTGATTTGAAATCAGAAATTACCTTGTTTAGTTTCCTAATTCTATTGATTACCAAAATAAATAACTTTCGCTTAATTTCGAAAGCATGATCAATAATTTTCTCTACATTTTTCTTCTTCTTATAAAATGCCACACTTCTGTTGGCCTTTCTTAATATTTTTTAATAAATTAACTATTATCCTGTTGTGGAACATTCGTTTTCGAATGTCCCTAAACTGTTGTTTCCTTCTACTGTCATGCACAGAGTTATCTCTTGCTCTAGCAGTAACATTTTTGATTGGTCTTTCCTTTCCATTTAAATTGCTTCTCTTTTTCTGGACTGAAACATTTTTTGTTGAAATACTTTTTTTACTACAAATATTTCTTATGAATGATTTCGTGCTCTTACCCGGAGCTTTCTTGGTGATTTCACAAGTTTTTTGGGGAGAGGACTGCTGCAATAATAGATGATCCTGCTGTCTTTGACGTTTTCTAGCCTTTCTAATTCGATTCTTAGTTGGCATTTTTCAAATTTTGAAATGATCTGCAGTTGAATCTGTGGAAAAATATAATAAAAAATGTTATTAACCACTATTACCAAACAGTAAATGAATAACAGTCATCAAAAACTTAACACCCTACTTATTATTTAACATAGCAAATCTTTTGCACCACCACTGCGTCACAAAAGTGACGCACAGTGGTACAAAACAGGCATACACCTATCATAAATCTCTCCCTAACATTTTAAATGATTGATTCAGGATGACGATAAGGTGTGGCCTATCTAGAGGTTTGTTTGGGCCCAGATCTTTGGACTGAGGTGAATGTGTGTCATTGATCCACATTCGGTCCATCACCTGTTTTGTTTGTTTGAGGTGAGGCCAACACACGGTTGCAGATGAGATTTTCGCTTGTTGAAGAAAACAAAGGAGATAATACATGTGAAGGCCTACCAATGAAGTAAGTCATGTCCACTTCACTCTTGAACAAAGGGCAGACCTCTTTTGAATCTGTGGTCAGACCTAAACTTCATCTGTACAATGTCATTCATAAACTTAGGAAACACTAGTGATGTAATTGAAAAATGTGGAGTTTCTTTTCCTCATTTCAGAATTACATCACCTGTGTTTCCTCATTGACTTAAAATGTCCTTAATACACATGAAAGCGTTTTTTTGATTGCCCTTGCACCATTTTTGGGTCATTTTTAACATGGCTATGTAACTCCCATAATCAAAATCTAAATTTGCCAAGCACAGGTGGGAGCATATTTACAAGAAACTTGCCCCATGCAGAAAGCTCTTCAATTTAAATGGGAAAAATAACATCAGAGACACTCAAATGCCTTTTAAATATGCTCCAAACAACCTATGAAGTTCTAGCAGTACATATCCAGAAATGTAATTGATTTCAAAAAAAGTTTTTGAACACAACATATAAATCAATTGTATACCTACATTCAAGATGAAATGACTGAAAATGTCCTTGAGACACATGAAAGCGTTTTTTTGAATGCCCTTGCACCATTTTTGGGACATTTTTAACATGGCTATGTAACTCCCATAATCAAAATCTAAATTTGCCAAGCACAGGTGGGAGCGTATTTACAAGAAACTTGCCCCATGAAGAACGCTTTCCATTTAAAAAGGGAAAAATAACATCATAGACACTCAAATGCCTTATAAATATGGCCCAAACAACCTATGAAGCTCTAGCAGTACATATCCAGAAATGTAATTGATTTCAAAAAATCGTTTTTAAACACAACATATAAATCAATTGTATACCTACATTCAGTTGGAAATGACTAAAAATGTCCTTAAGACACATGAAAGCGTTTTTTTGAATGCCCTTGCACCATTTTTGGGACATTTTTAACATGGCTATGTAACTCCCATAATCAAAATCTAAATTTACCAAGCACAGGTGGGAGCGTATTTACAAGAAACTAGCCCCATGAAGAAAGCTCTTCAATTAAAATGGGAACAATAACATCAGAGACACTCAAATGCCTTATAAATATGGCCCAAACAACCTATGAAACTCTAGCAGAACATATCCAGAAATGTAATTGTTTTCAAAAATCGTTTTTAAACACAACATATCTGTTTCAGCTTACATGAGAGACGATGGAATGGGCTCCATGTACAACAATAACTTGTGTTACTGCATGCCAGAATGCTACACCGAATATGCAATTACAATTTCTCAAAGAAACAAAATCTATTTGTATATCACTTGAGACAAAGCCACATTTTAAAAACACAGCTTTCTTCATCATTTTCTCCTTAAATCATACTATTCTCTATCTAAATTAAATAAATCTTTTCTCACCTTAGCAAATACTTTTTGAGTTTCAAAACAGTCTCAGAAATACTCCAAATTGTCTTCAGCAGAACAAAGAGGATGCACTCCAGAGGCTGCAGCTATAGAAAGCACAGAAATGCTGATATTCATTACACATATCTCTCATATTAGCCAATCATAACTCCTCCCTCACTTTTTTCAAATCAAAACCCTTCCCCCCTCTGCCCTCTCTGCCTTTTTTGCTAAGCAACCACCTCCTGAAAGACCTCTCATGTTTGCAAGTTCACACAACAATGTTTCAATTGAACTCTGAACTCTCAGTGCACCTGCGTATCCAGTGCAATCTTTCATTAAATGTTTTTCCTTGACCATTCAAATTACATCTTTCAAAGAACACATCCATGCACCCTAACTTTCTGTTTTCAGAAATGGAAATGCACCAATCGCTGCTAATGAATCATTAGCACTGGAAATCCACAGTTTTTTTTCTTTACAAACTCCTACTGTTTCAACTGCCCTTTCATTACCACACTTCATCTGACTGCAGCCCAACCTTCTCTCACCATGTTTATTGTCTGGATTGTTGGACATAGTTACATCTACTGGGCTCAAAGGTATGCTGAGAACAGAAATTTACCTAACCTCAATTTACAAGATGTGGAAATTAAGTGGTTGGGCCAAAGAGGATTAAAATGTCACCAATTGATACCATTGGTGAAAACCTTTATGCATTTGCCAAAACCTGACCTGTTAATTGTGCACTGTGGAGGTAATGATTTGGGCACTTTGACTGGGGTAGGTCTGGAAATGCTTTTAAAGGACACCTTTGAGCAATTAATGGCACTTTTTCCTCAAACTGCCTTGGTATATTCCAATATATGCCAAAGACAGAAATGGAGGTGGTCCAACCAATTTTGTCCACAAATTGAGAAGTCGAGGAAGCATGTAAACAAATCTGTTTCAGCTTACATGAGAGACCATGGAATGGGCTCCATGTACAACAATAACTTGCGTTACTACATGCAAGATATCTACAGAGGAGATGGAGTTCACTTCTCAGATGAGGGCAACAGAATTTTCATTTTGAATTTAAGACTGTGCATTGGTGTCATGAGTGATGTAATATGTAATGTCATCAGCAGTGCATTACACGCGCAAGTTATAGTGAGTCCAACTAACTATAACGTGGAATTTCATTGGTTTTATGTCAGTAAAATTTCCAGCTAACTATAAGGGGTGTCAAACCTATGGTTTTTTCAGTGAATTTCATAGGTTTTTCAAATGCTATTTCCTAACTATAACGTGTGTAAAACCTATGGTTTTTTCAGTGAATTTCATAGGTTTTTTGAATGCTAGTTCCTAAGTATGAAATCACGTTCGTAACTAGATAGTGTCACCACCTACACGTCCTGAGAAGCGCATGTAAAGTCATGTGACTTGAAAACAAGACTTCCAATTGGTTCTTAGTAGTTTCTGTTCTGGAATTTACACGAAGCACTCCACCCACTTTCCTCACAATCTTTTCTACTCTCAAGAGACAACAACGTCGAGCATCTTCCGGAAAACTTTGCTGAAATGGCTGCCCTTTCGCATTCATCTTCCGAATCTGAAGGAAATGAGCGACCACCGTTAAGAAGAAAAAAGGAATCTTTCATTTGGCAATTTTTTACTTATCCTGAAGATCAAAAGAAAGTGAATGCGCCAAAAGTAACCTGCACGATATGCAATTCGGAGCTCTCAAGGGGAAATCCAAATAGAAAATATTCCTTTTCTATACACACCATGCTGCGGCATGTTAAACAAAGGCACCCTGAGCATTATGCAAAAGCATCGACAAGAGCCCTGGCCACGCTATTACCATCAGAGGTGGCCAGCACATCTTCTGGTAGACGACCTGTATCTCCATCGAGTGCTGAGATGGACTTGAGACCATATCTTGCGAAGGTGCACATGAAATGCAACGAGTGTGGAGAAATTCTTTTGTATGGAGAGCAGAGCCTCGTTCTTATTAAACTCAAAATTGAAAGTCATAAATGCCCCAAGAAAAGATACATTTCTTTACTTCATTTTCATAGTATTACATACTGAAAAATGTAGTAGCAACTTTAAGAAATCGAAAGCATCATAACACTTGTTTCCAAAAAAAAAAAAAAGTTCTTTTCAGAACTAACTATTTCCACCAAAACGTGCTCCAAGAGCATATTATGAAATGTGTTTTCGCCGCTTTATTTTAGTGCGAGACCGGGTGCGCGCACCCTCCTATCGCGTACAGGACCTGACCTTTGCATGTGAAGTCATGTGACTTCAAAACAACACTTCTAATTGGTTCTTGGTAGTTTCGATTCTGGAATTTACAAACAGCACTCCACCCACTTCCATTACTTTCTTTTCTACTCTCAAGAGAGAACAACGTCGAACATCTTCCCGAAGTCTTCTCTGCAATGGCTACCGTTCCGCATTTATCTTCCGAATCTGAAGGAAATGAGCGACCACCTTTGACAAGAAAAACGGAGGCCACGCTATTACCATCAGAAGTAATCAGCACATCTTCCGGTGGACGACCTGTATCTCCATCGAGTGCTGAAATGGACTTGAAACCATATCTGGCGAACGTGCACATGAAATGCACGAACTGTGGAAAACTTCTTGTATACGGAGAGCAAAGCTTTACTCTAATTAAACACAAAATTGAGAGTCACAAATGCTCCAAGAAAAGTTAAATTTCTTCACTTTATTTAGATAGTATGACATACTGAAAAATGTCGTAGCAACTTTAAGAAATCAAAAGCATCATAACACTTGTTTCTAAAAAAAAAAAAAAAAAAAAAAAGTTCTTTTCAGAACTAACTCTTTCTACCAAAACGTGCTCCAAGAGCATATTATAAGATGTTTTTTCGCTGCTTACATTTAGTGCGCCACCGGGTGCGCGCACCCACCTATCGCGTACAGGCGTCGAGACACGCATGTGCAGTCATGTGACTTTAAAACAACACTTCCAATTGGTTCTTACTAGTTTCTATTCTGCAATTTACACGGAACACTCCACCCACTTCCCTGGAAAAACAGTTTATCGAAAAACTTTTAAAGCCTCCTCTTATGAAATATTCGACATCGTTCACATAGCAGAGTAGTAAATAGCACTATATACACTCCGTCCCTTAATTATAAGAGACTTATTGCTATGTGAGAACAACTTTTGTTTTCACGCGATAATGTGAAATGCTGAGCCTGTTACATAATTTTCTTTCACATATATGTTACTATTTTCCTTCGAGCACTAACACCGTAGAAAATACCACCAATAGCGGTGATATTTTTTACACCGAGAACGGGTGATTTGTATCGCTTAGAGCCCTTACAATTATAAAGTTTTATTTCCTAAGTCTCTGATCTCCAACTGTGCAACGTGGCTCCCCTGTGTGTCGTAATAAGGTCCATAAACAAAAACTACAGGGCCAGCATTATACACATGCACAGAACCACAAAACGACAAGAGCCACCATGTTAATATATATCCTTAATATAATAAACCTCTGAGAATAAATACATATTTCCGTGGCACCCCATAAAAGAAATTTGGCGTCCTCTGACTCTGCTTCATTACCAAACACCCTAACCCCCCACCCCCCTCACTCTTCACTAAACTCCACACTCCACCCCACCCGGACTCCCTATTACAAAACCCCAACCTACCCTCCCTGCCCAAGCCCACCATGAACCTCAAACCGCCCCTGGAAAACTTATAAGACACAGGATTACTAAAACTCAAAGAATAGGCAACAGGCAGATAATCTAAATAGTTCATAAAGGCACATATTTTTTCCATAATACTATTGAAAAACATGTTCTATTTTTTATAAATCTATCATGCATCTGACCCTCTAGAACCGCTTTCAAAACGTGAACTATAAACCTCTACTTTTCATTTTCAAACCATACACTTTCAATGACATTATTTTTTTTTTACAATTCATGTAATGTTACACACCTTTTCTAAAATACACCAGTCCCTGTTATTTATAAGGATTTATTTTCAGTCTTCATCAGTGACACTTTCTTAACATATAATGAAAATCACTGTAACTTTTTAAACGACAATGCTAACGCGGTAAAAATAACCCTTCATTTGCTTTCCTTTAAGAATGCAGACTATCTACCCCACGCATGCGTTTCTTGATCTTTGTATTTGGCAGCGAATACCGACCTTGAATCGGAAGACATGAACAAGAGCTCCATTGTCAAATTTAAAACTGAACGTTGCATCTGCTCACACACATATCTTTCACTTAGCTAACATTCACAGAAAACAGCATTGATGTAAAAAAAAATTGACCTTGCTTTACAACTAGCTCAAATGACTGCCTTATTTTTTAACGCATCCTCCACTTCAAGAAAAGCTACTTTTTTGATAACTACTAAGCAATATATAAGTGACTAGACTCCTAGAAAATTTATCAAGTCATTCTGCTCCTCTCCACTGCATAGCCGGCGACCTAATTCTGTGGAGTTGCTATACAACCGGCAGTGCTGCGCCGTTTCCTTTACCATCTTGGGAAATTCAAAATGGATGTCCCTCCTGCCTTCACAAACGAGCCGGACCACTTAGAACTATTTCGACAGAGAATGCTTCTGTACTACGGCACCTTACCACTCTCAACTTTGAATACTTCATATCGATTATAATTTCGAAATTCGTATTTCACCTGTGTGCAGCCTGTATTTCATTGCCTGAGCTGTGATTTCACGTGGGCCCTGGATTTATGTCTCTGCAATTTGGTACCTCCTGAAGCGAATTACAATCACCTCATGAATCCGTTACTTGATCATGAACAGCTTTGTTACAACGGAGGGTTTATGGCCTTTGCAGCGATACAAGGAGTTCCGAGTCATTGGAATATATTCGCAGCGGCGCAAGATTTCCTAACAGAGAGCTACATCGAAAACCCACCGAGCTGCCCTATGATGGTAAAAGACGCTCCAATAATGACAGATCATGAATGCTCCTTTCATCTTCTCAATTGGATGGCTGACATGTTTTCAGATGATAACAGTGATTTCCTGTTAGAAGCACTTGCTGCATACTTTGCCTACACAATGGACGGTTAACTCTTTCCTAACAGAGAACTACATCGAAAACCCACCGAGCTGCCCTCTGATAATAAAAGAGGCTCTGATTTTAACAGATCATGAGTACTGCTTTACTCTTTTCCATTGGATAGCTGACATACTTTCAAATGATAAAAGTGATTTCCTGTTACAAGCAGAAGCTACCTATTTTGCCTAAACAATGCTTCAATAACTCTTATACAAGCCAGTGACGTCCTCATTTCCTTTTGCTTCCCTATATTCTTCACGTTCTTTTCCATATTTTCTTTTGAAGAACAGACCTATTCGCTTTACTAACAGTGGACATTATGATTTTGTGTTGTTTACATTTTGGTCTTTTATGTGGACTACATTTGTTTCTTCAGCTACTCTATTTTCAACTTTATTTTTTTACAGTCTAATCTCAACAATTCTATTGCATATCTTATCTAAGGTTATTTCAAACGTACTCGATGCAAAACTTGCTAATATATGCTACATGTACCCTAATTAATGTGTACATTTTAAACAAGTTTTTTATAACTGTAAACGCCATTTCGCATCTCAACTGCTTATTTCTGCCTCACACGCCTCTGCTCCTTTAATTTTCTATAAAATTATTAATTTAAAATACTTTACAGAAAAATATGTTCTTTCAACATTATTTCCATTGTTACTTGTACTGTATTTCAAATGCAATACTGCAACCTTCAAAAAATATCTCAATACAGTAGTTCTCCTCAATAGTGATTTGCGCAGCATCCAACAGATTGCATACATGCACCTCTCGCCATTTTGTCGCTTTTGGCGCCTTTTTTTCCCCGTACACAGTAACATAACACAAACTTGATAGTGCTTCGCATGTAGACAGCTGATTGATAAAGTAATGATGTATAACTACTTGCATTTTCATATATCGTTCCTAAACTGCAAGGCCACAGACCTTCTTCCATTTATTAAAATATAATATACTTCCTTATAAGAGTGTACAATGTTTTTTTCCAACTATATTCATTTTTCTTCAACTATAGCGTTTGTATTCCAGGTACTACTGACAATACCAATTACTGTGTTTTTTGCAATTTCTGTACTCATATTACATAATGATTTGCCTTTAAAACAGTACATTTCTAAATAAACATTTCAAATATTCACGGTTTCTCTTTTAAGCCATAATCTCAACTGAAATGATTTCATATTGAAAAACTATTCATGGGTTCCACATAACCTTAACTGTATTCACTGAGGACCTTATTTATGAAGACCTTCCGCCGCCGGTGCCTCATTTTTTAAAATGGGAAACAGTGACGCACCGGTGGCGCAAGGCCTTCATAAATAAAGTCCTGAATGTTTTCTTTTCTCGACCTCACTTACTGATACTAGAACCTGCAAGCCAATTACGGCCCGTGAACTCTTTCTTAGTAGGTCGCGCACCGTACAGACAGTTATGCCACTGTTAAAAAATTTTTTTTACTGTTACCAAGCACCGCCACAGTTCCGCTTCACTCAGACTTAATCACTGCTCCCACGCTTCTACAGGCCAAACGCTATGTCGTATTTCTCTACTTATCACCCTTTCATCTCCACAATAACAAACAGTTGTCCGCCTGCCACCACAGAACAGAGTCAGATACAGAGGCACCAAAGAGTGAACCCATCACCAACTGCCATCTCCGGCTGTTTCCATGGTTACACCTCATTCTGCACAATGCTGAAGGCACAGGTCAAAAGTTCATGTCTCAACGTTCTACAACAAATTAAGAAGACTATTTTCCCTCCAGAAACACCTGCCAATCCACAGCTCTGTTACATGTCTTGTTTTTTCACACCCAATAGTACTTTTCGTTTAACATAAACATTAACATGCAACGTACTGTTCAATCTCCACTTATTACAATCAACCAATCATTTTTATCTTTTTTAACCACACCCAGCCTCTTCCTTTTTCTTTATTTAGAATTTCAACTTCTAACTACCATTCCACTTCCAGAACCGATCGGAGGACGACTACAAATCCCTTGAAAATGAAGGTCTGGCTTATAGGACACAGTTATATTCACTGGAGTGAAAAATATGCAGTAAGCAGACGAATTTGCAACCTCGGCTTACCAAATGTACACATAACATGGATTGCCAAAAGAGGATTGAAATGTCACCAATTGATTCCATTGGTGAAAACTTTTATGCATCTCCCAGAACCAGACCTTATAATTGTGCACTGTGGTGGGAACGATCTAGGCACAATCACTGGGGTAGGTCTGGAAATGCTTCTAAAAGACACCTTTCGAGAATTGATGACACTTTTTCCTCGATCTGCCTTGGTATATTCCAATATATGCCAAAGACAGAAATGGAATTGGTCCAATCAACATTGTGCACAATTTGAGAAAGCAAGGAGACATGTAAATAAATCTGTTTCTGCGTTCCTCAGAGATTATAGCATGGGTTCTATTTACCACAACAACTTGCGATACCACATGCAAGACGTCTATAGGAGAGACGGTGTTCATTTCACAAATGAGGGAAACAGAATCTTCCTCTGCAATATCAGGCTCTGCATCGGTACTTACTTATAAATGCAGAAAACACTCAATTAACACAATGGCTCTTTTCAGAGCCACCTTATATCTAAGCACTCAAACTTCTGATTTATCTCCATTTTCACACTCTTGTAAATAGGTGTGGGCGACCGGGTGCGCGCACCCCGTATTTTTTTTCGGGAAAAAATTATATCTTTTTGCGTTTAAGGGCCTTACTGCACACCCCGAGAAAAGCTACGCAGCAAAACAATCTCTACCTTCTCCCCTTTCCATGTTTCAACGCTTTGAAATGAACAATATATTTACTCGCAGTGACAAAATGGCGAACAAAACTTCCTGATTTCCTTCGAATCGAACGTTAACAGACGTCACGCAGCAAATAAAAATTCCGCTCACGCGCAGCCGCTTGAGTGCGCGCACGCGTGCGCGCCTATGGATATATAATTGACTTTAACTTTAATTTTCTCAACAACTACTGAACCGATTTACACCATTCCAAAAAAGCGTAATCTGCGAACCGGACTCTACAGTTTTGCCAAATTTCTTATAAATCCATTCAGCCGTTCGACCTGTAGCCGAATCTAAAGGTCCTATGGAAAATAACATGCAGAAAACACGTTTTGGGACCCCCTTATATCTCAGCCCCCACTTGACCAATCCCCCCCAAACTTTCAGGGAAGGAGCGCAGCGGACCGAGCCATCTTCTTTGAGAAATTCGCTAAGATTCTTCAACCAGGGCAAAAGTTATTCCAAATAGAATGTTGAGGATTTCCTATGGAAAACAATCCTAACTATAACTACCTACTGGCGACCGCCAGTAGGTAATATATATATATATATATTTATATATATTACCTACTGGCGGTCGCCAGTAGGTATATATAGTTAGTATTTTTTCTCTATGGGATTTTTGAACATTCTATGTCTAATAACTTTGGCGTTTGTGGACGGAATTGGCTGAAATTTTCAGGAAAATGGAACATTATGTTTCTGAGCAGCCCCTGACAATTTGGGGGGGGGTTTCATCAAGGGGGGGCTGAGAAAAAAGGGGGGTCCCAAAACGCATTTTTCCCATGTTAATTTCCATAGGGCGGTTGGCCTCACTTTTAGCTCGAACGGCTGAATGGATTTGCACGAAACTTGGCAAAATTGTAGGGACTGTTAGCCCGATGTGCCTTTGCTAGGTCTCAATATATGTGCTCCAGTGGATTTTGAGTAATTTAGGTTCAAAAAAAGATATATATCTGGGCGGAGCCTAACCACACATCTGATCTGATTGGCTGTCAGCACTTCATCCAAGAAGTGTTGGCAGCCATCTTGGGACCAATATACATGATAGCACCTCATTAAAAAGCATTGTAGTTAATAGAGGGTTTTAGGACTTTAGTTACATTATAAATCATTTGTTGATGGTACCATACTCGTTTTAGGAATTGTGGTGGGTTCTAAGGTGATTTTACCATGTGAAAAAACCTTCTGCTGTGATATCATGAATATTGTTTGAAAGAAAACTAATATCTCATGATTTTCCCACAGTGGTTTGGAAGGGGATCTATAAGCTAAACTGAAAGCATATTTTCTGTAAATTCACATTATCTTTCTCAGTCATGTGAAAATGAAGTCTGACATTCTCAGTAAAAAATGTACATCCAACAAGGACAGAGACTGTCAGTTGATTCCTTTGTGTTCTACTGCAGCCTCCTAGAGTGTTCTAAAGAACAACTAGAGCGCTAACAGTCCTACTTATTACAAAGGTATGGCACACCTGAAGCCATCTTGATTGGAATAAAGTGGTAACTCTTAAAACATTTAATTTAAAAAGAAACAACATGAGGGGGTATATTTTGCCATAGAAAGTATGATTAGTGCTGCAGAATGAAAAATTAGGGCACATTTTGAGTGGCTTCTCAAATCCTTTTCTATTTCATTAAAACATTCTGACATGCAGTCTCCCAAAATGGCCACCAGAGACAAAAGAGCCCAAATGTAGCCCAAATATCACCCAGATGTAGCCCAAGTATAGCCCAATGACAGAATGTCCCAGAGTGTTCTAAAGAACAACTAGAGCGCTAACAGTCCTACTTATTACAAAGGTATAGCACACCTGGAGCCATCGTGATGGGAATAAAGTGGTAACTCTTAAAACATTTAATTTAAAAAGGAACAAAATGAGGGGGTATATTTTGCCATATGAATTATGATTAGTGCTGCAGAAAGAAAAATTAGGGATCATTTTGAGTGACTTCTCAAATCCTCTTCTATTTCATTAAAAAAATTCTGACATGCAGACTGAAACATGCACTTTGAATACCAGCAGCAGACGTCCCTGGTGAGCAGTAGCTTTACTACAGTGATCTAATGTGCAAATAGAGTGCTAACATTCAGAATTTATGGCAAATGTGTGACACATCTGAATGCCTTCTTGATGGAACCAAAGTAAACAAGCATTGAAAATGCAATAGATCTCGCCCTCGTTTAAGTTAAAGCCATTCTGTTTGTAATAAGGTGGCTTTTTAGCTTTGCTTTTATTAGTGTTTTTTCAACTTTCATGTAAATAACATGCATCTGTATGCATATAAGTATATGTATGCATGCATTTATGTTTGTATTTATATAGATATACAGATGATATATGTTTATATATGTATGTATATATATATATTCACTGAAAAAACCATAGGTAATAGACCATATATAGTTAGGAATTAGCATTTACAAAACCTTGAAAATTCACTGAAAAAACCATAGGTTATAGACCATATATAGTTAGGAATTCGCATTTACAAAACCTTATTTTACTCACACAAAACCATTGAAATTCCATATATAGTTAGTTGCACTAACTATATATCGCGCACCCGCAATCCACTGCTGATGATGTCACATATTACATCATTCATGACATGGTCAGTGACATCACTGATGACATCACTGATGACATCTCAAATGACATCACTGATGACATCACTGATGACAACATCCAGTGACTGTATGTTTCTGTAAAGTTAAAATATGTCTTACATATTGAAGAATGAGTGGATGTATAAGTGTCTGGATGAAGGATTTAGTAGGTGCATGACTGACTGTATGAGTGAGTGATTAAATGTGTCTCACTGAGTGCATGGGTTAGTGACTAAACTGTCTTAATTTGTGCATCATTATGTCTGTTGTTCTGTAAACTGTTGCATGTGTTGATAAGTAGCTATATGAGTAACTATATGGGTTATTGATTGGTTGCCCAAGTATTTGTATGGGAGACTGAGTGTGTGTGTGGGTGGCTGGGAGGTGTATGACTCTGTGCATAGATGTGTGAGCAGTTGATTCACTAGATGTATGGTTTCAAAAGTGCATGTGGAAACAGCTGTATGGGCGGTTGACTGTGTGCATGAGTGTATTGGTGAGTGAATGGATATCTCAGTGCTACATGTCAAAGTAAGTACATATGTAAAACACAGTACATGTGAGAGTTGACATATATAAATAACTGTGCATAAGAGCCAGTGAATGTGTGAGTGGCTGTATGGATCATTGTGAACTTGTATCAGGGATTGTATATGAGAGTAAATATGTGTTAGTATATGTTTGAATAAGTAAAGTTTGTATAACTGTATAGTTGAGGAAATGGAGGTGTGATTGATTCTTTGCATGACTGACTAGGTGTGTGAGTAACTCCATGGATGAGTGACAGTCTGTGAGTGTCTGTTTACACTGATTGTATCTAAGGTTATATTAGAGTCTGAAGAGGTTCATCGTATTATCACATGAATGATATCATAAGTGATGTGATCAGTAATGTCAAATGAGATGTCATCAGTGATGTCATCAGTGATGTCATTTGAGATGTCATCAGTGATGTCATTTGAGATGTCATCAGTGATGTCACTGACCATGTCATGAATGATGTAATATGTGACATTATCAGCAGTGGATTGCGGGTGCGCGTTATATAGTTAGTGCAACTAACTATATATGGAATTTCAATGGTTTTGTGTGAGTAAAATAAGGTTTTGTAAATGCGAATTCCTAACTATATATGGTCTATAACCTATGGTTTTTTCAGTGAATATATATATATATATATATATATATATATATATATATATATATATATATATATATATATATATATATATATATATATATATATATATATATATATATATATATATATATATATATATATATATTACCTACTGGCGGTCGCCAGTAGGTAGTTATAGTTAGGACCTAGTTTCCATAGGAAATCCTCAACATTCTATTTGGAATAACTTTGGCCCTGGTTGAAGAATCTTAGCGAATTTCTTAAAGAAGATGGCTCGGTCCGCTGCGCTCCTTCCCTAAAAGTTTGGGGGGGATTGGTCAAGTGGGGGCTGAGATAAAAGGGGGGTCCCAAAACGTGTTTTCTCCATGTTATTTTCCATAGGACCTTTAGACTCGGCTACAGGTCGAACGGGTGAATGGATTTATAAGAAATTTGGCAAAACTGTACAGTCCGGCTCGCAGATTACGCTTTTTTTGGAATGGTGTAAATCCGTTCAGTAGTTGCTGAGGAAATTAAAGTTAAAGTCAATTATATATCTATACCCGCGCACATGTGCGCGCACCCAAACGGCTGCGCGCGTGAGCGGAATTTTGTTGCGTGACGTCTGTTAACGTTCGATTCGAAGGAAATCAGGAAGTGTTGACCGCCATTTTGTCATTGCGAGTAAATATATTGTTGATTTCAAAGCGTTGGAATATGGAAATGGGAGAAGGTAGAGATTGTTTTGCTGCGTAGGTTTTCTCAGGGTGTGCAGTAAGGCCCTTAAAGGCGAAAATATATATATATATTTTTTTTTTAAAGTTGCGTGGTGCGCGCACTCGGTCGCGCACACCTTTTTACAAGAGTGTGAAAATGGAGATAAATCAGAAGTTTGAGTGCTTAGATATAAGGTGGCTCTGAAAAGAGCTATTGTGTTAATTGAGAGTTTTCTGCATTTATAAGTAAGTACCGATGCAGAGCCTGATGTTGCAGAGGAAGATTCTGTTTCCCTCATTCGTGAAATGAACACCGTCTCTCCTATAGACGTCTTGCATGTGGTATCGCAAGTTGTTGTGGTAAATAGAACCCATGCTATAATCTCTGAGGAACGCAGAAACAGATTTATTTACATGTCTCCTTGCTTTCTCAAATTGTGCACAATGGTGATTGGACCAATTCCATTTCTGTCTTTGGCATATATTGGAATATACCAAGGCAGATCGAGGAAAAAGTGTCATCAATTGTCGAAAGGTGTCTTTTAGAAGCATTTCCAGACCTACCCCAGTGATTGTGCCTAGATCGTTTCCACCACAGTGCACAATTATAAGGTCTGGTTCTGGGAGATGCATAAAAGTTTTCACCAATGGAATCAATTGGTGACATTTCAATCCTCTTTTGGAAATCCATGTTATGTGTACATTTGGTAAGCTGAGGTTGCAAATTTGTCTGCTTACTGCATATTTTTCACTCCAGTGAATATAACTGTGTCCTATTAGCCAGACCTTCATTTTCAAGGGATTTGTAGTCGTCCTCCGATCGGTTCTGGAAGTGGAATGGTAGTTAGAAGTTGAAATTCTAAATAAAGAAAAAGGAAGAGGCTGGGTGTGGTTTAAAAAATAAAAATGATTGGTTGATTGTAAGAAGTGGAGATTGAACAGTACGTTGCATGTTAATGTTTATGTTAAACGAAAAGTACTATTGGGTGTGAAAAAAAAAGACATGTAACAGAGCTGTGGATTGGCAGGTGTTTCTGGAGGGAAAACAGTGTTGTTACTTTGCTGTAGAACGTTGAGATATGAACTTTTGACCTGTGCCTTCAGCCAGGTGCAGAATGAGGTGTTACCAAGGAAACAGCCAGAGATGGCAGTGGGTGATGGGTGACTTTTATGTGACATTGAAAATATTGTGAGGGAGAACCAACTGAAATGTAATTGCTTACGTTACGCGCTCCGCATTGCTTCCGGGAAGCTGCGCTTCGCGCCTCGCGCACCGGAGCACTTCCGGGTGTGCTAACGCGGCGTGTCATATGACGGATTACGCAAGAACGCGATACGTCGTTGGGGCTCCACCGGAACTGATCGAATTGGTAGTCTACAGTGTTTCTGGATGTTTCAGACTGAAGCTGGCGTCAGCATGAGAGCACCCCGTGGCTACGTCGTGGCCATTCCGCAAGCAATCATGGCAGTCGCTCCCCACCGGAAGTCTGCAGGAGTCGGGGGCCTCGGTGACTCTTGTAGAATCTTCAAGGCTGACGGGACGCTTTTGGGAATGGGGCTCATGCCCTAGCAGTCAAGCGTCCGAGTTCCAGGGTTGCCCAGAGCCATCCTTGCAGGCCAGGCCCAAGTCTGTGGAGCCGACCGCCATTTCCTGAGCTCCGTGGCAGCCGCCTGTCGCTGTATCGGAAGAGTGGGTGCAATTCAGCCGGATGGCGGGTGAGACGGTGTAAATGTGATGGTTGGACCAGGGCACCGCAGGACGTGTCTTCAGGTCAAACGGATTGTGGGACAAGGTCCAGAATGGAAGAGGCATCAAAAGGCAAGAAGTTCCGCCTGACCCCGGGAGCCGGCCGCCTATGTCGTGGGTGATCTCAGGCCATACCAGGGGAACAAGACTTGGGGAGGGGGCAGGAGCCAAGCGCCCCCTCCGAGTCCGCGTTTCTTGGACCCTGAAGTATGGCACTCAACATTCAGAACTTATGACATTTGTGCAAGGCAGGGACATCGAAGCCTCTCAGGGACCAAGTATATCCAGAGTCCTTCCTACAGAAGGTGGTGGGGGTGGCGGCATTAGCAAGGCATCCCCCCACACAACTTGTCGGACCCTGAAGTATGGCTCTCAACATCCAGAACTTATGACATTTGTGCAAGGCAGGGACATCGAAGCCTCTCAGGGACCAAGTATATCCAGAGTCCTTCCTACAGAAGGTGGTGGGGGTGGCGGCATTAGCAAGGCATCCCCCCACACAACTTGTCGGACCCTGAAGTATGGCTCTCAACATCCAGAACTTATGACATTTGTGCAAGGCAGGGACATCGAAGCCTCTCAGGGACCAAGGATATCCAGAGTCCTTCCTACAGAAGGTGGTGGTGGGGGTGGCGGCATTAGCAAGGCATCCCCCCACACAACTTGTCGGACATGACCTCTGGATGTACTGGGTGTTCAATTTCAGAATTGAAACTACTAAGAAGCAATTAGAAGTGTTGTTTTCATGTTGCAGTAGGTTCCATGTAAATAGTTATTTAATAAAACGTTTTATCCTGTTACTTTGCTGGTGTGTTGTATATATTTATAATATTTGCATAGTGTTTGTCGTTATTTTGGGCGGGGTGGGTGGCGGAGCCGAGCTGTCTTGCAGCCATCATGCCGTCGAGCTTGGTTCCTCTCTCTAGTTTCATGTTTTTTCTAACGATTTATATGTTATAGTTTGCTAGCACGATACAGCGGATAGTCCGCATTTTATATATATGTCCTTTTTATTAGGGGGGTCCTCCGGTGGAGTCGGACGATCTACCTCTAATAAACGGTCCGGGTTGAACTAACTACCAACAAACGGGGCAGAGATAGGCATGACGGGTTACAAAGGGGACAAAAGTGTGCACTACCTATCCTTCACTATCTGCAAAAACTAAATAGAGTATTGCGACTTTATGCTTATTTGTGAACAGAGAATGACCCAAAGAGAACCAATTTTGAACAATCATAGGCTATTGGCAGTGGGCAGAGAGGCCATGACACAGAAAATGGCTGTTACTTACGTGCATGATGGGGCCTAAAAGGGACTAGATGGCGTGGCCACTGTTTCGCGACTTTCACTTTACTTTTAACAATGGCTGTGGTGAACATAAATGAACGCCGCTTATGTACACCTAATTGTAGTCATTTTCCACAAAAAAGCTTTTGATATTTGCTATAGAAAAACACTGAAAAAACCATAGGTTATAGACCATATATAGTTAAATATCTGAAGTCCATCTCTGCACTGCATGGAGATACAGGTCGTCGATCAGAAGATGTGCTGGCCACCTCTAATGGTAATAGCGTGGCCAGGGCTCTTGTCGTTGCCTCTGCAAATTGCAGAGGGTGCACTTGTTTGACATGCCGCACCATGGTATGTATGGAAAAGAAATATTTTTTTGCTGGATTTCTTCTTGAGAGAACCAAGTCACATATCGTGCAGGTTACTTTTGGTGCATTCACTTTCTTTTGATCTTCAGGATAAGTGAAAAATTGCCAGATGAAAGATTTATTTTTTCTTATTAAAGGTAGTCGATCATTTTGGTCAGATTCGGAAGATGAATGAGATACGGTAGCCATTTCACCAAAGTCTTCCGAAAGATGTAGGACGTTGTTGTCTCTTGAGAGTAGAAAAAATAGTGAGGGAAGTGGGTAGAGTGATGCGTGTAAATTCCAGAATTGAAACTATTAAGAACCAATTGAAAGTGTTGTTTTCATGTTGCAGTAGGCTGCCATGTAAATAGTTATTTAATAAAACGTTTTACCCTGTTACTTTGCTGGTGTGTTGTGTATCTTTATAATATTTGTCGTTATTTTGGGTGGGGTGGGCGGCGGAGCCGAGCTGTCTTGCAGCCATCATGGCGTCGAGCTCGGTTTCTCTCACTAGTTTCATATTTCTCATGAGGGGTTGTTCCTAATTTTTCTATTTTAGCGAGGTCAAAAAAAGATCTCATCAGTGGCCTACTGATTTTGCTCGATTCCTTTTGTTTTTTCTAACGATTTATATGTTATAGTTTGCTAGCACGATACAGCGGCTAGTCTGCATTTTATATATATGTCCTTTTTATTAGGGGTGTCTTCCGGTGGAGTCGGACGATCTACCTCTAATAAACGGTCCGGGTTGAACCAACTACCATCATGATTTTGTGTATCTTCTGAGCTGGATTTAAGCGCACAATTGTTAAAGTATGAAACGTTTTATTTTTCTAAAAAAAATACCAAGGTGTGTACATCCGGTAACGCCCGAAAGTTTAAAAAGACATTCGGCTCAATTTACTGAAAAGTTTCATAAGAATAAAAAAGAAGTCTAGGTACAGTCTCTTTGACGTACTATAAGTTCTTTGAGGGGTGTATGAAGAAATTCAATAAGTTCAAATCGCAAAGTTTTTACGAAATATATAGGCCTGTACGCGCACTCGGTCGCGCACGAAAGCCTGGAAATGCGATATCCATTTTATTGACAACTGTTGCCGAGAGTGCGCACACCGGGTCGCGCACGAAAGTTTAGTAAGGCTATTTTTATTTACAGACAAATTTTAATGTGTTTAAAAAAAGGCAAGGTATAGACTTTCGAATTCTGTATTGCTTTACAAGGAGTCTCTATGCAACTTGAACAGTGAAGAAAACGGCTTGTTTTCGAAAAAAATATTGCCAGAACTTTATTGCCAAAAGTATAGGTTGCATACACGACATTTTTCTGAATTAGCATTTTAAAAACCAATGAAATTCACAGAAAAAACCATAGGTTTTACACACGTTATAGTTAGGAAGTAGCATTTAAAAAAACCTATGAAATTCACTGAAAAAACCATAGGTTTGACACATGTTATATTTAGCTGGAAATTTTACTGACATAAAACCAATGAAATTCCGAGTTATAGTTAGTTGGACTCACTATAACTTGCGCGTGCAATGCACTGCTGATGACGTCACATATTACATCACTCATGACTCATATTACATCACAGCATACCTTTGAGCCCAGTAGATGTAACTATGTCCAACAATCCAGACATTAAACATGGTGAGAGAAGGTTGGGCTGCAGTCAGATGAAGTGTGGTAATGAAAGGGCAGTTGAAACAGTAGGAGTTTGTAAAGAAAAAAAACTGTGGATTTCCAGTGCTAATGATTCATTAGCAGTGATTGGTGCATTTCCATTTCTGAAAACAGAAAGTTAGGGTGCATGGATGTGTTCTTTGAAAGATGTAATTTGAATGGTCAAGGAAAAAACATTTAATGAAAGATTGCACTGGATACGCAGGTGCACTGAGAGTTCAGAGTTCAATTGAAACATTGTTGTGTGAACTTGCAAACATGAGAGGTCTTTCAGGAGGTGGTTGCTAAGCAAAAAAGGCAGAGAGGGCAGAGGGGGGAAGGGTTTTGATTTGAAAAAAGTGAGGGAAGAGTTATGATTGGCTAATATGAGAGATATGTGTTATGAATATCAGCATTTCTGTGCTTTCTATAGCTGCAGCCTCTGGAGTGTATCCTCTTTGTTCTGCTGAAGACAATTTGGAGTATTTCTGAGACTGTTTTGAAACTCAAAAAGTATTTGCTAAGGTGAGAAAAGATTTATTTAATTTAGTAGAGAATAGTATGATTTAAGGAGAAAATGATGAAGAAAGCTGTGTTTTTAAAATGTGGCTTTGTCTCAAGTGATATACAAATAGATTTTGTTTCTTCGAGAAATTGTAATTGCATGTTCGGTGTAGCATTCTGGCATGCAGTAACACAAGTTATTGTTGTACATGGAGCCCATTCCATGGTCTCTCATGTAAGCTGAAACAGATATGTTGTGTTTAAAAACGATTTTTGAAAACAATTACATTTCTGGATATGTTCTGCTAGAGTTTCATAGGTTGTTTGGGCCATATTTATAAGGCATTTGAGTGTCACTGATGTTATTGTTCCCATTTTAATTGAAGAGCTTTCTTCATGGGGCTAGTTTCTTGTAAATACGCTCCCACCTGTGCTTGGTAAATTTAGATTTTGATTATGGGAGTTACATAGCCATGTTAAAAATGTCCCAAAAATGGTGCTAGGGCATTCAAAAAAACGCTTTCATGTGTCTTAAGGACATTTTTAGTCATTTCCTCTTGAATGTAGGTATACAATTGATTTATATGCTGTGTTTAAAAACGATTTTTTGAAATCAATTACATTTCTGGATATGTACTGCTAGAGCTTCATAGGTTGTTTGGGTCATATTTATAAGGCATTTGAGTGTCTATGATGTTATTTTTCCCTTTTTAAATGGAAAGCGTTCTTCATGGGGCAAGTTTCTTGTAAATACGCTCCCACCTGTGCTTGGCAAATTTAGATTTTGATTATGGGAGTTACATAGCCATGTTACAAATGTCCCAAAAATGGTGCAAGGGCAATCAAAAAAACGCTTTCATGTGTCTTAAGGACATTTACAGTCATTTCCAACTGAATGTAGGTATACAATTGATTTATATGTTGTGTTTAAAAACGATTTTTTGAAATCAATTACATTTCTGGATATGTACTGCTAGAGCTTCATAGGTTGTTTGGGCCATATTTATAAGGCATATGAGTGTCTATGATGTTATTTTTCCCTTTTTAAATGGAAAGCGTTCTTCATGGGGCAAGTTTCTTGTAAATACGCTCCCACCTGTGCCTGGCAAATTTAGATTTTGATTATGGGAGTTACATAGCCATGTTAAAAATGTCCCAAAAATGGTGCAAGGGCATTCAAAAAACGCTTTCATGTGTCTCAAGGACATTTTCAGTCATTTCATCTTGAATGTAGGTATACAATTGATTTATATGTTGTGTTCAAAAACTTTTTTTGAAATCAATTACATTTCTGGATATGTACTGCTAGAACTTCATAGGTTGTTTGGAGCATATTTAAAAGGCATTTGAGTGTCTCTGATGTTATTTTTCCCATTTAAATTGAAGAGCTTTCTGCATGGGGCAAGTTTCTTGTAAATATGCTCCCACCTGTGCTTGGCAAATTTAGATTTTGATTATGGGAGTTACATAGCCATGTTAAAAATGACCCAAAAATGGTGCAAGGGCAATCAAAAAAACGCTTTCATGTGTATTAAGGACATTTTAAGTGAATGAGGAAACACAGGTGATGTAATTCTGAAATGAGGAAAAGAAACTCCACATTTTTCAATTACATCACTAGTGTTTCCTAAGTTTATGAATGGCATTGTGCAGATGAAGTTTAGGTCTGACCCCAGATTCAAAAGAGGTCTGCTCTTTGTTCAAGAGTGAAGTGGACATGACTTACTTCATTGGTAGGCCTTCACATGTATTATCTCCTTTGTTTTCTTCAACAAGCGAAAATCTCATCTGCAACCGTGTGTTGGCCTCACCTCAAACAAACAAAACAGGTGATGGACCGAATGTGGATCAATGACACACATTCACCCCAGTCCAAAGATCTGGGCCCAAACAAACCTCTAGATAGGCCACACCTTATCGTCATCCTGAATCAATCATTTAAAATGTTAGGGAGAGATTTATGATAGGTGTATGCCTGTTTTGTACCACTGTGCGTCACTTTTGTGACGCAGTGGTGGTGCAAAAGATTTGCTATGTTAAATAATAAGTAGGGTGTTAAGTTTTTGATGACTGTTATTCATTTACTGTTTGGTAATAGTGGTTAATAACATTTTTTATTATATTTTTCCACAGATTCAACTGCAGATCATTTCAAAATTTGAAAAATGCCAACTAAGAATCGAATTAGAAAGGCTAGAAAACGTCAAAGACAGCAGGATCATCTATTATTGCAGCAGTCCTCTCCATAAAAAACTTGTGAAATCACCAAGAAAGCTCCAGGTAAGAGCACGAAATCATTTATAAGAAATATTTGTAGTAAAAAAAGTATTTCAACAAAAAATGTTTCAGTCCAGAAAAAGAGAAGCAATTTAAATGGAAAGGAAAGACCAATCAAAAATGTTACTGCTAGAGCAAGAGATAACTCTGTGCATGATAGTAGAAGGAAACAACAGTTTAGGGACATTCGAAAACGAATGTTCCGCAACAGGATAATAGTTAATTTATTAAAAAATATTAAGAAAGGCCAACAGAAAGTGGCATTTTATAAGAAGAAGAAAAATGTAAAGAAAATTATTGATCATGCTTTCGAAATTAAGCGAAAGTTATTTATTTTGGTAATCAATAGAATTAGGAAACTAAAAGAGGTAATTTCTTATTTCAAATCAAATAGTAGATGGAAGAGAGTAGTAAATCGTAGTAACTTTTGTGAAGTTTTTCCGGAGAATGGATGCATAGTTCAAGTTGTGAGGCATTTTTTAATGAGGAGAGTTATTTTCAGGATAATGATTTGGTGTTTGCAGTTGACACCAGTGGTCGAGCTTATGAAGTGAAGGATGGTTGTCCAGTTGAAAAAGAAAAACTTGTGACAACAGAGGCAGACGAGGTGTTAGGTAATGAGGTTTTAGGAAGACGTCCTAAGGGTCCTGTGTACATTTGGAAGTGTAGTTCTATTTGCAGTGTGCAACAGGATTCCATCAATTTGCTTTGTGATTTTGTACGGGCATTTAATAAGAAAAGTTTGAAGTTGTTGCAAGAATTAGATCCTTGCAGAGTGAGACAAATGACTGGTTTGCGTGGTCATTCACTGGCTTGTCTTTCCAGGAGAGTATGCCAGAGTGTTTTTCATCATTTCAGGATGCTAGCAGTGCATCATAATAAAGTGAGGAAAATAGTGAGAATGTTGTATCATGCTAAGAGTCCAGCAATTATGCTTAAACAATTATGTGCTGCTCTTTTGCATGGTTCTGAAATAGATGTCAAGAATATTTGTGAAGAAAATGAGTTTTGTTACGTTGGAAGTAAAGATGAGAATGTTCAAATTGACCCAGAAGTAGAGGGTAATGTTGAAGATAATGTATAGGTTTCCAGTACAGATAAATTTCAGAAGGAAATTGCCACGTTTCAGATGAAATCAAGTGAGAGGCCTAATTTCACTTGTGTGTGTTGTCGACGCACTTATTACAAGAATCAGATTAAGTTAGTGGATTTATATGCAAAAAGTGAAAGGGATAATAATAGTGAATGGAAGGATTTTGCCAAATACTTGATGGTAGAAAATTATTTTGATTTGGGATCGGATCAACGTGTGTGTACTTATTGTTGTAACAAATTAAACCAAAACCAGATGCCTGCTAGGGCGGTTCATAATAATCTGGAATTGGTTGAGATTCCTTCTGAATTGAAGGATTTAAATACTTATGAATCTATTTTGATTCAAAGTATCCATCCCTTTCAGGCTATTGTAAGAATGGAGCCAAAGACAGGGAAGTTGCCTCCATCAGATTTACAGAGAGGATTAAAGGGAAGAGTTGTTTATTTGCCTCTAGATTTGAACAAAAACATTAACACAATTGGAGTAGAAAAAGTGGAAGAGGAACCTCTGGTTATCTTGGTTAATGGGGTTCCGACAAAGAATAAGAAAATATGGCAAGATTTAGTGGATGTTAGGAAAGTCAAAAAGGCAACATTGTATTTGAAGAAAAATAATAAGTACTATAAGAATGTATATGTTGCAGAAGAGGAAGTAAGTGATGAAGAGGATAGCGATTTGTGTGCTGGCCAAATTGAGAAAGTAGAGGCCTCTATAAGTGAAGAAATATATGAACATTATAGTGTTCATCCTTTGCATTCCAAGGAAGTCACGGGGAATGCTATTGAGTTGTTTCAAATGAAACAAGCCAAAGGGAGTCCCATTAGTGTTTGGGAGGAAAGTTTGGAAGCTCGGTGTTTCCCACAGCTATTTCCAACAGGTCAAGGAGGAAGATATGATGAGCGACCTCATCAAATTCCTGCGTCTGAATACCGGACTTTACGATTGTATGCAGAAGATCCTAGGTTTCGTCAATGCATTCCCTATTTGTTTCATCTCCTGTTTGAAAGCGATCTGTCTGGACTGTCATATGCAGTGAACCACATCTTAAAAAGTGGTATACAGATGCGAAACATCTCGGCAAGTGACTTTATGCATAAAGTCAATGTCCAAGACAGTATTTTGGATTCTCACCTAATTAATCTCATGGCGTGTCAGCGTGGTACTAATGAGTACTGGTACCGTCGTCATGGTGATTTAAAATGTATGCTGAGGAACTTAGGAACTCCAACATGGTTCCTCACTCTGAGCTGTGCCGAGTATGGCTGGGAAGACTTACTTGAATTTCTACGAGAGGCAAATGGAAATATTGAAAACATTGAATTCAAGACACCTGGAGAACTGTGTTCTTTGGATCCAGTGAATGTATGCAGGTACTTCAATCATAGATTTGAAGCTATGATGTCTTTCATCACAAATAAGAAGAATCCACCTCTTGGAGAGGTGTTGGATTTCTTCTGGAGAAAGGAGTACCAAGCAAGAGGTGCTCCTCATATACATATGTTGCTGTGGATCAAGGATGCACCTAAATTTGGAACAGATCCGGATGACTTAGTGATGAATTTCATAGAACAGTATTCTACGTGTGCTGTTCCAAACGCAACGGAGAAGAAAAGCCTAAGAGAACAAGTTCTACGTTTCCAAAGCCATCGTTGTGGAAAGTACTGTCGTCGTAAATTCAGAAACAAGGACAAGTTCTACACCAAATGTCGTTTCAACTTTCCACGACCGGTGATTTCTAAAGGAAGAGTGAACAGTTTGATGTCTTCTCTACGACATAATGTGACGAGGAAATCACCCAAAAATACATACAATTTGAAAAGGAACGAAGAGTCCAAGTACATCAACGACTACAACCCAGTGATTTTGTCCATGTGAAATGCTAACATGGATATACATTTTGTGGCTGACAACTGTATGGCTGTGGCTCGGTATGTGACATCTTACATCACCAAAAAAGAAAAGACAGAATTGAAGGATATATGGGAGGACATTTCCCATGAAAAGAGCCTCAGCAAGAAGTTGTACAGTTTCAGTCTGAAGATGTTGTCGCATCGAGAAATCGGAGCTTACGAATGTTCTGACTGGTTGTCTTCAGCAAGTCTCTATGCCAAATCCAGGAGTATCGTTTGGGCGAGTCTTGGTCTTGCTGCAACGCGAAATCGAGTTCTAAAACCTGTCCGGGAAATTGAGTATTTGGCGGAAAAGGAACCAAACAGTACCGACATTTTGAAGACCAACATGTTGGATACATATTATCCAAATCGAAGCAGTCACCTTGAGAATGTTTGTCTATATGAGGTTCTACAAAATTATATATTCAAGAGGAACATCAAAGAAGATATTGAGAAAGGAGTGTATGCTGTAATTGGAAGTGAGGGATGTCTGGTCAAGCAAAGAAAATGCCAATTAGTAAACCATCGAAAATTGAGTGGCGAATCTCCAGAAAAAAAGGAGTTTTTCTATTTAGCACTTTTGCAACTTTTCAAGCCTTGGCGTGCAGAAGAGGAACTGCTTGGAGATTTCCTCTGTTACGAAGACTCTTTCACTGCTGCTAAGGAGACCATAGAATGTCCTGCTTTTCCCAAATATCAAGAAATGTTGACTTTGGAAATTGAGCAGGAAGCAACGATTGCAGCCGAGATTGCCAGAGACAGTTCTCAGGACAGTCAGAGTTCTGTTTCATTGAGTCAGGATCCACTAGGAGGACCTATTATCGAAAATGAAGCTGCCACTGCTATGAATGAAGTGGAAAGAGCCATGGCACATGCTCAGGAGGATGCGGTTAACTTAGAAGACTTGGAAAAACAACTCAACATTGAGCAGAGGAAAATATATGATGAAGTTACCAAGCAAATTGATCATGGATTAAGTCATGAGAAGAAAGAGTGCTCATGTACGTCGTTGAAGCCTGTCCGACTGTACGTGAGTGGAGAAGCGGGAACTGGAAAAAGTTTCCTTATTAAAGCAATTTCTTGTTATTTGCAGGAAAGGACTGAGTCATCGCTGTCTTGTGTTGTTACCGCTCCTACTGGACTGGCAGCACATAACATTAAAGGTATTACTCTGCATCGTCTACTGATGCTGCCAGTGGAGCATGACAACAAATTACAATACCACAAGTTATCTGGGGATGCCTGTTGTGAAGTTTCAAGAGTCTTGAGGAAAATGAAACTTCTTATCATTGACGAAGTAAGCATGGTTTCCAATGTCATGCTTGCCTTTGTGCATTTGAGAATGCAAGAAGTTCTTAAAACTGAGTATGATGTGTTATTTGGTGGCAAACACATCATTGTTTTCGGAGATCTTCTGCAGCTGACACCAGTAAAAGGACAACCTGTGTTCAAAATACTCACGCATGAAGATACCAGGAAGTGCCTAGGGAGCATTGGCAACGTCAATATATGGTTAAACTTCAATTATGCTGAACTGCATGAAAATATGCGTCAGGCAAAGGATGAAGATTACAAGAATATTCTACAAGATATTAGAATTGGAAAAGTGACCGAGCATGGGAAAGAAGCTTTAAATGCACGATTACTGTCAAATTTATATCCAGAACAAGACGTTGTGCCTGAGAATATTTTTCAGAAAATTACTGAGAAGAAATCCGGAATATGTTTGATGCCAACTCTTGCAGAATGTGCCATCTTCAACAACAAAATGTTGAATTTAGAAAAGCAAGAGATTGTTAAACTTGAAGCTATTGACAGAATAGAGCATATGGGATCAACAATTATTTTGTCTGAGAATTTGAAATCAAAATTGGATTCATTAGAGAAGACTATATCTAAAACAGCGCGTTTTGAAAAGACTTTGAATGTGTGTTTAAATTGCCGAATCATTTTGAGAAGGAATTTACATGTTGAAAGAGGTCTGGTAAATGGATCAATGGGTAATGTTGTTGATTTTGAGAAATACAGAAGTAGAGATGGTATTGAATTTTTAAAAATTAAATTTGATGGCATTGAGGAAGTACAGCTAATTGGTCGTTGTTCTGCTAGGTTTTTGCTTGTTAAAGACTTATATGTTCGCCGTAAACAGTTTCCTGTTTGCTTGGCATATGCGGTGACAATCCATAAATCGCAAGGTTTAAGTGTAGATAGTGCATTGGTGAATATTGGCAGTTCTGTGTTCAAAGAGGGTATGGCATATGTGGCATTGTCACGAGTTAGAACTTTATCGGGATTGTACTTGATTGATTGTGATGTCACAAACATTTGTGCGGATCTAGATTGTGTTAAGGAATACAATAGGTTAAGAAGAGAGTATGCGCCACATTTGCCTCAATATCCTTTGTTTGAGAAATGTGTGGTAGGCCGTAAACGAAGAAATATCACTAATAGTAGGGAGGTTGTAGCAAAAAGCCGAAAAGTCGATGAACCGAAAATTGTAAGCAGAAAGAAAACGGATTCTGTTGAAGATGTTGTCGGTTTTCAATTTGAAAACAGTTCTGGTGTCAACTGCTATGCAAATGTAGTGGTTAATGTTCTCTTTTCACTAGAGACTTTAAAAGAACAGATTGTGTTCAATTCGGAACAAAGTTTATGCTGTTTGTTGAATTCTGTGTTAGAGAAATGTAGCACTGATCGAACAAAAGTAGAAAGTGTGTCTGAAGTTCGTTATCTGTTAGATGAATGTTCAGGTCAAACAGACTTCTCTGAAAATAATCAGCAGGATTGTCAGGAGTTTTTAATGTATATGCTTGATGTATTGCAAGATGAGGGTGTAGATGTAGATCACCTGTTTGGGCTTTCTTATCAATGGCAGCATGACTGCGAGAACTTAATGGTATCAAGTACTACTAGTGTAGACTCAGAAAGATTTATATATTTAACTTTGCCAGACAGTAAATCAGTCTCCTTTAATAAGCTAGTAAATGCAGCTGATCACAACATGGAGTGTAGCCAATGTAAATCTGAAATGATGTCAACATTATTTATACGAAGATATGGCCAGTATGTCATTTTAATGATCCAACGATGTAGCCTGATGGATCAAAATTGTCAACTTTATTAAAAAATGTTGTTGCTTCTCAGCTGTCAATATCAGGAAGGACTTTTGTAACTGTAGCAATTATCTATCACGATGGTCCTTCAACAACATCAGGACATTACACAGCTTATTTAAAGTCTAGAAACGGCTGGTCATTCTGCAACGATTCTGTTGTAACTTTCAAAAAAAAATTGCCGTTTGACCTTAAAAATTCTTACCTGGTGTTTTTAAAACCCAAATTTTAAGGAAAGAATCTCGGGATTCCCTCTGAGGAATTGCAAAAGGTTCATGAAGTAGAGGGAATGTAAGTCTGCAATGCTGTCTAGATTATTGGTCCAAAACTTTTAATTATAATGTCATTTTAAAAATCCAACTATATAAACCTGATGCAAGTAAGTCTGCTTCATAGTAAGCAGTATCAGTGTCATAGGAAAAGTAGAACATGAGTGAGCAAGAAGGGTAAGATATTAGTAGTCCAGGATTGTGAAAGTAATCTTAAATGTTTTCTTTTTGAAAGTTGCGAAAATAGAAAATGACGGGATTTGATTACAAGAATTACAAGAGTTGTAAATCGATGCAACATGATTTGGCCAAGTGGAATTATGTGGTAGAATGTGAGAAGTCTTTTATTGTATGTAACATATTTTTCAAAACGATGGAGGTTTTCTTTCAGAAAGTGGCGGGCTGAAAATATTAATAGCACAACAGAGTGTACGCTGTTCATAGGACATCCTTCGACGTTATGGAAAGTAAATTAATTTTAAGGAGTTTTGAATTCAGATTTCTTATGTTGTATGCGTTTTTTAAACACAATCATTTTGATTGTGTTTTTTTTTCCCCGCTGTTACATGATGAATACCTTCAAGTCACTGATTTAAGTGAAATTTGATACATTCTGAGAACAGCAAAAATAAACCATTTAACATGTATAATTAATGTTCTACTTTTTGTACATATGATATACATTTAGAAATGTGAGGTAGATATGGAGAAACTGAGGCTTCTGTAAGTGTCAAAGTTAATGCTTACAGTGCTGCACTTCTGGGTACTGTTTTTTTTGAAAACTGAATAGGCCTCACCTCAAAGAAACCTCTTGAAAGGACACATCTTATTTGCATCCTGAAACAATCATTTAAAATGTTAGACACAATTTTATGATGGCTTTACATCTCTTTTGCGCTGCTATTGCATCACTATTGTGAGACATCAGCAGTGCAAAAGATGCACCATGTTCCACCATGGTTTTTTCAGTGAATTTAATAGGTTTTTTAAATGCTAATTCCTAACTATAACTGGTGTGAAACCTATAGTTTTTTCAGTGAATATATATATATATATATTCACTGGAAAAAAACATATGTTTCACACCAGTTATAGTTAAGAATTTGCATTTAAAAAACCTAATACATTCAAAGAAAAAACCATAAGTTTCACACCAGTTATAGTTAGCTAGAAATTTTACTGACATAAAACCAATGAAATTCCCACATTATAGTTAGTTGGACTCACTATAACTTGCGCGTGCAATGCACTGCTGATGACGTCACATATTACATCACTCATGACATGGTCAGTGACATCACTCATGACATCACTGATGACACCATCCTTTTGACAGAGAGACTGACCTCCTTTCACTGTAAAGTAACCCTTGAAACACATATTGAAAAATAGAAACTAACATTTTCAAAAAAGTGGAGATACCTATACCAGTTACAACAACCAATTCAGTAAATCCACCATTTATATACACATCCACTCATTCACCAACACTTCTATATAGTCACTCATACATATACTCACTCATCATATGTAGTGAGACACCTATACATCCGTTAACACACCGACAGTCTTCCAAAAGTTGCTCACACACATACTCACACATGCAAATAAACTATTGAACATCCATTTATTTGCATATACAGCTATACATACACTGCCACCTTACTTCTAAGGAAACTTACACATACTTACTCTCTTAAACAATCACTTATAGAAACACATAATTATTTAAACAGGAACTCTTTCAATATCTCACTCTCACTTATATACATCAATAATCACATATACTAGATTAAAGCATATGTAGTTACTGATAAAGACAATAGTAAGACAGTCATTCACTTACTAACACATACATATACACACTCATTCACCCATACAGTCCGGCACATATGCTGTCTTCAAAACACATACAAACAGTGAGTCAGTTATTGATGCATCTATGTGCTAAGTAACACCCCCAACAAATCTTACAGACACTCATACTGATACTAAAAAAAACATCTAATAACCCATATACACACACATGTAGCTACTCACCAACCCATGCAGCCACTTATACACAAAGTGAAACACTGATACAAACATTTAAATATTTAAACAATACTCGCTAATATATGTATTCACTATGATACACTTAATAAGCCAGTTAACCAATCAATTTAAAAAAAAAACATCCATTAAGACACTTATTTAAACATTTATTCTTCCATCGACCTTTACATATACATATATAACACATGATTATTTTTCAGAAAGACACACATTCACTGGATGGTGTCATCAGTGATGTCATGAGTGATGTCATTGACCATGTCATGAGTGATGTGATGTAAGACCATCTCCTACGGAGAACAGAGTGTAAAGCTCATCGTCCTTGCTGGGGACAACCACAAATGCCCCAATCAACCCTAATTATTTATTTTCTTTTTTTTTCGCTCCAGTTGAGCCATTTTCAATTCCCTGTTTTTTCGTTTCTCCCCTCAAAAAATACAAAAACAATATAAAAGTGTTCTGAAAACCCCAAAAAAGTACAAAATGGTTCAAAAAACATAAAGAAAATATAAAACAACAAAAAGAAGAAAAAAAACAGTTCTTTTTAGAACTACCTCCAATTGCAAAAAAAGGCTACATTTTTTAAAAACTCTATTATTCATTTTTCCACATGGTACGCTCTCCGGTCCGCTTCCCGGTGCGCGTACCGGGCGCCCCCCCCACGCAAATCAAAAAAAAATAAATTGTTTGGGGCTCCACTGGGCCCTTTTATGGCCCCCACATCAAACCTAGGGGGTCAGGGAGGGTCTACTCTGCCCCCTTATGGTCATTTCCCCCTTTTTTTTTCCACCTCTTGTGTCTCTATCCTACCGAGACACAAGATGACGGCGGCTCCGCACTGTTTCAAATGTTTACAGACACCCGAGGGCCAATCAGCTTTCTGAGCGCAAGTCGCGTGGCGCGCCCGGAGCGCTCCCTGGTGCGCATACCGGGTCGCTGCCATAGATATATATATTTTTTTTAACCTAAATTACTCAAAATCCACTGGAACACATATCTTGAGACATAGCAAAGGCACATCGGGCTACCAGTCCCTACAATTTTGCCAAGTTTGGTGGAAATCCATTCAGCCGTTCGGGCTAAAAGTGAGGTCGACCGCCCTATGGAAATTAACATGGGGAAAACGCATATTGGAACCCCCCTTTTATCCCGGCCCCCGATTGACGCATCCCCCCCAAACTTTCAGGGAAGGACCGGAGCTTGACGAGGCCATGTTGAGGAAATTTTCAGGCAGATTCGTCAACCGGCACCAAAGTTATTCCAAATAGAATTTTGAGATTTAACATTGAAAAAATCCTAACTATGACTACCTGCTGGCGACCGCCAGTAGGTTATATATATAGATATATATATATATATATATATATATTAGCTACTGGCGGTCGCCAGTAGGTATATATAGTTAGGATTTTTTCTCTATGGGATTTTTGAAAATTGTATGTCTAATAACTTTGGCGTTTGAGGACGGAATTGGCTGAAATTTTCAGGAAAATGGAACATTTTGTTTCCGAGCAGCCCCTGACAATTTGGGGGGGTTTCATCAAGGGGGGGCCGAGAAAAAAGGGGGTCCCAAAACGCGTTTTTCCCATGTTAATTTCCATAGGGCGGTTGGCCTCACTTTTAGCTCGAACGGCTAAATGATTTGCACGAAACTTGGCAAAATTGTAGGGACTGTTAGCCCGATGTGCCTTTGCTAGGTCTCAATATATGTGCTCCAGTGGATTTTGAGTAATTTAGGTTCAAAAAAAGATATATATCTGGGCGGAGCCTAACCACACATCTGATCTGATTGGCTGTCAGCACTTCATCCAAGAAGTGTTGGCAGCCATCTTGGGACCAATATACATGATAGCACCTCATTAAAAAGCATTGTAGTTAATAGAGGGTTTTAGGACTTTAGTTACATTATAAATCATTTGTTGATGGTACCATACTCGTTTTAGGAATTGTGGTGGGTTCTAAGGTGATTTTACCATGTGAAAAAACCTTCTGCTGTGATATCATGAATATTGTTTGAAAGAAAACTAATATCTCATGATTTTCCCACAGTGGTTTGGAAGGGGATCTATAAGCTAAACTGAAAGCATATTTTCTGTAAATTCACATTATCTTTCTCAGTCATGTGAAAATGAAGTCTGACATTCTCAGTAAAACATGTACATCCAACAAGGACAGAGACTGTCAGTTGATTCCTTTGTGTTCTACTGCAGCCTCCTAGAGTATTCTAAAGAACATCTAGAGCGCTAACAGTCCTACTTATTACAAAGGTATGGCACACCTGAAGCCATCTTGATTGGAATAAAGTGGTAACTCTTAAAACATTTAATTTAAAAAGAAACAACATGAGGGGGTATATTTTGCCATAGAAAGTATGATTAGTGCTGCAGAATGAAAAATTAGGGCACATTTTGAGTGACTTCTCAAATCCTTTTCTATTTCATTAAAACATTCTGACATGCAGTCTCCCAAAATGGCCACCAGAGACAAAAGAGCCCAAATGTAGCCCAAATATCACCCAGATGTAGCCCAAGTATAGCCCAATGACCGAATGTCCCAGAGTGTTCTAAAGAACAACTAGAGCGCTAACAGTCCTACTTATTACAAAGGTATAGCACACCTGGAGCCATAGTGATGGGAATAAAGTGGTAACTCTTAAAACATTTAATTTAAAAAGGAACAAAATGAGGGGGTATATTATGCAATAGAAGGTATTATTAGTGCTGCAGAAAGAAAAATTAGGGCACATTTTGAGTGACTTTTCAAATCCTCTTCTATTTCATTAAAAAATTCTGACATGCAGTCTCCCAAAATGGCCACCAGAGACAAAAGAGCCCAAATGTAGCCCAAATATCACCCAGATGTAGCCCAAGTATAGCCCAATGACAGAATGTCCCAGAGTGTTCTAAAGAACAACTAGAGCGCTAACAGTCCTACTTATTACAAAGGTATGGCACACCTAAAGCCATCTTGATTGGAATAAAGTGGTAACTCTTAAAACATTTAATTTAAAAAGGAACAAAATGAGGGGGTATATTTTGCCATATGAATTATGATTAGTGCTGCAGAAAGAAAAATTAGGGCACATTTTGAGTGACTTCTCAAACCCTCCTCAATTTCATTAACAAATTCTGACATACAGTCTCCCAAGATGGCCACCAGAGACAAAAGAGCCTAAATGTAGCCCAAATATCACCCAGATGTACCCCAAGTATAGCCCAATGACAGAATGTCCCAGAGTGTTCTAAAGAACAACTAGAGCGCTAACAGTCTTACTTATGACAAAAGTATGGCACACCAGAAGCCATCTTGATTGGAATGAAGTGGTAAGTCTGAAAACACTCAATTTAAAAAGGAACAACATGAGGGGGTTAATTTTGCCATAGAAAGTATGATTAGTGCTTCAGAAAGAAAAATTAGGGATCATTTTGAGTGACTTCTCAAATCCTCTTCTATTTCATTAAAAAAATTGTGACATGCAGACTGAAACATGCACTTTGAATACCAGCAGCAGACGTCCCTGGTGAGCAGTAGCTTTACTACAGTGATCTAATGTGCAACTAGAGTGCTAACATTCAGAATTTATGGCAAATGTGTGACACATCTGAATGCCTTCTTGATGGAACCAAAGTAAACAAGCATTGAAAATGCAATAGATCTCGCCCTCGTTTAAGTTAAAGCCATTCTGTTTGTAATGAGGTGGCTTTTTAGCTTTGCTTTTATTAGTGTTTTTTCAACTTTCATGTAAATATCATGCATCTGTATGCATATAAGTATATGTATGCATGCATTTATGTTTGTATTTATATAGATATACAGATGATATATGTTTATATATGTATGTATATATATATATATTCACTGAAAAAACCATAGGCTATAGACCATATATAGTTAGGAATTAGCATTTACAAAACCTTGAAAATTCACTGAAAAAACCATAGGTTATAGACCATATATAGTTAGGAATTAGCATTTACAAAACCTTGAAAATTCACTGAAAAAACCATAGGTTATAGACCATATATATTTAGGAATTCGCATTTACAAAACCTTATTTTACTCACACAAAACCATTGAAATTCCATATATAGTTAGTTGCACTAACTATATATCGCGCACCCGCAATCCACTGCTGATGATGTCACATATTACATCATTCATGACATGGTCAGTGACATCACTGATGACATCACTGATGACATCTCAAATGACATCACTGATGACATCACTGATGACAACATCCAGTGACTGTATGTTTCAGTAAAGTTAAAATATGTCTTACATATTGAAGAATGAGTGGATGTATAAGTGTCTGGATGAAGGATTTAGTAGGTGCATGACTGACTGTATGAGTGAGTCATTAAATGTGTCTCACTGAGTGCATGGGTTAGTGACTAAACTGTCTTAATTTGTGCATCATTATGTCTGTTGTTCTGTAAACTGTTGCATGTGTTGATAAGTAGCTATATGAGTAACTATATGGGTTATTGATTGGTTGGCCAAGTATTTGTATGGGAGACTGAGTGTGTGTGTGGGTGGCTGGGAGGTGTATGACTCTGTGCATAGATGTTTGAGCAGTTGATTCACTAGATGTATGGTTTCAAAAGTGCATGTGGAAACAGCTGTATGGGCGGTTGACTGTGTGCATGAGTGTATTGGTGAGTGAATGGATATCTCAGTGCTACATGTCAAAGTAAGTACATATGTAAAACACAGTATATGTGAGAGTTGACATATATAAATAACTGTGCATAAGAGCCAGTGAATTTGTGAGTGGCTGTATGGATCATTGTGAACTTGTATCAGGGATTGTATAAGAGAGTAAATATGTGTTAGTATATGTTTGAATAAGTAAAGTTTGTATAACTGTATAGTTGAGGAAATGGAGGTGTGATTGATTCTTTGCATGACTGACTAGGTGTGTGAGTAACTCCATGGATGAGTGACAGTCTGTGAGTGTCTGTTTACACTGATTGTATCTAAGGTTATATTAGAGTCTGAAGAGGTTCATCGTATTATCACATGAATGATATCATCAGTGATGTGATCAGTAATGTCAAATGAGATGTCATCAGTGATGTCATCAGTGATGTCATTTGAGATGTCATCAGTGATGTCATTTGAGATGTCATCAGTGATGTCATCAGTGATGTCACTGACCATGTCATGAATGATGTAATATGTGACATCATCAGCAGTGGATTGCGGGTGCGCGATATATAGTTAGTGCAACTAACTATATATGGAATTTCAATGGTTTTGTGTGAGTAAAATAAGGTTTTGTAAATGCGAATTCCTAACTATATATGGTCTATAACCTATGGTTTTTTCAGTGAATATATATATATATATATATATATATATATATATATATATATATATATATATATATATATATATATATATATTACCTACTGGCGGTCGCCAGTAGGTAGTTATAGTTAGGATAATTTTCAATGTTAAATCTCAACATTCTATTTTGAATAACTTTGGCGCCGGTTGACGAATCTGCCTGAAATTTTCAGGAAAATGGTCTCATGGCGGTCCGGTCCTTCCCTGAAAGTTTGGGGGGGATTCGTCAAGCGGGGGCCGAGATAAAAGGGGGGTCCCAAAACGCGTTTTCCCCATGTTAATTTCCATAGGGCGGTCGATTTCACTTTTAGCCCGAACGGCTGAATGGATTTCCACCAAACTTGGCAAAATTGTAGGGACTGGTAGCCCGATGTGCCTTTGCTATGTCTCAAGATATGTGCTCCAGTGGATTTTGAGTAATTTAGGTTCAAAAAAATATATATATCTATAGCCGCGCTCCCGTGCGCGCACGGGAGTGCGCTCCAGGCGCGACACGCGACTTGCGCGCAGGAAGCTGATTGGATCTCAGTTGTCTGTAAACATTCTAAACAGTGCGGAGCGGCCGCCATCTTGTGTCTCGGTAAAATCGAGACACAAGGGGTTTGAAAAAAAAAGGGGCAAATGACCATAAGGGGGAAGAGTAGACCCCCTCTGACCCCCTAGGTTTGATGTAGGGACTAAAATAGGGTCCTGCAGGGCATTAAAATTTTTTTTTCGTTTTGCGCGGGGATAGCCGCGCTCCCGTGCGCGCACGGGAGTGCGCTCCAGGCGCGACACGCGACTTGCGCGCAGGAAGCTGATTGGATCATAAGGGGGAAGAGTAGACCCCCTCTGACCCCCTAAATCCAGGACTATATTTATGAAGGCCTTGCGCTGTTAGTTTTGCGCTTCCTGTGCGTCAATTTTTGTGACGCACCAGCGGTGTAAAAAAATGCGCATTGTTATGCAATATTTAAAAAGTGACGCATCTATCTAGATGCGTCACTTTTTAAATATAGTGCAACGAGGTACATTTTATTACACTGCTGGTGTTATGCGTCACTTTTCTGTGCGCACTCCTTATGACGTTCCAGATGTGTCATATTTAATGTATGACGAATCATGTTGCAGATACAATATGGCGCAGAGTTTTAAAAAGTGACCCATGTACCTAGATGCGTCACTTTTTAAAAATAGCGTCAGGTATAATGTATGCAGAGGGGGTGTTCTCCCGCAAAAAGCTTTGTAATAGCGACGCAGTGAAAGGCCGGCGCAAAATTTTGACGCAATAGCATCCTAAAAGTGACGCAGGGAAATCTCATAGATTTCAGTACGTTGTTATTACCAAGCTTTTTGCGAGGGATTGCCCCCTCTGCATACATTATACCTGATGCAGATACAATATGGCGCAGAGTTTTAAAAAGTGACCCATGTACCTACATGCGTCACTTTTTAAAAAATAGTGTCAGGTATAATGCATGCAGAGGGGGTGTTCCTTGCAAAAAGCTTGGTAATAATGACGCAGTGCGTCACTTTTAGGATGCAGTTGCGTCAAAATCTTGCGCCTGCTTCACAGCAAACCTTTCACATGGTGCTTTTTCCATGTGAAAGGACACATTACTGGAGTTGCGTCACTTTTGTGACGCACTCCAGCAATGCGTTACTTGGAATGTCATAAGGAGTGCGCACAGAAAAGTGACGCATTGCACCAGTAGTGTAAAAAAATGTGTTGCGTTGCGTTATATTTAAAAAGTGAGGTATCTAGGTAGATGGGTCACTTTTTAAAATCAAGCGCCACATTATATCTGCGTGAGGTATAATGCATGCAGAGGGGGTGTTCCCCCACAAAAAGCTTTGTAATAGCGACGCAGTGAAATGTTTGAGATTTCACTGCGTCACTTTTAGGATGCTGTTGCATCCTTTAAATATAGTGCAACGAGGCACATTTTATTACACTGCTGGTGTGATGCGTCACTTTTCTGTACACAGTCCTTATGACATCCCAGATGTGTCATATTTAATGTATGACGAATCATATTGCAAGGAGTTACAGATACGTCAGTATTTCTGACATATGTGTAAACATAAAAGTGATGCGAGGCCGGCGCAAAATTTTGACGCAATAGCATCCTAAAAGTGACGCAGGGAAATCTCATAGATTTCAGTACGTTGTTATTACCAAGCTTTTTGCGAGGGATTGCCCCCTCTGCATACATTATACCTGATGCAGATACAATATGGCGCAGAGTTTTAAAAAGTGACCCATGTACCTACATGCGTCACTTTTTAAAAAATAGTGTCAGGTATAATGCATGCAGAGGGGGTGTTCCTTGCAAAAAGCTTGGTAATAATGACGCAGTGCGTCACTTTTAGGATGCAGTTGCGCCAAAATCTTGCGCCTGCTTCACAGCAAACCTTTCACATGGTGCTTTTTCCATGTGAAAGGACACATTACTGGAGTTGCGTCACTTTTGTGACGCACTCCTGCAATGCGTTACTTTTGTGTTTAGAGATATGTCAGAAATACTGACATATCTGTAACTCCTTGCGAATTGATTAGTCATATATTAAATATGACATATGTGGAATGTCATAAGGAGTGCGTCCAGATAAGTGACGCATCGCTATTTTCACGTAGCGATGCGTCACTTTTCAGAAATGAGGCCTCCAGTTTATTCACTGTGTCATAAATTTCTTTTCTAACACTCACCTTCTTTCAGTCCTCCTACTTCACTTCCTTTCACCTCTCATACCTTTCTGTTCTTTCTTACTCATTCTCCTTTCAATTATCAATGCACTATATTTCACTTACTCTTCATTTTTTAAGATTATAGCTCTTTGATGAGAATTGGAGGTAGTTCTGAAAAGAACTTTTGGTTTTCTTCTTTTAACTGAAGAGGAACAAAAACAGGGAATAGAAACTGCTCAACAGGAGCAAAAAGAAAAGAAAAAAATTAGGGGTGGGAAGGGCAGTGATGGTTCTCTAATGCCCGAACCATGAGCAGGACACTTTGCTCCCCATAGGTGAGGAGTTGATTGCAGTATCTGCATCTGACGACCCCATGGTTGAATGCAGGTTGGATGTTTGCTACCTGCCCCTGAGATTGATCTCTTCCGGAAGAAGTTGCTCCTCCTGTAGATGTAGAGGCCCCATCTCTAGGAACCTCCTGTGCCAGAGCCCTGACACTTTCCCGGGCAAAATTCTGGGGGTGCCTGGTCTCCACATGTCGGATCATCGTAAAGTTCCCAAAAGAGTACTTTTTTTGGGGGTTACCCCGTGACAGGACCTTTTTGCAGATCCTGCACTCTACTTTTGGTGCATTCACCTTCTTCTGGTCTGCTGGGAATTTAAAGAATTTCCAAATGAAATGTCCTTTCACCTTTGGGGTAGGTGGCTCTTCATCAATGAAGTCATCTTCACTGCTGGATGATCTGGCAGCCATGATGAATCCAGGAATATGGAGCAGCAAAAAAGGCAGGTCTTTCAGTCACAAAAGTGAAAGAAGAAGTGAAGGAAATGGGTGGGGATTTCATTCATTGTAACAAAAAACTGTTAGCAACCAATGAAAAGTGTTATTTTAGGGTCACATGACCTGACGCGCTTACGATGCGCGCTCGGGTGCACTTCCGGGTGCGTTTACGCAGCGCGATCGTAGGCGCTTCCGGGGCGCACACGTGGCGCGATCGTAGGCGCTTTTGCGTGCGTTTAGGCGCCGCGCACGTATGCGCTTCCGAGGGCACGTACGTTGCGCGCCGAAGTGACGTCATCAATCTTTAATAGAAATGCATAATCATTTTCCATATTAAAAAAAACAAATTTTATTTGTATGGTACGAAATGTTTTGCATTATTATTAACTTTTCATTCATATTTTTTTTTCACGAACGACAGTTGCGCTCTGGGTGCGCTTTCAGATGAGCGCACGGAGAAGCTTACAGGAGAGCTTAGCTGAAAGCTTTCCCGTGCGCGCACCCAGAGCGCAAAAAAAAAAAATTATAAAAAAAATGAATACTTAAAAAAAACAGCAAATTGTAAAAAAAAAAAAGGTTAGAAACTCGATATACAAAGGAATTAGCATTTAAAAAACCTATGAAATACACTGAAAAAACCATAGGTTTCACACCAGTTATAGTTAGGAATTAGCATTTAAAAAACCTTTGAAATTCACTGAAAAAACCATAGGTTTCACACCAGTTATAGTTAGGAATTAGCATTTAAAAAACCTTTGAAATTCACTGAAAAAACCATAGGTTTCACACCAGTTATAGTTAGGAATTAGCATTTAAAAAACCTATTAAATTCACTGAAAAAACCATAGGTTTCACACCAGTTATAGTTAGCTGGAAATTTTACTGATATAAAACCATTGAAATTCCCACGTTATAGTTAGTTGGACTCACTATAACTTGCGCGTGCAATGCACTGCTGATGACGTCACATATTACATCACTCATGACATGGTCAGTGACATCACTCATGACATCACTGATGACACCATCCTTGTGACATAGTGACAGACCTCCTCTCAGTGTAAAGTAACCCTTGAGACACATATTCAAAAATAGAAACTGAAATTTTTTAAAAATGGACATACCTATATCAGTTACAACAAGCAATTCTGTACTTCCACTATCTATATACTCATCCACTCATTCACCAACAGTTCTATATAGTCACTCATACATATACTCACTCATCATATGAAGAGATACACCTATACATTCTGTTACACACCGACATTCATCCAAAAGTTACTCACACACATATTCACACGTGCAAATAAACTATTGAACAACCATTTATTTGAAAATAGAGTTATACACACACTTCCACCTTACTTCTATTGAAAATTACACATATTTATTCTCTTAAACAATCACTTATAGAAACACATACTTATTTAAACAGGAAATCTTACAATCTCTTACTCTCACATATACTCAGTTATATACATCAATATTCATATATACTAGATTAAAACATATGTAGTTACTGATAAAGACACTAGTGAGACAGTCATTCACTCACTAACAAACACATATAGACACTCATCCACCCATACAGTCCTGTACATATGCTGTCTTCAAAACACATACAAACAAAGAGTCAGTCACTCATGCATCTATGTGCTAAGTAATACCTCCACCAAACCATATAGACACTCATACTAATACTAATAAAAATATCAAATAACCCATATACATACGCATGTAGCTACTTATCAACACATGTAGCCACTTATACACAAAGTGAAACACTAATATATGTATTTAAATATTTAAACATAACTCACTAATATTTATTTTTCAGAAAGACACATATTCACTGGATGGTGTCATCAGTGATGTCATGAGTGATGTCACTGACCATGTCATGAGTGATGTAATATGTGACGTCATCAGCAGTGCATTGCACGCGCAAGTTATAGTGAGTCCAACTAACTATAACGTGGGAATTTCAATGGTTTTATATCAGTAAAATTTCCAGCTAACTATAACTGGTGTGAAACCTATGGTTTTTTCAGTGAATTTAATAGGTTTTTTAAATGCTAATTCCTAACTATAACTGGTGTGAAACCTATGGTTTTTTCAGTGAATATATATATATACCAGTAGGTAGTTATAGTTAGGATTATTTTCAATGCAAAATGTCAACATTCTATTGTGAATAACTTTGGCGCCGGTTGAGGAATCTGCGGCGCTCCAGTCCTTCCCTGAAAGTTTGGGGGGATTCGTGAAGCGGGGGCCGAGATAAAAGTGGGGTCCCAAAACGTGTTTTCCCCATGTTAATTTCCATAGGGCGGTCAACCTCACTTTTAGCCCGAACGGCTGAATGGATTTCCACCAAACTTGGCAAAATTGTAGGGACTGGTAGCCCGATGTGCCTTTGCTAGGTCTCAAGAAATGTGCTCCGGAGGATTTTGAGTAATTTAGGTTCCCAAAAATATATATATCTGTAAGCGCGCCCCGGTACGCGCACCGAGGAGCGTACCAGCGCGCGACGCGAGTTCACGCGCGGAAAGGTGTCTCTCGGGTGTCTGTAAACATTCCAAACAGTCCGGAGCGGCCGCCATCTTGTGTCTCGGTAGGATCGAGACACAAGAGGTGGCAAAAACAAAGGGGGAAATGTCCAAAAGGGGGCAGGGTAGACCCCCCCCTGATCCCATAGGATTGATGTGGGGGCCATAAAAGGGCCCTGCGGGGCAAAAAAAAAAGTACTTTTTTTTTCGATTTGCACGGGGGTGCGCCCGGTACGCGCACCGGGGAGCATATCGGGAAGCGTACCATGGGGAAAAAAGAATGACAGAGTTTATAAAAAATGTAGTCTTTTTTTTTTAAATTGGAGGTAGTTCTAAAAAGAACTGTTTTTTTCTTCTTTTTGTTGTTTTATATTTTTTTATTGTTTTTTGAACATTTTTTACTTTTGTTCGGTTTTCTGAACAGTTTTATATTTTTTTGTATTTTTTATGGGGAGAAACAAAAAACAGGGAATTGTAAATGGCTCAACTGGAGAAAAAAAAAAAGAAAAAATTAGGGATTTTTCGGGCACTTATGGTTATCCCCAGCACAGATGATAAGTTGTATACTTTGCTCACCATAGCAAATTAACTTTCCACAATATTTGCACATGATTTTAAAATCTATAAATTTTGGTTGTATGATAGGCATTGTCTCTGTTGCCTCTGAACCTGGTGGAGTTGGTTCTTTCGATGTTGAGGGTCTAGATGTTGATGGAGGTAGCTTACTGCAGAGGTCCCTTACCTCTGCAGCAGAATAGTTGATTGGGTGCCAACGGATCATGTGCCAATCATGGTATGATTCCCGAAGGAATATTTTTTGTTAGGGTTCCCCTGGACAGCTCTGCATCACAAATCAGAGAAGTTACCTTCGCAGCGTTGAATTTTTTGAAACCCCTTGGGATTTTGTAGAACTGCAATACGAAGTGCTCTTTTGGTTTGTAGGGCTGATTAACTTCAGGCAGGAAATGCCTTGTCTGTCCCTCCTCTTCATCATCCTCCTCCTCTTCTTCTTGCCCGTCAATGTGATCTTCTGGTGGTCTTTTTGATGGTGGTAGTGGTGGTTGTGGGGCAGATGCTCCAGCTGCTGATATGACTGTAGCCATCTCTGTAAGGAAAAAGCAGAACTTCCTCACTCAAATAACAAAGTGAGAATGAGGAAAAAAGTTTGGGGCGTTGATCATTTGGAAACCAAAAGTGTTGTGAACCATTGAAAAGTGTTATTTTCAAGTCACATGAGCAGGGCTTTCATCATTTGGAAACCAAAAGTGTTGTGAACCAATGAAAAGTGTTATTTTCAGGTCACATGACCCGACGCGTTTACGCTACGCGCCCCGGGGCACGTAGCGTAAGCACGTCAGGACGTTTCACGATCGTATGCGCTCGCGTGCTTCCAGGTGCGCTTACGCTGTGCGTCATATGACGCATCAAACGGCTACGCGATACGTCACGATGTTGTTTTCGTTCGCGGCAATAGCGCTAAGGGGAAGCTCACCGGTACACGCCCCGGGGCGCGCAAAAGCACTGCGCTTACCGGTGAGCGCATCGGTACGTGCCCCGGGAGAGCAACTGGGCAAAAAATATAGATATATATATTACATAATTATACAATATAAAATTCGTAATAAAAAATATTACATTTCATACTTATAGAGATTTGCTATTAAAAAACCTATGAAATTCACTGAAAAAAACATAGGTTTCACACCAGTTATAGTTAGGAATTAGCATTTAAAAAACCTATTAAGCCCAATGACAGAATGTCCCAGAGTGTTCTAAAGAACAACTAGAGCGCTAACAGTCCTACTTATTACAAAGGTATGGCACACCTGAAGCCATCTTGATTGGAATAAAGTGGTAACTCTTAAAACATTTAATTTAAAAAGAAACATGAGGGGGTATATTTTGCCATAGAAAGTATGATTAGTGCTGCAGAATGAAAAACTAGGGCACATTTTGAGTGACTTTTCAAATCCTCTTCTATTTCATTAAAAAATTCTGACATGCAGTCTCCCAAAATGGCCACCAGAGACAAAAGAGCCCAAATGTAGCCCAAATATCACCCAGATGTAGCCCAAGTATAGCCCAATGATAGAATGTCCCAGAGTGTTCTAAAGAACAACTAGAGCGCTAACAGTCCTACTTATTACAAAGGTATGGCACACCTGAAGCCATCTTGATTGGAATAAAGTGGTAACTCTTAAAACATTTAATTTAAAAAGGAACAAAATGAGGGGGTATATTTTGCCATATGAATTATGATTAGTGCTGCAGAAAGAAAAATTAGGGCACATTTTGAGTGACTTCTCAAACCCTCTTCAATTTCATAAAAAAATTCTGACATACAGTCTCCCAAGATGGCCACCAGAGACAAAAGAGCCTAAATGTAGCCCAAATATCACCCAGATGTACCCCAAGTATAGCCCAATGACAGAATGTCCCAGAGTGTTCTAAAGAACAACTAGAGCGCTAACAGTCTTACTTATGACAAAAGTATGGCACACCAGAAGCCATCTTGATTGGAATGAAGTGGTAAGTCTGAAAACACTCAATTTGAAAAGGAACAACATGAGGGGGTTAATTTTGCCATAGAAAGTATGATTAGTGCTTCAGAAAGAAAAATTAGGGATCATTTTGAGTGACTTCTCAAATTCTCTTCTATTTCATTAAAAAAATTCTGACATGCAGACTGAAACATGCACTTTGAATACCAGCAGCAGACGTCCCTGGTGAGCAGTAGCTTTACTAAAGTGATCTAATGTGCAACTACAGTGCTAACATTCAGAATTTATGGCAAATGTGTGACACATCTGAATGCCTTCTTGATGGAACCAAAGTAAACAAGCATTGAAAATGCTATAGATCTCGCCCTCGTTTAAGTTAAAGCCATTCTGTTTGTAATGAGGTGGCTTTTTGGCTTTGCTTTTATTAGTGTTTTTTCAACTTTCATGTAAATAACATGCATCTGTGTGCATATAAGTATATGTATGCATGCATTTATGTTTGTATTTATATAGATATACAGATGATATATGTTTATATATGTATGTATATATATATATATTCACTGAAAAAACCATAGGTTAAAGACCATATATAGTTAGGAATTAGCATTTACAAAACCTTGAAAATTCACTAAAAAACCATAGGTTATAGACCATATATAGTTAGGAATTAGCATTTACAAAACCTTGAAAATTCACTGAAAAAACCATAGGTTATAGACCATATATAGTTAGGAATTCGCATTTACAAATCCTTATTTTACTCACACAAAACCATTGAAATTCCATATATAGTTAGTTGCACTAACTATATATCGCGCACCCGCAATCCACTGCTGATGATGTCACATATTACATCATTCATGACATGGTCAGTGACATCACTGATGACATCACTGATGACATCTCAAATGACATCACTGATGACATCACTGATGACAACATCCAGTGACTGTATGTTTCTGTAAAGTTAAAATATGTCTTACATATTGAAGAATGAGTGGATGTATAAGTGTCTGGATGAAGGATTTAGTAGGTGCATGACTGACTGTATGAGTGAGTGATTAAATGTGTCTCACTGAGTGCATGGGTTAGTGACTAAACTGTCTTAATTTGTGCATCTTTATGTCTGTTGTTCTGTAAACTGTTGCATGTGTTGATAAGTAGCTATATGAGTAACTATATGGGTTATTGATTGGTTGCCCAAGTATTTGTATGGGAGACTGAGTGTGTGTGTGGGTGGCTGGGAGGTGTATGACTCTGTGCATAGATGTGTGAGCAGTTGATTCACTAGATGTATGGTTTCAAAAGTGCATGTGGAAACAGCTGTATGGGCGGTTGACTGTGTGCATGAGTGTATTGGTGAGTGCTACATGTCAAAGTAAGTACATATGTAAAACACAGTACATGTGAGAGTTGACATATATAAATAACTGTGGATAAGAGCCAGTGAATGTGTGAGTGGCTGTATGGATCATTGTGAACTTGTATCAGGGATTGTATAAGAGAGTAAATATGTGTTAGTATATGTTTGAATAAGTAAAGTTTGTATAACTGTATAGTTGAGGAAATGGAGGTGTGATTGATTCTTTGCATGACTGACTAGGTGTGGGAGTAACTCCATGGATGAGTGACAGTCTGTGAGTGTCTGTTTACACTGATTGTATCTAAGGTTATATTAGAGTCTGAAGAGGTTCATCGTATTATCACATGAATGATATCATCAGTGATGTGATCAGTAATGTCAAATGAGATGTCATCAGTGATGTCATCAGTGATGTCATTTGAGATGTCATCAGTGATGTCATTTGAGATGTCATCAGTGATGTCATCAGTGATGTCACTGACCATGTCATGAATGATGTAATATGTGACATCATCAGCAGTGGATTGCGGGTGCGCGATATATAGTTAGTGCAACTAACTATATATGGAATTTCAATGGTTTTGTGTGAGTAAAATAAGGTTTTGTAAATGCGAATTCCTAACTATATATGGTCTATAACCTATGGTTTTTTCAGTGAATTTTCAAGGTTTTGTAAATGCTAATTCCTAACTATATATGGTCTATAACCTATGGTTTTTTCAGTGAATATATATATATATATATATATATATATTACCTACTGGCGGTCGCCAGTAGGTATATATAGTTAGGATTTTTTCTCTATGGGATTTTTGAAAATTCTATGTCTAATAACTTTGGCGTTTGTGGACGGAATTGGCTGAAATTTTCAGAAAAAGTGGACATTTTGTTTCTGAGCAGCCCCTGACAATTTGGGGGATTTTCGTCAAGGGGGGGGCCGAGAAAAAAGGGGGGTCCCAAAACGCGTTTTTCCCATGTTAATTTCCATAGGGCGGTTGGCCTCACTTTTAGCTCGAACGGCAGAATGGATTTGCACGAAACTTGGCAAAATTGTAGGGACTGTTAGCCCGATGTGCCTTTGCTAGGTCTCAATATATATGCTCCAGTGGATTTTGATAAATTAACGTTCAAAAAAATATATATATCTGTAACAGCGCTCAGGGTAGCGCTCTGGTTTTTGGCTCTCCGGTGTCTGTCAACATTCTAAACAGTCCGGAGCGGCCGCCATCTTGTCTCTCGGTAGGATTGAGAGACAAGAGGAGGCCAAAACAAAGGGGGAAATGACCATAAGGGGGCATAGTAGATCCTCCCTGACCCCCTAGGTTTGATGTGGAGGCTTTAAAAGGGCCCCGCGGGGCAAAAAAAAAAAATAATTCGTTTTTTTTTTGCGTGGGGAGCGCCTGGTACGCTTTTGTGCAATGGGCGGTGGTAATCTAAATGATTAGGAGGGGGGGCAGCGTTCAAAGCACATCAGCGTGCATAAACACGAAAATGTTTTTATCTACCACGTACTTGACTTATCTCTCTGAGATGCATTCCCTTGTGTTTCGGCAATGGTAGTCTGTTCATTACATAGATCGCCCGAGGGCGGTAGTACAGACCGCGCGTAGGAAAGGGTCAAAAGCCAGGGGTATAGGAGTATGTAACAAGCGAGCCATTTAATTGAAAAAACTAAACGTGACAAACGGTTGCAGGATCAGTGAAGGTTGATTTTATAATTGAAAGTATAACAGGATCAGTTACAATAAAATCGTCCATACGCACACCATGGGCGAGTATCATGGGTAACATTATTTCGAAGCTTTATTAATACAATAATCAATAATGAAAAATCGACATCAATAGGGTTATCCATATTCCCAGTCAGTACCCTTCCCTGCCCGCCATGTGCACAAAGACTGCATACATCCCCCATAACGTCAAGGCTAAGTAACTAGAACGTCATAAGGAGTTGCAAGTCGCTCCCATACTGGCGCCATTTTGGTCGAGGCCAGGCAGGTCCAGAGTATAGTTCAATGTCTCCAATAAGTAGCGGCAGGACCAGAATCCCTTTCGGCAGTTCTGGCTTTGTCATTACGAGCACTAGAAAACAAGACATTCTGGGCAATACCACCCTTGACGCAGCCCTTTATTCTACAAGATGGTGTCTTTCAAAAGCCAGGGGTATAGGAGTATGTAACAAGCGAGCCATTTAATTGAAAAAACTAAACGTGACAAACGGTTGCAGGATCAGTGAATGCTGATTTTTTTATTGAAAGTATAACAGGATCAGTTACAATAAAATCGTCCATACGCACACCATGGGCGAGTACCATGGGTAACATTACTTCGAAGCTGTATTAATACAATAATCAATAATGAAAAATCGACATCAATAGGGTTGTCCGTATTCCCAGTCAGTACCCTTCCCCGCCCGCCATGTGCACAAAGACCGCATACATCCCCCATAACGTCAAGGCTAAGTAATTAGAACGTCTTAAGAAGTTGCAAGTCGCTCCCATACTGGCGCCATTTTGGTCGAGGCCAGGCAGGTCCAGAGTATAGTTCAATGTCTCCAATAAGTGGCAGCAGGACCAGAATCCCTTTAGGCAGTTCTGGCATCGTCATTACGAGCACTAGAAAACAAGACATTCTGGGCAATACCACCCTTGACGCAGCCCTTTATGCTACAAGATGGTGTCTTCCATTCAGAAAATATTGTTGGCAGCATTTTGAAAGGAAAGATAAACGGCCGTTCTCCTAGTGAGTCTCACATTGTTACATTTATGAAGAATGTTGAAGAGTAGTATGTTGAAAATCTGAAGCCATCGTTCTACAAACTCTCAACCCACCTTGGATGGAAAAATCCTGAAGAATGTACAAACTGAAAACCAGTTTTTGTCTGCATAGCATCAGCAGCAACACTTGAGTCAGCTTTGTGTGAAGCCGCCATCTTGATCCAATCAATACCTTCCCCCTGCACACATTCAGGGAACAGGCCGCAGGACGTGTCTTCAGATCAAACGGATTGTGGGACAAGGTCCAGAATGGAAGAGTCACCAAAAGGCAAAAAGTTCCGCCGGACCCCGGGAGCCGGCCGCCTATGTCGGGGCGATCTCAGGCCACACCAGGGCAACAAGACTTGGGGAGGGGGCAGGAGCCAAGCGCCCCCTCCCAGTCCGCGCCACCACACCGCCCCTCGGGGGCCTCCGTCAAGTGGTTCAGGGAGGCACCGCAGGCAGCGGTTCTTCAGATCAGTGGCTCTCACCGGCAAGGCTCCCCTCCGTCAGCAGCGATCGTTGGCGCTGTGGTTGCGTCCGGAGGCCCCGCCTAGTCAACGCCCTGGCCTCTCCATGTCGTGGGCCGCAAGAGTGGGCGCAACTCAGCTGGCAGAGCGAGACTTGGGGAGGGGGCAGGAGCCAAGTGCCCCCTCCCAGTCCGCGCCACCACACCGCCCCTCGGGGGCCTCCGTCAAGCAGCTCAGGGAGGCACCGCAGGCAGCGGTTCTTCAGATCACAACAGAGTCTTATGCTCGATCGATTGAGCTGGCCGAATCAGGCAACAAGAAGGTGTGGGGGGGGCACCTCTTGCTCATCCACCACCTGAGGAGGTGGTACTCTCTTCCTAGGAGGTGGTGGTGGTGGTGGGGATGCACCAGCTGAAGCTACAACACTTGCTATTGCTAAGTGATGAAAAAAGATCTTCCTCTCACAAAGATGAAAGTCAGAGTGAGGAAACAAGGAGGGGTTTTTATCATTTGGGACAAAAAATAGTTCTAAACCAATGAAAAGTGTTATTTTTAGGTCACATGACCTAGCCTTACATCATTAGGAACCCAAAAGTGAAATGAACCAATGAAAAGTTTTATTAACAAGTCACATGACCTGTTATGCTTACGTTACGTGCTCCGCGCCGCGCCCCGGATCGCTTCCGGGAAGCTGCGCTTCGCGCCTCGCGCACTGGAGCACTTCTGGGTGCGCTAACACGGCGCGTCATATGACGCATTACGCGACAACGCGATACGTCGTGGTTACGCGACGCATCACGATGTTGTTTTCTAACGCGGCAGTTGCGCAAACAGAACGTTTATCGGCCGGGCATATGGAATATATACACATTCATACCATACAATCAGGGCATGTACGCACAGTCACACCATACAATTTTTCACGTTCCCAGTGATGGTCTGCACTCCATGCAATATCTCACAGCGCTTGTCTATGTCTTTCCTTACATGGAGCACGGTGCGGTCCATGTCCACTCCATTCTTCAGTCGGAACTCCGATGTAACCTACAAAGAAGAAAAGAAAGGGGGGGGGATACAGCATTCAGAGGATGTCAGCGCGCGCAAACACGAAAAAGCTTCACTTACCATGTATCAGACTAGCTGCAGGAACGTGTGATACAACAGATCTTGGCTATCCCTTTCGCATTATTTTTCTGTGTAACATATCCTCCCCTTCTTATGATGCCAAAAAATGTTTCATTTTGTTTGTCTCTAAATTCGAGTTCCCTCTTCGTGTATTTGTTTCTCAATTAGTCTTATTTTATGGGACAAAATACCACACCTTACATTCGGCAGATACCTTAAGCTACGGTCGACCATTTTCTAACAATTCTGGAAAAAGGGCAGGTGTGACGGATACAAATTTCAATCAATCCAAAATTCAGGCAAAGGGTCTGCATTATCTGTCTTCTATTGTTTGGGATTAACAGCCATTATTCTAAAACCCTACCAACCTAGACGATTGTTATGACGCTGATTCCATACTTCCTTCGAAAACTCTTTTTTGCAAAAATGTCAGTATACAAATACGGGCCTACAACCACGTGGGCTGGCCACGGAGCAAACTGGAATCGTATATGATGAGGGGACCTTTATTCTGTAGAAAAACTTAACGGGAGGGCCATTAGGTTGCAGGAATTAAGGTGTCTAACAGTTACAATGAAATTATCTAGATATACATTTGCGGGCAAGTACCATGAGTAACGTTAATTCAAACTTTCAATAGTACAGTAATGAATATTACATCAGAACCTAATATCAATAGAGATGTTCAAATGTTCAATCAGTACCCGTCTCCGCCCGCCATGTGCTCCAAAACTGCTTACATATCTCGTGATATCAAGGCTGAGCAACCAGTACACATCAAGGAGTTGCGATTCTCATTTATACCGACGCCATTTTGGGCGAGGCCGGGCAGGTCCAGAATATAGTCAAAATGCCTCCACCAACCAGCGGTCGGAACAGAACCCCTTTCAGTAGTCCAAAAAGTTCAGTTAAATGACAACAGAAGGGACAGGCAACAAGAACCATCAGTCAAAGAGGGGAGGGCAAGTTCACGTTGGGGCTCCACCGGAACTGATCGAATTGGTAGTCTACAGTGTTTCTGGATGTTTCAGACTGAAGCTGGCGTCAGCATGAGAGCACCCCGTGGCTACGTCGTGGCCATTCCGCGAGCAATCATGGCAGTCGCTCCCCACCGGAAGTCTGCGGGAGTCGTAGGCCCCGGTGACTCTTGTAGAATCTTCAAGGCTGAGGGGACGCTTTTGGGAATGGGGCCCATGCCCTAGCAGTCAAGCGTCCGAGTTCCAGGGTTGCCCAGAGCCATCCTTGCAGGCCAGGCCCAAGTCTGTGGAGCCGACCGCCATTTCGTGAGCTCCGTGGCAGCCGCAAGAGTGGGTGCAATTCAGCCGGATGGCGGGTGAGACGCTGTAATAGCAAGAGCAGGCGCAATTCAGCTGGCCGAGCGAGGCACTGTGCCGCAAGAGCGGGCGCAACTCAGCTGGCCGAGTGAAGCGCTGGGGTGTAGCTGAGAAACCTCCACCTGGGGAGGTGGGGGAGGCTCGTTCGCGCCGCTTCTCCCTTCCAATGCACCCCACGCCGTCTCCTGGCGCAGGTATATGTGATGGTCGGACCAGGGCACCGCAGCACGTGTCTTCAGGTCAAAAGGATTGTGGGACAAGGTCCAGAATGGAAGAGTCACCAAAAGGCAAAAAGTTCCGCCTGACCCCGGGAGCCGGCCGCCTATGTCGGGAGCGATCTCAGGCCACACCAGGGCAACAAGACTTGGGGAGGGGGCAGGAGCCAAGCGGCCCCTCCGAGTCCGCGCCACCACACTGCCCCTCGGGGGCCTCCGTCAAGTGGCTCAGGGAGGCACCGCAGGCAGCGGTTCTTCAGATCAGTGGCTCTCACCGGCAAGGCTCCCCTCCGTCAGCAGCGATCGTTGGCGCTGTGGTTGCGGCCGGAGGCCCCGCCTAGTCAACGCCCGGGCCTCTCCATCTCGTAGGCCGCAGAGTAGTCGGGTAGAAATCCCGGGAACGGCGGCATGCATTTGGATTGATGTTGCAGCAGGCTGTCATGTAAATCGGTATTTAATAAAACGTTTTACCCTGTTACTTTGCTGGTGTGTTGTATATATTTATAATATTTGCATAGGGTTTGTCGTTGTTTTGGGCGGGGTGGGCGGCGGAGCCGAGCTGTCTTACAGCCATCATGGCGTTGAGCTCAGTTCCTCTCACTAGTTTCATATTTCTCATGAGGGGTTGTTCCTAATGTTTCTATTTTAGCGAGGTCAAAAAGAGATCCCATTAGTTGCCTACTGATTTTGCTTGATTCCTTTTGTTTTTTCTAACGATTTTTCACTATCTGCAAAGACTAAACAGAGTATTGCGACTCTGTGCTTGTTTGTAAATAGAGAATGAACCAAAGAGAACCAATTCCAAAACAGTAAATGCTTGGATAACAATCAATCAAATGGAGAGGGAAGCAGGCACGACGGATTACAACGGGGGAAAAGGCCTGCGTTACCTACCCTTCACTATCTGCAAAGAGAGAATACTCCTAAAAGAAAAGAGGGGGGGGGGCAGCGTTCAAAGCACATCAGCGTGTATAAACACGAAAATGTTTTTACCTACCACGTACTTGACATTTTAAAGCTTTTGATATTTGCTATTAAAAAACCATTGAAATTCACTGAAAAAACCATAGGTTATAGACCATATATAGTTAGGAATTAGCATTTACAAAACCTTAAAAATTCACTGAAAAAAACATGGGTTATAGACCATATATAGTTAGGAATTAGCATTTACAAAACCTTATTTTACTCACACAAAACCATTGAAATTCCATATATAGTTAGTTGCACTAACTATATATCGCGCACCCGCAATCCACTGCTGATGATGTCACATATTACATCATTCATGACATGGTCAGTGACATCACTGATGACATCACAGATGACCAAGGCCGCTGGGACGGCCGAAACGCGTTATGACTACCTGTCTAATGGCTGAATAAAATAAGAATGCTGAAAAAAGATGGTCCTTGCCTCGTGTTTCGCCAGGGAAGCGTCGCTGCTGCGAGGTATTTGCAGATAGATATATATATATATATATTCAATAAAAAAACCATTGGTTTTAGGCCATATATAGTTAGGGATTTGCATTTACAAAACCTTATTTTACTCGCATAAAACCATTGAAATTCCATATATAGTTAGATGCGCTAACTATATATCGCGCACCCGCAATACACTGCTGATGATGTCACATATTACATCATTCATGACATGGTCAGTGACATCACTGATGACATCACTGATGACATCTCAAATGACATCACTGATGACATCACTGATGACAACATCCAGTGACTGTATGTTTCTGTAAAGTTAAAATATGTCTTACATATTGAAGAATGAGTGGATGTATAAGTGTCTGGATGAAGGATTTAGTAGGTGCATGACTGACTGTATGAGTGAGTGATTAAATGTGTCTCACTGAGTGCATGGGTAAGTGACTAAACTGTCTTAATTTGTGCATCATTATGTCTGTTGTTCTGTAAACTGTTGCATGTGTTGATAAGTAGCTATATGAGTAACTATATGGGTTATTGATTGGTTGCCCAAGTATTTGTATGGGAGACTGAGTATGTGTGTGAGTGGCTGGGAGGTGTGTGACTCTGTGCATAGATGTGTGAACAGCTGATTCACTAGATGTATGGGTTCAAAACTGCATGTGGAAACAGCTGTATGGGCGGTTGACTGTGTGCATGAGTGTATTGGTGAGTGAATGGATATCTCAGTGCTACATGTCAAAGTAAGTACATATGTAAAACACAGTACATGTGAGAGTTGACATATATAAATAACTGTGCATAAGAGCCAGTGAATGTGTGAGTGGCTGTATGGATCATTGTGAACTTGTATCAGGGATTGTATAAGAGAGAAAATATGTGTTAGTATATGTTTGAATAAGTAAAGTTTGTATAACTGTATAGTTGAGGAAATGGAGGTGTGATTGATTGTTTGCATGACTGACTAGTTGTGTGAGTAACTCCATGGATGAGTGACAGTCTGTGAGTGTCTGTTTACACTGATTGTATCTAAGGTTATATTAGAGTCTGAAGAGGTTCATTGTATTATCACATGAATGATATCATGAGTGATGTCACCAGTGATGTCATTTGAGATGTCATCAGTGATGTCATCAGTGATGTCATTTGAGATGTCATCAGTGATGTCATCAGTGATGTCACTGACCATGTCATGAATGATGTAATATGTGACATCATCACCTTTATGCTACAAGATGGTGTCTTCCATTCAGAAAATATTGTTGGCAGCATTTTGAAAGGAAAGATAAACAGCCGTTCTCCTAGTGAGTCTCACATTGTTACATTTAGGAAGAATGTTGAAGAGTAATATGTGGAAAATCTGAAGCCATTTTTCTACAAACTCTCAATCAGCCTTGGATGGAAAAAAAAATCCTGAAGAATGTACAAACTGAAAACCAATTTTTGTCTGTATAGCATCAACAGCAACGCTTGAGTCAGCTTTGTGTCAAGCCGCCATTTTCATTCAATCAATAGCGTCCCCCTGCACACATTCAGGAACCTGGTCGTGTCTTCAGGTGAAACGGATTGTGGAACAAGAAGCAGAAAGGAAAAGGAAAAAAGTTCCGCCGGACCTCGGGAGCCGGCCGCCTATGTCATGGGCGATCTTTGGCCACACCAGGGCAATAGTGAAGCTGCAGCAGGTGCAAAAGAGCTTCAGACAGTCTTACAAGCACTGCTTTTCTAAACATTTTTTTGTATTTTTGCACAGTTTTATATTTTTTTTTTGTTTTTGATGGAGGGGAAACAACAAAAAACAGGCATTGAAAAAAGCTCAACAGTGCAGGGCGCCTTGTGCTGGTTCTGACCTATTCACACATCGGTCCACTACTGACATCACCTCATAAGCCAACGGGGCACCCCACACTGACTTTCGGCGCAGCATTGTAGGATGGCCACACCAGTGCGGCAACTTGCTGGACACCACCTCAGTGCCATCCGGATCTCGGAGCGTTCGAGTCACTGTACCGCAAGAGTGACCGGAACTCAGCTGGTCACGCCGTCTTTCGGCGCAGCATTGTAGGATGGCCATACCAGTGCGGCAACTTGCTGGACACCACCTCGGTGCCATCCGGATCTCGGCGCGTTCGAGTCACTGTACCGCAAGAGTGACCGGAACTCAGCTGAACACGCCGTCTTTCGGCGCAGCATTGTAGGATGGCCACACCAGTGCAGCAATTTGCTGGACACCACCTTGGGCAATAGTGAAGCTGCAGCAGGTGCAAATAAGCTTCAGATAGTCTTACAAGCACTGCTCAGAACTCTCAACTATGGCACTCAACATCCAAGACTTGCCATTCGGATCTTGGCGCCTTGTGCTGGTTCCGACATATTCACACATCGTACACTACTGACATCACCTCATAAGCCAACGGGGCACCCCACGCCGACTTTCGGCACAGCATTGTAGGATGGCCACACCAGTGCGGCAACTTGCTGGACACAACCTCGGTGCCATCCGGATCTCGGCGCGTTCGAGTCACTGTACCGCAAAAGTGACCGGAACTCAGCTGGACACGCCGTCTTTCGGCGCAGCATTGTAGGATGGCCACACCAGTGCGGCAATTTGCTGGACACCACCTCGGTGCCATCCGGATCTCGGCGCGTTGTGCTGCCTTCGGCCTATTCGCACATCGGTCCGCTACTGACGCCGCCTCACGTGCCAACGTATTTTCTACGCTTTTTGTAGCCCTATGCCGCATAACAGGTCATGTGACTTGTTTATAAAACTTTTCATTGGTTCATTTTACTTTTGGTTTCCTAAAGATGGAAGGCTTGGTCATATGACCTAAAAATAACACTTTTCATTGGTTTAGAACATTTTTTTTTCCCAAACGATGAAAGCCCCACCTTGTTTCTGGATGATTCAGACTGAAGCTGGCGTCAGCATGAGAGCACCACCATCTCGTGGCTCCGTCGTGGTCATTCCGCGAGCAATCATGGCAGCCGCTCCCCACCTGAAGCCTGCAGGAGTCGAGGGCCCCCAAGACTTTTGTAGAATCTTCATGGCTGAGGGGACGCTTTTCGAGAATGGAGCCCAAGCCCTAGCAGGCAAGCGTCCGAGTTCCAAGGTGTCCCAGGGCCATTTTTGTGGACCAGGCCCAAAACCGAAGAGCCGTCCGCCATTTTAAGAGTCATGTGTCAGCCGCCTATCGCTGCACTGCAAGAGTGGGAGCAACTCAACAACATGGTGAGCGAGACGCTGTAGCCGCAAGAGCGGGCGCAACTCAGCTGGATGGCCGCCACCTGGGGAGGCCCGTTCACGCCGCCTCCCCCACGCCCCCCCCCCTCCCGGGCCGCCCCACGCCAATTTTCGGAGCAGCATTGTAGGATACCAAAACCAGTGCGGCAGTTTACTGGACATCACCTGGGTGCCATCAACATCTCAGCGCGTTCTGCTGCCTTGGGACTATTCCCACAACAGACCGCTACTGACGAGGCCTCCCCCCGCACCACCCGGGATGCCCCACGCCAATTTTCGGAGCAGCATTGTAGGATACCAAAACCAGTGCGGCACCCAGGTGACATCACCTGGGTGCCGTCCAGAACTCAGCACGTTGTGCTACCTTGGGACTATTCACACAAAAGACAGCTTCTGACCATTGTTGCTTTTTTTGGTGAAAAATGTTTAAATGTTTTTACAGTTTTTGTTCCGTTCATTATATTTAAAAGTTAATAAAGTTTTATAATCTTACTTTGTTGGAGTGTTATATATTTTTTTTTAAACGGGTGAATGGGGCCTTGAATCGGGTTATTGTCATGTGTGGGCTTTGCAAGTGTACTGCTACAGGATCGGACATTTCAAACTCAAATGCACGTCCTTTTTCTTACCTTTCCGAAGCATGGAGCGCAATAGCAGGCAGAGAAAGGGTGATGCAAGTGTTGAACACTGCCTAGCCTGGAAGTTGCTGGCATTCCCCCCCCCGCCCGCTCCTGAAAGAGGACACACACACACCGCCGCCCCGAGTACTTCACAGATCTTTAAAAGACCATGCGCTTGTTTATGAGGCTTAAATGGTTTATCACCCCTTCTAGAACCCCTGCATCGACCCTCTGACGTTTCCTGGAAGAATTACCACGTAACACAATACCAAGCCCTGTCAGCTGAAAATCCCGAGGAATCATGGGGCATATTATCAAGGGGGTTTATCTCCGCTTTTTTGGCTTTAAAAGCCAAGAAAGCGGAGATAAAATTATCTCCCTATTACCAAGCTGTCGCTAACACCAGTTAGTGACAGCTAAAAGGAGATAGCGACCATCGTGGGCCCCGCTTTGCATGTCAGTGATAGTGCCCTGAGCAGTTCTTAGCCATGTTATCCAATGGGAGGTGGATAACATGGCTAAGAGCATTTGCTCGATAATACATGAATATCGCTGACTTTTCTGCGATATTCATGCATTGCGGCCGTTTTTTATCGCATTTGCGATAAACCTTGCTAATAGCAAGGTTTATCTGCGATAAAAATCGCCGATGTGCGGCAATAATTTTTGTCTCTAAACAAGTTAGAGACAAAAATTATCGCTAGTTGTTGGTAATATGCCCCCGGGTTTTTGCTTGCAGAAATCGGGAGGCGGGAGACTAGCACTGAAATCAGTAGTCTCACGCCTGAATCGGGAGGGTTGGCATGTCTGGATTCTCTACAGATGGGGCCATAAACTACATCCGCAGGGGTAGGCGATAGCCTGGGACCAGCCTGGCATCTAAAATGGCTGCCGTGCACGACAAAATTGTGGCATTGGAAAAAAGGCAAGATGGCGCAGACAATGTTTATCAATAAGGATTCATTTATAACAAAATATTTTATCGCAGTGACAAATTGGCGGTCAACACTTCCTGATTTCCATCGAATCGAACGTTAACAGACGTCACGCAGCAAAAAAAATAAAAAGCTCACGCACAGCCGCTGGAAGAGATGTATCAACATATATGAGCCTCCTCAGCCACCCTCATGAAACATAGGGGATTAGGATACGTCTCCCGCACCCCCTTATACCTAGTAATTTAATTAAAATGAAGCACAAAATGGCGAATTCCCGTTTCGCTACCAGTTTGCGGCCCAGTTCGCGGCCCGTGAAGCGCTTCTACCGTGAAAAATCATTTTTTTTTTATTTTCCCCACGGGACCCTTTAATAACCCCAACAACATTCCTAGGGGGTCAAGAGGGGTATACCTTGCCCCCTTTCATTAAATTCCCCCTTCGTTTTTCACCTCTTCTTCTCTCTCGATCCTACCGAGAGATAAGATGGCGGCCACTCCGGACTGTTTAGAATGTTGACAGACATATATATATATATATTACCTACTGGCGGTCGCCAGTAGGTATATATAGTTAGGATTTTTTCTCTATGGGATTTTTGAAAATTCTATGTCTAATAACTTTGGCGTTTGAGGACGGAATTGGCTGAAATTTTCAGGAAAATGGAACATTTTGTTTCTGAGCAGCCCCTGACAATATGGGGGGGTTTCATCAAGGGGGGGCCGAGAAAAAAGGGGGGTCCCAAAACGCGTTTTTCCCATGTTAATTTCCATAGGGCGGTTGGCCTCACTTTTAGCTCGAACGGCTGAATGGATTTGCACGAAACTTGGCAAAATTGTAGGGACTGTTAGCCCGATGTGCCTTTGCTAGGTCTCAATATATGTGCTCCAGTGGATTTTGAGTAATTTAGGTTCAAAAAAAGATATATATCTGGGCGGAGCCTAACCACACCTCTGATCTGATTGGCTGTCAGCACTTCATCCAAGAAGTGTTGGCAGCCATCTTGGGACCAATATACATGATAGCACCGCATTGTAGTTAATAGAGGGTTTTAGGACTTTAGTTACATTATAAATCATTTGTTGATGGTACCATACTCGTTTTAGGAATTGTGGTGGGTTCTAAGGTGATTTTACCATGTGAAAAAACCTTCTGCTGTGATATCATGAATATTGTTTGAAAGAAAACTAATATCTCATGATTTTCCCACAGTGGTTTGGAAGGGGATCTATAAGCTAAACTGAAAGCATATTTTCTGTAAATTCACATTATCTTTCTCAGTCATGTGAAAATGAAGTCTGACATTCTCAGTAAAACATGTACATCCAACAAGGACAGAGACTGTCAGTTGATTCCTTTGTGTTCTACTGCAGCCTCCTAGAGTATTCTAAAGAACAACTAGAGCGCTAACAGTCCTACTTATTACAAAGGTATGGCACACCTGAAGCCATCTTGATTGGAATAAAGTGGTAACTCTTAAAACATTTATTTTAAAAAGAAACAACATGAGGGGGTATATTTTGCCATAGAAAGTATGATTAGTGCTGCAGAATGAAAAATTAGGGCACATTTTGAGTGACTTCTCAAATCCTTTTCTATTTCATTAAAACATTCTGACATGCAGTCTCCCAAAATGGCCACCAGAGACAAAAGAGCCCAAATGTAGCCCAAATATCACCCAGATGTAGCCCAAGTATAGCCCAATGACAGAATGTCCCAGAGTGTTCTAAAGAACAACTAGAGCGCTAACAGTCCTACTTATTACAAAGGTATAGCACACCTGGAGGCATCGTGATGGGAATAAAGTGGTAACTCTTAAAACATTTCATTTAAAAGGAACAAAATGAGGGGGTATATTATGCAATAGAAGGTATTATTAGTGCTGCAGAAAGAAAAATTAGGGCACGTTTTGAGTGACTTTTCAAATCCTCTTCTATTTCATTAAAAAAATCTGACATGCAGTCTCCCAAAATGGCCACCAGAGACAAAAGAGCCCAAATGTAGCCCAAATATCACCCAGATGTAGCCCAAGTATAGCCCAATGACAGAATGTCCTAGAGTGTTCTAAAGAACAACTAGAGCGCTAACAGTCCTACTTATTACAAAGGTATGGCACACCTGAAGCCATCTTGATTGAAATAAAGTGGTAACTCTTAAAACATTTAATTTAAAAAGGAACAAAATGAGGGGGTATATTTTGCCATATGAATTATGATTAGTGCTGCAGAAAGAAAAATTAGGGCACATTTTGAGTGACTTCTCAAACCCTCTTCAATTTCATTAAACAATTCTGACATACAGTCTCCCAAGATGGCCACCAGAGACAAAAGAGCCTAAATGTAGCCCAAATATCACCCAGATGTACCCCAAGTATAGCCCAATGACAGAATGTCCCAGAGTGTTCTAAAGAACAACTAGAGCGCTAACAGTCTTACTTATGACAAAAGTATGGCACACCAGAAGCCATCTTGATTGGAATGAAGTGGTAAGTCTGAAAACACTCAATTTAAAAAGGAACAACATGAGGGGGTTAATTTTGCCATAGAAAGTATGATTAGTGCTTCAGAAAGAAAAATTAGGGATCATTTTGAGTGACTTCTCAAATCCTCTTCTATTTCATTAAAAAAATTGTGACATGCAGACTGAAACATGCACTTTGAATACCAGCAGCAGACGTCCCTGGTGAGCAGTAGCTTTACTACAGTGATCTAATGTGCAACTAGAGTGCTAACATTCAGAATTTATGGCAAATGTGTGACACATCTGAATGCCTTCTTGATGGAACCAAAGTAAACAAGCATTGAAAATGCAATAGATCTCGCCCTCGTTTAAGTTAAAGCCATTCTGTTTGTAATGAGGTGGCTTTTTAGCTTTGCTTTTATTAGTGTTTTTTCAACTTTCATGTAAATAACATGCATCTGTATGCATATAAGTATATGTATGCATGCATTTATGTTTGTATTTATATAGATATACAGATGATATATGTTTATATATGTATGTATATATATATATTCACTGAAAAAACCATAGGCTATAGACCATATATAGTTAGGAATTAGCATTTACAAAACCTTGAAAATTCACTGAAAAAACCATAGGTTATAGACCATATATAGTTAGGAATTAGCATTTACAAAACCTTGAAAATTCACTGAAAAAAACATAGGTTATAGACCATATATAGTTAGGAATTCGCATTTACAAAACCTTATTTTACTCACACAAAACCATTGAAATTCCATATATAGTTAGTTGCACTAACTATATATCGCGCACCCGCAATCCACTGCTGATGATGTCACATATTACATCATTCATGACATGGTCAGTGACATCACTGATGACATCACTGATGACATCTCAAATGACATCACTGATGACATCACTGATGACAACATCCAGTGACTGTATGTTTCTGTAAAGTTAAAATATGTCTTACATATTGAAGAATGAGTGGATGTATAAGTGTCTGGATGAAGGATTTAGTAGGTGCATGACTGACTGTATGTGTGAGTGATTAAATGTGTCTCACTGAGTGCATGGGTTAGTGACTAAACTGTCTTAATTTGTGCATCATTATGTCTGTTGTTCTGTAAACTGTTGCATGTGTTGATAAGTAGCTATATGAGTAACTATATGGGTTATTGATTGGTTGCCCAAGTATTTGTATGGGAGACTGAGTGTGTGTGTGGGTGGCTGGGAGGTGTATGACTCTGTGCATAGATGTGTGAGCAGTTGATTCACTAGATGTATGGTTTCAAAAGTGCATGTGGAAACAGCTGTATGGGTGGTTGACTGTGTCCTTGAGTGTATTGGTGAGTGAATGGATATCTCAGTGCTACATGTCAAAGTAAGTACATATGTAAAACACAGTACATGTGAGAGTTGACATATATAAATAACTGTGCATAAGAGCCAGTGAATGTGTGAGTGGCTGTATGGATCATTGTGAACTTGTATCAGGGATTGTATAAGAGAGTAAATATGTGTTAGTATATGTTTGAATAAGTAAAGTTTATATAACTGTATAGTTGAGGAAATGGAGGTGTGATTGATTCTTTGCATTACTGACTAGGTGTGTGAGTAACTCCATGGATGAGTGACAGTCTGTGAGTGTCTGTTTACACTGATTGTATCTAAGGTTATATTAGAGTCTGAAGAGGTTCATCGTATTATCACATGAATGATATCATCAGTGATGTGATCAGTAATGTCAAATGAGATGTCATCAGTGATGTCATCAGTGATGTCATTTGAGATGTCATCAGTGATGTCATTTGAGATGTCATCAGTGATGTCATCAGTGATGTCACTGACCATGTCATGAATGATGTAATATGTGACATCATCAGCAGTGGATTGCGGGTGCGCGATATATAGTTAGTGCAACTAACTATATATGGAACTTCAATGGTTTTGTGTGAGTAAAATAAGGTTTTGTAAATGCGAATTCCTAACTATATATGGTCTATAACCTATGTTTTTTTCAGTGATATATATATATATATATATATATATATATATATATATATATATATATATATATATATATATATATATATATATTCACTGAAAAAACCATAGGTTATAGACCATATATAGTTAGGAATTCGCATTTACAAAACCTTATTTTACTCACACAAAACCATTGAAATTCCATATATAGTTAGTTGCACTAACTATATATCGCGCACCCGCAATCCACTGCTGATGATGTCACATATTACATCATTCATGACATGGTCAGTGACATCACTGATGACATCACTGATGACATCTCAAATGACATCACTGATGACATCTCAAATGACATCACTGATGACATCACTGATGACATCTCATTTGACATTACTGATCACATCACTGATGATATCATTCATGTGATAATACGATGAACCTCTTCAGACTCTAATATAACCTTAGATACAATCAGTGTAAACAGACACTCACAGACTGTCACTCATCCATGGAGTTACTCACACACCTAGTCAGTCATGCAAAGAATCAATCACACCTCCATTTCCTCAACTATACAGTTATACAAACTTTACTTATTCAAACATATACTAACACATATTTACTCTCTTATACAATCCCTGATACAAGTTCACAATGATCCATACAGCCACTCACAAATTCACTGGCTCTTATGCACAGTTATTTATATATGTCAACTCTCACATATACTGTGTTTTACATATGTACTTACTTTGACATGTAGCACTGAGATATCCATTCACTCACCAATACACTCATGCACACAGTCAACCGCCCATACAGCTGTTTCCACATGCACTTTTGAAACCATACATCTAGTGAATCAACTGCTCACACATCTATGCACAGAGTCATACACCTCCCAGCCACCCACACACACACTCAGTCTCCCATACAAATACTTGGGCAACCAATCAATAACCCATATAGTTACTCATATAGCTACTTATCAACACATGCAACAGTTTACAGAACAACAGACATAATGATGCACAAATTAAGACAGTTTAGTCACTAACCCATGCACTCAGTGAGACACATTTAATGACTCACTCATACAGTCAGTCATGCACCTACTAAATCCTTCATCCAGACACTTATACATCCACTCATTCTTCAATGTGTAAGACATATTTTAACTTTACTGAAACATACAGTCACTGGATGTTGTCATCAGTGATGTCATCAGTGATGTCATTTGAGATGTCATCAGTGATGTCATCAGTGATGTCACTGACCATGTCATGAATGATATAATATGTGACATCATCAGCAGTGGATTGCGGGTGCGCGATATATAGTTAGTGCAACTAACTATATATGGAATTTCAATGGTTTTGTGTGAGTAAAATAAGGTTTTGTAAATGCGAATTCCTAACTATATATGGTCTATAACCTATGGTTTTTTCAGTGAATTTTCAAGGTTTTGTAAATGCTAATTCCTAACTATATATGGTCTATAACCTATGGTTTTTTCAGTGAATTTTCAAGGTTTTGTAAATGCTAATTCCTAACTATATATGGTCTATAGCCTATGGTTTTTTCAGTGAATATATATATATATACATACATATATAAACATATATCATCTGTATATCTATATAAATACAAACATAAATGCATGCATACATATACTTATATGCATACAGATGCATGTTATTTACATGAAAGTTGAAAAAACACTAATAAAAGCAAAGCTAAAAAGCCACCTCATTACAAACAGAATGGCTTTAACTTAAACGAGGGCGAGATCTATTGCATTTTCAATGCTTGTTTACTTTGGTTCCATCAAGAAGGCATTCAGATGTGTCACACATTTGCCATAAATTCTGAATGTTAGCACTCTAGTTGCACATTAGATCACTGTAGTAAAGCTACTGCTCACCAGGGACGTCTGCTGCTGGTATTCAAAGTGCATGTTTCAGTCTGCATGTCACAATTTTTTTAATGAAATAGAAGAGGATTTGAGAAGTCACTCAAAATGATCCCTAATTGTTCTTTCTGAAGCACTAATCATACTTTCTATGGCAAAATTAACCCCCTCATGTTGTTCCTTTTTAAATTGAGTGTTTTCAGACTTACCACTTCATTCCAATCAAGATGGCTTCTGGTGTGCCATACTTTTGTCATAAGTAAGACTGTTAGCGCTCTAGTTGTTCTTTAGAACACTCTGGGACATTCTGTCATTGGGCTATACTTGGGGTACATCTGGGTGATATTTGGGCTACATTTAGGCTCTTTTGTCTCTGGTGGCCATCTTGGGAGACTGTATGTCAGAATTTTTTAATGAAATTGAGGAGGGTTTGAGAAGTCACTCAAAATGTGCCCTAATTTTTCTTTCTGCAGCACTAATCATAATTCATATGGCAAAATATACCCCCTCATTTTGTTCCTTTTTAAATTAAATGTTTTAAGAGTTACCACTTTATTCCAATCAAGATGGCTTTAGGTGTGCCATACCTTTGTAATAAGTAGGACTGTTAGCGCTCTAGTTGTTCTTTAGAACACTCTGGGACATTCTGTCATTGGGCTATACTTGGGCTACATCTGGGTGATATTTGGGCTACATTTGGGCTCTTTTGTCTCTGGTGGCCATTTTGGGAGACTGCATGTCAGAATTTTTTAATGAAATAGAAGAGGATTTGAAAAGTCACTCAAAATGTGCCCTAATTTTTCTTTCTGCAGCACTAATAATACCTTCTATTGCATAATATACCCCCTCATTTTGTTCCTTTTTAAATTAAATGTTTTAAGAGTTACCACTTTATTCCCATCACTATGGCTCCAGGTGTGCTATACCTTTGTAATAAGTAGGACTGTTAGCGCTCTAGTTGTTCTTTAGAACACTCTGGGACATTCGGTCATTGGGCTATACTTGGGCTACATCTGGGTGATATTTGGGCTACATTTGGGCTCTTTTGTCTCTGGTGGCCATTTTGGGAGACAGCATGTCAGAATGTTTTAATGAAATAGAAAAGGATTTGAGAAGTCACTCAAAATGTGCCCTAATTTTTCATTCTGCAGCACTAATCATACTTTCTATGGCAAAATATACCCCCTCATGTTGTTTCTTTTTAAATTAAATGTTTTAAGAGTTACCACTTTATTCCAATCAAGATGGCTTCAGGTGTGCCATACCTTTGTAATAAGTAGGACTGTTAGCGCTCTAGTTGTTCTTTAGAACACTCTGGGACATTCTGTCATTGGGCTATACTTGGGCTACATCTGGGTGATATTTGGGCTACATTTGGGCTCTTTTGTCTCTGGTGGCCATTTTGGGAGACTGCATGTCAGAATGTTTTAATGAAATAGAAAAGGATTTGAGAAGTCACTCAAAATGTGCCCTAATTTTTCATTCTGCAGCACTAATCATACTTTCTATGGCAAAATATACCCCCTCATGTTGTTTCTTTTTAAATTAAATGTTTTAAGAGTTACCACTTTATTCCAATCAAGATGGCTTCAGGTGTGCCATACCTTTGTAATAAGTAGGACTGTTAGTGCTCTAGTTGTTCTTTAGAACACTCTAGGAGGCTGCAGTAGAACACAAAGGAATCAACTGACAGTCTCTGTCCTTGTTGGATATACATGTTTTACTGAGAATGTCAGACTTCATTTTCACATGACTGAGAAAGATAATGTGAATTTACAGAAAATATGCTTTCAGTTTAGCTTATAGATCCCCTTCCAAACCACTGTGGGAAAATCATGAGATATTAGTTTTCTTTCAAACAATATTCATGATATCACAGCAGAAGGTTTTTTCACATGGTAAAATCACCTTAGAACCCACCACAATTCCTAAAACGAGTATGGTACCATCAACAAATGATTTATAATGTAACTAAAGTCCTAAAACCCTCTATTAACTACAATGCTTTTTAATGAGGTGCTATCATGTATATTGGTCCCAAGATGGCTGCCAACACTTCTTGGATGAAGTGCTGACAGCCAATCAGATCAGATGTGTGGTTAGGCTCCGCCCAGATATATATCTTTATTTGAACCTAAATTACTCAAAATCCACTGGAGCACATATATTGAGACCTAGCAAAGGCACATCGGGCTAACAGTCCCTACAATTTTGCCAAGTTTCGTGCAAATCCATTCAGCCGTTCGAGCTAAAAGTGAGGCCAACCGCCCTATGGAAATTAACATGGGAAAAACGTGTTTTGGGACCCCCCTTTTTTCTCGGCCCCCCCTTGATGAACCCCCCCCAAATTGTCAGGGGCTGCTCAAAAACAAAATGTTCCATTTTCCTGAAAATTTCAGCCAATTCCGTCCACAAACGCCAAAGTTATTAGACATAGAATTTTCAAAAATCCCATAGAGAAAAAATCCTAACTATATATACCTACTGGCGACCGCCAGTAGGTAATATATATATATATATATATATGTATAGAAAGTATGATTAGTGCTGCAGAATGAAAAATTAGGGCACATTTTGAGTGACTTCTCAAATCCTTTTCTATTTCATTAAAACATTCTGACATGCAGTCTCCCAAAATGGCCACTAGAGACAAAAGAGCCCAAATGTAGCCCAAATATCACCCAGATGTAGCCCAAGTATAGCCCAATGACAGAATGTCCCAGAGTGTTCTAAAGAACAACTAGAGCACTAACAGTCCTACTTATTACAAAGGTATGGCACACCTGAAGCCATCTTGATTGGAATAAAGTGGTAACTCTTAAAACATTTAATTTAAAAAGAAACAACATGAGGGGGTATATTTTGCCATAGAAAGTATGATTAGTGCTGCAGAATGAAAAATTAGGGCACATTTTGAGTGACTTCTCAAATCCTTTTCTATTTCATTAAAACATTCTGACATGCAGTCTCCCAAAATGGCCACCAGAGACAAAAGAGCCCAAATGTAGCCCAAATATCACCCAGATGTAGCCCAAGTATAGCCCAATGACAGAATGTCCCAGAGTGTTCTAAAGAACAACTAGAGCGCTAACAGTCCTACTTATTACAAAGGTATGGCACACCTGAAGCCATCTTGATTGGAATAAAGTGGTAACTCTTAAAACATTTAATTTAAAAAGAGACATGAGGGGGTATATTTGGCCATAGAAAGTATGATTAGTGCTGCAGAATGAAAAATTAGGGCACATTTTGAGTGACTTCTCAAATCCTTTTCTATTTCATTAAAACATTCTGACATGCAGTCTCCCAAAATGGCCACCAGAGACAAAAGAGCCCAAATGTAGCCCAAATATCACCCAGATGTAGCCCAAGTATAGCCCAATGACAGAATGTCCCAGAGTGTTCTAAAGAACAACTAGAGCGCTAACAGTCCTACTTATTACAAAGGTATAGCACACCTGGAGGCATCGTGATGGGAATAAAGTGGTAACTCTTAAAACATTTCATTTAAAAGGAACAAAATGAGGGGGTATATTATGCAATAGAAGGTATTATTAGTGCTGCAGAAAGAAAAATTAGGGCACATTTTGAGTGACTTTTCAAATCCTCTTCTATTTCATTAAAAAATTCTGACATGCAGTCTCCCAAAATGGCCACCAGAGACAAAAGAGCCCAAATGTAGCCCAAATATCACCCAGATGTAGCCCAAGTATAGCCCAATGACAGAATGTCCCAGAGTGTTCTAAAGAACAACTAGAGCGCTAACAGTCCTACTTATTGCAAAGGTATGGCACACCTGAAGCCATCTTGATTGGAATAAAGTGGTAAGTCTGAAAACACTCAATTTAAAAAGGAACAACATGAGGGGGTTAATTTTGCCATAGAAAGTATGATTAGTGCTTCAGAAAGAAAAATTAGGGATCATTTTGAGTGACTTCTCAAATCCTCTTCTATTTCATTAAAAAAATTCTGACATGCAGACTGAAACATGCACTTTGAATACCAGCAGCAGACGTCCCTGGTGAGCAGTAGCTTTACTACAGTGATCTAATGTGCAACTAGAGTGCTAACATTCAGAATTTATGGCAAATGTGTGACACATCTGAATGCCTTCTTGATGGAACCAAAGTAAACAAGCATTGAAAATGCAATTGATCTCGCCCTCGTTTAAGTTAAAGCCATTCTGTTTGTAATGAGGTGGCTTTTTAGCTTTGCTTTTATTAGTGTTTTTTCAACTTTCATGTAAATAACATGCATCTGTATGCATATAAGTATATGTATGCATGCATTTATGTTTGTATTTATATAGATATACAGATGATATATATTTATATATGTATGTATATATATATATATTCACTGAAAAAACCATAGGCTATAGACCATATATAGTTAGGAATTAGCATTTACAAAACCTTGAAAATTCACTGAAAAAACCATAGGTTATAGACCATATATAGTTAGGAATTAGCATTTACAAAACCTTGAAAATTCACTGAAAAAACCATAGGTTATAGACCATATATAGTTAGGAATTCGCATTTACAAAACCTTATTTTACTCACACAAAACCATTGAAATTCCATATATAGTTAGTTGCACTAACTATATATCGCGCACCCGCAATCCACTGCTGATGATGTCACATATTACATCATTCATGACATGGTCAGTGACATCACTGATGACATCACTGATGACATCTCAAATGACATCACTGATGACATCTCAAATGACATCACTGATGACATCACTGATTACATCTCATTTGACATTACTGATCACATCACTGATGATATCATTCATGTGATAATACGATGAACCTCTTCAGACTCTAATATAACCTTAGATACAATCAGTGTAAACAGACACTCACAGACTGTCACTCATCCATGGAGTTACTCACACACCTAGTCAGTCATGCAAAGAATCAATCACACCTCCATTTCCTCAACTATACAGTTATACAAACTTTACTTATTCAAACATATACTAACACATATTTACTCTCTTATACAATCCCTGATACAAGTTCACAATGATCCATACAGCCACTCACACATTCACTGGCTCTTATGCACAGTTATTTATATATGTCAACTCTCACATGTACTGTGTTTTACATATGTACTTACTTTGACATGTAGCACTGAGATATCCATTCACTCACCAATACACTCATGCACACAGTCAACCGCCCATACAGCTGTTTCCACATGCACTTTTGAAACCATACATCTAGTGAATCAACTGCTCACACATCTATGCACAGAGTCATACACCTCCCAGCCACCCACACACACACTCAGTCTCCCATACAAATACTTGGGCAACCAATCAATAACCCATATAGTTACTCATATAGCTACTTATCAACACATGCAACAGTTTACAGAACAACAGACATAATGATGCACAAATTAAGACAGTTTAGTCACTAACCCATGCACTCAGTGAGACACATTTAATCACTCACTCATACAGTCAGTCATGCACCTACTAAATCCTTCATCCAGACACTTATACATCCACTCATTCTTCAATATGTAAGACATATTTTAACTTTACAGAAACATACAGTCACTGGATGTTGTCATCAGTGATGTCATCAGTGATGTCATTTGAGATGTCATCAGTGATGTCACTGACCATGTCATGAATGATGTAATATGTGACATCATCAGCAGTGGATTGCGGGTGCGCGATATATAGTTAGTGCAACTAACTATATATGGAATTTCAATGGTTTTGTGTGAGTAAAATAAGGTTTTGTAAATGCGAATTCCTAACTATATATGGTCTATAACCTATGGTTTTTTCAGTGAATTTTCAAGGTTTTGTAAATGCTAATTCCTAACTATATATGGTCTATAACCTATGGTTTTTTCAGTGAATATATATATATATATACCAGTAGGTAGTTATAGTTAGGATTATTTTCAATGCAAAATGTCAACATTCTATTGTGAATAACTTTGGCGCCGGTTGAGGAATCTGCGGCGCTCCAGTCCTTCCCTGAAAGTTTGGGGGGGATTCGTGAAGCGGGGGCCGAGATAAAAGTGGGGTCCCAAAACGTGTTTTCCCCATGTTAATTTCCATAGGGCGGTCAACCTCACTTTTAGCCCGAACGGCTGAATGGATTTCCACCAAACTTGGCAAAATTGTAGGGACTGGTAGCCCGATGTGCCTTTGCTAGGTCTCAAGAAATGTGCTCCGGAGGATTTTGAGTAATTTAGGTTCCCAAAAATATATATATCTGTAAGCGCGCCCCGGTACGCGCACCGAGGAGCGTACCAGCGCGCGACGCGAGTTCGCGCGCGTAAAGGTGTCTCTCGGGTGTCTGTAAACATTCCAAACAGTCCGGAGCGGCCGCCATCTTGTGTCTCGGTAGGATCGAGACACAAGAGGTGGCAAAAACAAAGGGGGAAATGTCCAAAAGGGGGCAGGGTAGACCCCCCCCTGATCCCATAGGATTGATGTGGGGGCCATAAAAGGGCCCTGCGGGGCAAAAAAAAAAAGTACTTTTTTTTTCGATTTGCACGGGGGTGCGCCCGGTACGCGCACCGGGGAGCGTATCGGGAAGCGTACCATGGGGAAAAAAGAATGACAGAGTTTATAAAAAATGTAGTCTTTTTTTTTAAATTGGAGGTAGTTCTAAAAAGAACTGTTTTTTTCTTCTTTTTGTTGTTTTATATTTTTTTATTGTTTTTTGAACATTTTTTACTTTTGTTGGGTTTTCTGAACAGTTTTATATTTTTTTTGTATTTTTTATGGGGAGAAACAAAAAACAGGGAATTGTAAATGGCTCAACTGGAGAAAAAAAAACAGAAAAAATTAGGGATTTTTCGGGCACTTATGGTTATCCCCAGCACAGATGATAAGTTGTATACTTTGCTCACCATAGCAAATTAACTTTCCACAATATTTGCACATGATTTTAAAATCTATACATTTTGGTTGTATGATAGGCATTGTCTCTGTTGCCTCTGAACCTGGTGGAGTTGGTTCTTTCGATGTTGAGGGTCTAGATGTTGATGGAGGTAGCTTACTGCAGAGGTCCCTTACCTCTGCAGCAGAATAGTTGATTGGGTGCCAACGGATCATGTGCCAATCATGGTATGATTCCCGAAGGAATATTTTTTGTTAGGGTTCCCCTGGACAGCTCTGCATCACAAATCAGAGAAGTTACCTTCGCAGCGTTGACTTTTTTGAAACCCCTTGGGATTTTGTAGAACTGCAATACGAAGTGCTCTTTTGGTTTGTAGGGCTGATTAACTTCAGGCAGGAAATGCCTTGTCTGTCCCTCCTCTTCATCATCCTCCTCCTCTTCTTCTTGCTCGCCAATGTGATCTTCTGGTGGTCTTTTTGATGGTGGTAGTGGTGGTTGTGGGGCAGATGCTCCAGCTGCTGATATGACTGTAGCCATCTCTGTAAGGAAAAAGCAGAACTTCCTCACTCAAATAACAAAGTGAGAATGAGGAAAAAAGTTTGGGGCGTTGATCATTTGGAAACCAAAAGTGTTGTGAACCATTGAAAAGTGTTATTTTCAAGTCACATGAGCAGGGCTTTCATCATTTGGAAACCAAAAGTGTTGTGAACCAATGAAAAGTGTTATTTTCAGGTCACATGACCCGACGCGTTTACGCTACGCGCCCCGGGGCACGTAGCGTAAGCACGTCAGGACGTTTCACGGTCGTATGCGCTCGCGTGCTTCCAGGTGCGCTTACGCTGTGCGTCATATGACGCATCACACGGCTACGCGATACGTCACGATGTTGTTTTCGTTCGCGGCAATAGCGCTAACGGGAAGCTCACCGGTACACGCCCCGGGGCGCGCAAAAGCACTGCGCTTACCGGTGAGCGCATCGGTACGTGCCCCGGGAGAGCAACTGGGCAAAAAATATAGATATATATATTACATAATTATACAATATAAAATTCGTAATAAAAAATATTACATTTCATACTTATAGAGATTTGCTATTAAAAAACCTATGAAATTCACTGAAAAAAACATAGGTTTCACACCAGTTATAGTTAGGAATTAGCATTTAAAAAACCTATTAAGTTAACTTAAAAAACCATAGGTTTCACACCAGTTATAGTTACCTGGAAATTTTACTGACATAAAACCATTGAAATTCCCACGTTATAGTTAGTTGGACTCACTATAACTTGCGCGCCTGCAATGCACTGCTGATGACGTCACATATTACATCACTCATGACATGGTCAGTGACATCACTCATGACATCACTGATGACACCATCCAGTGAATGTGTGTCTTTCTGAAAAATAAATATGTTTTATATATGTATTTGTAAAGGACGATGGAAGAATAAATGGTTAAATAAGTGTGTAAATGGATTTTTTTTTTCAAAAGAATTGATTGGTTAACTGCCTTATTAAGTGTATCTTAGTGAATACACATATTAACAAGTAACTTTTAAATATTGTAATATATGTATCAGTATTTCACTTTGTGTATAAGTGGCTGCATGGGTTGGTGACTGACTCACTGTTTGCATGTGTTTTGAAGACAGCATATGTGCAGGAATGTATGGGTGGATGAGTGTGTATATGTGTGTGTTAGTGAGTGAATGACTTTCCCACTAGTGTCTTTATCAGTAACAAGATATGTTTTAATCTAGTATATGTGAGTATTGATGTATATAAGTGAGTATATGAGAGAGTGAGAGATTGTAAGAGTTCCTGTTTAAATAAGAATGTGTTTCTATAAGTGATTGTTTACGTGAGTAAGTATGTGTAAGTTTCCTTAGAAGTAAGGTGGTAGTGTGTGTATAGTTGTATATGCAAATAAATGGATGTTCAATAGTTTATTTGCATGTGTGATTAACTCTTGGATGACTGTCGGTGTGTAACAGGATGTATAGTAAGCATGGGCGGAAAATCCGTTACGCTCGCGGATTTTGCGGATTTTTGGGAAATTCGCAATCCGCGAGATTTGCGAATTTCCCGCAAAATCCGCAAATTCGCACGCAGCGGATTTTTTTTGAGGCTCGCGTCGTTGGTGATACAATTTTTGCGGCACGCGGCGTTTATCATCGTTTGCCGAGTTGTTTTTCTCGATATTTTGCGAGTGCTGCGCGATTTTGGATCTTGCTGTGTGATCCTGCGGGAATTTGGCGAGCGCGATTACGTCATCGCGGCTTGCCAACTTGCACAGCGAGACTTTGTCAACGCGAGTACGGCGAGATCACGTCTTGCGGTACTTCGCAATTGCGAGATTTGAGATGCGGCGAGCAGCAACAATCTCGCAGAAGCGAAAATATCAAATATGCAATTCTGCACAAGAAATCCACCAGCAAGCAGCATAAACCTTCTTGAAATGATGATTTTTATCTGAATAACTCCTTAGGTTGACATTTGCCTGCACTTTTTTAGCGAGGAGTCCATTTTGGGGAGGGGGGGAGGGGGGTGGGAGGAAGGCAGTGCCCCACAGTCTTCAACTTCCTGTTCCTGTCCAGCAGGCTCCTCCCAGTGCTTTGTCCATCTCCTGGTCACTTTTCATTTGGATCTGGAGCTGGAAGGATTACTTTTGGTGGATGCTGCTGGATATTTGGATTTGAGGCCTTTTTGACTTTCTTTGGATTACTGTTGGATTAGAAATTTTACAAGTAAGTTTGTTTGGGGCATTACAGTTGCTGCAACTAAAATTTTGGAATTTTCGATTTTTGGGCTGTTTTGGGGCCTTTTGCCCAGGGGTACTCAGTGGTGGGTGGACTGAGTCTTTCTGTGGGTTGTCTTGAACTTAAACATCATGGAGGGCATGAATGGATTGGGATTGTGCTGATTTTTCAGTGATTTTCGTTTTTTGGGGCTGTACTTGTGGCCTTTTCACCAGGGGTATTTGAGTCTAGCATGGGCCTAGTCTTTCTGTGGGCTGTCTTGAACTTAAACATCATGGAGGGCATGGATGGATTGGGATTGTGCTGATTTTTCAGTGATTTTAGTTTTTTTTGGGGCTGTACTTGTGGCCTGTTCACCAGGGGTATTTGAGTCTAGCATGGGCCTAGTCTTTCTGTGGGCTGTCTTGAACTTAAACATCATGGAGGCCATGGATGGAATGGGATTGTGCTGATTTTGCAGTGTTTTTCGATTTTTGGGGGTGTTCATGGGGAGGGACAGGCCATGTGTCTGGTGGCCATTTTGAGACCTGCTACAGGCACTGGCCATGTGCTGGGAGAGGCAAGTGGCCATTTTGAATGCAGGCTTTGTTGTTAGGCCTGCAACCATTTTGCCTACTTTTCAACCTTTATGCCCAGGGGTAGTGAGTCTTGCATGGGCCTAGTCTTTCTGTGGGTTGTCTTGAATTTAAACATCATGGAGGGCATGGATGGATTGGGATTGTGCTGATTTTTCAGTGATTTTCGTTTTTTGGGCCTGTACTTGTGGCCTTCTCACCAGGGGTATTTGAGTCTAGCATGGGCCTAGTCTTTCTGTGGGCTGTCTTGAACTTAAACATCATGGAGGGCATGGATGGATTGGGATTGTGCTGATTTTTCAGTGATTTTCGTTTTTTGGGGCTGTACTTGTGGCCTTTTCACCAGGGGTATTTGAGTCTAGCATGGGCCTAGTCATTCTGTGGGCTGTCTTGAACTTAAACATCATGGAGGCCATGGATGGAATGGGATTGTGCTGATTTTGCAGTGTTTTTCGATTTTTGGGGGTGTTCATGGGGAGGGACAGGCCATGTGTCTGGTGGCCATTTTGAGACCTGCTACAGGCACTGGCCATGTGCTGGGAGAGGCAAGTGGCCATTTTGAATGCAGGCTTTGTTGTTAGGCCTGCAACCATTTTGCCTACTTTTCAACCTTTATGCCCAGGGGTAGTGAGTCTTGCATGGGCCTAGTCTTTCTGTGGGTTGTCTTGAATTTAAACATCATGGAGGGCATGGATGGATTGGGATTGTGCTGATTTTTCAGTGATTTTCGTTTTTTGGGCCTGTACTTGTGGCCTTTTCACCAGGGGTATTTGAGTCTGGCATGGGCCTAGTCTTTCTGTGGGCTGTCTTGAACTTAAACATCATGGAGGGCATGGATGGATTGGGATTGTGCTGATTTTTCAGTGATTTTCGTTTTTTGGGGCTGTACTTGTGGCCTTTTCACCAGGGGTATTTGAGTCTAGCATGGGCCTAGTCTTCTGTGGGCTGTCTTGAACTTAAACATCATGGAGGCCATGGATGGAATGGGATTGTGCTGATTTTGCAGTGTTTTTCGACTTTTGGGGGTGTTCATGGGGAGGGACAGGCCATGTGTCTGGTGGCCATTTTGAGACCTGCTACAGGCACTGGCCATGTGCTGGGAGAGGCAAGTGGCCATTTTGAATGCAGGCTTTGTTGTTAGGCCTGCAACCATTTTGCCTACTTTTCAACCTTTATGCCCAGGGGTAGTGAGTCTTGCATGGGCCTAGTCTTTCTGTGGGTTGTCTTGAATTTAAACATCATGGAGGGCATGGATGGATTGGGATTGTGCTGATTTTTCAGTGATTTTCGTTTTTTGGGCCTGTACTTGTCGCCTTTTCACCAGGGGTATTTGAGTCTAGCATGAGCCTAGTCTTTCTGTGGGCTGTCTTGAACTTAAACATCATGGAGGGCATGGATGGATTGGGATTGTGCTGATTTTTCAGTGATTTTCGTTTTTTGGGGCTGTACTTGTGGCCTTTTCACCAGGGGTATTTGAGTCTAGCATGGGCCTAGTCTTTCTGTGGGCTGTCTTGAACTTAAACATCATGGAGGCCATGGATGGAATGGGATTGTGCTGATTTTGCAGTGTTTTTTGATTTTTGGGGGTGTTCATGGGGAGGGACAGGCCATGTGTCTGGTGGCCATTTTGAGTGCTGCTACAGGCACTGGCCATGTGCTGGGAGAGGCAAGTGGCCATTTTGAATGCAGGCTTTGTTGTTAGGCCTGCAACCATTTTGCCTACTTTTCAACCTTCATGCCCAGGGGTAGTGAGTCTTGCATGGGCCTAGTCTTTCTGTGGGTTGTCTTGAATTTAAACATCATGGAGGGCATGGATGGATTGGGATTGTGATGATTTTTCAGTGATTTTCGTTTTTTGGGGCTGTACTTGTGGTCTTTTCACCAGGGGTATTTGAGTCTAGCATGGGCCTAGTCTTTCTGTGGGCTGTCTTGAACTTAAACATCATGGAGGGCATGGATGGATTGGGAATTGTGCTGATTTTTCAGTGTTTTTTGTCTTTTTTGGGGCTGTACTTGTGGCCTTTTCACCAGGGCAGGGTATTTGAGTCTAGCATGGGCCTAGTCTTTCTGTGGGCTGTCTTGAACTTAAACATCATGGAGGGCATGGATGGAATGGGATTGTGCTGATTTTACAGTGTTTTTCGATTTTTTTTGTGGTGTATAACTGAACTGATGTTCCTCTGTCTTCCATTGTTTTTAGGTGCACAAGACTCAAGAGAACCACCAGTGCCAGGAAGAAGTCCTGCAGCAGTGTGTGTGTGCAGCATAACGTCACGCGACGTCACGTCTGGCCTCAGACAACTCTACAATTCGTGCAACTGCGGCCTGCTGTCTGACCTGCTCTGAAGAAGATGGCCCCCAAAAAAGTTCTCCGTAGCTCCTCTATCAAGAAAGTTGCTAGTAAGGAGCAGAAGAAGCAAGTTACCAAGGAGGCTGGTGTGCCACCCGCCACGTTTTTTGGGAGCAAAAAAAAAAGTACGCCTGCAGCAGCAGGATCTGCTGGGGACAAAGCTGGGAGTAGCACCCCTGCTCCATTGGGTTCAGTGCCTCCACCACCACGCCAACTTAAGTCAAAGCCCTTGAGTGCTTCAGAGGCAGTCAGTGTACTTCTCCAATCACCATCGACCAGTGATGTTGGCTCATCGCAAGAACGTAGCAGCAATGTCCCTGAATCAACACAGGTTGTTGTAACTCATCTGACAAGTGTTGAACAGCCACAGCCGCAACAACAACACCATGTGCAAGTACACGCCCAAGTACATGTGGAAGGAGAGGCAGCAAAAGGAGATGCGCAAGCAAAGGTGCATGGAGGTTCACAAGTGCCCACAATAGTTGTTCCTCCCGAAGTAGGGGCACATCAGGAAATCGACAATGAAGCCGAGGTATTGGAAGCCACTCCTCCTGATGATCATTCATTGTCTTCCACATCCCTAGCAAGGAAAAGATCAAGGGGGGTGTCTACATCTTCTTCAAGCCCACCTCCTTCTGATGCAAGTGATCCGTCTTGGGAACCACAACTGCGGTCTGACAGTGGGCACACCATGATCTGACAAAGGTACCTGAGCGTAAAAGGAAGGTCGTCGAAAAACTCATAGCTATGGATTGTGATGAGGCTCAACAAGAAGTGACAGATACTGCTGGTGATGAAGCCTCTCACGATGACGACGAGCCAGTCATCACAAAGGTCACTGCAGCCCCACCGGGCATGCAGCAAAGAGACATTTTGACCCTATCCCGAGAAGCTGCTGAGCGTGATGATGATGTCGACGAGGAGGCAATGTAAATGGAATCATTAGATTTGGAGTTATGTAGTATACCAACACCTACCGCTTCCATATTTCTTCCTCGCAAGAAGGTACCCACCTCGACCTCAATTCGTGGTGGTGAAAGTGCAAAACGTACTGAAGTTCGGCAATCCACATCCTCCACTTCATCTGGCATTAGCAGCAGGACCACCACCACCAGTATCGCCGCCTCCTCCGGCCCCCAAAGACATTTCAAGCCTCCAGTTTGGGACTTCTTTAGTGTTTGCCCAAAAATGGAAAACGTAGCCATTTGTAGCATTTGTAAGCTTCGAGTTGGTCGTGGTAAGCTTGGTTCTAACTATGGTACCGGAGGCCAGAGAGGTCATCTTAAGAGAGCGCACCCTGTCCAATGGTTTCCGCACCTAGAGGCGTTTAAGGAAGCCGGAATTGCACGTAATGAAAACGTTGATTTTTCATCTGATGATGACGAGGAGGAAGAAGACGATTCAAACACTTCACTTACATCCAGTACCCCTGTCAGCAGCACACCCCATGTGAGGCACACTAAGAGTGTGGGAGAGAGTGAGACATCAATGCGGAAAAGTTCATCAGTGAGCGTAACTGGGTCGAAGATATCATCATCATCCCGTAAATACTTGGTCCAGGGCAACAATAAAAAGCTGTTGTTTACAGAAGCGCAATATGAACGCAACCACCCACTGACGCGTCTGTATAACACTAAGCTGGCTAAAATGCTAGCTCTGGACCTTCTCCCTTTTTCTTTTGTAGAAGGGGTTGGTTTTCTAGAATTAGTGGCAGCGCTCTGCCCTAAATGGAAGGTTCCTAGCCGGTTCTATTTTGCCCGAGTTGCGGTTCCAGCACTACATGAAGATGTTCTGAAGGTGATTGGGGCAGCTTTGCAGAAGAGTGCTGTTCACACTATACATCTGACAACAGACATGTGGACCAGTGGCGCAGGCGCTGATTACATGTGCATCACTGCACACTGGGTCTCTTTTTCAGGGGCTAAAGCAAAGCTAAACGCAGGTGTTGACGCAGACATTGTTTTTAAAGCTGCTCGGAAACATGCAACACTAGCCATGTTTGGTTTGGAGAAACGTCACACAGCAGATAACATTTTGGATGTCTTTAACACAAAGGTCCTTAACTGGCTGTCCCCACTAAAACGCCAGGTTGGTTATGTTTCCACGGACAATGGCTCCAATATAGTTAAGGCCATGAGGGACGGTGACTATTTCAGAGTGCCGCGTTTGGCGTACTGTATAAACCTGGTTGTCCAAAAATTCTTGGGTAATAAAGGCAGTGCAGCGTACAGTGTATTGGACACCTGCCGAAAAATATGCAAGCATTTCAGCCATTCTTTTAACGCCCGGAAGCAGCTGAGGAGCCTGCTATATCAACGTCAAATGCCAGTGAAAGCACTCATCCAGGAGGTGGAACTCAACCTTCTACATGCTTGAGCGTCTGTATGAGCAGTATAAGGAACTCGATCAATATTTCCTTACAGAGGGTACAGAGGAGCTGAGGATGGGTGCGGCGCAATGGAACATAGTTCAAAGCCTGACACGCATGCTTCGTCCTTTTGAGTTCTTCATGCGTGCAGTCAGCAAGGAGGACTCTAATTTGGGAAAAGCTATCCCATTGTTGTACATGCTGGAGGACCAACTGAAGGAGGTGTGTTCTGTGTTTGAAAAAGATGAAAAAAACCAAGACTCTTTGCTTCTGGCTGAGAAATTATTAGAGCTCCTACAAGGTGATGAACGTCTTAAAAAGATCCACTCAGAAGAGCATTACATTTGTGCTACTATTCTGGATCCACGCTACAAAAAGGCGCTGGCAGGCCAAGCATTCTTTCCTTTTGATGATGAACATGTTCCAAAGTACAAACGTTGGCTAGCCTTGTCAGCCAAGAGGTTTGAAAGAGAACGGCTGGAAATTGAAGGAAATGGCAGTACATCAGCAGGCCATCCCCAGTCAAAACAATCCACTTCTGCACCTGTGGCTGTGGCACAAGTGACCTCTCAGCCGTTAAAGACACCGGCAACCGGATCATCTGCACGAGACACAACAGAAACATTGGAGGCTGAAGAGGATTGGCTAGCTCTGCGTGGGTTTGGTTCTCAAAAGGTCAGAGGCACAGCAAGAGCTAAGCAAAGTGGAGGAACCTTGGATGAGGACCTTGAGTCGATGGTGAAGGACTATCTGAATGACTCAACAGAGGTCTATGTTAATTCTGACCCATTGGCGTATTGGCATGGGAAAAAAGAATTGTGGCCACAGCTCACCAACCTGGCTTTAAACTACTTGTCTTGCCCACTCGCAAGCGTGTCTTCTGAACGGGTTTTCAGTGCTGCTGGTGGCATTGTAACTCCCAAACGGAGCTGCCTCTCGCCCAAAAATGTGGAGAGGTTAACAATGATCAAGATGAATCAGCACCTCATACCACCAGATTTCAGAGTACGAGAAAGCGTGCCGGATGAAGAGGAGGTGGCCAGCAACATAGATGAGGGAATTTCTACTCTGTCAGGTGACACTGAGCTCACCCTGCCTGAATTCGCAGAGTATGATGACGAAGCCTTATTCTTATTCCTGGACCGTGATACCGAGCCCTGAAAATGAGACAACGAATCAATAACTTTCTTTTTCGTCCTTATTCACTTTTATTCCTGTGTGTCTGTCTTTCTTTGTTGTGCACAGTTAATATATTTCAAACTTTAATCAGATAATCACAAAATCAAGCCCATCAGCAGAACTGTCTTCACTGGTTTGCTAATTGATTTGAAGTTGCCGCAGTCTGCATTCCTCAGGTTCACAAGTTCAGAAGAACATGCTCCTCTATCCTCCTCCTCCAGACACCGATTTCCATCAAACCAGAGGGCTGGTTTACGCCCAATGAAGAAAGACTCAGCACTTGTGGGGGTGTTGTTGTACCTCTTTGCAGGTGAGTTGACGGCTCTGGGACCATTGTTGGGAAGCTCTAATACCGGATAAAAGTGGTTTGGACCAAATCCCAGGCGGAAATTTTTTGGTGTTTTTGATGACTTGCTTGCCTTTGAGGTGCTCTTAGGGGGGGTTCCGTCTGTTTGTGGGTGAGTTTCGTGGTCTGGGAGCACTGCTGGGACACTCTAATCTTGATTGCATTTGCTTTTCAGGAAATCCGTCGTGGCAACCCCGACTTATGGCCTAGCTACGCAGCGCGTTTGGACCGAAGGCCGAGAAATATTGCAAGTATGAGATTTTGCTTTTGACCTGTTTGGGGGTGTTATGCTTCTTGGCGGGTGGGTTGGCGGGTCTTGGGGCATTCCTGGGAAGGTCTAATACCGGGTAGAAGTGGTTGGGACAAAATCCAGGCCGATTTTTTTTGGGCTATTTCTGACATTTTGCTCAATGTAGCGTTTTCGGGGGCCTGTTTGGGGGGCTTCCTGGTGTTTGTGGGTGAGTTTCGGGGTCTGGGAGCACTGCTGGGACACTCTAATCTTGATTGCATTTGCTTTTCAGGAAATCCGTCGTGGCAACCCCGACTTATGGCCTAGCTACGCAGCACGTTTGGACCGAAGGCCGAGAAATATTGCAAGTATGAGATTTTGCTTTTGGCCTGTTTGGGGGTGTTATGCTTCTTGGCGGGTGGGTTGGCGGGTCTTGGGGCATTCCTGGGAAGGTCTAATACCAGGTAGAAGTGGTTGGGACAAAATCCAGGCCGATTTTTTTGTGGCTATTTCTGACATTTTGCTCTGTGTAGCGTTTTCGGGGGCCTGTTTGTGGGGCTTCCTGGTGTTTGTGGGTGGGTTTCAGGGTCTGGGCGCACTGCTGGCTATATATACTTTACTTTGCAAGAGGTTTGAAGCAAATCCATGGTGGCAGGGGGAGTTAGGGCCTAGCTGCAGAGCGCGCGCGGAGTGATTTGGGAAATTTGTGAAAAATTGACAAAGTCCCCATTTTTGTACTTTTGCTCTTTGGCTGTTTGGGGGTCTTCTACTCGTTTTCTCCTGGGTTGACGGCTCTGGGGCCATTGCTGGGAAGCTCTAATACTGGATAAAAGTGGTTTGGACCAAATCCCAGGCGGAATTTTTTGTGTGTTTTTGATGACTTGCTTGCCTTTGAGGTGCTCTTAGGGGGGGTTCCGTCTGTTTGTGGGTGAGTTTCGTGGTCTGGGAGCACTGCTGGGACACTCTAATCTTGATTGCATTTGCTTTTCAGGAAATCCGTCGTGGCAACCCCGACTTATGGCCTAGCTACGCAGCGCGTTTGGACCGAAGGCCGAGAAATATTGCAAGTATGAGATTTTGCTTTTGGCCTGTTTGGGGGTGTTATGCTTCTTGGCGGGTGGGTTGGCGGGTCTTGGGGCATTCCAGGGAAGGTCTAATACCGGGTTGAAGTGGTTGGGACAAAATCCAGGCTGATTTGTTTTTTTTGGCTATTTCTGACATTTTGCTCAATGTAGCGTTTTCGGGGGCCTGTTTGGGGGGCTTCCTGGTGTTTGTGGGTGAGTTTCGTGGTCTGGGAGCACTGCTGGGACACTCTAATCTTGATTGCATTTGCTTTTCAGGAAATCCGTCGTGGCAACCCCGACTTATGGCCTAGCTACGCAGCGCGTTTGGACCGAAGGCCGAGAAATATTGCAAGTATGAGATTTTGCTTTTGGCCTGTTTAGGGGTGTTATGCTTCTTGGCGGGTGGGTTGGCGGGTCTTGGGGCATTCCTGGGAAGGTCTAATACCGGGTAGAAGTGGTTGGGACAAAATCCAGGCCGATTTTTTTTTGGCTATTTCTGACATTTTGCTCAATGTAGCGTTTTCGGGGGCCTGTTTGTGGGGCTTCCTGGTGTTTGTGGGTGGGTTTCGGGGTCTGGGCGCACTGCTGGCTATATATACTTTACTTTGCAAGAGGTTTGAAGCAAATCCATGGTGGCAGAGGGGAGTTAGGGCCTAGCTGCAGAGCGCGCGCGGAGTGATTTGGGAAATTTGTGAAAAATTGACAAAGTCCCCATTTTTGTACTTTTGCTCTTTGGCTGTTTGGGGGTCTTCTACTCGTTTTCTCCTGGGTTGACGGCTCTGGGGCCATTGCTGGGAAGCTCTAATACCGGATAAATGTGGTTTGGACCAAATCCCAGGCGGAATTTTTTTGGTGTTTTTGATGACTTGCTTGCCTTTGAGGTGCTCTTAGGGGGGGTTCCGTCTGTTTGTGGGTGAGTTTCGTGGTCTGGGAGCACTGCTGGGACACTCTAATCTTGATTGCATTTGCTTTTCAGGAAATCCGTCGTGGCAACCCCGACTTATGGCCTAGCTACGCAGCGCGTTTGGAACGAAGGCCAAGAAATATTGCAAGTATGAGATTTTGCTTTTGGCCTGTTTGGGGGTGTTATGCTTCTTGGCGGGTGGGTTGGCGGGTCTTGGGGCATTCCAGGGAAGGTCTAATACCGGGTAGAAGTGGTTGGGACAAAATCCAGGCCGATTTTTTTTTGGCTATTTCTGACATTTTGCTCAATGTAGCGTTTTCGGGGGCCTGTTTGGGGGGCTTCCTGGTGTTTGTGGGTGAGTTTCGTGGTCTGGGAGCACTGCTGGGACACTCTAATCTTGATTGCATTTGCTTTTCAGGAAATCCGTCGTGGCAACCCCAACTTATGGCCTAGCTACGCAGCGCGTTTGGACCGAAGGCCGAGAAATATTGCAAGTATGAGATTTTGCTTTTGGCCTGTTTGGGGGTGTTATGCTTCTTGGCGGGTGGGTTGGCGGGTCTTGGGGCATTCCTGGGAAGGTCTAATACCTGGTAGAAGTGGTTGGGACAAAATCCAGGCCGATTTTTTTTGGCTATTTCTGACATTTTGCTCAATGTAGCGTTTTCGGGGGCCTGTTTGTGGGGCTTCCTGGTGTTTGTGGGTGGGTTTCGGGGTCTGGGCGCACTGGTGGCTATATGTACTTTACTTTGCAAGAGGTTTGAAGCAAATCCATGGTGGCAGAGGGGAGTTAGGGCCTAGCTGCAGAGCGCGCGCGGAGTGATTTGGGAAATGTGTGAAAAATTGACAAAGTCCCCATTTTTGTACTTTTGCTCTTTGGCTGTTTGGGGGTCTTCTACTCGTTTTCTCCTGGGTTGACGGCTCTGGGGCCATTGCAGGGAAGCTCTAATACCGGATAAAAGTGGTTTGGACCAAATCCCAGGCGGAAAATCTTTTGTGTTTTTGATGACTTGCTTGCCTTTGAGGTGCTCTTAGGGGGGGTTCCGTCTGTTTGTGGGTGAGTTTCGTGGTTTGGGAGCACTGCTGGGACACTCTAATCTTGATTGCATTTGCTTTTCAGGAAATCCGTCGTGGCAACCCCGACTTATGGCCTAGCTACGCAGCGCGTTTGGACCGAAGGCCGAGAAATATTGCAAGTATGAGATTTTGCTTTTGGCCTGTTTGGGGGTGTTATGCTTCTTGGCGGGTGGGTTGGCGGGTCTTGGGGCATTCCAGGGAAGGTCTTATACCGGGTAGAAGTGGTTGGGACAAAATCCAGGCCAATTTTTTTTTTTGGCTATTTCTGACATTTTGCTCAATGTAGCGTTTTCGGGGGCCTGTTTGGGGGGCTTCCTGGTGTTTGTGGGTGAGTTTCGTGGTCTGGGAGCACTGCTGAGACACTCTAATCTTGATTGCATTTGCTTTTCAGGAAATCCGTTGTGGCAACCCCGACTTATGGCCTAGCTACGCAGCGCGTTTGGACCGAAGGCCGAGAAATATTGCAAGTATGAGATTTTGCTTTTGGCCTGTTTGGGGGTGTTATACTTCTTGGCGGGTGGGTTGGCGGGTCTTGGGGCATTCCTGGGAAGGTCTAATACCGGGTAGAAGTGGTTGGGACAAAATCCAGGCCGATTTTTTTTTGGCTATTTCTGACATTTTGCTCAATGTAGCGTTTTCGGGGGCCTGTTTGTGGGGCTTCCTGGTGTTTGTGGGTGGGTTTCGGGGTCTGGGCGCACTGCTGGCTATATGTACTTTACTTTGCAAGAGGTTTGAAGCAAATCCATGGTGGCAGAGGGGAGTTAGGGCCTAGCTGCAGAGCGCGCGCGGAGTGATTTGGGAAATTTGTGAAAAATTGACAAAGTCCCCATTTTTGTACTTTTGCTCTTTGGCTGTTTGGGGGTCTTCTACTTGTTTTCTCCTGGGTTGACGGCTCTGGGGCCATTGCTGGGAAGCTCTAATACTGGATAAAAGTGGTTTGGACCAAATCCCAGGCGGAATTTTTTGTGTGTTTTTGATGACTTGCTTGCCTTTGAGGTGCTCTTAGGGGGGGTTCCGTCTGTTTGTGGGTGAGTTTCGTGGTCTGGGAGCACTGCTGGGACACTCTAATCTTGATTGCATTTGCTTTTCAGGAAATCCATCGTGGCAACCCCGACTTATGGCCTAGCTACGCAGCGCGTTTGGACCGAAGGCCGAGAAATATTGCAAGTATGAGATTTTGCTTTTGGCCTGTTTGGGGGTGTTATGCTTCTTGGCGGGTGGGTTGGCGGGTCTTGGGGCATTCCAGGGAAGGTCTAATACCGGGTAGAAGTGGTTGGGACAAAATCCAGGCCGATTTCTTTTTTTGGCTATTTCTGACATTTTGCTCAATGTAGCGTTTTCGGGGGCCTGTTTGGGGGGCTTCCTGGTGTTTGTGGGTGAGTTTCGTGGTCTGGGAGCACTGCTGGGACACTCTAATCTTGATTGCATTTGCTTTTCAGGAAATCCGTCGTGGCAACCCCGACTTATGGCCTAGCTACGCAGCGCGTTTGGACCGAAGGCCGAGAAATATTGCAAGTATGAGATTTTGCTTTTGGCCTGTTTGGGGGTGTTATGCTTCTTGGCGGGTGGGTTGGCGGGTCTTGGGGCATTCCTGGGAAGGTCTAATACCGGGTAGAAGTGGTTGGGACAAAATCCAGGCCGATTTTTTTTGGGCTATTTCTGACATTTTGCTCAATGTAGCGTTTTCGGGGGCCTGTTTGTGGGGCTTCCTGGTGTTTGTGGGTGGGTTTCGGGGTCTGGGCGCACTGCTGGCTATATATACTTTACTTTGCAAGAGGTTTGAAGCAAATCCATGGTGGCAGAGGGGAGTTAGGGCCTAGCTGCAGAGCGCACGCGGAGTGATTTGGGAAATTTGTGAAAAATTGACAAAGTCCCCATTTTTGTACTTTTGCTCTTTGGCTGTTTGGGGTCTTCTACTCGTTTTCTCCTGGGTTGACGGCTCTGGGGCCATTGCTGGGAAGCTCTAATACCGGATAAATGTGGTTTGGACCAAATCCCAGGCGGAATTTTTTTGGTGTTTTTGATGACTTGCTTGCCTTTGAGGTGCTCTTAGGGGGGGTTCCGTCTGTTTGTGGGTGAGTTTCGTGGTCTGGGAGCACTGCTGGGACACTCTAATCTTGATTGCATTTGCTTTTCAGGAAATCCGTCGTGGCAACCCCGACTTATGGCCTAGCTACGCAGCGCGTTTGGAACGAAGGCCAAGAAATATTGCAAGTATGAGATTTTGCTTTTGGCCTGTTTGGGGGTGTTATGCATCTTGGCGGGTGGGTTGGCGGGGCTTGGGGCATTCCAGGGAAGGTCTAATACCGGGTAGAAGTGGTTGGGACAAAATCCAGGCCGATTTTTTTTTTGGCTATTTCTGACATTTTGCTCAATGTAGCGTTTTCGGGGGCCTGTTTGGGGGGCTTCCTGGTGTTTGTGGGTGAGTTTCGTGGTCTGGGAGCACTGCTGGGACACTCTAATCTTGATTGCATTTGCTTTTCAGGAAATCCATCGTGGCAACCCCGACTTATGGCCTAGCTACGCAGCGCGTTTGGACCGAAGGCCGAGAAATATTGCAAGTATGAGATTTTGCTTTTGGCCTGTTTGGGGGTGTTATACTTCTTGGCGGGTGGGTTGGCGGGTCTTGGGGCATTCCTGGGAAGGTCTAATACCGGGTAGAAGTGGTTGGGACAAAATCCAGGCCGATTTTGTTGTGGCTGTTTCTGACATTTTGCTCAATGTAGCGTTTTCGGGGGCCTGTTTGTGGGGCTTCCTGGTGTTTGTGGGTGGGTTTCGGGGTCTGGGCGCACTGCTGGCTATATGTACTTTACTTTGCAAGAGGTTTGAAGCAAATCCATGGTGGCAGAGGGGAGTTAGGGCCTAGCTGCAGAGCGCGCGCGGAGTGATTTGGGAAATGTGTGAAAAATTGACAAAGTCCCCATTTTTGTACCTTTGCTCTTTGGCTGTTTGGGGGTCTTCTACTCGTTTTCTCCTGGGTTGACGGCTCTGGGGCCATTGCAGGGAAGCTCTAATACCGGATAAAAGTGGTTTGGACCAAATCGCAGGCGGAAAATCTTTTGTGTTTTTGATGACTTGCTTGCCTTTGAGGTGCTCTTAGGGGGGGTTCCGTCTGTTTGTGGGTGAGTTTCGTGGTTTGGGAGCACTGCTGGGACACTCTAATCTTGATTGCATTTGCTTTTCAGGAAATCCGTCGTGGCAACCCCGACTTATGGCCTAGCTACGCAGCGCGTTTGGACCGAAGGCCGAGAAATATTGCAAGTATGAGATTTTGCTTTTGGCCGGTTTGGGGGTGTTATGCTTCTTGGCGGGTGGGTTGGCGGGTCTTGGGGCATTCCAGGGAAGGTCTAATACCGGGTAGAAGTGGTTGGGACAAAATCCAGGCCGATTTTTTTTTGTGGCTATTTCTGACATTTTGCTCAATGTAGCGTTTTCGGGGGCCTGTTTGGGGGCTTCCTGGTGTTTGTGGGTGAGTTTCGTGGTCTGGGAGCACTGCTGGGACACTCTAATCTTGATTGCATTTGCTTTTCAGGAAATCTGTCGTGGCAACCCCGACTTATGGCCTAGCTACGCAGCGTGTTTGGACCGAAGGCCGAGAAATATTGCAAGTATGAGATTTTGCTTTTGGCCTGTTTGGGGGTGTTATACTTCTTGGCGGGTGGGTTGGCGGGTCTTGGGGCATTCCTGGGAAGGTCTAATACCGGGTAGAAGTGGTTGGGACAAAATCCAGGCCGATTTTTTTTTGGCTATTTCTGACATTTTGCTCAATGTAGCGTTTTTGGGGGCCTGTTTGTGGGGCTTCCTGGTGTTTGTGGGTGGGTTTCGGGGTCTGGGCGCACTGCTGGCTATATGTACTTTACTTTGCAAGAGGTTTGAAGCAAATCCATGGTGGCAGAGGGGAGTTAGGGCCTAGCTGCAGAGCGCGCGCAGAGTGATTTGGGAAATTTGTGAAAAATTGACAAAGTCCCCATTTTTGTACTTTTGCTCTTTGGCTGTTTGGGGGTCTTCTACTCGTTTTCTCCTGGGTTGACGGCTCTGGGGCCATTGCTGGGAAGCTCTAATACTGGATAAAAGTGGTTTGGACCAAATCCCAGGCGGAATTTTTTTTGTGTTTTTGATGACTTGCTTGCCTTTGAGGTGCTCTTAGGGGGGGTTCCGTCTGTTTGTGGGTGAGTTTCGTGGTCTGGGAGCACTGCTGGGACACTCTAATCTTGATTGCATTTGCTTTTCAGGAAATCCGTCGTGGCAACCCCGACTTATGGCCTAGCTACGCAGCGCGTTTGGACCGAAGGCCGAGAAATATTGCAAGTATGAGATTTTGCTTTTGGCCTGTTTGGGGGTGTTATGCTTCTTGGCGGGTGGGTTGGCGGGTCTTGGGGCATTCCAGGGAAGGTCTAATACCGGGTAGAAGTGGTTGGGACAAAATCCGGGCCGATTTTTTTTTTGGCTATTTCTGACATTTTGCTCAATGTAGCATTTTCGGGGGCCTGTTTGGGGGGCTTCCTGGTGTTTGTGGGTGAGTTTCGTGGTCTGGGAGCACTGCTGGGACACTCTAATCTTGATTGCATTTGCTTTTCAGGAAATCCGTCGTGGCAACCCCGACTTATGGCCTAGCTACGCAGCGCGTTTGGAACGAAGGCCGAGAAATATTGCAAGTATGAGATTTTGCTTTTGGCCTGTTTGGGGGGGTTATGCTTCTTGGCGGGTGGGTTGGCGGGTCTTGGGGCATTCCTGGGAAGTTCTAATACCGGGTAGAAGTGGTTGGGACAAAATCCAGGCCGATTTTTTTTGGGCTATTTCTGACATTTTGCTCAATGTAGCGTTTTTGGGGGCGTTTGTGGGGCTTCCTGGTGTTTGTGGGTGGGTTTCGGGGTCTGGGCGCACTGCTGGCTATATATACTTTACTTTGCAAGAGGTTTGAAGCAAATCCATGGTGGCAGAGGGGAGTTAGGGCCTAGCTGCAGAACGCGCGCGGAGTGATTTGGGAAATTTGTGAAAAATTGACAAAGTCCCCATTTTTGTACTTTTGCTCTTTGGCTGTTTGGGGGTCTTCTACTCGTTTTCTCCTGGGTTGACGGCTCTGGGGCCATTGCTGGGAAGCTCTAATACCGGATAAATGTGGTTTGGACCAAATCCCAGGCGGAATTTTTTTGGTGTTTTTGATGACTTGCTTGCCTTTGAGGTGCTCTTAGGGGGGGTTCCGTCTGTTTGTGGGTGAGTTTCGTGGTCTGGGAGCACTGCTGGGACACTCTAATCTTGATTGCATTTGCTTTTCAGGAAATCCGTCGTGGCAACCCCGACTTATGGCCTAGCTACGCAGCGCGTTTGGAACGAAGGCCAAGAAATATTGCAAGTATGAGATTTTGCTTTTGGCCTGTTTGGGGGTGTTATGCATCTTGGCGGGTGGGTTGGCGGGTCTTGGGGCATTCCAGGGAAGGTCTAATACCGGATAGAAGTGGTTGGGACAAAATCCAGGCCGATTTTTTTTTTGGCTATTTCTGACATTTTGCTCAATGTAGCGTTTTCGGGGGCCTGTTTGGGGGGCTTCCTGGTGTTTGTGGGTGAGTTTCGTGGTCTGGGAGCACTGCTGGGACACTCTAATCTTGATTGCATTTGCTTTTCAGGAAATCCGTCGTGGCAACCCCGACTTATGGCCTAGCTACGCAGCGCGTTTGGACCGAAGGCCGAGAAATATTGCAAGTATGAGATTTTGCTTTTGGCCTGTTTGGGGGTGTTATACTTCTTGGCGGGTGGGTTGGCGGGTCTTGTGGCATTCCTGGGAAGGTCTAATACCGGGTAGAAGTGGTTGGGACAAAATCCAGGCCGATTTTGTTTTGGCTATTTCTGACATTTTGCTCAATGTAGCGTTTTCGGGGGCCTGTTTGTGGGGCTTCCTGGTGTTTGTGGGTGGGTTTCGGGGTCTGGGCGCACTGCTGGCTATATGTACTTTACTTTGCAAGAGGTTTGAAGCAAATCCATGGTGGCAGAGGGGAGTTAGGGCCTAGCTGCAGAGCGCGCGCGGAGTGATTTGGGAAATGTGTGAAAAATTGACAAAGTCCCCATTTTTGTACTTTTGCTCTTTGGCTGTTTGGGGGTCTTCTACTCGTTTTCTCCTGGGTTGACGGCTCTGGGGCCATTGCAGGGAAGCTCTAATACCGGATAAAAGTGGTTTGGACCAAATCGCAGGCGGAAAATCTTTTGTGTTTTTGATGACTTGCTTGCCTTTGAGGTGCTCTTAGGGGGGGTTCCGTCTGTTTGTGGGTGAGTTTCGTGGTTTGGGAGCACTGCTGGGACACTCTAATCTTGATTGCATTTGCTTTTCAGGAAATCCGTCGTGGCAACCCCGACTTATGGCCTAGCTACGCAGCGCGTTTGGACCGAAGGCCGAGAAATATTGCAAGTATGAGATTTTGCTTTTGGCCTGTTTGGGGGTGTTATGCTTCTTGGCGGGTGGGTTGGCGGGTCTTGGGGCATTCCAGGGAAGGTCTAATACCGGGTAGAAGTGGTTGGGACAAAATCCGGGCCGATTTTTTTTTTGGCTATTTCTGACATTTTGCTCAATGTAGCATTTTCGGGGGCCTGTTTGGGGGGCTTCCTGGTGTTTGTGGGTGAGTTTCGTGGTCTGGGAGCACTGCTGGGACACTCTAATCTTGATTGCATTTGCTTTTCAGGAAATCCGTCGTGGCAACCCCGACTTATGGCCTAGCTACGCAGCGCGTTTGGAACGAAGGCCGAGAAATATTGCAAGTATGAGATTTTGCTTTTGGCCTGTTTGGGGGGGTTATGCTTCTTGGCGGGTGGGTTGGCGGGTCTTGGGGCATTCCTGGGAAGTTCTAATACCGGGTAGAAGTGGTTGGGACAAAATCCAGGCCGATTTTTTTTGGGCTATTTCTGACATTTTGCTCAATGTAGCGTTTTTGGGGGCGTTTGTGGGGCTTCCTGGTGTTTGTGGGTGGGTTTCGGGGTCTGGGCGCACTGCTGGCTATATATACTTTACTTTGCAAGAGGTTTGAAGCAAATCCATGGTGGCAGAGGGGAGTTAGGGCCTAGCTGCAGAACGCGCGCGGAGTGATTTGGGAAATTTGTGAAAAATTGACAAAGTCCCCATTTTTGTACTTTTGCTCTTTGGCTGTTTGGGGGTCTTCTACTCGTTTTCTCCTGGGTTGACGGCTCTGGGGCCATTGCTGGGAAGCTCTAATACCGGATAAATGTGGTTTGGACCAAATCCCAGGCGGAATTTTTTTGGTGTTTTTGATGACTTGCTTGCCTTTGAGGTGCTCTTAGGGGGGGTTCCGTCTGTTTGTGGGTGAGTTTCGTGGTCTGGGAGCACTGCTGGGACACTCTAATCTTGATTGCATTTGCTTTTCAGGAAATCCGTCGTGGCAACCCCGACTTATGGCCTAGCTACGCAGCGCGTTTGGAACGAAGGCCAAGAAATATTGCAAGTATGAGATTTTGCTTTTGGCCTGTTTGGGGGTGTTATGCATCTTGGCGGGTGGGTTGGCGGGTCTTGGGGCATTCCAGGGAAGGTCTAATACCGGATAGAAGTGGTTGGGACAAAATCCAGGCCGATTTTTTTTTTGGCTATTTCTGACATTTTGCTCAATGTAGCGTTTTCGGGGGCCTGTTTGGGGGGCTTCCTGGTGTTTGTGGGTGAGTTTCGTGGTCTGGGAGCACTGCTGGGACACTCTAATCTTGATTGCATTTGCTTTTCAGGAAATCCGTCGTGGCAACCCCGACTTATGGCCTAGCTACGCAGCGCGTTTGGACCGAAGGCCGAGAAATATTGCAAGTATGAGATTTTGCTTTTGGCCTGTTTGGGGGTGTTATACTTCTTGGCGGGTGGGTTGGCGGGTCTTGGGGCATTCCTGGGAAGGTCTAATACCGGGTAGAAGTGGTTGGGACAAAATCCAGGCCGATTTTGTTTTGGCTATTTCTGACATTTTGCTCAATGTAGCGTTTTCGGGGGCCTGTTTGTGGGGCTTCCTGGTGTTTGTGGGTGGGTTTCGGGGTCTGGGCGCACTGCTGGCTATATGTACTTTACTTTGCAAGAGGTTTGAAGCAAATCCATGGTGGCAGAGGGGAGTTAGGGCCTAGCTGCAGAGCGCGCGCGGAGTGATTTGGGAAATGTGTGAAAAATTGACAAAGTCCCCATTTTTGTACTTTTGCTCTTTGGCTGTTTGGGGGTCTTCTACTCGTTTTCTCCTGGGTTGACGGCTCTGGGGCCATTGCAGGGAAGCTCTAATACCGGATAAAAGTGGTTTGGACCAAATCGCAGGCGGAAAATCTTTTGTGTTTTTGATGACTTGCTTGCCTTTGAGGTGCTCTTAGGGGGGGTTCCGTCTGTTTGTGGGTGAGTTTCGTGGTTTGGGAGCACTGCTGGGACACTCTAATCTTGATTGCATTTGCTTTTCAGGAAATCCGTCGTGGCAACCCCGACTTATGGCCTAGCTACGCAGCGCGTTTGGACCGAAGGCTGAGAAATATTGCAAGTATGAGATTTTGCTTTTTGCCTGTTTGGGGGTGTTATGCTTCTTGGCGGGTGGGTTGGCGGGTCTTGGGGCATTCCAGGGAAGGTCTAATACCGGGTAGAAGTGGTTGGGACAAAATCCAGGCCGATTTTTTTTTGTGGCTATTTCTGACATTTTGCTCAATGTAGCGTTTTCGGGGGCCTGTTTGGGGGGCTTCCTGGTGTTTGTGGGTGAGTTTCGTGGTCTGGGAGCACTGCTGGGACACTCTAATATTGATTGCATTTGCTTTTCAGGAAATCCGTTGTGGCAACCCCGACTTATGGCCTAGCTACGCAGCGTGTTTGGACCGAAGGCCGAGAAATATTGCAAGTATGAGATTTTGCTTTTGGCCTGTTTGGGGGTGTTATACTTCTTGGCGGGTGGGTTGGCGGGTCTTGGGGCATTCCTGGGAAGGTCTAATACCGGGTAGAAGTGGTTGGGACAAAATCCAGGCCGATTTTTTTTTGGCTATTTCTGACATTTTGCTCAATGTAGCGTTTTCGGGGGCCTGTTTGTGGGGCTTCCTGGTGTTTGTGGGTGGGTTTCGGGGTCTGGGCGCACTGCTGGCTATATGTACTTTACTTTGCAAGAGGTTTGAAGCAAATCCATGGTGGCAGAGGGGAGTTAGGGCCTAGCTGCAGAGCGCGCGCGGAGTGATTTGGGAAATTTGTGAAAAATTGACAAAGTCCCCATTTTTGTACTTTTGCTCTTTGGCTGTTTGGGGGTCTTCTACTCGTTTTCTCCTGGGTTGACGGCTCTGGGGCCATTGCTGGGAAGCTCTAATACTGGATAAAAGTGGTTTGGACCTAATCCCAGGCGGAATTTTTTTTGTGTTTTTGATGACTTGCTTGCCTTTGAGGTGCTCTTAGGGGGGGTTCCGTCTGTTTGTGGGTGAGTTTCGTGGTCTGGGAGCACTGCTGGGACACTCTAATCTTGATTGCATTTGCTTTTCAGGAAATCCGTCGTGGCAACCCCGACTTATGGCCTAGCTACGCAGCGCGTTTGGACCGAAGGCCGAGAAATATTGCAAGTATGAGATTTTGCTTTTGGCCTGTTTGGGGGTGTTATGCTTCTTGGCGGGTGGGTTGGCGGGTCTTGTGGCATTCCAGGGAAGGTCTAATACCGGGTAGAAGTGGTTGGGACAAAATCCAGGCCGATTTTTTTTTTTGGCTATTTCTGACATTTTGCTCAATGTAGCATTTTCGGGGGCCTGTTTGGGGGGCTTCCTGGTGTTTGTGGGTGAGTTTCGTGGTCTGGGAGCACTGCTGGGACACTCTAATCTTGATTGCATTTGCTTTTCAGGAAATCCGTCGTGGCAACCCCGACTTATGGCCTAGCTACGCAGCGCGTTTGGAACGAAGGCCGAGAAATATTGCAAGTATGAGATTTTGCTTTTGGCCTGTTTGGGGGGGTTATGCTTCTTGGCGGGTGGGTTGGCGGGTCTTGGGGCATTCCTGGGAAGGTCTAATACCGGGTAGAAGTGGTTGGGACAAAATCCAGGCCGATTTTTTTTGGCTATTTCTGACATTTTGCTCAATGTAGCGTTTTTGGGGGCCTGTTTGTGGGGCTTCCTGGTGTTTGTGGGTGGGTTTCGGGGTCTGGGCGCACTGCTGGCTATATATACTTTACTTTGCAAGAGGTTTGAAGCAAATCCATGATGGCAGAGGGGAGTTAGGGCCTAGCTGCAGAGCGCGCGCGGAGTGATTTGGGAAATTTGTGAAAAATTGACAAAGTCCCCATTTTTGTACTTTTGCTCTTTGGCTGTTTGGGGGTCTTCTACTCATTTTCTCCTGGGTTGACGGCTCTGGGGCCATTGCTGGGAAGCTCTAATACCGGATAAAAGTGGTTTGGACCAAATCCCAGGCGGAATTTTTTGTGTGTTTTTGATGACTTGCTTGCCTTTGAGGTGCTCTTAGGGGGGGTTCCGTCTGTTTGTGGGTGAGTTTCGTGGTCTGGGAGCACTGCTGGGACACTCTAATCTTGATTGCATTTGCTTTTCAGAAAATCCGTCGTGGCAACCCCGACTTATGGCCTAGCTACGCAGCGCGTTTGGAACGAAGGCCAAGAAATATTGCAAGTATGAGATTTTGCTTTTGGCCTGTTTGGGGGTGTTATGCTTCTTGGCGGGTGGGTTGGCGGGTCTTGGGGCATTCCAGGGAAGGTCTAATACCGGGTAGAAGTGGTTGGGACAAAATCCAGGCCGATTTTTTTTTGGCTATTTCTGACATTTTGCTCAATGTAGCGTTTTCGGGGGCCTGTTTGGGGGGCTTCCTGGTGTTTGTGGGTGAGTTTCGTGGTCTGGGAGCACTGCTGGGACACTCTAATCTTGATTGCATTTGCTTTTCAGGAAATCCGTCGTGGCAACCCCGACTTATGGCCTAGCTACGCAGCGCGTTTGGACCGAAGGCCGAGAAATATTGCAAGTATGAGATTTTGCTTTTGGCCTGTTTGGGGGTGTTATACTTCTTGGCTGGTGGGTTGGCGGGTCTTGGGGCATTCCTGGGAAGGTCTAATACCGGGTAGAAGTGGTTGGGACAAAATCCTCGCGGAAAAGCCTTTTGGCACTTTTTGTAACTTAGGGTTCGTTATGGTTAGCCCTAGCAGCAGGATTGCATGTGTTTCGGGGTGTTCTAGATTTTTGCAACTGAGTTCTGGGGTCTTAGAGCACTCGTGAGAATGTGTAATTTTGGTTGCACGTCATTTGAAGAAAATCCATGGTGGGAAAGGGGGGATTTGGCATAGTTAAAGAAAGCCTTTGCCACTATTCTTAACTTAGGGTTCTTTAGGGTTAGCAGTATTTCTATTGCATGTGTTTGAGTGGGGGGGATTTCGAGTCTTGGAGCGATGCTGGCTATGGTTACTTTTGCTTGGTTGTTTGCAAGTGGTTTGAATGCAATCCACGGTGGGAAAGGGGTAATTAGGAAGGGGGTACTTCGGCCTACTTTTACTTTCAAAGTAAGTTTTGTCACCAGTTTTCTGCTAGGCCTCGTTTTTTGAGATTTGATTGGGGGTCTTCTACATTTTTGCGACTGGCTTTAGTAAGGGTCTGGGTGGGAGCACTGCTAGGAAGATCTAATTTTGTTCTAAAACACAGTTTACAGTACACCTAGCTTGAGGGGAAAGATCCGCTACATTAATTTGCCCCTACTTATTTATCCTTCAAAAGGTGACTCAGACAGAGTACGCACTTTCAAAAATATTGTACTGTCTACTAGGAAAATCAAATTGTGACTTTTTGCACTCCACAGCCTACATACCTTATATTTATTTATCAGTGGTGTTGTAATATTATATCACTTCCTGTTTTTCGTTGAATAATTACAGGCCGGGTTTCAGTCTCTGCAATGGGGAAAAAAGGATGGAGTCAGGCTTCACATTAGCGAGCCACAATTCAGCATCAGGCAGGCAGTGGACAGGGTGTCTTCTGGTGACCAACATCGATGGACGAAGCGTCGGCTGCAATGGAGGAGTGCCGCTAATAAGAGGATTTTTTTTCTGCAGGCAACTTACTTACCACTTCCAACAGGACAACTACAACAACATAGATACAGTATCCCTTGCCTTTTTCTCTGACTGTGACTGCATTTCTTGGATCTCTCTCTGCTTCTAAATTGATCCCTTAACACATCACTTAGTCCACTCCACTATCACATCTGCACCACACATAGTCATTTGTAAGTGCTCCTACGTAATTCGCAAGTCGCAGCACGCCCCAGCCCGTAGAGGACTGGGATGGCCCCAATGATGAAGCATGTCACCAAGGGGCAACCCTGGTGAGTAAGGGGACACCTAGAAAAAAAGCAATTTCTCCTTTTCTATCTACTATACCTTCCAGACCAACCCCATTGAGTGTTGTTGTGAATGGATTTATAGTGACCAGCAAGGCTCTCAGGTATCTGGCTACAGAGACCTTATGTTGAATATAGTTATCAATAATTCCACACACGCCCTGTACTGTCGCATTCTTTCTTCCACAGTTGTCGAAAGTACTACTTACTTTTCACTTACATGCATGCAGTAGTGCATGCACTTTCAAAGATTGATGGATAGGTTTGTACCCAAAGAATTGTTTATGTTCAATTGTTTGTCTATGCTGTGCTTTTTTTACAGGGTGTCTTCTGGTGACCAACATCGATGGACGAAGCGTCGGCTGCAATGGAGGAGTGCCGCTAATAAGAGGATTTTTTTCTGCAGGCAACTTACTTACCACTTCCAACAGGACAACTACAACAACATAGATACAGTATCCCTTGCCTTTTTCTCTGACTGTGACTGCATTTCTTGGATCTCTCTCTGCTTCTAAATTGATCCCTTAACACATCACTTACTCCACTCCACTATCACATCTGCACCACACATAGTCATTTGTAAGTGCTCCTACGTAATTCGCAAGTCGCAGCACGCCCCAGCCCGTAGAGGACTGGGATGGCCCCAATGATGAAGCATGTCACCAAGGGGCAACCCTGGTGAGTGAGGGGACACCTAGAAAAAAAACAATTTCTCCTTTTCTATCTACTATACCTTCCAGACCAACCCCATTGAGTGTTGTTGTGAATGGATTTATAGTGACCAGCAAGGCTCTCAGGTATCTGGCTACAGAGACCTTATGTTGAATATAGTTATCAATATTTCCACCCACGCCCTGTACTGTCGCATTCTTTCTTCCACAGTTGTCGAAAGTACTACTTACTTTTAACTGACATGCATGCAGTAGTGCATGCACTTTCAAAGATTGATGGATAGGTTTGTACCCAAAGATTTGTTTATGTTCACAATTGTTTGTCCATGCTGTGCTATTTTTTCTTGTCTCCCAAAACCTTTCCCAAAAACCCCCGTACCCATCCATTTTTCAAACCCTAACCCTCTTCCCCCGGGCTGTGTGGTTTTGATTGATGTGTGACTAAATTACAGCAATAAATCCACACACTTGCTGGGGAGGATAAGGTGAGAGTAACAGGCTGGTGAAGAAATCCGAGGATATATTCTTACTCTGCTTGACAGAGACCCATGGCTAATGTCAAAGAACTTCAACCGAATTAGTTATACTTTAACATTTGTTAGGCTACAATGTGGCACTGTTCTAGTGTACTTCTGTCACCTGCTATATTTTGTATTGTACCGTTGTATTGCTCAGGAGGACAAACCAGATTTCATTTTCTTTTTTTTCATAGGCAAGCAACTGCCACTGTGTCACACCACTAGTACCACCGCTATGAGGAAATTTTATCCGCCCAGGATTGCCAACCTTATTTGCTGTTTCCCGTGGAGCCAGCCCTGGGCCTAGCCCTACTTGCAAACAGAAATTACAGGTAAGATAGGCGTTTGGTTGGAGGTAGTATAATGGAGTATTAGGAGAGACGAGAGATTTGATTGACGGTAGTACTACTAAAGTCCTAGGACTATTCAGGAAAACAAACGTACTGTTATGTTAAACCCCCACCCACCAGACTCAAAAGCAGTAAAAAACAGGTATGGTCAGATAAAGTTTCAAAAAGTATATTTTTATAGCCCTAACAAAAGAATCTCCCGCAAGACCCTCCCTAACCCCAACGATTGTCCTTCAAAAGTCCCCAAAAATCCCAACTCCCAATTCCCACCCCCCAAAAGTCTCTAAAAAAGGGGCAAGGGACACTATGGCAGGGTGCTGTTGGAATTAGCAGCCAGGGCATCATGCTCCTTGCGGAGGGTGGAAAGTCCGAAGCGGAGGCCCTCCACCACGTTCTTATAGTTAAGGACCTCCTGCTCCAGGTAGGACAGTCTGAGGGATAAGCGGCGCCGGTGTGCCTTGCAAATCCTGTGAGGGGCAGCTGCTTTCTTTGCTGCTGGGCGGTGGCGTTTGGCTTTGGTAGCCCGGCTCCGTACCGCTGGAGCACTGCGCTGGCTGGCAGCCCGCACGGAGGAGGATGCAGCTGTCCCAGTGGACGTTGTTGTTGTACCAGACTGCGTCTCCCCCTCCTCCAGGGCCACCAGCCGCCGATATTCAGCAACAGTGGCATCCAGCCTCCGTTGCCGGGCCATTCGAGCCAGCTCCTTCCTCCTTGATGGTGTCTTGGATTTGGAAGGAGCAACTACATGAAAAAAGAAAGACATAGTCTGTAACCAATGCTCCTTAAGATTAACACAAAATGATTGAGCAGAAAGTTGTCACAGTACAAGTAGCAAATTGAAAGCACAGTACATAACTATTGAGGACAGTATCTATGTAACCTCCGACTTCTTCATCCTTGCTCTAACATTAGTGGGAGTTTAAGGAACAAATTCTACGAGCACTATGGACTTCTATTACAGTCGACTATGACAGTACACCACTCTTATTCTTCTTCTTCTCTCTTGTTTAGGAAAATTGGTACGTTATCTTATGCAAGCCGGCATAATGCCAGCGCAGTGAACTTGCACTCGAGAAAAACAGACGCACACCATGGTGAGTGAGACAGACTTGCGTTACTGTACCGGTCCAGTACATGCAGGTGGTGAAGCTCTTACTTTTCTATTACGGGTGGCACTGAGAATACTCTGTTAAAAGGGCTACTGCTTAATTAATTTAGCTTTCACCCTACAGTGCAAATGAGTATTAGAAAAGGAAAATGAAGAAGCTAAATTATCTGATTATCTATCACTTCACATGGGATGTATTTGATGACATATGGGATGACTTTAGGTGCTTTGCTTATTATTGAGTGAACAGTGATACCCCCACACATGAATGACGTACTACTACTAAACTAAAGTTATTAAGGGAGGTAGGGAGTGTCCACCGTAATAACCGGATATATGCTGTGCTTGCAGTTGCAATACAAACTACTGCTACTATTCATGGTAGTCTTTGGACAACGTTACAACTTCTTTTCCTTGCCTTTCCTACACTGGAACGGACGTGCGGGTGCGGTGTTACATGCTCTTCAAAGTAACACTTAGTTCATCCAGTGACCATCTACTCTCTCTAGACACACATATGCTATCTAAGAGTCAGATAGTACCATGAATGATCCAGGCATCCATCCATTCAAAGTATATTGCACACATACAGTTTCTGTCTCACCCACCCAGGCTGTTCTCCTTCCACCCATCCTTGCTTCATCATTCACCCAGCCATGCACCATACCATTTTCTTACCTTCCCAGCCACCTCGGGGACCAAGCAAACACATATCATTCTTCTTTGCCAGTCATCATTACATTTCTCGTGCTTCCACACTTACTTACACCCTTCTTTCGCTTTTCGTTCATCCCATCCATCAAGTTCACCTCAGATCTGATTGGGATTCTTCTCGCCAAAAACTTCACAGCTAAGTCGAAGTACATTTAGAGGAGGCTACTACCTGCTTTTTTTATAATACACCCGTGCAGAAAGCACACTCTGCAGTCTTCAATCTCAATGACTAAGGAATGTATAGCTTACCTCTGCCCGCCACCACCGTGTGAACCCTCACAGGCATGTCCTTGTCCGGCACTTGCACCGCCTCCTCCCCAGAGTTGTCCTCCTCGTCCAATGCCACCACCACCTCCGCGCTGGCCCCGTCTCCAGATGTTCCACCTACAAAGTACATTTAATAATGTTAGAATACACCACTCACTACTATATAATATTTGGTCTAGGAGGAAGAAAGAAATGTGAAAAAAAGTGTACAATTTAATAATTTTTGACTTTGTACTCTAGAGTAAAAATGTCCCTTTTTCCAGGGAAGGCTGTTGTCTTGCTGCACTTTTTGGCACAACTGATGCATGTTTGCTTTTTACTTTTTAACACGCACCACTTTTTCTCCTAACAGACAGAACCTTGACTTCTAAGAACACGAGCAGGATCAAGTTCAAACCAGGTGAGAGCTCGGCTCGACCACAAGAAATGTGTCCAATTAATCATCAGCACTAAGCACTTTTCCATTTTCAGTTACACGTTCACTTTTATGACAAACTTGAATTTAATAAATGTGTTTACTTTTAATAAAGCTTTTAAACTTAAATAGACTCTGTGGTTTTTGGTCCTCCAGACTAGAGTGGATGAGCTAAAGGTTTTCGAATTTTTGCAAGCATGAGTCCGTGCCTCTGCCATCGGTGACTTTGGGAGCTAAATGACTCTGCCACACTATCTAGTCAGTAAGGAGATTGGGGGTTCAACTACAAAGTCTGTTATCACTGAGGTATGTGGAAATTCTAACAGTTACAGCACCTATTATAATTGATAAGCTAAGCGATGCATTATTTAGTGTCCATAGTTCTGTTTGTGCAGATTTGTCCCTGCAACAGTAGTAGAATGGATTGTCCTCCTATCCAAACCAAAAGTAAAGTAGTATCTTATTCTTTCTTGGTGGTGGTCATTCACCTTTTTATTGTTGGCAATGGTCAAAGCATAAACATTTAGAATACTTGAAAAGACATTATGGACAATCCCAGAGGACTGCACTCAGTGCATAGAGCTATTGCTGACTAGAATGGGAGTCCAATGGAAATGCCAAATGTGCAATCTTAGTTAGCTACACAGACAGACTAATAAGAATAATCTAGTAATACCACACGGAGTCATTGTCGAGGCAGGATAAGAATTTAGATCCTGTCTACAAGAAGATCAAAGACGCTTTAGAAAAAATCGAATGAGGAACGCTAGGAAAAAATAAGTACTCTATATTAAAATTAAAACTTACTGGGGCCAGCAAAGGAGCCCTCGACTGCCCGGTCCTGGCCTGCATCGACAACAGCACCCTCCTCCTCCTCCTCCTGTGTCCTCCTCTTGCCCCTGGGGGAAGCTGATGTACAACATGAAAGAAAGAAAAACAGAAAACATGGATGATATTTCTCAACCAAATCAAACATTTCAAAAGAACTAACAAAGTAACAAAATATTTTTGCGAAATAGCAAATAGGGAACGACTCCACGGGATATATTATTGACCAATCTCATGTGGTCGACTACGTCATTACTTTAGTATTGCTTGATTTGCGGACCGTCGAATTGGAAACTACCCTATGTAACTCACTAAACAAAGTACTAAAAAGGTTTGCCTAGGATTGGCAGGCAGCAGTCCGCAGCACGCAAAGTGACAGCCAAAGTCCATCGTGATTGAAGATCAGCGACAACACTAAAGTTTCCTACTACATTCACCAGTCATTAAAATACTCAAACTATTAATCCACCACCACTATTTCTTCTTATCGCCATGTGTACAAAGGAAGGACTGGACTTGAGTCTGTAGGGGCTGATTTAGAAGGCCTTGCGGCTCTTTTGCTCCATTGTTGCGTGACTTTTGTGACGCAGCGACAGCACAAAAGAGGCGCAATGGTGCGGCGTATATTAACAACGTGACGCATATGGGAGATGCATCACGTTGTAAAGCCCTGCGCCAATAGGGGGCATTCCGGCGCAAGGGATGGCGTTCCTGCGCAGGAACGCATCCTAAAAGTGGCTGAGGGAAATCTACAAGATTTCAATCAGTCACTTTGAGGACAATGATGCGTGACTCAAACCCTGCGCCTGCTTGAAGCAGACGTACGGCTTGACGCAGCATTGGGGAGATAGGGCACCCCAGAGCATTGATGGAGCTGCACCATCGTTGCGACGCAACTCCAGCAATGCGCCGCCATTACGGCACAGATGCGTAACGCTTTGGTGATGTTTTGGGCCCATGGCGCGCCGCATTGTAAATACGGCGCACCATGGGTGATGGTGGCGTGACGCACAATTACTGGCGCATCCCTGCAACTTTGCAGGGATGCGCCGGTAATTAAAAATCTGAACCTTAGTGTGTAGCATTACGCAGTTCTTTCAACTACACTCATACATAATTTCACAGGCCAATGAAATGAACACAAAATCTAAAACAAATAAGCATAGTAGCAACACTACTGAGAAGAAGGAGAGCAGTGTACCTGAAATGCACAGAAGATTTTGAAATAAAATTTACCTACAATGTAATGAGCAGCATTATTGCTCTTGGTAAAAAACAAAAATTTGCAATATAATAACACAGCAGGAGAAAACATAGTAGTAAAGACATAGCTACTACTACTCACCAAGCCCGGGGATCTCAAGGCCAAGGAGGTCGAGCAGATCTCGCTCACGGGTCAGGACATCTGTCCAGCGGTGGGTGGCCTGGTTGTAGGTGCGCCAGACCCGAGAGTGGTGGTAAATGGCCTGGCACACCTTCTCCCACCGCTTCCGGCGCTCCCGGGCCCCGTACCCGGCACTGATCTTGCCGCCTCCCATGATGGTCCTGGGGAGGCGGTGCTCAACATAAAAAATGAGTTGGGCCACCTCCTCCGGGGTAAAGATCTGCCGTGGCATCACTAGCTCCCCCCTCAAACGCCCGCACGGGAGCCGGACACGGGGTGCGGGACCCTTCCCCTTCTCGGGATGCTTCCCGGCTCCCTTCACCATGGTCTGGGCGGAAAGGAATAAAGAAAATAGAATAAGGAAGAGAAGAAAAGAAAAGAGTTTACAAAAGTAGTTTAAAATTAACCAAAAGTAGCAGTAAACACAAAAATATAGGGCTAGAAAAATAGAGGGATAGATAATAAGTAAAATAGATCAAAAAAAACTTCAAACAAGCAAAGGATGGCAGAGATTGACAGAGGATACAAAGACCATGCCCAGAACCATAGCAATGAATGAGAAACAAGATGGCCGCGCCCGTTCACGACCGCGCGGGTAAGTTCGCGCGAGATTTTCCTTGCGAACACGCGCAAGACTGTACTGGCAAGCCGCAGACTTTGCGAGATTACACTTTGCGCCCGGAAACGGAAATACGTCAGGCAAACAAGATGGCTGCGCCCTTGAACGACCGCGAGGGTAACTTCGCGTCTTGCGCTACGAGCGGCTCGCAAAAACGCACAAAACCTTGCCAACTAACACGCCGCAAAAAAAACAAATTGCATATTTGCACGAATTTGCGGCTTCCGAATCTGATCTTGCGCGTGTTCGCGCCCCGCGAACCCCGCGAAATTGCAGAAAAACGAGTTTTTCAAAACTGAAAGCACTCGGCAGGGGCAAGAGTTCAAACTCATCATTAGTAACAATTTCCGGTAGTGCTTCCTGACTGGGGCCCCTCCAGAATTCAGTTGCTAGTTGCAACAATTGTATGACCCTGCTCTGACCCTCACAGCAGGCTCATACAATAGCTACAAGTAGGCCACAAAGAAGGTCCTGGGGAAAAAAAATGCACTGCAACAGAAAGCAAAATTACAGATAAGGAAGCAGGTGCCAGACTGGAATTTTAAAACAGTGACACAATAATAAACTAACCCCAAATTAATTCATCTCAGTTGAAGCAGGGCTGGTGTGCTTGCTTTCCCCCCCCATAATCTACAGTAATGATGAACCAGAGGGTGGCATTGATGTAACAGAGGGTTGCAGTGGTGAAACAGAGGGTGCTGGGAACCTGTGATGATGAACCAGACGTAGAAACAACATAATTCGCGACCGTTGCGCGCCGAAATGTAAGTTCGCAATTGCGAACTGGTACGAAACCCTCGCGAACTGGCAGAAATCCTTGCGAACACAAAAAAAAACAAATCCGCAAATTCGCAAGAATTCGCGGATTTTGCGGATTGCAAGTTCGCAAATCCGCAAAATTTGCGAACGCGAGATTCGCAAAATTCGCCCATACTTAATGTATAGGTGTATCACTACATATGATAAGTGAGTATATAGAACTGTTGGTGAATGAGTGGATGTGTATATAGATGGTGGAATTACTGAATTGGTTGTAGTAACTGGTATGGGTATCTCAATTTTTTTGAAAATGTTAGTTTCTATTTTTGAATATGTGTTTCAAGGGTTACATTACACTGAAAGGATGTCTGTCACTTTCTCACAAGGATGGTGCCATCAGTGATGTCATGAGTGATGTCACTGACCATGTCATGAGTGATGTAATATGTGACGTCATCAGCAGTGCATTGCAGGCGCGCAAGTTATAGTGAGTCCAACTAACTATAACGTGGGAATTTCAATGGTTTTATGTCAGTAAAATTTCCAGCTAACTATAACTGGTGTGAAACCTATGGTTTTTTCAGTGAGTGTATATATATATATATATTACCTACTGGCGGTCGCCAGTAGGTATATATAGTTAGGATTTTTTCTCTATGGAACTTTTGAAAATTCTATGTCTAATAACTTTGGCGTTTGTGGACGGAATCGGCTGAAATTTTCAGGAAAATGGCACATTTTGTTTCTGAGCAGCCCCTGAAAATTTGGGGGGGTTTCGTCAAGGGGGGCCGAGAAAAAAGGGGGGTCCCAAAACGCGTTTTTCCCAATCATTTTTCCATCGGGCGTTTGGCCTCACTTTTAGCTCGAACGGCTGAATGGATTTACAAGAAACTTGGCAAAATTGTAGGGACTGTTAGCCCAATGTGCCTTTGCTGGGTCTCAATATATGTGCTCCAGTGGATTTTGAGAAATTAACATTTAAAAAAATTGATATATCTGTGACAGCGTCCCGGATAGCGCTCCAGATCGTGTACTTTTCGCGTAACGGAGCTTTGCGAAGCGAAGCTGATTGGCTCTCCGGTGTCTGTCAACATTCTAAACAGTCCGGTGCGGCCGCCATCTTGTCTCTCGGTAGGATCGAGAGACAAGAGGAGGAGAAAAACAAAGGGGGTATTTAATGAAAGGGGGCAAGGTAGACGCCTCTTGACCCCCTAGGAATGATGTTGGGGTTATTAAAGGGTTATTAAAGGGTCCCGTGGGGCAAATAAAAAAAATGTAATTTTTCGCGGTAGAAGCGCTTCCCGGTTCGCGAACCGGGTCGCAAACTGGTAGCAAAACGGGAATTCGCAATTTTGTGTTTCGATTTAATTAAATTACAGGGTATAAGGGGGTACGGGAGACGTATCCTGACCCCTTATGCTTTCTTAGGGTGGCTGATGAGGCTCATATATGTTGATACATGTCTTCCAGCGGCTGTGCGTGAGCGTTTTTTTTTTTTTTGCTGCGTGACGTCTGTTTACGTTCGATTCTAAGGAAATCAGGAACTGTTGACCGCCATTTTGTCACTGCGAGTAAATATTTTGTTAAAAATAATTGTTATAAATTAATCCTTATTGATAAACATTGTCTGCGCCATCTTGCCTTTTTTGCAATGCCACACTTTTGTTGTGCACGGCAGCCATTTTAGATGCCTTGACCAGACCCACTCTCTGCACGCCGCCGATCCTCAGCATGGCTCCCCACCCTCGCAAGCATCTCCCCCACGCACTGGTCACCCCCGCTCTCTCTCTCATGCATGGGCCAGAAACCTCCCCCCATCTGCGCTGTTCTTCTCTGAGAATCACACCCTGTGCCTGCCCGACACCTCCCTTTCACCCTATTCACTACCGCACCCTCTGACACTCCTCTTCCTCAGTGTCTGATTGTCCAGGCCGTCCTAGGCTATCACCTAGCCCTGCAGATGTAGTTTATGGCCCCAGCTGTAAAGAATCACCCCTCTTCAAATGAGTTACAGTAGATCAAGGCCCCCACCCGATGAGATCCGTCACACCACACGCGTTCCTACTATCTGAAAACCATCCTGTATTGTGATTGGGGAGGGGATTCTCACTGTGAGGGTGTGTGGGACCGAGCCGGAAGCGGAAGATTCCAGGGATGCCTCTTTGTACATCAAAGTTTTTACAATTATGTGTCACATTAAAAATATATAGCACTCTAACAAAGTAGTAGGATTATAAAACTTTAATAACTTATAAATATATACAACGCAACAAAAACAGTAAACACATTTAAACATTTTTTTGAAAAAAGAAGCAACAATGGTCAGTAGCTGTGTTTTGTGCGAATAGTCCCAAGGCAGCACAACGTGCTGAGTTCTGGACAGCACCCAGGTGATGTCACCTGGGTGCAGCACTGGTTTTTGGTATCCTACAATGCTGCTCCGAAAAACAGCGTGGGGCGCCCCGGGGGAGGCCTCGTCAGTAGCGGTCTGTTGTGCGAATAGTCCCAAGGCAGCAGAACGCGCTGAGATGTGGATGGCACCCAGGTGATATCCAGTAAGTTGCCGCACTGGTTTTGGTATCCTACAATGCTGCTCCGAAAAACGGCGTGGGGCGCCCCGGGGGGGGGGGAGGCGGTGTGAACGGGCCTCCCCAGGTGGAGGATCGTCTGCTGTAGTGGGGCGCCCCTTTACCGTTTCAGTTGCCATTCCGCCCGCTTTTGGTACACTGTGCCAAAATCCGCCATTCAGCTGAGTTGCGCCCACTCTTGCGGTGCAGCGATAGGCGGCTGCCACAGGACTCTCAAAATGGCGGCAGGCTCTTTCCTTTTTGGGCCTGGTCCACTAAAATGGCCCTGGGACACCTTGGAACTCGGACGCTTGTCTGCTAGGTCTTGGACCCCATTCTCGAAAGCGTCCCCTCAGCCTTGAAGATTCTACAAAAGTCTTGGGGGCCCCCGACTCCTGCAGGCTTCCGGTGGGGAGCAGCTGCCATGATTGCTTGCGGAATGACCACGACGGAGCCACGAGATGGTGGTGCTCTCATGCTGACGCCAGCTTCAGTCTGAAACATCCAGAAACAAGGTGGGGCTTTCATCGTTTGGGAAAAAAATGTTTTAATCCAATGAAAAGTGTTATTTTTAGGTCATATGATCAAGCCTTCCATCATTAGGAAACCAAAAGTAAAATGAACCAATGAAAAGTTTTATAAACAAGTCACATGACCTGTTATGCGGCATAGGGGTATAAAAAGCGTAGAAAATCCGTTGGCACGTGAGGCGGCGTCAGTAGCGGACCGATGTGCGAATAGGCCGAAGGCAGCACAACGCGCCGAGATCCGGATGGCACCGAGGTGTTGTCCAGCAAGTTGCCGCACTGGTGTGGCCATCCTACAATGCTGCGCCGAAAGTCGGCGTGGGGTGCCCCGTTGGCCTGTGAGGACGCGTCAGTCAGTGGAGGCTGTTTGAGGATCTGACTGCATTGGAAAGCAATGTGATGCTGTGCGTCCCCCCCAAGATGGAGGCTCCTCGGCTGCAGTGGGGCGCCCCTTGGTGTTTCACTCGCTATCCAGCTGAGTTGCGTCTGCACTTGCGGCTACAGTAGGCTGAAGGCAGCACAACGCGCCGAGATCCGGATGGCACCGAGGTGGTGTCCAGCAAGTTGCCGCACTGGTGTGGCCATTCTACAATGCTGCGCCGAAAGTCGGTGTGGGGTGCCAGAAGGGGGGGGGAGGTGGCGCAAACAAGCCTCTCCCGCCTCTCCAGGTGGAGGCACTTCATCTGTAGTGGGGCGCCGAGATCCGGATGGCACCGAGGTGGTGTCCAGCAAGTTGCCGCACTGGTGTGGCCATCCTACAATGCTGCGCCGAAAGTCGGCGTGGGGTGCCCGAAGGGGGGGGGGGGGGCGGCGCAAACGAGCCTCTCCCGCCTCTCCAGGTAGAGGCACTTCATCTGCAGTGGGGTGCCGTCTAGCTGAGTTTCGCCCGCTCTTGCTGCTACAGCGACAGGCGGCTGCAAAAGGACTCTCAAAATGGCGGCCTGTTCTTTGGATTTGGGCCTGGTCCACTAAAATGGCCCTGGGACACCTTGGAACTCGGACGCTCACATTTTTTTCCTTTTCTCCACATGTAAAAAAGGTAAATGCCCGGTATGTTACCTGCCTCATCTGCCACGATGTACTCTCCAGAGGAACCGAAAAAAAATATAGTTATGGTAATTATACCATGCATCGTCATATGGAGAGGTGGCACCCGATTAATTATAGTGCTGCCCAAATTTGAGATTTGGTGGATAACCCCCGACCTGCCAGTACATCCATCAATGAAGTGGCAGTGATAGCATCAGAGGCAAGGGAAACGGTTCTAAATCTTCAGAAGTACTTTGGACAAATGAAAATGACATGTTTAAGTTGCGGCAAATTAATTTCATGTGGAGAGAGGAGTGTTAGTCTAATCAATAGAGCTTATGAACATCATCATAGTCGATGGTTGGTGGAGACATTTTGACTATATCCTGGACCTGCCCGGCCTCGCCCAAAATGGCGCCGGTATAAATGGGACTCGTAACTCTTTGTTGTGTACTGGTTGCACAACCTTGATATCACGAGATACGTATGCAGTTTTGAAGCACATGGCGGGCGGGGACGAGAATTGATTGAATATTTCGACATCCCTATTGATATTAAGTTCTGATGTGTTATTGATTACTGTACTATTGAAAGTTCGAATTAACGTCACCCATGGTACTTGCCCGCAAATGTATATCGAGATCATTTTATTGTAACTGGCCCTGTCGTATTTTAATTATAAAATGTATGTCCACCAATTTCGCAACTGTTAGACACCTTAGTTCTTGCAACCTAATGGCCCGCCCGTTACGTTCCTCTACAGTGTAAATGTCTCCTCATCATATACGATTACAGTTTGCTCCGTGACCACGTGGTTATAGGCCCGTATTTGTATACTTACATTTTCACAATAAAGGTTTTTAAAACAAAACATGGTAGTAGTATTTACATTGGTAAAGTTTTTAATTTTAGTCACTGTTTTCGAATCAGTAAAAGGCAAGTGAGATAAAGCAGTCCAATTACATGACGGATAAAAGGTATAATACGCAGGAACGCAGTAAAGATAAATGGTCAAGGGCTGTTGTGTTTTCTACTCCTGCAACATAAAGTGATCTATAAGAATCTGATATTCAGGCGTATCGGCAACTAAGACAGCAGGCCGAGCCTCTTTTGCTCAACGGCTCCGTCATGGGACGAAGAAACGCCCTTTTTCTCGAAAAAGGAATATATTTTACTTGCAGGACAGTTGTAAATTTTCCGGGAAAGTACATTAGCCTGGAACATTATAACATATATGTTTAAGAAAAAATAATGTTCGAAAGCAATAAAAAGCGTAATTTTTAGGTCATATGACCAAGCCTTTCATCATTAGAATAACAAAAGTAAAATGAACCAATGAAAAGTTTTATTAACAAGTCACATGACCTGTTAAGCTTACGTTACGCGCTGCGCGCCGCGCCCCTGATCGCTTCCGGGAAGCTGCGCTTCGCGCACCGGAGCACTTCCGGGTGCGCTAACGCGGCGTGTCATATAACGCATTATGCAACAACGTAGGTCCAGAATATAGTCAAAATGTCTCCACCAACCAGCGGTCGGAACACAGCCCCTTTCAGCAGTCTAAAAAGTTCTGTTAAATGACAACAGAAGGGACAGGCAACAAGAACCATCAGTCAAAGAGGGGAGGGCAAGTTCTTCTCTACCGGGTCACATTGGGGCGCTACCGGAACTGTTCGAATTGGTAGTCTACAGTGTTTCTGGATGTTTCAGACTGAAGCTGGCATCAGCATGAGAGCACCACCATCTCGTAGCTCAGTCGTGGCCATTCCACGAGCAATCATGGCAGCCGCTCCCCACCAGAAGCCTGCGGGAGTCAGGGGCCCCCAAGACTTTTGTAGAATCTTCAAGGCTGAGGGGACGCTTTCGAGAATGGGGCCCAAGCCCTAGCAGACAAGCGTCCGAGTTCCAAGGTGTCCCAGGGCCATTTTAGTGGACCACGCCCAAATCTGAAGAGCCGGCCGCCATTTTGAGAGTCCTGTGGCAGCCGCCTATCGCTGCACCGCAAGAGCGGGAGCAACTCAACTACATGGTGAGCGAGACGTTGTAGTCGCAAGAGCGGGCGATAAACAGCTGAATGGCGGAAGAGGCACAGTGTAGCAAAAGCGGGCGGAATGGCAACTGAAACGGTAAAGGGGCGCCCCACTACAGCGTGTCTTCATGTCAAACGGATTGTGGGACAAGGTCCAGAATGGAAGAGTCACCAAAAGGCAAAAAGTTCCGCCGGACTCGGGAGCCGGCCGCCTATGTCGGGGGCGATCTTAGGCCACACCAGGGCAACACGACTTGGGGAGGGGACAGGAGCCAAGCGCCCCCTCCCAGTCCGCGCCACCACACTGTATGTTGAAAATCTGAAGCCATTGTTCTACAAACTCTCAACCAGCCTTGGATGGAAAAATCCTGAAGAATGTACAAACTGAAAACCAGTTTTTGTCTGCATAGTATCAGCAGCAACGCTTGTTATCAGAGTGCATGAGTTTCATGCTCGATCGATTGAGCTAGCCGGATCAGGCAACAAAAAGTATAAAATAGTTATGTAAATAGCTATTTAATAAAATATTTTACCCTGTTACTTTGCTGGTATGTTGTATATATTTATAATATTTGCATAGAGTTTATCGTTATTTTGGGCGGGGTGGGTGGCGGAGCCGAGCTGTCTTGCAGCCATCATGGTGTGGAGCTCAGTTCATCTCACTAGTTTCGTATTTCTCATGAAGGGTTGTTCCTAATGTTTCTATTTTAGCGAGGTCAAAAAGAGATCCCATTAGTGGCCTACTGATTTTGCTCGATTACTTTTGTTTTTTTACACGATTTTTCACTATCTGCAAAGACTAAACAGAGTATTGCGACTCTGTGCTTGTTTGTAAATAGAGAATCAACCAAAGAGAATCAATTCTAAAACAGTAAATGCTTGGATAACAATCAATCAAATGGAGAGACAAGCAGGCACGACGGATTACAACGGGGGCAAAGGCCTGCATTAACTACCCTTCACTATCTGCAAAGAGAGAGTACTACTAAGAGAAAAGAGGGGGGGGCAGCGTTCAAAGCACATCAGCGTGCATAAACACGAAAATGTTTTTACCTATCACGTACTTGACATTTGATAGCTTTTGATATTTGCTATTAAAAAAACACTGAAATTCACTGAAAAAACCATAGGTTATAGACCATATATAGTTAGGAATTAGCATTTACAAAACCTTGAAAATTCACTGAAAAAACCATAGGTTATAGACCATATATAGTTAGGGATTAGCATTTACAAAACCTTAATTTACTCGCACAAAACCATAGAAATTCGCATATATAGTTAGTTGCAATAACTATATATCGCGCACCCGCAATCCACTGCTGATGATGTCACATATTACATCATTCATGACATGGTCAGTGACATCACTGATGACATCACTGATGACATCTCAAATGACATCACTGATGACATCACTGACATCTCAAATGTCATCACTGATATCTCAAATGACATCACAGAAAACATCACTGATGACATCAATCATGTGATAATACGATTAACCTCTTCAGACTCTAATATAACCTTAGATACACTCAGAGTAAACAGACACTCACAGACTGTCACTCATCCATGGAGTTACTCACACACCTAGTCAGTCATGCACTGAATCAATCACACCTCCATTTCCTCAACTATACAGTTATACACACCTTACTTATTCAAACATATTCTAACACATATTTACTCTCTTATACAATGACTGATACAAGTTCACAATGATCCATGCAGCCACTCACACATTCACTGGCTCTTATACACAGTAATTTATATTTTATGAACTCTCACATGTACTGTGTTTTACAAATGTACTTACTTTGACATGTAGCACTGAGATATCCATTCACTCACCAATACACTCGTACACAGTCAACCACAAATACAGCTGTTTCCACATGCAGTTTTGAACCCATAGATCTAGTGAATCAACTGTTCACACATGTATGCACAGAGTCACACACCTTCCAGCCTCCCCAACACACACACTCACTCTCCCATACAAATACTTGGACAACCAATCAATAACCCATAGAGTTACTCATATAGCTACTGATCAACACATGCAGCAGTTTATAGAAATAATGATGTACAAATTAAGACAGTTTAGTCATTAACCCATGCACTCAGTGAGACACATTTAATCACTCTCTCATACAGTCAGTCATGCACCTACTAAATCCTTCATCCAGACACTTATACATCCACTCATTCTTCAATATGTAAGACATATTTTAACTTTACAGAAACATACAGTCACTGGATGATGTCATCAGTGATGTCATCAGTGATGTCACTGACCATGTCATGAATGAGGTAATATGTGACATCATCAGCAGTGGATTGCGGGTGCGCGATATATAGTTAATGCAACTAACTATATATGCGAATTTCTATGGTTTTGTGCGAGTAAATTAAGGTTTTGTAAATGCTAATCCCTAACTATATATGGTCTATAACCTATGGTTTTTTCAGTGAATATATATATATATATATATATATATATATATATATATATATATATTCACTGACAAAACCATAGGTTTCACACCAGTTATAGTTAGGAATTAGCATTTTAAAAACCTAATAAATTCACTGAAAAAACCATAGGTTTTACACCAGTTATAGTTAGCTGGAAATGTTACTGACATAAAACCATTGAAATTCCCACGTTATAGTTAGTTGGACTCACTATAACTTGCGTGCCTGAAATGCACTGCTGATGACGTCACATATTACATCACTCATGACATGGTCAGTGACATCACTCATGACATCACTGATGACACCATCCAGTGAATGTGTGTCTTTCTGAAAAATAAATATGTTTTATATATGTATATGTAAAGGTCGATGGAAGAATAAATGTTTTAATAAGTGTGTAAATGGATGTTTTTAAAAAAAAGTTGATTGGTTAACTGGCTTATTAAATGTATCTTAGTGAATACATATATTAGCGAATAATGTTTAAATATTTAAATATATGTATCAGTGTTTCACTTTGTGTATAAGTGGCTGCATGGGTTGGTGAGCAGCTATATGTGTGTGTATAGGTGTTATTAGATTTTTTTAGTATCAGTATGAGTGTCTGTATGGTTTGGTGGGGGTATTACTTAGCACATTGATGCATCAATGACTGACTCACTGTTTGTATGTGTTTTGAAGACAGCATATGTGTAGGACTGTATGGGTGGATGACTGTGTATATGTGTGTGTTAGTGAGTGAATGACTGTGTCACTAGTGTCTTTATCAGTAACGACATATGTTTTAATCTAGTATATGTGAGTATTGATGTATATAAGTGAGTATATGTGAGAGTGAGAGATTGTAAGAGTTCCTGTTTAATTAAGTATGTGTTTCTATAAGTGATTGCTTAAGAGAGTAAGTATGTGTAAGTTCCCTTAGAAGTAAGGTGGTAGTGTGTGTATAGTTGTATATGCAAATAAATGGATGTTCAATAGTTTATTTTCATGTGTGAGTATGTGTGTGAGTAACTTTTGGATGACTGTCGGTGTGTAACAGGATGTATAGGTGTATCACTACATATGATGAGTGAGTATATATATGAGTGACTATATAGAACTGTTTGTGAATGAGTGGATGTGTACATAGATGGTGGAATTACTGAATTGTTTGTTGTAACTGGTATGGGTATCTCCACTTATTTGAAAATGTTAAATACTATTTTTGAATATGTGTTTCAAGGCTTATATTACACTGAAAGGAGGTCTGTCACTCTGTCACAAGGATGGTGTCATCAGTGATGTCATGAGTGATGTCACTGACCATGTCATGAGTGATGTAATATGTGACGTCATCAGCAGTGCATTGCAAGCGCGCAAGTTATAGTGAGTCCAACTAACTATAACGTGGGAATTTCAATGGTTTTATGTCAGTAAAATTTCCAGGTAACTATAACTGGTGTAAAACCTACGGTTTTTTCAGTGAATTTAATAGGTTTTTTAAAGGCTAATTCCTAACTATAACTGGTGTGAAACCTATGGTTTTTTCAGTGAATTTCAAAGGTTTTTTAAATGCTAATTCCTTTCTATATCGACTTTCTAACCTTTTTTTTTTTTTTACAATTTGCTGTTTTGTGTAAGTATTCATTTTTGATTTTTTTTTATATAATTTTTTTCTTTTGCGCTCTGGGTGCGCGCTCCGGTAAGCTCTCCGGTAAGCTTTCCGGTAAGCTCACCGGTGAGCTCACCGGAAAGCGCACCCAGAGCGCTACTTTTGTTCGTGAAAAAAAATATGAATGAAAAGTTAATAATAATGCAAAACATTTCGTACCATACAAATAAAATCAGTTTTTTTTTATAAGGAAAATGATTATGCATTTCCGTAAAAGTTTGATGACGTCACTTCGGCGCGCAACGTAAGCGCCCTCGGAAGCGCCTATGTTCGCGATGCGTAAACGCACCCGGAAGCGCCTACGTTCCCGCCATGTAGGCGCCCCGGAAGCGCCTACGTTCCCGCCGCGTATGCGCACCCGGAAGCGCTCCGGAGCGCGCAGCGTAAGCGCGTCGGGTCATGAGACCTTAAAATAACACTTTTCATTGGTTGCTAACAGGTTTTTTTTACAAAGAATGAAATCCCCACCCATTTCCTTCACTTCTTCTTTCACTTTTGTGACTGCAAGACCTGCCTTTTTGCTCCTGGATATTTGTTGGTTTTACAATGGCTACCAGACAATCCAGCAGTGAGGATGAACCAGAATTCATCAATGAAGAGCCTCCTCAACGAAAAGTTAAGGAGCATTTCATTTGGAAATTTTTTAAAATCCCACCTGGACTAAAAAAGGTAAATGCTCCAAAAGTGCAGTGCAGGATCTGCAAAGAAGAGCTGTCACGAGGAAACCCTTTGAAAAAGTACTCTTTTGGGAACTTCACAATGATCCGGCATGTGGAGAGGAAGCACCCCCAGAATTTTGCCCGGGAAAGTGTCAGGGCTCTGGCACAAGAGATTCCCAGTGATGGGGCCTCTACATCAACCGGAGCAGCAACTTCTTCTGAGAGAGGGAGATCACAAGAGCTGGTTCCAAACATTCAACCTGCTTTTAACCATGGTGCCCTCAGATGCAGATACTGCAATCAACTGCTTACCTTTGGAGAACAAAGTGTACAGCTCATGGTTCGAGCATTAGAAAACCATTGCTGCCCTTCCCACCCCTAATTTGTTTTGTTTTTTCTGCTCCTGTTGAGCAGTTTCCATTCCCTGTTTTTGTTCCTGTTTAGAAAAAAGAAGAAAACCAAAAGTTCTTTTCAGAACTACCTCCAATTCTCATTAAAGAGCTATATTCTTAAAAAAATGAAAAAGAATAAGTGAAATAGATTGCATTGATAATGGAAAGGAGAATGAGTAAGAAAGAACAGAAAGGTATGAAAGGAAAAAGGAAGTGAAGTAGGAGGACTGAAAGAAGGTGAGTGTTAGGAAAGAAAGTTATGAGAAGAAGAGTGAATATGGGGAATGTTGATATTCAATGAAAATGTTGAAAAGGAACAGCAGTGTTGAAGGATAAGAAAAGATGCATAGCTGGAGTTGAAGGTAGAAGGCCTCATTTATGAAGCCATGCGTCACTTTAACGCCACCAAAGCATCACTTTTTGTGACACAACAGTCCAATAAAAAATGCACCTTATTTATTCATATTTACAAAGTGGCGTTTCTAGGTAAATACATCACTTTGTAAACCCCTGTGCCACATTATTCCTACGTCAGGTGTAATGTATGCAAAAGGGACGTATTGACGCAAGAAAGGGTCGTAGAGGTGACACAGTGAATAAACTGGAGGCCTCATTTCTGAAATGTGACGCATCGCTACGTGAAAACAGCAATGCGTCACTTTTCTGGGCGCACTCCTTATGACATTCCAGATATGTCCCCCTCTGCATACATTATACCTGACACAGATATAATGTGGCGCAGGGTTTTAAAAAGTGACCCATCTACCTAGATGCGTCACTTTTCAAATATAGCGCAACTATGCACATTTTTTTACACCGCTGGTGCGATGCGACACTTTTCTGTGCGCACCCCTTACGACATTCCATATGTGTCATATTTAATGTATGACGAATCATGTCGCAAGGAGTTACATATACGTCAGTATTTCTGACGTATCTGTAAACACAAAAGTGACGCATTGCTGGAGTGCGTCACAAAAGTGACGCAACTCCAGTAATGCGTCCTTTCACATGGGGAAAGCACCATTTGAAAGGTCTTGCATCAGTCTTACACCTGCTATGAGGCAGGCGCAAGATTTTGACGCAACAGCATCCTAAAAGTGACGCAGTGAAATCTCATAGATTTCACTGCGTCGCTATTAACAAGCTTTTTGCGGGGGAACGCCCCCTCTGCATACATTATACCTGACGCAGGTATAATGTGGCGCAGGGTTTTAAAAAGTGACCCATCTACATAGATGGGTCACTTTTTAAATATAGCGCAACGAGGCGCATTTTTTTACACCGCTGGTGCGATGCGTCACTTTTCTGTGCACACTCCTTACGACATTCCAGATGTGTCATATTTAATATATGACGAATCATGTCACAAGGAGTTACAGATACGTCAGTATTTCTGACGTATCTGTAAACACAAAAGTGATGCATTGCTGGAGTGCATCACAAAAGTGCCGCAACTCCATTAATGCGTCCTTTCACATGGAGAAAGCACCATGTGAAAGGTCTTGCGTCAGTCTTACACCTGCTGTGAGGCAGGCGCAAGATTTTGACGCAACAGCATCCTAAAAGTGACGCAGTGAAATTTCATAGATTTCACTGCGTCGCTATTAACAAGCTTTTTGCGGGGGAACGCCCCCTCTGCATACATTATACCTGACGCAGGTATAATGTGGTGCAGGGTTTTAAAAAGTGACCCATCTACCTAGATGTGTCACTTTTTAAATATAGCGTAACAATGCACATTTTTTTACACCGCTGGTACGTCACAAAAAGTGACGCACAGGCAGCGCAAAACTGGCAGCGCAAGGCCTTCATAAATATGGTCCTGGATTTTTCCCTTACTTCGCTCACCGGTGCGCTTCCCGGTGCGCGTACCGGGCGCTCCCCCCGCGCAAATCGAAAAAAATATTTTTTTTCAAATGCCCCGCGGGACCCTATTTTAGCCCCCACATTAAACCTAGGGGGTCAGGAGGGGGCCTACCCTGCCCCTTTATGGTCATTTCCCCCCTTTGTTTTTGCCACCGCTTGTGTCTTGATTTTACCGAGACACAAGATGGCGGCCGCTCCAGACTGTTTAGAATGTTTACAGACACCCAAGAGCCAATCAGCTTTCTGCGCGCAAGTCGCGTGGCACGCCCGGTGCGCTCCCCGGTGCGCGTACCGGGGCGCGCCTATAGATATATATATTTTTTTGAACCTAAATTACTCAAAATCCACTGGAGCACATATCTTGAGACATAGCAACGGCACATCGGGCTACTAGTATAGCCCAATGACAGAATGTCCCAGAGTGTTCTAAAGAACAACTAGAGAGCTAACAGTCCTACTTATTACAAAGGTATGGCACACCTGAAGCCATCTTGATTAGAATAAAGTGGTAACTCTTAAAACATGTAATTTAAAAAGGAACAAAATGAGGGGGTATATTTTGCCATAGAAAGTATGATTAGTGCTGCAGAAAGAAAAATTTGCGGAAAAAATTACCTGAGAATTTCTTAGGAACCTTATGCACGATCACGTTCAGGGTTAGGTGCAATAACCTGTAGGATGCCAAATTTTAGTTGGGCTATGTTGTGTCTATGCGTAAGCCAATGTTGAGCTAGTGGGGAGTTTGCGTTCTGTGTGCGTATTCTGCTCTTATGTTCTGTTATTCTGGTGCGTAGACTCCGCTCAGTTTTGCCTACATACAAAAGGTCACAAGGACATTTTATATACTACACAACGAAATTGGTATTGCAGGTTGCTGTGTATGCCAAAGTGATAGGTTTGCCTGATCTTGGGTGATTCATGGTTTTCCCAGTGATTGCGTTATTGCAGTTAGAGCAATTCATACATTTGAGTAAACCTTTATGTTGTACTTTCGGACCAGGAGGTTTGGTGTTCAAAATTTCTTTTAGATTATTCGCCCTTTTATAAGCAAAAAGTGGTTGAGCACTGAACATACCCCCGAAATCAGGTTCCGATTGTAACAAGGGCCATCGATTTAATATGATGGATTTGACTTGTTTAGATAGAGTGGCGTATGTGGATACAAAAACTTCCCTTGGGGAAGAAATTGTTGCAGTCTTTTTCACTAAGAGTGACTCTTGAGTAGCCTCTGAGGCTCGATTGGCTGCCTGATCTAGGACATTTTCAGGGTAGCCTCGTTGTTTGTATTTTTCTTTGAAGATATCTATCATCTGCATGAAAAAGACTGCAACGTGATTTCGAGACACGGTTAACTTCCGTATTACACCTACGCGATACGTTTTAGCTGCGTCTTTCACCTACGGGTGAGCGATATTCTCCCTCCTTTCTTCACGCACTATCCTCGTTTCAACATCACCCTTTTTTAATATTTCCGTCTTTTCCACAGCTCTTTTCCTTGACGAAATATCGAATTGGGCATTTGACCTTCTGTTCCTGGATAGATATGTAAGCCCTCGCTTTTCACATCATCTCCTAAACTTGTGTTTACGAATTTGTGCATGCTTTCCTTGGGACTTTGTTCACATAATTAATTGAGCATTTCACCCACATCACCGCAAACCTTCACTTTCTATACCACCCCTTCTTCCTATTCTGTTTCACGAACTTGAGCACGTTTTTTCAGGAGCCCAGCTCATGTAATTTACCGATCTTTTTGTTCACTCACCCCTAGTAATTCATGGGGTCACAGGCTGTTACTTTTGGTTTTCCGTGCCCACCTTTCAGCCAGTGTTGAAAATCACTCAAGCTCTTGACCTCTTAGTATGATGTGTTACATATTTTTCTGCCTACCATGTTTATTAATGCATAAATTATCATTTTGTAGATTCCCCTGAAGAAGGGCTCTTTGTAATGTTTTAATTTTTTGTTTTAATAAATACGGCCGGGGAGGGTCACTCCCTCCCTCTTCCAAAAACTTCAAGAACTGTCTCCGGTTTCCCTCCTTTGGGGATTGTGTTGAGAGGGGGTGGCGGGTATCTCAGCCATAGAGAGAACGCGCAGTGCATAAGGTTCCTGAGAAATTCTCAGGTAATTTTTTCCGCTTTCAGACTAAAGGTTTAGCAGGATCTTTCACGTGTTGCACGCATGTAAAAAAAATTCTAAAACTTACCACTCCCTTGGATACCAGATAATTTAGTTCACTGAGTGCACACGCTGCTGGGTTACCCCACTGAAAGAAAAATTAGGGCACATTTTGAATGACTTCTCAAATCCTCTTCAATTTCATTAAAAAATTCTGACATACTGTCTCCCAAGATGGCCACCAGAGACAAAAGAGCCTAAATGTATCCCAAATATCACCCAGATGTAGCCCAAGTATACCCCAATGACAGAATGTCCCAGAGTGTTCTAAAGAACAACTAGAGTGCTAACAGTCTTACTTATGACAAAAGTATGGCACACCAGAAGCCATCTTGATTGGAATGAAGTGGTAAGTCTGAAAACATTTAATTTAAACATGAACAAAATGAGGGGGTTAATTTTGCCATAGAAAGTATGATTAGTGCTTCAGAAAGAAAAATTAGGGATAATTTTGAGTGACTTCTCAAGTCCTCTTCTATTTCATTAAAAAATTTCTGACATGCAGACTGAAACATGCACTTTGAATACCAGCAGCAGACTTCCCTGGTGAGCAGTAGCTTTACTACAGTGATCTAATGAGCAACTAGATGCTAACATTCAGAATTTATGGCAAATGTGTGACACATCTGAATGCCTTCTTGATAGAACCAAAGTAAACAAGCATTGAAAATGCAATAGATCTCGCCCTCGTTTAAGTTAAAGCCATTCTGTTTGTAATAAGGTGGCTTTTTAGCTTTGCTTTTATTAGTGTTTTTTAAACTTTCATGTAAATAACATGCATCTGTATGCATATATGTATATGTATGCATGCATTTATATTTGTATTTATATAGATATACAGATTATATATGTTTATATATGTATATATATACATACATATATATATATGCATATGCATATATATGCATATATATATATGTATATGTGTGCGTGTAGAGAGAGGTATAGAGGTAGAGGTGTAGAGGTAGAGAGGTAGAGGTAGAGAGGTAGCGGTAGAGAGGTAGAGACTAGTAGAGAGAGAAGTAGAGAGAGGTAGAGAGGTATAGAGTAGAGAGTGAGTAATAGAGAGTAGAGAGTGAATAGTAGAGAGTAGTAGAGAGCAGTAGAGAGAGTAGCAGAGAGTGAGTAGTAGAGAGTAGTAGAGTGAATAGTAGAGTGAGTAGTAGAGAGTAGTAGAGAGTGAGTAGTAGAGAGTAGCAGAGAGTAAGTAGTAGAGTGAGTAGTAGAGAGCAGTAGAGAGTGAGTAGTAGAGAGTAGTAAAGAGTGAGTAGTAGAGAGTGAGTAGTAGAGAGTGAGTAGTAGAGAGTAGTAGAGAATGAGTAGCAGAGAGAGAGAATAGTAGAGAGTAGTAGAGGGTGAGTAGTAGAGTGAGTAGTAGAGACTAGTAGTAGAGAGTGAGTCGTAGAGTGAGTAGTAGAGAGTGAGTAGTAGAGCAAGAGTAGTAGAGAGTGAGTAGTAGAGAGTAGTAGAGAGTGAGAAGTAGAGAGTGAGGAGTAAAGAGTGAGTAGTAGACAGAGAGTAGTAGAGAGTGAGTAGTAGGGAGTGAGTAGTAGAGAGTAGTAGATAGTGAGTAGTAGGGAGTGAATAGTAGAGAGAGAGTAGTAGAGAGTAGTAGAGTAGTAGAGAATGAGTAGTAGAGAGTGAGTATTTGAGAGTAGTGGAGTAGGAGAGAGTAAGTAGTAGAGAGTAGTGGATAATATTCCAAAGTTTGGCACAGCACCACTTGCACAATAAGTCCAATCAAATCATATCACTTAGAGTCCTTATTGAAGCGCTGAATCTTGGTGTATATTCAAATGCTTTTATTTTCCTTAAGTTTATGTACCACAGCCAGCCAAAACGTTTCATTCTGTACAACAGAACTTCTTCAGGGCGTTCTTATTTCCTTCAAGTTATGTCGGTATCCTTTTGTCATATAACTAGATATTTCTTCCAAATGTTAGACGAAACGTAAGTACATTCTTATTCAAAGTGACTAGGTATCAATTTTACCCACACAATTCGGGCAGATTTGAGTAATTTATAGCATCCTCAAAGTCAGTCTTTCAAAAATTCCAAAGTATAGGACATGATCATCCAAATCCAAATGTTTCTCAAGAAAAGTCATTTTCAATCGTTCGGAATATTGGTGTTTGGGCAGATATGACCCAGGGACCCCCAGTATGCAAGGGGAATTAGTCCCCCCTCTGCAAACGCGCCAGTGGCCTGCGTTGCAGAGAGGTGTAAAAAGGGGCATAGCCTCATTACACCTCTGTGCAATGCAGCCCCCTGGTGCATACTGGAGGTTCCAGGTGGGCTGTTGGCCCCAGGGACCCCTAGTTTGCAAGGGGAATTAGTTCCCCCTCTTCAAACATGCACAGGGGCTGCGTTACAGAGAGGTGTAAAAAATGGTGTGGCCTCATTACACCTCTCTGCAATGCAGCCCCCTGGCGTATACTGGATGCTCCTGGTGGGCTAGTTGGCCCCCAGGGACCCCAGTATGCAAGGGGAATTAGTTCCCCCTCTGCAAGCGCGGCAGGGGGCTGCATTGCAGAGAGGTGTAACAAGGGGCATAGCCTCATTACACCTCTGCAATGCAGCCCCCTGGCGCATACTGGAGGTTCCAGGTGGGCAAGCTGGCCCCCAGGGACCCCTAGTATGCAAGGGGAATTAGTTCCCCCTCTTCAAACATGCACGGGGGCTGCGTTGCAGAGAGGTGTAAAAAGGGGCGTGGCTTCATTACACCTCTCTGCAATGCAGTCCCCTGGCACATACTGGAGATTCCTGGTGGGCTTTCAGGTCTTATATAGTTAGGAATTAGCATTTAAAAAACCTATGAAATTCACTGAAAAAACCATAGGTTTCACACCATTTATAGTTAGGAATTAGCATTTAAAAAACCTATTAAATTCACTGAAAAAACCATAGGTTTGACACCAGTTATAGTTAGCTGGAAATTTTACTGACATAAAACCATTGAAATTCCCATGTTATAGTTAGTTGGACTCACTATAACTTGTGCGCCTGCAATGGGATGTACGTCATTACGACGCACACTTTTACAATGCGTTCCATCACAATGCGGTTGTAACAACGCAAGTCGTTACAACGACTTGCGTTGGGGGGGCGCAAATTAATTTTTTTTTTATTTACTATTCCAACACCAGTCCCCGTGGATAGTAGGGAAGGTGTTGGGATAGTAAATAAATGATTTACTATCCTTGAGCGCCCCCCAGCGCAATTTGTTGTAACCACTTTCGTTGTTATGACCGCGTCCTAATGGAACGGCGTTGTAATGGTTGCGTCGTAAACGTCGCATACCCCTGCAATGCACTGCTGATGACGTCACATATTACATAACTCATGACATGGTCAGTGACATCACTCATGACATCACTGATGACACCATCCTTGTGACAGAGTGACAGACCTTTCAGTGTAATGTAACCCTTGAAACACATATTCAAAAATAGAAACTAAAATTTTCCAAAAAATAGAGATACCCATACCAGTTACAACAACCAATTCAGTAATACCACCATCTATATACACATCCACTCATTCACCAACAGTTCTATATAGTCACTCATATATATATTCACTCATCATATGTAGTGAAACACCTATACATCCTGTTACACATCGACAGTCATCCAAAAGTTACTCACACACATAATCACACATACAAATAAACTATTGAACATCCACTTATTTGCATATACAGCTATACACACACTACCACCTTACTTCTAAAGAAACTTACACATACTGAGGAAATATAAATTTTATGGTCAAGAAATGTTCCCTAACGTGTACCCCACCGTCTCCATGTACGAGTTTAAAGTGCATGTAACTTCCCTCCTGTGCCAGCTATGAAGACGCAAATACATTTGCGTCCAACGTTAACATGTCCTCTTTCAGACCCGCCATGAACGGGTTGAATATTCAGTTCCTAAGTATGCTATGCCAACGTCTTTTTGTGGTATACTTTACACGTTTTTCAGCTCTGGCGAAGTAGGCCCCGAATTCTGCCATCGAGCCTTTTTCTGCCTTCGGACTCTGAACGCCTCAGCCTGGGCTGCCTCTGTACCCGTGACCTCTGCCTTACTCCCTGCGCGGCCCACGGCGCTTAGCTCAGCCTGCTGCCTGCCAAGACCGAATTCAACCTTCGCATTATCTGTTCCGCTCCTCGAAAATACATTCCTACCTACTAGTTTAAGTAAACAGTCCCCCAGCTGCAGAGCAAAGGGCCCAGCCTCACTGTCTCAGTGCAAGTAATTCATAGCCTCTGTTACCATGGTAGGCCCATGTCCCCTCGCATCTCATGCAGACACTTAGACGCTTATACACGCACTCACAGTCAGTATAGAATAGCTTCTGCCCCAGAGACCTTTCCCTTCTAGATAATATGGTTCCTAAACATCAGATATCAGATATGATAGTGGTACGAGTTGATCTGACATGCCAGACTTCTGTCTCTTTCCGCTGGTGTAAATGTCAAGTCCCCTGCACCCTCCAGCTACATGTCAATCACACGTCATACAGCTGCGCGCGCATCCAGGCCTCAGATTTCTGCTGACATTGCAATATTCTGCTTTGCACCCACCTACTTGTGATACTTACATATGACGTTTCTAGCACACGCCTCTATGATCACGCCTAGTTCACGCCTTCTAAGTACGTATCACTACCACGTGTGTGCTCTTATCTTGTTTCTCTCAGCTGTTACGCCTACTGTATTGGTTTCTATAATATGATTTAAGTATATAAGCTATGTATTGTCAATAAAATATTGCTCTATCCCTTCCTGCACCCCAGTGGTGGCAGGAACCCGATATCCGATCTGGTCCGATCTGGTACCATGACCATTCCTTTTTAAGAAATAAAACCCCTAAGAACTCTAACACCACGGACTCTGCCTCTTTCTTTCCGATTGAGTTATTTTTGTTTAAGTACTTACCTGCATAGAAATTAAGACGGTAAATCAAATATTTACCACATTATTTTGGCGCCCGAACAGGGACCCCTCCCCCACGCGCCCGTTGGTGCGTTGCAAGCTTTGCCCCCTGCCATCAGTCAAGACGGAACTACGCGTACCCGCAGGATTTCCTGTATCTCCCTCTGGCCCACGGAGGTGACGGAGACTGCGATCAGCACCCAGACGAGGCGGTGAGGAGTGCGGAGGATCCCGACCAGAGCCTAGCCGAAAGAAGCAAGGTCCGAGGTGTCAAGAGGCCCACCAGTTTCCGAAGTATCCACGTGTCGAGTCGAGTCGAGTCCGGTCCAGTCCAGTCGAGTTTTCCGAGGCCTTCTGTTTCCGTGCTTCCCGGTGAGTACCATTGCTGGGACGTATCTAGACGGGTGCATTATTATGTATCGGGTAAAGACGGGTTTGGGTACACAAACGCGGTCTGCACTGTTTTAGACAGTGTATCTGTACTGTTTAGCAGTATATCCGTTATTCAAGTTCTTGCACTGTCTTCGACAGTGTATCTGTGCTGTTTAGCAGTACATCTAGTTCCGAGGGTAGAGATATATGTTCAAAATGTTCTCTCATGTGATTAATGTCGTGGTATGAGTGATTGTTTAATGTGCATTATTGTGTTTTTGTGTAACTAGTTGTGTTCAGAGTTCAGTAGCAAGGATTGAGTATCCAGTATTAAGTAGACAAGATGCCGTTTTTCAATAAGTTAAAGCAGATAGGAACTAGGAAAGGGATGCTAGAGGAAGAAATTCCTATCCCCCCTAGGGACACGCCTGGGAATTACATGTACCACAAGCATGGCATAGACGCCATCCTGTATCTAGACTTATGGGCCGATTATACTAAGCACCTAGAAGAAAGACACAGATGGCCCGCTACAGGAACGTGGGATGCCGAGTGCATCCTGAAAGTAGAAGAAGCACTATGGAGAAAGAAAGCCAGACAATCACAGAAAGATGCCATAGAATTATGGCGTAAAGAATCACATAAACGAGCCGAAAAAGAACTCCGAAGAGAAGATAGACTTAGAGAAGCGCCGGATAGAGTCCGAGAAAACGAATTAGTTAATGAAGGGATCCGAGTAAAAGCCGAACAAGTAGACCGCGCACGAAACAATCTTGTAAATGGTATGTACTTAGTGGCCGAGGGTTCGCCTGAAGCCATTTCAGAAATACCGAAAGATCTGCCGCCACCATTGGTTCCAACTAAAGTAAAACACAGGACTACTAAAGACATATTCCTGGCTTCATATCTAGATGATGTAGCGCCCGCTTACACCAACCCACCTGCCCGTGTGCCGCCTACTGACGGTGATGGAGGTGGCAACCCGCCTCCAGACCATATTCCGCCATTACCGCAACAGAGTTCCCCCGTTCGACAGCCTGTCCCTCTACCCCCGCCACTTCCCACACCTAAGGTTAAGATACCAAATCCGTCGTTGCCTGATCCTATTAAGAGACAAGTTCAGGTACACATACGGACTCCACAGAGAGATGATGCCCAAGCCTCCGCCCCAGGAGGTGCAACAGGGGGTTTTCAGACCCCGCCAGCAACACACAGATTACACGTTAGGGACATGCTGAAGCCATATACACCCCAATCACCCCGTCTCGACATACTCAAAGAACCCCTTCCAGTTTGCAGATATGATCCAGTACCTGGTAAAGACGACAGAATGTTGATAGCATCACTACGTTTGCGACAAGCCACAGATTACCTAGTATTATTCCTGGGGATGACCGATCACCTAGATAGAATATATCATTTTGTCCAGACTGGGGAAAATCCTGAAAGTATTAAGGAGGCCCTGGCACACCAGAAAGTTGACACTCAAGCATATGTATTATATTTTTTCATAAATTGCTTAATAAGAGATCGAGACAGGCCTGGGGTAGACCAGGAAGAAATGGAAGCACTAAACAGGTGGGGTCAAAATATAGCCGAAGGAAAGCATGATAAACAGAATTGCATAGCTAGCATGTACAAGAAAATAAGAAAAGCAGTAATAGAAATACACGAAAAAGAAAAAGAAAATGGCTCCTCCGAGGAGGAGGAAGGACCTGAAGAACAAGAAACAACTACAGATACGATAGCGTATGTAGGTAAGGGAACTTACCTTAGGAAAGGCATTCGCCCAGAAAGCAAGAGTTTTTCTCTCTGGCATATCAAAACCGAACTCTCCTGAATATCTGTTTCAAGACACTGATAAAATGCTTCGAGAACGAATGGGGTACCATGTACTCAATTCTATGGATGAACAAGAACTAGCCCGGTCAGCAGTACTATGGGCTGACAATCCTAATATATACAATGATGACACAGTAGCACATACATTTCTGAACCTTTCCCCAGACGAGCAGAAATTAGCAGGTATATACATGATTCAGCACCTCCTCACGTTATACAGAAATCAACATTCTGATCCAGGTCCCTTACCTGATACGTTAGAAGCACTAGTTATGAATAGATGGAGAGGCCTAAGTACCAAGTTAATTCAAATAATTCTAGAACAACGGCACAGATATAACACTTTCTTAGGCCCACAATATGTTTCCGCTCCGCCCCCAGAAAGGAAAATGTTTCATATGGAGCGTTTTGAAAGGCAGAACCCATTACGAGAAGTACATCCAGTTATGGGTCCCGATAATGCCCTGAAACATGTGTATGTATACACACCCCTGACCAAGTTAGAATTATTGGAGATGAAGAAACTAGTACCCTGTCATGATAAAGACCCCGCAGGTTTTCACAGAGAACTTAAGGATATGTTACTCATGGGAGATTACACCTATACTGATATTATGAAATTGTTAAAGGTTCTGTTGCCTACCGGCATCTACGAGAAGCTCAAGGAAAGAGAATGGGAGGTGGGAGAGAAAAAGATTATATGGACTGAAATAGAAGACGAGGAAAGGATTCGTACTCCAGGGCTAGGCCTTGGGGAAAAAGCTAAAGCATTACCAGGTTTGATAGTACAGGTCTTGCCAAGATTATTGACAACTAAAAAGGAAGACTGGGATGCAATCTCAGCCTGTAAACAGAAACACGATGAAGATACTAGTGACTTCTATTCAAGATTCGAGAAATGTTTTATTATTAATAGTGGCCTGAAACCAAGTAGCGAGTCATACCCACACCTTTTTGTAAGTAAATTAGTAGAGAATTCCCTAACGCAAGTTAAGAATCGAGTATATAAAGTCGAAAGCACATGGCAAGCAAATACGCCATCCCAGATGTTACAGATGTTACAGTATCATCAGAACAGAATCAGAGAAGAACAGGAACATGAACAAAGACGTATGAAAGACACGAAAATGAAAATACTAGTTGCCCAGACAGCCCCGGCTGACGGTCAGAAAAAGGGTGGGACACAGACAAATAATTCAGCAGCTTCCGTTAAAGGGACATGCAACTATTGCAAGCAGCCAGGTCACTACGTACATGAATGTCCAGTCCTGAAACACAATATAGCAACAGGTAAAACTAAAGAAAGACCGCATCCGCCTAGACAAGACCAGGGCCAACAACAAACTTCGCAGAATTCACAACCGATGCATGCTTCATCACATACAGGACAGGCCGCAGCGGCATCACAGCCACAGTTCATTGCCGCGACACAGCAAGTTTCACGGCAGATGTGCCAGTATGCCCAATCTGATTATCCCGATTATCAGCGATACACATGAAACAGCCTAGAGAGGGAGGTTGGCTTGCCTCTTATTGAGATTCCTGTAGATCAAGAGGGTCCTTATGTACACAGTCAAGTATTGGGAAAAGACAGAAAGTTTTTAATTGACACAGGGGCAAGCCGCACAACAATCAGCCATGATGAAGTCCCAGGGGCACCCCTCTCAGGCTCACAGAATGTTTCCCTTGGTTTTTCAGGACAGCCTATTGTAAATGAAGTATCAAAACCTGTCCCCTTAGCGGTAGGTCCATTATCACGTGTTACAGACTTGTTACTCACGAAATCATGTCCAGAAAACTTGTTAGGTATCAAAACACTGAAGGCTCTAGGAGCCGTGATATGTTGCTCTCCGGAAGGAGTTAGACTTTTCCTGCGAGACTTCAAGGGTCACTATGTATTACGTGAGTTTGATGTCAGATTGAAAAATGTACCAGAACACCTGTGGGCACAAGGCCCAACTGATGTAGGCTGCATGCACATTACACCATATCGTGTTACACTCAAGCCAGGTGTTGTTTTACCCCGAATCAGACAATACAAGTTACCACCCGATGCTGTAGTGGCTTTACTGGAAATCATTGAAGAGCTCATTGCCCAAGGAGTGGTCGTAGAGACCGACTCCAATATCTGTAATTCCCCTATTATTCCGATTCTTAAACGTACTGATCCCAATGCACCGCCAGTATATCGGCTGGTGATTGATTTACGAGAACTGAATAAATGCATTGTTCCACAGTACCCTGTGGTTCCCGATATCTCATCCTTATTGACTGCCATTGATTCAGAAGCAACGTTCTTTACTGTAATTGACCTCAAGAACGCCTTCTTCAGTGTGTCCATTGATCCAGAGAGCCAATATCTCTTCGGATTCAGTTTAAATGGACGAAGTTTCAAATTTTCACGCGCACCTCAAGGATTCACAGAAAGCCCCAGCATCTATAGCCAAGCACTGAAAAGACAACTTGATTGTATCCAAATGCCAGTTAACACTGCCTTACTGCAATACGTCGATGATCTGCTGATCACCGCACGAAGTGAGCCCGAATGTGAGCAAGCATCACTGACGGTTTTACATTTTCTGGCCGACAAGGGACACAAGGTGTCTCCTTCGAAGCTACAATTCTGTGTTCAGCAAGTTGTGTACTTGGGTCACTTGCTGTCCAAAGTGGGGAGACAGCTCACTCCTGATCGCATCCAGCTAATCGTAAATATGCCGCAACCCCAGACACAAAAGGAAGTGCGGGCCTTTATAGGCCTCACCTCGTACTGCAGACAATGGATTCCTCAGTATGCATTTCTAGCTAAACCATTCATTCAGTTGACAACACAGGAGGCAGCGACTTCGACTGCCCTCCCTTGGACTCAGGAACATACACAGGCTTTTGAGGAATTAAAGAAAGCTTTATGTCAAGCACCAGTTCTAGCGACACCATGTTACAGCAAACCGTTTACACTTTTTGTTACAGAACGTGATGGTACAGCGTTGTCTGTCCTCACTCAAGACCAAGCAGGTTCACATAAGCCTTGCGCTTATTTTTCAAGTACATTGGATTCAGTAGCCCAGGCACTCCCTGCGTGCTTAAAGTCAGTTGCCGCAACAGCCCTAGCTATCAGACAGAGCGATTCAATTGTATTAGGACATCCATTAACAGTACAAGTTCCACATTCTGTAGAGGTCCTTCTAAACCGAACCCAGACTCAACACTTGACTATAGCACGACTGACAGGTTATGAATTGACGCTATTCCAGCCACACATAAAAATCAGACGCTGTAGCATTCTAAACCCTGCAACATTGTTACCCTCGATTATGACAGATCCAGCCCCACATGATTGTATAGAGATCATTAATGCAGTAACAAAGCCCCGACGAGACTTAACAGATGTTCCATTGACAAATCCAGACCTGACACTTTACGTGGACGGTTCATGTATGAGAACAAGTACAGGAGAGTTAGTGGACGCGTATGCAGTGACCACTGAAACTGAAGTCAAAGAAACACATCGTATTGACACACTGTCTGCTCAAGCGGCGGAGCTCATCGCTCTGACCCGAGCCTGCATACTAGCCAAGAACAGAAATGTTAACATATACACAGATTCCCGTTATGCTTTCGGAGTCGTACACTACTTCGGAGTGTTATGGCAAGAACGAGGTTTTTTGACCTCTCACGGTGCCAAGATCCAACACGGTTCCGTCATTCAAGCCCTGTTAGAAGCAATACATCTGCCTTCAGGCATATCCATCATGAAGTGTAAAGCACATACTAAAGTTACAGATTCTGTTTCCCAGGGTAATGACCTGGCAGACCAAACAGCAAAACATACAGCATTGACTCACACCCAGACAACTGATGTGACAAAGACAATAGTACCGACACAGTGTATGTCAGTTAGGGATCCCACACTAGATGTAATCGATATTCAGACACATGCCACTCCAGATGAAATCAAGAAATGGACTGAACTAGGAGGGATTCAGACAGATCAAGGATGGATGACGAAGGGAAGATCTACATGGTTTCTCCCTGACTCTATGGTTCAAGTCATAATAAATACAGCACATAGTCCAGCACATCTAGGAGAAAAAGCTATGTTAGACAGTTTACAGAATCTCTGGTACAACAAACACTTACGAGCAGCAGCAAAACAGAAAGTGCGTACTTGCATGATCTGTTGTCAGTTCAATCCAGGTAAAAGTGTCCCTGTAGAGCAAGGTGGATTTCATCCTCCCGATCACCCTTTTGAAGTCCTCCAGATGGATTATATCCAGATGGACCGTTGTCGAGGATTTAAGTATGTCCTCGTAGTTGTTTGTGCACTTTCCCGTTGGACCGAAACATATCCAGTCCCAGATTACACTGCCCCGACCACTGCCAGGCAGCTGGTTCGAGAATTCTTCCCACGGTACGGCTTGCCTCGTATCGTGTACTCAGATAACGGACAGCCATTCTCATCCGAGCTCATGAAACAGGTTTCCCTTCTGCTGGGATATCAGTGGAGATTCCATTGTGTCCGACATCCCGAGGCCGCTGGCCTTGTAGAAAGGCATAACCAGACACTGAAAACACGCCTTGCCAAGATCTGTAAAGAGAAAGGGGTCGACTGGATAGTCGCCCTGCCAGTTGCACTGTTCTACATGAGAATGGTCCCCCATTCGAGATCAGGGCTATCCCCGTATGAAGTGGTCTTTGGCAGACCACCGAATATGTGGGGGACGCCCATGCCTAAGAAAATCACCGATGTTGATTGTAATATGCTGACAGATTACCTTGCCTCCTTGATGTCTGCACTCCAATCATGTCGTTCACAGGTTGCCGCAGCCTTTCCCGACAACACTGATGTAAAGCCACATGATGTCCGTCCCGGCGATACTGTGTTGATTCGCAACTTCGACAGGAAAAGCCCGCTGGAGCCCCGCTGGAAGGAGCCGAAGATCGTCCTTCTTACCACGAGGACCGCGATTAAGGTGGAAGGCCGAAAGGGGTGGATCCACACGAGTCATATTAAAAAATGCAACGAACTGCTGCCAGAAACTGACTCGTCCACCCCCTCAAAGGACTGCCTCGAATCTAGTGACTGTAAAATTCCCAAGCGAGAGAAAACTCCCCAAGAGGAGTATCGAACAAAACTTCGATCTAGCAAGTCAGACAGTTTAATTGTTTAAGTCCTCCCCTAGGTGAATCGGTTAAATAGTTTCTGACATGTATCCCCTAGATCGAGATAGAGAGAGAGAGAGACAACTCAAGAAACGTACATACTGTAAATCACTCCGCAGTCACTGTATAGTGACATTATTGGTTATGTTTTTTCTAAGTCTTTTGATTATTGTTGCTAGTATACTATTGCCAATATACTACCCTATCTTCAAACGTGAACAATCTGCTTACAATGTAACTGCCGAACATTCTTTTAGTGAATTACCGCCTCATGAACTATCTTATAGGCTTGCGCTGCGCAACAACACATTCATTAGTATGTTAAATCACTCCCATCAGACTAACAATGCTACAAACTGTTGGATATGTGGCCGACTCCCTCCCTATCAGAAATATAAGGGAGTTCTGCCTCTCTTCCCGTACCCGTTCACTCACAATGGCTCCTGTGGTGCATGGTTTAGATTAATTAATTCTTTAGATTCTGATATTGCTGTTTTCGAGGGGAATTGGATTTGGGGAAACCTGAACCTAGTTCTGCTCAACGTCTGCTACCCTGACAAGAAGGGACTTCCCATTAGGACAGGAACTGATCTAGAAAATGAAGTATATGGATTAGGTAATTATACAATTAACCTCATGATTCTTACTGTTGAATCCGAAGCTGCACCAGTTCTCCCTGCTATGTCAGTATTACCAGTCACAGGTGACTTATGTGTCAGAAAGAAGGGTTCAGTACACTTAGGTCATAGTAAATGTACTACCGTGGTCGAATTCAGTGATCATGGCAAGTCTTCCTTTAGAGCTACTCGTCATTCCTATTTTGTTTGTGGTCATACCGCATACATACGCTTACCTCCAGATTGGGATGGTACCTGTTATATTGCCTTCCTTCTGCCACCTGTTTTCCTAGCCCCTCCTGATTATCACAGAAATACAAATCTAGTAAAGAGTAGACTCAGAAGAGATCTCCCGATTGTCGACTATACTGAAACGGCATGGGAGCAATACACAGATTTCAATAAAGGATTCTTTTTCTTCACAGGCCCCGTCCAAAACAGTAAACTAATACGTAGATTAACTAGAACACTCGAAGCAGTAGTGAATGAAACTACCTCCGCTCTAGGCAACTTAACAGAGGAGCAGTCCGCCATGCGGGTTGTTGTTCTTCAAAACCGTCTCGTTATTGACGTCATCTTGGCAGACAGAGGCGGAGCTTGTAAGGTCATCGGGTCAAGTTGCTGTGTTTTCATTCCAGAAAACGCGCCAACGGTATACCAAGCTATTACACGTCTTCATAAAATTGCAAGTTTGATACATCAGAATCCAGGCACCTGGACTTGGTCCGGTTGGTTCTGGACAACATTGACTGCTTGGGGATGGAAGATCCTATCCTTCCTAGGCATTGCCCTTGTCATAGTATTCAGTTGCTGCCTGTGCCTACAATGTGGGCCAGCGATTTGTGGACTGTGTGCCACATCGTGCATTGCACATTCCAGTTTTCACTCAAAACGCAAAAAGAAGAAAGAAGAGCAAATGATGTTACAAGAACAGACTGATCGATTCATGAGGATCGATATATCATGAAGGGTCCGTAGGGAACAAGGAGGGAATGAGGAAATATAAATTTTATGGTCAAGAAATGTTCCCTAACGTGTACCCCACCGTCTCCATGTACGAGTTTAAAGTGCATGTAACTTCCCTCCTGTGCCAGCTATGAAGACGCAAATACATTTGCGTCCAACGTTAACATGTCCTCTTTCAGACCCGCCATGAACGGGTTGAATATTCAGTTCCTAAGTATGCTATGCCAACGTCTTTTTGTGGTGTACTTTACACGTTTTTCAGCTCTGGCGAAGTAGGCCCCGAATTCTGCCATCGAGCCTTTTTCTGCCTTCTGACTCTGAACGCCTCAGCCTGGGCTGCCTCTGTACCCGTGACCTCTGCCTTACTCCCTGCGCGGCCCACGGCGCTTAGCTCAGCCTGCTGCCTGCCAAGACCGAATTCAACCTTCGCATTACTGTTCCGCTCCTCGAAAATACATTCCTACCTACTAGTTTAAGTAAACAGTCCCCCAGCTGCAGAGCAAAGGGCCCGGCCTCACTGTCTCCGTGCAAGTAATTCATAGCCTCTGTTACCATGGTAGGCCCATGTCCCCTCGCATCTCATGCAGACACTTAGACGCTTATACACGCACTCACAGTCAGTATAGAATAGCTTCTGCCCCAGAGACCTTTCCCTTCTAGATAATATGGTTCCTAAACATCAGATATCAGATATGATAGTGGTACGAGTTGATCTGACATGCCAGACTTCTGTCTCTTTCCGCTGGTGTAAATGTCAAGTCCCCTGCACCCTCCAGCTACACGTCAATCACACGTCATACAGCTGCGCGCGCATCCAGGCCTCAGATTTCTGCTGACATTGCAATATTCTGCTTTGCACCCACCTACTTGTGATACTTACATATGACGTTTCTAGCACACGCCTCTATGATCACGCCTAGTTCACGCCTTCTAAGTACGTATCACTACCACGTGTGTGCTCTTATCTTGTTTCTCTCAGCTGTTACGCCTACTGTATTGGTTTCTATAATATGATTTAAGTATATAAGCTATGTATTGTCAATAAAATATTGCTCTATCCCTTCCTGCACCCCAGTGGTGGCAGGAACCCGATATCCGATCTGGTCCGATCTGGTACCATGACCATTCCTTTTTAAGGAATAAAACCCCTAAGAACTCTAACTCCACGGACTCTGCCTCTTTCTTTCCGATTGAGTTATTTTTGTTTAAGTACTTACCTGCATAGAAATTAAGACGGTAAATCAAATATTTACCACAATACTTACTCTCTTAAACAATTACTTATAGAACACACATACTTATTTAAACAAGAACTCTTTCAATCTCTCACTCTCACATATACTCACTTATATACATCAATACTCACATATACTAGATTAAAACATATGTAGTTACGGATAAAGACACTAGTGAGACAGTCATTCACTCACTAACACACACATATACACACTCATCCACCCATACAGTCCTGGACATATGCTGTCTTCAAAACACATTCAAACAGTGAGTCAGTCATCGATGCATCTATGTGCTAAGTAACACCCCCACCAAACCATACAGACACTCCTACTGATACTAAAAAAACATCTAATAACCCATATACACACACATGTAGCTACACACCAATCCATGCAGCCACTTATACACAAAGTGAAACACTGATACAAACATTTAAATATTTAAACAATACTCGCTAACATATGTATTCACTAAGATACACTTAATAAGCCAGTTAACCAATTAATTTTTAAAAAAAAACATCCATTTAGACACTTATTTAAACATTTATTCTTCCATCGACCTTTACATATACATATATAAAACATATTTATTTTTCAGAAAGACACACATTCACTGGCTGGTGTCATCAGTGATGTCATGAATGATGTCACTGACCATGTCATGAGTGATGTAATATGTGACGTCATCAGCAGTGCATTGCAGGGGTGCAAGTTACAGTGAGCCCAACTAACTATAATGTGGGAATTTCAATGGGTTTATGTCAGTAAAATTTCCAGGTGTCAAACCTATGTTTTTTTCAGTGAATTTAATAGGTTTTTTAAATGCTAATTCCTAACTATAACTGGTGTGAAACCTATGGTTTTTTCAGTGAATATATATATATATATACATATACATATACATATAAAACATATTTAAATATGAAACCAAACCACATTCCCTGGATGATGTCATCAGTGATGTCATTTGAGATATCATCAGTGATATCATCAAAGATGTCACTGACCATGTCATGAAAGATGTAATATGTGGCATCATCAGCAGTGGATTGCGGGTGCGAGAGTTATTATAACCGAGGAATTTCAATGGTTTAGTACGAGTGATATGTCCAGCTAACTATAACAACCCTGAAATCTATGGTTTTTTCAGTGAATTTCTAAGTTTTTTTAAATGCTAAATCCTAACTATACCATGTCTGAAACCTATGTTTTTTTCCAGTGAATATATATATATATATATATATATATATATATATATATATATATATATATATATATTCACTGAAAAAACCATAGGTTATAGACCATATATAGTTAGGGATTAGCATTTAAAAAACCTTATTTTATTTGCACAAAACCATTGAAATTCCATATATAGTTAGTTGCACTAACTATATATCGCGGACCCGCAATCCACTGCTAATGATGTCACATATTACATCATTCATGACATGGTCAGTGACATCACTGATGACATCACTGATGACATCTCAAATGACATCACTGATGACATCACTGATGACAACACCCAGTGACTGTATGTTTCTGTAAAGTTAAAATATGTCTTACATATTGAAGAATGAGTGGATGTATAAGTGTCTGGATGAAGGATTTAGTAGGTGCATGACTGACTGTATGAGAGAATGATTAAATGTGTCTCACTGAGTGCATGGGTTAGTGATTAAAGTGTCTTAATTTGGCAATCATTATTTATGTTCTTCTGTAAACTGCTGCATGTTTAAATCAGTAGCTATATCAGTAACTATATTGGTTATTGAATGGTTGCCCAAGTATTTGTATGGGAGACTGAGTATGTGTGTGGGTGGCTGGGAGGTGTATAACTCTGTGCATAGATGTGTGAGCAGTTGATTCCCTAGGTGTATGGGTTCAAAAGTGCATGTAGAAACAGCTGTATGGACAGTTGACTGTGTGCATGAGTATATTGGTGAGTGAATGGATATCTCAGTTCTACATGTCAAAGTAAGTACATATGTAAAACACACTCCATGTGAGAGTTGACATATATAAATAACTGAACATAAGAGCCAGTGAATGTGAGAGTGGCTGTAGGAATCATTGTGAACTTGTATCAAGGATTGTATAAGAGAGTAAATATGTGTTAGTATATGTTTGAATAAGTAAGGTGTGTATAACTGTATAGTTGAGGAAATGGAGGTGTGATTGATTCTTTGCATGACTGACTAGGTGTGTGGGTAACTCCATGGATGTGTGACAGTCTGTGAGTGCCTGTTTACACTGAGTGTATCTAAGGTTATATTAGAGTCTGAAGATGTATTATCACATAAATGATATCATCAGTGATGTAATCAGTAATGTCAAATGAGATGTCAGTGTCTTCATCAGTGATGTCATTTGAGATGTCATCAGTGATGTCATCAGTGATGTCATTTGAGATGTCATCAGTGATGTCATCAGTGATGTCACTGACCATGTCATGAATGATGTAATATGTGACATCATTAGCAGTGGATTGCGGGTCCGCGATATATAGTTAGTGCAACTAACTATATATGGAATTTCAATGGTTTTGTGCAAATAAAATAAGGTTTTTTAAATGCTAATCCCTAACTATATATGGTCTATAACCTATGGTTTTTTCAGTGAATTTTCAAGGTTTTGTAAATGCAAATTCCTAACTATATATGGTCTATAACCTATGGTTTTTTCTGTGAATTTCATTGGTTTTTTAAAAGCTAATATCTATAGCTGTAAAATATATTCTTTATTAAGTGACGTATCACGTAGCCCGTGAGACGCCTAATGATGCATCGCATAACCGTGACGTATCGTCTCTGCAGCGCAAACCAAACCCAAAACGTAAGCGCGCCAGAACACGCTTAAAGATATATATATATTTTTTTAACCTTAATTAGACAAAATCCACACGTGCACATATCACAAACGTTCAAAAAACACAATATGTCGGACTCCCGTTACGCTGCCGGTTAGCTGCCCAGTTAACGTACCAGGAAGCACCTTTACTGCGAAAAATCGCAATTTTTTTTTTCACCCCCCAGGGAACTTTAATAGCCCCCTCATCAATCCTAGGGGTTCAGGAGGGGTTTGCCTTACCCCTTTCATTCATTTACACCTTTTTTTTTTTCCACCTCTTGTCTCTCGATCCCACAGAGAGACAAGATGGCGGCCGCTCCAGACTGTTTACAATGATAACAGCCAATCAGCTTCTCCTCAGACTCCCGTTACACTGCCGGTTAGCTTCCCGGTTAGCTGCCCGGTTAGCTGCCCGGTTCGCGTACCAAGACGCGTCTCTACGGCGAAAAAATCGGAATTTTTTTTTTTTTTGGGCCCAGCGTGGCTCTATAATATCCCCTCATCAATCCTAGGGGGTCAGAAGGGGTCTACCTTGCCCTCTTTCCTTCATTTCCCCCTTTGTTTTGGCCTCCTCTTGTCTCTCGATCCTACCGAGAGACAAGATGGCGGCCGCTCCGGACTGTTTACAATGTTGACAGCCAATCAGCTACTCGTCAGACTCCCGATACACTGCCGGTTAGCTTCCCGGTTAGCTGCCCGGTTAGCTGCCCGGTTCGCGTACCAAGACGCGTCTCTACGGCGAAAAAATTGGAATTTTTTTTTTTTTTTTTTTTGGGCCCAGCGTGGCTCTATAATATCCCCTCATCAATCCTAGGGGGTCAGAAGGGGTCTACCTTGCCCCCTTTCCTTCATTTCCCCCTTTGTTTTGGCCTCCTCTTGTCTCTCGATCCTACCGAGAGACAAGATGGCGGCCGCACCGGACTGTTTAGAATGTTGACAGACACCGGAGAGCCAATCAGCTTCGCTTCGCAAAGTTCCGATACGCGAAAAGTACACGAACCGGAGCGCTGCCCGGAGCGCTGTTACAGATATATATCTTGTTTTAAACATTAATTTCTCAAAATTCACTGAAGCACATATAGTGAGACCTAGCAAAGGCACATCGGGCTAACAGTCCCTACAATTTTGCCAAGTTTCGTGGAAATCCATTCAGCCGTTCGGGCTAAAAGTGAGTCCAACCGCCCTATGGAAATTAACATGGGAAAAACGCGTTTTGGGACCCCCCTTTTTTCTCGGCCCCCCCTTGACGAACCCCCCCCAAATTTCCGGGAGCTGCTCAGAAACAAAATGTGCCATTTTCCTGAAAATTTCAGCCAATTCCGTCCACAAACGCCAAAGTTATTAGGCATAGAATTTTCAAAAGTTCCATAGAGAAAAAATCCTAACTATATATACCTACTGGCGACACGCCAGTAGGTAATATATATATATATATATATATTACCTACTGGCTATCGCCAGTAGGTATATATAGTTAGGATTAATTCCCTATGGGATTTCTGAAAATTCTATGTCCAATAACTTTGGCGTTTGTGGACGGAATCGGCTGAAATTTTCAGGAAAATGGCACATTTTGTTTCTAAACAGCCCCTGAAAATTTGGTGGGGTTTCGTCAAGGGGGGGCTGAGAAAAAAGGGGGGTCCCAAAACGCGTTTTTTGCATTGAGTTTTCCATAGGGCGGTTGGACTCACTTTTAGCTCGAACGGCTGAATGGATTTGCACGAAACTTGGCAAAATTGTAGGGACTGTTAGCCCGATGTGCCTTTGCTAGGTCTCAATATATGTGCTTCAGTGGATTTTGAGAAATTAACGTTTAAATCAAGATATATATCTGTAACAGCGCTCCGGGCAGCGATCCGGTCCGCTTACTTTTCGCGTTTCGGAACTTTGCGTGCAGAAAGCTGATTGGCTCTCCGGTGTCTGTCAACATTCTAAACAGTCCGGAGCGGCCGCCATCTTGTCTCTCGGTAGGATCGAGAGAGAAGAAGAGGTGAAAAACGAAAGGGGAATTTAATGAAAGGGGGCAAGGTATCCCCCTCTTGACCCCCTAGGAATGTTGTTGGGGTTATTAAAGGGTCCCGTGGGGAAAAGAAAAAAAAAATGATTTTTCACGGTAGAAGCGCTTCACGGGCCGCGAACTGGGCCGCAAACTGGTAGCGAAACGGGAATTCGCCATTTTGTGCTTCGTTTTAATTGTTTAGAGATAAAAATTATCGCCGCACATCGGCCACAATGCATGAGTATCGTTGAAAAGTCAGCGATATTCATGTATTATCCAGCAAATGCTCTTAGCCGTGTTATCCACCTTCCATTGGATAACATGGTTAAAAACTGCTCTGTGCGTGAGCTTTTTTTTTTTTTTTTTTTTTTTTTTGCTGCGTGACGTTTGTTAACGTTCGATTCGATGGAAATCAGGAAGTGTTGACCACCATTTTGTCACTGCGAGTAAATATTTTGTTATAAATGAATCCTTATTGAAAAACATTGTCTGCGCCATCTTGCCTTTTTGTCCAATGCCACAATTTTGTCGTGCACGGCAGCCATTTTAGATGCCTTGACCAGGCCCACTCTCTGCACGCCGCCGATCCTCAGCATGGCTTCCCACCCTCGCAAGCATCTCCCCCACGCACTGGTCATCCCCGCTCTGTCTCTCATGCATGGGCCATATACTTCCCCCCATCTGCGCTGCTCTTCTCTGAGAATCACACCCTGTGCCCTCCCGACACCTCTCTTTCACCCTATTCACTACCGCACCCTCTGACACTCCTCTTCCTCTGTGTCCGATTGTCCAGGCCGGACCTAGGCTATCACCTACCCCTGCGGATGTAGTTTATGGCCCCAGCTGTAGAGAATTCAGACATGCCAACCCTCCCGATTCAGGCGTGTGACTACTGATTTCAGTGCTAGTCTCCCGCCTCCCGATTTCTGCAAGCAAAAACTCGGGGGCATATTACCAACAACTAGCGATAATTTTTGTCTCTTATTTGTTTAGAGACAAAAATTATCGCCGCACATCGGCGATTTTTATCGCAGATAAACCTTGCTATTATCGCAGAAAAGTCAGCGATATTCATGTATTATCGAGCAAATGCTCTTAGCCATGTTATCCACCTCCCATTGGATAACATGGCTAAGAACTGCTCAGGGCAGGTGTTAGATTTTGGAGATATTCGCGCTTAGCGCGAATATCTCCAAAAGTTGGTAATAGGAGATAGCGATGTTAGGGACTGTTTCCAGACGCTAACATCTTGGCACGCCCGCTTTGCATGTCATTAGTGATAAGTATCACTGACATGCAAAGCGGGGCCCAAGATGGTCGCTATCTCCTTTTAGCTGTCACTAACTGGTGTTAGCGACAGCTTGGTAATAGGGAGATATTTTTATCTCCGCTTTCTTGGCTTTTAAAGCCAAAAAAGCGGAGATAAACCCCCTTGATAATATGCCCCACGATTCCTTGGGGGTTTCAGCTGACAGGGCTTGGTATTGTGTTACATGGTAATTTTTCCAGGAAACGTCAGAGGGTCGATGCAGGGGTTCTAGAAGAGGTGATAAACCATTTAAGCCTCATGAACAAGCGCATGGTCTTTTAAAGATTTGTGAAGTACTCGGGGCGGCGGTGTGTGTGTGCCCTCTTTCAGGAGCGGGCGGGGGGGCACTGCCAGCAACTTGCCAGGTCAGGTAGTGTTCAACACGTGCATCATCCTTTCTCTGCCTGCTATTGAGCTCCATGCTTCGGAAAGGTAAGAAAAAGAACGTGCATTTGAGTTTGAAATGTCCGATCCTGCAGCAGCACACTTCCAAAGCCCACACATGACAATAACCCGATTCAAGGCCCCATTCACCCGTTTTAAAAAAAATAGATAACACTCCAACAAAGTAAGATTATAAAACTTTATTAACTATTAACTATAACGAACGGAACAAAAACTAAAAACATTTAAACATTTTTCAACACAAAAAGCAACAATGGTTAGAAGCTGTCTTTTGTGCGAATAGTCCCAAGGCAGCACAACGTGCAGAGTTCTGGACGGCACCCAGGTGATGTCGCCTGGGTGCCGCACTGGTTTTGGGATCCTACAATGCAGCACAGAAAAACAGCGTGGGGTGTCCCGGGTGGTGCGGGGGGAGGCCTCGTCAGTAGCGGTCTGTTGTGCGAATAGTCCCAAGGCAGCAGAACGCGTTGAGATGTTGATGGGACTGTGTCCAGTGTCACATGGCTGACACAACATGTACGACAGGCACCCAGGTGATGTCCAGTAAACTGCCGCACTGGTTTTGGTATCCTACAATGCTGCTCCGAAAATTGGCGTGCGGCGGCCCGGGGGTGGGGGAGGCGGCGTGAACGGGCCTCCCCAGGTGGCGGCCATCTAGCTGAGTTGCGCTCGCTTTTGCGGCTACAGCGTCTCGCTCACCATGTTGTTGAGTTGCTTCCACTCTTGCAGTGCAGCGATAGGCGGCTGCCACATGGCTCTTAAAATGGCGGACGGCTCCTCGGTTTTGGGCCTGGTCCACTGAAATGGCCCTGGGACACCTTGGAACTCGGACGCTTGCCTGCTAGGGCTTGGGCTCCATTCTCGAAAAGCGTCCCCTCAGCCGTGAAGATTCTACAAAAGTTTTGGGGGCCACCGACTCCCGCAGGCTTCCGGTGGGGAGCGGCTGCCATGATTGCTCGCGGAATGACCACGACGGAGCCACGAGATGGTGGTGCTCTCATGCTGACGCCAGTTTCAGTCTGAATGATCCAGAAACAAGGTGGGGCTTTCATCGTTTGGGAAAAAAAAATGTTCTAAACCAATGAAAAGTGTTATTTTTAGGTCATATGACCAAGCCTTCCATCTTTAGGAAACCAAAAGTAAAATGAACCAATGAAAAGTTTTATAAACAAGTCACATGACCTGTTATGCAGCATAGGGCTACAAAAAGCGTAGAAAATCCGTTGGCACGTGAGGCGGCGTCAGTAGCGGACCGATGGGCGAATAGGCCGAAGGCAGCACAACGCGCCGAGATCCGGATGGCACCGAGGTGGTGTCCAGCAAATTGCCGCACTGGTGTGGCCATCCTACAATGCTGCGCCGAAAGACGGCGTGTCCAGCTGAGTTGCGGTCACTGTTGCGGTACAGTGACTCGAATGCGCCGAGATCCGGATGGCACCGAGGTGGTGTCCAGCAAATTGCCGCACTGGTGTGGCCATCCTACAATGCTGCGCCGAAAGACGGCGTGTCCAGCTGAATTGCGGTCACTGTTGCGGTACAGTGACTCGAACGCGCCGAGATCCGGATGGCACCGAGGTGGTGTCCAGCAAATTGCCGCACTGGTGTGGCCATCCTACAATGCTGCGCCGAAAGACGGCGTGTCCAGCTGAGTTGCGGTCACTGTTGCGGTACAGTGAGTCGAACGTGCCTAGATCTGGATGGCCCCGATGTTGTGTCCAGCAAGTTGCCGCACTGGTGTGGCCATCCTACAATGCTGCGCCGAAAGTCGGCGTGGGGTGCCCCGTTGGCTTATGAGGTGATGTCAGTAGTGGACCGATGTGTGAATAGGTCGGAACCAGCACAAGGCGCCAAGATCCGAACGGCAAGTCCTGGATGTTGAGTGCCTCAGTTGAGAGTTCTGAGCAGTGCTTGTAAGACTATCTGAAGTTTATTATAAGAATCAGAGTAAGTTGAAGACTGTCTGAAGCTTATTTGCACCTTTTGCAGCTTCACTATTGCCCAAGGTGGTGTTCAGCGGAACTTTTTTCCTTTTCCTTTCTGCTTCTTTTCCTACAATCCGTTTCATCTGAAGACACGACCAGGTCCCTGAATGTGTGTAGGGGGACGCTATTGAGTGAATGAAAATGGCGGCTTGTCCAGCTGAATTGCGGTCACTGTTGCGGTACAGTGAGTCGAACGCGCCGAGATCCAGGACCGATGTGTGAATAGGTCGGAACCAGCACAAGGCGCCAAGATTCGAATGGCAAGTCCTGGATGTTGAGTGCCTCAGTTGAGATTTCTGAGCAGTGCTTGTAAGATTGTCTGAAGCTTATTTGCATCTGCTGCAGCTTCACTGTTGCCCTTGTGTGGCCAAAGGTCGCACATGACATAGGCGGCCGGCTCCCGAGGTCCGGCGGAACTTTTTGCCTTTTCCTTTCTGCTTCTTTTCCTACAATCCGTTTCATCTGAAGACACGACCAGGTCCCTGAATGTGTGCAGGGGGACGCTATTGATTGAATGAAAATGGCGGCTTGACACAAAGCTGACTCAAGCGTTACTGTTGATGCTATACAGACAAAAATTGGTTTTCAGTTTGTACATTCTTCATGTTTTTTTTTTCCATCCAAGTCTGATTAAGAGTTTGTAGAAAAATGGCTTCAGATTTTCCACATACTACTCTTCAACATTCTTCCTAAATGTAACAATGTGAAACTCACTAGGAGAACGGCTGTTTCTGTTTCCTTTCAAAATGCTGCCAACAATATTTTCTGAATGGAAGACACCATCTTGTAGCATAAAGGGCCGAAAGGGGTTCTGGTCTGGCCGATGGTTGGTGGAGACATTTTGACTATATCTTGGACCTGCCCGGCCTCGCCCAAAATGGCGCCGGTATAAATGGGACTCGTAACTCCTTGCCCGCAAATGTATATCTAGAAAATGTTATTGTAAGTGGCCCTGTCCTATTTTAATTACAAAATGTATGTCCACCGATTCCGCAACTGTTAGACACCTTAGTTCTTGCAACCTAATGGCCCGCTCGTTACGTTCCTCTACAGTGTAAATGTCTCCTCATCATATACGATTTCAGTTTGCTCCGTGGCCGGCCCACGTGGTTATAGGCCCGTATTTGTATACTGACATTTTCACAATAAAGGTTTTTAAAACAAAACACGGTAGTAGTATTTACATTGGTAAAGTTTTTACTTTTAGTCACTGTTTTCGAATCAGTAAAAGGCAAGTGAAATAAAGCAGTCCAATTACATGACGGATAAAAGGTATAATATGTAGGAACGCAGTAAAGATAAATGGTCAAGGGCAGTTGTGTTTTTCATGTCTGCAACATAAAGTGATCGATAAGAATCTGATAATCAGGCGTATCGGCGACTAAGACAGCAGGCCGAATCTCTTTTACTCAACGGTTCCGTCATGGAAGGAAGAAACGCCCTTTTTCTCGAAAAAGGAATATATTTTACTTGCAAGACAGTTGTAAATTTTCCAGGAAAGTACATTAGCCTGGAATATTATAACATATGTTTGAAAAAAAAATATTCGAAAACAATAAAAAGCGTAATTTTTAGGTCATATGACCAAGCTTTTCATCATTAAATTAACAAAAGTAAAATGAACCAATGAAAAGTTTTATTAACAAGTCACATGACCTGTTATGCTTACGTTACGCGCTGCGCGCTGCGCCTCGGATCACTTCCGGGTGCGCTAACGCGGCGTGTCATATAACGCATTACGCGACAACGTAGGTCAAGAATATAGTCAAAATGTCTCCACCAACCAGCGTTCAGAACACAACCCCTTTCAGCAGTCCAAAAAGTTCTGTTAAATGACAACAGAGGGGACAGGCAACAAGAACCATCAGTCAAAGAGGGGAGGGCAAGTTCTTCTCTTCCGGGTCATGTTGGGGCGCTACCGGAACTGATCGAATTGGTAGTCTACAGTGTTTCTGGATGTTTCAGACTAAAGCTGGCGTCAGCATGAGACCACTACCATCTCGTAGCTCCGTCGTGGCCATTCCACGAGCAATCATGGCAGCCGCTCCCCACCAGAAGCCTGCGGGAGTCGGAGGCCCCCAAGACTTTTGTAGAATCTTCACGGCTGAGGGGACGCTTTTCGAGAATGGGACCCAAGCCCTATCAGGGAAGCGTCCGAGTTCCAATGTGTCCCAGGGCCATTTTAGTGGACCAGGCCCAAAACCGAAGAGCCGGCCGCCATTTTGAGAGCCATGTGGCAGCCGCCTATCGCTGCACCGCAAGAGCGGGAGCAACTCAACTACATGGTGAGCGAGACGCTGTAGTCGCAAGAGCGGGCGGTAAACAGCTGAATGGCGGAAGAGGTACAGTGTAGCAAAAGCGGGCGGAATGGCAACTAAAACGGTAAAGGGGCGCCCCACTACAGCTTGTCTTCAGGTGAAACGGATTGTGGGACAAGGTCCAGAATTGAAGAGCCATCAAAAGGCAAAAAGTTCCGCCGGACCCCGGGAGCCGGCCGCCTATGTCGGGGGCGATCTCAGGCTACACCAGTGCTATAAGACTTGGGGAGGGTGTCAGAGCCAAGCGTCTTATCCGAGTCCATGGCCATCACACCGCCCCTCAGGGGCCTCCGTCAAGCTGTTTAGGAAGGTAACATATCACATTGTTTTCTAATGCAGTCAGGTCCACAAACGACACTCACTTACTTTGAGAATAGTGAAGCTGCAGTAGGTGGAAATAAGCTTCAGACAGTGTTACAAGCACTGCTCAGAACTCTTAACTATGGCACCCAACATCCAGAACTTATGCTATTTGAGAATGGCAGTGACATCGAAGCAACTCAGGGACCAAAACCATTAACGTACTTTCACGTATGAAAATCTTACTTGGGGAGGGGGCAGGAGCGAAGCGCCCCCTCCCAGTCAGCGCCACCACACCGTATGTTGAAAATTTGAAGCCATCGTTCTACAAAGTCAACCAAACTTGGATTGAAAAATCTAGAAAAATGTACAAACTGAAAACCAGTTTTGGTCTGCTTAGCATCAGTAGCAACGCTTGAGTCAGCTTTGTGTCAAGCCGCCATTTTGATTCAACAAAGCACAGGCATTGAAAAAGGCTCAAACTCAGAACTCTGAACTATGGCACCCAACATCCAGGAGCTTGCCATCCGGATCTTGGAGCCTTGTGCTGCTTTCGATCTATTCACACATCGGTCCACTACTGACATCATCTTATAAACCAACGTTATGTAAATAGTTTTTTAATAAAATGTTTTACCCTGTTTCTTTGCTGGTGTGTTGTCTATATTTTTAATATTTGCATAGGGTTTGTCATTATTTTGTGCGGGATGGGTGATGGAGCCGAGCTGTCTTGCAGCCCTCATGGTGTGGAGCTCAGTTCATCTCACTATTTTCGTATTTCTCATGAAGGGTTGTTCCTAATATTTCTATTTTAGCGAGGTCAAAAAGAGATCCAATTAGTGGCCTACTGATTTTGCTCGATTACTTTTATTTTTTTACACGATTTTTCACTATCTGCAAAGACTAAACAGAGTATTGCGACTTTGTGCTTGTTTGTAAATAGAGAATGATCCAAAGAGAACCAATTCTAAAACAGTAAATGCTTGGACAACAATCAATCAAATGGAGAGACAAGCAGGCACGACGGATTACAACGGGGGCAAAGGCTTGCGTTAACTACCGTTCACTATCTGCAAAGAGAGAGTACTACTAAGACAAAAGAGGGGAGGGGGGGGTGAAGCGTTCAAAGCACATCAGCGTGCATAAATACGAAAATGTTTTTATCTATCACATACTTGACATTTTAAAGCTTTTCATATTTGCTATTAAAAAACCAATGAAATTCACAGAAAAAACCATAGGTTATAGTGGATATATAGTTAGGAATTTGCATTTACAAAACCTTGAAAATTCAATGAAAAAACCATTGGTTTTAGGCCATATATAGTTAGGGATTTGCATTTACAAAACCTTATTTTACTCGCATAAAACCATTGAAATTCCATATATAGTTATAAGCGCTAACTATATATCGCGCACCCGCAGTCCACTGCTGATGATGTCACATATTACATCATTCATGACATGGTTAGTGACATCACTGATGACATCACTGATGACATCTCAAATGACATCACTGATGACATCACTGAAAACATCTCATTTGACATGACTGATAACATCACTGATGATATCATTCATGTGATAATACGATGAACCTCTTCAGACTCTAATATAACCTTAGATACAATCAGTGTAAACAGACACTCACAGACTGTCACTCATCCATGGAGTTACTCACACACCTAGTCAGTCATGCAAAGAATCAATCACACCTCCATTTCCTCAACTATACAGTTATACAAACTTTACTTATTCAAACATATACTAACACATATTTACTCTATTATACAATCCCTGATACAAGTTCACAATGATCCATACAGCCACTCACACATTCACTGGCTCTTATGCACAGTTATTTATATATGTCAACTCTCACATGTACTGTGTTTTACATATGTACTTACTTTGACATGTAGGACTGAGATATCCATTCACTCACCAATGCACTCATGCACACAGTCAACCGCCCATACAGCTGTTTCCACATGCACTTTTGAAACCATACATCTAGTGAATCAACTGCTCACACATCTATGCACAGAGTCATACACCTCCCAGCCACCCACACACACACTCAGTATCCCATACAAATACTTGGGCAACCAATCAATAACCCATATAGTTACTCATATAGCTACTTATCAACACATGCAACAGTTTACAGAACAACAGACATAATGATGCACAAATTAAGACAGTTTAGTCACTAACCCATGCACTCAGTGAGACACATTTAATCACTCACTCATACAGTCAGTCATGCACCTACTAAATCCTTCATCCAGACACTTATATATCCACTCATTCTTCAATATGTAAGAGATATTTTAACTTTACAGAAACATACAGTCACTGGATGTTGTCATCAGTGATGTCATCAGTGATGTCATTTGAGATGTCATCAGTGATGTCATCAGTGATGTCACTAACCATGTCATGAATGATGTAATATGTGACATCATCAGCAGTGGATTGCGGGTGCGCGATATATAGTTAGCGCTTATAACTATATATGGAATTTCAATGGTTTTATGCGAGTAAAATAAGGTTTTGTAAATGCAAATCCCTAACTATATATGGCCTAAAACCAATGGTTTTTTCATTGAATTTTCAAGGTTTTGTAAATGCAAATTCCTAACTATATATCCACTATAACCTATGGTTTTTTCTGTGAATATATATATATATATATATATATATATATATATATATATATATATATATATATATATATATATATATATATATATATATATATATATATATATATATATATATATATATATATATATATATATATATATATATATACATATATATATATATATATATATATATATATATATATATTACCTACTGGCGATAGCCAGTAGGTATATATAGTTAGGATTTTTTCTCTATGGAACTTTTGAAAATTCTATGCCTAATAACTTTGGCGTTTGTGGACAGAATTGGCTGAAACTTTCAGGAAAATGGCACATTTTGTTTCTGAGCAGCTCCTGGAAATTTGGGGGGGGTTCGTCAAGGGGGGGCCGAGAAAAAAGGGGGGTCCCAAAACGCGTTTTTCCCATGTTAATTTCCATAGGGCGGTTGGACTCACTTCTAGCCCGAACGGCTGAATGGATTTCCACGAAACTTGGAAAAATTATAGGGACTGTTAGCCCGATGTGCCTTTGCTAGGTCTCACTATATGTGCTTCAGTGGATTTTGAGAAATTAATGTTTAAAACAAGATATATATCTGTGACAGCGCTCCGGGCTGCGCTCCGGTTCGCTTACTTTTTGCGAAACGGAACTTTGCGATGCGAAGCTGATTGGCTCCCCGGTGTCTGTCAACATTCTAAACAGTCCGGAGCGGCCGCCATCTTATCTCTCGGTAGGATCGAGAGAGAAGAAGAGGTGAAAAACGAAGGGGGAATTTAATGAAAGGGGGCAAGGTATACCCCTCTTGACCCCCTAGGAATGTTGTTGGGGTTATTAAAGGGTCCCGTGGGGAAAATAAAAAAAAATATATATTTTTCACGGTAGAAGCGCTTCACGGGCCGCGAACTGGGCCGCAAACTGGTAGCGAAACGGGAATTTGCCATTTTGTGCTTCGTTTTAATTAAATTACTAGGTATAAGGGGGTGCGGGAGACGTATCCTAATCCCTTATGTTTTCTGAGGGTGGCTGAGGAGGCTCATATATGTTGATACATGCCTTCCAGCGGCTGTGCGTGAGCTTTTTTTTTTTGTTGCTGCGTGACGTCTGTTAACGTTCGATTCGATGGAAATCAGGAAGTGTTGACCGCCAATTTGTCAGTGCGATAAAATATTTTGTTATAAATGAATCCTTATTGTTAAACATTGTCTGCGCCATCTTGCCTTTTTTCCAATGCCACAATTTTGTCGTGCACGGCAGCCATTTTAGATGTCAGGCCGGTCCCAGGCTATCACCTAGCCCTGCGGATATAGTTTATGGCCCCAGCTGTAGAGAATCCAGACATGCCAACCCTCCCGATTCAGGCGTGAGACTACTGATTTCAGTGCTAGTCTCCTGCCTCCCGATTTCTGCAAGCAAAAACCCGGGGGCATATTACCAACAACTAGCGATAATTTTTGTCTCTAACTTGTTTAGAGACAAAAATTATCGCCGCACATCGGCGATTTTTATCGCAGATAAACCTTGCTATTAGCAAGGTTTATCGCAAATGCGAAAAAAAACGGCCACAATGCATGAATATCGCTGAAAAGTCAGCGATATTCATGCATTATCGAGCAAATGCTCTTAGCCATGTTATCCACCTCCCATTGGATAACATGGCTAAGAACTGCTCAGGTCAGGTGTTAGCTTTTGGAGATATTTGCGCTTAGCGCGAATATCTCCAAAAGTTGGTAATAGGAGATAGCGATGTTAGGGACTGTTTCCAGTCGCTAACATCTTGGCACGCCCACTTTGCATGTCATTAGTGATAAATATCACTGACATGCAAAGCGGGGCCCAAGATGGTCGCTATCTCCTTTTAGCTGTCACTAACTGGTGTTAGCGACAGCTTGGTAATAGGGAGATAATTTTATCTCCGCTTTCTTGGCTTTTAAAGCCAAAAAAGCGGAGATAAACCCCCTTGATAATATGCCCCACGATTCCTCGGGGGTTTCAGCTGACAAGGCTTGGTATTGTGTTACGTGGTAATTCTTCCAGGAAACGTCAGAGGGTCGATGCAGGGGTTCTAGAAGGGGTGATAAACCATTTAAGCCTCATGAACAAGCGCATGGTCTTTTAAAGATCTGTGAAGTACTCGGGGCGGCGGTGTGTGTGTGTCCTCTTTCAGGAGCGGGCGGAGGGGGGGGGGGCACTGCCAGCAACTTGCCAGGCCAGGCAGTGTTCAACACTTGCATCACCCTTTCTCTTCCTGCTATTGCGCTCCATGCTTCGGAAAGGTAAGAAAAAGAACGTGCATTTGAGTTTGAAATGTCCGATCCTGTAGCAGTACACTTGCAAAGCCCACACATGACAATAACCCGATTCAAGGCCCCATTCACCCGATTTTTTAAAAATATATAGCACTCCAACAAAGTAGGATTATAAAACTTTATTAACGTTTAAATATAACGAACGGAACAAAAACTGTAACAAACATTTAAACATTTTTGACAAAAAAAAGCAACAATGGTCAGAAGCTGTCTTTTGTGCGAAAAGTCCCAAGGCAGCACAACGTGCTGAGTTCTGGACGGCACCCAGGTGATGTCACCTGGGTGCCGCACTGGTTTTTGGGATCCTACAATGCAGCTCAGAAAAACAGCGCGGGGCGTCCCGGGTGGTGCGGGGGGAGGCCTCGTCAGTAGCGGTCTGTTGTGCGAATAGTCCCAAGGCAGCAGAACGCGCTGAGATGTGGATGGCACCCAGGTGATGTCCAGTAAACTGCCGCACTGGTTTTGGTATCCTACAATGCTGCTCCGAAAATTGGCGTGGGGCGGCCCGGGGGGGGGTGTGGGGGAGGCGGCGTGAACGGGCCTCCCCAGGTGGCGGCCATCCAGCTGAGTTGCGCCCGCTCTTGCGGCTACAGCGTCTCGCTCCCCATGTAGTTGAGTTGCTCCCACTCTTGCAGTGCAGCGATAGGCGGCTGCCACAGGACTCTTAAAATGGCGGCCGGCTCTTTGGTTTTGGGCCTGGTCCACTAAAATGGCCCTGGGACACCTTGGAACTCGGACGCTTGCCTGCTAGGGCTTGGGCTCCATTCTCGAAAGCGTCCCCTCAGCCGTGAAGATTCTACAAAAGTCTTGGGGGCCCTCGACTCCTGCAGGCTTCCGGTGGGGAGCGGCTGCCATGATTGCTCGCGGAATGACCACGACGGAGCCACGAGATGGTGGTGCTCTCATGGTGACGCCAGCTTCAGTCTGAATCATCCAGAAACAAGGTGGGGCTTTCATCGTTTGGGAAAAAAAAATGTTCTAAACCAATGAAAAGTGTTATTTTTAGGTCATATGACCAAGCCTTCCATCTTTAGGAAACCAAAAGTAAAATGAACCAATGAAAGGTTTTATAAACAAGTCACATGACCTGTTATGCGGCATAGGGCTACAAAAAGCGTAGAAAATCCGTTGGCACGTGAGGCGGCGTCAGTAGCGGACCGGTGTGCGAATAGGCCGAAGGCAGCACAACGCGCCGAGATCCGGATGGCACCGAGTTAGTGTCCAGCAAGTTGCTGCACTGGTGTGGCTATCCTACAATGCTGTGCCGAAAGACGGCGTGTCCAGCTGAGTTCCGGTCACTTTTGCGGTACAGTGACTCGAACGCGCCGAGATCCGGATGGCACCGAGGTGCTGTCCAGCAAGTTGCCGCACTGGTGTGGCCATCCTACAATGCTACGCCGAAAGTCAGCGTGGGGTGCCCCGTTGGCTTATGAGGTGATGTCAGTAGTGGACCGATGTGTGAATAGGTCGGAACCAGCACAAGGCGCCCTGCACTGTTGAGCCTTTTTCAATGCCTGTTTTTTGTTGTTTCCCCTCCATCAAAAACAAAAAAAAAATATAAAACTGTGCAAAAATACAAAAAAATCTAAAAATGTTTAGAAAAGCAGTGCTTGTAAGACTGTCTGAAGCTCTTTTGCACCTGCTGTAGCTTCACTATTGCCCTGGTGTGGCCAAAGATCGCCCATGACATAGGCGGCCGGCTCCCGAGGTCCGGCGGAACTTTTTTCCTTTTCCTTTCTGCTTCTTGTCCCACAATCCGTTTCACCTGAAGACACGACCAGGTTCCTGAATGTGTGCAGGGGGACGCTATTGATTAAATGAAAATGGCGGCTTGACACAAAGCTGACTCAAGCGTTGCTGTTGATGCTATACAGACAAAAATTGGTTTTCAGTTTGTACATTCTTCAGGATTTTTTTTTCCATCCAAGGCTGATTGAGAGTTTGTAGAAAAATGGCTTCAGATTTTCCACATATTACTCTTCAACATTCTTCCTAAATGTAACAATGTGAGACTCACTAGGAAAACGGCTGTTCATCTTTCCTTTCAAAATGCTGCCAACAATATTTTCTGAATGGAAGACACCATCTTGTAGCATAAAGGGCCGAAACGGGTTCTGGTCTGGCCGATTGTTGGTGGAGACATTTTGACTATATCTTGGACCTGCCCGGCCTCGCCCAAAATGGCGCCGGTATAAATGGGACTCGTAACTAACCATGGGCGGAAAATCCGTTTCGCTCGCGGATTTTGCGGATTTTTGGTAAATTCGCAATCCGCGAGATTCGCGAATCTCCCGCAAAATCCGCAAATCCGCGAGCAGCGGATTTTGCTCGCACTGTTCGCGTGAGTTCGCGCCCCGCGAATAAGTGCAAAATTGCAGAAATACGATCTTAGCAAAACTGAAAGTAACTACTTACCAGGTTCAAAAGTTCAGGCTCATCATTAGTAGCCATTTCCTGTAGTGCTTCCTGAGGGGCCCTCCAGAGTTCAGTTGCCAGTTGAAACTATTATGTGACCCTGCTCTGAACCTCAGAATAGTTACACATATGCCACAAAGGTCCTGAATTACAGCTAAGGGAGACAAGCAGGAGCCAGGCTGGAAATTCAAATCCATTAATCAGCCCCTAATGCATTATTGTCAGTTGGGGCAGGGCAGGTGTTTGAACTAATTTTGCAACAATGAAAGCACTTAGCAAGTGCAAAAGATCACTAATCAGGAAGCACTAAGGAAGCAGGTGCCAGCTAAAAAAATATTCTGTGACACATTAATCAGCCCCAAATTAATTCAGGTCACTTGAGGCAGGGAAGGTGTGCTTGCGTTGCCACAATAATGTACACTGACTGGACAACCAGAGGGTGCTGTGATGAAACAGAGGGTGGCATGGGTGGGCCAGAGGGTGGCATGAGTAGTCAGAGAGTGGCAGTGGTGACAGAGAGTGGCAGTGATGAAGAAGAGTGTCCCAAACAGGCTGGACACGTAGAAACAACAAGTTCGCGAAACTTGCGACCCGACAGGTAAGTTCGCAATTTGCGATATTGTAAAAAACCCTCGCGAACTGGCAGAAACCCGCGCAAACACAAAAAAAAAAAATCCGCAAATTCGCGAGAATTCGCGGATTTTGCGGATTGCGAGTTCGCAAATCCGCAAAATTCGCGAACGCGAGATTCGCAAAATTCGCCCATGCTTACTCGTAACTCCTTGTTGTGTACTGGTTGAACAACCTTGATATCACGAGATATGAATGCAGTTTTGATGCTCATGGCGGGCGGGGACGAGAATTGATTGAATATTTCTACATCCCTATTGATATTAAGTTCTGATGTGTTATTTATTACTGTACTATTGAAAGTTCGAATTAACGTCACCCATGGTACTTGCACGCAAATGTATATCTAGATAACTTTTTTGTAAGTGGCCCTGTCGTATTTTAATTACAAAATGTACGTCCACCGATTCCGCAACTGTTAGACATCTTAGTTCTTGCAACCTAATGGCTCGCTCGTTACGTTCCTCTATAATGTAAATGTCTCCTCATCATATACGATTTCAGTTTGCTCCGTGGCCGGCCCACGTGGTTATAGGCCCGTATTTGTATACTGACATTTTCACAATAAAGGTTTTTAAAACAAAACATGGTAGTAGTATTTACATTGGTAAAGTTTTTACTTTTAGTCACTGTTTTCGAATCAGTGAAAGGCAAGTGAAATAAAGCAGTCCAATTACATGACGGATAAAAGGTATAATATGTAGGAACGCAGTAAAGATAAATGGTCAAGGGCAGTTGTGTTTTCCACTCCTGCAACATAAAGTGATCGATAAGAATCTGATAATCAGGCGTATCGGCGACTAAGACAGCAGGCCGAGTCTCTTTTACTCAACGGCTCCGTCATGGAACGAAGAAACGCCCTTTTTCTCGAAAAAGGAATATATTTTACTTGCAGGACAGTTGTAAATTTTCCGGGAAAGTACATTAGCCTGGAATATTATAACATATTTTTTAAAAAAAAATAATGTTCGAAACCAATAAAAAGCGTAATTTTTAGGTCATATGACCAAGCTTTTCATCATTAAAATAACATAAGTAAAATGAACCAATGAAAAGTTTTATTAACAAGTCACATGACCTGTTATGCTTACGTTACGCGCTGCGCGCCGCGCCCCGGATCACTTCCGGGTGCGCTAACGCGGCGTGTCATATAACGCATTACGCGACAACGTAGGTCAAGAATATAGTCAAAATGTCTCCACCAACCAGCGTTCGGAACACAACCCCTTTCAGCAGTCCAAAAAGTTCTGTTAAATGACAACAGAGGGGACAGGCAACAAGAACCATCAGTCAAAGAGGGGAGGGCAAGTTCTTCTCTACCGGGTCATGTTGGGGCGCTACCGGAACTGATCGAATGGAAAGGGGCGACCACTCGGTCCCCCCGAACGTATGGCGGAGTGCCTCGATCCCCCCGGGAAGCCATTTTTGGGCGGGAGGCGCGTCTCGGCTGGTATGCCCGAAGCGGCGTAGCCAGGGCGCGCCTGTTCCCGCCCTAGAGTGGGCTGGCCTAGACACTGACGCAGCCAGCCACGCCCTCGGGACGGGCAGGGGCGGGTTTACGCCCGCCCTGAAGACGGATAAAAGGAGACGCAAGGCCAGAAGACGTCCTCTTGTTCTTGTGCTCCGAAGCTGCACCTCCTCGCTACACGTGAGCTCGGGACAGAACAAAGAGCCAATTTTGAGCGTTTTGATCTTTTTCTTTGTCTTCCAGATACTTCGTCGAAGAAGATGCCCAGGAAAGGCGAAAAGAGAATGACGACTGACCAGATGGTTCGGGCACTCTTTAAAGATATGTCCGACATAAAGAAACGGTTGGCGGAGCGAGATGGGGAGGAGGGTTCGGGCCCTTCGCCGGCTGGAGGGAGACCTAAGAGGCCGAGAAAGGTTCCAGCCGGTGGGGACATCCCGGTTCCCTCTGCCCCTCTCGAGGCGCCGACCCCAGTGCCGATGGAGGGGAATCCAATCCCGGGGGTCGTCTCCCCGACATCCAAGGAAGACATGCCCCCCGAGCTGGCAGCACAGCTAGCAGCGTGGTTGGGGGATAGTGGTGATGGCGCCACGGCTGCCGAGGCACAGGCGCTGATCAAAGGGCTTCGTGAGAAGAAAGAGGCAGCTAGAGTGGCGGGGATAGACAAGCCGCAAGCGGCAGAAGCTGCGTCCGGTGCAGGTAAGCGGCCATTGCCGATTGCAAGGGACGAGTCAGCACCCTCTCGTAGAGAGAGATTGGGACAACATGTGCCGTTAGCTATAAAAGAAAAGATCTGGGCGGGAGAGTACGTGAATATTTTTTCCCTGCTTGTTGATCATTATGATGTGGAGCATGTGAAAAGTCAGAAGGACTTGATGCATCCGAGTGTTTGGCGCGCAAAAATGGCCGCCTTTAAGGTTAATGAGAACATTGGCAACTGGGGCAATGCATGGGGTATTTTCACATCGATTTTGGGGGAACGTAGGCCCGAGTTGCTCCCTGAGTTTCCCGTTTACCAATCACGAATTATGGGTTACTCGACAACGTATCAAGGTAACCATTGGTTTTGTTATGACAATCTGTTCAGAAAGGAAAAGGAACATAACAAGAGTTTGACTTGGGATTGTTACGATTCGTTAACTTGGGACAAAATGAAAGAATCAGGAATGTTAAGAATGCCATTGGTCGGGAGCAATGTTGTTGATTACTCCCGCCAAAATGTGGGGACGCCCTTTCGGCCAAGTACGAGCACCGACGACCAGTCAAGGCCCGCAGGCAATACAGGGAAAAAGGGTTTCTGTTTTAATTTCAACAAGGGGAAATGTACCAGGCCTCCGGGATCGTGTAAGTTCAAACACGAGTGTAGTACGTGTGGGTCGTCCCATCCTGAGTCATCGTGCAGAGCCAGAACGGGTGAGAATGGGGGTAAGGGGGGCGCCAAACAGGTCTAAGCTAGGCCGAGGGGCGCCTTTACCAACCCCGATTGATACCTTGGCAATGATTCCCTGGCTCAGCAAATACCCGGATCGTACTTCTGCCGGGGTGCTACGGAACGGTTTCACACATGGTTTCCGCATCCCGGTAGGGGACTTTCAGGGTGTAGGGACGTGCAAAAATCAACTTTCCGTTTTACAACATACATCGGTAGTGCAAGAGAAAATTCAGAAAGAGGTTAGCCGGGGACGGGTCGCCGGCCCGTTTAGTGAACCCCCGGTACCAGGTTTCGTTTGTTCTCCGTTAGGGGTGGTCCCCAAGAAGGACCCGGGTGAGTTCCGTTTGATCCATAATCTGTCTGCTCCACGAGGTCTTTCGGTGAACGACGCAATTGATCCAGAAGTTTGTTCGGTGCGTTACGCATCTTTTGATGAGGCAGTAGCCATCTTGAATCGCCTGGGGCACGGGACGTTGATGGCGAAATCTGATATCGAGTCAGCGTTCCGGTTGCTCCCGGTACACCCAGACGATCAGCGTCTTTTGGGATTCGGGTTCCAGGGGTCATTTTACATGGATAGGTGTATGCCAATGGGTTGCTCTATTTCATGTGCTTACTTTGAGCAATTCAGTACTTTCCTGCAGTGGGTGTTCACTGAGACAGCGGGTTTCCGAAATGTAATGCATTACCTTGACGACTTTCTGTTCCTTGGCCCCGCCGGTAGTCCCGAATGTGCCCAGGCTTTAGACGAATTCTGTGTGTTAATGGGTCATCTCGGAGTGCCGTTGGCACCGGGTAAAACTATGGGTCCCACGACTTGCCTCGAGTTTCTGGGGATCGAGTTGGACTCAAGGGAGGGGTGCTTCCGTTTACCAGCTAGCAAGGTGTCGAAATTCAGGGCAGCCCTCCAAGTATGTTTAACTGCATCCAAGGTTACACTGCATCAGTTGCAACAGTTAGTGGGAAAGTTGAACTTTGCCTTGAGAGTGATACCAATGGCTCGCCCCTTTTCCCGCTCCATTGCCCAAGCGATGGTTGGCCTGAAGGAGGGTCATCATCGCACAAGGTTATCGACTGAGGTCCGCCAGGACATGCGGATTTGGTTAGCATTCTTGGCGGACTTCAATGGCCGAGTTGTCTGGAACAAGCCAGTCATGTCCTCCGATGAGCTTGGGCTATGGACAGATTCAGCAGGAAGCGTAGGTTTTGGCGCCATCTTCGGCACAAAATGGTCGGCACAGAAGTGGCCCCTATGGTGGCACGAGAAGGGGCTGACAAGTAACATCGCTTTCCTCGAATTATTTCCCATTCTGGTGGCCCTGAGAACCTGGCCAGAAGGGTTCAGAGATCATTCTGTTGTGTTCTGGTCCGACAATATGACCGTGGTAGAATGCATCAATAGTCAGGCAGCCCGTTGTAAATTGATTTTGAGGCTGCTCAAAGAAATTGTCTTACTGTGTATGCAACTGAACGTAGTATTCAGAGCAAAACATGTCCCTGGGGTGATGAATCAGGCCGCTGATGCACTGTCTCGTTTTCACATGCAGGCTTTCTCGGGTTTCCTTCCTTCAGCGGACCCGGAGCCGGCACCCTTCCCCGAAGCTCTCTGGTCTCTCGGTGCCCCGAACTTCGTCACCTCGTGGGAGAGAGTCTAGCACCCAGGACAAGGAAGGCATATGAAGGGGCGTTCCAGGCCTATTTAGCCTTTTTGGGGGCAGAGAGAGGGGGACTTTGGGGGCAGGAGGAGTTGGTAGTACTTTTCCTGATGTCCTTACGTAGGGCTGGGAAATCGGTGGCCACGGCCCAAAGGCATCGTGCCGCCATTTCCTTTGTTGCCAGGGCCCATGGCATCCTGGATCCGACAGCGTCTTTTACGGTACAGAAAGCGCTGCGTGGGTGGCAACGTCTGGAGGGTCGCAGAGTAGACATAAGACGACCGATAGGTCTAGACAGGTTGTCCCAGTTGCTGACCACACTCCCTAACACATGCTCGTCCCCGTTCGAGACCTGTTTGTTCCGGACTGCATTTATGCTGGCATTTCACGGGGCTATGAGAGTTAGTGAGCTAGTTGCAAGGAACAAACGGGATGTGACGGGGGGCTTGTGCAGGGAGCAGGTTCAGATCAGGGGTGATGCGATGATTGTCTCCTTTCTCAGGTCCAAGACTGACCAAGATGGGAGGGGGGACTGCACGATCATTCGCAGGATCCCCGAGTCATCCATGTGTCCGGTTCAGTGCTTAGAAGATTACCTAGCACGAAGGGTGGCATCATGGGGGGGGACATTGTTGAGGCATGTGGACGGCACCCCGCTGACGAGGTTTCAGTTTCAGCGGGTGCTTGCATTGGCCATTGCCGCAGCGGGCTTGGACCCGGGTGAATTTGGGACCCATTCCTTTCGTATAGGGGCTGCCACAGAAGCTACAGCCAGGGGTCTTAATGTAGAACAAGTGAAACGGGTGGGGCGTTGGTCCTCCAATTGTTATAAGAGGTATGTGCGATTGCACATGTTGTGAAGCTGTAATCATGTACTCACGCTTCTTGTCTTTTGTTTGTTTTCAGTTGCGCAAGCCTACGCGGCAGGGCGGACTGTGCAGTTGACCCAACACCAGGCCAGCGGTCACACATCACCGGCTGAGAGAAAGGAGGTGTGGGTTGTAGGCCACTCATACGTGAGACGGGCCGCAGACGTATTCAAAGCAGGTGATATGATTCACGTACCTGGGGAATACGGGTACAGAGTGTCCTTCTATGGAAGGGGCGGTCTCTGTATTGACCAGTTTCAGGCATTTTTTGAGGGTTTGTTAGAGCGGATGAGGTCACCGCCGTCCATAGTCATAGTACATTTGGGGGGCAATGATCTAGTCACCACCGGTAGACGACTTCTCCTGGAGGCTATGCTTTCCACGGTAAGTTGGTTAGCAAGGAGAGTTCCGGGGTGTACAATTGCGTGGTCTCATATGATCCCACGAAAAGTGTGGCGGGGGGCTATCTCGATCCCTGCTTTGAATCATTCCGTTAAAAAATTGAATAACAAAGTGAGTCGGTTGTTCCGTTCCAAGACATTGCATTCGATCTCGCATAGTTGTATTAATGATGACAGTATGTATTTGGGGGATGGTGTGCACTTGTCAAGGGTGGGCAATGAGTTACTCATAGGTGACTTCCTAGCTTGGTTAAAATCGTTAAAACATGACCTTTAGGTAGGAGTTTGGTGGGGGGTCCGGATAGCCGGTCAACTATCCGGACCTGTGGCGGTAAGGTCATGATTGGTGAGCACTAATTGGTAGATCCCTATGAGTGGGCGTCACCCAACACGGATGGGAGCGCTCGGGGGAGGTGGCCATTGGCCCCTCAATGGGGAGGCGGTCCCGTCTAAGGGCGGGTCGCCGGAAGTTAAGGAAAGGCGGTCAAGGCCCCTTCCTGTGTAGGAGGGGTTACAGCCCCCTCCTGAGGAATTTCCCGGGGCCAGGGTCATCTGCGACGGCAGATGCGGTAAGTTGTGTGGGGTGGGGGGAGGTCCACGATACCTTCTAGATACCACACACAAGTATTCGAACGACCTTTAAATGGCGTCGAGTCTTAAGTGCCCCCGACAAGTCAAGGGAAATTGTTAGTAGTTGCACTTGAGGTAAGCCTCTGTGCTGTCGCCCTTCCAAGTGGGAGGGGTAAGTCTGGTTAGGGATCTTGACACCGGTTATGACCTTGCCGTTGGCCCTTAAACGTTAGGATGTACAATTTCAGTGTTTATAGAGAATGTTTCTGTAGGATGCTAGTTCGGCTAGGAGAACCTCTGTATTAGAGAATATGTTAAGATTAGCCAAACATCGCAAATGTGATAATGAAATTGTACATAATATGAAACGTTTAATGTTTAATTTTTTGTTTTAATAAATACGGCCGCGGGAGGGTCACTCCCTCCCACATCCAAAAACTTTGAAGAACTGTTTCCGGTTTCCCTCCTTTTGGGGATCGTGTTGAGAGGGGGTGGCGGGTATCTCAGCCATATGGAAAGGGGCGACCACTCGGTCCCCCCGAACGTATGGCGGAGTGCCTCGATCCCCCCGGGAAGCCATTTTTGGGCGGGAGGCGCGTCTCGGCTGGTATGCCCGAAGCGGCGTAGCCAGGGCGCGCCTGTTCCCGCCCTAGAGTGGGCTGGCCTAGACACTGACGCAGCCAGCCACGCCCTCGGGACGGGCAGGGGCGGGTTTACGCCCGCCCTGAAGACGGATAAAAGGAGACGCAAGGCCAGAAGACGTCCTCTTGTTCTTGTGCTCCGAAGCTGCACCTCCTCGCTACACGTGAGCTCGGGACAGAACAAAGAGCCAATTTTGACCCACCCACCAGCCCCTGAGGACAGCAAGTTGTTGTGCAATAAAGTGGATTTTCTAAGTATGTTCTTCCTTTTTCGTTTACAGGTTGTGAAAGTATCAGTTTTGTTGTTTTTCATAATAAAGTATGGTGAATATCATTTAGGTTGTTACGATTAAAAGGACTTGATGTAGTGTTGCTTTTTGAGCATGCTCTTTCGGTCGTAGCGACCAACGTTTTCATAAGTTCGAATTGTCGTATTTATTTTTGGTAGGCGGTAAGGTCATGATCGGTGAGCACTAATTGGTAGATCCCTATGAGTGGGCGTCACCCAACACGGATGGGAGCGCTCGGGGGAGGTGGCCATTGGCCCCTCAATGGGGAGGCGGTCCCGTCTAAGGGCGGGTCGCCGGAAGTTAAGGAAAGGCGGTCAAGGCCCCTTCCTGTGTAGGAGGGGTTACAGCCCCCTCCTGAGGAATTTCCCGGGGCCAGGGTCATCTGCGACGGCAGATGCGGTAAGTTGTGTGGGGTGGGGGGAGGTCCACGATACCTTCTAGATACCACACACAAGTATTCGAACGACCTTTAAATGGCGTCGAGTCTTAAGTGCCCCCGACAAGTCAAGGGAAATTGTTAGTAGTTGCACTTGAGGTAAGCCTCTGTGCTGTCGCCCTTCCAAGTGGGAGGGGTAAGTCTGGTTAGGGATCTTGACACCGGTTATGACCTTGCCGTTGGCCCTTAAACGTTAGGATGTACAATTTCAGTGTTTATAGAGAATGTTTCTGTAGGATGCTAGTTCGGCTAGGAGAACCTCTGTATTAGAGAATATGTTAAGATTAGCCAAACATCGCAAATGTGATAATGAAATTGTACATAATATGAAACGTTTAATGTTTAATTTTTTGTTTTAATAAATACGGCCGCGGGAGGGTCACTCCCTCCCACATCCAAAAACTTTGAAGAACTGTTTCCGGTTTCCCTCCTTTTGGGGATCGTGTTGAGAGGGGGTGGCGGGTATCTCAGCCATATTGGTAGTCTACAGTGTTTCTGGATGTTTCAGACTAAAGCTGGCGTCAGCATGAGAGCACTACCATCTCGTAGCTCCGTCGTGGCCATTCCACGAGCAGACATGGCAGCCGCTCCCCACCAGAAGCCTGCGGGAGTCGGGGGTCCCCAAGACTTTTGTAGAATCTTCACGGCTGAGGGGACGCTTTCGAGAATGGGACCCAAGCCCTATCAGGGAAGCGTCCGAGTTCCAAGGTGTCCCAGGGCCATTTTAGTGGACCAGGCCCAAAACCGAAGAGCCGCCCGCCATTTTGAGAGTCCTGTGGCAGTCGCCTATCGCTGCACCGCAAGAGCGGGAGCAACTCAACTACATGGTGAGCGAGACGCTGTAGTCGCAAGAGCGGGCGGTAAACAGCTGAATGGCGGAAGAGGCACAGTGTAGCAAAAGCGGGCGGAATGGCAATTAAAACGGTAAAGGGGCGCCCCACTACAGCGTGTCTTCAGGTCAAACGGATTGTGGGACAAAGTCCAGAATAGAAGAGTCATCAAAAGGCAAAAAGTTCCGCCGGACCCCGGGAGCCGGCCGCCTATGTCGGGGGCGATCTCAGGCTACACCAGTGCTATAAGACTTGGGGAGGGGGTCGGAGCCAAGCGTCTTCTCCGAGTCCGTGCCATCACACCGCCCCTCGGGGGCCTCCGTCAAGCGGTTTAGGGAGGTACCATATAACATTGTTTTCAAATGCAGTCAGGTCCACAAACGACCCTCACTTACTTTGAGAATAGTGAAGCTGCAGTAGGTGGAAATAAGCTTCAGACAGTCTTACAAGCACTGCTTTTCTAAACATTTTTTGATTTTTTTGTATTTTTGCACAGTTTTATATTTTTTTTTTGTTTTTGATGGAGGGGAAACAACAAAGCACAGGCATTGAAAAAGGCTCAAACTCAGAACTCTGAACTAAGGCACCCAACATCCAGGACTTGCCATCCGGATCTTGGCGCCTTGTGCTGCTTCCGACCTATTCACACATCGGTCCACTACTGACATCATCTCATAAACCAACGTAATGTAAATAGTTATTTAATAAAATGTTTTACCCTGTTACTTTGCTGGTGTGTTGTCTATATTTTTAATATTTGCATAGGGTTTGTCGTTATTTTGGGCGTGGTGGGTGACGGAGCCGAGCTGTCTTGCAGCCCTCATGGTGTGGAGCTCAGTTCATCTCACTATTTTCGTATTTCTCATGAAGGGTTGTTCCTAATGTTTCTATTTTAGCGAGGTCAAAAAGAGATCCAATTAGTGGCCTACTGATTTTGCTCGATTACTTTTATTTTTTTACACGATTTTTCACGATTTTTCACTATCTGCAAAGACTAAACAGAGTATTGCGACTTTGTGCTTGTTTGTAAATAGAGAATGAACCAAAGAGAATCAATTGTAAAACAGCAAATGCTTGGATAACAATCAATCAAATGGAGAGACAAGCAGGCACGACGGATTACAACGGGGGTAAAGGCCTGCGTTAACTACTCTTCACTATCTGCAAAGAGAGAGTACTACTAAGAGAAAAGAGGGGAGGGGGGCAGCGTTCAAAGCACATCAGCGTGCATAAACACGAAAAAGTTTTTACCTATCACGTACTTGACATTTTACAGCTTTTGATATTTGCTATTAAAAAACCAATGAAATTCACTGAAAAAACCATAGGTTATAGGCCATATATAGTTAGGAATTTGCATTTACAAAACCTTGAAAATTCACTGAAAAAACCATTGGTTATAGACCATATATAGTTAGGGATTAGCCTTTTCAAAACCTTATTTTACTCACACAAAACCATTGAAATTTCATATATAGTTAGTTCCACTAACTATATATCGCGCACCCGCAATCCACTGCTGATGATGTCACATATTACATCATTCATGACAAGGTTAGTGACATCACTGATGACATCACTGATGACATCTCAAATGACATCACTGATGACATCTCAAATGACATCACTGATGACATCTCAAATGACATCACTGATAAAATCACTGATAACATCTCATTTGACATGACTGATCACATCACTGATGATATCATTCATGTGATAATACCATGAACCTCTTCAGACTCTAATATAACCTTAGATACAATCAGTGTAAACAGACAGTCACAGACTGTCACTCATCCATGGAGTTACTCACACACCTAGTCAGTTATGCAAAAAATCAATCACACCTCCATTTTCTCAACTATACAGTTATACACACCTTACTTATTCAAACATATACTAACACATATTTACTTTACTCTCTTATACAATCCATGATACATGTTCACAATGATCCATACAGCCACTCACACATTCACTGGCTCTTATGCACAGTTATTTATATATGTCAACTCTCACATGTACTGTGTTTTACATATGTACTTACTTTGACATGTAGCACTGAGATATCCATTCACTCACTAATACACTCATGCACAGTCAACCGCCCATACAGCTGTTTCCACATGCACTTTTGAACCCATACATATAGTGAATCAATTACTCACACATCTATGTACAGAGTCACACACCTCCCAGCCACCCATACACACACACTCAGTTTCCCATACAAATACTTGGACAACCAATGAATAACCCATACAGTTACTCATATAGCTACTGATCAACATATGCAGCAGTTTGTAGAACAACAGATATAATGATGCACAAATTAAAACAGTTTAGTCACTAACCCATGCACTCAGTGAGACACATTTAATCACTCACTCATACAGTCAGTCATGCACCTACTAAATCCTTCATCCAGACACTTATACATCCACTCATTCTTCAATATGTAAGACATATTTTAACTTTACAGAAACATACAGTCACTGGATGTTGTCATCAGTGATGTCATCAGTGATGTCATTTGAGATGTCATCAGTGATGTCATCAGTGATGTCACTAACCAATTCATGAATGATGTAATATGTGACATCATCAGCAGTGGATTGCGGGTGCGCGATATATAGTTAGTGGAACTAACTATATATGAAATTTCAATGGTTTTGTGTGAGTAAAATAAGGTTTTGAAAAGGCTAATCCCTAACTATATATGGTCTATAACCAATGGTTTTTTCAGTGAATATATATATATATATATATGTATATATATATATATATATATATATTCACTGAAAAAACCATAGGTTAGAGACCATATATAGTTAGCTGGACATTTTATTGACATAAAACCAATGAAATTCCATATATAGTTAGTTGCACTAACTATATATCGCGCACCCGCAATCCACTGCTGATGATGTCACATATTACATCATTCATGACATGGTCAGTGACATCTCTGATGACATCACTGATGACATCTCAAATGACATCACTGATGACATCACTGATGACATCTCAAATGACATCACTGATGACATCATCTAGTGTCTGTGTGTTTTTGTAAAGTTTAAATATGTTTTACATATTGAAGAATGAGTGGATGTATGGAAGACTGAGTGTGTGTGTGGCTGGCTGGGAGGTGTGTGACTCTGTGCATATCAATGTGTACTTGTATCAGTGATTGTATAAGAGAGTAAGTATGTGTTAGTATATGTGTGAAAAGTATGGTGTTCTGTGTTTAACTGTATAGATGAGGAAATCGAAGTGTGATTGATTCTTCACAGGACTGACTAGGTGTATGAGTGCATATGATAGTCTTGTAATAATGAGTGACTGTATGTATGAGTGATTGTATGGGTGAATGAGTGAATGTGTGTGTAGACGTAGGAATCAGTGAGTGCGTATTTAGTAACTGGTATTGGTGTGTCATGATGTCATCAGTGATGTCATTTGAGATGTCATCAGTGATGTCATTTGAGATGTCATCAGTGATGTCATCAGTGATGTCACTGAAGTATGGTGTTCTGTGTTTAACTGTATAGATGAGGAAATGGAAGTGTGATTGATTCATTACAGGACTGACTAGATGTGTGAGTAACTCCATGGATGAGTGGCAGTGTGTGAGTGTCTGCATAGGTGTATGAGTGCATATGATAGTGTTGTAATAATGAGTGACTGTATGTATGAGTGATTGTATGGGTGAATGAGTGAATGTGTGTGTAGATGTAGGAATCAGTGAGTGCGTATGTAGTAACTGGTATTGGTGTGTCATGATGTCATCAGTGATGTCATTTGAGATGTCATCAGTGATGTCATCAGTGATGTCATTTGAGATGTCATCAGTGATGTCATCAGTGATGTCACTGACCATGTCATGAATGATGTAATATGTGACATCATCAGCAGTGGATTGCGGGTGCGCGATATATAGTTAGTGCAACTAACTATATATGGAATTTCATTGGTTTTATGTCAATAAAATGTCCAGCTAACTATATATGGTCTCTAACCTATGGTTTTTTCAGTGAATTTTCAAGGTTTTGTAAATGCAAATTCCTAACTATATATGGTCTATAACCTATGGTTTTTTCAGTGAATTTCATTGTTTTTTTAAAAGCTAATATCTATAGCTGTAAAATATATTCTTTATTACGTGACGTATCACGTAGCCACGTGAGACGCCTCATGACGCGTCGCATAACCGTGACGTATCGGCTCTGCAGCGCAAACAAAACCCGTAACGTAAGCGTGCCGGAGCACGCTTACAGATATATATATTTTTTTTAACCTTAATTAGACAAAATCCACACGTGCACATACCTTGAGGCCTTGCAAAGGCACATCAAACAAACAGTCCCTACAATTTTGTCAAGTTTGCTGGAAATCTATTCCCTTAATTTTTTTTTTACTGTTTCTCTTGGTTTTCCCCTTGTTACGCTTACCGGGACGCTACCCGGTACGCGAACCGGACGCTCCAAAAACACAAGATGGCGGACTCCCGTTACGCTGCCGGTTAGCTGCCCGGTTCGCGTACCGGGAAGCGCCTCTACCGCGAAAAATCGCGGGGGACTTTAATATCCCCCTCATCAATCCTAGGGGGTCAGGAGGGGTTTACCTTGCCCCCTTTCCTTCATTTCCCCCTTCTTTTTTCACCACATCTTGTCTCTCGAACCTACCGAGAGACAAGATGGCGGCCGCTCCGGACTGTTTACAATGTTGACAGCTACGCTGCCGGTTAGCTGCCCGGTGAGCTGCCCGGTTCGCGTACCGGGACGCGCCTCTATGGCGTAAAATCGCAAAAAAATTATTTTATTTTTTTTTGCCCCGCGGGGCACTTTAATATCCCCCTCATCAATCCTAGGGGGTCAGGAGTGGTCTACCTTGCCCCCTTTCCTTCATTTCCCCATTCGTTTTTCACCACATCTTGTCTCTCGATCGTACAGAGAGACAAGATGGCGGCCGCTCCGGACTGTTTAGAATGTTGACAGACACCGGAGAGCCAATCAGCTTCGCTTCGCGAAGTTCCGTTACGCGTCAGGTACGCAAACCGGGGCGCTAACCGGAGCGCTGTCACAGATATATATTTTTTTTTAAACGTTAATTTCTCAGAATCCACTGGAGCACATATATTGAGACATAGCAAAGGCACGTCGGGCAAACCATATCTACAATTTTGCCAAGTTTCATGTAAATCTATTCAGCCGTTCGAGCTAAAAGTGAGTCCAACCGCCCTATGGAAAAATGAATGGGAAAAACGTGTTTTGGGACCCCCCTTGTTTCTCCCCCCCTTGATGAAACCCCCCCAAATTTTCAGGGGCTGCTCAGAAACAAAATGTGCCATTTTACTGAAAATTTCAGCCAATTCCGTCCACAAACGCCAAAGTTATTAGACATAGAATTTTCAGAAATCCCATAGAGAAAAAATCCTAACTATATATACCCACTGGCTATCGCCAGTAGGTAATATACATATATAAACATATATAATCTGCATATCTATATAAATATAAATGCATGCATACATATACATATATGCATACATATGCATGTTATTTACATGAAAGTTTTAAAAACACTAATAAAAGCAAAGCTAAAAAGCCACCTCATTACAAACAGAATGGCTTTAACTTAAACGAGGGCGAGATCTATTGCATTTTCAATGCTTGTTTACTTTGGTTCTATCAAGAAGGCATTCAGATGTTTCACACATTTGCCATAAATTCTGAATGTTAGCACTCTAGTTGCTTATTAGATCACTGTAGTAAAGCTAGTGCTCACCAGGGAAGTCTGCTGCTAATCATGGTTTGCAGCCATTTTCCAGCATTTTTTATCCCGCAGACTTTCAGTCCGCATACCATTATCCCGCAAGGTCATTGACCTCGCATACCATTATCCCGCATTTTTTCAAAACGCATGTGCATTTATCGCGCATGCCTTTACAAAGAATTACGTTTTAAAGGCATGTATGGTAAATGCATTTGCGCTGTGAAAACCACGATGACGAGAGAGGTAAGTGGGTTTGTGTTAATTTTTTCGTGGGTTAGTGATTGTGTAGTGTAGTGTAGTGTTGTGTAGTGTAGTGTTGTGTTAGTGTAGTGTAGAGTTGTGGTGGTTGTTTAGTGTAGGGTCATGCTGGGGGTAGTGTTTTAGGGTTTAGGGTTGTGTTGTAGTGTTTGCGTAGTGTAGGGTCATGCTGGGGGTAGTGTTTTAGGGTTTAGGGTAGTGTTGTAGTGTTTGCGTAGTGTAGGGTCATGCTGGGGGTAGTGTTTTAGGGTTTAGGGTTGTGTTGTAGTGTTTGCGTAGTGTAGGGTCATGCTGGGGCTAGTGTTTTAGGGTTTAGGGTAGTGTCGTAGTGTTTGCGTAGTGTAGGGTCATGCTGGGCGTAGTGTTTTAGGGTTTAGGATAGTGTTGTAGTGTTTGCGTAGTGTAGGGTCATGCTGGGGGTAGTGTTTTAGGGTTTTGGGTAGTGTTGTAGTGTTTGCGTAGTGTAGGGTCATGCTGGGGTGTAGTATTTTAGGGTTTAGGGTAGTGTTGTAGTGTTTGTGTAGTGTAGGGTCATGCTGGGGTAGTGTTTTAGGGTTTTGGGTAGTGTTGTAGTGTTTACGTAGTGTAGGGTCATGCTGGGGGTAGTGTTTTAGGGTTTTGGGTAGTGTTGTAGTGTTTGCGTAGTGTAGGGTCCTGCTGGGGTGTAGTGTTTTAGGGTTTTGGGTAGTGTTGTAGTGTTTGCGTAGTGTAGGGTCATGCTGGGGTGTAGTGTTTTAGGGTTTTGGGTAGTGTTGTAGTGTTTGCGTAGTGAAGGGTCATGCTGGGGGTAGTGTTTTAGGGTTTTGGGTAGTGTTGTAGTGTTTGCGTAGTGTAGGGTCATGCTGGGGGTAGTGTTTTAGGGTTTTGGGTAGTGTTGTAGTGTTTGGGTAGTGTTGTAGTGTTTGCGTAGTGTAGGGTCATGCTGGGGGGTAGTGTTTTAGGGTTTTGGGTAGTGTTGTAGTGTTTGCGTAGTGTAGGGTCATGCTGGGGGTAGTGTTTTAGGGTTTTGGGTAGTGTTGTAGTGTTTGCGTAGTGTAGGGTCATGGTGGGGGTAGTGTTTTAGGGTTTTGGGTAGTGTTGTAGTGTTTGCGTAGTGTAGGGTCATGCTGGGGGTAGTGTTTTAGGGTTTAGGGTAGTGTTGTAGTGTTTGCGTAGTGTAGGGTCATGCTGGGGGGTAGTGTTTTAGGGTTTTGGGTAGTGTTGTAGTGTTTGCGTAGTGTAGGGTCATGCTGGGGTGTAGTATTTTAGGGTTTAGGGTAGTGTTGTAGTGTTTGTGTAGTGTAGGGTCATGCTGGGGTAGTGTTTTAGGGTTTTGGGTAGTGTTGTAGTGTTTACGTAGTGTAGGGTCATGCTGGGGGTAGTGTTTTAGGGTTTTGGGTAGTGTTGTAGTGTTTGCGTAGTGTAGGGTCCTGCTGGGGTGTAGTGTTTTAGGGTTTTGGGTAGTGTTGTAGTGTTTGCGTAGTGTAGGGTCATGCTGGGGTGTAGTGTTTTAGGGTTTTGGGTAGTGTTGTAGTGTTTGCGTAGTGAAGGGTCATGCTGGGGGTAGTGTTTTAGGGTTTTGGGTAGTGTTGTAGTGTTTGCGTAGTGTAGGGTCATGCTGGGGGTAGTGTTTTAGGGTTTTGGGTAGTGTTGTAGTGTTTGGGTAGTGTTGTAGTGTTTGCGTAGTGTAGGGTCATGCTGGGGGGTAGTGTTTTAGGGTTTTGGGTAGTGTTGTAGTGTTTGCGTAGTGTAGGGTCATGCTGGGGGTAGTGTTTTAGGGTTTTGGGTAGTGTTGTAGTGTTTGCGTAGTGTAGGGTCATGGTGGGGGTAGTGTTTTAGGGTTTAGGGTAGTGTTGTAGTGTTTGCGTAGTGTAGGGTCATGCTGGGGGTAGTGTTTTAGGGTTTAGGGTAGTGTTGTAGTGTTTGCGTAGTGTAGGGTTATGCTGGGGGTAGTGTTTTAGGGTTTAGGGTAGTGTTGCAGTGTTGCAGTGTTTGCGTAGTGTAGGGTCATGCTGGGGTGTAGTGTTTTAGGGTTTTGGGTAGTGTTGTAGTGTTTGCGTAGTGTAGGGTCATGCTGGGGGTAGTGTTTTAGGGTTTAGGGTAGTGTTGTAGTGTTTGCGTAGTGTAGGGTCATGCTGGGGTGTAGTGTTTTAGGGTTTTGGGTAGTGTTGTAGTGTTTGCGTAGTGTAGGGTCATGCTGGGGGTAGTGTTTTAGGGTTTAGGGTAGTGTTGTAGTGTTTGCGTAGTGTAGGGTCATGCTGGGGGTAGTGTTTTAGGGTTTTGGGTAGTGCTGTAGTGTTTGCGTAGTGTAGAGTCATGCTGGGGGGTAGTGTTTTAGGGTTTTGGGTAGTGTTGTAGTGTTTGCGTAGTGTAGGGTCATGCTGGGGGTAGTGTTTTAGGGTTTTGGGTAGTGTTGTAGTGTTTGCGTAGTGTAGGGTCATGCTGGGGGTAGTGTTTTAGGGTTTAGGGTAGTGTTGTAGTGTTTGCGTAGTGTAGGGTCATGCTGGGGGTAGTGTTTTAGGGTTTAGGGTAGTGTTGTAGTGTTTGCATAGTGTAGGGTCATGCTGGGGGTAGTGTTTTAGGGTTTAGGGTAGTGTTGTAGTGTTTGCGTAGTGTAGGGTCATGCTGGGGGTAGTGTTTTAGGGTTTAGGGTAGCGTTGTAGTGTTTGCATAGTGTAGGGTCATGCTGGGGGTAGTGTTTTAGGGTTTAGGGTAGTGTTGCAGTGTTTGCGTAGTGTAGGGTCATGCTGGGGTGTAGTGTTTTAGGGTTTTGGGTAGTGTTGTAGTGTTTGCGTAGTGTAGGGTCATGCTGGGGGTAGTGTTTTAGGGTTTAGGGTAGTGTTGTAGTGTTTGCGTAGTGTAGGGTCATGCTGGGGTGTAGTGTTTTAGGGTTTTTGGTAGTGTTGTAGTGTTTGCGTAGTGTAGGGTCATGCTGGGGGTAGTGTTTTAGGGTTTAGGGTAGTGTTGTAGTGTTTGCGTAGTGTAGGGTCATGCTGGGGGTGGTGTTTTAGGGTTTTGGGTAGTGTTGTAGTGTTTGCGTAGTGTAGGGTCATGCTGGGGTATAGTGTTTTAGGGTTTTGGGTAGTGTTGTAGTGTTTGCGTAGTGAAGGGTCATGCTGGGGGTAGTGTTTTAGGGTTTTGGGTAGTGTTGTAGTGTTTGCGTAGTGTAGGGTCATGCTGGGGGTAGTGTTTTAGGGTTTTGGGTAGTGTTGTAGTGTTTGGGTAGTGTTGTAGTGTTTGCGTAGTGTAGGGTCATGCTGGGGGGTAGTGTTTTAGGGTTTTGGGTAGTGTTGTAGTGTTTGCGTAGTGTAGGGTCATGCTGGGGGTAGTGTTTTAGGGTTTTGGGTAGTGTTGTAGTGTTTGTGTAGTGTAGGGTCATGGTGGGGGTAGTGTTTTAGGGTTTAGGGTAGTGTTGTAGTGTTTGCGTAGTGTAGGGTCATGCTGGGGGTAGTGTTTTAGGGTTTAGGGTAGTGTTGTAGTGTTTGCGTAGTGTAGGGTCATGCTGGGGGTAGTGTTTTAGGGTTTAGGGTAGTGTTGCAGTGTTGCAGTGTTTGCGTAGTGTAGGGTCATGCTGGGGTGTAGTGTTTTAGGGTTTTGGGTAGTGTTGTAGTGTTTGCGTAGTGTAGGGTCATGCTGGGGGTAGTGTTTTAGGGTTTAGGGTAGTGTTGTAGTGTTTGCGTAGTGTAGGGTCATGCTGGGGTGTAGTGTTTTAGGGTTTTGGGTAGTGTTGTAGTGTTTGCGTAGTGTAGGGTCATGCTGGGGGTAGTGTTTTAGGGTTTAGGGTAGTGTTGTAGTGTTTGCGTAGTGTAGGGTCATGCTGGGGGTAGTGTTTTAGGGTTTTGGGTAGTGCTGTAGTGTTTGCGTAGTGTAGGGTCATGCTGGGGGGTAGTGTTTTAGGGTTTTGGGTAGTGTTGTAGTGTTTGCGTAGTGTAGGGTCATGCTGGGGGTAGTGTTTTAGGGTTTTGGGTAGTGTTGTAGTGTTTGCGTAGTGTAGGGTCATGCTGGGGGTAGTGTTTTAGGGTTTAGGGTAGTGTTGTAGTGTTTGCGTAGTGTAGGGTCATGCTGGGGGTAGTGTTTTAGGGTTTAGGGTAGTGTTGTAGTGTTTGCATAGTGTAGGGTCATGCTGGGGGTAGTGTTTTAGGGTTTAGGGTAGTGTTGTAGTGTTTGCGTAGTGTAGGGTCATGCTGGGGGTAGTGTTTTAGGGTTTAGGGTAGCGTTGTAGTGTTTGCGTAGTGTAGGGTCATGCTGGGGGTAGTGTTTTAGGGTTTAGGGTAGTGTTGCAGTGTTTGCGTAGTGTAGGGTCATGCTGGGGTGTAGTGTTTTAGGGTTTTGGGTAGTGTTGTAGTGTTTGCGTAGTGTAGGGTCATGCTGGGGGTAGTGTTTTAGGGTTTAGGGTAGTGTTGTAGTGTTTGCGTAGTGTAGGGTCATGCTGGGGTGTAGTGTTTTAGGGTTTTTGGTAGTGTTGTAGTGTTTGCGTAGTGTAGGGTCATGCTGGGGGTAGTGTTTTAGGGTTTAGGGTAGTGTTGTAGTGTTTGCGTAGTGTAGGGTCATGCTGGGGGTGGTGTTTTAGGGTTTAGGATTGTGTTGTAGTGTTTGCGTAGTGTAGGGTCATGCTGGGGGTAGTGTTTTAGGGTTTAGGGTTGTGTTGTAGTGTTTGTGTAGTGTAGGGTCATGCTGGGGGTAGTGTTTTAGGGTTTAGGGTAGTGTTGTAGTGTTTGCGTAGTGTAGGGTCATGCTGGGGTGTAGTGTTTTAGGGTTTTGGGTAGTGTTGTAGTGTTTGCGTAGTGTAGGGTCATGCTGGGGTGTAGTGTTTTAGGGTTTTGGGTAGTGTTGTAGTGTTTGCGTAGTGTAGGGTCATGCTGGGGGTAGTGTTTTAGGGTTTAGGGTAGTGTTGTACTGTTTGTGTAGTGTAGGGTCATGCTGGGGGTAGTGTTTTAGGGTTTAGGGTAGTTTAGTTGTTTAGTGTATGCTAAAGGCATATTCGTTCTAAAAGTTTTCGTTATTTTAATTTGCGGCCTAATAGTACATGCGGGATTTTTTTTGCGGACTGATGGTATGCGGGATTTCGTCATATATTCGCTAATCATACTTTCTATGGCAAAATGAACCCCCTCATTTTGTTCCTTTTTAAATTAAATGTTTTAAGAGTTACCACTTTATTCCAATCAAGATGGCTTCAGGTGTGCCATACCTTTGTAATAAGTAGGACTGTTAGCACTCTAGTTGTTCTTTAGAACACTCTGGGACATTCTGGACTTGGGCTATAGTTGGGCTACATCTGGCTGATATTTGGGCTACATTTGTTTTTTTTGTCTCTGGTGGCCATCTTTGGGCTACATTGGGCTACATTGGGCTACATTGGGCTACATTTGGGCTCCAACATATATATAGCCCAATGTAGCCCAATATATATTTTTCAAAGTTAATTTTCGTAAAAACCACTGGAGCCTATATCTTGAGACATAGCAAAGGCACATCGGGCTACCAGTCCCTACAATTTTGCCAAGTTTGGTGTAAATCCATTCAGCCGTTCAGGCTAAAAGTGAGGCCAACCGCCCTATGGAAAATTGCATGGGAAAAACACGTTTTGGGACCCCCCTTTTTTCTCGGCCCCCCCTTGACGAAACCCCCCCAAATTTTAAGGGGCTGCTCAGAAACAAAATGTTCCATTTTCCTGAAAATTTCAGCCAATTCTGTCCTCAAACGCCAAAGTTATTCGACATAGAATTTTCAAAAATCCCATAGGAAAAAAATCCTAACTATATATACCTACTGGCTATCGCCAGTAGGTATATATATATATATATATATATATATATATATATATATATATATATATATATATATATATATATATATATATATATATATATTACCTACTGGCGGTCGCCAGTAGGTATATATAGTTAGGATTTTTTCTCTATGGGATTTTTGAAAATTCTATGTCTAATAACTTTGGCGTTTGTGGACGGAATTGGCTGACATTTTCAGGAAAATGGAACATTTTGATTCTGAGCAGCCCCTGACAATTTGGGGGGGTTTCATAAAGGGGGGGCCGAGAAAAAAGGGGGGTCCCAAAACACGTTTTTCCCATGTTAATTTCCATAGGGCGGTTGGCCTCACTTTTAGCTCAAACGGCTGAATGGATTTGCACGAAACTTGGCAAAATTGTAGGGACTGTTAGCCCGATGTGCCTTTGCTAGGTCTCAATATATGTGCTCCAGTGGATTTTGAGTAATTTAGGTTCAAAAAAAGATATATATCTGGGCGGAGCCTAACCACACATCTGATCTGATTGGCTGTCAGCACTTCATCCAAGAAGTGTTGGCAGCCATCTTGGGACCAATATACATGATAGCACCTCATTAAAAAGCATTGAAGTTAATAGAGGGTTTTAGGACTTTAGTTACATTATAAATCATTTGTTGATGGTACCATACTCGTTTTAGGAATTGTGGTGGGTTCTAAGGTGATTTTACCATGTGAAAAAACCTTCTGCTGTGATATCATGAATATTGTTTGAAAGAAAACTAATATCTCATGATTTTCCCACAGTGGTTTGGAAGGGGATCTATAAGCTAAACTGAAAACATATTTTCTGTAAATTCACATTATCTTTCTCAGTCATGTGAAAATGAAGTCTGACATTCTCAGTAAAACATGTACATCCAACAAGGACAGAGACTGTCAGTTGATTCCTTTGTGTTCTACTGCAGCCTCCTAGAGTGTTCTAAAGAACAACTAGAGCGCTAACAGTCCTACTTATTACAAAGGTATGGCACACCTGAAGCCATCTTGATTGGAATAAAGTGGTAACTCTTAAAACATTTAATTTAAAAAGAAACAACATGAGGGGGTATATTTTGCCATAGAAAGTATGATTAGTGCTGCAGAATGAAAAATTAGGGCACATTTTGAGTGACTTCTCAAATCCTTTTCTATTTCATTCAAACATTCTGACATGCAGTCTCCCAAAATGGCCACCAGAGACAAAAGAGCCCAAATGTAGCCCAAATATCACCCAGATGTAGCCCAAGTATAGCCCAATGACAGAATGTCCCAGAGTGTTCTAAAGAACAACTAGAGCGCTAACAGTCCTACTTATTACAAAGGTATGGCACACCTGAAGCCATCTTGATTGGAATAAAGTGGTAACTCTTAAAACATTTAATTTAAAAAGAAACAACATGAGGGGGTATATTTTGCCATAGAAAGTATGATTAGTGCTGCAGAATGAAAAATTAGGGCACATTTTGAGTGACTTCTCAAATCCTTTTTTATTTCATTAAAACATTCTGACATGCAGTCTCCCAAAATGGCCACCAGAGACAAAAGAGCCCAAATGTAGCCCAAATATCACCCAGATTTAGCCCAAGTATAGCCCAATGACAGAATGTCCCAGAGTGTTCTAAAGAACAACTAGAGCGCTAACTGTCCTACTTATTACAAAGGTATAGCACACCTGGAGCCATCGTGATGGGAATAAAGTGGTAACTCTTAAAACATTTAATTTAAAAAGGAACAAAATGAGGGGGTATATTATGCAATAGAAGGTATTATTAGTGCTGCAGAAAGAAAAATTAGGGCACATTTTGAGTGACTTTTCAAATCCTCTTCTATTTCATTAAAAAATTCTGACATGCAATCTCCCAAAATGGCCACCAGAGACAAAAGAGCCCAAATGTAGCCCAAATATCACCCAGATGTAGCCCAAGTATAGCCCAATGACAGAATGTCCCAGAGTGTTCTAAGAACAACTAGAGCGCTAACAGTCCTACTTATTACAAAGGTATGGCACACCTGAAGCCATCTTGATTGGAATAAAGTGGTAACTCTTAAAACATTTAATTTAAAAAGGAACAAAATGAGGGGGTATATTTTGTCATATGAATTATGATTAGTGCTGCAGAAAGAAAAATTAGGGCACATTTTGAGTGATTTCTCAAACCCTCTTCAATTTCATTAAAAAATTCTGACACACAGTCTCCCAAGATGGCCACCAGAGACAAAAGAGCCTAAATGTAGCCCAAATATCACCCAGATGTACCCCAAGTATAGCCCAATGACAGAATGTCCCAGAGTGTTCTAAAGAACAACTAGAGCGCTAACAGTCTTACTTATGACAAAAGTATGGCACACCAGAAGCCATCTTGATTGGAATGAAGTGGTAAGTCTGAAAACACTCAATTTAAAAAGGAACAACATGAGGGGGTTAATTTTGCCATAGAAATTATGATTAGTGCTTCAGAAAGAAAAATTAGGGATCATTTTGAGTGACTTCTCAAATCCTCTTCTATTTCATTAAAAAAATGGTGACATGCAGACTGAAACATGCACTTTGAATACCAGCAGCAGACGTCCCTGGTGAGCAGTAGCTTTACTACAGTGATCTAATGTGCAACTAGAGTGCTAACATTCAGAATTTATGGCAAATGTGTGACACATCTGAATGCCTTCTTGATGGAACCAAAGTAAACAAGCATTGAAAATGCAATAGATCTCGCCCTCGTTTAAGTTAAAGCCATTCTGTTTGTAATGAGGTGGCTTTTTAGCTTTGCTTTTTCAACTTTCATGTAAATAACATGCATCTGTATGCATATAAGTATATGTATGCATGCATTTATATTTGTATTTATATAGATATACAGATGATATATGTTTATATATGTATGTATATATATATATATATATTCACTGAAAAAAACATAGGCTATAGATCATATATAGTTAGGAATTAGCATTTACAAAACCTTGAAAATTCACTGAAAAAACCATAGGTTATAGACCATATATAGTTAGGAATTAGCATTTACAAAACCTTGAAAATTCACTGAAAAAACCATAGGTTATAGACCATATATAGTTAGGAATTCGCATTTACAAAACCTTATTTTACTCACACAAAACCATTGAAATTCCATATATAGTTAGTTGCACTAACTATATATCGCGCACCCGCAATCCACTGCTGATGATGTCACATATTACATCATTCATGACATGGTCAGTGACATCACTGATGACATCACTGATGACATCTCAAATAACATCACTGAGGACATCACTGATGACAACATCCAGTGACTGTATGTTTCTGTAAAGTTAAAATATGTCTTACATATTGAAGAATGAGTGGATGTATAAGTGTCTGGATGAAGGTTTTAGTAGGTGCATGACTGACTGTATGAGTGAGTGATTAAATGTGTCTCACTGAGTGCATGGGTTAGTGACTAAACTGTCTTAATTTGTGCATCATTATGTCTGTTGTTCTGTAAACTGTTGCATGTGTTGATAAGTAGCTATATGAGTAACTATATGGGTTATTGATTGGTTGCCCAAGTATTTGTATGGGAGACTGAGTGTGTGTGTGGGTGGCTGGGAGGTGTATGACTCTGTGCATAGATGTGTGAGCAGTTGATTCACTAGATGTATGGTTTCAAAAGTGCATGTGGAAACAGCTGTATGGGCGGTTGACTGTGTGCATGAGTGTATTGGTGAGTAAATGGATATCTCAGTGCTACATGTCAAAGTAAGTACATATGTAAAACACAGTACATGTGAGAGTTGACATATATAAATAACTGTGCATAAGAGCCAGTGAATGTGTGAGTGGCTGTATGGATCATTGTGAACTTGTATCAGGGATTGTATAAGAGAGTAAATATGTGTTAGTATATGTTTGAATAAGTAAAGTTTGTATAACTGTATAGTTGAGGAAATGGAGGTGTGATTGATTCTTTGCATGACTGACTAGGTGTGTGAGTAACTCCATGGATGAGTGACAGTCTGTGAGTGTCTGTTTACACTGATTGTATCTAAGGTTATATTAGAGTCTGAAGAGGTTCATCGTATTATCACATGAATGATATCATCAGTGATGTGATCAGTAATGTCAAATGAGATGTCATCAGTGATGTCATCAGTGATGTCATTTGAGATGTCATCAGTGATGTCATTTGAGATGTCATCAGTGATGTCACTGACCATGTCATGAATGATGTAATATGTGACATCATCAGCAGTGGATTGCGGGTGCGCGATATATAGTTAGTGCAACTAACTATATATGGAATTTCAATGGTTTTGTGTGAGTAAAATAAGGTTTTGTAAATGCGAATTCCTAACTATATATGGTCTATAACCTATGGTTTTTTCAGTGAATATATATATATATATATATATATATATCAATGAAAAAACCATAGGTTATAGTCCATATATAGTTAGGAATTTGCATTTACAAAACCTTATTTTACTCGCATAAAACCATTGAAATTCCATATATAGTTAGATGCGCTAACTATATATCGCGCACCCGCAATCCACTGCTGATGATGTCACATATTACATCATTCATGACATGGTTAGTGACATCACTGATGACATCACTGATGACATCTCAAATGACATCACTGATGACATCACTGATTACAACATCCAGTGACTGTATGTTTCTGTAAAGTTAAAATATGTTTTACATATTGAAGAATGAGTGGATATATAAGTGTCTGGATGAAGGATTTACTAGGTGCATGACTAACTGTATGAGTGAGTGATTAAATGTGTCTCACTGAGTGCATGGGTTAGTGACTAAACTGTTTTAATTTGTGCATCATTATATCTGTTGTTCTACAAACTACTGCATATGTTGATCAGTAGCTATATGAGTAACTGTATGGGTTATTGATTGGTTGTCCAAGTATTTGTATGGGAAACTGAGTGTGTGTGTATGGGTGGCTGGGAGGTGTGTGACTCTGTACATAGATGTGTGAGTAGTTGATTCACTATATGTATGGATTCAAAAGTGCATGTGGAAACAGCTGTATGGGCGGTTGACTGTGCATGAGTGTATTAGTGAGTGAATGGATATCTCAGTGCTACATGTCAAAGTAAGTACATATGTAAAACACAGTACATGTGAGAGTTGACATCTATAAATAACTGTGCATAAGAGCCAGTGAATGTGTGAGTGGCTGTATGGATCATTGTGAACTTGTATCAGGGATTGTATAAGAGAGTAAAGTAAATATGTGTTAGTATATGTTTGAATAAGTAAGGTGTGTATAACTGTATAGTTGAGAAAATGGAGGTGTGATTGATTTTTGGCATAACTGACTAGGTGTGTGAGTAACTCCATGGATGAGTGACAGTCTGTTTACACTGATTGTATCTAAGGTTATATTAGAGTCTGAAGAGGTTCATGGTATTATCACATTAATGATATCATCAGTGATGTGATCAGTCATGTCAAATGAGATGTTATCAGTGATTTTATCAGTGATGTCATTTGAGATGTCATCAGTGATGTCATCAGTGATGTCACTAACCATGTCATGAATGATGTAATATGTGACATCATCAGCAGTGGATTGCGGGTGCGCGATATATAGTTAGCGCATCTAACTATATATGGAATTTCAATGGTTTTATGCGAGTAAAATAAGGTTTTGTAAATGCAAATTCCTAACTATATATGGACTATAACCTATGGTTTTTTCATTGAATTTTCAAGGTTTTGTAAATGCAAATTCCTAACTATATATCGACTATAACCTATGGTTTTTTCTGTGAATTTCAATGTTTTTTTAATAGCAAATATCAAAAGCTGTCAAATGTCAAGTACGTGATAGGTAAAAACGTTTTCGTGTTTATGCACGCTGATGTGCTTTGAACGCTGCCCCCCCCCCACTCCCCTCTTTTCTGTTAGTAGTACTCTCTCTTTGCAGATAGTGAAGGGTAGTTAACGCAGACCTTTACCCCCGTTGTAATCCGTCGTACCTGCTTGTCTCTCCATTTGATTGATTGTTATCCAAGCATTTACTGTTTTAGAATTGGTTCTCTTTGGTTCATTCTCTATTTACAAACAAGCACAAAGTCGCAATACTCTGTTTAGTCTTTGCAGATAGTGAAAAATCGTGTAAAAAAATAAAAGTAATCGAGCAAAATCAGTAGACCACTAATTCGATCTCTTTTTGACCTCGGTAAAATACAAACATTAGGAACAACCCTTCATGAGAAATACGAAAATAGTGAAATGAACTCAGCTCCACACCATGAGGGCTGCAAGACAGCTCGACTCCGCCACCCACCCCGCCCAAAATAACGACAAACCCTATGCAAATATTATAAATATAGACAACACACCAGCAAAGAAACAGGGTAAAACATTTTATTAAATAACTATTTACATAACTATTTTATACTTTTTATTGCCCTATCCGGCTAGCTCAATCGATCGAGCATGAAACTCATGCACTGATAGCAAGCGTTGAGAGTTTGTAGAACGATGGCTTCAGATTTTCCACATACGGTGTAGTGGCGCAAACTGGGAGGGGGCGTTTGGATTCTACCCCTTCCCCAAATAAGATTTTCATACGTGAATGTTCGTTCATGCTTTCTGTCCCTGAGTTGCTTCGATGTCACTGCCTCACACAAATGGCATAAGTCCTGGATGTTGAGTGCCATACTTCAGAGTTCTAAGCAGCGCTTGTAACAATGTTTAAACCTTATTTGCACCTGCTGCAGCTTCACTATTCAAAGTAAGTGGGGTCCGTTTGTGGACCTGACTGCATTGGAAAACAATGTGATACGGTGCCTCCCTAAACCGCTTGACGGAGGCCCCCGAGGGGCGGTGAGATGGCGCGGACTGAGAGGAGGCGCTTGGCTCCTGCCCCCTCCCCAAGTCGTGTTGCCCTGGTGTGGCCTGAGATCGCCCCCGGCATAGGCGGCCGGCTCCCGGGGTCCGGACGATTTTTTTCCCTTTTGATGACTCTTCCATTCTGGACCTTGTCCCACAATCCGTTTGACCTGAAGACACGCTGTCGTGGGGCGCCCCTTTACCGTTTTAGTTGCCATTCCGCCCGCTTTTGGTACTCTGTGCCTCTTCCGCCATTCAACTGTTTACCGCCCGCTCTTGCGACTACAGCGTCTCGCTCACCATGTAGTTCAGTTGCTCCCGCTCTTAAGATTTAACCGAACTTTTTGGACTGCTGAAAGCGGTTGTATTCGGACCGCTGGTTGGTGGAGACATTTTGACTATATTCTGGACCTGCATTGTCGCGTAATGCGTCATATGACGCGATGCGTTAGCGCACCCGGAAGTGCTCCGGTGCGCAAGGCGCAGCTTCCCGGAAACGATCCAGAGCGCGCCGCGCAGAGCGTAACGTAAGCATAGCAGGTCATGTGACTTGTTAATAAAACTTTTCATTGGTTCATTTTACTTTTGTTTTCCTAATGATGTAAGACTAGGTCATGTGACCTAAAAATAACACTTTTCATTGGATTAAAACATTTTTTTTCCCAAACGATGAAAGCCCCACCTTGTTTCTGGATGTTTCAGACTGAAGCTGGCGTCACCATGAGAGCACCACCATCTCGTAGCTCCGTCGTGGCCATTCCGCAAGCAATCATGGCAGCCGCTCCCCACCGGAAGCCTGCGGGAGTCGACGGCCCCCAAGACTTTTGTACAATCTTCAAGGCTGAGGGGACGCTTTCGAGAATGGAACCCAAGCCCTGGCAGACAAGCGTCCGAGTTCCAAGGTGTCCCAGGGCCATTTTACTGGACCAGGCCCAAATCCGAAGAGCCGGCCGCCATTTTAAGAGTCCTGTGGCAGCCGCCTATCGCTGCACCGCAAGAGTGGGAGCAACTCAACTACATGGTGAGCGAGACGCTGTAGCCGTAAGAGCGGGCGGTAAACAGCTGAATGGCGGAAAATGCACAGTGTAGCAAAAGCGGGCGGAATGGCGACTAAAACGATAAAGGGGCGCCCCACTACAGCAGACGAGCCTCCGCCATGTGCTTCAAAACTGCATATGTATCTCATGATTTCAAGGTTGGGCAACCAGTACACAACAAGCAGTTACGAGTCCCATTTACACCGGCGCCATTTTGGGCGCGGCCGAGCAGGTCCAGGATCTAGTCAAACATAACAAATGAGGCTGACGTCTCTGAAGCAGTTGACGAACAGCAGGACATAGCAAATAAACATGAAGTCTCTAAAGCTGTTAACTCACTGCAGGACAAAACAAGTAAACCTGAAACCTCTGGAATAACTGTCGCTCAAAAGAACAACACACAAAACTCTGTAGAGCCTGAAGAAAGAAAAACAGAAGGGCACTGTAGTTTCAGACACACTTAACACTAATGACTAAACAAAGATATCGTCTGTTTATGAAGCAGTTATCATGTTCACAGAATTGACAAAGAAGTGTGCAGACACCAATGCTATTAAGAAACACAAGGAAATCCCTAACGCATCAGCATTCTCTTAAGAGGTTGACACAGATAACATCTTAAGGAACAAAGAAAGACAAAATATGGATGAGGAAGTTATCACTTTAGTTTTTTCATCAGCTAGCGACAGCAAGAAACATATTCTAATGGAGATTAGAGAGGCTACGGATGGATTATCAAAATTATCAAAAGAAATGGCTACTCCCCCCTTTAGCAGATTAGCTAAATGTTTGCGTAATTTAGGCATAAAAGTTATATTATTGTTGTTGTTGTTATCGTTATAGTTCTGGTTAATTTAAAAAAATGTTTAAATATATTTACAGTTTTTGTTGCGTTCGTTATATTTAAAAGTTAATAAAGTTATATTATTGTTGTTGTTATCGTTATAGTAATAGTTTTCTTTGTAGATGTTTTTCCATCACCCGCCCAGGATATCACCACTGTTCCCCATGTCATAAAACCTTAGGATGTTCAATAACTGAAACAGCTAATATGGGTTTACTTACAGGGGACATCTTTTGTTCTATTTTGTAAAGTAAAACTATTGTGAACGCAAGTATTATACATAGTAAGTGTTTAATATAGCATTTGTCAGTCATTGGTTAAGCAGCTAGGACCTGTTCACTCTTGACACCCCAGGTGCTGTGTATGTTGCAATATAGTGCTGCATCGAGAAAACGGACAACCCTATTGATGTTGATTTTTCATTATTGATTATTGTAAAGAAATGGCGACTCCCCCTTTAGCAGATTAGCTAAATGTTTGCGTAATTTAGGCATAAAAGTTATATTATTGTTGTTGTTGTTGTTATCGTTATAGTTCTGGTTAATTTCAAAAAATGTTTAAATATATTTACAGTTTTTGTTGCGTTCGTTATATTTAAAAGTTAATAAAGTTTTAAAATCTAACTTTGTTGGAGTGCAATATATTTTTAAAAAATCGGGTGAATGGGGCCTTGAATCGGGTTATTGTCATGTGTGGGCTTTGCAAGTGTACTGCTACAGGATCGGACATTTCAAACTCAAATGCACATTCTTTTTCTTACCTTTCCGAAGCATGGAGCGCAATAGCAGGCAGAGAAAGGGTGATGCACGTGTTGAACACTGCCTGGCCTGGCAAGTTGCTGGCAGTGTCCCCCCGCCCGCTCCTGAAAGAGGGCACACACACACCGCCGCCCCGAGTACTTCACAAATCTTTAAAAGACCATGCGCTTGTTCATGAGGCTTAAATGGTTTATCACCCCTTCTCGAACCCCTGCATCGACCCTCTGACGTTTCCTGGAAGAATTAGCACGTAACACAATACCAAGCCCTGTCAGCTGAAACCCCCGAGAAATCATGGGGCATATTATCAAGGGGGTTTTATTTCCGCTTTTTTGGCTTTAAAAGCCAAAAAAAAGAGATAAAATTATCTCCCTATTACCAAGCTTTCGGTAACACCAGTTAGTGACAGCTAAAAGGAGATAGCGACCATCTTGGGCCCCGCTTTGCATATCAGTGATATTTATCACTAATGACATGCAAAGTGGGCGTGCCAAGATTTTAGCGACTGGAAACAGTCCCTAACCATCGCTATCTCCTATTACCAACTTTTGGAGATATTCGCGCTAAGCGCGAATATCTCCAAAACCTAACACCTGCACTGAGCAGTTTTTAGCCATGTTATCCAATGGGAAGTGGATAACATGGCTAAGAGTATTTGCTGGATAATGCATGAATATCGCTGACTTTTCAGCGATATTCATGCATTGCGGCCGTTTTTTATCGCATTTGCGATAAACCTTGCTAATAGCAAGGTTTATGTGCGATAAAATTCGCCGATGTGCGGCGATAATTTTTGTCTCTAAACAAGTTAGAGACAAAAATTATCGCTAGTTGTTGGTAATATGCCCCCGGATTTTTCCTTGCAGGAATCGGGAGGCGAAAGACTAGCACTGAAATCAGTAGTCTCACGCCTGAATCGGGAGGGTTGGCATGTCTGGATACTCCACAGCTGGGGCCATAAACTACATCCGCAGGGCTAGGTGATAGCCTAGGTCCGGCCTGGACAATCGAACACAGAGGAAGAGGAGTGTCAGAGGGTGCGGTAGTGAATAGGGTGAAAGGGAGGTGTCGGGCGGGCACAGGGTGTGATTCTCAGAGAAGAGCAGCGCAGATGGGGGGAAGTATATGGCCCATGCATGAGAGAGAGAGCGGGGGTGACCAGTGCGTGGGGGAGATGCTTGCGAGGGTGGGGAGCCATGCTGAGGATCGGCGGCGTGCAGAGAGTGGGCCTGGTCAGGGCATCTAATATGGCTGCCGTGCACGACAAAATTGTGGCATTGGACAAAAAGGCAAGATGGCGCAGACAATGTTTATCAATAAGGATTTATTTATAACAAAATATTTTCTCGCAGTGACAAAATGGTGGTCAACACTTCCTGATTTCCATCGAATCGAACGTTAACAGACGTCACGCAGCAAAAAAAAAAAAAAAGCTCACGCACAGAGCAGTTTTTAGCCATGTTATCCAATGGAAGGTGGATAACATGGCTAAGAGCATTTGCTGGATAATGCATGAATATCGCTGACTTTTCAGCGATATTCATGCATTGCGGCCGTTTTTTATCGCATTTGCGATAAACCTTGCTAATAGCAAGGTTTATGTGCGATAAAATTCGCCGATGTGCGGCGATAATTTTTGTCTCTAAACAAGTTAGAGACAAAAATTATCGCTAGTTGTTGGTAATATGCCCCCGGATTTTTCCTTGCAGGAATCGGGAGACGAAAGACTAGCACTGAAATCAGTAGTCTCACGCCTGAATCGGGAGGGTTGGCATGTCTGGATACTCTACAGCTGGGGCCATAAACTACATCCGCAGGGCTAGGTGATAGCCTGGGTCCGGCCTGGACAATCGGACACAGAGGAAGAGGAGTGTCAGAGGGTGCGGTAGTGAATAGGGTGAAAGGGAGGTGTCGGGCGGGCACAGGGTGTGATTCTCAGGGAAGAGCAGCGGAGATTGGGGGAAGTATATGGCCGATGCACGAGAGAGAGAGCGGGGGTGACCAGTGCGTGGGGGAGATGCTTGCGAGGGTGGGGAGCTGTGCTGAGAATCGACGGCGTGCAGAGAGTGGGCCTGGTCAAGGCATCTAAAATGGCTGCCGTGCACGACAAAATTGTGGCATTGTAAAAAAGGCAAGATGGCGCAGACAATGTTTATCAATAAGGATTCATTTATAACAAAATATTTTATCGCAGTGACAAATTGGCGGTCAACACTTCCTGATTTTCATCGAATCGAACGTTAACAGACGTCACGCAGCAAAAAAAAAAAAAAAGCTCACGCACAGCCGCTGGAAGAGATGTATCAACATAAATGAGCCTCCTCAGCCACCCTCAGAAAACATAAGGGGATTAAGATACGTCTACCGCACCCCCTTATACCTAGTAATTTAATTAAAACGAACCACAAAATGGCGAATTCCCGTTTCGCTACCAGTTTGCGGCCCAGTTCGCGGCCCGTGAAGAGCTTCTACCGTGAAAAATCATTTTTTTTTTATTTTCCCCACGGGACACTTTAATAACCCCAACAACATTCCTAGGGGGTCAAGAGGGGTGTACCTTGCCCCCTTTCAATAAATTCCCCCTTCGTTTTTCACCTCTTCTTCTCTCTTGATCCTACCGAGAGATAAGATGGCAGCCGCTCCGGACTGTTTAGAATGTTGACAGACACCGGAGAGCCAATCAGCTTTCTGCGCGCAAAGTTCCGTTTCGCGAAAAGTAAGCGGACCGGAGCGCTGTTACAGATATATATCTTGTTTTGAACGTTAATTTCTCAAAAACTACTAGAGCACATATATTGAGACCTAGCAAAGGCACATCGGGCTAACAGTCCCTACAATTTTGCCAAGTTTCGTGCAAATCCATTCAGCCGTTCGAGCTAAAAGTGAGTCCAACCGCCCTATGGAAATTAACATGGGAAAAACGCGTTTTGGGACCCCCCTTTTTTCTCGGCCCCCCCTTGACGAAACCCCCCCAAATTTTCAGGGGCTGCTCAGAAACAAAATGTGCCATTTTCCTGACAATTTCAGCCGATTCCGTCCACAAACGCCAAAGTTATTAGACATAGAATTTTCAAAAATCCCATAGGGAATTAATCCTAACTATATATACCTACTGGCGATAGCCAGTAGGTAATATATATATATATATATATATATATATATATATATATATATATATATATATATATATATATATATATATATATATATATATATATATTCACTGAAAAAACCATAGGTTATAGACCATATATAGTTAGGGATTAGCCTTTTCAAAACCTTATTAATATATATATATATATATATATATATATATATATATATATATATATATATATATATATATATATATATATATATATATATATTCACTGAAAAAACCATAGGTTATAGACCATATATAGTTAGGAATTAGCATTTACAAAACCATATTTTACTCACACAAAACCATTGAAATTTCATATATAGTTAGTTGCCCTAACTATATATCACGCACCCGCAATCCACTGCTGATGATGTCACATATTACATCATTCATGACATGGTCAGTAACATCACTGATGACATCACTGATGATATCTCAAATGACATCACTGATGACATCACTGAAGACATCTCATTTGACATTACTGATCACATCACTGATGACATCATTCATGTGATAATATGATGAACCTCTTCAGACTCTAATATAACCTTAGATACACTCAGTGTAAACAGACGCTCACAGACTGTCACTCATCCATGGAGTTATTCACACGCCTAGTCAATCTTGCAAAGAATCAATCACACCTCCATTTCCTCAACTATACAGTTATACACACCTTACTTATTCAAACATATACTAACACATATTTACTCTCTTATACAATCCCTGATACAAGTTCACAATGATCCATACAGCCACTCACACATTCACTGGCTCTTATGCACAGTTATTTATATATGTCAACTCTCACATGTACTGTGTTTTACATATGTACTTACTTTGACATGTAGCACTGAGATATCCATTCACTCACCAATACACTCATGCACACAGTCAACCGCCCATACAGCTGTTTCCACATGCACTTTTGAACCCATACATCTAGTGAATCAACTGCTCACACATCTATGCACAGAGTCATACTCCTCCCAGCCACCCACACACACATCCAGTCTCCCATACAAATACTTGGGCAACCAACCAATAACCCATATAGTTACTCAAATAGCTCCTGATCAACACATGCAGCAGTTTACAGAACAACAGACATAATGATGTACAAATTAAGACAGTTTAGTCACTAACTCATGCCCTCAGTGAGACATATTCAATCACTCACTCATACAGTCAGTCATGCACATACTAAATCCTTCATCCAGACACTTATACATCCACTCATTCTTCAATATGTAAGACATATTTTAACTTTACAGAAACACACAGTCACTGGATGTTGTCATCAGTGATGTCATCAGTGATGTCATTTGAGATGTCATCAGTGATGTCATCAGTGATGTCACTGACCATGTCATGAATTATTTAATATGTGACATCATCAGCAGTGGATTGCGGGTGTGTGATATATAGTTAGGGCAACTAACTATATATGAAATTTCAATAGTTTTGTGTGAGTAAAATATGGTTTTGTCAATGCTAATTCCTAACTATATATGGTCTATAACCTATGGTTTTTTCAGTGAATTTCAATGGTTTTTTAAAAGCTAATATCTGTAGCTGTAAAATGTCTTTTTCTTTATATCCCAAATTATATTTGATATGTTTATAATTAATTTTTAAAAAAAATATTTTTTGGGTTCGCTCCTGGTTCGCGAACCGGGAAGCTTTCCGTTAGCTCAATTTGATGCCGCGACCCGGTCCGCTAACCGGTAAACGTTCCGTTTGCGCAACTACCGCATCAGAAATCAACATCGTGACGCGTCGCGGAAACGCGACATATCACGTTGTCGCGTAATGCGTCTTATGACGCGCCGCGTTTGCGCTCCCGGAAGTGCTCCGGGGCGCGGCGCGCACCGCGTAACGTGAGCGGAAAAGGTCATGTGACTTGTTTATAAAAGTTTTCATTGGTTCATTTCACTTTTGGTTTCCTAATGATGTAACACTAGGTCATGTGACCTAAAATAACACTTTTCATTGGTTTAGAACTATTTTTTTTCCCAAATGATGAAAGCCCCCACCTTTTTTCTCACTCTGACTTTCAACTTTGAGAAAGGAAGACCTGATCATTTGCTCTGATTAAAAAATGGCTTCAATAGTAGCTTCAGCTGGTGCACCCCCACCACCACCACCACCATCTCCTCATAGGAAGAGAGGACCACCTGCACAGTTTCTTGGAAACCCTGAGGAGGAAGAGGATCCAGAAGAGGGAGAGGAAGAAGAGGCACCACGATTTGTCAAAGAGTTACCCCGGGTATCTCATCACAAAAACAGTTTTATCTGGCAATTTTTTTCCATTCCACCAGGAGAGAAAAATGTCAATGCACGCTATGCTACGTGCCTTATATGCCAAGATAAATTATCCAGGGGCACTGATAAAAAGTACAGCTATGGAAACTACACGATGCACCGACATATGCAGAGGTGGCATCCATTAAATTATAGTCGGGCAGAGATGCGTGAACTACAAGAGAACCCCCCAACTTCGGTGGCCAGAACATCTACTGATATTTCTCTCACAGTTGCAGAGGCAAGCGAAACAGTGCCAAATATTCAAAAAAATGTTGTCCATATGAAGCTTACTTGCTTATATTGTGGCACTTTAATTTCATGCGCAAATATGAGTGTGAAATTAATTAATTTAGCATTTGAGAATCACCGATGCTCTAAACGCCCCAAGTTTTAATTTTTTTTTTTGCTCCTGTTGAGCCCTTTTCAATGCCTCTTTTTGTTCTTTCCCTTTGAAAAAAAACAAAAAAAACAAAAAAGTGTTCAAAAAATACAAAAAAAACAAATAATGTTCAAAAAAATATATATATAAAACAACAAAAACATTAAAAAAAAAGTTATTTTCAGAACTACCTCCCCTTTTTACAAAAATTGCTAGAAAGTGTAACACTCTGGCAAGCTGTTTTTTTTTTAGTTCACTTTCCGGTTCGCTCGCCGGTTCGCAAACCGGGAGCTAACCCCAATTTTTAAAAAAAATAAATAAAGGAGTAAGTACAAGGGAAGAAAACAGAGAGTAATGTTAAAAGAAAGACAGCTATAGGGACTAAACCAGAAATGGTGTTTAATAGATTTATTTACCTAAGAAAAGAAGGAAGAGGATATAATTGTGGAAAACAAAATACATAAGGAAGTGAAAGAATCAAGCATTGAAAATGCAATAGGTTTCACAATAGAAGAGTTTATTCTTTTGGTTTTGCAAGTGGATGAGTGGCGTTGTGTGGATGAGAGGCATTGCATGGATAATTGGCGTTGTGTGGATTATTGGTGTTGCGTGGATGGTGGTATTGCGTGGATTAGTGGCATTGCATGGATGAATTGCGTGTGTGAATGGCGTAGTGTGTGTGAGTGACGTTGTGTGTGTGAGTGGCGTTGTGTGTGTGAGTGGCGTTGCATGTGTGAATGGCGTTGCGTGTGTGAGTGACGTTACTGTGAGGGGGGGAGGAGAAATGCACACGGCAGACAGGGGAGGGGACGGAGCAGGGACAGTAGAATGAGAAGGTAAAGCAGCCGGGGCGTTTATAGTGAAGCTAAACTTCACTTCAAAGGTGTGGGAGGAGTACGCCTGAGGAAACAGACGGCGATTTGGTAATGTGCACACGCATTTTAGGTCAATGCACTTGTGTATTGAACCAAAACCCACGGGCACAGCTCCAAATTTGCACATTTAAATAATCTTTGTTTAAAGCTCTATAGTCTGAAGCCCTATAGTAAGTGAATGTGATTGAAATGTAACGAAAAGAGTAGAAAACATTTACCTTATAATTCTTGTTAACTTTTTCAATTCTTTTTTCATACTTTCAATCTGTGAAAGAGAGAACAAACATTTCAAAAATATTAAAACATATATTTAAAAATTAGAAAAGACAAGGGAAAAGGTTCAAGAACAAACAGTTTTTCAACAACTTTGACATTTACAGAAGCCTCTGCTTCTCTAAGTTCTCTACACAGTCCTAAAGATATATATTTTAAACAAACAGTATCTTGATGCTGATGAAGTGAGGCCTATTTTGGAACATGGTGCATCTTTTGCACTGCTGATGTCTCACAATAGTGATGCAATGGCAGCGCAAAAGAGATGTAAACCATCATAAAATTGTCTCTAACATTTTAAATGATTGTTTCAGGATGCAAATAAGATGTGTCCTTTCCAGAGGTTTGTTTGAGGTGAGGCCTATTCAGGTTTAAAAAAAAACAGTACCCAGAAGTGCAGCACTGTAAGCATTAACTTTGACACTTACAGAAGCCTCAGTTTCTCCATATCTACCTCACATTTCTAAATGTATATCATAAGTACAAAAAGTAGAGAATTAATTATACATGTTAAATGGTTTATTTTTGCTGTTCTCAGAATGTATCAAATTTCACTAAAACAGTGACTTGAAGGTATTCATTATGTAACAGCGGGGGAAAAAAAACACAATCAAAATGATTGTGTTTAAAAAACCCATACAACATAAGAAATCTGAATTCAAAACTCCTTAAAATTAACTTACTTTCCATGACGTCGAAGGATGTCCTATGAATAGCTTACACTCCTTTGTGCTATTAATATTTTCAGCCCGCCACTTTCTGAAAGAAAACCTCCATCGTTTTGAAAAATATGTTACATACGATAAAAGACTTCTCACATTCTACCACGTTTCCACATGGCCAAATCATGTTAGAGCGATTTACAACTCTTGGAATTGTTGTAAGCAAATCCCGTCATTTTCTATTTTCGCAACTTTCAGAAAGAAAACGTTTAAGATTACTTTCACAATCCTGGACTACTAATATCTTACTCTTCTTGCTCACTCATGTTCTACTTTTCCTATCACACTGATACTGCTTACTATGAAGCAGACTTACTTGCATCAGGTTTATATAGTTGGATTTTTAAAATGGCATTATAATCAAAATTTTGGACCAATAATCTAGACAGCATTACAGACTTACATTCCCTCTACTCCATGAACCTCTTGAAATTCCTCAGAGCACATCCCTAGATTCTTTCCCTAAAATTTTGGTTTTAAAAACACCAGGTAAGAATTTTTAAGGTCATACGGCAATTTTTTTTGAAAGTTATAACAGAATCGTTGCAGAATGACCAGCCGTTTCTAGACTTTAAATAAGCTGTGTAATGTCCTGATGTTGTTGAAGGACCGTCATGATAGATTATTGCTACAGTTACAAAAGTCCTTCCTGATATTGACAACTGCGAAGCAACAATTTTTTTTATTAAAGTTGTCAATTTTGTTCCATCAGGCCTACATCGTTGGAACATTAAAGTGACATACTGGCCATATCTTCGTATAAATAATGTTGACATCATTTCAGATTTACATTGGCTACACTCCATGTCGTGATCAGCTGCTTTTACTAGCCTATTAAAGGACACTGATATACTGTCTGGCAAAGTTAAATATATAAATCTTTCTGAGTCTACACTAGATGTACTTGATACCCTACAGTTCTTGCAGTCATGCTGCCATTGATAAGAAAGCCCAAACAGGTGATCTACATCTACACCCTCATCTTGCAATACATCAAGCATATACATTAAAAACTCCTGACAATCCTGCTGAATATTTTCAGAGAAGTCTGTTTGACCTGAACATTCGTCTAACAGATAACGAACTTCAGACACACTTTCTACTTTTGTTCGATCAGTGCTACATTTCTCTAACACAGAATTCAACAAACAGCATAAACTTTGTTCCGAATTGAACACAATCTGTTCTATTAAAGTCTCTAGTGAAAAGAGAACATTAACCACTACATTTGCATAGCAGTTGACACCAGAACTGTTTTCAAATTGAAAACCGACAACATCTTCAACAGAATCCGTTTTCTTTCTGCTTACAATTTTCGGTTCATCGACTTTTGGGCTTTTTGCTACAACCTCCCTACTATTACTGATATTTCTTCGTTTCCGGCCTACCACACGTTTCTCAAACAAAGGATATTGAGGCAAATGTGGCGCATGCTCTCTTCTTAACCTATTGTATTCCTTAACACAATCTAGATCCGCACAAATGTTTGTGACATCACAGTCAATCAAGTACAATCCCGATAAAGTTCTAACTCGTGACAATGCCACATATGCCATACCCTCCTTGAACACAGAACTGCCAATATTCACCAATGCACTATCTACACTTAAACCTTGCGATTTATGGATTGTCACCGCATATGCCAAGCAAACAGGAAACTGCTTACGGCGAACATATAAGTCTTTAACAAGCAAAAACCTAGCAGAACAACGACCAATTAGCTGTACTTCCTCAATGCCATCAAATTTAATTTTTAAAAATTCAATTCCATCTCTACTTCTGTATTTCTCAAAATCAACAACATTACCCATTGATCCATTTACCAGACCTCTTTCAACATGTAAATTCCTTCTCAAAATGATTCGGCAATTTAAACACACATTCAAAGTCTTTTCAAAACCCGCTGTTTTAGATATTGTCTTCTCTAATGCATCCAATTTTGATTTCAAATTCTCAGACAAAATAATTGTTGATCCCATATGCTCTATTCTGTCAATAGCTTCCAGTTTCACAATCTCTTGCTTTTCTAAATGCAACATTTTGTTGTTGAAGATGGCACATTCTGCAAGAGTTGGCATCAAACATATTCCGGATTTCTTCTCAGTAATTTTCTGAAAAAATTTCTCAGGCACAACGTCTTGTTCTGGATATAAATTTGACAGTAAACGTGCATTTAAAGCTTCTTCCCATGCTCAGTCACTTTTCCAATTCTAATATCTTGTAGAATATTCTTGTAATCTTCATCCTTTGCCTGACGCATATTTTCATGCGGTTCAGCATAATTGAAGTTTAACCATATATTGACGTTGCCAATGCTCCCTAGGCACTTCCTGGTATCTTCATGCGTGAGTATTTTGAACACAGGTTGTCCTTTTACTGGTGTCAGCTGCAGAAGATCTCCCATCAAACAATGATGTGTTTGCCACCAAATAACACATCATACTCAGTTTTAAGAACTTCTTGCATTCTCAAATGCACAAAGGCAAGCATGACATTGGAAACCATGCTTACTTCGTCAATGATAAGAAGTTTCATTTTCCTCAAGACTCTTGAAACTTCACAACAAGCATCCCCAGATAACTTGTGGTATTGTAATTTGTTGTCATGCTCCACTGGCAGCATCAGTAGACGATGCAAAGTAATACCTTTAATGTTATGTGCTGCCAGTCCAGTTGGAGCGGTAACAACACAAGACAGCGATGACTCAGTCCTTTCCTGCAAATAACAAGAAATTGCTTTAATGAGGAAACTTTTTCCAGTTCTCGCTTCTCCACTCACGTACAGTCGGACAGGCTTCAACGACGTACATGAGCACTCTTTCTTCTCATGACTTAATCCATGATCAATTTGCTTGGTAACTTCGTCTTCTAAGTTAACCGCATCCTCCTGAGCATGTGCCATGGCTCTTTCCACTTCATTCATAGAAAAACCTTCACGTGGCTTTGGAACAAATCTCGCATTAAAGATTCGTCAATATATAAATATTTAGGCGTGAAAATTGACAACGGCGGCCGATTCACTGCACAAAGGTCTTGCATCAAAGGCAAAGGGATAGCTCTGGCAATTGCTTTAAAAACCTTGAATAACAAGCTATCTGGTCCATCATTAACACCACTGGTACAAGCTACCCGAGCAAAACTTCTGCCAACAATCACTTATGGAAGTGAGGTTTTACGAGGCAGAGATGCAATAATACTTGACAATATAATCACAGCCGCATATAGAATCATCTTTAGTCTTCCTAAGTGGACCTCCCCATCACAGATTAGGCTGGAGTTTGGCATTCAACAACAGCTCCTGGGACGCCAGGGGGCCTACATCTGTGTATGGGACAAAGTGAGGAAATCTGCACAGGGAACCTTGAACGATCATCCATGGAGGGAAATAGAGCAGACTTCGACCTCGCCTGCAGCCAAATATCTTGCAAAAAGTCTTGTAAACACCGGGCTGGAACAGCTCTGGGCATCCTCCTTAGACCATAAAACCTTCAACAAACTGGTTAAGAAATCTATCAAACACCAGTCGTGGGTACAAGACAAAACAGTTTTTGCAAAAAGAACGCATGCTTGGATGATTTTGAATTCTTACTCGGCAAAAGCTCCTCAGAACATATTGGGCTTAGGCTATGCAAAAAAGACAAAAATGAGCTTCTTAAAATACAGATTTGGGCTGCTGCCCTGCATCCAGCATTTCCCGCACTGGTTAAAAAAGAAAGCAGGTTTGTCATGCCGGCTATGCGGTCATAGAGAAGAAGACATGATTCACTTACTATGCTCTTGCGAGAAATTGCTGGATGAGAGGAAATCCCTTTTAAAACAACACTTTATTCGGTTTGGGATACGTACACGAAGGAGCGCAGTACTAACATGCTTTTCATCTCAGGACCCTCAATTGAGCTGCAGCCTGGTAAAAATTTTGAATGGCTGATATGATTTTAAAATTACTAAGAAAAGAACATAAATGTTCATACAATGATGGTTTTAAACATATGTGATTTTACATTGTGCTTCAATTTTTATGTTTTGTATTGCATTGCATTGGTTTTAATTAACTGTGCAAATAAATTACTTATTATTATTATTATTACTTCATTCATAGCAGTGGCAGCTTCATTTTCGATAATAGGTCCTCCTAGTGGATCCTGACTCAATGAAACAGAACTCTGACTGTCCTGAGAACTGTCTCTGGCAATCTCGGCTGCAATCGTTGCTTCCTGCTCAATTTCCAAAGTCAACATTTCTTGATATTTGGGAAAAGCAGGACATTCTATGGTCTCCTTGGCGGCAGTGAAAGAGTCTTCGTAACAGAGGAAATCTCCAAGCAGTTCCTCTTCTGCACGCCAAGGCTTGAAAAGTTGCAAAAGTGCTAAATAGAAAAACTCCTTTTTTTCTGGAGATTCGCCACTCAATTTTCGATGGTTTACTAATTGGCATTTTCTTTGCTTGACCAGACATCCCTCACTTCCAATTACAGCATACACTCCTTTCTCAATATCTTCTTTGATGTTCCTCTTGAATATGTAATTTTGTAGAACCTCATACAAACAAACATTCTCAATGTGACTGCTTCGATTTGGATAATATGTATCCAACATGTTGGTCTTCAAAATGTCGGTACTGTTTGGCTCCTTTTCTGCCAAATACTCAATTTCCCGCACAGGTTTCAGAACTCGATTACGCGTTGCAGCAAGACCAAGACTCGCCCAAACGATACTCCTGGATTTGGCATAAAGACTTGCTGAAGACAACCGGTCAGAACATTCGTAAGCTCCAATTTCTCGATGCGACAACATCTTCAGACTGAAACTGTACAACTTCTTACTGAGGCTCTTTTCATGGGAAATGTCCTCCCACATATCCTTCAATTCTGTCTTTTCTTTTTTGGTGATGTAAGATGTCACATACCGAGCCACAGCCATACAGTTGTCAGCCACGAACTATATATCCATGTTAGCATTCCACATGGACAAAATCACTGGGTTGTAGTCATTGATGTACTTGGACTCTTCGTTCCTTTTCAAATTGTATGTATTTTTGGGTGATTTCCTCGCCACATTATGTCGCAGAGAAGACATCAAACTGTTCACTCTTCCTTTAGAAATCACCGGTCGTGGAAAATTGAAACGACATTTGGTGTAGAACTTGTCCTTGTTTCTGAATTTACGACGACAGTACTTTCCACAACGATGGCTTTGGAAACGTAGAACTCTTTCTCTTAGGCTTTTCTTCTCCGTTGCGTTTGGAACAGCACACGTAGAATACTGTTCTATGAAACTCATCACTAAGTCATCCGGATCTGTTCCAAATTTAGGTGCATCCTTGATCCACAGCAGTATATGTATATCAGGAGCACCTCTTGCTTGGTACTCCTTTCTCCAGAAGAAATCCAACACCTCTCCAAGAGGTGGATTCTTCTTATTCATGATGAAAGACATCATAGCTTCAAATCTATGATTGAAGTACCTGCATACATTCACTGGATCCAAAGAACACAGTTCTCCGGGTGTCTTGAATTCAATGTTTTCAATGTTTCCATTTGCCTCTCGTAGAAATTCAAGTAAGTCTTCCCAGCCATACTCGGCACAGCTCAGAGTGAGGAACCATGTCGGAGTTCCTAAGTTCCTCCGCATACATTTTAAATCACCATGACGACGGTACCAGTACTCATTAGTACCACGCTGACACGCCATGAGATTAATTAGGTGAGAATCCAAAATACTGTCTTGGCTTTGACTTTATGCATAAAGTCACTTGCCGAGATGTTTCGCATCTGTATACCACTTTTCAAGATGTGGTTCACTGCATATGACAGTCCAGACAGATCGCTTTCAAACAGGAGATGAAACAAATAGGGAATGCATTGACGAAACCTAGGATCTTCTGCATACAAGCGTAAAGTCCGGTATTCCGAAGCAGGAATTTGATGAGGTCGCTCATCATATCTTCCTCCTTGACCTGTTGGAAATAGCTGTGGGAAACACCGAGCTTCCAAACTTTCCTCCCAAACACTGATTGGACTCTCTTTGGCTTGTTTCATTTGAAACAACTCAATAGCATTCCCCATGACTTCCTTGGAATGCAAAGGATGAACACTATAATGTTCATATATTTCTTCACTTTTAGAGGCTTCTACTTTCTCAATTTGGCCAGCACACAAATCGCTATGGTCTTCATCACTTACTTCCTCTTCTGCAACATATACATTCTTATAGTACTTATTATATTTTTTCAAATACAATGTTGCCTTTTTGACTTTCCTAACATCCACTAAATCTTGCCATATTTTCTTATTCTTTGTCGGAACCCCATTAACTAAGATAACCAGAGGTTCCTCTTCCACTTTTTCTACTCCAATTGTGTTAATGTTTTTGTTCAAATCTAGAGGCAAATAAACAACTCTTCCCTTTAATCCTCTCTGTAAATCTGATGGAGGCAACTTCCCTGTCTTTGGCTCCATTCTTACAATTGCCTGAAAGGGATGGATACTTTGAATCAAAATAGATTCATAAGTATTTAAATCCTTCAATTCAGAAGGAATCTCAACCAATTCCAGATTATTATGAACCGCCCTAGCAGGCATCTGGTTTTGGTTTAATTTGTTACAACAATAAGTACACACACGTTGATCCGATCCCAAATCAAAACAATTTTCTACCATCAAGTATGTTGCGAAATCCTTCCATTCACTATTATTTTCCCTTTCACTTTTTGCATATAAATCCACTAACTTAATCTGATTCTTATAATAAGTGCGTCGACAACACACACAAGTGAAATTAGGCCTCTCACTTGATTTCACCTGAAACGTGGCAATTTCTTTCTGAAAATTATCTGTACTGGAAACCTGTACATTATCTTCAGCATTACCCTCTACTTCTGGGTCAATTTGAACATTCTCATCTTTACTTCCAAAGTAACAAAACTCAATTTCTTCACAAATATTCTTGACATCTATTTCAGAACCATGCAAAAGTGCAGCACATAATTGTTTAAGCATAATTGCTGGACTCTTAGCATAATACAACATTCTGACTAATTTCCTCACTTTATTATGATGCACTGCTAGCACCCTGAAATGATGAAAAACACTCTGGCATACTCTCCTGGAAAGACAAGCCAGTGAACGACCACGCAAACCTGTCACTTCTCTCACTCTGCAAGGATCTAATTCTTGCAACAACTTCATTTTCTGCTTCAAACTTTTCTTATTAAATGTCCGTACAAAATCACAAAGCAAATTGATGGAATCCTGTTGCACACTGCAAATAGAACTACACTTCCAAATGTACACAGGACCTTTATGACGTCTTTCTAAAACCTCATTTCCTAACACCTCTTCTATCTCTGTTATCACAAGTTTTTCTTTTTCAACTGGACAACCATCCTTCACTTCATAAGCTCGACCACTGGTGTCAACTGCAAACTCCAAATCATTATCCTGAAAATAACTCTCCTCATTAAAAAATGCCTCACAACTTGAACTATGCATCCATTCTCCGGAAAAAACTTCACAAAAATTACTTCGATTAACTACTCTCTTCCATCTACTATTTGATTTGAAATCAGAAATTACCTTGTTTAGTTTCCTAATTCTATTGATTACCAAAATAAATAACTTTCGCTTAATTTCGAAAGCATGATCAATAATTTTCTCTACATTTTTCTTTTTCTTATAAAATGCCACTTTCTGTTGGCCTTTCTTAATATTTTTTAATAAATTAACTATTATCCTGTTGCGGAATATTCGTTTTCGAATGTCCCTAAACTGTTGTTTCCTTCTACTATCATGCACAGAGTTATCTCTTGCTCTAGCAGTACATTTTTGATTGGTCTTTCCTTTCCATTTAAATTGCTTCTCTTTTTCTGGACTGAAACATTTTCTGTAGAAATACTTTTTTTACTACAAATATTTCTTATGAATGATTTCGTGGTCTTACCCGGAGCTTTCTTGGTGAATTGACAAGTTTTTTTGGGAGAGGACTGCTGCAGTAATAGCTGAACTTGCTGTCTTTGACGTTTTCTAGCCTTTCTAATTCGATTCTTAGTTGGCATTTTCAAATTTTTAAATGATCTGCAGTTGAATCTGTGATAAAATATAATAAAAAATGTTATTAACCACTATTACCAAACAGTAAATGAATAACAGTCATCAAAAACTTTACACCCTACTTATTATTTAACATAGCAAATCTTTTGCACCACCACTGCGTCACAAAAGTGACGCACAGTGGTACAAAACAGGCATACACCTATCATAAATCTCTCCCTAACATTTTAAATGATTGATTCAGGATGACGATAAGGTGTGGCCTATCCAGAGGTTTGTTTGAGGTGAGGCCTACTCACGGTTGCAGATGAGTTTTTCGCTTGTTGAAGAATACAAAGGAGATAATACATGTGAAGGCCTACCAATGAAGTAAGTCATGTCCACTTCACTCTTAAACAAAGGGCAGACCTCTTTTGAATCTGTGGTCAGACCTAAACTTCATCTGCACAATGTCATTCATAAACTTAGGAAACACTAGTAATGTAATCGAAAAATGTGGAGTTTTTTTCCTTTTTTCAGAATTACATCACCTGTGTTTCCTCATTGACCTAAAATGTCCTTAAGACACATGAAAGCGTTTTTTGATTGCCCTTGCACCATTTTTGGGTCATTTTTAAAATGGCTATGTAACTCCCATAATCAAAATCTAAATTTGCCAAGCACAGGTGGGAGCGTATTTACAAGAAACTTGCCCCATGGAGAAAGCTCTTCAATTAAAATGGGAAAAATAACATCATAGACACTCAAATGCCTTATAAATATGCTCCAAACAACCTATGAAGCTCTAGCAGTACATATCCAGAAATGTAATTGATTTAAAAAAACGTTTTTAAACACAACATATAAATCAATTGTATACCTACATTCAAGAGGAAATGACTGAAAATGTCCTTAAGACACATGAAACCGTTTTTTTGATTGCCCTTGCACCATTTTGGGGTCATTTTTAACATGGCTATGTAACTCCCATAATCAAAAACTAAATTTGCCAAGCACAGGTGGGAGCATATTTACAAGAAACTTGCCCCATGGAGAAAGCTCTTCAATTAAAATGGGAAAAATAACATCATAGACACTCAAATGCCTTATAAATATGGCCCAAACAACCTATGAAGCTCTACCAGTACATATCCAGAAATGTAATTGTTTTCAAAAATCGTTTTTAAACACAACATATCTGTTTCAGCTTACATGAGAGACCATGGAATGGGCTCCATGTACAACAATAACTTGCGTTACTGCATGCAAGATTTCTACACAGAATATGAAATTACAATTTCTCAAAGAAACAAAATCTATTTGTATATCACTTGAGACAAAGCAACATTTTAAAAACACAGCTTTCTTCATCATTTTCTCCTTAAATCATACTATTCTCTTTCTAAATTAAATACATCTTTTCTCACCTTAGCAAATACTTTTTGAGTTTCAAAACAGTCTCAGAAATACACCAAATTCTCTTCAGCAGAACAATGAGGATGCACTCCAGAGGCTGCAGCTATAGAAAGCACAGAAATGCTGATATTCATTACACATATCTCTCATATTAGCCAATCATAACTCTTCCCTCACTTTTTTCAAATCAAAACCCTTCCCCCCTCTGCCCTCTCTGCCTTTTTTGCTAAGCAACCACCTCCTGTAAGACCTCTCATGTTTGCAAGTTCACACAACAATGTTTCAATTGAACTCTGAACTCTCAGTGCACCTGCGTATCCAGTGCAATCTTTCATTAAATGTTTTTTCCTTGACCATTCAAATTACATCTTTCAAAGAACACATCCATGCACCCTAACTTTCTGTTTTCAGAAATGGAAATGCACCAATCACTGCTAATGAATCATTAGCACTGGAAATCCACAGTTTTTTTTCTTTACAAACTCCTACTGTTTCAACTGCCCTTTCATTACCACACTTCATCTGACTGCAGACAACCTTCTCTCACCATGTTTTATGTCTGGATTGTTGGACATAGTTACATCTACTGGGCTCAAAGATATGCTGAGAACAGAAATTTACATAACCTCAATTTACAAGATGTGGAAATTAAGTGGTTGGGCCAAAGAGGATTAAAATGTCACCAATTGATACCATTGGTGAAAACCTTTATGCATTTGCCAAAACCTGACCTGTTAATTGTGCACTGTGGAGGTAATGATTTGGGCACTTTGACTGGGGTAGGTCTGGAAATGCTTTTAAAGGACACCTTTCAGCAATTAATGGCACTTTTTCCTCAAACTGCCTTGGTATATTCAAATATATGCCAAAGACAGAAATGGAGGTGGTCCAACCAATTTTGTCTACAAATTGAGAAGTCGAGGAAGCATGTAAACAAATCTGTTTCAGCTTACATGAGAGACCATGGAATGGGCTCCATGTACAACAATAATTTGCGTTACTGCATGCAAGATATCTACAGAGGAGATGGAGTTCACTTCTCAGATGAGGGCAACAGAATTTTCATTTTGAATTTAAGACTGTGCATTGGTACCTACTTATAAGTACCTAAATGTACCATAAACTCAAAAGCTCTTCTCAGAGCTACCCTACATCTGATCACTCACAATTATTATTTTACTCTAACTTTTTTTCTCTAATTTTCAACAAACTACGCTCCCCGGAGCGCTACCCGGTACGCGAACCGGAAGCTAACCGCGCAAAATTTCTAAAAAAAAATGTTTTTTCCCGCACATATGGGCCTCCTCAGCCACCCTCAGAAAACCTAGGGGGTCAAGATACGTCTACCATGCCCCCTTCTACCCATTCTGAACATTATTTGCCCTCCATCTTGTATCTTGATTCGACCGAAACACAAAATGGTGGACTCCCGTAACGCTGCTGGTTCGCGAACTGGACCGCTTCCCGGGAAGCGGTCCAAAAAAAAAGGTGGGAAGGTAATTTACAGAAAAACGACTGGAGACACTCTCACCAAATATAGATTCGCTCATACTACATAACAATCCCTTTCATTTTCACAAATTTGATTGAAATTCCATTTAGCCATTAAGCCTGTAGACCTCTCTAAATACCGTGAGGTAAATTACTTCACAAAAGACATCTGAAGTGTTGGAATTGACAACCAATGAAAATGTTACTATCATTTTCTACTTTTATTACCTGACATTTGATTGGTTATATACCTGAATATATATAAAGGAAGAGAAGGAAACACAGCCATTTTGACTGCTACTTCTTGTTGTACATTTCAATTGAATTATCACTAAACACTTCAACTTGTTTGTAAAGGTAAGTTGTTATTTTTAAAACTGAAGTATATTGTGCACTATAAATTAATATGGTAAACTTTTTCTGATAGTTATATACTATCCCTCTGTAGTAGTTATAGATTTAGACTTCTCTGTTATAGTTATGGATGGAGTTAGGCTTCTCTTGTATAATTATGAATTTACTTACGTTAAATCACATACACTTTTTTATATTCCTACTTCCACTCTGATACTATACACTGCCAAAAGATAAATTCACTGATAAAAACTGCCTATCTAAAATTAATCCCAACAGTGCCCTATCTCTACTAATATATATTTTTTTATCCAAATTTCAGGCAAAATGGAAGGCGAACAGAAAGTTGAATTTCAAATTGTCCTGCAAGAGAGCAGCCAAGAAATCATTGATCCAAATGATATTGAATTTATGAATGAAACTTGGGACCAAGAACTACTGCAATGTGTGCAAGCAGTAGATGACCTCCTTAAAAATGAGGACATTTTACACCCTCAGAGACTACAAACTATGTTCAATGAAAATAATGACATTTCTGACAGTGAAATGTTAGAAAGTTTATTAAATTATGAAACACAATCACAATAATAAAAATTGCTTAAAAAATAAAGAAATTAAAAAATAATCAACAAAACCAACAATCAATTAACATACAGTATTTGAAAAGTCTATCATTCTTTTTTCCTTATAGTACGCTGCCCAGAACGCTTTCCGGTTCGCGAACCGGGCGCTCCCCCCTTTTAAAACCTCCACATAAAACCTAGTGGGTCAACGAGGATCTACTATGCCCCCTTATGGTAATTTCCCCCTTTGTTTTGGCCTCCTCTTGTCTCTCGATCCTACCGAGAGACAAGATGGCGGCCGCTCCGGACTGTTTAGAATGTTGACAGACACCGAAGAGCCAATCAGCTTTGCTTCGCAAAGCTCCGTTACGCGAAAAGTACGCGAACCGGAGCGCTGCCCGGAGCGCTGTCACAGATATATATCTTTTTTTGAACGTTAATTTCTCGAAATCCACTGGAGCACATATATTGAGACCTAGCAAAGGCACATCGGGCTAACAGTCCCTACAATTTTGCCAAGTTTCGTGCAAATCCATTCAGCCGTTCGGGCTAAAAGTGAGGCCAACCGCCCTATGGAAATTAACATGGGAAAAACGCGTTTTGGGACCCCCCTTTTTTCTTGGCCCCCCCTTGATGAACCCCACCCCCCCCAAATTTTTAGGGGCTGCTCAGAAACAGAATGTGCCATTTTCCTGAAAATTTCAGCCGGTTCCGTCCACAAACGCCAAAGTTATTAGACATAGAATTTTCAAAAATCCCATAGGGAAAAAATCCTAACTATATATACCTACTGGCGACCGCCAGTAGGTAATAACCACACATCTGATCTGCCTAACCACACATCTGATCTGATTTGCTGTCAGCACTTCATCCAAGAAGTGTTGGCAGCCATCTTGGGACCAATATACATGATAGCACCTCATTAAAAAGCATTGTAGTTAATAGAGGGTTTTAGGACTTTAGTTACATTATAAATCATTTGTTGATGGTACCATACTCGTTTTAGGAATTGTGGTGGGTTCTAAGGTGATTTTACCATGTGAAAAAACCTTCTGCTGTGATATCATGAATATGTTATGTTATGTTATGTTATGTTATTTGCATTTTAATGCGCACAGCTGCTCCAGCGAAGGAGCGTCCTGGCGCAGGGAAAGGTAAACACAACACAACACAAAATCCAGTAACAAAAAGCAGAAGCATTAAAAACAGGGAACATTTAAAACAGGAAGGTTTTCAAAGCCCTACGAAAGGATATTAAATCATTCAAGAGGCGGATTTCCAAGGGGAGCGCATTCCAGAGGGTTGCAGCTTTCACGCGGAAGGAGCGACCCCCTATCCGACTAAGTCTAAAACGGGGGACAACCACCAAGGCTTGTCCAAGGGATCGGAGTGAGCGGGTGGGAACGTAGGGAGAGAGCAGTTCGTTAAGAATCACGGGTGCCAACTCTCTAAGAATTTTAAAAACCAGGCAAAGAGCCTTGAATATTGAATATTGTTTGAAAGAAAACTAATATCTCATGATTTTCCCACAGTGGTTTGGAAGGGGATCTATAAGCTAAACTGAAAGCATATTTTCCGTAAATTCACATTATCTTTCTCAGTCATGTGAAAATGAAGTCTGACATTCTCAGTAAAACATGTACATCCAACAAGGACAGAGACTGTCAGTTGATTCCTTTGTGTTCTACTGCAGCCTCCTAGAGTGTTCTAAAGAACAACTAGAGCGCTAACAGTCCTACTTATTACAAAGGTATGGCACACCTGAAGCCATCTTGATTGGAATAAAGTGGTAACTCTTAAAACATTTAATATTAAAAGAAACAACAGGAGGGGGTATATTTTGCCATAGAAAGTATGATTAGTGCTGCAGAATGAAAAATTAGGGCACATTGAGTGACTTCTCAAATCCTTTTCTATTTCATTAAAACATTCTGACATGCAGTCTCCCAAAATGGCCACCAGAGACAAAAGAGCCCAAATGTAGCCCAAATATCACCCAGATGTAGCCCAAGTATAGCCCAATGACAGAATGTCCCAGAGTGTTCTAAAGAACAACTAGAGCGCTAACAGTCCTACTTATTACAAAGGTATGGCACACCTGAAGCCATCTTGATTGGAATAAAGTGGTAACTCTTAAAACATTTAATTTAAAAAGAAACAACATGAGGGGGTATATTTTGCCATAGAAAGTATGATTAGTGCTGCAGAATGAAAAATTAGGGCACATTTTGAGTGACTTCTCAAATCCTTTTCTATTTCATTAAAACATTCTGACATGCAGTCTCCCAAAATGGCCACCAGAGACAAAAGAGCCCAAATGTAGCCCAAATATCACCCAGATGTAGCCCAAGTATAGCCCAATGACAGAATGTCCCAGAGTGTTCTAAAGAACAACTAGAGCGCTAACAGTCCTACTTATTACAAAGGTATAGCACACCTGGAGCCATCGTGATGGGAATAAAGTGGTAACTCTTAAAACATTTAATTTAAGAAGGAACAAAATGAGGGGGTATATTATGCAATAGAAGGTATTATTAGTGCTGCAGAAAGAAAAATTAGGGCACATTTTGAGTGACTTTTCAAATCCTCTTCTATTTCCTTAAAAAATTCTGACATGCAGTCTCCCAAAATGGCCACCAGAGACAAAAGAGCCCAAATGTAGCCCAAATATCACCCAGATGTAGCCCAAGTATAGCCCAATGACAGAATGTCCCAGAGTGTTCTAAAGAACAACTAGAGCGCTAACAGTCCTACTTATTACAAAGGCATGGCACACCTGAAGCCATCTTGATTGGAATAAAGTGGTAACTCTTAAAACATTTAATTTAAAAAGGAACAAAATGAGGGGGTATATTTTGCCATATGAATTATGATTAGTGCTGCAGAAAGAAAAAATAGGGCACATTTTGAGTGACTTCTCAAACCCTTTTCAATTTCATTAAAAAATTCTGACATACAGTCTCCCAAGATGGCCACCAGAGACAAAAGAGCCCAAATGTACCCCAAGTATAGCCCAATGACAGAATGTCCCAGAGTGTTCTAAAGAACAACTAGAGCGCTAACAGTCTTACTTATGACAAAAGTATGGCACACCAGAAGCCATCTTGATTGGAATGAAGTGGTAAGTCTGAAAACACTCAATTTAAAAAGGAACAACATTAGGGGGTTAATTTTGCCATAGAAAGTATGATTAGTGCTTCAGAAAGAAAAATTAGGGATCATTTTGAGTGACTTCTCAAATCCTCTTCTATTTCATTAAAAAAATTCTGACATGCAGACTGAAACATGCACTTTGAATACCAGCAGCAGACGTCCCTGGTGAGCAGTAGCTTTACTACAGTGATCTAATGTGCAACTAGAGTGCTAACATTCAGAATTTATGGCAAATGTGTGACACATCTGAATGCCTTCTTGATGGAACCAAAGTAAACAAGCATTGAAAATGCAATAGATCTCGCCCTCGTTTAAGTTAAAGCCATTCTGTTTGTAATGAGGTGGCTTTTTAGCTTTGCTTTTATTAGTGTTTTTTCAACTTTCATGTAAAAACCATGCATCTGTATGCATATAAGTATATGTATGCATGCATTTATGTTTGTTTTTATATAGATATACAGATGATATATGTTTATATATGTATGTATATATATATATATTCACTGAAAAAACCATAGGCTATAGGCCATATATAGTTAGGAATTAGCATTTACAAAACCTTGAAAATTCACTGAAAAAACCATAGGTTATAGACCATATATAGTTAGGAATTAGCATTTACAAAACCTTGAAAATTCACTGAAAAAACCAAAGGTTATAGACCATATATAATTAGGAATTCGCATTTACAAAACCTTATTTTACTCACACAAAACCATTGAAATTCCATATATAGCTAGTTGCACTAACTATATATCGCGCACCCGCAATCCACTGCTGATGATGTCACATATTACATCATTCATGACATGGTCAGTGACATCACTGATGACATCACTGATGACATCTCAAATGACATCACTGATGACATCTCAAATGACATCACTGATGACATCACTGATGACATCTCATTTGACATTACTGATCACATCACTGATGATATCATTCATGTGATAATACGATGAACCTCTTCAGACTCTAATATAACCTTAGATACAATCAGTGGATCACTCATCCATGGAGTTACTCACACACCTAGTCAGTCATGCAAAGAATCAATCACACCTCCATTTCCTCAACTATACAGTTATACAAACTTTACTTATTCAAACATATACTAACACATATTTACTCTCTTATACAATCCCTGATACAAGTTCACAATGATCCATACAGCCACTCACACATTCACTGGCTCTTATGCACAGTTATTTATATATGTCAACTCTCACATGTACTGTGTTTTACATATGTACTTACTTTGACATGTAGCACTGAGATATCCATTCACTCACCAATACACTCATGCACACAGTCAACCGCCAATACAGCTGTTTCCACATGCACTTTTGAAACCATACATCTAGTGAATCAACTGCTCACACATCTATGCACAGAGTCATACACCTCCCAGCCACCCACACACACACTCAGTCTCCCATACAAATACTTGGGCAACCAATCAATAACCCATATAGTTACTCATATAGCTACTTATCAACACATGCAACAGTTTACAGAACAACAGACATAATGATGCACAAATTAAGACAGTTTAGTCACTAACCCATGCAATCAATCAATCAATCAAAGACATTTGTAGAGCGCACTACCTACCCGTAGGGTCTCAAGGCGCTTGGGGGGGGGGGGGTGCCGTTACTGCTCGAACAGCCAGGTCTTGAGCTTCTTCCGGAAGGAGAGGTGGTCTTGGGTCAGGCGCAGGTCGGCCGGGAGGGAGTTCCAGGTCTTGGCGGCCAGGTAGGAGAAGGACCTTCCTCCTGTTGTGGCTCTACGGATGCGTGGGACGGCGGTGAGGGCTTGGCTGGCCGATCGGAGGTGGCGTTTGGGAGCGTAGAAGTTGATTCGGTTGTTGAGGTAGCTCGGGCCTTGATCGTGAAGGGCTTTGTGTGCGTGGGTGAGGAGCCGGAAGGTGATTCTTTTGTTGACGGGGAGCCAGTGCAGGTCTCTCAGGTGTCCGGAGATGTGGCTGTTCCGTGGGATGTCGAGGATGAGTCTGGCTGAGGCGTTCTGGATCCGCTGGAGTCTCTTCTGGAGCTTGGCGGTGGTTCCGGCGTAGAGGGCGTTGCCGTAGTCCAGTCGGCTGGTGAAGAGGGCCTGGGTGACGGTCTTCCTGGTCTCCTTGGGGATCCACCAGAAGATCTTCCGAAGCATGCGCAGGATGTTGAAGCATGACGAGGAGACGGCGTTGACTTGCCTGGTCATGGAGAGGGAGGAGTCCAGGATGAAGCCCAGGTTGCGTGCGTGGTTCGTCGGTTTGGGCGCGGTGCCCAGGGCGGGGGGCCACCAGGAGTCGTCCCAGGCGGAGGGCGAGGAGCCCAGGATGAGGACCTTCGTCTTGTCTGAGTTCAGTTTCAGGCGGCTCGCCGTCATCCACTCGGCTACCTCTTTCATCCCTTTGTGCAGGTTGGCTCTGGCGGCGGCGGGGTCGTTGGTCAGGGAGAGGATCAGCTGGGTGTCGTCGGCGTAGGAGATTATGTTGAGGTTGTGTTGGCGTGCGATGGCCGCGAGGGGGCTCATGTAGACGTTGAAGAGTGTAGGGCTCAGCGAGGATCCTTGAGGGACGCCGCAGATGACTTCGGTGGCCTCTGACATGTACGGTGGTAGGCGGACTCTCTGTGTTCTTCCGTCGAGGAAGGAGACGATCCATTCCAGTGCCTTCTCCTGGATTCCGACGTTGCAGAGGCGCTGCACTAGGGTGCGGATGCAGACCGTGTCGAAAGCCGCTGAGAGGTCTAGGAGGATGAGGGCCGCTGTTTCTCCGTTGTCCATCAGGGCTCGGATGTCGTCGGTGGCGGCGATGAGGGCGGTCTCGGTGCTGTGATTGGCACGGAATCCGGACTGCCAGGGGTCGAGGGATCCGTTCGTCTCGAGGAAGGCGGCCAGCTGTTTGTTGACGGTCTTCTCGATGACTTTGGCTGGAAACAGGAGTAGAGAGATGGGGAGGTAATTCTTGAGTTCGGTGGGGTCTGCCGTAGGTTTCTTGAATAGGGCGCTGAGTTCGGCGTGCTTCCAGCTCTCGGGGAAGGTGGCGGTGTCGAATGAGGTGTTGATAATGTCCCGCAGGTAGGGTGCGATGGCAGCGTCGGCTTTGTTGAAGACGTGGTGAGGGCAGGGGTCGGTCGGAGATCCGGAGTGGACGGAGTTCATCATGCGGACGGTGTCTTCGGTGCTGATCGGGGTCCAGGCTCGGAGGGTGGTGGTGGACGGCGTTGCTGTGGTCGTGGCGTGGGTCGGATGGGTGCTGAAGCTGTTGTGTATGTCCGCGATCTTGTTGTGGAAGTAGGAGGCGAGGGAGTTGCAGAGGTCTTGCGAAGTGGTGATGTCGTTGTTTCCGGCGTTGGGGTTGGAGAGCTCTTTCACGATGTTGAAGAGTTCCTTGCAGTTGTGTGCGTTGTTATCCAGTCGGTTCTTGAAAGCCGTTTTCTTGGGGGTGCGGATCAGTTGGTGGTGTTTCCGGGTGGCGAGCTTGAGGGTGGTCCTGTTGTCCGGTGTGGGTTCCTTTCTCCAGACTTTCTCGAGGGCTCGGCAGTTCTTCTTGGAGCTCTTGAGTTCGTCGGTGAACCATGGGGCTTTCTTACTGCCGGGTCTGCTGGGCGGGGTCCTCAGGGGGGCGAGTTCATTCGCGCAGTTGCTGATCCACTTCGTGAGGTTGTCGGCGGCCTGGCTGGGGTTTGCTGAGCTGGCCCGAGGGTGCTGGCTCACGGAAGCGGCGAGCTGGTCGGCTGTGATCTTGTTCCAGCTTCTTCGCGCAACCTGTTGCTGGTGGTGGTGGATCGTCGTTCTCCTGAAGGTGAAGTGGATGCATCTGTGGTCCGTCCAGTGGAGTTCTGTGGCGTGGCTGAAATCGATGTCTTTGATGGATGAGAAGATGGCGTCGAGTGTGTGTCCGGCGAGGTGGGTGGTGGTGCTCACCAGTTGCTTGAGTCCAAGGTTGGCGAGGTTGTCGAGCAGGGTGCTGGTGTTGCAGTCGTTGTTGTTCTCCAGGTGGAAGTTGAAGTCCCCCAGGAGGATGTAGTCAGCGGAGGGGAGGGCATGCGGGCTGACGAAGTCGGCGATGTCCTCGCTGAATTGTGTGCGTGGTCCCGGGGGTCGGTAGATCAGGGTGCCTCTGAGGGTGGTCTTCGGGTCGGTGTGGATCTGGAAGTGCAGGTGTTCGGCGGAGGGTTGGGTGTTGTCGGTGCTGGTCGTGATGCGGATGCGTGATGCACTCAGTGAGACACATTTAATCACTCACTCATACAGTCAGTCATGCACCTACTAAATCCTTCATCCAGACACTTATACATCCACTCATTCTTCAATATGTAAGACATATTTTAACTTTACAGAAACATACAGTCACTGGATGTTGTCATCAGTGATGTCATCAGTGATGTCATTTGAGATGTGATCAGTGATGTCATCAGTGATGTCACTGACCATGTCATGAATGATGTATTATGTGACATCATCAGCAATGGATTGCGGGTGCGCGATATATAGTTAGTGCAACTAACTATATATGGAATTTCAATGGTTTTGTGTGAGTAAAATAAGGTTTTGTAAATGCGAATTCCTAACTATATATGGTCTATAACCTATGGTTTTTTCAGTGAATATATATATATACATATATATATATATAAATATATATTACCTACTGGCGGTCGCCAGTAGGTATATATAGTTAGGATTTTTTCCCTATGGGATTTCTGAAAATTCTATGCCTAATAACTTTTGCGTTTGTGGACGGAATTGGCTGAAATTTTCAGGAAAATGGCACATTTTGTTTCTGAGCAGCCCTTGAAAATTTGGGCGGGTTTTGTGGAGGGGGGGCCGAGAAAAAAGGGGGGTCCCAAAACGCCTTTTTCCCATGTTAATTTCCATAGGGCGGTTGGACTCACTTTTAGCCCGAACGGCTGAATGGATTTTCACGAAACTTGGCAAAATTGTAGGGACTGTTAGCCCGATGTGCCTTTGCTAGGTCTCAATATATGTGCTTCAGTGGATTTTGAGAAATTAACGTTTAAATCAAGATATATATCTGTAACAGCGCTCCGGGCAGCGATCCGGTTCGCGAACCTTTCGCGTATCGGAACTTTGCGATGCGAAGCTGATTGGCCCTCCGGTGTCTGTCAACATTCTAAACAGTCCGGAGCGGCCGCCATCTTGTCTCTCGGTAGGATCGAGAGACAAGAGGAGGCCAAAACAAAGGGGGAAATTGCCATAAGGGGGCTTAGTAGATCCTCGTTGACCCCCTAGGTTTTATGTGGAGGTTTTAAAAGGGCCTAGGAGGGTCCAAAAAAAAAAAATTTAAAATTTTTTTTTTGCGTGGTAAGCGCCAAGTTCGCGAACCGGAAAGCGTTCTGGGCAGCGAACTTTATGGATAAAAGAATGAAAGACTTTTCTAATACTGTATGTTAATTATTTGTTGGTTTTGTTGATTTTTTTTTAATATTTTTATTTTTTCAGCAATTTTTTATTGTTGTGATTGTGTTTAAAAATTTAATAACATTTCTAACATTTAACTACTTTATGAATTACATATAAAAATGATTAAAGACTCAAACAATTTTTTAATATTACATATAATTTTATTTTTCGGATTGTTTTTCGAAATTTACTAGAACGTCTAGCATTTCACTGTCTGATATGTGTTCTTGTTCAGTGAACATAAGTTCAAACATTTGACCGTCATCATAATGAAGTAAATGATCCACTGATTCCACACATTGAACTAATTCATGGTCCCGTGATTGATCCATGAAATCAGAGTCATCATTGTCCTCAATTTCTTTTTCTGTGTTGGTCTCCAGAACAATTTCGAAGGAAACATTCTGCTCACCTTCCATTTTATTGCTGTAATTTGCATAAAAAAATAAATATATCAGTAGAGATAGGGCACTGTTGGGTTTAAGTTCAGACAGGCATTTGTGAGTTTATACCAGAGAAGTAATCTATGGGCACTGTATGGTTTCAGGCGTGAATTAGTACTATTAAAAAGTGCCTGTGAAGAAGCCTAAGTAAATTTATAATTATACCACAGAAACCTAAATCAGTCCATAATTATAATAAAGAAGCCTTTCTCAATGTCTAACTCTTACAGAGGGATAGTATATAACTATCTGAAAAAGTTTACCATATTTACTTATAGTGCATAATATACTTCAGTTTTAAAAATAACAACTTACCTTTAGAAACAAGTTGATGTTATTAGTGGTATTCTAAATGATATAAACAACAACAAGTAGTAGTCAAAATGGCTGTGTTTCCTTCTCTTCCTTTATATATATTCAGGTATATAACCAATCAAATGTCAGGTAATAAAAGTAGAAAATGTAAGTAACATTTTCATTGGTTGTCAATTCCAACACTTCAGATGTGTTTTGTGAAGTAATTTACCTCATGGTACTTGGAGAGGTCTACAGGCTAAATGGCTAAATGAAATTTCAATGAAATTTGTGAGAATGGAAGGGATTGTTATGTAGTATGAGCTAATCTATATTTGGTGAGAGTGTCTCTAGTCGTTTTTCTGTAAATTACTTTCCCACCTTTTTTTTGGACCGCTTTCCGGGAAGCGGCCCGGTTCGCGAACCTTAAGCGTCACGGGAGTCCACCATTTTGTGTTTCGGTCGCATTAAGATACAAGATGGAGGGCAAATAATGTTTAGAATGGGTAGAAGGGGTCATGGTAGACTTATCTTGACCCTCTAGGTTTTCTGAGGGTGGCTGAGGAGGCTTATATGTGCGGAAAAAAACATTTTTTTTAAAAATTCCGCGAGGTTAGCTTTCGGTTCGCGAACCGGGTAGCGCTCCGGGGAGCGAATTTTGAGGAAAATTAGTGAAAAAAGTTAGAGAAAAATAATAATTGTGAGTGATCAGATGTAGGGTAGCTCTGAGAAGAGCTTTTGGGTTTATGGTACATTTAGGTACTTATAAGTAGGTACCAATGCACAGTCTTAAATTCAGA